>NC_040096.1:16837384-19337384 GCF_003369695.1 Bos indicus x Bos taurus | reverse complement strand
GAACTGCTCTGATTTCACAAATGAGGAGATTGAGGCTTAAAGATGCAAAAGCTTGAGTAAGACCATAGCTGTTCATGGCAGAGTTAGGACTCAAACCCAGGCTAACTTCAGAGGCCATGGTTCCATATTCATTGCAAACCACTTGGGAACCAGCTCACCACGTCTTCAGGAGGGGAAAGGATGAGGAGCCGTGTGTGCATTAGGCTAGAATCCTGCATAGCATTTGCATTGAAAACCTTGTTCTCGGTGTAATAACCTGGCTAAACTTAAAAAAAAAAAGTTTTAGAATGACATACCATATATGTAAAATATTCAATATTCCGTGATAAACCATAATGGAAGAGAAGAGAAAAAAATGTATATATGATAACTGAATCTCTTTGCTGTATAGCAGTAATTAACACAATGTAAATCAGCTGTACTTCATTTTAAAGACACCACGATGACCAATATAATGTATTGTTTATACACAAAGATATATAGTAAACAGATAAGACCACGGGCTGAATACAGAGTGATTTCATGAGAGGCTTAGGAAGAGAGGAAGGGGAAGTGAAGGGCAAACACAGGACTCTTAACTTCATCTGTGATGTTCTCCTTCTGTTTTGGAGACCTTCGCATCTAACAAAATGGTAATATGTATTAATTCCAGGTGATGAATAAATAAGGTGTTTAATGCATAATCCTTTGTTTTTTCTCTATTATGATGACACTTGAAAGGCTTCAAGCAATAAAAAGATGACCACACCCACTAGATTTGTAGTTTGAAATGGAACCAACGTTAAGCCTCTCTTCTTGATTTGCCAATGGCCGTAGCCTTTTGTGTCTTCACATGGTTTTTTCTGCATTTGTGCTCTAAATCCTTTCATTTTATAGCATCAGTCATAATGCATTAGAGCCTGATGACCCCGTTTTAACTTAATTATCTCTTTAAAGACCTTACCTCCATAGAGAGTCACATTTGGAAGTACTGGGGCTTAGGAGTTCAGCTTATGAATTTTGGGGGGATACATGTCAGCTTAGAACAACCATGTGTGTGTGTGAGTTGCTGAGTCGTGTCCGACTCTTTGTGACCCCCGTGGACAGTAGCCTGCCAGGCTCCTCTGTCCTTGGGATTCTCCAGGCAAGAATGCTCGAGTGTGTTGCCATTCCCTTCTCCAGGGAATTTTGCAACCCAGGGAATAAAACCAGGGTCTCCTGCATTGTAGGCAAATTCTTTACCATCTAAGCCACCAGGGAAGCCCTCAAACAGCCGTAAGACAGACAATTTGCATGGCTGCTGAAATGAAAATAGAGTCTTAGACTTCTTGAGTGCAGAAAAGCTGAATTGTCCTCATTTTTTGGTGCCTCTGGCTGCTGATGCTTTAAACATACCTGCTTGTTTGGCCCTTGTGAGCCAAGGAGCCCTGTGGGGGAGGTTGTGCCTTCATAGGAGAAACAAAGGGGTAAAGGGAGCCGAGCCAGTGCAGAGTTTGAAAAGGGCCCCCGAGGACAAGTCTCTGGTGGTCTGATGTTTAGCAGATAGCAGGTGGAAATCGGAAAACAGCCCATATCAAATGCACTATGCACTGTCTCTCCTATGAATCAGCTAATTTAATTATTTCAGCAATTACCGGTGAGTACCTGATTTGTGTCACCACCAAGTTAGACACCCTCTCCCCCCACCAAAAGTCTCAGTGGGCTGGGACCACAGCGTATCTGTTTAGCAGAAAGGAAGAGCTTCCTGGAAGTGGGGCTAGGAAATTGCTGTCCTTTGTTTGCTGTTGTTGCTGTTCAGATGTTGTGTCTGACTCCTTGTGACCCCAAGGACTACAGCATGGGCTGTCTCCTGGAGTTTGCTCAAACTCATGTCCATTGAGTCCATGATCCTATCTTTCCTTGGGGCGTGCAAGTAAGTAGGATTCTCCGATATCTGCCATTTCATCATGAAAATTTTTAAGCCTGTAGAAAAGCTGAAAATTTTTACAGTGGACAGCCATATCACCACCCTCTGGAGTCTGCAATTAATATTTCACTTACTTGCTCTGTTACGAGGTCTCTCCTTCTCTTAGTCCTTCTAGCCACTCATTTCCACCCTTTTTTTCTGACGCACTTCAGAAGAAATTGTAGATGTTAGTACACTATACTCTCCCTGAACACTTTCGCGTGTGTATCATTACACTAGAGTTCACTATTTGTTTTCACTGCAGGTAGTATTCTAGTCAATGAAATGTGTGAACTGCAAGTGTTTATTCTGTATTTTGACAAATGTATACACCTGTGGACCCCAAACCCGGCAAGATCTAGCTGATTACCCTTCGCCCAGAAAGTTCCCCCCATACCCCTCCCTAGTCCCTGCCCCCATCTCCCTAGAGGTGGCCACAGTTCTGATATTTTCCCACCGTAAATTGCTTCTATCTGAGTTACAGCTTCATATAAATGGAAATGCACAGTATGTATTTAGCAACATGTTTTTGAGGTTCATTCATGTTGTAGACAACAGCAGGCTGTTCTTGTCTATTGCTGAGTAGTATTCCATGGAATACCCGAGTTTGTTTAGTCTCCTAGTTGCTGGAACCCTGACTGTTCCCAATTTTGGACTATTATGGGTAAATCCGCTCTGAACATTCGAGCACAAGGCTTTTTGTGAACAAACACTTTCATCTCTCTTGGGTCTGTCCCCAGGAGTAGAATTTCTGGATTGGATGATATTTAACTTTCTAAGACACTGCCAGATCTTTTGCCAGAGTCGTTGCACCCGTCTACACAATGGGGCTGCTTTTGATGAATCTGGGTTAGGATAGACACACGTACATGACTCATCGAAACAGGTGCTATTGTAGTTTTGTCTTGCAGATGAGGAAGTTGAGGGGCATGGGGTGGCAAGGTCACCCCACTGGTAGGGGGCAGGGCTGGGAGCCTGTCTGACTCAGAGCCCGTGGGGTTTCTGCTGTGACATGCTGCTGCTCCTGGAAGCAGGGCTGAAGCAGGCAGAAAAAGCAGGGTGCTCTCCTCGGGAGCACCTTCTGGTGTCCACAGCCCAAGGACGGTCCTGGTTCTTGCAGAGCGCCTGTCTTCTCTCTGACACCGTGGAAGCCAGGGCCGGGCAGGCGTGTGGTGCTCTCTGGCCTGGGCTTGGCCTCTTTCCTTCATGTTACCCATCACCTTAGTCGCTTGCCCCACTCAGTTCCCTGGGCTGGGTCCTGTGTGCTGTGGACAGATGAAGGCCAGACAGCAGCCCTGGTTCTGCATTTCCCCCTTGACGTGATGTAACCAGGGGACTTCCCTTGGTGGTCCAGTGGGTAAGACTGCACTTCCACTATGGGGAACATGGGTTCAATCCCTGGTCAGGGAACTAGGATCCTGCATGCCACGCAGCCAAAGACAAAAAAACAAAGTCATTCCCAAATGATGTAACCGAGAGCCCTGCTTGCTGAGCGCTCAGACATGGGGTGTGGGGGCCCCAGCCCACCTCTCAATCTGAGGTGGGTGCTGAGCGCAGGGCTGTAGCATCAGCCAGATTGGTCCTGCCTCTCAGAGCCTGAAGATTAGTGGTGCGGCCATGGGTAGGGACACCAACAAGCTTCATTCCTTCATGTTGGTGATGCCATGATGCACAAGACAGATAGAGTGTCTGGCCTGGAAATTCAATGGGCAGGGGCCATCAGCTTGATATAAATCACTCAGATAGTGTCAGAGAGCTGTAAGTTCTAGAAAGGAACTGAACAGAGTGATGAGATGAGAAGCTTGACTGGGAGATGGGAAGTGGGTGCTGCTCCTGGTTTGGGTGGGGGTGGCCCCAGGAAGAAGTAGCAGTCTAGCTCTCACCTGGAGAGTGAGCAAGAGGCAGAGCTTCAGGAATATCCCTGAGGGTGGAATTTTCTGGCAAGCTTGGCACTTTTGAGTTGGGAATGGACTAGATGTTGTTGGGATGGGAGAGAGGCTGGAGGAGGGTAGGGCAGGTGGGATGGAGTGAGCAAGGGGGAGGGTTGGGGCAGGTGAGGTTGGAGGGGTTGCAGGCCACGGGAAGGGTTTCAGCTTTCATCTGAGTGCAGTGAGAGGCTCTGGAAGCCTTTTCCGTTTAAACAGGATTTGATTCAATTTACATCTTAAATGGGCACAATAAATGTGTTGGAGAAAGCTCACCGGCTTGTGAGTTCAGATAGCTGGGGCTTGTGGAGAAGGTCCCCAGAGGAAGGGACCACTGACCTGAAATCTGAAGGGTGAATTAGACCCGTGGTGGGGGACACATGCGATGGATGCTACTCCAGGGTGAGAGAACGGTGTGAGGGAGGCCCTGAAAGCATGGGAACCTTTAAAGAGCTTGAGGATCTTCATTCTGGCTGGAGACGTAGGGAGGGGCCGGGCCAGGCAGGGATGAAGGAGGTGGGCTTTTTCTTGGGACAGCTGTGAGCTTGTGAGGACTGGGGTCTGGTCTATTTTTTTAAGTTTTTTTTTTTGATGTGTACCATTTTAAAACTCTTGATTGAATTTATGTCAACATTGCTTCTGTTTTATGTTTTTTTTCGTTTTTTTGTTTGTTTGTTTGTTTTTTGGCTAAGAGGCGTTTAGGACCAAGGTGTGAACCTGAACTCCCTGCATGGGAAGGTGATGTCTTAATCCCTGGACCACCAGGGAAGTCCTGGGGTCCAGGCTTGATTATTACTTTCTTCCCAGTGCTCAGCAGCTGCCTGGCTAAATCAGTGCTGGGGCCACACATAAATGAATTAATCAATGAATTAATGAATTAGGGGAGTTTACGCAGGGGACCTAGAGGAGGTGGGACTTTTTCAAGGTCAGGGGAGCCGAGTGGGAGCCTTGGGTCATGAGAGGGGCAGATGTGGCTGGATGGGAGGTGGAGACCGTCACCCTGTGACGGTGGGTCCAGGCTGCCTGACCTGACTGCCTGGGAAGGGGCAGTAGGCCTCAACCTCATCTGCCCTCAGTAGGCTCCGGCCCACCTGGCAGGCCCTGAGGCCCATGCAGGAAGGAGCTCCGATTTAGGAATGCCACTTGCGAACATCTATTTGTTTATTCAGGGATTTAATTAACATGTTTAAATATTAAAGAGTAAACAACGTGTGTCTAGTGGGATTCAGCGTTTACCAACAGGAGTGCTGACTTATTTAATTATTTGTGCTTTCTCGGCCCTCAGGGTCTTGTTTCTGGCTTCCTTCAAGGGAGGCAGTGTTCTCCCAGGAGTGGGTGGGGAGTGGGGTTGGGGGTGAGAGTGGGAAGTCAGAGGGAGGAAGAGGGGCTGGGGAGGGGGAATGGGAGGAGGGGAGTTTTCTGGGGAGGTGCAGCTGTCCAGGCCCAGAGGAACCAAGATGCTGGGTGGCTGGCCTGTGCAGAGGAAGAAGGGAGTTGTGAGTTTCAGGACAGTGAATCGGGGACTGGAGGGTCTTGGGGCCTCCTCTGTTTTCCAGTGCTGACGTTTGTTGGGGGCAGCTTCTCACCACGATGCCTAAAGGGTCTGTGGCCCAGATCAGAGCGGCCCTTAGTTCGTTCCTTCTCCAGAGGGAAGGACCAGGGTAGATGAAGAGGCCCCAGCCGCCACACAGGGGGAACTCTGAGGCCAGAGGTGTTTTACAAGTGATCTGCATTATAACATCTCTGCAAATGAAGTCCTGGGTGTTGAGAGATTACACTGGGGGTTATTTATTGGCAATGTGCGCTACGGTTTTAATTTTTTCTTTTTGCTTATTCAGGCTTTAGCTCCAGAGGAAAATAGCCTGGGGTGGCTCCGAAATAGATTCTCTCTGCCCCATTAACTTATTCAGTGAGTTTAATGGTCCTTTTTCCCCTCAGCCTTGAAGCCATCATTAAAAGGCAGAGATTTATAAAAGCAAAGACACTGAGCTTTAGTCAAACTTTTGCTCTGAGGAGGGAGAAGGGCAGGGGTGGGGGCAGCTGGGGTCCCCTGGGCCCCTCTGCTGTGGGTACTGTCCACGAGTGTGGAGTGAATCCTAACTCTCAGACAGAAGCTCGAGGCTGGCTGGCTGGTTTCTGAGGGTTGGGGGAAGTGGCACGGCCTAAGTAGGGGTGAGTGTGCCCCTCCAGGCTTTTCCCAGCTCTCACTGGGCTGGGGTGTCTTGAAGTGCTTCTGCAGAGTCACTGAAGGGCCAGGGTTGAGCTTCCCTGGTACTCAGGGGTCTCCGGGGCTGTCATAAGGTCCATCCCTGCTCAGCTCACCGCCTGCTCTGGTCCATTCAGCAGAAAATCAGGTCACTGCATGCAGGGAGCAGCTTGTCAGAAGGCAGTCCCCCGAAAGCCAAGTGACAGAGAGCCGGTTGCCCAAATGATTGGGGAGCAAATGGCCAACTTGCCTGTAGGCCACTCATGGAAAGCCTGGCTGGGTGCTCCAGTTCGCCGAATTTACCAACACTTGGATTTAAGGAATAGAGTTATGGACTCAAGTCAAGCCAGGGCTGTCCAATTCATTTCAATCCAATTGGATCCACTTCACTTGCTCCATTATTTGAGCATCTGTGGTGTGCAGAGCTGGATATTGCAGAAACTACAAAAGAGAGCTTAACTATTCTGGGGGGAGGTCAGACTAGAAAGATCCTCGGTTCCTCCAAGGAAGGTGCCTGCGAGGAGCAGGGTCACCACAGAACGGGAGGCGGTGGGGCCAGAGTGGGGTTCAGGAGGACTTGAATGAAGCAGACTTCTCAGGTGGCACTAGAGGTAGAGAACCTGCCTGCCGAGGCAGGAGATGCGTGTTTGTTCCCTGAGTTGGGAAGATTCCCTGGAGGAGGGCATGGCAACCCACTCCAGTATTCTTGCCTGGAGAATCCCCGTGGACAGAGGAGCCTGCCAGGCTACAGTCCAGGGAGTTGCAAAGATTTAGACACAACTGAAGTGACTTAGCATGCTTGAGTGGGTTAAGTAGCTGATAATGGGGGTGTCCTTGATGCACAGTCAGATCTGGATTGGGAAGGAGGAGTAGGGGGCACATTTTGGGCTGAAGGTACAGCGAAAGTGCCCAGTGCATTAGAGGAAATGCAGGGTTCCCATTATGGAGCATGGAGGGGTGTGAGAGATACAGACAGACGGGCCTGAGACCGCTTTGAATGCAGGGCTTTGAAGGCTCAACTGAGGCATCTGGACTGGATTGGGTGAGTGATTGAGTTGTCGAAGGTTTCAGAGGACAATCTTTAGATATAGTTCAAATGACTTCACAAAACAAAATGTATGTTTGTTAATGGAAAATTAGAAATAGCCAATAGTAGACAAAGAAATCACTCATCGTCCCAGCAACCTGGAAAGAAAACCATGCTTTGGGAGGGTTTCCTTCAAGTCTTAGATTAGGGTTGAGTCTAGAGCCTGCTTAAGGCAGAAAGTAACCCCTGAAACACTTTGTGCTCACCGTGAGGGGCACGTGGGAACTGAGGCCAGCCAGGGGCACAGCGGTGGAGTCGCAGCTTAGTCTGATAGAGGTTCTCATCAAGCGAAATGGGGACCGAAGCACCAGGGGCTTGAAATAGTTTTTATTTTCCTTTCTCACTCTTCCTGGAAGCATAAGCCAAATGGCATAAATTCAGCGTTTGGACTGATGCTGACGCTCCAATACTTTGGCCACCTGATGCAAAGAGCTGGCTCATTGGAAAAGACCCTGATGCTGGGAAAGATTGAAGGCACAAGAAGGGAAGACAGAGGATGAGATGGTTGGATGGTATCAGCGACTCAATGGACATGAGTTTGAGCAAACTCCGGGAGATGGTGAAGGACAGGGAAGCCTGGCATGCTGCAGTCCCTGGGGTTGCAAAGAGTCAGACACGACTGAGCGACTGAACAACAGAATAGCCCAGCATTGTGTGCGTATGTGTGCACGTGTGTGTATTTGTGTGTACGTGAGCAGGTCATTTTGATTTGTGTTTTAAGAAGAATCGAAATGACAGGTATACCATGGGTTAAGGAAGAGGAGAGGTAAATGGTAGAGAAAGAAGGCAGGGGTGAGTGCAGTAACTCAGGGATGGATGCAAGGAGGGTGGAGAGGGAAGGGATTTTAAAGACCCGACAAACATTTCAAAGGACTTCGCTGGTGGTCCAGTGGTTAAGACTCCTCACTTCCCATGCAGGGATGCAGTGGGGCTTGAGTTTGATCCCTGGACGGGGAACTAAGATCCCATGTGCTGCGTGGTGCGGCCAAAAAAGAAAAATGCATATGGAATTTCAACTTTTCAAAGAACTCTGATCACACTTTCTGAGTGAGTGATAGAGACATGAAGGGATACTGAGGTTTTTAGAACTTGACTGAGGGGAGGACATTGCTGCCTGGAGCAGGTTTAGTTGAGAAGCTGAGATGCTGATGTCTTCTGGGGACACCTGAGTTCCTGGGACTTGGGAGAGGTGCTGAGGGTACAGGTTAGGAACCCGAGCAGGCCTGGGTGTCCCTGAATGGGGCCCTTCTCTGAGAAGTCGCACCAACTGACGAAGCAGCTGGGGTACTTGTTAAAAAGGGGCTGTGTCCACCACCAGGCTTCTCAATGGCCATCCAACCAACTGCTATTTCTTTAGGAGAGGGTCTTTTGCCTGGGAGAGTTTTGTTAGAAACAGTAGCTCCAGAAACATCTCACCTTTCTGTATTTACAAGGCCCTTTGGGCTTCTCTGCTCCTCTCTCCCTTCTATCCCTCACCTCACCACTTCTGTAGGTAGCATCCTGCCTCTTATGCCAAATAAGGACAGCAAGGTAATAGGGGGAGTCATGATGTTGGCATTTGGGTGGAATAACAGGGAACCTGGTTGCTAGATGGATGTTAGTAATCATGGAAAAGTTCAAATGATAATCACTGACTTACACTCAAATGCCTTTTCACAATCACTTCTTACTGCCCTATGACGAAGGCTGGCCAGACCTTACTGTCCCGTTTTCCAGAGAAGGCAAATGATTTATTTCAGATCTTCTGTCTGTTGAGAGGGGAAAGAATCCTTTCCACAACTTCCAGTTTTCCCACGATCATATTCTCTGACTCCAGAGTGAGAACACGTGGGCACATGTATGAGAACAGCAGGACCCCATATGTGAACTTGGGAAATCTGGCATCCTCTCATCCTCCTCTGAGCTGAAAAGTTCTTATAAATAATGATGTTGATGATGATAATGATGACAGTTGTTAATAAGAGCGTCACCCAAACTCCGGTGCTTACTACGTGCCAGGCTCTATGCTGAGCGCTTTTCATTCCATGGCTTTGATTCTTAGACGACTGAATGGGGTAGGCATTATTGGTCCCATTTTCTAGATGAGCAAACTGAGGAAGCAGTGAGAACTTAGTTTGTATATGCCCACGATGACCCAGTTTAGCAAGCAACGAAGTGGGTTGGAGCTCAGGCAGCCTGACCCCTGAGCCCATGCTCCCACGCCCTCTGTTCTCGATGACAGCCTCAGGTCTTTGGACTTCCCATCTAGCCCACACCCAGGGGTGCTGGGACCACCCGTCCCGTCCCAGCAGTTGCCTTATAACTCGGTTAGCTTTTCCAAGCGGGAACAGATGTTCCTTGTGGCAGTTCAGTGAGAAATTCTGCTCCATGCTCCCTGGGCTACATTGATCCATTCACCTCAAATAAAATAAACCGTGTGGGGAACGAGATAAAATATTTGTCCCATTGATTGCTTCATTTCGTGTGGTTGGGAGGTGGGAGGGAGCAAGTGGCTGTGAGCAGGTGGGGGGAGGCTGTGCCCGCCTGTGTGCAGAGAGCAGATGGGACAGGGCCTCGGGCTGCTGGGTCCCCTGGGCATTGCCTGGTGCACCCAGATTGACTCTTGACAAGGGATGTTGATACCCCTGGTTAGACACCACAGTAGCCACTGATCCGGGCACCTTCTTTTGCATGGAGGGGAGTGGATGAGGGCAAAAGCTTGAGGAAGATACAGCCCTTCCCCATATCTCTAAGGGGTCCTAAAGAAGAAAAGGGCTTCCCAGGTGGCTCAGTGGGTAAAGAATCCACCTGCAATGCAGGAGATGCAGGCAGTCACAAGTTCAGTCCTCGGGTTGGGAAGATTCCCTGGAAGACGGCATGGCAACACACTCCAGTATTCTTGTCTGGAGATTTCCATGGACAGAGGAGCCTGGTGGGCTACAGTCCACAGGGTCCCAAAGAGCCAGACACGACCGAAGAGACTGAGTACAAAGAAGAGGATTTGGTAAGTGCATGGTCTTTTTGCTCATTGAGTCACTCAACAAACATTGGAATACAGCATGGCGGGAAGCAGGTCAGAAAGAGCCTGGGTTTAAGAGTCGGGCAGATTTGATCCTGATTCACCTACTCATAGGCTCTGAGATGCTGGGCAAGTCATATAACATGTCTGAGCTTCAGTTCCTCGTGTGAAAAATAAACAGCCATGCTGCAGGGTCACTGTTAGCATTCAGTGAGATCACTCTTGTGATCTTGCATTTGGCTGTAACTAACTGAAAACTGGAGCTATTGGTAGTTGCCCTCTACTCTTCCTCAGTAGCCTACTGGACACCTTCTGACCTGGGGAATGCGTCTTCCGGTGTCATATCTTTTTGCCTTTTCATACTGTTCATGAGGTTCTCGCGGCAAGAATACTGGAATGGGTTGCCATTCCCTCCTCCAGTGAACCACGTTTTGTCAGAACTCTTCACTATGACCTGTCCGTCTTGGGTGGCCTGACATGGCATGGCTCATAGCTTCATTGAGTTATACAAGCGTCTTCACCATGACAAGGCTGTGATCCATGAAGGGGATCTAATACCAACAGCTGTGGGACATGGTGGGGGACAGAGGAGCCTGATGTGCTGCAGTCCGTGGGGTCGCAAAGAATCAGACATGACTTAGCGACTGAAGAACAACAACTGAAAACCAATTTGGGTGGTTTAATCAAACGGAGGAGGTGTTGGTCCATTGGGAAGGAGAACGATGCCTCTGGTTTCTCACGCTGGATTTGGGTTTGGCTTGGAAAATCCACAGGCGTACATCTGGCTGGTGGTTGGAGTTTCAGGGCCAGCCTTGGGCTTAGCGGGAGGTTTGCAAATTCTGTGCCTAAAGGTGAGAGCTGAAGCCAAGGGTGTAAGTGAGCAGTGAGAAGGGAGTAGGGCCAGGGAGAGAAACTGAGCTGTCTCCATTTGGAGGGGGGAATGAGGAGAGAGGCCAGGCAGGGCGCGGGCTCGCAGGGAGAGTGCATGGTGTGGTCGCCAGGGGGATGTGGCCTTTTGGACCAAAGAGCAAAGTGCTCAGCCAAGGCCATGGCCAAGCGAGGGTGGATTAAAGGGGAAGGGGAAGGGCACGTGAAGCAGTGATGCAGACCCTTCCTTCAAGGGCTTTGGTTACCCTGATGGCCTGGCATGCCCGTGGAAGGCAAGGGAGGGATGGAGCCCTGGGAGGCTGATGTAAGAGTTGGAACAACAAGGCCCAGATGTGGACATGGGGTAGGTTGGAAAGAAACACTTTTTTTTCTCAAAGGCCTGAATGTGCTTGTGGTCAGAATAGAAGGGCCAGTGGAAAGAAAAAGCTGATGGAGCAAGACACACTGACTGGGAGGAGAAAGGGTTCATGGAGCTGGAAGTTAGTGAGGGACACAGATGGAAGCTATGGTTCCTAGAAGGCTGGACACTGGTTTGTGTAGCTAAATCTGCCAGGTCTCATACAACGCTGGATCTTGAATGAATAAAAGAAAAGGGACCCTCTTTCTCTGTGAAAGGAGGGCAAGTGGAAAAGGTGACTGTCCAGATGCCCTAGTGAAGCGGAGAAAAGGTGAAAAAGCTCACATCAGGTGTCCTAGATCTTCTCAGTGAGTTATATAACCTCTCCAAGCCTCAGTTTCCTTATTTATAAAGTGGGGATAGTATTCCTAGCACTTTCTCAGTAGGTTATTGGGAGGATTAAGGTAGATAATTTCTGTAGAATGCTTGACGCATGCTGAGTGCTCTTTAAAAGTTCTGTATTATTACTGTGATTTATTTTATTGATAGTGGAATGGGAAATAAGATCCTTCATTGATGTGGAATGGGAAATAAGATCCTTCATTGATGTGAGTGTGAGCCCAAGGGCAAGGATGGGGATTCAGTGGAGATTTGCATCAGCCACAGGTTGTACGCAGCCCAGAGGTGACTCAGTGCTTCCCTGGGTACCCAGGGTGGGCCTGAGAGCAGGGAGGAAGGGCTTCTGAAGCTGAGCATCCTAGGCCCTAAGATCTCCCGTGGTCAGAAGGGCCCTGGCAGCTGACATCCTCTGGAAACCACTGTCCACCCACTATGGGCCACATCTAGAACAATCTGTGCCTGGAACTGCAGGGGCCAGATAGTTCTCTGGGAGGTTGTTTTTGTTCAGTCACAAAGTTGTGTCCAACTTTTTTGTGACCTCATAGACTGTAGCCTGCCAGGCTCCTCTGCCCATGGGATTCCCCAAGCACGAATACTGGAGTGGGTTGCCATTTCCTTCTCCAGGGGATCTTCCCAACCCAGGTATCCTGCATTGGCAGACAGATTCTTTACTGCTGAGCCACCAGGGAAGCCCCTCTCTGGACTGAGAATATAGTAAAACGTGTGGTCCACATACTGTACCCTGATCCCCAGCCTTCCTGGGCCTCTTGAGGCTTGTCCCATCCACTCACACATGGCACTTTCCATGATCTACACTCAGCGATCCTTGGTGATGTGCTCAGGGGTCGGAGCCCAGGGGTATGGAGGGAAGGACATGGGAGGGGCACTATGCTTCCCTGGGGCAGCTGGCCTGTGCTGCTTGAGTCTTAGACCTCTCTGCCTCAGAGCTGGGGATCTAGAGATGGTCTAGTTGTCTTCTCTCAGTCCACAGATGAGGAAACTGAGGCCCAGAGAAGGAAGGTCTTAACCTGGAGTCATAATGTGGACAAGACACAATGAGAAGTCACACCCGCAGCTTTGACTTCATGTCCAGTCCTCTCTGGACTTCTGGGCTGCTTCCTGGAATGCCCTTGGCTTGTCACATCTGCCCTTTGCACAGATCATCTGTCTAGGGTAGAGGAGCCCAAGTCTGGGGCAGAAGCAGTGGTGGGCTGTGTATGTCAGGGCAGCCAGTGACCGCTGACCACAGTCTGTAAGGCCCTCAGGACACATTTGGGTCTTGTTGCTCCAGCCCTTACATCAGTCTCCCAGGGCTCCATCCCTCCCTTGCCTTCCATGGGTGTGCCAGGCCATCAGGGGTCCTTGCATTTCTGGATTTCTGGAGAGGACTGAGGATCTGATCTGTGGGGATCTGGGCTGGGTAACATCAGCATTGTCAAGAGAATAGAAGTGGACTGCTCCTGGCTGGTTCTGAATGCTGGGATCCTGCTTTATGAATTGAGATTGTGGAGTGACTTATAGCAGAGATGTTGAGAGAAAGAAAGAGAGGCCTTCCCACGCTCTGAAGCCCTGCCCCAGCTCCTCCTGCCTCTTTCCCCGACCTCCATTCGCTTCACACTTCATTCATCTGCAGCTCGCTTTGGGGGGGCCTTCTCTGAATAGCATCCAGGGGTTCCTCCTACAGAGACTGGAGCATTCTTGGGGTTTGCAGAGAGGAGGCGGGGGGAGTGGCCTCTGCAGTTCCCACTGGTTTGTCTCTTTTGGATCAGGCAGAGGGTGCAGCCCCTGGTCTCCCCAGCCCAGTGGAGAACCCACAGTGGTGTGAACCCTGTATGTGAGGCTTTCTGTGCAGAAATGTCTTCTCTTACTCAAGCGAAAAGTGAAAGTTGCTCAGTCATGTCCAGCTCTTTGCAACCCCGTGGACTGTAGCCCTTGAGGCTCCTCTGTCCATGGAATTCTCCAGGCAAGAATACTGGAGTGGATAGACATTTGCTTCTCCAGGGGAATCTCCCCAACCCAGGGATCAAACCTTAGATCTCCTGCTTTGTAGGCCGGTTCTTTACCATCTGACTCTGTGATTGGAGGGGCAGTGATCTGTTGGGGTTTCTCAGCGGGTCCTCCTCTGTTTCATCTTGAGGTTCCTTCCCTTTAATTCTGGGGCATCACTTGCTGGCCCGGGAGCATGGCCCCCTACACAGCCCCTGTGAGAAACCCCATTTTTCTTGAGTCCTCTTGGCAGTACTGGCTGACATTTAAAAGAAAAAAAAATGACTAAATACTCAGGGAGAAGAAAGTGGGATAATTATAGGGGAAAAAAGCAAACATTATCAAAATAGTCAGCGTTTCAAAGAAAAGGGCTGCCGTTGTGCACTTGCTGAGCCCTGCTCCCCGGGGGTCGATGTCTTTGTGTAGAGCCCGCCCCCCATCCCCAGAGGCTCCGTCCCGGAGTGTGGGGGCTCGTACACACCTCTGCCCGCCTCTGTGCAGGGTGCCTTGTGAAGCAGCCTCCCTGTCGAGGCAGGGACTCCTCAAGGTCAGGGGCAGGCAGGTCTGAGCAGCACCTGCCTTTTCAGCATCACAGCTCTTCTTTGTGGTGGGCGACTGGGGCCTGCATTCCTGTTGAAGAAGGGGCATCAGCGACCACATAGCTAACGAGACTCATGGTGACTGTCGTGAGAGCTGCTCTTTTGTTGTAGTTGTTCAGTCGCTAAGTCATGTCCAACTCTTGGTGACCCCGTGGCCTGCAGCACGCCAGCCTTCCTCGTCCTTCCCCATCTCCTGGGGTTTGCTCAGTTTCACGTCCATTGAGTTGGTGATGCCATCCAACCAAGCTCATCCTCTGTTTCCCCCTTCTCCTCTGTCCTCAATCTTTCCCAGCATCAGGGTCTTCTCCAGTGAGTCGGCTCTTTGCATCAGCTTCAGCTTCAGCATCAGTCCTTCCAATGAATATTCAGGTTTGCTATCCTTTAGGATTGACTGGTTTGATCTCCTTGATGTCCAAGGGACTCTCTAGAGTCTAGTACCGGCTGCTGTTTGTTGAAGTCTTAATATGATCCAGGCCCTGCTACCTTATGGAGATGATCTCAGGAATTATTACCACGTTGCTCTGAAGTGGGAATTCATAAAGTCATTAGCCCCATTTGACAGATGAGGAAACTGAGGCTCAGAGAGGATTATGGGTAACATGCCTGAAGTCAGTCAGCTGGGAGATGGGGGAGAGAGTCCCTGGACCCGGCTTGTCCAGGCCCCAAAGTGCAGCCCGTGGGGACTTGTCTGTGGTTCCAGCAGGCAGGGGTTTGAAGGTTCCTAACTACTTGCTATGGGGGCCTTAGACTCTGACCCCTCAGCTTGCCCTGATGCTCTCCTCCAGTTCTAAGTCCTGAGCTGTGGTGCCTGGCACAGGATCGCCCCCCACTTTGCATGTAGAACCTTAATCTGAACTTGGGCCTCATTCCTCTCAAGGCCAGATGCTCACAGAGGGCCCTGATGCTAACACTGCGCCATCTATAGGGTGGGGGTCCTGGCTGTTGTGTTACAGTCTCTGCACCTGTGCAGAAAGGCAGAGTCTGAGATCTGAGCTAGGTGGGCATGATGGGGTCCTCCTAGTTACGGGGATTTGGGGGTGTGTCTCCTTAACTCTTCAGCTCTCTGGAGTCCACAGAATGAATGCCCCTGACTGCTCCATCCTGTCTCCAGCTCTGTCTCCCCTACTTCATGTCCCTCGACTCCTCTATCTCTGGTCTCTAGGCTGTAACTTTCCAGGTCTTCCCCTCCCACCCCATTAATCACAATAACGACTGCCTTTCGTTAAGCTCCCGTGTCGTGCCCTTGGCGTGCAACATCTCATCTATCCCTCCTGTGGTCCAGGGAGGCAGATGACCCTGTGATGGCCATTTTCCATGGAGAGAAGTAACTGGAGATGCAGGGGTTCTGGCTAACTTTGAGCGCACAGAGCATCGGAGTGCCCAGTGCTGGGCACCTGGCCACCCCACTGCCGTCTTGTTCCTGGTGCAGCCCTCCGTCTGCCAGCTGCTGCTTTGCCTCCGAGCCTGTGGGTGGAGGGGCTCCGGGGGGACAGGGAGCAGCAGGCAGTGGGGCACAGATGTGACTGCCCTGCTCCAGGCCCTCACGCCCAACGACACAGGCCAGCGAACCCTCCTGGGTGGCCTTGCTGTGACACCGTGCCCCGGCCAGTTGGTCAAGGACAGTCCTCTGGGAAGGTCACTGTACGCCGTGGACCCCGCGTGCTGGGGATGTTCCAGCTAGACCTGTGGGCATCTGCCTTCTGTCGACTGAGCCCCGGGCCACTCCCTGGCCTGCAGCGCGGGGGCAGATGGGGAGCGAGGGCCTTGTTACCTCACCCCCCGCCCACCCGCCTGCCTCCTGGCCTTTCCTCCCCTCCCCACAGCTAGTTCTGAGCTCTGGGCCACTGAGTGATGGGGTGAGGCCATTCAGCATCCTTAAAGGATGCTGGTGGCCCCACAGTGACCCTTTAGTCAAACTCAGCTGCTGCCTGGGCAGTGAATGTCCATCCGGTCATGCCCTCTCCCTGGGCTTCGGATTTCCTTGTCTGCTTTTTTTTTTTTTTTTTTGGTATTTTTATTTTTGTTTATTTACTTGGCTGTGTTGGGGTTTAGTTGTGGCATGCTGGGTCTTCAGTTGCAGCATGTGGAATTTAGTTCCCTGAACAAGGATCGAACCTGGGCCCCCCGCTTTGGGAGCACAGAGTCTTAGCCACTGGACCACCAGGGAAGTCCCTATTTTTTTGTTCTTGAAAGGCTGTTTCAAGGGTAAGAGCACAGGCTGGCACCTGCCTGAGTTTGAATCCTAGGACTGCTTCTGGCCAGCGGTGTGACATTTCCGTGCCTCAGTTTTCTCATCTGTCAAGTGGGGATAATAGTGGTATCTGAGTCACAGGTTTGTAGTGAGGTTTGAGCACCGGCTGTGTGCCAGGCTCAAAGTCAGACCGTGTGTTGGGGGGACGTGTAGATTTGGAGTGTGTCAGAGTTGGGCTCTGGGGTCGGAACGGATGCCTGTGTAACAGGGGAGGTCTGGGTCCCTGCTAGCTGACACGCAGCTCCTCCTTCGTATCGCAGGGCCCTCCCTAGGCTCAGAAGTTTGCTTTCTGGCTCCTGCTCTGAGGCCAAGAGATTCTGGCTGCATTTAAGGTCTGCAAGAAACCCTCGCTCAGGTTGCAATCTGTCCAGTGTCACATAAGCCGTATTGATCAATTCATCTTATATAGTTGGGACCAAACAGCCCTGTAATCTTTCTATTGTGCAGCCTAATTGGTCTCTAGGCCTGTGTCATTAGCTCGCTTGTTTGTAATCTGACTCCCTGGGCCGGCCTTTGTGAGCCAGCGGACAAGAAGACCCCAGCCTCGCCTGCCCCATTTGCCCATCCCCGGGGTGGGGGCTGACCTTGGTGCCCCTTCATCCAGGCCTGGACTCCTTGAAACGGTGTGACAGGCACGGGCAGGTGAACTCCTTGGGTCAAGGAGTGAGCATAGCAGTGGGATCACTGGACCTGGGTCCCGGCCCTGCACTTGGCATTTATCAGCTGCTCACCTTGTTTATTTACCGTGTTTGAAATCGCTCTGTTTTTTTCATCTTTATTGATCTTTCCTGTGAATGTGTAATGACATTATAAAACACTTAACATAAAATCTAAGTGAAGGAAAGCTAGGATTCAAGTTGTATATCCATAATTATCTCATCTGCCCAAGAATGAAGATGAGTGAGGATGCCCCCAATACTGAAGGTGGCTGTCTCTGGGAGACGTGATTATAAGTGACTTTAATTTTCTCAGTATCTTTTCATTTTTTCCCCAAACTTCCTGCAAGGAGTCTGTATTACTTTACAACCAGGAAACGAATCATTGAAATTAGTCAGCATTAGGTTCAGCAATGATAGATTTTCTTCATTTATAAAATCAAAACATTGGACTGGATTCCCAAGCCTGGCTTTCAGTGCACTAGCATCCCCAGAAGAGCTTGCTTACTAAAAATTCAGAGGACTGAGCCCCATGCCGGGGACTGTGATGCCGGCGTTTCGGCTGTGCATCGAAGGTTTAGAACCTTGGATGTGTTTCTCTCTTGGACTCTTTCTAACACGATCATTCCCCATGGATGCGTTGTTTTAGACCGTGGGTGGGAACAGGGAGCCCTGTGGCCAGCCACCTCCCTGGCTTCAAGAAGGTGCTTTTCGAAGCTGGGAAGAAGCCGGTTCTGGAGTATGTGGCCTTTGGCTACAAATGGGTGGTCCCAAAGGTGCGTGGGCACGTGGCTTCGCCCAGAGGGGGGCCCTTTGTTCAGCCAGCTGCTTCTCAGAGCCTTGCAAGGTAGAGTCATTTCCCATCTGATCACATTTCATCCCCAATAATTCACACTCTTGGGGTTCCTCTCCCCATTTCCCACATAGGAGGCACAGGAAAGCTAAGCGACTTGCCCCGTGCCACACAGCTGCTCCAGGCAGAGCCTGGATTTAAAGTCCCATCTATACCTGCACATTTTTAAAATTTCCAGCAGGTTCCACTGGGGGCTGGCTCTCAGGTCTCCAGCTTGGGGGTCTTTGAGGTCCTAGCTGTCCCTGTGGGCAGCAGAAGCTGGGATTTTATTTGTGTGGTTTTTCTGGTGGGCTGTCTTCCCTTCTCCTTGCCTCCAGCAGGACGCCTGGCTCGAGGAGTCTCCCCTCCCCGCCCCCAAATGCTTAAGCTGTTTTCTTGTTTGGGGCGCTTTTGCAGTGTCTCTCTGTGTGGCCCCGCGCCACGGTCATTCTCATTGTCATCCTTGCCATTGGCATTCTTTTTCTTTCTTATTTCACTTATTTTATTTTCTCTTATTGTGTTTTGGTCTTCTGATGACATCAGCTCTTAAACCCAAGCCAGCTAAATTATAGCCAGATTTGCTTGGGGATTTTCTGCAGGCTTTTGAAGCGCTTCCCTCCAGGCTGTACACAGGTGACATTTTAGGTTGGACTAGTGGGAGCATGGGAGCAGGTTGAGGGCAGTCCTGGGTTTGAATGCAAGTTTCCCACTGAGGGCTGTGTTACCTCGGGGGTCCCTGGTTTCCCTGTGTGTGCAGTTGGGTAATGACATCCGTCTCAGTGGGGTGTGCAGTGCAGGGTTGTATTTACTCAGTTGCAGAGCATGGGCCTGGAAGTGCTCAAAGTTTGTCAGCCACCACCATCAGTGCTCTTCTGGTCTTGATTTTGGGCTTCCCCGGTGGCTCAGTGATAAAGAATCTGCCTGCCAATACAGGAGATGCAGGTTCGACCCCTGGATTATGAAGATTCCTTGGAGAAGGGAATGGCAACCCACTGCAGTATTCTTGCCTGGAGAATTGCATGGACAGAGGAGCCTAGCAGGTTACAGTTTATGGAGTGGCGAAGAGTCAGACACGACTGAGTGACTGGACAACAAGTCTTGATTTTGGAAGCCTGAACAAGTCATCACTCCAGGAGCTTTGGTTCCTGCCAGGATAAACTGCTCTGGAAATGGAAATGCCCTCATAGTTGGGCTGGTAGAGGCCTGGCCTTGGTCAACCTTGTCCAAGGAGAATGATGACTACTTCTAGAGTTCCCAGGGCAAGGGGGACAGGATAGGTTCTAACTCCTAAGCTTCCTCTGGGCTCCCTGACTGCAGAGCACTGAAGCCAGGAGGCCAGCCTTCTGCCTCAAGGGACCAGCCTCCAGCGGCTCTGGGGTCCCCATGCCACTGCAGTGCCCCAGCTGCCAGCCCGGGCTCCCCCTCCCTTCCCAGTTATCAGGGACCTGTCAGTTCAGAGCAGATAGCACCATTATATACCAACAGCCACACAGCTGGCTGGAGAGGATTAAACTTAATTTGCTGCAGGATTTCCAGCCTCCCCTGTCCCTTGCCCATTGATTCTTTCTCTTTGATGTTGAAAGGGGAAGGCGGACTTGGCTAATGGGCCTCCCGCTGTGTCCAGGCGGTGTTGTCCCGTACGTGTGTGCACCTCTGGCCCTCAGAAGCCCTTCCTCCATACATGGCTGGTGGCTGTTTACTTATTTCCCATCAGTCTGTGTCCAAGAGGTTGTCTCCTGTCATGGTTGCTAGGCCTGTTGCTATGGAATTTGTCATCCAGGCTGTGTTGTGAGAGAGACCAGGTGGGTGAGCTCATGCCCTCTGTGGTATAAGCTGTCCTTGCTGCTAGGGTGGAGAAAAGTCTCAATTGGAAATGCAGGTTGGGTTTATAGACAGGTGGGTTTGATGAGAAGGAAGAAGTCTTAAGCCAAGGGAATCACAGGCAACCTGAAGCTCCTCCTTTTCCAAGGGTGAACATAAAGTCAGAGCCCCAGGGAGGGGGTCAGGGGGTCAGGGACTGATGCTGATGGTGACATTTTTGAGCTCCTGGTCCTGGTGTGGGGTCCTGGTCTCAGCACAGTCATGCGTGGCCTGGGGGTAACACCTCCCAGGAACCCCAACCTTGCAAGTGGGCTGTGAGCTGGAGAGCAGGCACGTGGGGGCTCTGCTGACAACACAGGTGGTTAAAACTCAGAATGTTCATCATAATAGTGCATGCTAAGTCGCTTCAGTCATGTCCGACTCTTTGTGACTCCGTGGACTGCAGCCCACCAGGCTCCTCTGTCCATGGGATTCTCCAGGCAAGAATATTGGAGTGGGTAGCCAATTCCTTCTCCAGGGAATCTTCCTGACCCAGGTCAAACCCTGAGTCTCTTGCATCTCCTGCATTGGCAGGTGGATTCTTTACCACTAGCCCCACCTGGGAGGGCCCATCATCATGGTTCCACTTCCTAAATGCCTTCTGGATGACGGCTACTCAGCAGGAATCATCTCTTGTTCTCAGAACAGCTCTTGTTGGTGAGCATTATTTTCCCTTTTACAAAGGAGAAAATCTAAGCTCAGACAGATCCAGAAGGTCTCAGAGGGTCACACACCTAGGAAGTGGTAAGGGCAAGCTCCAGTTCGGCTATGGCAGGACTCTGTAGTCTGAGTCTCCTCCACTGATGACCATGGTCTTGTTGCAGAGGCCTGTGTCTTTGCAGGCCTGGGGCAGTTTTCTATGGAGTCCTCCTAAGAAAGCCCATGAGAGGCATCAGTTCAGGGTACCTGCTTACACCGAAGTCAGACACTCTCCTCCTGTCTTTTTATGAAAAAATTAATTAATTAATTAGGCTCTGCTGGATCTGAGCTGCGGCATGTGGGATCTAGTTCCTTGACCAGAGATTGAACCCGGGTCCCCTGCAGTGGGAGTGAAGAGTATTAGCCCCTTGACCGCTCCTCCTGTTTTGTAGGGTGTTGTGTGACTTGCCCGATGATGTGCAGAGAGTCGGGCCAGATTAGAAAGGATTCCCTGGGCACAGCTGGGTTCATCTCAGGGTTTGAGATGGTCTGGGCCCGGAGGTCATTGGGAAAAGCCGATATTCTGTGCTCCAAGTGTTATTCCAAATTGGCAACTCCAAGGCAGCCTGGAGGATGGGCACAGAGTCTGGTTTTCCTTTTTCTAATTGTGGTAAAATAAACATAACATAAAGTTCATTTTCTTCATCATTTTTAAGTGTGCAGCTCACTAGTATGAAAAGCATTCACATTATCATGCAACCTAACCCCAGAGCTCTTTACCATGCAGAACTGAAACTCTGTACTCATTAAACTGGGCGCTCTGTCTGGGGCTTCCCAGGTGGTGCTAGTGGTAAAGAACCTGCCTGCCAATGCAGGAGACTTAGGAGATGTGAGTTTGATCTCTGGGTCAGAAAGATCCCCTGGAGGAGGGCATGGCAACCCACTCCAGTATTCTTGCCTGGAGAATCCCATGGACAGAGGAGCCTGGCGGGCTACAGTCCATAGGGTCGCAAAGAGTTGGACAGGACTGAAGCAACTTAGCATGCACGGAAGCATCCATTAAACAATAATTTCCCATTTCTCTTCCCCACCTCCATCCCTGGCAACCAACCTTCTACATTTTGTCTCTGTGAATTTGACTATGCTTGGGACCTCATGTAAGTGAAATCCTACAATATTTAGCTCTTTGTTACTTGCTTATTTTATTGATACTTGGTATAGCCTCAAGTTTCATCCATGTTGTAGCGTGTGTCAGAATTCCCTTCCTTTTAAAGACTAATAGCCCATTCTCTGTATACACCAAAGTTTGTTTCGTGTATCCATTCATCCCTTGGGATGACACTTGGGTTTCCTCAACCTCTGGCCATCATGAATGTTGCAATGAACTTGGCTATACAAATCTCTCTGTGAGACCCTGGTGTAAAAATTTTTCTTTTAATAATCCCTAGAAGTAGAATTTCTGGATCATATGATTTAAAAAAAATTTATTTATGGCTGCTCTGGGTCTTTGTTGCTGTCCACGGGCTCCTCTCTAGTTCTATCGAGCGGGCTACTCTCTCTCTGTGGTGTGCGGGTTTCTTGCTGCAGTGGCGTCTCTTGTTGCATAACACGGGCTCTAGGGCTCAGGCTTCAGTAGTTGCAGCACCATGAGCTCCAGAGCACGGGCTCAGCAGTTGTGGCACATGGGCTTAGTTGCTCCGCCGTATGTGGGATCTTCCCGGACCAGGGATCAAACCCGTGTGTCTTGCTTTGGCAGGTGGATTCTTTACCACTGAGCCGCCAGGGAAGCCCTGGATCATATGATTTTTAATGTTTTGAGAAACATATGGTTTTCCATGCTGGTTGCACCATTTTGCAGTCTAATGAACAACTCACAAGGGTTCAAGTTAGAACCACATTTCTGCCGGCATGCCTTACTTTCTGCTTTTTTGATAGTCTATGGTTTTTCCAGTAGTCATATATGGATGTGAGAGTTGGGCCATAAAGAAAGCTGAGCACCAAAGAAGTGATGCTTTTGAACTGTGGTGTTGGAGAAGGCTCTTGAGAGTCCCTTGGACTGCAAGGAGATCCATCCTAAAGGAAGTAAGTCCTGAATATTTATTGGAAGGACTGATGCTGAAGCTGAAACTCCAATACTTTGGCCACCTGATGCGAAGAACTGACTCCTTGGAAAAGACCCTGATGCTGAGAAAGATTCAAGGCGGGAGGAGAAGATGAGGTGGTTGGATGGCATCACCGACTTAATAGACATGAGTTTGAGCAATCTCCAGGAATTGGTGATGGACAGGGAAGCCTGGTGTGGTACAGTCCATGGGGTCGCAGAGTCGGACACAGCTGAGCAACTGAACTGAACTGAACTGATCCTAACAGTGTGAGGTGGAATCTCATTAAGGTTTTGATTTGCATTTCCCTAGTGGCTAATGATATTGAGCATCTTTTCATGTGCTTACTGGGCAAAGAGTCAGGCTTTGCAGATCTGTCAATTTGGAACCCTAAATTGCTGAGCTTGTCTCACTCCACTGGTACTTTGGAGTCACAACCAAATATAGTTCTTATTTGCAGGGCATTTGTAGATAAAGACAGGTAGAACCTGAGGCTATTTCACAGACAATCACAGTAAAGCCGGATAAAGGACATTTTCTAAGAGAGGGGCAGATAATAGATTCTGGAGTTCTTGGAGCAGGAGGAGGCTGTGTGTTTGGGATGACCCTGAGCTCCGTTAAGAGGGGGTTACAGTAATTCCCCAAGCAACTAGCCACCCACCCTTCTGGGTCACCTCTGGAGGTGTGTCCCCTGGAATCCTGTTCTTGGGGAGGATGGGTGAGGTGACAGGAGACACGTCCAGCTTGGATTAAGGAGAATGTGCCCATGTGTTTCAGCCCTCTGCCAGGTCTCCCTGCCAGTTAGGGGCTGGCAGAATTCTTCCTCTGCTCCGACCTGGCGCTGGTGGGGCCCGGCACTCAGGCTGGGCGGGTGAACCCTGGGCACCTTTGATCTACAGCCAGGTGTCTCTCTTTCGTAGGCTACAAGTGCTTAGGATGGCCTCTCTCTGAGTGGGGACAGGTGCCTGGGACCATGGTGTACGGGTTTTCAGTACCCAGCCCTGGACCCTGGTGTGGCCAGCAAGTTGGACCTTAAACCCCGGGGTATGTAAATAAAACTTAAGACGCCTTTTTCATACACCAGCAGTTTTGTCCCTTTGGGGTGAGGGGTCAGCAGTTTCTGCCATCCTTACCCCAGGTGACCTAGAACGCAGCAGCCCGTCCCTGCCCCTCATTTAAATGATTTATTTATGTATTTTTGGCTGTGCTGGGTCTTGGTTGCTGCACAGGCTCTTTCTCTAGTTGTGGCGAGCGGGGGCTGCTCTCTGCCCGGGGTGTGCTGGCTTCTCCTCGTGGTGACATCTCTTGTTGCGGAGCGCAGGCTCTGAGGGCATGCAGGCTTCCGTCATTGCAGCGCAGGGGCTCAGTTGTTGCGGCTTGCGGGCTCTAGAGCGCCGGCTCAGCAGTTGTGGCGCATGAGCTTAGCTGCTCTATGCCAAGTGCGATCTTCCCAGATCAGAGATCAAACTCATGTCTCCTGCAATGGTAGGCGGATTCTTTACCACTGAGCCACCAGGGAAGCCCTCCACCCTTCGCTTGATCCTGCATGAAATGGGAGTGCTGTGGGCCTGGGGCTGCCGGCACTACTGATACAGGCACTGCCCGCTGCTTTACTTACGTTTCCTTCTTCAGGTCTCATAACCTAAGGAAGACTGGGGATTGTTTCCTCCCTGGGCCTCATGCCTTGCAGGATCTCAGTTCCTTGACCAAAGATTGAACCTGGGTCCCTGCAGTGAAAGCCTGGAATCCTATCCACTAGGCTACCAGGGAACTCCTTCCATTTTCTGATAGAATAGGGATTAACAGAAAAAACCCTTTTTATGAATGTTTGCATTTTTATTATATTTCTTCTTAGCCTGTGTCATTCTTTGCAGCTCAGGACTCAAAAGGTACAGTGGAAAGTTGCCCTTCTAACTGCCAGCTTCCTTTCCCTGGAGGCACCCGATGGCAAGTTTCTTACCAGAAGTGGTCCACCTTGCACTCGGTTTGCAAAATGCCTCTGTGCGTCCACTACTAGCGTTAGATCTGAAATTTCTCTGTCTCTCATTCTATAGGTCCTTAGGCCTTGTTTCTTCTCCTCTTTCATCCCTGCGTTAGCCTAACTCTGCTGAAATCTGCCTTTTGACCCTTTGAGTTTCGCTCCCAGCAGCTCCCTCCTGGCATCGTGAGAGGCAGCAGACAATACTGAGCGTTGTGGGGGGAGAGGGGAGGGGTGAGTAGTGATGGTGTGATGCAGGGGTGAATGCATGCATAGCGAGTAATAGCTCAAAGAGAGAGGGGATGATGGGGACCAGGAGAAGCCGATGGGTGTGCGTTTGCCCTGGAGCCGGGCTGCTCCGGCCATCCCTGCTGATAGCAGCTTTCCTTCCTGATCCCCAAGGATGATGCTCCGTTCGAATCTGGATTTGCCAGGGAAGCTGTGAACAAACTGGGATGTTTTCTCTCTGATAAACTGTTATCGCTGAACTTCAGAATTGCTTCCTGAGCCTAAATGCTAGGCAAGGGAGGAAACCAGACACAGGAATGGGGAGAAGAAAGAGGACTCAGAAAGCCCTCTATTCCCCACCCCTAGGCTGAGCCCCTGCTGCACCTCAGGTGCTGCTCTGGATGCCTGGGCGTGAAGATGAGCCCTGGGGGTCCGCCCTTAAGGATCTCTTCTCCTTGTGGAGGGACCGACCTGTCTCCAGCTGGCTGTGAGGATTGGACGGCGAGTTCCTTTCAAGCTAGGATCACACGGCAGGCATGCTGGGGAAGCTGGTCTCACCTGGGAGGATGCAGTGTGTTTACCGGGGGTTCATTTTCTGTCTTGATTCTCTCTGGTTTCATTTTCTGCTTTATATTTTCCTGGCTTAAGGGAATCTTGGCTCTAGTTACTTTTCTTTCTAGAAACAGTGTAGCGTGGTGACTCTGCTGGGTTGAATAATGTCTTCCTAAAAGTCACGTCCTCATGGAAACTCAGAATGTGACCTTACTTGGTCTTGGCAGTGTAATTAGTTAAGATGCAGTCATACTGGATGAGAAAGTGAAAGTGTCAGTTGCTCAGTCGTGTCCGACTCTGCCATCCCATGGTCTGTAGCCCGCCAGGCTCCTCTGTCCATGAAATTCTCTAGGCAAGAATACTGGAGTGGGTAGACGTTCCCTTCTCCAGGGAATCTTCCCAACCCAGGGATCGAACCCAGCTCTCCTGTATTGCAGGCAGAGTCTTTACCATCTGAGCCACGAGGGAAGCCCTGTACTGGATGGGAGTGGGCCCTGAATCCAGCGACTGGTGTCCTTATAAGAAGGCTGTGTCCACAAGAAACGATACTCAATATCTTGTAAACCTATGATGGAAAAGAGTCTGAAAAAGAGTATATAGGGACTTCCCTGGCAATCCAGTGGTTAAGCCTCTGTGTTTCCAATGCAGGAGGCACAGGTTCTGTCTCTAGTTGGGAAACTAAGATTCCACATGCCCTGTGGCCAAAAAAGATATGTATATATGGCCGAGTCACTTTGCTGTACACTTGAAACTAACACAGTATTGTAAATTAACTATACTTCAATTTAAAAAGAACAAAAACTCTAATAAAAAAAGAGTTAAAGGAGAAAAATTATACATTTTCCAAAAAGAAAAAATAAGGCCATGTGAAGACACAGACACACACGGGGAGGAAGGCCATGTGAGGATGGCGCCAAGACTGGAGGGATGCAGGGAGAAGCTGAAGGAAGTTAAGGATTGCTAACAGCCACCGGAAGTCAGACGAGGCCAGGAGGCTTTGACCCCTAGAGCCGTCAGAGAGAGTGAGGCCCTCCAGACACCTTGGTTTCAGACTTCTAGCCTCCAGAGCTGTAAAAGAAGTAATTTCTGCTATTTTAAGTCATCCAGTTTGTAGTACTTTGTTGTGGGAGCCCTGGAAAACTGTACAGTGGCTAAGAGCATCTCAATTCAAACCCTGGTTATACTGTGTGACCTTAGGCAGGTTACCTGGCCCCTCTGTGCCTCAGCTTCTTCTCTGTAAAACAGGGATCATAGTAGTATTTCTCTAAAGGGTGAGTGGGGGTGATGATAAATGAATGACTGCAAACATTTAAAATAGCGCCTGGCAGAGAGTCGGCCCTATGTGCCCACGATAATCATTTGAAATCCATCGATACATCTGCTTCTGAACCACAGAGCTCCCTCCACCTGCCCAGATGATGCCAGAGCGCCTTGTGTGTGTGTGTGTGTGTGTGTGTCTGTCTGGACTTTGCGGTGTCAGCTTTAGTGAGAGAAAGGCCAAGACAGACCTGAAAAGACCTTCAAGTCTGTGTGTCGGGAGCTTTGTCCTGGCCCCTCCCTGTTTCATTCTGGGTTTTTCTTTAGGTGTCAGACGGGAGCGATGCTCTGACTTCAGAGTCTTGTGGGGATGATGTGAAGTGAGATTTGCTCACCCAGGTTGTAGGTGATCAATACATCTTCCTTGCTCTTCTTCCCATGTGTCTGAGGAGGAGCCATGCTAGAAAGCTAATCGTGCTGATCTCTGACATCATAAAGGCATATTTTTATTTTACTGCAGTATAAACCTGGGGCAAGCAGGTGCCCAGAGCAGCCACCTTCCAACCCTGTGGAGGCTGGACATACGCATCTGTGTGTGTGTGGCAGGAGTGCTTCTGACCCAAGATGGGGTGAGGATGGAGTTGGGGCCCACCCAGTCCAGAGGTCTAAACCCTGACTTTAGGCATGGTTCTCAGCCCAGATATTTGCAGATTTGCCTGCTGAGTTTCTCCTTGGCTTATGGCAGCCCAGAAGTGGAACACAGTGCTGAGTGTGGGGGGCCTGGTGTGTGTGTGTGTGTGTGTGTGTGTGTGTGTGTATGATGCAGTGACCAAAAATAGCTTTGATGAAGCTTGGGCCAGGTTGGGAAGGTGGGAAGAGCTGAGAGAGGGAAGAGTCAGGGGTAGCCAATTGTAGTAACATTGCTGGGTGGGACAGGGGTTCACTGACATGGAAGCTTCTCATAAACCCACAGCGAATAACAGCTTCCTCTCTTGCTCATCTCACGTCTAATAACCTTGAGGCCTTCCTTGTGACCAGCTCATAAAAGACCTGCATCACGGGCATGCGTTAAAGAATCTGTGTGCCAGACAGTCGTGTGCTGAAGAAACAAACTGTTAGAGAGAGACTTTCATGGATGTTTCAGGGTTGTTTCTTGGGCTTCTTCACGTTTGATTCACGTATTAAATCGGACATTTAGAAAGCAATGTATCTGGGCTGTATTTTCTTTGCTTTATCCTACAAAATTGGCTTTATCGAATTACAGTTGAAATGTGCTCATGATCCATATAGAGTTGATTAAAAAGAAAAAAATCAAATCCACTCATTTGAAGAACATTTCTATCTCTTGCAGAAAGATAAAGATTACGTTTTCCACAATGTCACACACAATCTTTTATACAAGGATCCATGTTATGGATGCCTTTCTGGATTTACTGTTAGGGGAAAAAATGGTTATCTCTACAAATGACTTTTGCTAACTTGATTTGCTTCCTTTTTCACCTGAGCTGCCAGGAAACCCACAGCGAAATTCAGTGCCTGATCATGGAAATTAGTTTATCTTGGAGTCCTGATAACATATACTGTTTTGTTCTCTTTAAGAGTATGTTTTGCTTATGTACCCAAAATTGCTATTTTATATTATGTCTGTATTATGCTACTACTGTTACTAAGTCGCTTTCAGTCATGTCCGAGTGTATGTGGCCCTATAAACTGTAGCTTTCCAGGCTCCTCTGTCCATGAGATTCTCCAGGCAAGACTACTGGAGTGTGTTGCCATTTCCTACTCCAGGGAATCTTCCCGACACAGGGATCTAACTCACATTTCTTGTGTCTCCTGCATTGGTAGGCAGATTCTATACCACTGTGCCACCTGGGAAGCCACATTATGAATGTACTAAATGCTACGAAATTACATACTTTAAAATGGTTGCTTTTATGTTATGTCCATATTTTTCAATAAAAACCAGAAAATATTGCATTGAAATTTAAAAAAATGAGTGGAGCGTAGAAATCCAACTGGAATGAAAGGGAGGCATTGGGAACCTGGATGAACTATCTCTTTGTTCTGGGGCACGGGCAGAGCACGTCCCCTCCTTCCCTGCTCTGAGTCTTCCCTAAAGCTGTGTCCTTTGCAGACGGCACGTGCTGCCCAGTGCCTGGTCTCTGGTTAAAGGTACAGGGATGGTTGTACTCACTGCCGCAATCTTACGATGCGCTTTCACAGCCATTTGCAAATATTATCTTGGGCTCCAAAATCACTGCAGATGGTGACTGCTGCCATGAAATTAAAAGACACTTACTCCTTGGAAGGAAAGCTATGACAAACCTAGATAGCATATTAAAAAACAGAGACATCACTTTGTTGACAAAGGCCCACATAGTCAAAGCTATGGTTTTTGCAGTAGTCATGTACAGATGTGAGAGTGGATCATAAAGAAGGCTGAGTGCCAGGAATTGGTGCTTTTGAACTGTGGTGCTAGAGAAGACTCTTGAGAGTCCCTTGGACAGCAAGGAGATTAAACCAGTCAATCCTAAAAGAAATCAACCCTGAATATTCATTGGAAGGACTGATGCTAAAGTTGAAGCTCCAGTACTTTGGCATATTCATTGGAGAAGACCTTGATGCTGGGAAAGATTGAGGGCAGGAGGAGAAGGGAGCGATGGAGGATGAGATGGCTGGATAGTGTCACTGACTCAATGGACATGAGTTTGAGCAAACTCTGGGAGTTGGTGATGGACAGGGCAGCTTGGCATGCTTCAGTTCATGGGATTGCAAAGAGTCAGACACAACTGGGGAATTGAATAACAACAAAGCCAGAAGACTTTGGTGAGGTTGGTGGTGTTGAGGGCAGGCCTGGGCTTTCTCCTTGAACTTGATAGAGATGCACCTAGAGGAGTTTCTAAGTAAAACCAGATGCAAGTGGCCCTGGGTCTTGGCGACCTCTGGGGCTTGAGCACGTCCAGGCAGCACCCTGTTCAGGGGCACTTCCAGAAAAGTTACTGCTGCTCTGAGCTTTCCCTCTGGCCAGTTTGTTCTGTGCTAGACCATCACGGTGAAAAGCCAAGAAAGGAGTTTAGGGATCATAGAGCCACAGCTGCTTGAGATACAGAACACTCTGTAGGGTCAGTCCCCTTACTTCTTTCAAAACCAGAGGCTGGGGCAATTTTCTTTTCATTCTGAGAATTTCTTCCGTCTTCAGGATTCCATGAAGAAGACAGGGCAGGCCATGCTTCTGTTTTGGAATCAGCACCCTCTTGGAACTGCGTCTCTCCTGGTGCTTCCAGGTGGTCTGCGTAGTTCAGTGGGTCTGGGAGTGCCTCCCATTGACAGGCCCTTCCTATTCCAGGAGAACAATTTTCTCTTCATAGGTGTGGTCTCCCTTTAATTGTTCTTTTTTGTTGTTTTTGGAATATAATTGCTTTACAATTTTTTTGTGTGTTAGTTTCTGCTGTACAATGCCGTGATCATGTGATCACTTCATGGCAAATAGGGGAAAAGTGGAAGCAGTGGAAGATTTTCTTTTCTTGGACTCCAAAGTCACTGTGGACGGTGACTGCAGCCATGAAGTTAAAAGATGCTTGCTCCTTGGAAGGAAAGCTATGACAGACCTCAACAGCATATTTAAAAGCAGAGATGTCACTTTGCTGACAAAGGTCCGTATAGTTAATGCTGTGGTTTTTCCAATAGTTGTGTGCAGATGTGAGAGTTAAACCATAAAGAAGGCTGAGAACAGAAGAACTGATGCTTTCAAGTTGTGATGTTGGAGAAGACTCTTGAGAATCCCTTGGACAGCAAGGAGATCAAACCAGTCCATCCTAGAGGAAATCAACCCTGAATATTCATTGGAAGGACTGATATTGAAGCTGAAGCTCCATTACTTTGGTCACCTGATTTGAAGATCAATCTCATTGGAAATGACCCTGATGCTGGGAAAGATTGAAGGCAGGAGGAGAAGGGGGTGACAGAGGATCGTATGATTGGATAGTGTTACCAACTCAATGGACATGAATTTGAGCAAATCCAGGAGACAATGGAGGACAGAGGAGCCTGGCGTGTTGCAGTCCGTTGGGTCACAAAGAATCAGACACGACTGAGCAAAAGCAACATACAGATATCCCCTCCCTCTTGGACTTCCCTCCCACCCACCCCTCAGGGTCATCACAGAGCACCGAGCTGCATCAAAAAATTCTACAAAACAATGAATGCTGGAGAGGATGTGGAGAAAAGGGAACCGTCTTGCTCTGTTGGTGGGAATGTAAATTTATGCAGCCACTGTGGGAATAGTATGGAGGTTACTTAAAAATCTAGTCACTGAAGCACCATATGACCCCGCAGTCCCACTCCCAGGCATATACCCCCGGAAAACCATGATTCAAAAGGACACATGTACCCCAATGTTCATTGCAGTGCTATTTACAGTAGCCAGGATGTGGAAATGATCCCTCTTTCTTAGCTTTTTCTGAGAACAGTGCTTCTCAGACACTTGTGCTCCATGGCACAGTGAGAAGCTGATCAAATTTGCTAGCACCAGGGGAATAACCAGAGAGGGTATTTGCAGCTAGAGGTAGGTGGCGTCTCCCCAGCTCTGTTGCTGACAGTGTCTGCAGGACATTCTGGGCAGCTGTGCTCTAGGGCATGAGGGGGTTCTAAGTGCAGGGGAAAGGGGTGAGGGGAGAGGGCTGTTCAGCCTGCTTTGGCCAGAGTGAATCTGTCCTTCTCCTGTAAGTGCTCAGATCCCTTCCCTGTCCTTCCAGGGCCTGACCCCTGAAAGTTCCATCTCCCAGGCTCCTTTGCCAAGTGGCTCTAGGCTGCAGCTGGCCAGTGGGAGCCACAGAGGGGGAAGAAGGAAGGGAGAAGAAGGCAGGCACACCCCCACCCCACCCGCTTGCTGCCCGAGGGTCAGAGTATTATCTTCGCATCTTTGGCAATGGCTGCGTCTCTCAGTGCTTCCTGCTGCGTGGTCCCCACTGTCACCAGCCCCCAGCGGGCTCTGACCCTGGGCTTCTTGACACCACCTCCTCGCTTCATCCTTCATCCTGGGGGCTTCCTGCTGTTGCTGATCGCTGGGTTGCCCGGTGGCTCCCCGTTTGGTTTTTCTTTATCTCTGTGTATTTATTTGTGGCTGCACTGAGTCTTTGTTGCTGCCTGTGTGCCTTCTCGCGCTGCGGAGAGTGGGGCTGCTCTCTGTGGTGTGCGGGCTTCTCACTGCGCTGTCTTCTCTTGTTGCGGAGCTCAGGCTCTAGGTGCGCGGGCTCAGTAGTTGTGGTGCACAGGTTTAGTTGCCCCGTGGCATGTGGGATCTTCCTGGGTCAGGGATGCAATCTGTGTCCCCTGCATTGGCAGGTGGATTTTTAACCACTGGACCACCAGAGACGCCCTGTTTGGTTTTTTGGCCACTCTAAAATACCACTACTTTCATCAAATTTCTTGTGTCAGGCAGAAGATGTGGGTGCTGGTTTTCTGATCGGACTCTGGCTTATCAGGCATCTGATAAGGCCGCTCCCAGTGGTCCTCCAGTACACCAGTCAGTAAAGAGAACATGCACTGGGGTGACCTTATACTTCATGCTACACTTTCTTCATATACCCAGGGCAGCAGTAGGCAGCCGGCCCAGAATACAGGACCCTGGGTCCTTGCCAGACATCACCCCCTGTGACCAAGAATGGGGAGGAACAGAGGCCTGAGACAGCTGCTTCCTTGTCTGCCTAGAAAACTCCTATTCATCCTTTAAGGCCCAGATATCACTGTCTCTTGATGTCTGACTTTTTTCCCCCTTCTAATTTCACCTAGACTGGATCAGTTGCTCCCTCATCTATTATTCTCAGCTTATCTGAATATGCCTTTTATTACTTTTTCCGATAGAGACATGAGTGGACCTGTTCCCCTCATTAGTGGACATGCTCACTGAAGGCGTGGACCTCAGTTCTGAGTGCCAGTGGAATTGAGCCCGTGATGCCTGGCATGGAACAGGCAACGACAGTTTTCCTGTTCGAATTGAGTGGGGCCATAACCAGGCTCCATATTAGGGTCACCTGGAAAGCTTAAAAAATTTCAAATATTCAGGCTCTACCCTAGACATTAGAATCTCTGAATTGGGGCCCAGGCACTGGAATTTTAAAAGGCTCCTTTGTGGCTCAGACAGTAAAGAATCTACCTGCAATTTAGTAAACCTGGGTTTGATCCCTGTGTCAAGAAGATCCCCTGGAGAAGGGGATGGCAACCCACTCCAGTATTCTTACTTGGAGAATCCCATGGACAGAGCAGCCTGGCGGGCTACAGTCCATGGGATTGGAAAGAGTCAGACACAACTGAGTGACTAAAGCCTTTTTTCCCTTGGTAATTTTAATGCACAGCCAGGTTAGTTTAACTACTTTACCTTATCACTTGGTGTGTGTGTTAATGATTCCTTCCATCAAACCCAGGTCCTCTTACAATTTAATCCGACCTAACAAATCTTTCTGAGCACCTTCCTTGTGCCAAGAATTGTGTAGACAGACTCTTGCTACTCTGCATTCTATGGGCCACCAACCTGGCATCGCCTGGAGCTTGTTAGAATTGCAGGATCTTGGGCTCCACTCCAGACCTGCTGGGTCAGAATCTGCGTTGTCGCCAGCTCCCCAGCTGGCTCGCATGCACGTCACAGTCTGACAAGCAAGGGTGCGGGTCTTAAACAAAGGTCAACTGCTTGTTTACCATGAATCACGTTTCCTTTCTTATCCACTGTTTTGCTTCCCTTTACGGTTGCTCAGATGGTAAAGAATCCGCCTGCAATGCGGGAGAAGGGGTTTGATCCCTGGGTCAGGAAGATCCCCTGGAGAAAGAAATGGCAACACACTCCAGTATTCTTGCCTGGAGAATTCTATGGACAGAGGAGCCTGGCAGGCTACTGTCCATGGGGTTACAAAGAGTCTGACACCACTGAGAGTCTTTAACTTTCATGGGGGTATCATTTTGCATTCCTTTCTCCAGCTCAAACGGCCCTCCCAAGGAAGTGGAGACCATGCAAGAGTCAGGTGAGGGGATAGATCCCCCTGAATGTGGAGGGGAGGTGTTGGTATGGGAGGTCTTTGAGAGATGGAAGCCTTTCAGCGCACACTGAGCACCAGTGCTCGGGAGGCCTCTGGGATGGGCTGTTTGGAAGGGATAACTCCCATTTCTGACATTACCATTTCCTTGGGAACGGTCCAGGCATCCTGGAGGGATGCTGTGGCCGTGCCGGATGTAGGACGGCAGTAGATCCGATTGCCAGGGAGCGGGTTGGCAGTGATGCGGGCAGAGCAGCCGTGCTTGCCTCATGCTTTGGTGGGGTCCAAGCACAGTAGGGAGTTTCAAGAGGTTGACCTGTTGAGATCCACAGGGTTTCCTGTTATTCAGGTTTAAATGGAGCGCGGTGACCTGTGTCCACCAGAGTCATGACTTCTAAAGGCAACCTGGAGTGTGCAAGACCCTTTTCATATTCACCTGAGCACGAATGCTCTGAAGAGGGGCACAGGGCTCTGTGATAATGTAGGTCTGGGGGACCTGGGCACGTCTTGGGGGTCTGGAAAGGCTTCTCTGAGGCAGCATGCGTTCTCTGAGACTTGAAGGAGCTGGCCATGTGGAGAGGGGTGTGGAAGGATCATCTCTGAGGCAGGAGGGCTAATACACAGTCGAAGGCCCCGGGCAAAGGGTGCCCTTGCAGGGGTGAGGCTGAGCGTGGGGAGGTGGGGTTGAGGGATGGGCAAGGCCCGGCCCCACTGCTCGGCCACGTTAAGGACTTTGAGCTTATCCTCAGACTCAGCATCCCCACTGAAGAGTTTCGCTAGTGTGTTTGCAGATTGTCTCCAGTTGCTGTGGAGAATGGGTGAGAAAGGGGTCGGGCAGGTGCTGGAAGGAAGGCAGTCATTGCAGCCGGACACCTGCTTTAAGCCGTCTCTTCCCACGGCGCCTTCTGGTCTGCGAGTGGAAGCAAGATGCATCCTCCTGGGAGGCCCTGGGCATGTGGGGGGCAGGGTCTGGGCCAGCTCAGCTCTGGGAGGACAGAGTCCTGGGCGACTTTCATACAGTCTGTGCACCCTCCCATCCGCAAACTATCCAGGATCCGTCTCTTGCGGTCAGGATCACCTGACTATTTATTTATTTAAGGCCTAAAGAAAGGAGGGGTCAAGTGGGAATGAGAAGGTTGAGCCTGGGGTCCCCGGTTCAGAGGCTGAGGGCAGCCACTGTAGGGCAGGACTGTGTGTGGCTGAGTCACGTGTTGTGGCTCTGGGAATCAAGGGCTCTGGCTGGGTGTATTTCCTGGATCTCTAGGATGACTGTTGGAGCTCATGTCTGTGGAAGTTCATAGCCTCCTACGAAGAATCTTAGTCTTCTCTGATGGTTCAGTGGTTAAGACTCTGTGTTTCCAGTGCTGTGGGTGTGGGTTCAATCCTTGGTCAGAGAACTAAGATCCCATATGCCCTGTGGCACGGCCAAATAAAAAACAGAAGGAGAAATCTTTGGCAGATCTGATAATGGGTCCGTGTAAGCATCATTGCCATGCTGGGCTCTCAGTCCCCTTGGACGTTTGGACAGGCACTTGCACAAAGGCCTCGGTGACTAGGGGACCGGGTCTGAGTGCCCAGAAGCGCATCAGTCCCTCTGGACACAGACATACCTTGTGTTGTCCACATGCTCCCTGGGGCCAGAGAGCTTTGTGCTGGTTCCTGTTTCTTCCCTGACAGGGACACTAAGGCATCAAAGCTCTAACTGAGACCTGTCTCAGAAACTGAGTCAAAATCTGTTGTCTTCCCATCGTGTATAGAACAACATGCTAAGGCTGGCAGCAGGGGCAGAAAACCCCTCTTCATGAATGTCAGTGTCAACCCTCAATTTTTTTCCTAATATTTATTTATTTGGCGGCTCCAGGTCCCAGTGGTGGCACGAGAATGCTTAGTTGTGGCGAAAGTGCTAGCTGCTCAGTTTTGTTCAACTCTTTACGACCTCATAGACAGCCTGCCAGGCTCCTCTGTCCATGGGATTCTCCAGGCAAGAATACTGGAGTGGGTAGCCATTCCCTTCTCCAGAGGATCTTCCTGACCCAGGGACTGAACCCATGTCTCCTGTGTTGCAGGCAATTCTTTACCATCTGAGTCACCGATGTGTTAGTTGGGGCATGTGGGATCTACTTCCCTGACCAGGGATGGAGCCCAGGCCCCTGCGTTGGGAGCGTGGAGTCTTAGCCACTGGACCACCAGGGAGGTCCCTCAGCCCTGGTTAACTTTCTCTTTTCTGTCCAGTTTCACAGTGCTCCTAAGAGTTCTTATTTTCCTGTGGGAAGGGATGGGGTGAGGGGAGATACCAACCTGATTTTAAATTTAGTTTTTCATTAACAGTGAACCCCAGAAATGCCTCATAGCTGCCATCACCTCCTCTTCTCTTTCCATCAAAATGGAGCCAAGCAGGGCAAACTGGGTTTGATCCAAAGAGAGAGGGGCTGTGTTTCCTGGGCCAGGTGGTCCCTTCCTGCTGAGCGGTGACCCCGGACGAATGCACCGGAGGTGATGACTGAGCCCAGCAGGTAGCAGGCCCTCAGTGGAAATGCTGGGAGATGGTGCAGAGTAGTTGCCCTACCTGAAGGAGAGGCAGGCGACAGACCTGGGCTATTTGCTGCTCAGTACCCCTGACACTAGGCCTGCCCTGGAGAAAGCTTTCAGGCTGAGATGCAGAGCCTGGTGGCCAGGAGCCAGCCACCAGCATGAAGTGGTCCCGGGGACATCAGGGGACACAGGACATGGAGTGTTTGCTCTGTAAGGTTTGTCTTGTCTCACTCAGCCCTGACCCTATTTTTCTGCCAGCCATTTGCGTGTGTAATTCCTAGCCTCTCAGGCTTTAAGTCTGTGGTCTTGAGCCTTGGTTGTTCTAGGTTCTCAGCTCTGAGCTGAAACCAGGCCTGTGGTACCCGCCCAGCCTCTTGGAGACACAAGTTACCTCCTGCAGTTGGTAGCCACGCTGCAGCATCCTCCTGTCCAGGAAACATGGTGTTGCAAGGAGGTGGGCTGGACCAGTGATGGAGAGGCAGCCCCCGGAGGAATTCTGGGACCCGAGCTGTCCACACCCTGAAGATGAGTGTGGATGGGTCCTTTGGTAAAAAGGACACCTTCAGCTCCCCTCACCCACAACCGTCCAGAGGAGCTTGCTGAGTGCCCGGGGCTTTCGGAAACACTGACTCACTCTCTGGGTTGTCTGAGGCTTCTGCTTTAGAGAATGGGGCATTCTGCCGCCAAGTATGATTTCAGATGCAGAGATCAGCTGGCGGGAGAGGAGATGCATGACTGAAGGGAGAGCAGGGAGAGGAAGCCAGCGAACTGGGAGGGGATGCTGAAGGGAAGTGAGACCGAGAGAAGCTGGCAAGGCTGCTGAGAGGCAGGCTGGTGGTGGCGAGAAGCTTCCCCCACCCTGGGTGGGGGTAGCATTTTTTTTTAAATATATTTATTTTATTTGGAGGATGGGTAGAGAACACACCTGTCAATGCAGGAGACTCAGGAGACTTGGGTTCAATTCCTGGGTCAGGAAGATCCCCTGGAGGAGGGCATGGCAACCCACTCCAGTATTCTTGCCTGGAGAATTCCATGGACAGAGAAGCCTGGCGGGCTACGATCCATGGGGTCGCAAAGAGTCAGATGTGACTGAATCGAGTGAGTCAGCGCGTGATGGTTTTTGCCTTACAGCAACATGAATTGGCCATAGGCATTACATGTGTCCCCTCCCTCCTGAACCCCGCCTCCCACCTCCCTCCCTGCCCCATCCCTCCAGGTTGTCGTGGAGCACCAGCTGTGGGTTCTCTGCGTCAGACTTCAAACTTCCCCTGGCTATTTAGGAGGGGACCTAGAAGAGGGCTCCTTCAGGCTTGGGGCAGCAGTAATCACCTGGGGAAAAGTCATTAAGGAGTGTCTGGGAATGCTAATCTGTGAACTCCTGACCCTCTTTGTTTGCACGTAGATTTGCAAATTTTGACCCCACTGTAGTCTCTTTTGGAAACGTGTTCTCCTTTTTACAAAGAAAAGAAGGAAGGAGGAAAGAGAAGAGGTCAGAATAGAATAATTTAGAGCCCCACTCATGTTTATTTCATAAAGCTGCTAGCCCTAAAGGAGAGCTTGGTGTGCCCTATGGAAGTGTTTATTCCAGGGAAATCTCTAAGTAGTCAGTGGACTGGGCCTTTAGAAAACAGGCAGTTTCCATTAAGAAAAAGTCTGGCATCTTGGTGTTCTGTCCTTTTGTTCAGAAGTGTTGGGGCCCCCAGGCACCCCCGTGTTGTTTTTGTCGCTAAGTCATGTTCAACTCTTTTGACCCTATGAACTGTAGCCTGCCAGATTCCTCTGTCCATGGGATTTCCCAGGCAAGAAAACTGGAGTGTGTTGCCATTTCCTTCTCCAGGGCATCTTCCTGACCCAGGGATCGAATCCCAGTCTACTGCGTTGCAGGCAGATTCTTTACCAACTGAGCCACCAGGGAAGCCCCCCAGATGCCTCAGGCAATGAATGGCTCAATTGTCTCACAGATTTAAGCACAGGGACTGGATGACTCAGCAGCATCTCCACCTTGGTGGGCTGGCCAAAGCCCCCCTGAGTGCAAACGGTGTGAATTGGGAGTCTAGGTTTTCAGTGGGCTCATTTGCAACTTGACCCCCTCTCTGCACACAGGTGGCCATTGGGAAGCGCTGGGAAGTGAAAGTGTGTGTCAGGCAGTTTCCTCCAGCGTCTGAACTGAGCACAAGCCGTTTTCCACCTTCAGGAAATGAATAAGCAAGTGCTGTTCTGGACTGGAACTTACATTCTTTTTTAAAATGAATTATTATTTATTCATTTGACCACAGCGCGTGGCATGTGGGATCTTAGTTCCCCAACCAGGAACTGAACCCAGGCCCCCTGTATTGGAAGCTCGGAGTCTTAACCACTGGACCACCGGGGAAGTCCCAGACTTGCATTCTTCTTTTTTTTTTTCAAAGAGCACTGGAATACTAATTGTGTTAATACTTAATTTCCCTAAAAGATATTACAAATCAAATAGAAATAATAATTTTTGAAAGCCTGCTATAAGATAGCTGATTTAACAAACTTTACTCAAGTTGAAATATGCTGAATATCTGTAATTTAGAGAATACTACAGACTGGCATTCTTGAATTGTGCATGATGGTGGGGCAGTTTGACAGGCCCCATCATACTCTCATATACGCAGGGACAGGGCCCTGGGATCCGTTGGTGGTAGAAGCATCTATTGGACATTTCAGATTCCCAGGGCCGTGCTGATGAAGGGAAGGAAGAAAGCTAGGAACAGGTGAGTTTAGGTTTAAGGAAAACTGACACAGCTCTTGTTCTGGTGGCCAGAGTATAGTCAGCATTCCCACTCCAATCTCTCACGGTGGAGTAGGGTATTGGGGCTGGGGTCTAACCTGGGCTGGTGTGGCTGACAGTGAGCTCTCAATGGGGGTCTGGGTACCAGTGCTATTGTTAACAGAAACTGAAAATGCTATGATTCCAAGGTGGGCAGACAGGAGCCCACGTGATGTGAAATTGGGCCCATGAGCCATTAGCAAGATGGTGATGAGAAATCATAATCAGGACCTGGGCCCATCCACTGGGAAAAAGAGGCTGATGTATCCTTTCTGGGTCGTTAGGGCCCAGTTGAGAGGCTAGAATTTGGGCAGGGTCCCCAGCATTCTGACTCCCAGTGAAGTGACGACCAGAACCTGGGAAGAGCTTCTGACCTATTGGTGGGACCCAGGGAACATGAAGTGGGGCCCAAAGCTTGGTGCCGCAGAAAGCCTCTCTGGGTACACAGATGCTGGATGCAGGCAACTGGCACATAGTAGGTCCTTTATAAATAAGTGAATGAGGACTTCCCTGGTGGTCCAGTGGCTAAGACTCCATACTGTCAATGCAGGGGTCTGGGTTCGGTCCCTGGTCAGGGAACTAGATCCCACATGCTGCAGTGAAGATCCTGTGTGCTGCAACTGAGACCCAGCTCAGTCAATAAATAGATAAGTGAATGTATGCAGTGGAGTTCAGCGCCCCCTCTAATGAGGTTCGGCCCTGCTAGACCAGGCCAAGATGAGCCCGTGGGGTGAAGGTGCTCCAGGCTGATAGCGGCCAGAGCCATCGAGTCCTTCCTGGTGGTGAGAGCAGCTGGGCGATGCCAGCCTGGCAACAGAGGCTTCTCCAGTCAGTGCTCAGTCATGCTGCCAGCTCAGTTACTGTCACTCTCCCTTCTGACAGCCACGGGCACAGGCTCTGCCTTCCTTTCTCCTTGTACAGGGGCCGAGAAGAGAACTATTGGGGATTGAGATGTGCCAGGAAAACCCCACATCTTCTGACTCTAGCTCCTGCCCCAGCTTGTAGAGGTCCTCTTTCCCGGACTCACTGGGCATCACTGGCACTTTCTGCCCTGTACCATTGCTCCTGGAAGGGGGCCCCCAGGCAATCCTGTCTGCTGACCTCCGGGGGGAAGCTAGCGGTGCAGTTGCACGTTGCCAAGCCCCTCGGTGTCCTGAGTGAACCCGGCTGTCAGCAGCCTGGAGAGGAGGATGTCTGCAGGGTTGGGGCAAAAGCCAACTTCTGGACAGGATTCCTCCAGGTCTTGGGGTTGGAGGCTGAGATGCTACCTTGACCTTGGGGTTTCTAGCACCTCCAATGAGAAGGTCAGTCTCCAGGGGATGTGCGTGACCAGGCTCCCTAACAGAGCGTCACTGGTGTCTTTGTCATTCAGTTTTCTTGTTCCGCGGGGTACTCCCAGATGGCGCCTCAGGCATCCCTTCACTGACAACAGAATTAAATGCTCTTGCCCCAGGGTGAAGCTGACAGCAGGAAAGGAGAACTCCTGGTGTACCCACAGCTCCTTTACTGAGGGCTTCTGAGAGCCGGATGGGTGTCGGATTTGGTGCTGGGGATGCTGAGATTAAAAAAAAAAAAAAGACCAGTCCCTGCCCCTAAGGATCTCCAAGGCTTGCAAGTATTGGAGGTGTCAAAGGGTATAAGACAACATGATGAGGTCCGTGTGGAGCTGATACTGGTCTGCACACTCGGCTAAGGTGGGGATGTTAAGATGGTGAAGTGCTTCTCTGTGTGCGTGCTAAATGGTTTCAGTCGTATCCAACTCTTTGCAGACTGTAGCCTGCCAGACTCCTCTGTCCATGGGATTCTCCAGGCAAGAATACTGGAGTGGGTTTCTATACCTCCTCCAGGGGATCTTCCTGACCCAGGGATCTTCCTGACCCAGGGACTGAACCCGCATTTCTTATGTCTCCTGCATTGGCAGGTGGGTTCTTTACCACTAGCGCCACCTGACATGCTTCTGAAGCAGTGGTTTAAGCATCTGCATCCTGAGCTTGGTAAGTGACCACACCCAATTCTCCAGTCACCCTGGTCCCTCCGGGATCCAGGAGCTAAGTAAGCATCAATGCCTGGCTTGGGAGGAGGCCCTCGGGGGCCCTGATCCAGCCCTCTGGCCGGAGTCCTCTTTGCTGGGAGTTTGTGCTCTGCTTGTTATTGTTCAGTTGCTCAGTTGTGTCCAGCTCTTTGCAACTCCGTGGACTGCAGCACGCCAGGCTTTCCTGTCCTTCAGTGTCGCCTGGAGTTTTGTCAAACTCATTTGCATCAACTCATTTGAGTTGATGATGCTGTCCAACCCTCTCGAGTATCAGTGCTATTTCTGGGACAGACAGCACAGCCGAGGCACACTCAGGATCTGGAAGGGGAAGACCAGGGAAAGCTCCCGGAAGAAAGGGCCTGTCTGAGCTGAGTTTTGAAGGAAGACATCAGAGAAACGTGGGCCAGCATCTTCTCTCTTCGGCCCCATGTTTTATGCTTCTCTGAGCCTTGACATTGGACCCCAGCCCTGCCCCATACCCTAGACAGCTCTTCTCTGCCACAGGCTGGAGCCCACCTCGTCCCAGTTTCAAGGAGAAGCTGCTTGGAACCTCTGAGGTCTCTGCCCACTTGGAGCACAGAACCAGCACAGAGCCAGAGGAGGGTGAACAAAATAGACTTCAGAGGACTCTGTCATCAAGGTCAAGGAATTTACATGCTCCTGAGGGGAGAGCCCCTGGAGGAGGAAGTGGCAACCCATTCCAGTATTCTTGCCTGGAGAATATCATGGACAGAGGAGCCTGGCGGGCTACAGTCCATAGGGTCACAAAGAGTCAGATACAACTGAAGTGACTAAGCATGCACAAGGGAAGCCAGGCACACGTAGGTGACAAGCTCACAGACACAAGTCCCCAGGAGCTGATCAGTGGGATCACTGATCATTGCAACTGGACGCGGATGATTTGATAAAAGCTTAGCAGAGGAAGGGGCTTCCCTGGTGGCTCAGATGGTAAAGAATCTGACTACAGTGAAGGAAATCAAGGTTTGATCCCTGGGTCAGGAAGATCCTCTGGAGGAGGAAATGGCCACCTACTCCACTATTCATGCCTCGAGAAGCCCATGGACATAGGAGCCTGGAGGGCTACAGTCGAAAAGAGTTGGACATGACTGAGTGACTAATGCTTTTAGTGGAAAGAGGAAGATGCAGCATATTGGCACCCCCCAAAAGATGTTGAGCTTCTGGAACATTCGTTAGGTACTCAAGGTACCTGGCAGGCAGAGGAACAGAGGAACAAGCAGAGACAGTGGCTCAGAGCAAGCAGGAGGGAACCAGCCCTGGCAGCAAGTGCTTTGTTGGGCTGACTTGTAAAGTGCAGGCTATGTTCTACGAGGAGGCGGAGGTGTGGGGAGAGGTGAGAAAGAGGGTCTCGGGCTACATGCGTGTCACAGCCTCAGCATGGCAGCTACAAGCATGGTCACTCTCCTGGGCACAGAGGCCCCGGTTCCTGACCTCAATCCCTGTTCAATCCCGCGACAACTTGAAAAGCAAAGACTCACATCCACTTCTCTGTTCTGCTCTTAGTACAGTTCTTCACTTCTGGCCGTCAGATGTGTGATTTCCCTCCATACCGGTCAGTCCTCTAATTCTCAGTGGCCACTGAGTGGGTGTCTTCCAATTCAATGCAATTCTGACACTAGCTTCCCGGAGCGAGTGTCAGATCCCATGGTTAAGGGCTAGGTCCCATAAGGCGACGTCACGTCACCTCAGAGGCAAATCACAAGTCCAGGTTGTCACTTGAGCTGCTGACCGACCAGATCAGAGGTTCCCTGGACCCCCTCCTGGGTTTGGTAATTTGCTAGAGTGACTCACCAAACTCGGGAACACAGTTCATTTGCTGTTTATTGTATGTGCATGCTAAGTCGCTTCAGTCATATCCGACTCTGTGTGACCCCATGGACTGTAGCCCACCAGCTACAGCTCTGCCCATGAGATTCTCCAGGCATGAATACTGGCATGGGTTTCCTTCTCCAGGGGATCTTCCTGACCCAGGGATAGAACCTGCATCTCTTATGTCTCCTGCATTGGCAGGCAGGTCTTTACCACTAGTGCCACCTGGGAAGCCCCTTAGTGTTTATTATTACCAGTTTATTATAAAAGGGTCCAACTCAAGAGCAGCCAGATGGGAGAGAGACACAGGGAGAGGCATGGGAGGAGACAGGGAGGTTCCATGCCCTTTCCGGGTGTGTCTGCCTCCCAGCAGCCCCTTCTGGTCGTGAACCTGGAGGCTCCTTGAACCTCGCTTTAGGATTTGTATGGAGGCTTCATTATGTAGGCATTATTGATTAAATTATTGACTTTTGGTGATCAATTCAGCCTCCAGTAAGGTGAGGCTGAAGGTTCCAACAGTTTAATCACTTGGTTGGGTTCCTTGGCTACCAGCCGCCCATCCTGAGGCCATCCAGGAGCCCCCGGCCACAGGCCATTTTGATGTTGTTCAATCGCAAAGTCGTGTCTGACTCTTTGCAACCCCATGAACTGCAGCACGTCAGGCTCTTCTGTCCATGGAATTTCCCCCCACAAGAATCCTGGAGTGGGTTGCCATCTCCTACTCCAGGGCATCTTCCTGACCCAGGGATCAAGCACACGTTTCTTGTGTCTCCTGTATTGGCCAGCAGATTCTTTACTGCTGCACCACCCAAGAAGCCCAGATTTGGTTAATGGTGTTTATGTGGCCCTTCTGTGTCCCGTGCCCAGGACGGACATCACTAATCAATCACAGTTCTTTTTCCAGTTCAACCACAGCCTCCTTCTAGACACAGCAGTCTGGGTTAACTCTCAACATCCCATTGATATTGCAGAAAAATTGAAATCTATTAACCATCTCTGCTTTAACATTTCAAGTCGGGAGGACTCAGCAGAGGTACCTTGGGATAATTCAGAAGGAAAGAGTGAGCTCTCCTGTCCATATTTTTTATTTTGTTCTGAAGTGTCCAGGAGGATACGTACTGTGAGAAAAGGAAGACAGGACAGTGGATAGGTTTAGGCATTAATGGTAGACCCGTGGAACTGGAATTCATCTCTAATTAGGCAGTTATTGAAGGCATGTGGATAGAGAGATGTCTTCCAAGAGGGTGAGTAGATGGGGAAAAGAACAGACGGCTTCTTGCCAGAAGATAGGAAATGGCTCACGATGCTGAAGCAAGAAAGTGAAAAAAGTTAACAAGAGAAAAAACTGCATTTCTTTTTCTGAGGAGTTAGGCCATCTCTCCAGCTCCCAAAATGGAATGCTCTGGAACCTTAAGGAATGGCAGTGCGGGTTTCCTTACAGATGCCAGAGACTAATGCTGTTGACATCTTCCTTTTCAGTCTTGGATGTAACCAGGGTTTCTTCCACTGGTGATGCTTTAAAGGAGCATGCCTCTCTCCCTGCTGCCTCCCACTCCGCATCCGGCTTCCAGTCTTGGCCCGGCTCACCCATCCTCCTCTGTCCTGCGACATCTCTCTTCTCTGTGGCCTGGTCCCATCCCAGCTTACCATGCAGAGGGAGGGCTGGGTACCACCCACGTGACCTTGCCTTCCTGATGATTACCTTGACTAATCACTCTGACATCCTGGTTTCTGGGGATAATGATTCCTGTAAAGTCAAGGACACCCTTTCCTTCCAGTGACCTGGATTACCCTCTCATAAGGAAAGCTCCCAGAGCTTTGGAGTGACTTTTCCACATTAACTCTAAGGCCGAGTTGCAGTGAGGAAATCTACCCTTTTAATAGGGGAAAATATTGCCCTTGTCTGTCTTTATGCAGTGCGCTTGAGCCTAATGCTCACTTACCAATGCGCCTTTATAACTTCCATATTGAGTGAATTAAGTCCTCCATGTGGGTAGGCATTAAAGAAGTGATAAGTGCTTTATAATTCAGTAAGGGGTGGCCTGGCCATTCTGTATTTTCCTAAGGAAATTGGCCACTCCGAGGGCAGCACTCTCAGGACCCCTGGGGCCGGCTGCTCTCAGGCACAGAGCGTGCACTATTGGATTACTCTCAAGCCAGCTGCTCTGGCCTAGACCCGACTTTCCTTCTTGCTCAAACTGTCTCCTCCAAGGCCCACTGGGGAGGAAGGGTCAAAGCTAGTGTCCCTCTCTGCCTCAGGCTGTTTCTGCTTTGGATCCAAGACCTCCTCTTTCTCTCCTGGTTCAAAGCTGAGATGTCTAGGAGGGATTGGAAGTTTTATGATCAATGTGCTTTGAGTAGACGAGAGACTACTGTCTCCAAGGGGCCGTAGGGCTCTGTCTCCTTCCCCAACCCCACAGGCACAATGGGCTTCTTTACACCTTGGTCTCTTCAGAGAGTTGGAGAACATGCTGGTTCCATCAAGACATTGGGAGCCACGGCCTTTTCATGACTTGCTGCAAGGTCCTAGGGTTCTGAGGAAGAACAGTCATTTGTTAATTTGTTCCTTTAAATCTTCTGCTGCTGCAACTGCTGCTAAGTCGCTTCAGTTGTGTCCGACTCTGTGTGACCCCATAGACGGCAGCCCACCAGGCTCCCCCGTCCCTGGGATTCTCCAGGCAAGAACACCGGAGTGGGTTGCAATTTCCTTCTCCAATGCATGAAAGTGGAAAGTGAAAGTGAAGCCACCCAGTCATGTCCGACTCTTAGCGACCCCATGGACTGCAGCCTACCAGGCTCCTCCATCCATGGGATTTTCCAGGCAAGAGTACTGCAGTGGGGTGCCATTGCCTTCTCCAAGAACTGGGCTGCATGTTGTGGATACAACAGCAAACAAGATGACAGGTTGCCTGCCCTCAGAGATCTTGCATTCTGTTGGGAGAAAGAAACAATAGACAAGTAAATATGCACATGAGGTCGTTATAGATTTTGGCTACAATATAAAGGAAATAACTAGAGCAACATTTCTCAAGCTCCATACTATTGACATTGTGAAAAAAGTGAAAGGCACTCAGTCATGTTGACTCTTTGTGACCCCATGGAGTACACAGTCCATGGTATTCTCCAGGCCGGAATACTGGAGTGGGTAGCCTTTCCTTCTCCAGGGGATCTTCCCAACCCAGGAATCAAACCCAGGTCTCCCACTTTGTAGGCGGATTCCTTACCACCTGAGCTACCAGGGAATTCTTGGACATTCTTTGTTGTAAGGCACTGTCCTATGTTGTAGCATATTTAATAACATCCCTGGCCTCTACCTGGAGAAGGAAATGGCAACCTGCTCCAGTATCCTTGCCTGGGAAATCCCATGGGCAGAGGAGCCTGGTGGGCTACAGTCCATGGGGTCACAGGAGTTGGACACTTAGTGACTAAACCACCACCACCTGGCCTCTACCCACTAGAGACTAGTCATGACAATACAAAATGTCCCCAGACATTGCCAAATGTTCTCTGAGGGGCAAAATCCTCCCCTGGCCTGACAACACTGGATCCAGAGGAAGGTGATGCAGAACAGCTTTGGCTGGTTGGTCAGGGAAGGTCTCCCTGAAGAGAAGACGTTGAAAGGGAATCCAAGCACTTTTAAAGGCAAAAACAAGTGCTAGGTCCTGAGAAGGGGGAGGGAGCTTGATGTTTTGAAGACTAGAAAGGAGACCAGTGAGACTAAAGCCAAGTAAACAAAATTAAGGTTAGTTTGAGCTGAGGAGGGAGAGGGATGAGCCAGACACGGAGGATCCTGCTGGCTGAGGTGGAGACTGAATTCCACCCCAAGTACAGAAGCCATCAGGTGCTGATTTTGGGGGGGAGAAGGTGGAAAAGAGGGGAATGATCTAATTTAGTTATTTTTAAAATATATATTTTTAAAATTCTGCTATGCCAGGCCTTAGTTGCGACACATGGGATCTTTGATCTTTGTTGTAGTATGCGAGACCTTGTTCCCTGACCAGGGATTGAACTTGGGTCCCCTGCATTGGGACTGTGGAGTCCTAGCCACTGGGCCACCAGGGAGGGCACTGGTTTATGTTACAAAAAGCTCATTCAGGCTTCTGTGTGAAGACAGGTTTCGTCAAGTAGAAGTGGAAGCCATGGAAGCAGTGGTCATGTTTTGGAGGCAGTGGTCTTCGAAAGAGACGTGGCAGCCTGGGTGGTAAGAGATGATAAGAGTGGAGATGGTGGGCAGTAAGCAGAGCCAATGATCTCCTGCGGAGGTGGACTTGCTAAGGTGTGGGTGTTGGAGAGAGGGAAGGGAGCAATCGGTGATGAAATTTGACTTGGACAAGTGTGTGGCATTGAGGCCATTTACTGAAATGGAGACGCCCAAGTGGGAGGATAGCAAGGATTGATGTTGCTGACGTATCATGGAAGAGCCTGGAGCTCAGCTGGGAGGTCTTACCAGAGATACCTTTGGGCGCATAGATGATGTTCACAGCAGAGCACCTGGGTGAGCTCCCCATGGCCTGGTGAGGGTGAGACCTGGAGACTCCACCACTGATGGATAAAGACTATGGAACCAGCAAAGGAGACTAAGATATGCTAGCCAGGGAGATGGAAAGAAATCCAGCAGAGAGTGAGGTTAAGGGATTCATAGAGAAGAGAATGTTTTCAGAAAGAGAGAGTGGTTAATTAGGTAAAATGCTGCTGAGAGACTGAGAAACTGGATGGCAGAGAAGAATTTGCCCACGTGGAAACCACTGGTGACCTTGACAATATCGTTTCAGTGGAGCGGTGGGGATGAAGACAGATTGGGATGAAGAATCAAAGGGAGGTGAGGAAGGAAGGCCTGGGAATGTGGGCAATTCTTCTAAAAACATTTGGCATATGGAGATGGAGAGACATGAGTTGGTAGCTGAAGAACATCGAGTCGAGGAGATTTTCTTTGAAATGGGCTTTCCTTGGATGTGTTTATATGCTGATGGAAAAATCTAAGAGGGGGAGAGTGAGGGGACTTGGATGAGAAGGAGAAAAATGGAATGAGCCCTGGATTAGTGGATGTGGGCAGGGGAAGGCCCACAGAGGAGCTGGTAGAGGGCTATCCATTTCAGCTCCGCTGTTGATCACTTTGAGGTTCATCCATTTGTTCAGATGTCACTGAGCATTTTCATGGAACTGGGGACACAAGCTTTCCGAAAACTCATATTCTGGTGAAGACCATAGTCATGTGGGGAAGGGAAGGATGGAGAAGATGTGCTTAGGCACCAACAGCATTTCCACCTTATCTGCTCCAGTGTCTGGTGAGAGGAGGCCCTGCCCACTGCTCCACTCCTGACCCTGATGGTGGGCAGTAGACCTGAGATCTCTCCTGGAGGCGGGGAGATCTGGTCCAGGTCTGGTCCTGAGATCTCTCCTGGAGGCAGGGAGGTATGGTCCTGAGATCTCTGGGATCACCCCATCTCTGGGCTCTACAGTGATTCCCCAAGTTGCCTGTCCCCATTTGGGCTGTTGAATCATGTGCCCTGGGCCACATTCTTCTTCAGAGATCAAGCTCAGGGTTTCTGCAGGTTCAGGTACTGAGCAGGGCCCAGGGAGAGGACCGTGGAGATGCTGTGCCTGGAACACCTCTGGCGTGAGTTAGGACATCTAGATGGCTACTTAGCACCAATCTGGGTGACACCCTGAGTATATACTTACCCTGGGGCAGCATTTGAGATTCTGGAGGTAAGGGAGTTGAGAGTAAGACAGATAAGAGCTCTGTTCTCATGCATCATAGTTCTAGGGACACAACAAACACATAATCAAATAATCAAATAAGACAATTACAGATGGTTATTAAGGGATGTGAAGGACATAAACAGGGGCTTGCGCCAGAGAGCAGCTGGCGGGGAAGGGAGGGTGGGCTCACAGAGGAGTCGGCTGGCTTCTCCGAGAAGGTGACCTTGGAGGGGAGGCCTGAGAGATTAGAAGGAGTCAGGGAAGAGCGTTTCCTGGAAGTTCTGATCAGGAATTAGCCTGGTAGGTTTAAAGATCAGAAGGCACGTCCCTGTGGCCGGGGCTTGGAAAGCCAGGGGGGTGTGTTCTGGGAGGGGACCATGGAAGCAGCTGGTGATCATCTTGTGGGCCACTACGGCCTGGGTTTTGGATTTTATTTTAAGGAGCAAAGGAAGTAGTTGGAGGGTTGTAAGCAGGAAAGAGGAGGATTGCGCTGGAGGAGAGTCTGTTGGGGGAGGGTGAAAGCTGGGAGGCTAGCTCAGAGGTGGTGGCTGTTTGCAGTTATAGGCAGTGGCTTCCTGGCATGTGGATGTGAAGGCAGCAGTGAACATGGGGAGAACCAGACAGACTGGTGAGGGGCAGGCCAGTCTGGTCACAGGCTGGGACCTGTGCAGGGCAGCCTGGACTCCCCAGTAAGCTGGCTGAGCCCCCAGATGCATGCCTTTGACTGTTCCTCCATTAGGAGACATCGCATTTCAGCAGGTGGAGAGCATAGGTGTGCACACAAACAGCCCCTGTTCCTGGCACGAGTCTCAGAGTGGATCAGAAAGCCGGCACAGATGCTGTCGCCTTCCATCTGTTCACCACACGACCTGAATGTTCCTTTCTGCGGTCCCGGGGGTGCCTGCGCCGTGGGGCTGGTTCACCATGGTCCTTGGCGGGCAGCTGCTTGTAGAGCTGGTGTGCTCACATGCTGGCATGCTGGGGTTGCCAGCCCAGGAAGGCTCCCCAGGCGTCTGGTATTCCCCTTGACGCCTGTCAAGGGAGGAGAGCTGAGTGACTTGGCTGGTGCGATCCGAGGCAGTTCTTCCCCAGTCCTCTGGTGCTTGAGCTCCATGGAGCTATCGCTCCAGACGGTTTGTTTATAATGCTAAACATATCAGATAATTGAAGGCTAATGCTTCTGTCTGGATCACTAGACATAATAGGCCTGGATAACAAATCAATTTTCTCCTTGCCCTACAAGGTTGGGAAGTCGAACATCCAGCGTATTCTTGGTGAGTGTGTGTGCATGGGTATGCATGTGTGTGTGAGTGCATGCATGTGCACACTCATGCATCTGTGTGCTCTAATACTGACTTATTAGAAAATGAGATCCCAAGCTAGTTTCCCCAGGCACCCAATTCTATACTTCAGTTTGGGCCACCATCTTAGATTTGAGTGAGAAGGTGATGGGAGCCCCATGTCTTACAGAGAACAGGGACATCTGGAGGTGAAAGGATGGGATGTCTGTCCAGCCTTGATATCTGAAACTCCTGTGTTCTTGGAGGACTGAGTACTCATATAGAAAGCATCTGAGAAATGCCAGTTTCAGCTACCTCCTGCCAGGATACACCTCCAAGAATGGCAAGAGGAACATGTGAATTATGAATTAACAAGAACACTTACTTATCTGGTTAGCTCAATCATCCAGAAAGGGTATGCAAAACAATAAGAAAACAAAGGCAAATGTCTATCTATCTGTGTGTGTGTGCACGTGCATGCACACACACATACATGTCTGTGCGTGATTTTTTTCATATTCTCTTAAATTCTTACTCAGATTCTTACTACTCTGACTTAAGGCACAGTTCCAAAGGCAGTCATAGAGTCAGCTCTGATTTGCACTGGTGCTGAGTGTCAGAGCTGAATGGAGGACGTGGGCATGGCCTCAGCTAATCCTCAGAGCACCCAGATTTCCTGGTAGGAAACTGAGGTCTGGAGAGGCTGGAGTTACTTGTCCTGAGGCATCCAGTTTCCAAATTCTGGATGTGGGTGTTGAGTGTCCACTGTTATTTGTTTCTTCTTCTTTATTTTTATGGAAGAAGGACAGGGAAGCCTGGCTTGCTGCAGTCCATGGGTCGCAAAGAGTCGGACACAACTGAGCGACTGAACAATAGTTGTTTACAATGTTGGTAATTCCTATTGTATAGCAAAGTGTTTCAATTATATATATATATACATATATATAAATAATATGTATATAATATGTTAGATAGATAGATAGATAAATGGGCTTGCCTAGTGGCTCAGAAGATAAAGAAACTGCCTGCCATGCAGGAGACCCAGATTCAATCCCTGGGTCAGAAAGATCCCCTGGAAAAGGGAATGGCAACCCACTCGAGTACTCAGTATTCTTGCCTGGAGAATTCCATGGACAGAGAAGCCTGGTGGGCTACAGTGCATGAGTCGCAAAGAGTTGAACACCACTGAGCAACTAACCTAGTAAAGTAATGCTCAAAATTCTCCAAGCCAGGCTTCAGCAATACGTGAACCATGAACTTCCAGATGTTCAAGCTGGATTTAGAAAAGTCAGAGGAACCAGAAATCAAATTGCCAACATCTGCTGGATCATCGAAAAAGCAAGAGAGTTCCAGAAAAACATCTATTTCTGCTTTATTGACTATGTCAAAGCCTTTGACTGTGTGGATCACAATAAACTGTGGAAAATTCTGAAAGAGATGGGAATACCAGACCACCTGACCTGCCTCTTGAGAAACCTGTATGCAGGTCAGGAAGCAACAGTTAGAACTGGACATGGAACAACAGACTGGTTCCAAATAGGAAAAGGAGTACATCAAGGCTGATTGTCACCCTGCTTATTTAACTTCTATGCAGAGTACATCATGAGAAATGCTGGACTGGAAGAAACACAAGCTGGAATCAAGATTGCCGGGAGAAATATCAACAACCTCAGATATGCAGATGACACCACCCTTATGGCAGAAAGTGAAGAAGAACTAAAGAGCCTCTTGATGAAAGTGAAAGAGGAGAGTGAAAAGTTGGCTTAAAGCTCAACATTTAGAAAATGAAGATCATGGGAACTGGTCCCATCATTTCATGGCAAATAGATGGGGAAACAGTGGAAACAGTGGCTGACTTTATTTTTCTGGGCTCCAAAATCACTGCAGATGGTGTTTGCAGCCATGAAATTAAAAGACACTTACTCTTTGGAAGGAAATTTATGACCAACCTGGACAGCATGTTAAAAAGCAGAGACATTACCTTGTCAACAAAAGTCTGTCTAGTCAAGGCTATGGTTTTTCCAGTGGTCATGTATGGATGTGAGAGTTGGACTATAAAGAAAGCTGAGCGCTGAAGAATTGATGCTTTTGAACTGTGGTGTTGGAGAAGACTCTTGAGAGTCCCTTGGACTGCAAGGAGATCCAATCAGTCCATTCTGAAGGAGATCAGTCATGGGTGTTCATTGGAAGGACTGATGTTGAAGCTGAAACTCCAATACTTTGGCCACCTGATGCAAAGAGCTGACTCATTGGAAAAGATCCTGATGCTGGGAAAGATTGAGGGCAGGAGGAGAAGCAGACAACAGAGGATGAGATGGTTGGATGGCATCACCGACTCAACAGACATGGGTTTGGGTGGACTCCAGGAGTTGGTGATGGACAGGAAGGCCTGGCGTGCTGTGATTCATGGGGTCGCAAAGAGTTAGACACGACTGAGCAACTGAACTGAACTGAACTGAGCAACTAACCCACACCCCGCCCCATAAACATACATCTATTCCTTTAAAAATATTTTTTTCCGTTATGGTTTATCATAGATTCTTTTTTTTTTAATTGGAAGATAGTTGCTGTGCAATGTGTTGTTAGTTTGTGCTGTGTAACAATGGGAATCGTTCTATGTATACATATATCCCCTTCCTCTGAGCCTAAGTCACTCAGCACCCAGCTGACCTCAGAGTGTCCACTCTTGATCTCTGTTCTCCAGTGGACTGCAGAGCAGCATGTTAGAAGGGCCCTGGGGTCACAGCTTGATAGCAAAGAAGAGCCAGAAAATCTTTAAAAAATGGAAGCAGTAGCCCTTAGAATTCAGGCATCATTTCAGGATAGGATCATTTTGGGCAGGGATACAGGTTCTACCTACTTCAAGAGTCTCTGAGCCTAGCTCAGAGGGACAGGTAAGTTGATCACAATGATCCAGGATCTTCAAGAAAATGTTCTAAGTCATGTTCTGTCTGTTTTGTTGTTGTTTAGTCGCTAAGTCGTATCTGACTCTTTTGCGACCCCATGGACTCCAAAGACTATCAGCTCCATATGTATATATGTCCCCCCCACGACCTTGAACCTCCCTCTCACCCCTCTGAAAAGTGAAAGTATTAATCGCTGTGCTGCTGCTGCTGCTAAGTCACTTCAGTCATGTCCGACTCTGTGCGACCCCATAGACGGCAGCCCACCAGGCTCCGCCATCCCTGGGATTCTCCAAGCAAGAACACTGGAGTGGGTTGCCATTTCCTTCTCAATGCATGAAGGTGAAAAGTGAAAAGTGAAGTCGCTCAGTCGTGTCCGACTCTTAGCGACCCCATGGACTGCAGCCCACCAGGCTCCTCTGTCCATGGGATTTTCCAGGCAAGTGTACTGGAATGGGTTGCCATTTCTTCCTCCAGGGGATCTTCCCCACCCAGGGATCGAATCTGGGTCTCCCACATTGCAGGCTGATTCTTCACCCCTCTAGGCCATTACAAGACACTGAGCTGAGCTCCCTGTGTTATACAGCAGCTTCCCACTAGCACTTCGAAGGCTTCTTCATTGCATGGGAATATGAAATGTTCCATGCAGAGAGTCACGCCAGTGGCCTGGCCCTGCCCCCTTGTTACTGCCCTTCCCTTATGCCACAGAATCAGGACACTCTGCCGAAGTTCTGCCAGGAGCCAATGTGCAACATTTTTCCAGGGAGAGGAAGGAAGGAACCGAGGCTTAGTTCATCACAGCACTGAGCTCTGGAGCCAGAGCTGAGCTCAGTGTTACAGCTCAGAAAACTTCCATAAGGTCTTGGTGGGGGGCCCTTGGTCAAAGCACATGCTCCTTCTAGGTAGACTTGGGAAGGATGGAGTCACTCCCAGTGGCTCATCAAGCATTTATTCCTGGAGATAAACCCAATCCACAGCTGCTTTGAACCCCTGTAGGGATGAGTCAGAGCACAAGTGAAATGCTAATTAACGTGCGTGTGCATGGGTGCGTGCATGCTAAGTCCATTCAGTCGTGTCCAACCCTTTTGCAACCCCATGGACTGTGGCTCGCCAGGCTCCTCTGTTCATGGCATTCTCCAGGCAAGAATACTGGAGTGGGTTGCCATGTCCTTCTCTAGGGGGTCTTCCCAACGCAGGGATTGAACCCGCATCTCTTAGGTCTCCTGCACTGGCAGGAGCATTCTTAACCACTAGCACCAGCCGCTAATTAATTAGACCCCTGTTAATTAATATATTCATAGAGAATATAAAAATCCTTTGCATTAGAATTCATCCAATTGTGCTTTTGTACCATTATTTCTTCTTCCTTCTGTTTGGCTAGGGCCAGTATGGTAATGAACTGGCAATCTCCAAGTGCATGAAAGCTAGACGGTGCAGACTGTGGTCTTTATTTTAATTAAAAATATGCCATGTGGATATGTTTAAGAGTTGTTTGTATCTCCAGTATTTAAAAGTTAAACGCAGAAAACTCTAGAACACGGCAACATTCAAGTCCGTACAACACCGGAGGGCTAAGCTGGCTGTGGATGCTCATGAGAGGGGCGAGGCGCCGTGTACCTGGCAGAGCTCTCCTGCTCACCTGGCTGCCTAGAAAGATAAGGACTGTCTGGTGGGACAAAGGAGCGTCCTGCCTTTCTTTAATGCAGCAGGCCCAGTATTTCCTCATCTTCCCAAGCTTTTCTCTCTCCTCCCTGCTGTCAGATGGCTGTTATTTTTCCCTGTGATCCCTCACTGCTATTAATCCCTCACTGTTCTTCATAACCAAATTTTCCAGACAACAAAATTTAAATACAGAACCTCTGCATGTTCAGCCTCCTCACCGGATGTTTCTTCTTTTCCCTAAGATGCATTACACACCTCCTTAACTTTTGAAGCCAAGTAGACAAGAACACGGGGCTTCCCTAGCGGCTCAGCGGTAGAGAATCTTAAATAGAAGCGTTGTGTAATAAAGCAATGTTTCCCATCCTGAATACCATGGACATTTGGGGCAGATAATTCTTTGCTGTGGGGCTGCTGCCTGGCGGATGGTGGAATGTTTAGGAGCATCTCTGTGGATGCCGGCGCCGCTCCCTGACCCCCGTGTGGCCATCAAAATGTGTCCTTGCCTGTGTGCTCCGTCGCTTCAGTCATGTCCGATTCTTAGAGACTCTATGGACTGTAGCCTGTCAGGATCCTCTGTCCATGGGATTTTCCAGGCAAGAATACTGGAGTGGGTTGCCATGCCCTCCTCCAGGGGATCTTTCCGACCCAGGAATCAAACCTGGATCTCCTGCATTGCAGGCAGATTCTTTACTGCTGAGCCACAGGGAAGCCCCCAAAATGTCTCCAGACATTGCCAAATGACCTCTGCGGGGCAAAATTGCCTCCAGTTGGGAACCACTGAATTCAAGAGACTAAAGTGGAGGGAATTAGAGTAGGTATAGGAGCCCGGGGTCACACTGAGGTGAGGCTGCAAGTCTTTGCGGGGCCAGCACCACCACACGCTCTGTGCCTGAGCAGACAAATGCGGGATCTGGGCTCCTGCTGACCTGTGTTCCTGGCACCGCTCTGAGTTCTCGAGCCCTCCACAGTGGTGGCAGGTGAGTGCGATGCTGCCCCTCGGATGGGCTGGTGCAGCCTGTCGTCCTGGGAGAGGGTGACCAGTGACTGCCCTGCTGGACAGGGCTCAAGGGCCTAACCTTCCTTTAAAAACATGATCATTCTTCTTGTTGTTTAGATGGTAAGTGGTGTCCCACTCTTTTTGTGACCCCCATGGACTGTAGCCCGCCGGGCTCCTCTGTCCATGGGATTCTCCAGGCAGGAATATTGGAGTGGGTTGCCATTTCCTTCACCAGGGGATCTTCCAGATCAGGAATAGAACCCGAGTCTCCTGCATTGGCAGGTGGATTCTTTACCACCGAGCTACCTGCGAAGCCCGCGATCATTTGTGATTCTTTTCCAGATGACAGAATCCATGCGCCATGCAAACAGCCTGGACAACCCAGAAAACCACACCAAAAGAAGTCACATGTGATTGTACTGGGCCAAGGGAACCACTGTTTACTACAGACCAAAGCCAAGCGGATCTCTCTCAGACTTGGTCTTATTTATTTATTATATTTTTAGAGCCTGCCTTTTCCACTTAAACTCACGGTCTCTGCATTAGCACAAAGCAGCCAGCAGAGTTACAACCCCTGGGGCTGGTACCAAGTGGTGAGTCACTGGGAAAGCTTGGCAGGCGCCCTGCCCATGTCAACGGCAAATGTCAGGCTGCACCTTCGTGGTTCTGCTCTTCCCTGAGAACCCGCTCGGCGCTGCCGTCTGTGCATCCTCTGACGCTGTTTATAATTTCAGCTCGAACAGTTTTCCTGGAGGTCATGGATGACAGGTTTACTGCCCCTCCACCCTTCTGCCACTCGGAGTTTTTATCAATGATGGCTGAGAAATGACAACTTCCAGAAGAACCAGGCTGCCCTTTTAGCATGAAAACTGAGAAGAGACTGCTTGGCCTCTATAGAAGTGAAAAGAATGAACATGTTAGCTGCTTAGTCATGTCCATATCTTTGTGACCCCACGGACTGTAACCCCCCGAAGGCTCCTCTGTCCATGGGATTTTCCAGACAAGAATACTGGAGTGGGTAGTCATTCCCTTCTCCAGGGGATCTTCCCAACCCAGGGATCAAACCCAGGTCTCCTCCACTGCAGGCTGATTCATTATGGTCTGAGCCATCAGGGAAGCCCAGCCCCTACAAAGCCTGAGGTTAAAAATAATCATCACAGTGGGCACTCCCTGAGGACTTACTCTGACCCCAGCTGCTGTAACGGCTTTTTAATGTAACGTGCAATCCTTACGTCCTTATGCTGGAGGTATTCTATTATTCCCATTTGACAGATGAAGAAACTGAGGCACAGACAAGTAAAGAAACCTGGACAGGGTCCCATAGATCGAGGTAGCGATGGAGATAGGATCTGTATCCTGGCAGTCAGGCTCTAGGCAGGGGTCAGCAACCTTTTTCTATGAAAGGCCAGAAAGTCAATATTTTAAGTGAGCTTCTGCGGCAATAACTCAACTCCATTTTTGCGGAGAAAAGTGGTCACAGACAAGAGTAAATGAGCAAATATGAACATGGAGATTTAAATTTCATATACTTTTCACATGTCACAAAATAGGATTCTACATTAGATTAAAAAAAAAAACTGTTCTTATTTCTCAGGTTGTACGGAAATGGGTGGTGGGCTGGAGTTTGTAGTGGCTAACCCAACTTTGGAGCACCAACTCCTAATCACACATTTGCTATAAAAGTGCCATTCCCTGATGTAGGAAAATTCAGACTCAAAAAAAGATACAAGGGGCTATGTGGAATAGACAAGAGAGCCCTGTGCACCAAGGACTTCAGCCATCATCCTGCCGTGACTCTGCCGGGGAAGGTCATTTGTGGGCATAAGGACAGGAAGGCTGAGAGAAGTCAAGTACTTGAATGCAATAATGATTGACAACTCAGCCATAATAAAAACACATTTCTGGAATTCTAATGTGGGCTCAGAAAACTGATTTCATTTATTTAAACAACTTGATTGACAACTGCTTGTTGGGAGCGTGTGTGAAGCTGGGTTCCCATGAATGAATACCCGTCGGTAGGAACACTGCAATCTGTTAACACTTGGTGGCTTACATGGACTGAGTGGATACCCCGGGTTGGGGTGGGGCTGGCACAGGTCCTTCTGCTCCCTCTGGCCTTCCTTCTCAGCTGACATGGAGCCGGGGTCCCTGCCCTGGCGAACCCAAACTAAACAAACTGTCCTGGGGCCATGCGGCTTCCAGGGGAGAAGGCTTTGGAGAAGGAATTCAGTACCGACCTGGCCACCTGGCCCATGTCCCCAGCAGATGCTAATGTGTCTGGCTGCTTAGCAGGGGCTCCGAGAGAATGTGGTACAAAAAGGGTTCTTGGCATACCTTGTCGCTGCGCGGCTCTGAAATGCTTCCAGAGGCCCTGGCCACCGCCTCCCTGTGGCCTTCCTGGCTCTGGTCCCACCTGATGGCAGATGGCATAACCATGGGTAGGGTGGGGCCTGGGAGGGGATGTCTGGGGAAGGTGGCTGTCTTTTCTGTGCCTTGGGTATCACTGTCCCAGGGTGAGCTGTTGTGTCTTTCCCCTCCTCTCCAAGAGGATGCTTAGACTTTGGGGGCACTGATGGGAGAGTCAGATCCCAGGAGGGCAGTGCGAGGCCTTTTCCTGTGGCCCCCTGGAGCTCCTTGGGGTGGCAGGTGCATATGAATGGCCTCCTCTCAGATGACTTTGGAGCTGGAAAGGACCTTGGTAATCAATAGTCTAATGCAGAGGTCCCTAACCTCTGGGATCTAAAGCCTGATGATCTGAGGTGGAGCTGATGTAATAATAATAGAAATAAAGTGCATAATAAATGTAATACACTTGAATCATCCCCCAACCACCCACCCTCTCCAGTCGGTAGAAAAATTGTCTTCCATAAAACCAGTCCCTGGTGCCAAAAATGGTTGAGGACTGCTGGTCTAACGGTTCTCAATCTGGACCCCAAAGCAGTAATGTAGGATGTTTGTCCCTGGTGTTCTCTCTCTCTCTCTCTCTCTCTCTCTATATATATATATATACACCAAACAAAGGAAATAAAATCCATACCCATGACAAGCCCTTCCATGCTAACAGTACTTTCAAGAATTCCTTTGCTTTGGGCTGGAATTTATCTGCTGGGTGAGTCAGTGCTGGTTTATGCCCGTTGATAAAAAAAAACTCTGGTTAACAGTGATTTATATCTTGGATTGGTAAATCTGAGAAGATGAATTAATTATTGCTTAATAAGTGTGTGTGCTTGCTCGACACATGTTTAGGGAGCTAAGCATGAAATCTCTCGGGAGAAAGTTCTAAGAGAAAATCTTTGTGAAGAGATGGGGGAGAAACTGCTGATCTGGTGTAACCCTCTCCCCTTACAAATGAGGATACCAGAGGCCCAGAGTGTTGAGAGCTCATGCTCAAAGCCATGGCTGCTAAAGTCCCAGAGACAAAGCTGGAATCCGGCTCCTCTAATGCCAGCTTCCTGCTCTTTCCGTGACACCCAGGCGTTTGGTCATGCCTCCTTTGTGGAGTTGGTTCTGCCATATGAAGCCACTGATGTCCTTGACCAGATGAATTGGGTTGTGGTAACCAAAGGGGGCTTCCCTGGTGGCTCAGATGGTAAAGAATCTGCCTGCAATGCAAAAGACTCAGATTTGATCCCTGTGTCAGAAAGATCCCCTGGAGAAGGGAATGGCTACCCACTCCGGTATCCTTGCCTGGAGAATTCCATGGACAGTGGAGCCTGGCAAGTTACGGTCCATGGGGTTGCAAAGAGTCAGACATGACTAAGTGACTAACTTTCACTCTCATCCAAAGGGGGTCGTCAGTGTCTGGCCCCTAGGGGACCCTGCGGTGGTGTGTGTTCCTTCTGGGCTTTTCCACTCAAAAGCCATGTTCACGAAGCAAGCTCCCCCCAACCCCTTTAAAAAAAAATCACTTCATTTGTGTTGTTTCTGTGGGCAGGAATGTAGAAAATGAGCCTATTCTTAAAAAAAAAAAAAAATTCCTAGAAGTTAAAAAGAACTAAAAGAGAATGGAAAGAAACTGAATTAGGAAGACCTGCAGGGAGATTGAATCTCAGGAATTTAAAGAGTAGTCTTTCTAGAGCCCAGGGGATGCGGGGGCATTAAGCGCTATCCATGGGCTCAGAACCTGGGATTCCCCCAGCAAGCCCATCAGCCAGGTGGTGTGTGTGGCCCCACGCAGAGAGAGAATGGAGCAGGCTCAGAGATCACTGGGGAGTTGGTGGAGAGCCTGGCTCGCGGGTGGCTGCTCCAGGATTTAAGCCCAGGTCTCTGGCACTAAAGCCAGCATCTTTCCGGTGATCCTTCTGCTGACCTGAACCTTGCCTCTCCTCCCTCCCTGCAGACACATAGAGAACTGGCGCGGTCTGCACACGCTCAACGCTGTGGACATGGAGCTCTATACTGGCCTCCAAAAGCTGTGAGTGCACCAGCTCCCGGTGGGGTGGGGGCAGGGGCCAGCCCATACGTAGTTCAGGCTTCGAGATACAACCTGAACCCACGTCCCCCGGGTTAGTGCTTTCCTCAGTCCCGTGCTGGACTGATGGTTCACAAGGAGCAGGGATATTTCCAGTCACCTCCTCCTTTGGATTCAGTGCGAGTGACTGCGGGGGAATTGGGTGGGGAAAGGGAGGAGGCTGCAGTGCTAGAGTTGCTGGACCAGAGTCTTATCCACTTGCCAGGATGGGCACATTTCTCACACTCACCCAGGTCCCAGTGGGATGTGAGCCCAAATCCTGCCCGCTCGTCCTGTGGTCCTGTCCCTCAACTGGACCACAAGTGATGACCGGCGATGAAGAGATGCATTCAGTTTACAGAGGCGACTGTTGTCCAGTCTTGGCCTCACTGCTGTCAGTCTTGGCCCAGAGCAGAGCTGTATTGCTACCCCGTAAGCTCTGCTGACCCTCTTTTCCTCTCTCTCTTCAGGACCATCAAGAACTCAGGACTTCGGAACATCCAGCCCAGAGCCTTTGCCAAGAACCCCCACTTGCGCTATATGTGAGTAGAGCTGGGTCCGGGCTGCAGGGAAGTTGGTGGGTGGGTGGGTGGGTGGGTGGGGACAGGCATACGGCAGGGAGAGAGTCCTGGGCGGTGAAGCCTGAGGCCTGAGATCTGGACCTGGCTTCGCTAGTGTGTGTCCTGGGGCAAGTCCCATCGCTTCTCTGGGCCTCGGATTTTTGCCCCTTAAGATGAGGGTTTTAGATTTGATGATCTCTGAGGTTCCTATTGGAAGGTAAAGCCTGAGACTAGGGAATTGGTTTACTTTTTATGATGAAATTTGCAACTTAATGGGAATGTAAATGAGAGGAAATTCCCCATATAAGTGTAGTGTGTGATGTGAATACTACTCTTCAGAGACCATTTGTAGGTCCGTAAGCGCGCGCGCGCGCGCGTGTGTGTGTGTGTGTGTGTGTGTGTGTGTGTGTTGGGGTGGGGTTGGCTGAGAGAAAGCAGGGCCAGGCCAAGTGTCACATCTAGATAGATCCTGGGTTCAGTGGCGAAAGGCTCTGAAAAGCAGAGACACCAGTATATAAAGTCACACAGCTTTGGGACGCGCTTGAGGTGACCTGGCTCTGCTGGGATCCTGTCTGTCTGAGCCTCCTCCTCCCGCCTCTCCCCTCCCACCACTGTCGTGTGTGATGGTGGTGGGACCTCCGCAGGCTCAGCTCTGCCTAGCCCTGTGCAGATGGAATCTCACGAACTTAGTGCTTCCTCTCTAAGCCTAATTCTGGGCTGAAGACTCTGGGGTTTGATGGGAGGACTGCCATTTCCTGGGGAGAGACAGGCTCGAAAGGAAACCTGGAGCCAGCAATTAGGGAAAGTGCTAACACACTGCACCCGTGGGGGTCCTTGGTGTTCGGTCAGGTCTTTGCAGATGGTGGCCATCTTGGACATCTATGGGGCATGTTCTCCAAGAGCAGACATTCCATAGTAACCAGCAGGGTGGAGTTGACTGTATTTGGCCAGAAAATGGAGGAATGGTATGCAGACGAATCTTTCCTTCGGCCACCTGAGAGTTGCTCTGGTGCAGGCACTTTGGACTTGAAGGGCATCAGGCTGAATAGGAATCTCACAGGAAGAGACAGAGCATCCAAGGGAAGTGGAGGGGAGGTGGAGGACGAGAAAAGATCGTGGAGAATTGTGGTGGGCTGTTGTTTCTCCTTTGGGGGGTCCTGGCCTCACCCCTGGGCCTTTGTGTGTTTTTCCAAACACCTAGTGAATGCTTAGGGCTTCCCTGGTGGCTCAGCAGTAAAGAATTCACCTGCCAATGCAGGAGACACAGGAGATGTGGGTTCCATCCCTGGGTTGGGAAGATCCCCTGGAGGAGAGCATGGCTACATACTCCAGTATTCTTGCCTGGAGAATCCCGTGGACAGAGGAGCCTGGTGGGCTACAGATCATAGAGTTGCAATAGAGTTGGACATGACTAAATTGACTGAGCATGAGTGAGGGCTTGATAAGTATTTTTATTTTTGAAATCAGTTATGGCCACCTGACGGAGGAGCCTGGTAGGCTGTAGTCCATGGGGTCGCGAAGAGTCGGACACGACTGAGCGACTTCACTTTCATGCATTGGAGAAGGCAGTGGCAACCCACTCCAGTGTTCTTGCCTGGAGAATCCCAGGGACGGGGGAGCCTGATGGGCTGCTGTCTCTGGGGTCGCACAGAGTTGGACATGACTGAAGCGACTTAGCAGCAGCAGCTTTGTGCTGAACTTTCTTTCCTCCCTTTGGACATGGCACACTGCAGGGCCATTACTCAGGGTCTTATGTAGTAGCCATGGGGGACCGAGTCCCCCTCTATGCCCCACCACAGCTGTCTCAATTATTTGTTGCCCCCTTGCCCTAGCAGCCATGAAATTAAAAGACGCTTACTCCTTGGAAGGAAAGTTATGACCAACCTAGACAGTATATTAAAAAGCAGAGATATTACTTTGCCAGCAAAGGTCCATCTAGTCAAGGCTGTGGTTTTTCCAGTAGTCATGTATGGATGTGAGAGTTGGACTATAAAGAAAGGTGAACACCGAAGAATTGATGCTTTTGAACTGTGGTGTTGGAGAAGACTCTTGAGAGTCCCTTGGACTGCAAGGAGATCCAACCAGTCCATTCTGAAGGACATCAGTCCTGAATATTCATGGAAGGACTGATGCTGAAGCTGAATCTCCAATACTTTGGCCACTTCATGCGAAGAGTTGACTCATTGGAAAAGACCCTGATGCTGGGAGGGATTGGGAGCAGGAGGAGAAGGGGACGACAGAGGATGAGATGGCTGGATGGCATCACCAGCTTGATGGACATGGGTTTGGGTGAACTCTGGGAATTGGTGATGGACAGGGAGGCCTGGCAGGCTGCAATTCATGGGGTCACGAAGAGTCGAACACGACTGAGCGACTGAACTGAACTGAACTGCCCTAGTTGAGCCTCTGTGGTGGGATTCTCCTGATGTGTGTTCTTTGCAGCTGGGGGTGTAGCTGGGACCAGAGGAGGGTCTTGGACCAGATGTTGCAGGTGTTTATTTTACTGGGGATTTGACTTTCCATGTAAACTGTCCCAGGGGACGAAGCTTTTGACCTCTGAGAAGTCTCCTTTTCATACTAACTCATATGAGGGTCACAGAGCCAAATGCCCACAGAAGACCAATGGGGACAGTGGGAACTGGGGACCACGTGTTCCCTCTTAGGGCCGGCCTGTAAACAGTTCTAGCAGACTGCTGCTGTAAGGAGGTGGGGCCTTGGGTTGCCAGATTTACTGTGGTTTTTTTTTTTTTTTCCCCAAGAAGAGCTGGAGGTTTAGTGAAACCTCTCAAATTTTAAATACTGGCACTAAAAATAAAACCTTTCAACACCATGGGCCAGGCAACATCACACTGTGGACAGAATGTGACATAGGGAATGCCAACTTGGGGGCCGGGGTCAGACTTGGGGGACAGAAGCTGCCTGCATGGGAGAGGCTCTGTCCTTTTAGACGGCAGTGGCTTGGTGCTCAGAATCTGCCTGCGCACCTATCAGCTGCAGCTCTCCAGGCATTTGAGAGGGTTTTCAGACGTGTCACATGTCCAAGGGCCACAGAGGTGGGGGGAGGCATGCAGCTTGGGTTCCAGGTATCTCTGAAGTGGGTTGTACTAGAACTTGTCTTTGAATTACCCTTGAGATCCCTGAAGAGGGCTGTGACCCACCATCTCTTTTGAGATGATCCGGGTCTGCTGGCAGTGACAGGCTGGTGGGGCTTTGCAAGATTCCCCAAGGCTTTAGGGGCAGGAAGGATATCAATGGAATAGGTTCTGATGATACCAGTGAACCTGCCCATGACCTTGGGCCCCGTTTCCTCCTAGACACACTGGCCAGCTCTTGCCCAGGTGTTGTGGTTGGCTGCAAAAGGATCAAGAGTGAGATAGACAGGTCACCGTCAGTCCAACTCCAGTTTGGGCCTGTCTGCATATTAGGGATGAGCTGGCTGCTCAGATCCACGTGATAGGGTCAGCATCTGGCCCAGGGGCTGCTGGAGGAGGAGCCTGGGGGTCCCAGAGAGGAAAGTCAAGAGGTCCAGCCACGTGCACTGGCTTCATCGATGGGTTCACTTACTAACTTTCCCATTTACAGAGACATGTCCCACATCTCGACTGAGTGAATTTCCCGGCAGCTCTGGGACAATTTCTCCTGGCAAATGGGCAAGGTTTCTCTGCTCTCTCACATGTCTTCTATTTCTGTCCTCTAAGTGCATTTACAAGTTTTCAGGCCCCAGCTGAGCAATCACAAGATGGTCACTTACTCCAGCACTAATTGCCGAGCTCTGGCTTGGTGGCTTTTTTCCCTGCTTCTTCTTCTTTTTTTTTTTTTTTTAGGGTAATGGCTAAGTCTTTTCTTCTCCCCTTCTGTACACAATAAGAGGCAGGAGGTGAAATCATTGCCTTCTGTACCGATGTCAAGTTATCCAAGTTGTTCTGATTGGTTCAGCTGTCCCGCACCTCTAAGCTGCTGTTGCATTAGTCATAATACTCTCTCATGCCAGAAAATGAGCCAGCCATATGAAGGCCAAATTGTCTGCCACAAAGAAGGCTGGAGACTAGGACTCTTCAAGGTTTATGAGTGACTGAGCATCTCTTTTCGACCGCGTCTGTCTTTTTTGTCTTTTACTGAGTGTGAAAAACTAAATACTGATTTATATACATTTGAGAGACTGGAATATTCTTGACCCTTATATATCCTTTCCTTGGTGAAAGATTTTGGATTTTGAATTCTTAAGGATAAGGATTTTCCAAATAGATCATTGGAGCCACTATTTGCTCATCTGTAAAATAGGTGTAATGAAGGTGCCTGTTCTAGTGATAGGATATGATAAAGATTTATGATAGGAGGCACATACAGCACTTAGCCCAGTGCCGGTAAATAGTGTTTATAAATGCAAGCTGCTAATAGTGATGGAATTACTGTTATTACTGGGGTGGTGATCCTCGAATCAATGAGGAGAGATAATACAGCTTTGATGGCGATTATGACCACTTCTTTATTAAAGGAAAAGCTGGATTTCTGTCCTGTGTCTCTCTGATGACTTTAGGACTCCAGTCTACACTCTCTCTGATGATTTTAAGACTCCAGTCTACACTCTCTCTGATGACTTTCTTCCTTGAATGCTGATTGATGAACAAACCCTGATAGATCCTCTATAGTCTCCATTTAGTCCGTCTTGCTCTAGTTTGGGGATCCCTAACCTTTTTGGTACCAGGCACTGGTTTCATTGGTTTCGTGGAAGATAATTTTTCTATGGACAAGACAAGGGGCTGGAGGGATGGAGTGTGCAACCAAGATCCCTCAAATGCGCTGTTCACAGCAGGATTTGCGGTGCTATGAGAATCTGATGCTGCCACTCCGCTGACAGGAGGCGGAGCTCGGTCGTAGTGTGAGTGATGGGGGACTGGCTGTAAATACAGATGAAGCTTCCCTTGCTCACCCGCTGCTCTCCCGGTTCCTAACCACAGACCGGAACCCACTGGGGACTCCTGATTTAGACTGTGTGCACACCCTTCTTACCCCTGTTAGTTTCAGAAAGGATCCAACCAGTGGCAACTGGTGAGCTTACACTTTGTTGATTTCCATCTCACTTGAGACCACACCCACCAGGACCACAGAATTTGGATTGCTTGCTGAGTGCTCTAACCTCACCTCCTGCAGCAGACTCTTCTCTTCCTTTCTGTGGTTAAGTCTTCTCTGGGATGGCTCACATACATAACAGATAGCTGCAGTTTGGAGTCCGCATAAGCAGAGTCATGACAGTGTCTACCTAAGACCTGCACGCAAATGATGGTACTTGCTTTCATCTGTAGAGCACTGCCTGGTTTCAAAGTAATTTCTCCTATATTATCTGCAAGGGAACATTTCATGCAAAGATGGGGTCGATAAAGGACAGAAATGGTATGGACCTAACAGAAAGCAGAAGATATTAAGAAGAGGTGGCAAGAATACACAGAAGAACTGTACAAAAAAGAGCTTCATGACGCAGATAATCACGATGGTGTGATCACTCACCTGGAGCCAGATATCCTGGAATGTGAAGTCAAGTGGGCCTTAGAAAGCATCACTATGAACAAAGCTAGTGGAGGTGATGGAATTCCAGTTGAGCTATTCCAAATCCTGAAAGAGGATGCTGTGACAGTGCTCCACTCAATATGCCAGCAAATGTGGAAAACTCAGCAGTGGCCACAGGACTGGAAAAGGTCAGTTTTCATTCCAATCCCAAAGAAAGGCAATGCCAAAGAATGCTCAAACTACTGCACAATTGCACTCATCTCACACGCTAGTAAAGTAATGCTCAAAATTCTCCAAGCCAGGCTTCAGCAATATGTGAACCATGAACTTCCAGATGTTCAAGCTGGATTTAGAAAAGGCAGAGGAACCAGAGACCAAATTGCCAACATCCGCTGGATCATCGAAAAAGCAAGAGAGTTCCAGAAAAACATCTATTTCTGCTTTATTGACTATGCCAAAGCTTTTGACTGTGTGGATCACAATAAACTGTGGAAAAGTCTTCAAGAGATGGGAATACCAGACCACCTGACCTGCCTCTTGAGAAATTTGTATGCAGGTCTGGAAGCAACAGTTAGAACTGAACATGGAACAACAGACTGGTTCCAAATAGGAGAAGGATTTCGTCAAGGCTGTATATTGTCACCCTGCTTATTTAACTTATATGCAGAGTACATCATGAGAAACGCTGGACTAGAAGAAGCACAAGCTGGAATCAAGATTGCCGGGAGAAATGTCAATAACCTCAGATATGCAGATGACACCACCCTTATGGCAGAAAGTAAAGAGGAACTAAAAAGCCTCTTGATGAAGGTGAAAGAGGAGAGTGAAAAAGTTGGCTTAAAGCTCAATATTCAGAAAACGAAGATCATAGCATCTGGTCCCATCACTTCATGGCAAATAGATGGGGAAACAGTGGAAACAGTGTCAGACTTTATTTTTTTGGGCTCCAAAATCACTGCAGATGGTGATTGCAGCCATGAAAATAAAAGACGCTTACTCCTTGGAAGGAAAGTTATGACCAACCTAGATAGCATATTGAAAAGCAGAGACATTACTTTGCCAACAAAGGTCCGTCTAGTCAAGGCTATGGTTTTTCCAGTGGTCATGTATGGCTGTGAGAGTTGGACTGTGAAGAAAGCTGAGCGCCAAAGAATTGATGCTTTTGAACTGTGGTGTTGGAGAAGACTCTTGAGAGTCCCTTGGACTGCAAGGAGATCCAACCAGTCCATTCTGAAGGAGATCAGCCCTGGGATTTCTTTGGAAGGAATGATGCTAAAGCTGAAACTCCAGTACTTTGGCCACCTCATGCGAAGAGTTGACTCATTGGAAAAGACTGTGATACTGGGAGGGATTGGGGGCAGGAGGAGAAGGGGATGACAGAGGATGAGATGGCTGGATGGCATCACTGACTCGATGGACGTGAGTCTGAGTGAACTCCGGGAGTTGGTGATGGACAGGGAAGCCTCGTGTGCTGCGATTCATGGGGTCGCATAGAGTCGGATGCGACTGAACTGAACTGAACTGAACTGAATCCCTTTACCATCCTGGGTGGGGGAGTGTGGTAGGCAGCCTTCCTTTATAGCCTGAAAGACAGATCCAGGGAGGGCCTGTTTTATAAATAGCAGAAATACAGCTGCACTGAAGTCTTCTGGTTCTCTTTACAAGAATCTTTCTCCTGTGGTTCATGGACTGGAAGGGACAATGTTTTTCAATGATGCAATTAAAAAATTTCATTTTTACAAAATCGCATTAAAAAATGCAGGTATATGAGGAGAAGGGGAAAGACTAATACTGATTAAGAACTTACTATGTGCCAAAGACTGGACCTGCTGCTTTGGCAAATATAATCTCACTCCTCACGGTGACTTTTAAGTTTGGGCTCCCCATCCCCATTTCATAGATGAGAACACTGAAACTCAGAAGTCATAACTGAGTTTCCCCAAGGTCACGTAGTGATTAGTGGTACAACCAGGATTTGGACTCTGATCCTTTAGGCTCTAAAGTCCATGGGCTTTTCTACTCCCTTGGCATGTTTTGTTTCTCTGTCAAGCTTTCACAGCAACAATTCCTTGTGGTGGTGGGGGGGGGAGAGTCTTTAAAGTTTTATTAGAGAGCAGCCATTTCCCCGGGGGTATTTAGCACCATCCATCCTCAAAGAACTCCCGTTTAGAAAGCTCCATTTCATTTATTTTCCTATTCAGGTCAAATCCTATAACAACAGCTACATTATGACCTGAATATCTTTGTTGTAAAAGATTTCTTAACGTTAGCCTGTGGCCCACTTATTTCCAAGAATATGTAATGTAAGATTCCAGCAAGCCAAGAGAATTTATTTAATCCCTTAGAGTGGTTGTGATGGGACCTTTCTTGTGTTCAGTTGGTTGATTTCTCCCCCTAAAGCTCTGAATGTCACACTAAGTTATTCCTCTGCAAATGTCTGTGGGATCTTCCCCCTGAGAGAGCCAGCCTGGAGCTGATCTGTATGGGAGCAGGATGGGGTGGGGAGGGGAGAGTGTCCTGATTTGGGCATGATTATTGTGTTGATTGTGGGCATGTCAATTGTGTTATGTTCACAAGGAATGAAAGTCAGCAGCACTGGGCAGATAGGATTAGAGGAAGTGGCCAGGGTCCCTGCCCTTTCAGCGACACATCTGAGCTGGCAGCACATTTTTCTGGAGACCGCTGGGGTGAACACTTGGTGAGATGGATTTATGATGTGTTGTAAACCACTCGGTGTTCTGTCTCCTTGAAATAACCACCGTAGTCTGGGTCTAAGACAGTGTGCAGATATTGTATCAGTAGACTTGTGCCTCTCGGCCTGCCCTTTACTTCTGCGCTGACTTTTCTCCAAGTCCCAGAGGGCTTGTAACTGGCACACTTGTCCCCAGATCTCTTCTCCACGCATGCCCTTCCTTTTACGTAGAGAACTTAGCCATTGGGCATTGTGTAGTAACAGTCAGGAATGTAGGCTTTGGAGACAGAAAGACCAAAGTTCCAATCCTGTATCTTCCCTGTACAACTTTGGGATGTTAGGCAAGCTGATGAACTTCCGTGAGCTTTGAAGGGAGTGTAAGAGTTCCCACTTCGTGAGATTGTTCTGAGCTTTAAATGAGACAATGCTTCAAAAGTGCTTAAGATGGTGCTTTACAAAAGACTCAATATTTTCTTTGCTGCTATTAATGACTTCTTCCTTGTTGGTGGTCTCTGATTTCACAGAATCATGGATAGTTAAAAGCGGAAGGGGCGTTAGCACTAAACCCCTAACTTTATATTCCTCACCTTGCTCCCATCCTGGCCCTTTGGACTCATAAATCAAGCTGCCTGGCTGGCATCTTTACTTGGGTGGTTAACACACAAGACAGACTCAACTTGGCCAAAACAGAATTCTTTATTTCATTCCCCGTCCTGACTCCAAGCCCTCAATGTTTCTTGTTTCCCTGAATGGTACCATCCACCAGATCGCTGAGGCCAGAACCTTAAGAGTCATTTCTGACTCCTCTTCCCTTTCCCTGCCCTGCTCCACCCTTCTACCATTCAGTCCGCAAGTGCATAGGCTGCTTTATATCCATCCACTCTCTCTCCCTCCACATAGGCTGTCTTGATGCAAACCACCGTCCTCTCCTCTGGCTCTATGATAACAGCCTCCTAACTGGTTTTATTTCATCCATTTTGTCCCCTGCATTTGATTCCCAACACAGTTGCCGGAGTGATATTTTAAACACATAGATCTGATTGTATCCCTGTACTGCTTAAAGCCCTCCAATTACTTCCCTCCTTACTGACAATAAAGGCTAAACCTCTCACTGTGGCCCGGGGACTTGAGTTGATTTGGTGTCCGACTCCCTCTCTGCTTCCCTTGCACTCTTCTCCCTGCCCCTCCGCTGCAGCCTGGGAACCTTTCTTTCAGTCCTTTCAACGCACCGAGCTCATGGGCCTCCTTGGAGGGCTGGTGCTTGCTGGTGCATCCTGCGTGAATCCCTCTCCCTAGCTCGCTGCAGTGTTCGCTCCTCCTCCTCATTTCCCCCAATGACCTCTCAGCAAATCGTCTCTAGCCTCCCATCAGAGTGGCCTTTCTTCACCTCACTCTTCGCTACACTGTTTCCTCAGCCCTTATTACTTCTGATGATCTGAAGGCATGCGTTGTTTTCAGTCGCTAAGTCGTGTCCAGCTCTCTGCGACCCCATGGACTGCAGCGCACCAAGCTTCCCTTTACCAGTCCTTCACTGTCTCTCTCAGAGTTGGCTCATATTCGTCTCCATTGAATCGGTGATGCCATCCAACCATCTCATCCTCTGCTGCCCTCTTCTCCTGCTGCCTTCAATCTTTCCCAGCATCAGGGTCTTTTCCAGTGAGTCGACTCTTTGCATCAGGTTGCCAAGGTATTGGAGCTTCAGCTTCAACAGCAGTCCTTCCAATGAGGCTGACTTCATTTAGGATTGACTGATTTGATCTCTTTGTAGTCCAAGGGACTCTCAAGCGTATCCCATTTTCATTTATTTACTTGTTTATGCTCTGGCTCCCCCACTAGAATGAACTTCCACAGAGCAGAGACTTGGCTCCCGTGCCTAGAAGAATGCCTGTCGCATGGGCAGTGGTCCTTGGCTGTTTGTTGAGTGTGTGAGTGATGCTAATCTGCCTTGATCATTCTATGGAATTTCTTCCCATAAGAAGCCTTGCACATACATGCACTGTTTCTCACGCATTTTCAGGAATTTGCAGACTTCCCTTGAATCCTGGGTTAAGAACTGTTTCCAAGTGTGTCCCAGAAAGAGGTGTGTAGTTTCTGGGATGTAAGGATTATACCTAGCAGGTCTTGGCCATTTAAAAAATATTATACCAAAAGCAATGAATGAAATTTATGTTATGTCATATTCTCATGGGCATAAAAGAATGCCTTAATAGTTTAAAATATTGAGTATAGTTCTGATAAATCAGGAATATAGTGGTTCAGGATTTCTTTTTGGGATGATGAGAAAATGTTCCAAAACAGATTATAGTGAGGGTTCCACAACTCTATGAATATACCAGAAACCAGCGACTTGTACATTTAATCAGGTGCCTTGTATGTAAATTGTATATCAATAAAACTGATGAGTGTGTATGTGTGTGTATGCGCACGTGCATTCACGTCCCTCCTAGCAGAAGCTTTCAGAGCCTGTGTGTGGTCCATCGTGTCTCTTTGCCCTCTGTCACGGGACAGAGGGTGTTAATGTTCCAGACGGAGGCTGTTCCATTAGCCTGAGTCTTGCTGGGGAGGTGATGGGAGCGAAGCCACAGCTGACATGCTGTGGACTTGGAGTATGGGAAAGAAGGAAACTTTTGCTGTGGTTTAAAATAAAAGAGAGAGAAAAGGATAAACCAGGAACTCATGGCAGTAGCTGTAACCAGCTGTGCCCAGGTGGGCTGCCAGGAATGCACACTCACTCTTGGTGCCTTAGCTGCCATCCTGTTCCTTTCGATCTTCCTCAAGAGAGGGTCTCAGGACACAAGTGAGATGGCTTTGGACCTTCTCTAATTTATATGTATAAAGAAGAAAATCATAAGCAAGTAATGTTTCTTTTATTATTGGAGGATAATTATGTCACAATGTTGTTAGTTTCTGCTGTACGGTGAAATGAATCAGCTATACGTATACACACACCCCCTTCCTCTTGAGCCTCCCTGCCACTTCCCGCACCCCATCCCACCCCACCTAGCTCATCACAGAGCCCCGAGCTGAGCTCCCTGTGCGGTAGAGCCGCTTCCCACTAGCTGTCGGTTTTACACAGGGCAGTGTGTATATGTCAGTGCTACCTTCTCAGTTCATCCCCTGTCTCCTTCCCCCGCTGTGTCCACATGTCCACTGTCTAATCTCTGTCTCCATTCCTGCCCTACACATAGGTTCATCTGTACTATTTTTCCAGATTCCACATATATGCATTATGCATTATTGATGACAAAGGTGTGACCACTCACACCTTTGAAGCTCTGTACTTTCTCCAGTCTTTGAACACAAGGCAATGGAGGGGCCGCTGGTTTAGCCTGTAAGTGTGATTGTGGATCAGGGTTGGAGCATCTGAGGAGGCTTCCTGGAGGAGGTGTGGGTTTGGATGGGTGGACAGCCTACTCATGGCACAGGGGCTGCCACTCACTGCAGGGTGAGTACAGACCTTCTCCAAAGGTCTTCCTTCGGAGGACCTTCCAAATTATTTTGGAATTTCTCCCAGAGCTGTGTAGACACATGTTCATGGTTCCAGGCCATCATGTCTGGTCAGCAGGTAAACACTGAAAGAATTCCAAAGGAACAGAATTTTGAAATGGAGCCACGTGTCAAGGCAGTGGGATTTTTGCAGATCTAATACTGTGGGAAGCGCGAGTCAGTGGTGTGTCTGGGTGGTGATCCGGAGTGGAGAAGATGCTGAACTCTGGGTCCATGTCTGAGTGCGGGGAAGGACTTGGCCCTTGACTGGCTGTCAGCTGTGAGAGGTACTCTTTGCTATGACAGTACTACTGGCTGACCATACCTTACATGTGATTTTGCCCTTTTTCTGCATTATCTGTGACCCTCGATAAGCTGTGTAACCCATTTAATCTGTTTTCACATCTGTAAAGGAGGCAATGTTGTAAAGGCCCAGTCTGGGCCTCGTTGAATTTTAGGAAATTCTTTCTGGAAGAAAGTGTTAGTCAGTCGTGTCCATCTCTTTGCAACCCCATGGACTGTAGCCCATCAGGCTCTTTATTCATGGAATTCTAGCCAAGAATACTGGAGTGGGTAGTTATTCCCTTTTCCAGGGGATCTTCCCGACCCAGGGATAGAACTCGGGTCTCCTGCATTGCAGGCAGATTCTTTACCCTCTGAGCGGTAAAAGTGGCCATCAGGGGCATGGCCAGAGGAAAGCTGTTTTCAGTTGATTTTGGCCCTCCACCCCTACATCCCTGGAATGGTAGTTGCTCCAATGCAGTGAGTTCCAAAGACATCTAGAAAGTACTGGGAGGCCAGGCATTAGCTTGTATGCACATATTATGTCACTTTATGCTCATAATAGCAAGTGGACACTATTGCTGTCTCCATTTTACAGATGGGGAATTAAAGGCACAGAGAGCTTAAGTGACTTGCTTACACAGCCGCTCAGTGGCAGAGACAGAAGCCAACCCTGGATGGGCTGCCTCTAGAACTCCAGAACCCATGGTCTTCATCATGGTCTTTATGGACGGTCTCTGGTCTACCGTCCATTGACTGTGGCCAACTCAGGTCCAACCTGGGCTGGTGTCAGTTCTCTGGAGCCCAGCTGGACAGGAAGGTCGAGTAATAAGCTTCAGAGCAGTGCTTCTCAGAATGGGGCCCATTTGGGAAGAAAGACCACTGGGTGACTAAGAAGGACTCCCTGAAACCGAGTCCTTCTTTAACTGGCTGCCAAAAGGGTCGAGGGGAGCAGGCGATGCCCTTTAGCCTACTGGCTGGCACTCAGGAGGGCCGTTAGCAGATGGTCACACAGAGCGGGTGCTCCACAAAGAGTGGAGCAGGTGGAGATAAATTCATGCTATGATATGTGGGTGCAGGAGCAGTGGGCATTCACCCACCCATTTTCAGGAAGCTCTGGGCTGCTTTCCATGTCATCAGCTCTGGGCAGGGCTGTGTCTGTAGGTGGCAGACCTCATTGCAAGATCTGAGCGTGGGAGTGGGAAAGGAGGGGATGTGGAGCAGATTAGAGGCACTCTGAGGCCCAGGCTCTGCCGAGCCATGATTTCATGCCCGTGTTTGCAGCTTCAACACTTGTTACCTCCTGATGCAGTAGAGTCGTGTTTCTGTAGAGGTGCCTGCATCCTCACGCACTTCCCATGTCCCAGCTCCTGTGGCGTCTGATGACTGCAGGGAGAGCCTCTGTTGTCCTCTTTTTTTTTTAATTAAAAAAGTTATTATTATTTTAAAGTTTATTTGTTTGGCTGACTGGATCTTAGTTGTGGCACACAGGATCTTATGGTTGTGGCGTGTGGGATCTAGTTCCCTGACCAGGGATCGAACCTGGGCCCCCTGCACTGGGAGCATGGGGTCTTAGCCCCTGGACCACCAGGGGAGTCCATGTTGTCCTCTTAAACGGATACTTCTTGGTCCTACTGAATCCAATGTGTGTTTTGTACCCTAGAACTCCAGATTTTCAGTTTGGAGTTTCTTAGTCTCCACTCGTTTCTCTGCTGCCTCCAAAGAAAGTAGATTTCTAGTCCACTCACACCCTCATTTTCCTGGGAGATTGCCCCTCTGGAGCCATGGGAAAGAGTGGCTCATTGGTCCCTAGGGAGGCAGGTGGCAAGCTTCCTAAATCGAGTTTCTTTTTTCTTGTCCATTTGAGTCTCTCCTTCAGGCTTCCTATGGTCCTGGGATTATTCACATCTTCCCTCATTATTTCTTTGTTTACTTTTTGTTTTGTGGAAAGCATTGTGATCCACCCGGGGCAGACCCAATGTGACCCAGACGGTATGGCCATGCACCTCCCTTTACCAGCCACTATCTGTGTTATCTATTTTGCGATTGTCGTACTCAAAGCCCTATATTCAGCATAAAGGCTGTGTTCTTTCTCATTTCAGGAAACTTCTTTCTCTAGGATACTCTGGACTGAACTTTAAGAGTTTTATGTAACTTCATCAGCTTTGCCTTTAAAAGCTCAGTCCAGTGCTGAGTAAACACTCTGGACTGCATGTCTCCTGGCCTTGGGGATTAGACTGTGTGCCTGTATTTTCCAACCTTGATTATCCTCAGTAGATTTTCTTTTCTTTTTTCCTCCCCTCCCCTAAGGCGTCATTACTTCCCATTTGTCCACAGCTCTTTTCTTCATTTTTCTTGTTAAGGACAGATTTAGAAAATGAGATTAGTCTCGTGGCTATTTTGGAGTCATCATTAATTTTTGTCCCTCTTCATGCCTTAGCAGGCTGGCAGGCTTGTGTCTTTCTTCCTGGTTTCCTCTTGATGGCTTTGTAAAAGTCTCTTTTGTTCCTGGGTTAACCCCTTTTGTCTCATGGGGCTCGCCTTGGTTTTGAGGGGCATCTGCCTTTCTGGGTGGTCTTCTAGGTTATGCAGACATTGTGACTGTTCTGGCTTGGAAGGGCTTGGGTCTCTCAGATCAGGCCTGGACCATCTGCTGCCCTTGATCTAAGCCATGGCAGTCCCTTGGCTGCCAGGAGGGGCTCCTCCCCGTGTTTACTTTGAAACCCTGAAATAGACCTTTAGAAAGGTATGTCTCTCCCTATGATGTGCAAGGTCCTTGGGAGGGAAGACTAGGTCTTATATCCGTTATGTTTGCTTCATGCTAATTGCAGGTTTGAAAAATGAATGAATGAGGGAGTAAATGGAAGAGTGGAAACAGCATATACTTTGGAGGTGAAATTGGATCTCCAGCTTTGCCAACTCTTTCTTTAAGCTGATGTTCTCCGCCAAGGAATGATGTCTCAGTATCCCTCCCAGAACAACGGGAGGGAATTCCTGCCATCCAGACCTTCATGTGAGGATTGAAAGAGTGAGCACACAGCACCTCCCTTGGTGGCTGCAGGTGGTAGGTGCTCAGCACCCAGTCTGTCCTGTATCTTGGAAACCTTTGCAGAAGCTCAGAAGTTCAGTCCTTGTTTAAGGCACTTGGAAGCCCAAGCTCTAAATAGGCGGATCTCAGGCTTCCCTGGAATTCTAACCCAGTATTTGGGGAAAACCAGGAACTCAAAGATAGGGGGGTTGGAAGGCTGTGTTGAGGAGCTGGTTGGAACCAGTGGAGCCTGGTTCTCCCTCCACATCCCTCACTATATGCCCCATTTGCTGTCAGGCAGTAAGGCTCAGACGCCTCCTCATCTCCTTCTAGAGGGAGGGCTTGGTGCTTCCCTGCCAAGAGCCCCAGCCTCTCTTACACATGTGTGTATACTCCGTTGCTAGTCCCATCCAACTCTGTGCAACGCTATGGACTGGAGCCCACCAGGCTCCTCTATCCATGGGATTCTCCAGGCAAGAATACTGGAGTGGGTTGCCATTTCCTTCTCCACAGGATCTTCCCAACCCAGGGATCAAACCCATGTCTCCTGCATTAGCGGGCAGATTCTTTACAACTGAGCCACCTGGAAAGCCCTCTCTTACACACCAGTGTTCTAAGAGGTTTCCCCAGAGCTGTCAGTCTTACCCCCATCCTGCGATTGTTTTCTGTGCAAAGGGAGAGGAGATTTTTTTTTTTTTTTAATTTGGTTGCACCATGCAGCATGTGAGATCTCAGTTCCCTGACCAGGGATTGAACCCATGGCCCCTGCCTTGGAAGTGTGAAGTCTTAACCACTGGACCACCAGGGAAGTCCCAAGGAGATTGTTTAAACATTTCAATCAGAGCCTCATGAATGTGCCTCTGATGCTCTTAGACTAAGAACCAGATTCCCTTGGTCTTCCAGGTGAGCATGTGGCCTGGACAGAGATCTGAGTGGGAAGCAATACAGCCCTGGTAGCAGCCTGGGGACTGACATCTCCCTCTCCACCTCTTCTCTTGCTCCTGCTGCCCTGCATTTCTCAAACCTCCATCATGCCATGCTCACGGTGGTAATCCCTTGGGTGGGAGACTTTCATTCAGCCTCCAGGCTCTTTAGTTAGCTCTTACCCTTCCTTCCAGTTCCAGCTCAATAATGGATTGAAAGCAAGCTTTTTATGACCCTCAGCCCAACCCCTGCCACAAGTGCTGTTCGCATCACTTTTCTTAGGGCCCTGTTCTTTTGCTTCCAGGACACTTGTCTCATAAAATATACATTGGAATTGAATAATTATCTTTTAGTTCTGTGAAATCTCTGGACAAGAATTCTGGAGTGGGTGGCCATTCCCTTCCCCAGGGGATCTTCCTGACCCAGGGATTGAACCCTGGTCTCCCACATTGCAGGCAGATTCTTTACCATCTGAGCTCCCTGGGAAGCCCCCATTCTGTGATGTTTGTTGTCTCTCCTGGGCTGAAAGCTCCCTCCTCTACCTCCTCTCCCTCTCCTTCCTCTCCCTCCTCTGCCTCCCTCCTCTACCACCCGGTACCCAGTCCTTGGCAGCCCCTGACACATGGCAGGCACGTCAGTGGATGAATGAATGGGTGACTCGATAGAAGGGTTGTATCATCATTTGTTTCCCTTTCCTCACTGGGTAGCTCTGAAGCCCAGAGGCATTTGGGGTCTAGCCACTGGGCAATAGAAAGTAGGCTTCTGCCTTTGAGAATCTGATCAACCTCCTCTGATGCTTGTTGAGTCTGGTTCCATACTGTGTCGGTGTCACTCAAAACCAGTTGCCCCCAGAAATGCCTGCTCCAAGGGGAGGATCGGCGGGATGACCTCACCCACCCACAGGCCACCCCAGCATCTTCCTCCAAAACTGAATGGGCACCTTAGTCCCTTGTCTTTTTCCACATCTGGAGAGCTGGGCTGTGTCCCAGGGGTCGGGTAGCTCACCCCCTCCCGGCAGCAGTGGGGCTGCCCCTGTGAGTGCCAGCTGTCTGTCTGCAATCAGGAGTCTCTGCCGATGCCAGGGAGGGTGGTGTTTGCAAAGAGCAACCATGTGCTCCTTATTTATTGTGCAGAAAAGAAAACAAATTAAGGCCTTGTAATTATACAGTGAGACATGTTCTTAAATAAAGCTTAAGCAGTCAGAACTCCATTTGAAATATTAATAATCGCATTTCCCAGCAGCCTTCTCTCTCTCTCCTCTATCCATCTCCTCCCATCCTTCCTTATTCCTTTTCTCCTCTGTATCTCTCATGGGGTTAGGTCTCTGCCGGGACCTCAACAGTCTCCGGAGAGCTTTGCTTGCCGGCTGGGACTGGGCATCCTTGTCATCCCACGATGGTCTTTTTTTAATGTATTTATTTGGCTGCATCAGATCTTGCTTGCACATGGCATCTTCATTGCATCACTCAGGATCTTTGTCGTGGCACATGGGCTTAGTTGCTCTGTAGCATGTGGGAATCTAAGTTCCCAACCAGGGATTGAACCTGAGTCACCTAAGCTGCAAGGCGGATTCTTAACCACTGGACCACCAGGGTAGTCTCCACACTTGTCTTTTCAAAGATCATCAACATTTTTTGTAGGTGTTTTCAGAGGCACGGGGCTGGTTGTGCTAGGATTTTCTTGACCACTAACCACCCTCATTCCAGTTAAGCCTTGAGAAGAGGGTAATGTTGTGTTGAGGACCCGAGGACTGGAGCCAGTTGGAACTGGGCTCTATTCCCAGCTTGACTGCTGACCAGCTGCAAGACTTCAGTGAAGTTCATCTAATCTCTCTGAGCTGATTCTTCCTCTGGAGATAAAATCACCTCCCTCATAGGCTGGTCTTGGGACTCAGATGAGATAATGCTTTTAAAGTCCTTACTCACAGCAGATTCTTACTTATATTAGGTCTTTTCTTTGGATCACACCAAAATTTGATGGAGCTTGTTTCTATTGGGAGCTTCCCTGGTAGCTCAGTTGGTAAAGAATCTGCCTGCAATGCAGGAGACCCTGGTTTGATTCCTGGGTCAGGAAGATCCCCTGGAGAAGGGATAGGCTAACAACTCCAGAATTTTGGGGCTTCCCTGGTGGCTCAGATGGTAAAGAATCTGCCTGCAATGTGGGAGACCTGGATTCAAGCCCTGGGATGGGATGATCCCCTGGAGAAGGGAATGGCAACCCATTCTAGTATTCTTGCCTGGAGAATCCCCATGGACAGAGGAGCTTGGCAGGCTATAGTCCATGGGGTCACAAAGAGTTGGACATGACTGAGTGACTAAACATAAGCACATTTCTATTGACCTGGACCCACACTTTCATTGATGTACCTAGAACATGCTAAGCACCTCTTAGGTCTCCCTAAGTGATTAAGAATCCACCTGCCAATACAGGAGATGCAGGTTCCATCCCTGGGTCAGAAAGACCCCCTGGGGAAGGAAATTACAACCCACTCCAGTATTCTTGCCTGGGGCATTCCATGGACATAGGAGCCCAGTGGGCTGTAGTCTGTGGGGTCACAAAGTGGTGGCCTTGACTTAGAGACTGAGCATGCGTGCAGGCATCTGTGAAATGAGTGCATGTGTCTGGGGCCCTGCAGGTGGACACACGGTGGGGCTGTCACTGTCACGCATGGTGTACATTTCCTTTTATGACTAACGCCTGATTCCTGAATAACATGGTCTCATAACCAACATGGCTGCAGTGCTTTATACCACTTCTCAAAAGTACCATCTCATTTAATATGTAGTATTAAGGTGAATGAGGTTCGTGACATTGTACAGGAGACAGGGATCAAGACCATCCCCATGGAAAAGAAATGCAAAAAAGCAAAATGGCTGTCTGGGGAGGCCTTACAAATAGCTGTGAAAAGAAGAGAAGTGAAAAGCAAAGGAGAAAAGGAAAGATATAAACATCTGAATGCAGAGTTCCAAAGAATAGCAAGAAGAGATAAGAAAGCCTTCTTCAGAAATCAATGCAAAGAAATAGAGGAAAACAACAGAATGGGAAAGACTAGGGATCTCTTCAAGAAAATCAGAGATACCAAAGGAACATTTCATGCAAAGATGGGCTCGATAAAGGACAGAAATGGCATGGACCTAACAGAAGCAGAAGATATTAAGAAGAGATGGCAAGAATACACAGAAGAATTGTACAAAAAAGAGCTTCACAACCCAGATAATCACGATGGTGGGATCACTGACCTAGAGCCAGACATCCTGGAATGTGAAGTCAAGTGGGCTGTAGAAAGCATCACTATGAACAAAGCTAGTGGAGGTGATGGAATTCCAGTTGAGCTATTCCAAATCCTGAAAGAGGATGCTGTGAAAGTGCTTCACTCAATATGCCAGCAAATGTGGAAAACTCAGCAGTGGCCACAGGACTGGAAAAGGTCAGTTTTCATTCCAATCCTAAGGAAAGGCAATGCCAAAGAATGCTCAAACTACTGCACAATTGCACTCATCTCACACGCTAGTAAAGTAATGCTCAAAATTCTCCAAGCCAGGCTTCAGCAATATGTGAACCGTGAACTTCCTGATGTTCAAGCTGGTTTTAGAAAAGGCAGAGGAACCAGAGATCAAATTGCCAACATCCGCTGGATCATGGAAAAAGCAAGAGAGTTCCAGAAAAACATCTATTTCTGCTTTATTGACTATGCCAAAGCCTTTGACTGTGTGGATCACAATAAACTGTGGAAAAGTCTTCAAGAGATGGGAATACCAGACCACCTGACCTGCCTCTTGAGAAACCTGTATGCAGGTCAGGAAGCAACAGTTAGAACTGAACATGGAACAACAGACTGGTTCCAAATAGGAAAAGGAGTTCGTCAAGACTGTATATTGTCACACTGTTTATTTAACTTCTCTGCAGAGTACATCATGAGAAACGCTGGACTGGAAGAAACACAAGCTGGAATCAAGATTGCCAGGAAAAATATCAATAACCTCAGATATGCAGATGACACCACCCTTATGGCAGAAAGTGAAGAGGAACTCAAAAGCCTCTTGATTAAAGTGAAAGTGGAGAGTGAAAAAGTTGGCTTAAAGCTCAACACTCAGAAAAAGAAGATCATGGCATCCGGTCCCATCACTTCATGGCAAATAGATGGGGAAACAGTGGAAACAGTGTCAGACTTTATTTTTCTGGGCTCCAAAATCACTACAGATGGTGACTGCAGCCATGAAATTAAAAGACACTTACTCCTTGGAAGGAAAGTTATGACCAACCTAGATAGCATATTGAAAATCAGAGACATTACTTTGCCAACAAAGGTCCATCTAGTCAAGGCTATGGTTTTTCCAATAGTCATGTATGGATGTGAGAGTTGGACTGTGAAGAAGGCTGAGCGCCGAAGAATTGATGCTTTTGAACTGTGGTGTTGGAGAAGACCCTTGGACTGCAAGGAGATCCAACCAGTCCATTCTGAAGGAGATCAGCCCTGGGATTTCTTTGGAAAGAATGATGCTAAAGCTGAAACTCCAGTACTTTGGCCAACTCATGCGAAGAATTGACTCATTGGAAGAGACTCTGATGCTGGGAGGGATTCGGGGCAAGAGGGGAAGGGGACGACAGAGGATGAGATGGCTGGATGGCATCACTGACTCGATGGATGTGAGTCTGAGTGAACTCCGGGAGTTGGTGATGGACAGGGAGGCCTGGCGTGCTGCGATTCATGGGGTCGCAAAGAGTCGGACATGACTGAGAGACTGATCTGATCTGATTAAGGTGAAGTGACAATTACTATCATCCTCATTTTATTGCTGAAGAAACTGAGTGAATTGGCCAAGGCCACAGAGCTGGAAGCAGTGACATATGGATCGAGACCTACACATGACTCCAGGCTCTTGGTCTTTTCTGCTACACTGTGCTGTTTAATAAGTCATCGCTGACCCCAGGAGGAGATTCACTTCAGGGTCCTGATGATGCTCTGAGACTCACCATAGATCAGTCACCACCTTGCGGTTCATTTCACTTTTTTTGTGACGTGGGAAACACATACCAGTACAGGGTTAGTGGTGATATGATGGTAGTTGGATCGTTGCATGTGTGCTCAGTCACTTCAGTTATGTCTGACTCTGTGTGCCTCCATGGACTGTAGCCCTCCAGGATCCTCTGTCCATGGGATTCTCCAGGCAAGAATACTGGAGTGGGTTGCCATTTCCTCCTCCAGGGGATCTTCCCAACCCAGGGATCAAACCTGTGTCTCCAGCAGATTCTTTATCACTGAGCCAGCGTGGAAGCCCCTATTTGGATCATTGCCAGAAACTAACTCCAAAGTAGTTTGAAAACATTCAAATATTGTTGGGTTCAAGTCTCACCAATGATTGCTGTTACAGTTGAATCAATAAAGACTTTGAGTATCAGTAGATACCTCTATTAGATGATTGTATGGATGACATCATGAAGGGCCTTTTTAAATGCAGGTAACAGGTGCTCAAAAATGTCTCCATGTGACCAGCACTGTAACCTGAGGAAGGGGGAAGGAATGGAGATACTAAGACAGTACTTGTTGCAGGTACAGTTGAAATGTTCAGTCTAGTCAGGAAGATAAAATTAGCTTTCTTAGACCAGAGAGGCTAATATGCTAATATCGACTGGTGTTGACCATACCAGGCAGAGATTCTTGTATTCTGGGAATGCTCGAGAAGAATTGAAGAAGGACCTGGGTCTTAAATGTGTCTTTGAAGGAAGATAAGCAATATTATGTGGGTTTCCCAGGTGGTTGCCAATGTAGGAGATGTAAGAGACTCAGGTTTGATCCTTGGGTGGGGAAGATCCTCTGGAGGAGCACATGGCAACTCACTCTAATATTCTTTCCTGGAGAATCCCATGGACAGGGGAGCCTGGCGGTCCACAGTCCATAAGGTCACAAGGAGTCCTCATGACTGAAATGACTTAGCATACAAGCAATATTATATAGGAAGAGGGAGAAAGCTCATGAAGTGTGTGTGGTGCACTCACGGTTACTAGCAAACAGGGAATGAAGCCAAGAGAAAAAGGGAAGAAACATTTATTGTGTTAAGCTCTGTTCTAGGCACTCTTCCAACAGTAATCTTGCTCAAATAAGGAGTATTATGTTTTACAAATGAGAACTCTAGGGCTCAGAGAGGTTATGTATCTTGTCCAAGGTCACACAGCTAAAGATATGAACTCATGTCTATAAATGTCTGCTTCAGAACTCACTTTTTGTTGTTGTTGTTGTTCTATCATGGTGCAAAGGCCAACTCACCTATCTGAGGGTGGTCAGGATCCCAACTTTCCCCAAAAAGAACATCAGAAAATTGTTTCCTCTTGGCAGAGAGACTGGTATCTTCTCAGTACCACTGTTTTTGCTTATCATGTTCTCAGCCTCCATGTCTCACTCCCTGGGGATTCAGCACCATGGCCAGAGCCCAAGGAACTCTCTTGGGCTCTCCAGAGAAAGCTGAGAACAGCTCTCCAGAGAGAAGCTGCCAGTCTGATCTCCCCTGTATCTTCTCTCTAGCATCATCACAGCCGCTCACCTGTGTCCTTAAGTGCCATGCAGCACTCAGGAAGAGCCTAGCACATGTGGTGGACAGCTGACCTGCTGTTTGCCAGCCTTCCCGATGGGGTCCAGATGCAAGGAGAGGAGGAGATGTGAGAAAGGCATGCCTGTCTAGGCTCCTCTCCCCCACCAGACCCCATACAGAGGGAATACGGACTTGTGATTTATGACTGGGTTACCCTGAACTGGGGCATCATCTAAGACCACGGAATTGGGAAGGAGATGGGAAGTTGGAGTGGGATTCTTTCTTTCAAGGCAGAGCTCCCAGGGTCTGTGGTTCAGGTTTGCTGTGCTCATCGCTCTGGCCAAGACTGTTCTGTTTCTGTTGAGCGGGGGCCCTGAGCAAGCACAAGTTCACGTGCCTTCTCAGAGAAATAGTCAGAGGATATAGACTGTGGGAGAAACAGCAGAGCTGGCTGAGTTATGGGTTTGTCCTGTGTGACGATGGGGGTTTGTCCTGGTGGGTTTGTCCTACATGACAATGCGCTTTTGTTCTTGGAAGGCTTTCATCTGAAGGCACGACACAAAGTCCCAACTGGAGGTCACATCTTCTGGCTGATGTGTGTGTGTATGTACACACTCACACATCACACACAGGTGCACACTGCAGTAGTGTGCTAAGGGCGTGGATTCTGGAATCAGACATAATCATTCAGGTGCTGTTTTAACATTACCAGCTTTGTGACCTTGAACTAGCTACCTAACCTCTAAGCCATGTTTTGTTTTTTGTTTTTTAAATGAGAGCAAATCATAGCAACAATGTGGGCCATAAAAGGTTTTGAGAAAGATTCAATGGACTAACATCTTTAATATCTTTAGTGATTAGTTCCTAACAAGCACTCAATAAATGTCACCTATTAGTTCTCTTTTTCAGGAAATTATTTCTGTATCCCAATTTTCTTTCGTTTATTCACATGATTATTGTTAATGATTCTGGGAAAAGTCCCATAGTGGGGAAAAGTGATTAGCAAGTTAATTAATTATTTGCATTTGTCTTCAAAGCTCATGGTTTAAATTAAGCCGAGGTCAGCTATAGTCGTGCCAGAATAAAAAAGAATTAGTTGACTTTGGCACCCTGTTTAATGAAAGATTTGTGAAATTCAGACCATTCAATGAAATTTACCTGTGTGCTTTTATTTAACTAACAGTGATGGTGATCAAAGTGCTAACTATGTCTTCCACTCTGTGAAAAGAGCTGCCCGCAGAAACAGGATTCACAGATTCTGGTGTGGACGGTCACCCCTGGATGTGCCAGCCTTTGCCAGACTCAGGCACGAGTGCTCTTTCCGTCTGTTCTTCTCTCTCTCGTTTCTCTAAATCTCAGTTTAGATTCAGGGCGTGAATAGAGACACAGACGTGGAAAACGGACACGTGGACACAGGCAGGGGAAGGGGAAGTGGGACGAGTGGGGAGGGTAGTGCTGGCGTATACACACCATGTGTAAAGCAGATGGCTGGCAGGACACTGCTGCACAGCTCAGGGAGCTCAGGCCGGTGCTCTGTGCGGACCAAGAGGTGTGGGACGAGGGTGTGAGATGGGGGGCGGGGAGGCTCAAATGGGAGGAGTGTATGTATACTTACAGCTGATTCACTTTGTTGCACAGTAGAAACTAACACAACATTGTAAAGCAACTATACCCCAATTAAAAAAAAAAAAGTGCCTTGTCTCTGTAGGCAAATGCCCTCCCTTCTAGCTTAGATTCCAGCCTCATGCAGCCTGGGAGAAGGTGAAGAAACAGCCCCTTGGAGGCCGTTCCACTCTACATGGAACCAAGTTGAGGGATGGTAGATTCTGGGTTCCATGAATTCAGTATAAGAGTTCCCATTTCATTTCTTCCCTCTGTAAGTCCCCATGGACTCTGTCAGGTCTCCGCAGGAGGGAGTACATGGTGAATAGGAACAAGCCCTGCTTCTCTCAAACATTTTGCAGAATTGGACAATAGAGACCAAAAGACTGTGCATGGTATAAATTACAGAAAACAGTGGTGTAATGACATTGTTTGGTGAATAAATTAAAGCCCTGAGTCATGAGGCCAATAACAGAGCGAGCAAGCGAGTTGGAGAAGTATAATTAAAAGGAGAAAAGAGATGTTTTCAGCTGATACTGGAAATGAGACCAAGATGAGGGTGGGGTGTCTGGATGGGGGCAGCTGGCCTCTTCCTATGGCTATAGCTCAGCAGAGAGGACGCGGCTGTAAGAGGCAGTCTAGCAAGGTGAGAGAGGAGGCCAGCACTTCTGAAACCAAGGAGGACAGAGAGTGGCGGCCTGCAGAATTTTAGTGGAAGGAAAAACCACATGAGCTTTGAAAATAGAGATAATTGTAGATCCTGAACTCTGCAATGATTTAGAATAAGGCGGGATGGGAGAGGTCTGTGCAAAGACGGATAAACTGGGGAATGAGAAGGGGCATCAAGATTGGGGCTGGGTGTCCTCAGGGTCATGGGGTTCTGACGATTGTTCTCTTGAGTCTCATATTTGCAGCTCTGGCCTTTCTTGAAAATAAAGTTACTTGCCCTTTCTAAGGATTAGAAAAAACAAGATATCTTATACAAGGACACCAAACGTGGGCCAGCTGACATGCATAGATGTGGACACTGTAGCCAGGCTGACTGCATCTCACAACCCTGTGGGGCCAGGAGAGGTTTAAGACGATGCAGAAAAAGTCAAATTCTGAGCCACAAGCAAACTTTGTCAGACAGGTCCCTTTCTCTGAATTCAGATGGAAATGTTATCAATGAAGGGGTGGGGGAACGTGTCTTGTTCACCAGTGCCTAGCCTTGCCTGGCAGAGACTAGGTTCCAGATCAGTATGTGTCGAATGATGGAGGGGTGGGGTTTACCTTTCAATGGAGTAAAAGCTGCGATGAGGCTAAAGCTCATTTTGTTTAGAGGATTTTCTCAGCTTTTTTGTTCTGGGCTGTAAAGCAACACCCAGAAGAGGGCGTGACATAGAGTAGGAATTTATTACAATTATCGTCCAAACTGGGATGCTTCTGAGAGCAGCGGGGGAACTAATGGGATGTGATTCCAGGACCACAGGTATAAAGTGGGACTGTCTGGGTACACCTTGCTGTGTGGTCACTTGTCGTCAGTACTTAGTGAATGAATTAATCTTGTATTCTTGCAGATATATAAGGAAAAGGGAATGTTTTGCAGGTTTGCCTTCTTTCAGCTAAATTGCATTCACTTATCCTTGAGTTCATTCAACAAATATTTACCAAGCACCTACCAGGTGTATACCAGGTATTCTGTTGTATCAAGTATACAAAGAGACAGGGAATAAGGATGCCTGCCGTCTAAAAGTGAGCCAGAGTGTTGATAGGCACATTATATGATGCTATGAAGTGAAAGTGAAAGTTGCTCAGTCGTGTCCAACTCTTTGCGACCCCATGGACTATACAGTCCATGGAATTCCCCAGGCCAGAATACTGGAGTGGGTAGCCTTCCCCTTCTCCAGGGCATCTTCCCAACCCAGGGATCAAACCTAGGTCTCCTGCATTGCAGGCGGATTCTTTACCAGCTGAGCCACCAGGGAAGCCCAAGAATACGGGAGTGGATAGTCTATCCCTTCTCCAGGGGATTTTCCTGACCCAGGAATTGAACTGAGGTCTCCTGCATTGCAGGCAGATTCTTTACCAACTGAGCTATGAGGGAAGCCCTGTGATGCTATGACATCTGGCTCTTCTAAGAATGTCTGATACACTTCTTATCACCCTCCATGACTCCCTAAAATGTCCCTCCTCTAACCAGCCTTCCTAACCACCATCTCCAGACAATGCATTCTCCATGCACATGTGGAGATAGTGGTTAGGAAGGCTCCTTAGAGGAGGGACATTTTAGGGAGTCATGGAGGGTGATGAGGCGTGTACCAGACATTCTGAGAGGAGCCAGACGTCAAGAAAGCCTGTCCAGGGCAGAGAGTTTATTCCAGATGCTGGGAATAGAATTGTGACAAGGACAGTGTGTCTCTGGCCTCACAGCCAGATCATCTACAAGTCCCCTCTAACGCCTATATCTCCATTCCTTGCCTGCAGATAGGCTTATCAGTGCCATTTTTCTAGATTCCATATACATGCATTAATATACAATGTTTGTTTTTATTTTTCTGACTTACTGCACTCTGTATAACAGACCTGTGGACACAATGGGGGAAGGAGAGGGTGGAAGGAACTGAGAAAGTAGCATTGACATATATTTGCTATTCACTGCTGCTGCTGCTGCTAAGTCGCTTCAGTCGTGTCCGACTCTGTGCGATCCCATAGACGGCAGCCCACCAGGCTCCACCGTCCCTGGGATTCTCCAGGCAAGAACACTGGAGTGGGTTGCCATTTCCTTCTCCAATGCATAAAAGTGAAAAGTGAAAGTGAAGTTGCTCAGTCGTGTCCGACTTTTTGCCACCCCATGGACTGCAGCCTACCAGGCTCCACCGCCCATGGGATTTTCCAGGCAAGAGTACTGGAGTGGGGTGCCATTACCATGTGTAAAATAGACAGCTAGTGGGAAGCTGGTGGGAGCTCAGCTCTGTGCTCTGTGGTGGTAACTGCATATATAGTTACAACTGATACACGCTGTATGCCAGAAACCAATGCAACGTTGTAAAGCAATTATCCTCCAATTAAAAAAAAAATAGAATATCGTCTGATCCATCAGGTCTGGGATGGGGGAATTACAGTGTGTGACGGGAGGCAGGAGGCTTGCTGGGGGTGACCCTGGCAGAGCACTCGGCAGGGAAAGAGACTTCCAGGTCCTCAGTTTGACTGTGAAGGGGTAGCTGAGCATCGCCCGCCCCTGCCCGCCTCCTGTCTGGTGATGTGGGGTAGGTTTTTCACCCTGCCCTCCTTCTTCTGCTATTGTCAGTGGGCAAACAGAGCAGCTACAAGACTGGACCGGGGCAGCCACTGCCGTGTGCAGAGGTGGGAGGCTCACAGGTCTCCCTGGGCTGCCTGGAAGTCTCTGGATCCAGGGGAAGAGCCTGGGTGGGAGGTGATGGGTAGACAGGAAGCCAGTGCAGGGGGAGGGGGTCCGGGTATTGCTTCGATAAGGCCCATCTGCTTCCCCATCCAGAGCTTTTGAATATAATATGAAAATGTTCCTCATTATTTTCCTTGGATGGGTTTGCTATCCTGATGATATTAATTATTCTTAAAGGTCAACAGCGCTCTTTCGAATCCCCTTCTGTTCTATCATGTAATCAGTTAATTAATTGGAAACCATTTAGCAGCGTCTGCTGAGCGCGTTGCCGGGTGCGCGTTTTCTTGTTTTGCTGCTTCTGTGGTGATGGTTCCCTCCACGTGCCTCTTTTCTTCCAAGAATTTGGGAAATTGAGCGTGGGCCGCACCCTGCATCCCCCCTCCCCTGGTGGACCCCCCACTTTGTTCACAGTTGTCATGTCATCAGCTTTTTTCCTCTTGAGTCTCTACGAGTAATAATAGCTCGTTTCCATTCAGTGCCTACGCCGGGCACTGTGTCCGTGTGTATTAGTTAATTCTCACTTTCTAATGTGGTAGAGATTTTGTTCCTGGGTTCCATCCCTGAATCGGGAAGATCCCCTGGAGTAGGGAATGGCTACCCACTCCAGTATTCATGGTGGTAAAGGGAGCCAACCAAGAATTATATAGCTAGAAAGTGGCTGAGCAAAGACAGAAACTTCTAGAAGCCTTCTAGCCTGTGTGCTAGGATGCTGGTGCTTCAGAGAATCTGGGAGAGGAGACTTGGGTCATCGCTGAAGAATCTTATTTAGACTTCTTAGTCACAAGTGTTGCTGGTTCGTAATGTGTGTGTTTAGTTGCTCAGTCGTGTCTGACTCTTTGTAACCCCTTGGACGTAGCTCGCCAGGCTCCTCTGTCCATGGGATTCTCCAGGCAAGAATACTGGAGTGGGTTGTCATTTCCTTCTCCAGGGGATCTTCCTGACTCAGGGATCAAACCCACATCTCCTGCATTGGCAGGCAGCTTCTTTACCACTGAGCCACCAGGGAAGTCTTAGTGGGTTGTTACAGTGTGTGATGGGCTATTATATGCACAATCTTTAACGAGCGCGAGCCCAGAGTGAGGACCACTGGGCATGTGAGCTCCTATCACTAATACCACCTGGAATAGATCAATGACCTCAGCCAGGCACTGAGTACCTGCTATGAGCCAAGAACTTGTTTTGGGGCACATGCACTAATTCATCTTGATTTTCCAGGCTGCTCTTTAAGCCTTCTGCTTTTGACTTCTGTGGTTTGGACGCACAGACTGAGACCCAGAGAGGTTCAGTAACTTTTTCAGGAAGAATCATCCAATTCGGGAGGGCCAGAGCCACCCAGCATCTAGCCGGATGGTCTGACTCCAGAGTCTGGGCTACTTACCAGTAAGCCAGCAGTTCTCACACTTAAGCCTGAGTCAGCGTCACCTGGAGTGCTTGATACCACAGGATGCTGGGTGAACCCCGTGAGTGCCCTCCTCAGCAGCCCTGGGGTGGGGGCCCTGGGAATGTGCATTTCAAAGTCCACACTGCTGCTGCTGCTGCTGCTGGTCTGGGGACCACGCTTGGAAAGTCTCTGCCTGCCCGACAGGATTCGGCTTCACGGAGCGGTGCAGCCAGGACATGATGAGGGTCTCCATCACACGGGCTGACACGGGGCTCCCTGCAGTGGCATTTGCCCGTGCAAACTCCATCTTAAAGGTTAATCTGTTACCCAGTTCCTCAGATGTTCTTTGTGACTGACTCTCCTGGCCAGACTGGGCAGAGGAGAAGGCCCTGAGCACCAGTGGCATTTGTTTGTCCTCTGGGCTCTGCCAGACGCTGGGCAGGCAGCATCTTCAGCTCCTTATTTCTGCAGTCTGTGGTCCGGGATGGGGAGGGCCAGGGAGGGGGAGGGAATCTGAACTGCTCTGGTTCATAGAAGCCCACAGCCCGCAGGCCATTGTCAGCAAAGTCACTTCTGTTTTGCCCTGGCCACTCCAGAGAGTGGTCTCAGTTAGCCATTTGTCCCTAATCGATGACACTGTGCTCTAAGCTCCTAGAAAATCTCCAAGCTCCTCCAGAGGGCCATTCCTCAGGCAGCCAGGAGTGTGGCCTTTGGCATAGAGCCACAGGCACAATCGTTTCTCCCAGAGTGTGGCTCTGGCCCGCTGTTGCCATGCACCTGCCTGCCGCCTGCCTCTCCAGCACCACCCTCTCTGCCCTCACCCCGGTGGCCCTTCCACTCGCCGTGCTCCCCAGCCCCAGGGATCGCACTCGTTGGTTTGGAGGCTGTGGTTCTGTCCCCTTGTTCTTTCTGTGCTCCCTTTCCACAGGTCCGTTTCTTGGGTCTCCTTCACTGACTCTCACTTTTCCCTTCATCCTCCAGGGTCTCCAGATATGGAGTTCCAAAAGCCCTCCTTCCTGGAGGGAGTCCCCATGGGGGTTTCCCTAAAACAACCTCCAGGTGGTAAACCTGGGTCCCACGCTCAGAAATCGTGCTAAGGAGAGGGGCCAGGGGTGAGGGTAGGGAAAGCAGACAGATTCATCCTGCAAATCCAGGAGGCACTTTGATCCAATTTGTTCATTTCCATCAATTTCCAGTGTGGTGACAGCCCTTCTCCAGACTTCTCAGTGGCATCTCCCCATTGGCGATCCTCCACCAAATTGCAGGCGGGGATGGCTAAGTCCCCTTCCTAGCTATGAACAATGAGATTTGTTCCTAGGAGCCTTTATAGGAATTGCTTAGCTCCTGACAGAGTGTCTCTTTACATGCTTATTTTCTTATGTATGTTTGATCGTCCAACCTTTCCCGACAGTAGGATTTGACAGGTGCTCCCATGTGGCTCGGTGGTAAAGAATCCACCTGCCAGTGCAGGAGATGCAAGAAACGTGAGTTCAATCCTTGGGTTGGAAGGATCCCCTGGAAGAGGAAATGACAACCCATTCCAGTATTTTTGTCTGGGAAATCCCATGGACAGAGGATCCTGGCGGGCTAATGTCCATGGGGTCGCAGAGTCAGACACGACTGAGTGACTGAGCATACGTGTAAAGTAAACTCACTGGGAAAGCAAAACTTCACTAGATCAGTGGTTCTTGAAGTAAACTTCCCAAACCAACAATATCAGCATCCCTTGGGAGCTGCCTGGAAATGCAAATTCTTGGCCTGAGTCAGAATCTCTGGAGGGAGGTGGAGCCCGGCTGTCTGGTTTACAAGCCTCCGGGTGATGCTGATACTGAGTTGGAAAACCTCTCTGCAGATGCTTGCCTCAAATCCACACCTGGCCTGTGTTTCTTCAAGTGCTCATCTTGAAGGAGGGTTGGGATGCCATGTCAGCCTAATCCAATTTCTGTTTAAAAAGGCCCAAAGCAACTTTTTGCTCACAAGTGTAAGAGAACCATGTGTTGTTCAGTCACTAAATCATGTCTGACTCTGTGATCCCAGGGACTGCAGCACACCAGGCTTCCCTGCCCCTCACTGCCTCCCAGAGTTTGCTCAAACTCATGTCCAGTGAGTCAATGATGCTATCCAATCATCGAATCCTCTGTCACCCTCTTCTCCTACCCTCAGTCTTTCCCAATATCAGGGTCTTTTCCACTGAGTCAGCTCTTTGTATCAGGTGTCATAAGTATTGGAGCTTCCGCTTCAGCATCAGTCCTTCCAGTGAATATTCAGGTTTGATTTCCTTTAGGATTGACTGGTTTGATCTCCTTGCAGTTCAAGGGACTCTCATAAATTTCCCTTAAATCCCAAGAGTAGATCTCAGAATGAAGATAGGTGACTGGCCTGGCTACCAGGTAATTAGCAGGAAAGTGCTTTCTGCATCTTGAAGAGCAGCATGGCCTTCCTGCCCCTGCCTGTCTCCCTCCCCACCTGCCTCCCTTGGTCTCAGGTTTCCCTGGTCCTGACAGCATCTCATGTAGATGCCCAGGCAGAGCCTGCACCAGGTTCACCTCTGGCTCCCTCCTCCCTCAACAGTCCCTGCTTCACTCTTATTCTCTACACTAGTCATCCCTCAGTATCATCTAGGGGGATTGGTTCCCAGACTCTGGCCATATTCCAGACTCCGAGGATGCTCAGCTCCTTTATGTGAAACAGCATAGCACCACCTGCCCTCGCTATGTGCAAGTTCTTCATCCACTGATTCAACCAGCCGTGAATTCCATCCATGGTTGGTTGAATTAGTGGATGTGGGACCCGAGGATGCAGAGGGCAGACTGTATCGCTGTTTCCAGGTTTTCTCACAGATGCTCTCTGCATCTTTGCTTTTCTCCCACCACGACAGCTCCGGAGTAAAGAGTAGGTGTGATGCTTTGGCCCCCATCACCACATCATCCTCCATGGACTGGAGCCTCTCTTGGGGTGGTGGTGCTCCCCAGCCAGGCCAGCCTGCTCTGCCCCTGAGCGGGCCACTGCTGGAAACGCCTGCATCTGCCAGGCTGTGGCCGCCGGGCTGTGCCTGCCCAGGGCTCCAGTGACTGCTCACGTACTTCAAGGCAATTAGCTTTTTGTTAATTTGTCTGAAAAGAAACTCCCAGGGACTAAATCCCCCAGAATAGTCTCGGTGACACTCGAGGTCTGGTATGAAGCAGCGAAGTGAAGGAGCAAAGCTGACTTTCAGGCCTTTTTTGGGGTTGTTGTTGTTTCATCACTAAGTCACGTCCAACTCTGTGACCGATGGACTGTAGCCCACCGGCTCCTCTGTGCATGGGATTCCGCAGGCCAGAATACTGGAGTGGGTTGCCGTTTCCTCCTCTAGGGGATCTTCCTGACACAAGGATCAAACCTGGGTCTCCTGCACTGCAGACAGATTCTTTACTGTCTGAGCCACCAGGGACCACATACTAAATATTTTAGACTTTGAGGGCCTTTCGGTCTCTGTCACAGCGGCTCAACCCTGGTGCTGTAGTGCAGAAGGGACCTGTGTTTGTTTTCTTTTGCTGGTGTAACAAGTTGCTGTGGACTTGGCTTAAAGACAAAGTGATTTTCTTACACTCTGTGGGTTACAGGTCCCACACAGGTCTCCCTGGGCTAAACTCAAGGTGTTGACAAGGCCGGGTTCCCTTCTGGGGCCTCTAAGGGTGAATCCATTTCACTGCGTCTTCCAGCTGCTCGAGGTCATGTGCATGTCTTGGCTTTTGACCCCCTCCCCCCATTACATCTCTCTGTGCTTTCTTCTGTGTTGCAGCCCTCTTGACCTCTCTGCCTCCCTCTTCCACCTTTAAGGACCTCTGTGGTTACTCTGGGGCCACAGGATAATTAAAGGTAATTTCCTCATCTCAATTCATACCGTCAATCACATCTGCAAAGTCTTTTTTGCCCTAGAAGCTGATGTATTCACAGATCCCGTGGTTGAGGCCGTGGACATCTTGGAAGATATTTATCCCACCTGGACCGTAGACATAGTACATGCATGCTTACTCCCTCAGTTATGTCCAGCTTTTTGCACGCCCGTGGATTGTAGCCCACCAGTCCTATGGGATTCTCCAGGCAAGAATACTGGAGTGGTTAGTCATTCTCTTCTCCAGGGGATCTTCCCGACCCAGGAATGGAACCTGGTCTCCTGCATTGCAGGTGGGTTCTTTACCATTTGAGCCACCAGAGAGAAGCTACAATGTGCAAATAAATGGACATGGCTGTCTTATAATAAAACTTTATTTACAAAAGCAGAGTGCTGGCCCACAGGCCATAGCTTGCTGACTTTAGCATTCAATGATTAATGAATCTGCATCCAATTCTAACGTGACTTTCCCCGCCATCAAGCAATTCTGGGTCACCAGCTGAGGGTCTCACAATTCAACTCAGTTCTGACCTTATTTACCTTGAAATAGCATCAGACTACATAGATTAAGGGTTCAGTCCCACCAGACCACCCTCCACTACAGATGGTAATCGCAAGTCCAGGTTGTCACCTGGGTTTCTGAGCAACTGGCTAGAAATCAGAGGTTTGATGACCTATTCCTTGTTGCTGCTGCTACTGCTAAGTCGCTTCAGTTGTGTCCGACTCTGTGCGACCCCAGAGATGACAGCCCACCAGGCTCTGCCGTCCCTGGGATTCTCCAGGCAAGAACACTGGAGTGGGTTGCCATTTCCTTCTCCAATGCATGAAAGTGAAAAGTGAAAGGGAAGTCGCTCAGTCGTGTCCGACTCTTAGCGACCCCATGGACTACAGCCCACCAGACTTCTCCATCCATGGAATTTTCCAGGCAAGAGTACTAGAGTGGGGTGCCATTGATCAATTTGCTAGTGCGGCTCACAGAACTCAAGAAACTCTTTTACTTTCTAGATCAGTGGTGTATTGCAAAGGACATTAAAGGATACAAGCCAACAGCCAGATGGGGACTTTGCTGGTGGTCTAGTGGCTACGACTTCATGCTTCCAGTGCAAGGGACCTGGGTTCAATCCTTGGTCAGGGAACTAGAGCCCATATACTATAGCTAAGTTCACATGCCTCAACTAATGATCCTGCCTGCCACAACTAAGATCTGGTGCAGCCAAATAAATAACTATATAAAAAAAAAAAATCAACAGCTGGATAAAGAGATATGAAGAACAAAGTCCTAAACAAGGGAACCTCTGTCCCCATGGAGTTTGCAGCTTGACATGGTGACACACAGAAGTATTCTGGTTTCCCAACCCCAAATCCTATCCTCCTGGGGTTTCATGGGGGCCTCATTACATCGCTGGCCATTGGTGATAGATTTCCTCTCCCCTCACTGGAGATCAGTGGTGGGGCTAAAAGTTCCAACCCTCTACTCATAGTTGATTCTCCTGACAACCAGATGCACATCTTTAGGGGATTTCTAAAGTCACTTTACTCTCTGAAGCAATTTTAGGAACTGAAGACAGGAGACTGAGTCTTATAACAAAAGATGCTCCTGTTTATCTGTCCTTAAGGAAATAACAAGGGTTCCGGGAGCTCTGTGTCAGGAACTGTGGATAAGGACCAAACATACACTTCTTATTATGACCATCATTTCTCGAATCAGCAGTCCCTAGTCTTTTTGGCACCAGAGACGGGTTTCATGGAAGACAGTTTTTCCCACAGACCGGAGGTTGAGGGGGATGGTTTCAGGATGATTCAAGCCCATTACACTTATCGTACACTTTGTTTCTATTGTTATTGCTTCAACTCTGCCTCAGATCATTAGGTATTAGATCCCGGAGTTCGGGGACCCCAGCTCTCAGTATATTTTGTGCAGTGACTATTTTTGCCTGACATTTCATGAAGAAGGTTCTGGGATCCAGTAAGTTTGAGAGGGGCTTCCCAGGTGGCTCAGTGGTAGAGAATCCACTTGCCAGTTCAGGACACCTAGGTTCAATGCCTGGGTCAGGAAGATCCCCTGGAGAAGGAAATGGCAACCCACTCCAGTATTCTTGCCTGAGAATCCCATGGACAGAGGAGCCTGGTGGGCCACAGTCCATGGGGTCACCAAGAGTTAGACACGATGCAGCAACCAAACAAGAACAACAACAAATTTGAGAGACTCGATGGGTCAGATCCTTCACTCGGTAAAAGTTCTGAGAGTTCTGCAGTAAATAAGCCTGCTTAATTTCATTTAGTGCCACTTTTTTCAAGCAGCATGAGATTTTTGGCCTTGTAATACCCATTAGCACACAGAAGACCTCGGCTTCCCAGGAACGTTCTCTGGGAAACCCAGGGTTTAGCTCAGCCCCAGGCCTTGTGGACAAGCTGCCTCCAGTCTCCTGATCTCAGGTCAAGACACCAGTCACGTCACTTGAGATTTGATTAGAGAAAGCATTTTGGCTTCATTAAAGTTCATTAAATGAGCCATCCAGTGTAATTTAGCTGAATAAAAATGGCTCAAATGGCTTTAACCCACACCCCCCTTTTACAGCAATTTAATTGAGGGAAAAGCAAATATATCAACGATGTAGAAAAACACTCCTTGGCCTTCAAGAGGAACACTGGGTGGCAGCATCTGCTTCCTTGTCTCAGGGGCTGGATTTTAGGGGGTCGGCTCAGGGGGGGCCCTTCGGGGGTCGGCAGCAGCCCTAGTGATGAGATGACCGGGAGCTTCCTTCCTTCAAGGAGGCTGAGGGCAGCCACCCTCACTTCGCCCCATGGTGGGCAGCAGGCATCTCTGGTGTGGGACTGGTGTGTGCAGAGTCCACGTTCAAGATCATGAAGTATAAGCTCCCTGGTTCTGGGAGAAGCTCGCTGGTTCTGCCAGTCTCTTCTTTCTCTGTGGTTTGTTCCTTTTAAAGCAAACTCTCTGTAGGGCTAGTGCTGCATCAAGGAATTCTTCTTTCTTGGACTTTTCCTCCACATCCGTCAGCAATTTCAAACGAATCTTGGTGTGGCTTAGCAGCGGGGGGAGTTGACTGTCTTCAAGAAGACCAAAGAGATAGTTCTTTCATGGGAAAAATTCGAAAGGCAGAGACAAATTGCTGAGGGGTGTGGGGTCTTCAGAAGGAAGAACGGCCTCTTTTATATGCTGCATTCGTGGATGGAAGAAGTCAGAATTACATCATGATGACGTCACCAAGCCACAGCCCCCGAGAGCTTGTGAGAGTGAAGGGGGTGGCCTTTTGTTGTTCTCTGGGTGGCCACGCCTGATGCTTGGAGCTCGTTGTTCAGTCACTCAGTCCTGTCCGACTCTTCGTGACCCCGTAGACTGCAGCACGCCTGGCTTCTCTGTCCTTCACTACCTCCCAGAGTTTGCTCAAACTCATGTCCACTAAGTCGATGATGCCATCCAACTGTCTCATCCTCTGTCACCCTCTTCTCCTCCTGCCCTCAAACTTTCCTAGCATCAGGGTCTTTTCCAATGAGTTGGCTCTTTGCATCAGGTGGCCAAAGTCTTGGAGCTTCGTACGGTTCTTAGAATAATGCTTTCTGTAAGCAGTAGGGTGAATCCTCTAGGAAAAGTCAGTGACTATGGCATTCACAATTGGGATGCCAGCTGGGCACACTCCTGGGTCTCTGTGCTCTCTTGTAACCATCTTTTGCAAGAGAAGACTAGCATATGCCCAGGGCAGGAGCTGACCAAGCGGACAGGCTCCAGATTGCATCTTCGTGGCTGGACCCTGATTGGGAAGCTGGTTTCCTGGGGTGATGAAACATAGGTACAGAGAGGGAGGGACTGAAAATCAAGACTTGGATGCTTTCAAGATCACAGTTGGGCAGCCGACTCTGCTGTCAGGACCTTGGGGGCAAAAGAGGGGCGAGGATAGGTGTGCTTGTCTGCTAGGGCTGCCATAAATGCTGCAGACAGGGTGGCCTTAACAGCAGAAATGATGACTTCTTCACAGTTCTGGAGGCTGGGAGTCCAAGATTAAGGTGTCAGTAGGGTTCCTCTCTTCTGAGGCCTCTTGCCTCAGCTTGTAGACACTGACTTTTCCTCCTGGTGTCTTTTTGTCATCTGCCTCCATGCATGTCTGTGTCCTAATCTCTTCTTATAAGGACACCAACCATATTGGATTAGGGTTCATGGCCTCCTTTAGCCTTAATAATTTTTTGTTTTCAAAGATGAAAAAACAATATTTACTTTAATATCTATTGCCATACATTACATTCCCAAATTTCAAAAAAATAAGGTTGTAGGCAGATGAAATTATGAGAAACCTAGCAAAGTGCAACAATAACATCATATTCAGTGATGAAACACTGGATGTTTTTCTTCTAGGTTTAGTAACAAGGAAAATAAGCTGTCTTACTTATACTCAACATCACACTGAAAATCCTAGCTAGTACAATAAGTCAAGAAAAAGGAAAATCAATTGGGTTGGGGGAGGAGCAGCCAGGGTTTAACACAGATTGTGAAAAATGTATCCAATTGGATATGTTCAATGCTTCTGAGGGCTTGGTAGCATAGGGATAGCTAGGCAGCTGTGGCCAACAGTCCGTTCCACACTTGAGTCCTAAGACCCAGGCTGCCCCGGGCCAGCCTCTGCTGGTAGGACAGGAGGCACTTCCGAAGTCAGCCGCAGCCTTAATCTGGAAAGTCCACGGAGACTTCCATCTTCAGCATCGCTTCGTGGGTGGGAATTAGCATCTCCTTCTCAACCTTTTTAGCAAACTGGAGGGTCAGCCCCCAGTTGTCTCAGTGTTTGGGGAACAGAAGTATTCACCTGGTTGGCTTCTTTTGATTGCAGAGTCCATCTTTTTTATTTGTTTTTTTAATTGGAGGAACATTGCTTTACCAGTCTGTGTTAGTTTCTGACGTACAACATGAATCAGCCACATGTGTGCTAAGCTACTTCAGTTGTGTTTGACTCTTTGCAGTCCTATGGACTGTAGCCCACAAGGCTCCTCTGTCCATGGGATTCTCTAAGCAAGGATACTGGAATGGGTTGCCATGCCCTCCTTTAGGGGATCTTCCTGACTCAGGGATAGAACCCTCATCTCTTAAGTCTCCTGTATGGGCAGGAGGATTCTTTACCACTAGCGCCACTTGTGAATCAGCCATGAGTTTACAGATATCACCTCCCTCTTGAACCTCCCTCCCACCTTCATCCCACCTCTCCAGGTCATCACAGAGCACTGGGCTGAGCTCCCTGTTATACAGCAGCTTCCTACTAGCTGTCTGTTTTACATATGGTAGTGTATATATGTGGAGAAGGCAATGGCACCCCACTCCAGTACTCTTGCCTGGAAAATCCCATGGATGGAGGAGCCTGGTGGGTTGCAGTCCATGGGGTTGCTAAGAGTCGGATACGACTGAGGGACTTCACTTTCACTTTTCACTTTCATGCATTGGAGAAGGAAATGGCAGCCCACTCCAGTGTTCTTGCCTTGAGAATCCCAGGGATGGGGGAGCCTGGTGGGCTGCCGTCTCTGGGGTCACACAGAGTCGGACATGACTGAAGGGGCTTAGTAGCAGTAGCAGTGTATATATGGGGCTTCCCAGGTGGCGCTAATGGTAAAGAACCTGCCTGCCAATGCAGGACACTTGGGTTTGATCCCTGGGTCAGGAGGATCCCCTGGAGAAGGAAATGGCAACCCATTCCAGTATTCTTGCCTGGAGAATTCCATGGACAGAGGAGCCTGGCAGACTGTAGTCCATGGGGTCGCAAAAGAGTTGGGCATGACCGAAGCACTGAGCACAGCAAGATCAGTCCAGTTCAGTCTAATCGCTCAGTCATGTCCCTTTGTGCCCGCAGTGTGCATATTGTCAATCCCAGTCTCCCAATTAGCCCCCCTCGCCTTCCCTTGCTTGTCCTTCTCTACATTTCAGGGTCCGTGTTGAGTGCTTTTGTTGGATGGTAGGGTTCCCAGGGTAGAGGGTGACATCCTCCCAAATCTTGGGGCTCCATCCTGCTGCAGTTGGGCTCCCCTTTAGGAGGGTCATGGAACTACTTTCCATCCTAAGGTTCCCTCTGTTCACCACGGGGCTAATGCTGGAGGGGCGACCTCAGCCTGTCTCCCGCTCAGGGTCAGATTTGGCCATCTGGCGCCTTGTTTCCAGAGCACCCAGGAGCTGCATCACCGCCGTTCGTTACTCTGGGCCCCAGAGTCTGGGCTGTGAGAGGAGCAATAGTGCAGGACAAAATTAATGGCTTTGTTTGGTAGTCTCAGATGAGGCATACGGGGCAAGGTCATGGGGCTTGATTTTGGGAAAGGGTTTGATGCATCATCTCGTAAAATCTTGCTCACCAAATTAATTCCAGCGGTCAGGTGACTTGGAAACTGGCCACGGACTCGAGCAAAAGTCAGAGACGGGTGATAATGGCTCTGTGGGGGAGGAGGCTCGGGGCTGCTATGCAGCTCAGAGGCAGGATGGTTCTTAATTAAACCTTTGTCTGATGAGTGGGGTAACTGGCCCATCAATAACTGATGACAGGTGAATACAGGCGAGGCATCAGCTAGAAGGAAAAGCAGGGGCAGTGGGCGGTAAGCGGGTGGTAAGTCAGTTAAAACTCTTTACCTCATCTTTCCGATCTGCCCAGCACCTTGAGCGCTTGTAGATGCCTCCGAGGGCAGGATGGCCGGAGGCGTGCCCTGCTTGCCTTGTTGGGGGTGAATATGCTTGCCTTTACTGTGCTCTGTGTGTGCGTTTGCCTCTGGGCTGGATGCTTCTGTTGTGCGTCTCTGGCAGGCCGCGGTGTGCGGTTGTCCAGCTTGTGTATACGCTCTCCTCCCTGGACTTGGGCAGCACAGCGTTGCTCTCTCTGGGGACAGGCACTGTGCTGTGTGTATGTGGAGCTGGGCATTTACATGTCTGTGTGTTGGTTGCAAATGTTCCTAGGTATGTCGTTTTGTTGCCTGTTGCTGGAGTCTTTACGTTAAGACTGCTCAGAGCTGTTCAACTTTGATTGGCAGCCTCTGAGCCTCAGTTTCCTTATCTATTGCATGGAGATCATAGCAATACCCACCTTGTACAGTTGCTGTAAATATTAAATGAAATCGAGAAAGCAAAAGTGGGTAAATGAGTTGTTATCATTGTTATTTTGTTGCTAAGTTGTGTCTAATTCTTCTGCAACCCCGTGGACTATAGCCTGCCAGGCTCCTCTGTCCATGGGGTTTTCCAGGCAAGAATACTGGAGTGAGTTGGCATTTCCTTCTCTGGGATCTTCCCAACGTGGGGATAAAACCCAGTCTCCTGCATTGGCAGGCGGGTTCTTTACCACTGAGCCAGTGGGGAAGCCCCAAGTAGCGGAGTAGCTGGTACTGAGTAAACCCTTAGTGAATGCAGATTTTGGTCTTGGAGATGATGTGGGGAGGCAGGAGGAGGTGAGAGAAGAAGAGGATCTGGACCCCCGAAGGTGAAGGTGGTTTGTGGACCATGGAGGAGGAGGAAGGGAAGAGGGCAGTCATGGACAAAGCCCTTGAGTCCTGCCATGGCCGCTCCATCTGGCCAAAGAACTGAAGGAATGCAAGGGGCTCTTTCTCCCCCAGTTGGGGCTTGGTGGGTGGGGGAGGCCTGGGGTGGGGAGCTACAGAGGGGACACCCCTGGGAGAGTGGGATCCCCCCTCCCCTGTATCCGGTCTCCCCTGCCCCTCCCCCTCAAGTTGTAATAAGGAGATAATGCAATTTCTTATTCTTTATTTGCCCAGAATGCCTGTTATTTTCTTTCTTTCAGAATCCAATTTTCTCTTGACATTTCTGCCTAATGTAGCAAAACTTGACCTTTGTGAAAGGACATTGCTGGCAGCCTGCTCCCTGCCTCGGGCCCCCCAAGAACTCCGGGCTGCTCTTCCCTCAGAGACGGGCGAGGGTCCCCACTTTACCTGGACCGCTCCTGGGTCCGCGCCTCCTCCTTCCTGTGGGGGCAGGGGCAGGGCATGTTTCCCAGGGCGTGGTGAACCTGGGGTTCCCGGCTGCTGCCTCTTATGGCAGCCACTGCTCAGCTTTAGAACCAGGAACTCTGTTCCAGGCTGTACTGGAGTCGGGCAGAGAGCTCAAGGCCCCAGGGCCTTTTCTAACTTCTGCTGCCTCTGGTGCTGTTATGTGTAAACCAGCAACAAGGTTCTGATGCATAAACTCACCTTTATGGAAACATCAGAGCAGCTGATGGTAATGGAGATACCTAGGGTGGTACCCAATCCTGTTATTCTTGACCCCAAGCTTCAGCTCAGGTCCACTCCCGGGTGTAAGGTCACGACTCTAACGGGCGTACATGTCTGATCGCCTGCTTCTCCCTTCTGAGCAGGAGATGCTCTGCTGGGAGCTGGGCGCCTGGGTGTCCTCATGGTCGTCATGCAGTTCTTCTAGCCACCTTCCCTTCCAATTCAGTGGGGGAATGAGGCGGTTTGTAGGAAAAAGATATGCCGTTGTTAGGGGTTTTGTGAAGCTGAGCATGCAGATGGGTTAAGGTTTATGGGCTTTTTTTTTTTTAAATTGTGGTACTGTATTGGGGCACTATTACAACAGCTAAGGCATGGAAGCAACCTAAGTATTCAATGGCAGATGAATGGATAAAGATGTGCTACATGATGGAGTATTACTCAGTCATTAAAAGGAGGTTTATAGGCTTTTGGTTTATAGGCTATAGGGTTAGGCTGTGTTGGCATTCACACCAGCATTCCACAGCCCTGCAGAGAGGAAGTTAGTGACAGCGAGGGGATATGAGGGGCCCTTCTAAAGAGGGCCAAGGAGAGAGTGCTGGGAGTTGGGGAGAGAGTGTGACAGTAAGTTTGGGGTACACCTCCTTGGAGACCTTCCCTTTGTCCCCAGTCCCTTACACCCCAAGAATGGGGTCTTCCTCCCCCACACAGTCATGGGCTGCCCCCAAATAGTGCTAGTTGCTCAGTCATGTCTGACTCTTTGTGACCCCATGGATTGTAGCCCACCAGTCTCCTCTGCCTTCTCCAGGCAAGAATACTGGAGTGGGTTGCCATTTCCTTCTCTGGGGGATATTCCTGAGCCAGGGATCCAACCCAGGTCTCCTGCATTGCAGGCAGATTCTTTACTGTCTGAGCCACCAGGGAAGCCCATGTCACCAAGATAGAGCTGCCTCAAATGCAAAGGGGAAGCCCTGTCCTGCAGCTTGTCCTTGGCTTTGAACATCTGCTCCTCCGATGAGCCATGATTACCCTCTGTGACCTCACCCAGGATGAGCTTCTCCAATGGGCTCCAGGCCCACACATCCAGCAGGCTGTCTTATGTCTCTCTGTGGACATCAAACAGGCATCTCAAGCTTAGTGTCTGCAAGGGGGAAGGTCTTGATCTCCATGCCACTCTCCAGTGGGGACCCTTCTGCAGCCTTGGGCTCATTAAATGACAGCACCACTCTCCTGGGCATTCAAGTCTCCCTCTGTGGCCTGATCCAACCCCACAGGAATTCTGGCAGCTCTCCCTCACCACCTAGCTTGAATTCATCAGCTTAATCATCTCTGTGCTCTCTTCTTGCCTGGAATATGGCAGCATCTCCTAATTGCTTTGATGGCTTCCAGTCTTGGGTTCCTGTTTTTAAAGATGCTGGTTAGGTTACGCCACGTCCCTACTTAACACCGTTCGGAGCTCTCCCATTGTTCCTTAAAGTAAAATCCAGATGCCTTACTTTGGCCCAAAAGGTGGGTGTGGCATGGCCCCTTCTGGGTGCTTACTCTACGTTTAGTTTTAAAATCTTTTGACCAAATGGCATGGGGATCTTAGTTCCCTGACCAGGGATCAAACCAGCAACCCCTGCCTTGGAAGTGCAGCGTTTTAACCACTGGACTGCCGGGGAAGTCTCCTCCTATTTATCCTAGACCACACTTCCCCTACTTGCTTTCTCACTGGCCTCCTTTCTGGCTCCCTTATCCCTCTCAGGGCTTCACACCTGATGCTCCCACTGCCTGGAACACACCTTCCCTGGCCCTCAGCTTAGCTTCACTCCTCTTGTCTCAGCTCCAGTGTCCCCTCTCAGAGGGCATTTATGGAAGCCTTTGACTTGTGGAATGTTCAGAATGCTTGTTTATGGCGATTATTTCATAGATATATATTATCTTAAACTCATCAATACATATACATTAAATATGGACAAAATTTTTTGGAAAGTCAACTATACCTTAATAGTAAAATAAAAAAGGAGGGATGAATTAGAAGTTTTAGGCTAGCAGATACAAGCTGCTGTATATAAAATGGATAAGCAGTAAGGCCTTACACACTTCTAACATAGCCCCGACTCTCTGCCCCGTTAGTTTCTTGCCCGACTTTGCTTAGACCCTTTATTCTACTCATCACAAACTGCAATTCTCTTGCTTATTCATTTGTAACTTGAACATATGTTCCCAAGAGACCTTATCTACTGTCCACCCCCTCGTTCCTTAGTGGAGCCTATATTTGGCTGTGAACAAATATGTGGTATAGAAGTCCTCTAAATATAGGTGCACTTGTAAGTCTATGCATATGTGTATGAACAGGAGCCTGTGCTTGCCTTTGTTACCGACGTGTTTGATAGACATAAATATGCACGTGCTTGTGTGTGTGGATAGGTATTTACCTAAGTGCAGTCTTTACTGCTCTCCTTTCTCATCACTAGATGAATCCCCACAGTTCCTGGGGTGCCACTTGGACTCCAACGTCTCCAGCTGCTGCCTTGAAGGACTGTTATCACATCGAAAGTTGTTTGTTGAGCCTGGCAAAGTAATAACCGTGGGTGTGTTTCTTCTTTTATTCAGAAGACTAATGACTGCTCCTTTCCCTGTACATCCTAATGAGAACAATTAAATAGCCATTACGAGGAGAACAGAAGTGTGAACAAAAAGGCTGATGTCTTGATCATCGATGGGCAGGGTAGCTGAGGGAGGGACTGGCTTGAAGGAATTATAGGTGTGGAGTTTTTTTTTGACTTGTGTGAATGTTAAGAATGTTTGTTGGTAACAGGGCACAATAGCCTCACTTATGAAGGGTGAAGAAGTCCCAGGTATCTACAGTACAGGGTGGGGCATATACAATATACAATAACAATACAGTATTGTACACTTACAATTTTGGGAAAAGGGTACATGTTCTATTAAATATTATTATAAAAAAAGGAGGGAAGAAACTTTTAGAGGCGCCAGTTAAGTTTATGGCACTGTTTATGGTGATCATTTATTTATATATATTATTTTAAACTCATTAAGACATATAAATATGTACAGATCTTTTGGTAAGTCAACTATGCCTCAGTAATGAAAAATGGGAGGTGGGATAAATTAAGAGTTTGGGATTAGCAGATACAAACTACTGTATGTAAAATGGATAAGCAATAGGTCCTACTGTGTAGCACAGGGAATTATATTCAGTTACCTATATAAACCATAATGGAAAATACTGTGAAAAATAATGTACTTTTGTGTAACAATCACTTCACTGTACAGCAGAAATTAACTCAACATTGTAAATCAACTGTACTTCATTTGAAAAAAATACTTGCTGGTTTGTACACGCTCTACCCTGAGGGTTCCCTGTCCTCCTGAAAGAGGGTGGGCTTAAAAAGGTGAAATTTTATTGTGGTGAGAGGACAGCAGAGAATGACCAAGAAAATTTTATTAATTTATTTATTCCATTCGATTTGTAAAGTCTTTTCTTTAAAAGATCTCAGCATCCTCTCAAGACATGATCTTTAGCCTTGACTACTACAGATGTGCTGTTAGCCAAATGGAACGAAGGAGAAGCACAGCTGAGCCAGGCTCCCATGAAATGACCATGCTTACTACACAGAGCAAGACTTATTCCAGATTGTCCTTTAATTTTCTTTATTTGTCCGTCTTACAGAAACCTGTCAAGTAACCGGCTCACCACACTCTCATGGCAGCTCTTCCAGACGCTGAGTCTTCGGGAATTGTAAGTTCAGTTTTGAAAACTGTCCAAATTGGTGGAGTGGTGGTTAGAGGTCGGGTGAAGCCACTGGAGGCTGGGCATACAACTGAAGGGGTTTTTGGGGTGGATGACATGGGTGTACCATGTTCAGTGAGAGGGAGTCACCTCATCCCTTGATTTCTGATACTCTTTCTGGGCATAGTACATTTCAGAAAATGGGAATTTCATCTCTTAGCAGGATGTAGTTTTGTGACTTGTTAGTAATTAGTTAATAACAGTATTGAATTTATAATAATAAAGAGAGTTAGTTTATAATAAATAACATTTGTAATATGTAAGTAGATTATTAGGTGTGCTTTCATTTACATGACCTCTGACTTATCATCACTAGTGTCAATCAAGGTAGGTATTATTATGCTTCCCATAAGAATGGTATCTCCACCCTTTAAGGTGAGGGTTTTTTAGCTCCAGAAAGGCATGTGAGACACAGCCAAGATCACCTTGCTAGGGACTGGCAGAACCAGGACTTGAACATAAGCCTTTAGTTTCAGATTGCATGGCTTTTCCACTTCTCATGATCTTCTGTCAGCCTATTTGGCTTGAGTATGGGCATCTTGAAGGGACAAAGCCCATATATTTATTCAATCTGCCTGTGGACCTAAGCTTAGCCTTGATGCATTCTGAGCCTGATCAGTGTGCTCCTACCCCAGCTAGCCATTTTCCACAAACACATATTGGATGGATGAGTGAAAAACCTGGGACCACTGCTGGAAAAAATAACTCATGTTGTCGTGTGAGTCATCAGGGTCAGCTCAGTGCACGAAGGACGGCATATTATGTTGAGAGAACAAATCAAGGAATAAACTGCAAAGGAATTGAGACATGGATGGAATTAGGGACTCAGTGTTCCAGAGACACTGCTCACGTGTCTTCTCTTTTACTTGGTGACTCCGGTCCAAATTCACTGAATGCAGATTGCTTTCCTATCCTTTACCAAGAGGCAATGAATGACCTTGGATCCCTGCCCAAGCTGTTGGCCTTTCAACTTTTTCTCCTTCCAACTGGTTAAGACCTGAGTTCAAGGAAGAGTCATAACCTTTTCTGACCCAGTTTGTCAGGAGGAAGAATATGTACATTGCCATGACAGTCCTGTATGTACCCTACTCATCCTCATGGAGTAGGTGCCTACATGATGCTGAAAGAGGCCATTCCAGGGATGGGAAGGGCAGAGAGGGTCTCTTTGACAGTGTTGGAGGGTTTAGGATCAAACCGCTTTCCTACCTTAGGACTTTGCCCTTCCCACTAGCCTTCTCCTCTGCCACAAGCACAATAGCTGTAGTGATCAGAGTTCATATATGGCTACCATATATCAGGTCATATATGGCTACCATCAGATGTACATCAATAAAAACTTCTGATCTTGAAAAAAGGTAAATATATACTCATGTGCATTCATGCTAAGTTGATTCAGTTGTGTCTGACTCTTTGCTACCCTATGGACTGTAGCCCGCCAGGCTCCTCTGTCCATGGGATTCTCCAGGTGGGAAAAATGGGGTGGGTTGCTATACCCTCCTTCAGGGGATCTTCCCAATCCAGGGATTGAACCGGCGTCTCCTGTGTCTTCTGCATTGGTAGGTTCTTTACCACTAGCGCCACCTGGGAAGCCCAAATATATACTCGTTAGTTTATAAAACACAGAGAAACTGGACAATGTCACAGAGATATCTCAGCGTCAGGTTGGTCCACCTGATGCACTTGTGTTCATTCCCATCTTTGTAGGTAGACAAGATGTTAAAGGTAAATGAACCTGACTGCTTTGATCACCACTAATGCTGACTTCTGAGATCTTAGTTTGTTGCAGGCACTGTGCCAAGCAATCTATTGAGTTAAGCATGTTATTTAATCCTTATAACAATTCTATCAGGTCAGAATGACTACTATCACTTCACCTTTGGGGACCCTGGGAGTACTTAGCAAGGCCAAGTATCTTGGTTAAGGTCACCTGTTAGTTGAATGGCAGCATATGGACTCAAGATCTTGACTATTATGCTCAGCCATCTCCCAACTTTTTCAGTCTTTTTTCAATCCAGGTGTGTTAGTCACTTAATCATGTCTGACTCTTTGTGACCCACCAGGCTCCTCTGTCCATGGGATTCTCCAGGCAAGAAAACTGGAGTGGATAGCCGTTCTCTTCTCCAGGGGATCTTCCCGACCCAGGGATTGAACCCAGGTCTCTCCCATTGCAGGCAGATTCTTAACCATCAAAGCCACCAGGAAAACCCTTCCAATCCAAGGATGGATCCATTCTATGATAATTTTCAAACAAATGTGTGATTGCAGTTTTTCCTTACCTTGCTTTAAAACTGACCAGGGGCCCTGCCCTAAAGGATCTAGTTGGGGGCTCTCTTTCTTGAGAATCTTTCATTTAGTTCTCCCAAGAACCCAGCCCTTTCATCTCTGGGAGTCTAGGGACAGCATCTCTCCAGGGGACTTCTTGGTCTGCCCTTGGAATTATCGAGACAGCGTTCAGTGCTCCTTCTAAAAGTCACTGGCTGCTAAATCAATGGTGTGCTGCCCCCGTGACCTGTTTCTTGGAGTTTTAGAAACAGTTGTTCCATGGATATATATTTAAAGAAAATGTCAGATTTCTCCCAGAGGCTCATGGGACTCTGCATTCATCTTTGCCCGGGATCAATACACCAGTGAGCTGGCTGTGACTTATGGTGGAATGAAGACGTTCCCTCCAGGCCGAGTCACTGTGGGAGAAGCACCATGTCCACGGAGTATTTTATTTCTGTCATATTGTTAAATAAGAAAAGAATTATATTGGAAAATAAAGAAACCCCTCTCTGAGGGAGCAGTCGCTTGATAGGGGTCTTTTTTTTTTTTTTTTGAGGAAGAATTGAATGTTGAGAGTGGAAAATTTATCTCTTGGCTGGAGGGGCCGCATGTTGGCTCTTAGCTGTGGCTGTGATTAAAATCCAAACAATCCCAGTTCCTGGCAAATGGAAGAGGGGGTCGTATTTTCTTGTCTGACTTCCTGATTAGTCCACATGGCGCCATCTGCCACAAGCCATGTAGACTGCCAGGGTCTGCCCAATGGAGCCTGCGGGCTGGGGTGTGGGGAAGGATTGGGTAGTTCCAGGAAGAAAGACTGTTGGTCCTAGAGGAGATGGCTCTGTGAACTGGGGCAGCCAGATCATCGCAAGGGTAGAGGTGTGAGGCTTCCAGTGACCTTCTGCAGGAACAGAAGGCTTGAACTGGGGCTTTTGACAGCTTCTTAGCACATTTTATTCCTTCGTGGGGGATCTCTGCCTGCCCCAACCAGCCCCTCCTCTGATCCTTGATAGAAGAATGAATGCTGTTGGGATTCCCCATCAGAAGGCTGAGTGTGTATGACTTTTCCAGTAGCAGAGAAGGAGAAAGAAGAGACGTCTACTGAGTCCCTAATGTATACAAGGACTTCCCCTGTGGCTCAGCAGTAAAGAATCCGCCTGCCAATGCAGGAGGCGCTGAGATGTGGTTCAGTCCCTGGGTTGGGAAGATCCCCTGGAGGAGGAAATGGCAACTCACTCCAGTATTATTACCTAGGAAATCCCATGGACAGAGGAGTCTGGCGGTCTACAGTCCATGGGGTCACAAAGACACGGACACGAATGAGCGACTAAACAACAGCAGCAATGTCTAAGAGGTCCACTCTCATCTCAGGGAACAATCCCACAGCGGGGTGGGGATGTCCTTATTCTCCAGTTTGACAGATAAGGGGTGGAGGCCTGGCCAAGTGAAATAACTGATCCAACATCACATGGCAAGTAACGGGAATTAGTACTGTGATTATTAGCATTGCTACCACCCAGGTCTGCTCTTTTCAAAGACCAGCTCTTTTCTGACCCAACTGAGCCCCACAGCCCACATGCTTTGCATCACCTTCCAGAAGCCACTCTCAACATGGCAGCTCCCCTTGGAATCAATGGGGGAAAAACAATGGAATCCAAAGGGAAAAAAAAAATCCAAACAAGTTAGCATCTCAGGGCCCTCGCCATGTGCCAGACACTTCTTTCACTCATTTCTCATTTACTCTTGTGCGATGAAGGGTATGGTCTTGGCTGAGCACCTGGCCCACTGCTTCTCACTGGTCCGGTCTGTTTTTTCTTACTGATAAAAACTGGAAGCATCTTTCAAGACTTCATTAGAGTAGCCGGCAGTCTTCCAATAGCACGGGTTTAGAGAAATTTGAGTTGGCGTTGCACAGTGCTCTCTGAAGTCTCTGGTTTGGGTAAGATGGTGTCTTCCCATTACCAAGAAGATGGGAATGGTCTGATGAGAAAGCCAAGCAAGAATCAAAGAGATTGCCTCCAAGATAAAGAATGAATTTGAAAGAAAAGAAGCTTGGATTCTGAATCCCATGATACAATTTAGGCAAAAGCGAGAGGCATCAGAGGATATAAACTCACGGTGCAGAAACCCTTCAGAAATACCCTAAGGACCATTAGTGTATCTCCAACAGGCTTCTCTTAATACCCTGCATGCACAGAGCAGACATGATTAAAATAGATTGGAATATTTCATTTTCTTAAAGCAAAGTGATAATTGCATCTGGTATAATCTGCAGATTTCATCGACTTGGTAAAATATTAACTTGGTTTCGGGGATGGCTTTGTGCTAATCCTGGCACTTTCCTTCTCCCAGTCCTGGCACTGACTGCTTGCCACGGCTCTTCAAGTCACTAAACAAGCTGGTTAAGGGGTTCCCTGGTTGCTCCGTGGTTAAGAATCTGCCTGCCAGTGCAGGAGACTTGGGTTCCATCCTTGGTCCAGGAAGATCCCACATGCCTTGGAGCAACTAAGCCCGTGTGCCACAACTACTGAGCCTGTGAGCCGCAGCCACTGAAGCCTCAGCACCTAGAGTCCCTCCTCCACCACAAGAGAAGCCACCACAATGAGAAGCCCGCGCGCAGCAACTAGAGAGTAGCCCCCACTCACCGCAACTAGAGAAAAACCTGTGCAGCAGGGAAGACCCGGCGCAGCCTAAATAAGTAAATAAGCTTCCCAGGTGACTCAGTGGTAGAGAATCCGCCTGCAATGCAGAAGACCTGGGTTCAGTCCTTGGGTCGGGAAGATCCCCTGGAAAAGGAAATGGTAACCCACTCAGATATTCTTGCCTGGGAAATCCCATGGACAGAGGAGCCTGGTGGGCTACAGTCCATGAGGTCTCAAAAGAATTAGACATGACTTAGTGACTAAACAAGGAAAAGGCAATGGCACCCCACTCCAGTACTCTTGCCTGGAAAATCCCATGGATGGAGGAGCCTGGTAGGCTGCAGTCCATGGGGTCACTAAGAGTCGGACACGACTGAGCGACTTCACTTTCTCTTTTCACTTTCATGCATTGGAGAAGGAAATTGCAACCCACTCCGGTGTTCTTGCCTGGAGAATCCCAGGGACGGGGGAGCCTGGTGGGCTGCCGTCTATGGGGTCACACAGAGTCGGACACGACTGAAGTGACTTAGCATAGCATAGTGACTAAACAACCAACAACAGCAAAATAAGTAAATAAACAATCAGACTAATAATACTGTTATTATGATAATAACCTGACCTCTTTATTGCCCCTATAACTTCAGAAAGCATATTAACATAGATCATCACTAATTCTCACAATAACTGTGAGGATGGAAGATTGAACCCCTTTATAGAAGTAAAAACAGAGCCTTGCAGAATGAAGTTACTTGCTGTCTTCATATCCTAGGGCTGCCTTGACCTATTTCCACAAATTTGGTGGCTTTGAACAGTAGAAAATGATCCTCTCCCTGTTCTGGAGCCCAGAAGTCCAAACTCAGAGTGGCAGCAGGATACACACACTGCAGAGGCTCGAGGGAGAGCCCGTCCTTGCCTTTTCCAGGGCCTAGTGGCCTCCGGGGGTCCTCGGCTTGTGGTAGCACCATTCCAGTCTCTGCCTCCGTCTTCACGTGGCCATCTTCCCCACCTCTCTGTCTTTCATCTTTCCCTCCTTTCTGTTTCTCTCTCTCTTCGGCTGCACAGCATGGCTTGTGAAACTTCCCTGAGCAGAGATTGAACTCCAGGCTCCCTGCAGTGACCACTGGGGAAGTCCTTTCCCTCCTTCCTCTTCCGTGGATACCGGTCATTGGGTTTACGGCCCACTGTATTCCAGCATGATCTCATTCATGATTTAACTTGATTATATCGGCAAAGACTCTGTTTCCAAGAAGGTCACATTCACAACTACTGGGACTCAAGGCTTTGGTAGAGGAGGAGACACTCTTCAGTCTCCTACGGCCCCCCCAAGGTGACACGGCTGGCTCAACTCAGATCTTCGGGTACTTTTTTAATGATCGGGATGCTGGCATCTTCAGATGCCCTTTGGGCATATTTTCTTCTGTCACAACAGATTTGGGTCTCTTCCCCATTTTCCACTACCTGACACCAGGATTGCCACCCGCAGCACCGATACTGCGGAGGGGAGAAGAAAACCAGAGTGATGCCTGGCGGGGAATCAGTGTTTTCTAAACACCCAGTCTTGGCGTTGGCTGTTCAGCCAAGTGTCTGTGTGCACAGACTCAGATGAGGCTGAGTTAATCTGCAGGAAGCCCCAGGGGCCCTGCAATTAGGCCCCGGGCCATCTTGGGGCAAGGGCTGGGTGTTGGTAATCTGTGCTCTGAAGCAGCTGCTGCTGTATTATTCATGGGGCTGCCTGCATTATTGATGGAGCCCGGGAAGGCTGGCTTTAGGCTCCAGGAGTCTGTCCCTGAAGCCCTGGCTGAAGGCTCCACTGCTCCAGGCCGGACTGGATGGGAGAGTGGACAGCTTCATTTAGACCCAGGACTTGCCCTTCTTTGCTTCTGGTCCATTTCACAGATTTTTTGTTTTTTAAAAAAATAATTTTATTAATTAATTTATTTGGGGCCTGTGCTGGGTCTTCCTTACTGCGCGTGCTCTTCTCCAGTTGTGGCGAGTGAGGCCTGCTCTCTACTTTCGGTGCATGGGCTTCTCACTGCGGTGGCTTCTCTTGTTCCAGATCACAGGCTCTAAGGCACTCAAGCTTCAGTAGTTGCAGTTTCTGGCCCCAAGAGCACAGGCTGAATAGTTGGTGACTCATGGGCTTAGTTGTTCCACCGCATATAGAATCCTCCCAGATCAGGGGTCGAATCCGTGTCTCCTGCATTGGCAGACGGATTCTTTACCCATGAGCCAGCAGGAAAGGCCCTACTGCGCTATTTAACTCCCTCATCAGGTTATGAAGACGACAGGGGATTTGCTCAGTGAGATGCTTGGTGCACTACTGTTCTGAGTCTCAACATGCTCTCTGCTGTGTGTATGTCATGCTGTCCAGGAGGAGGGTCCAGAGGGATCGGGGGAGAACTCAGGGCTCTTCTACAATTTTCAGGAGACTCTGGGTGGGAGGAAAGGAACATGTCTTGTAGTGCTTGCCTTCTGGAGGAGAAAGAGGGAAGGAAATAAACAAGCCATTAGCGTGCCCATGCCTGGCGGGGTCTTAGCCATGCCCCACATGTCTCACCAGCTCCTCCTTCCAACCTCAGGGTGCTGAGGCATCAGCCTCCGTTCTGGGGGACACTCCTAAGATGTGGGGAAACACAGGAGTGCAGGGCTCAGACCAGAGGCAGAACTGAATAAAGCACATGTGACCTGAAGCAGCCCGGCCAAGCCTCTCACTTGTCTAGTATTTTCCACCCAAGTGGGTAATCTGTATTTTTACAGCTACTTAATAATGAATGACCACATCTTGTCAAGTAAGCAACTGGGAAAAATCAGGCTGACCTGGTTCAGTTTGCATATATTCCAGCATCTGGACCCTCAATATCCTTCCAACGGGGCTGGGGCTGACAGGCCTCTCCTCTCAGCCCCTGCAGTGTGAATCCCAACCAGTTCTCCACTTCCTTTCCCCCAAGGCAGGCTGAGCAGTTTCTTCCCTCCAGAAAAAACCTCTCTGGTTTTCTCCTGTCTACATTTTCTCTGTTCTCTTTCTCATTTCTCAGCCACTGCACATGCATCTATCTTAATCCCAGGGCAAACCCCTCCGAGGGTCCTTAATTTCATCCCTCACTTTCCTGCCCTAGGACCTTCCCTTCCCCTCCCCACCCCCCGGCCCTACCCCCACCCCAGCCCTGATACGTTTCCCTTCTTCCTTTCCACTGGTTTCTTCTCTTCTGTTTTTCAACCAAAGACATTTCTCTCCACCATTAACTTCCTGTGCCCTGGAGCATAAAACCTTGGGATCATATTTTACTCTTTCCTTTTCTTCTACCTCCAGTGAAACACCAAACACCACCTTGTCTTCCTTTATGATATTTGCTCCATTTTCCCCTTCACTCTCCCCAATTTGATTGCAGAATTCCAAATGTGAATGCAGAGTTTTCCAACTTTGAATGCATCCCTTTGAGTGAAGAGTTTCAAAGAATAGCAAGGAGAGATAAGAAAGCCTTCCTCAGTGATCAATGCAAAGAAATAGAGGAAAACAATAGAATGGGAAAGACTAGAGATCTCTTCAAGAAAATCAGAGATTCCAAGGGAACATTTCATGCAAAGATGGGCACAATAAAGGACAGAAATGGTATGGACCCAACAGAAGATATTAAGAAGAGGTGGCAAGAATACACAGAAGAACTGTACAAAAAGATTTTCATGACCCAGATAACCATGATGGTGTGATCGTTCACCTAGAGCCAGACATCCTGGAATGTGAAGTCGAGTGGGCCTTAGGAAGCATCACTCCAAACAAAGCTAGTGATGTTGGAATTCCAGTTGAGCTATTTCAAATCCTAAAAGATGATTCTGTGAAAGTGCTGCACTCAATATGCCAGCAAACATGGAAAACTCAGCAGTGGCCACAGGACTGGAAAAGGTCAGTTTTTATTCCAATCCCAAAGAAAGGCAATGCCAAAGAATGTTCAAACTACTACCACACAATTGCACTCATCTCACACACTAGCAAAGTAATGCTCAAAATTCTTCAAGCCAGGCTTCAGCAATACTTCAACTGTGAACATCCAGATGTTCAAGCTAGATTTTAAAAAGGCAAAGGAACCAGAGTCAAATTGCCAACATCCATTGGATCATAGAAAAAACAAGAGAGTTCCAGAAAAACATCTATTTCTGCTTTATTGACTATAACAAAGCCTTTGACTGTGTGGATCACAACAAACTGTGGAAAATTCTGAAAGAGATGGGAATACCAGACCACCTGACCTGCCTCTTGAGAAATCTGTATGCAGGTCAGGAAGCAACAGTTAGAACTGGACATGGAACAACAGACTGGTTCCAAAATGGGAAAGGAGTACGTCAAGGCTGTATATTGTCACCCTGCTTATTTAACTTATATGCAGAGTACATCATGCAAAATGCTGGGCTGGATGAAGCACAAGCTGAAATCAAGATTGCTGGGAGAATATCAATAGCTTCAGATATACAAATGACACCACCCAATGGCAGAAAGCAAAGAAGAACCAAAGATCCTCTTGATGAAGGTGAAAGAGGAGAATGAAAAAGTTGGCTTAAAACTCAACATTCAGAAAACTAAGATCATGGCATCCAGTCCCATTACTTCATGGCAACAATGGGGAAACAATGGAAATAGTGAGAAACTTTATTTTCTTGGGCTCCATAATAACTGCAGATGGTGACTGCAGCCATGAAATTAAAAGACACTTGCTCCTTGGAAGAAAAGCTATGACCAACCTAGACAACATATTAAAAAGCAGAGACATTACTTGCCAGCTTTGTCACATTGCCAACAAAGGTCTGTCTAGTCAAAGCTATGGTTTTTCCAGTAGTCATGTATGGATATGAGAGTTGTACTATAAAGAAAGTTGAGTGCTGAGGAATTGATGCTTTTGGACTGTGGTGTTGGAGAAGACTCTTGAGAGTACCTTGAACTGCAAGGAGATCCAGCCAGTCAATCCTAAAGGACATCAGTCCTGAATATTCATTGGAAGGACTGATGCTGAAGCTGAAACTCCAATACTTTGGCCACCTGATATGAAGAACTGACTCATTTGAAAGACCCTGATGCTGGGAAAGATTGAAGGCAGGAGAAGAAGGGGACAACAGAGGATGAGATGGTTGGATGGCATCACTGACTCGAACATGAGTTTAAGTAAGCTCCAGGAGTTGGTGATGGACAGGGAAGCCTGGCATGCTGTAGTCCATGGAGTTGCAAAGAGTCAGACACATCTGAGCAACTGAACTGAACTGAACTCCCCAGTTTTTACCTCTGTATTCCAGGCTCTTAGTAACTGAGCAGCAGTTCTCTCATGGTGGTCCAGGGTCCCAGGGATCCCCAAGACCTGTACTGGCAGATCACAAGGTTAAATCTCTTTCCATAATAATCCAGCAATGTTATTTGCCTTTTTTTACTCCCATGTTCAAAGAAGTTTTCTAGAGGCCACGTGATGTACGCTAACATCCTTCCTCTGATGCTCAATGGAGTTTTTGCTAATGCATTCTTGTGTTTTTTAATTTCTAATATGGTAAATTATGATAAGTATCATGCACCTAAAAGCTCTTTGAGACCCTCAGTCATTTATCAGGGTGAAAAGGAGTTCTGAGACCAAAAAGCTGGAGAGCACTGACCTGGAGAGCCTGCCAGCCTGAATGGTGCCTATGTGTGCGTGAGAAAAGATGCCTCTTCTGGGCGGATAGAGCCCCATGCCTGGCACCAGGCCTGGTCAAGGGCGTGCAGGCTGGATTTCATCCCTGTTCCTCCCTTTGGCTGGGTGTTTTGAAACACGTACAAACTTCCCCACTGTACACTGTGACCCTGTGTTTCTCGACGTCCTGACTCATGTCCCGGTCTCCAGCTCACCCCCTCTCTGGTTCATCCTGTCCAGCACTGTTGGATTGCTCTTACAATTTTGTTCACATCACTGTCCAACTACAAGGACTCCAGTGGTTCCCACTGCCTTCTGGATGCGTTTCAAGCTTCCTGATGTGGCCATGAATGTCCTCCACCATCTGGCTTTCACTTGTCCTTCCAGCTTCATTTCCTGGTACTCCTTGACACAAACTCTCTGCCATGATGCAACTTTGTTTTTCTTGTTTTCACAGTCCAGTCAGTAACAGGCCCTCTAATTCTTTCCCTAGTCACTCCCTCCACAAGCCCCCAAAGTCAGGGGTCCTGCTTACTCCTCTTAGAATCCCCTATCTAGCAATTTCTTGCCTTGTGATAGATGATGAGGAAGGTGCGTGAATTTTGGAGTCCAGCAGGCCAAGATTTGAGGCCCTGAGGCTTCTCCTATGATTCAGCAAGTAAAGAATCCGCCTGTAGTGTAGGAGACACAGGAGACGGGTTTGATCCCTGGGTTGGTAAGATCCCCTGGAGGAGGAAATGGCAACCCACTCTAGTATTCTTGCCTGGAGAATTCCATGGATGGAGGAACCTGGCAGGCTACAGTCCATGGGGTCGCAAAGAGTTGGACACGACTGAGCACATACATCAATTCACTGTCACACACTAGCCGAGGGACTTTGAGTGCGTGACTTGACTCTTCCAAACATGAGCGGGGCAGTCCCTCATCTGTGTGGTGATGGGACTTGGCTGTCTCTGAGTGTAGTTGTGAGAGGCAGATGCTTGATAAAATTTAGTTTTCATCTCCTTTGCCGAATGAGTGTGGTGTGTGGAGAAAAATCACGGGCACTTTTAGACCAAGAGGATATCACACGGGGGTGTTTGCACATGCAACCTTTGCTGTCCTGTTGGCTGGAAAACACTGGTTCCTGCCCCCAAGGGCCTCTCTCTTCTTTTATTTTAAATATTATTTATTTATTTGACTGTGTCATGTCTTTGATCGTCGTTGTGGCATTCAGGGTCCTTAGTTACAGCATGTTGGGATCTAGTTCCCTAACCAGGGATGGAACCCAGGCCCCCTGTGTTGGGACTGTGAAGTCTTGGACACTGGACCACCAGGGAGGTCCCTCTCGTTGTTGTTGTTGGTTTTTTTTTTTTTTTTGCCTGAAAGCTGGTTGATGCTGATGCCTGCTTCACTACTTTGGAATTTGCCACCTATCTGAGTGGAGTTACCCAAGCGCCCCTCCCTCTGGGCGTCAACAGAGTCATCCCCATACTGGCCCACAAAGAGAATCGTGATCCAGCCAGGCATTCCGATTTATCAGTTGCCCTTGACCTCAGGAGTTTTACATCAGCTAATGCCCTTCAGTTGTCCGCTAATAACTCCCTTCTGGATGGGTGGTGAGGAAGGCCTTGAACTTGACTCTGCCTCCATTAGATGGTCTTCTTCACCGAGATGAATGGTCCCAGGAAATAGGGACTGATGATTCATTTCCATTTCAATAGCACTCACTCCAGGCAGAGCCAGACATGGAAGAGGTGCTTATTAAGGATTTTGTTGACTCTATGAAAAAAGAAAGCTGGTCCCAAGATGGGCTTTGAGAAAATGTTGGAAATAGCTAACCACCTTCTCTCCAAGGATAAAAGCTTATTCCTTTCTTTCTACTTACCTTCCTTCCATTTTTCTTCCTCCTTTTATTCATTCAACAGGTATTTAAGTGCCAGGCTTAGTTATAGGTATGGGGAATACAGCAGTGAACCTAATAGTCAATGTCTCTGACTTTGACGGAATTTAATTTTTATTTAGGGAGATAAAGCAAATAAATATTTATTTTTTAAACTTTTTTCTGTATCCATTCTATATATAATAAATAGTTTGCATCTACTAGTCCCAAACTCCCAAGCAAGCAAATAAATATTTAAACTGATGCTGCTGCTGCTGCTGCTAAGTCGCTTCAGTTGTGTCTGACTCTGTGGGACCCCATAGACGGCAGCCCACCAGGCTCCCCCATCCATGGGATTCTCCAGGCAAGAACACTGGAGTGGGTTGCCATTTCCTTCTCCAATGCCTGAAAGTGAAAAGTGAAAGTGAAGTCGCTCAGTCGTGTCTGACTCCTAGCGACCCCATGGACTGCAGCCTAAGCAGTGGAGAAGGAAATGGCAACCATAGGAGATCGAGGGAGCTGATCTCCAGATATGTTCTGGGTCCAAAATCTGTAGACAGAGAAGACAACAGGTGCAAAGGCCCTGAGGCAGGAGCATGCAGGTCATCCTGCTGACCTTGACCCACAGCAAGGTCAGTGTGGCTGAAGAAGAGGAGGGGAGGGTGAGGCAGGTGATGAGAGATGACAGAGGGGTGGTGCCAATCCACAGGTCTTTGACTTTGACTTTTGATGAGTTGGGAGGCCACTTGGAGGGTTTTGAGGATAGGAGCTTCCCAAAATGGCATATTTAAAAGGTTTGTTTGCCAGATGAGTTCAGTGGAATGGATTTTCTTTTTAATAAGTTTATTCATTTAGAAACTATAAATTTGTGAACTTCTATAATGTTACTTCTTTAGCTGTTCAGTCGCTCAGATGTGTCTGACTCTTTGCAACCTCATGGACTGCATGCAGCATGCCAGGCTTCCCTGTCCTTCACTATCTCCCAGAGTTTACTCACAACTCATGTCCATAGAGTCAGTGCTGCCATCCAACCATGCCACCCTCTGTCGCCCCCTTCTCCTCCTGCCCTCAATCTTTCCCAGCATCAGGGTCTTTTCCAATGAGTCAGCTCTTCGCATCAGGTGGACAAAGTATTGAAGCTTCAGCTTCATCATCAGTCCTTCCAATGAACATTCAGGACTGATTTCCTTTAGGATTGACTGGTTTGATCTCCTTGCTGTCCAAGGTACTCTCATGCGTCTTCTCCAGCACCACAGTTCGAAAGATCAATTCTTTAGTGCTCAATACTTCTTTAGAGGTGCTGCTAAATGCCTTCTCTCATGGGTATGAGGAGCAGGTGGGGGCCCTTGGCTTCAGAGCCCTGGGAGGGAGTGGGGCCTCCCTTGGTCCAGGGGTTCCCTGAACTCGCTTCTCGCCCACAGGAGGTTGGAGCAGAACTTCTTCAACTGCAGCTGTGACATCCGCTGGATGCAGCTGTGGCAGGAGCAGGGGGAGGCTAAGCTCAACAGTCAGAACCTCTACTGCATCAGCGCCGATGGCTCCCAGCTGCCACTCTTCCGCATGAACATCAGCCAGTGCGGTGAGTGAGCCCCCCGGCCCAGCTGGCTCCACGCCGCCCTCCCACAGACCCAGGGACAGTCAGTAAAGTCAGTAAAGGAAGCCAGGGTGTTCCTTCCCCACTGCCCTCCCAGCCTCGAATTCGCCACAGTGGCTGCGGATCCGGCTCCCCTCTTACTTCCTGCTCACTCCTGTCCCTTCATGAGCCAGCTGTGGGAAGGTTGGTTTCAGGCAGCGGTCCCCAATCTTTTTGGCACCAGGGACTGGGTTCGTGGAAGACAGTTTTTCCGTGGACAGAGGATGGAGGGGTTGGGGGGAGGGTGGCATGGTTTGGAGATGATTCAAGCACATTACATTTATTGTACACTTTATTCCTACTTTATTACATCAGATCCACCTCAGATCATCAGGCCTTAGGTCCTGGAGGCTGGGGACTCCTGGTTTCAGGGATGCAGAAAAGGGCGCGTGTGCCCTTTGTGATCGGACCAGAGTCCCTGCACCCTGTCAGTTTCTTGTTAAGTAAACCTGAAGGAGTGCAGGTCCAGGTGTGGTCTCCGGGTCTCCTTTATCAGGACATCTAAGGGACTTTTAGAGAAGCAGATGTGTGGGCCTGATCACTCATCTCTGACTTAATGAGATCAGAGTGTCTGGGGATGAGTTTGGAAATCTGAATTTCTAGCGAGCTCCCCAGGGGAGTCTGAAGCAGATCAAGGTTTTGAGAGCCAGTGCCCAAAGTGGAAGATGCCATTTGACGTCATTGCTAGAGTTGCCTGCCTTGAGCAACTGTCCTCCCCTCCAACCCTGCCCCCACCACCATCCCCTCCACCAGTCAAGCTGCATGGGCTCACGTCCTGAGATCTGACGTCTGGAGCTGGTGTGAGGCTTCTGAGTCTTGGGGTGCTTTTAGGAGGTCAAGCAGGTTGTGTTGGAGTCATGATTAGACAAGGCAGGAAGTGCCACCATTGCCCTCGTGGACAGAGTTTTGGTCACAAACTCTTCCTTATCTATGCACCCGCCCTGTCCTTCCTCCCAGACCTTCCCGAGATCAGCGTGAGCCATGCCAACCTGACAGTACGAGAGGGTGACAACGCTGTCATCACCTGCAACGGCTCGGGCTCACCCCTGCCCGATGTGGACTGGATAGTCACCGGACTGCAGTCCATCAACACCCACCAGGTAGGCGTCCGAGCCTTGGGCCCTGCCACCTATTAGTCTTAAAGAGCTGAATCATGAAGAGAAGCAAGAGATGTAAGAAGAAGAAAGAAGAAGAGGGGAAGTTTGTGGTCCTCTCTCTACAAGAAGAAAGGCAGAGACTTGGGTGCCACCCAGCTGCAACTTTTTCTGGCCAAATTGATCTCAGACTATAAACATCTCTGTACCTTACCTTCCTCATCTGTGAAATGGGTATAATGCTACCATTGGCCTCATAGAGTAAGTGTGAGGGTTACCTGAGCTCTTGACTGTAGAGAGCTTGGCCTTTGGTCAGTGTGCCTTCACCGGAAAGCCCTCTTTCACTTTCTGCCCATCTTTCCTCTTGATTCCTGAAGGTGTTGGGGAGTGAGGTGGGGGAGGCTTGTGGAAACTGTTTGATTATTGCCTTTGTTTTGGTGCCATCATCTAATTTTTCTGTTTTGAATCTTTTAAAAAAATTTTTATGTGATAAAGTATACATAACTTAAAATTTACAGTTGTAAACATTTTTTTAGTTATTATAAAATATTAGCTCTATTCCCTGTGCTGTACAATATATCCCTGTAGCTTATTTTATACATCTGATGGTTGTCTGTTTTCTTGGGGTTTTAGACAAATCTGAACTGGACCAACGTACACGCCATCAACCTGACGCTGGTAAATGTGACGAGTGAGGACAATGGCTTCACCCTGACATGCATCGCTGAGAATGTGGTGGGCATGAGCAATGCCAGCGTGGCCCTCACTGTCCACTGTGAGTGGACGCCATTGTGGAAGGCGGGTGGGACCCTGGGGATCTCGGCACAGGAGGCTGGGACGGGGTGGGGCCGCTGCAATGAGCCTGGTCCACTAGGAGGGTCAGAAAGACTCCTCTGGGGCAGTACAGGGCAAGTCAAGTCAGTCCTTGGCTAGTAACCCCGGAAAGCGTGTCCCTGTGCCACAGAAGGTGCTGTACCTCCAACTCGGATTTGCTCACTCCTGCTGCTGCTGCTGCTAAGTCACTTCAGTCGTGTCCGACTCTGTGTGACCCCATAGACGGCAGCCCACCAGGCTCCCCCGTCCCTGGGATTCTCCAGGCAAGAAACACTGGGGTGGGTGTGCTCACTCCTAAGTTGGCCCAAGTCTGCCTTTTGCTAAACCTCTAAAGTTCTCTGAGGAGCTACTCCATAGAGACAGGGAATGGGCAAGCATACATATGAATTTTTGGGGCTGGGAAATACATGTAGTCATACACACTTCTTGGTAAATTACTGCTAATCACACCAAAAAAAAAAAAAAACCCCACCAGATATCTGAAGTTAATGACTTTGGTGCTTATCTATGCAACAAATGCAAGTATCTGGGGTCATTGAATGACCTTTAGTATGAAATTTTGGTTCTCTTTTGACTTAACGGCGGATAAGGCAATGGCACCCCACTCCAGTACTCTTGCCTGGAAAATCCCATGGATGGAGGAGCCTGGTAGGCTGCAGACCATGGGGTCGCTAAGAGTCGGACAGGACTGAGCGACTTCACTTTCACTTTTCACTTTCATGCATCGGAGAGGGAAATGGCAACCCACTCCAGTGTTCTTGCCTGGAGAATCCCAGGGACGGGGGAGCCTGGTGGCTGCTGTCTATGGGGTCACACAGAGTCGGACACGACTGAAGTGACTTAGCATAGCATACATAGCATTTGGCTTAACGGAGATGCTTTTAAGGGAAATTCTAGTGGGACTTCCTGGTGGTCCAGTGGTTAAGATTTTGCCTTCCAGTGCAGGGGGTGTGGGTTCAATCCCTGGATGGGGAACTAAGATCCCACTTGCCTTGACACCAAAGCATAAAACAGAAGCAATGTTGTAATAAATTCCATAGACTTTATAAATGGCCAACATAAAAAAAAAATCTTAAAAAAAAAGATAAATTCTACCAACTTCTCTTACATTCTTAGACTTTCTTTAGCCAAGAGGAACTCATCTCTTTAAGGAATTCTTAGACACTATAGTAGACTGAATATTTATGCCCCCCAACAAAGGTCATGAGAAGGACCCTCCAGCTGTAGTGGATCCAGGAAGCTTGGGTGAAGACAGACATCTCTTCACCTCTTTAGGGATGGTGTTGGTGTTGATGGGGAGTGGGGGACTTCTGAGTCCCTTAGTCTTTTTAGAGCTGATGGAGAAGATTGGGGCTTCCCAGGTAGCAGTAATAAAGAATCTGCCTGCCCATGCAGGAGACGCAGAAGACAAGGGCTAGATCCCTGGGTTGGGAAGATCCCCTGCAGAAGGAAATGACAACCCACTCCAGTATTCTTGCTGGGATAATCCTATAGACAGAGGAGCCTGGTGGGGTACAGTCCATGGGATTGACTGAGCATGCATGCATGCATGAAGAATTGGGCTGCCCGCCCCAGCTCCTGGAAGGCTGCTCCAGGACATGGGAGGTTCCGTGTCCTGGGCTTCAGCTGGCCTGTCCCCTGGCAGACCCCCCACGTGTGGTGAGCCTGGAGGAGCCCGAGCTGCGCCTGGAGCACTGCATCGAGTTCGTGGTGCGCGGCAACCCACCGCCCACACTGCATTGGCTGCACAACGGCCAGCCGCTGCGCGAGTCCAAGATCATCCACGTGGAGTACTACCAGGAGGGCGAGGTCTCCGAGGGCTGCCTGCTCTTCAACAAGCCCACCCACTACAACAACGGCAACTATACCCTCATCGCCAAGAACCCCTTGGGCACTGCCAACCAGACCATCAATGGCCACTTCCTCAAGGAGCCCTTTCCAGGTGAGGGTGGAGCTGCCCTGGAGTGGCTGATCCCTCCAGGCACTCAAGGGGGTCGGGGTGTGGGGGCTTGAGGGGAGAAGCAGCATCAACACGGATACCATCATCACCAGCAACACACACACTTTGGAATATCTTCAGCCACCACCTGAATTTTATGTAAACTAGATAAAGTCTCTGATGTTAGCAGTCACAGTAAAAACCAAGACCCCTTGGAAATACACAGCTATGCATATAAGGGTATATGGTATTATGGAAGAGTAAGTAGGGGCTTGAGAACTGGACCCAGTCCTTTGTTTGTTGGGGGACTCTGGGCCTGATCATTACCTCAATACCCTCATCTGTGAAATGGGCATGACGGTACTGCTCCCATAAGAATCTTGTGACTTTTATTAAATAACTTAAAATAGACAAAGCGTGTGTCACAGGCTTTGGTACCTAATGATGGTTTGATGACCTTCCGTGTAAGGGACTTCAAGGTCTATCTGATTCATCCCCATGTTTAACAGAAAAGTTAAATCTCTTTCCACTTGCTGGGTAGAAGCAAGGTTTTGCCTGGGGTTGAGGCTTCCAGGTCTGTGGCTCCTTTCCTCTAATGCTGTGGTGAGTTGATGGGTGGGGAGTTCCTGATGCCATCAACCTGGATGGTGCTGACATCCAGTGGATGGGTGGGGGAAGGAGAGGTCATTGAAATAATGAAAAAATTTTGTTTGAATATTTTGGAGGGGAGTCTGTCTTTGTCTGGGCTGGAATATTTCAAATACCTTCCTGATGTTGGAGGAGAAGAAAACACTCCAAGAGTTTAGTGAAAGTGGCTTCAGCATCTCTTGGTAGATTTGGCAGCTGATAAGTTTCTATTAGTGAAGTCATGTATCTTTGATGACCTTGCTGATTTCTGCTGGGAACAAGCTGGAGGACCTCTCAGCCTTCAATTCCTAGAAATCCAGGCTTCTAATGAGGTAAAGGGTAAAGCAGATATCAGTAAAGATATCAGTAAAGACTGATATCATGCACGCACGCGCACACACACACACACACACACAGCAGTGGAGGACGAGCACTGCAGCATCTGCTTATGTGAAGGTGACTTTACAACGTACAGATAACCATCAGGAAGCAGCTCCAAGGGGCCTTTTAAATCTTAGCACAAGAAAACCTGAACTCAGGAGACACTGAGAGACACTCTCGAGAGGCAAGACTACCTGGGAAGCTAAACTCTTGCACAGAATTCTGTGGAGCAGTGATGACGCCATCACTCAGGAGAGGATGAGAATGTGCCAATGTTTGAGACCCTGGCCATCCCATATGGTCTGACATTTCCAACATCATTCCTAGTATACCCAGTAAAGGGCCTCAGGACACTTCCCACCGTGGGTCACACGGGGCTTTTTAAGAACTGGAAGAGTCCCGGTCGGCACTGTGGAAGCAGCGACCTTTAGATGCAGAGATGCTTTGCTTTTCGGGACCATAAAGTCAGGCTAGGCTTTGTTGGCATTAAGGGCTGGAGTGGCCCTTTGCCCTGTTCATGTCCATCTGGTGATTTCAACATCACTCATTATCAGAGAAATGCAAATCAAAATCACTATAAGGTACCATTTCATGCCAGTCAGAATGGCTGCAATCCAAAAGTCTACAAGCAATAAATGCTGGAGAGGGTGTGGAGAAAAGGGAACTCTCTTACACTGTTGGTGGGAATGCAAACTAGTACAGCCACTATGGAGAACAGTGTGGAGATTCCTTAAAAAACTGGAAATAGAACTGCCTTATGATCCAGCAATCCCACTGCTGGGCATACACACTGAGGAAACCAGAAGGGAAAGAGACACGTGTACCCCAGTGTTCATCGCAGCACTGTTTATAATAGCCAGGACATGGAAGCAACCTAGATGCCCATCAGCAGATGAATGGATAAGAAAGCCGTGGTACATATACACAATGGAGTATTACTCAGCCATAGAGAATGGAATCTGCTTTTAAAGAGGAGGTGTATTAACACTGACGGGGGAAAGATGAGGTGGGATGAACTGGGAGATTGAGGTTGACGTGTATACACTACTGTGTATAAAATAGATAACCAATGAGAACCTATTGGACGGCACAGGGAACTCTGCTTAATGTTCTGTAGTGACCTAAATGAGAAGGAAACCCAGAGAAGAGGAGATATATACGTACGTATGGTGATTCACTCTGCTGTGCAGCTGAAACTGACACAATATTGTACAGCCACTGTACTCCAATACATGTTTTCTTTCTTTTTTTTTTTAAAAAGAGGAGAATCTATACTCCCTCATGAGTGAGGAGTGAAGCTCCTGCCAAGTGATGCTTCTGTTCTCAAAGGGAAACTCCTGGGGTCTGGAGAGAGGGGGAGCCCTTGAATGTTTGAGAGGTGGGGCAAGACACTCCGGCTCCTGTCCACAGAGGGTGTGCTGGCCGTGGGGCAGGAGGACCAGTGGAATGGTGTGGGGCGTGGCTTTTCCCACTGGGAGGGAAGCTCTTCTCTGCATCCTCCCAGCCGTGTGTACACCTTCTCTGTCCCCAAGAGACACAGCTGCCCCTCCTCATCACCTCTGGACACCCCTATCACCTTATCAACTCTAATCAGGCCAGTCGTTCTCCAGGAGTGGTCCCCAGACCAGCAGCATCCACATCATGTGGGCAGGTGTTAGAACTCAAATCCTAGAGCCCCACCCAGACCTACTGAGTCAGAAATTGTGGGGTGGGGCCCAGCAGTCTGTGTCTTGACAAGCCCTCCCACCCGCAAAATTCAGACGCTCTTATTTGCCAACTGCTGCTGTGGCATATGGTGGACCGAGGAGGCAGGAGAGAGGGTGGAGTCATGGAGGAGCTTGAAGGCAAACTGCTCACCTGAAGCGGGTTTCTCGGACCCACCTGCACCCTGACAGGGCCATCCTGTGTGAAGGGTTACTTGTTCGTAAAGGAATCAATGGATGATGAAAAGGCAGTGACAGGGAAGAGATGGGCCAGTGGTGACAGTGAAAAAACAGCTAGGCATTCAGGAGAGTCAGTCATCCCATGACGCAGGCAGTAAACTGCACACCTGCTGAGCCCTGGGTACAAAGGCTCTTGGTGGATTCCTGTTCTTCTCTTGCTGTAAAGTGGTGGGGAGGTTGTATTTGTCATTTGTACCCCCTCGCTCCCAGACAGCAAAGCATAGAGGTTAAGAGCCGAAGGTCTGAAATCAGACAGACTGAGGTGCAAACCGCATCTGTGGTCCTACTGGACAGATGGCCTCAGCTCCTAGAATGGGGCTTGGCACACGGTTGGCATGAGGTGCCTCTGTTTCTTCATCTGTAAAATGGGGATAACTGGAGCTCCTGCCTAAATAGTCCTGAGGATGAATGAAGTGATGTTTGCCAAGTGTTTCGCTCTATGTCTGGACAGAGGGATGGTTCAACCGCTGTTGGCCTTGACCTGGATTCTGAGTGGAGAGTTAAGGAGTTGAGTTCAGGAGTTCTGGAACTGGTAGTCACTCTGTAATCAAGCTGGGAACTTCTAACAGACTGTCTTCAGGCAGTTTCATTGAAGGTAGTGGTTATGGAGTCACAAGCCAGGGTTCAGATTCTCACTCAGCTGCCCATCAGCTCTATGATCTCAGGCAGATTACTCAGCCCCCTCCCTTCTGCCTCAGAGATTGTGGTGAAGATTAATTCACAGACAGTGGATCAATCTGCCTAAAATATCTCCCATGGTGCTTGGTACAGAGTAAGAGCAGAATTAGTTTGTTTTTATTTTTATTTTTTTTTAAAAACACCCAAGGGCAACTGAAAGTGGATTTGTTTGGGGAGGGGATGGGGATCTGAAGGTGAAGGTCTTCTTTCCTGACTGTTCGTGGGTCGGAGGCCCACAAGAGACTGGATTGAAATGAATACATTGAGTGGAAACGTCTGAAGATGCAGAGGCTTCGATCAGAGGATTTTCTCCGAGCAGGACATTGAGATGAAAATGTTCTGGGAAAGCTTTTTGTAAGCTTCACATCCTATGCAAATGTTGGTGGTTCCTTCTGCATTTCCAGGGAAGCACTAGAATGTTCCACCTGGAGTTTAAGCCTTAGTGTAGGAGCCAGTCCTTGGAAAGGAAGATGTGTTCTAGGAGCATGGAATCCTCTTTCATGTTTCAGGATCTTAGAGAGGCCACCAAAAAGGATCTGGGTGTAAGAGTGGGACCATGAGGAGTCAGGGATCTGAGTGTCAGGGGAGGCTGGGGATCATGTCAGGGTCAGGGTGGTACCTGGAAGGTCACCATTAGGGATCCTTAGATGATGTGATAGAAGGGGGAATGTTGCCAAGGGGTATGTGTGTGTGTGTATGTGTTTGTATGTGTGTATGTGTGAATGTGCATGCATGCATGCATGTGTGTGAGTGTATGTTTATGTGTGTGTGTGTCTATTTATGTGTGTGTGTGTATGCAAGGGGTGTGCGCACACATGTGTGTGCATGTGTGTATGTGTACATGTATGTATTTATGTGTGTATGTGCATTTGTGTATATGCACAGTGTGCGTGCATGTGTATGTGTATGTATGTGTGTATATGTGTGTATGCAAGGGATGTGTGCGTGTGCATGTGCATGTGTTTGTATGTGTGTATCGGTGAATGTGCTTGTGTGTTTATATGTACATGTGCGCATGTATGTATGCATGTGTGTTTTTATGTGCATGCGTGCATGTATGTGTGTAAGCAAGGTGTGTGTGTGTGCACATGTGTTTGTGCATGTGTGTGTATATGTGTGCATTTATGTGCTTATGTGTATGTATGTATGTATGTGTGCATTTATGTTTGTGAGTGTGTGTTTATGTGTGTGCATATATGTGTATTTATGTGTGCGTGCACATGTATGCAGTTGTATGTGTGTGTTTATGTGTGTGTGTGTGTGTTTGCCTGCATTCCTGCAATGAATATCTGTGAATACTTAACGAAACATTTAGGAACAAGTGAGCTGCCATAACTCTTGAATTCTCCTTTTTTCGCTTGGCCAGGAAGTCTCTTCATTGTGACAGCAGAAACCAGAGTTCCCTCAGGGCCCTAGGTACCACCACGGGGAGAAACCATTGCGCTAGCGCCCTTAGCGGCATCAAGACTGGCTTCTTTCCCATAGGGAACTTGTTGAGACGAGAACATGCTCCCAACCAGCGGATGCTGGGGAAGTGGAGGGGCAGCCGCGTGTGGCCGTCTGCGCGGGGTCGGCCGAGCATGTGGACGCCTGGCGCGGCTCCCTCCTCTGTCCTCACATCTGAAGCCAGGCCATCTCTTCACGTCATCACGTCTCAGTGCATCTCTGTCTGTCTGGATGCAAGCTGCTGCCTCTCTTCTCTTTTCTCTGGACCCCACTGGCTTTTCCCACTGAGTTTTTCTTGAGGAGTTTGGGATCTGGAGGAGACATATGCCTTCCATTCGTGCCCGGTCCCCTTTGGGATTCAGATGCTGCTTTGGCACGCGAGTCCAGTTGTTTGTTCTCCCAGACTGCTGGTGCAGGCAGAGACAAGGACCATTCTTGGGTACCATCCTCTTCCAGGGTGAAGTTTTGAGTCTTCCCACAAGTTAAAGAGAACCCTGGAGGTCTGGCTCTTCCAGGTCTCAGGTGTTTCCTGGGTGAATACATGTCTCCAGGCTCCTACAAAGGAGCTAAGCATTCATAGGCTCACCGAGAGATTACAGGGTTCACAGATTGGGCCAAAACATTTGGCTGACATGAGATTATTCTCCAATAAAGGAAAACCTTATGAGAAACATGCAAATCAGTTTTAACTATGAGTTGATCTGGCATGTCTCTATTCTCTGAAACCACAGCTAGGGTCCCTTGACCCCCATCTTCCTCCCAAATCAGGTAGTTGGTCACTTGAAATTTAGAAGAGGCTGGGGGTATGAAGGGCATGCTCAGGAATTTGGACAAAGCTGTATCACTGTCCCTTGAAACAACGAAAAGCAGATGATGAACAAGAAATCTATTAACAGTGCATTTACTATACGTAGAACTTTCTTTAAAGGACTCCTTCCTTATAGAAAGCATCATTTTCTCCACAGGTAGAGAGCAGAGCTACGACTGCAATGACTGAAAGCTCAGCTAGCCAGATGCCTGGTAAATAGAAGGTCCATGATGAATGAAGGAATGAGTTGTTGTTTTTAGGGTGTGGTAGGCTTGTGACAGGAGGAGCTGTACTACAATGCAGGGGTTCGAAAAGGGAGCAGCAGCATCCTCATCACCTGAAAATTTGGTTAAAATGCAAATTCTCAAGACCCACTCCAGACCTCCTGAATCAGAAACTCTGGGATGAGGATTGATAATCTGTATTTCTTTTGTTAAAAAGTTAAAAAAAATTTTTTTTAAGTTCTTGATATTGAAATAGAGATTTACCCTCCCAAATTGCAAAAGAATACAAAAGACGTTCTTATACCCTTCACCCAGCTTCCCCCAATGTTGCCGTCTTACATAATCACAGTGCAGTGATCATAACCAGGAGTGATACTGATACAACCCTATTACCTAATCTACAGACTTTATCTAAATTTTATCAGTTGTCCTTCTCTTCTTGAGATCCAATCCGGGATTATACATTGCATTTAGCTGCCATGTTACCGTATTCTCTTTAAATCTGGGGCAGGTCTTCAGCCTTTCTTTGTCTTTCATGATCTGCGTACTTTGAAGACTCCTCACTCGTTATATGTAGGCTGTCCTACAGTTTGGGTTTGCCTGGCGTTTTCTCACAATTAAATGCCAGTTATGCGTTTTTGGTAAGAGCACCGCAGAAGTAATGTTGTGCCCTTTCCGTCCATTGCGTTGGGGATACATGATGTCTATACATCTTATTACCTGTGATGTTAACTTTTTCACTTGGTGAAGATGGTGTCTGCCAGATTTCTCCACTGCAAAATGATAATTTTTTTCCCTTCTGTAATTAATAAGCATCATATTTTGAAGCTTTATAAATATCATTTTTTATCATTATTTCACATATTAATTTTAGCATTCATTGGTGATTCTTGCCTGAAACAAATATTAACGTGCCATTTGTCAATGATTTTTTTCCTAGTTCCATCCTTTCCTCTCTATTAATTGGAATTTTATTGTAAGGAAGAGCTTTCTCTTCTTCCTCATTGGTTGATTAAATTGCTTCTTATATCAGTATGGACTCATGGGTATTTATTTTGTTCTGTGAATTACAATCCATGTGTTAATTTGCTAGAGCTGCCATGAGGAAAAGTGTCAGGGACTAAATGGCTTAAACAGCATAAATTTATCGTCTTACACTTCTGGAGGCTTGAAGTCTGAGATCAAGGTATCAGAAGGGCTGGTTCTTTATGAGCCTCTCTCCTTGACTTGCAGATGGTTGTCATCTCCGTGTGTCTTCATCTGCCTCTGTATAACTATATCCTAATACCCTCTTATAAGGATACAAGTCATATTGGATTAATGCCCACCCTAATAAGTTTATTTTTTCTGAACTTTTTTGCAAGGGGAGAAAAATATTTATTTTTTTAAATGGAGGATAATTGCTTTACAATGTTGTGTTGGCCTCTGCCATACAACAGTGTGAATCAGTCATAAGTATACATATGTCCCCTCCCTCTTGAACCTCCTTCCCACCCTCCTATCCCACCTATTCCTCTAGGTTGCTAATGACTTTAACTTAATTACCTCTTAAAGACTCTACCTTTAAATATAGTCATAGTTTAAGGTACTGGGGGTTAGGACTTCCGTATATGAATTTTGGGCAGATATAATTCAGCTCATAACAACCTATGACCGTCATTATATTTTGTTGCTCAAATCATCCCCGGTTTGGCCATTGGAAACCCCATCATGGTGGCTCCTGCATCCTTTCTTCCTTCCCCTCATAGTTTTTGTGTGCCTTCTTGCTTTTCAATACCGCAAGATGTTCTAGGCATATCTTTTACTTTTTCTTCCCCAGCCCTGGAATTATGCATTTCTCCAAGAAGCCCTCATTCTTTCTGTTGGAGGATCATAGTGGTCATCTCCTGGATGCTTCTGTGGCAGGCTGAAGTTTGAGAATCTCTTATAAACTGGTTCCGAGCCCGGGCTTGAATCCAGTTGTATCCCTTCTTAGATGAGTGACATTCAGTTAGTCACTTGATCTCTATATGTCTGTTTACTCTCCTGATGAAAGGGTGTAATGCTACCCATCTCCCAGGGTGGGTATAGGATTGGGTGATGTGTTACATAAAGCATTTTTCACACCCCCATCTCATAATCAATGCCCTATAATGATTGGCTTTCATTATTAGGTGATCATTTCTAAAGGCCGAAGACTCAATAACACATTTTCATCTGGGAAATAGATTCTAGAGGGATTCCCAAGCATGCCTTAGTGACCTATTAGATTAAATTTTACAATTGGGGAATTGTGATCTTGAGATCATAGCTGGCATTTCCCAGGTAGATCACAGAAGCCCATCCTGGAGGATTTCTTCTGGGTTCTAATGTTCCACCATCATCCCCAACACACTGGGTATCTGAGGGAAGGTTGTGGGTGTGACAGGGAGTCTGGATTTAATTCCTCAACTCATGGTTTGGTTTCTAGTCTCCAGGTGGGCCAGGCCACCTCCCTTGAAACCCAGGAGTTTTAGCTCTTATTCCTTCTCCATTTGGAAGACCACCTTCTAAAGAGTAATATGGTGTGGGGGAGGGGTGACGTGCCAAGGGTTTTAGTTTTCAGTTGCCAGGGCAACAGGGGATCATGGTGAGTGGGAGAGGTCATAGCTATGAAGAAGACAGAGCAAGGCTGTTCCGGTTTTTATTACGTTTGTTAATTATCTCTGTCTTTTTTTTGCAGAGAGCACGGATAACTTTGTCTCTTGTAAGTCTCTTTTACCTTTTGCTTTGAAAGTGATTTATTCTGATACTTTTGGTGACTATTGAGTCCAGATAGCCCTCTTTCCTGTTCTATCACCATCCCCAGACCCATGTCCACTGAGAGGATCTGAGTGAACCATGAAAGGAGAGCAGAAACTCTTCTTGGGCAGTTCCAAGCCCATGCCTCTTAGACGGTCACTTGCTGCCTCAGTTCTCCTGCAGTTTTCTAGGGTCTGACCATGGTGCGAGTCTTCCTACCTAGACAGAGAGAGGTGGTGTCAGGAAGCATGTGGGGCTCACGTGCCCCGGTGGGCCCGTGTTGAGCATCTCAGTTGTTCTTGCAGAGAGAATGTGGAGCCTATGATGTCAGTGTTTGTCACCTGCTTCAAGAGCCAGGGAATTTGGCTAGAACCCACCTAGGTGGCGCTAGTGATAACGAATCTGCCCGCCAGTGCAAGAGACCTAAGAGACATGGGTTCAATCCCTAGATCAGGAAGATCCCCTGGAGGAGGGCATGGCAAACTACTCCAGAATTCTTGCCTGGGAAACCCATGGACAGAGAGGAGCCTGGCGGGCTACAGTTCATGGGGTTGCAAAGAGTCAGACACAGCTGAAGCAACTGAGGACGCAAGACAAGTGGAGCTGTGACTGGCCAGGTCTCCCAGAGGCTCATCTGTCTTTAAGTGAAATTACTGAGGCTCAGTCTATAAGTGATTCGGGGCCAGGACTAGACAACTCCCTGGATTTGGGGGTTTGCTCGTGGACTGTAGGGGAACCCATATTTATTCCTTTTCCTTTTGTCCCCCATGGGAGAGGAATGGTGACAGCTGAGGTCATTTCAGCTTCCTATGTGGCCTGAGACAGCAGACGGTCTTTTTTAGGACATGCATTGTTGTTCTGGAGAAGGAAATGGCAACCCACTCCAGTGTTCTTGCCTGGAGAATCCCAGGGACGGGGGAGCCTGGTGGGCTGCCGTCTATGGGGTCGCACAGAGTCGGACACGACTGAAGCGACTTAGCAGCAGCAGCAGCAGCATTGCTGTTCGGCTCAGATGTAAATATCACCTGTAATTCCTTTATTTGTCCTTGGTCTTAGAGGACTTGTCCTCTCACAGAACATGCCTCTGGAGAAATTTGAACCGGGGGTGTCTCTGGATAAGTTGGTGATTCCAGATGGAGGTCCGAGGGAGGCTTGGCTGCTCCTCCAGGCCTTGCTGGGAAGACCTGGTGTTTCCTAGTCAGATAAACTTGTTGCTTAACTGAAGCTGCCACTGTGCTCTGAAATCTGCCTCAGGGCAATGGATAGTGGGTAGTTTGTGGGGCCACAGACCTCCTGGATCTCAACTGAGGAGTGAAGAGGGAACAGGAAGGGCGTAGAAAGAAGGGACAGGATAAGGGATGCAGAGAGGAGCTGTGTGTAGCCAGAGCTGCCTTCATGGACAAAATGGGCTGAATCCAGACCCTGGCTGTGATCCCAAACCATCTCCTTTCCTCTTATCTATCCAATAGCTCATGGTCCATGTTGCCCAGGTTAGGGTTAGGCTATTTACTCTGGGATGTGAATCAGGGGATGAGGGTGAAGGCTCTTTATGCCTATGCAGTCTGTCCTTGAGCTGTCAACACCTGCCAGGGAGCCTTTGGGGATCTGGTCTCTGGGGACTCCTGCAAAGCCTGGACAGGTCAGACAGAGTCTGACTTAAAAGGCATATTCTCTAGGAAGAACTTTCGAGAAAGCTTGGGAGTTGGGTAAGAACTGTGGGGGAGGTTCTTGTGGCCAGCAAACCAACGACTCTCCTGTTTTTCTGTTTGGTTTCAGTCTACGAAGTGAGCCCCACCCCTCCTATCACTGTGACCCACAAACCAGAGGAAGACACTTTTGGGGTGAGTCACTTCTTGGTCAAGAGAAATGTGTTACTGATGCAGTGGTTTTCCGCCTTCTGTTTTAAGTTGTCAACTTTTCCAAACACTGCCTTGTTTGGAACTATGGCATAAAGAAGCTGTGATGAATGACCTCCTCTCAGGTGGTTGAAGCTTGATGAGAATAATTCATTGAGGAAATCTCTGAGGATCTGCTTTAAGCCCCAGGGCTTGGAAGAGAAAAGTTTGAGAATTCCCACTCCATCAGCAGCCAGCTGGGCCTGACTTGAAGGGGCTTCTAATTGTACAACCTTTTACAAAAGTCAGAGTTGTCCGGGGTATCTTCTTGGGTGGGAGGTGCCCCTACCCCGTCTCAGAGCCTGAGATTTCTCTGGGGAGGAAAGGAAAGAGGTCTTTTTAGAATCTCATGGTTAAGAATATTAGCCCAAGCAGGTCAATGTGAAGATGCAGGATTTACTTGCTAATTAAAACCACAATGAGACAATAGACAGAAGCCTCTCTGGGCTTCCTCCTGCGTCTGTTGGGATGGCCCCAGCTGAGAGGGCTCAGAAAACTGAATCATGGAAGTTTTCTCTAATTGATTTGGGTAATTTATTTTTTGATGTTCGTAGAACCTTATAAATTATGTCTTCTCAAGACTTTCCTCAGTCTGAGAAGTTCTGGAGTTTACTGAAGTTCTGGGAGGGCTCCGGTTGCTACTACAACAGGGCTGTTCTCATCTGAGCCCGTGTGTTACTCACACAGCCCTCGGGTTTTCAGTAACTGTGCTTGCTTGTCTGTGTTTGGCTCCTAACAGGTATCCATAGCAGTTGGACTTGCTGCTTTTGCCTGTGTCCTGTTGGTGGTTCTGTTTATCATGATCAACAAGTATGGGCGACGGTCCAAATTTGGAATGAAAGGTAAGGTGGGCTGTTCATTTGCGAGGGTTGCATCGGGAACCATGGCCCCTTTTGATCAAAAGATGCTGTTTTAATCTCTTTCTGCTCTCTGAGAGGGTCTCTCGTGGTGGGCTTAAGTGGCCCTGGCTGGTGACTCCTGTCTACACCTTTATTATTGGTAATGATGGATTGAAGGCAGTGTCGGTGTCTGTGAGGACCAGATTGTGGACCACTTGGTTTTTCTGTGATGACTGAAAACATGGCTTCAGTGGGCCGGTGCCAAGATGATGCAGAGAGGTTAAGAAAGTAAAGTGAAAATTTGTTTAAGCAAGGAGACACTCTTAGAGGGAGAGCAGGCAGACAGATGAGGGATTCATCTGTCTGGGTCTCTTTGGCAAGCCAGTGATGAGGGGCATATAAATGAACGGGCAGAATATTCACTGGGGAAGGAGGGGTTTGGGGGTAGACTTCCCTGATTTTTCATCCCAGCTCCATTTTCCCGAGGGGAGGAGGAGCTTCTGTCCCTGTTTAGCTTAGATCAAAAGTGTCATGGCCTTTGTGCATGATGAATACTTCCTATCTGTAAGGCTAACCTTGTTCTAATGAGAGGGTGTGTGCGTGCTAACTCTCTTCAGTTGTGTCCGACTCTTGGTGACTCCGTGGACTGTAGCCCAGCAGGCTTCTCTGTCCGTGGGATTCTGGAGTGGGTTGCCATGCCCTCCTCCAGAGGATCTTCCCTACCCAGGGATCAAACGCGCATCTCTTATGTCTCCTGCGTTGGCCGGTGGGTTCTTTACCAATAGTGCCACCCGGGAAGCCCAGCATGTAATGAGAACATAATGAGTAAAAGATGACGGTTACACTCAGGAGGTTCCTGCCTTTCCTTACCTATCTTTGTTTGCTGCCTGAACCCTTATCACCCAAAATATGTGGTTTCCTGTCAGTCTGAAGGTCCCTGCTTTCCTTTGTCTGCCTATGGACCCCTTCTGTTTACAGGATGCATGGTTTCTGGCCACCTGTCTCCTGCCCGTGTTTCTCTACTCAAACCTAGCTGCCTGCCTCCTGAAACAAAGGGACTTTCTGAGTAACCAGGTTTTGCGTTTGTCTGCACCTATGTGTGGAGTTGTGATGAGAAGGCATTCAGAGAGTTAGATGTTGGTGGTAGCCTCTGGCATTGAAAGTGGCCCATGCAGGGTATTCCAGCACATGGGTTTACACAGAGTTCCAGAAACGATGCCAACAGCATCATGATTGCTAAATTTGCTGCCCGGTTCCCACCACACAGAGCACTCAACCCCACGAACACTGGGATCGGGCGTGAGACGTGGCTCTCCACCAAGATTTGGGTTAAGGGGACTGGCACAAAAGGGGTTAATATGGTAAATTAGCATCCATCTGCCTGGTCCCAGGATGGATCTGACCAAATGGCTCAAGGGACGCCGGGTACCAATGTTTAAACAGAAACTTGAATTTCAAGATATATTCCCAGCTGGGGTTTCCATTTATGGCTGATGTTAATAGGAGATGGGTGGGGAGAGCTGATGAAGGGTTTGACAGGCCATCAGGTTCCTGAGGTAGGATTCAGGGTGGAGTTTTCTGATGAGATTATGGGGTCCAGAAAGATGATTTCTATGACTTCTGCACCAGAGCTGGTGTCTGTGGTGGGGGTCTTGACCTGGGGACTCAGGGACTGAAGGGGAAAAGCATAAAAGATTCACAGGGACAGTGCTCCCTTGAATTCAATGTGGGCTTCTCAGGTGGCTCAGTGGTAAAAACCCACCTGCCAGTGCAAGAGACATAAGAGACGAGGGTTTGATCCCTGGGCCAGGAAGATTCCCCTGGAGAAGGAAATGGAAGCTCACTCCAGTATTCTTGCCTGAAGAATCCCTTGGACAGAGAAGCCTGGCTGGCGACAGTGCACGTCAGATACTCAAAAGAGTCTGTGACTGTCCTATAAATCTAGAACACTGATGTATAGCAAGAGATATGGTGTGGAGAACCAGAAAGGTAGGAAACGGGACAGACTGCCTGGCTTCCTAGGAGCCTCCCGCCTCTCTCTGCTCTTGGTTAAGCTGAACAAGTCCCAGCAAGGCAAACCAGGCTTTCTTGAAGTATGTGAAATATTTCGTCCAAGAGAAATATGCACACAGGCAAATTATAAAACTTTCTATGTATACATATATAGAAGCTTGGCCCAAAGCCAGATGACTTATTAAACAAGAGGAGCCCATGGTCAGGTACCTTGGCTGGAGACATTTTATCTGCCAGTACCCCACATGCCAAATAGGGTTTCACAGGTTTGGAAGATAAGCCATCATCCTGTAAGGTTGGAGCCTGCAGTCTTCTTTTAAAAAAGATAATTAATTAATTTTTGGCTGTGCTGGGTCCCCTTGTTGCTGCACAGGGCTTTCTCTAGTTGCAATGAGCAGGAGCTACTCTCTCACTGTGGTGCACGGGCTTCTTACTAAACATGGTTTCTCTTTTTGCAGAGCACAGGCTGTAGGGTGCTCCGCTTTCAGAAGTTGTGGCATGCGGGCTTAGTTGCTTCACAGCATGTGGGATCTTCCCGGAGCAGGGATCGAACCCATGTCCCCTGCATTGGCAGACATATTCTCTGCCACTAGACCACCAGGGAAGTCCCTGAGTCTTCAATCTTAGCATCATGCTTGGAGTCCTGGCTTTGAGGACCTAGTGCTATCTCTTGTGCAGACTTTTCCTACCTCGGAAGGAACTTTCCTTTGTCTTCCTCCCTTCACCTGAGAAAACAGCAGAGCCTTGAGCAAAGGGAAGAATGAGGCATTCCTGCTTTCCCCACCGAGAGGCGCGCCACCCGCTGAGACCCTGCCACAAGCTTGGCAGCGCTGTGAGAGCAGATTTTTCCTATTAATTGTCATCCGGTTTCTGGAACAGCGTGTCCCCATGTCGGATGGATTAGGCAGCACCCAGGGCGGCGCCTTCCCCTCAGCTGTCCTTGGAGCCTCTCCCAGCGCCTGCTCCCCTCTCTCAGGCTGAACTGCTGTCGTCGGTCCCTATTGAGCTACAAGAACATGTCCATGAAGTTGGCAGTGAAATATTCCTTAAACTTAGGTGACCTAAAGAAGTTCCGCTAAAATGAGAGGCAAGATGAGATGGTGTATTGAAGGCTGACCCTGTTTAGAATTAAGCCTGCATCTTTCTGCTCTTTATTACACCTGATAGTATTTAGTTCTCATCTTAGGATGACTAGCAAATGCCCCAGGCTGCATCCTCCCTTGATCTTTGATTGCCAGAGGGCATCCCAATCCAGGAAAAAAAAAGGGGGGGGCAAAGATGTGGGTACCAGAAACCCCCCAACTCTGAAGCAGGCAAAATTCCTTCTAGTCTGAGCCACCCCATCCCCAGCTTTGAATTTTCAACTCTGGGTTAGAATCTATAATGTCACTTAATTGCTCTTTGTTCCCAGCAAAGTTACTTAACTTCTCACGGCCTCTGTTCCCCCAACTTCAAAATGATGCAGTGACCCCACCTCCCTCTTCGGATTGCCCTGAGTGTTAAGATCTGTGTGTGCCTGATGTTTGCAAGGGTGCCTGTGGTTGTCGTTTTCTTCTCTTCTTTGTGTATAAGCCTTTCCAGGCTCCTTTTATTCTCCTTCCAGGAAGGGCTGCCCTCCCAAGACTTAATCATGCCCTACTTTGTCCTGCACAGTATTTAGTAAAAATAGTTTTCTTCTGCCCTAATCCTCAGATCAGATCAGTCGCTCAGTCGTGTCCGACTCTTTGCAACCCCATGAATCGCAGCACGCCAGGCCTGCCTGTCCATCACCAACTTCCGGAGTTCACTCAGACTCACATCCATCGAGTCAGTGATGCCATCCAGCCATCTCATCCTCTGTCGTCCCCTTCTCCTCCTGCCCCCAATCCCTCCCAGCATCAGGGTCTTTTCCAATGAATCAACTCTTCACATGAGGTGGTCAAAGTACTGGAGTTTCAGCTTTAGCATCATTCCTTCTAAAGAAATCCCAGGGCTGATCTCCTTCAGAATGGACTGGTTGGATCTCCTTGCAGTCCAAGGGACTCTCAAGAGTCTTCTCCAACACCACAGTTCAAAAGCATCAATTCTTTGGCACTCAGCCTTCTTCACAGTCCAACTTTCACATCCATACATGACCACAGGAAAAACCATAGCCTTGACTAGATGAACCTTTGTTGGCAAAGTAATGTCTCTGCTTTTCAATATGCTATCTAGGTTGGTCATAACTTTCCTTCCAAGGAGTAAGCGTCTTTTCATTTCATGGCTGCAGTCATCTAGGGCACTGTTATTATTTCGCTCAGACGTCATCTGTCGTGTTAGACCAGGAGTGATTTGTCAGAGAAGCCTGTGATCACTCTGCCCGTATACCTGAAACTTTGCAGTCTGTGACAAATGGTTATTGAACTTAGAAATGAATGACTTTATTTTTACTCATTAAAAAAAAAAAAAGCACAGCTTGTTAATCAGTAATGGGCTAGTTAGGGCTCATTTGGAAATCTGAGCTGTCTGCGCAGTGGGAGGGAGAGTGGGGATGATCTGGGAAACTCATAAATAATTCCCACCATCCACATCTGAGGGCCTGGAACACAATGTGTGGATGGGAAGGACTTATTCAAATGAATTCCTTCTGAGAAATTAAAAAATATTAAAAAATACGAAGATTAGTTAAACAAACACTCGTATTCCATTCCTGCCACTCAGAATGAGCAAACTCACTGTTTTGTTCTATACTGCATCTAATTTTTTGTTCTTATTACTGATAAAAAACTAAAATGGCTTTAACCGTCACCCCTGGTCCCACGGCCCCTCCCATTTCCCTAGGCCGTCATTAGCCTGAGTTCACTGTGCATCCAGCGGTTCACTTGTTTCGTCTCTCTCCCGGTATCTCTGCCTCTCTTTCTCTGCTGTCTCTGCACACCCACACTTACCCTCATGGTTCTCTCCCAACCAACCTCACACTCTGTCAAATTAGCAACTGCCTCCACCCTATGACAATCTTAGTGCCCAAGTGTGAAAACCAGTTCAATTTTATAATTCTACTTATATGTATATATATATATATATGTGTGTGTGTGTGTATTTATGCATATATATATATAGGCGATGGCACCCCACTCCAGTACTCTTGCCTGGAAAATCCCATGGACGGAGGAGCCTGGTAGGCTGCCGTCCATGGGGTCGCTAAGAGTCGGACACGACTGAGCGACTTCACTTTCACTTTTCACTTTCACGAATTAGAGAAGGAAATGGCAACCCACTCCAGTGTTCTTGCCTGGAGAATCCCAGGGACGGGGGAGCCTGGTGGGCCGCCATCTACGGGGTCTCACAGAGTCGGACACGACTGAAGTGACTTAGCAGCAGCATACATAGGTTATTTTTTGATATTACAGTTGCCTTTGTCAACAGATATCTAGAAAATAGTCAAAAATATTGGGTTGGCCAGAAAGCTTGTTCGGATTTTTTCCATCACCTCTTATGGAAAAACCACCTTTCTGGCCTATGCAATGTGTATATCTCTGTCTCTTATAGACCTTTTTAATAAATTTTATTTGGATAAGAGAATGTGAGTGCCAGAAGTTTTAATTAAAGACCGCAGACTCCCAAGAATTGTCATAGATATGGGCAAGATGTGAAGATATACATATTATATATGTATATATATTATATATGTATATACATATTGTATATGTATATATATGTATATATGTGTGTATACATATTACATATGTATACACATGTGTATACATATGACATATGTATATATATTGCATGTGTATATATATGTATACATATGTGAGTATATTTATAAGATGCATGACTTTGTGTATGTTTTAATGTATGCACATGTTATGCTGCAAGCACCCTTCCGCTTCTTGCTTTATTTACCTGTCGTTTGTTAGAGTTTTCGCCATGTTGGTATGTATAGGCATTCCACTGAGCAGTTGTTTTATTGGAGATTAATGTATGGACCAGAGCTTATACAAATGAACTGAAAATGCATTGTCTCAGACATCTTTTCACTGTTATCAGCTGCCATCCTGTTGATCAAAATTCTGGGCTGGGGAGAGGTCTGGATTCTCTCCTGTGGAGGCGTGAGGATTAGAGTTCCTCTCCTCTTGTGATCACAGAGATTCTAAAATGAGGCTGAGTGTCCGGTGGGGATTCTTTGGATTGTTGATGAAGCCCTGTGCTTTCGAGCAGGATGATCCTGAAGTACTTGGTGTGGTGTAGGCACTGGCCAGTCAGAACAGACACCAGCCCTCCTGCTGGGCAGGGCCCTGGGGCTCCCTGCGGGGTCGTGTGTTAACTCATGATCATTGCTGGATCATGGGGTGATTGAGGGGTGGGTGGTTGGGAGGTTCAGGGCAGGGGTCATTTACTGGGAGGTACAGAAATAAATGGGTTTCCCAGGTGGCTCGATAATAAACTGCCTACCAATGCAGGAACCACTGGAGATGTTGGTTCATCCCTGGGGTTGGGAAGACCCCCTGGAGAAGGAAATGGCAACCTGCTTCAGTATTCTTGCCTGGGAAGTCCTATGGACAGAGGAGCCTGGCAGGCTGCAGTCCACGGGGTCGAAAAAGAGTTGAACGTGACTTAGTGACTAATACAGCAAACAACAGAAATATTTAAAAATAGTTCATTATTTTAACATCTAATTATACTGTGCCCATGCATCCTGGGCCTGAAAGTGACATGGCTTAGAATGTATACCATGCTTATTCATAACATATGCTATTTTAAAATTATACATCAGAAGATCACGACAGGGATCTAGCCAGGCTTAACAACATTAGTATTTACAGATGAGAAAATGAGGCATAGGAGGTGCAAGAAAAGAGGTGACTTACTCTGGTTTCTCAGTCTATTAAGCTGGGTTGGGCCTAGAATTCCCCTACCTTGCATTCTCACCCATTTTTCATGGCAACTAGAATGACCTAACTGCTTTGTGTTGGCTGTCTCACCGTGAAGAGCCACAGTCCATCTGCCTTCTTTGTTTCACATGGTTGTTAGAATGATGACCAGGTAAAAGATGCTTTGTCTCAATCTGTCTTTAAATAACTGAACAGGTCCTGTAATTCTCATATAAGGTGACTCATTATTATTATTTTTTTTAAATTTTATTTTATTTTTAAACTTTACATAATTGTATTAGTTTTGCCAAATATCAAAATGAATCCACCACAGGTATACATGTGTTCCCCATCCTGAAGGAAGCAAATATGTGGGCTTTCTGGAGCCTGTAAAAAGAGCATACATTTGGAGGACTGCCTTGATGGTCCAGTGGCTACGATTATGTGCTCCCAATGCAGGAGACCCAGGTTCAGGAAATAAGTCCAGTATTTCTTCTTGATAGTTCCCTGGTTAGGGAGCTAGATCCCACAGGCCACACCTAAGACCAGACGCAGCCAAGTAAAGAAATAAATATTTTGAAAAAAAACCCAACAAAGGTCTTTGGTGCCCTGCGTCAGTAACTGGGGGCAGAGACTAAAATATATATATATATTTTAAAAAGACCATACATTCTTTGGTCTGTCTTATCTGACTACCTCTTATGTATGTGTGTATTTAGGTATGTGTGCATGCTCAGTTGTTCCTGACTCTTTCCAACTCTTTGCAACTTCGCCAGGCTTCTCTGTCCATGGGATTTTTCAGGCAAGAATACTGGAATGGGTTGCCATTTCCTCCTCCTGGGGATCTTCTGACCCAGGGATCGAAGCCAGGTCTCCTGCACTGATGCCTGCATTGGCAGGCATCGAGGATATCCACTGAGCCATTGGGGAAGTCACGTAAGCATCTTTATATATATCCAGATGAGAGTTACTCTGGCAGTGAACTTCCTTTGTCTTGGTTCCCTCTTACTTTCACAGAAGAACCAGAATAATCATTTATTAGAGTTGAAACAGACCTTAGACTTATTAGGCTAATGTCCCCATTGTACAAGAAAGGAAAGAGACCCAGGGAAATGAAATGGCATGCCATAATACATGGCTAGCTAGAGCAATGCTGGCCTGCTTTCCTTCATATGTGGTGTGCGCAGAGAGTCTGGGAGATGAAGCTGGATTATGAATAAATAAGCTTTGCTTATTCAGTATTTTATCTAATCATCTTTGAATACCATCCTACTTCAACGGGGCTTCCAAAAGTATGAAACTGCTTTTCTCAAGCTGGGACACACCTCGCCTGAGGAAAAGATGGGAGCTGATGGAAGAGTCTTGCTTCCCAGGTTTACAGGGCATCCTTTCTCTCTTTCTGGACACATTGGGGACCACCTGGCAAGGCAGAGGAAGAGGGAGGCTGGGAAGGAAAAGCTGCCTGGGCTTCTGGTAAAACCTTAAGAGCTTCATCTGCTTGTCGTCCATCCTAATGGTTGGATGTGTGCTGGTGCCTCTGATGCGCCTGTAGACGGGCACTCCAGGATTGTTCCATTGTGAATTAGCTTCAGCTAATAGGTACTTAAAGTGAAGTGGTTGCCTATTTGATTATGATTGGGGGTTATTAACATTTTTCCCCTCCATAAACAGATGGTAACTGTCCTCCAAGTGGATTGTAGAATCATGCCAGAGTCTTGAATTTGGAGGTACAGGCTGCTGCCAAAAGAGCCTGGGGGCGGCTGCCCACGTTGAATGGCCTTGTTGTGCCTCCGGTGTAACTGCTTGGTTCAAGGGGATGGTTAGACTTGGGAAGGAATCATTTCTGCCCTCTCTCCTAAGCTGGGGACAGTGGACTCAGAAGGGTTCTTCCAGGGTTGGGAGGGGTCCTATCCTAAGGTTTGATCCTCTCACTGGCATTTCTTCTTCTGTTGGGAGAGAGAATCCCTGTATTTATAGCTGGGAGCACAGAGCCATGGAATTGATACAAGAGTGGGTTAGAGACAGAGACTTCTGAGCCAGCTGGAAGGGGCCCTGGGCCCTGGACGAGGCCACCATTGGTGCTGCTGATGTGGTAGCTTCTTTTGTCTTGGGAAATACACTTATCTGGCCTTGATTTTGAGGCTTCTGAGCTTGGTGCTAGTGGGAAAGAACCCACCTGTCTATGCAGGAGACACAAGAGACGCCGTACTGCCACCACTGGTCATGTAAGACTGCCCTGCTCTGTTCCTCTCTCAGGGTATCCGGGAACCAGCTGTTTTCCAGCACCGACTGACTCTTCTATTTGAAGAGAAATCCCTGTTTTGTTTTTTTTTTTTTGAGTCTGATACAAAATGTTTCTCTACTGTAACTACCTGCTTGCAGGCTGTTCTTGGCAGGTCCCTGCTTCCTGCAGCAGGGCCAAGGGTGGCCAACGTGCCTGCCCTACAGCCAAAGCCATTGTCTCTCTGATTCATCTGATTTTGGCAGCAGAACACAGTTCTTGCTAGCCCATGCCATTGCAACAGGTTCCCACAGGGTTAACAGCCCTTTGATACTTCAGATTAGAAGTTCTCAGCTTTGCGTCCCCTGCTTCACATGTGACAAAGGACTGTCAGCCACATACCTTTGCCCTCCTGCAGGAATAACCAGGTTTTTCGACAAATAATGGCCCTTGCAGTAGCTTGATACCTAAAAAAAATAGATGAGCATACCAGTTAGCAAAAGAGATTTTTAAAACTAGGAATAAATCAGGTCCATGCTAATTTTTACTCTTAAAAAAATTCACAAACTTTGGTGTTTTATTAGCCACCCAAAGTCCTGGTGACAGACTTCCTTTCTGATCCAGAAATCTGTCTCTGTCTTGGTACTAGGCTGGAGGACTAAGAGGGTAAGGGGCTGCCAGCCATGATTTTCTCACAGTGTCCTTGGCCCAACGTGGTTTGCACCCCTGCACAGTCAAGCTGCAGAAATAGTCCCAGCAGGATCCCCTGTCTTCTTACAGCACGTTGTTTCCATCTCTGTATCTTCTCCTGCGGGTCCTGGGGGCTTTGCACTTGCCCTGAAGAGGAGGGACCATGGACTCTGTTTAATGGAAGCTTCCACAATGGCTGCAGTGCCTGAGCCCTGGGTTTAGGTAGCCTGTTCTCTCGTGAACTCTGCAGAAGCTTAGGGATGTCCAAAGAGTGGCTCATGGAACCACAGGCAGCAAAGCAGAGAGATGAAAATGGCAGTTGATGGGGGAACACGATTTTGGGCTCAGGGAGAAAAACCACACAAGGAAAATAATGTGAGACAAGAGAACCACTGCGAATCCCTGGTCCCAGCTCCCTCTCAGTCCGCTTTGTGCTGAGCATCCTCCAGGGGGATGAGCCAGATGAGGCGGAGGAGGGGTGTGCTGCAGGAGTAGGAAGGGCAGCCTGGATCGGGCTGGGGCTCAGCCCCCAGGGGTGTCTGCCACCCGCTCCGGGCCGGGACATCCCGAGGAAGAAGAAGAGCGTCCAGTTGTTCCCTTCCTGGTTCTAGTGACATCCTCTCTTTCTCCCTTCCTTGATACCATGGTATGTTTATTTTAGAGATTCATCAGGTCACTCTGGCACTCACCCCGTTATTCTTTCTTCCTGTATTCATTCTGCCGCCACAAGCCAGAGACATCCTTGCTGACATCCTTGCACGGGTCCCCAAACCAGCTTCCTCCTTGACAGGACCAGCTGCCTGATTTGTGGGACCCGGTGCAAAATCTTCCCAAAGTACTAGAATTTCAGGGCAGCTACGGCAGAGACTTACACCCTAATCATGGGGCTCTTCTGAGCGTGGAGTCAGGGTCAGGCTGGTGAAGCCCGCTAAGCTTGCTGAACACCGGCTCCAATGCGGTTTCAAGCCCTGGCGCCTGTATCTTTTCCTGCATGGCCATGAGGGGAACTGATCTTTCTATACTTCTTTTTTAAAGAGAAGTTGAGAAGTTGGGGGTGTCAGCTGATTTTCACTTCTGATCATAGTAAGGGAAGATTATGGGGACACTGGGCATTTAATGGGTACTTACTGTATGTTGTTCATTGTTCAGTTACCAAGTCATATCCAGCTCTTTGCGACCCCATGGACTGCAGCTTCCTTGGGGAAGGAAGGCTTCCTTGTCCTTCACCATCTCCTGGAGTTTGCTCAAACTCATGTCCACTGAATCAGTGATGCCATCCAACCATCTTATCCTCTGTGGCCCTCTTCTCCCCCTGCGTTCAGTCCTTCCCAGCATCAGGTTTTTTTTTTTTTTTTTCTTTTTTTTCCCCCCATGAGTTGACTCTGCATCAGGTGGCTAACGTGTTGGACCTTCAGCTTCAGCATCAGTCCTTCCAGTGAGTATTCAGGGTTGATTTCCTTTAGGATTGACTGGTCTGATCTCCTTGCTGTCCAGGGGATTCCCTAGAGTCTTCTCTAGCACCATATTTGGAAAGCATCAATTCTTTGCTGCTCTTACTGTATGCCTGCCCTGCCTTACTTACTGAATGTCAGATGTCTAATATACCTTATAACATTTAGTTCTTATATGTGACTATTCTCCCCATTGTAAGGATGAGAAAGATGCTCAGACTGGCTAACTTGCCCTGTGTTGTGTGACTGGTGAGTAAGAAAACCAGATTTTAATTGAGGTCACTCTAAATCAATGGTTCTCAATCTTTGCTGCACATTCCAATCACTTGGTCAAATTGTTTAACTCCATCAACCCAGGCGGCACCTCAGACCAATTAAATTCGATTCCGGAGGTGAAACTAGGGCATGGGAATGTTTTTTAATGCCTCAGGCGATTTCAATTGTGCAGCCAAGTTTGAGAACCAGGCCAAGATGCAGCTGCATATAGCCTCCCAGGTCATGTATGCAGTCTCTAGACTGATCTATCTGATCACCTTGGGAACTTGGGAAACATGCAAATGCCTGGGATTCACTCCACACCCACTAGGTCAGACCTGGGATGAAGTGGGGGTGATTTTGATGCTCAGTAACGTTTCATGACCGTGGCTCATGAATCCTGGGAGATGCTGGGGATCTTGGGAAAACGCAGATTCTAATTGAACAGATCGGACAAGGGCTGAGATCTAAGTTTCCAAAGGATGTTTCTCCAGGGCCCACAGTTCAGGTAACGAGGATTAAGTGAAAACCCCAGGCCTGTGATCTGGGGACTTAGGTCAATCACATCTCTGCTTTTCATTTCTTCCTGCACATCATGACCAAAATCAGCCTGCCTCAAAGGCTTACTGTACTAGCTGTGATAATGTGAGTCCTGGAGGAAGAAATGGCAATCTACTCCAGTTTCTTGCGTGGAAAATTCCATGGGCAGAGGAGCCTGGCAGGCTATAGTCCATGGGGTCACAAAGAGTCAGACACAACTGAGCATGCACACACAACAACAATATTGACTATCAGATTACAAAATAGAACCATGACTTCTAAGGTATTTGAGTTCTACCCTGGGCTTTCCTAGTAGCTCAGACAGTAAAGCATCTGCCTGCAATGCAGGAGACCCAGGTTTGATTCCTGGGTCAGGAAGATCCCCTGGAGAAGGAAATGGCAACCCACTCCAGTATTCTTGCCTGGAGAATTTCATGGACAGAGGAGCCCAGCAGGCTACAGTCCATGGGGTTGCAGAGAGTTGGACACAACTGAGCGACTAACACATACTCTTTGGGTAGCTAAGCCTCGCTTTTTTCCAAAGCAGTTTCTGTAGTGGATCCCTTGGTTTACACCGAACTGCCATCTCCTTCCACGCCAGGATACTTTGGAAGGCATGCTGCCACCTCTGATCTCAGTATGAGGTCCATCAATGTAAGAGTTGGGGACAGAGCCCCAGGAAGGTCAGCAGTCAGTGGGCAGGAGGCCTTCCCAGCCCAGAGTCACTTGTGCTCTGGTAATGCCTTTCCTCCTTTAGAAACTTCCATGCCCTGTTTCCTCTTCCTCCCATGGCAGATCTTGGAGGTACCACTGGGGGCTGTAGGAAATCAGAGCAGCTTGGACTGGCAGGCACTGATGTGGATCCGGAATAAGCCTTGTGGGTTAAGTCAGCGGTGGCCCAGGCCACCTGCCAGCCTCAGAGACGCTGTGCTTGGTGGCTGGAATGTTGTTCTCCTCACTCCTGCTGCTCCGGTGGTACTTACCCTGGATGCCTGCCCTGCGCTCCCAATTGACTGTGGAATAAGAGTTGCATAGCTGGCCAGAGACTGGAGCAGCTTCCTTATCAGTTCCAGAAATGCCAGGCCTCTCTACCTGACAGGCATCTGGAGTTCAGAGGGGCCTCGGTGCTGTAGCAGCCGTGCATACCTGTCCCCAGGTGGTGGAGAAGAACGCCAGCATCTGTCTGTCTGCCAACGGGGCCTGATGTGAACCACTAGGAGGGTGCCCAGGTGGTTCCAGGAACTACCTTTCCAAGTGAAGCCTTCCCAATTGACTGAACTCAGTGGGTTGGCCTAGGACCAGTGGAGGGGTGCTGGGGGCCACCCCATGGTTGGCTCTTTAAGGAAAGTGGGCAGGATCTGAGTCCTGTTATTGGCCATGATGTACAGATATGGCTCGAACAGCCTCGGTCGCTGCATAGGCTTGCTTCTCAGGAGGGAAAATGCCTGCCTGACTGGGCTGTGTGTGGGGCTGGAGGCCTTTAAGGAGAAGCACTGTCAGCAATGAGGGGCCGTGCAAGAGAATGGGAAAAATGGACACTCACGTTTTCTGTTGCTGAGTGTGCGGACTGAGGCTGCCTTTCTGGCAAGCTGTTTGGCAAGTTCTGTTATAAAGCTAAAGTCAGAAGAAGCCGATGCCCTAGAAACTCCACTTCTGAGAATTCAGCACCAGGTAGTGGTCACAAACAGCTACCCATCTTGATGTGTGTGGGCATTTATCCCACTGTGACTTACACAGTCAACTGGATCAACCAAGAATTGCTTAAATATCTAGTGATAAATGGCTGGTTAAGCACACGATGCTTTGATATAATTCAGTGAAGATATTTAAACTGACAAGTCATTATTTATTTTTCCAAACTTTAAAACTTTTTATTTTGTATTGGGGTATAGTTGATTAACAATATTGTGGTAGTTTCAAGTGAACAGCAAAGGGACTCAGCCATACATATACATGTATCCATTCTCCATCAAAACCCCTTCCACCCAGGCTGGCACATAACAGTGAACAGAGTTCTCTGTGCTAGACAGTAGGTCCTTGTTGGTATCTGTTTTAAATATAGTAATGTTTCCCAAAGTCTCTAACTGTCCCTTCCTGTGACCTGTGACCAGTCATCACGGCGTCATGCCCCTTCCCTCTGTAGCATCTCAAGCAGTTATTCAGTGTTTGCTGAACGCTCTCCTCTCCCAGAGTTTCGTCAGATTCATGTCCATTGAGTCGGTGATGCTGTCTACCCATCTCATCCTCTGCTGCTCCCTTCTCCTTTTGCCTTTAATCTTTCCCAGCGTCAGGGTCTTTTCCAATGAGTCAGCAAACTCCAGGAGATAGTGAAGGACAGGCAAGCCAGGCGTGTTGCCGTCCAAGGGGTCACAAAGAGGCAGACACGATTGAGTAACTGAACAGCAACAACTCCTCTCCCAGTAGATGAACTGTGCTGGGCTAACTCACAGAGCATCACTGATGCAGCAGACTGCCCCAGGCACAGGGACATGTGAATATCCTCTGGCCACCTTGTGCTGTGCACCCTGAGACCTGAACCTAGACCTCCTCCCCTGACCACTGGTACCCAGTGTTGTGGCTACTGTGATGCGTTGTGTGATCCGAATATTTTCTTGTGATGCCTGGTGATTGCCTGTAAGATAGAGACATTTTCCAGCTAAAAGCTCTTTCCCTGCCTGACTTTTCTCCTTGCACCTCATGGGCGTTCCATGGACAAGAAGATGCTAGATGGACCTGCCTTTCCCTGTGTTTGCTTGGTCCTCTCTCACCCTTGATGTCTCTTCCCTTACCCACTGCCTTTCCACCCCCTCCTCCCCATGTGGCATTGGATCCACAGTATGGCTTCGTCTTCTATCAGCATCACTGAGACGTCTTCCTAGCCTACTAGTCACACACTTGGTGCCCTTTACACCTTAGACAGTGTGTGCGTGCTCAGTCACTCAGTCGTGTCTTACTCTTTGTGACCCCATGGAACTGTAGCCCACCAGTCTCCTCTGTCCTTGGGATTTTCCAGGCAAGCACACTGGAGTGGGTTGCCATTTCCTCCTCCAGGGGATCTTCCTGACTCAGGGATCAAACCTGTGTCTCTTGTGTTTCCTGCACTGGCAGGCATATTCTTTACCACTGCAATGCCTGAAAGGTTGGCAAGGAGTAGTGTCACCAGACAGACATGGTGTCGAATCCCACTTCTGCTGATTGGGAGCTGTGGCACTTACCGTGACTCCTTAACTCTCCTGGGTTTCCATTTCCTCAACTGATGAATGAGCGGGCCAGTTCTCACTATAGATGGTTTTGTGGTAATTAAATAAAATGATGTATATAAAGCAATTAGCTTAGTCCCTGGCCATGTAGTAATCACTCAGTGAATGTGGTGAGGGGAGAAATAATTATGACTTTTGCTCCATTCAGACAAGTGGTAAGTAATCCACAGATGCCATAATGGCTGGGGTTTGCAGCCTTGGGCTTACGTTAGGATTAACCTATGGATCTTTTACAAATTCCAGTGTCCAGGCTGCTCCCCAGACCAATTAAGTCAGAATCTCAGTGGACAGGACCAGACTCTAGTAAAAGGTGCCCGGGTGAGTGTAATGGGCTTTGAATCAAGGCTGTGAACCTACCCTGTGGCTTCCCTTGCCCTTTGGGACAGAAGCGGGTGGAAGGGATGAAGACTCAGCAGGGAAGGCTTTTGTTGATTGTGTCATGTGCTCAGTTGTATCCAACTCTTTGTGACTCCATGGACTGTAGCCCGCCAGGCTCCTCTGTCCATGGAATTTTCCAGGCAAGTATACGGTAGTGGGTTGCCATTTCCTGCTCCAGGGGATCTTCCTGACCCAGGGATTGAACCTGGGTCTCCCATGTCTCCTGCTTTGCAGGCAGATTCTTTGCCTGCTGAGCCACTGGGGAAGCCTCTGTCCATAGGATTCTCCAGGCAAGAATATTGGAGTGGGTTGCCATGCCCTCCTCCAGGGGATCTTCCTGACCCAAGGATCGAACCTGCGTCTCTTATGTCTCCTGCACTGGCAGGTGAGTTCTCTACCACCAGCTTGTTTATTGCGTCCTAACTACTGTGTCAGGCATGGCGCTTGGCCTTTATATGTTCTCGCTTTTCACTGTGATGCAAATTCTTGTACCTGTTCCTTACATGAGCTTCAGGAAGGATGAGTGCCTTGTTTTGTGTCGTATATCAGCTGGCTTAAGGATGAAGGGCTTCCCTGGTGGCTCAGACAGTAAAGAATCCACCTGCAGTGTGCGAGACTGGGGTTCGATCCCTGGATCGGGAAGATCCCCTGGAGAAGGAAATGGCGACCCACTCCAGTATTCCTGCCTGGAGAACTCTATGGACAAAGGAGACTGGTGGGCTACAGTCCATGGGACCACAAAGAGTCGGACGTGACTGAGCAGCTAACAAGGATGAAGGACCAAGGGATGAAGGTGGGACTGGGCTTTCTCGCTTTCCTTTTGGCTCCTCCTTCCCTCCCTCCTTCAGAGAGGTGATGGAGTGCCCTGGCTCTCACCCACTCTGCGTGGGGACCGGCTGCCACACCTGTTTACCTGCAGTGTTTAATGACCCAGCCCTCCTGTGGTTCCTTAGGGCTCTCTGCCACCTGTTCTTACATGCACGGTTGACTGTGCTGTTTACTTAACGGAGAGATTTAAGTGCCCCGCAGAGGCTCCCTGTGGATAAGAGCAGAAACATCCACTGACTAGACGTGGGAGCCTTGTTGTTGTTTTGCTTTTTTAAAAACTGTTTATTTATTTATTCATTTTTGGCTGTGCGGGTCTTTGCTGCTGCTTGTGGGCTTTCTCTAGTTGTGGCGAGCAGGGGCAGTGTACTGCCTTCTTATTGCGGTGGTTTCTCTTGAGGCCGAGCATGGGCTGTAGGGTTCGAGGGCTTCTGCAGTTGTGGCGCACAGGCTTATTGTGCTGCAGCATGTGAGATCTTCCTGAACCAGGGATCAAACCCATGTCCTCTGCATTGGCAGGCAGATTCTCAATCGCTGAATCACCAGGGAAGTCCTGTTTTGGTTTTTATTGCCATTAATTTTTAGGCTCTCTTGTGGGTTGGGGAAAAGTACAGAGCAGGATGGACACAGAAAGGGAGAGAGAGTCTCTTTCTCGCCTGACTGTAGATCAGATGGCAAATTCTCTCGTTCAGAGAGTCTCCAGCTTTACTGTGCATGGCAGGACGAGAGGATCCTGGTAACATGCAGGCTCTGTTTCAGCAGGTCTAGGGCAGGGTCTGAGATTCTAAATTTCTCACCAGTTGCCAGAGGAGGCTGCTCCTGGTGTTCTGCCAGCCACAGCTGGCTTAACAAGGCTCTAGTTTCCATAATGGATACCCAAGTCTATTTTCTGAACCCTGCAATTTTTACTTTGGGAGATGTCATGGGATAGTTTAATGATCTGTGTTCTAGCCCTGCCTATACTCTGATCATCTTGGTGATTTTATGAACTTCATTTTTCTCTTCCTTAATGGGGAGGATCTGAATTCAGTGGCTTCCAAGGTCCCATGTCGTTGTAACATCCTGTGATTCATCGGTGGATTGGGGTGGGGGGGTCAGCGTAGATTAAAGGGAGCGTGGAGTAAGGAGGACGGCAATTCCTTGGACATGGGAGTTGAGAGGAGTGTCTGTTGCCTAAATTGGCTGTTCCTTTAAGATCAGTGGGTCTGAATCATGAGAGGTCAAAGGTTGAGGGAGATGGGCAATGAACTTTCTATTGTGCCATGTGCCCACAACCCTGGGGTAGTCTCTGAACTCCTGGCAGGTAGGGGTGTGGCTCTTGCTTCCTCACTGGGAGGAAGGATACTGGGAGATATCTCTTATGCTGCAGGACTCCTGGAGGGCCCTCTCTGTGGGTCACAGGTCTAGACCCTGGGGACTGCAGACTTGAGTAAGACGAGTCTTACTTAAGACTTGTCTTAACACTTGTCCTTCTTTGTCTTCAGCAAGCAGAGTGTACCTGATCTCTCAGCCCTTCTATCGGGGGTGGGCACCCACTCCTTGCTTTCTGCCAGTGGGGTGCTGTTTTCTCCAGTTGCCACGATGGTTAGCCCCTTGGGCCAGCCCCTATGTGGTGGTGGTGGTGGTAGTTTGGTCGCTCAGTCACGTGTCTTTGAGACCCCATGGACTGTTTGACAGGAGTTTGCCAGGCTCCTCCATCCATGGGATTTCCCAAGTAAGAATACTGGAGTGGGCTGCCACTTCCTCTTCCAGGGGATCTTCCTGACCCAGGGGTCAAACACAAGCCTCTGCATCTCCTGAATTCCAGGTGGATTCTTTATTGCTGAGCCACTGGTAAAGTCCATACACTTATGCACACACACAGATACACCTGCATCTATGTAACTATCAGTCTATATACCTTAAATATCTATACTCACATTTATATTTTACACGTATGTTTAAATGAAAATTCAGTTCCCTGGTGGCTCAGGTGGTAAAGAATCTGCCGCAATAAAGGAGACCTGTTTGATCCCTGGGTTGGGAAGATACCCTGGAGAAGGAAACAGCATTCCAGTATTCTTCCCTGGAGAATTTCAAGGACAGAGTAGCCTGGCAGGCTACAGTCCATGGGGTCACAAAGAGTCAGACACGACCGAGCGATGAACACTTTAAATGAAAACAATCTTGAATAATCCATACAGTTGTTTTGACCTATTATTTTCACTTAACAATGTGTCTTAAACATCTTTCCATGTTATCCGATAGGCCCATGTCTTTAGCCTTTCCGTTACTCTGTAAAGGTTGTTTTTCTTTCTTGCTTTTTTCTTTTCATGGTGCTTGTATATTACACCATTTCATCTGGTTCATTCAGAATTTAATCCATTTTCCCTAGGGCGACAATAACAAAGGGGCAAAGGCTGCATTTATATGAATGAGAGTAAGAAAGACACAGGCCAGGCCTTCTCAGGTCCCCTCGGTTCCCTCTGTGCGTGTTTCCAGCCTGGCTTTGTCCAGGAAGCATCAGGTATGAGAGGCTTGGCAGCTGACCTTCTTCTGTGAGCAATGGCACCAGTTCTCAGTCATGGGTCCCCCGAATGAGTGTTAGTCACTGAGTTGTGTCCAGCTCTTTGCGACCCCGTGGAGTGTAGTCTGCCAGGCTCCCCTGTCCAGGGAACTCTCCAGGCAAGAATACTGGCGTAAGTAGCCATGCCCTTCTCTAGGGGAGCATCCTGACCCAGGGATGGAACCTGGGTCTCCTGCATTGCAGGCAGATTCTTTACTGTCTGAGCCACCGGGGAAGCCCACCATGGGGGCATTTCAAAGGCCTTGAGGGACATGGCTTATCTGTGAGCTTAAGCTGACATGGAAGCTGCTGCTGCTGCTGCTGCTAAGTCACTTCAGTCGTGTCCGACTCTGTGCTGGATGCACTCAAATGAAATATTTAGAATCTGTCATCTTAACAGCAGCATCCTTTATCATATGCATGTACACACCCCAACAAAGGCTGAGGGTTGAGAGGGGGGCTGTGGCAAATGGTGGCTAAGGGCACAAGTTTTGGGCTGAGACTGAACCTGGGGATTTCACTGGTGGTCCAGTGGTTAAGACTTTGCCTTCCAGTGTGGGGGGTGTGGGTTCCATCCCTGGTGGAGGAGCTAAGATCCTGCATGCCTCATGGCCTAAAAACCAAAACATAAAACAGAAACAATATTGTAACAAATTCAAGACTTCAAAAAAAAAGTCCACATTAAAAAAAAAAAAAAAAAAAGACTGAACCTGGAATCCCAGACTTGACACTTGCTCTGTGTCTTGGGTGAGTCACTTAGACTGTCTAACCTCAGTCCTCCTTGTTTGTAATGCGAATGAATAGTGCCGACTTGGTTGCATTTTGAGGGCATTACCTGGGCTTCCATGTGCAAAGCCCTTGGTGCAGTGACAGCCAGGTGTCAGTGTGCAGATGGTGGCCCCTGGCATGCTTTTAGGGCTATCCCAGGTGGGAAGAAGGCAGAGCCTCTCTCTCTGTCTCTCTCTGTGTATTTCCACTCATGAGGTCACTTTCTTTGGATGAACTTTAAGTACTTCTTGGTAGTCATGTACAGATGTGAGAATTGGACCATAAAGAAGGCTAAGCACTGAAGAATTGATGCTTTCAAACTGTGAGGCTAGAGAAGACTCCTGAGAGTCCCTTGGACAGCAAGGAGATCAAACCCGTCAATCCTAAAGGAAATCAACCCTGAATATTTGTTGGAAGGACTGATCCTAAAGCTGAAGCTCCAGTACTTTGGCCACCTGATGGGAAGAGCCGACTCATTAGAAAAGACCCTGATGCTGGGAAAGATTGAAGGCAGAGGAGAAGCAGATGGCAGAAGATGAGATGATTTGATAGCATCACCGACTCAATGAACATGAGTTTAAGCAAACTCTGGGAGATGGTAAAGGACCGAGAAGCCTGGCGTGCTGCAGTCCATGGGGTAGCAAAGTGTTGGATATGACTTAGCGACTGAATAACAACAGCAACAAAGTAGTTAATGGAGTTATTTTTCTTCAACCTCTGTATGAAGCACAGGGCAAAGATACAGCCCTGCTCTCATTTGACAGAAAGACAAATTCATACCCAGGGATGCAGAGGTGTGTCAGGGCTGGTGGAAGAGTATCAGACCAGTTTAAGGAGGTGTAGTCCTCCTCCAGCCTCGGATACTGACTGGCTGTGTGGCCTGCATGGTCACTGCCCTCTGATCCCCATTTTCATGACTCAAATTGAGCCAACTTGTGGGGCTACCTCATCACTAAGGTCTTTCCCACACCCAGCCCTCTGACCTCAAGAGAGCAGTAGCTTGGTCTCTCCTCTTTCAATGGTTCCCTCATTCTGGGTGGACATTTCTGAGGCATTAAGCCTGGGTGGTCAGGCCAACACTCACTAGTATCCAAGAGAGCCCTGGCAGTTGTCTGGATTTGGCAGTGGCCAGCATACACTTGGGGCAGGGGTGGTGGTCGTGGTGGTGAGATGACCATCATGTCCATTGCCTCACTGGATTGTGCTTTTTCTCCCTGAGTGTAGCTCAGTTGGAATTACGTATGATGATCCTTCCTAGTCATTTGGGAAGATGAATGACTCTTAGTCATCAGAGCCCTTGCACAGCCTTCTCTTGGCTAATGTCTATTGAGACATCAGTCCATCCAGAGTGCCAAGACTGGAGAATTTCAGGCTTTCCATTGAATTAAGTGGGAACCAGCAGAGTCCTCCCAGGTTAAGCAGTAGCCCAACCTGCTGAAGTAGAGTAAGGAAACGGACACATTGTGTTCTACACATGAAAGTGGGGACTTCCCTGGCAGTCCAGTGGTTAAGACTTTGCCTTCCATTGCAGGGGGTGCGAGTTCAATGCCTGGTCAGGGAGTTAAGATCCCATGTGTCTTGAGGCCAAAAAACCAAAACATAAGACAGAAGCAATTGTTGTTGCTCAGTCACTCAGTCATGTCCAACTCTTTGTGACCTCATGGACTGAAGCACGCCAGGCTTCTCTGTCCTTTATCATCTCCCAGTGTTTGCTCAAACTCGTGTCCATTGAGTCAGTGATACCAGCCAATCATCTCATCCTCTGTCGTCCCCTTCTCCTCCTGCCCTCAATCTTTCCCACCATGAGGGTCTTTTCCAGTGAGTTGGCTCTTCCCATCAGGTGGCCGAAGAATATCCAGGGTTGATTCCCTTTAGGATTGACTGGTTTGATCTCCTTTCTGTCCAAGGGACTTTCAAGCGTCTTCTCCAGAACCACAATTCAAAAGCATCAGTTCTTTGATGCTCAGCCTTGTTTATGGTCCAACTCTCACATCTGTACATGACTACCGGAAAAACCGTGGCTTTCACTGTGTTGATAGCTGGCAAGTGGCAACAGCAAGAGACTGTCAAGGGCAACTCACCCAAAGTCAAAACATGGTGCTGATGGGCGAGTGGGGAGTCAGCAGCTCTAATCTTCATCCTGGTGAAAGAGTGTGAAGGAAGAAACAAGTGACCAAACGTTATGAAGACAGTGTCTCAGGCTGCAATAGGGAGACAAAGATTGTTTTTTTTTACATTATTATTATTGGAGTAGAGTTGCTTTACAATGTTGTGTTAGTTTCTGCTCTACAACGAAGTGAACCAGCTGTAAGTATACATCTACCCCCTCCCTCTCACCTCCCCTACCCCTCTAGGTCATCACAGAGCACGGAGCTGAACTCCCTGTGCTATACAGCAGGTTCCCACTAACTATCCCCTCCTCCACCCTCTTTTTGCTGCAGAATTGGACATTAGGGGAGAAATCAAGTGACTTCTTGGAGAACAGTGTTGGTTGGGACAGGACAAAGCTAGAACCCAATCTCTTGACTCCTGATGCTATAGTCCTTCCGCTGCAGCATTACTTCTATGAGCTTACTTCTCATAGAGTAGTAAGTAAGTAGGTAGTAATTAAGCTTAGTTCTTCTGTGAGTACTTCCGCTGTACTTCTATGAGCTTACATCTGGGTCTCCTTGTTTCATAAATCTTTACAAATTTCAGGAAGTACTTGGGCAGCTAAGGGATGGGGTCAATCAGTAAAATTAAGGACCTTGATTTTGAATTCCTGTTCTTCAGAATATTCGCCCTCATCCAGCTCCTGTGGTTGTGGACTGTGTCGGCTTTTAGCAGCTCCTGCAGCCAGGACTCCTTGTCTCTTGCATGTGCTTTCTCCAGATTGTCTTTTTTCCCCCTTTTTATCACCTGGGTCATGTTTTCCCTTCCACTTCCAAATTCAGTCATGCTTCACATCTTGACTGCTTTCCCTGGTTCTGTGAACTCTCTCCAAGTTGCTTGCATCTTTCGGCCAACAGGCTGCCCAATGCGTTTCCACTGGTCACCTCCCTGGAGCCTCTCACAGTTTCCTCGATGGTCCCTGACCCCTATTCTGAAAGGGCCAGGGCTTACCCCACTCCGTACATGCTGACGACTATTCCATTGTATATGTGTACCACATCTTCTTGACTCATTCACCTGTCAGTGGACATCTAGGTTGCTTCCATGTCCTGGCTGTTGTAGACAGTGCTGCCGTGAACATTGGGATACATGTGTCTTTTTGAATTATGGTTTTCTCAGGGTATATGCCCAGTAGAGGTATTTCTAGGTCATAAACCATAAAAAGGAATGACAACTGGGTCATTTTTAGTGATGTGGATGGACCTAGAGTCTGTCAGTGTGAAGTAAGTCAGAAAGAGAAAAACAAATATCATATATTAATGTGTATGTGTAGAATCTAGAACAGTGGTGCAGATGGACATATTTGCAGGGCAGGATTAGAGATGCAGATGTAGAGAGCAGACGTGGACACGGGGAGGGGTGTGTATGGTGCGCTGGGAGATTGGGATCGACATGTACGCACTGTCATGTGTATAAAAGACAGCTAGTGGAACCTGCTGTACAGCCCAAGGAGCTCGGCTCGGTGCTCTGTGATGACCTAGTTGGACGGGAGTGGGGTGGGAGGGAGGTCCAAGGGGGAGGGTATATATATACCTGATTCACTTGGTTGTCTAGCAGAAACTGACACACCATTGTAAAGCAGTTATGCTTTAATTAAAAGAAAAATGCATGCCCTCCTCTTTCCATCCTGTGTCTCCAGCTGGCCTTTGCTCTGACACCTTGTCATTCATACAGACCCCTCCCCTCTCCAGAGTGTCTTTCAGGATTAAAGTTAGGTGAATGAACCTTCAGGCACACGATTTTAGAAGCTGAAAAAATCCCCAATAACCAAGGTTTTAAAAAAAAATCAATGGATATTTTGCATTAACTTAGTTTTTTTTTTTTTTTAAAGACTATTACATCACACTACTATTTCTCTTCATTACTGAGCCTTTGGGGACCTCCTGAAATTTTGTGCCTGAGATGAATGCCTCGTTCATTTCACCTAGACCAGACCTGTCATTCATTCTCCATCTCACTGTGTTCTTTTCTCCTGATTTTTCTCCTAGTCATTCTTTCCTGTTATCCCTCTAGCCTTCTGGTCCTTGTTGACTTATTCCTTGTTAATGAATGTTCTGTTGACATCTTTATCCAGATTGTTAGTAAAGATGTTAACACATTCTCTAGGCCTCACTCCAACCTCTCCATAGCTTGTGTGCTAACTGGGGCCCTTCGTTCAAGAAAAGAAACTGCATTTTATCATGAGTTGTGTTGTTTACTGTCTCCCAGAAAGCATTTCCATATTCCCCAGATCTCTGTTATCCTCAGCCAAGCACCTTCATGGCTCATGTTCGAGACTTGCTGAAGCTCCACGAATGGCTTGAGAGATAAGCCCCTGTAAATTAATCCTTGTGAATGTTGGGAGCTGACAGCATGCATGGTCTGACCAATTTGGATTAATTTTTCAAGGGAGATTTGGGTAGAGGCCATGTCAAGAGCTTCTCTGAAGTCCTCCTCTCTCATCTCAGCTCCAGTCTCCTGGGCCATCTGCTTGTTTTGGTCAATCAGGAAAAACATTTCTGCCATAGTCAGATGTGACTTGCTCTTTATAAACCTCATTGTTCTTCCTGTTCTCCACCAGCCACATTAAAATATCCATCTCCTGTTAGCCTGCTTGTTTCAGAAGCAGCTGGAACTAAATTTACCTTTCTTTCTTTTGTCAAAGGAAAAGAGAGATTTTATAACATAAATCTGGTAAAATAGAAGGATACTGTAGAATGATACATCCTTTGTAAATAGGTATATGCTTTTAGCAGCCCACATATTAAGGAGGATGGTCATTTTCTTTGTTCTTCATTAAAGTAGAGAATGCCAGTAAAATGAATTTGGGAAATACAGAAAAACATTAAATCGTAACATCCTAAAATAACCACATGGGTTTACATCCCGGTCCATTTCACTCTAGTCTTTTTTACATATTTATTTATGCTGTGGATGCAATTTTATATCTGTTCTTTCATCTAGCAAGGTATGAGAATAGTCTCCGTATCATTACCTGATCCTTATAACCATCAGTTTTAAGGATTTTCTGCTCTATAATTCACATATATCTGCCTTTTAACAATTTAATCACTTGCCTTTTATTGGTCACTTAAGTGATAAACAACAATGAAATGAACATCTTTGTGCATACCATTTTCATTAGTTGGGATGAGTCCCCTGGTTTAGATTCCTGATGGTGTAATTACTATTAATACAGGGGAATGGTAAACATTGCTAGAATACTTTACAGATGAGTCTGATCAAGCAACAAGGCTACTATCAGCATATGAGGTGCTTCTTCCTACTTCTGTTCTTACACTTAGTGGAAGTCATTTTTATCTGTGAGTTACTCTTACCCTAAGAGTTCCTCAGCTAGACATATAAATACTTGTGGCACTCTTTAGAGTCCTCGGGTCCATTCATTTTATCATGCTAACAGCATCAATGATAGGAGCAATAACATCCCAACTGCTACCTGTCATATTCCTTCCACCAGTGCTGTCTGATAGAAATATATTTGAGTCATGTATGTATTGTTAAATGTTCTAGTAGACATATTAATCAAGGTAAAGTCAAACAGATGAAAGTAATATTAACACTACATTTTATTTAACATAATGTGCTCAAAATACATTTCACAATTTGACTTGTGGCACTAGCTATGTTTCCGGTGCTCAAACGTAGCCGTCAACCAAAAAAGCCAAAATGCATTGTTCAATTCTCTCTTCCTTCTTTTGGGTAGGCTGTTAAAGTCTTTTCTGGTTTTTTTTAGTCTTGAGTTCAGGTTTACCCAGAAGCTGACTCTGAGACAGGGACTTACTATATGGGTTATTTACTTGGGAGATGATTCTATGAGGCAGAGGGAGAATGCTAAGAGATGATGAGAAATGTGACAACATGCACTTCTCGCCGTGGGCACCTGAAACTTAACCCTGCTGGGAACCATCTGAGAATCTTGGGATTGAGGGACATACCTCAAAATTGCTCCCTTGAAGATCAAAACACTGGGGCATCTACTCACTGATCCTGGTCCTCTCTTCATTAGCTGTGCTTATCCCCAGGGGTGTTCACTGGGTTGTACCTACTTGGGGCCAAGCATACTTCATGGTGCTGGATGAAGTCCTCGGGCAAAGAAGAAAGACAGACTCTTGAGGGCTTTGGAGACTGTTTGCATAATTTCTAGTGAACTCAAATGGGTCAAGGATGTAGGGTGGGACCTCAGCAGCATTGGTCCTTTGGTCTTTGTCGAGGAGCACTGGGATCTTCTTGAATGGACACAACCCCAGTCAAGTCATTCCCAGTTAATAGTCATCATGGTTGGTTCAGTCTGAATTCTTATATACAAGCAATCAGAAACTGATTCTGGCTAACCAGGCAAAAGGTAATTGATGGAAAGATGTTGACAACTCAGATTGTAACAGGACTGAGGGTGCTGACCAGGTTTGGAAATGGGATGGAATAGACTTTTGCTGAATAATGTACATAGTAAACTGGCAGCATAGTTGACATCTTGTAGTGGAATAGAATGTCCTATGGTCCTTTGTTTGTTCTGGGCAAGGAAAAAGGTCACCCTGGTTTATTTTCAGAAGGTCGCCATCTAAAATTATCCTCCTACTTATACGATACACAGTGGAAGAAAGATGATGCCCCAATAAGAAATCAAGTTGCTATGAGGGAATAAGTGCTGGGCAGCTAAAAATGGACAAAAGACACTGAAAAAGGGATCAGGCTTTCTGGTGAAATCTGAGTAAGATCGTGCAGATCAATTTCCTGGTATTGATAATGCATTCTGGTTGTGTGAGATGTCACCATTGGGGGAAGCTGGGTGATGGATATTGGGGACCTCTTCTGTACTTTATTTTTGCAGCTTTTCATGAGTCAATCATCATTTCACAATAATAAGTTAAAAAAAGAAAAAGGGAAGGGAATTGGCTTGGAGATTTAGATCCTCCTTTGGAGTAGAATTTGGAGAAGTCACCTTCACTTCCAACCCTCAAGGGCACCAAAAATCACTGGAGCCAAATCTTTAGATCTATACATACTCTGTAAGCCTTCTAGACCTGGGAAGAGTGAAACACCCATTTATTTGGATTCCAATGGGTCTCTTGTCCTAGCCAATTTATTATATGTTTTGAAGTTTAACTTTGAAGATTTGACATTAATCTACAATAAATTGGGTAGGACAGCAGACAAGTCTGAAATGGGATGAGGATTTACAGGATTGGATTTGTACAACTCTCAGCTCTGTTTCAATACGAAGGGAATGTGGCAAGGCCACTTCTGTTGAGACAGTCGTCCAAACATCAGCTCTTTCTTTATGTGACTTCCCAGCCAGAGAATATTCTGGGTGTTGGGGTTGGGTATTACTAAGTTCTAGAATGTGATGATTGGCATGAAGATAGTCAATCCCCTAAAGAAAGTGAAAAAGACTCCAATGCTGGGAAAGACTGAGTACAGGAGGAGAAGGGGGTGACAGAGGATGAGATGATTGGATGGCATCACTGACTCAATGGGCATGAGTTTGAACAAACTCCAGGAGAAAGTGAAGCCCAGGGATAAGGAAGCCTGGTGTGCTGCAGTCCATGGGGCTGCAAAGAGTCAAAGACGACTTAGAGTCTCTTTCTCTTTCAAGAGAAAATGAGATGCTTCCATCCTTTCTTCTTGCAGTGCTTTAATGTCAATGGAAGTAGAGTCTGGACCCTTGGGGGCCAGGTACTGGCAACACCAGCTCAGAGTGCGGTCAATTTGGGGTGTGTCCACAACTCTCAGGTAATGGGAGTTAGGGAGCCATTCTTGCTTAAGTGAGATCTATGAGACGTCTACTGTCATTTAGCCATTAAAATTTCCACTAATAATTCTCTAAGGAGAATTGGGCCAATCAGACTCATTCTGTTATGATGGACTTAGACAGATTTAATCTAAACAATAATAATAATTCATAGTGTTGGAAAACACTGAGCTGTAATCTTCCCACTGTCTTTAGTTGTCACCTGGGAGTAAATCAAGTGTTTAGGGAAGTGCTTCCACATCTGCAGGGCACCGGGGCATTGCTCAGTCAGTGAACAGCTGTGGGAGAGGTGGGGGCAGCAGATAGTCCCCCAGGGGCTGGTTTCCTGCTCTGTGCCCTGCCCAACCCTGGAGTAGGGGTGGGTGGCTCCCATTTCATGTCATCAGCTTTATTTCCCGGAAGGTGCAGCCTTTTAGGGGTGTGATCTCGTTCTTTCTCCCAGCATTTTCTGGAGGCTGACAGGGATCTGCTTTGGGGATGCTGCTGGAAGATACATTTTTTTCTCTCCCAAGACCCCTTCCACAGCTCACTTTCTTCTGAAGCCTGCAGCAAAAGAGCCCACTTTGCTGGCCTTTTCCAGGGAGTTTCCAGGGAGTCACGTGACGTCTTTGCAGAGGAATGAAAACTCATCCTCTCCTCGTGTCAGGGATTTGGAGCTGGAGAGGGCTCCATGTTATCCTGGCTCCACCAGGATGGTGACCTTGCCGGGGGTTGTCTGCCCTTCCCCGCCCTCAGTTTCCTGTGGAGATGGGAGGGGGGTGATACCACCGCCTGCTGGCAGGGACTAGCTAGCAGGGAGCTCATGTTAACTTTACAACAGAAATACTGAAGCCCAGAGAGGGTTAAAGGGATCCTTACTGAGTCAGCAGCAATAGTCCTGCCTTCTGGTCCAGCGCACCCATGGGGGTGATGCCTGGATGGCCACCGTCACGGTCACAGCACTGACTCCAGGATCATCACAAGCATCACCAGAAACATACTGTGGTGACTTTTTTAATATATTTATTTATTAAAATTGTTTATTTACTTGGCTGCATTGGGTCTTTATTGCATCATGCGGGATCTTTCGTTGTGGCTCCAGAGCATCTGGGCTTCAGTAGTTGCTGCAGATGGGCTTCTTCTTTGCTCCACAGCATGTGGGATCTTAGTTCCCCGGCCAGAATTCAAATCCACCTCCCCTGTATTGCAAGGCAAATTCTTAACCATGGGGCCAGCAGGGAAGTCCCTGTAGTGACTTTTCTTTTTTTAATGAATAACTATGGCATTTAATGGATACAGTACTCTTTTTTTTTTTTTTAATTAATTACTGGCTTTATTTTTGGCTGCCCTGGGTCTTCATTGCCTTGTGGACTTTCTCTAGCTGGGTCTGTTGGGATCTACTCTCTAGTTGCAGCGTGTGGACTTCCCATTTCAGTTCTCTCCTCTTTTGTCGCAGAGCATGGCTCTAGGACAAGTGAGCTTCAGTAGTTGTGGCGCACTGGCTTAGTGGCTCCGTGGCATGTGGGGTCTTTCTTGACCCGTGTCTCCTGCATTGGCAGGCAGATTCTTTACCACTGAGCCACTGGTAGTGACTTTTAGATGCAGACAGAGCCTGTTTACATCCTCACTCAGCCATTTATGAGCTGTGAGATATGGGCAAGCTCTTTGCCTTTGCAGAATTGAGTTTCCTCACCTGTGAAGTAGAGAAACAGGTGCCTGCTCATAAGGATGAGAAGAGGAGTAAGTGCAGATAGAGCACCTAGCAGGCTGCCCGGCACATAGTAGGTCCTCTCGCAGTGTCTCTTCTGGATCCTCCCCTTTCCTGCTCCCCTGTCATGCTGCCCGTCTGCTGGTGATATCCTCCCTTTCTTCCTTCTTTGTTTCTAATTCCCTGGAGAACTGACTTTTTCCAGGATAATAGACGTTTGACTTTGTGATACAGAAGGAGGTTCCTCTTGCTAGAAAATGCTTCCCCATCTGTTTGAGATTCTTTATCAAGGGGAAAAAAATTATGTTTACATTGAAGTAGAGTGACATTTGGTTTTACCTTCTGTGGTAGGCAGAATAATGACAGCTCCCCTCCCATACACACAGACACAAATACAGGTCATTGCCCCTGAGACCTGTAACTGTTACTTTTCTAAGGAAAAAGAATCTTGACAAATGTGATTAAATTAAGGATTTTGAGATGAGGAAATTAACTTGGATTATGGAAGAGGGTCCTAAATGAAGTCATATGTATCCTTCTAAAAGAGAGGCAGAGAGGCCTTCCCTGTTGGTCTAGTGGTTAAGAATCTGCCTGCCCATGCAGGGGACGTGGGTTCGATCCCTGGTCTGGGTAGATTCCATGTGTTGTGGGGCAACTAAGCCCATGCACCACAAGTACTGAAGCCTGCATGGTCTAGAGCCTGTACTCCACAACAAGGGAAGCCACAGCACTGAGAAACCCAGACACTGCAGCTAGAGAGTACCCCCACTCGCCACAACTAGAGAAAGCCCACAAGCAACAACGAATATCCAGTGCAGCCAGGAATAAATAAAGTTGGAAAAGAAATAGAAGAGAGGCAGATAGAGACTCTACACAGAGGAGAAGGCAGGATGGAGCAGAGAGAGATTTGAAGGTGCTGGTCTTGAAGGTTGGAGAGATGTGGTCATGGGCCAAGGAATTCCGGCACCCACCTGATGCTGGAGCAGGACAAGACGAGATTTACCCCTAGAAGCTCAGTGACCAGAGCTGTGGTCCAGCCCTCAGAGGTTAACACCGCAATGTTGGTGGTTGGGTTTCATCTGACCTGTCTGTCATGATTGCCTGGGCAAGATTGCCTGTCTGTTGAGGAGCTTGAGACTGGTCAGAGCTGTAGGCACAGAGGACGTGAGATGCTTAGGAGACCATGCCTTGACTTGCTGCATCTTTATAAGACAGGAGGATGTCTTAGACCTGTGGTTCCCATCGGCCTCATTGTGATGTATGATCCACTGTGAAATGGTATGCATATAACTTGTTAGCAGTATTAAAATGTAGACTTTTGCAGATGATGTACTTTGTTCAGTCAATGAGGGCAGGGAACTTCTCCGGTGGTCCAGTGGTTAAGACTTTACCTTCCAATGCAAGGGGTGCAGGTTTGACCTCTGGTCAGAGAGCCAAGATCCAATATGCCTCTTGGCTGACAAACTAAAACATAAAACAGAAGCAATACTGTAACAAATTCGATAAAGACTTTTAAAAAATGATCTACATCAAAATAAAATGAAATAAATTAGGCCAGATTCATGGTGCTTTCACTAACTTGCACTCTGAGATGCTTTCTTGAGTAGGGCAGAACAGGGTGGGGTTTTAGCACACTGGGAATTGCTCACAATTTGGGAGACACTCCTCTGGCAGGAGAGCCATGGAGATAAAAATAATCTAAGAGCCATGCCCAAGGACCACTTACCCCTTCCCTCCAATCCACAACTACGAGTCAGAATTGTGTGATCTCCCCACCCTTGTGCCCATGGCAGACATCACTAGTTGATCACAGAGCTATTAGGTTTGAATTCAGACACTGAATCCTTCTTAACACAGGGCTTTAGTTATCCACTACCAATTCATCTGTGTTGACATATGTGGTGGCATACATTGACCATCGCTGCTAATTCCTCCCCGAACTTTAAGATACTACGAATCTGCTCCAATTCCCATCAGGCAGGCTAGTCCTTCCAAAGTTCCTTTCTAGGCATCCGTTTAGCAAGAAGTCTGGCCTCCTTTAGGACTTCCCCCAGTGGCTCAGCAGTAAAGAATCTGCCTGCAACGCAGGAGATGCTGGTTTGATCCCTGGGCCAGGAAGATCCCTTGGAGGAGGGTGTGGCAACCCATTCCAGTATTCCTGCCTGGAGAATCCCATGGATGGAGGAGCCTGGCAGGCTCCAGTCCATGGGGTAACGAAAAGTCAGACATGACAGCATGCACACATGCTGGCCTCTGTTCTCTGATCAGGATAGCCTGCAGGTAGTAAAGCCAGTTCCCAGTTTACCTCTGTTCCCCTTTCAGAGCTATGGCAGATGTCACAGCAAGGATTGTGCCTCTGGCTTTTCTCTGGGTCTCAGATCACAGAGGAGGCATGGGCACTAAATTTAGACGTCAGCAACTCTCTTGTGATGGGTGTTAGGTTGCTTTTTTTTTAAGGTGAGAATCTTCGTCAGATGCCTTGAGCACTGTCGCGCACCAGGTGCTGAGAGGGGCAGTGAGGGGAGGGATGTATTCGAGTCGTCTGGACTGGAGGCTACGAGCTGGCCACCTGAGAGGAAGAGATAGGAGGGGACAGCAGTGAGGAAGGAGATTTTGCAGCCTCTGGTGCCTAGAACTGTGGGTGGTAGTGGCTATTGGGATGATGGAAGGTGAAGGAGGAAGAGGAGTGGGCAGGAAGACAATGCAAGGCTGAGTGTTCACAGCAGGTTGGTTTGTGGATTTATTTATCTATTTGGTACTATACACCTGAGAGTGGCTAGAGAGGGACGGCTGCCATGTCTTTGCTGGAGGGAAAATGACCATGGCTGGATTTGCATTAGGAATTTCCTACTGGGGTCGCCTAGTGACGTGTTAGCTGCTCAGTTGTGTCCGACTCTGCAACTCCATCGACTGTAGCCTGCCAGCCTTCTCTGTCCATGGGATTTCCCAGGCAAGAATACTGGAGTGGGTTGCCATTTCCTTCTTCAGGGAATCTTCTTGACCCAGAGATCGAACCCATATCTCTTGCATTGGCAGGCAGATTCTTGGCCACTGAGCCAACAGGGAAGCCTGCATATATATACTACTATGTATAAAATAGATAACTAATGAGAACCTACAGTATAGCTTAGAAAACCCTACTCAGGGCTCTGTGGTGACTTAAATGGGAAGGAAATCCAAAAAAGAGGGGATATGTGTATACATATAGCTGATTCATTCACTTTGCTGTACAGCAGAAACTGACACAGCAGTGGAAAGCAACTATATCCCAGTAAATTTTTTTTAAAAAATGGTACAAATGAATTTATTTAGAAAATGGAAACAGACTCACAGACATAGAAAACAAACTTATGGCTACCAAAGGAGAAGGGGAGTGAGGGAGGGATAAAACAGGAGTTTGGGATTGCTGCTGCTGCTAAGTCACTTCAGTTGTGTCCAACTCTGTGCAACCCCATAGACAGCAGCCCACCAGGCTCCCCCGCCCCTGGGATTCTCCAGGCAAGAACACTGGAGTGGGTTTCCATTTCCTTCTCCAATGCATGAAAGTGAAAAGTGAAAGTGAAGTCGCTCAGTCATGTCCGACTCTTAGCGACCCCATGGACTGCAGCCCACCAGGCTCCTCCGTCCATGGGATTTTCCAGGAAAGAGCACTGGAGTGGGGTGCCATTGCCTTCTCCGAGGGGTTTGGGATTAGCAGATACAAACTATTATATATAAAATAGACAAATAACAAGGACTTACTGCATAGCACAGGGAACTGTGTTCAATACCCTATGACAAACCATAATGGAAAATACCATGAAAAAGAATAGATATCTATGTATAATATAGATATTTGTATGTGTATAACTGAATCACTGTTGTGTACCTGGAGCTAACACAATATTGCAAATCAACTATGTGTGCATGCATGTTCAGTTGCTTCAGTCGTGTCCAGCTCTGCGACCTCATGGACTGTAGCCCACCAGGCTCCTCTGTCCATGGGATTCTCCCAAAAGATAGTGGAGTGGGTTGCCATTTCCTCCCCCGAGGGATATTCCCGACCCAGGGATCAAACCCTTGTCTCCTGTGGCTTCTGCATTGGTAGGCAGATTGTTTACCACTGAGCCACCTGGGAAGAACCACATATTTCAGTTCAAAAATGGACATCACTTGATTTCTCTATTGTGAGCTCCAAAATGATCCAGACCCTGACTTGCCTTCTCTAAAGTGTCAAGTCTGTTGCGGGGAGGGGAGTCAATGCTTGCCTATTGAGTGGTGAGGTCAGCTGGTTATACCTATGGAAAACCAACGCCATGGCTTTTTTTTTTTTTTGGTTTGAAGGCTAAAGTAATACATAGTTTTGAAGCAGTTTTGCAAATACTGAGAAGCACAAAAAAAAAGAGTAACAGTTCTGTGCTTTCCCACTACCCTGCGATAATTCCTATCTGTGAGTTTCTTTATATAAAATCAACATTGGATTCCACTGTGCCTACTTCATTCATTCAGCAGAAATGTATTAAATACCTATTATATACCAAGAATTGTTTTCAATGTTGGGAATATAGCAGTAACCAAAATAGAACCAAAAAAACCCTGCCCTTTGGGGATCTCAATTTAGAGGAGGGGGGAAATGGACCACCAATAAATAAGCAAAATACATAAAATGTTATATGGTGGTAAGTGCTTAAGGAAAAAAAAATAGAGTTGGGAAGGGGGTCAGAATGTTTGGGAGGAGTCTACAGTTTTTGATAAGATGTTTAAAGAAAGAAATCCTGATTGAAAGAATATAATTTGAGTCATTTGGGTAAATCCGACAGAGGTGAAGTTGGGAGCCCTGTAGATAGCTGGGGAAGAGTATTTCTGGCAGAAATGCATAGTTCAGAGGAAAATTCCAGTGCAAAGAACAGCATGTTCAAAAAACAGGGAGGACAGTGTGGCTGGCGGGGAGGGAGGGAGTGGGAGGGATGTGGAAGATGAAGTCAGTGAGGTTATGTGGGACCACGCTGGAGACTCTGGCAGCCGTTCTGAGTGAGTAGGGAGCTTGGGAGGGGTGTAAGGCAGGGGAGGACATAAGCTGACTTGTGTTTTATGGAGGGCTTCTGTGTGGGTATCAGTCCCAGGGGAAGCAGGAAGGGCCGCCCTGTCCAGGGGTGCAGGTTGCGCCCTGCTCAAGGGCAGGGGCCCGAGGCTGCAGATGGGTAGGCAGCAGAGTCCATGAGAAGTGAGCATCTTTCTTGAATTCATCCAAGGGATCCCACGGTTCCCAGTGACACAGCTAGTTTTGTAAACCACTCTTCCCCCTTAATAAGATGTCATGGACATTTCCCCTATGTCTTTAAATAGTCTTTGACACATGTTTTTTTAATGGATGAACAGTATTGCATCATTTGGATGCACTATAATGTAATTAATCTCCTATGTTAGACATTTAAGTTATTCCCAGTTATTCACTATTTTAAAAAATGTGCCATTGGACGTCATTGTATATAAATCTCTGATTATTTCCCTAGGCTAAATTTCTAGAAATGGAGTAGTTGGGTTAAATAATACACATTTTTAAGGCTCTTGGTTATTAAATTATTTTTATAGATAGTGGAGCTCAGGAAGGTTGAGGAACTGGCCTCCAGGCAAGCAGCCAGAAGTGGTAGAGTAAGATTTGAATGTAGGCGTGTTGGTTTCCAGACCCAACTTCCTCCCATCACATCACACTAAGGGCAGCTGAAATGTCACTCAGCCCACGGCCATGGCCCACGTGGCCTCAGCTTTGGTGATGATGTCGGCTGCCACAGAGATGCAACTAGCCAGTTTTCTTGAATCACTTTGTGCTGGGAACTGTGCTTGGCACAGAACATGAGTATTCCCACTAGATCCTCAAAGGAACCCTAAGAGGTGGTAAATAGATTTAGCTCCGTTGTATACATGGAGATACTGAAGGTCAGAGTGGGGAGGCAGCCTGGCTGAGGTCACACAGCTAGAAGGTAGGCAAGCCAGGACTGAGCCCTGTCTAATACTTGCATTCTCAGCCATCTTCTGCTGCAGGACTTTCCAAGATAGCAACCACGTCCAAGTGCCTTGAATGATAAATTCTAGCTCATGTGGGCTGCCTGTCTGTTTCACAGTCCATGCTTGGCCTGACAGCTTCCATGATGCTCGTGTGTGTGTGTATGTGTGTGTGTGCGCGCATGTGTGCTTAGTTGCTCAGTTGTGTCCTACTCTTTATGACCCCATGGACTGTAGCCCGCCAGGCTCCTCTGTCCATAGGGATTCTCCAGGCAAGAATGCTGGAGTGGGTTGCCATTCTATTCTCCAGGGGCTCTTCCTGACCCAGGAATGGAACCTGGGTCTCCTGCGCTGCAGGTGGATTCTTTACTGGCTGAGCCACCAGGGAAGTCCCTCCATGATGCTCTAGCTTAACAATAATAATTGTCACTAACATAATTGCATTGCTTTTATTTTACTACTGAATTTTATACTATTATAATAATAAGTTTTTATGCAGATATATGTATATTACTTTATGTATACTAACATTTATATATATTATACTGCTGTTACTACATGCTCTTATTGTTACTGCTGTTATTATATTATTACTATTAGTACTATATTGCTACTATTACCACACTCTGTGTTTCTCACTCTGGGGCCCCAGTGAAGGGACAGAGCATGTTCTTCTCAGGGCAGATGACAGGGGTACAGAGGATAATAAGTCTGTCATGCCTCTTAATTTATTGCCTCATAGTATTGCTATACTTATTATTATGAGGATAGTAATAATCATTATTATTATTATTACTATAATAAATATAGGAGCTGATACTTTCAAGCCAGTCACTGGGCTAAGTGTTTTGCTGGCTTTTCTCACAGCCGCCCCTTGAGCAGGTACTTTTATTTTCTTCAATTTACAGCTGGGGAAATCAAATCCTCGAAAGTTTCAGGACTTATCCACATCTCACACGGCTTCCCAGGTGACACTAGTGTAAAGAATCTGCCTGCCAATACAGGAGACGCAGGAGACAGGGGTTTGATCCCCAGGTCAGGAAGATCCCCTGCAGAAGGAAATGCCAACCCACTGCAGTATTCTTGCCTGGGAAATCCCATGAACAGAGGAGCCTGGCTGTCTACTGTCCCTGGGGTCCCCAAGACTCAGACACAACTGAGTACACCATGCACACACAGCACAACACATCTTAGCACTGATACATTTTTAAGCAGCTCCATTGAGGCCTAATGTATTCATAGTAACCTGGAAGCCCTTCAAGGGTGCGGCATGGGGTTTGGTGTGCACTCAGGAAACCATAACCGTGGTCAAGGTCATAACCCTTTCCTGAGTCTGATGTCCCCGGGGCTCTGATGATGCTGGTGTGGGGTGCCTCCTTCTGAGACTCCCCCGTCAGTCTGTGGGTGTTGCCTGGTTTGGGTTTCTCTCATCTGTCCTGCTGACCACGGGAAGGACATCTCATCAGGGCCCAGGCTTTTTCATGGCTGCATCCACTTCCAGTTCCTTCTTGCCTCCACTTAAAAAAAAAAAAGTTTTAATGAATGGGAATGTGCATTTTATTTTTTGGCCTCACCACGTGGCATATGGGAGGGGTTCTCTGATCAGGGATGGAACCCATGCCCCCTGCATTGGGATCATGGAGGCTTTTTTTTTTTTTGATTGACTTTTCAAAAAATGTTTTAATTGGAAGAAAATTGCTTTACAATATTATATATATTGTATATACAATATACAATATTATATATATATTACAATATATATGTGTATATATATATATACACACACCCTCTCCCCCTTTTACAAAATTATTTATTTTAAAATTTTAGTTTATTTTTAATTGGAGGATAGTTACTTTACAATATTGTGATGGTTTCTGCCCTACATCAACATGGCAGCCACAGGTATATATATGTCCCTCCCTCTTGAACCTCCTCTTCTGTCCCACCCCATCCCACCCCTCTAGGTTGTGACAGAGCATCGGTTTGAGCTCCCTGCATCATAGAGTAAATTCCCACTGGCTATCCATTTTGCATATGGTAGAAATGCATTTGAGTCAGTTCTAATGAGGTGAGCCTAGAGCCTCTTACACAGAGTGAAGTAAGTCAGAGAAAAACAGATATTGTATATTAATGCATATGCATGGAATCTAGAAAGATGATACTGATGAACCTATTTGCAGGGCAACGAGGGAGACTCAGACACAGAGAAAAGACTTATCCCCTCTCTCTTGAGCCTCCCTCCCCTCCCACTGGAGCGCAGAGTCTGAACCACTTCCCTTAACTAAGGGAAGTCCTTGCCCCCTCTTTTTGTGGTGCTTTCTGTGGCCAAGGAGCTGAAGTCTTGAGTGATAGAAGGGAACTTATTTCAGGGATGGCACCTCTAGCAAGCGGTACTTCGTGGGACCACTGTGCAAGGAAGATGGGATCCCAAGAGCAGAGCAGCCCCTCCCAGGAACACCCCTCTCCCCCCGAGGCCACTTGGGGACCAGAAGCCCCAACTGAGTGACCCTGTGGAGTCCCCCACCTCCCACTTTTCAGCTGGTGAACCTTGCTGAGTCTGCAGGGCCAGCTCTTTGGCTTCCATGCACAGATGCATTTCCTGGCTCCCTGGGGCACACACTTTGCCTCTGGGGAACTTGCTGAGTCAGGTTAATTGTTACAGTATCTTCACATGAGCCTCAGTTAGTATTCAGATGAACGGTGTGGGCAGAGTAATTATAAGTTGTGTGTGTGTGTGTGTGTGTGTGTGTGTGTTCCATTGCTGGAAACCTCTCTGTGACTGAATAATGTGATGAGCTGGGTCTCCTCAGGTAGAGCGAAGTTAACAGCCAGAAAGTCGGGGAAATGCAGGGATAGGCAGGGGGCCTGGCTCTGGGTGAGCTGAGGCTAGACCTCTGAAAACCACTCTCTGGATGGCCAGGGAGAGGTCAGTCCCGTTGATCCCATGGGTCCCAGGAGAAGACACTTGTGGAAGAAGGGCTCAGAGAGGTCAACTGTCCACCCCGAGGACCCAGCGCGTTGTGATTTTCACTGTCGAGAGTGACAACCAGTGGCCGCATCTGTGTCCCCACTGCATGGTGAGAGGGCTGTGCCTTTCTCTGGCATTTTGCTGGAACAGTGGTTCCTGCACTTGTCTGCACACTGGAATCACCTGTGTGAGTTGTGTGTGTTAGTTACTCAGTCGTGTCCGACTCTTTGCAACCCCATGGACTGTAGCCTGCCAGGCTCCTCTGTCCATGGAATTCTCCAGGCAAGAATACTGGCATGGGTTGCCATTTCCTTCTCCAGGGGGAATCACCTGGGGAGTTACTAAAATACTGATGCCTGGATGCCCCCTCCTTGGCACCTGATTTTATTGGTCTAGGGGTAGACTGCAGAGAAGGCAATGGCACCCCACTCCAGTACTCTTGCCTGGAAAATCCCACGGACGGAGGAGCCTGGTAGGCTGCAGTCCATGGGGTCGCTAGGAGTCAGACACGACTGAGTGACTTCACTTTCACTTTTCACTTTCATGCATTGGAGAAGGAAATGGCAACCCACTCCAGTGTTCTTGCCTGGAGAATCCCAGGGGCGGGGGAGCCTGGTGGGCTGCCGTCTCTGGGGTCACAGAGAGTTGGACACGACTGAAGTGACTTAGCAGCAGCAGCAGCAGCAGCAGCAGGGGTAGACAGGGGATTAGAATTTTTGTAAAAGCCCCCCTGGGGATTTTCCTGTGTGTGGCTTGATTTAGGTCTAGAATCTAGCACAGCACCATCTTATTGAATATAATGAGGGTCATGTATGTACTTCTAAGTTTTTAATAGCCACATTTTTAAAAAAGCAAAAAGAAACAGGTGAAATGAATTCTAATAATGTTTTTTATTTAACTCTACATATCCAAAATATTGGTGGCACAGTGGTAAAGAACTTGCTTGCCAATGCAGGCATCTCAGGTCTGATCCCTGGGTTGGGAAGATTCCCTGGAGTAGGAAATGGCAACCCATTGCAGTATTCTTGCATGGGAAATCCCATGAACAGAGGAGCCTAGAGAGCTAGTCTAATGGATCCCAAAGAGTCAGACATAACTGAGCATGCACACATCCAAAATATTATCATTTCAACATGTTTCCAATTCAAAAATATTAATGAGGGACTTCCCTGGTGGTCCAGTGTTTGACACTTTGCCTTTCAATGCAGGGAGTGTTGGTTCGATTCCTGGTCAGGGAGCTGGGCCTCGAAGCCAAAAAACCAATACATGAAACATAAGTGATATCGTAATAAATCCAGTACTTTAAAAAATGATCCGCATAAAAAATCTTTTAAAAAATCGATGAGATGTCTTAAATCCTTTTTTTTTCCTTGTATGTTTTTATAATGATAGCACATTGCAACTTAGACTAATCAGCCTTCAAGTGCTTACTATGGAATCAGACAGTGCAGGTCTGGCACGTAGTAGGTGCTCAAGGGGAGTGTTTGAACACATAAACCAAGGAGGCATTCATGGCTAAATCTATAGTAATGAAACTGGGCAGCTGCTCCAAAGACTTTGAAAAGTGTGATTTGTTGGCAGAGCTCTGCACAGAGAACAGTTTTGCTTATGTCTTAGGATTTAGGCCTCAGACACCATTCCTACCATGAAGGCTTCTGTAGTCACCCTCTGTCCCACTCCTGTACTTCACCCAAGGCCTTAGGTGAACTTCTTAGACTGCAGAGCTTCAAGATCCTAGACTTGTTCTGTCATTACCATTGTCTGTCTTCTCAGTGTGACTGTCTGTCATGTAACCTGTAAGTTCCCTAAGGACATGGCCATGTCCTAATTAATCTCTGTATTCCCAGTGGCCAGCCCAGTTTAATTCAATAGATGTTTGTGGAATGAAGTAATAAACCGATAATAACATAGTGATTCAACTGCCATGCAGACCACTTTTGAGGAAGAAGACTAGCCCACAGGACAGGTCCTGTATAGAAGGCAGAGCTGACCCAGCTGATTTCTTATAGTCTGGTCATTAGGGACTATGATCATATGTTTTAGTCAGCTACTGCTGTATAACGCCAGGTAACAAACACCCCCAAACTCAGTTGCTTCCAACCAGCATTTATTAATAAGAAATAAATGCCTGTGAGTTTGCTGGGGTTTGGCTAATTCCAGCTGAGTTCTGCTGAGTTTTGCCCCATGGAGTCAGTCCTGTTCTTGTCCGTTTTTCTCATTCTGGAGCCCCAGCTGAAGGGGTAGAGCATGTTCTTCTCATGATAGATGACAGGGGCGCAAGGAAACATTCTCTCTCTCTTGGGTTGGAACTGTCCCTATTACTGTCTCTGCATGTCACCCCACCAAAAGTAGGTCACCCCACCAAGTTGAGCATCAGTGAGTCAGGGGAACAAGGAAAGAGAATATTAGTAATCCATCTTACCCACTATAATAGGCTTCCTTGACTATGAGTAATGGGGCTTTCCAGAAGCCCCATCCCTTATGTTGATGATGTTTGATTTTAAGCCTGTTTCTCAATGCAAGAAGAGAAGAGGGACTTCCCTTGTGGTCCAGTGGTTAAGAATCCACCTTCCAATGCCGGGGATGCAGGTTCAATCCCTGGTCAGGGAACTAAAATCCCATGTGCTGTGGCGCAACAAAGCCCACACGCCACAATCAGAATCTGTGCACCCAAGAAAATATCCCACATGACACACAGATCTCACATGCCACAACTGAGACCTGACACAGCCAAATAAAGAAATACATAAATAAGTACTTTTAAAGATATGACGGAGGGAAGAGGATTGGAGTTTCTTATCATCTGTAGCTTCTCTGTTGCACTAAATTTGCCTCTGCTCTATCTGACATTGACTACCTTGTTTTCTACCCTTTTGACCCCTGAATTAGTTAACATAAGCATTCACGCTGAATTCCCTTCTTGCTCTCTAGGGAAGCCATCAGGGATTGTCAACCTCTGAAATATAGATCATCCAACTGTGCTGTGTGTGCAGACTGTGCACATTCCCATAATGGTGCTTGCTCATGCTTCGATTCTATGGTTTTCTTGTTGAGGAGAGAACGTGCCTCGCCACAGGCTGGCCAGAGCTTAGGGTGGCCCAGCAAGTATTTCTCAGGATCCCTGCCTGCATTGAAAGGCATCTCTGAGGTTTAAGGACATCAACCCGCTCTTTTTCTTTGCCCTTGATAACCTCCAGCTTTACCGGGTCAGGGACAGAGAGATGTCTTTGTGGATATGAAACCTTAGGGAAGGCTCAGCAAGGTGAGGGGTGCATCCGAGGGGGAAGGGGAAGCCAGAGCAGAGCGTCATCCTTCATCCATCTGGTCTGGACCTTCCAAGTTCACTGCCGTTCAAGAGACCTTGCCAAAACCCACGACAGAGCTCCACGCCAGGGGCCCCGGGCCATTTCCAGAGGAACCTGCTTGTAGGGATTCTGTTTTGAGTCAAGATGCTACTTCTAATGAAGCAGAACGGAACTCCTGGCCAGCTCTCTCTCCCTCCTGCAGGCCTCTGTGGGCTCCGAGGAGCACAGCCTTGGCTGTGAACAGAACAGTGTGACCCTGACATAGCCCAACTGCTTCTACCCCCGCACCCCCACCTCTGCTTCTCCTGGTTTAATTTGGCCGCTTTTAGGACTCTGCCTCCCCGAGAGGTGAGCGGGGCAAGGGGGCAGTGAACACTCCTCCAATTGGTGGAGGTCTCTGGGGAAGCAGCGGCTTTGAACCCAGTTTGACCCTCTAAGGGTTCAAGTTCCTGTTCTCTTGGCAGCGTATGATTTCCTGTTTCAAAGAAAAAAAACCTGAGGTTTTAAGAGCTTTTTTTTTTTTTTTTTAAAAAAAAGGCTTTTGGACACAAAACGGCTCTTACGAAACAACATGTTGATGAGTTTAGTATAAATGAATCGGAGACATATGGATTAAATTTCCCTTGCAATCCACAGGGGCTTCAAAATTGGGGGAAGAGTGTTTGTCAAAATGTGTGTCTGTCTCCCACCAGGGTCTGGGTCAGAATCAGAGCCTGGCCCACCCGCTTGCTCATGCCCCTGACCCCTGATGGGGGGACTAAGAGCCAAGGGGTTTACAGCAAGTCTTAGGTTTGCTCTTTTCAACCTGCAGCCTTTTTGCTCTTAATTGAGTTGTTCCCCACACCTCCCCTGTACCTTCAACAGGCCAGTGTCTGACTCCTGCAAAGACCCTGAACCTCTGCACAGAGAAATTGACACGAGCTGCCTTGACATGTGTTGTATAGGTGTTGTGCCTTGACTATGAACCGTCCCATGTTGACCCATCCTATCTTAACCTTCCTTGGCAACATATGCATCTATTAATATTAGTGTTCAGATGTGGCCATTAGAAACCTCCCCCACCCAATGGCCAGGGCATGGACCCCATAGCAGGGTGTGGGGTGAAGATTGGTGGCTTATATTTTAAGTTTCTCAGATCCCATTCTTGCTGTCAAGAGGGTTGGGGCTGGAGGTTTTCTGGTCTTGTGATAAGAATAAGGATACTTAAAGAAAGATGACTTTGTTGTCACCTGGAGTCATCCAGATATCCAAAGTGTGTTGATCTTGGTGGGTTTTTTTTTAAGATTTTTTTGACGTGGACCATTTTTAAAAAGTCTTTATTGAGTTTTTTTTTTTTTTTTTTTTACAATATTGCTTCAGTTTTATGTTTCGGTTTTTTGGTCACAAGACATATGGGATCTTGGCTCCCCCACCAGGAACTGAACCCACACCTGCATTGGAAGGCGAAATCTTAACTACTGAACCACCAGGGAATTCCTGGCCTTAGTTTTTTAAAAATCTAACTTCTATCTCTATTTTTGACAAAGGAGCAGAGAAATACAGTGTGTTTGGAGAGAAACCTAAGAAGCTTCTATTAATATCACTGTGTTGTCTTTTGGCCTTAGAACTCTTTAGGCAAGAGAAAGCTTAATGGAAGCCCCTTGTGTGTAACAGATAAACAGCTTCAGCAGACAAACTAGAGCGTAACTCACTCTCTCCTTCATACCCTCCCGCCCCACCTTCCCCTGCTTCGTGGGAGTCGTCGGTCCCCTAGGAACACAACTTGAAAGCACAAATGATGTTCTAGCATAGAATTCACTAAATTCTCTGGCCCTTAGTGCCAGCAGTGAAGCTAATGCATGTCTCATGGACATTATGTTGAGTGAAAGAAGCCAGACGCAAAAGAGAACATTCTATGGGATTCTCTTTACATGAAGTTTAGAAATAAGCAAAATGAATTAATGCTGATGGAAATCAAATAGGGGCCACTTTTAGCAGTGATTGGGAAGAATGCATGAAAGAACTTTCTTGGGAAGTGTTTTGTATTTAGATTTGGCTGGGTGACACAGGGGTATAGCTATATACATATTTCTTGAGCTGTTCACATAAGATCAGCACACTTGATTCTTTTGTTGTTGTTGTTCAATCACTCAGTCATGTCTTTGTGACCCCATGGACTGCAGCACACCAGGCTTCCCCGTCCTTCAGTATCTCCCAGAGTCTGCTCAAACTCATGTCCATTGAGTTGGTGATGCCATGCAACCATCTCATTCTCTGTTTCTCCCTTTTCCTCCTGACCTCAGTCTTTCCCAGCATCAGGGTCTTTTCCAATGAGTCGGATCTTTGGATTAGGTAGCCAGAGTATTGGAACTTTAGCTTCGGCATCTGTCCTTTCAGTGAATATTCAGTGTTGATTTTCTTTGGGATTGATTGCCTGGTTGAATCCTTTAGAATTCTCTTAATAGTATGCACATGATGTTAAACTAACCAACAGGGAAATTATTGTCAGGTTATTCCCATGCTAACGTCTGAAGGCACCCTGTCAAGTAAGATCTCTTTGCACAGTGACTGAGAGTCTGGGCTTGGGGATTGTTGGTGCAGAGATGATGGTTGAAGCAAGACACAGGGAAAAGTCAACTCAGGAAGCACAAGCAAGGTCTCCTGCTCTAAGCAGGGCTTGAATGACAAAGACGGTCACCGTGGAGCTGGGATGATCCAGGTGGGTTCTGATTGAGTAGATTCAGCCTCATCACAAAGGCCAAACTCAGAGGACGTCTGTGGGCTTGGGGGATCCTGAGAGGATTGCAAAAGGGCGGCACTAGTGGGCGGGGGAACCAGTCCCGCCTCAGGCACTTCTGGCCAAGTTATAGGGCGGCATGACCTGAGCCCCTGTGTTCACCATCTTGATATGCAGAAGAATCTAGGGGCTCTGAAGAGAGGGGAAGAGCACCCACACAGTCTCACCACCCCAGTCTTTTGGATTCAGAGGGACTTGGCACGTTGAAGGCAGACAAGAGAACAGAGTGTCCACAACCAGCCTGTCAGGTCTCCAGAAGGGGGCTGTGCCCCTTGCAGGAAGCGGGAAGGCTGCTTGAAGAAATGGAATTAGCCTTGCTGGGCTAGCGTGTCTGGATTCTGTCTGGAACACTGAACAAACTGTCAGTCAGTCAGATAGAGGAATATGGCCTGGACAAAGGACAGGGTTAAGTCTCCGACGGGAGGGGTGGGGCACCCTGGGTTGTTACCTGGTGGCCCAGCAGGTGTGGGGCACCTCCAACTCACCCCACACTCCCCTTCCCTCCCCTGCTGAGCCTCCACACCCATCATTGGATCCCGGCCCTGAGGCTTCCTGTCTCCTTTCTAGGGTCCACATGTGGGCCTGAACCTCTGCCAGGCCAAGCACAGTCTTGCAGGAAGGAGATTTCAGTTCCCTTTTGGAAAACAGTTTTCCTTCCAACCTAAGCAGCTGCCCCCCTGCCAACCAGCGCTAGAAGGCAACTATGCACAGCTCTTCTTTAAAATGACCCGCCCGGCTAATTCGTCCCAGCCTCTCTCTCAGTTTAGTGCTAAGGCAGGGAAACCAAGCACGGTAACTAGCAGAGACTTACACTGCCACGTATTGACACTTTCATTCTTGAGAGATAAGTACTCTTTCGAAACTTGGCTAGTTGGGCCAACAGTGCCAGTTATATCTGCGTGTGCCCACTTCCTTTCCTTTCTTTGGAGTTGCCGAACATCTGCTATATTGAGGCCACAGTGCCAAGCTTGTACTACCCCCTCCCTAACGTGACTGTTGCTCTACAGCTCGGTTCCCAGCTCGTCCCTTCACCAACCTGGGGTCCTTTGCTTTGGCCATCAGGTTGGAAAAGCCTTGTCATTATTGGATTTAGCTAAACATACTAGGGGTGTGAGAATTGTCCTGTGCATTGTAGGTGTTCAGCAACATCCCTGAGCTCTAGTGACTAGAGCTCTCCAGCAGCATGCCCCGCCTCAAGTTATGACAGCCAAATATGTCCCTTGCTGTTGTTCAGTCGCTCAGTCATGTCCAACTCTTTGCGACCTTGTGGACTGCAGCCTGCCAGGCTTCCCTGTCCTTCATTATCTCCCAGAGCTTGCTCAAACTCATGTCCATTGAGTTTGATTGATGTCCACTGATGCGTAGACATTGGCACAATTATGTAAGTGATCTTTGGTCCTCAGGCCCATGGTGGCTTTTGGAGTAACTTGTAAATTGCCTTTGGGTCTAATAAGCTCTCAAAAATCAGCATGAAGACGATAAACAAAAGGCAGGAACAGGCAATTCCTAGAATTAAAAAGGGGGAAAAAGTCAAATGGCTACTTAACATGTGGAAATTTGTTTAGCTGAAGTTGGGATTAAAGGGATACTAATTAAATCAGTTACAAGTCTCTGCTTCCCCCTGTTAAAGTGGTAAAAAATTAATAGTACATGGTGGTTTAGATGCAGGAAAATGGGGGCTTGTGAGTTTGATCCCTGGGTCAGGAAGATCCCCTGGAGGAGGGCATAGCAGCCCACTCCGTATTCTTGCCTGGAGAATCTGATGGACAGAAGAGCTACACTCCATGGGGTCGCAGAGCCAGACATGCAGCATCATAGCACGCACATACACATTCCCTACTCTGAGGGGAGAAATGGGTACCAATTTTCTGGAGGGCTGTTTGACAGTAGTTTCCAAAAACTTCAAAGGATATTCTCTTTGACTCAGAAATTCCATGTCTTGGCAATTCTCTTACCTTAAGGAAATAATCAGAGACGTTCATGAGAGTTCATGTTCAAGGTTGAGTATCGAAACACTATTTGTGTGATAGAAAATTGGAAATGACTGAACTGTACAACAATACGGAATCTGTTATGTAAATCAGGGTTCATTCAAATAATGAAACACCATGAAATCATTAAGACATGTTGTAGAACAATATTTGATGGCTTGAGAAATATTTACAGTATTTGGTATCTAGAAAAAATTTTAGATTATAAGTCAGTGTATTCAGAATGATCCCAATTTTATATCAACAACAAAAAGGCCAAATAGATGCATAGGAAAAAAAAAGTTGGAAAGGTAAATGTCTGCAATTTCATTATGGTTATTTCTAGGTATGGCTATTATGGTGAATTTTATTTTCTACTTTGTGCTTTTCTTTTGCCATTTTCAAGTAAGAAATTGAATACATCCTTAATTGTTTGAAATTTAGATTGTTTCCAATTTTCCATTATTGGTAATACTTTAATGAATATCCTTTGCTTAAATGTTTTAAAGAGACTCTTCTCAATTCATATAATGGAATGTAGGTGGGGGCGTGGTGGTAATTGAAAACAAAAGTAAGGAACTTCCCTGGTGGTACAGAGGCTAAGACTCCATGCTCCCAATGCAGGGGGCCTGGGTTCGATCCCTGGTCGGGTACTAGATTCCACATGCCGCCACTAAGACCTGGTACAGCCAAATATGTAAATAGATAAATAAATAAATATTGAAAAACCAAAAAAAAAAAAAAAAAGGAGCAAAATCAAATCCTTGGAGGGTTTTGTATTAGAACATCCTTGCCTCCGGGCTTCCCCAGTGGCTCGGTGGTAAAGAATCCGCCTGCAGCGCAGGAGACACAGGAGACATGGGTTCGATCCCTGGATTGGGAAGACCCCTTGGAGGAAAGCATGGCAACTCACTCCAGTAATCTTGCCTGGAGAATCCCCATGGACAGAGGAGCCTGGCGGGCTATGGCCCATGGTTTTGCAGAGTCGAACACGACTGAAGTGACCTAGCACATTCTTGCCCCTAATCAGCCCCGTATCACCCTGCCTTATGTTCCTTGGGACACAAATCCCCATGTCCCTCTCATATTTGCTCTCTTTTGAAGTTGTGAGCTGAGAGTTTGTGACTCTGGTGCCCCAAAGACAGGATTTGCTGATGACCTGGGCTCTGCCACTTTCTCCCTCAAATTCTCACCTTACCCATTAGTCTCAAGCTTCTGAAACCAGGAGGCATCCTGGGTGTTCTGTTCCTTGAGCAGGTGGGTCAGGAAAGGAGAAAGGCTTGAATATATACTGAGTATCAGGTTTGTGCTGGGTGCTTCCCTAGATGTTATCCAAACCCTGGGACATCTTGGATGATTTTTCTTACTCTGCCTCTAACCTGGTCATCTTAGCTTTGCCTTCAGATTTTGTCACTGGTCTTGCCTCAGCATCTCCACCAGTGCCTCCACTTCATTCCCCATCACTTCCTGCTGCACAGCTGTGATGACCTCTTCTTGGCCCCCTCTGCTCCCTGTATTCAAATCTCTACCCAGTAACCAGAAGGGCCCTTTCTGGAATATACTACTGATTTTTCTTCTCTCCCACAAACCCACTGTGGTTTCCCATTTCATGCACAGAGTCCAGGGCTCTACACATCCCCACCCAGACCCCTGCCCCCGTCCCCCTTGCTTGTCTGCTGGCCACCCTGGCCTCGCTGCTGCTTCTCAGACATCCTGAGACCATCTTCCCTGATGACCCCTACCAAACCCGTTTCCCTCCTTTCTGGAATGCTGCACCTCCAGCCTCCTCGCTTTGTCAAGGTCTCTGTTCTGAAGTCATGTGATCTCAGAGACCTTCTCTGACCTTGCTTTCCCCTGCCCCTGCTTTATTTGTTATCATAGTACTATCAGGACTAGCCATGCAAGATCTCTTTTTCTTTCTCCCCAGTTAGAGTGGAAGCGCCCAAGAGTAGAGACTTAGCTGTGTTGCTACAGTTCTGCCCTCAGAACCTACCCTGGAGGATAAGTTCTCACAACAGTCCTTGAGCCTCTTGCTAGGATGACAAAGCTGGGACTCAGAGATGTTCATGCGCCCACCTGTTCAACGTCATGCATGGCATGAACGCATTGCAGATCCAAGCTCTAACAGCTGTTAGAGGTTTTCTCTCCTCCCAGAGGCAGGGCCCCTGGGCTGGGCTGCTGAACTGGCTGCGTTTCCCAAAGCAGTGGGAGCCACTGGTAGGATGCTTGTGTAGCTCAGGTGGCCCATAGATTCACATTAAGATGAGCTCTGAGATTTCCCACTGGGTTCTGCTTTTTTTCTTTGCAACCTGCATGGGTCTGCCTCTGCACTGCTGTGTGATTGTTGGTACCAGTGTTCCTACATCATTATGTCTTGGAAGAAGACTTACTTGCTTTTTTGTTGTTGCTGTTGTTCAGTCGCTCAGTCGTGTCTGACTCTTTGTGATTCCATGGACTGCAGCATGCCAGGCTTCCCTGCCTTTCACCATCTCCCGGAGTTTGCTCAAACTCTTGTCCATTGAGTCAGTGATGCCATCCAACCATCTCGTAAATGAAGATGGTCAGATAGCATCTCACCCTCTTCTTCTTTTGCCTTTGCTCTTCCCAGCATCTGGATCTTTTCCAATCAGTCTTTACCAATGGGGTAAATAAAGTTCCTTGACCCCGTGTGACAGTCCAGCCAGGGCTGTGGTTTCAGGATGCTCTGAGACATGGACTGAGAATGAAGCTGCATCCCAGCTCTGCATGCAGGAGGGACATTTTTGCAGTGTTTTACCCAGTGTTCCCAATTGCTCCTCCCCAGGGTTATTTACAATTTGTTGAGTGCCTCCACTGTGTTCAGTGCTCCAGGAGACATAAAATTCCCTGCCTAAGACCTTGCAGTCTAACGTGGGCAGATAAATGACTCCAGCATAAGCCACCTTCCCTGGGGAAGATGGTCATCTCTCCAAGGCACTGGGTTTCTCAAGGTTTCCATTTGCACGTGACTTTCCATTTTTAAACTCCCCTTGGAAGAAGTGGAGACAACTCTGGCAAGGATGGGGGAGGCAGGGCTGGGAGGGCAGAGTGGAAAATGTTGTCTGTGAAGGGTTTTTTTTTTCCAGAACAAATGGCATTCTAGGAGGCATTTCCAAGGCATGCAGTTTGTGACTTGAGACAGCTTGGGGTGGGGCCAAGATGATGTTGAGAAACAGAGAAAATGAAGGCAAACCCCCAGGGAATAGAGGCAGGTATGAGAATAAGGGACCAGAAGCCAAGTTTCGTAACTGAAGGTGTAGCAGCAAGGTCACCATCCATCCAGCCACCCAGCCCTTCATTAATTCAACTAACCCTTAGTCCATGTTCCATCTTAGCTGGAAACTCTGCCAGACCATGGGAGCTGGTTATTTACCTGCTGCTCCAGGAACTCATAAGTCTACCTACAGTAACATAGTTTCATCCTTGAAAGTATTTTAAAACCTGTGATGCTCTGACTTAGACTCTGTGATTCCCCTTGTGCTCTGGACTCTTCCATCACTGCATTCATCACAATTTTATTTTTTAATTTTTGAAACTAATTAATTGATTATTCATTAATTTGGCTGTGCTGGCTCTTAGTTTCGGCATGTGGGATCTCGTTCCCTTGACCAGGGATTGAACCTAGGCCCCCTGCATCGGGAGCTTTGAGTCTTAGCCACTGGACCACCAGAGAAGTCCCCCATCACAATTTTAAAGTATGGTGGGGTGTGTGGTGGCTTTTGAGTGTGTGGTGTGTATGCTCATCCGTTAAATATTCATCTCTCCTTCTGTAACTTTTTTGAGAATAAGGACCTGCCCATTTTCTTCATGCATCCCCATCCTGAGGGTAGGTGTTCAATAAATATTAATAGAATCAATGAAACCATGAATGAGTGAAGTGAAGACAGCCTCATATGAATGTAGTGGGAAACCAAAAAAGGACTCAATGGAGGAAAATTCACTTAATGATGTCTCCTTTGTAGTAGCAACTATAGCACCATCAACAGCAAAACCAGTTTCTTCCATACATGCAGCCAGGCTCTGAGCTGAATTCTTCACATACATGATCTCATGTGACATGAGTGTGACACTCCCTATTTTGTAGGCCTGGGGACTGAGGCCCAAGGAAGCTGGCTCATTTGTCTGTGGACCCAGGCATCGTCCATACGCTGGGGTTCTCAGAGGACCCCCGCCCCCAGCTGGCACTCAGTGTCTTTCTGCTTCATTGCCTGTAAACTGGCGTCAACTGTTCTTGCAAATTCCTATCGAAGACTGAACCAGGGGAGATTCCAGCAGGCTCGAGAAAACTTTGGGCTGCAGGGATGCTCTTCAAGAGGTAGAGAGCATTCCCTTTAGAGACGTTTGAGAAGGGAGTGCCAAGCTGTTAAGAGTTCTGGTGGGATCCTTCCTCTGCAGGGAAAGAGAGGGCTGGGGATTCTTCTGGGCTTCCATTCAGGACTGTCTCTCTTGACCATTAAACTGCTAATGGAAGGTGTCAGTGCTTGACATTTGGTAATTAAAACGTCCACTGACTGAATAATAACTTTTTATTGACATTCATATTGATGAAAGCAAAAGTAATTTGATTTTAGACATCCTCGTCATGGGCTCGGCTGGGCAGGGGCCCCTGCTGTGTGGAGTTGTTGGTGTGGTGGATGGCAGCAGGGCCTCTCAGGTGGTCTCCGTTCAGGCCAAGTGTGAGGTGGCTGGTGTGGTCTAACCCATCTGGGGAGACCAGCTAATTCAGGCAAGTAAGAGGTAGAGCACTGGGGCCGCTGGCTTGTGGGTGACCGTACAATTGCTCTTGGATTCTGGACTCTTTACTCTGGAAGGCGTTTGGGGAAATACTCTTTAAGGCAGATCTGTGAGGTGCCTTATCATCCATGAATAGTCAGAATAACCCTCAAAGCTGGGAAGCTTCTAGATCTTAGAGGAATCATTGTCGTGGAAGGTAGGGTCAGGTAAGGATGTTAAGAAAGGGAGGAGATGCCTTACATTATACATCAGCTCATTTCATTTCAATAACCATCAAAGCTAATTATGTTCTCCCCATTTTATAGATGGGGAAATGGAGACTCTAAGAATTCAGTAGCTTGCATAAAGCTATCCTCCTATTTAAAGACTAGGGTTAATTTGTGACTGGCCAACTATAATCCTAGGAAACGCTTTATAATGAGTGTGATGGTGGGCTGGGGGTGCCCCAGGGAAAAAAGAGATTTGCTTTGTCAAAGCCACAGGAAGGCCAGGTGGCCATTGACATCACCATCCACCAGCAAGAGGATGCTGGATGAAGGCGATCTGGGAAAAAGGGTGTTTGCTACTCTGTAACCAGGGCCTGTGCTAGAATTTTGTCACCAGTTCTCTCGAGCTTGAGTCACCCAGGGACAAGGATCAGCCTGAAATCAAAGATGGAACTCACCATTGGTCGAGAGCTGAGCTCTCCAGTGCAGTGACTATTAACCACATGTGGGTCTTTAATTATGATTGAGTAAAGTTTAAAAACCAGCTTCTCAGTACCACTAGCCACTCTTCAAGAGCTTAGTAACCACAAGACAAGTGACTGCCATGTTGGCTGAATACTTCCCTTTATACGGAAGTTTTCGTGGACAGTGCCAGACCAGAAACCACTGGCTCTTTCCAATAGCATGGCAAGTGTGGATCCTGCTTCTCACTTTCAAACTGTGAAACTTTGAACAAAATGCTTACTTTCTCAGCATCTCTGTTTCCCCAACTATAAAAAGGGAAGGGGTGTTATCATGAGGGAAAATGATCGTGTATGGAAAGCATGACCCGTGGTGCTGAGTATACAGCTAGTGGTCATCAGAGGCTGCCACTGCCTTCCTGTCCACAAGAGACAAAGACAAGCCCTTTTGGTCTCGGATGTTTCTGTTGCAGATGGATTGCCATTTACTGAATTTACCTGAGGCCACCTGTCTTTCTGCTGTACGTGTGTGTGTTAGTCACTCAGTCGTGTCCGACTCTTTGTGACCCCATGGACTGTAGCCTGACAGGCTCCTCTGTCCCTGGGGTTCTCCAGGCAAGAATACTGGACTGGGTTGCCATGCCCTTCTCCACGGGATCGTCCTGACCTAGGCATCAAACTCGGGTCTCCTGAATTGCAAGCAGATTCTTTACCATGGAGCCACCAGGGTTCCTATTTGCTTTTTGAATAAATATCACCAGAAACAAACAAACAAACAAAAAAATACCTCACCTTTCCTCTCTTCTCATGTGAGAATGGCCCTGTTTCCATGATGCTAAAGCTATGTTCCCTTCTGGAGGACTGCAGCACTCTGCACCTTGGCCTGGGTCCTGCATCTTCAGATTTCTCTGTCTTGCCTTCTTGTCCACCTATCCCCCACACACCTATAACAAATTAAAACATTTCATTCCTGGAGCTTGTTTGTCACTGTGCACTTGGACAAGCTGAGGGTGTCTTTTCTTATCCCACGTGGCTTATTTTCTAAAATTTATGTTTAGCTTCTCTGGGTCTTGTTGCTGCGCATGGGCTTTCTCTAGTTGCGGCCAGCAGGGGGCCGCTCTCTAGTTGCGGTGCCCAGGCTTCTCACTGTGCTGGCCTCTCTTGGCAGAGCACAGGCTCCGTGTGTGTGTGGGCTTCAGTAGTTGTGATCCATGGGCTTAGTTGCCTGGCGGCATGTGGGCTCTTTCCGGACCAGGGATCGAACTTGTGTCCCCTGCACTGGCAGATTCTTAACCACTGGACCACCAGGGAAGGCCCTCACTTTGCTTACAAAGAAGAGGCAGCAGAAGGTAAAGCGGTTCTTAAACTTGGGTGCAGATTGGAACCACCCTGGAGGGCTTGTTACACTAGTCCTGGGGGCCCCGCATGCTGAGTTTCAGCGTCGGTCAGTCTGGGGGTAGGGCGACCAGAACTTGCATTTGTAACAAGTTAGAAATGCTGCTTGTCTGGGGACATACTTTGGGAATCTCTCTTTTAGGCCATGCTCCCCTGTATGCTGAGTGCCCTTGAAGTGTGCTATGTTAGTAGCTCAGTTGCATCCAACTCTTTGTGGCCCCATGGGCTGTAGCCCGCCAGGCTCCTCTGTCCATGGAATTCTCCAGGCACGAAAACTGGAGTGGGTTGCCAAACCAGGGGATCTTCCTGATCCAGGGATTGAACCCGGGTCTCCTGCATTGCAGGTGGTTTCTTTACCATCTGAGCCACTAGGGAAGCCCAAGTGTCCTTGAAGAATTGTGCATATCAGCATTACCTGCAGGGCTTATTAAAACACAGATTACTGAGCCCTCTCCCCAGAGTTTCTGCTTCATTTCTGGGGAGTTAGATACAGCCTGAGAAATTTGCATTTTTACCAGATTCCCGTGTGAGGCTGATGCTGCTGGTCTGGAAATCACACTTTGAGAACTGCTGGTATCTGTATACCAGTGTTAGCTCTGTGATCAATGAGATGTGAAGTCAAAGCCTGTCTCTGCCACTCTGTGAACCTAACACTCTCTGAGCCTCAGTTTTCCCATCTTTTGAATGGAAATAAGGGCTAAGGTTGTTGTGAGAATCAAGCAAAGAGTAGGTGCTAAATAAATGCTTTATATCTTCTCCCCTAAATGTGAATTGCTGTGGCTGGGCTGCAGTGAGGCTGCAGAAGACAGAGCATTCATAGCTCTGGATTTGTCCATCTGCGGCTTTTTGCTGTCCCCTAGTTAGCACTTCCCGCTCCCCCTCTCTGCTCCCCAAACCTGGCAGTCCTCATCAGCCCTCTCCCCAACACAGTTAGGCTGCCAGATCTCTCGGCCTCCAGATGCCCGCTGCACCACCGCCCTCTTGCTACCACTTCCTCAGATTTCCCAAACAAATTGTGTCCCATCAAATTGTACGTTAACTGTGTTACCATAAGAATAAATTGTGTTTATTTCCAGATGACCTGGAGTTTTTGGCTGCCTTGCCTAAAAATAACTAAAAGCAGTTTTAAAAGAGGGAAAAGAAAATGGAAAACAACAACAGAAAGTAAAGGAAAGGGCAGCTCCAGCCTGCTGCCAGATTTGGGAGAGTGGAGTTCACCTCCCCCCTCCACCCACCACCCCCTCACACCTGGCAATAAGTAACTAGCTGCCTTGCAGTGTCCTGCACTGCAGTGGATCCAGAGAAGCCCAGAGCATCCTGGAGCTGGGGCTTCCCTGGTGGCTCAGATGGTAAAGAACCCGCCTGCCATTGCAGGAGATGCAGGTTCGATCCCCAGGCCTGGAAGATCTCCTGGAGAAGGAAATGGCATCCCACTCCAGTATTCTTGCCAGGGAAACCCCATGGACAGAGGAGCCTGGTGGGCTACAGTCCATGGGGTTGCAAAAAAGTAGGACGTGACTTAGTGACTAAACAACAACAGAAATCCCTGAACTGGGTCTGTCTGTGGCATGTGGTCTTTCTGAGAGCCACCCAATGGGAAGGTGAGGTAGAAGGTTGGTTTTGTCCTGTAGTTTGTGAAAAGGGAGATAGCTGTCCTGGGATGCTTCATGGAGGAGCTCCTCTGGGGAGCAGAAACCATCAGGAACTGAGGCACAGAAGCAGAACTCAAAAGTGTGGCAGAGGCTGGGAGTCTGGGGCCATGCCATAGAGCAGGGGTCCCCAGCCCCCAGGCTGCACAGTAGGAGGTGGGCAAGCCAGCAAAGCTTCATCTGTATTTACAGCTGCTCCCCATTGCTCACTTCACCACCTGAGCTCCGCCTCCTGTCAGATCAGTGGCGGCATTAGATTCTCATAGGAGCACAGACCATAATTATAAAGTCAAGGCAGAATATCCTGAGATTGCCACTAAATAGAAATAAAGTGCATAGTAAATGTAATGCACTTAAATCATCCAGAAACTATCACCCCCTGCACCTACCCTGGTCTATGGAAAAATTGTCTTTCACGAAACCAGTCCCTGATGCCAAAAAGGTTGGGGACCGCTGCCATAGAGAAGATACAAAAGCAAGGATTCTGTGTCTGCCAGCTCCTGCTTCTAGCACAGTCCTGATGCTTTTGCATAGAACCTCGATTCATTTTTTCCAGCTTCCTCTCATCAGGCACGTCAGCGCTTTCCAGCTCTGTGATTTGAAGCATGCCATCTAGCCTCCCCCAGCTTCCGTTTTCCTAGCTCTGAAATGGGTATCATGACATCTTAAGGCTGCAGGTTGCTGTTCAGACTAAACGAGAATATTCATAAAATTGGACAGCATGGAGCCTACCATACAGTAGGTGCCTGATAAACATCAGTTCCCTTTTCCTCATCTCTGCTCTATTGGAAGCCCTGCTGCAGATGTTCAGAGATGAAGGTGGTGATCCTGAAGGCAATGGCTTGTGCAAACCCCCATGCCTCCCTAGCATTCTTGGTCAGAGGGGACAGACATGCCAGAAGAGAGAACCACACCAAAGGGACAGATTGGCATCTTCTAACCAGTGAGTGCTGTGGTTTCCTCAATCTTCCCTGGATCACGTGGCAGGTGGCAGGCAAGCTGGAGAGGGCCTCCCAGGCAGGCAGCTCAGTAGACACAGTCAGGAGGAGGGCAGCGTCCACCCCTCACCCTCATTCCTAGGCTGGGGTGAGGCCCTGAGCCTCAGGTGCGGGGAGGCTTGTATAATTCTCATCTCATCGGGCCCTAGACTTAATCGGAGCCGCCTCCTGCATCACTGCCATCCATCTTCAGGAGACAGGTGAGACTCAATGAAGATGAGTTAGGACGTGAAGAATGCGGCAGGATTAAACCCTGATCAGATCATTACTGCAGCAAGAGGAAAAAAAAATCATGCCAGGCCAGGCTGATGTCTCTTTCTGTATCTTTTATTTATTTCCTAACATCTATGCTTTTGCTTGAGGGCCAGAAGTCTTCCTTCACCTCTCCCTTTTTATCTGGCTCTCCTTTTCTCTCTCCTTGGGTTTAAATTGTGGCTTTTCTTCTGGGGTCCCAGTTAAAAGTGGTCCCTAGACCCCTGGTTCCTAAGAGCATCATCCACTGACTTCCAGTTCAGGATGCAAAGAGACATATCGTGGGTAGTGCTGGTCTAGGTTCCTGTTCCCAGGCTGCCTTGCAGACCCAAGTAGACCCAAGTGGATGGACTGGGATTTCAGGGGACAGGGGAGTCACAGGCAGAGTAGAGGAGGAGGATGGTGATCAGGGAGCATGAAGAGTGAACACACAATGGGAGTTAGAATAAAAAGAGCAGAGGATTGTGTGAAGAAAAGGATGAGGGCTGGATTTTGGCCATCTGGGTCTCAGCAGTCCCCTAGGTGAGACCTTCTTTCACTGAAAGGAGGGAAGCTGATATTCTCTCTCTGCATCTCTTGTCATGTGTCTCTGCCCCTTGCACCACATAATCACAGATGGCCCATCCGTGATGACCCTGTGTGTCCCAGCCTGCTGTGTGGTCAGACCGAGTGCCCACAGCCACCTTAGTGCCCATTTCCTTGGGTACCGAACCCCACTTTGCTCTCCTTCTAGGCTCAAGTTGCTGGATGATCAAGGCAGGACTTGTGCAATCTGCGGCATACCTGGTAATTCAAAAGCAACAGCCCCAGGCTGATAGATCCCAGGGCACCTGGAACTTTACCGTTTTCCTCGTAGGAGCCTACTTCTTCAGATAGCTTTCTTTTAAAATTAATTCATTAATTTGTTTTTGGCTGTGCTGGGACTTCATTGCTGTGCATGTGGACTTTCTCTCGTTGCAGTGAGTGGGGGCTACTCTTCATTATGGTGCGTGGGCTTCTCATTGCAGAGGCCTTTCTTGTTGCAAAGCACAGACTCCAGGCAAGAGTAGGCTCAGTAGTTGTGGCACATGGGCTTAGTTGATCCACGGCATGTGGAATCTTCCTGGATCAGGAATGAAACCCATTTCCCCTGCATTGGTAGGCAGACTCTCAACTACTGGACAACCCTGGAAGTCCAAACTTCTTTTTGAAAGGGTTGCTCAAGGGGTCAGTTTTCTGCTGAATTTGCCAATGGAGTCTTTATTTGCCAGTGGGGTCTTTATTTTCCTATTGACGGTCCTGCATCGCATGACAGTGCCAAGAATGATGGGAGGAAGAAGGAAGCAGGACAGAAGAGGCTGCAAGGTGGGTTAGTGGCAGGTGAAGCTTGTACATGATCTATAGTAGCGAGGATGGCTCTTGCCGTGGCATCCCTGGATGTTTCAGCGATCTCTCTAGACTGTAAACGGTGCCCTGTGAATTCTGGCTTCCTGGGCGTACGCCAGAGAGGAGGCACCTTGCGTTTCTGAACTGTTGGAGTGCTGACCTTTTCACCAAGCCAGCCTCCCTAGGTGAGGTCAGCAAATGTATTTGGATGTGTACCATGTAAACAGTGAAACCCTAAAGGAGAGGACAAGAAGAGGCAGATGGAAAGCTGTAGCTAGCATCTGGCAGTTTGGAAGCAAAATCCTGCTAGTTCTGTGCCAGCTTCCTCCATGTCGTGGCCCCATCTGTCTGCCAGCCCTGTTAACATGGGCCAGGGCATCTCTGGGTCCTGAGGGTCAGCATCCTGCCTCTTACTCCTCTTCCTCTTCCACTTACATTACTCCACAGGGAGCCCGTATGCCTCTGCCTGCACCCAGGCTGCCTACATACCTGGCTCCTTGCGATACCATGGCAGAGTCACTGGAACATCAGGTGTTTTCACATCACCTCTGTTCTCTGCCTAGGCTGGTAGATTTGACTAGTGCCTTTAAATTACTTTCCCATCTGGGGAAACTGGTGCAAAGCTGAATGTGACTCATGGAGGGTGTAGCAACTCGGAGCGATCATCATAATGTTCAAGATGCTCCACCATGAGCTCAGGTAGCCTCCTTCCTGACAGCTTCTTACACTGTGATATCATCTTGGATGGAGAAGCCAAGTGGGACTTGCCCAGAGGTATTATGATGAATCTCTTTCTGCAAGGTTGTAATAAAAAGTCTCTTCTGCTGTTGAATTTGAGAGCAGCACTGGAGTTCTGAGACGTGAAACACTGCTGATGATCCTTGGCACTGCTCCTCTTCAACCCCTTCCTTATCAGTGACCTTCACTTCCTCTCCATTTCAGCCATACAATACTAAGGCCACTCCTTGGCTTGCCCTATGGTGTGGAATTTCTCTAAGATCCAGACCTACCTCTAGTCTCCCTTCTCCCCACGGTGCCTTCACTTCATTTTATTTTAACATTTTATACTGGAATATAGCCAATTAGCAATGTTGTGATCGTTTCAGGTGGATAGCAGAGTGACTCAGCCATATTCATAAATGTATCCATTCTCCTGCAAGGGCTTCCCAGGTGGTGCTAGTGGTAAAGAACCCACCTGCCAAAGCAGGAGACATAAGAGATTGAGGTTCAATCCCCGGGTCAGGAAGCTCCTCTGGAGGAGGGCATGGCAACCCACTCCAGTATTCTTGCCTGGAGAATCCCATGGACAGAGGAGCCTGATGGGCTTCAGTTCACAGGGTCACAAAGAGTCAGGCATGACTGAAGCGACTTAGCACACACACATTCTCCTCCAAACTCCTCTCGCATCAGGCTGCCACACAACACTGAGCAGTGTTCCCTGTACTATACAGTATGTCCTTATTGGCTATCCATTTTAAACATAGCAGTGTTGTGCCTTCACTTTACACATGACCTTGATGTCCAGTCTCTTGGCCCCTGTGGCTTCTGTGTTCTCTTGGCTCCATTTGCTTCCCCATCCAGCCAACCCCATGGTTAGCCATTCATGGCATCTCCCTGGAACTCTAGACTGCCTCCACCCCGATCATTCTTTCTCTGCCTGTTTAACAACCCCTCCTCTGTGGATCCCCATTCTGTGATTTTTCTCCCCTGTGCTGAGTGGCTGAGCAGGACAGCTATAGACCTGTGCTAAGTGGGTCTACTGCATATCTGGTGTTCAGACCCCAGCAGGACCCCTGCTGATCTTTGGCACCTTTCGTTTGGCTCCTGCTCACCCTGTTCCAACTGTGGTGGGTCTTGTCTAACCCTTTAGAGCCCCACAGCTCAGCTCTTTAACCCTTGGTGAAATATCTTGTGTATTTGGTTGAGCTTGAAGCTGCTCAGTGCTTGCACTTGCAGTTTTCCTCCTTGCAAATGCAAACTTTACTCTTGTTCTCATCCTCACCTCTTCTCTCCTGTATCACTTAAAGTATCTTCAGGGACTTCCTTGGTGGTTCAGTGCTTAAGAATCCTTCCCTTCCAATGCAGGGGACATGAGTTTGAGCCCTAGCCAGGGAACTAAGATTCCACATACCTTGGAGCCACTAAGCCCATGCACCACACTAGAGAAGCCCACACTTTGTAGTGAAGACCCAGGACAGCCAAAAGATAAATAAAATATGTTTACAGATTAAATAAAGTATCTGAGTCGGTTTATTCATTAATTGAAAGTCTCTCTGTTATCCACTACATTCCTAAGCGAGGAATATGCCTATCACTGTGTGCATCCTAAGATAGTCACACCCTACAAGGCACTGATGTTCATAAAAACTACCAAAAGTGTATTAGAACATACTGAGAATACTTGTTGTTGTTCAGCCACTTAGTTGTGTCCGACTCTTTGCGACCCCGTGGACTGCGGCGCGCCAGGCTACCTACCTGGTCCTTTACCATCTCCCGGAGGTTGCTCAAACTCATGTGCATTGAGTCGGGGATGCCATCCAACCATCTCGTCCTCTGTCATTCCCTTCTCCTCCTGTCCTCAATCTTGCCCAGCATCAGGGTCTTTTTGAATGAGTCGGCTCTTTGCGTGAGGTGGCCAAAGTACTGGAGCTTCAGCTTCATCGTTGGTCCTTCCAATATTGAGAATAATACCAATAGTTATAAGAGCAGTTGTTTTCATTAATGAACACTAACTCTTATGTCAAGCCTTGTGCCAAGTACTTTCCAGGTATATCACACTTCATCTTGACCCCAAAGTCAGTGAGTTAGGGACTTACAAGATTCTCATATTATAGAAGAGAAAAAAAGGCTGAGAGGCTTAACTACTCAGAGGCAGAGTTGGGATCTAAACCCAGAATGTACCTTCACATTCTTCCCTTCTTGCCCTCTCTCCCATTCTTCCTCGCGGGTGGACTCACCCCAGGAGGGTCTCCTGAGAGCACCTGGTCCCTTCCCGCATCCCCTCTGCCCTCCGGGCTTCCCAGGTCCACGCCTTTCTGCTGAACAAGCCCCGCTGCTCTGACCTGCCACACATTTAGCTGCTGAGCACGTGTAGACTCACATCGTGCTTTTAACTGCAGGCAAAACCCATCCCTCTGGGAACTGTCCCAGTTTGAGGGTTTTTTTTTTTTTTTAAAAAGGCAGTCATGTTAAAATAGAGATTAATGCTATAGACAGAGAGAGACATGAAAATAGATCCAGGAGGGATGGTAGATAGCCTATCTGAATAGATCCCAGAGATAAATACATGGAAAACATAGAGAATTATTGTTGGGAATAATTCTCCATGGGAGGCTCTATGGATAAATATATAGACCAGGGATAGTGGAATCATTTAGAGGAAGTGAGATGAAAACAGCACGTGGGAGTCCGCAACTGTGAGAGCTGTGCTGAATGGGCCTGGGCCTTCGGTACCACACGTTTGGTGGAGTTGTTCCAAGAGGAGGTCGGAAATCTGCGGGCGGGCTGTTATCTTCCAGAAGCCACATGGCAGGGTGTCCTGGGGAGAGTGAGAGGGGAATTAACTGGGGACTTTGTGAGGGGTTCTGGGAGCAGGATGGGAGATGCTGAGGCAGACCTATGAGACAGCATCATCGGGGTGGGCTTTGTAAGTTGACACGGGGATGTGAAGGCCGAATGGAGCCTGGGGAAAAAGGGGCTAGACTGAAAAGGGCAGTGTTCCCAGGGACCCACAGAGAGAAGTTCAGGGCTCTAGTCCTTGAGGGCATCTGGAGAGGAGAGCCAAGTCCCCCACCCAGCAGGTGAATTGGTGCGGCAGGCCGTCTGCACAAACATGGGACATATGCCTGGAGGCTGCAGCCCAGTGTCATAAAAAATCCATCCCCGGGTAGCACTGTTCCTGTGGTTGATGACTGTGGCTCTGTGGTGATTGGATCTGGACTTGGCTCAGGCCCTGCCCACCAGTATCCAGGGAAGATTGTGAAAAGCTGGGGTGAACTTGGGACAGAGCTGCTCACATGTTCTTCTTCTCCCCACCCTGGTCCTTGCCCTGTTTATCCAGAACTCTGCGGCTCTGTTTGACAGACATTCCTGACTGGGCTGTTTGGCTGTAGAATGTTCTACTCAAGGGCAGATGAAAAGGGCCAGGAGGCTGCTATGATTCAGAAAGGTGGGACAGTGCTCATCTCTTTGCGTGAATGCTAAGTCGCTTTAGTCATGTCTGACTCTTTGCAACACCCTGGACTGTAGCCCACCAGGTTGCTCTGTCCATGGAATTCTCCAGACAAGAATACTGGAGTGGGCTGCCTACCACGCCCTCCTCCAGGGGATCTTCCCAACCCGGGGTTTGAACCTGCATTGGCATGTGGGTTCTTGACCACTAGTGCTACCTGGGAAGCCCACTCATCTCTCTATGGAACTTCTTTTGTTTCTTAGAATGATTGACTAGGAAAGGGGTCAACAATCCTTAAGTGAGCACTTTGACCCTGGACACTGATTCCATCTTTACACCCCACCCTCCTTTTCCAGGAGAAAAAGGGAGTAACTGTTGACTGTTTCTGACAGAGACCTTGCCATGATAGCCAACGACCCATAATTCTCCCACGCATGTCAAGAGTATCCACTGACTATCTTGCCTTATTCTAGGGTGGGTTATGGGCTGTGGTGTATAGGAATGTAGGGTCTTTACCTTCAAGGAATTTGACATCTGAAGACTTTATGTCAGAAGTCAATTTGGGGCCCCTCTGTACTGGAGAGAAAGAGCCCAGATGGTATCTTCTTTGATATTGGGAGTTTTGCCTCCTATGCATGAGTTAGCTGCTCTGGTGTTGTTTTAGATGTCATAAGACCCAGATGTCCTTTCTCAGGGATTAGCCTTGACAGTAGGGCATTCTGGAAAAGTTGCCTTTCCTCTCTGAATCAGGGTCTCTCTCCCTATGTTGGATAAGAATCATGGCGATGTGACTCATGTGGGTGTCAGAGAGATCAGGCAAAGGACATACTGGAGAAACCCAAGTCCTCAAGCTGCCTGATGAGAGAATCTTAGCTCAACAGAGAACTTGCAGTCCAGAATTTCTGTTGGGTTAAAATTCCTGCCCCGTTTATAGAGGAGGGACGTTTGCATAAATAACAAGGGAACAGTTCCAGAGAGAACTTTTCCAGTAGGAATCTGGCTAATCAGGTCTCTAGCTGGACTTGTCCCCAGAGGATTCATGAGAATAAAAATTGAGGGGACAGCCATCCAGATGGCATGTGGCAGGGGCGTGGGTTCTGCTCCAGCGATATTCTGGGGTCTCTGCCCAGTTCTGGCCGTCTGGAACACCCTTCCCTCTATTCCAGGCAGGGGGGTGTCCTGGAGAATGGGCAGCCATCTGGTCACCGGGCAGAGCCTCAAAACAGGGGGACAGGGACCATATGGGCTGCACATGGTTCTACCTTGCTTACTTTTGACTTTAATCTTAAAGTCCTCTGAACTGAAAATAGGATTCAGGAGAAAGCTTTCTGTTGGAGAGTCAGACACTCTGTTTGCCATGGAATTTTTTTCTCCCTGCTACTGCTGTGGTCAGACTGATGGGCAGGAGGATGACCCAGTAGAAAGTGGATAGGGATAAGACTGGAAATACTAGGCTTCCATGCTAGGTTGCCTGCTTATCAGTAGCAACACGCTAAGATGACCTCCATTTCCTCTCTGTAATGGGTGGAGGAAATATAGTCCTAGAACTTGAATCTGTAAAATGCATGGACACCAATTATATGGTTGTTATAGCTATCTAGTTTTCATAGCCCCTTTATTCAACACACACACAAAAAAACCTTTTGCAAACTTAGGTTGGGCTTTCCTGGTGGCTCAGTGGTAAAGAATCTGCCTGCCAATGCAGGAGATGCAGATTTGATCCTTGGGTCAGGAAGATCCCCTGGGAAAGGAAATGGCAACCCACTCCGGTATTCGTGCCTGGAGAGTCCCATAGACATAGGGCTCCTATAGACATAGGTGGCTACAGTCCATGGGATCACAAATAGTCGGACACAACTGAGTGACTGGACATGCATGCATGCAAGCATATGTTACATGCAAGATATTGGAGAGACCAAGAAAAAGATTAAATCCTTACATTATTTTTTCATCTGTGATTCCTCCCTCTTGACCCTTGGGAAACCATGTGGTCCGTTGCTGTGGGTATCAGTGAAGGAGACAGAGTCCCAGTGTGAAGGGCTTACATATACTCAAGGATTGCACTTGGAACTCAGCTGCAGAGACCACAGAAACCTGTTTTGAACGAAGTTTTGGTTTTTCCTTAGACTCTGGGGTTCTTGACCTAGATGTTGAGTTCCTCTGCAGTAGAGAGAGGAGTGGGCGAGATGGGAGTATAGTATTTAAGAGCAGGGAAGCCAGACAGATTTAGATGGGAGTCCCAACTGTGCATCATGGAGCAAATGACTTACCTCCTCTTCCCTAAAATAGGGTTAATGATAGAATCTACCCCAAAAGGCCATTGGAGTGTTGAAAGAGACAATGCATGCATCTTCATTGACATTTTAAAAAGAAGAAAGTGTTAGTTGCTAAGTTGTGTCCCACTCTATGCGACCCTATGGACTGTAGCCCTCTGTCTGGTGATTACATTGCCAGGCTCCTCTCTGTCCATGTAATTCTCTAGGCAAGAATACTGGAGTGGGTTGCTATTTCCTCCTCCAGGGGATCTTTCCAACCCAGGAATCAAAACATTGTCTCCTGCATTGGAGACATATTCTTTACCCACTGAGCCATCAGGGAAGGCTGGCATACAAGTCACCATGAACTGGGTGGCTTAAAACAGTGGAGATTTATTCTGTCAAAGTTCTGGAGGCTGAAAGTCCAAAATAAGGTGTCAGCAGGGCCATTTTCCCACCAAAGGCTCTTGGGGAGACTTCTCCATTGACTCTTCAGTTTCTGGTGGCTCCAGGCATTCCTTGGCTTTTGGCTGCATGAAACCCGTCTCTACCTCCATCTTCACAAGGCTCTTCTCTTTTGCCTCTGTGCCGTCCTCTTCTGTCTCTTATAAGGACAGCTGTCATTGGATTGAGGACCCCACCTGATTCAGTATAATCTCACCTTGAACCTTACCTTCATTATATCTGCAAAGACTCTGTGTGTGCTGTGTGCTAAGTCGTGTCCGATTCTTTGTGACCCCGTGCACTGTAGCTCATCAGGCTCCTCTGTCCATGGAATTCTCCAGGCAAGAATACTGGAGTGGGTAGCCATTCCCTTCTCCAGGGGATCTACCTGGCTAAGGGATCGAACGCATGTCTCCCGTGTCTCCTGCATTGGCAGACGGGTTCTTTACCACCAGCACCACCTGGGAAGGCCAACAAAGACTATTTCCAAGTAAGGTCATGATCTGAGGTTCCAGATGGGCTTCTCTCCCTCTCTCTCTCTCTCTCTTTTTGGTGGCAGGGGATAGGGACAATGTTCAGCCCACTACACTGACCAAAACAGAAGCAAGGGAAGTTCTTTTTCTTTTCCTCCAACTCATCAGTTTCTTACTTCTGGGCTTCTGGTTACCTGGGCTTCCATGACCTGAGAAAAGAAGTTCTAGGGAACAGTTCATTCAGTCATCCACCCATGTCAACCTGTACTTGTTGAACACTGCTACCCGTGAGATGGATGCTGTGCTAGCCATTGGAGCATGAAGATATATTAGGAGAACAGAAATGTGATGTTAATGATTGGGGGCCAGCCAGGGGTCATTCCTGTGCCCGGTTCTGGGCATAGATATTAACCACATGCTCCCCATCCTCTCACAGTCTTCAGGGAAAGGTGGGCAGGTCATGAGTCAAGGACCAGCCAGAGAACTGAGCGCTCTGGCAGCTACCAGTCCAGGATGCTGGGGGCAGAGCAGAGATCCCAGTGGACCATGGGGTCATCCAGAAGGGCCTCCCAAGAGAAGTGGCACCTGGATTCAGTCTTCAAGGGCAGGGCAAATCTAGTAGCTGGAGAAGCTTTAACTAGGCAGATTAGAACTCTGCAAAATCAGGAGACTTGAGAGAACAGGCTGGTTCAGAGAGCCATCAACAGCTCTCAGTCTGGTCCCGACAGGTGCATGAGTTGGTGGTGGGGAAGCTGGGCAGGTGGGCTTCATCCTCACCACTGTTGTCATCGTTACCATCAACATCGCTAACGTTCAGGGAACCACGGAAACTGGCTTTGAGTCCCAGCCTAAGGAATTTGGTTTTCCCTCCCTGAAGCTGTGGAAGTGTGTGTATGAGGGAGGTGGAAGGCACCCTGCGGGGCAGGAAGAGTGAGTGGGCTGTGTCCTTCTCCACCAGGCGTGGCCCATGGATGGGCACTGCTGCTCCTGCTCGGGTCTGCTTCTCTCGCTGTTGTTGTTCAGTTGCTAAGTCATGTTCAACTCTTTCTGAGCTCATGGGCTGCAGCATGCCAGGCTCCTTTGTCCTTCACTATCTCCTGGAGTTTTCTCAGATTCATGTCCATTGAGTTGGTGATGCCATCCAGCCATTTCATCCTCTGTCGTCCCCTTCTCCTCCTGCCCTCAGTCTTTCCCAGCATCAGGGTCTTTTCCAATGAGTCATCTCTTTCCATCAGGTGGCCAAAGTATTGGAGCTTCAGCTTTAACATCAGTCCTTCCAATGAATATTCAGGGTTCGTTTCCTTTAGGATTGACTGCTTTGATCTCCTTGCAGTCTAAGGGACTCGCAAGAGCCTTCTCCAGAACTGCAATTTGAAAACATCAATTCTTTGGCGCTCAGCCTTATTTATGGTTCAACTCTCACATCCATACATGACTACTAGAAAAACCATGGCTTTGACTATACAGACCTTTGTTGGCAAATGGATGTCTCTGCTTTTTAATACTCTGTGTAGGTGTGTCATGGCTTCTCTTAATATCAATTTGTTCTGATCTGTTGTGGTCATTGAGTGGAGGACATTCAAGATGCTGAAAGCTGACCCTCTCTATCTCTTGGAGAAGGAGACATGAGCATTCTGCGTCCCTTTGACCACTGGGGATCAGGTAGGCGGTCATCAGTGATGGGGAGGCTTTGGTAAGGTTTTATTCTTTAAACCCAATTTGATCATCAAGGATTCAAACTTGACTGTGCTATTTTACTATAGCAAGTATGCTTTTCACGGTCGGATGAAAGTTAAATTTATTCATTTATTTAATCTTGATTAAAGGCATCTCTAATGACTTATTGATTTTTTTATTAGTTGGGGGGAAGGGGAAGCTCACTGTCTTGGCAAGCAAGCTATTACCTGATGCCAGGTTTGAAAGCTGCTAAACAAGGGATCTGTTTTTGAAATATGAAAAGAAATATTTCAACATAAAAATCGATAAAAGGACATGAAACAATTGAAATGGATGAGCAAATTAAAAACAACTCTTTTTTCTCTTAATGAAGATCATTTGAAATGTTAAAAAAAATGAAAGAAAAAGGAAGAGAGGCATTGCAATCATTTGTCTGATACCAAGATACAAAATTAACCCACTGTGAATATGTTAAGATAAAATGTGAAGATTATAGCAATGGCTGAACATAAATATTCTTTTAAAAATTTTTTATTGGAGTATGGGTACTTTACAATGCTGTGTTAGTTTCTGCTGTACAACAAAGTAAATCAGCCATTAGATTGGATTGTTTAGTCACTGAGTTGTGTCCTCCTCTTTTTGACCCTGGGGACTGAAGCCCGCCCAGCTCCTCTGTCCGTGGGATTCTCCAGGCAAGAATAGTGGAGTGGGTTGCCATTTCCTGCTCCAGGGATCTTCCTGGCCCTGGAATTGAACCCTCATCTCTCGCATTGGCAGGCGGGTTCTTTACCACTGAGCCACCAGGGGAGCCTGGTGTATCAGCCATATGTAAACATATACCCACACTTCTTTGGATTTCCTTCCCATTTAGGTCACCACAGAGCACTGAGTAGAGTTACCCACGATGAACAAAGATAACTTCTCACACTCAGGTTGTGCCTTCATCTTTTTTTTTCTCGGATGATTGAGATGGGCTTTGAATGGGGCTAATGCTTCGACTTCTCCCCCCGAACCCACAGTCCCTCTGCACACTGCAGCCCGGGTGATCCTCTATGAAGCACGGTCAGATCATGCTAGCCCCCGAGGTTCAACCCCCAACGGCTTCCCAGCACTTGTAGAAGAGACAGCACACTCTTCCCCAAGACCCACATGGTCCTGCGTGGCTTGGCCCAGGGCTGTCCCACCCTGCATCTTTCCATTCACTTCCCATCAGCCCTACCAACCTCCATGTTATTCCCGATCACACTGAGTGTTTTCTCCAGGACCTTGCATGTGGGATTCTCTCTGCAGGAACTTACTTCCCCCAGCTAGTCCCCCAGCTCCTCCTTCGTGGCATTCATGCTGCTGCTCCCATGTCATCTCCGCAGGGAGGCTTCCTGACCACCCCTCCACCATCACACCTGCCTCTTTCCCTGCTTCACGTGTCTCTGTAGTGCTTAGCAGTTCCTCCCCATGTGTTGTGGGTTTCCTCTTTCCTCTTGATCACAGATCTTGCCTTCTGGGATACAAGCCCATTAAGGCTGGGGACTTGTTCGATGTTCCCAGAGCCTGGTGCCTCACAGGTGTGGCGTCAGTTGTTATTGGGTTGGCTGAAAATTTCATTCACGTTTTTTCCATAAGATGCTATACAAAAACCTTAATGAACTTTTTGGCCAACCCAGTGTATGGCCTGGTCATATACTGCTTCTCCCCATTCTACTGTCTCCTGAAGCCTCACAGTAACCCTGGGAGGTGGCCAGGACAGACAGTTGTCCACTTTTCCGATGGGAAGCCTGAGGCCAAAAGCACTCAATGGTCAGCAGTGGGGCAGGCCTGGGACTAGCCACAGGGGCTCTGATGCTCAGCTAGTTCTCTTGCTGCACACCTGCTTAGGATATCACATCAGAGACTTGCCCTTTCTGCTGTGCAGTTTCTGCATTTGAGGGACGCCTTGTGGGGACCTACTCTGTACCTGACGAGAACTTAGCAGACCCCTGGCTGGAAGCACCAAGAATCTTTGAGCACCTCCCAGTGTGAGGTGTGGAAGAGAAAACAAGCTGAATTGATATTCGTGCAACCGAATGGAACCTAAATTATCGTGGTGATTAAATCAGGGGCTCGTGTCCCAGCTCATCACTTACACCATTCCCTTAAATCTCTCAGAGCTTCAATTTCCTTGACTCCAATTAAGAACAGTAGCTGTACTTACTTATAGAGATAGGATTTTTGGGAGCCTTGAGTGGGGTAATGGATTGAAAGTGCTTAGCAGGGCTTGGTATGTGGAACTTTTCAAAAATGCTCTTCATTTTATCCCCGTCCTTGTCATCCTTCTGCGGTCTGTGGACTCTCTAGGAACGCTCAGGCTTTGCTACTGAGTTGGGCTCAGTTCAGTCACTCAGTCATGTCTGACTCTTTGTGACCCCATGGACTGCAGCACGCCAGGCCTCCCTGTCCACCACCAACTCCCAGAGTTTACTCAAACTCATGCCCCTTGAGTCGGTGATGCCATCCAACCATCTCATCCTCTGTCGTCCCCTTCTTCTCCTGCTCTCAATCTTTCCCAGCATCAGGGTCTTTTCAAATGAGTCAGCTCTTTGCATCAGGTGGCCAAAGTATTGGAGTTTCAGCTTCAACGTCAGTCCTTCCAATGAATATTCAGGACTGATTTCCCTTAGGATGGACTGGTTGGATCTCCTTGCAGTCCAAGGGACTCTCAAGAGTCTTCTCCAACACCACAATTCAAAAGCATCAATTCTTCGGTGCTCAGCTTTCTTTATAGTCCAACCCTCACATCCATACATGACCACTGGAAAAACCATAGCCTTGACTAGATGGACCTTTGTTGGCAAAATAATGTCTCTGCTTTTTAATATGCTGTCTAGATTGGTCATAGCTTTTCTTCCAAGGAGTAAGAGTCTTTTAATTTCATGGCTGCAGTCACCATCTGCAGTGCTTTTGGAGCCCCCCCAAAATAAAGTCTGCCACTGTTTCCACTGTTTCCCCATCTATTTGCCATGAAGTGATGGGACTGGATGCCATGATCTTTGTTTTCTGAATGTTGAGCTTTAAGCCAACTTTTTCACTCTCTTCTTTCACTTTTATCAAGAGGCTCTTTAGTTCTTCTTCACTTTCTGCCATAAGGGTGGTGTCATCTGCATATCTGAGGTTATTTATATTTCTCCCAGCAAGCTTGATTCCAGCTTGTGCTTCCTCCAGCCCAGCGTTTCTCATGATGTACTCTGCATATAAGTTAAATAAGCAGGGTGACAATATACAGCCTTAATGTACTCCTTTTCCTATTTGGAACCAGTCTGTTGTTCCATGTCCAGTTCTAACTGTTGCTTCCTGACCTGCATACAGATTTCTCAAGAGGTAGATCAGGTGATCTGGTATTTCGATCACTTTCAGGATTTTCCAGTTTGTTGTGATCCACACAGTCAAAGGCTTTGTTATAGTCAATAAAGCAGAAATAGATGTTTTTCTGGAACTCTCTTGCTTTATCAGTGATCCAGCAGATGTTGACAACTTGATCTCTGGTTCCTCTGCCTTTTTAAAAACCAGCTTGAACATCAGGAAGTTCACGGTTTATGTATTGCAGAAGCCTGGCTTGGAGAATTTTGAGCATTACTTTACTAGTGTGTGAGATGAGTGCAATTGTACGATAGATTGAGCATTCTTTGGCATTGCCTTTCTTTGGGATTGGAATGAAAACTGACCTTTTCCAGTCCTGTGGCCACTGCTGATTTTTCCAAATTTGCTGGCCTATTGAGTGCAGCACTTTCACAGCAACATCTTTTAGGATTTAAAATAGCTTAACTGGAATTCCATCACCTCCACTAGCTTTGTTCGTAGTGATGCTTCCTAAGGCCCACTTGACTCCACATTCCAGGATGTCTGGCACCTATGCAGTATCCAGGGCATCTCAGGTGGTGCTAGTGGTAAAGAACCCACCTACCAATGCAGGAGACATCAGAGGTGCAGGTTTGATCCTCGGGTTGGAAAGATTCCCTGGAGGAGGCCATGGCAGTCCACTCCAGTATTCTTGCCTGGAGAATCCCATGGACAGAGGAGCCTGGCTGGCTACAGTACATAGAGTCGCAAAGAGTCGGGCATGACTGAAGCAACTTAGCAGTAGTTATAGAAGCAGCAACAGGAAATCTTTGATAGTGGGGTCTACTTGGCCAAGCTTGTGGCCTTTGGTCATCACAGCATTGAAGACTAGAAGGGTCCCATAGACAAGGGTCTTTGTGCAGAAGTGGACCAGTATTCACACACTGGTGGACCACACAACCCATTTACTGGTGTAGGCTGAGCGCCCGTATGGGGACTGTGTGACACCCGAGCACCAACTCCCATCTGGCTGAGTGTCTTTGTTTTCGAGGGTTGTCATCACAAAGTACCATAGGGTGAGTGGTTAAGACAAAAAAAAAAAATCTATTTTCTCCCAGTCCTGGAGGCTATAAGTCCAACGTCAAAGTTGGCTTCTTCTGAAGTCTCTCCACCTGGCTTGTGGATGCTCATCTTCTCCCTGTATCTTCATATGGTCTTCCCTCTGAGTGTGTCTGTTAATTTTATCTTGTAAGGATACAAGTCATACTGGATTAGCGTGAGTGCGTGTGTGCATGCTCAGTCACTTCAGTCGCGTGTGACTCTTTGTGACTATATGAACTGTAGCCCACCAGGCTCCTCCGTCTGTGAGATTCTCCAGGGAAGAATACTGGAGTGGGTTGCCATTTCCTCCTCCAGGGGACCTTCCCGACCCAAGAATCGAACCCCAGTCATCTGCATCTCCTGCACTGCAGGCAGATTCTGTACCACTAGCGCCACGAGGAAAGCCTGTATTGGAGTGATGGCAGCTCTCTGAAGACTGGGTGGGTGTTCTGGAAAATGGATGCAAGCACTTGCCGGCCTGTTCATTTGCCCGTGTTGGTAGAGGCCATGAGGGGGATTGCCCAGGTCATGTGTTACACGGTTGGAGCCGTGCACAGAATAGAAGGTGTGTGAGGCATGTATGGTTGTGGGGATATGCATGGACTGTGTTTATACGGGTCTGGGGTCATGTGTATTTGTCCTGGGCAAATCACTGGGATTTGTGCCTATCACTCGGGGTTTGGAGATGAGAGAGCAGAAACCACAAAATGAACACACAGGACATGTATGCTGCCCATCAAGTGAAATCCCCAGCTCTCTGCAGACAGAATCATTCTATATTCTGGACTCTGGTCTCCCAACAAAGCCGTCCCTGATCTATCTGAATTACAGATTAACTGGCACCGAAGGGACGGCAGAATCCATTTAAATGAATAGCTCTCTAATTTATTAAAGGCCTTATTTATGCTGCTGGTATCAGAGGCTCATCAAATTCTTGCAGTGGTGTGGGCCCCTCTCCTGCCCCCCTGACCCATCACTGCTGGAATATTTTATCTTTTTCCAGGAGAGCTGTAACAAGCCTGCGATCTAGGATATGGGTGGGATAAAGGGCCACACATCTTCCGTGGGCTTGCTGGGTCCCTTGTAGATTAGATTAGCAATTAGCTTGCTGCTCGTGAGGAACGTCTGAATCCTTGGGAAGAGGCCAGAGTCCTGCACTTGTCTCTTAGAGAAGAGGATGCAGAGGGAAACACTTCCCTGACAACCAGACCTTCCGCTTAGTGTTATCCTGTGTGTTGTGATGACATGGAAATTTCTGGAATCTGACACACGACTCTCGAGTTGCTGTCTTGAATGTGACCCCGCTTCCCTTCTCTAGCCTCATGGTTTGGGTGAGATCTCAGGAGGATGGAATAGTCGGGAATGGTTGTGTCTGAACATTCAGGGGGCCTTCTGTGGGGTTAGCTGGCTGGCTTTCATCTCAGGAAAGGGTACTGGGCCATTGGGGAGGTTCCTAGCGCCAGGTTGGTTTGGGGGAGGGATTCTGGGAAATGAGGTGAAAAAAATGGCAATGCTCGGAGTCCTTCAGAAAGCAGAGAGGCTCAAAGATAGAACGTCACCATCTGACCTTAGACTTTGACTACCTTTTGACCTTTGGAAGGAAGATACTCAGTTCTGCTTATCATCCTGCTCGCACTCAGTTGCTAAGTCATGATAACCATAGTGTCAAACATTTTTCATGTAAGCCTGGGTTCGGCTGTCTTATCAGTACTGTTTTATAGATGGAGAAACAGAGAGAGAAATTAAAGAACCGCCCCCCCCCCCACCTCTGAGCCACTCAATTAGTAAATGAGGAACTGGGGTTCAAACCCAAGTTCAAGTCTGATGGCAGAGTCCTTGTGCTTCCCTGCTCCGCCGGACCATCAACCTTTCCCCTTTGCCCCAAGAAACCTGAGTTCCTGCCGACTCTCCAGACCCCATCAGAGTCCAAGCCCTGGGCTGTGCTCTCTGCCATCTGCTCTCGCTTCCACGTGCCAGGGAGAGGGACGGGCTCAGAGAGTCGTGAGCTCTCACCCTGCGAGCTCGAGCTTTGTCACCCGTGGCTTCTGCAGTCGGAGCATCTGCTGGGCTCTTCATCCCCAGCCCTCTCTTTCCTTGGCAGGTGATTCATAGTGTCAGTGCTGCATCAGGCCCGTGCTGGCAGCAAGCCACTCCCCCGCACATCATCAAGGCAGAGGAAGACCAAGAAGGACGGGGTCAATCCTGTTCTCGCATTAAGATTGTTGTTGTTCAATCGCTCAGTTGTGTCTGACTCTCTGTGACCCCATGGACTGCAGCATACCAGGCTTCCCTGTCCTTTACCGCCTCCCAGAATTTGCTCAAACTCAGGTCCATTGAGTTGGTGATGCCATCCAACCATCTTATCCTCTGTCAACCCCTTCTCCTCCTGCCCTTAATCTTTCCCATTAAGTTAGTTGGAGTCATTTTGAGTGGGCTTGAAAAAGAGCTGGACAGGAGCTCAGAGGTGGCATCAGAGTGAACTTGGGTGCAGCCCTGGTTTGCTGGGGGTGGGAGTCACAGTTCTGTAAACATCTCACAGCCCCCAGGGGCACAGCGCTGTGCCTCCCAGTTGCTGACAGCACCGTAGATACACCTTTACCTTCCCTTGAAGCTCACCTCGAGTTTCCTGTTCCTCCACCTTCCAGAACTGGCCAAGGGACTCAGACAAGTGCTCCTTGGTCAGGACACACTTCTTTTTGCTTCTGATGCCCTATGAAGGAGGCTGCCACTCTAGTGAAGGTGACGATCAGAAGGGGTTTGGTCTCTCCTTGAAGACCATCAGCTCGAAGGAAAGCTCTCTGCCTTCTGTCCAGGGAGGCATCACAATGGAAGATACTGGAGAGGGATCACAGACTCTCTCTCTCTTCTCTTTTTTTTTGATGTGGACTGTTTAAAAGGTCTTTACTGAATTAGTTATAATATTGCTTGTTTTATGTTTCAACTTTTTGGCCGCAAGGCATGGGGGATCTTAGCTTCCCAACCAGGGATCGAACCTGCACAGCCTGCATTGAAAGGCAGAATCTTAACCGCTGGACTGCCAGGGAAGTCCCCAGACTCTCTCAATTGAGATTTTCTAGTCCTGAGGATGCATGCTAAGGTTTTGTGCAAATCAGTGATGAGTGAGGTTCACATTTTCATGAAAAATGCTGTCTCTTTGTCACATTTGAAATTTGTGTGAGATTATTTGAATTCTTGAAACCAGTTTCTTCTCAGCTCCAAATCATGATCTCAGTGTCAAGTTGAAGCAGTGTATTTGTTCCCAAGCAGAACTAATACCCCGAGGCAGATGATAAACTATATAAATATTGCAACTATAGGTAGAGTATTTACTGTATTTATTTTTCTAAATTTGGACCATGAAGAAAAAAAATAGAGAAATGTTATCATCTCCCTCCATCTCTGCCTTTCTGCCCTAAAAATTGACTTATTATTAATATTTAAGAGCCGTCACTTTGTATGAATCATTGGCTATAAAAAGACATACGTTTTGCTCAATTTCCATTTTATTCACATATTTCTTCCACTCTCTACTGTATGGTGGAGGTTCCACATTAAAAATACATGTATAGGAAAAAGGGTCTGTGCTTGCAATGTCTCCCCCACCTTGTCTTAACTGATTTGTTCAGTTGAGAACTCTAGGAAAATTTTACCAGTGGAAATCAGGGGCCTGACACTCTACTTTTAGTTTTCCTGTCTGCCAGCTTTCTGTTCAGTTTGACCTCAAGCCATGCCTTAACCTACATTTAATGCCACTCTGCTGCCAGGGCGCTTTTCTCTGCCTGTGTTTCGCTTCTTCATTTGGTTGTCTTTCAGTGATGCTAGGGATATAGGACATCAGCCCCCTTTCAGCCTATCCTTTCTTCCTTATCAAGGCAAAATTCAAAACCTGTTTCAGCTGCTGGGAGGAGGGAGATGTCTTTGTTGTTGTTCTAACTCTGTGACCCCATGGACTGCAGCACGCCAGTCTCCTCTGCCCTCCACTATCTCCCAGAGTTTGCTCAGATTCATGTCCCTTGAGTTGGTGATGCTATCTAACCATCTCATTCTCTGTCACCCCCTTCTCCTCCTGCCCTCAGTCTTTCCCAGCATCAGGGTCTTTCCCAAAATGAGTCTGCTCTTTGCATCAGGAGGCCAAATTCTTGGAGCTTCAGCAACAGTCCTTCCAATGAATATTCAGGGTTGATTTCTTTTAGGATTGACTGACTTGATCTCCTTGGTGTCTACTTTGGATTTAACAAACTTTACAATTGCCCTGTTTAATGCCTCCTCCTCCATCCTGGGTTTTAGGCAGCATGCAATCGGAGTGGGGTGGGAGCACAGCATGGGAGCACAAGGTCAGAAACCCTGGCTTCTCCTTTTAGCTGGTTGATTGAGCAATCTCGGGCAGCTCCCTGGGTCTTAGTTTTGTCACTGGCTGGAAGGGCAGGATGTTACCTGCCTTATCTCTGTCGGGGGTAATTGGGAGAGGGCAGCCAATGAGCCAGTGAGTGTGAAAGCTCTTGGAGTCGTACAGTGCTCTGCACACTAAGGAGACACCGAATGAAGATTATGATGACAGTGATGATGCTTCCAAGGGGCACTGGTTTAATAGATTTTATACTTCCAGGAAGTATGTCCTTTTGTTTTTCTTATAAAATTTCATTATGAGAGTCTGAGCTTGAGCCCAGTCCAAAAATTGGGAAGTGCTTTCTCCCCTAGAGCTGCCTCTGATCTCACCAGTGCTATGGGTGGGATGTGGTCACGGAGACGCCACCGCATGTCTCCATCTGCCTGCCCCTCCTGCTATAATTCTTTAAGTGGCACAGATTTCCTTTAATCTCTTTCCTATAGAGAGGGGGGGAGGGCTGGAGAGGATGGTTGGCAAAGGTCTTTGTGCTGTCTACAGAAGTTGGAGGCCCTGGGGCTCCACTGTGGGGCCTGGGATGTGCATTTAGAGCCAGAATCTAAGCTCATGAATGCATCACACCATCAGCCATGCCTCCTTCCCTGACTCTCTGCCACCTCCAGGATTTGTAAAGTACAGGGAGTGTTCAGGCCCTAGACATACACACATTGAAATCTTAGCTCTGAATTTCCACCTCCTTGATGCTGAGCAAGGGATTATATTTCTCTGAGCCTCAGTTGTTTCATCTGCAAAATGGGCCTATTCATAGAACCTAGCTCATAGAATTGGGGGAATGTCTAGGTGGGGGGTGGCAAAGTGCCTGCAAAGAGCACAGTGCTTGAAACATAGTCAGCATGACTATATTTTCATAAGCCAGGGACAGCCCTGTGTATCCTGCTGACCCAAGAGGAAATAGAGCCTCAGGAAGATTTGGCTGGACCCCTGTGTTTGCCACTGTAATGTCAGCTACTGAGGACTTTGTAGAAACTCTAGGACTAAAGTAGGTTTCCCAAGTGGCGCTAGTGGTAAAGAATCCACCTGCCAGTGCAGGAGATGCAAGAGACGTGGATTCAATCCCTGGGTCAGGAAGATTTCCTAAAGAAAGAAATGTCAAACCATTCTAGTATCCTTGACTAGGAAATCCATGGACAGAGGAGCCTAGTGGGCTACCATCCATGGGGTCGCAGAGAGACATGACTGAGCACGCATACATGCATGCCAGGGCTGAAGTAAGAGGTGCCGTGTTCTTTTGCAGTGTCCATTCATTCAGTTATTCATTCATTCTAACCACGTAGAAGTCTGCTGATGCACTTCTCATTTTAAGGACATGGACGTGAATCTAATATGTCTCTGCTCTGGTGTGAAAGAAAAGCAAAAGTGTTAGTCACTCAGTCATGTCCAACTCTTTGTGACCCCATGGACTGTAGCCTGCCAGGCTCCCCTGTCCGTGGAATTCTCCAGGCAAGGATACTGGAGTGGGTTGCCATTCCCTTCTCCAGGGGAATCTTCCTGACCCAGGGACTGAATCTGGGTCTCCTGCATTGCAGGAGGATTCTTTACCATCTGAGCCAACAGGCAAGGGGCCTACAAAGCTAGGAAACCTAAGACCCCGTTATCAGCTGCAGGACAAGATAGACTGTGCACCATAGTGGGGCGTGGGGGTGAATGCCAAGGAAGGAGGGGTCCCTTCCTCTGGAGCTGGGAGATGAGTGAAAGCAGCGAGGCGCTCAGACCAAAATTCACAGAGCAAGAGGCTGTGAGCCGGGTCAGGGATATATAGATTGTCACACCTGGCTTATATTAAGTTCTCAACAAATGGTAGCTATTAATGTTATTATTTAATGCTTTGCTCACAATGGGCATTCAATATATTTTTTTGGATTGACTGACTGCCTAACTGGCAGTACAAACAAATGAAGCAGGTTTTATTATTCCGATTTCTTTCTGCCTAGAAGGGCCTCTGGCTTTTACTGAACGAGTGTTCCATCAGTCGTGGCGCTGGGGCCTGAGACATCTCCAGGCCTCGCCTATCCTCCCCTCCTACCCCCAACTCCGATCTCCCCTCCGCAGCAGGGCACACACCGCCTACCTGCGCACAGGGTGGGGCGGACCTTTCTTCCGTCAAATTCCTGTAGTGTCAAATGAAACAATCAGCGGCTTTCTGTGGAGCCCGATGCGGAGAAGAGAACTCAGGGCAGATTGCCAGAGGACATTCCAGGCCTTAGCAGTTCCGTTAATCATGGCCTCTCCAGTCAACAAGAGATGCATATATATATATATACGTATCCATGCTTAATAAGACTATTCAGAACAGCTCACATTTATTCAGCCTCTCCTGGATGCCAGTTGGGCTTTCCTGGTGGCTCAGATGGTAAAGAATCTCCCTGCAATGCTGGAGATGCAGGTTCGATCCCTGGGTTGGGAAGATCCCCTGGAGAAGGGCATGGCAACCCACTCCAGTGTTCTTGCCTGGAGAATTCCGTGGACCGAGGAGCCTGGCTGGCTGCAGTCCATGGGCTTGCAAAGAGTCAGACATGACTGGGCCAGGTACTGTGCTAGCTATTTTCCGGACATTTCTCCATTTAATTCTCACAAAATCTCATAAGGTCAGTGCTATTATTTCTCCCATTCTTTAAGTGGAGAAACTGAGGCACAGGAGAAGACAAATAACCTGCCCAGCTGAGGTCCAAAGAGCCTGGACTTGAACTTGGAGAGCTGCCCACCACAGTCCTGACCCTGAATCAAAATCCGTCATTGCCTCACTGGATGTTGGGAATCAGATTCTTGGTTGGCTGGCTTTTGACAAACTCAGGGTAAATGGCAGCACCTGGGATTGCTGGTTTCAAGCATTGTTCCTGCAAGGTACCCTTCAGCAGTCCCTAAACTTTTTGGCACCAGGGACTGGTTTCATGGAAGACTGTTTTTCCATGGAGCGGAGGCGGGGGGATGGTTTCAGGATTATTTCAAGTGCATTACATTCATTGTGCACTTTGTTCCTGATCTGATGCCACCGCTGATCTGATAGGAGGTACTGGTCTGTGGCCCAGAGGTTGGGACCCCTGCTTTCCAGGATCTTGTGTATCAGTCCCAGGAAACTGCTTAAGCCATCAGCATCCCCAGAGTTCAACACTTCCACTATTTAGGAGGATCCAGGCCTTCTGCCTTCCTTACCTCATGGATCACCCATGTGCTGACTGCAGGGCAGGTCATTTGAATCCACTGGATCCTCTAAATCTCACTAACTCATGTGTAACTCTTTTGCCACCCCATGGACTGTAGCCTGCCAGGCTCCTCTGTCCATGGGATTTCCCAGCAAGAATACTGGAGTGGATAGCCATTTCCTCCTTCAGGGGATCTTCCCAACCTAGGGATTAAACCCGTGTCTCTTGCACTGCAGGCAGATTCTTTACTACTCAGCCACCAGGGAAGCCCCATTTATAAAATTAGCTTCCATCCCTCACTGTCCCCCTTACACTGCTACATATCTCTTTATGGCTCTTATTCCTACCTGACAAGCATTTATTGATTTGCTTATCCACAAGCTGTCCCCTTCCCCTGGAAGGTTAACTGCACAAGAGAGGGGCTTTGTTCTGCTCACTATGCTATTCCAGTCTCTAGAACAGTGTCTGGCACATGGTAGGTACTTAATAAAATTGGTGAATGAACTGTCTTAAGATGTACACTTATTCCCTAGTTTTACTGATGAGGAAACCAAAGTTCAGAGAGGTTAAGCAACTCACCTAAAGTCACATAGCTGATGAGGCCCCCAGATCTTGTCAGCCAATACCCTTGGACCCACAGTCTATTTAATTTCCAGCCCCTTGGTGGTCAGATACTTGGAGTCTGACAAGCTATTCCAGGAGTGAGTGCTTCTGTTACTGTGACACCTCTGCGGTCATGTCTGCCGGCAGCTTTCTGCACAAACACAACCCTCCCTACCACTTCCACTCCTGGGCCTATTACCCAAGGACTTTTCACTTTCCCTTCTCATTGCTCATTGATTTATTAGCATAAGCCATTTTTAGCTCACTACTAGAAGAAATCTCTTAATTCCTAATGATTACAATCAGCATTGATTACGTTTAACCTACAGTATCATACAGTGCTGGGTCGGAGGGGAGACTCAGCTTTTTGACATGGCAGCCCCTGAGACCCCCGGCAGTGGAAGTCCAGGAGCCCCTTCAAAAGATGCCTGTGAGCTTTGGTATGTTGGGGCGATGGAAGTCGTGTGCCTGCCCAAAGACTGGAGAAGGGGTGTTTAAGTCTAACAGAGGTGGGTTCAGATTGACCTTTTTATTCCCCTGGCCATGCATGCTTGCCCCTGTGAACCCGTTTCCTGTCACTGGGAGATCGAGACATGGCACCCATGCCTGTTCTTCCCCCAGCTTCTCCGCAGAACAGGATATGGGATGAGGAACCCAAGATCAAGTGCTGTGTACATCCCGTCCAGTCCTTTTGGCTATTTCAGATTAACACCTGGAAAATATTTATTACCTCCCTTACTCTGCCCTTCGCCTCTCTGTATGGAAATCAGGGACCTGTGTCCATCCAGCTTACAGGGCAGTTGCTGCCCTTTGACATTTATTGCATCCCCATCAAATTCCTGGATGGGTGATAAATCAGACTAAAGTCATGGAAGCCAAGAAGAGTTAGCCTGTCTGTCAATTCAGACCCTCTTTTCTATCTCTAACTAAGCTCATTTCTCTTTTTGCATCATTAAGTACTCTTTCTTTGATCAGAGATGAGAAACATTGGTTCATTCTAATTCCCCAGCATGGAGTGGGAGACTTTCAGAAATGCAAACGCTGTCATTTGTCTCCATATTAAAAAAAAAAAAAGCTCTCAAATCAGTAATTAGTGTAGAGGTTAAAAGTGTCAACAGCAGCATTCTTGAGTTAGCTAACTGCCATTTGCTTTTGTTTTTTTTACTTTCTGGGTGTTATTATTAACAGGTACTGAGTACTTATACCAAGCCAAGTGGTTTATATAAATATTTAATTTAACTCTAACAATAGCCTGATGAGGGTGTTACTGTTATTAACCCCATTTTATAGATAAGGACGGAGAAGGCAATGGCACTCCACTCCAGTACTCTTGCCTGGAAAATCCCATGGATGGAGGAGCCTGGTAGGCTGCAGTCCATGGGGTCGCTAGGAGTCAGACACGACCGAGCAACTTCACTTTCACTTTCACTTTCATGCATTGGAGAAGGAAATGGCAACCCACTCCAGTGTTCTTGCCTGGAGAATCCCAGGGACGGTGGAGCCTGGTGGGCTGCCGTCTCTGGGGTCGCAGAGAGTTGGACACGACTGAAGCGACTTAGCAGCAGCAGCAGCAGCATAGATAAGGAAATAAATACTTTGAGGGGTTAAGTGACTTGATTCATGAATCAAGTGGGTAAACGCTCATGACCTAGACATCATCACTGTTATCTTTTCTCAGTCAAGAGGAATAAAAAAAAAAAAAAAATGACCTCAGAACCAGCTCCTCCCTTTTTGTGAGCCTTTTCCTGGCTTTGCAGAAAATAAGCATCAATTGAAGGAGACAAGAGGAGTAACAGGGAAACCTTGATTTTCAGAAGTGCTGCAGAAATTTAGAGAAGGAAGTGGCCAGGAGGGTGGGATGAGGAGAAAGCGTGTTCAAGAAAGGCTTCAGGGTGATGATGGGAATTGAGCTGGTTCCTGTACAGGATCTGATGTGGGGACTGCAGGCATCAGGGCAAGTGGCTTGAGCTGGAACACAGGTATGACCAGGATAGGAATGTAGATCACTTATATGGAGAATAACAAACAAACAAAAAGCCGGAATTTTTACTCAATTAATAGTGGGAGTTGCGTTCGGTCGATAATTAGAATCCGATGGGCTTTGAGTATCAAGGCTAAATCACCAGGACACACTTAAATAAAATTAGAGAGTGGATAAGATGGAAATTCTGCAACAGACCCAAGGAAACCTTAACTATGTTTTCTTACCCTTTAGATTGCTTTTTAAAGCTTTCTTTAAAAGGGTAACTTTTTTAAAAGGTTAACTTCTGGCAGACTATGTTATGGGATGACTACTGGCCTTGGCATGAGATAGTCTCTAGGTCTGAATTCAGCTTCATCGTTTAGAAGCTGAAGGACTGTGTATAGGGGAATAAAATAGTTCTGAGCTTCCATTTCTTTGTTTATAAAGTGGAGATAATTGTCGCAAGATTATAAGGGTGAGACAGGCAATATTTATACATTGTTTGGGACAATTTTTTGGCCATAATTGATACTCATCCAGGAGTAGTTTATTAAATGAGAAAATACAAGAGCACACAGGCCAGTGCCTGGAGTGTAGCAAATGCTTCAGAGATAGTATCCATTTCATTGGTGTGTGTGCTTGTGTATGGCGTGTATATGTATATGAATATATGCACATATGTAATATTTATGAATTACTCAACCTACCTGGTGAAACTTTGAAAAGACACATGTATCACATCTGAAGTCAAAGAACATTCCACCTACAGACTCTCTGTGAACCCACGTGTGTGCCTAACAAAACTTGTTTACCTTCTAGTATTTTCTGACAGTTGTCTCCAGCAATTCCAGAGATGATGAATCATTGATTCCGCACCATCTTTGATTAGCAGGAACTTCTAACATTCAAGTTTCTCTGCCCCCAGCCCCTCTTTCAATTGGTTGCATGCATGCTCAGTCACGTCTGATTCTTTTCGACCCCATGAACTGTAGCCCACCAGGCTCTTCTGTCCCTGGGATTCTCCAGGCAAGAATACTGAAGTGGGTTGCTATTCCCTTCTCCAGGGGATCTTCCTGACCCAGGGATTGAACCCACGTCTCCTGTGTCTCTGGCCTTGGCAGGAGGATTCTTTGCCACTGTACCACCTGGGAATGACCTTAAAAGACCCTCAGTTACACTACCACGTCTTTAAAGGGTCTTCTTTTTAAAGGCATCTTGGAAGGCTTCCCTGGTGGCTCAGACAGTAAAGAATCTGCCTGCAATGCAAGAGACCTGGGTTGGATCCCTGGGTTGGGAAGATCCCCTGGAGAAGGGAAAGGCTACTCACTCCAATATTCTTGCCTGGAGAATTCCATGGACAGAGGAGCCTGGCAGGGCACAGTCCATGGGGTCGCAAAGAGTCGGACATGACTGAGCAACTTTCACTTTCACACTTAGAAGGAGTCTCCTGATTCACACGTTTGCATATTAGGGCGATGTTCCAAGTGTGTTTGGGAAGTCAGCAGTTCCAAGTTATATTGACAACAGCCTCTGGCCAGACTTGACATTATCCAGCTCAGGCTTGCTCCATATGTTGGTTTGCTTTGCCTCGCCTCTTAGGTCAGTGTCAAGATCAGCTAATTAATATTGGTGTTTGCTAACCCCATCAACACACACGTATTCTGAAATGGACACGTTAAACTAGGGTGAATTTTAAATTCCATTGCGAAACACTGTGGAGTTTTAATAGAATGTTAACGAACATTAAGCAATTAAAAAATAATAAAGCAAACCTGCTTAAATAGCTATAACCTCACGGGCTCTAAAATTATGCTGTTGCCCTGGGAACATAAGCTCATGAGAGCTAGGGAAAGTAAACTGTTACGCTAGAGGATTTAAAATAGAGAAGTAGCTCAAGCATCACTTCCATGCTCTCTGCACGAGGTTCACTTAGCAGGAGACAAGACTGGCTTTTTTCTGTCTTCAGTCTCACCATCAACTGCATTCTCGGCTCCAGGGTTTCTTCTGTGCATCTTCTATCAAGCACAGGGAAAAAAAGAAAAAAGCCATTTCTACACACCTTGAAAGGTCTTAAAGAGTCTCTGATCCCTCTGTTACCCTTGGCACTGCTGGCATTTCATTTCCTCGCGGCGTTGCTGGGCAGCAGGAGGTTATGGTTGACTTTCCATGAGGCATTTGAAGCTCCAGAGAAATGACGTGACCGGTTCCTGATTTCAAACAGTTGTCTTCACAGCAATGCCGGGCTGAGAACCTGGATTAGAACCCGGGACCCTTGTGGCCTCCATCTGTTGCTCTTGCCTTCTGTGACAAATCTCCTCTCCTGCTAGGTTGGTTTGACTTTTATAAGATCTTGATTTCCATTTTAATAATCCCAAGACATCCCTTAACTGTGCAGAGGAATTAAATTTAAATATGTAGCCTACATTTTATCTTGACATTTTCTTTAGAAGGCAGGAAAAAGAAGAAAAAAGAAAAAGGAAAACGGGGGCCAGATTGTCATTCTTCCCTTCACGAGAGCAAAATCCGTTTCTTTTGTTAGAATCGTTTGCTCGGATTCTCTCGGGCAAGGTGTAGGACCAAGGGCTGCTTTGCAAGCCTCCAGGCTCTCTAGTTACCCCTGGAGACACCAGGAAAAGTCTGCATCCAGTATTCTACGTCTCTGTGGGGAACGTACAGTGTCAGCACTAAGTGATATGGCTTAAAGATAGGCTTGTCAGTCTAATTGATCTTGAGTCATTGCCTTTCCTGTCAGAGCTGTCTGTCTCCTTACCTATAATCCTCATCACTTTGATAGCCCGTCAGGAATATGGGACTTGGCCCAGCCTTGCCTTCATCCAATAACATTATGAAATTGATACTGACACTTCCATTGGCACTAATTTCTCTAAGAGATTGGAGCCAGAGGACAAGTGGTTTAGCTTCATGGCAGTTAAGCTTTCCAAGTAGATCAAGATGGCCTAAGATTGATTGACCTGTACCCCGAGGAAGCGGGGAGGGAGGAGGGAACAGAGGTAGAAGAGGGAATGGATGGTCGATGGCTGCTTCATCATCATCAAGTGATATCTATTGACTGCCCACGAAGGACAGTGTCCTATATGGATAGTTTGAAGATGCATGCCAGGTCCTTCCAAAGACTGCTTCAAAGGGAGTTTAGAAAGTTACAGTGGAGGCAAGTTGGTTAGAGTGGTTCACCGCTTCACTTGTGGTATCGCCCCCTTGTGTCTGGAGTCTGAAACAGCAACTGAGCCTACCCATGACTGTCTTTTCTCCACCCTCCACTTGCAACACACAGCAAGTACTTTAATTAGGGAAACTGTATTATTCATCCGGCTTACCAGGTGGCTCAGTGGTAAAGAACCCACCTGCAAGTGCAGAAGATGGGAGTTCAATCCCTGGGTCGGGAAGATGCCCCAGAGAAGGAAATAATAACCCACTCCAGTATTCTTGCCTGGGAAATGCCATGGACAGAGGAGCCTGGTGGGCTATCATCCATGTTGTTGCAAAAGAATCAGACGTGGCTTAGTGACTAAATGACAGCAACAAATATCATTTATCATCCAATCCAAAGGATGCACTGTTGATAATTCCTGGAACAACATGTGTAAAGAAGGACTGTCCTGGGAAAATCAGGATGTATGGTCATTCACCTTTCAGTAATTAAGAACAAAGCATATCTGAGCTAAATGAGGAGATGCTGTCTCTTTGAGAGGGTTTTATTCCTTACCTGAACCTCCTTTTGGTTAATGGATTCATCAGGAAGCAGGGTTTTGATGAGGAGGTCCCGTGAAAATGAGAAGTTTTTATGGATTGGGAGGTTTAATAATATTACCTAATCTGGAAGTCAGTATAAGAATAACACCTTAAAAGTGATTGCTGGAAGTCAGAAAGTTGAAGAAGAATATGCATTTTCAGATTAGATGTTAAATCTTTGGATTTTTTTTTCTTCTTTCTTTGCACCAGTCTGGCTCATGTGTCCATCTTTAGAAAAGTAAATGGCTAACTCACTACTACTAAAATCGCCCTCACCACCCCTTTTTGGGGTATTTGGTTTGAGTGTTTGATGTCTTTGATACATTATACTTTAGTATATTATATACATTACATGCAAATACTTTTGTGAGATGGAGGAGTCGGAATTGTAAAGAAATGTAGACCCATAAGTCTCCGTACACACCTGTTCTATGACCAATAAACCAGTGTTCTTTACGTGTGCGTCCAACTGTATTCTTGCTCAGGAATGCATCTGTGAGTACATGCATGGAATTTCCAGCATGTTCACGAGGGCCTGGTGGGGAGCATGCCTGGGTCATCACTGCCTTGCCCTGTGTCACTTCAGGGGCTTCTTAGAGAACGTGGCTCCCTGCAGCGGGGTGGGAGGGAAGGTGTGTGAACAGGCACAGATACAACAGCATGTAAAGTGTGCCATCCAAGGGAGGTGATCACAGACCTGATACGGTGTGATTCTGATTGATTTCAGTGTTGTGTCTGTACCTTCACATGCTGGAGATCGATGGATCCTCTGCACTCTCCCCAGTTCCTGCAGCAGCACCACTCGGATGAAATGTTTATTTCATTTTTACGGCTTGTCTGCTAAAGGGAGGAGTGAGCTGAGAGATTAGTAGGGGCTGCAGAGGCTCTTGCTTGATTGCTGCCCAAGTGTGTGGGGGGAAGAGGCAGCGGCCAGGGTTCAAGGTGCCTCCGAGGTGATGGCCACTGAACCAGGAGAGGCGGTGTCTGTAGGGCAGGAGGGAAAGTGCATCCTCTGTGATGAGGCAATGACTGTTTGTGGGGATGAGCAGTGATGAACCCCAAAGCTAAAGTGTTTGCTGGGGGCTGGGGGGTCCTTCTCTGGGCTGCCTTCTTTTCCCTCCTTTCTTGGTGTGGCATCTTCCATGTACCACCCCTAGGACTTTCCATGTGTCACTAGTGGTAAAGAACCCACCTGGCAATGCAAGAGACATAAGAGACGAGGGTTCCGTCCCTGGGTTGGGAAGATCCCCTGGAGGAGGAAATGGAAACCCACTCCGCTATTCTTCCCTGAGAAATCCCATGGACAGAGGAGCCTGGCAGGCTACAGTCCATGGGGTTGCAAAGGGTCAAACATGAGTTAGTGACTAAGCACAGCACAGCAACTTTATCGTTAGGCTTCCTGGGTGGCTCAGTGGTAAAGAACCCACTTGCCAATGCAGGTAGGTCGGATCCTTGGGCTGGGAAGATCCCCTGGAGAAGGAAACCCACTTCAGTATGCTTGCCTGGAGAATCCCATGGACAGAGGAGCCTGGTGGGCTACAGTACACGTGGTTGCAAAAAGTTGGATATGACTTAGCGACTGAACAACAACAGCAACAACAAACCTCAATATTAGTCAGGAAAGAGCCATATGGATGAATGGAATAGCTAAGTTCCAAAGTAGAATATCATGGGATGGCTCGGTGACTTGTCAATGAAGATATCCTTGCCAAGGATGCAGGCTGAAAGCCTCCTATCATAGGACCCTGAGTGCCAGATGTACAGTCTTTGTGGATTTCCTGCCTTTAAGATATCTGAGCCTGGGAGATGTACCTACCAAGATAGGCAGGTGCCAAACTCTGGTCCAGTAAGCAGTAGGTGAGAGACCATGGAAGGGCCAAGAGGCACTGGCAACTCTCCATCTTCTCTGCAAGGACAGGGTCTACGGTCCGCAGTGAGACAGTGCAAGGTTCAGGGTGTACACAGCCCTCAGCAGATGTAGGATCAGGAACTGTTGACCTCCAAAGGCACCAACGGAGAACCTTGGGTCTCCACCTGGAGACCACAGAGAAACCTGGGCATGCCTTGACAGCCCTGTTGTCTCTTCAAGTGACAACCCCAATAATCTGCATTCTTTGGGATAATTTTGCTGGACACACATGGGACCGACTTTGACCTTTACAGCCTTTTGTGAGGCAGGCTTTCCTGTTGTCTGGGTTTATTCTGCTTCTCTTTCATGTGCGTTGGCCCCATGGTTTCTAAGTCACTCTTGTGGGTTTCTAATTTTAGAAGAAGAGATTTGCAGCCAAACTCATGAAATCTCCAAACAACTTCTGCAAAGATCCATCTGGTGGGGAGTCCTCACAGCTCCCAAAGATGCCAGTTTGCATCTTACTCCCCAGATGGAGAATTGCGATGCATGACCACCCCTTAGGTTTCTAGAGGAATTGAGTTTGATGTGAGCTCTGAAGAACATTGGAGGGGGAGTTGGAAGAGCCAGACTGAAGCCACAGCTTTTCCCAACTGTGCCTTAGGTCACTTCAACAACTCTGAGCCTCAGTTTCCTGATCTGTGACATGGAGAAGGCAGTCTCTATCTTGAGTATCTCGTTGGGTTGCTTGAGTATCCCACAAGGTGATTAAGGAAGTTCAAGGATAGGAAAATGTCTTGGAGCAATAATATATGGCACACAGATCTGAGGGATTTCCACTGATGTTAGATTATGTGTTTTTTTTTTTTTAACATTTATTTATTTGGCTGTATCAGGTCTTAGCTGGGCATGCAGAATATTCACTGCATCATGGGGGATTTTTTTGTTGTGGCACAGACTTTCTAATTGTGGTATGAGGGCTTAGTATTTGATGCGTGCAGGCTTAGTTGCTTTGAGGCGTGTGAGATTCCTAGTTCCCTGACCATGTCCCCTCTGCGTTGCAAGGTGGATTTTTACTGGATCAGTAAGGAAGTCCCAGACTATGGTTTTTAATGTACCATATCATGAGATCCCCATTCTAAAAGGCTCTAGGTTCTATGACTCTCATGTCCCTCCCTACTAGGGGCTCTTAAGAGGCCTCAGACAATTCCACTGAGCATCTTCTAGTAAAAGGAGAAATTCTTTTTGGCTTATATAAGGTGATGGGATCTGTGCCCAGCCCAGGGAGAGCTGGGTGAGTCTCAGGATTTGGGAGGAGTTCATAATCTCAGATTGGTCTGGAAGAAACTATGGGACTTTCATGGTTTCTCTCCAGTCTAAATTCAGGCCTCGTAGCATTTTCGATTTAGGGGCTTTGGAGATTTTATTGAAGTGTTTTTATTGTAGACCTCACTGGTTTGAGACTATATAATTATGTTCCCAGGTGGTGCTAGTGGTAAAGAACCCACCTACCAATACAGGAGACATAAGAGACATGGGTTCAATCCCTGGGTCAGGAAGATCCCCTGGAGGAGGGCCGGGCAACCCACTCCAGTATTCTTGCCTGGAGAATCCCATGGGCAGAGGAGCCTGATGGTCTACAGTCCATAGGATCGCACATAGTCAGACACAACTGAAGCGACTCAGCACGCACGCAAACACCGTAAGGCAGTTAGGGGAGTGATTAACATTATGGAATCCAAGAGCTCCAGCTTGAACGTGATGCAGTGTGACCTGAGGCAGATTACTCAGCAGCTCTGACTTTAATTATAGGACCCACTTCGCTGAGCCACTGTGAGACTTGAATGAGACAGGACAGTGCCCAATGGTGAATACGTGCTCAGCAGCCATCGGCTATTTTATAGTGTTTTGTTTGAGTACATAAGGCCATCACTCTGCAGAAGGAAGCAAGATTTTTTATAGGTGGCAAAATGCCATGGCATCACTCCACATGTACTTAGAAATACCATGAAAGGGATTTCTGCCTGACATACCTTGGATAAGCTATTGCTTAGAAAGCAGTGCATGAGACCCGGGCAACTACGGGAAGCTTTTCTAGTGGAGAAGCCCGCTATGAGCCAGTGCCTTTAAGGGCCCAAGTTTCTCCTAAAGAAATTTAATCTGTCTCTTCTAACTAGTTATGTTGTTTAGTTGCAACTAGTTATTTAGTCACAAAGAGTTGGACACGACTTAGTGGCTAAACAACAACAACAAAGTCACTGAGTTGTGTCCAACTCTTTTGCGACTCCGTGGATTGCAGCCCACCAGGCTCCTGTGTCCATGGGATTTCCCCAGGCAAGAATACAGGAGTGGGTGGCCATTTCCTTCTTCAGGGGGTCTTCCCAACCCAGAGATCAAACCCGCTTCTCCTTCATTGGCAAGCAGGCTCTTTACCACTGAGTCACCAGGGAAGCCCTCTACCCAGTCATGCCTCTGTTTGATTTAAAGAACCTCACGCTGAAACCATCCACAGGTCAACCAATGACGTTTTAGATATTGTTTCCCTTTTGTGAACGAGGTGAAGCTAGAGGCATCCAGGCTTAGCTCTCAGGAATCTGGGCTCTCCTTCCCTTGGTCTTAGTGCTGAAATCTGATTATGCAGTACAGTTACGTTAGTGAAAAATCAGACATGAGTGAGCGGGTGAAGGACATGGAGACATTGTTGATCCAACATGGCAGGACCACCTCGTTGATCCAACATGCCAGGACTGAGTACAGGAAGCTCAGAAATGATGTTTCCCTCTATTCACCCACAGTCCCCAAAAGGATGGGGAAAATCTGTGCATAATTATTTTTTTTTCCAGTTAATTTTCTTTGGAGTATAGTTGCTTTGCCTTGTTATCTTGGTTTCTGCTGTATAGCAAAGTGAATCAGCTGTATGTATGGAAATCTATGGAGAAGTCTTTGGAGGAAATAAATGCCTCTACTTTGGGGTAATATTGACTAGTCAGGTGGCTAATGCTAAATTTAGGAAAGTTGAGACTTGAGCTATAATCTCTTTATGGGGCCTTAGACAAAAACACAAGCATTTTGTACTTCAGTTGGCTTATATATGCAATAGGAAGGTGATTACTCACTTTCTATTTGTGCCTGGAATATTCTGAAACACTGTATACAGTCTTTGGAGAAAGATGATGACAATTGCCTCTCTTCCAGGCTGCCTATTTCCACCTTCTTAGGCCCCTTGCTGCCTGCCACTCTGTCTATGAACTCCAGGTTACCTCTGCTAGCTACAACTGGGTGCGTGGGTTGTGGGTCTAAAGTTCCTTGGAAATGCTGTGAGCTCCCCTCCTCAGTGAAGCCAGTTCCCTACAAATGAGTTACAAGGGAATAACGATTGGGAAGGAGCTGTGGTTGACCCATTATAACTTTTTCCAGTGTCAGAAAAACAATGCTGGAGGGTCAGGCAGCATGATGCAGTGAAATGAGCCCAAACTTTGAAGTCAGATAGACCTAAGTCGGCCTACCATTTATTAACCGTGTGACCTTGGGCAAATGATGAATCCTTGAGCTTCAATTTCCTCCACTGCATTACGGGGATAACAGGATCTACCCTCAGGGCTGTTGTGATGATTAACTGAGATAAGGAAAATCAAGTGTTCAGAGAGAGCCAGTCCTGCGTTCCTTTCCCTTACATGTGCATTCTCCGCATGGTTGTTCACCAGCATCGTTTTCAGTCACCAAGCGATACCTCCAAGCTATGAATGCTACCAGGCATGCACAAAGTCTTTGGCTCCTGTAAGAGGCTGGGAGGGAATAGAAGCCAGAGAATAAAGCTTATCTTTTGGGAAATGATTCAGGCAGAGGAGCATAGAAGTGAGGAGGGCATGCCTTGTTGGGCAGCCTGCAGGACCCAGCGAGCCCCAGAGATCACAGAGGTGAAGACTGTCAGGAAGCTAGAGGAGGCAGAGAGGGGAGGGACCAGAGGAGCCGGTCCAGGAACAGACAGTTGGTGACTTGTCCTTAGGTATGCTCTTGGGCTCAGCCTATGTTCATTTGGCCTCTGACCCACCCCTGCCAATAAAAATTAAGAAACTGATTTTCTTTTGTTTGCCTCCAAGGACTAAGCTCTTTTTATGAAACAGTAAATGGAATCCCTCTCTGAGCATGGCTGGGTTTTTAATTGTGTTTGTTCTGCTTTCACTTATTCCATTTTATGAGTTCTGCTCCCGGATTTGTTGATGCAAAGCTCTTACCCATCAGGGACACGTCATTGTCTGATTTTTATCAGTAGGAAAAGGCTGAAGTTTTAAAAAAATCATTTCCTTAATCTGAAGGTTGGCTTGTTTGCCTCATTCTGACACATTAAAAAACCATGAGACCCATCCAGGTTTGTTTTCTTATACTTCCCAAGTCAGATTGAGGTAGGGCGGAGTTTTTTTTCAACAGAAGAAGCCATGATCTGGCTGTTTGTGGAACTAGATTAGTTAGAGTTTAATTTGGGGATAAAGAATTGGGAAGAAGCATTTTAAGATGAATCACATCATTGAGGACAATAAACCCATCCTTTGCATAAGGCAATTTTGTAAAGATTTGTCGAGGATGGTGTGAAGCATGCTCACTGTCTGAAGCAAAGGATTAAAGTAACATTGTTAAGTACAAGACGACTTCATTCCTATATGAGTCAGCATGAATCGGGTTATGCTGTAATAACAAACAGCACCTCTGCCAATCTCCATGACTTAAAACAACAAAGCTGTATTTCTCACTTATGCCACATGTGCACCAAGTGTTGGCTGGAGACCTCAACTCTATGTCAGTTTCACTCAGAATGGAGGTTGCCTGGGGCGCTGCCTCATGCTTCAACAATTGCCAAGGAAGGAAAAAGACAATGTAGCAGATCACACACTGTTTTGTTTTTAATTGTGATGTAATTGATGTATGACATTGTATTATTATATTAGTTCCAGGTGCCCAATGTAGTGAGTCAGTTCAGTTCAGTTGCTCAGTTGTGTCCGACTCTTTGTGATCCCATGAATCGCAGCACACCAGGCCTCCCTGTCCATCATCAACTCCCTGACTTCACTCAAACTCACGTCCATTGAGTTGGTGATGCCATCCAGCCATCTCATCACCTGTCGTCCCCTTTTCCTCCTGCCCCCAATCCCTCCCAGCATCAGAGTCTTTTCCAATGAGTCAACTCTTCGCATGAGGTGGCCAAAGTACTGGAGTTTCAGCTTTAGCATCATTCCCTCCAAAGAACACCCAGGGCTGATCTCCTTCAGAATGGACTGGTTGGATCTCCTTGCAGTCCAAGGGACTCTCAGGAGTCTTCTCCAACACCACAGTTCAAAAGCATCAATTCTTCGGTGCTCAACTTTCTTCACAGTCCAACTCTCACATCCATACATGACCACTGGAAAAACCATAGCCTTGACTAGATGGACCTTTGTTGGCAAAGTAATGTCTCTGATTTTCAATATGCTATCTAGGTTGGTCATAACTTTTCTTCCAAGGAGTAAGCGTCTTTTAATTTCATGGCTGCAGTCACCATCTGCAGTGATTTTGGAGCCCCCAAAATAAAGTCTGACACTGTTTCCACTGTTTCCCCATCTATTTCCCATGAAGTGGTGGGACCAGATGCCCTGATCTTCGTTTTCTGAATGTTGAGCTTTAAGCCAACTTTTTCACTCTCCTCTTTCACTTTCATCAAGAGGCTTTTGAGTTCCTCTTCACTTTCTGCCATAAGGTTGGTGTCATCTGCATATCTGAGGTTATTGATATTTCTCCCAGCAATCTTGATAACAGCTTGTGCTTCTTCCAACCCAGAGTTTCTCATGATGTACTCTGCATATAAGTTAAATAAACAGGGTGACAATATACAGCCTTGACGTACTCTTTTTCCTATTTGGAACCAGTCTGTTGTTCATGTCCAGTTCTAACTGTTGCTTCCTGATCTGCATATAGGTTTCTCAAGAGGCAGATCAGGTGGCCTGGTATTCCCATCTCTTTCAGAATTTTCCACAGTTTATTGTGATCCACACAGTCAAAGCCTTTGGCATAGTCAGTAAAGCAGAAATAGATGTTTTTCTGGAACTCTCTTGCTTTTTCCATGATCCAGCGGATGTTGGCAATTTGATCTCTGGTTCCTCTGCCTTTTCTAAAACCAGCTTGAACATCTGGAAGTTCACGGTTCATGTATTGCTGAAGCCTAGCTTGGAGAATTTTGAGCATTACTTTACTAGCATGTGAGATGAATGCAATTGTGTGGTAGTTTGAGCATTCTTTGGCATTGGCTTTCTTTGGGATTGGAATGACCTTTTCCAATCCTGTGGCCACTGCTGAGTTTTCCAAATTTGCTGGCATATTGAGTGTAGCACTTTCACAGCATCATCTTTCAGAATTTGAAATAGCTCCACTGGAATTCCATCACCTCCACTAGCTTTGTTCGTAGTGATGCTTTCTAAGGCTGTACCTATGTATATTGTGAAATGATAGCATCCATCACCACACACAGTTAGAAATTTTGTTTCTTGTAATGAGAACTTTTAAGATATACTCTCTTAGCAACTTTCAAATACACAGTACAGTATTGTTAACTGTAGTTACCATGGTGTGCATTATATCCCTGGAACTTCTTTTTGTTTGTTCATTTAATATTTCACATATAAGTGCAATCTTATGGTATTTGTCTTTTTCTGCCTTATTTCACTTAGCATAATGCCCCTAAGGTCCATTCATGTTGCCGCAAATGGCAGGGTTTCCTCCTTTTTAATGGCTAAATAATATTCCATTTGATATTCTTATCAAAACTGCTTGATATATACCAATTCCATTTATGTATGTATGTATATATATGTCTATATACATACACACACACTGGGTATATATATATACATATATACACATATATATACCCATATATACACACATATATATATGTGTGTATATATATATATCTGTATTGTTGTTTAGTTGCTAAGTCATGCCTGACTCTTTTGCAACCCCATGGACTGTAATCCACCAGGCCCCTCGGTCCATGGGATTTTCCAGGCAAGAATACTGAAATGGGTTACTGTTTTCTTCTCCAAGGAAGATACCCGACCCAGGGATCGAACCTATGTCTCCTGCTTTGCAGATGAATTCTTTACCACTGAGCCACCTGGGAAGCTCCATATGCATATATGATTTAACTTTATGCATTCGTCAGTAGATAGGTTGTTTCCATATCTGGTCTATTGTAAGTAATGCTACTCTGAACACGAGGGTGCAGCTATCTCTTTGACATAGTGTTCTCATTTCCTATGGATGTACAGTAGCCCACCCTGACCCTGTATCCATGGGGGATGCATTCTGGAACCCCAATTGGAGACCTGGAAGTGAAGATAGAACCAAACTTTACATGTACTATGTTTTTCCCTATATATACATACCTATGATGAAGTTTGGCCTTTCCAGGTGGCTCAGTGGTAAAGAGTCTGCCTGTAATGCAGGAGACACAGGTTCGATCCCTGGGTTGGGAAAATCCTCTGGAGGAGGAAATGGCAACCCACTCTAGTATTCTTGCCTGGGAAATTCCATGGATAGAGGAGCCTGGTGGGCTACTGTCCATGGGGTCACAAAAAAGTCAGACATGACTTAGTGACTAAGCAACACAAATGATGAAATTTACTTTATAAATTAGGTGCAGTTAGAGATTGATGGCATTGATAATTGAGGTAGAACAATTATAGTAATACACTGTAATAAAAGTTACATGGGTGTGATTTCTCTCTCACAGTATCTTATTATACAAATGTAATGCCTATCCTTCTTAACCTTGCGCTCACCATGCACCGTGGTTATAATTTCTTCAGTTTGAGGTGTGAGAGCAAAACCAGCATTAGTTCCTTTTCCTTCTTCAAAATTTTGGCTATAGAAGATTGGTCCTTACTCTGAATCTTAGCAATCTCAGCTTACAATTTTTTTCTTTCCTTACTAAATGAAGAATTTTTATTCTTTCAATTAAGGGAAACACTTTACAGCTTCTCTTTGGTGCTAAGTTGTAGCTGACTCTGTGACCCCATAGACTGTAGCACACCAGGCTTCCCTGTCCTTCAGTATCTCCTGGAGCTGGCTCAAACTCATGTCCATTGAGTTGGTGATGCCATCCAACTCATCTGTCATCCCCTTATCCTCCTGCCCTCAGTCTTTCCCCAGTATCAGGATCTTTCCCAATGAGTCGGGTCTTCACATCAGGGGCCAGAGTATTGGGGCTTCAGCTTCAGTATCAGTCTTTCCAATGAATATTAAGGGTTGATTTCCTTTAGGATTGACTGGTTAAAAGTTAATTTTCCCTTCCTTTCCCCACTTGTTATAACCACATCCTTGGGACTCTAGGTCATTCCTTTGGAAATGGGAGATTTCCACTTCCACACATTGACTGGGAAAAGGCCAGAGTGGAGTGTCAATGCTGGGTGTTCTTAGGGCCAAATATCTGAGAATTGTTAATGCTTGTAAGTTAGGGGGTTGGTGGAACAGAAGGGGATTTAAGTGACAAGGATGGGAAACACTGGAGAGCTGATTTCAAGGAGGTCCTCCCCTTGATCCAGAATGGGCAGAACATGTTTCCATGGTAATGCATGACCAGGGTGGCTGCTGCCCTTTCCTCTTTCGGAGTGTGTCATACACGTCCCCCCGCCCCTCACCTTTTGTACTGTGGACCCTGAGTAAGCCGAGGCTTCTGAAGTTTCCGGGACCTTCGAGTCCAGGTGTGGCTTGCAGCCCCCAGCTCCCCTGTGATGGGGGCCCCACCCACCTGGGTCGGCGCTTACTGCACTGCAGGGAAAGTCCCTGTCCTGTTCCCATGGGGTGCCTTTGCTTTCTGCGGGATACTGAGCCCTGCATTGGAATCTACCACTTGTGAAAATCTGAACCATTCTTGGATCTGCTCCCTTATTTTTTCCTGCAGAAGGAGCAGGGAGGGGGGAGAGAAAGACTGTTCGGACCATCCTGCTGGGTCGGACACCTGTTGGTGTCATCAAGCTTTCTCTAATTATTCATTGATTCTACTATGGTGTAGTGAAAGATCAAAACCTACCACTGGTGTGATGGAAAGGAAAAAGCACCTATTTGGGAAGAGAATCATGTGATGGGGGGTGTCTGAGCAGACCTGTTTTCCTTCAGGTCTCTTTCAAAAGCTTGAACTTACCAGAAAGACTGTAAGCTGGCTTCTTTCTTTTTGTTTATTAGTGCTGCATACCAAAATAATTGTGTAGTTCGGAATGGATTAGTGACAGCAGAGAAACCCATCGCAGATACTAGACAGTGTGTGTGTGTGTGTGTGTGTGTGTGTGTGTGTGTGTTGAGAGCTCAGAACACAGCAAGCTTGACTCCTCCTGACCTGCCTTGGGGCTCAGGAAAGAGAAGAAAGCTCCCCAGACAGCAGAGATGTCTCTTGAATTACCCGTCCCTTCTTTATATCTTAATAGATTCTTTTTCTGGGGATATTCAGGTAAGGGGAACTGATTTGTTTCCCAGAGGGACCACAGGTCTGTGGTTTTCCCCGTGAAGCAAGTGACAGGGAAATTGGCCAGACTCGGGAAGGGAGATTGTTTCTTAGGGTTGATGCTGGTTGCCTCTATCAAGTGGTTCTCAATCTGGGACAGTTTTGTCACCCCAAGAGGGTATGTGGAAATGTGTTACGTCTTGTGTGGGAAAACTGGCTTTTAAAAACATTGTGTTTATTTAGTTTTGGCTGTGCTGGGTCTTTGCTGTTGCTGCACACGGGCTTTCTCTAGTCGCGGTGAGCAGGGGCTACTCTCTGGTTGAGGTGTGCAGGCTTCCCTTGCAGTGCCTTCTCTCGTTGTGGAGCACAGGAGCTAGAGAATCCTCAGTAGGTGTGGGCACAGGCTTAGTTGCCCCTCGGCACGTGGGATCTTCCCAGATTAGCCATCGAACCCGTGTCCCCTGCATTGACAGGTGGATTCTTAACCACTGGACCACCAGAGAAGTTCTAAGACTGGCTTTTTAAAAACATTAATTTAAACTTCTTTTTTGTTATTTATTTTTAAGAGTAGTTTGAGGTTCATGGCAAAATTGAGGGGAAGGTACAGACAGTTCTGGTATATTCCCTGCCCCTACACATACATGGCCTCCCCTACTAGCATTATCCCCTCCCAGAGTGGTCCCTTCATTACAGTGGATGAACCTGAGACTGGCTTGTCATGCCCAGGTCCAAGGATGCCACATATTCTGGCATACCCAGAACAGCCCTCTCCAAGGAGGACTTACCTTGCTCAGCGCCAGCTGTATCCCTGTGCTGGACTGGGCACAGGCAGGTGGGAGCAAGCTGCAGGCTTCTCTCACATCCTTGGAAGTGATGGGTCTGTGGACTCTTGATTGGTTTGTATTTCAAGGAGTGTGGTTTACGGCCAAGCAGAGGTGAGTAAGTGGGCCTTGAGGATTGAACAGCAGACTGACGGCACTGTGCTCTTTCTGATGTGGGTGAAGTTGAGTAAGAATGCGCACAGCCTCGGGGAGAGGGGCAGATGATGAATTATCTGTAATCTATCTGGGTGAGTCTAATGAGGTGACACACTCTGGTCCCCATTCTCAAGGTTCAAGAGGGACATCTTTAAAAAAGGGTCTCAGGGACCTGCATCTGAAAGCAGCTGCTCATAAGCAGGAGAATGAATGGAATCGATCAATTGTCCCTTTGAACAAATCCATTTTCTCAGTCTGTACCTTCAAGGAGGCAGCGCTATGGAATGGTACACAGGCTCTGGGGCCAGATCACTGGGTTGAATTCCAGCATCACCACTTCTTCGCTAGTGTGTGTCCTTGGGCACATTACTGCTCTATGCCTCCATGCTCCCATCTATAAAATGGGGAGAAATTGATACCAACCTCACAGAGGCAGTATAAATAAAGAAGTGAACTTTCCCAAGCCCGATACACGGGAACCATTCAATAATAAAAATGATGATGAGGATGGTAATTTTTCTAGCTCCTCAGCCTACTGTGTGTGTGTGTTAATTGTTTTGGGAACTGACTAGACAGTATGTTGGGCAAATTTTTCTATAGGTTTTTTTTTTTCCCCTAGTCTTTCATCTTTTTCTTCCTCTCTCTGTCTCCCTCCTTTTAATCATATGTTGGATCTCTAGATTGAGTCTTTAACTTTCAGACCTTTTCTTTCCTATTTACCGTCTTCTCCCTTTTTGACTTGTTATATATTCTTCCCCTGTTCTGTGGAAAGTACTCTCATCAAGGCCACCTTCTTATTGTCAAATGCAGTGACTTGATTTCATTTTTCATCTTACATGACCTCTGTATATAGACTGACTGACTTCAAAGACAGTAGCCTTTTCTGATTCTTTTCTACTTTTCTGAGCATTTCTTCTCATCCTTTTCCAGCTCCCTTTCTTTTGTGTGCATTTTAAGTAGTGGGTCCTCCAGAGCTCTGAAACCTGCTTTATTCTCTCATTTCTTTCTAGTCTTTGTGAGCAACCCCAGCCATCGCTTTCCATGGCTTATTGTGGTTGTTGAATCGCTAAGTTGTGTCCAACCCTTTTGTGGCTCCATGGACAGTAGCCTGCCAGGCTCCTCTGTCCAGGGGATTTCCCAGGCAAGAATACTGGAGTGGGTTGCCATTCCCTTCTCCAGGGGCTCTTCCTGACCCAGGGATTGAACCTGCATCTCCTGCATTGGCAGGCGGATTCTTTACCACTAGTGCCACCTGGGAAACCCAACTGCAGAAGGACGCTTCTACCTATGGCTCTTTCCTAAGCCCTTTCCAAATTCTAGAATAAATAATGTCAAGAACGTCAATGCTGTTTCAGAGCACAGCCTTCTGAAACATTTTATTGACCACTCCCTTTGTCCATGGACGATGAAAGCTGATTTGAATGTCCAGTGTTCTATTGTCTCCAAACGCTTCCTGACTTGATGCCCTTCCTCCATGTTGCCATAACAACTCATATCCTATAATGCTGAGAACAGAAGGAGCTGAGGTGTGGGGGCCTTCCATTGCTTGGTCTTTGGTGAACTGGATCCCCGGACTCCCCGTTTCTTCCTTTGCCCCTTTGTTTGGCTGAAGCTTCCACTTGCTGTTGCTTCCTAATAAAGGGCAAGGTAAAATTTTCCATGTCTGCAAATACATCTCTTTTGCCCTTCCATTGGGTGAATACATTTTTAGGTGTAGAATTCTAGGTTGAATATTTGTCCATCAGAATTTTGAAGCAATTTGCTCAGTAAAAGAAACAGTATGAAGTTGTTATGGAGAATTATGCTGTCTTTCTGATTCCAGTTCCTCTGGAAATATGACCTGTCCCACCCTCCTGGGAGCTCTTAGCGTCTTCTCCTTATCCTTATGGTTCTGGCATTTCATAATTTTGTGCCTTGGTCTGTGTGTGTGTCCACTTGTATGCACGCATGCTCTCATTTATGTGATAACCCTGCCACAGACCCTGTGGTCCTTTCTCCCATATCTTCCTCCTCTTTGTAAGCAAGATTTGCTTCTCTGCTTTTTCATCTTCCCAAACGTTGAAATACCTCGTTTCCTTTTGCCTCCCCTCTTCTTCTTTGTGTACCAATATTTATTTAATTCCTTTGTATGTTAACGTGGAGAGGAGGTAGAGACCTGTGCTCTAGCCGTGTTTAACTGGAAATCACTCTGAAGTGTTTCAAAAAAGTTACAATGTCTTTTCAGGAGCTGGTCTCTTTCTGCAAGGCACGTGATGACTGCGAGAATTTCGGCAACCCCTTCCTGCGACTTTTTCAAGTGGTCTCCAAGCACAGTCAGACATTTGTTACAGATCATAACAAGCCTGTCTGTGCTTACGGAGTGGAATTCAGGGTCCTCAGTTTGCGTTTACCCGTCTTCCATTTAGTTCAGCCTCATTGGTGCTTCACCTTGCTATCTGATGGGAAATATTCTTCCCATAAACTTCAGTAAGATGTAATGGATTTCTTCAGTGGAAATATTGGTCAAGCAGCAAAACCAAATCACGGCAGGCACTTTGTCTTGGGACCATGTGTCTTGCAAAGCAGCCATTTAAAACGCCACTTGTAGAAAGCCACAAACAGTCACAGCTAATTCACTTTACAGGAGTCTTATTTGTAGGTAGGGGAGAATCACACCAGCAAACAGAATCATTGCTTTACCGAGATTGTAGCATTAATTATCTTTGTCAACTTGTGTTCACAGATCACCTTAGGTCCTAGGCTTTTTCTTTGGGGTAGAAAATGGTGGCATTGGGGTTGGTGAAGATGCAAATGGTATTCTTTGAAGTCACTGGGGCAAATATAGTGCTCTCAAGAGTGGGACATGGAACTTCGCTCTGGTGGTCCAGTTGTTAAGAATCCTTCTGCCAATGTGGGGGACACAGGTTCGATCTCTGGCCTGGGAAGATTTCACATGCCGTTGGTGAAACAAAGCCTGTACACCACAACCACTGAAGCCCATGTGCCTACAGCCTGTGCTCCTCAACAAGAGAAGCCACTGCATTGGGAAGCCTGAGCGCAGCGACTAGAGAGTAGCCCCCGCCTCACCATAGCTAGAGAAAACTGGTGCCCAGCAACAAAGATCCAGCATAGCCAAAAAAAAAAAGAGTGGAACTGCTGGCTCAGCGGCACATAGGCTAATAGTGTTCCAGCCTCAGTGCGGTCATTTGTGGAAGCTGGTCCAAGTCAGATGCGAGCCTGCACTGGACTTATGCAAGACAGGATACAAGTCTGTCCTGGGCCAGGGAGGCTTGAGAGCAAATGAAAGTGTTAGCCTCTCATTTGTGTCCAACTCTTTATGACCCCATGGACTGCAGCCCACCACGGTCCTCTATCCATGGAATTCTCCATACAAGAATACTGGAGTAGGTTGCCATTTTCTTCTCCAGGGGATTTTAATCCAGGGATTAAACCTGGCCTCTCGTATTACAGGCAGATTCTTTGTCCAGTGAAAGTTACTTCCTACTCCTGTAGGAATCTGATGGCCATGCTGGAAAGGTTCTTAGCCTCCAGGGACTTAGCTGGACGTGGGACTCCCAAGGAAACTCTTTAAATCTTAATGCCCAAGATACATTCCCAGACCAGCTGAGTCGGAATCTTTGGGGGTGGGACCCAGCATCAGTAGCTTTGTCTATTTTTAAAATATTTATTTATTTATCTGGCTGTGCCAGGTCACTTGGTCTTTAGTTGCAGCTCATGGGATCCAGTTCCCTGCCCGGGGATTGAACTTGTGCCCCCTGCATTGGAAACTCAGAGTATTAGCCCCACTGGACCACCAGGGAAGTCCCCACAGTGACAGCAGTTTTGAAAGCTCTTGAAGAGACAAAGGACAGGGTGCATACTACCACTGGGCCATTTTGTAAATCCTGTTGTTGTTACATAAGTGAATAAATTTAACTTTTAATTATTTTGAACTAATTTAGATGGGAAGAAAGAGGAAATAATCATGTCATTATTTCACTCTTCTTTTGCAGCTGTTTCCGTGGCATGGTGGGGTAGAGTTTTCTCCCTCTCGTGAAAGAGAATTAAGGGGTTATTGTCAATTCAGAATCTAGGGCATTTGGGGAATATCCTTCTAGTGGATTTTACTCCCGTGGAAAATATGATCGGAAAAAATAATGGAAGGGTCCGTGGGCAGGGCTGGGCGCTGGCTGGATGTGACTTCACTCGGGTCCCATGTCTCTCCTGGGGTGTGCAGGTCCCGTGGCTGTCATCAGCGGTGAGGAGGACTCGGCTAGTCCCCTGCATCACATCAACCATGGCATCACCACGCCCTCGTCGCTGGACGCCGGGCCAGATACGGTGGTCATCGGCATGACTCGCATCCCGGTCATTGAGAATCCCCAGTACTTCCGTCAGGGACACAACTGCCACAAGCCAGACACATGTGAGTACCGTGGGAGAATATTGTCCCTCCTGGGGTTGGAGGGGGGCATGGCGATAGACCATGTAGGCGGGGGTTCTGGAACATTCTGGGGTGACCTACCACCTGCTAACTTCCCACTCTCTAAGGGACGCTCCTTCTTTGTCTAAAAACTCAATGAACAGCCTGGTCAAAGGGATGCCACGGGACAGAGGCCCCTGGGTGGAGAGGGCTTGGGGCAGGGGAAGGGGAATCAACCTGGAGGCAGGAGGCCCAGCCCCACCTGGAGAGGGGCTTCCAGTAAGGCAGGGACACAGGCACAGCTGGCTGTATCTGTAGACACCTGGCCTGTGTGTGCAGGAATCTTTGCCCAGACTACTGCCCGCAAGGTCGTCAGGCCCTCCACCCACACCTCCCTCAGACGGGAAGGGAGGGAAGGGTGGCGAGTACCTTTGGAATGGAAACATCTCTCCAGCTGCCCCTCCAGTGCCCCGAAGTGTACGGTCTGAGGATTGGATCATGACCCTGTGCTCGGACCCCTCCCCTCCTCACCGTAGATGTCTCCTTGAGATCAGAGGGCTCAGGGCACCTGCTTCCTACTCTCTCTTACCTCCTGGTGGTTTGGGTCCTCCCTTTGCACTTCTGCTGAGTCTGCTAGGGCCTCTCCTGGCCCCTGGAGCCCCGGTGCCTCTGCCCTCCCTCCGGCAGGTGTTCCCCTTGCTGTGTCCCCAGGTTCAAATCTAGGCTCAGTGACCCCATTGCACACCCCTCCACTGCCACTGCTCCTGCTCCCCCAGAATGGTCAGTGATGTCCAGAGAGGGAGCCCTGGAGACTGCCTTAGAGCTGGAAGGGACAGAAGAGATGGGTTAGGTTAAGGCCTCATCTGCAGACAGGAAACCCGAGGTTTGGGGAGGCTGGGAGTCCCCCCTCCCCTGCCCACAGGCTTCTGCCAGTCTGTTCGCTTCATCCGGTCAGCTGGTCCAGGTCAGTGCAGGGAGAAATGCCCCTGGCCTTGCTCTCCCCCGGTGGAGCTGTCTATATTTGGGATGCACTCTTTGCAGTTCACAGAACTCTTGCTGCTCCCACTAGTCCGTCTGATAGCAGAGCAGGCATTCGGCCACCTCATCCGCCTTCGCTTCTGTTTTTCCTGCTCTGTTTTTAGTGAGAGGATTGCCACCATGGGAGGGACTGAGCTTGAATCAGGACAAGGTCATCATTTGCCTCCCAACCTTGAGAGTCCTCTAGAATCTGTCTCAGTGTTTGTCACACTCCCCCATCAGTACCAGTTAGAGGAAGGATACTTGGGTTCTAGACCAGGGCTGGGCAAGGGAAGAAAGATACCTGTGTTTCAGATAAACAGTGGGGAAGACCGTGTCAAGAATGGTTCTACTCTGACTTTAAAGCTCTTGCCTCAGATCAGGATCATCCTCAACTGACCTGGGTGTGGCCATGAGGAAAGTCCTTCTGTGATGCTAGCGTGAGTCCGAGCTTAGTCTGGGGTTGGCTTTGCTGAGTTTTCTAGAGTGATGTTGGTACTTGAATAGAGGCTTGGCACTGCTGTGTTGAATGTGCAACTGGTTCTCCTTATTTCGAGTATTCTATAAAATCACCAACAACATGAAATTAGCGAACCCTGGACCATTGTTCCTGGGGAAATCCAGAGTCAGGTTCCTTGTGAACCTCTGGTCACAACCTTTTTATCAGCTGATCAAGACGTAACCTGTATTGCGCGTGCTTCTGTTTAAGGACACTTTAATACATAGTATTGATTCATTAACATTGAGCTTATAGTGGCCAACAGCACTGTGACTCAGGCCTGGACCAAGCTTATCAAACACACCTGTTTTCTCCATACGGCACATCACAGTGTTCACGCTCATAGAAACACTAGACCTTGCTTCAGCACTCTGCTCGGGGGCTGCTTTAAACAGCGAACTCGCCCGCAGAAAGCACAAATATACAATGAAAGCGGCATTGAATAAACCACGAGAAGGACACTCGTTACAGCACAAGAGCCACAACAAGAGGCAGAGAGCATGGCTTTTTCGCGTTAATTAGGGACGTGCGTGTGGGGGTGACTCAAACTTGTCACCACTCCTTGGATGTTTGTGAATAACTGTGAAAGCACCGTGCCCGTGGGTTTATGGGGTTACACATCAATTGTAGCAAGTAGATGAGTTCGTGAAGGCAGAACCCAGGAAAAATGAGGATGGGTTGTGTTCCTGTTAGTGGGAGCTCTGGGTCTCAGGGTAGAGGAGGGTCACGTGGGCTCCTGATCCCACGGCGGGTGACTTGGTGTCCACACGGGGAGAATCTGACGTGTGGGAAGGCAGCTCCTTCTGGGTTGTTGGAGTAAGTGGGTGCCGTGGATGTGGAGAGACCCGTGGGGTCTGAATGTCTTTTGAGGTCAGGACCTGGCCCCCAGCCAAGGAGCTGTCGCCCTAGGAACTGATGCAGCGGAGAAGCGTCCCCGGAGCTCCTGCGTCTGTGACTCAAAGTAGGCAGCCTCTCTATGGTTCTCACGGCATTTCTCTGTATAAACGACGAGGTCAGCAGAGACAGTGGGGAAGCAGGTTTAGCGACAAGACTTGAGGGAGCAGAGAACAAATAAGACCTCACAGGGTAGACTCCCTCGCTGACTCCATATCCTCCAAACCCTCCGATATTTAGGGGAGATGCCCTTTTCAGGGAAGCAACACATTGTGCCCTGTCAATAGACAGCAGGCGGCTCCTAATTGTTTTCAGAAAACACGTGTGGCAGGACAAACAATGTACAGGAGCCTTGTAACGGGATTTAGTTAATCCTCCTCTGTGAATCTGTGGCTGACTCACACAGTCGGGGAGGGGAGCACCCGGCCCTCTCCTCACTGAGGTTTACGGGCTGGGAAACAGCAGGTCTCTGATTACAAAGCCTTCATCAGTCAAAGGCAAGGGACTCCAAGACACATCCCCGTGTGCGAGGAGACACCATCATAAATAATTAAAACCACATGCGCCTGGGCGGATAAATAACAGCGGGCGTTTACGATGCTGCAGACGGGGCTGGGGTCACTCCTTTGGGGGTGATGGCAAGGAGCAGGGGATTAAGCAAAAAGAAATGCTCATATCTCAGGGGCCCCCCAGGGGGGCCTCTCCTGTCTGATTCTCTTCCTCATCTCATTTAGCAATGTGGACCGTGGGAAGACATCATAGGGACACAGCTACCTGACTTCAAGCTTCATTTCCGCAAGTCCCCCGGTGATGGATTTAGCACAAAAATGCTTTTCTTTTCTTTACACACGTGTTTATCATAATCGGGGGGGACCTCTCCAGCTGGAGTGATGAAGATGCTGCTCTTCTTCTTGCTTCTCGCTGTCTTCAATCCGGGCCATAGAGTTTTTCATGGCGTGTCAGAGCTGCTAGGATGTTTAGGGATCACCCATTACCATTCGTTATCAGATGCTCACAGCCTCTCACCTGTGTCCCCGAGCGTGCTGCATATGGCATTGTCTTTATTTGGAATGTACTCGGCCTTTCCAGGGATTCTGGAAGAGCTGAATAAAGGTGCTCCTACTCAGGACTGGATACAGAATCTGCAATCTAGTGAGGCCTGCCTCATATTTATTTTATTTAAAGCCCCCTGATGCTCAAAAGCATCAGGAAACCGGTCTGCCTCCTTGTCACCCAGCTGATTTGGCGCTAGGTCCTTCTGAAGAAGACAGAGAAGGAAATGGCAACCCACTCCAGTAATCTTGCCTGGAGAATCCCTTGGACAGCGGAGCTCGGCAGGCTCTCATGGGGTCGCAAAGAGTCAGACATGACTGAAGTGACTTAGCACACTCACCTTGTGAATAAGACACCAAGGGGCGGGTCTAGATGGCTCACTGGGGAGAGGTTTCAAGCTCTTTGTACCCACACTGGGCAATCGGTGACTTCTGTTGCCCTTGTGACAGCTCTGGGCTGCAGTCATGGTGCCTGTACTGAGTTGGACTGTGGGCAGCTGTGTTAGGATCACACTCTGGCTCGTTCCCATCGGCTGATTGGGAGGCTCCTTGGCTCTGCTGAAGGCCCTGGGGTTCTCTGCTCCTCCCCTTTTCCTGAACCTATTCTCAGAAGACAGCTGTGCCTCTTGGTTGAGAGAGCAGGGGCCAGCTGGGGTTGCTAACCCCCGTCACACTTCGTTTCCTGCCCTCTGTGCCCAGGCCAGGCTGTGTGCCTTTATTCCCAGGTTGTTTCTGTCTCAGAGGAAACCGTCCCCCATCTTCCCAGCATCGGTGCTCCCACCTCTCCATCCCTCTGCCCCTCCTGGCGGGCCTGCAGTCAGGGACTCTCCCTGACCCTGGTCCTTGTAGACACCGTCTCCTTCTGCTCGGCCCTGCACCTCTTGATGTTCCCTGCCGCATAGCTCCATTTCCCCAGGAATCTCTGAATCCTCCACACCCTCCATCTCTTGGTAAAACTCGAGCATATTCCTTTGGGGTCTCTCCTCTTCGTTAGCATCATCGTCATTCACAGAGTGCTGATTTTTCTCCTTTTCATCTAGTCAATAAATATTCATGGAGGGTTTGTGTCAGGCCTTCTTTTCGGCTCTGGAAACAATGGAGGAAAAGGCATGCGTGGTCCCTACCCTCAGGGGCTCACTGCCACCGGGGCTGGTGTCCAAGACACAGGATGGCACACTCTGTTCCCCCTGGGGCCTTGTGAAGGCTTCACCTTGCTCCTTTCTGCTGATGACTCGCCAGCCTTTACCCCTGAACACTTCTTTCCAGGTCTCCCTCCAACCGCATGCTTCCGACTCTTAGCATAGTGTAATTCCTGCTTCAAATGCCCGTCTCCTCTCCTCACGTCTTCCCCCTCCCTCTTCTTCCTTCCTGCACCTATTCATCACTCAACCACTGGCTCATTTCCAACCTCCCGTGAGACCTTCCTGGGCCCATGCTATTGCAACATGATCTTTCCCTCCTGGGAAAGGAGAAGCCATGCACAATAGTCCTGCATGACTTCAAGTCAAATCTTCCGTCATCATGTCACTCCTCAAAGATGTGGGTACTATCTCCCAAACCCAGCTTTGAACTTACTCCAAAGGATGTAGCTCTTCTGTGTCATCAGTCTTCGTTTTCTCTGGAAACATAGCATGGAACTAGGGTCAGAGAAGATACCAACCAAGCGCTACATGATGCTTGGTGAGTATGTCTTCATTCCAGGATGCAGGCTGCTATCACAGACCGAGAGAGAGGTCGTTGATGGGCATTGGCAGCCTCCTCTGGACCAAGCCTTGGGCTGGCCTTTCCCTTTTTTATCTCATGCAGTCTTTCACCCACTCTCTAAGGGTGAGGCTGCTATACTCATTTTCTCGATAAAGAACCTGAGGCTCAGTGAACTTAAGGGACTTGTTGTAGCTCATACAGCTGTTAAGTGAGAGCCTGAGATTAGAAGCCAGACCTACTAACTCCAAGATCTGTCCTTTCTCTATCAGATCACATTGCCTGGGAGTACAGTGGTCCACAAGCATTCACTCTCCACTTCTTGGGCTCAAGGAAGCTGGCTTTTGAGGAATGCTGTTTTTTTGGAGGCCCGCTTTTCTCCCTGTTTCCAGGATAAGGACAGCTCTCTGGGAAGAACCTTGGCTGTGGCTCCCTGCAGTCATGAAGCTGGGCCAGCCTTGGTCTGGCTATTGGTACTTATCCCTCTTTCTGAGTTCTCCCCCAACTCAAGTTCCCAAAGGACCATGGTGGCCTTTGGTAATACTTGGCCCTGGGGTCAAGTCAGTTTTTAATCTCTTTAAAATGTTTTTAGAGCATGTTTAGGGTTTATAGAAAAATTAAACAGGAAGTGAAAAAAGTTCCATCTATGCCCCAGCGCTTCCCTCACCAAAATCTCCCCCATTACTAACATCTGGCATTAGTATGGTAACATTTGTTACAATCAAAATACAAATATTGCTACATTATCATTAACTAAACCATCGTTTTCTGCAAGGTTCACTCTCTGCATTGTATACAATTCTGTGGATTTTACAAGAGCATCCTGTCATGTATCCACCATTTAATGGTGTATTCACCATTGTATGTAATTGTACCACATACAGTAGGCTCACTGCCCTAAAACTCTCTTGTGGTCCATGATTCATCTCCCCTCCTAAACCTCTGGCAACCACTAATCTTTTTTTACAGTCTTCATAGTTTTGCCTTTTCTAGAATGTCATTATAGTTGGGATCATACAGTATGTAGCCTTTTCAGATTGACTTCTTTCACTTAGCCCGGTACATTTTAGGTTCTTTTATGTCTTTTTGTGGCCTGATTGCTTACTTCTTTTTTTTTTTTTAATCAATGAATGCTTCTTCATCTTATGGCTGTAACAGTTCATCTATTTAGCTACTGAAGGACATTGTATTAGTTTCTAAGGGCTGCTCTAACAAAGTGGCCCAAACTGGGTGCTTTCAAACAATAGAGATGTGTCATCTCACGCTTCTAGAGCTGAAAGTCTAAAATCAAGGTCTCAGAGAACTCTGCTCCCTCTGCAACCTGGAGAGGACTCTTTCTCCCCTCTTCCTAGCTTTTGGTGGTTTGCTGGTATCCCTTGGCTTACAGCCACGTCACTCCAGCGCTCTGTCCTCCCGTGGCATCCTCCCTGTGTGTCTGTCTTCACAAGGCTGTCTTCTGATAAGAACACCAGCCATATTAGATTAATGGTCCATTCTATCCCAGTATGACCTCATCTTGACTTGACTCATTATACCTGCAATGATCCTGTTTCCAAATCAGGTCACATTCTAAGGTATTGGGGGTTGGGAATTCAACATATTTTGGGGGCGGGGGGGATGATGGTGAGGGACACAATTCAACCCATTCAACCCATAGTAAATATCTTGGTTGCTTCCTAGTTTGGGCAGTTATGAATAAAGCTGCTATAAACATTTGTGTACAGGTTTTGCATGGACATTTTCCACTCACTTGCATAAATACCTTGGTGCATGATTTCTGGATCATATGGTAAGAGGGTGTTTAACTTTGTAAGAAATGGTCAAACTGTCTTCCAAGTGGCTGTACCAAGGCAAGTTGCTGCTGCTGCTAAGTTGCTTCAGTCATGTCCAACTCTGTGCGACCCCAGAGACGGCAGCCCACCAGGCTCCCCCGTCCCTGGGATTCTCCAGGCAAGAACACTGGAGTGGGTTGCCATTTCCTTCTCTAATGCCTGAAAGTGAAGTTGCTCAGTCATATCCGACTCCTAGCGACCCCATGGACTGCAGCCTACCAGGTTCCTCCGTCCCTGGGATTCTCCAGGCAAGAACACTGGAGTGGGTTGCCATTGTCTTCTCCAACCAAGGCAAGTTAGGTTCTGTTGATCTCATTATCAGACTGGTCTCCACTGACCAGAGACCCCTTCTGTGCCAGGGTCTCTTGGACTTGTCAGTGTATACCTGCCTGTTTTGTGTGCTTTCTGGAGTGTGTCTGTGTATGTGTGTGTACACACACGTGTGTGCATCTATTTATCTTCTCTCTACCCTAAACTGTACCAGCAACGAATGATTGTAGAATTCTCATTGAATAGTTGCTTAACCTATATATAGTGAGCATACTTCATTTCCAACTTGTCATTCGCCTGAGGCCAGTTGCTACCTTGACTACAGAACTGGTCTTTTGACTTCCTGATCAGTGTGCTCATGCAGTCACAGTGTCTCAAAAGCAGTTTGTCAAGGGCTTACCCCATGGCTCAGTGGCAAAAAATCTGCCTGCCAATGCAGGAGATACGGATTCAATCCCTGTTCTGGGGTGATCCCCGCTGCCACAGAGCAACTAAGCCTGTGCACTAGCAACTACCGAGCTTGAGCTCCGCAACAAAAGAAGCCACTGCAGTGAGAAGGCTGCACCACAGCTCAAGAGTGGCCCCGACTCACTGCAACTAGAGAGAAGCTGAAGCAGCAATGAAGACCCAGCACAGCCAAGAATAAATGAAAAAAAAATTTTTTTAAAGATGTCCACTTGAATCAGATGACTGTCAAATTTCTTGGGGGGAAAAAAGCAGTTTGCCCCAGTGATTTCTCCATGGTGCCCACCTGGAATGCCTGGTGACCCTCACCTCTTCAGGCATCCAAATCCTTTGTTTTTGGTTTCTCTGCTACTGCTGCTACTGCTGCTGCTAAGTCACTCAGTCGTGTCCGACTCCATGCGACCCCATAGACGGCAGCCCACCAGGCTCCCCCGTCCCTGGGATTCTCCAGGCAAGAACACTGGAGTGGGTTGCCATTTCCTTCTCCAATGCATGAAAGTGAAAAGTGAAAGTGAAGTCTCTCAGTCGTGTCCGACTCTTAGCGACCCCATGGACTGCAGCCCACCAGGCTCCTCCCAGCTTTGCTAATTCCTTTTCTTTGCTCACGTGTCATTTTCAAGCTGGTCCTGGCCTTCCGGCCTCCCTTTCAGGCCTTCAGGACTCAATTTTCCACCTGAGTCTCTGCCCTTTGAACCATAGGCATGCATTCAGCCTTCAGCCCCTCCTGGCTAGTCGCCTCTACTTCCTGCTTCCCTGGGCTTGTCACTCAGCCTCCCTGGCTGACCTGGCAGCTCTGCTCGGGGTCCTCCTCACAGCCTGTCTCTCTCACTGGGCTGTCGATACCCCATCTATGTTGGGTCCCTCCAATCCCCTTTTCTCCTTCATTCCTCAGCCAGTCAACAAACATCCATTGAGCTTTTATTAAGTGTTGGGTTCTCCAACGTGGGGGCTTCCCTGGTGGCTCAGTGGTAAAGAATTGCCTGGAATTCTGGAGACCTGGGTTCTATCTCTGGTCTGGGAAGATCCCCTGGAGGAGGGCACAGCAACCCACTCACTCCAGTATTCTTGCCTGGAGAATCCCATGGACAGAGGAGCCTGGTGTGCTACAGTCCATGAGGTCGCACAGAGCCAGACGACTTAGTGACTAAACAACAGCTGTGACGTGGGCCCTGGCGCAGGGCGAAGGACCCACCCTTCCTTGCCTCTCTTCGGCTGCACTGCAGCTCTTCAGAAGTCCTGTCCTCACTCTCTTTCCTCAGGGCAATTGCTTGATGCAGCCCCCCCCACCAGCCTATAAGGTGAGGACATTCAGAAAGATGATCAAAGCTGTGAACGATGTCCCTTTAACTGGGACCCATGGTTCCTTCATCAAGACTGAACATATGGCTTGTCTCTTCCTCCTCTTCTGGACTGATCAGCCTTGTCTTTTCTGGAAAAGGAACTGATTTCCCGGCTGCAGTGGGGAGCACGGAGCCTGTGAACCTAATGCAGTATTGATAGTACATTGGCGTGATACAGATTTCTGTCCCTTCTCTGCTAACACACCTTGCCTAGCGCAGGGTAATGATGGGTGTTTATTGCCAGCCACTTACCTCAGCGTCATGGACTTATAGATGAAATACAGAGAATGGGCTCCTTTGTCTGGAAGGACCCCACCCCAGAACTCGGAGCAGAGATGGCAGCCGCAGCTGCTCCTACTGAAAAATATGGCTTTCTAGGTTTTTCTCTAGCAGAAGCCCTGATGGACTTGCCTGGAAGGAAGGGTGTCTGGTTACAGGGCTGGGCTAGGAGCTTCTCCTCTGGGAGTGGAGCTGAAAAGAGGGGGCTGACTTATGGGGAAAGCGGGGACGAGGGACTGTTGCTTGCTCCCTCTCATTGGTTTAGGAGGGAGGCTTAGCTCAATGTGGCTTGCAGAGAATAGGACCAACGTGGGGGTGGGCCGTTCTGATGCACCTGCTTGTTGGATCCTAACCAGCCCCGTTAAGGGAGCTATAGGTTGTAAAGGTAACAGTGATGTTTTGCCTTAGCCTTCGTCACCAGTTAGGTATCTCCAGGCCGTTTGCCAGGCAGTCTCTCATATAACGTTTTAACTGAACATAAATTAGGATTGTTCCCTTGGATTTTTCTTCAATCCTATTTTCAAATCCATTTAGAATAAGTAGCAGAGTCCCGAGAAGGCTGTGATGCCAAGTTTGGCGAGCCCAAGGAGGAAAGGAGTGCTCAGATACCTTGCATGTGCTAAGTTGCTCAGTCTGACTCTGCAACTCCATGGACTATAGCCTGCCAGGCTCCTCTGTCCATGGGATTCTCCAGGCAGGAATATTGCAGTGGGTTGCCATGCCCTCCTCCAGGGGATCTTCCCAATCCAGGGATTGAACCCGCATCTCCTGCATTGGCAGGCAGTTTCTTTACTGCTTGTGCCACTTAGGAAGGCTGCTGAAACACATTATCTGTTTCCTTTCTTTCTAGAAAGAGCTAGATGATTCCAAAATGGATTATCTTGGGAACTAAGGCAGTTAAGTCCTGGACCCATATGCTTGAACTTGTCCTGAGAGTTTCAGTTAGATTAACCTCTGTTGGATACTGATTCCCAAATCACTTATATCTAGGTGAAATCTAAGCTTGTCACTTTGCCGTTTCCCCCTTTTTATCCCAAGAAGAAAAAAAAAAAAATCACATGATTTCATTTCCCCCAGAGTACCTGAAAATGCTAAGACATTCTTGAGCATGTACTTCGGAGCTGTAACCAACTAGACAGACCATGGTCCATCTCCCTAAGCTAAGACAACCTGCCTTCCTTGACAACCATGACTTCATCTCTTCTGTGCTCCACCACCATAATCACATAGGCAAAGTTTAGTAGCTTCATGCAGTTATGCTAATTAAGTAATTAGGTTTAATTATGCTCACTGTAAATACACGGTAATTGGCTTAAAAAAAGTACTTCAGGGATAAGCATGTGCTGCCTGGTGGAGGAGGAGGTGAAGAATGATAAGACCCGCCAGCCAGCCTGGATCATGTTATTTTGTGGGGGAACTTGCACCCAGGGGAAGGTGCACCCAACAACTGAAATTGAATGAGATGTGGAGTGGGTCCTTCACTTCCTGTCCACAGCCCTGAGCGTTGAAGGACGACTTGTCTTCTTGGCATGTCTTGGCCTCAGTGGGAGATAAACTTCCCTCCAGAGATGTTCTCCAGTTCCAGCTTTCCCAGAGCGTTTATGCTTTTTTTTTCTCCTTTCAACTGGATTTGAACATCTAAGTTAGATGGGAGTGTTTTAATCATTTAGAACCAGCTGAAAAATCCACACAGGGGTCAGATAGGAATCAAAAGTTGAGCTTTATTGCTAGACTTATGGAAATTGCTTAGGCATAAAGCCAAGATGGTCTTCTTAATGCCTCTCCGAAATCTTTTTTAAACAATCTATTCATTTGGCTGTATCAGGTCTCCTTATGTCACATGGGATCTTTCGCTATGGTGAGTGGGCTCAGTTGGGGTGTATGGACTTAGTTGCCCCGGGGCATGTGGGATCTTGGTTCCCTGACTGGGGATTGAACCTTCCTCCCCTGCATTGCAAGGTGGATTCTCAACAAGTGGACCACCCAGGGAAGTCCCTCTTCCAAATCTTGGACTTGGAATGTACAGACAGGAGTTGGGTCTGCAGAGCAGCTGTTGTCTGCCTGGTTGCATGGAGAGTCATGGTCTGTCTCATCTTTTGCAAGTCAGAAAGCTTAGGAGCTCCTTGGAAAACCATGCAGGCAGAGAGAGTCTCCCTTGTCTGCACTGGCCCCACCTGGAAGAGAATATGATGGCAGATGACGGACTCTGCCCACCTCACCCATCGGGTACATCTCTCACTTCTTACGGGGTGGGGGGCCAGGTACACATGTTGAGGGAAGAGCTGGCGGTTACTTCCTGTGTTTTCAAGGAGATGGAAATTCCTATTTTATGGGCAGAGGCTAAACAAGGAAAAAGAAAAAAAGACACCTCCCCTCCCACCACCATCCTGGGAGACAGCGGAGGTTCTGTTGCTAGCGGTGTTCTCTATTAGTGTTCTCTTTCCAGAAGCCCTTTCCAGGAGAAGATGGCCATCATCTCCATTTCCTCTGAATGAGCACATGAGTCATACCCCTGATGGGAGATGGGCCAAAGAGCTGGGAAGTTCTTCCCGTTGTGCTATATGCTTGTGTGTTATTTGTTCAGTCATGTCTGACTCTTTGCGACCCCATGAACTGTAACCTGCCAGGCTCCTCTGTCCATGGAATTCTCCAGGCAAGAACACTGGAGTGGGTTGCCATTTCCTTCTCCTGCAGATCTTCCTGATTCAGGGATCCAACCTGGGTCTCCTGCACTGCAGGCAGATTCTTTACCATCTGAGCCACAGGGAAGCCTGCTACATTCTTAATGGTCAATAATTAAAAACCCAAGTTCTACCCACTCTTAGCCAAGAAGCCTGGCATCCAAGTGCCCTTCTGTATTCTCCCCGGCTGCTTTATTTTTAAGATATTTATTTATTTGGCTTCCCTGGGCCTTAATTGCTGCACGAGGGGTCTTTACTTATGGCCTGTGAACTCTTAGTTGCAGCATGTGGGATCTAGTTCCCTGATCAGGGATCGAACCCAGGTCCCCTGTTTTGGGAGTGTGCAGTCTTAGCCACTGGACCACCAGGGAAATTCCCCCAGCTACCTTTAATGCAGGACTTCCCAAATGGTGCTCTAGGCATTTTTAAGGAAAAAGAAAAATCCATGTCAAATAAATGTGGGAAAGTCTGGAGCACATGCCTTTTTTGTTTTGCTGTGGGATTCTGAGAGCTTCTATTGGTGTAGGTCATTGCAGTTTTGCCAGAACATTTCCCATGTTTTTGGGTCACCGAACTTGATTTTGGGGATACACTTGTTAACATCTCTCTGTGGACACAGATGTTCATTGGATTGCATTCCAGGCTGTTCTGGGCGTCTAGGGTTCTGTTTTTGCCTCCCCAGCAGACGTGGGAACTCACGTGACGTGGGAACTCACTGTGCCCAGATGAGCCTGAACCTGTTTGGCACATGCTCCATCCTGTTTCTTCCTGAGCCTCTGGGAGGGACAGGAAGTGGCCGAGTCCCATGGGAATGCCCAGAGTTGGGGTGGTGGCACTCATCAGGATTTCTGGCAGAGCACTGAATACCCTTCATGCAAGCAGATCTGAGGGCTTTGTCACTTGTTCTCTGCCTAGAAGCTCTTGCAGGTGCCTTTAGCACTTTTTAAGCCCCTAGATCTGGAGATGCTGGTCATGGCCAAATTTTCACTGCATTCCTTGTTTCCAGGCAGATCTGGAACTTCAGGGAGTCGTCTCCAAGGAGAAATGTACAATCCAAGATGCAAATGCCATCCTCCCACCCCACCCCCGAGCCGCTGTTTCCAAACCATTGTATGAAAGGTCAAAGCATCTCTGAATTTCACGAAGGGGCCACCTTTTCATCAGAAGAGAAAGTGGCCCTGGACTCTGGTCCCAGCCTACTAGCTCAGCAACCAGGAGACTGTGGGCAGGGCATGCACCTTCTCTAAACCTGAGATAAGAAAATGAGATAAGAAAACTTGATAATGAAAATGAAAACCACCCAAAGTGGTATTTTTTGGGATGACGTGGCATGAGCATTTGAAAAGGCTCTGTCACTTCGCCTAAGTGGCATATACATGGCCATCTTTGCCTTGACAACAATATTTTTACAACAGATCGTTACAATTCCTGCCTCAAATATGCTGTTCAGGGAAACCAGCTTGATGGTGTCAAAAATAGAGGTTGCCAAGGCTTAAAGTTATTTCTGAAAAGATAAGGATCTTTCCCTCCAATGAAATCTTCCCCCCCACCAACTCTAAGAAAAAGCAGTTTATCACCCAGATCCGAAGCCACAGAGATGCTCTTAGAGTCAGGACTGTAATATGTTGGTTGTCAGGAAATGATCGATGTAGATGAGCAGAGGGCTTAGACCAATTTCCTTTTGGGTTAATGAGACTGAAAAGCTCTGGGCTCAACCAGGGGATGGCAGAGAGATTCATGGTAAGATTTTTGTGTTTGTTTTGTCTTCTCTGCTTGCCCCGCCTCCCTTGTCAGCAAACATTATTTTGTTGAAACTACAGTACCCCTGAACCCCTATATACCTGCCCAAGTGCATCACTTATGTTATTTATATATCTGTGCCCATGTGGTACTTGTTATACAGTTAGAGTTCTAATGCCTGGTTGTTTAAGTGACCTCCTTTTTCCTTGTTCTTATAAGTACACAGCCCCTTCATTCTTTCTCAGCAGACCTCTACATAGGACTTTCAGACATAAATGTACATGTTTATAGGTCTTGTTTATATTTATGCATATATCTCATGTTTTGGACACTGATCATTGTCAGTTCACATCTTTTGGCTATAAGTAATAGGCAATCCTGACCCACTTGGGCTTAAACAAGAAGGCAATTTGCAACCACATAACTCAAGCAAATAGGTAGGAAAGGCTCCTGGTGAAAAACATTAGGACTCTAATCCTGCTTTCCTGAGATTTTCTTGCCTCTGCCCTTCTGCATTTGGCTTTACCACCAGTGGCTTTCCTCTTGATAACATAAAGGTTGCAGCAGCTCCAGGCATCACAATGAAACACATGGATTGGGGACAGCACAGAATTGTATCTTCTTGTGGGTTGATTGAAACTGAGAAAACCTTTTCCAAGTTCCCCAAGTAGATTTTCCCTCCTGTCTCATTGACCGGAATTGTGTCATCTGTTTATTCCTAAACCATAAAGAAAATGGGACTAAAACAAACTCATAGGCTCCTCTAAATACTCCCCTGAGCTTGGAGATGCAACTCACTTCCCCTGAGGCTGCCTGGAGGGGAGTGATTGCCTCCCTGGAGTCAGTCTGTCAGCAAGAAAGAAAGGGGAAATGGCTATGAGAAGCAACACTGCCCACCACCCCAGTTCCTTCCCCAGGGTCAACTCCTGCTCTGCTAGGAGTAAGCAGAGGCCTCAAGGAGTAGAAGTGGGGTGGGGGGAAGATGAGAACATTGATCTCATGCAAATTTTACTCCTCCTGTATCTCCCCTTAGGGAAAGCAAACTGGTAATTTGTGGTGGTTGTCAGTGATGTTCTGGTCTGGTAAATTGTCCTGCTAATTTTCAAGGCTATAGTTATATGCCCGAGCAGAGACAGATTTCTTCATATGGTTTTAGCTGGCTCCGATGATCTTGGCTGAGCTAGCTGTGTGAGTTCCTGGGAGCTGCTGTGTGATACTTTGGAAGCATCGTTTCTGGGGAGTAGGTGGGAGCAAGGGTTGGCAAAGAGAAAGAAGTGGGGAGAGTAGTGAGGAGAGGAGAAGTAATGTTTACTCGGTGCCTCTCAAGACCTGCTCAGGGCCAGGCCCTGAGCTGCAAGCGCATGAAAATAATACTAAAATCTTACACTGCATAGTGCTTACTGTTGGTGCTGGAAATGGTTTAAATATGATAAATTGTTTTGTATGTCTGCTAAGTCTCTTCAGTCGTGTCTGACTCTTTGAAACACCATACACTGTAGCCCACCAGGCTCCTCTGTCCATGGCGTTTCCCAGGCAAGAATACTGGAGTGGGTTGCCATGCCCTCCTCCAGGGGATCTTCCCAACCCAGGGATCAAACCTGTGTCTCTTATGTCTCCTTCATTGGCCGGCAGATTCTTTACCACTTCCCAGGTAGTGCTATCTAGGAAGCCCAATAAATTGTTTAATCCTTGTGAAAGCCATAGGAGGGGACTTCCCTGGTTAAGGATTCCCTTAACCACTGACCATATCCCATAGATGGTCCAGTGGTTAAGACTCCATGCTTTCAATGCTGAGGGCCAGAGTTCAGTCCCTGATTGAGGACCTAAGATCCTGTAAGCCATGTGGTGCAGCCAAAAAAGGAAAAACAAAAACACCCAAAAATCATAGGAGGCAGGTGCTATTTCCCCCCTTTCATAGATGGGGAAACTGAGGCACGGGGGAGGGGGTTAAGTCATTTCCTATAGTCTCAGAACTGGGAGGTGACAAAACTGTGATATGACAGAGCCCACCACCCTCTCTTCCCCGCCTCAGTCCTCTGTCTACGTTCGACCCACTGGTCATGCAAGTGTCATGATCCCCGTGTCACAGATTAGGAAACTCAGGCCCAGGGAAGTTAAGGAACTTGGCCAAGGTCGCTCGCTGGTCAGTAAGAGAGCCAGGATTCCGACTCAGGGGTTTAGGAGCGTGGCCCTTACACTGGCCCAGACAGCTTCCTGTCACTATTAGGTGGCCTCCACTTTACCTGCACCCCACCTTCTGGGAGACTGAGGAGGAACTTAGAGACTCTCAGACAGATGCTGGCTTGAGTGAGCCACAGTGCCCCCCATTGAGTCAGCAGGAGGGAGTCCCTTTCTAGGACTTTCATGGCTCCTAGGGAGGCAGCCCCCTCCTCACTCCCACCCCATCAGGGCATCTAGAGCTTCAGACACCTGGAAGGCAGGCCTCCCAGTGCCATGCCCGGCTAGGTCACTTCAGTCATGTCAACTCTGTGCAACCCCATGGACTGTAGCCCACCAGACTGCCTGTCCATGGGGTTCTCCAGGCAAAAATACTGGAGTGGGTTGCCATGCCCTCCTCCAGGGCACCTTCCCCATCCAGGGATTGAACCCGCGTCTCTTATGTCTCCTGCATTGGCAGGCGGGTTCTTTACCTGGGGCCTCTGCCACCTGGGGCCTCCCAGGCCTCCCAGAGTGGGATCCAAAATCAATGGGCAGTAGGGGCGCAAAGAGCTGCACTGGGAGGAAGAGAATGGAAGTCCTCGGAATCAAGTTGGCCTCTTTCTCAGCCGCGCCTCCTTTTCTCCTGTCCTTGGTGTCTGTGTAGCTTAATTTGTCACCCAGATGGTAGCCAGCCGGGCCTCTCACCAGGCACTGAATTCGCTTCCGTCCCCAGATCTAGAATTGCTGGTGACGCAGCAACTCTTTGAACTCAGTTCTGCTGAGTCAGGTAGCCCTAATGCCACTGGTAGTGGTGAAGTGTTGGGACTAACCTCCTAATGGCTCATTGATTGGTTGAATTATGCTCAGTGTGATTCTGAAAATAGATTTTAAATATGTGCTTGGGGATTTGTGGGGATTTGTTACTTAGGAGTGTTAACTCCATCGTGGCTGCTTTGACAAAGACATCACACCAGTTGCCTGGGCTGGCGTCATACTGTTCGTCTCAGGGAGACCCCTCTGCCCAGAGCCTGAGAGGTTTCAGACAGCAGTGCAGGCAGGTGTGGAAACATCACCTATCTTTCATACACAGCCCTTGGCAGGTCATCTGAGAAGGTCATCTGGTTGACCCAACCTCTGCAAACCTCTCAATGTCCCCAAGGTGGGAAGGAGATGCACATAGATTCTGAATTCTCCCATTTACTTCCTCTGAAGTCAGGGAGCACAGATGTTTCCCTCTTTATAGTTCCAAGTTTTTACATTTCCTGGAGTTGCCACTCAGGGGGAAGAATCAAAGAGAAGCTTTCTCAGAGGCTCCACTTAGCAGCCTCTTGGCATATTTGGCCTCCTCTGGCTGCTTGACATCCTTGAATCCCAGGCCTCAAGCGGGAGGTGTATGAAGGGCTTCTGCTCTGGGCCTGGCCTTCCAATACCTCTGCATTTTTTTGGTGAATGCCAAGTGAATTTGGGCATGTTAGAGAAGCTACATGAAAACAGTGTTGGTAGCAACCAGTGTCCGGGACCCCCTAAAGACCCCTCAAGGGGAGCAACTTTTGAAAATGTTTGTGCATCTGTATGATGGAATATTATGTAGTCATTGACAATAATAAAGTGGATCAATATGTATGGATGTTTAAAAAAAGAGAGAAAAGCTAATGAAGTTTCCTCTGCAAGGAAGAATCACCTGCCTTTCGTATTTATTTCTGTCTAGCCTATCAAGGACCTAAAATGTCTTCCATTTTCGATGCAGGGTAGGTCTGAAATAAATGAAGAACATGGTAATTGAGCTTCTGTAGGGCACAATGGGAAGGTGCTGTAAGACCATATATCTGAGGGGAAATTGGTCAGCAGTCTTTTGTTTTGCAGACCATTGATGCCACGGCTCCATTGTAACCTCTGTCTGAAAGGCTATATTTCCTGACAGAGTTCCCGGGGGGTATTTATACCCAGCCCATTGGGAGAAAAAAACGTATCCTCAGGGAAGGGAGGGAGTAAAAAATAAAACCTGGAAGAAAAGGTAAAAAAAAAAAATCACACGCTGCTCTAACAAAGAAATTACTGACGTTCTACATTATGAACTGGATTAATTTTTAATGACTCAGAAAGAAGTTGATTTATAATGCATCCTTCTCCACTGCAGCGCCTGTCCCCAGCTAATAAATAAATGACAGGTCTCTTGTATTAGAAGTATCCGTCATTTCACATTGTTGGAATGTAAAGAGTGAGAGGCGCTGAGTGAAAGGCCCCTGGGAGCAGGGGTGCCCTGCTGGGCACAGTTGGCCAGAGAGGTTGGCCTAGTTCTGACACTAGAGTTAAGCTTATTTTTTTCTCTTGGTCTCAGCAAAATGACCCAAACCAGCTACAACTCTTGCGGTCCTCAAACCGTGTAACTTAGATAGGGACTTGAAACCACTGTCTTTTAACTGAGATTGCACACCTGGTCTCAGGACTTAATGAAGCTTGGGCTCTTGATGTCTCATCACAGAAAGAATTCAGTGAGGGACAAGGTGAATTTAAGAAGCAGATTTATTTAGAGAGAAACACAGTCTATAGACAGACTGGGGGCCATCTCAGAAGGTGAGAGTGACCTCGAAATGTGGTGTGGTTAGTTCTTATGGGCTGGATAATCTCATGGGCTAATGACTAGGTGGAGTATTCCAACTATTTCGGGGAAGGGGTGGGGATTTACAAGTCGGTTTACAAAAACCGACTTTTTGGTCTTAAAATTTTTTTTAAAATTATTCTTGGTTTTGGCTGTGCTGCGTCTTCACTGCTGTGCAGGCCTTTCTTTAGTTGCTGTGCGCAGGCTTCTCATTGTGGTGGCTTCTCTTGTTGCAGAGCACGGGCTCTAGGGCATGTGGGCTTCAGTAGCTGTGGCATGTGGGCTCAGCATTTGCAGTACCCACGCTCTGGAGCACAGGATCAGTAGTTGTGGCATGCAGGCTTTGTTATTCCACAGCATGTGGGATCTTCCCGGCCCAGGGACGGAATCCATGGCACCTGCACTGGCAGGCGGATTCTTTACCCCTGAGTCACCAAGGAAACTCCACTTTTTGGTCTTTGATGATCAGCCTTGGAACATGACCCTGGTGGGTGTGGCATTTAGCTGCTGCTATGTTATGCTGAGCGTGTTCTAAGGCTCAAGGTCTAGTGGAAGGCGATTCATCCGCCATCTGGGATCTATTTGGTTCCAGTTTATGTCATGTCCTTGGGCTAGGTCATTCTTTTAAAGGTTGTTCCCTGCTCCCTTCCTCATTCCTGTATCAGGCCGGGAGAAGTTTCACAGGAAGGAGTGATGGAATGCTTAGGAATACTTAGAGATGAAAATTTAGATTCTTGGTCCTTGAGCAAAACTGTGGCTTCTCCCTACATGTCCTGACCAGGAACTGGTGGGAGCTATGTGTTCAGAACTGGTCCTTTGTTGATGGTGATAGATGATTCACAGCTCTGATTCACCTCTCTTTGCTTCTTAAGAAAAAAATAAAGGCTAATATTTGCTCTGGTTCCAAAGTAGTATCTGTTCATTGTAAATATTGGTGCACTGCCTTCCCGTCTTTTTTTTTTTTTCCTTTTTTTTTTTACATTTATAACAAATCACACAAGCAGACATGCCTATGCCAATACATACATGTGCATTATGCAAAAATGAGATAATATTCTGCCTGCAGTCTTATAATCTAAATTTGTTGTTTAACAATATGTCATTGATCTTTATTTCATCTCATTAAAAATAATGCAACTGTTTTTAGTGGCTCCATACATGTGGTCAGGGTCATATTCACGTCGGGGCCCGTGTTTGAGCTGGCAATCAGTCAGTCAAAATGCACTGCTTGTGTTCTCTATGACAATGCCAACTCCGGGGTAAACACAGCGCGGGAGAAAAATTAGGAGGGAAGATGGTTTCTGCACAGAGCTCATAATTACGGAGCAACGACAATGCTGCAGTGTGGCTGCCGTGGGATCGAGAGAGAACAGAGTGGAGGGGGTCCCCGAGTGAGGCGGGTTACGCTCCAGCTGGGGGGAGAGAGGCTGAAACCGGTTCCTGTGATGCAGGCATGAGGCGTGCACTGGGGATGCTATCGCAGAAATCCTGCAAGGAAAGGGCCAGGTGCGCTCAGAGAGTGCCAGCTTGTTTAAATTAGGGGAAGCCGAGGCTTGGGGGAAAGTTCCTTGGAGGAAGGAGGGTTTGAGCTTCCTAGAAAGCCAAGGAGGATTTCTGCGGGGGGAGACAGGGAAGGTCAGGCGCCTCCAGGCCACAGCAGCAGTAGCACAGAAAGGGGGCTTTAGAGGTCGCCAAGGGGGAAACTGAAGAAAGGTCCCTCGGTAGAGGAAGCATCCTGATGACATATTACGTAGGATAGGCTTTTTGAAATAACAATGATGCATTTATTCACAGAATTTGCACTTAAATCGTTCCAATCTTGGTTTACCACACTTACTGTTATCAGTTTCTCAGAAGCAGAGGGAGACTCAGCAAACGCACCACTGATAGAATCATCAGAAAGGTCGAACAAAGTAGATGATTCTCTCCCAATTTAGGGACAGTTTCCAGAAGACACTGAAAAAGGCCCTGTCCCAGAAAGGAGAAAGATGAAACAGTGACCGCCTATACTTTTCGGCACAAGGAATGTTATTTAGAAAGCGAGAGAGATTTAGTGATTGCTGCCAGCAGGTTGACTCCTGATTTATTTATATTGTCTTCATAGGCTTATAGAAATGGAAGTTTGCCTGCACTTTAAGGCCAGGATTTTTGTCCTTCACATGAGTTTATTTCTTGATTTGTTGTGTGCATTCCTAAACATAGATAGACCGATGCCTTTTGCTTTTGGGGGAAAAATAGGCAAGTCTCTGGGGCTGGTAAGTAGAGGAATCAGAGACCGCGCTTCTGTAAAGAGCCAGCTCCTGTGTTGCAGGAGAGATTGTGCCTGGCAGAGTCCCAGAAGCACTGGTTCCTGAAGCACCTCAGAGAAGCAGGTATTTTTTGCCATGTTAAAAAGTGGCAAGACCTGAGATCAAGTCCTAGCTGGCCTTGGTTTTATAACCAGTCAATTGCAATATAACCCTCACTTTTATTTGTGCTTTCAAATCTTGGACCCAAAATGATTCCAGGAATAGGACTTGGCTGAAAGCAAACTTCTCCCTTTCCTGTTCTTTAATTCTCTTTCACTTAACTTCCTTATAGAACATAGAAAAAAATTTTTTTTTTTTTTAGTCTGAAAAAGACCTAAATGCTCCATTAAGACCAGTCTCTTCATTCTACAGACAAGGAAACTGAGGGTCAGAAACAATTCTGGGATATGAAGCCACGTGATTATCTGGAGGCAGGACGGGGATTGGGTCCAAGGACTCTGCTTTCATGATGGTTCTCACCTCTCCTGAACTGTTAAGTGGAAATGCAATCTTTTTCATTCCCCGGAAAGAAGTTGATTTTGTCTGGGTCATTTAATAAGGAACGTCTGACGAAAGTGAACTGTCTGACTTAGGTGTGGTAATTGCTACAGAATTGGTTTTAGGGACTTCGGGGAATTCTGCAGTTGAACCCAGAAACATCCTTATCGAGTACAGTTTGTTCCAATAATTCCACAAATTTGAAGCACTTGAAATACTGCCATTTCTCTCTGGAGCGATTCTTTGTTTTTTAGTAAACTTTCAAGGAGCTCTGCCACACTGCCCCGTCGGATTCCTGGTAAGATACAGTGTCAGTGTCTTAATATTTTCTCTAGCTTCTTGAAACCAGGTGCTGCTGAGTCCTTGCATCTGATTGGAAACGTCATTTGCATGAAACAGATCTTTTTGAGAAGACTGTCTGAGTTCCTAATGGCATTAAAGAGGAAGTCAACTTGTGGCTAGGCATCTGTTTGATTCCCATGCAGCTTTCTTGTTACTTAATGCATCAGTTCACAAAGGGAATTCAAGTTCCACCGGAAACTAGGAAATGTAGCTGTTATTCTGGCTGTCTAGCTAAAACTGGTGGGAAGGAAGTATTTTAATAAGGGAAAAAGACGTTGAATAGCAAGTGAAACTTTAACTCTGTTATCTATGTTTATTTCCACTTCCTCCCAAAACTCCACTAAAATAATAGCAAAGGCATTTACAGACATAAACCCCCAAGGACAAAAAGAATAAGAGAAATGACCACAGATGAGAGATAACAGATTTAGTAGTAGAATAAAGACATTTTCAGATACACAGATATTTTTACTCAATGTGCCCCTTGCAGGAAGCCCTGGGAACATGTTCCCCACCAAAACAAATAAGTCAACTAAGAAAGAGGAAGATTGTGGCTCCAAAACACAAAAGGTATAAAGGAAATGGTCAGGGCAGTAGGAGAGGTAATGTAGATGAGAGGCGGGTTCAATCCCTGGGACGGGAAGATCCCCTGGAGGAGGGCATGGCAGCCCACTCCAGTACTCTTGCCTGGAGAATCCCATGGACAGAGGAGCCTGGCGGGCTACAGTCCATGGGGTCCCAAAGAGTCAGACATGACTGAAGCAACATAGCACGCCCACATAGGAGATGTAAATCCGTCATATGATTAGATAACAATCCTGGAAAGCAACCAACATAGCCTGGAGTATGCAGAGAGAGACCCAGAAGGAATGTCTACGAGAAGAGGAAGAAGACGGAGGAAGAGAGGAGGAAGAGGAAGAAGAATATGGGGAAGGAGGCGAAGGAAAGGAAGGAAGAGGAGAATTTTATCACCCCCTAAAATAGAATTCCATTCTTCTCAGGAGTAGACCTGTATTACAAAATTCATATTCCATTATTATCATATTTAGAATTGTATTTGGGGCTTCTCTTGTGGCTCGGCTCAGCTCGTAAAGAATCCACCTGCAATGTGGGAGACCTGGGTTCGATCCCTGGCTTGGAAAGATCCGCTGGAGAAAGGAACGGCTACCCATTCCAGTATTCTAGCCTGGAGAATTCCATGGTCTGTATAGTCCAATTGTATTTAATAAAAACTTACAAAAATTAAAAAAAAAAAACAGAGGGAATTTTTTCTACTCAACTTCTAATTGGCTTCACATGATTTGTAGTTGACAAACAGCATACTGGGAAACTTTCTGATTCTTTCTTTGGCAAACTGGTTGTGTTAGCATCACCAAGCGTATGCGTTTGTATCTTTAGGTATTCCATTGACAAACCCTGGCGATGGCCCACTGCGCTGAGCCTGTGCTAGGCAAGCACCATGTTTCTGTTGCATGTCTCAATTGCCTGGTTAAACTCTGACCCAAAGGAAGATGGTGTTTGTGACTTTTAATTATCCTGTCACTATAGAGTTGACAGTAGAATTTCAGAAAACCATCATTCCTATAGGATAATAGTTCTCAATGGTGGTCCCCATACCAGCAGCATTAGCATCACCTTGAATACTTGTTAGACATGCAAATTCTTGAAATCTTTTCCCCCAGACCTACTGAATCAGAAACTCTGGGGGCAGAGCTCAACAATTTGTGTTTTAATGAATTTTCCAAGCGATTCTGATCCACACCAAAGTATGTGAAGCGCTATGTAAGATATTCATGGTGCTTTTCCCCCCTCTTCTATCTAAAATACTTGAAGAAGTTGAGGTAGGTTTTGATACAACTGTTGGGAGTATTTTAAAATTTTTATTCATTCAGTAGACATTTATTGAGCATCTCCTAAGTTCTAGGTATTGTATTGGGTGTTGAGAACACTAGTAAGCAAACAAATAGGTCATTTTGCTGTGGTTGGTTGTTTTTCTGTAAGTATTTTCATATTATTTATTTGTGTATGGCTTCACTGGGTCTTCGTTGCTGCATGTTCTCTGGTTGTGGCACTTGGGCTTCTCACTGTGGTGGCTTCTCTCGCCGTGGAGCACAGGCTCTAGGGACCGTGAGCTCGGTAGCTGAGGCCCACAGGCTTAGTTGCCCTGCAGCATGTGGCATCTTCTCTGACCAGGGATTGAACCTGTGTCCCCTGCACTGCTAGATTCTTAACTGCTGTGCCATCAGTCTTATACACAAAAGACTCTCATGTGTTATCTTCACACCATTTGAGATGTTTGTGCTCTTCCAGGCCACTCCAAATGGGGACTTTGTCAAAGCTTGGGGGTCAGAATGTCATTACAGTAAGAAATGGAGTAAACAAGATGTGGGGAGGGATCCGGCATGTCATTTGGAAATAATAAGCATGCAAGTATGAAGGTTTGTATCAATATTTTGTTGTTCAGTTGCTCCATGGACTGCAGCATGCCAGGCTTCCCTGTTCTTCACCATCTCCCTGAGTTTGCTCAAACTCATGTCTGTTGAATTGGTGGTGCCATCCAACCATATTTTAAATGGTGTCAAAATGCTTCCTTTATATCAAAACCCCCATGTCCTGGCAGCCTTGCCAAAATGGCTGCATTGGATTGTCCCAGTCCACCCAGGCATCCATTAACTTGTGGGTTTGTGGTTCATGCCATGATGGCAGGATAGGAGTCAGACAGCTGAACATGGAATTCCTCAAAGAACAGTGGATGTTTCTCCTCCATGGTCCCCCAGGCCTTCCCATGTGTAGACTTGGATGAACATTAGAGCTTGGATTTGCTGCTGTGTCATCTAAGTCTCTATTGGATTAATGGGAGGACCTGCCTCATAGGGTCTTTCTGCGTATTAAAGGATGGATGCAAGGGGCTTGAAACAGTTGCCTGCATTTAGAGAGCGATCACTAAATTCAAGTCAGTAGACTATTGATACATGATCAGAGTCTGCCTTAGTTACGTTAAAGAAGGAGTTTGACACAGAGCACCAGGCTGAGCTCACTGGTACACAGCAGCTTCCCACTGGCTATCTGTTTCACACATGGTGGTGTATATATGCCAACCTAGAGGCGAGGGATGGGGTCGGGGTGGGAGGGAGGCTCGGGAGGAGGGGCACACATGTATACTGATGACTCGTTCACCTTGTTGTACGGCAGAAACCAACACAACATTGTAAAGCCATTATCCTCCAATTAAAAATTTTTATAAAGGAGTTTGAGATGTCATTAGAATACTTCTGACCTACCAGATCATTCTGGGAATATTGAGTCATGCAGATTTGGCTTGACATCATTGGCAAGTCACACTTTCTTCTTGGTAGAGAAATGTTGGAGGGCAGTGTCTCTCTGTGTCCAAACCAGTGTTCACACTGACATTGTTCAGTGACCAGCTCACATGTCCACGGCCAGGGCTTGGGTATCTCCAGTCCTGGCTTCTCCTCTGAGTTAGCCATGAACCATGACCCAGTCCTAGAACTTCATGCCTTCACCTCCTCTGGTAGAGGAGGCAATTTTGCTAGGAAATATCAGATTAGTGAGAATTTAATTATCATTTCCAAAGGTTCAAAAAGTATGCCAATACAACGAATGCCCCCTTGACATATTGAATTTAGGTATATCTAACCTCTTTCTGTTAAATATGGAAATATATTCATTTTGTGAGTCCTTCATAGAATTAAGAGTAGAACCACGTTCTAATGAGTCCCCAGCTAAATTTTCTCAAATCCCTCTCCATTTTGATTTTAAAAGAACTTACTTAAAATATTTAACTTTAAAAGTGAAAGAGAGGGATTTGCCTGGTGCTCCAATGGTTAAGAATCTGCCTGCAATATAGGGGACACAGGTTTGATCCCTGGTCAGGGAACTAAGTTCCCAATGCCATGGAGCAACTAAGCCTGGGCACCAACTCCTGAGTCTTGCATGCGATAACTAGAGAGGCCAAGTGCTGCAACTAAGACCTGGCTCTGCCAAAAAAATAGATACTTTTAAAAATGGAAGGGAAAAGCCCAAGGTTCAGGATTTTGCATATATAAAGTACTTAAGGGCAATTGTATTTCTTCATTATATAGAATAATACAACTAAATATGTTCTTTTCTTATATTTTGATCATTGTATTTATTTTTTAAGTTAATTTTTATTGAAGCATAGCTTTACAATGTTGTGTTAGTTTCTACATTTTGTTAGTAGAGCAAAATGACTCAGCCATTCATATAAATACACATATATCCCTCCCTTTTGGACGATCTTCCTATTTAGGTCATCACAGTGCATTCAGCTGAGTTCCCTGTGCTATACAGTAGGTTCTTATTAGTAGCTACCTTATACATAGTATGGGCTTCCCTGGTGGCTCAGAGGGTAAAGCGTCTGCCTGCAATGCAGGAGACCTGGGTTTGATCCCTGGGTCGGGAAGATCCCCTGGAGAAGGAAATGGCAACCCACTCCAGTAGTCTTGCCTGGAAAATCCCATGGACAGAGAAGCCTGGTAGGCTACATAGGCCATGGGGTCGCAAAGAGTCGGACACGACTGAGCCACTTCACTTTCATTTTATACATAGTATAATAGCGTGTGTGTGTCAATCCCAATTTAAAAGCAAGCCACAGACTGAGTTTTCTGTCAGTAAATGCTTACTGGTGAGCAGGAGTTATAGGCAGCAAGAGCTGAGAGGCCCCGGGCAGAAGGAACAGCATGTGCAAAGGTATAGAGATGGGTTCCGGGAAGAGTCGGTAGTTCTGGACAAGTGGAGTGAAAGGTGCATTGCAGAAGCTGCGATGTAATGGCCTGAGGGCCCTGCTTGTTTATTTCAAACCTTCGGAAGCTAATACCTGGGGACAGAAAGATGCCCCGGCAAACTATGGATCAGAAAAGAACAAGAAGAACATTTTCAAAAAAAGAAAAAGAATTGTTCCCCCCTTTCTTGGGAGTGTAAGGGTGGCAGTATGTGCGATGGCATGAACTCTGAATTAAAAATTCTCAAGCCAAGTCCAAGTAACTACTATTAACCTACAGTGTGGTATCAGGTGAGCGATTCAGAAACACCCTGAATGGTGTCTGTGAATGACACAACCAGACCTGTTAACCAACCTAGCTTATTTCTAGTGTGACGATTCACTGATGTTTTGTGTGTCTGTGTGGGGACATGGGGGGTGGATGAGTGGATGTGTATAAACCCTGGAATGGCTGGACATACATTTTGCTCTTTTTTTGCTCTTACATTTGCAAGTTCTGTTATTGGACCTTAGTGGACAAAATTAGAATGTGTATCTTTTACACTAAAACTCTGCTTATTCAATGTGCTTATTAAACTGCTTTCAGGAGTAAAACCTGTTAGCAATATATTAATATCTTCAACATATTATTCACTGTTTAAAATATAAAAGCATAGTTTAATTCTTCTTTACCTTTCCTTTTAATACAGGGAAAAAAATAGTAAACAGCTGTATGGAGAAAGAGCTACCAATTTCTTTCACATAAAATATCTCCTTTCCCCAAGATACAAACACACTTGTGCGGGTGCTCAGTTGTGTCCGACTCTTTAGGACCACATGGACTGTAGTCTGCCAAACTTCTCTGTCCATGGAGTTTTCCAGGCAAGAATAGTGGAGTTGGTTGCCATTTCCTTCTCAGGGGATCTTCCTGACCCAGGGATCAAACCCACATTTTCTATGTCGGCAGGAGGATTCTTCACCACTGTGCCGTGTGGGAAGCCTCTAAGATATTCATATCTTAAATCATAATAAGAGATCAGGGTGGTGAATGGAGCCTTGAGAATGAAGCAGTGCTGAATGAGAAAGGATAGATAAAGCACAGAGCTGTGGACTTGGGGTCGTATTTTAGGGAGAGAAAAGGAAAGGAGAGAAAGATGGAGTTGCAGCTGTTGGAAAGGGCTGCTGCATCCAAAATTGGAAACAGTTTGCAAAAGAAGGGTGGTGTCAGAGGTAGAAGCAGTAGGCAGAGGCCAGGCCACCAGATTTGTGGAAGAGCTAGGTTCCAGAGCGATGGGGTAGGGGATGAGGTATGTTTTCACTGTGTGACTATACCACACAGTTCATTTATACGTCCTGCTGTTGGTTGATATTTGAGTTCATTTTTTTTTTCTTTTTGCTATACAAAATGATCATAGGTAGCAGGGATACAAACTAGAGAGCAGGGACATGATGGCGAGGAATGGACCAGCTGACCGCAAAGACTTTCCCTCTAGATTTGAAGGCAATTTGGGGCCAACTCCCATGACTCATCATTCGAAAGAGCGTTTCTTCTTTCCTATACCAGATGCTTTGGCTTGCATGGGTTTGGTGACCCAGGGGACAAAGGAGTCCACAGTATCCTTAGGAAGGACAAAATTCTATGGTGTGTTCTTTCCCGACTGGATCCAAGGAGGCTCTGAGAATAGGCGCAGAGGTGCCTCTTATAACAGTAGTGGTTACCTGTTCTAGTAGAAGAATCTGGACTAATTCCAACCTCAGCACTAGCACCTACAAACTGTGAATGCTTGAGTCATTCAACTTCTCATTTGCAAAATAGGACCTTGCAGAGGTGTAAACCAGCAGCCTCATGGCCCCATGCCATCCACAGAGGTGTGTGTTTTGACCTCTGCAGAGCGTGTGATGTTTTTGCACTGGTGGCTAATAGCTAAAACTTGGGAAAGTGCATATCATCATTCCATGCTCACAGTTTCTCATGAAATATGAAAGGCAACAGTGGCTTGCATTCTTATGTGGCAACTATTAGCTAGAGCCTAGAGACCGCAGCCTTTTCTAAAAAGAGCGTTACTTTGTCCCTTTTGCCAGAGTCCCCTTCACTCCCTGTGGGCTTATACCTGACTCCTCCCACTCATTTACATTGCTCGCCTGACCTTTGTGGTCATTTTAGTTTGTGACCCTCTTCGTGTTTTTAGCATAAGTGATTTATTGAGATACGGGCTTCCTTGGTGGCTTATTGGTAAGGAATTGGCCTGCAATGCAGGAGATGTGGGTCCTTGGGTTTGATCCCTGGTTCAGGAAGATCCTCTGGAGAAGAAAATAATGACCCACTCCAATATTCTTGTCTGGGAAACCCCATGGGCAAAGGCACCTGATGGGCTGCAGTCAGTGGGGTCATAAGACACGGACACGACTTCCTGACAACCACCACCACTATTGAGATATTGGTTAGGCCAAAGAAGTTTGTTTGGATTTTTTTTGCAAGATGTTATGGAAAGCCCCAAATGAACCTTTTGGCCAACCCAATATAAATCAAGCAGACAAATTAGAGATGTACAGCTACATGAATGCTAGTTAGACCCAAGTAACCAGCACCCCAGGAACTCTCTTATGCTCCTTCTAATCAGCACCTACTGCTCCCAAAGGTAAACAGTTGTCTGCCTTCTATCACACTGTGCATTGGTTTTGCTTGCTTAGAAACTTTATATAAGTGGAATCACATAATATCTATTCCTGGAGTTCATTTATTCTCACTGCTCTGCTGTATTCCATCATGTGACTGTATCACGGTTCATTTATACATTGTACTGTGGGTGGACTTTTTTTATTTTGCTCTCCAAAATAATGCTGAATGTAGATGTGAAAATGCTAAAGCATAAGTTTTGGTGAATGTATATACACATGTCCATGGGATTCCCAGGTGGCTCAGTAGGAAAGAATTCTCCTGCCAGTGCAAGATACCAGGAGACGCAGGTTCGATCCCTGCATGAGGAAGATCCCCTCGAGAAGGAAATGGCAACCCACTCCAGTATTCTTGCTGGAAAATCCCGTGGACAGAGGAGCCTGGTGGGCTATAGTCCATGGGGTTGCAAAGAGTCAGATACGACTGAGTGACTGGGCAAACGCACACACACACACACACACACACACACACGTCCACACACACACATGTTTCCACTGGAGATGTAATTATGATCGAAATTACTAGGTCTGAATTGTGTGTTCATTTATAATAATTTTTAAACTAAGGGTTTAAAAGACATGTCTGCAAAGAGCTGGCACACAGTCATAGCTCCATAAATCGAATGTTAGCTAATATTGCCATCATCAGCGTCATCATCATCACCCGAATTATCCTCATCTTTTTAATGACACAGAGAAAGAATTAAACTCCTTGAATATGCCACGGGCGCCGAGGTTTCTCCCAATCCTCTTAGCTATAAAGTCTCAAAAATTTATGGACAATGACAGCTCTCTTCCCACTAGACTGACCCCTTTCTCTCTCGACCCAAGGGCCCGGGGAAGCAGACAGAAAAGAGCACCAGGAGCCTGTCTCCCTTGCACTGAGTGTTGATAGCCCTCCACTTCAGTCCGACTTTGTTTCTTTCCTGGGCCCTAGAAGGGGGCCGGTCTGCAAAGTCGGGGATATCTGAGCTGCTGCTAATGGAAAAGGAATCTTCCAGCACGGAGAACAAAAGGAGACAGTCCTCATGGAGGTGGATCTTATTTATTCCATTTCCCGCTCGTGGTCAAGATAATATTTCGGTAATTGATATGACTTTATGAATAATGGAGCGTGGATCGAGAAGGTTGGAGCATCTGTTTCATATGAAGGATTGCTGGGGGAAGAGCCCTGGCTCCTCCTCATTGTCCTTCTACTGCCACCAAGAACCTTGAGTGCAGGAGACTGGGCTTGTGGTTGTTATTCAGTCGCTAAGCCGTGTCCAACTCCTTGCGACCCCATGAACTGCAGCATACCAGGCTTCCCTGTCCTTAAGTATCTCCTGGAGTTTGTTCAAACTCATGTCCTTTGAGTTGGTGATGCCATCCAACCATCTCATCTTCTGTCACCTGCTTCTCCTCTTGCCCTCAATCTTTCCCAGCATCAGAGTCTTTCCCAATGAGTCGGCTATTTGTATCAGATGGCCAAAGTGCCAGGAGACTGGGATGAGGATGGGAAAACATACTTCCTGGAGGCAGAGAATTTAAGTGAAATTCTTAAAGGTCACCTAGTTCTGTGGGTACCAAATATATGTTCTCAGGTATCTTCACTGAAATCACCCAGAAGCTTCTAGGAACCACTGTGTCCTGGATTCCATCCCAAGATTCTGGTTGGTAGTCTGAGTGTGGGCTGGCCAGCTTCTTAGAGATTCAGAGATACTCAAGCGAATTTGGCAGCTATTGATTCCATCCAATCTTTTTGCTTTACAGATAAGAAACAGAAGGCTCAAGTGGTTAAGACTTCTGTCCTAAGAGATTCTGTGACTTGGTGGCTTTGGCATCATCAGAAGCAGATGTCCCACCTTCCTTTTTCACCAAAATGTCCTTCCTAACATCCTACACACGGAACTTCTCCCAGAACCACCTCTCTTCCGTTGCAGGTTCTAGAATTATATTCCCTCTTAGTTAGTCTCAGCATTCTGTCTCTCTTTTCTCTCCTGGAGAGGCCCAACCCAAATTAATTTCAGCTTTTTTCTTTGAGGGGACACCTCCCCTCTGAATAGGAGCCTCTTTCTTTCTAGTGTATAAAAATCTTTTGGTTCCCTCGGTTCTCAGCATCTCTAGAGAGAAGTGGCCAAGTCAGCCTAGTAGATAATCTGTGGGCAAATCTTCTCCGGTGGTGATGCTGCAGAGCTCTGGTTGTGGACCATTTGCCTCCACAACCAAGGAGATGTGGAAGTGCAGCATCACAGGGCAAAAGGAGCCTTAGGTGTCCCGCTCATCTACCCGTTTGACAGATGGGATCACTGAGGCATAGAGAGGTTGGGTGGCTTGCCCAGGAAATGCAGCTGGTTTGTAGGTGTAGAAGAGAAGAAGAGTTAAAAGTCAGGTCTTCAGATTCCTCTGCCCCATCCTTGCCTTGATTCAAATGAACACATCTTTTATGGAAGAATTTCACGTATCTGGAGACACACTGAAGGCAGGAAAAATTGGTTTCCTGATACAGGTCTTCGCTTGTTTCTCAACAAAGAACATCTTAGGACTGAAGGATATTCGAGAGATCTTTCTAATCTCAGATCTCCTTCACCCCGTGCAGGTGGTCATCCACCTCAATACCTTTCTTCAAGTGACCCAAAGCTCCTCTTTCCACAGTGGTCCAGCCCATGTGTAGGACGCTCTAGTTGTGAGAAAGGCCTCACTGTCTTGGCCTAAGAATCAGCCTCCTGGGGACCCACTCCCTGGACCTCACTGTTCTGCCTGGAGACACTCAGCCAGCAATGCTGTGTTGAGAGCAAGCCCTGGCTTTGACAGTGGGTTTTAGTGCTGCTCTGCCAGCTATCAGTTGCGTATCTCCAACAATCCTGCTGCAGCTTCTCGAGTCTTTCTGTAAAATGGGGGTACTGACACCCCTGTCAGAGAGTCATGATGAATATAACCCCAGCTCTCATGCTCAGGATCCACATCTCACAGGGCATGTCCTAGCACTTGGGACTCCCCATGGCTCCTTCCAGGCTCTGTGTCTCCCTCTTTCCGTACCAAACCTTCACATATCCTTCCATTGCTTCTCAGGTGGCTCTGGCCTCAGTGCTCTGTGTGCTTTTTGGCAGTTTTCACACATGTTTCTCAGCTGAGAAGTCTCTCCTGAGATGAGTTTCTGTCCCTTTTCCATGCATGAGGAAGCATGCCTGCTAAGTTACTTCAGTTGTGTCTGACTCTTTGCAACCCAATGGACTGTAGCCCACCAGGCTCCTCTGTCCATGGGATTCTCCAGGCAAGAGTACTGGAGTGGGTTGCCATGCCCTCCTCCAGGGGAGGTTCCTGACCCAGGGATCAAACCTGAGTCTCTTATGTCTCCTGCTCTGGCAGGCGGGTTCTTTACCACTAGCACCACGTGGGAAGCCCCACAAGAGGAAGGGAGTGTAATACTTACCCATGGCGTAGCTTCATGTCCCTAAGGCAAGTATTCTGTATTCTGGAATCCACAGTTTGGAGACTGTCTATGTTGGTCTGTGCATGTGTGAGTCAGGGTGTGCGCGTGTGTGTGCAGAAACCCAGCTGTGTGTCTCTGTATGTTTCTCTTCGAGTGTGTGTGTGTCTGTGTTCATAGACATCACTCATAAATCTATAATATTGGAGCCTTGGCTCTCCTGCTCTAATTTTTAAAGTGGGAACCTATTACTCTTTTTTTTTTTTTCAGTTGCATCTATTTATTTGCTTACTTATTTTTTGGCATGTGGGAACTTAGTTCCCCAACCAGGGATTGAACCCACACCCCCGGCATTGAAAGTGTGGAATCTTAAGCACAGGCCCACCAGGGAAGCCCCTGTCCTGGCCCAGTTTTCATGTCAAGGAGGTGTGCACTGTCTCTTTAAGTCCCAGAATCCGCCGATGCCATGGGGCAGGGCTTTTCGGTTCATCCTTTTTTTCCACCTGAAGCTGCATGTGCCGCGTCACATTTCCATCACTAATCTGAAAAGCACTTTGCGATGAACGACACTCGAGCTGTGTAAGATATTAATAGCTGCAGAGATTTTGTCCTTGTGCCATTTAAATCCCTTGCATGAGATACACTCTTATGGAGACAGTGAGGGATAAGAAGAAAAATCCTAGAATAATTATAAAAGGTATGGAAAAACATATTTTTGGATGATTAAAATAATATTTTGTTTTTATCATCCACTCTGCTACCTCCTGGGCTTCCCAGGTAATACAGTGGTAGAGAATCAGTCTGCCAATGCAGGAGATGCAGGAAACATGGGTTCAGTTCCTGGGTTGGGAAGATCCCCTTGAGTAGGAAATGGCAACCCACTCCAGTATTCTCGCGCAGAAAATCCCGTGGACAAAGGAGCCTGGTGGCTTCATTCCCTGGGCTTGCAGAGTGGGACATGACCAGGTGCCTGAGCATGCACACACACAAGACCACCAGTCACTTGAGTCAGTCCGTCCCCTGGTTCTACCAGTTCAATTGTTTGTATTTCAAGGCTGAGTCACATAGATCCTTTTAAGTTTGGACTTTCATATTCTCTAAACACCTGCTGAATTCTCCTACGTGTTTTCTTGTCCTGTGGAAGGCAGCAGCACACACGTTTTTCTTGGTAGAAATACTCCTTGAATGTGCACAAGGGTAGGACAATGTGTTCTCTTTCTAATAGCTGGGTTTTCTCAAATTTATTGAAGTATAGTTGAATTGCAATATCATGTTAATTACTGCTGTACAGCAAAGTGTATAAGTTATACATATGCATGCTTTTTCATATTCTTTCCCGTTATGGTTTATCACAGGATATGGAATATAGTTCCCTGTGCTATACACTAGGATCTTATAGTTTATCGATCCTATACCAGTTTGTGCCTGCTGATCCCAATCCTACCCTCTCCCACTCTCCTCCCCCTCAGCAACCACAAATCTGTTCTTCATGACTGTGACCTGTTTCTGTTTCATATGGGTATGAGTATGCATGCGTGCTTGGTTGTATCTGACTCTTTGTGACTCCATGGACTGCAGCCCGCCAGGCTCCTCTGTCCATAGAATTTTCCAGGCAAGAATGCTGGAGTGGGTTGCCATCTCCTTCTCCAGAGGATCTTCCCAACCCAGGGATTGAACTCGTATCCCTTACATCTCCTGCATTGGCAGGTGGATTCTTTACCGGTTAAGCCACCAGGGAAGCCCCTTCTGTTTCATAGATAGGTTCATTTGTGTCGTATTTTAGATTTCACATATAAGTGATGTCATATGTATTTGCTTTTGTCTTTCTGGCTTACTTCACTTAGTATGATAATCTCTAGTTATATCCATGTTGCTGCAAATGGCATGGCTGAGTACTGTTCCATTTCATATATGTATCACATCTTCTTTATCCACTCATCTGTCCATTGACAGTTACATTGTTTCCATGTCTTGACTACTGTGAATAGTACTACTCTGAGCAAAGAGGGTGCATGTATCTTTTAGCATTATAGTTTTGTCTAGATATATGCCCAGGAGTGGGATTGTGGAATCAAGTGGTGATCCTTCTAATAACTGTTTTGTGTTGGTATTTTTGGCCAAAGTAGCACATATTGAAACCATATCCTCAAGGAACACTTTTGAATCTTCCCTGTGTTTCTTTTCTAGACTGCATAGTTTAGATTATCCACTAATGAGAAGCATTCCCCTTTTCTTGCCCATGTGAAAATTTATCTGCCCATTTTCTCGGCTACTTTCCTCCTGTTGCCCAAGGCACATTCAGAAGACCTCTTGAGATCTTCCTATGCTTTACACCTTTTGTTTTAGCATTATATTACCTGGAAGAGCTGAGGGTCATTTAAAAATCAGAGTTGCTCTGGTGTAATCCCTCTTGGAGATCAAGGGTACCAGAAGGTACGTTGAAGATGGAGAGTGCAGGTAAGGAGTGAAGGAGCTTATGATGGATAAAGTGTGAGCATCGGACCAGGTGGATGATGATACCGATGCTGAGGGACAAGACAGATAAAGTACAGCCCAGAGTCAGGTCAGGGGCACACCAAATGGAAGTAGCCCAAGAAAGCTAGATACACTAGTGAAGATGCTCGTTATCCTGCCTCCCTTTTCTTGGGTATCCCTGATGTAAGAGATTCTCCTCTTGATTGAGGAAGGATTTCCAAGAGACTCTGACCAGTTTCCCATCCATGACAGCATATCTCCTCAATTACCATGGAGATTTCCATTTTAAAAATAGCCATTGGGTGGATAATCTTAGTGCAAAAAAAAAAAAAAAAAAAATCCAAATATATCATAGCAGTTGGTACTCCACACCCTTATGCCTATTTACTCCCTTGAGGATTCTCATCAGGTTTAACTTTTCCTTAAAAAAGTGTTTATTCCCCCATATGTTACATTGGCTCAAGCAATAAGTGATTCCCTGGTTGAAAATGTATTACGTGGCCCTCTTGCTTCTTGGGGGAGCAGAGTATTGTTATACTTAGGTGTGTGGACGCTGGAGGACTCTCACCTATGTTGCAATCTCAGCTCTGCCTCCTAGGAGCCGGCTCACATTGGGAAAGTAACTTCACCTCTCTCTGTACCTCGGTTTTCTCATCAGACATTAGGCCAATATGGTAGCTGGATCTTGGAGTTCTGTGTTGTAAAGGAACTAAAACCTGGCAGGTGCTGAGAATAGCACCTGGTGTATAGTAAATCCTCCAAACAGGCCAGTTAAGGTTTTCTCCAAGAATGCTCTGAAACACACTGGCCTACAGTTTCCATGAATCGTGTGAATGATGTAGTCAATAGGTCGACAAGTCCGTAGAGGTGCTTCAAAGCTCAGAGGTGGCTGCTTCTAGACCTTCCAACATATCTCCACATAGTTGTCAGATCCAGAGCATTCTGCTTGTACTCCACACCTGTCTGCTTCAAAAGACAAGACAGCAGCTAGCATCTGATTGTCTCAGTAAAGCATTAGTCAGGTAATTCATTGATCTTGTCTTTTTTGTCCCCTTCTCAACCCTAGGCCTGTGGTTGGCTCTGTGATTATTGAGTGGAGCTGAGGATCTAAATGCCGGCATGATGCACTTGGTAGATGCAGTCTTCTCTCTGACCTTGAAGTGTTTTGCACAAGTTATTTGCGTGTTGAAGATTCAGTTAATAATATCTGGTTTGGGCTTACTTACCAAGTTCCCTGGGCTTCCTCCCTCTCTTCTCTTTACTTGAGCAGTTTTCTGTTTATTTGTATTTTAAATTGTGTTCTAGTTTTTGTGATAGGCTGAGATTTAGTCATCTTTGTTTTCATTTTTTGTTGGTGTTTGAGAACCTGGGGATTTTGATTCATAAGTCTTGTTTTCCCTGGGCTTCCAGTAAGTTGTTTTTGCGTAGCCTGTCAGGTTTTTCTTGGGTTTTAATTTTGTTTCCATTTCACTATGAGGTTAACAATGAAATTGTCCACCCATTTGTCTATTGCTTTGCTTTGCTACTCCACAATTAAAAAAAAAATCCAAAGATTAAAGCAGAGATCCCATTGATTCCTCAACCGGCAGTTCTTACTTTGGTGGTTTGTTGTTGTTCGGTCACTAAGTTGTATCCATCTCTTTGGCGACCCCATGTATCCCGCCTGGGCGACCAGTAGCCCACCAGGCTCCTCTGTCCATGGGATTTGCCAGGCAAGAATACTGGAATGGGTTGCCATTTTCTTCTCAAGGGGATCTTAGATAGGGATACTGACTGGGGTAGGGTTCCCGCATCCTCCATGTAATTCCTGGCAGCTTTAGCCAATAGGTATGAGGGTCAGGGCGCATAAACACTATCAACAGATTCACCATTTCCTTGAGGGCAGAGTCGGGTTGCTAGTGGAAATGTCTTGAACAAGGTCTTCCATTGTCCATCCTTGGCTGAACTTATGTCTGTCCTTTGAAGTTTTATAGTTCTCGTGGGTGATACTGAATGCCTTATAGCTTGAAGAGTGGAGAAAACTAAAAAAAAAAGAAAAGAGCTTAGCTCTTAGATTTTTACTTTGAAAGGAATGATACCCTTCATAGAAAGGAAATCTGTTTTACTGTGCACCTAGCCAAAATTATCAACTTTCTCTGTAAATATTCCTCATAAAGGGAAGTTCATAACTTCCCGTGTGCGATGCTGTGCTTAGTTGCTCAGTCGTGTCTGACTCTTTGCAACCCCATGGACTCCAGCCTGCCAGGCTCCTCTGTCCATGGGATTCTCCAGGCAAGAATACTGGAGTGGGTTGCCATGCCCTCCTCTAGGAGATCTTCCCAACCCAGGGACCAAACTCAGGTTTCCTGCGTTGCAGGCGGATTCTTTACCATCTGAGCCACCAGGGAAGCCCAAGAACACTGGAGTGGGTAGCCTATCCCTTCTCCAGCAGAGCTTCCTGATCCAGGAACTGAACTGGGGTCTCCTGCATTGCAGGTGGATTCTTTACCAGCTGAGCCACCCAGGAAGCCCAACTTCCCGTGGACCATTATTACATCAATACATAACTATTTATATGGTTTTTTGGGAGTGTGCCTTTTTGGGGTTGTGGGGTCTTAGTTCTCTGACCAGGAATTGAGCCTGGGCCCTTGGCAGTGAAAGCATCTTAACCACTGGACCTCCAGGGAATTCTCTATTTATACTTTAACTTTTTAAAATATTATTTTTGTTTAACAACTATTGCAGTTTTGGGATTGGAAGACAATATTGCTAAGATACTCTCCCAGTTGTTCATTCAATATGATTTCTATGAGAAGTCCAGGTTGCCATTTTTTTTTGCAGAAATTAATATATTGATCCTAAAATGTATATGGAAATGCAAGGGACTCAGAGTAGCCAAACAATCTTGAAAAAGGCAAAGTTGAAGGACTTAAAATTTTCAATTTCAAAACTTGTTACAAAGCTATAGTAATTGAGACAGTGTGGTACTTGACATAAAGATAGACATACAGATCAATGAAATAGAATCGAGTCCAGAAATCAACCCTTACGTTTATGTTCAACTGGTTTTCAATAAAGTTGTCAAGATAATTCAATGGGAATAGAATAGTCTTTGCAACAGTGATGCTGAGATGACTAAATATTCACATGCAGAAAAATGATGTTGAACCTCCTACCACGTGCCATATAAAAAACTAATTCAAAGTGAATCCATGACCTAAATATAAGGATTAAAACTAGTAATCTATAAGAACAAAACATAGGTCTATGGCTTTGGATTGGTCAGTGGTTTCTTAAATAAGACACCAAAAGCATGAGCAACGAGAGGAAATATGTATGTTGAACTTCATCAACATGGAAAATTCTTGTGCTTCCAAGGATATCACTGAGAAATTGAAAAGACAATCACAGAATGGGAGAAAATATTTGCAAATCATTTCTGATAAGAGAATTATATCCAGGATATGAAAAGAACATTTACGGCTCAATAAAAAGAAATTTAATTGAAAAATAGGAAAATGTTTTGAATAGATATTTTTCCAAAAAGATATACAAAGGGCTGATAATAGCATGGAAAAAAAGCTCAATAAAATGGCTCAAAAAATTAGCCATTAAGGAATGCAAAACTACATTGAAGTATCACTTTACACCCACTGGGATGGCTAAAATCAAAAAGTTGTACAGTAGCAAGTATAGATAAAGATGTTGAGAAATTGGAACCTTCATATATTGCTGGTGGAAGGTAAAATGGTTCAGGCACTCTGGGAAATAGTTTGGCATTTCCTCAAAACATTAAACATAGAGCTACCATGTAACCCTTTAACTCCACCTCTAGGCATATACTCAAGAGAGTTAAATAAATATGTCTATAAAAAATTGTACATTAATGTTCATAGCAGGATTATTCATAATAGCTAAAAAGTGGAACCAATGTCTATCAACTGAAAAGTGGACTTTTAAAAATACAGTATATCTGTACAGTGGAATATTATTGAACCATAAAAAGGAACAAAGTACTAATACATATAATGACAGGGATGAATCTTGAAAACTTTATGGTAAATGAAAGAAGCCAGACACAAAAGTTGTATGTTTTATTGTATTTATTTGTCTTTGGCTCTTCTGGATCTTTGTTTGCTGCGCCCAGGCTTTTCTCTAGTCGTGGCGAGTGGGGGCTGCTCTCTAGTTGCCGTGCACGGGGCTTCTCGTTGTGGTGGCTTCTCTTGTTGCGGAGCGTGGTTCGAGGTGAGCAGACTTCAGACATTGGCCCAAGACATGTGGAATCTTCGCCGACCAGGAATAGAACTTGTGTCCTCTGCACTGGCAGGCAGATTCTTAACCACTGGACCACCAGGGAAGTCTGAAAACCATATGTTTTATGATCCCATTTATATGATTTGTCCGGAATGTAGGCAAATTCATATTAACAGAAAGTAGATTAGTGGTTGATGGGGGATGGGGTGGAAGAGGGATGCTAGTGGATATCAATTGTTTTCAGGGGTTTGAGGGATTTTTTTTTTGGTGGGAAAATGTTGAAAATGTTCAGGAATTACATAGGGTGATTATTATACAACTTTTGAATGTACTAAAACCTATTGAAATATATGGTTTTAAAAAGTGAATTTTATGTATGGTGGTGGTGGTTTAGTCACTAAGTCGTGTCTGACTCTTTCTACCCCATGGACTGTTGCCTGCCAATCTCCTCTGCCCATGGGATTTCTTAGGCAAGAGTCTTGGAGTGGGGTGCCATTTCCTTCTCCAGGGGATCTTCCCGACTGAGAGATTGAACCCAAGTGTTGAGCATTGCAGGTGGATTCTTTACCAATTGAGCCACCAGGGAAGCCCAAATTTTATGTATATTAGATCTCAAAAAAGAAAATCATGTAGAAGAAACCCAAACCTGTATGGACACTACCCAGTTTGAACAGATGCCTACACACACCTTGTGTGGGGCCCTGTTGATGAACTGCAGAGATTCTCAGAGGAGGGTCCAGGGGTTGGCTCAGTGGTATTGAGGATCTGGTCACTCAAAGCAGAGGCTAGATACCAACTGGTGTGGACATACTTCAGTATTTGAACAATGACCATACTGGTATGTATCCCCTTACTGTTAGCCCTAAGCTGTGCCTGAATCCTGTGACTTCCACTCAGGGCTCCACTGTTAGCCCAGTGCAGCAGCAGAAAGCCTATATCCTCATGGCTTGAATAGAACCATCATAATCATAACATCAAGAAGTTTGAGCTCTGCAGATTTAGAATCTCCAAGTCTGTGGATCAGGGAGCTGATAAATATCAGCATTTCGGGACTTCCCTGGTGGTCCAGTGACTAAGACTCTGTGCTGTCATTTCAGGGGGCCCGGGTTCGATCCCTAGTTAGAGAACTAGATCCCACATGCTGCTCATACACCACAACAAAAGGGTCCCACGTGCCCCAACAAAGACCTGGCACAGCCAAAGGGAAAAAAATAGCATTTCATTCAATAATTTTGAGTAGGGTCTCACAAAGGATGGTAGAAGTGTCTGGTTTTATTGAATCATATCATAATACAATATAAAAGCCTCTCTCTCTCTCTCTGAGTCATTTGTATTCTCCGGTAAGTCTCTTTTTGTCTGTCCCAGTGCCTCTTCCTCATCTGAGTTCCACGAGACAATCCAAAGTGTCAAAGATGTAATCTTGGAGGGGAACTCTCCCACTTCAGCTACTCATCAATCTTGTACCCATAGCAGCTTTATATAAGACCCCTGTATCCTTCCCAGGGACATATCTATATAGCTCAATCCATGGGAAATGAAATTTACATGGGAGAAGGGACGGTGTCTATGTATTACTTATTCAGTGACATCCTGTCTCATTGCAAACAGTGTTAGAGGTGGTTTGCAAAAATATACATGGGCAATGCAATGGGATCAATGAAGAGAATGATAATATCTGGAAATAGGGGAAATAAGTATAAGGAAATAAAACTGGTGGCGAGATTAGACTATTAAGTGCCTGATGATAGAGGGAGCTTATGGATTTGGCTCCAGGCATCCCAGTGACCAAAGCACAGAGGTAAATATTTTAGGTTACAGGCTGCTGTTCAGAGGAAGAATAGCTTTCTCAAATGTTGTGGTTTAACAGACGCTTCTCCCATAGCACCACATAAAGAGCGGAGTGTGGGATGCAGAGTTATGCTCACCAGCAACCTGAAAATAGATCCCATGGCGCACCTCTTAGGAATGTTGGTTAAAATATCCCTTGATGCAAGTCAGTGGCTTCATGCTCAAACCCACTTCACAAACTGGGTGGGTGGCAGGAGAGATGTTTTTAGAAGCACCCACAGCAGCCTGGTCTTACCCTGGGGAGACCCAGCCTTGCCTGGAAAATGGGGGCCTTTGGGGAACTCCATTGCTGAGGGCTGATGGAATTTCCCTCTTCATCCCAGAACATCTCATCTGGGACCTTGCAGGTCAGCTTTCCCAGCCAGTGGTGCTCTTCCCATCTCACCCCCTCCTCCCACTAAGGCTTTTCTTCCCAGGCTTATTGGAACTTGATCATGTGAGGCCGTAAATCACCAAAATCTAGAACAAATCTCATTTGACATTTTTATCTTGACTCTTTTGGGGGCCTTTAATTAGCATGATTGCAGTGCAGGAGATTGCCCCAATGGAATCTGTACTACTCTTGCTTGATGTAATGGCTATGGAACGTTCTCTAGTTTCCGTTTCTGGTCATCTTGGAAAGACTCTGATTAAAAGTGATTAAGCTCCTTAATATGGTCATAATAAAGGGCCGTTAGCAGTGAGTTTATGGATTAAAATAAATGCATCAGAACATGAACTTATAGAGTTGTACAAAGCTCACACCTAACACCGCGATGTGGGTTGTTTGCCGGCCTGGCTCCCACGCCATGGCACGCACCACCGCTGCCTATCTGCTCCTGTGGTGGCCACTGCCCCACAGCTCACGTAGCAGATGTCCTTGACCACCTTGCCCTCAGCCATGGCACATGCATCACAGCAGGCAGCCATGGCATTCACAGCCCTATTAATGGTCCAAGGCTTCAGGGAGTATCAGAATATGTTATGGCTGAAGACAGAATTTTAGTTGGCATTAAGGGTCCTGATTTCTCCAGTTCCTAAAGTACAGGGTATGGTGAAACCCTCTACTGGTGTAGAATGTACCATAACAGTGGTTTCCAGTGGGGCTGACTCTGCCGCCCACAGGACCTTTGAGAATGTCTGGAGACATTTTTGGTGGCATCTAGTGACTAGAGAGATACCAAACATCTTACAGTACACATGTGGGCATCCTACAATGCCCACCATCAAGAATTATTTGACCCCAAGTGTCAATAAGGCAGAGGATAAGAAATCCTATACTCTTTCAAGGAAGACTCCAACATTATCTTATTTAAAGTTCATAAGGGCCTGGTGATAGAGAAGGTATAAAAGTTTTATTTCCGTTTTACAGATGGAAAAACTGAAGCCTACAGAGGTTACACACCTTCCCTCTCCACCAGAGTCAGGCCGTCTGATTATCTCCTTCTCATTCTATGGTCACTTGCACAAAGTGCATGGGTGACATGAACTTTGGGGTCTCCACCAGGCTCCAAAAGGGGATACAAGTTTTATTTAAGTGCTTAGGGCATATCTCTGGAGAAAGCATGACCCCAGGTATCTTATGTAGGAAAAGTACCCTGACTTTGTATCTTTGCCTTTGGTATCAAACAACACATATCCATCAAAAGTACTAGATGTTAAGATGATGGTCAGACTTGATCACGTTTGATACTTGGAGAGGAGTAAGGTCTTTACAGTGGGTAAAAATGCACTGATACCAGCCTGATGCCAGTTCACACATTTAAATGTTCTGGGATCCCTCGGTGTGTGTGTGCTCAATCATGTCCGACTGTTTGCGACCCCATGAACTAGAGCCCGCCAGGCTCCTCTGTCCATGGGATTCTCCAGGCAAGAATACTGGAGTGGGTTGGCATTTTCTGCTCTAGGGGATCTTCCCAACCTAGGGATTGAACCTGCGTCTCTGGTGTCTCCTGCATTGACAGGCGGATCCTTTACCACTGGGATCCCTGGTGGTTACATACAGCGTGACATGGTCGGCTGTGACAATATAAAAGTGTGGTGGTTTTGGAACTGAGAACACACGAGCTGACAAAATGCATTCATACAAAACACACACACACACAAACCATGGACCCCTCAAGTCTCTGTCTGTCTGGATGTTTATTTGCCTGTGGAAAATCTTCCAGAGCCTGCCAATTTAGTGGAATAATAAAGCTGAGAAGAGCCACCCATAAGGATAAAAATACAACTGTATTCACACTCATTGCTTGGATCATTTCCTGGGAGTTTTAAAGGATTCATAGTATTAGGAGATTCTACTGGGTTGGGATTTTTCATTAAAATGTCATATTTTTTCCATAAAGTCTTATGTTTTTCCATAACATCTTATGGAAAAACTCCAACTAACTTTTTGGCCAACTAAATATAATAGAATTCGAGGCCGATATCTTGCCATTTCACTCCCTGGTCTCTATTCCTAGGGCATGTATGGTTGTGTCATTGCACACTGCCTCTGGGTCACATTTTGAATTAGAATCTAATTCATGCTGCTTGTGGTCAGGCACTGCCTCTGCATTTCCTCTGCATATCTGTACCCCTCAGGCCTTCAAGGGAAGGATAATTATCTCTGTATAAAGACGGAAGCCTGAGCTCAGGGGGTGGCATCACTTGCGTGTGACCCACATGTGGTTGATGGCAGAATGAGAGCTGAAACTTAAACTTTGCTTTTTCCCTTTACCATGTTGCTATGTTAAACAATTCGGCCAATTACACCTTTCTCTGTGCTCCTCTTAACAAGCAAGATAGTCTCATTCTCATTAGAAGAGGAAACAGGGCCCCTAAGGCATTGAATTCATTGACTATAGTGAGAGTCTAGTCTAGAAATCATATCTCCTCCTCCTAAGCTAGCTGGTGTGCTTGGGGAATGAGGAATAGAATCCACGTCCCTTGCTTCTCCTGCAGTGGCAAGGTGGGGGTTCTTTATCACGAGCGCCACCTGGGAAGTTCCATGAGGGACCCTGGGAAGTCCCCAAAGAATTCATTCACACACAGAGTTTCTGAAATAAATTGATGTAATGTTAGTCTCAGTTCTTCCACCGATCTTATCCTATCTGAATTGGCTCTACTCTGAATGGAGTAGACTATAGGGCTCCAAATTGAGAATTACTCAGAGTGCTGGAAAGCATTTAAAATTTTATATATATATATATATATATATATATATATTTGTTTCTTTATTTGGCTGCCCTGGGTCTTTAGTTGTGGTACTTGGGAGCTTCAACCATCTTTGTGGCATGTAGTATCTTGTTCCCTGACCAGGGATTGAACCTGGGCCCCCGGCACTGGGAGCACAGAGTCTTAGCTGCTGGACCACCAGGGAAGTCCCAGTAGTGCGTTTCTTGAGGGCATCATTTAAGGGCAAGAGTCTTGCTTTGGGTCTGATGAAATAAAGTCAAGAGCCTAAAAAGGTTTCTAATTCCTATTCCAAGCGTGGCCACACTTTAAGGACTGCAGGATGCTCTTCCGGGTTTGTTCTGAAAGCATCACCAGCTCTCCCAGGCCTGCTCCTTTTCAAGGGCTCTGCAGTGTTGCTAATGGTGCCAGTCATCGACCATACTGAAGAACCCTGGGGCTGCATAGACCCCCACCTCCTCTCCTATCTCCTGCATTTAATGAGTCACAAAATACCTGATTTGCATAAGATATCTCTGCATTTCTCTGGCATCCATCCCCTTGATTCTTCTCTGGTGACCCCAGCCCTGACTGACCACTGTCCAGCTGCTTCAGTCACCCTTTACCCATGGGTCTGCCCTATTGTAATATGTGAGTGTGGTTCACACCACCACCTGTTTTTTTTGACAGCTCAGGAGCTAAGAATGTCTTTATTTTTAAATGGTTGGAAAATATCAAAAGAACTATCATCTTTCCCAACATGTGAAAATGATATGCAATTCAAATTTCGGTGCCCATAAATAAAGTTTATGGGAACAGAGCCACACTCATTCATTACATACTGTCCGTGGCTGCTTTCATGTGACGATGGCAGAGTTGAGTACTTGCAACAGAAACTGTATGTCCTGGAAGGCCAGAAATATTTACTATCTGGTCTTAGGAAAAGCTTGCAGGCCCCTGCCCTACCTCTTCAGTTGCCCCTCTCTCACATTTTTCCAAACTCATCTATCACTCAAACTCCCTTCATCATTAGCCCAAGTTAATCTCCATTTGGCTTCCCAGGTGGTGCTAGTGGTAAAGAACTCACCTACCAGTGCAGGAGATGTAAGAGGATGCGGGTTTGATCCCTGGGTCGAGAAGATTCCCTGGAGGAGGGCATGGCAACCTACTCCGGTATTCTTGCCTGGGAAATCCCATAGACAGAGGAGCCTGGTGGGCTACAGTCCATAGGGCTGCAAAGTCAGTCACCCCTGAAGCGACTTAAGCATGCACACATGATCTCCATTTATTTCCCAATAGGAGCCCCTTGCCCTTCTCAGGTGTATCTTATACTTCCCCACTAAGACCATCACTCAACTGATTCTCTTTGCTTGGAATAACTTTTCCTCCCATCTTCTTAGAAAACATCTCTGCTCTTCCAGCCTCACAGCAAATGCAATCTGCCTTGAAGGTCATCTCCCACACTAGTTAGCTCCCTAAAGCTCTTCTGGATCTGCTTTTAAGGCATGAAGTCCTTTCTGCTACTCCTGGCTATTTCAGCAAAGGTCCTAGGGACCTAACCAGGGGCAAGGTCCTTGAAGGTGGAGGTGCCCCATAGCTGTTGCCTAGAGCTGCTAAGTGCAGACCAAGTGTGTCTACCTGAGTGCGGGCTCCCTGAGCTCCTGGGGGCTGTCTTCCCAGGCTCCTGTGGTTATACGACTTATGTTCTCCCAAACCTATGTGGCATTGTTTTGAAAGTGGGAAACAGAATTCACCATTTAGAAACTGATTTTAGAGACTTCCCCCGTGGCCCAGTAGTTAAGACGCCACACTCCCACTACAGGGGGCGCGGGTTCAATCCCTGGTTGGGGAACTAAGATCCTACATGCCACCTGGCAAAAAAATAAACAAATAAATAAATAAATTGATTTTTAACTTTAAGTAGAAAGGTCATTGCCAGTCACTGATATGTCATTTAATCTAAATCTCTTATCCATGTTGCCACCTCTGCCAGTTCTGTTGATCCATCTTCACTCTTCATTTATCTGTCTGTCTGTCTTCAGCTCTCTGTCTATCAATTGCTAAATTCTCTCCACAGTGCAGCCCCTTGATTGGGGGGGTCACATTTTTATCAGACTACCCGCAAATATTGCCCAACACTGTTTTCTTATCCTGCTGAACTGGGTCCCTATTTCGCCCTTACTCCTGCTTTGTGCTCCAGCCAAAGTATACTCTGCTTTTCTGGAAAAATCCCTGTTTTCTAGGGCTGCGGGTAACAAAGTCTGACAAACATGGTGGCTTAAACAGTAGAAATTTATAGCCTCACAGTTCTGGATGCCCGAAACCTGAGATGAAGGTGTTGCCCAGGTCATGCTCCCTCTAAAGGCACTAGGGCGAGATCTGCTGTGTATGTATCTCCTGGCTTCTGGGTGTTTGCTGGGTGTCTTGGGCATTCCTTGTAGACGCATCACCTGAGTCGCTGTCTTTATGTTCACATGGCATTCTGAGTGTGCGTATGTGTGCATCTGTGTGTCCAAATTTCCCCTGTTATAAGAACATAGATGTATTAGATTAGAGCCTATCCTAGCAACTTCATCTTTCGTTTTTACTGAAGTATAATTGATTGACAGTATGAATGATCTCATCTTAACTTGATTATCTGCAAAGATACTGTTTCCAAATAAGGTCACCTTCTAAAGTGGTGGAGTTATCTTTTGTGGGAGCGCAAATCAACCCATAACAATCTCCCGTTTGCTATGCTTCGCCCAAGCTGCCCCCACCATTTGCGATGCCGTCCCCCTACGTTTTTGCCTAGAGACCAGCTTTCCCACCTCCTCTCTTCCTCTCACGTGGAATCACAGTCCCACTAAACTCCCACAGCTCTGGGTGGGTACTTCTCTCTTGACACTTACTAGAGTGGATTCTATATTACAATCGTTTAGGATCCCAGTTGACTTTAAACTTCTTTTTCTTTTTTTTTGCTCCTGGAAGATTGATGCTCAGGTGTTTGCAAAAATGATTGCTAGGTAAGCTTAGGAAGGTGTAGCCTTCACATTCTTGGCACTGGATTTTAGGCTTCTCTAGGGTACTAATTGGGTTTTACTCATAAAGACAGCTGAGCACCCCAAAATTGATGCATTTGAATTGTGGTACTAGAGAAACCTCTTGAGAGTCACTTGAACTGCAAGGAGATCAAACCAATCTATCCTAAAGGAAATCAACCCCGAATATTCATTGGAGGCACTGATGCTGAAGCTGGAGCTCCGATACTTTGGCCACTGATGGGAAGAACTGACTTATTGGATTAGACCCTGATGCTGGGAAAGATTGAGAGCAGGAGGAGAAGGGGGTGGCAAAGGATGAGATGGTTGGATGGCATCACCAACTCAGTGGACATGAATTTGAGCGAACTCTGGGAGATCATGAAGGATAGGGAAGCCTGGTGTGCTACAGTCCATGGGGTCTCAAAAAGTCAGACACGACTTAGAGACTGAACAACATTTTGGTATTTCTGTTCCCAACTCTAGACATAGGGCCCATGAGCACAGGAGGCCCTCAACAGGTGTCAGCAATTTGGAGATTTGGGGGACAGTGAAAGCAGGGGTTTGAGTCTGCATTTGCTGGTGTCTGTCATTACAAAGTGCTGATGCTTTGTGACTTGTATGGCATCTGTCTACTATTCTCAATATGGATCCTTGGCTAGACCATGGCACTTCCACTGCCCAAAATAAATGAGTCTTTTTCTTTGTGTGTCTCTGTGTGTATGATGCTTCCCTTAAATTGAAAAGAGTAAGCCCCAAGAAAAGTTAAGAACTGTTGCTCTATACAGATGCCTGGTGGGACCTGTCTCATCTTCTTTCCACTTTTCCCTTTATCATTATTTTCAATACCTTCATCATCATCACCAGTCATAGGAATTTCAAGTCAGCAAAGCAACTCATAGGCTTATATCTTTTAATTGTTAGGGCTATAAATTTGGAATGTGCTAGTTACCCGATCCTATTAACCAGACTCTGCTCTAAGATAATCCACTTAAAATTGATAACACAGTCAGAGATTGGGACTTTATTGATTGTATTTCCTGCTAGACTCAGGCCTTTGCCTTTTGCTTATCAAAGCCTAAACGAAATGGCCTTGACCCTGAGGAAAGTCAGGCACCTGGGGGTGGCAGACAGACCTGAGGACTTGGGTTCTAAAAGAGGCACGTGAGCAAGTCAGAGGAAGGAGGCGTTGATGTTAAGATAGTTCTTTTTCTTTCCTTACCTCACAGAGTTATTTTAAGGTTAACACAGTCATTTAAAGTTTTGGGAAAAGAAACGCTTGGTAAATGCCAAGATACTATAGTAGAACTGCAAAATAATGTGGCATATTGTTATACAGATTCACACATACACACATGAGTTATATCACACAGTTCTAAAAAGTAAGTTTTATATTATCTAAAATGCGGGTCTATCAGGTAAGAAATAGGGATAGTTGTTCTTCCTTCCTTGGTTTCAGTATAGCAGAGGGATTAATATAGCAGAATTCAATATAGCACAAGAGCTGGAATGAGAAAGCCTAGATTCAAGATGGTGCTGCATCTTATTCACAGGACCACTTGGCATCAGTTACTGAGAATCTTCATTCTTCCTCATCCACAGACTAGGGATCATAACAGTTCTCCCCTCATAGAATACAGTATAGGTTAGATGAGGAAGTCCATGCACAGTACTTTGCTCGTTGCCTTGGCATATGTAAATGCTTATAAATATTAATTGTTAGGTTTTAAAAAATGATCTTACTGAGAAATGAAAAAATATATCCATGAATAGTTCCACTGTAGTGTATGCATTTAAAATAGTTCCAGGAAACAGAAGAAGAAATATCGCACAGAAACTCACAATTAGGAATTCCCTGGTGATCCACTGGTTAGCGCTCCATGCTTCCACTGCTGGAAGCAAGGGTTTGATCCCGTGGGCCAGGGACTTAAGATCCTGCATGCTATGGGGCATGACCAAAAAAGCAGAAAGTTATCACTAACTGCCGGATGACTTACATGGACACTGAGATTTGAGCTGGTTATTGAAGAATTAATTGGAATTAGATGGGGAAATAAGTTAGAAGATAAACATTCAGGATATCACAGTACCATGGAAGTAAGGACCGAAGCTAAGATCTGTAAGATATGGTCAACTTAGAGTTTATCTAACCCAGAGACTGTGAATAGGGGAATAGTGGGTCCCAAGACCACAATATTTGGCTGGAAATAGGGTGTGGCAAGATCAGTAAGGTAGCCTAAGCCATTTGGGGTTCATGCAAAGGCACTTTCAATCATTGTTGGTCGCTGAACAGGGTGGTAGATTGGTAAATATGAGGTTTTAGCCACATAAGTTGACAATGACATGTTAGATAGATTAATCTGTATTACGAAGCTCCAAAACAGTGGCCTTGAAATGGAAATTGGGATTGAGGAAGCCTAAACTAATACTTGTTAATCATCTAATGCATTTCATGTGCCAGACTCTGACCTGATCCTTTTTTTTTAAAATCACAACACTGCCTGCAAGATAGATAATGATATTTACAGTTTACAGAAAGGGAAACTGAGGCTCTGAGAATTTAGGTAATTTACTTAAGGTTTTAAGGTCACACACAGCTGATGGGTAGTAGAACAGGAATTTGATAGCCATTCAGTCTGTCTCCAGGTCTTTCTGCCATGCTTTGCTGAAGTGGGGAATCTAGTAAAAGGATGTGTAAATAAGATCCGGCAAAATAAATATTGAAACTTGATGTCTAATGAGATACAGGGATAAGATGATACAGGCAAGAAGTGAGGATGACTCCAGTAGTTTGTGCCTAGATAATTGTAAGCGTGGTAGTGATTTTAAAGAATCAGCCTATTAGGAAGGGAGATTGTTTGCAATGCGTGCATGTGGGCTAATTCACTTCAGTCATGTCCAACTCTTTGCGACCCCATGGACTATAGCCCACCAGACTTCTCTGTCCATGACATTCTCCAGGCAAGGATACAGGAGTGGGTTGCCATGCCCTTCTCCAGAGGATCTTCCAGATCCAGGGATCAAACCCAAGTCTCTTATGTTCCTGCATTGGCAGGCGGGTTCTTTACCACGAGCCCACCTAGGAAGCCCCGTTTGGGATAGAAATTAGAGAAATGTTGGGTTTGTGGTTATGATGCACAGTGACGGAAATGCCAAGTGGCCAACTGGCATTATGAGAATGAAATTTATATGAAAGTTTGTGGCTAGAGTTAAAGTGTTAGAAGTCACACCCCTAGGTTTGCACATTAATAATGGGTTTTACAAGGACATGGAGAGAGAGAGAGAGAGAGAGAGAGAGAGAGAGAGAGAGAGAGAGAAGATGGTTAGAGCAGTATTCCTACACTTTAACGGCCTGAGGATTTTGTTAAAATACTGGGGAGGCGGGTGGGATACATTGGGAGATTGAGATTGACATATATACACTACTATGGATAAAATGGATAACTAATGAAAACCCACTCTATAGCACAGGGTACTCTACTCAATGGTCTGCAGTGAATTTAAATGGGAAGGAAATCTAAAAAAGAGAAGACGCATGTATCACTGATTCATTTTGCTGTGTAGCAGAAACTAACACAACATCGTAGACTATACTCCACAACTATACTCCAATAAAAATTAATGTAAGGAATACAGATTTTGATTTACTAGGTTTGGGGTCAGAGCTTGAAAGTCCTCATTTCTAGCACACTCTCAGGTGAAGCTGCCCCTGCTGGTCAGAGAACCACACTTTGAGTAGTCAGGGGTGAGAGGACTGATCCTTGAGAAGCTACCATAGGTACAGGTGAAGGAAAAGAATCCAGCTGAAAGAAGGGGGACAGAAGGGTAGAAAGATGACATAGTATCCTGAGTGTCATGGGGGATGTGGGATGGTCAAGGTGAAGAGTAATGGGGAAAATCTAGTTAAGGAGTAACCATTGGTGAACTTCAAGAGGTCTGTTTCTGTGAGGGAATAGAACTTGGATAACAGGAATTTAATCATCAATGACCCGTGAGATTGTGGAATTGCAATTGGAATTGAATCATGAAAAATGTTGGTACCCAAGGGCTTCCTTAGTGAGTTTGATCCCTGGATTTGGAAGATTCCCTGGAGGAGAGTGTGGCAACCCAGTCTAGTATTTTTGCCTGGAGAATCCCATGGACAGAGGAGCCTGGCAGGCTACGGCCCATAGGGTCGCAAAGAGTTGGACATGACTGAAATGACTTAGCAAGCATGCAGGAACGAACCAAGGAAACGGGATGATAGCCAATGGTATGTAAAGTGAAGGACATTGATCCATCGTTTACTAGATGAGAGTCTGGGAATGTGGGCACACTTGGATTTGGTACATGAACACATACCAAAAGATAAAGATGACCATAGGTAGATTTCTGCAGAAAGGAGAGTAGAACAGGATTTATGGAAGACGCTGCAGAGAGAGGAAATAATTGAAGAAGGAAGTTGGAGATAGGATTGAAGACACCAGTTTAAAAAAAAAAAAAGAAAGAAAATACATTTTCCTCTAATATAGAAAGAAAGGGCTCTGGTCAGGGTGGTGCAGCAAGCTTTTTAGTGCGCCTCCTCTGCTTCAGAAACAGAAAAATATGAGAACACATAACTGGGCCTGAAAGCAAGATAAATAACCTGATGGATCATAAATAGTACAGAAATAAAAGGTTGATGAGCAGGGCTACCTTCATTCTCAGGCTGGGCTCCAAGAAGGAGGCAACAAGTATTTTTACTTTTGTTGGAGGCAGAAAGTAAGGACAGGAATTTAGCTCTTGAGGGTTCTGCACGGCCATATATACTGCAGACTGTTGGGGAATCATGAGCTGGGGACAAGCTTCCACGCTGATGAAAAGAGCCTGAAAAAAGTGTTGTCAGTCCCTATATGAGAGTACAGCTAGGAGGAATCTCTGAGCCTCAGGAGGTAGGGGAGAAGGATTAAGACGCAACTGTGAGATGATGAACTGACTTAGGCCGCTCAACTAGCTGAAGCCTGTTCTCCTACATCCCACTGCAAAATCAGTATGGAAGGGAGCAACTATTCAACATGAGGGAAAATAAAGTTATATTATCACCTCATACCAGTCACAAAAGAAGTTACACATTCAGGTTGAACATTTGAAGTAGAATTTTTTGTTTTCAGCAAATTTTTTATTTTAAAATGGTATTACCCTTTAGGGGCCCCAGGCCATCATTATAGGATGGGTTTGGAACTGAAGTTCTAAGAGCCTTGGTGGAGGCAAAAATAGCAACAACAAAAACATGAGACAGTGGTGACTAAGCACAAAAGAGAAAGAGATTTAAAAAAAAAAACCCTTCCTACACAAAATCAGCTACAATCCAAAATTATGAACTTTGTAAAAAAAATAACAGATAACAATAGGATATTTGTTATCCTGATTCTACTCAACAATGTTCTGGAGATTCTACCAATTCAATAAGACAACAAAAGAAATGTAAGAATAGTGGAAAGATGCATGACCTCCCTTTTGTGAGTGATATGATCATCCTCCATAGAGTATCAAAAGGTATTTATAAAGCTAGAATGAACTAGGAGTTCAGCAATGTTACTAATAAAAGATCAATAAGCACAAGTTAATATAGTCCCTAAACACCATTAGAAACTTTAATTGAAAAAAAAATCGCATTTACAATAGCAACAATAAAATGAAACAAAATAAAAGGCAAAAGATAAGCAATTCTTCTGGAAAATACAAGACAGTATTAAGAGCATAAAATGGAATGAGTAAATGGAGCATATATCTTGTTCATAAATAGGAAGAAGAGATAAATGAAGATGCTGAAGATCCCACAAGTTTATAGATGAAATACACTCCCAATAAAAATCCCAGCAGGATTTTTGATAGCGCTTACTTGATAAGCTTAATCTATAATTTATATGAGAGAATGAAAAACAAAGAATCACCAAGGTATTTTTTTTTTTAAAGAAGATAAAGATTGAGGAGACTTGGTCTCATATACGCTACGAGTTGGACATGACTGAGCGACTTCACTTTCCCTTTTCACTTTCATGCATTGGAGAAGGAAATGGCAACCCACTCCAGTGTTCTTGCCTGGAGAATCCCAGGGACGGGGGAGCCTGGTGGGCTGCTGTCTATGGGGTCGCACAGAATCGGACACGACTGAAGCAACTTAGCAGCAGCAGCAGCAGCAGCTCTCATATACAAAAAGACTTATTATAAAGTTAAACTAATTAAGACAGGGGAAACAAATAGGCCAAAAATATAATGGTGGTTTTTTTTAAAACTCAGAAAACATATATGTATATGTATGCAGATACACAGATAAACAGAGATATGTGACTATGTGTATATTTTTGATACGTCATTGCAAATCAATATGAAAGGGAGAATTTATTCAGTAAAATCACTTGAGGAAAAATATTGGCATCTCATACCAGGCACACAATAAATTATGAATTCTGGTTGAAATTTAGAAGGTTTTTTAGGTAAGGTTTTATCTTGAAATACTTTTAGATATACAGAAATGTTGCAACAAGGATGCAGGGAATTCTCTTATACAGTTCACTCAGTTTTCTTTATTGTAATCATCCACTTCAAATCACCATGATACATTTGTCACAACTAAGAAGCCAACTTCAACATATTACTATTAACTAAACTGAATACTTCATTCTGATTTCACCAGTTTTTTCTCAATTGTCTGTTTTCTGTTTCAGAACCGCATCCAGAATACTGTATTGCATTTAGTTATCATCCCTATTATCCCTTGTGTCTCAGTAGGTAAAGAATCTGCCTGCAACGCAGGAGACCTGAGTTCAATCCTTGGGTTGGGAAGATCCCCTGGAGAAGGGAATGGTAACCACTCCAATATTCTTGCCCGGAATCTCATGGACAGAGGAGTCTGGTGGCCTGCAGTCCATGGGGTCACAGAGAGTCAGACACGACTGAGCGACTAACACTGTCACTTCCAAATATATAAATTATTTGGAATTCTTCTCTAAGAGAAATTGCTGCTGCTGCTGCTAAGTTGCTTCAGGCATGTCCAACTCTGTGTGACCCCATAGATGGCAGCCCACCAGGCTCCCTGGTCCCTGGGATTCTCCAGGCAAGAACACTGGAGTGGGTTGCCATTTCCTTCTCCAATACATGAAAGTGAAAAGTGAAAGTGAAGTCACTCAGTTGTGTCCAACTCTTAGCGACCCCATGGACTGCAGCCCACCAGGCTCCTCCGTCCATGGGATTTTCCAGGCAAAATGTACTAGTGTGGGGTGCCATTGCCTTCTCTGAGAGAAATTGCTAAACGTAGTATTTTTAGAGGAAAGGAGTACATCCTTTTGATAAGGGGGAAAAAATCTTAAGATATAGCTTATAAATAATGTTAATGGAAAGATTAATACATTTGATGACCTTAGTTTTTTTTGAATGGATATAAGATAGCATATACAAAATTAAAAGATCAACCATAGACTGAGAGAACATAATTCCAAAACATGTAGTCAACAAAGAATTTGCATGCAGAATAAATAACAGGCTCCCACAAATAAAAAGGATAAGACAAACTCATATATAATGTATATATGTATGTGTAGATGTATAGTATGTGTGTATACATTATGTATTACTCTATAATATTATTGGACTTCCAAGGTGGCTCAGTGTTAAAGAATCCACCTGCCAGTACAGGAGCCATAGGAGACTCAGGCTCAATCCCTGGGTCGGGAAGATCCCCTGGAAAAGGAAATGGCAACCCACTCCAGTATTCTTGCCTGGGAAATCCCATGGACAGGGGAGCCTGGTGGGCTACAGTCCACGGGGTCGCAAAGAGTCCGACATGACTGAGTGATCACACACATACTATTATTATATAGGCAATATATATCCACACACACACACACACATAAGGTATATAATACACACACACAACACAATGAAGGAAGCATAGGAGGAGACAGTTCCTAAACCAGGAAACTCCAGTTGAGATGACGGAAACCTCAGCAGTAATTAGGAAATGCAGCTATAGGAAGGTAAGACCTACCACACATCAGCGAATATCAGATATGGAGATATGAGATAAGAAGTTCATTCATTTAGTGATCACAGAAATGAGTTGGTACCATCACTTTAGAGAGACATTTAGCAATACAGTGAAGGATTTCTATACATGATAGAGATACCCTCTAAAGCCCTTCTTCTCAAACATTTTTTTTTGTGTGTGCATAGAAGTCACCCGAAGAGCTTGTTAAAATGAAGATGTTGATGTCCTGGAGTCTCAAAGCCTCCATTTCTGCTAAACTCCCAGCTGATGCTGAAACTGGTTCACATGCCCAGCCCTTGAGTAAAAGCCTCTAGAGCAGAGGTCAACAAACCTGGCCCCTATCTGTTTTTGCCAGTGACGTTTTAATTGGAACACGTCTGTTTGTTTCTGTGTTGTCTATGGCGGCTTTTGGACTGCAATGGCAGGATTTAGTAGCAGCAAAAGACAACTGTATGATGTGTAGAAATCCTAAAATAGTATTCATTATCTGGCCCTTCACAGGGAAAGTTTGCCAACTACTGCTCTAGAGAAACTCTCCCATGCGCATGGAAAGAGACTCATGTAATAATATTTATTGCACCTTTTTTTGGGAATTATGACAGAATGGAAATAAATGTCAGTTGGTAGAACCGGCAAAAAATTTGTAGCATGTTCACATGCTGAATTCCATTAGTTACAATTAATGAATAAGAATTACATGTTTAAATATGGATAAATCTAGAAGACATCCCTTGTTTTAAGAAGTAAACTTGGGCAGTTTTCTTAACAGATATATACCTCTGCAGCCAGATTATTAAAAGATGCCTGGAAATGAGCCTCATCTATCTCAGGGCAGTGGTTACCTCTGGTGAGGGAGTAGATGAGGAACAGGATGATGGATGGATTCATATGGGCTGATAGCAATAGGTGTAATGTGATCTATCTCTCTCAAAAATTTGAAAAGAATATATCAAAGTGTAATAAATTGTTAATATTCGGTGGTGGGTATCCAGTTCTGATCATCTCTATACTTTTCCTATTTCAGATATTCCAAACATTTGAAAAGAATGAAAAGAATCAAAAAGGGGGAAATGTGCTGAGTATAAAGTATTGGGGGACTTCCCTGGTGGTCCAGTGGTTAAGAATTCACCTGCCAAAGCAGGGGATGTGGGTTGGATCCCTGATCTGGGAACTAAGATCCCACATGCCTTGGGGCAACAAGCCTGCAGGCCAAACCTAGAGAGAAGCCCCTCCCTGCTACCCCCACTCCCACCTCACATGCCAAAAGAAAAAGAAAAAAATAAAGGCAAGTATTTGAAATGCAGGGAGGGAGATGAAAATAAAGAAAGGCTATTCATACCTGAGGTTCTCGCTCCTCTCAGTTAAGCAAGAGATGTTCCCGTATGATAAATTATCCCTTATATGGTTAATTTTGAGAATGGAAAACAGGTTTTGCCAGGTGACTAATTTTATTCCATGGCTTATGAAGTATTTTGATTCTAAAAGGTCAGTTCACCAGTGTCCTGGAGTGGAAGGAACTTCACTTTCTCTGGGACTCATATTTCACTTCTTTGAGCCAAGCTCAGCTTATTGGTGGGACAATAGTGATGCCAAGGGCAAAGCCCCCAGGCATATTCTCCTCCTTTTGAGTTCGAGCTTTGCAGTATTCCTCCAGGGAGAGTCAGGAGAGCCTTCAAGATTCCTTCAGGGAAGTGCCTTTTGCTTTTGTCTGAGAATCTCAGTGTTCTTCACCCTTTTATCTCACCCAGGCATGGATGCCCTCCCACTGTGACTTCCCCTGGCACGATTCCCTGAGCTAATTCACATTTCGGTTACATTCAGCCACAGCCCCCTCTCTTAGAGCATCTGCACACAGCTGGAACCAGACTTTGCACGTGGGCCAGGGCGGTCTCATCATTGATTTTCCCAGCAGTATTGAGGCAACTTTACAGGAAGAGGTGCTGTGTGCTGAAGTTGGGGATCTCAGTTCACTACTCTTAGCCATGAAATATACAAGAGGGACATTTCAGTTCCAAGTACATTTCAGTATGCTAAAGAAGCCTTTGTAGCTTGTTGCTGCAGGGATGTGGGAATACTTTGGGTCAGATCATACCCCATGAAATTTAACAGCTGCATTAAAAAGTCTTGCTAGCTGGCCCTTGACAACCTTTGGTCAAGTGCCTTGTATGTGCCAAGCAAAGTGGAAGCATAGCCAACTGATAATGCAAATACTCCAATACCCTCTTCTTCCCCAAAAGCAGCATTGTATGTAGTCGTTAGAATATTTTCTTCCTGGGAGCTCAATTTCTGAACCCAGTGCCCTCTTACCCATTGAACTCCTGAACTAGCTCCTCTTTCTGAGATAAGTTTGTCCTGATGGAGATTTCCAGCCACTTCTTTATCATTTTTAACCATAACCAGTGAAAAGTACAAGTGTTAGTTGCTCAGCTGTGTCTGACTCTTTGGGACATCATGGACTGTAGCCCACTAGTCTCCTTTGTCCATGGAATGCTACAAGCAGGAACACTGGAGTGGGTAGCCATTCCCTTCTCCAGGGCATCTTCCTGACCCAGTTCTCTGTCCTGCATCGCAGGCAGATTCTTTACCATCTGAACCACCAGGGAAGCCCAGCTATGCCTAGAGGGAGCATATATTTGGTTATCATAGGGACAGTCAGTGAGGCTCCCTGACATGGCATTCCTGGTCCTTAACGCACAGCCTATTACCTAGTGCTGGCTTTACATTTATTATAAAGTTCTAAACTCAAATGCTAGGACAAAGCATTCAGGGATTATAAATAAATGATGGGACCAGGTGGAGGTAATAGGGAGTGGTGGGGTATATGGCAAATTGGAGAACACACACCCTGTGTAAACAAAGCGGCCACTCCTTTCCTCTAGCTGATGACCATTTTGCCTAAAGACTGGCCCAGCACTGACAGAACTCCTGGATGTTCAAGGGAATCTAGAAATAGGGACCTTTTAAATGTGAAATCCCCCAGCTTTTAGATGTTGCAAGCTGATTCAAAAAATTTGTTTAATTATGCTAAAAAGAGATACAACATAAAGCCACAGATGGCCCATAGGTTAGGTTTGCAACCTCAGAATAACAGAGAAAATGATCTGAGTGATTTAAGCAAGTTAGTTTGTGGCCAGCAAGTCTAGCCCTTTGGGTCTCACCTCCCTGGCTCAGTGCCACCAGCTTTTTGTTGAATCTGATGGCAGGAGAGGAAAGACCTTAGACTGAGAAAAGCAACAGCCACATCAAGAGGCAAAGATGAAGAACCACGTAGCCAGAGTCACATCCTGGGACCCCTAGGCTCTTTGATGACCGTCTTCCCATGACCTTCCAGAGGCCACCGCAAAGGCCGCAGATGAAGCAGGCGGCATTATGAGGGACACTTTCTTTACCATGATGTGCCCTTTCCTGTCACTTTTGCTCACATCGTGACCCAAGGAGAGGGTGCCGGGGAGAGAGTTCTTCTGGGCTCCATACCTCCCAGGAGGGTTCTGACTTTACACCCTTGCTCTAGGTGTGACTGCGTTCTGAATAATTGCTCTTCCCTCCAAATTCACGATTTTCTTTCATCAGGCTTACTTTGCATCCTTCTTGAGTGGAACTCCCGGAATTAACACAGAATGAAGGGGTCAGTGTCTGGACAGGGCTTGGGATTCTTTACTTGGAAGGTCCCAAGACAAACAAAGTGGTAGGTGTGGCTGGCTACAGAAGTTCAGAAGATGGTTCAGAAGATGAGGCGGCCTGGGCATCAGCTGGCACGAGGATGTTCAGTTCTCTGACTAGGGAAGCCATTAGTGAGGAAAGAACACTCCAGCCCTCCAGCCAGGCCTTGCAGAAGGAGCCAGAGGCAAAGCCCTGCTTTCCCTGGAGAATGTCCCCATCACTGCAGCCTTGACCTCCATTTCTGCCTCCTTTTCCCAAATATCGATTTGCAACAAATAGAAGCCATATTGCAAAGTAGTTAATGACAAGGGGTTTAAGGTTATAAAGACCTTGTTCAGTATCAGACTCTGCCACAAAGTGAACTTGGGTTGTTTTTTTTTTTTTTCTTTTTAATGTATATTACTGAGCCTCAGTTTCCCCGCATGTAACCCTGGGATTCTCCAGGCAAGAACACTGGAGTGGGATGCCATTTCCTTCTCCAATGCATGAAAGTGAAAAGTGAAAGTGAAGTTGCTCAGTTGTGTCCGACTCTTAGCGACCCCATGGACTGCAGCCCACCAGGCTCCTCCATCCATGGATTTTCCAGGCAAGAGTACTGGAGTGGGGTACCATTGCCTTCTCCGAGATTTAATAATATCAACTTTTAAAAGGTATTGGAGGGACTTCCCTGGTGGTCTAGTGGTTAGGACTCTGAGCTTTCACTGCCAGATTTCACTGGGTCTAATCTGTGGTTGGGGAACTAAGATCTTGCAAGCCACATGGTGTGGCCAAAATAAATAAATAGATAAAAGATATTGTTGTTGCTGTTGTCGTTCAGTCGCTGAGTCGTGTCTGACTCTTTGTGACTCATGAACTGCAGCATGCCAGGCTTCCCTGTCCTTCACTGTCTCCTGGAGTTTGCTCAAACTCACATCCATTGGGTCGGTGATGCCATCCAACCATCTCATCCTCTGTCGCCCCATTCTCCTGCCCTCAATCTTTCCCAGCATCAGGGTCTTTTCCAATGAGTTGGCTCTCCTGCATTGCAGGCAGAGTCTTTACTGTCTGAGCCACCAAGATACTGGAGATGCTGAATTACCTGTAAGCAGTGCCTGACGCTATCACTAAGTTATATAGATCTTTGGATTCCAGTGTGATCAGTGATGTATTGAATGGTAGGATTGTTACAGACAGGTATTACCTGAGGCTCCCTTCATGTCTTCCCACCCCTTGAGGAACCACACAGAGGCTGTGACTAGAATGCCTCATGCCTGGGGTGAGGCACCCATCAGGCTCCCCACCCTGACATCTGTCCTGGGACCCTCCTGCTCTCACTGTCTCTCTGGACAAGCGTCTGCATTGCTCTGTGCATCTGATTCCCTGTAGTTAAGCCATCCATGACCTCAGTGCCAGAACGCCTGTGTATTTCAACCTCCTCCTTCTCCCAGCCAAGGATATGTAAGTTCTAAGCATTCCCGTGACATAGCAACGTGAAGATGATGAATGAATATATTTCAAAAGGAAATGTTGGAGAATTATCCAGTAGAGCTCCGCTTGGTATTGGGCCTTTTAGCAAGGCTATAACCCAAACCCACCTTATGGAGTTTGGGAATAAAATTACCATGTCGGATAACAAAAGGAAGAAGCAGGGACAGAAGGGGAAGCCTTGAGAATCCAATTGGATGAAGAGCATGTAGGCAGAAGATGCGAGGCAGTTCTCACCGGCAGGTGTTTGGAAGGCTGCTAGCACTGAACTCCCCAGGCTAGAGCATAAGAATGGAGCTGGGATGAACCAGAGAGCATGAGATGAATGGGATCTACAAGACTGTCAGGAAAACAGAGAAGTGTGAAGGTCTAGGTGTAGGCCATCTTTTGTGTTGTGCAACCGAAGCAGCCAGCCCTGGTCTTGCTGCAGTGAATATTAAAGAACTTGCCGCTGAGGATGCAACCTGCTTTCGGCCCCAGGGGATTGGCTCAGGAAGCTTTCATCCAATTGTCTGGGTGCTCAGCACTCCCGAGCCACTTCCTTTACAGTTTCCCTCCCTTCCCCAAAACAACCCCAGAGTCTCTGGTCGCATCTCAGGAAAACACACACCTAGACAGTCCCCGAAGACCAGGCTTTGTTCTGAACTACAGAGGGCCTACGAGAAACTTTGTGCTGGATGACTCTGGGGAACACTGTCTACAGATGGAGGAAAAGGTTAGACGTGGGGGTCCGTGGGCCACGGGTGGATGAGGCTTTCTTCAGAGGTGTGTCTGCCCACTATGGCCTTCCCTCCACCCTTCTGTCTCTTTCCCAGTCTGTGTCCATGGTGGTCCTGGTCTCCCCTGCCTCACCCCCACCTCCCACAGCATATGCCTTTTCCTTCCTGCTCTCGGGTTGTTCTGAGTGAAAGGGGGAACAATGGAAGATTTTGGATCTGTGCCTCTTATGCTATCAGGCTTCAGCATTTAGAATCTTGGAAAGGCTCCACCTGGGAAAGAGTTCCAGAGAAAACAAACTTCAGATCCTGGCTCATATGGGAGAAGGCTCATGTTCACGGAGGCAGCTTTAGGGACCTTGGCAAAGGCTTAGGCAGGCTTGGCCCCTGCCTTTAATGGATCTGACATGGAATCTTCCAGGGCCTGCGATGCTGCGTGGCTTCTAAGGGAGATTTCACTCTCAAGCTATAATGACACCTCTTTCATAGAAGAGTTGTCAGGTCTCTAAGGGGACCAGCAATTTTTGTTGTTCTGACTGTTGTGCCCTGAGACGGCCAAACTCCCCATCTCTTCTGCTCTTCATTCCCCTTTGCCAAGTTGTTTCCCTCTTGGAGAGCAGCTGAACTTCTTTTATAGGGGGCATGGGCCCAAAAGGGAGCCTCAAGACCTGCAGGATCATCCCTCAAGTCATAGGAGTCATCCTTCCATCCCCAGAAATGACATCCAGAAAAGCAGTGGTGGGCACAAGTTCAGGGTTCCCCGGCACAAGTTCAGGGTTCCCCGGCCCAAGAAGAGGGATGGGAGCAAGCGTGGTAGGGAAAGGTTGGACAGAGTTTATGGTGATTCCCTCGAGCAGTTCTTTCATATCACCGCATGATACTCAGAAGACCATGTATCTAGATTTTATGCCTAAAGTAAGGCAGATGCCCCTACAGTTAAGGCAGTGTGAGCACAGGAGCTGGGAACACCTGGATTTCTGTTTCTGGCCTTGTGTGCTTAAGAAAACCACTTCCCCTTGTCTTTGCACTTGGGGCTCAATACTGACCACTAATTTCCCCATGTCTGCCTCTTCTGCCAGGGGTCTTTTCAAACATAGACAATCATGGGATATTAAACTTGAAGGACAATAGAGATCATCTAGTCCCATCAACTCACTATATATATGAGGAACCTGAGGTCCAGAGTGGGGAAGTGTCTTACCCAAGGTCACATGGTGAGTTACCTCCTTTGACATGTTTGTATGCAGTACAGACTCCCCTCCACCCCTCACCAATTTTGATTCTTAAGATCTTAAGACCTCATGATGTCTTCATAGGTCCCTGAGGACTGGGGGATGACTAGGTGCCTGATGTGGGTTGGTACTAAAATTCCTTAGGTGAGGGGGATTTTCCAGGCCAGGATACTTCATAGGGCCTAGATGAGGAATCTGGGAGAAAGGAGAGAGGGACTATGGCTTGGAGAGAAGCAAGGATGTCAGAGACCCTCTAGGCAGACTGCCCAGACCCATGAGAACCCTTGTCCTGGGTTAGCGCAGTGATGTTATCACACAAACATCTCACGTTGAGACTGAGTCTCCCTCTAAACATGGTGTCATCAGCGAGGAACTTTTCCTCTGTCTCCACAATCTGACCCCAATGCCCGCAGAAGGAGGGCACCCAGCATCCAAGATGACTCAACTCTGTTTTCATTGTAATATGTCCTGAGAATGAGGAGGGGAAAGTCTCAGTGCAACCAACCCAATCTCTCCCCCTCACCTCCAACTGCCATCACACCCTCCACATAGCTGCACACAGCTTTCCTAAAAAGATAGGCTTACTCCTGCCTTGTCTGCACGTGCAGCTAAACAAACACACGCCCATTACAGACGTTATTTTATAGACATGATTTTAATGTGAGATTGAAAAACCTCCTTCTGGACATTTGATCAATATTACCCACATCTCTGGATATCCAAACTCCGTCCATGGCAGTGTGGGCCAGAGACGAGCTGAGCCAGCATGGAAATCCTCCTTGCCTGAGGCTGCCCATGGCTTGGTCATCACCAGTGCCAGCCCTCCAAGGTTTTTCCATCCCCTGTAAGACTTGGAGGGCTTCCCAGGTGGCGCTAGTGGTAAAGAACCCGCCTGCCAATGCAGGAGACATAAGAGACACGGGTTCAATCCCCGGGTTGGGAAGATCCCCTGGAGGAGGGCATGGCAACCCACTCCAGTACTCTTGCTTGGAGAATCTCATGGACAGGGAAGCTTAGTGAGCTATAGTCCATGGGATCGTAAAGGGTTGGACACAACTGAAGCGACTGAGCACATAAGATGAAATTATGGGGAGGTGGAGTGATCAGCCATCATTTCACTGAATGGGTGAAATGGGAGGACAAAGTGAACAAGAACATGTTTCTAGTCTTGGAAGTACAGCACCCCCAGCCTGGTGCAGTCAAAGGTGGTCCACATCGTGCCAACTAGGATTAGAAATAGCTCACTAGAATCCCTTAAGAATGTCTGGAGAGCATTCTCTCTGACCCCTTTGCTCCCCAGGGACCCTGGTGATTATGCCCCCTCCCCACTTCCCTCCCAGGCTCATCATCAGGGCCTCCTCCTACTTAGATGAGGTTGCTCCTCCTCTTCCAGAACAATCCAAGGCCATGCCCCCAAATGTTTTGCTCCCATCCCTTCCTCAGTTCAGTGGAGGCCGCAGCAAAAGTGGAGTGTTTCCAGTTTCTCTGACCGTGCTTGGTTTTAAGTTAATCCCCTCCTCCTATCCTTCCCTTTTGCTGAAAATTCGTTTGGCTGTTCCCAGTATATCTGTATCCATATCTCCAGTTGTCCCCTGTCCCCCCCAACATGCCCCGACCCCGTCCCCACCTTTCGAGCTCCCATCTCTTTCCCCTTCTAGTTTTGATCTTCTTTGGGGGTTTTGGTTTTTACTTTATTTTGCTTTTTTCTGTTTTTCTGTTTTTTTGTTTTTGTTTTTTATAGGTTTCAGAGAAATTATGTTGAATCCAATAAGCCTTCCCGGACATTCCAAGCCTCTTAACCATGGCATCTATGTTGAGGATGTCAATGTCTATTTCAGCAAAGGACGTCATGGCTTTTAAAGACTCCTTTTAAGCCTCCCTGTTTTGATGTCTCCTTGGTAGGCTGGGCCCTCTGAGAGGTTGGAAGCTCTAGGCATTGTTCCGTTTGGAGCCGGGGATGCTAACTAGAAACCACTCGAGCCATCGGTGCCCCCTGCATCCTTTATCGCCACCAAGACGGGTGTGTCCCCGCCCCCCATCCACCACTGGCAGGGTTGCCCTTCCCCTCCAGTCATCACTGTGCTCCTTTTTTTTCTGGCCTCCAAGGCAGCTCCTGCCATCGTCTTTAGAGCCAATAAAGAGAATTAAAAACCTGTGCACCAGGAACCATCTTTTAAACATACTAGCCAGTCTCTTGCTTTCCAAAAACAACCCAACCACCACGAGAAAGCCTGATGAAGTCCAGCCGTGCTCCGGCCTCGCTTTCTCTGCCTGGAAGTGTGGGGTCTCCCTGGCTCTCCTTAGGATACCAGGCCACCCTCTTAGTGACCTCGTCGCCCTGCAGCCTCCCGTGGGGAAGAACATCTAAGGAGAGGTGGAGACGGCGCGGTGAGAGGAGGGGGAGCCAGGCCCACATGTTGGCACCAGATTAGGTCTCAGAGGAAAGAATGGACACCAATCATTTTCTATATATATACATATATATATATATTTTTTTTTTTTCGGTGGAGAAAACCATGTCTTTTTGGGGACACACTTTCCCCCTACTTCCTCTTCTCTCTGCAACGGCTCAGTGAGTGGTATTAGAAAACCCCTTGGAGAAGAGGATTTCTCCAGGGCTCCTTCTTGGCCCCTAGACCTACAGTTCCCATGAGCTCTGGCTGCAGGAGGTCTTGCCCGAGAACCAGGCATCCTGCTAGGACCACAAGGGACCAAGGGACCCAGGGACCAAGGCCCTTCCTGCTGGCCCGTGATTCCGGCATTGGCTCTCTTCCCCCACTTTTACTTGTTCTTGACTCTGAGAACTTTCGGCGCCCAATGGAATCACCATTTCAAGGCCAAGATGAACTGAAGGGGAAAAGACGTAAAAATTGGCCTCCTCCAGCCCCTCTCATGGCACCAATGGAAGTGTCATCCTGTCCTCTGGTCAATATATGTGTTTACTTTGCTTGCTTTGACTCATGCCTTACTCCATGGCCACCCTCTCCCAAAGAGGAGGGATTTGTTCCCCCATTTTCACCTTGATCCACAGCGGCGGGGAGAGTGGAGGGAATGCCTTTACCCCAGCTTCCATAGGAAAAGTATAGGTGTAGGGCCTGGAAGTCCCCTAGATTTGCTGCCCTATTGGCTTAGTAGATGTCAGGGCGTGGCTTACTTCCTCCCACCCCTGGTACTTCCACTGTGGGGGCTCAGCACAGGCTGCCCCCTTGAGGGTGGAGCACAGAAGAGGAAAGGGCCAACCATGGGGAGCTTGTAGGACAAAACGGTGGTGGTTTTAACCCACTAAGTTTGGGAGTGAGGATGCACAGAGATAGATAGCAGATTCTCTGCCTTGGGAGATTTCCCTGGGGGTTAGGATTCCCTCTTAGGGTTTTTGGTCCTGAGTCCTGTGGATGGGGGTTCTTCAGGTCAGGTTCCCAGCCTGGTTCTGGAGACGCCTTCTGTGGGTTTTAAAAATACAGAGCTTTCCAAGTTCTTGCCCAGTATCTGGGGTGGCCTCCCGGGCACCTGAATGTCCAGAGTATCACACGGGGGTTCACGTTGTCTCCAGGACCTCAAAGGATGTGTTTATTCAGCCCCTCCCAGCTCCCCACCACCCCACTCCCCACCACTTCATGTCTGGCCATTCCCCACTGTGTCCTGCCAACTCTTTGGGCCAGGGCCTCTTTCTGAGTGTGGCTTTAAGGAGTAAGCTTGAGGATGATGTTTTTTGATTATTGTAATTCATTACCTCATTTCCAGCCTCCCAGGCTTCATCCATCCCAGCATCTTTTATTCTGCCATTTTCCCTCATCTTGTGCTATGACCATGGGGCGTTATGTTTCCACAGAGACTTATAGGAGTGTTCAGTGTATAGTTTCTTAATAAACACTTTATTTTCTAATGAAATGACTGAATCAGACCTCTTATTTGGCATTTTTTGCAAAGAATATTAAAGACATTTCAGGCTACCCCTGTTTTTTTTTTTTTAATTCCTCCCTATTTTACTCTTTTAAAGAAATTTCTTAGCGAAGTCCTATTTGCAAAGGATTTTACAATCTGCTCCATTGGTTGCTTTCACTGAGACCTCTCCAGATACACTCTAAGCCCATACAATGAAGTGTTTCCTCAATCTTACTGAGAAGGCATTAGAGGCACAGAGAAGTTGATTGGTTCACCCAGAGTCACACAGCACAAGAGGCAGAAGCAAAATTCAAACCAGACTCCACCAAATACAACTCAGGTAACTGAGACCCTCGCCTCCTTGGTGGCAGGGGACTCTTCTGTTGTCTGAGCAGCCAAGACCTTTGGAGATTCTTTCTTCAGAACTGAGGTATAAGGGGCTCTGGAGTGGGGTCAAGGGATCCTTTATCTTTGGGGCACCAGCAAGCCAGTGTGATTTTTCCCTTGGTTGGAGTGGTTTTATAGCTCCCTTATGAATCTTGGGGAAGAGACCCTGCCCAGAGAAAGATAGGGCTCTGAGTTTGTAGGTCAACCTGCCGATTACTCAGAGACACCCCCACCCCTCCCCACACACGGCACGTACATAGTCAGGTGGACCAAGCTCCATGGCAGGTCCCATGTAGGCTACCAGAGAAAGGGAGGAAGCGAGTCCTGGGGTCCTACTGAGACTGAAACACTTAGATGAGCCGGGTATGTCTGTCTGCCCTTGGTTCCTGAGCCCTGACACAGCTAGAAGTGTTGAAATGCCTTCTGAGGAGGAAGTGGAAACCCATTCCAGTATTCTTGCCTGGAAAATCCCATGGACGGAAGAGAGGAGCCTAGCGTGCTAGCCCACGGTGGTCACAAAAAAGTCAGACATGCCTTAGCAGCTAAATGATAACAACAACAACTCACAAAATGCAAGTCATTATTTCAGTGTACGGGTTTTAGCTGTGATGTATTGGATTTTCTTGAGTCAAGATTTGCTTAGCAGTTCCGAGGTAGAATTCAGGGATTGAAGATACATATACACACATACAGCCAGTGTCTAGCACTTGAAAAAATATACATGCCTGTATTTGTTTCAACTGGTAGACACTGGTCTAGGTCTTAGGGAAGCACAGACATCATCTAGTCCTAAAAAGCACATAATTAAGCTTGAGGGACAGGCCTAGAAAAGCTGATCATTATAATGACAGTATCAGTAAGTTTTGGTGAAATCAAACAAGAGGCACACAGATTTAATTTTGCTTAAGAGGAACAACAGAAATACCACAGGCAATAATTAGGGTTTTAAGCTGGACTTTGAAAGAATAAGGATTTTATAGAATTTGTGAGGAAGTAAGGGTCTGGAAGATCCCCTGGAGAAAGGAACAGCTACTTGCTCCAGTATTCTTGCCTGGAGAATTCCATGAACAGAGGAGCCTGGTGGGCTACAGTCCATGGGGTCTCAAAGAGTTGGACACGACTGAGCAACTGAGCATGAGTGCAGCTTACAGTATCTTCCTTTTAGGAGGAGAGGACTTTGTATGTAGGAGGTTTGGAGCAACAGAGGAGGTTGGGGGCTGGGGAAGGGCTCCTGGGAGGGTTTGGACCCCTCCCTGGGTCTCAGTAGGCTTTGTTGGGGCTTCTTACTTAGGAAGTAAAGATGCAGGCAAATTGGGTGGGCGAGCTCAAGGTGGAAGTCCAACAGGGATGGATCAGGCGAGGTTGGTGCTTTTCTGCTTATCCTTACTCACTCACTCTCCTACTGGAGTCTAGTTCTGTTTGAGCCCCCACCCCTCACCTCACCCCAAATGGAGGCTCCTTTTCTATAGAGTGGCCTGAACAGGGGGTTTGCCCCAGCTTTGCATTCTCCTGTTCTCAAGAGTTCTAGAGTTGGACCAGGGATGCCCCAAGGATTGAGACCATCTTTGGGACCATCAGGCTGCATGGATTCCAGGGGCAATTTCATTATTTAGGGCTTCCTTGGTGACTCAGATGGTAAAGAACATGCCCGCAGTGCAGGAGACCCAGGTTTGATCTCTCAGTTGGGAAGATCCCCTGGAGGAGAAAATGGCAACTCACTACAGTATTCTTGCCTGGAGAATCCCATGGACAGAGGAGCCTGGTGGGCTACAGTTCATGGGGGTCACAGAGTTGGGCACAACTGAGCAACTAACACTTTCACTTAGAGATATTTAAGCTTTGTTTTATCTGGATGCATAGAGCCTGCCAATGCATGGGAGAAAAAATGATGAGTAGAAACAGGCCCTGGGAAGATGGGAAAGAAAACCACCCATCCTCGGGAGGAAGGGCCAGCATCACCCGCATGGAGGGAGAGTACAGCAAGAGGAGGAAGAAGAGATGAGGGTTTAGGGGTTTGGGGGGCAGGGAGTGAGAGAAGCCTTGTCTGGGGGCCTCTATTTTGCCTCTAAAGTATAAGGCGAGGCCTTGGGGTGCAAGTGGGAACATCGAAGAGCACCAAGAAGGCTTCAATCAGAAGAGACCATGGCAGATGGCAGGGAAGTGTGAGAAAGTTCCCAGGAGGCATGAGGACTGGCTGAAGCTGGAGAACCAGCTTCAGTGTTGAGTGTGCAGGACTCTGTTTCCCATGCTTTCCTACTGGGCCCTGAAGTCTCATGGCATCTACCCCGATGTTAGAGGCTCCAGAGTGGTCAGAGCTGGCATGGGGAGGCCTTCAAAACAGAACTCAGCCCGCTAAGGATGCTGGCTTGGACTGGCTTCATCCAGGGAGGCTTAGGGGGACCCACAAGTCCTGCAGCTCTGTGACCTTCTGTGTTTGGAATCTCACCCACAGGATTTCTCAGTGGCTTTTTTGCACTTGAGCTTGCGTTTGGTCATGGGGGACTTTGTGGCAAAGGCTCAAGCCCAGAAGCCAGTGTGCTTGTTGTGTGCTCTCTGGATCTTCATCCTGGAGGAAAGGGTTGAGGGGCTCCTCTTCTGAACAGTGTTTTCTGAAGCTCAAAGGGCGGGGAACTCACTCTCCTTAAGAAGGTGTAGGACAGTGGGGAACTCGGGTGTAGGGTTTTCCAGGGACATGCTCTGTCTTTCACTAGCATTGTGTGGTTAGATCCTGAAACTGGTTGCCAAGCTCCAAAGAAGGGCTTTCCTAGGGAACATAATAACAATCAGGTCAAACTTGCGAAGCACTTATTCAGAGCCAGGCCTGTTTGACCCATGGAAGCTGAAGCTCGAGAGTCAGTAATGACCAGGCAGCTGTGAATGGCAGAGCCAAGACTGACATGGGGTCTCCTTGACCGCCCAGTGCTCTCAGCTGCACCACAGAGCAATCCATCTGCTCCAGGAAAGCTGAAGTCCTGAGGGCTCCACAATCATAGGCTCCCCCCACCTCCTGAGATGAAGTCCTTCAGGGGTCTTTACGGCTACATGCCATCCCTGACATCCTTCTGGAAACAGACAAGCACGGTGATTTTGAAAGACTCCCCAGAAAAGAGCATCCACCCTGCTCTTTCTTCACCCATTCTAGCATTTGGTGACCCTGGTTGCCTGAAAGTGTGGTTGTTCTTAGATCTGAGTTGAATCATCTGGTTTCCAGTTGGTGAGATTTCCAAACAGACAAGGATGGCATCCTTGATGTTGAGAAGGACTTTTCAGCTGAGACACACCTGGTCCTGAAGCTGGTAGCTGAGGCTGCCCGGGTTTGGTCAATGTGAGCAGCTTCAGACTGGAAGGTAGTAGAAGGAAGAGCCTTGCTTGACTTCTGCACCCCCATCTGAACATTCTCCACCCTTCCCCAAAGACCTCCTGACATGTGGAAGCTCTGCTGTGTCCTTGCCACTCAGGGAGACAACACATGCCAAGCATCTTCAGTTTGGAAGGCAAGAAGCTGGGCTCTGCACTGCCCTGTCTCTCCTTTCTTGCTTGAGAATTCCTTTCTTTAGCCAAGCTTCCAGCCACCACATCCTCCTTGGCCCCAGCCGCAGGCATGACCTCAGCCTAGTACAGGGTCAGTGACACTTCCCTGGCTCCACCCAGCTCCCGCGGGTCAAGGCCAGACCTGGGCAGAGGCTCGTGCATCTCCGATCCAAGAGCAAGATTCCAGGGAGGGTTTGATCCTACGGAGACAGCAGATCAGTGCAAGGTGACATTGCCTGCAGCTTCCTGGACCACGCCAGATGCAGATTAAGCAGAGGGCCTTTGTTCCTTCAGTGTTTACTGACTTGGGGCTCCCCCTAGACTCACAGATGGGCACCAGAGTGACTCTGAAAGGGAGAGCAAGATGAGAGAGTCTCAGTGAGGGACAGACCGAGATGAGTGAGAGTGGAGTGACGCCGGCTGCTCTGAGGTTCCAATGGTTCAGCACTCCAGAAGAGGTGGGAGTGTCAGGGGAACCTGGTTTGCCTATGCATTGTTCAGGAGGCTGAAGGTCCACTCCCCTGCTCACCTAGCTCTGCCCCACCCCCACAACTTCATTGTTCTGGGAGCTTTGGAGAAACTGTCTGCTCTGCGGCCCCATGTATGCCTTGGATGGCTCTGGTTCTGCATTTTCCCTCTAGAAATCCCTTACCATCCCAGGTGATGCAGTGGTAAAGAATCCACCTTTCCTAGGAGATGCCGCTTTGATCCCTGGTTCAGGAAGATCCCTTGGAGGAGAGCATGGCAACCCACTCTGCTATTCTTGCCTGGAGAATCCCATGGACAGAGGAGCCTGGTGAGCTACAGTCTATAGGATCACAAAGAGTCCAACAGGGCTCAAGTGACTTAGCATGTGTGCCTGCACGTGTGCGCACACACACACACACACCATCCCACGCACTTCCCCTCAAGAAAACCTCAGGCTAAAATTGACGATATATCCCAGAGCTAAATAAGCCTCCTTCCACCCTCGGCAACCCAATCCAGTACTCTTGCCTGGAAAATCCCATGGACAGAGGAGCCTGGTAGGCTGCAGTCCATGGGGTCGCTAGGAGTCGGACACGACTGAGAGACTTCACTTTCACTTTTTCACTTTCATGCATTGGAGAAGGAAATGGCAACCCACTCCAGTGTTCTTGCCTGGAGAATCCTAGGGACTCAGTAGCCTGGTAGGCTGCCGTCTGTGGGGTCACACAGAGTCGGATACGACTGAAGCGACTTAACAGCAGCAGCAGCCACACTCCTTGCACCTAAAGTAAGTTGAAGATCTCATGTTGGCAAGAGATAAGTTTTCTTGTCTGCTTTTTTGGATGGTTTGAGCATTCCATCAGGATTCTGATCTGGGTAGGATTTTAATCCCAGTTTCTCCTACTCAATGGGTAAAACTTCTACAAAGTGACCGCAGTTTGCCCTTGGGACTTTAGCTCTGCTGCTCAGGGAGGAGACTTCTGCCTGGCTGATGAGCCTTAAGATCTCGCTGCCTTTCCCTCTCTGTCCATCAGGACCCTCGCCCCTCCTGGGTGTGTGCCTGAGAGCACTAGCTCTTACTTTCCCACCCCTCTTGCCTTCCGGTGCAGGCAGATGCATTGCTCAGATGTCCTGTGGTTCTGGGTGTTGGGCGTGGTGAGAATCAAGGAGATATTGCTGTTAGTCTTTGACTCAAGCATGTTTGGTTTCCACGCAAGAAAGAAAGAAGAAAGGCAGGGGATCTCTGAGAAACCCGGGTCCTAAAAGGACACAGACAATGCTGATGGTTCAGATTCTATGTCAAAGGCAAGGCCAGGTCTGTGCCAATCCAGTTTGAGAAGGAATTTGGAACTACTTGGGTAAAGGGGAAAGACAAGGTTACCAGATTCCAAGAGAAGAGCCAGAGCTGTAGAGAAGTCCTGACTGAGGGCTCTGGTAAGACTTTCAAGCCTGGGAAACAGGAGATGTGTGAGCTTCCTACTCACAGCAGCTCTGGACTTCTCTGGATCGCGTGTCTTCCTATGATCCTTTGCAATAGAAGCCACTCAAAGTCTCCCTGAGGTCCATGAATCTGACTTTGATTTGTCTAAGAGAGGAGGGAGGGGCAATGGCATAAGGCAGGAAGAATGGAGCTTGGCTTCTCTGAGAGAGGAGGAGCAACTCTCCCTTCATCCCCTAAGATGATGTCAAGCACTGTCTGAGGTTTTGGAGGGTGGATCAGAAGGCCCCGTTGGCTACGGAGAGAGTTTGAAGGCCCGGGGTGAGGCTCCTTAAAGGTATGAGACCCAGAGTTGTGTCCGACTTGTGGTTCCATCCAAGTTTGAGGAACAGAGCATCATGTCAGCTCAGAAAACCCCACTGAGCCTGACTTGGGTGAGCAATGGTGGGGGCCTTGGTGGCTGACAGTGACACCAGCTGGTCTATGGAGCTCTTTCTTCTCCCCTCTGTTTCTGCCTCTCATGTGCTGTAACCATAGCAGCAAAATGAAGCCTGGTTCTGCCTTTGGGGACCTCACTGGAGCAACCGGCCTATTTCCCTTTGAAAGACATGGCTTCCCTCTCTTGTCCATACTTTCATTCTGCAGCAAGAAGGGCAAAGACCCAACCCCTGTAAAGTGACTTCGCCACTGTCAAATATGGCCTGGTGATACTTCCTTTACAAAGCTCTGAAATGTCACTTACTTTTTTTACTCTGAAGCTCACACCAGCCTTGATCTGTTCTGGTTCTCGTGATGTTTTAAGATTGCAGTGCAATGTGCTTTACTTCCAAGGCTTGCAGCAATGGCCTTTGGCCAAAGGTCACGTGATCCTGACTCCTGGAGAGACTGACTACTCTGGGGAAGAGAGGGTGTGGGGTCCCGGGTGCTCTGGGAGGAATGACGTCTGTCTGCAGTCCTGTGCCATGGTTCTTAGTGGCTGGACAGGCTCGGGGAAATAGTTACTGCACAGGGCCAGATTCTCAAGGGTGTCGGGAGCAGGGAGACATGGGAAGCCCTTGAGTTTGAAGCTCAAAGGGTTTAGATTCCGTAACACAGGAGACCCCTAGAACTACAAACACTGTCTTACTGCCAGGCCTGTCTCAGCACTGACCAGACAAGCTGTCTCCGAGATCTGCTCTCCAGCTGTCAAAATCCAGAAAGACAAGTCCTAAAGTCTTTGTCCCATGGACCAACCAATGTAGGTGCCTTTCCCGGGGCCCTCCTACAAGCAATCTCAAGGAGAAGGAAAATTCCGGAATGCAGGCTAGATGCTAAGTCCAACCTGGGTATTAAGTATACACCAACATGTCAGCATTTTCTTGCTGTTAATTCTGAGAGAAAATTCATGTGAGGGAGAACCCGAGAGGAAACCTGAAAGCAATTTTTTGTCACGAGCATTAAGCCTCTGAAAAGTCACACTGGCCAAGAGGGCACAGTCAGGACCTCTGGTCACTCCTATCTGAGGACCGCAGCTCTGACCCCAGCATTTGGCTTCAGAGGGCGCTAGCTGCAGAGCTGGCCAGTGAGAACTTGACTTTGTGGGTTGTGGGAGAGGCGGGTTAGAGGAGGTACCGTGAATAGAGAATATATTCTGAGAATGTCCTTCCTGCGAGAATTGAAATTCTGAGTCCATGTGTGAATGACTCACAGAATCGTTCAATCTTTATGGCTGTCAACTTGACATTTCCTGTTATCATCACAGGCAATTGCTGCACAGTACCTTTGATACCAAATGGACAGTCGGGTCATTAAAAAGATCAGAGTGACACCCCTGTGCATTTTCAGGAGGGTATCTTAGTAGTTTTAGTGGATCAACTGCTTGACCAAGTATTGCCCTACACGTATTGATCGGTTTTCTGGGAAAGCTTCAGTTTTTGCAATAGGGTTCTCTCTTCATTTGAATGCCCAACTTGTTATCACATAAATCATGCTGTAAGTATCAAATGGGCTTCCCTGGTGGCTCAGCGATAAAGAATTTGCCTGCAATTTAGGAGACATGGGTTCAATCCCTGGGTCAGGAAGATCCCCTGGAGAAGGAAGTGTTAACCCACTCCAATATTCTTGCCTGGGAAACCCCATGGAGAGAGGAGCCTGGCGGGCTACAGTCCATGGGGTTGCAAAGAGTCAGACATGACTTAAGTACTGAACAACAACAAAAGATCACATGCTCCCCTTTTCATTGGCCTTGGAAATGCTTCCCTGTAGCGTCATGAGATGCTAAGAGCCCGTCAAATAACTTTGGAGAATGTTATATGGTATATAGCCAGCCTCTTAAAGATTCACCATGTTAGGACAGTAAAGGCTCTGAGAAGTCCTGCTTTAAGTAACCCTTTTGAGTCTACCCCTTTCTCAGTCTAATTGAACATGAAACACTCTTCACTTAACACCTATAAAGAGTCTCAACGCACACACTCTAGGTCACACTGGGTCAGGGTGTGGGCAGCAGCTTTTTGAAGCAGAACCAAGCAGGATGTATTAATTAACCACTGATTTCTCACATCCAGATGAACCACCAAACCCCAAAACCTCTGCCCTTCTTTAGGCTCCATCCCCCACTTCTGCCCTTGGCTTTGTAAGGAGGCAGACATTATTCTGGGGGCTGGTGGGTAGGTACTCTTGTGAAGTGCAGGAAACCTTCTCTGCAAGACTTCAAAAGAAAATGATAAATCACTTCACATAAGAGCTTAAGACTTCAGCCCTAAACCTGGTCACCCTCCCAGGAGGGTGGAGGTGATGTCATCTAGCGGCAGCAATAAAGAGCTGGCGTCAGTCTCAGCCCTACTACGAGCAAAATGACGTGGGTAAGTTATCTTTCCTTGTTCCATGTTTGAGTTTGCCATTCCTCGGGGTTCCCAGGTGGTGCATTGGGAAAGAATCCGCCTGCCAATGCAGGCAACACGGGTTCAATCCCTGGGTCGGGAAGATCCCCTGGAAGAGGAAATGGCAACCCACTCCAGTATTCCTGCCTGGGAAATACCATGGACAAGAGAGCCTGGTGGGCTACAGTCCATAGGGTTGCAAAGAATCGGACACGACTGAGCACTCACGTACATTTTCCTCAGAGAAGAGATCTTAGCCAGACAGCAGTTCCAGATGCCATGTCCGCATGAATCTCTGTTGTCTCTTAGTTGGGGGTGGGCGCATCTTCTGGTTCTGGGGTCCGTCTCTCTCTGCTGGGTGTCTTGATGTGTCATTTGGGAAGGGTGACCCCTGCTCCCTCCTGGAGTGCTGGGGAAGGTGGTAAGAGGGGGAGGGTGGCTGCCTTGCTGGGTGAGGGTTGGCGGATTTTTCTGGAAGAGGAAAGAAACAGATGCTTGGAGGTTAATAGACCCTCTCTGTCACAGTTGGACAGGGCCAAGCGGGGGTTCTTGGCAAGATTTTCCAACTTTGATCTCAAGAAGGCAGCTCTGCCTAACAAATAGTCTGAAATGTCAAAGAAGAAATGTTAAAGCTTGAGGGGTCGTTCTCCTGGGAGCCGCCTGGGCTGGCTAGGGAGGCAGAGGCGGAGGGAGAGAGGGACACTCGAGAATCCTTCACATAAAGATTCTGACTTGGTCCTGTGATATTTAAGAAAGAAGAAAACTCTGAATTATTTATAGTGCAGAAGATGGAAGCTGGAATGCAGAGAAGTGGCCGGGCTACAGATGATAGTTCAGGATCCATCTGCCCCAGCCTTGAAATAGTAAAACTTTTTTTGTTGGTGACATGCTCTTGACCTCTCCTTATCTGTCATTATGATTACTATTATGGTTCTTTTCATTAAGATAATGCATGCCTTTTGATTATGGGAGTTGGGGAGAGGTGATTTCTAGAAACGATTGTTGCAAAGAAGCAAGAGTTCTCTCTCCCTCTTAAAGGATCTGTAGCAAGTCCTTTACCTCCTCTTTCCATCCCCATCGGCTTCCAGCTTGTGCCTCTTCAAACAATGGGTGGGTAGCATCTTGGGTAACGAGTGGCCATATTGATCTGGGAAGGTAGATTTCACGTGTCAGTTCTTCCACTTGAAATACGGAACCAATCATATGCCTCTTCTAGGTGCACTGTGACTATGGACGATACCACGTAATCAAAACACCTGGAAACTTGGTGAGGGGGCAAGAAAATAGCATCTATGTTATGTGAAGGGAGGGAAAGGAAATAAAGGAATTTACAAAGGGAAACTCAGACGTGATGAAAGGACTGGTGTTAAAGCTAGAGGGAATGAATGGGGTCTTTTATCTGTTTATTTTGGTCCGTGATGTTGTTTAGATCTTAACAAAAATACTTCTGGTTGATAACACATCCTGATTCTATAGCATGGGTAACTGAAAGCCACTGATGGTCTCAAAATTGCAGTTAAATTTAAAATTATAAGTGTCAGGTGGTCTCCCTTCCCCTTTCACAAATAATACAAACATGCTCTCAGTCACCCTCCAATTATTTTTGTACATCCTTGGATCTCTCAAGGATGCCAACAAACAGAGCCAGTCTTTGGATAGGGACAGGTTGTGGGTGTTTGAGATGAGGCTAGTCCAGATGCAAATCAGATCATCAGTAAACTTCCAAACAAGCAATATTGTATTTAGGACGTATTGCTTTTATTGAAAATAGTCATACTTTTGCTTTTTTCCCCCCTCTTTTTCTCTAAACTTGTTTTTTTCCACTTCGAAGAACCTAGAGAACATTTTGCAGTTAAAATGTCACAGTGACACTCCTGTTATAAAACTCTGAAAGTGTACTTATTTTTATATTCAGTAACTTACTCTACCTCTCAGAAAGATCTTCCAAATATTTTCCCCACTCTTGATTTTCAGTGATGTAGAGTATGACTAACATTCTTGCTGCAGCACAGTGGTTCTCAAATTTTCTGGTCTTGGGACCCCTTTCCATTAAAAAATTACAAGGACCTCAAAGAGTTTTGTTTATGTGGGTTTTATACATCTACATTCACTGTAATTGAAATTAAAACTGAGAAACATTGGAAAACACACACACACACACACACACACATGCATGCACACACACATTGTATTTAACCATCAGAGAAAAATTTTCATCACATGTCAGGAAATCACTGGAAAAACTCCATGCATACCTGTGAGAGAATGTGAATGAACAAAAGTGAACCGACCATCTTAGTATTCCTAGGAAAATAGGTTTGACACGTGGATCTCCTGAGAGGGTCTCAGGGCCAACCAGGGGTATTTGGACCATGTTTTTAGACCTGCCACCCTAGGGAAAACTGAAGAATGAGCAGATTCTGAAACCGAGTCTATGTTCCTTTGATGCCAGTGAATGAAATCAGTCGTGCACTTTGCTCCAAGTGTCGGGCTCCATCAGAACCTCATTTCCTCATGCAAACATCACCAACTGCCCCTTAAGTGCTGACCCAAACCTAGTTGGACATAACCATGTTCAGTTGCTAGAAACATCGGAATCATAGAAGAAGGAATTCATCTATTATAAAGAAAACTAGGAGGCTGGGTGTGCTCGCTCTGCAGAAGAAGCATGGGCTTGATGCAGCTATAAACATTGTTGGCTGATCAAAGAAACTCAGCATAAACAAGGTTTGCAAAATCCCATTGGTGAGGGCAGGGAGATGAATGTCAGGGGGATGAAGAGCTTTTGCAATCAGTACCTTGCAGGTCAGAAGTCTCACCATGTGTATCACAGCCCTCACTATGCATCGCGTTTTGGTTTGTCTAAGGAACACGTGAGGCTGAGCAGTGTTCTACAAGGTTCCTTAGGAGAGTCTATTAAGTTTAGAGTCCCTGGCCCCTCCTTCATTCTCCTAACCAGGGAAGCTTTGGTAGAGAAAGACTGGACCATGAAATGGTCCTTACATCTTAAGGAGCCTCCTTGGATCAGCTCTGTGCACCCATCAGGCAGAGGGAGCTGTCCCATCCTTGGGGTCCTGGGCTCAGGACAGAGTTCATGCCACCTATCGTTTTTACCTTTCTATCCCAGATTTATCATTTATACTCGGGAGATCAAGAACAGCTCTCAGCTTGTTCTGAGGAGTTCTTTGTTCCCAGTATTTCACAATCCTCACCAGGAAAATGAGGTCTTTCAAGAATGCCTCTGAGATCATGAGCAGATGTTGGTTCATTCACTCACCCCTCGCTTACTGCATACCAACTCTCTGCCATGAACTCTGCCACTAAGTGAAGCAGTTGTATTTCCCTCCTTCCACAGCTTCAGGGTCTATTGAGCTGGTTCTCACGGCAGGGGTGACTTGTCCCCCAGAGACTTTGGTTGTCATTACTAAGGGTAGATGCTACTGAGAGCCCCCACAGCGAAGAATTATCTGGCCTAAAAATGTCCTTAGTGTCAAGGTCAAGAAAATCCAATCTAGTGAGAATATGGATCAGTATCCCTTAATCTTGGACAAGAGGGTTTTCATACATTTCAGGCTCTTCCTTCAGCTTCCAGGACTCCAAGGGCTATGGAACCACAACCTCCATCTTACGCCACTTCTACGTAAAGTCTCAGTTGCCTGCTCCAGAATTCCTTACCCAAATGGCCCTTAGTCCACTTCTAGGACATGCGCAGACCTCTTTATCTGTCTTTTCTCCTAAGGGTGGGCTGCACTACATATGTGTGCCTGGTAAAGCCCAAGTGGGTCAAGGGCCTGCTGTTTGGGGGCAGAGGGGAGTATGTGTGTGGAGTGGTTCAGGTTGGGTGTGCCTGGACCCTCCTTTGCTGTGAGATTGAAAGGGGGAACAATCTGGGGTCTTGTTTTCTGATGCTGCATGTCCCGTCTCACAATTCCAGGGAGTCCAAGGCATCTGAATCTGTGTCTGGTTCTTCAGGTCATTCTGAAAATGTATTTAGAGGAAGATAAGATGTCCCTTATTTAACAGTGTGTTGGCTTGATTTGGACTTCCCTGGTGGCTCAGATGGTAAAGACTCTGCCTGCAATGCAGGAGACCTGGGTTCGATGCCTGGGTCAGGAATATCCCCTGGAGAAGGGAATGGTAACCCTCTCCAGTATTCTTGCCTGGAAAACCCCACTGATAGAGGAGCTTGGCGGGCTACAGTCCAGGGGCTCGCCAAGAGTCAAACATGACTGAGCAACTAGCATTAACTTAGCTCAATTTATGACTTCCAACTTTTTGAACATGTGAGATGTGGCCTTCTAATTATCCTCTTGTCCCAAGTCCTGCAAATATAAGGGACAGGCCTTGTGCAGACAAGTGAGTAATTATGAAGCAATATGATGAAATTGTGCATGAGGTAAGCAGAGAGGAAGGACACTTAGTTCCTAAGTATAGTTCTGGAAAATACTGAATTATGACATCTGTGTGCAGCTGTATAAATTGAAATGGCAGTTCAGGGAACCCACAATCAGGATGATCAGTTCACGCTTCCAGTGTCCCATTATTTGGAGAAATGTCTATCTCTTTGAGTCTTAGGATGCCTGATGCCTTTGCCACACAGATAAATACTATGGCCCTTTGGCCACCTCGGGCTCTTCAAGTCAGGTGTTCTTCCTAGTGGACCATCTCCACGCTGGGGCAGAACTCATATAATGTCATGCCCTTGTCAGGTTGCCATGGAAACTGATCTCGAGGTCTCCAAAATTGATTTGTATTTATTGGGGATCTGCAGTTTTCTGGATGCTGTGACCAGCATTAAACAGAGCAAGAGAGAGAGAGAGAGAAAGAGGGATGCCCTGCCTCCCCTATTTGTGGCCTACTGCGAAGATATCTTTCTGCAACAGAGAGGTTGGAGAAATTGAATGGGAAGGATTTTTTTTTTTCCCCAATAACGTTGTGCTTTTTTTCTGATTACAAAAGTAATTTATATTCATAGTAGACAATTTGTTGAAATACAGAAAAGCACACAAATACATAAATTATCCACCATCCCATCACTCAGAGACAACACTGTTAACATTTTAGCTTTCTGCCTTTCTAATCTTTTTTATGTTCTTATTTAATTATTTAACAGAATCAAATCATTCTACAGGCACATGCACACACACGCCCATTGCTTTGCTACTTCCTTCCTTATAAGATTGTTTCATGTGCTGTTTAATCTTTTGTGATATCAAAGATTTTTTTAAACAGATAACCTATTCACATGGTTAAAAAACACACACACAGACATGCCCACACAACTTGTACATGAATGTTCATAGCGGCATTTTTCAAAATAGCCCCAAAGTAGGAACAACCCAGATGTGTATCAGCCGATGATAAATGAAATATGGGATAAGCAAACGATGGAACACTACTCAATAATAGAAAGGGATGAAGTGCTGGTATGTGTTACATGAATGAACACTGGAAACAGTATGCTAAGTAGTAAAAGAAGCAGGACGTGAAAGACCTCGTTTTATATGATACCATTTCCCGTGAAATGTCCAGAAGAGGCAACTCTACGTAGACAAGAGGACTAGTGGTTGCCTGAGGCTGAGGTTGGGAGTGAGGATTACTTGTGAATGAACCCAAGAGATCTAATTGGAGTGATGAAACCATGTTTAATACAGAAATTGAATTACAGTGATGGTTGTACCACTGGTAAAAATCATTGAGTTTTACATTAAGATGGGTGAGTTTTCAATGCTATATTTAAAATGGATACCCATCCAGGACCTACTGTATAGCACAGGGAACTCTGCTGCTTGGATGGGAGGGGAGTTTGGAGAATGGACTCATGTATATGTATGGCTGAGTCCCTTTGCTCTACCCTTGAAACTATCACCATTTTGTTAATCAGCTATATTCCAGGATAAAATAAAAGATTTTAAGAAAATAAAATAAGTAAATTAAATGGGTGAGTTTTATGGCACATGAACAACGCCTCAATAAAATTTACCTATTTATACATAAATATATATGTAAAAGAAAGGTGATACATATGACATATAATAAGTATGTGTTGTATATTGATGTAAAAGAAAGATTTTATATATAAAGTTTATTAAGTTATTTTTTACCTCAGTTATTATATATAATAAGTATATTATATTATCTATATAGGCCTTCCCTGGTGCTCAGCTGGTAAAGAATCCGCATAACATATGTATATATCAATTCTTGCTATACCTGTCCCTCCTCTGCAGGTTCTTTGTACTACCACCGCCGTCACCACACATGTAACCACTGTCATTGCGTGTCCTTGTGAATTATATCCAAACAAATGATATATAAACCAATATAAATATGCACTTCTGTTCTTCCTCCACTTTGCACATGTAAAAGTATATGACATATATTATTCGGTCTTTTTAGTATTCTCCCTGACAGTTCCTTGGAGCTCTGAGAGAAGTTCCTCATTCTTCTTTTGTTAGAGATACATACTATTCCCTTGCATAGATGTATCCCAATTCATTTAATGTCTTTATAAAATTTTGCTCTTCCAAGTAACTTTAGTGGATTGATCATAAATATAATAAACTTAAATGAATGTGGCTGAACCCAAATACAACATTAATACAGGGACAAATAAGCCCCGCAGGCTGTTTGGTATACCTGGTTTACACATATAACCCGTGTTAGGTTATACCAGTGTGTACCCTCAGTAATATATACGAATGAGATTCTCTGCAGCCTCAGTAAATACAGGGTCGCAGCATGATTTTTAATGGCTGGGTAATTTTCCAGCAGAGAAATTTAAAAAGCAGAGAGATCACTTTGTCCACAAAGGTCCATCTAGTCAAGGCTATGGTTTTTCCCATGGTCATGTATGGATTTGAGAGTTGGACTATAAAGAAAGCTGAGCGCCAAAGAATTAATGCTTTTGAACTGTGGTGTTGGAGAATACTCTTGAGAGTCCCTTGGACTGCAAGGAGATCCAGCCAGTCCATCCTAAAGGAGATCAGTCCTGGGTGTTCATTGGAAGGACTGATGTTGAAGCTGAAATTCCAATACTTTGGCCACCTATGCGAAGAGCTGACTCATTTGAAAAAACCCTGATGCTGGAAAAGATTGAGGGCAGGAGGAGAAGGGGATGACAGAGGATGAGATGGTTGGATGGCATCACCGACTCAATGGACATGCATTTGGGTGGACTCTGGGAGTTGGTGATGGACAGGGAGGTCTGGTGTGCTGCGGTTCATGGGGTTGCAAAGAGTGGGACACGACTGGGCGACTGAACTGAACTGAATTTTCCACTGTGTATATATACCATATTTCTTTTAGTATTTGCACACCTGTATTATTTTGTATTATTTTTCTTTTCTTACGGATAACACCGCAGCCATGTGTACTTTTGGTAGCCAGGCTGAAGGAGGGAGCGGGCTGAGCAGCAGCGCCCACTAGAGGCGCTGTGTATCATTGCATCCCGGCCTTGTGGACACTGCAGACACCCGCTGAGTGTTTCGGGGCTCCCCAAGCAGATAGCCAGTGGGCTCTCCTTATAGACAGCTCTTCTCTTAACTTCGGGAAAATCATCTCCTTCTGCAATATGATGTCTTCAGAGCCCAGGATACAAAGTTGGTGAGTGGAGGGGTCATTACCTTTTCCTGGGTGACTTTGAAGTGCTGCCAATATTTCCATAACGTTGTTCTCCAAAGGGCTCTTCTGGCCAGAGTCTTGCCACATTTTAGGTTTGGGAATTCAGAGCCGCACAGTCCAGAAATGTTAATGGGATTCTGAGTGAAGCCTCTAATCTCTTATGTCGTACAGATGGCTGACCAAGCGTGGCGGCTTGACTTTCTCAAGGTCAGGGTGAAGGTTGACCTACTGCCCCGACCTTTAAGCAGGTGACCTCCTGGGAATGTACTGATTTGGGGCATGGCAGTAGAGATTGAAGCTGGCTGCGAGAAAAAGCCACAGACAATTTGAAATGAGAGGTTTCCTGCCAACCCAGTGATCTGGGCTCCAGGCGGAAGAGGGGTCCAAACTGGAGAGAAGGCAACCGGCTGGAGCGAATTCAAGGAAATAGCAATAGGAAAGATGAAGGGGTGGAGAGACTGATCATGAGATTATCTAAATCTGGAGCTTTGGAGGCCAAGTGATAGCCATGTTTTCTCTGCGGGAACTCTCAGTGGTGACAGCAAAGTGCATGGTGGGATTCCAACAGGACCCCTCCTCTTTCCCTAAAAGGGCCCTAAGTGTCCCTCTGGGGTGGGCATAGGACAGAAACTGACCAGGAGGAGAAACTGGCTCTTCCCTCTTCTGAGTCCTGGGATCTTGTGTGCTGGAGAGGAGGTCCTGGGGAAAGAAAGGATACATGGACAGCCCAGCAGATGGTGTAGAAAGAACCCAAACATATGGGGCACAGACAAGCATAAGGGGGTGACATTAAGGACTGAGATTGAGTGGCAACAGGGAAGGGAGGAAAAAAAAAAAACAAACAGCAAAACGGGCCTGGGAGGAGCATTGACGTCGAGACCAAGGAGTACAATCAGGTTTGTGTCACTTCCTACAGCCCAAGCAAGCTGCTTGTGGGTCATCTGTTAGCTGACACTGCCAAGATGCCATGTGTATTCCAGGATCCCTGGGTGCTGGTCTTCCCTATATGCCAGGCCAAGGGAGGGACCATGGATGCCAGCCCTGGAAGCCCACTCAGGCATGTGTGACGCACCATATGAGGCTCTCTGGCATCACCCTGGAAGCCAGGCTAGCTGAGAATCAAGGAAGTACAGCATGGGAAGGACCTATTGAGAGCCTGCCCGTCTCTCTCCCTGTGACAGGATTGCAAAGAAGCAGTCGCAGGCAATTGGAGCAGCAGGGGGCCACTGATGCCCAGGTCAAAGGGGACCCGGTGCCCTCACTTACGTAAAAATAAACATCCACTCCCTGCTTCTTTTATTCATGTCCTCGGCAGGACCTATTCCAGCCCAGGAAGCAGAGAACACAGTGGTCACCCAGAAATAGGCCCTGCCATTGCAGCCTTCTTACTCCTGCTCACTTCCCGGCTGCCTAACCCCACCCACCCCCACCCTTCCCCAGGACCTGCTGCAGCCGGTGTGCCCATATGCTAATGCTATAGTGCCCAGCACAGTGGATGCTTATAAATAGTTGTTCAGTTTTCCCAAGTTATTAACCAAGTCATTAATTAAATGCTCCTTGCTTTTGAAAGCTCTCCCAGGAAGGAGTATTTCCAGTTTCCCTGGAAGTCCACCCATGCAACTCACTGAGAATTTTTCTGCCTCAGTGACACACATCCTCTTAATGATATTCTGAGATTGAATGAGTCTCTAAACTTAATTTGAAGCACAGGGCTATGCATCAGGGTGGGCTTCCCAGGTGGTGCTATTGGTAAAGAACCCACCTGCCAGTGCAAGAGACCTAAGAGACCCGGGTTTGATCCCCGGGTCAAGAAGATCCCCTGGAGAAGGGAATGGCTACCCACTCCAGTATTCTTGCCTGGAGAATCCCATGGACAGAGGAGCCTGGTGGGTTACACCCCAGATCAGATCAGATCAGATCAGTCACTCAGTTGTGTCCGACTCTTTGCAACCCCATGAATCGCAGCACGCCAGGCCTCCCTGTCCATCACCAACTCCCGGAATTCACCCAGACTCACGTCCATCGAGTCAGTGATGCCATCCAGCCATCTCATCCTCTGTTGTCCCTTTCTCCTCCTGCCCCCAATCCCTCCCAGCATCACAGTCTCATCCAATGAGTCAATTCTTCGCATGAGGTGGCCAAAGTACTGGAGTTTCAGCTTTAGCATCATTCCTTCCAAAGAAATCCCAGGGCTGATCTCCTTCAGAATGGACTGGTTGGATCTCCTTGCAGTCCAAGGGACTCTCAAGAGTCTTCTCCAACACCACAGTTCAAAAGCATCAGTTCTTCAGCGCTCAGTCTTCTTCACAGTCCAACTCTCACATCCATACATGACCACAGGAAAAACCATAGCCTTGACTAGACGAAACTTTGTTGGCAAAGTAATGTCTCTGCTTTTGAATATGCTATCTACGTTGGTCATAAGTTTCCTTCCAAGGAGTAAGCGTCTTTTAATTTCATGGCTGCAGTCACCATCTGCAGTGATTTTGGAGCCCAGAAAAATAAAGTCTGACACTGTTTCCCCTGTTTCCCCATCTATTTCCCATGAAGTGATGGGACCGGATGCCGTGATCTTCATTTTCTGAATGTTGAGCTTTAAGCCAACTTTTTCACTCTCCACTTTCACTTTCATCAAGAGGCTTTTGAGTTCCTCTTCACTTTCTGCCATAAGGGTGGTGTCATCTGCATATCTGAGGTTATTGGTATTTCTCCCGGCACTCACCTCAGAGGGTCGCAAAAAGTTGGACACAACTAAAGCGACTTAGTACCCATGCATCATGGTGGCAAAGAGGATTAAGATCTAGTTACTGCTTCATAGGGAGATGGCTATGCACAGTGAGGTGATACATGATGCTATGATAAGTCTGTTTGTGCTCTCTGCTTCCTGGAATTTCATAATCCTGATCATATCCGTGTCTGACAAGTTAAGTGAGCGCCTCTAGTCGCGTGCAACGTAACTATTGATGAGAGAGCTTAGGTGAGCTGTGGTCAGACTCTAAAGGACTTGAGATTCATCTGCACCTGATATCAAGAACTGACTCATTGGAAAAGACCCTGATGCTGGGAAAGATTGAAGATAGGAGGAAAAGGGGACGACAAAGGATGAGATGGTTGGATGGCATCACTGACTCAGTGGACATGAATTTGAGCAAGCTCTGGGAGTTGGTGATGAACAGGGAAGTCTGGTGTGCTGTAGTACATGGGGTCACAAAGAGTCAGACACAGCTGAACGAGTGAACTAAACTGTATTGAATGAGGACTAATGAAAAGCTGTTGGATCTGGGTATCAGGAGATCACCATGACTTTGTGAGAGGTTGGGGAGTGAAGTGGTAAAAGGAAGAGCTCGAGAAATAAATAGGGAGCTGAAAGTAGGTAGGCGGCATGAGTAGGTAGATCAATGCATCTGGTGATGAAGGGAGGGTGGATAGCAGAAATTTCTAGGGGAGGTAGGGTCAAAGAATGCTTTTTATTAGGTTGGAGGAAACCTTATCTTGTTTCTTTTCTAAGAAGTCATTGAGAAGGAGAGATTTATAGTATTGAACAGAGTTAAGTACTAGATGGAACAATGTCCAAAAAGTAAATGGGAAAAACTGAAGATGAGAGCTTGGGTGGAGAGGTTATTCTTGGTGGAAAAAAAAACAACAACAACTATCAATTCATCTAAAACAAGAGTGAAAAATAAAAATGAGATAAGTAGAATTGAAGGGGGAAGTTGAGGGAATTTCTTTTTGTTTTCTTGGTGAAGCAGAGAACAAAGTCACTGAGAATGTGTTTGTTGGTTTATGCTGGGAAAGTTTTTCTGTGGTTCCCCTGAGAGGAGTCTTGTTTGGGATGGCGACCCAGATATTGACGAACTTCTAGTCATAAAGGAATGCAAAATTGCTCTGATTTCCACTACTGTGAGTCTTGGGGGCTGCCTAGTAGGGTGCAACCTGGGAAGTGCAGTAGACAAACTCCTTTATTCTCATCTCCCACCCTGCTGAGGATTCAGCTTGGCGGCTGTGGCAGAATATGCTGGCCCCATACGAGAACGCCCACCTTGAGTCTTGGAGATGGAATGAGGTTACACGCCTGGTCTCAGCCTAGCTTTACCCTTGTAAAGGTTCATGGAACCCACCTAATTGCAAGGCAGTTTAAGACTTTCCTGTTGAAGAAATGGCCCTTTTCCAGTCTGTGTCAGTGGTTTAATGAATTAATTCTGTGATCCTGGGTATAGGCCTTCAGGTTGAGGAGAAGCTGGGATTTCTGTGGAGATGGAGACCTGGGGTTCTGCTCTTCAGTAACCTTGCCATTCTTGTGTTTTCTGGTGGAGTCTACCCTCAGATGACCGAGGTCTTAAGCTTTAACTCAGATCTGTGACTGCCCTCCTGCTGGGCACTGTCCTGGTTTAATAACTAGCACATCCACCTTGGTTTCTGAATTTGGTTCTGCTGAAGCTGCAGCCACCATGAATGGTGCTGGATCTCCCGTTCTCAATGGATCCCGTTTTCAGAATCATGGGAGCCTATGGAATAATGAGAATAAAACTCACTCAGGCAGTCAGTGGTCCATCCCTTGATCTGCTGAGGCATGGTTCTGCTGGAAACCCAGCCTAGCTCTCGTGGGGCTGGGGAGTTCCACCCGGGAGACCAGTTGATAAACAGACAAATAGGTCAGTAATCCAGCTCTCCTGTGGTGGCAGTGCTGTGCATGAGAGTTTAAACACTGCCCTGCGATAGAAGCGGCCCCTTGCAGTTGAATGGTGGGAAAGGCAGCATTCAGGGACAGGTAGTCAGGGCTATCAAGGCTCTGTCAGGGCTACGAGGTGGCCCTGAGTTTGGCACGTGTGAGAAGAGAAGGAAGGGTGGTGGGGGAGGCTGGGGTGGGGGTGCAGGAGAGGCCAGGGATGCTGTCAGAGGCTGAGCTGGATCAGGTCCCATAAGCAATGATGAAATGAGTTTGGCTTTCAACCTAAACTCGGATTTAAAGTAGGGAAGACGTCGCAATTTTTTCTTTAACTTTTATTGGAGTATAGGTCCTCTACAATGCTGTGATAGTTTCTATTGTACAGCAAACTGAATCAGCAGAGTAATACATGCACATACCCTTTTGTTTGGACTTCCTTCCCATTCAGGTCACCACAGAGCACTGAGTAGAGTCCCCTGTGCTGTACAGCAGGTTCTCACTAGTTATCTATCTTATACATAGTAGTGTATATACATTAATCCCAATCTCCCAGTTCACCCCACATCGCCCCCCCCCCGTCCCCCTTTGGGGTTCATACAGTTGTCCTCTATGTCTGTTTCTCTATTTCTGTTTTGCTACTTGACTTTTTACTAAAGATGACTCTGGCTGATGAACTGGCTTCCAGAATGGGGATGAGGGATGACATTGAGGGATGGGAGAAGAACAGAAGCTCAGTTAGCAGACCATTGCTCAGGTGAGGATGGAAGATGGTGGCAGCCAGATGGGAAGAAGTGCAGCCACGGGGGAGGTGGACAGGTTTGAGAAATGTTTTTCAGTAAGATTTATTGATGGGTTTGGTGGCACATCAAGGAAACCTGGTGATTAGGGGCTTGTACCCCTGAATGATTGGGAATGCCATTTCCTACACTGGAGAAAATTGAGGTCTTGGGCAGGGACAGGGGTAAAAAGTGAGTATTCTCTTCTGGCGCTGCGACATGTGAAATGGCACTAGACACCCAGGCAGAGATGTCAGGTAGGGATTTGGACAATGAAGATGATTTCACAAGCCAGAGGACAGCTGAGCATCTTTCACATGGAACTGTTGCAGCCCCAACCCACATATGCATTCCACTGCTTCCTCCCAGGATGCCCAGGGATGGGATAGGCTGAGCATGTCCTCTCGTAAAAGCTTCCAAGTTCCTGCTTTCAGGATGGGTGTGCAGACCTGCCTCAGCAGCCACATTCGCTCCTTGGAAGGAAATCTATGACAAACCTACACAGCATATTTTTAAAAATTTTATTTATTTTAATTGGAGGTTAGTTACTTTACAATATTGTTGTGGTTTTTGCCATACATTGACATCAATCAGCCATAGCTGTACATGTGTCCCCCCTCCTGAACCCACCTCCCTCCCCATCCCACCCCTCAGGGTTGTCCCAGTGCACCGGCTTTGAGGGCTCTGTTTCGTGCATCGAACTTGGACTGGTCATCTATTTCACTTACAGTAATATACATGTTTCAATGCTATTCTCTCAAATCATCCCACCCCCACCTTCTCCCGACAGCATATTTTAAAGCAGAGACATTACATTCCCAACAAATGTCCGAATAGTCAAAACTACGGTTTTTCCAGTAGTCATGTATGGATGTGAGAGTGGGACCATAAAGAAGTCTGAGTGCCGAAGAGTTGATGCTTTCAAATTGTGTTGCTGGAGAAACCTCTTGGGAGTCCCTTGGACAGCAAAGACATCAACCAGTCAATCCTAAAGAAAATCAACCCTGAATATTCATTGGAAGGACTGTTGCTGAAGCTGGAGTTCCACTACTTTGGCCACCTGATGTGAAGAGCCCACTCATTAGAAAAGATCCTGGTGCTGGGCAAGATTGAAAGCAGGAGGAGAAGGGGATGACAGAGGATGAGATGGTTAGATAGCATCACTGACTCAATGGACCTGAATTTGAGCAAATTCCAGGAGTTAGTGAAGAACAGGAAAGCCTGGCATGCTGCAATCCATGGAGTCGCAGAGTCGGACACAACTGAGGGACTGAACACCAAAAACTCAGCAGCTCCATGAGCCACTGAATCTTTATCCTGGTATATGAAATGTGTCTTTCATTTGGTGTCTTATCCTTAGAGCATCACAGAGCGTGGCTTTTGCTATAGTTTGATGTTACACGAGAAGGTTATATGGAAGCAATACAAATGCCCGAATAATCAATCCTAGACACTTCCGTTCCTCAATGACCCTCTTCCAAGCTGCTAGGCTCCCTTTTATTCTCGTCAAGTTCTCCTTGCTCATCTCCTCCCAGGGAAATCCAAGCACCACACTTCAGCATCCAGGGCAATTTGGTTCTTTCCTTACTCAGCGCTGAGCCTGCTTTTGTATTTACATAGTCTGATTAACGTGCTCTGTTACACAATGGGCCAGCTACTTCTTGCCCAACTCCCAGCAGTAGGGAGAACTAGCAGGGGCCTCAAATATTTCTGTCTTCTTTCACAGTCTCTGAGGGGCAAAGGAAGCAGTAAGATTCATTTTTTGATTGCATGAAGTGTGTCACCCCTTCTTAAAGAACTCAGTGACTATGGCTGGATGAGATGTAAGCACTGACTTCCTCTGTGTTAACCCAGGAGCAACCCAGTCATGGCCATTTACCAAGAACTCCTTTTGTTCCAATGGTTCTGCTGGGTGATTTCTCTATGTGAACTCATTTAATCTTACAATAACACAGTGGTAAAGTTTCTCTTATTAGCCCATTTCACAGATGAGGAAATTCAGCCTCAAAATGACAATACAGTTAGTGAAAGCTGGGTTTGAGTTAATTCTAACTACCTCATTTTTTTCCAATTGAAGTATAATTGATTTATAGTATTGTGTTAGTTTCAAGTGTACAGCAAAGCGATTCAGTTATACATATATATGTTGACTAAAATAGATGCACAACCGTGAGAGTTGCGGGTTAAGTTTTTTTTTTATTATTTTTTTAATTTGTTTTTTATTTTATTTTATTTTTTTAACTTTACAATATTGTATTGGTTTTGCCATGTATCAACATGAATCTGCCACAGGTATACATGGGTTAAGTTTTATTTGGGGCCAAATGAGGACTGCAGCCTGGGAAGCAGCACCTCAGAAAGCTCTGGAAGACTGCTCCAAAGGGGCAGTGGGGAAGGTCAATATATAAAATTTTGGTGAAGGAAGAGTTCAATGCAATCAGACGCTTACTTTACAAAAGGTTTTCTGCTACTCCCGAGGAGGTGATGTCATCATGAAGGGATTTAGTGCTTTTCTAGATATGAGGAGCTCCAAAGATTGGGATTATGGTATCAGTTCCTGCCACCAGATTCCCTGGAGCACAGCCTCACTCCACCCTGAACTCCCTCAGTGGGTGTTGAGAGTCAGTTGCAGGCAAATGCTCTCAGCAAGTACAAATTTGTAGTTGACATATACCTATGCCTCCGAGGTGACTCAGTGGCAAAGAATCTGCCTGCCAAGCAGGAGACCCGGGTTCAAGCCCTGGGTCGGAAGATCCCCTGGAGAAGAAAATGGCAATCCACTCTGGTATTCTTGCCTGGAGAATCCCAGGGATGGAGAGCCTGGGGGGCTACAGTCCATGGGGTCACAGAGAGTCAGACATGACTGAGCGACTAAAAAGCAGCAGCAGCACATGCATACGCATGTATCTGTATTCTTTTTCAAAACGTCCTTTCCATTATAATTTATAGGAAGATACTGAATCTAGTTCCCTGTGCCATGCAGTGACTCTTTTGTTGTTTATATATTATGTATATGGTGGTGTGCATCTGTAAATCCCATTCTCCCAATTTATTTATTCATCCTCCAAGAAACTGGGCTTCCCTGGTAGCTCAGCTGTTGAAGAATCCACCTACAATGCAGGAGACCTGGGTTTGATCCCTGGGTTGGGAAGCTCCCCTGGAGAAGGGAAAGCTATCCACTCCAGTATTCTGGCCTGGAGAATCCCATGGACTATACAGTCCATGGGGTTGCAAAGAGTTGGACACAACTGAGTGACTTTCACTTTCCAAGAAACTACTAATGCCTCTATACAAGTAGGGTGCTGCAGTGGGACTGTGGTGATTCTTATGATGAAGGTCTTGATGAGGAAGGGGACCATGGTGACAGTGGATGATAGCTGACATTTAACGATGCTTGCCTAATTTAGGGTACTTTTCTAATTATTTTGCACATACTAACATATTTATACTCAGAACAGTTCTATGAAGCAGGCACTATTATATGCAATTTTTCTTTCTTTCTTTTTTTTGGCCATGACTTTTGGCATGCAGGATCTTAGTTCCCCGAGGAACCCATTGTCCATTGAACATTGAACCCATGTCCCCTGCACTGGGATAGCAGAGTCTTAATAAAAATCAGACCACCAAGGAAGTCCCAGTATATCCAAACTTTTTACAGATAAAGAAACTGAGGGCCAGAGAAGCTAAGCAACCTTCCTGAGATTACAGAGCAAAATGGTTGGTATAAGCTGAATTTGATCCTTACCAGTCTGGTTCCTCAGTCACGTTGACCGTAGTAGGTCAGAGCCAAGCAGGTCAGATAAGGAAGCATGAAACCCTCCCCTCTGGCCCAGCAGTGGGAGATTTCTCGGCTCAGCCAGAGGATTGAGATGCGGTGAGCAGAGCAAGGCCAGCTTTCCTGAGCAGCTCTCCTCTAAACGGCCTCCCCTCCCCCAACTAAAACACAGAGGCATCCTTTGTACGTACCTGGAGTAACTTGCAGCATGTTATTCGGGCATTTTTATTGCTATTGTTGGAGAATGACAGAACTAGAACGTTTTCTCTCAGACTGTTGGTGAAAGTCATTTTTACATGTATTTTCACAGTTTTACAGGAAGAAATTCAGGCTCAGAGAGAGTCGGTGGTTTTTCTGCACAGTCTTCCCTGATCCCTCAAGACCTGGTTAGATGTACCGTCCACGTGCTCCAGGAGTCTTCTCCCTACACCTGCCACCCCCTGCCCATCGATGGGGCTCATCACTCTGTGTTGGATTTGGCCGTGACTTGGCCATCTTGACTGTAGATTCATGGACTCCTGGAGACCCAGGACAGTCTTTTGTCCCCCACTGTGTCCCCAGCACAGAGGGAAACACACTGTAACTTTTTTTTTAAGCTTTTTATTTTGTATTAGGGTACTGAGAAGCCCTGGTGGCTCAGTGCCAAAGAATCTGCCTGCAATGCGGGGTATTTGGGAGATGCAGTAGACATGGGTTCAATCCCTGGGTGGGGAAGATCCCTTGGAGATGGACACAGCAACCCACTCCAGGATTCTCGCCTGGAGAATCCCACGGACAGAGGAGTCTGGTGGGCTACAGTCCATAGGGCTGCAGAGTCGGACATAAGGCAAGCAGCTTAGCATGCACGCACACCTTCTTGTCAGTGCAGGATCACCACCGTGCGGGGGGCTAGGGTGGATCAATGGTTGTACTTGCCAGGTAAATTTGGAGCAAGGGTTACTTACAGGCTCTATGCTGTTTTTAGCCAGGACCCAGACACAGAGTTACTCACTGGCCTGTGTCCCTTTCAGCCACGCATACACTCCATGAGCCAATGCAGAGGCTGTGCCAAGTGATTTCTACCTACTATGAGCTTATCAAGAGTCAACTGCTGCCTTCCAGCTTCCTTGTGCCTTTCCATGTCATCAGACCCTCCTGACAGCAGATAACAAAAAGCCTCCATCAGTCAAGCAAAGGGCCCTTTTGGAAGGTGTCTGGCCTGGAGCGATTAGTGTTTTCCAGCTGAGAGTGGCAGGCAGAGGCTTCTGCAGACAAATCCTTGTTTGAGGTGGGCTTGTGGAGTAGGCATGCTCTTAGAGAAGGGAGGACCTTTCACTCCATCCCTCTGTGTGCGTGCGTGCCAGGGTGAGTGAGGATGTGCAAGGCAGCCCAAACTGAGCCATCTTGGCTGAGAGGGCAGAAATGGATCTCAGTCTAGTGCCCACTAGATGCTTGGTGCTGTGCTAAGAGGTTTACAGACTGGAACTACCTCATTTGTTTACAAACATCGAAGGTGGGTCACACTTATCAGATGAGATGTCATCTCAGAGAGGTTCATTAAGATGTCCAGTGTCTCACAGCTAGTCCGTAGCAGAATCGGGTATGTCTAGTGAACATGGAGCCTCTAACCACCATAAGGAGTTCTCCATCCTTTGCCCTTTCGACTCCCACAGGACCCAAAACCTGCACTGTCTCAGGAGTTCATTCTCCTGACCACACTCCTGGGAAACCTATTCCCACACTCCTGGAATATTGCACACGAGCAGTGAAAAGATTTATATATAAAAAATCAGACCCTTCAAGAGCATTGTAGCTGTCAGAGAACTTATGAATGCACTTACAAGTGGTTTTATTTATTAATCTGTTGACTTTGAACATCCGCGAAACGAAAACAGAACAGACAGTGTACCAGGTGAAGAACATGACACAGCTTTTCACATGTGTTAAATTAGTCATTATGGGCACTGCACAGCACATTCGATTTATCAAACTGATCTGCTAGAAACTTTTTGAGGGAATTTCCTCATTTCAGTGAGACATTTTTCAAGCGGTTTTGCTCTTTTGCAGATAGCTTTTTTTTTTTTTTTATGACCAGTCTTCCATCCAAAATTTAATTCCTTCCTGATTTTATAACGTGGATTTCCTAAATCATTCTTCCTGAGTCATGACCTGGAGTAACTGGATATTCATGTGTGTTTGATCCAAAATCTCACAGATAAGGAAAAGTTATACAGGATGACATCCACGTGTAATTGACAAAAGACACATTTGCAAGAAAGGACCATAGCTGCCTGGCCTTTCAGCTTCTGTCCTTTGTTTACGCTGAAAATGAGGAAATGGGTAAGTTCTCAGAGCAGAGACATACGGGGAAAGGGTCAAAGAGCTAGTGTGGGAAACATCTGATCTCAAATAACTCCTCTGCCAGCAGTCAGTGGAGCCAGGAGGGGCTGTGCAAAGGGAGCCCTGCGCATAGTCTGGCCTCTCAGAGAGCTGGTGGGAGGGGACAGAAGCCCAGGTCTTTGGACCCTGCTTGAACCTTACAGCATGGAGGTTCAGGAGTCCTTCTCACTTGCCTGGGGAGCCTGAAGTGGAGATCTAGTTCAGAAAGAAAGCACATAAGTGCACACACACTCATACATGTGCACACACTGAAAAGGTCACACAGGAGCAGAGCAGCTGCACAAAGTGGTGAAGAGCAGGCCAAAAATGAAGACCAGTAACCCACAAGGGGAAGGAGCAGGAGGGCCGGGTTAGGAAGACCCTATTCTCAAAGAAACAGAAAAGAGTGGTGAGGATCAGGAGAGGGGGGTCGCAGCGCTCCCTGTGAAGGCACCCACAGCAGACAGAGGATGTGCAGATGTTGCCACATTGAGCAAAAATCTCCTATGGAAAATGAGAAGGAGACTGTCCCCCAGCCTGATGGGAAGGGGGAGTTGGGGTCCATTTATGGCATTTCACAGGGCTCCTGAGTGTATCTAATGTGGATTCTTGAGGCTGATGCTTTTGAGGGCCACCCAAGGGTGTCCAGGGGGTTTTCCAGGTGACGCTTGTGATAAAGAACCCGCTTGCCAATGCAGGAGAGGCCATTTTGATCCCTGGGTCCAGAAGATCCCCTGCAGCAGGAAATGGCAACCCACTCCAATATTCTTGCCTGGAAAATTCCATGGACAGGGGAGCCTGGCAGGGGTCGCAAAGAGTCAGACATAACTGAGCACACACAAGGCCATCCAGAGCTAACAAGGAGAGCTGCCCACTTGTCAGCGACATCGGTCTGCGGTCTGTGATATTCAGTGAGGTCTCTCCTCTCCTGATTTTCCACTGACATTAGTCCTGACAGTCCCTCACCTTCTGGAATCTTTCAAAGGATTGGTAAGGAAAAAATAATACCTACATTGTTCAAAGCCCACGCTTCTCTCCAGCTCCATTTCCTTGGGCACTAGGAGAACTAGAAAGAATGGGCTTCTCATCCAAGGTACCATCTGAGGGTTTGCTGATACCTTTAGGCAGCACACTCGGAACTCGGTGAACTTGACAGGATCTAGTCTGATTTGCCAAGTCCGGGGAGGGATTCCAGGGGTCAGGCGTGGCACTCAGATTTCCAGAGATAAAATTTAAACTTTCTCTCTCTTTTTTTCCCTTGCAAATGGTAGGGTAGGAGGAGGTTCAGGAGACAGGCCAGGAAACCCCCGGCCAGTGCGTTTAACATCTGGCGTGGGGGAGCTCTTGGAAGTCAGCTCAGAGGATGTGGTGGGAAAGCACCTGGCGTGGCGAGCCAGCTTCCACACGGGTGGCTGGGATCCGGGGTCTAGGAGGCCGAGCGGAACGAATCTGCTGGCTACACAGAACTCATGCTGCCCACACCTGGGGTTCTGACCTTGAACCCCATCAGACACAGGGCTGAAGAGAGTGAGGACCAGAACAGGAGTCTTAGAGAGGGAGGGGGCCCGTGGACTGGAGGACGCCTTAGCTGAGGGGGTGGGAGCTGGACATAGGAGCATTCCCCTTGGAAGGGGCTCAATCGCGAACACTTTGGGCCTCCCAACGGCCTCTGAGGTCTATGGAGGTGGGCTTCATGGGCCTCCAACAGAGTCTGGAAGAGCTGGGTGCAAACCTTGAGGCCGGGAGAAGGTCAGCCTGATGGGATTTAATGGGGTGGGGAGTGGTGGTGGTGTTCTTTAGCCGCTTAGTCGTATCTGACTCTTTGTGACTGCGTGGACTGTAGCCCACCAGGCTCCTCTTGTCTGTGGAATTCTCCAGGCAAGAATACTAGAGTGCCTTGCCATTTCCTTCTCCAGGGGATCTTCCTGACCCAGGGATCGAACCCATATCTCCTGCATTAGCAGGTGGATTCTTTACCGCTGAGCCACCAGGGAAGCCTGGGTAGTGCTGAGCCTGCAGCAAAGAGCACTTTGTGCAGATGGGGCTGAAAAGAAAGTGTGCCTGAGCCCAGCTGAGTTGGAAGGAATGAGGGAGAGGATGTGGGGATTAGCAGGGGACATTTATCACCACAACCCCTCTACATGGCAGCAGCTAGCAGAAGACAAGAACTTACCCAGTGGATAAGGAGGACAGTCTGACATTGCACCCTCCACCTGGGTGCAAGCCCTTTCCAGGAGCAGGTGCATAGGTTTAGTAAGGTCCCAGTTAGGTCCCAGTTCAAGCCCTGCACAAAGAAGGGGAAAGATGAGTCCTTCTTGAAAGCAGATCCTCTGGGTTGCATGGGGATGTGGTTTCTAGATTCTCAGGGCTGTGAACTGGGTGTCCTGCCTTCTCTTGGGCAACTCACCTTCTCTCTGGTGCCTGAGCCCTGCCCCCTGCCTTGGGCAGGGTTGAACTTGACCCTTCCTAAAAATAGGGCCTCCCAGGGCTCTCAGAAGGGGTCCGTGGCCATCCTGGGTTACCTGTTCACTTCCCAGGGTGCTTTGTGTTAAAACTAAAGTTTTTTCATGAAGTGTACTGCTGGGGGGAAGGATGAGAGAGAAGCAGCATCTTTAGGCCACCAGACAGCAGCAGCTTTGGCAGTTGGTGAAGATAGGCAGTCTAAGGGCCCAGCCTGTGCCCATAAATCAGCTGGAATCCTGTGCCCCAGTGTGTCTTATGCATTTTACAAAATCTAATACTGGTGTTTACTAATGCTACTTGCTCTAGTGATGTAGCAAGTCTGTTTAGAGATGGTTTTCTCTGAGCTGTTCCAAGGTGAGTTTGGATTATGTAGCAAAGAAAGCAGAGGTGATTCCAGGGCACATGTTTTTGCAATAAGAATAGACATTTTAAAAGATTTTTTAAAAAAGACATTTGGGAGAAGATCTTATGGAGGAAATGGGATTAGAACTGATCTGGAGACATAGGTTGATCTCTCCTTGTGGGAGAAGGGTACCTTGGATGGTGTGGGCATAGGTACATGGGCATGAACTCATGAAGTGGGCACAGAGGACAGTGAACGGCCAGCCTGTCCATCTGTTGCACCTACTTTATGCATTTATGTTGAGAATTTATGAGGAAGAAGCCTGGGGATTTGGATCATGTTATCAGAGTTCTCAAATATCAGAACTAAGATCAAAGATTACCCTGAGGACACCAATACTATAGGCTGCTCTGAGCACCTACTTTGGTCTCCTGCACTGTTCTCAACATTTAACACCTCTCATCTCATTTAAAGCCTTCCCAGGTGACACTTATGGTGAATAGCCCACCTACCAATGCAGGAGACATAAGAGTTGTGGGTTCAGTCCCTGGGTCAGGAAGATCCCCTGGAGGAGGGCACGGCAACCCACTCCAGTATTCTTGCTGGAGAATCCCATGGACAGAGGAGCCTGGAAGTCTACAGTCCATGGGGTTGCAAAGAGTCGGACATGACTGAATTGACTTAGCATGCAGGCATGTGTCTCATTTAAGGATACCACAGCTCCATACAATAAGCACTTTCCCCCCCATCTCCATTTTACTGATGAGGAAATCAAGGCTCAGAGAGACTGCGTCATTGGGGAGAATCTTTGAAAGTTTGAGTAGGGGGGCAGGTGAAAGGAAAGAACAGATCCTTTCCTCTATGAACCTTTACATCCATGAGTTCATTCAATGCACTTCACTGTACATGCCTAATTTCACTGACTCCTCATGACAACTCAGTGCGACGGACACCTTCTTAATTTCACTTAGGAAAACATCGAGGCTTGAGATTGATTTAGTGAATCGTCAAATGCTGCCTGCTGAGATGTGTCATTGAATGTGACTCTGTACCCAGTCCTGCCTTGTTCTGGAGTTATGCTCTTCCTCACCCCCTTGCTCTAACACTAATGTCCTTTCTTCCTTTGGTGTTTGTTTTGTATATTTGGATATATTGTTGTTTCTGATGCCACAGATCTCCTCCTGCCTGAAGGGTTCAGGTTTTTATTGGTACTGGTAATCGTCCATCCATGTTCCATGAATGGGTTATTGTGGTCCTGTGGTCCTCCTTCCTCTGTGGAGGAAGGTTTTCATAGGTATGTCTGCTTGCTGAGCCCTAGACTTCCTGTGTGAAGATGCAGGGCTCCGTGGTGTCCTGCAGTCTAGGTCTTGGCCCAGAGCTCCAGGCCTGGAAGGTGCAACTTTGAGTTCTGTGTTCGCTGTGAGAAACCATGATGTCACCAGACGGACCTGGGAAGGCAGAATTAGATGCCAGGGATGGGAAGAGGAGGAGACAGCATCACTGGGCAACTATTGGAAGAGAAGGGCCTCTGTGGAGACTGAGATGCAGAAGTAACCCCTGGTATGGGCATTTTGAATGAGAGTTTGACACTATCACTTTGGAAAGGGAACATCTAGAAGGGGGGAGAGGAAGTGGGGAGCTGGGTAGGCTGTTGGAGGGACAGATTCCCAGTCGGAGCCTGAGCTCCATCTTTCAGCACCTAACTTCTCAATTCCAGATGCTCTCCTTGGGGAGTTCTCTTGCTTTTTACTCTTGGCTCGGGCAGTCCACGCTTAATGAGAGCCAGAGGGGTCTTCTCACCATGGGAAGAGCCAACGTGGCATGGAGGTGAAGGAAGTGGGTAGGAAAGGGTGGGCTTGATTAGGGAGCTGATGTCAGGGGCCCTGCGATGGTAGTAAAATGTCTGAGTTCCTGATGGTTGAACTCCGAGGGGTAGCACCTGGGGGCAGAAATACATCTGAACCTTAGCCTCATCTCTGAACTGCTTGTGTCAGGAAACGTGAGCTGGAAATCGCCCCAGAACAGACAGTTCTCTGCTGATCCTCTCTCTTCACTGCTTCCAGAAGCAGCAGGGTGTCTTGTTTATTTATTCGTCTTGGTGGGAACACCGTGTCTTGGAGTCCTAGACCGCTACCTCTAGCCTAAGGGTGCACACGTGCCCTGGTTTTTGTTGAGCTTCAGCGGATACAGACCTGCAGGGACGCTTTGTTTAGCGGTCCACCGTGCCCGTGACTGAGGGGTAGGACGTGGGTCTCAGGACGGTCCTGGTTCCGTGCGATCTTTGTTCCTGAGGCCAGTCTTAGAGCCAGGTCAGAAATAAGTTTGCTCTTTGGAACTTTCTGGATCCTTGCCGATTTTCACTCATCTTTCTCTTCTTTTTACTGCTCCCTCGGCTTCCCTTCTTCCTCCCTCTTGGTAGTGTTTTTCTTGCTAAAGTCTCTAGCAGTGGCTTGGAGGTGCTTTTTGGTTCATTCGTTTATTTATTCCATATTGAGTGAGTACCTACTGTGTATTGGGCCCTGTGCTAGACCCAATTTACAAAGACAATAGGTCGGGATGTTGCCCTTTTGCCTTGAACATCCATTAGCACCCTTCAAAGGCCCTTTGCAAAGCCATCAGACTCTGAAAATAGCATGGGGTGAGAAGAGCCTTGGGATATGATATGGGCTAGGCTGCAGAAACATCAGAGTCTTAGACAAACAATCCCGGGGTCAGCCTCACCAAGGGGCAGTGACAGCAACAGACAGCGATGGTGTTCCTTCGACCTGGAATCCTTTTCCATGTCATTGTTTCCTGTTTGGTTGGTAACCTGGGACTAATTTAAACTTCCAGACCTCCAGGAGAAATTCTGCAGAGCTCTCCTGTTGGCTCTCTACCCTTGGAAATGTCTTCTCTTGGAAAATCCTTGACGTGGACCCAGGAGGTCCTCTTGTTTTCCGAGTCCGTAAATCATCCCAGCATTGCTTCTTAAGAGCAGTTGTTGGGACAGTGAGGCCATGCTCTGCTCTTCTGTGCAGGTGGAGAACTGGCTGGGTTGGCGGCAGACGACTGCAAAGGTCTGGCGCTGCCTGCGGACATGTTTACCTGTCATGCTCTCCTGCAGTGGGGATTTAGTTCCTCTTGCCCTGCCGTGCAGAGGCCTGCGGTGCGGGCAGGAGGAGGGGCGGGGCCAGGTCTGCGGTGGCAAAGGGACGTTCCCACTATTAGCAAAAGCAGGGGTCCTGCCCTCCTTCCCCTCTCAAAGAGGCAGAGCTGGCCTTCTATCTGCCTCCTGCTGCTTCAAAAACCCACAGTTGGAGATCCCGGAATATTATTCTTTTCCATTTAAAGACATTCCATTTCATGTGTAATTAAACGTGTGGTATCGCATTAATGTTTTCTTCTGAGTATTTTCTGGCAGCCTGAGACCCTGGGGTCTGGTGAGTGCAAAGAAAACACACACTTCTCAGAGAGCCGCCCTTCCTCTCCCCGTTCCCTCTTCCCTCCCTTTTCCTGCCAAGAATCTCCTTCCTCCTCTGCCTACAGTTGCTCTCAGGACTCACCTTGTAATTCGAGAGCCACCCAGGCTGTGGAGACCCTCTGTCCTTCTGTGGGGCGTCGGGGTCTTAGCTTTCCGACTTTTGGTGCATCCTCATCTCCAGAAAGCATCCTCACCGCCCACCTGGAGCTCAGGTGGTGACGACCAAGGGCAACAGGAGTGGGTGTTATTGGAAGAGCATCTCTGTCCTTATAGATGTGAAGTCAGTTAAAGAGGCAAGCTAGCAATGGTGGAAGGATGGCTCGGTGGCAAGGCCCACCTGCACCAGAGTTTAGAGTCCAGTGGGTCACTTCTAACAGCTGCGTGATCTTGGGCAACTGCTTCATCACCTTGAACTTCAGCTTCCTCATCTGTAGCACTTGGGGAGCAATGTACTATGTTGAAGAGCGTTGTGAAGAAGAGACAAGGCATCTCGAGTATTACTTAGCATGGTGCCCATCTTTGGAATAAGTACTCAGTCCATGGCATTTTCATTATTAATAAGGGCAAAGGGGATGACAGTGAGCTAAAAGGGACAAGGGCGGCGTGAGATGGAGTCGACAGGGAAAGATCCGAGAGGCTTCAGCACAGAGCCTAGGAACCAGTTGTTGTTATTATTGTTATTTTAGTTGCTAAGCCATATCCGACTCTGCAACCCCATCGACTGCAGCCCACCAGACTCTTCTGTCCATGGGATTCCCCAGGCAAGAATACTGGAGTGGGTTGCCATTTCCTTCTTCAGAGGATCTTCCCAACCCAGGGATCAAATCCACATCTCCTACATTGGCAGGCAGATTCTTTAGCACTGAGTCACCTAGGAAGCCCAGGAACCAATTAGGAACTTGGTATTACAATGGGCCAAGGAAGAAGGGAAGGCAGGGTGGTTAGAAAATCCATCAGGGCTCAGCTAAGGGAACTTATGGGCAGCCCTGAGGGGCGCTGCTTCTGTGTCCCCCAGGTGACAGCCTTCAGGGAAGGACAGTGTCTGCACAGCGTGCACACCTGGCTTCCTAGGACAGTAACTAACCAAAGCATCAAGTTGGCCAGTGAATTTCTCTTAAGACATTTTCAGTCTGACCAAGGGAGCATGTGGCTTTGGGGGACTGACTTTACTGTTGACATACAGCAGAGTCAGGATCACCATTATTTATAGCTGCTGACCCTGGGAGATCTGGTTTTTCTCTATTGATCAATAGCAATCTTTAGTAGGTAGCTGTCACTGCCTTTGATGTCTTTATTCCATTGTTTGACAAACCTCTTTGAGCAAACTATTTTGGACTTGAAGAAAAAAAGGGTTGGCCATCATGGTGGCTTGTTCAGATAGGCTGCCAGTGACTCCCTGATCACTGTTGGCTCCTCCCCCCCACCCCCGTGCAAACTCATGCCATTTTATTTCAGAATATCACTGCACTTCTCCAAGTTTCTTCCCAAGCCACTATTTGTTCACAGGTAGATTGAGCTCTTTGATAAAAGCAAAATCTTGAAGAAAGGAAGGAAAAGTTCTCTTGTGAAATGTCCTATACGTTTCAGATATTTTCTATTATCTCTTTGACTTAAATTTTATTAAATCAGTTCCCTCAACAACTCTGCCAAGTAGATATTGAAGGTTCCCATTCTACATATGGGCTTTCCAGGTGGCACAGTGGTAAAGAACCTGCCTGCCAATCCAGGAGACGTAAGAGATGTGGGTTCAATCCCTGAGTCGGGAAGATGCCCTGGAGGAGGTCATGGCAACTCACTCCAGTTTCTTGCCTGGAGAATCCCATGAACAGAGGAGACTGGAAGGTTACAGCCCATAGGGTTGCAAAGAGTTGGACATAACTGAAGCGACTTAGGATGCATGCATATATCTACCATTATTTTTTAAAAATATTTATTTGGCTGAGCAAGGTCTCAGCTGCAGCATGTGGGATCCTTGTTGTGGCACACTGAATCTTTAGTTGTTGCCGCAAGTGGGATCTAGTTCCCTGACCGGGATCGAACCCCAGGCCCCCTGCATTGGGAGTGCAGAGTCTTAGCCACTGAACCACCAGGGAAGTCCCCACAGGATGAGGATTTCTGATGAACCAGCTGTCCTGTGGGAACAGGAGCCTATCTAGGTGGCTTGCTGTATGGGAACCACTGGTGATTTTCCCAGAAAAAGGATTTAGGGGAGAGCCAGCCCATTTCCATTTCCCCAAGACTGCTCCTCACTGTGTACCAGCCCTTGCTCTCTTGGGCAGCCCCCTCGGTGCTGGAGGCTGGGAGGTCTTCCCATGGTCTGGGATCTGCATCCTCTCTCCCCTCCTTCCCTGCCTGGGTCCCCTCTTCCCCTGCCTGGGTCCTGCCTCCTCCCCTGCCTGGGTTCCCTCTTCCCCTCCCTGGGTCCCCTCCTCCCCTCCCTGGGTCCTGCATCCTCCCCTCCCTGGATTCTGCATCCTCCCCTGCCTGGGTCCCCTCCTCCCCTCCCTGGGTCCTGCATCCTCCCCTCCCTGGGTCCTGCCTCCTCCCTTCCCTGGGTCCCCTCCTCCCCTGCCTGGGTGCCCTCCTCCCCTGCCTGAGTCCTGCATCCTCCCGTGCCTGGGTCCTCTCTTCCCCTGCCTGGATTCCCTCCTCCCCTCCCTGGGTCCTGTATCCTCCCCTCCCTGGGTTCTGCATTCTCCCCTGCCTTGGTCCCCTCCTCCCCTCCCTGGGTCCTGAATCCTCCCCTGCCTGGGTCCCCTCCTCCCCTGCCTGGGTCCTGCCTCCTCCCCTTGTGACCCAGACTCTGCTGGGCTGGCCAGCCAGGCAGTAAAAGGAGATTGATGCCCTCGCCTCCTAGGAAAATCCATCACTTTTTGGCGTGTGGGTCAGATGGCTTCACCAGAGGCAGCTCTGAGCTTCGCAGTGTGAGCTAAAAATAAACACACCAAAAAGGTCCAAATAGCCATGTGGGCGTCTGAGATGGAAATGGCCCACTTCCGCCACTCCCTGAGGGGCCGCACGGCGCCCTTTCCTCCCACACTCTTCCCCATCTACACCCTTCTCCTGGGGGCCTCCGGGGTGGGTGGGTGGAGGAGGGCTCCTACTCTTTCACTTGGGAGATGCTGCCTTCCATCCAGGAATGGACGGGGAGAAAGAAGTCAGGCCGGAGTAGAGGAAGCAGGGAATTGGAGGACTGAGCTTCTGGGGACCGACTGTCTCCTCCACAAAGCGGAGAGAGACTCAGAAAGGCGGCTTCAGGTAACAGAAAGCACACAGACTCAGGAGCCAGAAAAAGAAGAGCAAGTCCTTTGGCTACGTCTTAGCTCCGCCAACTTGGGAAAGTTACCCGCCTGCCTCTGTGTTCTCATCTGTGAAAGGGGTGCAATCACACCTACCTCTCAGCGTTATCGTGAGAATGGCATGTGGAGCAGATAACAGGACTGGGAACCCATGAATCCCTTTACCTACGTCTTCTTCCCCTTTGGTTCAGAGAAAGAAGCTGTGCGGACAGAGTTCTGGGATCCCGAGTCTTGTTGGTACACAGGGTTCTCCACATGCAAGTGATTAGTTTTATGCGTTTGGCCCCAGTCCAGCCTCTCCATCTCCGAGGATCCCACGTTACCTCGTGGAGTTCTTATCCCCACGGCTGGAGGGAGGTTCTCTCTTGGGGAAGGATTTATGGTGGGATGGAGTCTGTTTTGATTTTCTATTCCTTCTGCTCCCCCTCCTCAGGTCTCCTCACTCCATCTGTGGACTAAGCCTAAGTATTGGCCTCAAAATACTTGTCCCTGCAGATGACTAGAGTCCAGCAATGTTATCCTGAAGCACTGCATGTTTCCATGTCTCTGAAAGAGATCCACTGGCAGACTGGGGGTGGACATGTTAGTCCATGGGTGGCTTCTGCTTCATGTTTGCAGAGGGCAGATGAGCTCCCAGTGTCATGGCCACTTGCTCTCAACCACGTTCAAGGCCTGCAGCTGTCAAGTCTGTGACCTCCTGAGGCTGGGGGTTGGCAGCTGCCTTGGGGCTCCTGTGTGTGCTAAGTCGCTTCAGTCATATCCAACTCTTTGTGACCCCATGAACTGTAGCCACCAGGCTCCTCTGTCCATGAGATTTCCCAGGCAAGGATACTGGAGTAAGTAGCCATTCCCTCCTCCAGGGGATCTTCCCGACCCAGGGATCGAACTTGGTTCTCTTATGTCTCCTGCATTGGCAGGTGGGTTCTTTACTATTAGCGCCACTTGGGAAGCCTGGGCACTTAACTCCTGAGATTTGGAGGAAGCATTGAAAAAAGGCCCCCCTCTATGCTGCTGCCACAAGACTTGTCTGAATCTTCCAAGGCTTGTGATTCTTGCTGCCGAGGGAGGGAGAGGAGATGGAGGGTTCTGAGCCATGACTCAGGTTCAGCAGCTGGAAAACGGGGCCCTGCCCTCCATAGACATTCTCCCTTCTCATTCTGGACTCACTGTGGCAGAGAGTCAGAAGCTGGGGAGGAGGGTGGTGAGCTGGTGAGAGCACCCAGCTCAAAGTTGGACTTAAGGACCCAGGAATATATGGTTGTCCAAATGGTTCTTTTGAGTTTTCTGTAATATCTTATGGAAAAATGCAAATGAACTTTTTGGCTAGCCCAGTATATACCGTGGGCTTACCAGATGGTGCTAGTGGTCAAGAATCCACCTGAAATTCAAGAAACAAAAGAGATGCAAGTTGGATCCCTGGCTTGGGAAGATCCCCTGGAGAAGGAAATGGCAACCCACTCCAGTATTCTCACCTGGGAAATCCCATGGACAGAGGAGCTTGGCGGGCTGCAGTCCATGGGATCACAGTCAGACACAACTGAAGTGACTTAGCATGCACAACAGCCCTGAGGCAGCTGCCAACCCCCAGCTTGGCACGACTGAGTAGCTAAGCACATAGCATATCCGGTAGCCCTGTCTTTGTAGAGGAGTGTCCCGAAAGTAAGGAATCTGGAGAGTCGTGGTCTCCATTGTGAGGATGAGGGCTGGAAGCTCTGAAGAGGGGCTTGATGAGGCCATACAGGTAAGTCCAGGATTGCAGGCCTCCTCCTGGTCTTCGAGTGGTGATGCCTGACTCATATCTGTGGGTGTGGAACTTGTTGAGGCCAGTCTGCTAAGGTGAGCATCAGTCATCAGCTGGCGGAATCCTTGCCCCACCCACGTCAACCTATTCCGCTGGTTCTCAAAGAGGTGTCCTGGGCCAGCAGTACCAACATCACCTTGGGAATTTGTTAGAGGAGGCAAATTCTCAGGCCTCAGCCTGGACCTCCTGAATAGGAATCTCAGGAAGAAGGGCTGAGTGACCAGTTTTCATAAGGCTTCTAGGTGATTTTATTTTCATCCTGTTGCAATGTTGTTGGAGGCTGGGGTTGGGGAGGGGTCTGAGGCCAAAGAGGGCTTTTTCATAAGAGGCCTTGCCACTCTGACCTGTCCTGGTGTTCAGGATTCACGCCCCATTTCAACCACCAGCTGGCAATTCCTGACTTGGCCCTCATTTTCCCTTCATCAGTAATGATGAAAACACCAAAACACACATGGTTTCAGAGGACTTGAAGGTTTACAAACCTTTACACATAATAGCTCCTGTAACAGGTAAGTGGAACTTGGGTTATATGATACTCCTGACCCATTTTACAGATGAGGAAACTGAGACTCAAGATGTTTTGTGAGGTGGGCAAGCCCATAGTTGGGGAGGAGCCAAGGCCTGATCCAGGCGCCCTTGACTCCCTATTCCTAGTCAGGCCTGTGGGCTCAGAGGGGCAGGCATGGCCTTAGGAAGCTACCACCCTGTTAGCACCCCCTCTCCATGCTTAGGCCCCACCCGGACGCTCACCTTTTGGTACCTGTGTGTCATCAATAGTCACCTGGGAATGATTGTACAGCGATGAGCAGATGGTCTCCCGGAGAGGTCCTGACTTCTCATTTTCTCTTGGTGGGACACCCTTAGCCTTCCCCTTCAAGGCCAAAATATCCCATTCCTCAGAGGCTGGGAAACAGCAGCAAAGGGTGTGAAAAGGGAACCGATTTTTTATTCCCTTTCTGTAAAGATGGGGGCAAAGCCCTGCCGCATGTGGTAGCTCCCCAGCCACCCCATGGCCCGGAAGCCTGCAGGTATGTCTTACTGAGAGGAAAGAAAATGCTGTGTAAATGCTTCTGCCCACAGATCCCGGAGAGCAGGTCATCTGGGACACAGCAGGGCTACCAAGAATTCTGATAGGAAAAAAAAAAAAATTGTGTAATCTGTTATAACAAGAATCGCCCCTCCAGCCCCCGCTAAGCAAAATGCTAACCAAGGCCCTGGGAGCCACATCCCTCTGTTCTGGTCCTGTGTCCCCTCGCCCTGGGGGACAGTCTGCCCTGGTCCTCTGTCTTCAGCGTTCATTTTTTTTGACGAGGTCATTTGAGACAATGCTCTTTCCTGGCTCTGTAATGTTCTTCATAAAGTGAATGCAGGTATTTAATGGGCTTCTGCCTGTTGAACGATGAATGGAAAGGTCGGTGAGTAATCTCCGGCTGGCTCCCCCCGTCGTCAGCCCACTTCTTGTACGATTCTTTCGAAGCATTCTTTCCAAATAGGTGGGAGGCCTGAGGTCACAGCTTTGCTTCCTCCTGGCTGACAGACTTTAATTAGGTTGCTAAATTAGCCGAGATGGTAGCAGTCCTTCTCTCTCTCTGCACAGATCCTGGTTCTGGGGAGGTCTCTGGACTTGATTTTCTTATTTCATTGGTTTCTTTTTTTTTTTTTTTTTTGTCTCTCAGGGGAGAGGGATTCTCATGTAGAGGCTTCCCCCAGATCATTTTAACTTCCACTTTATGGATTCTGTCGTGAACCAGACACTTTGCTATAGGAGCATTATAGACATTATAACAAGAGCCAGTATGGTGTGTGTGGTGTGTGTGTGTGTGTGTACCAAGACCCTGGGCTAAACTCTTCATATGAATTATCTCATATAATCTTCCCAAGAATTCAGAAAGGAAGGTATTGGTGTTCATTCCAGTTCACAGGTGAGGACATCGAGGCTCTGGACTAAAATAACTTTCCCAAGTTCCGAAACCTGCAGGGAGGAGGAAACAGGGTTCAAACCCAATTTTTGGTCACCCAGAGCAGCTCATGGACCCACAGCACGCAGACATCACCTGAGAATTTATTAGAGATACCTTCTCAGACCCAATTGAGTCAGGACCCGTGCGATGCCCAGAGGACTCCTGTGCTCAGTGCTTATAGCCGGTTATGCCTGAATCCTGGGTATTAAAGACTACTGGCTCTGGTTTCCCGGTTTCCAGCCAAGGCAGATATGATTTAGAGAGCTTCAGGGCTAATCAGTTAAAGCCGAGATTCGATTCTGGGTAAGACTCAAATCACTGCGTGTTGCCCATTTTTACAGCCAAGGTAAGATGCTGGAGCTCGTCTGGCCCCGCCGTGGCCTCCGAGGCGGAGCTCCCTGCCCTGGACCCCTGTTTTCCCCAGACCCCTGAGCCTCCAAGGAGAGAACGAGCACCCGAGACTAACCTGGCTGCTCTCCTCTGTCCCTTCCCGCAGACGTGCAGCACATTAAAAGGAGAGACATCGTGCTGAAGCGAGAGCTGGGCGAGGGAGCCTTTGGAAAGGTCTTCCTGGCCGAATGCTACAACCTCAGCCCCACCAAGGACAAGATGCTCGTGGCTGTGAAGGTAATGCTCAGAGGCATGTGGGCCCCAGGAAGGAAGAGGGGTGTGGCTGTTGGCCATGGGGGTGGGAAAGAGAGGCTCGCTCCATTCTGGAAGATGGTATCAATGAACATTATCAGATGCAATCAAAATGGTATAAACTAATGTAATCAGATGCGCTTGCTCCAAGGTTCATGAAGTTTCCTCTGGACCCTTTGGCTTCAGAGGTCACGAACTGTGACACACAACGGAGGGCTGTGCCTGAGGTGCAGCTGGAGGGATAAGCGATGCCCGTGATGGACCCTGGTTTTATTCTGGAGGCTCTGGGCTCACCCCTGTCCCCCGCTGACCCTCTTCCCTTCTCAGGGACTTTACAGGTTGTCCTGTCCCTGCCCAGAAAGTCATCTGATCATTTCTCCCGAGTACAGTTGCATGAGGGGTGGGTTGCTCATGGAGGCCCCGAGAGCCACTGCTCACAGCAGCAAACTTCACAGGGAATAGGAGGTGGGCTGGTGGAGGGGTCAGGTGCTGAGCCTAGGGAGGAGAGTGGGTGAGGTTGGAAGACATGCTCAGCTACCTCCATGGGATCCAGGTTCAGCCCCCAGGGGACAGCATGCCTGAGGGCTACTGTCTCCTGGCAGCTGCTTACTTAGGTCCAGGAACCACAGGGGTTTTGTGTTGCTGAGGTAGCTGAGCAGATTTGCAGCTGGAGCCGAACAGCCTGGGGCAATAGGCAAAAGACTTTGCTACTGCTAGTTACCCTCCCCCACACTTGCTACAGGTTCTGTCAGTCTGTGTTGGACAAATCTTTGAACCTGATTGACACAGGCAAGAATCAAGTAGCCTCCCTGAGGCACCCACAGATCTGGGGAGCCTTGCTCTGGAGCATGGAGTGGGCTCTGCAAGGGTGGGTGTGGTGAGCAGGCCTCTGAGGCTGGAGTGAATTCTGCTCCATGGACAGAGGACTGGGAGCTGAGATACCCTCCCCACTAGGACTCTTGCCAGGGCCTCGAAAAGTCCCTCTTTAACACTGAGGGCTCTGACTGAGCCACTCTCTTGATGGAAGCTGAATGTTTCTGTGGCTTTGGGGATCTCTGTCTGCTGTGTCTGCAGAGGGTAAGTGCCCTCGGTAGATGCAGAGAGTGATGTGTGGGCTACAGACATAGAATGGGAATCAGAGGCCTGGGTGGGCATCTAGCCATCACTGATTAGCAGTGTGACCTTGATGTTTAATCTCTTTGAGCCTCAGTTTCATTATCTGTATAATCAGTTCAGTTTAGTTGTTCGGTTGTGTCTGACTCTTTGCAACCCCATGGACTGCAGCATGCCAGGCCTCCCTGTCCATCACCAACTCCTGGAGCTGCTCAAACTCATGTCCATCGAGTCGGTGATGCCATCCAACCATCTCATCCTCTGTCGTCCCCTTCTCCTCCTGCCTTCAGTCTTTCCCAGCATCAGGGTTTTTTCTAATGATTCAGTTCTTTGTATTAGGTGGTCAAAGTATCGGAGCTTCAGTTTCAGCATCAGTCCTTGGTGATATAATAGCTCTTCTTTACAATTTTTGTGATTAAATTATATGACATGGAAAATGTTTCATATACTGCTTGGGCTATAGTAAATGTTAGGAATGAGTCATTGCTATTTGTTTTTGTCAACATCATTATACTTTGTTTTTAAGTTTCTTTTGTTCATTTTGTTGTTTAGTCTCTAGGTCATATCTGACTCTTTCATTATCCTATGGACTGTAGCCCTTCAGGCTCTTCTGTCCATGAGATTTTCCAGGCTAGAATGCTGGAGTGGGTTTCCATTTCCTCTTCCAGGGAATCTTCCCAACCCAGGGATCAAACCCACATCTTTTGCATTCGGGCGGATTCTTTAGCACTGAGCCACCGGGGAAGCCCTTTGTTCGTTTACTTATTTATTATTTATTTTTTGACTATGCGGAAGGTGAGATTTTAGTTCCCTGACCAGGGATGGAAAACTGAGCCTCATGCAGTGGAAGTGCAGAGTTCTAACCATTGGACCACCAGGGAAGTCCCAGCATCATTATTCTTGATGTTGATAGTAGCCAAGTGTGCTTAGACATGTGACATATGACCTGCCAAGCTTACATTGACCATCTGGAATAGGGGTTGTTGAACTTCTTCTCTAAAAGCCAGATAGTAAAAGTTGTAGGCTTTGAGGACCGTAGGCACTTCCTTACAGCTACTCAATTCTGCCCATGTAATGGGAAAGCAGCCTAAACCATACATAAATAAATGGGGGTGGTGGCTGTCTTCCAATGCATTTTTATTTTTTATAAGAGTGGATATTGCCTGTCGACCTCTGCTCTAGAAAATAAATAAGGAACTAGCGTATTGTCCCATAAAAGGCTAATGCCTATTGTTGCTGGCTCTCTTACGAATAAACTTGCTAAGTGTGTCTCCATAGACGTGGGGTGGTCAGAGGAGCAAGGGTGTCTTTAAACTGCTTGGACCAGGAGTGTGGACTTGTACCTACACTTAGAATCTACCCTGCCCTAAAATGTTTAATTTATAGGATGACACTCCTCTACTGGGTGTTCCAGCATCCGTCTGGGGACTGGTGAATGAAACTGAACAATTTTGTGCTTAGAGCAGGAAATGAAATGATGTCGTCAACCCTGGGAAGCATTTCCCACTGAGTGTTGTGGTGTTAAAAGGGCAGTGCCCAGACTGGGTAATGCAGAAAATGTGTTTCTGTTTTCACCCTTTTAAAACGGTTTCCTTTCCTCCTTGGGTCTGGGAACCTTGAGGACATGAATGTTCTGGGATTTTATGCCATTTGCCGCCTGATGGAGCCGCCCAGCGCCCAGCCCCTGGAGAAGACGCTCCTTTTCTCCGGAGAACAGCCAGGAAATGGTGCTTCCTGCTTCTCATCCTCTCTAGATTTTACTCCTTTCTTCAGACTCCTTCCCATTGAGTCTGTTCTCAGGTTGAGGCAGAGTAATTGTGGACTTCCCGAGAACACATCCAAGAATAACCCCAAATTAAGTTTTCCCACAATTGTGGTTTTTAAAGCGAGATTTTTTTTTTTTTTTGCCCAGCAATTGCTATGGTGGAAACAAAGAACAGAAACCCCAGTCTCTGTTCTGAAGACTGTTGGGGAGACAACAAGGGAATACCCATGAGAGAAACAGAGAGCAGAACGAAGCAGTGTGATTTGTATGTGTGTGTGGTGTAAGAGTGACATTAGAAGCGTTTTAAATTTTTGATATTTTAAAATAGGTGGTGCCACCCTGAAATAGTTATTTGACAAGCAATAGACTTGCTCAAAAGAGTTTCCTCTGACAAATAGCTGATAAGAATATGAGAAAGGTGTCCAGCATTATTCATCATCAGAAAAATGCAAATTGACCCAGAAGGATATACCGTGGTACGTGAAGCAGAATGGCTAAGCAGCAGTGACCAAACAAAGTGCTGACAAGGATTTGGAGCAATCACAAATTTCATACTCTGGCAAAGGTATAGAGTAGTCTGTTTTGAGAAACAGTTTGGTATTGTATAACATTACCATCTGTGGGACCGAGCGTTTGCACTCTAGGTCTAGACCTGACAGGTAATCTATCTGTCTATCCATATAACTTACATGTGTCTGTCATCTATATCTGTTAATCTGCCTCACTTGTACCTACCTATCTATCTATCTAACGTATGCATCTGTCTAATCTGTTTATCTAGTCTCTCTACCTACCTACCTATGTATATATCTATCCTCTATATCTGTTGATCTCTCTGTCTCACCTCTATCTATCTAATTGCCTATTTATCTATGGAGAGATATGTTTAAGAATGTTCATAAGCACTCTTTACAGCAGCCCAAAGCTGGAAACAACCCGAGTGTCCATCAGTAGCAGCACGGACAAATAAATGTGGTATACTTTCAGTGGGAAACTCTTCAACAAGGAAAATGAATGAACTACAGCTACATGCAACAGCTTGGAAGAATCTCAAAATCAATGTTGAATGAAAAAAGACAGATACAGAAATATATTATATATGCATAGATACATGTGTGATTTCACTTATTTAAAATTAAAAAAAATAAGTAAAACTAAGCTCTAGTGTCTAGGGATATATGTAGTTCTTCACATGTAATAAAATGTGTTTCAGAATATTAATAAAATTTGAAATTGAAATATCTCCACTCTAATAAAAGAAAAAGGAAATGGAAAGTAGCAAAACCCCTGGACTGGAAAAGATGATGTGAAGTGACTCTGAAGGTGTTGGGAAGTGTTGAGAACTGTGAATGTTCTGGCCATCTAGATCCTTCCCTCCTATCCAACTCACAGCCCCACTGACACCCAGAGATGGGAGTGAACACGAGACGTGGTGTACATAGATGGGAGACTGGAAAAGGGAATGTCTTCAGATTTGGTGGGGGCGAAGAAGGAGATCGGAAGGGAAAACTCCAGCTCTTCTCATTGCACTATGATGCTACAGGAAGGGACTAGCCAGCCACCTGCCTGGCTTCAGGGACTCCTTGGCAACCCCATCTCCCTAAACTAACAGTTGGCAGCAGCAAGGAACCCCTGCTCCCTCACATGCCCCTGGCTGGTGAGTGACCCATCATGAAGTTTGCCAGCTTTGAAGAAGATGCTGAGAGGCACACGAGAGTCTCTGAACTGATTTTTCTCTTCAAGATTCCTCTCTTGGCATCTCTTTCCCAATTGCGTCAACCCCTGGGGACCTGGGCCACTTGCAGCTCTGGACTCCAGTTGCCAAAACAGACCCCTTGCCAATTATACAGGAACTTCAGGTTTGATCTGGGACAGCTGGAAAGCCCACCTAAAGGTCGAGAAAGAACTGGCAGAAGAAGAGGTGCAGGAAGACTAACAGAGACAGCAGTTGCTTTGTGCCCCATCTCCCAAATGTGTAACTCCTAACTGCCCTGCAGTGTAGGGCGCCGGCCTTAGGGATGCTGGCTGGCACTGCTCGAGAGCTGAGAACGGAAATATCCAATGGCTGCCAATGGCGTCTGGACTGTGAGAGAGAATGATTTACAGAGATGGAGAGTGGCCATTTGGCTGGCCCCAAATTTGATCTGCTTTTCCCTCTCATAAATCCAGGGTTCACATAAATCTTCGTATTCTCCCATCCCACCCATGCTGGGTTCCTTTTCTTCCCCTCTTCTTATGCTTCATGAAAATAAATAAATCATTGGCAGTCATCCTATACATACCCACACCCCAGCTCATGCAGCGGGTCACCAAGAGAGGTTTCCTGTCACCATGACCCTCTGCCTTCTTCTGTACCAAAAAAGCTTTGCACACATCTTTGTTCTGGTTGGATGTAAACCCAAGGCAACTGATGCCTTTATTATCAGGTAGCTTTTCTGAGAAGGCAGCCAGAGGTGAAGCAGAAAGCACAGGAGATAAGAGCTGGTAAAAATCAGCAATGGACCAGGGGCCCTCCCACTTCCCTTTGACCTTGGCCCGCCCTAAGCCTGGCATCCTTTATTCTGCTGGCAGCCCACACTCTTCACCTTTCCTGACCCTCTCCTCTGCCCTTTCACATCTTTTAATTTCTGTGCCCACCATTCCCCTGGGGAACCTGTCCATTGACTTAATTGATAAATTAACTCAAGCAGGTAAGCTGGACAGGAATGTATCCTGGACTTCATGCTCAAGCTATTACTTCTCGAATGATCTTTGGCAAATCACTTCCCTGTTCTGGACCTCAGTTTTCTCACCTATAAAATGGGAAAGCTGTATGAAGTGGCTTCCAACACTGTGGTCAACATTAGGATCATGTATTCCAACAGATTTTTGGTGAAAACTCCAAGTGTTGAAAGAAGGGTGGTGTTTGTTGACATTGGAGTGGGCCTTGATCGCTGGCTGAGAGACCATGGCCCTAGAGGCATTGCCATTGAACTTTGAGACATCAAAGAAGCCCAGCACCAAGAGATCACTGTGGTCTAGTTAAACTCTTAGCTTCTGTCATTTAAGATGTGTGAATGTGTGCTGATCCCCAACAGGATGCAGCATCAGTTTTTCCAACACCAGAAGTGAGCAGGTGGAAACCAATGATGCTATCTAGGGCCCTTTTAAAGCTGTGAGTCCATCATCTCTAATGTATGCTAATGACTGATGGAGGTTTGGTGGGCCCCCTCGATACAATTTTCACACATTCACATTCCTGCAGCGCTGTAAGCCAAGGTACCTCCGTGGATTTCAGCTAACGGGGGTTGCCGTGGCAAGAAAAAGATGTCTGGCTAGGGAGGATTTTCAATAGTAGCATCATCTATGGAGGAACTTAGTCGGCCTAAATAACCAGAAAAGGCCAGAAACTGGCAGAGGGAATGAAAACCAATCTCCTGTTAGATTCTCACTGCCCTGAAAATGACATGTGAAGTGCACACCCATTCCTTCATTGCCTCATGTCCTGTCTCTTGGGGTTACTAAACTTTGTCAATTGAAGCAAGTGGATTTTTGGCTCCATTTGCCTTCTGATCTCATGGGGAGGGGAAGGAAGGCTGAAGCCATATGTGAACACACCTGCCCAGGCGGCTCCTCCTGCAGGAATGACCCTCCCCATCACAGTTCATCATTCGCCATGGCCAACATGGCTGCACTCCCAGGGCAGTGCCCCATTCAGGGTCCCTTGCATGTGCTCTGGTCTCACCCTTCCCTTCTGGTCTTAGAAAGCCTATGTTCACTGACAAACTTTTTTTTAACTCTTTACTGAGTTTGTTCCAACATTGCTTCTATTTTATGTTTTGTTTTTTTTTGGCCACGAGGTATGTGGGATCCTAAGTCCCCAACCAGGGATCGAACCTATGTCCCCTGCATTGGAAGGTGAAGTCTTAACCACAGGACCACCAGGGAAGTCCCTGGATAACCCTTTTGAGCATTGCTCTTCCATTTATCTTCCTGGGTCCCAGGGCAAGGGGCCTGGTCTAGTGCTTCTCCTGAATACTGGATTCTCTAAAAGGGGCCGAGGTGTGACATTTCCATGGCCACCAGCTGCCCACCATCCCATCCTACCCTGGGATTTAACGGGGTAGGCCAGGTCTGCCCCAGGCCCTAGTCCTGGCTGGGTCCTGGGGCTTCTGCCCATTGAATGCCATTCCCACAGCTGTAGTCCCCCTTACCCCCCAATTCTTCCATCTACAAGGAGAACGAAAACGCCTTTATAGAAGCCAAAGTGTTCATGTGCGTGCATGTGTGCTAAGTTGCTTCAGTTGTGTCCGACTCTTTGTGACCCCACAGACTGTAGCCCACCAGGCTCCTCTGTCCATGGGATTCTCCAGGCAAGACTACTGGAGTGGGTTGCCATGCCCTCCTCCAGGGGATCCTCCCTACCTCTGCCTCACCAGGGATCGACCCACATCTCTTATGTCTCCTGCATTGGCAAGAGGGTTCTTTACTGCTAGCACCACCTGGGAAGCCCTGTTGTTTCTCTACAAATATTCACCTCTTCACAATCTAAAATCAAGGAGTAGAAAGAGTAAGGAAACTTAATTATGTTGTCAGCCTGATTTTGGATGGGCTGTGGGTATAGGCTCGGAGAAGGCAATGGCACCCCACTCCAGGACTCTTGCCTAGAAAATCCCATGGACAGAGGAGCCTGGTAGGCTGTAGTTCATGGGGTCACTAGAGTTGGATACGACTGAGCGACTTCACTTTCCCTTTTCACTTTCATGCATTGGAGAAGGAAATGGCAACCCACGCCAGTGTTCTTGCCTGGAGAATCCCAGGGATGGGAAGCCTGGTGGGCTGCCGTCTATGGGGTCGCACAGAGTTGGACACGACTGAAACGATGCAGCAGCAGCAGCAGCAGTGGGTATAGGCTAATTTGCAAAGTTAAAACAATTGGGGGCAGTGGTTTCCCCACTGTTTTAATTGTGAGACCATTTCTTCGAGGAACTCTTAGGGGATGGGGGTTGTCAGGTATCCCACCTCCCAGCTCCCCTCCTCCTCTGTCATTCACACTAATCTCAGAGGAAGGCTAGGGCTTCCTAGCTGGCAGATGTGACATAGATACCAGAAAGTTGGCTTTTGTTTCTATAAGGTTCACAGCGCTGAAGGAAGCACGAGTCAGGCCTGGCTTTTGTGACTTAGTCTGATGGTCTTTAAAGCTCGATTAAGATCTTACTTGTTGGGGATCAGCATTGTGTTTGGGATGGGCACCAGCTTTCTTCCCAGGAAGGAAATAGACAAGCCCCTGCCCTCTAGTTGCTAATAACCAATGTCCCATGCTGTTTCCAGGCCCTGAAGGACCCCACCCTGGCAGCCCGGAAGGATTTCCAGAGGGAAGCCGAGCTGCTCACCAACTTGCAGCATGAGCACATCGTCAAGTTCTACGGGGTGTGCGGGGATGGGGACCCCCTCATCATGGTCTTTGAGTACATGAAGCATGGAGACCTGAACAAGTTCCTCAGGTATGCCAGGACGGCCACCCCCTCCTGTCATTCCCATTGCACCCCTGGGGTTCTCTCTGGAGCCAGAAGTCCCGTTGCTCCTCCGAACACTTCAGTCTGGGGATTAGAAATGAGAAGCAACCTTTCATTCTTCTACATTACCTCCTGAGCAATTGGATGCGGGCCTTTGCCCCTGATTTCTCAGGAGGGAAGTTGAGGATGCTATGAAAAGTAACCTGCGGATTACTTTCAGGTAACCTGCATTCCAGGTCTGGAATGGCTCCAAGGAGGGAGCCCAGAGGGACTGCCAGTGTGTAACTTCCAACTTTAAGATTCTAAAGGGCCAGTTTTCCCCCTGATGTTCTGAATAGCTTTCTGACCTTATGTCTTATGTTCTCACTTGCAAAGTGAGGCTAGTCCCTACCACACCTCCTGAAAGCCTCCTTGTCAGAGACTTTTTGATGATGAATAAGAAAGGACAAGGTTACAAACTCATGGGGAGACAGATGGTTGAAAAAAAGGGCAGATTTTCCCCCAGATAAATTTAGAACTGTGCTATCCAGTACAGTAGCCATATATGGCTATTTAAATTTAAATCTACAATGACTAAATTTAAGTAAAATGTAAAAATTCCTCTGTCTCTCCAGCCACACTTCAAATACTCAGTAGCCACATGTGACTAGTGGCTATCATATTGGACAGTGTGGTACAGAGCATTTCCATTAATAGAAAGCCCTGTTGGCTGGCACTGTTCTATAAGGATTGGATTTTTTTTTTTTGTAAAAAGGGTTTCCCCAAGCCTAGAGCAAGATCATCTGGATTTTGAGAGGATCTTGATAGAGCTTCTAAGAGACTGGAACCCCAGCCAGAAGTGCTGGATAGAGTTACAAGTAAGGGTTGGAAATCTACCTTTCCCAGAGAAGATAGCATCTCACCAATAGAGCAGAGTTAGCATTTCTCTGCCTCCCACACCTGCTGTCTCCAATTACTGCCCAGATGTGGAGGTAGCAAGTGTGTGTGAGAGTGTGTACAATCCAAGGTCTCATAAAACATATTGAACACTCAGGCCCTGGATGCTTTTAGGGTGTAATCTTTGCATAGCCAACTTTTGGGTTCTACTGCTGAGAATGAGATTTCCAGAGCTCATGTATGGGTTATGGTAAACTCTAGCACACTCCCCTAAACCTGATGAGTATCTCCTTGAAGTGGGACATTCAAATGAGTGCTGTGCTTTGAAGAGGAAATGGAAAGGGTAAATTCCAGGTTTCCAAAACTGGCCCTAGAGGATTTGAAAGTATCTGTAGGATGTTCTAAACCTCCTAAACTTGATTTCACGGTGAAACTTACTCATTTCCTGAAGAACTGAGTCCTTAGCATGAGACAGACTTGGGTTCATATCCTGGATGTGTCTTAGTGATGTAACCTAGAACAAGTTATTAACACTTAATTCTCTCCTGGAAAACAAGACCATTCATAACTGCTTCATATGTTTGTTGTTATGAGTATTCAATGAGTATATTTGTGTAAAGCCTGGACAAGTGTTCAACCAATGGTAGCTATGATTAAAATTACTGCAATATTATTTTATCAGAACTGTGAACCATAATAGTTTCTAAAACAAACAGCATCTTTTCTCAGTACTTGAGATCTTCCTCTTCTTGTGCTTCCATTCTTCTGAAGTCAAGGGATATGTTCCGTTTTTCCATCAAACCCTCCCCACTGATTCAATGGTAGACCTAAGCAACCCCACCGGCAAGGCTCAAGAGAGGTCCTGAGTACTGCTCTATGTCCCTGTCATGCCTACTCTACAGGAAGAGGAAGAAAAAGAGGGTAGAATGTCCTTCCTGCTCTCGCATCTCCCAGTTGATGGGTTTTAGGGAATCCAGTGCATTCTTCCAATAAACTGGAATGGAGCTTGTCTGCTGGTCCCTCTTCCTTGTGAGCTAATGCAGTTGGTCTCCTCTAGAGGCACGAGGGAGGCAGTGCCCACAGGAGATAATAAAATGAATGTGTTTATATTTAACTGTGCCTTTCAGTGGAAATTGGAGAAGCAATAAAACAGGCCAAGGCTTCTCTGTAGAGTGGGGCTCCTTGGCTCACAACTTCATAAATAAAGGCCTGGGTGTGGTTACGGCTCACTGGGCTTCCTGGAGAAAAGATGAATACTAAAATGACTGATATGACAGGGCAAGGTGTTTGGATAACAAATCTGGGCCATGATTTGGGATGCAGTGGGTGCTGTGGCTCCCAGGTCTTTGCCTAGGGTCCCAGGCTCTCTTCATCCTGTCCTGCCATCCACAGAAATTGCCCAGTCCTAGGCAGGGGAGTGGGGAGGTTAGCAGTGTGGACTGAAGATAGTGCTGCTACCCACAGCGTGGACTGTATCACTACTGGAAGCATCATTACTGAGAGCTTGCAGGAAATGCACCTGAAAGAGCTCCACCTAGAACCAGAATCATAGGGGGCGGGGCTCAGGAATCTCTTTAAGGAGCCGCCTGAAAGCTTAACGTTTAAAACTCTGCTCCATAGTCACGTGTCACCCATGTGGCTGCTGCGAGACTTTGGCCAGATGAGGTACCTCAGTTTCCTTATCTCAAAGTTGGGGGGGGATGATTAAGGGAATTAGTACATTACAGATACATAAAGCTGTGCACGGAACATAGTCAGGGTTATGTAGGTGTTAATTATCGTTTTATTAATTACTCTATAGTAGACATGAAGGAACTGGGAAGCCCCTGGATGGCAGTAAAATATCCAAAAGAGTACGTTCATTCCTTGATTCATTAAAATGAGTCTGCTGTCTTCTTAGATGGGAATCTTAATTGTATATTTCACCCTAATCAGGCTTACATAATAGAGTTTGGGGTAGATAGAAATAGGCCGCAAGGAGGCTGAGAAAAGAGATTTCATTCATCTCTGTGGTGCATTCCAGAGCCAAGGGAATCAAGAAGGCATTTCTCCTTGATCTGAACTCTCTCTGCTCCCTCCCTTCTCCTCCTACCCCCACCCCTACAGGGCCCATGGGCCAGATGCGATGATCCTTGTGGATGGGCAACCACGCCAGGCGAAAGGCGAGCTGGGGCTCTCCCAGATGCTCCACATCGCCAGTCAGATCGCCTCTGGCATGGTGTACCTGGCCTCCCAGCACTTCGTGCACCGGGACCTCGCCACCAGGAACTGCCTGGTTGGAGCCAACCTGCTGGTGAAGATCGGAGACTTTGGCATGTCCAGAGACGTCTACAGCACCGATTACTACAGGGTAAGGGGGCCTCCCCCAATGCAGCATCCATGGCTCAGCTAGCACCTTGCTCACATGTCTCCGTCATTGTCCATTAACCCTGTTACTCTGGAGCACACGCATACACTCCTGTGCCCAGGTAGACACTTGATGCTTATCTTTTGGCCACGCCTGCATCTCTACATACCTGTCAATTTTTCTCTTGATAGCTTACTCATCCCTTCCACCTGGATAGAAATACGCGACTATATCCTTACATTGCAATGACATATGCACTGTGTTCTTACGTCCATCAGTACTCATTCTTCATGAAAACAGATACCAATATATACATATATATACATATATATGTATATATGTGTCCCCCAATGCACACATGGACAAGCTCAACCTGATGCTACATTTTAACATCTTTCAACGCAGTTCCCTACCCGGCCTCACCCACAGCACATTATTGTTCTTTAACATTATCTGGTGACCATATAGGCTCATTTGCAAAGATAGATCTCAATTAGAAGGCAGAACCCAACATAAAGGATCAAAATGGTTAGTGTGTTGCTGAGCAGAATTATCCAAATGGTATAAGAAAGATGAGTGAAGGAAGTAGGTTCTCATCGCCAACTTTGGAGACAGTTGCAAATGGGCCTTAGGGGAAGCTGTTTGATGGTGAAAGGAAACACCACGTTCAACTTTACTTCAATACACTTTTCTACTTTATATTAATAGGTATCTTACTTTGCACCCCCCACATTTTCCCCCTTAATATTTGAGAATCTTCTTCCCATGGATCATGGAGTGATTCTGACAGTGTTATTATTGCCAGGGAAAGGGCAAGTGGGCATGCATGGCATTTTTTTCCCCCAAGGAGAAATATGGGTGCAGCCTGTATACAGAGATACAATAACTTCTGTATATTGATTAGAGAGGCAGATGCTTCAAGTACATGGGAGATTTACTTTAGGGACTTTGAATGGATGAGGAGTTTGGATGGTGTATAAGGAGAAGGTGGTGCAATGTTTTGGAGGTCAAGAGACAAGGCAGCAATTTCCCTCATCTTCTTTGTATGGAATGAATGATCATATTGTGAATCAAAGGACCCAGCTTTTTGGCCTGAGCAAGGTGGGTCAGGAGCTGGGAGTTTGGGATTGGCATCTTCAAATCAACTCTGTCTGGATGCTTATGATGGCTTTGCCTAAAAAACATTGCCCAGACATTATAATGGATCACTCAAGACACTTTATCTGATTTCTTTTTAACATTTAATTTTGCATTGGGGCATAACCAATGAACAATGTTGTGATAGTTTCAGGTGGACAGCAAAGGGACTCAGCCATATGTGTATATGTATCCATTTTCCCCCAAACTCCCCTCCCATCCAGGCTGCAACATAACATTGAGCGGAGTTCCCTATGCTATACAGTAGGTCCTTGTTGATTATCCATTTCAAATATAGCAGTGAAGACACTTTAATTTAGCCATAACCTGGGGAAAAATGGAATATTTGAGAAACTCCTTTTGTGCCTAAAAATTGACATGTTCACGGTATAACTGAAAGATGGCAGATGATATACAATCATGAGGATATAAAGCAAAGTAGATCGAAGAGTAGGGAAGGTAGAATGTCAGCAGAAAGCTACCTTCTGCTGACAGAAGAAACCCTTCTTCTGTCTAGCCACCTGCCCAGTCTTAGCATCCCTAGATTTGGAAAAAGAAGCATGATGTAGTGGTAGGCACAGACTGATGGGCAGGGCAGACCTGCCAGGAAATATCAAAGTGGAGTCTTTCTTTAGCATCTAGACCAATTTTTTTCCAGTTGTTTCCAAGAGAAGCATTGGTGTGGTTACCAAGGGACCATGGGTCATAGATTTCGTGAGTCTAGCTGGAGCTGGCACCATTTAATTGCCTCTGCACTCTGTGTAATGGGGTTTGCTGGCCTGTCTGGCTGAGCTCAGATTTATGTTGGTGTTGATAAAAGCTAGGGATGGATCATTGTTTTTCTGTGTGAGGCGGATTTTGATTAGACCAATCTTGGGATCTTGGGAAACAGTATCTGAACAACATGTGTGCAACCTCAGCTTTCAAACTTGCTTTAAGAAATGCACTTAATATTTCTCTGTTCTGATTTAAAAGAGAGAGAGAGAGAGAGAGAAAGAAAGAAAAGATCCCATCTCCAAACGATCTTGCTTTACCCTGGCTTAAACAGTTGTGAACTATCTCTCTTTACTCCTGGGAGAGTTACAAGAAGTAAATCTATCTCACTTCTGTGGGCTCTAGGGCAGGTTGGAATTCAAGGAAGGGAGTGAGATGGGAACTGTTCTTATACTAGGCAGCCACAGTTCCCTTTTCACGAGGGCTAAGCCAGGTAAGCAGAGGCCAGCTGGCTTGAAAATGGATGGTCCCAAAGAAATATGAAATTTAAAAAAAGGAGAGCTATTGCAATCAAAGGTCTTCCTCAGTGGTTCCTGTGGGCTAAGGCACTTCAGTTGTGTCCAATTCTTTGAGACCCTGTGGAGCATAGCCCTCCAGGCTCCTCTGTCTATGGGATTTTCCAGACAAGAATACTGGAATGGGTTGCCATCCCCTTCTCCAGGGTATCTTCCCAACCCAGGGATCAAACCCGCATCTCTTATGTCTCCTGCATTGGCAGGCAGATTCTTTACCACTAAAGCTACCTGACAAAGAATCTGCTGGCAATTCAGGAGACTTGGGTTCTATCCCTGGGTTGGGAAGATCCCTTAGGGGAGGAAATGGTGACCCATTCCAGTGTTCTTGCCTAGGAAATCCCATGAACAGAGGAACCTGGTGGGCTACAGTCATGGGGTCCCAAAAGAATCAGACACGACTTAGTGACTAAATAACAACAGCATTGCAGTCAAAACACAGCTTTCCATTAGAGAGCTACATACTCCACTGGTGGTGGGTAGATATTATACTCTCCGTATTCAAAGATCAGCTTGTCATTTCTTCATGTTCAGATGCTCACAATGCTTTAATATGAACACAGCCCCACTCCCACTTCTGTAAAACAAAAGACTTGCCTGAGGTCACATCAGTAATAAACTAGGAAGTCTTATTATTCATACTGGATGACATCAAGGTGACAAAGGAGTTCTGTACTGGATGCAATCTTACCTGTGTTCACAACCTAACACGGCCATTAGCTGCCATGGAACGTCAATGTGTTTTGCTGAAACCTTTATGTAATCGTCCCATTTTTCAAATGAGGACAAACATAGTCTCTCAGTTGAGTTGTTTTTGATGTTCAGCAAGTTAATATGCATAAAGAGCCTGGAATACACTTCTAACTGAAGAAATTATTGTTTGTTTTCCTTAGTTCCCATCACACCCAAGGCAGGAGAACCTCAGGGATAATCTTACTTCCAGGTGTAAGTTTTGGGTCAGAGATAAGGCCCTCCTGACCACTGGAAATTAAACTGGGATAGCACAGCTTCCCTGAAGGAGCAGATCTTTATGTTGACCACGTAGGGAAAATTTCCCTGCCGAGGTTTCAACTTAACCAGAAATCCTGGGTCATCAGTATTTGCCTGTTCTTCTGGTCAGTGTTTATAGGGTCCTGCTCATGAATCTTAGAGCCAAGCTCATGTTCAGGTGATTTATGAAAGATTTTTTTGTTTGTTTGTTTGGTACACCAGCTGAGACTCCAGGGGAACGTGGTGATTTATTAGATAGCAAGAACACTGAAGGACTCTCTCTGCAAGCGGACAGCCAGGACAGGTTTGCACCTCTGGGCTACCGTATGTTACTGAAATCTATTGGGTCTAGGAGTTTGCTGGTTTCTGGTGCCTAACACAGCTTCATGCATGTGTGCTGAGTCGTGTCCTACTGTTTGTGACCCCATGGGCTGCAGCCCACCAGGCTCCTCTGTCCATGGGATTCTCCAGGCAAGAATACTGGAGTGGGTTGCCATTCCGTTCTACAGGGGATCTTCCTGACCCAGGGATGAAACCCGCATCTCTTATATCTCCTGCATCAGCAGGCAGGTTCTTTACCACTAGGTCACCTGGGAAGCCCGCCTTACACAGCTACATGCTTATCACTCTGGTGTGTGCGTATGTTGTGTGTGTGTTTGTATGTGTATATGTGTGCTCCCCTGCCCAGTGTAGATTCCAGGATGTGTTTAGGAGGGCAGAGGAAGTGGAGATAAACTTCTCCTTCTAGTCTTTCCTTTTAAATTTCTTAACACAAAGAGGTGCCATCTGGCTCGTGTACACGTATGAAAGTGATACACAAAGGTGAACTGCCTAATTTCCTGTTATACATTTAGGGAGAGAAAAACAAACAACTCTGCCCCAGAGTGAGTGCCAGAGCGATTTGTTCTGTCTTCTTAAGACTGTGCCCCATGACAGATCGCTTTTCCTTGATGGGTCACTGGCTCAGCCACTTTGGAGATTGCCTTTAAACAGGCTTTGACAAGGGTGGGTTTTGAGTAGCATTATATCTTTCTCAGAGTATCAGACAATACTACAATTTGAGGAGTTAAGTCTGGAGTTAGGAAAGTCCTAGAAGAAGAGGAGGTTGGGGTTTCCAGGAACGAAATATTTTCAGATGTTTTGATTTGGAAGGGAGATGGTATGTTGATACAGGAAGACTGGTGGTGGAGGGGCTTGGTGCTCCAATCTTACGGAACCAGAGGGCCAGGAGAGTGCCTTCCTATTCACTCTGCCATCCTCTGTGCCTGGCATGGGACCTAGAACCTGGCAGACACCCAGTAAAAAGATGAATCAATGCATGGATGACCTCAGAGTGGAAATTCAGAGTGCAGGAAGTGGATGAGGCCAGACCAAGAAGAACCCAAATAGGCATCACTTTTGGGAGGGTCGGGGGGCTTCCATGCTCTGCAGAGCTGAGCGTCAGGATTCAGTCAGCAGGCTCCCCAGTTAATTTTATTTGTTTATTTTTGGCTGTGCTGGGTCTTCATTGCCACATGGGCTTTCTCTTTTGTCGTAAGCCAGGGCTTCTCTCTAATTGCAGTGCATGGGCTTCTCATTGCGGTGGCTTCTCTTGTTGCAGAGCATGCGCTCTAGGGTATGCAGGCTTCAATAGTTGCAACATGTGGACTCAATAGTTTTGACTCATGAGCTCTAAAGCACAGGCTCAGTAGCTGTACATGGGCTTAGTTGTTCTGTGGTATGTGGGATCTTCCCAGATGAGGGATCGAACCGTGTTCCCTGCATTGGCAGGCAGATTGTTAACTATTGGATCACCAGGGAGGTCCTAGGCTCTTCAGATAAGATCTAGAGTAGATTTTATGTATTCCAGCTACACTTAATAGTGACAGAGGTGACAACCAGAATGGTAGCAGCAGGAGATCAGTGGATGAATGACTCTGCCCTTGAATTCCATCTGAATCTCCCACCTCATGCCTCCCAACCCTGTCTCGTAAGCCCTCCCACTCAAACCAGCTAAAGAAGAAGTGCTCATTTTACACGTCCTGATTGTGGAGCTTTGCACTTTCTCACCAGACTCTTAGTGCTATGCCAGGAAAATAAGAGGGTCTTCTAAGACCTTCCAGGTAAGTAAGAGATCAGACATTGTTAGCCTACATTTTATAGCTAAGCCTTGATGAGGGTTGGTGATGTCTTCAAGGCTTTGAGATTCCTCAACAATAAGTCAGTGTTAGAACATTTCTACAGCCTTTGGATGATTAATTCACCATGTGTATTTGCTAAACTTGTCCATGCTGGTTTATTTCCCCTTGTGCCAAATCCCATAGCCATTGAGGAGGTCCATGTGTTAGAGACAGGATTCAGTACAATTCCCTATGTGCAAGGATGAAGAGAACGAAATCTTTATTCCCAAGGGAATTAAATTTTCATAAGGTGGGACTTCCCTGGAGGCCCAGTGGTTAAGACTGCGCTTCCACAGCAGGGGTCTCTGGTTCAATCCCCAGCCCTGGAACTAAGATCCCACATGACACAGAAGTGGGGGGCAAAAAAAAAAAATTTCCTTAGGGAATATAAAACAGGAGGAAAATTTGTAATTCCACCGTAATGCAATAGGATGACCAATTCCAAAAGCCCATCTAATTAGATGGGTGATTTGGATCTTGAGACAGTCAGTGGGTTGAATTTTAGGAGGAATGAAGATGGCTTGGAAATCGGCAAACTGAGAGAGGGATCTAGAACAGTGTATCACTCAACCAGCCAAACCTAAGGTATATGAAAGATACATGGAAGGAAATGTTCGTAAAGGGTGGGACCACGGTGGCAGCTCTTGAAAGGCCAACTGTTCTGACATGGGTAGCTGCAGGACAGTCTTGGGAATTTGTCATCTGTTTTAGTGTAAATGAGGCAACGTGAGGACGAGCCATCAGGCAGTGTCATGTAGGAGAGACCACTGGGACCTGAGGTCACTAAGGTTGGACGTGGCCATGGTCCAGGGAAGAGGCAATAAGGCTATTGGCCATGGCGGTAGCAGTGGAGTATGGAAGAGAAGCCATCGGAATCAGTGGGGCTGAGGAAGGTGAACTCGAGGCCAGGGCCTGGGAACTCAAAGCCTCTTGCTGTTTTGAATCGTAACCTTGAAAAAGAATAACAGTGAAATGAAGGGTCAGGATAGATTTTTAACAAATGCATCTTTTAGGCCACCTAGTCCATTCTGCGTCCCTGGAGTGTTAGAAAAACAGATGAACAAATGCCAAATCATTCAATTTTAAAGAAACATGAAGCTGGAAGCAGCCTTAAATGTCATCTATTTCACCCCTGTGGCCCCAGGCAGAGCAGCTTCAAAATCATCCCCGACAGATGGTTTGTTTGCTCTATTCCCCTGTATCTCCCGGGATTCCACTGGTTCCTCCTTATTCCTTCCAGCTGTGGCAAAAGGAAACTCTCATCGGTGAGAGATTTATCCTTTTCTTTCTAATTTGTAGCACCCTTTAGAAATGGGAAGTTCTCAGTTATGTCTAGCCTCTACCTGCTGTAAAACAAGTTTATCCTGTCCAATATCCTTAGAAGAGATAAACACAGATTATATTCTAAAACAGACATTAGAACAGTCAGGAAAATGCTAAGTAGATGCTTAGTGAGACCAAAATGGCGTGGTATGTCTCATAGGTAATTGGTTGTATTTTATTCATTGGAGGGGAATCAACAGGATATAAATCTTTCCCTCCCTTGACATGCCAAATATATATATATATATATATATATATAATATCCTTTTTCTGAGAGCAGTTTCTAGGAGTCTCCTCAATTTGATTTCATCTCCCGTATTGAAATCTAGCAGTTTTCTTTTGTTGATGACAGTGGTGCAAGCATGGGATGGATGCTATCATAGTCAGCCTGATCTCCATGAGGACAGGTATTGATTAAAAAAAAAAAAAAGACCAGGGTGAATCCTCATCAGAAAATATCAAGAACTTGAGGCATGTTTGTACAGGAACCCAACCTCAAGGAAGAAGAGAAGGCAGCGGGGTGTTGATTCACTCCATCTCTCTCTCTCCTATGGTTGGCTGGGATGGTAGCCTCTTTGTAACTTGACAGTGGCGAGTATTATAATAGACCCTGTCTAGGTTCCCCAAGTATAAAGGGTTGTTTTTTTAATGGCAAACTGAATATATAACATATAAAGATACATAAATTTCCATACAAATATCTTTTTTACCAGCTGTAATTAAGATATTTGCATGTAAAGAGAACAGTATATTCCCTTGACTTCCTCCTCGTGGGGAATTGTATTTCTCTCCTAATCCTCAAAGCCCAAGACTTTGTGATCTGAGTCTAAACAGGAGGAGGAGAAGGCAGAAGACTGGGTCAACATTACATTTGAAATTCAGAATTTTAAACACAGTTTTTACTCCTGCTTGTTGACTTTTCAGGTTGAGCTAATCCTACAGGGCAAAGCTGAGGTGGGGATGGGGAGAACGTGGCCCAAGAGAAAGTGGGCCAAGGATATACTCAGAATTTAACGTTGCAAGCCAGAGTATTTCCATTATGTAGTGCTGGATGCCAACATTGAAGAGAAGATATTCCTTTGAATCTTGAGTTTCTGCTTATGAACTCCAGAATTTAGGAAATTTTCTTTAATTTTCTAAGCCTTAGATCCTCATCTGAAAAAAATGAAAACAATTTCTTTTGTGTGGATTGAATAAGATAATGTATGTGAATTACCTGTTACCTATTAGGCACTCAGTAGATGATAGTTATTATTCTACGTAAATGAATAAGGTAGAAATTATATACAGATCTTTCTAGACTTACAATGGGCTTGTGTGTGTGTGTTAGTTGCTCAGTTGTGTCTGATTCTTTTCAACCCTATGGACTGTAGCCCACCAGGTTCCTCTGTCCATGGAATTCTCCAGGCAAGAATACTGGAGTAGATTGCCATTCCCTTCTCCAGGGGATCTTCCCGACCCAGAGATTGAACCCAGGTCTCCTGCATCACAGGTGGAGGCTTTACTGTCTGAGTCACCAGGGACAATGGGCTTACTTCTAACTCACTGTAAATTGAAAATATAAGAAGTCAAAGATGCAGTTAATACACCTAAGCTGCTGAACATCATGGCTTAGCCTAGCCTACTTTAAATGGGCTTGAACACTTACATTACCCATCAGTGGACAAAATCATCTAACACCAAGTGTATTTATAAAAGAGTGTTGAGTGTCTCATGAAATTTATTGATTACTTAACTGAAAGTGAAAAACAGAAGGGTTGTGTTGGCATAGAATGGTTATAAATGTGTGGGTTGTGACGTCACGGCTGACCGGAAGCTAAGACTCATTGCCACTACCCAGTATCATGAGAGAGTTCCTTGCTGCATATCGCTAGCCCAGGGAAAGATCAAAATTCAAAATTCGATGTATGGTTTCTACTGAATGCATATCATTATCATACTCTGGTAAAGTCAAACTGTTGTAAGTCGAGGATGATCTATATAAGAAACTGCAAATTATTTAAAGGTACAAGCCTAGTATTTCCTATCATGGTCTTTGGTGCTGGATACTAACATTGAAGGGGAGAAGAGCCTACTGAAAAGAACCTGGAGAGATTTAAAAAAAAAAAAAAACAACAAACAATCTTCTGGGACTGATTTAAACAATTGGAACTGGTCAGTTGGATGTCCAGGAAGAAAAAGAAAGCACATTTGGGTGGTCGCAGGAAGGGCTTTACCATTTTGGATCTGGTAGCTCCAATAAGGAACTAACTTTTGATAACTGTAACTATGAATTTTGTGGTCAACAAAGACCTGCAGAATTACAGCCCACTCTCCAGGCCTCCTAAGTGTGTGATGCCCCTTGTCACCCCAGAGGAAGATGTTAGGGTCATTGAACCTTGTGGATAGAAACAAGCTGGTTTAAGCCCAGTCCTCCTGCCTTTTTCGCCCTTAACAAGTGCGACTTGATAACCTGTGCATTCATTCCTATGCATAACATGGGATAATGGATATTCAAGAGCTTTGTAAAATCATTGACTTGGGGTGCTGCTGGTTTTATTACCACCATGACAACCACCACTGTTACCACCATCACCACAGTATACCCTGCTTAGTAGATGATTACAGGCACTCTGGAAAAAAGTTCAACATCCCAAACTTGATTGGCAGTGGTCATCAAAATGCCATCTCTTTCCCTTTGCCAAACACCATGACAACCTCTCTTCCATTGAGTCATGCTCTCTAACCTCTATAGCCAGGATGGACCTTTGAGTTGCAGCCTGGTTTGTCCTTGAAATTGGTCATTTCCTTACTCAATGGGTCAATCCCCAACTTCTTGACCTTTGTGTTTATTTAGTCATGTCCTTGAGTCTTTCAGGTACATGCATATCCTGTAGCTCTCTGCAGCAGAAATTCCCTTGAAGGCAAAGGAACCCACTCCGTTTTTATCACAGAGATGTTGCACATAAAAATACTTAATAAAAGTGCTTAATTAAAAAATATGTAGCCATATGTCAAGTGTTTATAATGAGTAAGGAATAACATCCAAAGTACTTTCAAGTGTACCCTATAGTCCCCACTTGCCAGGGAGATCAAAGTAGTCAATCCTAAAGGAAATCAACCCTGAATATTCATCGGAAGGCCTGATGTTGGAGCTGAAACTCTAATAGTTTGGCCACCTGATGTGAAGAGCTGACTCATTGGAAAAGACCTTGATGCTGGGAGGGACTGAAGGCAAGAGGAGAAGAGGATGACAGGATGAGCTGGTTGGATGGCATCACTGACTCAATGGACATGAGTCTGAGCAAACTCTGGGAGATGGTGAAGGACAGGGAAGCCTGGCATGCTGCAGTTCTTGGGGTCACAAAGAGTTGATTGCAACTTAGCGGTTGAACAACAACAGCAACAATAACAGAGTCTGAAAGATGTAATAACATCACCTAAGAAAAAGTCAGCAGGATCTGATTCCCTACCAAAGGCCCAAACAATCTGCTTCTCAGTGAGAAGGCCTGAGAGAATGTCTCACAATAATTAAAACACCCACGAGACTGGAGTTAGCACCAGGAGGACAATTTATTAATGCTCACAGGGGACTGGATTATTAAAAGGCTGTGTGATCAAAGCATCACTCCCAGTAAGCCAGCCTGTGTGGGAAGCCTGACCACACTGAGAAGGTTGCTTAAGGAAGAAGAAGTCAGAGCAAGGACATCAGATGTATCAAATGGTTGACGGCATCCAGCCAAAAAATACTGATATGTCTCTACTAATCTGAGAGCAAGGAATTCTTGCCTTCCCAGTCTTCTGCCTAAATCCTCCTCTCTCCCCTGACTGAAGCCAGGAGAGGATGAACATCACCACCATCTAATTCCATGACCTTTGCAGGTCTCTATGATCATATTCTTTTATTATCTGCATCCATCAATTTACAAATGAGCCATGATGGCCTGGAAGGCACTCAGGCTTTTTCGGACAGACTTGGATATATATTCATGTTTTCATCCATTTTATGCCGATCTTAAGGAGATTAATTGCCTTGTCTTTATTTCCAAATACTTGGGAGGGGTCACTTTATGGTCAAAGTACCTCATGCTTTCCATGTCACTGAATGTCCTTTATCCCTAAAAAATGACTCCTTTTGTTGCTTTTAAATCTGATTGCCTTGGTACCAAGTATTCTATGCCCCAGAGTGGAAAGTAGGTCTCAGGTAGCAGTTCTGATGACCAGTAGTGGTTGCTCGCAGTAGAGTGATGAGAAGAGCTTGGTGACTGTATCTACAGTCAGTGAAAAAGCATGTGGGGTCAGCGGATGATGTCTACCATGAGCATAGGAAAGGGGATGCTGGCACTTGGGTTGTAGAGTTGCAGTCCTGAACTATTCTAACCCAATTTATGCTCTCAGTTCAAAGACTCTACTGGGCCCTTTTAGTCATGCTCTAACCTTAGCTTCTCACCACTGGAAGTAGTAGAATCAGGCAGAGATGTGACTTTATTGAATGCACTGCTCTTAAAGATCATGTACAAAGGAAGGGGTTTGCCAGGTGGGCCTTCATTACCGGGGCTAACAGGTTTATTTGCCCACGTTCACATCAATGGAACTAGTCACCCAGCACTCTAAATTACCTTCCGCTAGCCTTTTTCACACACTTTACTTAAGCATTCAGTTGTTTCTATTGTTTTAGAACCTTTCTTGCTTAGTCACTTCAGTCATATCTGACTCTCTGCAGCCCTACGGACCATGGTCTGCAAGGCTCCTCTGTCCATGGGATTCTTCAGGCAAGAATATTGGAGTGGGTGGCCATTTTCTTCTCCATTTATAACCTTATGTACAGAAAAAATGCCTAGTTCTTCATAGATCTGTTCCCTGTTCCACTCTGCCAAAGCTTTATATGGCCTAGATACAACTCTCCCTTCCAGTTTGTCATCTAGAGCTTTTATCAACACACTAGTAATGACTTGAAACATATTTTTAATTTCTTAGAGAGTTGAATAACTCAAGACTTGGATTTGCTGCTAGAGTCCTGCCCTCAAACCCATGCTGATCCAATTTTCAGCATTCTTTAAGTGCAGTCGTTCTATGGTTAGGACTCTTACCCAGTCAGACTCTTCTGCTACACCTATTAACCTCCTAAGTATTTTGTGAGAGTCTTTGATAAATACCATGAAATGTGGGTAAGCAATCTATACTGGCAAACTCATGAAATTCTGGCTAGATGTCCACTTGGAGGTCGTATTATAAAACCCACTTATTTAACACATGGAGACACTGAAGTCCAGAGAAAGAGCCAGTGTTTCTCAAGTTCATGCATCAGTTTGGAGATAGAGTTTAAACAAGAAAATTTTTCTCCCATCTCACAGGTCCAGTGCTTCTCTTTGATCATCATCAAAGGACTTTGAGGTTGACCAGGCTAGTATTATTATTCCCACTTACAGATCTTTAAACAGAGAATCAGAGAGATTAGTTGGTGTTGCTCAGATTGCACAAAAAGTAGGGTAGGGCAGAGTTGGGTTCTGTGTTCTGATTCCTAAGTAAAGCTTTATAAAGAATGTGAGTCATGGGACTTCCATGGTGGTCCAGTGGTTAAGACTTTGCCTTCCAGGGCAGGAGGTGTGGGTTTGATCCCTGGTTGGGGATCTAAGACCCCACAAGTTGAGGTTGTTGTTTAGTCACTAAGTTGTGTTGGACTCCTTTGCCACCCCATGGCCCCATGGACTATAACCCTCAAGGCTTGTCTGTCCATGGGATTTCCCAGGCAAGGATACTGGAGTGGGTTGCCATTTCCTTCTCCAGGGGATCGTCCCAACTCAGGGATCGAACCCATGTCTCGAATTGCAGGAGGATTCTTTACCACTGACCCACCAGGGAGACCCAAGATCTCACATGCTTTGCAGCCAAAAAACCAAAACATAAGACAGAAGAAATATTGTAACAAATTCAATAACAAATTTAAAATGATCCACATCAAAAAATCTTTTTAAAAATAGCTATATCCCTTTAAAAAATAGAATCAAGAATATGAGGCTATTTGTGAATAGACATTTGAAATGATCTACCAGCAGAGTACAGTATCCATCAGCTTAGGTAGTTTAAATTTAGAAGTGTGAACCTACAAGAAGCTAGTGTCATGATTTTTTTTTCTTTTTTCTAGGAGGGCTTTGTGACAAAGATGAAAAGAAGGTAAACAATTGGGGTGACTCAGGGCTGGCCCATCCAGCAAATGAGGAGACCCTAATTCAGGGAGTTTGGGGTCTCCAAGCAGGTAATAAAGCAAGCAGTAGCAAGGTGTTTCTAGCCACGTGTAGTCCCCAGATTATAACAGATTCAGTGAAGCTGGAGAGTAAGAAAAGGATGCCAGGAACAGAGGAGATGGTGATTGGAAATGAAGAATGCTGGCCTAGTACCTCTAAATGTGTTGCAGGAAGTGACTTTTTATATGTTTATTGTGAAAATGTATTCTCAAAACATCTGTTGACATGCATTTGTTTTTAGTAGCTTGAGATTTCTTTCCTTTTTGTTTTTTAATTTATTTTTGGCAGTGTTGGGTGTTTGTCGCTGTGCACGGGCTTTTCTCTAGCAGAGGCGGGCAAGGGCTTCTCTCTAGTTGTGTTGTGCAGGCTTCTCACTGCAGTGGCTTCTCTTGTTGCAGAGCATGGGCTCCAGGGCGCTCGAGCCTCAGGAGTTGCAGCTCTCTGGCTCTGGAGCACAGGCTCAATAGTTGTGACACAGGAGCTCAGTTACCCTGCAGCACGTGGGATCCTTGTTCCTGGACCAGGTATCGAACCTGTGTCCCCTGCATTGGCAGGCTGACTCCCAACCTCTGGACTGCCAGGGAAGTCCCACTTGGCATGTATGAAAGGGCAGTATCCATGCCTTATTCCACCAGTCACGTATCCTTTGCTTAACGCCATACCTGGTATAGGGTAAGCATTCCATAAATGTCTGTTAAGTGAAATAAACACGGAGACAAGTCTATCTCTTGGTGAATGGCTGGTCTGGGTGGTGCTCCAGGGCACTGCAGTTTGGGACAATCAGAAATCACAAAACCAGGTTTCATCACATTCAAAGTCCTCGGGGACTGTCCTCCGTCTGTCTGACTTGGTGAATAGGCTGGGCCACACAGTCCTTTACCCACAGTGGGTCAGGATTAGAAGACTCTTGGGTGCTGGAGCTCAGTGCCACAGACAGTGTCCCTTCCTACGTGGAAATAACGGACCACCGTGGAAGACTGTGTATTCTCCACCCCCGGTGATTTTCCAGAAAATCCAAATAACCACCTTTTAGGGATGCTGTAGAGACACATACCAGATGACCTCAAAGTTTTGCTTTTTCCCAATTCTCAGATCCTAAGAGTCAACTTAGTGATGAAAGGTGCTTAGACAGGTGCGAAGTGGCAGAGTAATTTAAGAAATTATGATTATGTTCCTGCATGGAACTGTGTCAAGTATGTATTTTTGTGATGCTATGAAGTATTAGGCCAGATTCACCCTCTCCCTATCAACAGAGTCACACGTCTGCATTCCTTCTCACTTCCCTCACACCTCACCATCTGTCACCTGCCCGATCTCTAGCCCACCTCTTGCTGTGACTGTTTGTCTCGCTCAATCTTGAAGTCTTTCTCCCTTTTTTCTATTCTAAAATCCATGATCTCTTCTACCTGAAAGAAAACTCTTCATTTGAACTTTCTGCCACCTCTAAATTTCATTTGTCTCCTCAACTACTAAGATAGTCATGTTTGTCTTCTGTCTTAAATTTGTAACAATATTTATTAATTTGGCTGTGTTGGGTCTTAGTTGTGACACACGGGGCCTTTATTGTGTCATGCAGAATCTTTCCTTGCAGCACACAAGAGCACAGGGGCTCTCTGGTTGACGTATGTGGGCTCCAGAGTATGAGGGCTCAGTAGTTGTGGTGGGGTTAGTTGCCTCATGGCATGTAGGATCCTAGCTCCCCGACCAGGGATAGAAGCCGAGTCTCCTGCATTGCAAGGCAGACTCTTAACCACTGGACCACCAGGAAAGTCCCTTCTGTCTTATTTTTAAGCTTTTGATCTTACCCCTTCCTTGACTCTGCATTCTGGGGGTCACTAATTATCTTACCATGCCCAAATTCAAATGTCTTTGCTCTAAAAAGTCAAATCCTTTTTTGAACTAACTGTTGAATGATATTATCAATAACTGCACCATTCCTTGTCCCACATCTCCAGTCCCCCACTGCTTAACATCCTTGTTCAATGCCTTACTGATGCCTCAATCCACAAGCTACATCCCTGTCTCTCTTTTTCGATGTGGATAATTTTTAAAGTCTTTATTGAATTTGTTACAATATTACTTCTGTTTTATGGTTTTTGTTTTTTTTGGCTTCCATACATGTAGGATCTTACCTCCCCTACCAGGGATCAAACCCACACCCCCTGCTTTGGAAGCCAAAGTCTTAACCACTGGACCAGAAGGGAAGTCCCTCTACTCACCTTTTCTGACCATTCTTTGCCTCTTCCATTGGTTTCTCTCCTCATTGGAAGTTCTGGTGCCACCATTTTAGACATCTACTTTGGAATATTCATGCACTTCCATGGTTGTAAACTTCTTGCCTTATGCAAAAGCTGTTTGAATTTGCATTTTTATTTTACTTTTTGGCCACATGACGTGGCTTGAGGGATCTAGTTCCCCAACCTAGGATTGAACTTACACCCCCTGCAGTGGAAGCATGGAGTCTCAACCACTGGGCCACCAGGGAAGTCCTTGAATTTACATTTTCGGCTCCTACCTCTTTTCTCTTTGCTTAGTCTGTAAATCTTCCCTGGAGAGTTCATAGGTGATTGAACCTTGTTGGAGATAAAGCTCACTTTGGTGACCTCCTACTTCCTCAGCAGTCTGTTGGCATGAACAAAAACTCTTTTGAGAGCTTCCCAAAAGGGGAGTCATTTTAAAAATTGTCTCTTCATCACTGGTACCTAAGTCTTCACCAAATCCTTCTGTCTTCATAGCACCCAGTATCACTGTTCTTTGAATGTTGGCAAGAACAATCCTCATTCACACCCTCATCAGATCAGCTCTTGGATCAGCACATGCACTTTCAACCTTAAAGCCCCCCAATCCTTACTTCTCAAACTTTTCATCATTCTAACTGATTATTGAAAGCCTGGGGGAAATATTCATGTCTCAAAAATATACATATCTCACGCTGCACTCTGCCAGACTCCTTCCTGTCCCCTCCCACCAGAAGCTACCTCAGTGGGACACCCAGCCAGCCTGACCCCCATTCCACAGTGACATTTGCTAAGTCCTATTGTTGCATGAGGACTTCTGCATCAGTTTGCAAGGGCTGCCATGACAGAGTTCCACAGAAGTCCAAGATCAGGTATTATAGCATTGGTTTCTCCTGGACCTCTCTCCTTGTAGATGCCTGTCTCCCTGTATCTTCACATTGTCTTCCCTCTGTACATGTCTCTGTGCAAATATTCTCTTCTTCTAGAGACCCAAGTTATATCGGATCAGAGTCCACCCTAATGACTTCATTTAACCTTAATTACCTCTTTAAGACCCTATCTCCACTCTAGTCACATTCTGGGGTATTGGGGATTGGGACATAAAAATTTTATTGGGGGACAGAATTCAGCCTATTATATCTTCTCTTCCCAACTTCCCACGGGCTCTTTTTCTCATCTCCCCCTTTGTTTTTTCTCTCTGTCTGTTTCTTGCTGCCAACAAACCCCAGCAGTGCCCTCTCATTGCCTTCACAGGATGGTCTCCTTGGCATGGCCCCATTGGTTTGCTCACACAGATGTGTTGCTTCATGAATGTGCTTCTTCTTTGGGTCATTCCTGTGCTTCTCTGCCTCTGGTTTGACTGAGGGCAGGGACTGTGTGTCGTGTGTTCTGTCCAAAGATCTTGATTTGGGAGGTACTTGAGAAATGGCATCGCTAAGTCATCGTACATCCCTTCTCTAAGGCAGCCTGACACTCACCCCCTCCTCTGACTTCTCAAGAGGCTTTTTGGGAGAAATGGGTTTTTCCCAAGTGGTAATAGGGAAGATAAATGGTGATTTTGCTGACAGCAAAGAGAAGGAGAGTTGAGACTCTACATAGATGACATTCTGCTAGCTCATCATGGAAAACAGGGAAGGTATCTGGGAGAGAAACTCCTAAAAGCAGAGATGAGTTTATTGATTTTTCTGCTGAAGAAAAATATTTCTTAGAAGCGTTGGAGAAGGTGCCATTTCTTGACCTAAAGGGAGAAAAATTCTAGGATAAGATCTATTTCCTTTCAGAGCCTCAATGAACTGGGAGGCTTACCCAGTCAAAAGTAGAACTGTTGGTGGGAAACCAGCTAGATCTTGGTGGCTCACAAAGGAAGAAGATGGGTGCCATGTCCTAGGAGTGGTGTGATGGGGTGTCTGCCTAGCCATGGACCCCTGAGCTGATGCAGTTAGCCCTTCTCTCCAGTAACATGGGAGCAGTGTTTGGAAGCCATGGCCGAGAAAGTCACAACATCCAGTTAAAGATACACCCACCTCCCTTCTCCTCCCTGCTTTCATCTCTTCATGCTTTCTTCCTGTACCTTCATCCCTTTCTTCTCTCTTCCCCTGCCCTCCTGTCTCCCCAATTCACTGTCAGGAAGGGCCATGCCAGAAGGGCCCGCCCAGCGTGTCATGGCAGCGGCAGAGGCTAGAAGCATCGGCAGCTTCCACAGTGAGTCTGGATTTCATTTCTGGGGTCAGGGGCTGGGCAGTCCACACACACTGACAGCTTGCAGACTTTGGAGAGGAACTTCCATGGGCTATGGCTGCTCTCCACCTCTCTTGCCCTGCTTCCCATTCCGGGGACACCGTTGACTATTCATGGAAGTCTCCTGCCAAAGCCATGATGTTGATGTGCTTCAGATGTCTCATGGGCAGAAAGCATGGAGGGGGTGGGGGGGCCATGATCTGCTGAAATGAGGTGCACATTTGGGAAAGCCCCCGGAGATCGAGTGGCTCCCAGGGGTTCTGTCCTGCCCTGCGCGTGTGGTAGAGGCTGGAGGCTCTGCATGGACAGTGGTTTGGCTGCTTTCTTGCATTTCAGGAAGTGTGACCTTGAGTTTTGAAAACACATTGGGTGCCTATGTTCCATAAGAGACACACTTGAAGGAACTAAGGGTAACACATAGGCTCAAGTGACTGAAAAACTGGAGGTCTCCCAGTTGACTTAAGGCTTCCCTGGTTACTCAGACGGTAAAGAACTTGCCTGCAGTGTGGGAGACCCGGGTTTGATCCCTGGGTCAGGATGATTCCCTGGAGAAAGGAATGGCTACTGACTCCGGTATTCTTGCCTGAAGAATTCCATAGACAGAGGAGCCTGGTGGGCTACAGTCCATGGGATTGCAAAGAGTCATTCATGACTGAGCAACTAACACTTTCACTTTTACTATCCCCATTGACTTCAGATGAAGCTTAGTCTAAGAAATGTGATGTTCAGGATAGTTAATACAGAGCTCCATGACAAGTCACATGCCTGAGTACTGGAAGGAAAGTCTTTCCCCATCCCCGTTTTCATTTCTACCGTAATTTCTGAAATACAGATGGACACACTGCAGTGCTGGTCAAAGTTGTGTCTGTCTTGCCTGGATCATCAGACGGAAGGAGATGGCTTCCTTCCGCTTTTTGCCCAAGGGCTGTTTCCTTCTGTTTGGGGAATGATCCACTTGTGAAAATAGACCCACAAAATTTACCCACCCAACCTTGAAAACATGAGTTTGAGCAACCTCCAGGAGATAGTGAAGGACAGGAAAGCCTGCGTGCTGCAGCCCCTGGGGTCGCTAATTCAGATACAACTGAGAGACTGAACAGCCACCACCAGACCTTAAAAATCCCACCCAGATTAGGAAGAGAGAAGTCCTTTTTGCCATCTCGAAATGCTGCTTCCAAGTGCTGACTGGGTGTGTTGCAGTTCAGTTTGATGTGAGCAGCCTCTACTTTCTATTATGTGACATTATTCTGATGTCAGTCTTATGGGCAGGTGCTTGGGAATGCTTTTACAGTTCCATTCATTTCTCTCATGATTTGGTTAGGGAGGTAAATTAAGCATAGCCTCCCAGGTTCTCTCAGGATCTCATTTTTATAGGTATCTGTTCTTAGCACTGTTACAAATAAAGGCATTAACTTTAAGAATAGCTGTGTAGGGCTTGAGTTTATCAGAACATGTTTGCCAGTCTTATTGGAATGTTGAAAGAAGGATAATTATAAGAGATTAATCACTTTTTTTCCTCATGCTTTTACAAAAAATCATATGCATTTCATTCACATCAGAGTAAAACTCTTGGTGTCAAGAGTTGATAGGTTTAATTAAAGTATCATACTGGTCAAATTTGTTAATTAAGTTCAACAAATATTTATTATTAATCAAACTATGTGTATCTGATGGTCTAAATGAGGACATCTCAGAGGCTGAAAAGAGAAGCTACTAATAATAAAGCAGAAATCAGAGGCATAAATTGGGATCTTGCCTGAGAAATTGGGACATAGGGCAACTCTATTTATGTATTGTGAACTGTTCTGGGCACTAGGGATACAATTGTGAATAAAACAGACAAAAATCTCTGACCTTAATAAGTGAGATAGAAAATTAAGATAAAGTAAAATATTAATATATTGAAGTTTGAGAATAATAGATCCTTAGAAGAAAAATAAAATAGAGAAGAGAGAAATAAATGCTTGGTGGTGGTAATGGAGATGGTGGTGGGGATGGTGTGTGTGTGTGTGTGTGTGTGTGTGTGTGTGTGTGTGTACAATTTTAGATAGGGAGGTCAAAGCAATTGAATTCCCTAAAGACCTTAGTGCATTTTAGTTTATTTAGGTTTTTTAAATTTAGCCTAGGAGGGATTTAATGGCTTGGCTAAAATTTTTCTGAAACAAGTGAGATCTGGACATTTTGAATCCACAGCAAGAAAATACTTCAGAATGACCCATAAAAAATGGAGGAGGCAGAATCAGGGGTGGTTATGGCATTGGAAGCATACCTGGTCTGTTTGATAGGCTTCATTTTCAACCATCATCAGAAAGTGAATAAGCTGTGGCTTTAACCACCCGGGAAACATCTTTGTAGAAAGTCCTTCCATCTTTGCCTTGTTGGCCATTTAGGATAGTTCAAGGCTTTTCTTCTTCCATGTGGTGGCCTTGGGGGTGGTACAGGATGGCATTACACTTACTGAGCACCTACATGGCCAGGTACTTGGCTAAAGGCTCTGAATACATTTATTTAATCTATGCTTCCCACGTGGCTCAGTGGTGAAGAATCTGACTGCAACACAGGAGACGCAAGTTCGATTCCTGGGTTGGAAACATCCCCCAGAGGAGAAAGGGGCAACCCACTGCAGTGTTCTTGCCTGGAAAATCCCATGGACAGAGGCCAGGCAGTCTGTGAGGTCACAAAGAGTCAGACATGACTTGGCGACTAAACATATAATCTATACTGTTCCCTTGAAGAAGTTATCATAGTCTTACTGTAGGGATTCAGTTAAGTTCAGTTCTGTCTCTCAGTCATGTCAAACTCTTTGCAACCCCATGAACTGCAGCACACCAGGCCTCCCTGTCCATCACCAACTCCCAGAGTTCACTCAAACTCATGTCCATCAAGTCGGCAATGCCATCCAGCCATCTCATCCTCTGTCATCCCCTTCTCCTCCTGCCCCCAATCCCTCCCAGCACTAGAGTCTTTTCCAGTGAGTCAAGTCTTCGCATGAGGTGGCCAAAGTATTGGAGTTTCAGTTTTAGCATCAGTCCTTCCAAAGAACTTTAGGGATTAGAACATTGATATTTAAACACAGAACTAGAAAATAGTGCAACAAAGATTTAAACCCAGGTGATAGTAAGTCTGAAATCCTACCTTTATCAATTAGTCTCACCATCCGTCCATAGGCACCAGTTGGCAGGAAGCAATTGAAATAAAAAGAAGTAGGACTCGCTGGGTGATGGCAAGGTCCTGCGACTGGGCTGATTTGCATGGCTGGATCAAGAGCAGATGTGTTGAGTGGTTGTCCATGTCTTTGGTGACTTTGCATGAAGGTATAGTGAATTCTGATGCTTCTCCTTATGTTGTTGTCACTGGGAATGGGGGTAGGCGTGAACCACTGGGGAGCATGAGAGCAAGTCTTCTTGTCTGGCATCCATCCTTGGCAGAGGTGGAGCTTGACTTCAGTGTGTCCTGGATTCCTGGGTTTCATGCATGTTGGAAGGAGGGTGGTACATGGGTCTCTGGAGAGATAATAGGGATGGGGAGGCCGTATGTAATAGGGGTGGGGAGGGTGCGTGTAATAGACATGGGGAGGATGGGTAGTATAGGGATGGGGAGGACAGGTTAAATAGGGATGGGGAGGATGTATATAATAGGGGTGGGGAGGATGCATATAATAAGAAGGGAGAGAATCTATATAATAGGATAGGGAGAATGCATGCAGATCTGAGATCAGACATGCATGCAGATCTGAGATCAGACAAAGGTTTATCAATAGGGGCTTGAGTGAAGAGTTGAGTTTGGAGAGAATCCTAAATTTCCTGCCTTCCTTTGTGAATAGAGCCCACAAACTGACTTCATCTAGTCTTGGGATTGCTGTTAGCGAGAAGCATGAAATCTCTGGACCACATCTTATTGTGGTTATACTTAACATCCGTATCACTCTGTGATCTTGTGCTTACTTGTAATGTACATTTACATACTTCTCAGAAAAGAAAAATGAAGTAGAATCTTATTTTATGCATAAGTTGGGCTCCTGGTAAAGTGGCGTGGCAAGCAAACTACCCTCTATGTGCACCAGAGAGAGCTGTTATAGCAAAGTGAAGAATTATTTTGGTATCTCCAATAATCCTTTCCTATTTTCCTTTGTGCTAACGGAGAATCTTCCCACCTGCAATGCAGTTATTTTATTGGACTTCTGTAACATATTTACCCAGAGGTCTCAATCCATGTCAAGGCAATGTCTCTTTGAGTTTCACAATATGTGTCATATGGATAGAGAGAAGTTATTACTCTGTCATTTACCAAGGATTTTCTTTATGTCACAATGTCAGCATCACTTAAGAATATACTCCAGGCCCTTGAATGTCCCTCTCTGTGGTCTTCCAGGTAGTGGATGATGATGGCTTCATCAAATCCTGGTTCTTTACTGCTTATGACCCGTTATCTAGTTTCCCTCCGTCACTTTGAAACTCACAGGCTAAGGAGAAAAGCATCATTCATCTTCCTCCACAGGAGAGACTTCTCTGGCTTATCTAAGAGTCCTCTCCCTGATATAAGGAAGCAAGCATGCCAATTACCTTCTCTCCTAAAATATTAACCCATTTCAACACCTGTGACTTCTATATTCTGCAGCCATGTGCTCTGTGGAGTACCAGTGTGGAATGGGGATAAAGATTAGAAATTTTTATTATTATCTTTTAAGTGGACAAAGATATTCCTTCTATTTCCAGAATAAGTCTTAATTCTGGAAAGGACTTAGCTGCCGCTCGAAAGTCAATGCCTAAGCCTTCAACTCATGTCTATGAGGGCACATGATCACAAGTGAGTCCCAGTCTGGGAACGTGCTTAGAGACCCTAGGCACATTCTTTCCACCAGCATGCTGGGAGTCCAAGGGTGTGTTTCCTCACCCCAATGAATCCAGTTTTTCTAATTCACCTGAAAACACATCCCTGTCTCTTTGCATGCATAAGGCACACAAGGAGAACTCAGTATGAGTTTTTTCTATGTCCTCTCTGCATATTAGTGCTTTTCAGCCATCATGGATGGAGATTGTGGATTAAATCAGGTTGCCAAGAAGTTGCCTATGAGCTACAGAGTATTCTAAGACGCACTAGGACCTTGACGGGGAAAAATGCCACGTAGCTGAAAAGCCTTGAGACTGTGGGGTATGATTTTCCTCGTTTGTGTTGCTATTCCAAGCCTCACAATTTAAGATAGTGAAGACGGGCCTGTGGGGAGGGAGCCTCATACACACTCCTGTGGGAGATGCCTCTTACTTACATGGCATCTCACGCCCTCAGGTTCAGGGATATTGGCTGTGTGCTCCCAGGGCCAGTTCCTTGGGTTCTCACCCAGAGGTTTCTTCAGAGTTAGGAGCTCTGCCCATTCCGTGGTGATTAATCTTTGAACTTCTAGGCCCCTTGGCGTTTTGCTCTCTGATGATCTGAAAATAGATGCCTCAGATCAGAGCAAGCCCTCAGAACAGCATGAAGAGAGTTGCCTGGAATGGGATGGTGCTCAGGCCTTCATGTAAAAGGGCTCTGGGGGATCCAGAGGGAAGATGGCAGAGGAAAGAAGGGAATTGTATGGCTGTGCCATCATTCCATAATGCCACCATGCATTAGCAAGGGTGCCCTAACCTTTGCAATGGGACTCTATCCTCCTTGTTCTGAATCTTATCTTCAAAGCTGGTCAATCCATTTGTTTCCACAATTCTTTGGGGGATGGATGACTCATGAGAAATCCATATGTCTGGGAGGATTGTGACAGCACCTCCTGTCTGGAGATGCTGGCAGAAATAACATCAAGTTCCGTGATCTCTCTTGCCTGGGTCTGCCAGGCTGGTCCCTACCTCTCTTGAGTATTAGCTAGTTCCTCTGATCTCTGCCATCTCCTCCCATGCTGGCACCTGTGGCTAACCCTAATGGAAACTAGATGTCTGATGTGACCTGCAGCCAAATGTACTGGTGTGGGGTGGATGTGGTCATGCAAAGAAAGCTTTCAGTTCAGGTGCTGGTTTCAGAGCTGTGCACGCATGCTGAGTTGCTTCAGTTGTGTCCGACACTTTAGGACCCCAAATGAACTATAGCCCACCAGGCTCCTCTGTCCATAGGATTCTCCAGGCAAGAATACTGGAGTGGGTTGCCATGCCCTCCTCCAGGGGATCTTCCCGACCCAGGAATTGAACTTGCGTCTCTTACATCTCCTGCACTGGCACCGCCTGGGAGCCACACATGTGTAAACTGTGTCTGTGATGCCTTGTGGCTGGTAAGACCTGGCAGGCGGGTGCCAGTGAGCAGAGCAGGAAAGGAGAAAAGGGCACGCTATGTGTGAGAGAAAGTGTATTGCAATTCCATCCTAGCGAGGCAAGTTCATTTCTATCTGGGCCCCTGGGATCTCTCTGAGTCTTTCTTCTTAGGTTCATGTCTGGAAATAGACATTTTATTCCTAGAAATGGAGATGAACTTGAGAGTCAAATTTTCGACTGTTGGATTAAGATTCTTTCAGCTACAAGTGAGAGAAAACTTAATCTATCTTAAGCAAAAAGGCAGTATAGTGTCTCAGTAATTACAAAAACTCAGATTTAGGACTTATTTCTGGGGTGGCTTAATTCTAAGACCCTACCAGGCTTGCCATGTGTTGCTGGCTCTCTCCCTCCTTCCTTCTCAGCTCTACCCAACCCCCACCCCCCGTCATCCCTCCATCTCTCTCTGCCTTCCTCTTTTTCTGCCTGAGATGATGATCTTAGAGAAATAGACATTAATGGAAAATAGACTCCCAAACAATCAAGGCTAATGAATTTTGAAAAGGATGATGATACATGTTGCAGCAGCTGGGCAGATTACCCAGGACCTAGTTGATCGCTAACAAAGACCTGTCTTCATCAGGGGTGGGGGGGCCGGGGGGAGGCCAGCAGAAATAATCAGCGTCACATCTAGAGGCATCAGGCCAGGCATCACGCAGGGCAAAGCTGCAAAGCAAAGACGGAGGAAGCAAAGCCTGTGACCGACTGCTTTTTCCATTCTCTCTACGAGGAGGAACACATGATGTTTTCTGGTGTCATTTTTATGAACATTCTCTGGGCTGATGTCGGCTCCTATCTTCCTTCATGGCATCTGCAGATTTAGGTATTTCTTAGTGAAAATCCTCTTTAGCTTTTATGGATGTTTTCAGAGTAATCAAATTCTAGGATTTCTATCACATTTTCCCAAATCTGCGGCCTGCAGCCCATCAATGTACAGGCCTGAAAACATTTTTTTTTGCTAGTGATTCTTCCTTCAACATGGAGATGCGTAAGAACTCCAACTTGCAGGGTGCAGAGGAACATTGGTTTTAAAATCAGAGCAACTTAGGTGTGAGACTTGGATCTTTCCGTCTTCAGCCTTTTGAACTCCCATGAGTTGCTTAACCCCTTCTTCCCTCTCCTTTCCTTCCTTCTTTGGTGTGATGCTTTTGGTAGCAGTAAGGTCCAGAGTCAAGGCGTCTTGGGAGCAGTGGATGAAGCAGTGTATTTTAACTCATTCATCATAGACCCTGGCTCCGTATAAACACTCAATAAGTTTTTGTTCTGTATCCCTGTTCACTGAGACAGAGCTTCCACCTCTGCCCCAGCCTTGAAACACTGGAAGAATCTCTTTCTGCCTCTTTTATAATGGAGCCCAGAGGTTTAAATAAATTCAGATGAGGGCATTAGGCTTGTGGACTGGCCTACCCTAGACGTAGCCTGGTTCTACCTCCTGGGGACTCACTAAATGACCCTGAGTAAGAGATTTTTGTCTCAGTTTGATGAGAAACAAGAAGCCCACTTGCCCTGAGCCTCCTTTTCTTTTGCTTTTGGAAACATGAATGTGTACACCAGAGTAGGAATGCCTTTGAAAAAAACCATTCAACTGTGATTCCTGGCTCAGCATTTAAGACTTTCTCCTGGGTTCACCCTCAGAACAGTCTCCCCCCTCCTTTTGACCTTGAGGGAGAAGCCAAGAGGTGGGGCTTGTTTATAAAGGGAGGAGGAGCAGCCCACAGCTGCAGGCCTCGGATGATGGCCTGAGATGCCAGATGCTGTGCAGAGGGACAGCTTCCCCAGTCCTTTCATCTGAGATTACCCTTGGCTCACACCCTTCACTGCAAAAAGGCACCCTGGGATCCAGTCGTAGAGGAGTGGGCTGTGTGGAACTCATGGGTCTCAGAACTCTAACCTTCTCCCAGGGCTGGGAGGGGCATCCAGAGGTTATCCAGTCTTTGCTTCACCACATCACCAGTGTCTTGGAACTCGATGATACCGAAAAGTCAATGAGCCCAACTCTTCCCTCATCCTACCATTTTATAAACGAGGACACAGGGGCCCAGGGATGAGCCAGGTGGTGTGATGTAAACCTAAGACAGGGCCCTGGAGTTCTCAAGTGCTGGCCCATTGCCTGCAACACACACAGACACACACACACGTGCATGAATGCGTGTGTATATATGCACACACAACTGCAAAGTCAGGCTGCCAAGGCTGCTGATGTTGAGAAGGGCCTTGAATGAGAATTTTGTTTTTAATTCTATTTTTTTAAACTCCAAAAGCATTTTGTTTTGGGGTATAGCCAATTAACAATGTTGTACTTTCAGGTGAACAGCAAAGGGACTCAGCCACACATATATATGTATCCATCCTCCCCCAAGCTCCCCTCCACCCAGCCTAGCATACAACATTGAATAGAGTTCCATGGGCTATACAGTAGATCTTTGTTGGTTATCCATTTTAAGTATAACAGCATGTACCTGATCTTCCCAAAGTCCCTACCTATCCCTTGGGAAGGTCCTTGAGATGAGCTTAGGTTCAGTCCTCTTGGTATACTGACTCATGTAGATAAGAAAATTTTGCTTTGGACAACCTCATATCATTTTCAGGTGGTGAAGGATCTTAGTCCAGTGCTTATTACCGTTGTGAACATTGAGACTGAAAGGAAGCAGAAGGTGCTGAAGTCATAGGGTAACTCCCTAGTAGAACTAGGGCAAGAACTCAGCTGATCTTAATGTCAGATCTTCCTTCTGACTCTCTTCCTCCCAGGTCACTGTAAGGGTGGTGTGACTAGATTAACCTATATACTCTTTGCTGGAATTCCATATGGGAAGGGCTAGTGAGGAACCTGTGATGCTTAAAAAATAGCCGTGGTATTAACTTCTGTTGATTAATCACTTTGCAGCTGTCACCCATTTGCAGGCTTCCCTGAGATTTTAACCCTGTTATTTTTTTCTAAGTTCAATCCCCATCTTTAAATGAGGGTGGAGGATGTTATCCGCTGGTTCATATTTGTGATCCTGCCAGAGAGGCAGCCAGTGATCTGTGAGATCACTGTTCTCAGGCACCAAGTGTCCTGCTTTTAGAATCTAAAGGTCTTGTCCCTAAAACATGTAAGCACAAAAATTATCAAAGAACACTGATTATTTAGTAAAACAGTAAGGAATGTAAAAATTAAGAAGGAGGAAAAGAGTTTTCGAAAGGAAATCTTTGGAGATTAGTTTACTGTAAATAGAATATACTAAACACTCTTGATACACATAAATACTAGTGACTAACAGGTACTTGGAAAATGGCATAGCTCTAAACAATGAATATTAAATAAATTAAAGGTAATTTCAGATACAAAGGATAAAACAAAGCAGTAATTAAAGAGTAAGACACCCTGTGCTCACTTTGGGGCAGCCCACATACTAAAAAGAATGAGACATCCGTCTCCACCAACATACGGACAGGATGAGCGAACAAAATCAGATACACTTCTCCCCAGTGCTTTCATTAGAATTGTTTTAAATGCACAGAACAAATGTGCCTTTATAATTTTTTTTATTTAGATTTCAAACAGTAAAAGCTTTGTCATTTTAATATAGATCATTGAAAATCTTGTAAACATCCTGTTGCTCATTTGGAAAAATGAACCAGTGAAGAAAACCGAAAAAAGAAATAAAAGAAAACAGAAAGAAGAATTGATAGGTCTTGTGTCATGACTCAAAGAAGAATCCTTCTTTCCACTGGGTGAAGAGGGGCATTCAATTCTCCAGGGAGCTTTGAGTATGTGGAAAGTTGTGTATTCACTTTCCCGCCCTAGTTGGAGCTGCTCCAGCAGCTAGTTAGGGGAGAAACTGGAAGTTTTGCTCCAGCTCAGGGAAGCCAGATAAGGGAGTCTCTAGTCTAAGGAGGAGCTGTGTATGTTTTATGTCAGGTCCCGTAATGCTCTTCCAAATTCCCTTTGCCTGGGGACTTAGCCATTGATGGTAGGTTTCTGCTGCGGTATGTGTTGTTTACTTAAGTAATTAAAATATGCAAAGCATTCCCTGTCCCCCATTTTGTGCTTCTTCCCCAGCCACTTCTGGCATTTTTGGTTGGCAGTTAATAAAACAAAAGGTGAGCCCAAAGGCCCACGTCTCCCTCCGGCTAGAATGATTAATTTGGAGCGGTTTGGAAGTAGCAGATTTTACCTGTAGCTACAGCCGTGCTTTTCTGGCTGATGTGTTCAACCCACTCTAAACACTACAAGCAGGGCGTGGCAAACGCTTCATTACAGGCACAGGGCAAGTGGAGGGAGGCAGGAGAAAGGAGGCGAGGTTTATTCAACCTCTTATGGTGGCACAAAACCAAGAAGACTTCTCCTTCCAGGAAGCCCTACATTGAAACAGCCAGGAATGTCCCTGGTAATCCAGTGGCTAAGACTCCATGCCCCTGGTGCAGGGAGCCTACCGTTGATCCCTGGTCAAGGAATTAGATTCCCACATGCCTCAACTAAGAGTTTGCATGCCACAGCTAGAGATCCCGTGTGCCAATTAAGACCTGACCTAGTCAAATAAATGACTAAATAAATAATATTTCTTTTTTAGAGAGAGAGAGAGAGCCATACTCAAGGACACTTGAAATTTACTTCCTAATCCAGTTCCTAATTTGCGACCCCATGGGCTACAGCACTCCAGGCTTCCTTGTCTTTCACCAGCTTCCAGAATTTGCTCAGACTCATATCCATTGAGTTGGTGATGCCATCCAACCATCTCTGTTTCAGTGATTATTAGAAAAGCTCATTCTCTCATGGAGCCATTGGTGTACATCTGCTGTCTGTTCCCCACTGCACTTGGAGGGAAAGCCCAGCCTCATAAGATGATATCATAAAATGAGAATCAAGATTAAGGAATTGAATGCTGTAGTCTTAAGGCTGGTGGAATATTCAATCGATAGGAAGTATTATTGATGTTGTTATTAATCTCCCTGAGAAGATGGCTGGAGGAGACAATTTATCATGTGGTTTGCTTTTGGAGGAAAGAGATCCCATCTGAGTCTTTGCTTTTTAAAATCCAAATCATCTTGTTTTTTTCTTTTTTCCCTTGAAGCCTTTTTCATAGGTGCTGCAGCCACTGAGTCCAGTTCGTAGGGAAATACTCTGTTCTAATTAGTTCAGACTTGTCTTCCCTGAGATTCACATTAACTGCGCTTCCTGTGTCTAAATCCTGCTTTGGTAAACAGTCAAATATTCCAATAGGACCCAGGTTGGGGGCCATGCTGCTCCTGGAAGTCCCTTTTCGCTGCTGCCAGTGTTTGTATGAAGAATCGTCTTGAACCCACAAAACCCCCAGTGAGAAGGATTTGGAGTGTGGCGGTGGATTAACTCTGAGCTTGGCCTCTATCCACACACTTGCTGACATTCCAATATTGAGCCGGTTTCCTTATCCAGAAATCAAAAACGGTGCCTCTTTGTTGTAAGGGTCTCTGAGGAAAATGTCCAAGTCCCTGGAAAAGCGAAGAAGTGCTGTTCATTCAGCAAACATAGAGTTTGAGAAATAGCACCTTCTAAGAAAGATTGTGATTCAAAGTCTTACCATATGTGTGTGTATTGAAAACCTGCCATGTCTCTGTTTCATTTAATATTGCATTTAGTGTCTGTACATGTTCTGTGTACTTCATTATTATCTTCATTTTGCATCCTAGGAAGCCAGTTTTTCAGAAGTTAAACGTCTAGGGTTGCTATGGGGCTTCCCAGGTGGCACTAGTGGTAAAGACCTGCCTGCCAACGCAGGAGACATGTGTTCTATCCCTGGGTTGGAAAGATCCCCTGGAGAAGGGCATGGCAACCTACTCCACTATTCTTGCCTGGAGAATCTTATGGACAGAGGAGCCTGGCGGGCTATAGACCATAGGATCACAAAGAGTTGGACACGACTGAAGCAACTTAGTACACAGTGTTGCTTTGCTAAGTGACATTTGCCAAGTTATAAATTATTCTTTTTGCTCTTTTGGATCCTCTGTTTCCTCATCCTATACATACATTTTCAATGTCAGTTGTTGTATTTTCCATTTTTTGAAGGGCATCTAAATATTAGAAAAGCCATTCTTGCTTGAAATTATCTTATTTTTTGCGAAATAAGTCTGAATCTAAACCAAAACCTGTTGGTGCTTGAGCTGTACAGGGTAAATTAAAAATCTAGATTGATCTCAAGGAGGCTGTATTCTCCTGCCTTCCTTTACCCATTAATGCTTAACAAGTGTTTGGAGTCTGAATGGATCGGTCTGGGTCCAGGGTGATCTATGGATCTGAGCTGAGCTGAGATCTCCAGCTTTGTTCCATGAATTGGGCTCTTTTAGCACCATCCCTAAAGTTTGTTTCCATGAGAAGATATCAGCCAGGAGGCTCCAAGTCCGGGCATTTGGAAAAGAAAACAAAAGCCAAGTCATATTTCAACCCACATCTTTGGACTTGCAATGTAGGCTCTATAAAAATATATATTGCTTGGGGCAGTAAAGGACAATGAGGTCTCAGAATGACTGCCAACATTTAGACAGAATTTAGAAAGAAGAAAACAAAAGAGGAAGTTACAAAAGGTATGTGTTCCTGGGGCTTCTATCTGAGGAGTTGCTCCTGGCAGATGCAGCTCTAGGTGAAAAAGTTGAGCAGAATTACAATGGGCCTCTTTATCCTCCAGGCTCACACTGCTCAACAGCTTAACTGTTACACTCCTTGTGTTTTTGAAAAACTCCAAGGGTTTTTCCTAATCCGAGCCTAGAGGCTCAGCCTGAAAGAGCCATTCCACAGAGGTTCTGCTAAACGGAATGTCTTTTGCTTAAGCTGTCATAAAGCTTTTCTTTGAGGGAGCAGCACTATAGTGGTGTCTTTGTGAGTTTCCTCTGCACCTTGCCTCAAAAGAATTCCAAAAACACTGGGCCATGATCTTCAGTTTATGTCTATGAGAAGTTACATAATACTTTGGTCACCTGATGCCAAGAGCCGACTTGTTGGAAAAGACCCTGATGCTGGGAAAGATTGAAGGCAGGAGGAGAAGGGGGTGACAGAGGATGAGATGGTTGGATGGCATCACCGACTCAATGGACACGAATTTGAGCAAACTTCAGGAGATGCTGAAGGACAGGGAGGTCTGGCGTGTTGCAGTCCATGGGATCACAAGGAGTCGGACACAACTTAGCGCCTGAACAATACCAACAATCCACTTGCGTGTGGCTGGCACACACATATGTTTATCTAAACAGTTTCCCTCCCAGTGTGTGGAAGTGTGTGTCTGCACTGGAGGTCACGAATACCGACGGGCAGCCCATGTGGGTGAACACCACAGACCCTCCATAAGTCTGGCATAGTCTGAGTAAGAGTGGCAGTGATTTTAAAGACTGTGCTTGGTGGCTGCTAGGGCTCCTGCCGGGGCTGCCAGCCCTGGCTGATGGACTGCTCAGACCTGCAAACCTAGATTTAAGAGGCAAAGCTGCTGGGGCATTTGGGAAACCAGGAGGCTTTCCAGGAGACAAAGAAAGCATAGGTTAAACTTTTATTTTTTCCTTAATGCATATGGATATTCTCCTATGTCCTGAGACATGCAATCAAGAAAGATTAAAATTAAATAAATAAAAAATGACACTGTGCATGACAGTCTTAACGATAATCTCCTGAATTAAGATATTTTGCCATTAATGTACATTGCAACGTTTCTATAACTCTTCAGAAAGCAGTTGCCAACTCTGATCTACTTTGACAGATTCAACATGGCCCCCATGGATGAGCGATTTCAGAGAAAGCTTGAATCATTCTATGGGTATCAAAAATGCCCCGTGTTTGCTCACCTTTGCTGGGTCCTGGCTCCTTTATCTGGCATATATGGGTCACTCTGTCTCCTTTATACCTTGTCAGATGTGTGTGAGGATAGATGTTTTGAACTTCTGGGAGAGAAGCGGGCTTGTATGTGTCCTGTGAAGAAATTGCCTCCTTTTCTGTGTAATGAGATGCAGAGAACTGAGAGTCTTCTTGAGGTCAGCAGATTTCTCTTTAAAACACAGCACTGGATTCCCTCTGACTGCAGGGAAGTTGACATTATCCGACAGAAATGAACAAGACAATTTCCTTGTGCAGGAAAGGGAGGATCCAAAGAGAAGGGATGGGATGATTGTGGACAGGGGTGGGCGGGTGGGAGGTTCACCTCCTGCCAGGAGCACTTTGCCCCAGGGCACCCTGCCCCCAGCAGAACCCAAGCCTGGCAGCCCCTGCAGCTCTCTCTTTCCACTCTTCAGTCCTGCTTACTCCTGGCTCTCAGGGCATAGCTGGGAGTGAGGGCTGAAGGCTTGAATGGAGGAAATAAGGTTGAGGGATTTCAGGCAGGCACCCCAGGAGGATGGAGGTGAGGCTGTAGTTCTTGTTTTTTTTTTAAGATTCTTCTTATATCTTTTCTTTTTAATTATTTATTTTTAATTGAAGGATAATTACAATATTGTGTTGGTTTCTGCCATACATCAACATGGGTCAGCCATAGGCATACCTATGTCCCCTCCCTCTTAAACCTCCCTCCCATCTGCTACCCCATCCCACTCCCTAGGTTGTTCCAGAGCCCCAGTTTGAGTTCCCCGAGTTGTACAGCCAATTCCCACTGGCTGTCTATTTCACATGTGTTAGTGTACACGCTTCCATGCTACTCCCTCCGTTTCTCCTGCCTTCTTCCTTTTACCGCCCCCTACCACCCCCATCCCCGTGTCCAGAAGTCTGTTCTCTATGTCTGCATCTCCACTGCTGCCCTGCACATAAGTTCATCAGTATTATCTTTCTAGATTCCACATATATGGGCTAGTATATGATACTTGTCTTTCTCTTTCTGACTTACTTCACTCGGGATAGTAGACTCTGGGTTCATCCATCTCATTAGAACTGACTCAAATGCATTCCTTTTTATGGCTGAGTAATATTCCATTGTGTATAAATGTACCACAGCTTCATTATCCACTCATCTGTCGATAGACATCTGTGTTACTTCCATGTCCTAGCTTTTGTAAATAGTGCTGCAATGAACATTGTGGTACATGTTTCATTTTCATTATGGTTTTCTCTCACATCTTTTTTTTTTTTTAATTTAATTTTATTTTTAAACTTTACAAATTGTATTAGTTTTGCCAAATATCAAAATGAATCTACCACAGGTATACCTGTGTTCCCCATCCTGAACCCTCCTCCCTCCTCCCTCCCCATACCTTCCCTCTGGGTTATCCCAGTGCACCAGCCCCAAGCATCCAGTATCGTGCATCGAACCTGGACTGGCAACTCATTTCATACATGATATTATACATGTTTCAATGCCACTCTCCCAAATCTCCCCACCCTCTCCCTCTCCCACAGAGTCCATAAGACTGTTCTATACATCAGTGTCTCTTTTGCTGTCTCATACACAGGGTTATTGTTAGCATCTTTCTAAATTCCATATATATGCGTTAGTATACTGTATTGCTGTTTTTCTTTCTGTTTTACTTCACTCTGTATAATAGGCTCCAGTTTCATCCACCTCATTAGAACTGATTCAAATGTATTCTTTTTAATGGCTGAATAATACTCCATTGTGTATATGTACCACAGCTTTCCATGATACAGCTGCAGGCCTGAAGATGGGTGGGATACAACCACGGAGAATGGAATTTAGCCAGAAAGGCTCTAAACTTTGCATCCTGGACACTCAGTCTTTAATGCCCCTGTGATCTTCAAACTTAAATGCCCCTAAACAAATTTAAAAAAAAATGTACCCCCCTTTGCCCGTTTTAATTTACCATCTAAAATCTTCCACATGTTTATTATAAGTATGCCATTTCCACAACATTGTAAATATTGACATTAAAAACACATTACTCCTTTAATGCATCTAATGAACTTTAAATACCAGAGCAATTTGATCCATCATCTATTAAACACATGAACAAGTACTTAAACCCTCAGTTTTACATGGTTCCATTTTCTTCTTGAATATATAGTTTCATTCCAGTTTCCCCACCAAATATCCTATGGATTCTTTTTTTATACATGAAAGCCTTTTATTGGCCATTTTATCATAATTTAGGTGACAAAAATACATGCGTGTGTGGGTGCTCAGTGGTGTCTGACTCTTCGTGACCCCATGGACTGTAGCCCACCAGGCTCCTCTGTCCATGGAATTTTCCAGGCAAGACTATTGGAGTGGGTTTCCATGCCCTCCTCCAGGGGATCTTCCCCACCCAGGGCTTGAACCTGTATCTGTCTCCTGCATTGACGGGTGAATACTATATCACTGAGCCACCTGGGAAGGCCACAAAAATGTGTATGAAGACTTTAATTTTTAATGGCCAGTGGCCTTAAGTTTCTAGATGTTAAGAGATTTGGATTGAGTTATCATCATAATTATTAGTAATATACAGAAATAGGCAGTAAATCAAAATAATAATCAGATAATACATATAACAATTTTTGATGAATATGAAAGATAAGGCACATAATATTTTTGGAAATCCATCTCATATTTTTTCAATTAGCCTGTATTCATTATTATTATTTAGTGCTAAAATAAGGATTAAGGCTAAGGTTCAGAATCAGTTCTATTACTGCTTTTTTATTTTTATAAATATAAGAAATGAGAAACACTATTCACAATAAATGAATGGATGGGAAAGGAAAGCGTTTTATTACTACAACTCATATCTCGTTATTTGCCCAAAATCACATTTGGTCTCTTATCAAAATTTCTTTTTACTCTTCTCTCAGTTGATAATTCTTTTTGGTTTGTCCCCCTTCAGTGGTTTGAAAAGAATTAAAAACCACCGAACTTGCAAAAGAATTTATTTCCCAGTCACTAGAGACATTCATTTTCAACACCTATACTAATATTTCATAGAGTTTATTCATTTGTGGTCTGTAGGTTTTCTCTCCTGAGGTTTAGAATGAGTGAAACATTTGTCTTCCCCTTTGAGAGTGGCAGCATGTGTGTGTGAGTGTGTGTGTGTGTGTGCACGCATGCATGTGTGCGTGAACAGTTGGGCAGGGAAATTGCTTACCACAGAGGGTTCTCAGTGTTAGAAAAAATCTGTAAGAGAGTAAGGATCTGCATAAACCTTCAAAACTATCCTTGCTAGGTTCCAGGATTGCGTGTATTTCCAAAGTTATATGGACCTTAGGTTGAATTCCTTTCAGTGGTCACTGAAGTCTCTCTCTGCCTATTATATTGCATGAGAATTCTAGGCTACTATCCAATGGGAATTCTAGGCTATTACCCTTTAGAAGGAGTGAGAAGCATCCTGAGCTATATGTAAAAGTGCGTTTCCCTGTTGGCAATAACGAAAGAATGGCAGCAATCCCAGACCTATAAACAGTGGATTGATTAGGTAACCTGTGGTGTAGTCATGCACGTGGAGTCCAAATTAGCTAGAAAAGGAATGAGAGAACCCTAATGGGGGAAAGGGTAAAGTATGTACCAGATATGGTATGGTGCTTCCGTTTATGAAAGTGAGGAAAGTGAATATAATCCCTATTTGCTTACGTTACAAACAATTGAAGAATAAACTAAAAACGAGCATGAACTGGTTGCCTTCAGGGGAGGAGGAGAGCAGGAGGGAGGGAGTGAGCAGAGATGAAACTCGACTAGGTTCACGTACCTTGATTTGGGGTTGACTTTAAAATCACGTAATGGTTTTTGCATCGTTTCAAAATATTATGTTGAGTGGGAAAGAAAAAGGAAAGCAAGTCTTAAAAATCAAAAGCGAAATGAAACAAATAAACCTGGACATTATGTTGGTGACTTGGCCATTCGGAGAGGAATTATTTCCTGTGACTTTAAAACACAGCAGTGTCTTAGATATGTCCCTAGTATGTACATCCTAAAGATGAGCAGGGCTGCAAAGACAGCTTTCAGAATCATGTTGTTGGTAATGATCTTCAGCTGAATTTGAAATATATATATATTAGGATAAAAAAATAAGTAATATCACTAATGTAAGAATCAATATTTTCAGCAAAAAAAAAAAAAACAAACGCCAAATATAAAACCAAAAAAATTAAGTAAAACTCTGTAATCCTAAATTTGAGTTGGAAAAATCAATATGAACTCATGATATATTCTCCTTTCAAAGGAAATATTTTCCTAGTGTTTTCCACTATAAGGACCTAGAAATAAATACTGATCAACCCAACAGAGGTGAGCATTCCTGGCTTCCATCACATGGTCCCTAAATTCCATTGTCCACTGAAAGGACCCAAGGCTCCTTGAAAAAAATAACTGAGTTAGGGCCAGGACAGCAAGTGGACAAAATGAGCCTAGGATTTTTTTTTTTTCATGTCAGAAAGCAAGAATGCTATCAAAGACCACTGGGGTTTGGTGAGATGTGCCAGCTTGAAGAGGCTGCTACTGGCCAAAGATTGAACAGTGAGCATCAAAAAGAGAAATTATTAACTGAAACACTTCAAATGTGTAAACACACACACACAGGCACAAATAATTAAGTATGCTTCTCAAAAACAAGCTAAAACAGAATAAGCCTTTCACTAGTCACCTTCAGAGGATGGTAGCGAAGGAACTCGGGCTTCCCTGGTGGCTCAGACAGTAAAGAATCTGCCTGTAACATAGGAGATGCAGGTTCGATCCCTGGGTCGGGAAGATCCCCTGGAGGAGAATGGCTACCCACTCCAGTATTCTTGCCTGGAGAATCACATGGACAGAGGAGCCTGGCAGGCTACAGTCCACATGGTTGCAAAGATTCAGACACGACTGAGAGACTAACACACACATACAGAGGAGGAACTTATTATTCTGAAAACTGGTAGATAAAAGGAGTTTCTATATAAACTGTCACCAGTGTAACCAGTAGTTAACGAAGGAAAGTTCTTATTCATGGAAGATTTCCAGCTGATATATGCAGAGGGAATGCTAGAATTAGAATGTCACCCTTTTGCAGCCACTAATGAAATAATGGATCTCGGCAATGATCATCAGTGGCCACTGACATCCTAAGGTGAAAGGGAAGTTTGTGATGGAAGGTCAGGCTGACAAGCATCTTGAATCCACAATAATAGAAGTGGTGGAAGAGTTATCTAAAGTAGTATAATCCAAAGATCTCCAAGGACTTATTTTTTTCTTGACTCATTCCTTGGAATTTTTGCCTTATTCCTGTATATTTCCTGTTCAAAGGCTCAGCCTTCAGATTCTTAGTGTATCTCATTGTAAAGCTTGGATCATTAACTAGAATTTCTGGGGCAGTGCCTGGGCAAGTTACCTTATCTTCATCTGTGAAATGGGTATCATAGGGAACTCTGCCACATAGTATGAGAGAGAGGCTTAAATGCAGGGTGTTGTAACATCCAGTGGTATGTTACATCCAGTGTGTTTCACAGCCAGTGATATTCAGTGTGTATTAATTAGGATTATTCTTATTAAGATTATTATTTTATCCCATTGCTTGCCTGGCTAGGTTTCATCATGGGCATATTTGTCTATATATATATGTGTGTGTGTGTGTGTGTGTGTGTGTGTGTGTATATTTTAACCTGGGAAGGATTTGACCAATAACTTTCCCAGAGTGGATCTCTCTAATATGAGAGAAGGATACAGGAATGCAGGCAGCTCTGAAGGAAAATCAGTATAGTCTAGGCAGACCTATGGGAAATATGGACAGTCTAGGAAATCAGGCTTGTCCTGGCACTCACGACACACACAGCGCACAGTCTCTGCATTTTATGTGTATGCTCTTGTATTTCATGATGCTCGGTGGGTTTCTATATATTGAATATATCATCTCACTTTAGAGACAGCTGTTGCTTGACTTCTATGTTGAAGATGAGGAAATTGAAATTCAAAAAGTTAAGAGTTTGTCAAAAGTCACATCAGAACCCAGGGTTTTTGACTTCCAATTTATTGATTTTGTTGTTGTTGTTGTTATATCACAGTCCACTAGAAATATTTTAGTCCACTTCTAGAGGAATGCTGTATAAATTTCACCCACACTGATGATGCCACCCAGTGTAAATCTTAATAAAATTCTTCTTAGCAGTACCTCTGTGACTGATTAATACCTTTCTGATAATTTTCGATCCAGAGATTTAAACTCCTCAAAATTTATACCAACGCACTCAGATTTCTCTTTTTGTACATTTGGAAATTTCAATTTGAAATGGCTCTTCTGGGTAATGCATAGAATCATCAGATGAGGCAAGCAGCCCACATCAATTTGTAAGAATCCAGTATTTACCGTTTCTCATCAAGAGAAAAGTTCCCATATTCCTAACCTCTTTTCCTTTTCATTCAAGAAACCAGGTACAAGAAACCGTTCCACTAGCTTTCATCAAAAACCTAATTTTTCTCAAAAAAATATTTTGATTTAGAACATGAATAAATTAGGCCCACTGGTTTTCCTTTAGTCATATGTTTAGTTTTTTTCCTTTTATTGTTTTAAAATTTTCAAATGTGGTACATGCTCATGAACAGACAGCATAGAAATAATAATATAGAAAAAAATGGAGTTTTCTTTTTGGTCAGTTCTCTCACTTTTCCTTCCTGGAGGAAATCACTGGCTTAATGACTATCTTTCTGGACCTTTTTCTATGCATTTACAGACTTATATGTTATTGCCTTTTAATATATTTGCTTATGCACACACATTTTACATAAATGAGAATGCTAATGTATATTTACAATGTTTTACATTTTCATTTAATATATCCTGGACATATTTACATATCATGGTACATAACTCTACTACATTCCTTTTAAGTGCTGCATATACATTTAATGATGAACAAATTGCTGCCCTTAAAAACAATGAAATAAAATATCTTCAATGAAGTATTTTTGCTTACATAAGCAAGTATTTTTCTAAGACTCCTAGAAGTGAAATTGCTGAATTAAAAGGCACTTAACCTGGTAGCTCAGACGGTAAAGCATCTGCCTACAATGTGGGAGACCAGGATTCGATCCCTAGGTTGGGAAGATCCCCTGGAGAAGGAAATGACACCCCACTCCAGTATTCTTGCCCGGAAAATCCCATGGACTGAGGAGCCTGGTAGGCTAGAGTCCATGGGGTCGCAAAGAGTCAGACACGACTGAGCATCTTCACTTTCACTTTCACTTAACATCTTTAGGGCGGACATATTCTGCCAGGCTGCCCTCAGAAAAGGCTGCCCAGTCTTAGCAATGAACAACTCTTTCCTCGGGCTTTTTATACACTGGATAGTACCAGTCTCTTCATTTTCCCCACGTGATAAAGAATGTGTCTCTTTATTGTTTTAACTCACATGTCTTCATGCGTTTGTGGCCATTTGTAGCTCTTCTGTGAATCATCTGTTCTTCATTTCCCTGTTGGATTTCTTGTTTTTAACTAATTTAAAGAAAACACTTTATAATGTATGGATTTTAATTCCTTTTTATGTATACGGCAAATATGCCATTTGTTTCTTAACTATGCTTCTTTTGTATTTTGCCATGCAAAAGTATGTAATTTTTACCAGGGGTATCTCTGAATTCTGTCCTTCATGGCTTCTGGAACATGTGTCTTATTTAGGAAGGCCTTTCTCTCCTGAGGTTATACAAATAGTTTTCTAAGTTTTCTTCTAATATGATTATTGTTTTGTTTTTTATGTTTAGCTCTTTAATCCATCTGGAAATGATTTTTGTATATGGTGTGAGGTAGGTATCTAACTGTACTTTTTAAATGAATAGTTCATTGTCCCTACACTGATTACTAACCCATCATTTCATATATTAAATTCCAGTATTGATACGTGAGTCTCTTTCTGGACTCTACTTTGTTCCATTGATCAAAGAAATTTGTCTATTCCTATGCCAATAACCCAGTGTGTTCATTCCTGTAGTTTGATATTGTGTTTTTCTATCTGATTGAGCAAATATCCCTGTTGTTCTATTACAAGTATATCTTAGTTTTTTTAATCATATGCTCCTCTCGATGAATTTTGGTACTGTGTTGTCAGTTTCCATACATTATGCCATTGAGGGTTTTATTTAGATGGTGCTGAATTTTTAGATTAATTTTGGGATGAATGAGAAGTTTATAACTGAGTCTTCTTATCCAAGGAAAAGACACATCTTTCCATGTCTTCAGATCTTCTTTTATGTTTTTTAATAGTTATATTTACATAGACCTTATAAATTTTCTGCTAAGGTTTATACCAAGGAATTTTAAACATTTTTTGGGTTGTTGTTCTTATTGCTATTGTACAAACAAGTTTACTTTTCATTGAATTTTGAAGTCCTTGCTACAGTGCATGAGAGTAATTTGATTTTTGTATATTCATTTTACGTCTGAGTAGCTTACTAAATCATAAAATGGTTCTAATTGTTTTATAGCTAATTGTCTTGAACTGTCATATCATATGCAAACAATGATAGTCTTGACTCTTCCTTTTCAGTGTTTTTATCTTGTTTTTACTCTCACTTTATTGTATTGACTAGGATCATTTACAGAGTTTTGCATCAAATCTGTAATAGAAGATACCTTCTATGCTTTCAATGTTTTATCAGTAAATATGATATTTAGTGTATTAACTAAAGGAAGTTTACCTTGTATTATTAATGAATTAGAACTATTAGGAAAGGATGTTGGTAGTTTTGGGCATCTTTTGAAAGAATAGCTTTTCTTCTTTTATTTTTACTTTAGTTTACCTTGTTTTTTCTCTTGGAATTTCTGACTTCTTTTTTAAGGTAATATGTGATTTGTTTTTGTAAACACGTTTTAGGTAATTGGAAATAATATGCAAATTTTTAAGGAGGCTGAAAGATACATACATCACCCGTATCTATCAATTAAACTCATTATTTGTATTTTTTAAATGTATCTTTATTTTTGTTGTCTTCTTGATCTATCATTTTGCAAAATAAGTGTTTTAATTTGCCTTTGTAATTGTAGCTTTGTCAGTTTTCTTTTATTTATAACCTATTTTACTTTTTAATACATTTTTATTGCTGTTAATTTGACTAAAAATGTTTGTGATTTTTCATAATGGCAAATTTTATCACCTTCAGATATAATATAGATCACTTTGTCTTCATTTAGTTCTTGACTTTCTGAAATATTTTTCATGTGTATATTCAATTTTTGATATACTCTATATTGATTATATAGCATATATCAATATACTTTATACATGGATTGTATTTTCATATGTATTACATATATTGCATATTATCTATTCAAGTTATATTATCTATTCAATTATATTTGCCCTTTATTTTTACGTATCAATGTATTAAATATTTTGCACATCATATATTGAGTATTTTTTTTTACTGTTTTGTGTTTTTAAATTCTTTCAAAATTTTCAACATTTTCTGTTATTTCCTTTTAAACATGTCTTTTCTAGATAACATGCATCTTGGTTTTTTTAACATAAATTTTTTCTTTATTTAAAAGACAGTATAGCCTATTAGTTCTCATTGTCTATAGTGATGTAATTTAAAGTTCTTTTTCATTTGTGCTTGTTATTCACCATTATCCCGCCTTCTTTTTTGTGGTCTTTTTGTATTGGTTAGAGATTTTTGGTTCTATTTTCCTGAAACTGCTTTGGAAACCATATATACTGTTTTTATTCTCTTAGTAGCTACATTACTATTTTAGCAAGCACATTTAAAGTTAAACTGTTACAACAATTGAAGGCTATAAATTCCCTTGCAGAGTCTTTATCGGGCTTTTAATTATTTCCCTATCTACTCTTATATGCACTTATTTTTAATATTATCTAAAAGTTTCATTCCAGAATATTGTTAATAGTAGCAATGATATTACTATTAGCATTATTAGTGGTATTGTTTACTTTATACCTCTGTCTTACAGAAATCCTTTATTAGTAATTATATTACATTTAACTAACATAGTACTGACCATTATTTTGATTTAGATTGTGTTTCTGTGGCTTATTTGCTTTGCACTGTTTGTTATGTTCCAACTCATTGTATATTTTAGATTCTGTTTTCATTTTCCTGTAGTACATCCTCAATTAATTTTTCTGCTTTATTTTTCTGAAAGGCCATGAGTGGTAAACTCTCTGAGTCTTTACTTATCTGAAAGAAACATCTTCATTTGTCTTTACACTCGATGCAGAACTGTCTTGATTATAAAACCCCAGGTTGAAAACAACTTCTGCAAATCCATATTATCATTTACCTTCTAAAATACTTTGTGGATAATGCAAACATGATCTCTTTTTTTAGTAACAAGATTGCCCGTCTTCAGCACCTCATTCTTTCTTATGTGTTTATGATTATAATTCCTACAACTGGCCCATCATAGAAATGAGAGCTTCAATTCATTGTTCATCATAATAGTTCATTTATAGAGAGCTCTTTTTCGATCAGTGGAAAACAGTTTTCTAACAAGTTTCATGTGTTAGCCAGAAGTTCCAATTTCTGCTGCTCTGTTTATGAATGATGCAGTTAGTTCGTGAGTTCTAAAACATGCTGTGAATTTTCTTCCACTTATGCTAATAATATCTCTAACCTGCTGGGCAGTGAGGATTTCCCTACTGTTTTTTCTCAGGGAAGTAAAGCCTGAATGTCAGTCGCTTCCTCATATCCTGGACTGCAGATCAGTTGATCCACAGCTGGCTAATGTCCTTGTTATTGTTGTTGTTGTTTGGTCATTAAGTCGTGTCTGACTCTTTTGTGACCTCAGGGACTATAGCCCGCCAGGCTTCTCTGTCCATAGGATTTCCCAGGTCAGAATACTGGAGTGGGTGGCCATTTCATTCTCCAGGGGATCTTCCCAACCCACAGATCAAACCCACATCTCCTGCGTTGCAGGCAGATTCTTTACCACTGAGCCACTGGGGAAGCCCAATGTCTTCCTTGGCTTACTTTAAAAAACACTCTCCTTCCTGGCTTTTGCGATCTTGCTAAGAATGGTTGTGAATTCTCTTGTAGTCCACCTGATTTCATGCTTTTGAACTTCCCTATCCCTTTCTTTCCAAGCCCTAAGTTGCAGTGAGAATTTCAAGATTGTCAGATACATGCTAAAGCCATAGTTCTACAGACTAGGTGCACATCGACCACATTGTGCTTTAACCTCCTTGGCCAAGGAGTCTAACCTAATGTTTGCAAATCCTCTGAGACTTGTTAGCCTCGCTCAGTGATTTTGTGACTTCCTTCTGGACTCCTTCTTAAGGTTAGATCTGACTGTAGTACCAGATTCTGAAACCCTCTCTCCCACTTCAAATCATCTTGTAATCTTTCTTGACCTTCCATGCCAAGGAGCCTACCTTCCCTTAGGTGTGATCTCTAATTGCTACCCTAGCTGCCTCTAGCATCCTAGGGCTTGGAGATCAGCATCTCCACTGGCCTTTTGACACAAAAGTTGCATCCCATTTGGCTATCTTAGAATAAGATGCATCAAGAGGGCATCTTCAGATGAAGAGTGCAGACTGATGCAACTGATTCTGGTCATTGGGTCACTCTGTGTGTGCTTCTGTCTCGGCCCCTTTTAGGTGGGAGGACATACCATGCTCCCGATTCGCTGGATGCCCCCCGAAAGCATCATGTACCGGAAGTTCACTACGGAGAGTGACGTGTGGAGCTTTGGGGTGATTCTCTGGGAGATCTTCACCTACGGAAAGCAGCCATGGTTCCAGCTCTCAAACACAGAAGTACGGAAGGGGGCAGATGCCGGGAGGAGTGATGGGGTTGGGGGAAGGGATAGTTAAGGAGTTTGGAATGGACATGTTCACACTGCTATATTATAAATGGATAACCAACAAGGACCTACTGTACAGCACAAGGAATTCTTCTCAGTGTTATGGGGCAGCCTGGATGGGAGGGACTGGGGGAGAGTGGATACATGTATATGTATGATTGAGTTGCCTGAGTTTACCTGAAACTGTCACAACACTGTTAATCGTCTATACCCCAATATAAAACAAAAAGTTTAAAAAAAGGAAAGAAAGGGGCAGGTGGGAACCTTGATTTGTGGGAGGCTGATAAAAGATACCTGAAGCCAGCAGCTAGACAAGAGTGTGCAAAACACTGGGTAGGGTTTGAAGCTAGCAGAGCAAATGTTGGCAGAAGCAGGAGAGAGACCTTCCTGATAGGAAAAATAAAAAAAAGCATAACTGTAGGAAGTGTGCTGTGGTTGTCAGGAGAGCATGAAATCAGATGTCGACATTGAGATGCAAGGCACAGTTCTGTTTGCTCTGCTACACTTAAAAAATCACAAATGTTTCACTAAGACAGAAAGTGAAAACAAAAAAACAACTATGAGGTTTTTCAACTGTGCCGTCTTGTGGAAACACCTACCACTAAGTACACCAGATCGTCTGGGTCCCCAGAGGCTTTAGGCAGGCCAGGCCCAGAGATGCGCTGGAAGGTGGATGGGGAAGGCACATTTCACGCACTGACAGAGCTGTGTGTGGACTTCCGGGAGTAAGATGAATCATAATAGTAAATGTAATATACACATTATGCATTTTTACGCTTTTGATGTACAGTATTAATAAAAAGTGCTAGCCATCAAATTGAATAACAGCTCACGTTTAAAGCCAGGCATTTTCCGAAGCACATTAGCCTGTATTAACTCAGTATTTTTCACACAAACACTTGTTGAAATTCAAGACAAAGGAAGGGGGGCTGCCTGGGGTTCTGGAGTGGATTGGCCTGGTCTCAGAGGTGAAAGCTTCCGCGTGGAGAAGGCCTGGGCTGTGGTCCAGAGCAAGATGCCTCTCAGTGACTTGTGTTGCCCCAGGGAACTCAGTCCAGTTTGTAGGCAGTAAAGGGCTGGGTCTCCCAACCCAGCAGAACTATAAAAGATTGCAGTCTATGGTCTGTTTTCTGGGAAAACATGAACATGAGGAGGACCTTTTAATATTAGAATCCTATCTGAATATTCCAGAAAGTGTCTTTCTTTTTGGAAGCTATGTTCATGTTGGCTTTCCTGTACCCTGACCATTTAATTAAGTAAATATCAAAGGCTGAAAAGAAGGCATTTCTTTAAATTTATAATATGTTATCATTTGGAAATGGAATGGGTCCTGACGACATTTCCCAAAGAAGGAAAATACATTTTAACAACTTTTCTAGAAAAAAATGAAAGTGTGTATATCAAAACTCATTTGTTATGGTGCCTCATGGGCTTCCCTGGTGGCTCAAATGGTAAAAAATCTGCCTACAATTTAGGAGACCTGGGTTCAATCCCTGGGTCAGGAAAATAACCTGGAGAAGGGCACGGCAACCCACTCTAGTATTCTTGCCTGGAGAATTCCATGGACAGAGGAGCCTGGTGGGCTACAGTCTATGGGACTGCAAAGAGTTGGACATGACTGAGAGGCTAACACATACACATACATAACTATTGTTTTCCTGGGTAGGGGGTGGTGGTAAACACACACACACACACACACACACACACACGAATGCATATACACATATCCATGTGTATATACATCCTGGCACATTTGCATTACTCAGGCACACAAAGCATCCTGATCACAGCCCCCATGTAGTTTGGTGGCTCCAGTGGAAAGGGGACTCTGGGCTGAGGGTTCTATTGGTCTCAACAGACAATCTGTCCTGGATATCTAATCTGCCTCAGCATCACAAACGAGGTCATTTCTGACATTCCTCAGTTAGACATTGGCCTTGAAGATGGGCTTCCCACCTCCCCTGCCCCTCCCCCCGCCCCCAGTTACCTTGTCTACTCCACCCACCCCAGCAATCAAGTCCTAGAAGTCACCGATCATGAATTTCTCTATCAAATTGGCAATCTGGAGAGGAGGAGACATCCCAGTGCTTTTAATATTAGCACTAGCAGCCACTCCTTCAGTTTCCACTAGACCTCTTTTCACGGAGGTGAAGGTAATAGAGGATGGAGACAAGGCTCAAATAAAAACAGGGAACATGAGCAGCAGGAGATCTATCAGACTGGCCAAGAACAGAGCCTAGTGGGCCTTTGCAGACTGGGAAGACCAGGCCCAAGAAAGTGCTGACACAGGGATTGTCTGACAAGCTGCCCCAGAGTGACATGAGGCTACGCTGCAGACAAGGTGCTGTTGGGGGCAGCCTAGGGAGATAAAAGCTACACATACAGGGACTTCCCTGTTGGCCCGGTGGTTAAGAGTCCATCTACCAGTGCAGGGGGCGTGGGTTCGATCCCTGGTCAGGGAACTAGGTCCCACATGCCATGTGACACATTCAAAAAGTAAAAATAAATAAATGAGTAAAAAAGACTACAGATAGACTAATGGGGACAAAAGGGGGAAATGTGAGGCTGGCCAAGAAGTCTATTCGTATTTTTCCATTGCATTCTAAGGAAAAACCCAAACAAACTTTCTGGCCAACCCAATAATACTTTTTACGTTCTCTACTAGAAATGCATGCATGCTGTCACTTCAGTCGTGTCCAACTCTTTGCAATGCCAGGCTCCTCTGTCCATGGGATTCTCCAGGCAAGAATACTCGAGTGGGTTGCCATGCCCTCCTCCAGGGGATCTTCCCAACCCAGGGATCAAACCCAAGTCTCTAGCATCTCCTGGGTTGGCACGCAGGTTCTTTACCACTGAACCACCAGGAAAGCACTTGCCTAGAGATGATTCTGTGTGTTTTTATCATCACAATTTTTCTTCAAATGAGGACACTGTAGTTTGGAGTCAGTAAGCTGACCAGGGTTACATAGTGAGAGTTAGGAAGAAGTTCAAATAACCTGAGAACTGGAAGATGGAATCTTAAAAATTCACAGTGGCAGCAAAGAAATCACTCTGAAGAATTGGACTCCAACCACAAATTACAGGCATGGTCCTGAGTTTCCAGTTGGGGATGGTCCAACTATACGTTATCTGCTTTCTTCCTGTTCCTCCTTGTGGCCTTCCCTTTGGTACACTGAGTCAGACAATCCCTTTTCCTCCTCATTGGGTCCTTAAACGAGCTGGTCAAGGGATGGTACCCATCTTACAGGTAAGGATGCTGAGATCCTATGAGGCCAGTTGACTTTCTCTGGCCACCCAGCTCGACAGTGGTGAATCAGACAGTTGGTCGCAGTGTTAAGGACTTTTAAAGAAACAGAGAAAGTAGAATTGACATATATGTTGTCACATCATGTGTAAAATAGATAGTGGGACGTTGCTATATAACACAGGGCACCCAGCCTGGTCCTCTGTGATGACCTCCTAGAGGGGCAGGATGGGGGTGTTAGGAAAGAGACTCAAGAGGGAGAGGATATATATATATATACACCCTGGCTTCAGTCCCTAAGTTGGGAAGATCCCCTGGAGAAGGGAATGGCAACCCACTCCAGTATTCTTGCCTGGAGAATTCCATGGACGGGGGAACTTGGTGGGCTGCAGTCCTTGTGTGTGTGTGTGTATGTGTGTGTGTGTGTGTGTATGACTGATTCACGTTGTTGTATGGCAGAAAAAAGCACAACATTGTAGAGCAATTATCCTCCAATTTAAAAAAGCAGAGATGGAGTGCAAAGGGCAGCAGGGGCCTGGACCAGCCAATGCTGGGTCCTGGCACTTGGAACTCATGCCCAGGACAGACGAGCAACTCTGATCTCCAGCCCAGTCTCCACTGAAGAGCATCACTGAAATTGTGGCCTTCTGCTGAGCTTGAGCCGCTGGGCTACAGCTGAGCATTGGCCATGACTTCCTTGTTCTTTCCCCTTTTCCAGGTCATCGAGTGCATCACCCAAGGCCGTGTTTTGGAGCGGCCCCGAGTCTGCCCCAAAGAGGTGTATGATGTCATGCTGGGGTGTTGGCAGAGGGAACCACAGCAGCGGCTGAACATCAAGGAGATCTACAAGATCCTCCATGCTTTGGGGAAAGCCACCCCCATCTACCTGGACATCCTTGGCTAGCAGTGGCCGGTGGTCACAAATCCATATTCTGTTGCCTCTTCTCTCCTGGCCTCACCCCATCCCTCTTTTCCACCTCACAGACTATTTTCTTCCATCCTTGACTGAAGCAAACATCTTCATATAAACTCAAGTGCCTGCTACACATACAACACTGAAAAAGAAAGAGAAAAACCCTGTAAGGCAGTTTGGCATATATATATATATATATTTATATATCTAACTATCTATCTATCTATATCTACAGAGAGATTCCCTCTTCTCTAATGCACAGAGAAGCTGCTGATACAGAAACCGCAAGACTGTAATGACAACCCAGAAAATCTTATATATTATGAACGCAATTGGAAATTTGCGTAGGTGTAGGCTGTGGCCTGTATTTCTTCAGCTCTGTCTTTTGAGAGCGGAAGATCTTAAAGATGCAGAGAGACAATCTTTGTATTGGGATGGGAGGAGCTGGGGAGGAGTGCCAACCACTTCTGCGTGGGTGTGATCACCTGCACAGGTGTGTTAGCCTCAAGCTCTACACAGGCGCATGGGCAGACCGTGTCAACAGGGTCAGAAAGGAAAGAACACCAGACCAGGGGCCGCTGGAACACCTCACGCCTCCCCTGACCATCGTCTCCACCGCCTTCCTCCTCTCCACCACTTCCGGACGATTTTCTAACTTGTCCTTTCTGGAAAGTACAGTCCTCATGCTTTGGGGAGTCAACAATGGCGCCTACAGGTAAACACTGAACAAACAACAGCAAAACACAAAACCATGGCAACAGTGGACTACATCCATCTGGGTGTCAACCGCGCCTTCCTTTCTAAATCTGAGAGAGGTGTCGTCTATCCTCTGAACTTCAAAAACTGGACTTTCTGGATTTAACGAGCCACAGAATTAAAAGCCGAAATCTGAACCCTGTCATGGCACTGCCTTCTGTCTTTCCATCAGGCAAAGACTCCTTGGCCTTGCCTCCCACATTCAGGCTGCTGGGGAGATAAGGGGGGCTTTGGACATCCCCCGTGTTGTCTGTAAATGTGGATGTAGCAGGGTTCCAACAGCAGGAGAGTTTCATGCCTCGCAGGTGTTTGAAGGTGTGCCCCTCTGGGTCCTCCGTGTCTCATCCTGTCTCCTCTAGATTCTAGCTCCCACTTCTCGGGAGCTCTGTTAAGCCCCAGGTAAACCCCGCTGCTGGGAAAGGGGGCCAGGTCCAGCCAGAGGCACAGGCAGTGCTTGTTTCAGAGAGTCAGGTGATGGTGTGGGCAGGAGCCAGCAGGGGGAATCTATTTGGCACCTGCACCTGGCCCCTTGGCATTCCCCTCACGTTTCCAGCCCCTGGAAGGATTGATGCATCTGCCTTTGAGCCGCTGTGAAAATGCAGGGGCTGAGGAATCGCTTTTGTGGGCTGGGGGCGGGGGAGGGGCCGAGGCTGCTTTGGGAGGCGTCCAATGGCCACCGCTGCAGGCTGGGCATCTTAATGAGGACGGAGCCCTGACCAGGGAGAGAGAATGAAGAAGCATCTGGGCTGGGGCCAGCTGCCTCTGCCCCGGCACCAGGGGGATCACTGCCTTCTCAGTGGCCGCTGTCAAGGACCATGATGGGGTGGGTCTCTGGGCCCCCTGACCCATGACCACAAGAGGCCCGTGAAACCGACAGCCTGGCCCCAGGGAGCCCTCCTGCAGGGGAGGAGAGGCTGTGCTTCTCCCAGGCCACCGGCCCCTCCACCTCGCCCCAGGCACAGAGCTACCGAATGGACTGGCTTTTTGCCCAACTGGCATCTCCAGGTCCCCTGACCTGCCTCCCTCTCTGTCAGCTTAAGGGACAATCGGCAGCCTGGACGTTCTGGTCAGCTGCTGGACAGTCATCCTGTGTAGGGTTCGGGAGACTGAATTCTGTGTTTGTGGCTTTGCTTCTTTTTTTAAGACCCACAAATATTTTTATTCTGATAGAAAAGAGCAGCGCTCAGATGGTGGGGCACGGGTGCATTTCGGGGATGGGCAAGGCTGCTGAGTGGGCTGCGAGGGGTGGGGAGGGAGTCGGAGTTGGGTGTGGGCTTTCTCACTGTGCTGTGCTCCCCACCCCTGGGACTTTTGAGAAGAGCTCTTGGGATGGACCACCTCAAAGGAATCCTGTGCTGTCCTATGGCAGTTGACCCCTCGGGCCGCTCCAGGGCTGCTGATGCTGGGTTGAACTCTACGGTCTGGTTTGGTCCTAGCTAAATGAAAGACAGATGTTCCAGGAGGGAACGGTCAGGAGGTCCTGGGAGGAGATTTCTCTTGGCGAGAGATGAGTCCCCAAGTTTCCTATTGCTGCCTCTTCCCCAACCCCCAGCACACACTGCGTGGCTTCCATCTTCCTGTCTGTGTGTTCCTGGAACCTACGTTCCTAGAACCTCAGAGTCTCTGGTGGTCTTGAAGATGGGGAGGTGAGAAGGGATCAGTGGGCCACTGGGAATTCAGAATGCAGCAAGGTTTCAATACAGGGTGCTGAGTCCTCCTGGCCTGATGAAAGAAGGCAATTCCTTTGCCAGCACAGAGGCTGGTGTTGTCAGATTTCCCTCGTCCTAGTCCCGCGGGCCTCTGTGTTGGCCTGGGGGTCATGCTCTCGTCACATCCAGTGTCGGCAGCTGCCTCCTGTGAGAGTCCGAGATGAAGGATACAGAGGGGGAGGGCTTGCTTTCTTGCTGCCCTTACTGTGAGCTCTCTGTAGAGTCTGCACATTGACTTATTAACCTCGGCGGGTAGCAAACATCGAGTCTTTTTGGAAAGTGAAGGAGGCAGAGGATGGGGCTGCAGCAATGGAAAGGGTCCTCAGGGCTCTGGGGTCAGCCGAGTAGGTGTTTCCTTCTGTAGAGGGGTGGGACTGAGAAGGCGCCCCCGGGTCTCCATGTCTCTATCTGTGACAGGCAGGATGTGCTTGCTCAACTTTGGCCCCTTCTTTGTTCTGAGATTCTTTGAATCAGCCCTAAATCTCTGTGTCCTTTTTCTCAGGGCCACTCTGGACTGCCAGGGGGTGCCCTCTGTAGACGCTGAGTGGGTGGGGGCAGTTGCCTCAGAGGGCTCATCCTTCTGAACGTGGGTGGCTTCCAAAAAGACTCTCCTCTCCTCCTTGGCAGTCACAACGCTGCAGGGCTGAAGCGCTCGAGGTCACTTTAGTTCTCCTTCACCCTCCTAGCCTCCCTGCACACTCAAAAAGCCCTGGTAAAGGGTTATTTATTTGCTTATTTATTTTTAAAGAGCTGGAGGTGGTTAGATGGGCTTTGAAATGACATTCCATTAGCCAATATGGCCACCCCCATCTAGTTCAATCTCATGGCCCGCTACCAAACTTCACAGTTTAGAAGTCCATGCCAGAGTGACTGGGAAGGGGCATAGCATCATGCAAGCTCCTTTGTAGCTGTGGTGGATGCGTGAGGTCCCCCAGGCTGGTCTCCCTGCCACGCCTTCCTCACCTGGTCCTCCCCAGACTGAGTGTGAGTGAGTTGCTGTTAGATGCCCACCTGGGAATAGGGTGCCATGGCCAGGGGCCTTTCCAGTTCTTGACTTTGGTGGTGAACCCAATGCTGTCCTCTGATCTCTGAGTGGATCTTGAGGGTCACAAAGCCTTGTTTAGTTAACAGACAAAAATCTTGATATTTCCTCCACTCAGAAGATGGTGTGCAAATCATCCCTGGAAAGAGACCTCCTACGGGAGGCAAAGGTTCCTTGGTCCTTCTGGGTTCAGGTTGACCATGACTCTCTTTCTCCTCTGATGCTTACTTTGCGGACTACACTAGTGCAACTATTTTTGGTGCTAAATACTACAAAACCAACACCAATGGTAGAACAGCCAGCCAGCCCATTTTTAGAGTGTATGAGACTCAACTCAGAAGCAAAAGCAGGTCAGTCTTGCCTGGAGAGCACAGGATACATGGGAAGTTAGATGATGACATGGAGTGGTGGAAAGACCTCTGAGATTTCTGGCTTTGCTCTAGTTTCTCAGGGGATGTTGGCCAAGTCAACTAGTCTCGCAGATTGTCCTGTTTCCTGTCTGAGGCATTTAGAAAGTTGGAATGGTTATCCTTAAGGTCTCTTTCAGTTAAAAAATGTTGTGTTATGTTCACACTTATTTTTTAGACTTGCTTGTTAGAAATAAGAAGGAAAATAAAAGATAGGTAAGGAGGAGAAGGAGGGAGCCTTATCAGTGGTTAAGATATTGATTACAGAAGCCAAATCAGACAGGCTCAGTGATGATTAGGTCTGGGGGTTGTTGGTGGAGGGAAGTCAAGCAGACAAGCCCAGGACCCAATTTTCATACTTTTAAGGAAGGCTGCCAACTGGCCCCTTGGTTGATCTTACCAACCTGTCCCCCTCAACTGGTCATGCTACTCCATTCAACACCAACATACCCAAAGTTGGCAGAAACTGTTCCAAGACTTGGAGACAGTGTGCCTGCTTACTTGTCATACAGGTTGCTGGCAGTCTGAGTCAAACAAAATTCAAGAGATCTTTACTTTCACCTGCTATTGTGAGGAGCTAGGGCGTTGAAAAGACATCAGTGTTTAAGTGGCAGACTATTCAACAAAATTCTGCTTCATTCAGGCATGATGAGCGACTTCCTTGCCATGTTTCCAAACCAAACAGCAGCAGTATTGTTTTCACTCAAGGTATGGTTGTTACTATGGATGGTCTTGAGGTCTGGGGTCTTCCTTATGCTTTGCTCAGCGTCTGGAGCAGAGAAATATCTATAGATGTTTGTTACATGAGCCCATGTGCTGCCAGTCTACAGAGCTGCCCTCAAAGGCCCCTGGACTAGCTATTGTCAGCTTTGGCTGCGAGCCAGCCTGCTACTGAGTCCATAGCAGTTGCCTCAGAGCAAAAAATGATTCTGTAACCAATAAGGTTTTGGTTCCTGGAGCACCAGTATCTTCTTTGATATCAATCTTTTTTTTTTTTTTTTTTTCTACACTTAATAGGTTTCAAAGGAAGATTCCAAGTTTTTGTATTATCAGTAAGATATCAGTATAGGCTTTAGAACATGTTTTGGGATTGCCTAACATCACTGGGAATCATCTTAAGTGATCTTAAGGAGAGTGAGTGAATGATAGTGTCATGTTTGGCTCTGTGTGACCCCATGGACTGGAGCCTGCCAGGCTACTCTGTCCATGGAATTCTCCAGGCAAGAATACTGAAATGGGTTACCATTTCCTTTTCTACTTATGGAGAGAATAGGCCTATATACCTTATATGCTTATATCCACATATTTCACTGGAAAGACTTCAGTTGAGGTCCCCTTGGAGTAAGGAAGTCAATTCCACCAAGCTTCATTGATTTGAGCCTTACATGTCTCAGGGATGAGAAATCCAGAGATGGACTGGCCTAAGAGATGTTCAGAAAGGTCCTGATGGGAAATCTGTTCTCTCGTAAAGTTCGATCATTGGGGGCTCCCTGAATTAAATTTTGCTGGTGACGACATCCTGAGCATCTGAAAATCACTCTTCCCAGTTCACGGATCACATGAGAACTCACCGTTTCTACACATCCTGTCCTGTTTCTGGGCTGGTATTGAATTCACCAGCACTGCAGGTGAAACCAATCTGTGGGAGGGTTGGGACAGAGAAAATGTGAGATGTTGATCGCTGATTGCTCTTTCTGAAAGGCACTGCTGACTGTGGTGGATGTGGTGAATATCTGTGAATCCCTGCATGGGGTATGAGAACTTTTGCTGTGAGAATAATCAGTTTCACCCAAAGAATCTGGTATCCTGGCTTCTGACATAGTCTCTGCCTTCCTGGTATGTTCCTCTGAATCAGAGTTCCCTGGACTGTCTAAACAAATTCTTTGCAAACAAGAGATCCTCCCGCCCAAGTCTTGGTATGCCAACATAGACACTATTCTATTTCACAAGGATATCTAAGGAAATTGGGGGCGCTCTCTCAAAATACTTGAAATTCTTGGTCCAAGTAAGAAAAATTCTGATTCCACTTCCTCTTTAAATTCCAAATTTAAAACAAGACCTGATCTGATATTTGCAGTAGAGAGCTGTATCTTAAGCCAGTGTGCCAGGCTGTCTCCCATCCTATAGAGGCAAGACAGTGAGCTCTGTTCATTTTTCCCAATCACCAAGGTAAATGGTATTTTATGTATAGTGCCTGGCCTAAGCTTGGAGCTTGCAAGAGATACTTATGCCCAACAAAACTAGAAGTTTATAATAGAAGGTGTATCAACATAGTATAGATGAAGAAAGCTAGTTGGAGTCTCCTTCTGAGAAATGCCTGTCACTCAGATCTTGCTTTTCAGTTTTACATCTCGTGAGAGAAGTTGGTTTCTTCTCAGTTTAGGTGATGACAAATTTAGATTTCCTTCCTGAATGTCTGAAGGTAGATTGAGCACCTGGATATCCACAGTCTACTCTGACACTTCTCTGGATGCAGCATCTCTAAAGCCCATGAGAAATATGAGTAGCTAAGTCTGGCAGCTATTCCTTCATTTAAGAAGAGTTCGTGGGCATCATAAAAACAAATTTTGTAATATGTTAACAGGTAGCACATACTCAAGTGAATAGCTTCCTGACATCTTTTGTTTTCTCTTGGAGAAGTGTTTGTGCTCCATCTTCATTCCACAGCTTCCTGACATTAGCTGATTCCTCTAAGCTCACCTCTGGAGTGAATAAATAAACCTGGTCCAAGTGATTTGATGTCTGCTTTCCACAGTAGAGAAGTAAATCTTAGTAAAGAAGAACGTCTTTCATTGTTGTCTTTTTTTTTGTTGTTCTGGCTCTTATCCTCCTGCTTCCATAGGACTGACAATCCAGTTTCTCAGACTCCATGAAGGTCTTAATATAAGGTGAATCCCAGGACCACAAACAGTTTGGACTTCAAACAGTGAGAAAATTGGCGCTGAATGATTCGGCACACAAAGCAGAAAACTCTCATTTCCTGCAGGCAGGATGGAATTGACTGTTATATTAAGACTTCTGAAGGAGCCCTGCCCTGGAGTAATTTCAGCACTGTCAGACAATGTTGACATCTAGATTAACCTCTGTGCAGTGAAGTTTACTGCAGAGCTCGTTGAGATGCATGTGGTGGATCTCTGCAAATCCCAACCAGAACCACTCGTGGGCCACCCTCCACACCACGCCCCTCCACTCCCCACCCACTCCTCTCCCCACCTGTGGACTTTTTAACCTCCAGGAACCATGGCTGGGATCTCATCCCAGGAGATGGAATTTGGCCCCCTTCTCTCTCTCTTCTGTCCATGGTGCTGAACCAGGCTTTGTGCTCAGCTGGAGTGACAGTGGTTGTCATTGTATTGGTTTTCCCCTCAGGGGACTACAAATCAAGGCATGAAAGCCACTCTGCTGATGACAAACAATTTTGTGGCATATCTTTATGCTGCACAAAGTGAAATGGTTTATAAGGAATTAGTGTGCCCCATATCTATAAGACTTGCTCTAAGCTCTCCAGTTCTCTAGCATTTCCAGGTTCAGACGTAACAGGTCCTGACTACAACTTGGTGGTCAGGTGGTGGTGATGGGTTCTGATGGACAAAGATATTGCCCTATGTCTGGGTAGGTGTTTCCTATGGTTCTAACAAAAGAGGTAGCATAGCTCCTTTTTCTCCTGGTTGGGACAAAGGATGTAGCTGTCCATTACGATCTGGTTTGCCCACTCTCTCCTGATGGGGTGGTGGGCTCCAGAGTGGCCCATACCCTTTCTAATTGACTATGTGAAGCCACACAAGGGTGCAGCGGCCAGAAGAAACCTCAAAGTGAAAACCACAACTTCTCTACAACCGGGGGCCACTCATCACACCAAAAGTCTTGAGAAATGTCCTTTAGGGTAATTCATTGACCACAAATTTCCCTGGTGTCTTACTGATTTCTGTTTCTCCCTGAAATTGTTTTTCCCACTTTGCCTTCTATCTTTAATATGAGTAGCAGGAGTCTTTTTGTATTCCCTTAGACATTCTTTAGGAGAAATGAAAGTTGCCAGTCAAGGACATTGTGTTTATTGACTGGGAAAATAGATTTCTGGGCCAAGTAATGTCACAGCCATAAAGAGGCAGGCCTGATGACTTTATTTAAAAGCAATTATCAGTGTTTTATTTTGTCTGGGTGCTCAAGCTCATATAGGGCAAACTGCATTCATCTTTCTATTTTATTACTTAAACTTGTTCACATGCACACACACACAAATACCTTTACACTCCTATTGGTCCTAAAAGGTCCAACAAGCAGTGTGCCCCATTTGTATTTCTCCCAACAATATCCATGCACATGTATGTGCAAAGAAGTGTGCACCAAGCCTGAAGTTTCTTAAACTTCTTATATCTCACCTTTTATTTTGTTATCTACACAATCTTTGGCTTTCTGACTTTTTGCACTATGGATCATCTATGAAATTAAGGCCTTTTCAAGGAAGACTATGTCTTGAGTTCAGAACCTTCATATTTAATGGTTGGATTCATTTTCTCAGATAAACATAAAACCAAACTGAACCTTGATGCAGATTTTATTTAATTTTTTGGGATGGAAGAGAAGCACTGGGTTGGAGCCTGAGTAGTACATATTGTATTAAGTATAAGTATAAATGTAAGTTAGTTCAAGCAGATTACTGAACCTATTTGGGGACTGAAACAATGAGATATCAAACATTCAAATGGAATGGGAGCATGAAGGGGAAGCAGTAGACTTTCCTGGAAGATTTCAATGTTCCAGGGGACAGGACAGAGCAATGGGCTAAAAGTCAGCTGGGTATAGTTTGTCTGGGTGACTGTTTCCAAGTTACTTAAATTCTCTGGGCTGATGTGTAAGTGTCCTTAGTCTACAGTGGGCAGCTGGTAGACCTCTTCTTGAATGGCAGTGATAATATAAGTCAATCTCCAACTCGTCTGTTGCTCAGATCACTTTTTTTTTTATGTTTCTTTTTTTTAATTTAAATTTTATTTTATTTAACTTTACAATATTGTATTGGTTTTGCCATATATCAAAATGAATCTGCCACAGGTATACATGTGTTCCCCATCCTGAACCCTCCTCCCTCCTCCCTTCCCATGCCATCCCTCTAGGTCGTCCCAGTGCACTAGCCCCAAGCATCCAGTATTGTGCATTGAACCTGGACTGGTGACTCGTTTAATATATGATATTATACATATTTCAATGCCATTCTTCCAAATCATCCCACCCTCTCCCTCTCCCACAGAGTCCAAAAGACTGTTTTGTACATCAGTGTCTCTTTTGCTGTCTCGTATACAAGGTTATTGTTACCATCTTTCTAAATTCCATATATATGCATTAGTATACTGTATTGGTGTTTTTCTTTCTGTCTTACTTCACTCTGTATAATAGGCTCCAGTTTCATCCACCTCATTAGAACTGATTCAAATGTATTCTTTTTAATGGCTGAGTAATACTCCATTGTGTATATGTACCACAGCTTTCTTATCCATTCATGTGCTGATGGACATCTAGGTTGCTTCCATGTCCTGGCTATTATAAACAGTGTTGTGATGAACATTGGGGTACACGTGTCTATTTCAATACTGGTTCCCTCAGTGTGTATGCCCAGATCACTTTTGACTGAAGGATATCTTCTCCAGGTCTCCCCTAGAACAAGATTGCAAATGTCCCTGTCCTGAAGATTCAGCCTCACTTTAGTCTTGTGTTCAGTTCATCTCTTGCAGCTCTTCTTTGTATGTTTTTGAAAGTTCACACTTGTACCATCCACCACTACCCCCTATCACATCCCTCTATCTCTGCCAAGTCAGAAAAAGCCCCACCGGCCCATCTCCCTCTTCCTGAGTTTGGGCATCAACCACACTTGTGATTTAGCTAAAGTTTCTGGAGAGGAAACCAGTGTGTTCTCAGCCATCAGTCTCTTCCCAGCTCATTTGACCAAATGATTACCTCCTCATTATGACCTCATCAGTCCCTTTTGCACAAGAGATGTTGGGACAACAAACCCATGATAATGCCCTGTTCTGTCTTTTTGAGGATTATTTGTTCCTTCTCTCTTGGTTTAGAGAGGTTTTCCTTGCCACAAACAGCTTTTCCTTCAAATTTCTTTGGTCATTTTTCTGGCTGTTAAATAGACTGATAAATGGTAAACCATGGTTTCCTTCTCTTTTTTTTCTGCTTAGGCTCCTATCAGCATGGAAGTACTATATCCCTACAGAATAAGAATGTAACATGTCAGCAAGATGTTTATTTAGTGGAAAGACTATAATATGGAAACACAGATTTGCAGCAGCATCCAAATCTTGAAGGGGATAAAAGAGTCTTTTTCAATCAAATGAGATCTTTACTGTAATGGCACCAGAAAGGTTTATACCTTAAGAACTGAATTGAACCTGATAACATGTTCTCTTTTTAGGGAACAATGAGGTGGAAGAAATTACCCCAGGACCTGGGAGACTAGATCCTCCACTCCACAAATCATGCTGTATCAGTAGATATTTCAACTCTATCTCTCAAATGGCTCTGAGAACCAACAGTGACCTAAGATCAACTATCCATGTTAACTATTAAAAGCAAATTCATCACATTTAAACACATTCCTATCTGCTTAATATAGTTTTTCCCCTGGTACTTCTGGGGATAGTTTAATATCGTTTCTTTTCTTGATCCCTGTTAATATTTTCAATAAGATTTCTAAATTCTTTTATGTTCATTTCTTTAGGAAAAACATGGAGTCAATTTAAGATTTTGTGTATGATAAAATGATTAAACAGACTGAAAGTAGTGTAGGGTAGGGGGGCAAGCACAGGACTAGGGAGAAGGCAGATGATGTCAGAGCTCCTATTTTTGCTGAGTGATCTTGGAAAAATCATTAGCCCTTCTGTGCCTCTGGTTCTTCATCTACAAAAGAAAGCTGCTAACAGCCCCCTGTCTGCACCAAATGAGATCATAGTTGTCCAAGCACCCTGTGGGCTTCACGGACACCTCAAGCAGTAGAGCCCACTCTCTGGGCAGTGAGTTTTACCAAGAGCCTTCTTGGGTGTTGAGGCTGTGAGTTCCTTTGGAGATGTGCTGTTTTGAAGAGCATCTTTCTTAAATCCCTCCTGTGATTTGGTTTCTAGAGTTTTGTCATAGGTATTTTTCCTCTTGGAATCATCATCAAGCTTGGAAGGCCAGAGAATGCCTTTTCAAAAACACAAGAAGGAAAAGGATGCTTTACTCATTTGGTTTTGTCACTGAAAAAGCTCTGATGGTAGACCTTGTTTTCAGGTCTGGAGTCCTGAACGTTTTATAGCAAAATGGCATCTCCTGCTGTGTTTAACTCTTTATTATCTGTTCTTGCTTTTGTGAGGTTCTGTAGATTTCAATGTAATTTTTTTAAAAGTATGACTCTAGTACGTTTCCTTGGTAAATTGGGTAGTGAAGCCAGTCTTGAAGAACAGCACCCAAAGTGATAATTATCCTGATACAGTATTGTGTTCATTCTGGGGCCAGCATTTTGTGTATAGGAAAATAACCTTAAGATGGAAAAAAAAAATTGCTGGAGTGAAAACCAAATGCCAGACCACCTTTCTAACAGCCTTGAGCACTCCCAAATAGGTGTGATTGGGATTCCCACTGAGAAACACATCTGATTGGAAATGAAACCCCTGACAATGCATCCTGAAGCCAGATTACCAAGGTTACAACAGTGATGTCATTTACAGCCCCTTAAGAAAAAGGTCCCAGGTGTTTGTAACACCAACCACTGTTTGTAAGGGTGATTACTTGGTATGTTAAATTTTTCAAATGTAATTTCCTTTAGATCTCCAAGCTATGATCAGGTGCAATGCAACTGACTAAATGCTGTGCATGCCTCTTCTTCTTTTTAAAGAATTTCTCACTCCAGAGAGAAATCACAATAAGACTGAGGACCTGAAATCCTAAGAAATTCACAAATCTTTTGCTCAAGTTCAGACCATTTCAGCTTCCCACTTCTCTTTCTACCTGAGGGTCAATTTTTGCCTGTCTTAGATAGGAAAGCAACATCTTTGTTCTGAACCTCTGTCCCTGTGACTTTTTCCCTGCAGCTGTACAGCAGACAGAAAGCATTTCAGCTTACTTTGAAATGAGAGTCCAAATTGGGTTATGACTAGGATTTTAAATTATGATGTGAAATTGGAGAAGGCAAGCTGATTCAGGGTGATGTTCCATAATTCATTCTGCTAATCCCATGGAGTTGACCTTCTTCACAGCCTGCCTTGAACAAGCCATTTCCCTGTGTAACTTCCTAGTGACAAGGTTTGATTACTTAAAGATTTCAGAGATATCATTTGAGAAATAACTCACTGGGTATGGAAAATTTGATTTAATATGTTAACAGGAACAACAAGAACCTATTTTAATGGTTTTTTTCTTTCCTCTCTCTGAGCATTTAGTCTTTCTTGAGGCCATTGGGCTGTTTCCTTTTCAAGGCTGGAAAAAATTGATTATAATTCATGTCTATAGCAAAGGCTTCCCCAAGCCCATTGCAGCTGGAGGCAACCCCAAATGACCCATGTTAATCTTTTGTTACCCAACAGAATCAAGGACCCTTCTTAGTTATATGTGTGGGCCATGGTGGGTGAGCTCAAGGGTATTGTCAAAATAAAATGAAAAGAAGGCAAGTTGGGACAAGAAAATTCTCAGTTTGAATTTGAGAGAAACCAGCAGTCTTGCTCTCTCTGGCAAAGATTTGTGTCCTGTGAAGGGAATAGTCATGTTCTTTCTCAACTAGGTTTTACTTTCTGAGTGTGTGTGTATGTGTGTGTGTGTGTGTGTGTGTGTGTGTGTGTGTGTGTGTTGGGTGGCAGAGGAGCTGGGAACATTAGGAAATAGCTGTTTATGAGTTTAGACTTCCTCTTGAGCATAGTAAAAGCTCTGCTCAGTTTCTCAGAATGTGACAATAAAATTAGGGGTGGAGAGGAATTCAGAGGCCTGTGTTTCAGTATATGACAAATTTTTACCCAAATGCTTCTTTCAGAAACACTTAGTCCTTTGCAAGCCACATATATCCTATGTCTAAAGTGAAAGAAAGTGGAAAGTGAAAGTCGCTCCATCGTGTCCAACTCTTTGTGACCACATGGACTATATAGCCCATGGGATTCTCCAGGCCAGAATACTGGAGGGGGTAGCCTTTCCCTTCTCTGGGGGATCTTCCCAACCCAGGGATTGAACCCAGGTCTTCCACATTGCAGGCTGGTTTTACCAGCTGAGCCGCCTAAAGGTATCAGGAAAAGGAATCAGTCAGTAGGCAGTTTCTACAGACCCCAATGCTTCATCCAATTGATAGGTTCCTTTTCTAAGAGTTAAGGTACTTTGACTCACCTGAGAAAATATACCAATAGAGCCTGAATGGGGAGTGGTTTGGGGTGAGCTACTCTATTGGCACCCCACTCCAGTACTGTTGCCTGGAAAATCCCATGGATGGAGGAGCCTGGTAGGGTGCAGTCCATGGGGTCGCTAAGAGTCGGACACGACTGAGCGACTTCACTTTCACTTTTCACTTTCATGCATTGGAGAAGGAAATGGCAACCCACTCCAGTGTTCTTGCCTGGAGAATCCCAGGGACGGGGGAGCCTGGTGGGCTGCCGTCTATGGGGTCCCACAGAGTCGGACATGACTGAAGCGACTTAGCAGCACTCTATGGGTATTAGGAGGTATTATGACAGTGTGTTAACTCTCCCACAGGAAAACTAGGGCTGCTTTAGGGCTGTTTTCATTTGGAATAGTGTAAGAAAAGAGGCTATTAAAACATGTTTTGAGGACTGTCCCCCCAGATCAGCCTCTGTTGTGAGATTTTTCAGTTTCTTAGGCAGGATTTCTCTCTTCTCCCATCTGTCAATAATTGTGGGGCGGGGGAGGTGGAGGGGGGTGGTGGTATTTGTTTTCAGCACCAAGGACAGCAAACACCTCCCTCAATTGAACCAATGCCTGCTATTGTGATTTACCTGCCAGTCAAAGAAGGGTGGGATTTTTCTTTTAATTCTATCCTTTGGGACCTCAAGCTGGAAGACTTTATTCTTAAGATCAGGTGCTCACATCTTTTATTTATTTCCAAGCCTTTTCCTGTCACATTCTTAATCTGCTAACAAATAATAGGTGTTGGACTAACACACCCAAATCTCTTGGCTCAAAGGAGTGGAAAGAAAGACACTTAGGCATCAGTGGAGGACACTTTTTGGCATGGTGACCCACTGCAAAAAATCTTCACAAGGCACCAATGACTTTCAAACTCCCAGATGGAGGATTGCTCACTGGTAATCACTTAGAAAAAAATTTCTGCCCATTTCTCCACAAAGTGCAAGTCTATGTTTTACTCCATATATACGTGGAGGCAATATGTCACAAGAGTTGAGCAGAAGCTATGAGCTTTGGAGACAGAAAAGGGCCCAGTGATGCTGTTGTTAAGCATTTTGAACACCCAGTGGGGCATGGCTTTGAATGCCAGCAGCCACCTTTAAATCCTGAATGCTGTTCAGCAGCTAACTTTGCCTTAAACAATCATAGTAAAAATGCAAATGGCTCCTTAAGCCTTCTGTCAGGTTAGACTGGAAGGCTTACCCTGAGAAAATGCATAGCAGAAGCACATTTTGTCATCTTGCTTTATGGTGGGACAGTTGTCATATAACACAGTCATACATAGCTGCCCTCTTAGAGGCAACATTGCATTCTCTTAACTAATTGTCAGCATTCTCCACACATGTCAGGGTGGACACTCCATTGGGAAGACAAGAGAGTCACTGAGAATTTCACTTTAATACTGTCTTCTATTTCACAGAGGTTAGATATATTCCACTTCAATTGCTTCTGAACCATCCCGTCCAAGTCTTTCAATTCTCCATTATACCCTCTCCTTCACTTTCTCCTCCTCTCTTCAGTGTTGCTTAGCATAATCCATAATATTTATTGCTGCAAGACCACAAGGGGTCCTTTTTAAGGATAAATGAGGTAGTAGAACTAGACCAGAACCAGATCTCAAAGGAGCCAAGTCAATGGAGTTGATTTTGAACCTTTGAATGGGTCTGAGGAAAACCCATCCTTCCCCTACATTCCTTGTTTTCTTGAGGGCATCCCATTCCAGTACTTCCATGCAAAATAGGTCATGGAAAGAGTTTCTATAGATTATTTATGTGAAGAGGGTGGGAGAGCTGAGTCAAAAATCCTTTGTTGGAGTCCTTTAGAATAGAGGAGGTTTATTTTACAATTGAAATAAAGGGACAATCCTGTTTAGAAAGAATATGCACATGAATGACCAACAGCCTCCACAGAGTTTAATAAGACCAATTCCTTGTTCTCAGAACAGAGAGGAAGGAGTTGTAGATTGACTGGTAGGAAATGATCTGAGACAGAGGTACCGAAGCAATGGAGATGATGGCCAGGGAAGACTCAGGAGAGAATGGGCCAGAGAATAAAATACTACAAAGATTCTCATTACCTTTTCTGCAAAATTCCTAAAGTTTCCAAGGGCATGTCTAGCCCTCTGCCTCCCTAGAGGCAAGCTCAGTGTTTCTATTGAGTTACTAAGGCATATGCCCTACAAACACCAAAGTCTTGTATTTTCCACTCCCAGCAACACTGGCTGTCCAGAGTGGGATTTGTCCCCCTTCCCTATATCAAAGGGACTTGTTTTCAGGAGAAGTGTCCTTTAAATATCCAGCGAAAACTGGAGGTAATTTTTTGCATGAATGGCTTTTTACAGCTAGGTCTAAAGCAGAACAAAACTTGTATTAAACTAAGTGCTACTTTACATATCTTATTTCAAGAGAAATGAAGGATTTATTGCTGTGTAAATGATGTACACTGATTTGTTTCCTAATGGACATTACATGTCCCTTTATCTTTAGGCTGATGTTGGGCAGCAAACTTTCAATATCTGGAAAATCAGCTGGTACCTACTTCAGTGCACTCGTTGGAAATTACGTTCTCAGAGAGGAATTTTGCAAATGAAGTTTAGGTGCTCATGTAACTGATTTCCACCCCCTCCCTAAGCTTTCTGTACTAAATATATGTAAAGTGATTATATCTCGTCTCATCCCATGTGTTTGTGTGTGTTTCCCAATGTATGTGTAAATATATTAGCCATCTGAAGGGTTCCTCAGAACGTGGCACCAGCTAAGCAACGGTGTCTATGGCATGTGGATATATGATCCATGTACACACTTGTTCTGAGGCCAAGCTAATCTTACAGAGTATAGGAAAAGAAACAATATGGTGTGGCTTGGGAAAAGTTTAATGAGGGATACAGGATTGCCAAGCCACCGCTCATTGGTGGAGACCTTGGCAACAGCCGAGTTGAGGTGTGCTCAACTGGATTTGACATCATTTATTTTCATCTCAATTGATTGTTCCTCAGGTCTGTTGTATGACTTAGAAATATTCCTCCATGATTCTTGTTTCTTTTTTTCTCCCCAGACCACTGGAAATTGCCCGTCATTCTTGCTTCCCATTATTCAGATACCGAAGTTGTTGACTTAAAAATGGGTGCCTACGGTTTTAGTAAAACTGGGTTTTCCTAATAAGTAGTGCCATTTCCTTGAGGTACTATTTCTCCCATTCTTTTCCTTTCTAACAAATACATCCCTTAGCTAAACTAAGTTTATTTGCATCCTGGCAAGTCTTAGCAAGTCAGTTTGGTTAAAGCAATGATTGTTACTTGTGTTTGGAGAAGAGGCTCATGATCTGAGTAAAATTCTTATGTAAAGGCGTGTTTTATGTAAAAAAAAAAAAAGAAAAAACAACCCCCCACCCCCCAAAAAACCCATATTCTAATTTGGTAAGATGGCTCCAGGGTAAGGGAGATGTGTTCTCAGTTAATAGTAAAAGATGCATTGAAAAAGCAAGTGCCCTCCATTTCTCTCTTCCCCAGCCCACCCTTCCTTCCTCCCCAACCTCAAAAGAAAACAGAAAATTATTTTTTTAAATTGTATTAATAATTTATGTTTAATACAAAAGGATGATTCAATGGTATCACCAAAGGTCATTTCTCCCATTGTGCATGTCCATCACTCTCGGCCCCGAATCCATCACCCAATTCTTCACCCTCATGCTTCCATCCCAAGGCAAACGCGTCTTCATTGGAATCTATCTGTGTTGGAGTTCAATGTGGGGGCAGAGATGTAACACCATGACTCTGATGAAACCAACCATTCTTCACCTTCAAATGGTTAATTACTACAAGAAGGCAAACTCTTTTCTTGGATTTTGCTTAAAAACATTTTATACATATATATGTATATATGTGTGTGTATGTATGGACATATATATGTATATGCACATGTACATGTATATATGTATATATCCATCTCCAATATAAATATATCATATGTGAGAGTTGTAAATACTCCTTGGTCATACATCCGTCTTCCTCATGGTATCATATCTTCAGTGTTATGTTAACAACTCCATTTACTGATTGATGAAATCGTGTGTAGATCTGTATTCTCCTGACATAGTTTATGTAGGGTCTCTTCTCAAATAAAGTATAAAACATTATCAATGCCCTTGTTTTATTTGAATTTATTATTTAGTAGGGAAGTGTGTTGAACTTAAACATAGGTTGAAGTTTGGGAAAGTCCGACTGTGTGCAAAGACTGTGGAATTCAGGACCATCTTGAGAACTGGGACCCTGATTTGCTGAAGGTGAGATGGCTTGCACGAGGCTTCAGGTGATCCTTAGCCTGGATATTGGGTTGAGATGAATGTTTCCAGAAGAACATATACATATTTATAATCTGAGTCAGGGCCCAAGGAAAGGATTGACTATCTCCAGGTCTATGTCATGGTGTCGCGTCATTCCACAGACATCAGCTTCCTAGTTACAATAATTTCAGTTTCTAACATGAGAAAATATATTCCTTGGATTTTTTTACACCAAAGATTTTAGGATTCTTTGTCATATTTACATTAAAACTCCTTCCCCCTATTTCCACCTTTCCCCCTCTCCCCACCCTCTCTCTATTTGCTTTTCAATTTCCCTTCCTTTCTCTATACTTTTCTTTACAGCATATATTATGTGTTTCCTTTAATGAGGAAGACTTATTTCCATTTATTTATTTCAAAAGCATTGCTGGATTATGGGGGAGAGACAGGGAGGTTGTGATGTCATTCATGAGAGCGCACCAGAGGTGCAGAAGGCAGAATTCCCCCCACTTCCATCACTATTGACATTTTGGACCAGAGATTTCTTGGTTGTGGGGGTTGTCATCTGCACTGTCTACTGTTTATCAGCATTTTCATTAGAGCAGCAGTGTTGCTCTCTGACCACCCCCGCCAGGTGTGTCTACCAGAAACGTCTCCAAACATAGTCAGATATCCTGTAGGGAAGTAGGGGGAGCAAAATTGCCCTGGTTGAGAACCACTGGTATGAGGGTTTGGCTGTTACCCTGAAGTATCATACAGTATTAAAAGAGGAGTTTCATCCAGGAAAATCAAGAGCCCCAGGTCATACCCTTTCCAGACCAGTGCGTGTGTGTGTGTGTTTGTGTGTGCGTGTGTGTGTGAGCGCACGCTCAGTTGCTCAGTCACATCTAACTCTTTGTGACCCCATGGACTGTAATCTGCTAGGCTCCTCTGTCCATGGGATTCTCTAAGCAAGAATATTGAGGTGGGTCGCCATTTCCTACTCCAGGGGACCTTCCTGACCCAGGGATGGAACCAGTGTCTCCTGTGTTGGCATGCGAATTCTTTACCACTGAGTCAGGGAAGCCCACATGGTTAACTTGTCTCCTTTCTCCAAGCCTGATGCTTAGATCAAGTTACAGCACTACCTTTTGGGTTCAGACAGCCACAAAAGTATCTTCCTCATCTGGTATATCAAACACATTGTTACCCCTAGAATATATATTCATACTACTTTTAAAAATGTATAATTTGTATACTTCTGAGTGGGAAGAAACCCAAATATTCTTTTTGAAAGTTTTACCCCTGTGAAGAAAGTTACCATTCCTAAAGGATGAAAGACTTTTCTTCTTCAATTGTCTCTTGCAATAAATTATATTTTTTACTTGGCTCTTGCCACATGCTGACATAAGATTACAAGTTCATGGAATTTTCCTAGTGGTCCAGTGGTTAAGACTCTGAGCTTGCACTGCAGGGGGCATGGGTTTGCTCCCTAGTTGGGGAACGAAGATCCTGTATGCCATGTGGTGTGGCCAAAAGCTTAAAGAATAAAGCAGAATACCATTATTAGAGTTGAAAAAATTGCAAGTTCATAATTAGGCCTTTTGTAGGCAAGGGACAAAAGTCCTTAGTGTATCAGCTCCTTTTAATGAGTAAGTGGAGCTTATACTAAGTCCTTCCAGGCAAGGGCTATTGAACAGTGATAAATATATAGTGGAGAAGGCAATGGCATCCCACTCCAGTACTCTTGCCTGGAAAATCCCAGGGACGGGGGAGCCTGGTGGGCTGCAGTCCAGGGGGTCGCTAAGAGTCAGACACGACTGAGCGACTTCACTTTCACTTTTCACTTTCATGCATTGGAGAAGGAAACGGCAACCCACTCCAGTGTTCTTGCCTGGAGAATCCCAGGGACGGGGGAGCCTGGTGGGCTGCCGTCTATGGGGTCGCACAGAGTCGGACACGACTGAAGTGACTTAGCAGAAGGCAATGGCAACCCACTCCAGTACTTCTGCCTGAAAAATCCCATGGACCGAGGAGCCTGGTAGGCTACAGTCCATGGGGTCGCTAAGAGTCGGACATGGCTGAGCGACTTCACTTTCACTTTTCGCTTTCATGCATTGGAGAAGAAAACGGCAACCCACTCCAGTGTTCTTGCCTGGAGAATCCCAGGGATGGCAGAGCCTGGTGGGCTGCTGTCCATGGGGTTGTACAGAGTCGGACACAACTGAAGTGTCTTAGCAGCAGCAGGAGTGTTATATATATACCAGGAGTTATATATATGAGTGTTATATATATATATATATATATATATATATATATATATATACAGGAAAATGCAAATGGAAACTACAATGAGGTCATAATGGCCATCTTTCCTATATATATTTAGTAGTATATTTCCTATATATATAGTAATAGGAGGAGTAGTATATTCACTCAGTCATGTTTGACTCTTTGTGACCCCATAGACTAGAGCTTGCCAGCCTCCTCTGTCCATGGAATTCTCCAGGTAAGAATATTGGAGTGGGTAGCCATTCCCTTCTCCAGGGGATCTTCCTGACCCAGGGACTGAACCTGGGTCTCTTGCATTTCAGGCAGATTCTGTACCATCTGAGCCTCCAGGGAAGCCCGATATGTATTCAGTTCAGTTCAGTTCAGTTCAGTCGCTCAGTCGTGTCTGACTCTTTGCGACCCCGTGGATCACAGCACGCCAGGCCTCCCTGTCCATCACCAACTCCCAGAGTTCACCCAGACTCACGTCCATCGAGTCAGTGATACCATCCAGCCATCTCATCCTCTGTCGTCCCCTTCTCCTCCTGCCTCCAATCCCTCCCAGCATCAGAGTCTTTTCCAATGAGTCAACTCTTTGCATGAGGTGGCCAAAGTACTGGAGTTTCAGCATTAGCATCATTCCTTCCAAAGAAATCCCAGGGCTGATCTTCAGAATGGACTGGTTGGATCTCCTTGCAGTCCAAGGGACTCTCAAGAGTCTTCTCCAACACCACAGTTCAAAAGCATCAATTCTTCAGCGCTCAGCCTTCTTCACAGTCCAACTCTCACATCCATACGTGACCACAGGAAAAACCATAGCCCTGACTAGATGGACCTTTGTTGGCAAAGTAATGTCTCTGCTTTTGAATATGCTATCTAGGTTGGTCATAACTTTCCTTCCAAGGAGTAAGCATCTTTTAATTTCATGGCTGCAGTCACCATCTGCAGTGATTTTGGAGTCCCCCAAAATAAAGTCTTAGTATATACTTACCTGATGTTTGTTATGTTGAACTGGATTTCTCATTCTCCAAGTCCCAGACCATTGGTGATGAATTCAAAGAGCTACCACTGTGCCTCGTGAACCTCACATGTGAAAATGCTGAGGATCCAGAATTTGGAACCACCCAACCACAAGCAAACTCTGAGTAAATCTCTCTCCTCCCCAGCATGTGGCTGGCTGCCTTTGTATCCGTGTCTCCCTGGGCTGCCTGAAGGCAAAAGTAATGCTTCTCAAAGCAGGATTTTTAAATGCCCTCAGAAGCCCAGGCCTGGTGGCTTGGCCCCTTTGTTGTCTAGTCTAGTGATAGCAAATGGTGTAAGTGTGGTGAGAGACAGCGGGTTCCATCCCGTGTACTTGAACCCAACATCATCCTTCTGCCGGGGACCCCTTCCTACTGTGTAGGAAGGCTGTGTAGGCCCTGAAATCTTGCACCTGTGTTTCAGAACATCCTTACACCCTCATGACAAATTATTTTACTTTAATTTTGGAATTACAATTTAAGGACTGAATAAGGTTACGGACTTCTAGGTCTGGAAGGTCCTTGATTAATAATCTCATTCACCTACTTGCCTGCAGCCAGGGTTCTCAGGTAAGCAAAAACTGGGTCAATCTCCCTATTGATAGCATCTTCCAATGCCTGAGGGCATGGCTAATACTATTGTCTTATAAAGAGAACATGCTTCTGAAAAAATCATTACCTCAGTGGGGCAAAGAAGCAATTGTTTAACAGGGAAACTTCAGAAATAGCAGCTGGCCATCCTTGAAACTGAACCTGGAGGCCACCTATCATTGCATTGGTCATAGACATGCCAGAAAGGTAGGCATGAAACACTAGGTAGAGACACAATTTAACAGGCCCGATGTCCTAGGGGAGGTGGTAATGTTTTGGCACGCATTGTGGACATATATAGGAGGGAACTCCCAGGAATTCTATTTGAGCTTCTCAGAATCCAGTCCTCTAGTGTTTCAGGGCATTGAGGGGCACCTTGCCCTCAGCCATGCCCCATTCCTTGATCCTGTTGGGATGCTCAAGGTTACTTAGCTATTAACTAGGGAAATGTTCTATTTTAGCCTCTCTTTTCTCCCCATTACCAAGGTTTGCAGTGTTCTCAATTATTCAAATCGCCAGTGTAGGGCTCAGCAGAGGGTCTAATTACTGCTCTGCTTGCTACTTGCTGATGAGCTGCAAGGACCAGGGAACGACTTTAAATCAGTTAAGTAGGGAAGGGCAGCTTCTGTGGAAGGTTCTCTGGGAGTCTGGGTCTTATTAGGGAAATCTGAATGGTAAACATGGGAGAGTCCATGAATAAGGACATCTCCTGACTACAGATCATGGCCAGGGACCCAGATCTTAGAGGGAAGCACAGTACTTGCAGGAAATCAGCCAGTCTCTATTAGTGTCTTAGTCAGTCCTTTATCCTCAGACTTTTAAAATAGTATTTATTTATGTATGCATTCATTTATTTTTTTTAAATTACTTTTGGCCATGCTGGGCCTTCGTTGCTGCACAAGGGCTTTCTCTAGTACAGGGACTTGGCTTCCCATTGCAGTGGTTTCTCTTAATGCCAAGCATGGGCTCTAGAACACAGTAATAGCAGTTGTGGCACACGGGCTTAGTCGCCCCACTGCATCTAGGATCCCCCTAGACCAGGGATCAAACTCATGTCCCCTGCATTTGCAGAAGGATTCTTAACCACTGCACCACCAGGGACACCCTATCCTCAGAGTTTTGAAGACCTTCTCAAGTAGTAGTTCAAGTCACTTTAGCAGGCAAATGCTCAGCTCTAAAGGAGAAAGGTCATGGAAGAGAGAAGTTGTCAGGCATGGTCACAGGCATTCATATTTAAGCCACATGCCACTATTTGCCCAGAAAGCTGTCTGCAAACACTCTGCAGGAGTTAATTCTTTCAATGGGGTCATATATTCATATTCTCATTAGAAAAGACCCTGATGCTGGGAAATATTGAAGGCAAGAGAAGAAGAGTAGGAGAGAGGATGAGATGGTTGGCATTGCCGACTCAATGAACATGAGTTTAAGCAAGCTCTGAGAGATGGTGAAGGACAGGGAAGCCTGGCGTGCTGCAGTCCATGCGGTCACAAAGAGTCAGACATGACTGAGTGACTGAAAAACAACAAATATTCATATTTCCATTGTATAGATGTACTGATCAAGCTTCAGCAGTTTAGGTAACTTTTCCAAGGCTGCTCAGTTACTTGAGGCAGAAGTAGGGTTTGAAAGTTTGAAACTAGTAGTTGGGTTTCATACGCACGGTCTTAATCACCTTCCTGTCTTTTCCATCTCAGGGATTGAATCATCTGTCTGAGACCACAATGGAGGGTGGTAAGCCAAAAAGCAAACAAACAAACAGGAACCATGGGGAAAATGAGAGGATATCTCTTTCAGGATGGTTCTTTTTTAATTCATTTATTGATGTAACAAATTTGAGAGCAATCTTATATTGTTGTTTAGTCATTAAGTCATGTCTGACTCTGCAACCCTGTGGACTGTAGCCCACCAGACTCCTCTGTCCTTGGGATTTCTCAGGCAAGAATACTGGAGTGGGTTGCTATTCCCTTCTCCAAGTCTTATATTAGAGGTACTGTAATACACCAAAGCCTGAAGATGTGAAGTAGATTAAAATCCTCTCTCCCCCTAGACCATGCTCCTCTTTGTCCCATACTCTGGATCTCTCACTGAACAGAAGATCATCTGGGTTGCCAAACTCAAGGCTATAAGAGGTTCAGAGAAAGTGCAACAGAGGACAGGATTTCAGTTATGACTTGGATGATGACTAAGAGAAGGGATTTTGATAAAGAGACTCCTCTGGCTTCTCTTGAAAGAGAGCCAACTTCTCACTCATTTTTGTCCTTGTGTTGTGTATGGAAAGGTTAAGGGCTTTGAGATCCACCTAGCCAGAATTCTGTGGATGCCTTGACCTGCTCCTAGATATTACTCCAGGTGGTAAGCCAGAATTGCCTCCCAAACACTTACACAGACATTGACCTAGAGAGAGTAGGGTGATGTTTCAATCATAGTCTGACACCCTTGGGTCACTGCTCCAGGGATGAACTGCCTCTGTTCATTTCTGTTTCTATGAGACACAACAAGCCACTGGCTCCTGCTACGTAATGGAAAGCCCCACCGGCAGAGTTATGCACCATGGGGCTGATCATAAATATGATTTACGGAGTTAGTTCATTTACTGCCTCTGATGCCGGCCCCAGCTGCCAGGAGTTTGACTGACAATTTCTGTTTATTTATTTCTCAGTATATAATATCTGACTTCACATTATAAATTCTTCTGATTGGAATTTCATGGCATCTGCTCCGATATTTATTGATGATATACTTATCAGGGACTCTGTCCTTTTAGGGGATGAGCTGTGCTCTGAGCCCTTGGTTCTGTCTGTCAGGGTGAGACTAGGAGCCTGACACCCCAGTGTGAGAGGATGTCACTATTACCTCTTGTGCCTGGTGAATGATACCTGTGTATGTGTCAGAGATAAGGTCATGACGGCTGTCCACCACAGATGTCTCTTGTGATTCAAAACCGGTGGAAATAAATGACAAAGAGCAACTCAGAGTCAAAGTGGTGTTTGACCACTTGAAAGAGATCTGATGGGGTAGGATAATACAGATCTTGCCTGGATTATGGCTATTGTGTCTTTTCCTTATCCCTCTTTTCTAGTTTACAAGTAGAACAAAATGACTGCTAATCTCCAGCCTTTGGATGGGGCTTCAGTTCATGCAAAGAGAAGAGAGTTGTACTCACTCATTTTGAGTTGATTTTCTTCCCATGGTTAAGTTCCCATCACTCAAGTGTAATCAACAGTAGGGGTGAGAAAGCATTCTGAGAAATCCAAGAAGATTCCCATACTGAATTAGGAGAGGTCAAAGGTTGGGTGAAAGACCCATAGAGAGTTATGATAGTGTTTATTCTCCTTCTATAAATGTAGAGTTTTCCATCCAGAAAGAATGGACCAGAAAATTTCCTTGAGACCAGTTGTATTAAAAGAAAAAGAGATTATTCTCTAGCATAAGAATTTTATATAATTTTCCCAGAGAAATGAGACCAGTTTCTATAATGTTTTTTAACATTTTGGCCCTATTTATTTATTTATTTTACTTTTGGGCTTCCCTAGCTGTTCAGATGGTAAAATATCTGCCTGCCATGCAGGAGATGTGTGTTCGATTCCTGGGTCAGGAAAGTCCCCTTTAGAAGGGAATGGCTACCCACTCCAGTATTCTTGCCTGGAGAATGCCATGGACAGAGGAGCCTAGTGGGCTATAGTCCTTGGGATCTCAAGGAGTCAGACACAAGGGACTGAGCAACTAACACCTTCACTTTTTGGCCTTGTGGCTTGTGAGATCTTAGTTCTCCCACCAGGGACTTCACTCATACCTTCTGCAGTGGAAGCTCAGAGTCTTAACTACTGGACCACCAGGGAAGTCCTTATTACATTTCCCTCCCTATCCCCCACCCCCCACCCCCAGTGTTATGCTCACTGATGAAACTTCCCTCAGTTTTACTCTCAATCAGCCCTGTCTGCCCAACTCCTATAGTCCAGCTGGAGCAGAGCTGATATGGGCTTCATGCTGAGATCTCCATGCTCTGGCCTCTTGGTCCCTAAGAAGGAAGTAACTTTCATTAAGCCCATAGAATGTGTCACCAGATAGACATCTTGATAAAGCTTCACTGAGCCATCATAACTATCCCTTGTATGTTATATACTTTTATTTTCATATTTATAGTTAAGGAAACTGAGGCTTGGAGAGGCTGAGTTTCAGAAAGATTAATTTCCTTGTCAAATGACATGATCCAATATTAGGCAAGGGCAAAATTCAAACTTCTATCTGACTAACTGCTCAGTAAATTTTGTTTCAGTGTGGTACTACCTGTGAGGTTTGTTCCCCAAACAACAAGGAAGGAAAAATACCTCTCATTATCCCAAGGCCTTTTTCATCCATTAATAAACTGGGGACCTTGGTCAAGTGATTTAACATTTTTGGATCTCAGTTTTCTCATATGTAAAAGACACATGGTCATACTAAGCTCTGCTCTTATAGTATGGAGTCATATGAGGACATGAATGAAGTGTCTGGTGCTTGGTCTTGCACTTAATAAGCCTTAAATAAATGGTAGAATCATTATCATAATCATCACATCACCATTATCATTAGTATCACCATTGTCATCGCCACCATCACCGTCACCATCACTATAATTAATACCATCGTCTCACCACTATAACTGTCACCATCATCATCGTTATTATCACCATTGTCATCCGCACCATCATTATCATCACCGTGAACACCACCCTCATCATCATCATCACCATTGTCATCACCACCATCACCATCATCACCACCATCATTTTTATTATCATCGCCATGCCCACCATCACTACCAAAACCATCACCATCATCACCATCAACTTCCTCATCTTCCTGAGAGTGGTCTCCATCTCCCCCTCCTCTAAGACCTAAATGCCTTCCTGACTTCTGTTAGATGCACTTTGGGGGGTTTTCTCTCTACTGAGGTGGACAGGAAAGCCCTGACAGTATTGAATTACATTATTGATTTGTGCCTCCCAAGGCCAAACCCTCTTGAGATTTGTTAAATCAAACAATAAAAGAAAACCCCAGGAGTTAAGACATTTTTCCAACCATTGCCCAAATTCAGTCCCTCTCCTCAGCTTCCCCAGCATGGTCATGGCTATTTGTGTCTGACTGTCACACAATGAGGAGGTCACTGGAGTCACTGATGGATCCAGGAATCACAATGACTCCCAGAGCTTCAAAACTAGAATATATTTCATAAAAGTAAAAATTGGTCTTATTGTCAAAAACTGAGTGATAGAAAAGGACAAGGGAAAGGAAGAAGCTATCATTTAAGGTTCATCTGTTGATTGCTTGAAAGTGAAAGTGAAAGTCGCTCAGTTGTGTCTGACTCTTTGTGACCCCATGGACTATAGTCAGTTGTGTCTGACTCTTTGTGACCCCATGGACTATAGTCTACCACACTCCTCCGTCCATGGGATTTTCCAGGCAAGGGTACTGGAATGGGTTGCCATTTCCTTCTCCAGAGGATCTTCCTGACCCAGGGATTGAACCCAGGTCTCCCGCATTGTAGGCAGACACGTTACCATCTGAGCCACCAGGGAAGTCCTGTTGATTGCTTCAGTTCAGTTCAGTCACTCAGTCATGTCCGACTCTTTGCGACCCCATGAATCGCAGCACGCCAGGCCTCCCTGTCCATCACCAACTCCCGGAGTTCACTGAGACTCACGTCCATCAAGTCAGCAATGCCATCCAGCCATCTTATCCTCTGTCGTCCCCTTCTCCTCCTGCCCCCAATCCCTCCCAGCATCAGAGTCTTTTCCAATGAGTCAACTCTTTGCATGAGGTGGCCAAAGTACTGGAGTTTCAGCTTTAGCATCATTCCTTCCAAAGAACACCCAGGGCTGATCTCCTTCAGAATGGACTGGTTGGATCTCCTTGCAGTCCAAGGGACTCTCAAGAGTCTTCTCCAACACCACAGTTCAAAAGCATCAATTCTTCGGTGCTCAGCTTTCTTCACAGTCAACTTTCACATCCATACATGACAATATATAAGCAATACATAAGTTGATTACTTAGGTGGACCTTATTATTCTCCCACTTTCCAAATGAGAAAACTGAATCTCAGAGAGGTTAATTGCCTTGTCTAATGTCACCCAGCTGGTAAATGACAGAGGAGAGTTTGAACATAGGTTTATCTAACTCTGAAGGTCGTTAATTCTACAATGTTCTGCTACCTTTATAAACTCACAAGGACTTGTAGACACAAATACACCTGCACATGATTGAGTATACGCTGCAGTTTTCTCCAAAAGCTCCTCTGGGCTGGCAGTTCTGAGCTGATTAGATGGACTTGCAGAACCAAGGAGTCCAAGGCCACAACCATCACTCCCATTCCATGTGTAAACTTTGGGGGCCGGAGTAGAAAATCTTTCTAAGCCCTGAGCCAAGGCTATATTGCTTCAAGACCTTGAGAAGAAGGAATAAAAATCTGGAAAATGTGGCTGCCTCAAGGTTAGATCATCTTATTCCTGGGCAGGTATCTTACACAATCTATTAATACTTTACTGATCTTAGGAGCATGGAAAAATGATATTCTGTATTATTAACCTAAATGGACAACAGAAAATCAACATTGAGCATATATAAACCATGGCTACTTTCTACCAATATGTGTGCATGCATGCTAAGTCGCTTCAGTCATGTCTGACTCTTTGTGACCCTACCAGGCTCCTCTGTCCATGGGATTCCTCAGGCAAGAATACTGGAGTGGGTTGCCATGCCCTCCTCCAGGGGTTGAACCCATGTCTTTTAGGTCTACTTGCATTGGCAGGTGAGTTCTTTACTACTGCTGCTGCTGCTAAGCTGCTTCAGTGTTGTCCAACTCTGTGTGACCCCATAGATGGCAGCTCACCAGGCTCCCCCGTCCCTGGGATTCTCCAGGCAAAAACACTGGAGTGGGTTGCCATTTCCTTCTCCAATGCATGAAAGTGAAAAGTGAAAGTGAAGTCGTTCAGTCGTGTCCGACTCCTAGCGACCCCATGGACTGCAGCCCACCAGGCTCCTCCGTCCATGGGATTTGCCAGGCAAGAGGACTGGAGTGGTCTTTACTACTAGTGCCACCAAAACATTCTGACTTTCATTTCACAGCATCAAAATCCGAATTACTACTAGGGCTCCTCTGATGCAGTGCCTAAGTCAATTCCCTGGCCATGAAGTTGAAAGCTGTCCTTGTCTGACACTTTTAACCAGACCCTGGAGTCTCTGTGAGCTGAGACTCAGTTCTCCTATCTGATAAAAACAAGAATTAGGTGATCTCTAAAAATAATTCTATCTCTAACCTCCATTGGCCATCTACTGCTGTATCAGTTCATTTCATTCACTCAGTCATGTCCAACTTTTGTGACTGCATGGACTGCAGCATGTCAGGCTTCCCTGTCCATCGCCAACTCCCAGAGCTTGCTCAAACTCATGTCCATTGAGTCAGTGATACCATCTAATCATCTTAGTCTCTGTCGTCCCTTTCTCCTCCTGCCTTCAGTCTTTCCCAACATCAGGGTCTTTTCCAATGAGTCAGCACTTTGCATCAGGTGGCCAAAGTATTGGAGCTTCAGCTTCAGCATCACCATCAGTCCTTCTAATGAAAATTCAGGACTAATTTCCGTTAGGATTGACTGGTTTGATCTCCTTGTAGTTCAAGGGACTCTCAAGAGTCTTCCAACACCACAGTTCAAAGGCTTTGGTGCTCAGCTTTCTTTATGGTCCAAATCTCACATCCATACATGACTACTGGAAAAACCATAGCTTTGACTACATAGACCTTTGTCAGTAAAGTAATGTCTCTGTTTTTTAATATGCTATCTAGGTTGCTCTATAGATATAGCTAAATGAATATGGAGGAGGTGTGTAATATGAGGCATTTATATAAAAAGAAGCAAGCAAAACACATACTTGCAAACTAAAAAAGAAAAAACAAGAGGAAGCTGTTTTCCCATAAAGGACCAAGGAGTCTTTAAAAAGAAAGAAAGAAAAAAAAAAAAAAACAAGATAAATAGTACAAGTTAAAACAAAAACCAAACAAAAAAAAGTTGAAATAGTAGGCGTTAGTAGAAGACAATGCCACCCCCAAAGTGAATTCAACTCTGTCTACAATAATTAAAGGTCAGAACAGGTGAAGCAATTGCTTGCATTTATACAGCTGTTCAAAAAATGGCAATTTTACTACTACTACTAATGCTGATGATAATAATGAAAAGTATTATTATATTATTATCATGATCATTAAAATATGCCACATAATGACAGTCTTGGACAGGTATTATTATGTTCATTTTAAAAACAAGTTAATCAAGTTCAAGGAGGTTAAGAAAATTGTTCCAATGTACTCAGCTACTAAAGCAGGGTTTCTCAACCTTTGTACTGTTGACAGTTTGGGCCAGATAACTCTTTGTTGTGGGTGGCTTCCCCATGAGCATGTGAGCTGGAGCCAGATTATGCCACTGAAGCTTGTTCAGTAGCATTTTTGACCTAGATGTCCCCAGTCATGATAATCAAAATTCACAGACATTGTCAAATGTCCCCTGTGGGGGCAAATTTGACTCTGATTGAGAACTACTGTCTTAAAGGATGGAGCTCTGTTTCATGCCAATGTCTGCTGACCTTAAACTCAGCGCCATTATGCAGCTTAAAGGAATCATAAACTAAGAGGAGAGACAGCAGAAAGATGGAGGAGTTAAGCACAGGAACAGAACCTCTCCCTCCCAATCATTAAAAAGGGTCAGAGAAAGAACCTGAAAACAATTTACTAGATAGGAAGCAAGTAGGGATTGGGGTATAACCTTACGCCATAAATTCCAAAAAGTGGTGGCTCTAGCAATAAACACTCCGGTGGGCTCTGTGTGGTTCCTCTTCCTCCCTTAACCCCAGGCAGTGATGCTAGAGAAAGAATGTGAGTTGAAAAAAGATGCTGATATTTGTAGATAAGTGGCTGAGTGAGTATAGGGAAGTCAAGGGCAAACCCTTGGGTGTAGAAGCCCCGCTTGCTTGTAAACATTATCATCAGAGGCAGGAAAGTTGATCAGAGCTCCCCAAGGCTTAGAGCTCCACTCTGTCTGGGGAGAGATCCAGCATCACCAGGGTGTCCAGCCATGTCTGAGATATCGGTCAGATATTCTGTCAAAGTACATTTGCTGAGTCCTTCACAACTTCGGTCCCTGCTGGGCAGTCGTTCTTTCCTCCCGGATTTTCTACAACTACAGAAAAACTGATGACACACAACTATCTGATGGTAGATAAAGGTTTCAGTTCAAGTGGGAGGAGTGCCCAAGAGAATTCACCCACTCTAGATCAGAAGAAATAGAGGGTCTGAGCATAGTTGCCCAGATTGAGAAAGACCTAGCAAAAATGCAACACATTTATATATTACAAATATTGCAGTATGTTTCAAATGTGTGTGTGTATATATATATAATTATAGAATCTAATTAACAATATACAACGTAGTGTAACTAACAATATAAAATATAATTTAAATTAACAAAACATAAGGTAATATAAAAAATAATATAAATTATAAAACATAATGTAAATTAACAAAAACTGGTGGAAACCAATGTAAGTATTCCTCCATTTCTCCTAGTGGGTATTAATCAATATGATAAAAAGCAAAACAAGTAATTTAAAAATGACTCCAATATTTTAATATTTTTTATGTTTGTGTATCAACCATAGATTAAGTTTTTAGTAATTACTGTTTCTCATGATGAGTAACCACTAATGAGGAAAGTTGATTACTCAGTTCTATAATTTTACCTGAGAGAGAAATTATCTGGGCTTTCCTGGTAGCTCAGCTGGTAAAAAAACTGCCTGCAATGCAGGAGACCCCAGTTCAATTCCTGGGTCGGCAAGTTCCTCTGGAGAAGGGATAGGCTACGCACTCCAGTATTCTGGGGCTTCTTTGGTGACTCAGACAGTAAAGAATCCACCTGCAATTCGGGAGACCTGGGTTCAGTCCCTGGGTTGGAAAGATCCCCTGGAGGAGGGCATGGCAACCCACTCCAGTATTTTTGCCTGGAGAATCCCCATGGACAGAGGAGCCTGGCGGGCCCCAGTCCATGGAGTTGCAGAGTCAGACACGACTAAGTGACTAAGCTCCACACAGCACAGAAAGCATACTAGAGTATGTTGAAAGTCTTCTTTCCTTATTGAACATGTATAGATAAAGGCTTGCAATAATGCTCATCTATTTGGAGTATTCTTTCTAGGTGGTGAGATATTTGCTGAATTTTTTCATCCTTTAATTTTTTCTATATTGTTTAAAATTTTACACTTACATGTTATATTGACAAAAATAAAATTGTTCAAGAAAGTATAGAATCAAGGCAGAGAAAGATGGAGGGAAGAACGGAGGAAGAAAAGAAAAAGAAAGGAAGGAGCAAAGGAAGGAAGGAAAAAAAGTGAAAGAATGTGAGAGAAAGGGAGATAAAAGAAGAAACAGTGGGGCTTCTTTTGAGGGGGAGAGGTACGAAGGCTCTGACTCATTTATTCTGACTGGGGGAGCTAGTAGAATATAGTTGAAAGTGTAAAATATGTAAGGATTTTGGAGTTTTAGAGGTCTGGGTACATTTTGCATCTGTCACTTAATGAAAGGATCTCTAGACAAGTTTCTTAAACTTAAGTCTGAAGTTTCCTCATCTATAAAAGGAAAACATCACACTTGCTTTTATAAAGGTGGCTTCAAATTTGTAGCAGATGTATGCCCACACAGTACATCTGTTAAACTGCATCCGAAGAAAGTGAAAGTGTTAGTCACTCAATCCTTTTTGACTCATTGTGACCCCGTGGACTGTAGCCCACCAGACTCCTCTGTCCATGGGATTCTCCAGGCAAGAATCTTGGAGTAGGTTGCTTCCTGACCCAGGGACTGAACCTGGGTCTCCAGCATTGCAGACAGACACTTTACCAACTGAGCCACCAGGGAAGACTTCATAGTGTTAGTCACTTGTCATGTCTGACCCTTTAAGACTCCATGGACTGTAACCCACCAGGATCCTCTCTCCATGGAATTTCCCAGGCAAGAGTACTGGAGTGGGTTGCCATTTCCTTTTCCAGGGCATCTTCCCAACCCAGCATTTGAACCTGCATCTCCAGCATTTCAGGCAGATTCTTTACCATCTGAGCCACGAGGGAAGTCCAGATCATCCCTTAAATGATGCCAGTTTCATTTCAAATTGCCTCTGGTAATTCTTTTCCAATCCATCCCTCTACCCATTCAACCATTTATCATCCATCCATCCATCCATCCATCCAATTATCTATCCAATTATCCATCCATCCATCCAGCCTCTCACCCTCCCATCCACCCATCCATCATCCATGGATCCATCCATCTATTCATCTATCCATCCATCCATCCATCAAGAAACTTTTATGGGAAAAGTAAGTGTTTATTAACTGCTAGTAAACTTCAATATGAAAAGATTCAATCCTTGCCCTTGGCACATCTTCAGGGTCAGAAGATGCAGGGGCTTCTGCAGAGAAGCCCTGGTAACCATTCATTAACCATTCCCTTCAGAGGAGGTCTCCTGTACCTTTGCTTGGCACATCAGAGTGGCATTGTTCTGGGACTCAGGAGACAGTTGGTGACTGTGTCATTTTCATTTTGCTCCCACCACCTCTTCTGCCTCTGTTCTGACTCCCACCAATAAGTGCTCTGGCTCTTTATCATGGGTATGAAATCGAGAAAGACACTTTGGAATTCAATTAGCCACACTGTTGCCACAGCAACGAAAACATATAAGCTTAAATGATTTATACACACAGACAACACTTCAGAAAGGAATAAATTTAATCCCACAGCTGGGAATGAAATGGATTGTACAATAAGAAAATTGTATTCCTCTCTCCCCGAGGAGAGGCTTCCAGGTCTTAATGTGATCTCAGTGAGCACGGAGGCTGAGGGAAGGAGACAGCCCGTGAGCAGCTCACACCCGTGGCCAAGGTCAGGGTTCACATGGATCCTTGCTCTGCAACTGCTGGGGCATCGGGGACCAGCAGAGCCAGGCATGTGTTGTGTATTTGTCCATGGGTCAGAAGCGTGTCTCCTGTAAGTGAAACTGATTGGTGTCATTTCAAGGGGGCTCCAAAGAGCTCCGGCAACATAGTCCTTTATGTCTCATTGCAGAGAAGAATTCATCGAGAGCAAAGTGGTAGATAAGAAGTGATTTATTAGAATAGGAAGCTTGTGACAAGGAATGCCACGCCTGGAGAACTTACTGGGCTACAGTTTTGTAATCAAAGGAAACATGGGGAGGGGCAGAAGCCCTTCTTTGTCTTTCTTGTGTAGATGCCATGTTTACCTCATCAACTCCTCCCCCAGGTAGGGCAGGGAAGTTTATTTGTCCCTCCCTATTTGATCAGTCCAGGACCGTCATAGCACTTTGGAAAAAATATTTTCAGGTTTCGGTGCAATGAGAGTCCTCCATATTGAAGTTACTTTCCCATAATAATTTTTTGTGTGCACAGAGCCTGTTTTGCAGGTCATTACGTGGTGTCATCAAGTGCAGATGACACCATCGGGCAGGTGGTAGGCCTTATTTTCTACTATTCTTTTATTGTTTGGGTGGCAAAGAACATGTCGTAGGAGCCAAAGGACATGCTTTGGGGGTTACTAACGGGGGTTGCTAGCTCACTGAGCTCACCGGGCAGGATGTGGGTCTCGTGCCACCGCTGTCTTATCGTTTAGGGGCTTGTCGAGTGCCTTTGTTTCATGCTTTTGTTGCTAAGAGAGCCTGCTCGATTTTGTGGTTAAGCAAACCTGCTTTCTCGAGTAATCATTAACTTACAGGGGTCTCCCATATTTCTCTACTTACAGTCCCCTAGTGGGATTAACAATTTAATCTTCCTCTCCTACAGATGCTGTACATAGGTTTGTACACACCCAAAAATCCTGAGATTGGCTTCATGTTAAAGTGAGAGCCTTCACAGAGCCACAGAATCTAAGAAGATGGGCTAGGAAAAAACGAAGAAAACCCTTGCCTATCAGGTATCTTGCAACAATTCCTGCTTTACTCCTGAACTGCTCTCTGCTTACAGGTTGCAGGACTCATGGGTATTACTGGGCACCGAGCACCTTTTAAGGTGGATTAAAATCTGCCCAGACTGTGTCAGGAATTATATATTTTATTTCCACTATACGAGAATGTTTAGTCTTTATCAGCCATATGTGTGAAAACACATGAAAACAGACGGTATCTTGAAATATTTATCTTTTATTTTTCATTTCTTTTCCTCACTTTATATATATATATATATATATATATATATATATATATATATATGTATATATTGACCCTTAGGAATCACCTAGAATAGTTTATGAATTTCTTTCATTGCACTCTCCTATTAGTTGAACAAATATATATGTCTTTATTTATAAAATATGCACATGTAGTATGACTGATCCATATATGTTCAGAGCTAATACAGTATATTTTAAAATTTATTTTGAAACAATATACTGAAGTTTTAATATTTTCTCTCATACCTAAATGAATCAACCTCAGCCCACTTTACAAACCACTGAGCGAGGGACATGTGCATTGCTTTAAGAATTAGGGTGCTTAAGATGGGAGTCACAGAGGAAAAATAACCCCACCTAAACTTCTAGTGTAAGATCTTGAGAATCAACATGGAAGATGACAAGGCTACTGGGCACCCTGCCTCATGAAGAATAGAAGCTGGGTGCAGTCAGTACTAAGCTTAGTGTTCTCTGCCCTCTCAGAGGACTGGAGGGGTGGGGGTGCGAGGAGCTTATGGAAAGGGCCCTGAGGTATTAGACTTGGCACTGGGGAGGCACTTAGGCATAAAGCCAATCTCTCCTTTACTCCCCACCGATTGGATGGTCAACTTGGCACCTCAGCTGAGGAGCCGTCTTTCAAGTGGGTCCTTGTTCCTCGAGGGCTCTCCATCAGCAGACTTTACAGGGGACCACTGAGTGGTCCAGCTGACAGAGACTGCTGTGGAACCCGGAATCGCAAAGCACACCTCAGAGGGTACCCCAAGACAGCAGAGTACAGTTTATCATGCCAGAGGGCCCAAGGGGACTCAGTTCCCAACACAGACCCTGGTGTTTCTGAGAGGCCCAGTTTTATACCCCCCGCTACGTGACTGATGACATGTGAGCAACCTCTTTGCTGTATGTGATTGAGTTTCACGACAAGTAGGTGCTAGGAGAACAAACAATTGAGGTTAAACGGGGGAAACAATGATTATACACCAAGGGGGCATGTCTCCATGGTTAATCTAACAGGGGCAGCCTGACCTCAACAACTGTCTCCGTTTGCCATCCGGAGGGAGGGAAGTCTCCAGGAGACCTGGTTTTCACTAGCAACGGTTTCCACACTCTTGGGCAGAGTTCAGGCCCAGTTCACATCCTGTCTTTAAAATGGATGACAGGCTTCAAGATGGAGTCTCTCCTGCTTTCCTCACACTGGCCCCAACAAAACCACTGCTGCTCCCAAGACTTTGCTGTTGCTATTGGTGTTTGGTTGCTCAGTTGTGCCCGACTCTTTTGCAACCCCATGGACAGTAGCCCGCCAAACTCTTCTGTCCATGGGCTTTCTCAGGCAAGAATACTGGAGTGAGTAGCCATTCCCTTCTCCAGGGGAACTTCCCAATCCAGGGATTAAATCCCGGTCTCCTGCACTGTGGGCTTCCCCAGTGGCTCAGTGGTAAAGAATCTGCCTGCAATGCAGGAGCCATTGGAGACATGGGTTCCATCTCTGGGTCCCGAAGATCCCCTGGAGGAGGGCATGGAAAGCCACTCTGGTACTCTTGCCTGGAGAATCTCATAGACAGAGGAGTCTGGCAGGCGTCAGTCCATAGGGTCGCAAAGAGGGAGACACGACTAAAGTGACATAGCACGCATGCGTGCAGGCTGCTGCATCGCAGGCAGATTCTTTACCATTAAGCCACCAGGGAAGTCCTAGGCTTGGATGCGTCCATCCAAATCGGACCATCTGAAAAACTTCATCTTCAAATGCCCACGATTAGTGCCCTGTGGAAAATGGTACAGAGGGATCCCAAACACTCATAGGATGATGGTGCCTGTGTGCAGGGCTAAGCCAGGCCGAATGCCCAGGTGGTGCGGGGCAAACGGTCAGCCACGGATGGTGAGTGGGTCCAGTGCAAAGTCCCTCGGCCCCAGCAGAAAGGCTGACGGGGGTGTGGGGACCGAGAGTGAGAGAACAGATCACTAAGACCCGCCCTTCCGTGCTGGGCTCAAGACTCAAGTGGCTTTTTCTTTGTACATATTTTCCTTTCTAGTAGTGTACATGTATGCCACAAAGCAGAACTCAGATGCTCAAATTCCAAACAAAACCTTAGCATGCAATTTTCTGTGTAATGCTTAACATCTAGGAAAATCAGGAAATTTTCCATACGCCAGTTTTCATCAATGTATTTAGGGAAAAAAACCCCACAGTAGTTTATTCATATCCTGTAATTCAGGATTTTCCCCATTTCAGACAGTTCTTCTTCTAAGTATGCATAGACTTTGAGTAAAGGGTTTGAATTCTTGCTGTAACTACATAGCAACTGTGTAGTCCCAGGCAAACCACTTACCCTCTGAGAAATCAGTTTCCCAGTCTGTAAAATGGGAATGGCAAAACCACCTTTGTGGAATTGTTATAAAATGTATTTGTCATCAAAAGCATCAGGCTTCCTGCTGAGCACACAGAGGCCATTCAACTTGTAGCTGCTCCTATCATGGTAATCAGTGTAAATGAAGAAGGTTTTCTTCTATACCCCATTCATATGTATATGTTCCCATTCATTCATATGTATATATGCATCTTTTTCCTGTATTCATATGTATGTGTTTGGCTGTTTTCAAGTAGGTTAGGACTAACTGTGTGTGTGAATGGTGGTTAAGTTTTAAGGGATAGACACCCTTTACCACTGCCCATTCATTGGGTTTGGGTGATTCTTCAGTAGAATTTTGAGCAGGGCTAGCTTCCTAGTGGCTCAGATAGTAAAAAAAATCTGCCTGAAATGTGAGAGACCTGGGTTCGATCCCTGGGTCTGGAAGATACCCTGCAGGAGGGCACGTCAACCCACTCCAGTGTTCTCACTTGGGGAATGCCAGGGACAGAGGAGCCCGGTGGGCTACAGTGCATGGGGTCACACAGAGTCAGGCACAACTGAAGCAACTTAGCATCAACATCACCATCAGCTGTATAGAGGGGCTTCCCTGGTGACTCAGACTGTAAAGAATCTGCCTACAATGCAGGAGATCCAGGTCCAATCCCTGGGTCAGGAAGATCCCCTGGAGAAGGGAATGGCAACCCACTCCAGTATTCTTGCCTGGAGAATTCCATGGACAGAGGATCCTGGCGGGCTACAGTCTGTGTGGTCGGAAAGAGTGGAACATGATTGAGTGGCTAACACTTTGATTTTTCAGCCATAGAAGGCCAGAGCACTGAGGAGCTTCTGTGAATGTCTGCAACTGCTTCTCTCCCTGAGAGTGGGGCAAGACCCATTGCCAGGCCATCTTGGTAAAAGTGGATTACATTTTTTCATTTTTGTATGTTTTTTGGTTGTGGTAAAATAAATACATATGACATTTGCTATTTAATCATTTTAAAGTATAAAATGTCAGATATTAAGTACATTCACAATGTTATGTAAACATCACTGCTATCTAGCTCCATAAAGTCTTCATCATTACCCCAAACAGAAGCCCCATACACATTCAGCAGAAATTCTTTATTTCTTCACCCCACCCCCACCCCCTCCTGATTACTACTAATCTTTCTGTCTCCATAGATTTGCCTATTCTCTTTTTATTTCGAATAAATAAGATCATACGGTATGTGGCCCTTTGTAACTAGCTTCATCAATTTAGTGTGACATTGTCAAGGTTCATCCATTTTGTAGCATGTGTCAGTACTTCATTCTTTTCTATAGCTAATGGTATCCTGTATAGTCAAGCCTATGGTCTTTCCAGTAGTCATGTACGGATGACTATGGTGAAAATTGTACCATAAAGAAGGGTGAGCACCAAAGAATTAATGTTTTCAAACTGTGGTGCTGGAGAAGACTCTTGAGAGTCCCTGGACTTCAAGGAGATCCAACCAGTCCATCCTAAAGGAAATCAGTCCTGAATATTCATTGGAAGGACTGATGCTGAAGCTGAAGCTCCAATACTTTGGCTACCTGATTCGAAGAGCTGACTCATTGGAAAAAACCCTGATGCTGAAAAGACTGAAGGCAAAAGGAGAAGGGATTAACAGAGGATGAGATGGTTGGATGGCATTGTTGATTCAATGAACATGAGTCTGAGAAAATTCCAGAAGATAGTGAAGGACAGGAAAGCCTGGCGTGCTGCAGTCCTTGGGGTCACAAAGAGTCAGACACCACTGATAGACTGAACAACAACAGATGGTATCCCACTGTGTGGATGTACTGTCTTTTGTTTATCCTGAATTTGTTGTTTAATCCCATCAGCTCACGCCACTTCCTGATATGGTAGACTTGAGTCACGAAGACCTCGGTTCAATGACACTATCTCAGGCAATCACCTGTTCTGGGTATGTTTTGGTAGGTGCCCCACCTGTGAAATTCAGGTAATGATGATCCTCAGGGTTATTGGGGCAATTGAATGAGATGAGCATGTGCATATGAACATATCTGGCACACGGCATTGTTGCTTTTCTCCAATTTCTTCAGCTTTGTAAAATTAAACGTTTTTGATAAAACAAGCAGCATGGAAATGTAGGCTCCCGGTGAGGTGTACAGCAGGCTCAGCCGTGGCCCTGAACCTCACTCTGACCCCTGGGGCAGGGCTGGGTCCCCTGCCAAGTCCCTGGATGCTGGCCACTTCTCCGTTGTCTAAGTCATTCTTGTTCTTCCTCTCTATCCTGCCTCTGGCAGCTTCCTGAATCTCTCATCAAACATCAAGTAGCAACACCTGTAGGCTGATACGGGGTGAGGCAAGCAGCCTTGGTCATGGGCCATCGCTGCTGCTCTGACACTCACCTCTCAGGACTAATCCCTGGAGGCCTGCCTGGAGGCAGCTCCCCCACATGCAGATGATTCATCACACAGGTGGCCTCCATCACTTCCCTCCCTACAGTCATTAAATTCTTCTCTGCCAGGGTCACATTGGAGATTTGGGGAGAAAGGATGCGTTCAGGGAAGAGCTGCACTGAACAGCCTTGGCTCAGGGTGGCCTGGCCCTGGCAGATGAAGGCATGGCCCTCTGTTCCACTCTGACTGTTTTATTCTAGCTGCTTACTCTGATGCTGCTTCTTGGACTTCCCTTCTCTGGACTGTTGAGCCATCTTTGGTCACCTGGGCTCTGAGCCACTCTGTAGGCTGTAGTCCTTTCCTGATGATGCTTTCCTCAAAGCTGTCTCAATCACTAGTAACCCTTCAGATGGTGGGCATGGGCCAGGCTAGATGCTGTATCTAGTGATGGTACCAGGCAAGACCAGATCCATAGCCATGGGATATGTGTCTTGGGATGGAGTGAGGTCTGGAGCCAGGCTTGGCCACCAAGGCGGGCAGGTACAGCTGCAGGTATTAGGAGAAAGGTCAGTCCACCAGGCTGAATGCCCAGAGATGGGACACAGGTGGTACAGGGTCAAACAGTCAGCCAGGGATGGATGAGCGGGTCCAATGCAAAGTCACTGGGGCCCCAGCAGAAGGGCTGAGAGTAGTGTGGGGAAACCCACTCAACCAGTCCAAAGCCGTCATGGAAGCCAGCACCTGGGACACACCAGAATCCAGCAGCCTGACTCCAGACCGCAAAGGAGGTTGAGGGGAAAATGCTGGTCTCAGTGGTCAGCTGATAAGAACAAGTTATGTCACGGTCTGGAGGATGTGTCTGCCAGACAGAAGTAAATCATCCATCCCTGGGCTCTAAGAAGTGGGTGGGGATTTGTGTCTTAGGAAAGGTGATGCTCAGGTATTGGAATAGGCTCTCTTGGAGCTCTCAAGGCCCTTCCTGTCTGAGGTTAAGTTGGTACTGTTAGGTAGGTAGAATAGGGAAAAGGAGTCCAAAATGGCGGTGGCTAAAAGACAAGGAAGGTCCAAGGAAGGTCCGAGGACCAGAATGAAGACTTCAGGCAGAACAAACAGCACTCCTGGCTAAGCCCAATTTGCATAGGGCAGGCCCAGTTGGAGGAAAAACATATAAAAGGAGGAGCCAAAGCGCTTTCTCAGGGACTCTCTCTCCCGCGTGCATGCACGCTCCCTCTCTCTCTCTCACTCTCACTCTCTCTCTCTCCTGCTATCTTCTAAATAAAATAGAGCTGTAACACTGATTTGCCTAAGAGCTATAACACAGTTTGTCCAAAACCCAAGAGCTGTGATGCGCTGAGGGCTTTAATGTCCGTTGCTCCAAATCTTTGTTGTGACAAGACAAAGAACCGAGGAACATACACTCGCATGACAGTACCAAGGCCAAGGCAGTGTTGAGTGTCATCAAATGGGGTGGACATGAGCTCAGGGCCTGGGTGTGGCCATGGTGTAAGAGGGTCCACCCATACTTTCATTCATTCATTCTCTCAAGACACTTTTTCTCTGTTATAGGTTCCCACTAAGCTCTTATAGATTAATATGGTCACAGGAACTTACAGTACATTGAGGTCACCCTCTTCTGTAGAGGCAGAGGCACAAGCCCTCCCAGCTCCTCTGAATCAAGCTCCCTGAGGACACAGTCGGTGTCTTAATAATGATCATATTTCTAACAGCCAGGCACACAAGGGCTCATTGTTTTAATCGTTTAGTGGTGTCTGACTCTTTGTGACCCCATGGACCATAGCCTGCCAGGCTCTCTGTCCATGGGATTTTCCAGGCAAGAATGCTGGAGTGCAGTGCCTTGCTCTGCTCCAGGGGATCTTCTCCACCCAGGACCTGAACCCATGTCTCCTGCATTGCAGGCAGATTCTTCACCCACTGAGCCACCTGGGAAGCCACATAAAGAGGTCAGTGATTGTTTACTGAAATAAAAACAGCTTATTTAGTTAAAACTCTTTACACTTCCCTCCTGATCAATCCTAATTCAATTTCCAATCAAAGTCAATACATTCTCCCATCCTGTCCTTAGCCTCATCCAAACCAGGCACACAATATACCACACACAAACACATACACACACCCTGAAAACTGGGTCACTTGAATAATTCTGGTTCTGGGTCACATTCATCCAGACTGCTGAGTTTGTAAATGTCAGTGTGATCCTGCGTAAGTATTTATCCACCTCTTGCTTCAATTTCATAAAAATACAATTACTGTATTTTACCATATACCGATATGTATATATTATTTATAATATCACATGTAAAATGACCATTGCAGTCCTAACTACCTCATAAGCTTAGAAGGACATTTTATTATTTTCAAAAATATTTTTTGAAGTATAATTGATTTCAATTTTGTGTTATGTTAGTTTCAGGTATGCAGCAAAGTGATTCAATTATAGATACATAAATATGTATATATGGTCTTCCCAGGTGGCGCTAGTGGTAAAGTATCTGCTGGTCAATGCAGAAGATGCAGGAGATGAAGATTCCATCCCTATGTCAGGAAGATCCCCTGGAGAAGGAAATGGCAACTCACTCCAGTATTCTTGCCTGGAAAATCCCATGGACAGAGAGGTGGGCTACAGTCCATGATGGGGTCACAAAGAGTTGGACAGGACTGAGCACATGCATGAACACACACACACATATACATAAAGGTATAAACATTATTTTTCAGATTCTCTTCTCCTATAGATTATTATAGAATATTGAGTAAAATTCCCTGTGCTATACAGTAATATATAGTAGACTGTATATATTAATCCCAAACTCCCAATTTATTCCTTCCCACCCCACTTTCCCCTGTGGTAACCATACGTTTATTTTCTATGTCTGTGAATCTATTTCTGCTTTGTATATGATTTCATTTGGATCATTTTTTACGATGCCACATATAAGTGATATCATATGAAATTTGTCTTTGGCTTACCCCACTTGTCATAATAACCTCTAGGCCCATCCATGTTGTTGCAAATGATGTTATTTCATTTTTAATGGCTGAGTAATTTTCCATTGTTTATAAATCATATTCTCTTTATCCATTTATCTGTCGATGGACACTTAGGTTGCTTCCATGTCTTGGGTATCATAACTAGTGCTGTGATGAGTATTGCGGTGCATACATCTTTTCAAATTATGGTTTTCTATGGATATATGTCCAGGAGTAGGATTGCTGGATCATATGATAGTTCTATTTTTCATTTTTTAAAGAACCTCCATACTGTTCTCTATAACTAGCTGGCTTTATCAATTTACATGTATACCAACAGTGTAAGGGGGTTCCCTTTTCTCCAAAGCCTCTCTAGCATTTATTATTTGCAGACATTTTGATGACAATTCTGACCAGTGTGAGGTGATACGTCATTGCAATTTTCATTCGTATTTCTCTAATAATTAACAATCCTCATCCCAATTCCCAAGAAGAATGTGGTAACCATCAGACAATTGCACTTATCTCCCATGCTAGTAAGGTCACACTTAAAATCTTGCATGCTAGCCTTCAGCATTATGTGAACCAAGAACTTTCAGATATCCAAGCTGGGTTTAGAAAAGGAAGAGGAATCAGAGATCATATTGCCAGGATTCACTGGATCACAGAGAAAGCTAGGGAATTCCAGAGGGACATCTACCTCTGATGCATCAGCTATGTCAAAGCCTTTGACTGTGTGGATCATGACAAAGTGTGGAAAGCTCTTGAAGAGATGGGAATACCAGACCATCTTACCTGTCTTCTGAGAAACCTGCGTGCAGGTCAAGAAGCAACAGTTAGAACCCTGTATGGAACAACTGATTGTCTCAAGATTGAGAAAGGAGTATGACAGAGCTGTCTGCTGTCACCCTGCTTGTTTAATCTATACACTGAGAACATCATGAGAAATCCCAGGCTGGATGAGTTAAAAGCTGGAATCAGGATAGGAGGGAGAAACATCAACAACCTCAGATATGCGGATAATACCACTCTACTGCCAGAAAGCGAAGAGAAACTAAAGAGTCTCTTGATGAGGGTGAAGGAGGAGAGTGAAAGAGCCAGCTTAAAACTAAATATTTAAAAAAAAAAAAAAACAAAAAAAAAAAAACAAAGCAAAAATCAGGGCATCGGGCCCCATTACTTCATGGAAAATAGAGGGAGAAAAGGTAGAAGTAGTGACAGATTTGAACTCTTTTGGGGCTCCAAAATCACTGCGGATGATGACTGCAGCCATGAAATCAGAAGACGTTTGCTTCTTGGCAGAGAAGCTATGGTAAACCTAGACAGTGTGTTTAAAGCAGAGACGTTACTCTGCTGACAAAGGTCTATATAGTCAAGGCTATGGTCTTCCCGTGGTCATGTACAGTTCTGAGAGCTGGACCATAAAGAAGACAGAGCATCTAAGAATTGATGTCTTTGAACTATGGTGCTGGTGAAGACTCCTAAGAGTCCCTTGGACAGCAAGGAGATCAAACCAGTCAATCTTAAGGGAGATCAACCCTGAATACTCATTGGAATGACTGATGCTGAAGCTGAAACTCCAGTACTGTGGTCATTTTATGTGAACAGCTGACTCGTTGGAAAAGTCCCTGGTGCTGATGGAGGTCAGAAGGAGAAGGCATCAGATGAGATAGCTGAATGGCATCACCAATACAATGGACGTGAACTTGGGCAAATTTCGGGAGATGGTGAGGGACAGAGAGGCCTGGCATGCTGCAGTCTATGGGGTTGCAAAGAGTTGGGCAAGACTAGGTGACTGAACAACAACAACAGTAATTAGCAACATTAGGACTTTTTAAATGGGAGAAAATACCTAGAAAATCCTGCCCGTCCATGGAGGGTCACAATTTTGAGTTTGTTCTTCCATCTCCACGGGTCTTATCTCTGGGTAGGGAAGAACTCCCATTGCCCAAACCCCGACCTGGAATGTCAAATGAACCCAGGCAGCTCCTGGGAGAGTCATGAGTGTCAGTGTGTTGATGTGGGTGAAGCGCCTCACACTTAGAAAATCACTGGAAAATTTATTACCTCCTTATTTCCCTGGTGGCTCAGATGGTAAAGAATCTGCCTGCAATGAGGAAGACCCAGGTTCAATCCCTGGGTTGGGAAGATCCCCTGAGGAGGAAATGGCAACCCACTCCAGTATTCTTGCCTGCAGGATTCCATGGACAGAGGAGCCTGTTGGGCTACAGTCCAAGCAGTCACAAAGAGTTGAGTGACTAACACTTTCCCTTTTCACTTTCCCCTTTTCCTGAGGACAGCATGTGTGTGTGCTCAGTCTCAGTCATGTCTGACTTTTTGCGACCCTGCCAGACTCCTCTGTCTGTGGGATTTTCCAGGCAAGAATCTTGGAGTGGGTTGCCATTTCCTCCTCTACTGATGACAGCTACTGGTCTTATTCATCTGTGAGCTCCTGGAACAGTCTAGACCAGGGCTTCACACACAGAAGTGCTCATTTAAGGCTTGGGGAATTGAGGTGAATCTGCAGGTCCCACTGGATCAAGTACCAGTCCCCCAAACCAGATGGATCTCAGTCTTCTTCTGAGATGTGGGCTACAGAGCCAGCCGGGGAAGAGTTCGACCTGTAAGGTCCTTCCCCTTTAGAAAATGCATGCATGTGTGTGTTCTTAGTTGCTCAGTTGTGTCCAGCTCTTTTCAACTGCATGGACTGTAGACCTCCAGGTTCCTCTGCTCATGGGATTCTCCAGGCAAGAATACTGGAGTGGGCTGCTATGCTCTCCTCCAGGAGATCTTCCTGACCCAGGGATTGAACCTGGGTCTCCTGCATTACAGGTGGATTCTTTTCAATCTGAGTCATCAGGGATGCCCTAGAAAATGCATGCAGGTGAGTAAACCTAATAAAACAATGGCCATGAGGAATAAGGGAGGGTGAGGAAGCTCCAGGAAGGCCCAGGTTCCCATGGCAGGCAATGCTTAATGAGGTCTTTTGGCGCAAGGCATGTGACTCTTGGTCAGTTCCCTGGGGGCTGGATTTGCTGAATCTTGTGAAAAGAGGCATCGCTCTGCCGGGAGGTCAAGGGCTGACGAGTGCACATGGAGGGGCGGTGAGTCATCAGAGCCCTGAGCTCTCCGAGCCAGGCTGCTGCTGCCAGCCAGGGCGTTGGCCATGCTCCAAGGCCCTCCGGCTGCTTTCTGTGTGGCCATCACCTTGACGGCCCACACGGGCATCCTTGGGGCTTCCTTGTTTTGCTTACAGAAGGCCCCCGACAGTGAACTTGGTATTTCCCTGGCAAATACAGCAGGCTCACAATGCCTTATCTGCAATTCCGCAAGAGCTCAGAAAATGGAAATGTGTTTCGTAACTTAATTAGCAGCAAAACCTGACCTGATCTGAACTCATCTGACTGCAAAAATGTGACCTTATCTGACGGGAGGTTATCCGTGTGGTGTGAATATTCATATATTGCACCGCAGGGATATTTATGTGTTTGATTACAGGTGCGGCCTTGGGCCCTGCTGAGGCTGTGGGGGACCCATGGATATGTGTGGATTCTTTTCCTCAAATCGGGGAACTTCTGAATCCTGAAACGGAGGCATCCCTGAGGATTCCAGGAGAGGCCTCGTTGATACATTCTGTACTTTTCCATTTACATACCAATACCAGGGGAACAGTGCAGTCATCTTTTAGAGCCTGCTTTACATTTTTTAAAAATTTATTTTATTTTTGGCTGCTCAGGGTCTTTATTGCTGTGCAGGCTTTTCTCTAGCTGTGGTGCACAGGCTTCTCATTGCAGTGGCTTCTCCTCTTGCATTAGCACAGGCTCTAGAGCGCACGGGCTTCAGCAGCTGTGGTGCGAGGTCTCAGTAATTGCAGTTCCCAGGCTCTAGAGCGCAAGCTCAGCAGTTGTGGTCCACCAGCTTTCTTGCTCCTCGGCCTGTGGGATCTTCCCCGACCAGGTATTGAACCCATGTCTCCTGCATTGGCAGGTGGATTCTTTACCACTGAGCCCCCAGGGAAGCTCTGCTGCTGCTAAGTCGCTTCAGCCGTGTCCGACTCTGTGCAACCCCATGGACGGCAGCCCTTTTGGTTGATGCCTCCTGGACGCAAGGACCAGAAACCTCAGAAAAGGGAGGCAGCACAACTGTGTGTTTTACTCCATGGGAACGGGAGGAAAAAGTGAAGGCTTATCATAGACGGAGACAGCTTTAGGTCTCTCTCTTCCTCCTTTCTCACGCACGGGGCTGCTGCAGAGTCCTTCTCTTCCTTCCTACCCCTCCCCTCCCCCATCCCCTTTCCCCTCCACCTCTTCCCCCCACCCTGCTCTTTTCTCCCCTGTCTTTGCTCAGATCTCGGCTCCTCACTGAGCATCTGCTCCTTTCTCTCTCCCTTGCTTCCTCTGCTTCCGTGTTCTCGTTGGAGCCTCACGAGCCTGGCTTGCACAAGGCGCATCCATAATCCCTCTATATTTCCACACTTTGTTCCATCATGCTTTCTGCATCTTGGTGTGCTTCATCTTTCTGTGCGTCCCAAGCAGACAAAAAGAATTCTAATTGTCTCAGCTTATCTTTCCATTTGTGCTAGGCGTAAGGAAGGATCGCCCTTGTTAGGTGCTCACCTGGAGCTATGGACTGTGTTAGGGGAAGGTATCCTGGGATATGAAATATAGCTGCCTAATCTGACCCTTGAGTGAGGGTAGGAATTAATTTCACTTAGAAAGGACTATGGCTGGGAGGCTCCAAATTTCACTACTTAGTCCAAACTCCAGCATTGCTTGTGGATGCCAAATAGGACCAGAGACTAAATCATATTTTAGAAATTTTTAGTACCTGCTTCCCTTTTTGTCATCTCTACCCTTAGTTCAGTTCAGTTCAGTAGCTCAGTCATGTCCGACTCTTTGCGACCCCATGAATCGCAGCACGCTAGGCCTCCCTGTCCATCACCAACTCCTGGAGTTCACTCAGACTCACGTCCATGGAGTCAGTGATGCCATCCAGCCATCTCATTCTCTGTCATCCCCTTCTCCTCCTGCCCCCAATCCCTCCCAGCATCAGTCTTTTCCAATGAGTCAACTCTTCGCATCCCTACACTTACCGAAGCGCAAATAGCCTATCAAGTTGCCCTAAGTTGACGGGTTTCCTCTTTTTCGCTACTGCAGAGTCACATGCTGCCAAGACTCACCACTGCAGATAGTCCCCATCTCTGGGTCAGTGCTTGTCAATCCTAGCCAACCCTGATGTCCTACTTCCCATGGCGAAAAACACTGAGACTATGTGAGCAAACTCACATAGGGTCTTCAATATGGTAAGTGTCTGATAACTGTTGGTTAAAGTCATTTGGGTGAAGACACCAAGGAGAGCAGAAGAGCCAATGAATAATGATGCCTCTGTGAGCACATCTATCAAGCTTTAGCACATTAAAGTGCAGAGAATGAGTTTTGCTGATGGAGTGGACATCAATGAAATTCTGTAATTGCACATCCAGTGTGTGCGCTAAATTGCCTCAGTCACGTCTGACTATTGGCTGTGCTATGGAGGAGGACATAGCAACCCTCTCCAGTATTCTTGCCTGAAGAATCTCATGGACAGAGCACATCAAGAGGTGGTTGCTTTTTTAAAATATATTTATTTGTTCTTTTGTTTTGAGGGCTTCCCTGGTGGCTCAAACAGAAAAGAATCTGTCTGCAATGCAGGAGACCAGGGTTTAGTCCCTGGGCTGGGAAGATCCCCTGGAGAAAGGAATGGCAACCCACTCCAGTATTCTTGCCTGGAGAATTCCATGGACAGAGAAGCCAGCCTGGCGGACTACAGTCCATGGGGTTGCAAAGAGTCGGACTAACACTTTCACTTTTCCTTTGTTTTATTTTTTAGATTCCACACTTAAGTGATAACACACAGTATTTGTCTATCTGACTTATTTCACTAAATATCATACCCTCCCCGTTCACTCCTGCTGTTGCAGTTTTCATTCTTTTTAATGGCTCTGCAATATTCCATTGTGTGTGTGGGGGGGGTGTGTATATGTGTGTATCACATCTTCTTTATTCACTCATCTGTTGATACTCTCTTAGGTTGTTTCTGTATCTTGGCTCTTGTAAATAAGGTGGCTCCTTTTACATTAAAGCCAAGGAGACTGGGATTGCTGGCAGCTGGGAGTTACTAGGAGTCCTGGGCAGCTTGGTCCTGAGTCCCAGGCGGCCCCCATCGCCAGCCTCCCCCAGTACTGGCAGACGTGGGAGACCGTGGGCCCACAGGGCTTGGGACCTGCTGAGGTCAGAGGCATCTTGGGAGCCAGCTGGGCAGGGCTGCAAGCTCAGCTGTGCCATTGTCACGAGAGAGAGGATCCTCAGTGCAGGGGAAGGCCCTACTGTGTTAGCAAGAGTTGTTGAAATAGATTTTCTTGCTAGCAGGGTGCTAATGAGGTGCTAACAGGGTGGAGGGAGGCAGCAGGGGCTCTCCAGGAGAAAGAGAAGATTGGAGCTGCCTTCAAAGGAACTGAGTTAGGAGCCAGAGAAGGTGGCCCTGCCCACCTGCCCTAAGTCAGGGGAGGCCTTTCTTCGAGAGTTGAAGAGGACAGCTTGGGTGTTCAGAGCACAGATCCTCTTTGTCTCAGGGCTTTCAAGTCCTCCTCCTCATTCTTTAGAGGCCAAAGTGCTAACTATTGTGTTCTGGGCCAATTCACATGTTAGACCGCCCACACCAGAGTTGGGGAGGGTCATCCCTCCCTCCTGGGTTTGTCTCTCATCTTATGGGGAGGGGCGGACCTATTTCATCTCAGACAGACTCCATTCCCAGGAGACCCCTGCCCTCCTTGCCAGGGGAGGCTGCAAAGGGCATACACTTTTATCACTCCTTCGATTATTAAAAAATTTTTAAACTTACCATTTATTATGTATTTATTTGGTTGTGCCAGTTTTAGTTGTGGCCTGCGGGATCTTTTTAAATTGAGACATATGGGATCTAGTTCCCTGACCAAGGATTGTAGTGGGGACCCCTGCATTAAGAGCCGAGAGTCTTAACCACTTGACCACCAGGGAAGTCCCAAAAACATTTTAAAAATTATTTTAAAATTTCTCTCCTGGAAGGCTAGCAAGGTACCTTTGTTTAAGTCTCTCTGTTTTAAGGATAAAAAGAGTTGGCATCTATTAAATCAAACCGTATGAAACCCATTTTTTGTAGGTCAGGAATAATTTTATTTAGGCAATAGCACATTATTCAAACTATTGTTTCTGCCTGGAGCTGGTTAAGTAAAGTGGAACTCAAAATGCTGGATGCTCTCAGGAATGGTGTATGTGGGCACTGGGGTGCAGGTTGGGGTGGCCTGGACTTGGAAGTTGAGAAAAAGAATAATGATAATGATGCTCCAGAGCTATTTATTTATTCGTCACTCAGTCAGTTGTGTCTGACTCTTTGTGACCCCATAAACTAGCCCGCCAGGCTCCTCTGTCTATGGAATTCTCTAGGTAAGAGTACTGGCGTGGGTTGCCATTCCCTTCTCCAGGGATTTTCCCAACCCAGGGATTGAACTCGAGTCTCTTGTACTGCTGGTGTATTCTTTACTGTCTGATGGTCACATTTATTGAGCCCTTATTACATGCCACAATAGGAGCTTTTCCTGTAAGAACTCATTTAATACAACATCCTCATGAGCTAGTTATTGAGAAGGTGAAGAATCTAAATTCCAATGAAATTAAGTAACCTATCCAAGTCTGCCCATCAGGATACCAGAATATGGCCAGGCAGGAGCACCCCAGAGGTTGAGCTGTCTTCTCGGTTTTAAGGGAGACAGAGAAACTGCAAGTATAAGAGGTATTCTGGAAGCCCCCCGACCTTCTCCCTGGCTGTAGGAAGTCCAGGCAGGGTGTGCTGGGGAAAGAACAGCCCTTTAGATGTCAGAAAAACTTGGGTCTATTGGGTTTGGATACCAGCTCCACTGTTATCCAGTCAAAAAGCGTTGGGTTTCCAGGACATGGAAGCAACTTAAATGTCCATCAACAGAGAAATGGATAAAGACCTAGAGGGGTAAGTTGGGGGGCAGTGGGAGGGAGGCTCAGGAGGGAAGAGATATGTGTATACATATGGCTGATTCACTTTGTTGGGCGGCAGAAGTTAGTACAACATTGTAAAGCAATCATACTCCAATTAGAAATTAATTAAAAATAAATTTTAGTAAAGAACACATTGTACACAAAATGGAATATTGTACATATATACAGTAGAATATTACTCAGTCATCAAAAGGCACAGAATTGTGCCACTCGCAGAGATGTTGATGGACTTATAGACTGTCATACATACTGAAGTAAATCAGAAAGAGAAAAACAAATATCATATATTAATGCATACATGTGGAATCTAGAAAAATGTGATTTTTTTCTGGCATTTATTTTGCAAAAACTGCTATTTGCAAAGCAGTAATAGAGACACAGTTGTACAGAATAAACTTGGTATGGACACCAAGAAGGAAAAGGGTGGGGTGGGATGAATTGGGAGATTGGGATTAACATATATATACTACTATGTATAAAATAGATAATTAATCAGAACCTGTAGGGAACTCTACTTAGTGATCTGCCATGACATAAATGGGAAGAAACCCAAGAAGGAGGGGATATATGTACACATATGGCTGACTCACTTTGCTGTAGAACAGAAACTGACACAACATTGTAAAGCAACTGTATTCTAATCATTTTTTTTTAATAGGCATTGGGTTGGAGAGACCCTTTTATATGCTGCTTCAACAATCCAGAGACATACACTGACTGTGCACATTAGTTGCCAGGGCGCTTTCACAGTCTACCATGAGCTGGGGCTTCCCAAGTGGTACAGTGGTGAGGAATCTCACCGGCCAACGCCAGAGATGCAGGAGACAAGGGCCACATTCTTGGCTCGGAAAGATCCCTTGGAGGAGGAAATAGCAACCCACTCCAGTATTCTTGCCTGGAAAATTCCATGGACAGAGGAGCCTGGCAGGCTACAGTCCATGGGGTTGCAAAGAGTCAGGCACGACTGAGTGACTGAGCATGCACACACGGGTGCCTTAAGACAACAGAAATTTACTCCTTCACAGTTCTGGAGGCTGAAAATCCAAAATCAGGATGTCTGCAGGACTGTGCTCACTCTGAAAGCTCTAGAAAAAGGTCCTTTCTTGCGTCTTTTTTGGCATTCCTTAGCTGTGCCCAAGTCTTCCCATGGCCTCCTTCCCTCTGTACACCTGTCTTTGTTTAGATTTCCTTCTTCTTATAAGGGCACTGGTCACTAGGTGATGTTCTATCCCAATCCATCATGACCTGATTTTAACTTGATTCTGTCTCCAAAGACCCTATTTCCAAATAACGTCGGATTCTCAGGTTCTAGGTGGATATGAATTTTGGGAGAACACTATTCAATCCAGCACACCCTGCTGGCCATCAGCTTCAGCTTAACACTAATTCATCAAGTCAGTCAGTCAATAAACATTTACTGAGCACCTAGTATCAGATACAATATTAGATATTGGAGATATATGTTGAATAAGTCAAGGTCATCCTGCATAAGGACCTCACCAACTAGTTGAAGAGACCGATGTGTTCAATAAGAAAGCTCAGTAGAGGAATTCCTCAGTGATCCAGTGGATTAGAATCCACCTGCCAATGCAGGGGACACGGGTTTGATCCCTAGTCCAGGAAGATCCCACGTGCCTCGGAGCAACTAAGGCCATGTGTCACGGCTACTGAGCCTGTGCTCTAGAGCCCTGGATCCGCAGCTACTGAAGCCTGCCTGCCTGGAGCCTGTGGTCTGCAACAAGAGAAACCACTGCAAGGAGAAGCCCACAAATGGCAACTAGAGAGTAGCCTGCGGACAGCAACGAAGACCCAGGGCAGCAATAAATAAATAAATCATGTATATAAAAAAAGAAAGCTCAGGAGAGGTTTATAGAGCCCCATGATTGGATCCCTGTTTATAAGGCTGGAGGAGTAAGTTCAAAGTTGGCTTTGAAAGACACTGGTCAGGAAAGGTTTTGTAGGTAGTGAGGTGACGCTTGTGCTGAGTCTTTCCTAAAGTCAGTCTTTCCTGAAAGGGGTTATAGATTGGATGAAGTGGCAAGGTGCTCTGGGTGGTGGGTGTGATACGTGCAAAGGCTGGGGCACCTTGAGACTGCTGCTGTTGGTTCGAGGTTCTGCACACTTGGACACTGATACCAGAGAAGGGTGCAGAACCCACTAATGTGGAGAAAAGGGGAAACAGTGACTTTGAAGGCCGGCAATGGGTCATGTGCTGCTGCCAACAAGTCTCAAGTGGAGACAGGACAGCCAGTGGTCTAGGAGCATCTTGTCCGTAAACGACCTGGCCAGATGGCCTTGGGAAATGAAAGGACACAAGGAAAAGAAGTGGGCAGCCTTTGTAGCCATTTGATCATCACAGTAATCCCGTTTTACAGGTGGTGATTTCGAGGCACAGAGCTGTTAAATGATTTACCCTAAATGACAAAGCAAATAAACTGCAGAGTGTCAAACCTTGACTACCAGGATTTTGACTCACTAAATTGTTCTGTGTTCCTTGCTGCCTCCCAAGGAAGGTACAAAAAAAAAAAAAAAAAAATCCACAGTCACCAACAGGCTGATTAAAAGGCAATTATTTTTATTACATAACAGGTCTTTGGCTTACCTAGGGATTTGCCACTGTCACAGAGTTATGTTTAAATAGCAACCGGTTAATAACAGCCTCCCCCCAGCAGCTTCTGTCCCCAGGGTATTTAAACATGCCCTGATAAGTCACAAACTGCTTATTTTAGGGAAATAGAGGAGAAAACCAAAAAGCCAAAGTGTTAAAAGCCACCACCAGTTAAAGATCAATCAGAAATGAAGAGGCGTTCATTAACATTTCCTGGGAATTATAATGAAAGTCCATGAAAATGTGATTGCATTAACAAATCCTGTATATGTTAACTACAGATGCTTCCTCCACCAAAAGCTGCCACCCTGTCTACCCTTGACTGTGAATTTTTTAAAAAGGAGATTTGGACCCAGAGCACTTAGGAATCAAAAGTTTTCACCAGGTGTACAATTTTTTTTTTCTTCGGAAGAACACTTCTTATGTTAAATGAGATGGACTTCCCCAGCTACTGAAACAATAAACTCTCTGTAGGAATCTGGCAGCACATGGTCGTGCTGGCAGAAAGAGCTTTGGCTGGGATTATTGACATATTGGGGTTGCCCCTGCCTTCAGCGTGGTTGGGGCCTGAAAGACCCCAAATATCACATGAGTCCCTTGGAATACCCAACCAAGCTGAGAGGGCCGTGTATACCACGTGCCAGTCGCTCAGTGGTGTTGGGCTCTTTGCAACCCCATGGACTGTATGTAGCCCACCAGGCTCCTCTGCCCATGGGATTCTCCAGGTAAGAACACTGCAGTGGGTTGCCACTTCCTCCTCCAGGGGGTCTTCCTGACCAGAGATTGAACCCAGGTCTCCTGAATTGCAGGCAGATTCTTTACCATCTGAGCATGGCAGCCCCCAATTGGATTATTCTGGAATAAGGAGAAATCAGATTATTCCAGTGTAAGAAGGAATCTTTGCTTTCAAAATGGAATAAAGACTAGAGGAAATTGTTACAATGGGAATCAGGCATAAAAAGTCATAAGTTCCAATGCTCTGTGGTGACCTAAATGGGAAGGAAATACAGAAGAGAAGAGATATATGTATACGTAGAGCTGATTCACTCTGTTGTACAGCAGAAACTAACCTAACATTGTAAAGCAAGTGTCCTCCAATAAGAATTTAGAAACAAACTCATGAGCTCAGGTCCTAGCTCTGTACTATATGAGTGGCACGGGGCCAGTTCTTAGGTTCCTCTTGATCTTTATTTTCCTTACCTGTTACTTCAGCATAGAGAAGTAGATGCCTCGGTTATGCCCTCCTGGCTCTGTGACCAGCCAGGCGCGAAGTCAGATGCCTCCATGTGGGGAACCCTACCCAGGCCTGAAGCCTGAGCCATCTAGGGAGAACTGCTACTGAGGTTGTGGGCCAGGCTGGGGACAGCAGCTGCTGCAGCTTTTACAGCTTCAAGACTGGGAGGAATCGATCAATATGAGTCAGATAGAAAGGACATAAGCAGCAGGGGAAATGTTATTGGCAAAGGGAGACACTTAAACCTGTGAAAATTGAAATGATAAGGCAAGGACGAGGAGGCCTTGAGGCAAGGCCATGGCATCTGCAGTGTGCCCTTGAGTTTAGCTTCAACAACAGAGGAAAATGAGCTTTTGGAAGTGTGATGGGTATCAAACCCCTTCTTTGTTCAATTGCCAGAGCGTGCTCCCCGTAAAGCCTGCTCACCCTCCCATCCAGGGCTTCCCAGGTGGCGCTGGTGGCAAAGAATCTACCTGCCAATGCAGGAGATGTGGGTCTGATCCCTGGGTCTGGAAGATCCCCTGGGGAAGGGCATGGCAACCCACTCTGGTATTCATCCCCGGAGAATCCCATGGACAGAGGAGCCTTTACAGTCCAAAGGGTCGCAAAGAGTTGGACATGACTGGAGTGACTTAGAATGCACACACGCCCTCCCACCTATGGCTCCCTGCCTTCCCCATCCTGTCACACATACACACACACACGCCCAGAGCCTCAATAGGAATATTACAGAATAAGTGACACTTTGGCTTAAATAGAAGACACTGTCTTTATAGAAAACTCTGCTTCCCTGGGATTCTCAGTGATACAGGGATGAAAGGAGAAAGCCTGCTTTTAAAGAGAGGCCACCATAGGCCAATTCCAGACTTAGAAAGAGCTGACTCAGACCATCTTTGAAGGGCACTCCCATAGGATAAATGAAAAGGCTGAAGCACACATATGACTGCTGTTGGGTACAAGGCCAACCGTCGAGATCTGCAGAGGGCTGCTCTGTGCCATGTACTGAGCTGGGTGGTTCCATTGGTAGAAGGGGGTGGGGGTGCTATGTTAACAGCAGCCTGGGTCTGCTCTTCATGGCTGTGAAAGAATTCTGTTGAAGAGAAGAGCCTCCAATTTTTTTTAGGATAACACTTTGATGGGATTACTGATCATGGATTATGAGCTTGTCTGGGTAAGAGTGGGCAGAGAGTAAGAAAGGGTAAAATTACTGAAGAAAGCAACAGGCCAGAGAGGAGAGAAACAGTGGGTGTGGTCTGCAAAGGACGGGGATGGAGAAGAGGTCAGAAGACACATCCAGGGTCTCAAAGGGAAGAGCCCTACTAAATAGTAGAGGATGTTACTGAGTACAGTAAGTCCACTATATACGGACCTCCAAGTTGCGACCTTTCAAAGATGCAAGTGTGTGTTGGCATGTCCAATCACTGAAGTTAGTTCAGGGGCCTGGTGTACATTGTCACGTGGGCACATCTTCTACAAGTGATTGTTCCTGTGTGTATTTTACCATATGGAGCACAGTAGTGCAGTATCTTTATTTCAAATCCAGGATGTCCAGCAGCAAAGCATAAAAGCCGCAGTGAGTTAGCTGCTACTGCTAAGAAGCTCCAAGCAATAATGACTCTGTTAGCTGGGTATAGCCAGACCAAGTTTTTGGACTTAGGAACAAATTGGACTTGCGAATGCACTCTTGGAATGAAACTCATTTGCATGTAGGGGCCTTAAGGTATCAACCTGCCTTTGTCTTCCTTTCTGCTGCAGTCTAACTCCTCCACTGTTGCCTTGAAAGAATCAGTTTTTGAGAGGAGGTGACCTTGTCCTCCATGCATTTGGCAGCGTCGTCAGGAGACATTTGGGGTTGCCGTGCTTAGATTGGCGGGGGTGCTACTGGCATCTAGTGAGTCATGCCCCAAAGATGCAGCTAAGCCTCCTCCGTGGCACAAGTTAGCCTCATAACAAAGAGCCATTCAGTCCCAAATGTCACTAGTACCGAGGGTGAGAAGCTCTGCTCCAAGCTCTTAGTTGACTTTGCTGCACAGCCTTGGGTCAGCTGAGCTGTGGGGATGACAGGAAAGGGGGCGCTGATTCAGGCTGAGGCAGAGCTGGGAGGCGATAGGATAGCCATCACAGGTGGGAGCTGTCTGGGCAGGATAACTGGGAATTCACCAGAGGGAGGACCCAGAAGGAGCAGAAATAAGACTATGGTGCAGGCTTGAGCTATATAACATTTTGTTGTTCAGCTTTGGTGTTTCTAGTCTTTAGGAATGAAGGCTAGTCGGGATCAGTAAGCCAGAGGCATAACACTTATTATTCGTTTTCATGTAGCTGAGGCCTATAAACTTCAAACATGAAATTTTGAAGGAAGGAAATGAGCAATTAAAACATTTCATTTTTTATTGAACTATAATTGATTTACAGTGTTAATTTCTGCTGTAGAGCAAAGTGACTCAGTTATACATATACATATATTTTTTACAATCGTTTCCATTAAAGTTTATCTCAGGATATTGAAAATATTATAGTTCCCTGTGCTATACTGTAAGACCTTGTTGGTTATCCATTCTATACGTAATAGTTTGCATTAAAACATTTCATTTTTAAAAACAAAGACAAACAAACAAAAAAAGAATATGGTGCAAGAAGTGACAGTAAAATCCAAGTGTCCCTACCCCTAGCTCCTGGGATCCTCGGTATTCTGGAGGTAGCCCCAACTTCCCTCTTACTGTGGGGTAAGTGAGATTTGACATTTTTTTCGGTGTGAATGGGAAGGGAACTTCTGCCTGTATAAGAGTTGAGGACTCTGGTTTAAACAAGTGCACATGGTCTCCCTATCTTTTTAAAAACCCTGTTTGTAGATCCATCGGCCCCATTTTATACTGGAGAAAAATGGAGACTTAGGGCTTCCCTAGAGGCTCAGATGGTAAAGAATCTGCCTGCAAGGTGGGTAGACCCAGGTTCAGTCCCTGGGTTGGAAAGATGCACTGGAGAAGGGAATGGCAACCCACTCCAGGATTCTTGCCTGGAGAATCCCATGAACAGAGGAGCCTGGTGGGCTACAGTCCATGGGGTCGCACAGAGTCAGACATGACTGAGCAACTAATGCAGCAATGACAAAGTGTGGTTAGTAGGTTTGTGATCACTTGAGTCGTCTGAGTCAGAGCTGGGGTTTGATCCAGGTTTGGGCGACTGTGGACCCGAGCAGCCCCCCAAGGCACAGGGGTGCGGGGAGGGAAGGGAGGCATACCTAGGCCACACATGTGTTCCGAAAGTCACAGCACACCCGTTGGCTGTGAATTTTCAAACCACTCTCATGTAGGGCGGATGACTTGTCAAGAATTTTTAAAGAAATATTTCCTAAGTGGGATTATTTAAGTTTCAGGTGTTATGAAACCACCTGATTGATGTTAGTCTGATATTTATGTGAGGCTATTATTTTCAAATCTAGTTCCTTTCTTTCCTTCTATCTCTAAATTACATCCTCACCTTCCTGTAGTTGGAGGGGCAGGACATTTATTTCCAGAAAATGAAGGTTCCTGCCAGGGAATGACTAGGAAGGCCATTTCTCAGTGGGCGATAATGCTGAATATGCTGACTGGGGTCATGGCTACGGCCTTCAGCCAAGCCCGGCTGCAGCCTTGCTCTCTGCCCTGCAGATCAGACTGTGGGTCCTTATGACAATCTGGAAATCCAATCGTTTAGAATACTCAGACTTGGTTATCATCCCAGAGTCTAATTTGGTATCACAGTTCATCAGAAGAAAATGATCCGCTAACTGAAATCAGCGGTGCACTTTCTCCCCTAGGACTGACGCAGCTGTCAATCTCTCTAGAACTGGTGATGGTTTCCATTTTGGGTTTAGGAAAATCTGAGGTGCTACTCTGGTTGTATACGTCTACGGAATGCTTGTGCGTCAGTAGCAATCACCCGTGAGCTCCTATCATAATAATTTAATTCTTTAATTTGCTGATTAAAAAGATAAACAGTGCCAATGTCCTCAGTAGTGTTTTTATTTTTTTTTCTGTTTTTATTTTTTTATTATTATTTTTATTTATTTATTTTACTTTATAATATTGTATTGGTTTTGCCATACATCAACATGCATCCGCCATGGGTGTACACGTGTTCCCCAGCCTGAACCCCCCTCCCAGCTCCCTCCCCAATACCATCCCTCTGGGTCATCCTCAGTAGTGTTTTTAAATGAACTTGTGTTTTGCTGATCACATCAACTCCAACCATTTGGAAAATCATAGCACATGTATATATGCATTTGGGTTTTCAGCTTTCTGCCACGGCCTTCTCCCCTCACTGTTGACCCTCAGCCTTCATGGTTGCAGACTGGGAAGACCATGTGAATTTTCAGCTTGGAAATCTGCATCTCTGCCCTTTGCCTGGCAGAGCTCGGGTTGTAGGAGCTAAAAGACAAAAGGCTGTTTGTGTTGTTTATGTTTTGTTGTTTCGTTGCACAGTCGTGCCTGGCTTTGCATCCCCGTGGACTGTAGCCCACCAAGATCCTCTGTCCACAGGATTTCCCAGGCAAGAATACTGGACTGCGTTGTCATTTCCTTCTCCGTGGAATCTTCTCAATCCAGGGATCAAACCCGGGTCTCCTGCACTGGCAGATGTTTTTTAAATTTTTTTACTGCTGAGCCACCAGGGAAGCCCCTTTGTAACATCAGTGATATATGATTGTTTTCAAACTTTGATTCTTCTTAATTCTTCTGGGTCTGGCTTAGAAAAATAGCGTTGAAAGGAAAGAGCATTTTTCATCGTGCTATAGGTACTGTTTGTAAGTATTAATTCAGATGGATTCCTCCCCAACCCTTCCCTTTTTCATTTCTCACCTCTCTTAACCGCAGTGCAGGATTTCTCAGGCCAGGTACTCTTGGCATTCTGGGTCATGTGCTTCTTTATTGGGAGGGAGTGGGCTGTCCTGTGTGGTGTAGGATGTTTAGCAACATCCCTTACTTTTCCCGCTAGATGCCAGCAGCACCTTCTCAGGAATGATAACCAAAAATGTTTATAGACATTGGAAACTGTCCCCTGGGAAGCAGAATCTCCCCACAGTTAAGAACCACTACCACAGTGGTAGTGACTTGACTTCCCTGGTGGCTCAGACAGTAAGGCATCTGCCTAGAATGCGGGAGACCCAGGTTCGATCCCTAGGTTGGGAAGATCCTCTGGAGAAGGAAATGGCAACCCACCCCAGTACTCTTGCCTAGAGAATCCCATGGATGGAGAAGCATGGTGGGCTACAGTCCATGGGGTCGCAAAGAGTTGGACATGACTGAGCACCTTCACTTCACTTCACCACAGTGGTTCAGCCTTTTGTAAGCATTTGCCCTACATATAAGTCATGAAAACCAAGTCCTTTAACCAAGTGTTTGAAATTTCCAGGGCTTGGAGATCTAAAGGCAATGCTTTTATGGTATGCTAGAGTGTTGAACTTGGAATAAAACCTGGTCTTGAATCTGGATTCTGCTATGTATCAGTAAAATAAGTTAAATTCTCTGAGTTTGAATTACCTTATCATAAGATGCAGATAATATTCTGTCTTGCAGAGCTGAATGTAGAACTGAATTCATCCCACTGGATATGGTGCATGCCAACATCTTTGTCTCCAATAAGTGCTAGATGAAACTTGTTTAATTAGTGTGTGTGTGCTTAGTCACTCAGTTGTATCCAACTCTTCATGGCCCCATGGACTGTAGCCCACAAGGCACTTCTGTCCATGGGGATTCTCCAGGCAAAAATACTGGAGTGGGTTGTCATGCCCTCCTCAAGGGCATCTTCCCAATCCAGGGATCAAACACAGGTCTCCTGTATTGCAGGCGGATTCTTTACCATCTGAACTAGCAGGGAAGCAGCAAATTGCTAGAAACCTACACTAATAGGTGGCTCAGGTGGTAAAGAATCCACCTGCAACGTAGGAGACCCAGGTTCAATCCCTGGGTTGGGAAGATTGCCTGGAGAAGGGATAGGCGACCCACTCCAGTATTCTTGCCTGGAGAATCCCCATGGACAGAGGCGCCTGGAGGGCTTACAGTCCATGGCCTCACAAAGAGTTGGACACAACTGAGTGACTATACTTTCACTTTTCTAGCAATTTGCTAGCACGATTGACAGGAAATGATTTCTAAAGACTATTATTTCAAAGGGAATCTGAAATCTCCTAATCTCATAGAATGTTAATGATGGGAGGACACTCACAGAAATTTTAGTTGGTTAAATCAGATTAAGTTAGATTACATGCCTTGGGAAATTCTTTGCATTAATGAATGACCTACTTGGGGATAATATCCACCTTTGCAAATGACCATGACCTTGACCTGCATCTCACTATATATTCACACCATGGAACTGTGAGCAGTATGAGAGGGGAATGCTTTGTGGAGTGATTCAGTTTATTGGTAGAGCCTCTTGGAATATGCCCATTTCACCCAGATAAATCCTATTCCAGCTCTTACCCCAGGCCTTCAAGGTACAAAATGCATCTTATATTTTCTGGTGTTTGGAGGCCTCAGTTCTGCCCTGTAACCAGAGGAGATCATGTCTCTTGGGTTGGTTTCCTGGACGCAAGGCTGGTCTATCTGGGGCCGAAGGCAGCCCTGAATACTACAACTGTGAATTACTTGGTGTGTCTTTCAACACTGGAGACAGCCTGAGTCTCCAGTCTGCCGTTGATGGACAGAGATATGGTGTGGATGTAAATAGTCACAGAATACACGAAGAGGATGAAATGGAAGGCATGTGGATTTTGGACTCCGGCAGAAGTAATTCTGAGATTGACCACAACTGCTTGTCAGCTGGGGACCCGGGGGCACTAACACACTGCGAGCTTTGGTATCCTTGTGTGTGAAGCTGACGTTCAGGGTAGGTTTTGACTCTGGAAGTCACTATAGGCATAGCATATGACCCAGCAGGTGCCTACAGACAGTAGGCACTCAAAAAGTAGAATTTCCTCATACTGCTATTGCATATCCAATGATTGTGTTTGAAAAAAGAAAATGGCAGGAAGCCTGCTCAAGAACTCTTTTCATAATGTGTATATGTCTTAATATGAAAGGCTTTTTGCAGACACATCTAGAGGAACGTGTAGGTGTACATTGAATGGGCTGCCTTTAACCAGATGAGCAAATTACCCTACGTGGAGCTGAACAGGAAAACCTGGGACATGGCAGACTCCAAAGCCATCCCAAAGCAAACTTGAGAGAAAGAGCCTTTGAAGTCAACGTTGTGGCGACCTAAATCATGTTCACTCTCAACTCCTATCTCAGTGCAGCGTTTCCCTTCTTCTTAGATTTCTTCCTGCAGCCCTCATGTCAGCATCTTCAGATCTCCTACCGCAGAGAATTCTTTTGCAAAGACTTTTATCTCCCCGAAGTGGACTGTTCAGTCTGGAAGCATTAAAAGAGGGATTGCAGGCAAACTCCGGCTTTCCACATAGGTCTGATATTTTTTTAACAACTGTGGGTTATTCCTTCTGAAAGTTCTAATTGTCTGGTTCTGTCAAAGCACACGATATCTCAGGCTCTAACTTCTCCCTTATGGTGACAGTAAGACATTTGTCAAATTCTGTATAGGTTTGTTTCTCAGCTTTTTGCTGTAATCCCTCTTATGAATTTGAAGGAATAAATGAATGCTTAAACATTTGAGGAAGCCATTGTATTCCAACTAACTTTTTTTTTTTTTTTTAACAAAGGAAAAGAGCCCTGGAAAGAAGGACCCTTTTGTCTGACTTTACAGCAAATTTGGAAGCTGACTGAGCCCTACTCCTTTGGTGGGGAGAGTCTTGGGGGGCTGGTGCAGCCAGGACTACTACAGGGTTCAAATTTAAAAAGTTTGCAGAGTTGATAGCCTTCTTCTTCTTCCTTCTTCTTCTCTTTTTCTTTACCTCTTCTTCTCTCTCTCCTTTGCCTCTCCTTCCCTTTCTCTCCTCCTCCTCCTCTTCATTAATCTCCTCCTTCTTCTTTTAGCATTTTATAATGAACATTTTCCAACCTACAGCAAACCTTACTGAATACTTATATACTTACCATCCAGCCTCTACTGTTAACATTTTTGCCACATTTGCTTATTCAGATAGCCCTCAACTTACCTTTATTTTATCATATTGATCTAAGCACCCTTCCACCCACCCATTAATTTCTCTAATTTTTCAGGATTTCAGGTTAAATTTGCAGTATCAGTGTACACGCCCCTAAATGTTTCAGTGTTCACATTATCACCTATAGTTGAGTATTTGCTTATAGGATTTTTTCTTTGAAATACAACTAATATACAGTGAAGTGTACAGTTCTTAAATGTACCTGAGTTTTGGTAAGTGATTATCTTGTGTAGCCCAGATTCCTATAAAGATTCTGAACACACACGTCACCTCAGAAAGTTCCCTTTCAAACCAGCCTTTGCTCTTCTCAAGGGAACTGCTCTTCTAGTTGTTTTCTACTATGAGTTGATTTTGGCTCTTCTCGGACTTCATATACTTGGAAGCTCCCAATATGCACTCTCTTGTGTAAGACTTCTCTCATTCAGAATAAGATCTTTGAGATTCACTCGTGGTGTTGCGGGTGTACATCATCCACTCCTTTTCTTGCCGAGTATGACTCTATTGTGTGAACATATCCTGTATATTATTCATTCTCCTATTGATGGACACTTGGATGGCTTCCAATGTAGAATTACTATGAATGAAGCTGCTCTGAATGTTATTGTACGAGTCCTTTTGTGTACAAGTATCGCCATACCTTTTGTGGGGATACTACCAATGGAATTATTGGGTTGTAGAGTACGTATATGTTTATAGGAAGCTGACAGGCCTTTTCCTAAAGTAATTGTACCATTTTATTGGAGAAGGAAATGGCACCCCACTCCAGTGTTCTTGCCTGGAGAATCCCAGGGACGGGGGAGCCTGGTGGGCTGCCGTCTATGGGGTCGCACAGAGTCGGACACGACTGAAGTGACTTAGCAGTAGCAGCAGCTTAGTCTTACTAACGTTGTATGAGAATTCTAGTTGTTCCGCAATCTTGCCAAAATAGGGTGTTACCAGTCATTTTAAATGTAACTCTTTGGGCAAGTATGTAGAAGGATCTAATTACAGTTTTCACTTGTATTTTTCTGATACCAGTGATGCTAAATGCCTTTTCATCTGCTTTTTGGTCACACAGAGGTCTTATTTTGTAAAGTAACCATTCACATCTTTTATCAATTTTTAAATGGATTGTTTGCCTTTTTATTATTGGTTGTAGAGGTTCTTTATATTCAGGATACCAGCAGTCCTTTGTCAGATATATATTTTAAAAATATTTTCTTTCAATCTGTAGCTTGCTGAAGCATTTCTTTAGTGATACTTTATGATAAGCCACTTTTAGTTTTGATGGAATATAACTTATTATCTTTTCTTTTGAGTCATTTTCTGTAAAGTAACACATTTCTGATTATTTTGAAATCTCTTCTCCTTTGTCTTCCTCTAAAAGCTTCACTGTTTCATTTTTCAAAATTGTGTATGTGATCAATTTTGAAATGGTTTCTATGTTTGATGTGAGGCAGTGGTTGAAGTCCATTTTTTTTTTTTCCAGGTGGATATCTAGTTAGCCTGGAATCATTTGTTAAAAAGATCTATGTATCTCTATTGAAATGCTTTGTCACCTTTGATAAATACTAATTACTTGTAAAATGTGGGTCTACTTCTGGAGTCCCTATTCTGGGCTCTCCACTGGTAAAGATGAATTGATATTATTATTGTTATTTAGTTATTTATTTATTTTTGCATATACACATCCAAATGTTTCAGTTCCATTTGTTGTAAAGGCTATCCATTTTCCATTGAATTGCTTTTGTATATATGTTTAAAGTCAATTGACCATATATGTATGGGTCTATTTCTTGATGATGAAATGTGCCTTTCGCCAGTACCACACTCTATCACTGAAGCTTTGTAGTAAGTCTTGATACCAGATAGTAGGCATATTTTTTTCCAAAATTGCTTTGGATAGTCCAAGTCTTTTTCAATTCTATTTAAATTGGAGTCAGCATGTCAGTTTCTGACAAAAAGAAAACCTGCTGAAATTTTGACTGGGAATCATATTTATAGATCAGTTTAGGGGGACATGAACATGATAGACCTCCATTTGTCTTCTTTTTCTTAGAGTTTTCTATAGCTTTGAATGTACAGAACTTGCACATCTTTTGACAATTTACTGCTGAGCATTTTGCATGTTTTAATTCACTTGTAATTGGAATTTTGACAATTTATGTCTGTAACTAGAATATAAAAAAAACGGACTTTGCATATTATCTTTTATTTTGTGATCTGTATAAATTCACTTATTAGTTTTACTCATCAGTTTTATATATAAGGAATCTGCAATATCACCTTGAGATTTTGAATGTAACCAATAATGTCATCTACAGTAGCGGTACTTTTACTGATTACATTTTCTTGTTTGTTTTTATGCTTTTTATTTATTTTTCCAGCTTTAGTACAATGGTAAAGACATCAGGTTGAATAAAGATAGTGCGAATGGTCCCCTTTTCCTTATTTCTGATTTTATAGTTAAGGAAATCATTATTTCATTATTAAATACGTCAGCTTTGATTGTTTTGTAGATGCCCTTCATCACACTGGAGAAGTTCACTTCATGTCCTCGATTGCTGAGAGTTTTTGCTGTGAATGCCTGTTGACTTTCTTTATACATTTACTTTGAGGTTGTACTTCTCTCACACTCTCTTTTCTGGGGCTCCCTCTTTGCCTATCTATTAGATGAGAAAGGGTTTCATACCATTGTTTTTATTTTCATTTAACTGATTATTGGGACATTCAACATCATTCTCTTATACTTACTGGCCACTTATTTTATTTCCTCTTCTGTGAAATCCTGTTAAAATCTTACGTCCAGTATTATATTGAGTTATTTTTTTATTGATTTATAGAAAGCAATACTATATTATGGCTATCACATTATTCTTCCATGAAAAACAAATAGTCTTCAAGTCTTTTTTTTGTCTTTTAACTTTAAAGTTGAGACTGTTTTGATGCGGATGGAGTCAACTTTACCGATCTTTTCTTTTATGGCTTGCCCAATTTGTATCTTGTTTAAAAAGAGTTTTTACTTTGCCAAGCCTAGAAATGAATCATAGCAAGAGCATTCTGTAGAAAACCTGTGAGATGCAGGTAAGTAAAAGCCAGAGGAGAATCTGTAGTTTTATGTGTATTTGGCAGTGAGAAAGATTAAATGTTAATAAGTAAGTTTTCTCACTGAAGAAGCGAAGAAAAGAACTTCAGAGTACCAAGGAGTCCTCCTTCCCCATGGAGTAAAAACTTAATCAGAAAGGCAAGCCATAGAAAAAGAAAATGTGGTCAATAAAACCAAAAGTTCTCATTTAAAAAGACAAATAAAAGAGAAAATCTTGAGCAAATTTACTTAATGAAAGATGGGATAAAACATAAATAAATAATTCACTCTAAAAAGGGACAAAGCTACTGATGGATTAAAAACTGTGATGAAATAAATGAAAATATAAAAATATTAGAAAAATATTCATATAAATGACCACACTAATAGACAAAAGAAAATTTCTTTGTTCATCTATCCCAATTCATTAAAAAAAGTACTTCTTATAATTCAACATTCATACAAAACAAAGAACCCAATAATCAAAAGAACCATCTTCGACAATGAAGAATCAAGAACAACTCCCTTTCTGGGATAAAGGTGTCAGCTGGAAACATCAGCATTGTATTTGGAGCCCTATTCAATAAAGGAAGACAAGAAAAAGTTTAAAAGTTATAAATATCAGAAGAGCAGAGACAAAAACCTCCTTTTTACTACAGACAATATAATCTTCTACCTAGACTACTGACAAATATTAGAATGAATATGAGCATTTAGTAACATGAGTCAAGCCCAACAATCAAAAATCATTTCAAAAACCTAAGTACCAAACATATATTATGAGATATGCAAAATTTTATTGAAGGACATAAAACAGAGTCAGGGAATGAATAGATATAATTCATTCTGGATGGAAATATTTAGTATGGGAAGGATGAGAACAGTATCCAAATTTACCTGTAATTTCAATGCAATCCCAATAAAAATCTAGTAGCATTTTTCATGGAACTTGGTAAGTTGACTCTCAAATTCATAGAAAAAGAAAAAAAAAAGTAGAGCCAAGGTATCTTTAAAAATGGACAATGAGGCAAAACCACCAGCGGAAGTGGACTTACCTTGAAGGGAATGAAGCTTCAAACACAGGCCCTTCTCCTGGGGTGAGCCCAGCTGCATACTAACGCAGTCATATGCTGGTGTGAAAACTGCCAAATTAAAATTTCCTAACTACATAACTCTTTCTGTTCTACCTGCCCCTCTGTCATATTTCAACTTGCATCCAGAGGTATTGGAGCAGCAACAGGACAGCTTCAAGTTGGGGCCATGGGGAACTGTGGCTATTGCTGAAGGCTTCTGCTCTATTGGAATGGCTTTGCAGAAGCCAGACTGTACACAAAAGTGGTTGTAAACCCCACATGTTTACCCCAAGCTCAACTTACTTTCAGCCAGAAACACAAAACACACTACTAAATTCTTGCAATGTGATTTCGATGATATTTTCAGGACTCTAAAATTTATTTTGAAGAGAGAGATTAGAAAGCAGATGAGATACAAAATTAATTCACAAAGTGAAAACCCTCTTTTAACTGCAATTTGGAAAGAAGTTTTGGAACATTTCAATAAAATAGTGAGAAATTATGGACTTCTGATTTGAATGGATATAAAAGGGAACTTCTTTGTCATCTTTAAATTTATTTATTAAAGAATAGATAAAGGAGTCAGAGAAAAAACTGAAGCAGGAAACTCAAGCAATAAAAATGAGCTATAAAATTAACAGAAATTGTGCCGACACTGAGGAGAAAAATATAAAAAATTGCCAAATTATATCAAAAGGCATAATTATCATGAGAAAGAGATATGTTTTAAATAGAAGTCATGAATAAGCTCATAGATTGTTTGATAATCTAAGTCACAAAGACAATGAAGCATAGAAACACACTGGAAAAATATTTTCATTTATTGCTGGTTTGATAAATATGCTGATATCAACAAAAATAAATTTGTAATTTGCCACTACAACAAGTACATTGACATGGAACTGGCTAATGAGTGTTGTCAGTTCAAAGAATCCTTCAGATTAATCACATCATAGAGAACTTGCAAAGCCCTGAAACTTTACAGCTCAGGTAGAAAAGGAATTAGCTAGAGAATTTTCCAAATTTGACAAAAATCTTAACACTGTCATTACAAATAACTTTGCGTTACACTGAAATATTTTTTTAGAGCTATTAAGAATGGAAAACTAAACTTTAACTCAGAGGAAAGCTTGAGTAACTTTCTTATTATCCCTGTAGAAAATATTACAAAATTATTGTCATCTTAGGTGGGCAATAAAGCATATACAGGCCTGGGACTTCCTGGTGGTTAAGAGTCCCAGGTTAAGAGTCCACCTGCCAATGCAGGAGACACAGGTTCGATCCCCAGTCCAGGAAGATTTCACATGCCGCTGGGCAACTAAATCTGTGCACCACAATTACTGATCCGGCTCTCTATCGCCACAACTACAGAAACCCAAGAGCCCCGGAGCCCATGCTCTGCAACAAGAGAAGCCACCACAATGAGAAGCCCATGCACTGAAACTAGAGAGTAGCCCCCCAATCCCCACCCCAGCCGCAACTAGAGAAAGCCTGTGCACAGCAACAAAGACCTAGCACTGCCAAAAAGGGTACATAGCCCCCAAAACGGAGGGAAAAAACTATCACAGAGATGGGTCAGTTCGTTAATACATATAGTATATTACACAGAGAGTGTGTTCTTTTTCTGGATTTGTTGATGTTTGTAGTATTTCAAAACGTTTTAAAATGTGTGATTTGTTGTGAACTTTTTCTCACTCAATAAATATTTACTTTTACACCTAATTATCTAAATGTAAATTGGTATCCTTTCATCTTCCCTGCAGCTCCAATGGTAAAGAATCTGCCTGCGAGGCAGGAGACCAGGGATCAATCCCTGGGTTGGGAAGTTCCCCTGGAGAAGGGAATGGCAATCCACTCCAGTATTCTTGCCTGGAGAATTCATGGACAGAGGAGCCTGGCAGGCTACGGTCCATGGGGTCGCAAAGAGTCGGGCACGACTGAGTGACTAACACAACAGTCATCTTAAAGAGGATCTTCCAAATTATGTAAGTGTTAGGCCCTACAAAAATTGAATTATTTCTAGCCTGGTAGGTATCAAAACACATAAAACTAGAGTAATTTAAACAATGCTGTATTGGTTTGGGACTAGATTGGGGTAAGTAAATATTTTCTGTACATACAGTAAATGTTTTCAGCTTTGTGGTCGTACAGTTTCTGTTGCAACTGCTCAGCTCTGCTGTGTGAAAGATGTCACACAAAACATAACAAATGGAGGTGGCTGTGCTCCAGTAAAGCTTAATTTATGGAGACTAAAATTTTAATTTCATATATTTTTCATGTGGCAAGACATAGTCTTCTTTTGATTATGTTTTTAAGTAATTAAAAAAATGTAAAACCACTCTTAGCTCATAGGCTGTATAAAATCAGGCTGTGGGCCAGATTTGACCCATGGGCTGTAATTTACCAACCAGTAGAATAGATAAGTATTTTAGCAGCATAAAAGAGTGCATTCTGTAAAAGACTATATGTGCATTTTTTGTGTGATACATTCAGAGATCTTAAATCAGAGGGAGAAGGACGCAGACAGTTGGTGTCCATTCTGAAGCAACAATCCACATGGGGATACATTTCAAATCAGTTAAAAGTTTAACCACAAGCACAGTTTTTAAAGTATCAGAAGAAAATGTAGGTGGACAAGTTTGTCTCTCCACTGTGCAGTTTTCTCCTTTGTCTTCCCTTAGCCAATCCGCAGCAATCCTAGGCAGAGACTTGTTTGGCCGGAGCCGAAAGGGATTTTGTAAATGCAGTTTACAGCAACGACAACAGAATATCAGAGTGTAAAGACCAGATCAGGAGTTGAAGTATCAGATAAAAGATTTTAGAGTTTCTCCTGCAGACAAAAGATTTTGAGCTGGAGAGTAACAAGATTAGATCTGGGCTTTTGAAACGGCACTTGTCTGGCTGTGCGGAGGAAGGATTAGAGGAAGTGGTGTGGGGAAGCAGGCAGTCCATGTGAGCCTGCTCAGAAGGGCAGGCTGGAGTCAGGGAGGAGAATTGCATGGGGCACCCAGGTCTCCTGGGAGGTGAGTCTGGTCTCTTGGACTCACCAAGGAAGCACGTCACTGCCCTCAACCCTCTCATACTGGCTGGCTGTGGACATCCTGGCTTCAGCCCAGGCATTCTGGGGTCTATTTGGAGGAAATGTCAACAGCAAAAGAAGTGCCCTAGATACTGTGGGATGGGTATAACAGGGGCAAAATAAAACAAACAACAAAAGAGTCAAACCTGCCAGGGCTGAGAATGGGAGCTCTGCCATGGACTTACAGCTTTTGGGATAAGGACCTCCTAGATGAAATAGAGTCTTCTGAAATTTGGGTCAGACACATAGAAAAGGCAAATGGGCGATCCAGACTGTCCACAATAGAAAAAACAGAGGTGATTTTTTAAAAAACGTTTTTGGTTTTTTTTTGCCACTGGGCACATAGGATCTTAGTTCCCCGACCAGGAATTGAACCTGTGTCCCCTGCATTGGAAACCCAGGGTATTAACCACTGGATTTAGATGATTTAGACTTCCATCATAAAGGAGAGGTCATAGTGTTTCTGCACTTCACCCTGAAATTCACTGAGCCAAAGGTTCTCAAGAGTCCAGCCAACTGGGATCTTGTAAAATCCCAGGGGACTAGTCAGACCCTTCTGTCTGTATTATTAGGGACTATTAAGGTAGAGGGGCCTCTCTTGACTGTGTTTCACCCTCATCCCCAAAGAAAGGGTCCCCCAAACTCCCCGTGTGTCTGTTCACTGTAGTTTCAGGCAGACCTCATGTCTTCTTTTCATCAATCCCAAGTACCCTTGCTCCCTCATCCAGGGCTGCAGAGCTGGCAAGAGAGAACAGCCTACATCTGCAGCTGGGTCAGAAAGGTGCAATCAGCATCCCTTGCCAGATTGGGTCACACCAGGCTCTTTATTACAGGCTGTTTTGTTTCAGGTGAACTTGATTTAACCCTCCGTTTATTCAGAATCTATGAAATCGTAAACTCTGTCTATTGTATTTGCACTCAGCAGATGCCTGGGAGAGAGTTTCTCTCCAATGTTTATGTCAGGAGGCTCCAGGGCTCCACTTCACTTCCTGCACATCTGCACACAAGTCTGAACATGCATACACATCCCCTCCTGCCCAGGGGCTTCCCTGATGGCTCAGTGGGTTAAAGAATCCACCTGTAATGCAAGAGATGCAGGAGATGCTAGTTTGATTCCTGGGTCGGGGAGATCCTCTGAAGGAGGAAATGGAAATCCACTTCAATATTCTTGCCTGGAGAATCCCATGGACAGAGGAGACTGGCGGACTACAGTCCAAAGGGTCACAAAGAGTTAGACATGACTTAGCACGCGCGCGTGCACACACACACACACACACTCACATATACCCAGAAACACATATACCAGCCCTGGCAATTAGCAAACTCCAGGACCCACCACTTTTTCCTGCTGGAACTCTGGCTTCTACAGCTTCCTTAGAGCTCTTTGGCACTTCCTTGGTGGCTCAGGTGGTAAAGAATCTGCCTGCAATGCAGGAGACCTGGGCTTGATCCCTGGGGTAGGAAGATCCCCTGGAGAAGGAAATGGCAACCCATTCCAGTATTCTGGCCTGGGAAATCCTATAGACAGAGGAGCTTGGTAGGCTACAGTCCATGGGGTTGCAAAAGAGTCAGACATGACTGAGAGACTAACACTTTCACTTTTTCGCTTTTAGAGTTCCCTAATTTGGAAAATATTTAATACTTACCTGGACAAATGCCTGACTTTCTTCCATAGCAAATCCATATATCCCAAGGCAAAGGAATCATAGTCGTTGACAACTTCATTGAGGTACCTCCATAAGCAAGAGTGAAATTGTAATGTGAGGGTAATTTGTGGATTAAGTTCATGGGCAGCTAGATCTGGGATTTCCATTTCTTTACCATCAAGGACATTTTTTTTTTTTTTTTTTTTGCCCACATAGACTCCACGCCTTGAAATAGTTTCTCTAATGAGAAACCTGAAGTATTACTAATAGCCTCTATTTTCTTATTTAACAAAGACACCCAGGCCTTCCAATTCCAATTCCAGATCAATCCCTGATAGCTATGGCTACACACTGAACTGATAAGATCCGGGCAAAAAGCTGAGCAACTTGACATTTGAGTTAGCCTATGCAGCCTTATCTCAGATAATATACCATTTCTTTCAGGCTTTTGGAAATATTGAAAATAGCTCAAAGACCTTCATTACTTCCTTCATGGATCCCTACAGGTCTAGAGACCCCAGATTGGGAACCGCTTGAATGAAACCTTTGACTATTTTGCCAAGGCAAGTAACAATGTAAAATAGGAATGGGGGAAAAGAATAAAAAGATGTGATTAATTTTAGAACCTAGGTGGCTTCTGGGAGGTAGGCTGGCTGAAATATCTGTACTGGATTTTGCTTGTAAAGTTGAAAACCTCACAGTGTAAATGGACATTTATTAACCAGGCTCTATGATGATGTAAGATTTATGAATAGACCATTGAAGCGCGGCGGCTGCAATGCATGGTGCAGAAGCTCAGCCAAGAGGAGCTACCCCATGTCCAAGGTCAGGAGCAGTGGCTGCACTTTGCTGGAGCAGCCGTGAAGAGATACCCCACGTCCAAGGTAAAAGAAACCCAAGTAAGACAGTAGGCACTGAGAGAAGGCATCAGAGGGCAGACACACTGAAACCACAATCACAGACAACTAGCCAATCTAATCACATGGACCACAGCCTTGTCTAACTCAGTGAAACTAAGCCATGCCCGTGGGGCCACCCAGGACGGGCGGGTCATGGTGGAGAGGTCTCACAGAATGTGGTCCACTGGAGAAGGGAATGGCAAACCACTTCAGTATTCTTGCCCTGAGAACCCCATGAACAGCATGAAAAGGCAAAAAGATAGGATACTGAAAGATGAACTCCCCAGGTCGGTAGGTGCCCAATATGCTACTGGAGATCAGTGGAGAAATAACTCCAGAAAGAATGAAGGGATGGAGCCAAAGCAAAAACAATACCCAGTTGTGGATGTGACTGGTGATAGAAGCAAGGTCCGATGCTGTAAAGAGCAATACTGCATAGGAACCTGGAATGTTAGGTCCATGAATCAAGGCAAATTGGAAGTGGTCAAACAGGAGATGGCAAGAGTGAACGTCAACATTCTAGGAATCAGCGAACTAAGATGGATTGGAACGGGTGAATTTAACTCAGATGACCATTATATCTACTACTGTGGGCAGGAATCCCTTAGAAGAAATGGAGTAGCTATCATGGTCAACAAAAGAGTCCAAAATGCAGTACTCGGATGCAGTCTCAAAAATGACAGAATGATCTTTGTTTGTTTCCAAGGCAAACCATTCAATATCACGGTAATCCAAGTCTATGCCCCAACCAGTAACGCTGAAGAAGCTGAAGTTGAACAATTCTATGAAGACCTACAAGACCTTCTAGAACTAACACCCAAAGCAGATGTCCTTTTCATTATAGGGAACTGGAATGTAAAAGTAGGAAGTCAAGAAACACCTGGAGTAACAGGCAAATTTGGCCTTGGAGTACAGAATGAAACAGGGCACAGGCTAATAGAGTTCTCCCAAGAGAATGCACTGGTCATAGCAAACACCCTCTTCCAACAACACAAGAGAAGACTCTACACATGGACATCACCAGATGGTCAACACCAAAATCAGATTGATTATATTCTTTGCAGCCAAAGATGGAGAAGCTCTATATAGTCAGCAAAAGCAAGACCAGGAGCTGACTGTGGCTCAGATCATGAACTCCTTATTGCCAAATTCAGACTGAAATTGAAGAAAGTGGAGAAAACCACTAGACCATTCAGGTATGACCTAAATCAAATCCCTTATGACTATACAGTGGAAGTGAGAAATAGAATTAAGGGACTAGATCTGACAGAGTGCCTGAGGAACTATGGATAGAGGTCCATGACATTCTACAGCAGACAGGAATCAAGACCATCCCCAAGAAAAATAAATGCAAAAAAGCAAAATGGCTGTCTGAGGAGGCCTTACAAATAGCTGTGAAAAAAGAGAAGTGAAAAGAAAAGGAGAAAAGGAAAGATATACCCATTTGAATGCGGAGTTCCAAAGAATAGCAAGGAGAGATATGAAAGCCTTCCTTGGCAATCAGTGCAAAGAAATAGAGGAACACAACAGAATGGGAAAGACTAGAGATCTCTTCAAGAAAATTAGAGATACAAAGGGAACATTTCATGCAAAGATGGGCTCAATAAAGGACAGAAATGGTAGGGACCTAACAGAAGCAGAAGATATTAATAAGAGGTGGCAGGAATACACAGAAGAACTGTACAAAAAAAGATCTTCATGAACCAGATAATCATGATGGTGTGATCACTCAACTAGAGTCAGACATCCTGGAATGTGAAGTGAAGTGGGCCTTAGGAAGCATCACAACGAACAAAGCTAGTGAAGGTGATGGAATTCCAGTTGAGCTATTTCAAATGCTGAAAGATGATGCTGTGAAAGTGCTGCACTCAATATGCCAGCAAATTTGGAAAACTCAGCAGTGGCCACAGGACTGGGAAAGGTCAGTTTTTGTTCCAATCCCAAAGAAAGGCAATGCCAAAGAATGCTCAAACTACCGCACAATTGTACTCATCTCACACGCTAATAAAGTAATGCTCAAAATTCTCCAAGCCAGGCTTCAGCAATACATGAACCATGTAATTCTAGATGTTCAAGCTGGTTTTAGAAAAGGCAGAGGAACCAGAGATCACATTGCCAACATCCGTTGGATCATTGAAAAAGCAAGAGAGTTCCAGAAAAACATCTATTTCTGCTTTATTGACTATGCCAAAGCCTTTGACTGTGTGGGTCACAATAAACCATGGAAAATTCTGAAAGAGATGGGAATACCAGACCACCTGACCTGCCTCTTGAGTAACCTGTATGCAGGTCAGGAAGCAATAGTTAGAACTGGACATGGAATAACATGCTGGTTCCAAATAGGAAAAGGAGTATGTCAAGGCTGTGTATTGTCACCCTGCTTATTTAACTTCTGTGCAGAGTACATCATGAGAAACGGTGTGCTGGATGAAGCACAAGCTGGAATCAAGATTGTCAGGAGGAATATCAATAACCTCAGATATGCAGATGACACCACCCTTATGGCAGAAAGTGAAGAAGAACTAAAGAGCCTCTTGATGAAAGTGAAAGAGGAGAGTGAAAAAGTTGGCTTAAACCTCAACATTCAGAAAATGAAGATCATGGCATCCGGGCCCATCACTTCTTGGCAAATGGGGAAACAGTAGAAACAGTGGCTGACTTTATTTTTCTGAGCTCGAAAATCACTGTAGATGGTGATTACAGCCATGAAATTAAAAGACGCTTACTCCTTGGAAGGAAAGTTACGACCAACCTAGATAGCATATTCGAAAGCAGAGACATTACTTTGTCAACAAAGGTCTGTCTAGTCAAGGCTATGGTTTTTCCAGTGGTCATGTATGGATGTGAGAGTTGGACTGTGAAGAAGGCTGAGCACTGAAGAATTGATGCTTTTGATCTGTGGTGTTGGAGAAGACTCTTGAGAGTCCCTTGGACTGCAAGGAGATCCAACTAGTCCATCCTAGAGGATATCAGTCCTGAGTGTTCATTGGTAGGACTGATGCTGAAGCTGAACCTCCAATGCTTTGGCCACCTGATGTGAAGAGCTGACTCATTTGAAAAGACCCTGATGCTGGGAGGGATTGGAGGCAGGAGGAGAAGGGGACAACAGAGGATGAGATAGTTGGATGGCACCATTGACTCAATGGACATGGGTTTGGGTGGACTCTGGGAGTTGGTGATGGACAGGGAGGCCTGGCGTGCTGTGGTTCATGGGGTCACAAAGAGTTGGACACAAGTGAGCAACTGAACTGAACTGAATTAGAATGTGGCCAGAGATACACAGCTAAGAATCATGTCAGAGACTGTGCTAGAACCCAAATCTGGGTTACTGGATTCTGGGGAAATTCCCACTGTGGAGGGATGGGGAGAGGTACAGCAAGTTCCCTACATACCAACCTTCAAGCTGCAAACTTTCAAAGATTCGAATGTGCAGCTTACTAATGAAGACCTGATGGATTTGGAGAACCAGAGGAAGGACAAAGCGAGACAAGAGGAAGAAGAACTGAAGCAACTGAAGAGAGCCACGGTGCAGGAAACGGAATGGAGTTTTCTTTATCTGAGGGGGGCACTGTTAGTTTTTGAGGCAGCAGACCTGCTTGTAGAACAGAACAGGAAGGTTTCAGCAGAATGCAATCCAGTGCTACTGTGTCATCTATGACAAGGTTAAAAGAGCTACTAGACACCACAGGAGAAGGCAATGGCACCCCACTCCAGTGTTCTTGCCTGGAAAATCCCAGGGATGGGGGAGCCTGGTGGGCTGCCGTCTATGGGGTCGCACAGAGTCGGACACGACTGAAGCAACTAAGCAGCAGCAGCAGCAGCAGACATCACTGCATCACTTTTTCAAGACAGTAGATAGAATTGAATCCAGCAAGGAAGCAGAATCCAGGCCGTCAATGTCACGTGTGAGTGAAGAGGCAGCTTGCCCTCTGTCTCCTATTGCTGACAATTCTTCAGCTCTCCATCTCCCATCTCCTCTCCCTCCTCCAGTCAGTAACTCTTCTTGTCTGTTCAGTTGATGCCAGCCCCTGTATGCCAGCTGTTGTACTGACTACTGTACTTTTCAAGGTACTGTAAGATTCAATTCAGTTCAGTCACTCAGTCGTGTCCGACTCTTTACGTCTCCACAGACTGCAGCATGTCAGGCTTCCCTGTCCATCACCAACTCTTGGAGTTTTCAAATTGTTTTATTTTTGTTTTTTAATGTTATCATTTGTTTGAAAAGTATGACAAACCTATTATAGTGCAGTACTATATAGCCTATTGTGTTAGCTGGGTACCTAGGCTGATTTTGTTGGACCTAGGAGCAAATTAGACTTAGGAACATGCTCTTGGAATGGAACTCTTTCATGTGTAGGGGACTACTACTTCGTATTTGGTATCTGCTACTCACTTTGTATGGATTAGTGAAGAAAGATCCCTCGGGAAGTTCCTCTTCCTCTGACCTGAATTACAGATTTCACAGGCACTGCGGATAGGGTGCTTGATTCATGCTTCTTTCAAATGCAGAAAGCTGCAGGTGAAACATGTTTATACAGCCTCAACCTTCTCTGGAGACAGATCCCTCCATTCTGGCCACTCATTGGGGTTACTCTGGGCCAAAACTGGATGTCACTAGCAATTCAGGAAGATCCTGGCTGCGAAAGCAGGCACCCAACAGAAAGCAAAACAGGAAAGGATGGCTAGTTAAGAATCCAGGTGTTATTACCTGTGCCCTTCAGTTCTCCAAATGAGGTGAATGCTCTCCAAGAGAATGAGAAAGACTTTTGCATCCTCTTGAACACTCTGTGTCATTCGTGGTCTCTCAGCATGGGGTAGATTGAAAATGCAAAGCTTCCTTCTTCTCTTAAGAGAAAATAGTTTTGTATCATGGGTTTATCCAGCTAAACTTCAGGATACAATTGGCTATGATCTCCATTTTATGGGGTAGGAAAAATGAGACTCAGAAGTAAGTGCAAATCTATTTGTATGCCCCTGACATCATGGGGGCTCCAGGTGGTAGAACCTCCTCTCTCTGCAACAATCAGAATTTGAAAGTCCATCACTATCAGCTGGGAGATAGCCAGTATGTGAGTGTTAGAGTGACTTCATGAATGAGTCTTTTGCTTCTGTTCCCTTATCTCATGTGGATCAGATGTCTTTTATTTTCAGAATCCTGGCATTCATGAAGGTCTCAAGACTCCATGCTTTTGTGAAAGACAAAGGTGTGGACAGATACACAAGACATGGTTATCATTGGTGGCATGTGGGCAAGGAAAGGAAAGACTGCTAACTTTTATTCATTCATTTCTTAATGATTTGGTAACAACAAGCATGTGCCCTTGGAAGAGCAATTTTTAATTTTTTTTTTTCTCTACAGGAGATTCTGTTCTATTCCAGACCATTTCCCTGGAGAAGGAAATGGCAACCCACTCCAGTAGTCTTGCCTGAAAAAATCCTATGGACAGAGGAGCCTGGCGGGCTACAGTCCATGGGGTTGGAGGAGCCAGATACGACTTAGCAACTAAACCACCACCACCACCAGACCATTTTTTAAGCAGGATATTTGGGCCACTTATTTATTCATATGAACCTCAATTTTCATAATAATGGATACCATAACACCCATATCTCTATGCTCAACAGATGTTATGTAGGTCAAAGAGGAACTCTAGACATTATAGTTGTTGTTGTTTAATCATTAAGACATGTCCAATTCATTGTGACCCCATGGGCTTAGCCTGCCAGGCTCCTCTGACCATAGGATTTTCCAGCAAGACTACTGGAAGGGTTGCCATTTTCTTCTCCAGGGAATTTTCTCTACCCAGGGATCAAACCCATGTCTCCTGCTTGACAGGCAGGTTCTTTACCACTGAGCCACCTGGGAAGCCCTGACATAACAGGCAATATTTGACTTATTACCTGTAATAATAATAATATTTGACTTATTACTATTATTGGGAAGAACTGAAAATGCTAGAATTGTAAGGGACATGATTGCTTGCCTTCAGCTTTTTTCTCATCTCTCTAATCATCCTTCTCATTTTTTTTTTAGCCAGAGGGCTGATTTCATTGATTCCACAAAGATTTATATGTTTTATCTGGAAGGCTTAGAATGGTGACAGGTCACTCTGGTACCCTTTCATGACATTCATTCTGATTGGAGACACCCAGACAAAAGAAAACAATTTAAAATAAAATAGAAATTGCTATAAAGGAGCCATCAAACAGACTGACTCCCCTAATAGGAAGGGTTTCCAGTTGATTTATAGTTTTTGATAAAATTTGCTTGGTAAAGCGGTCATTCTTGTTGGGGGAAATAAACAAACAAAGAATGCATAGCCGCACTGAACACAAACAGGGAGAATTAACTTGAGTCATGTTTGAATATCATATTTTGATTCTGTGCTGCTGCTGGTTAGTCGCTCAGTCATGTCTGACTCTTTACTATGTCATGAGTCTATGTAAATATAGCCCTCCAGGCTCCTCAGCCCATGGGATTCTCCAGGCAAGAATACTGGAGTGGGTTGCATGCTCTCCTCCAGGGGATCTTCTGGACCAAGGGATCAAACCCGCATCTCTTGTGTCTCCTGCATTGCCAGGCAGGTTCTTTACTGCTAGTGCCACCTGGGAAGCCTGAGCAATTTTTAAATATCATATTCTGACTCTGCTCTCAGGCTAAAGACAGAAAGAACTACAAATAGCTACTATATTATAGTTAGTAGGTCTATTTGCACAGGGGTTAGCAAATACAAAAACTAGTTCTTAGTTGAGAAAATATACAAAATATATTGTAGAGAAGGAGAGTGAGAATTCTAAAAGTCAGAGAAAGAAATTGCAAATATGAAAAGAAAAAGCTAAAATGGACTATGTGATGCTGACTTGGAATGGAGGTGTCAGCATAAACTGGTTTTTAATAAATATAGTGTTGACTTAAAAATGCACAACATGAGAGTTGTAGTAAAGTTTCATTTGGAGCAAAATGAGGACTATAGACTGGGAAACAGCATTTCAGATAGCGCTGAGGAACTGCTCCAAAGAGGCAGGATGGATGGCTAGTGATTTGTGATTTTGGTGAAGGAGGAATACATGCAATCAAGCATATATTTTTTGCAGAAGGTTTCTGCTAGTCACAAGGAAAAGTCATCACCACAGATTTTAGTCCTTTTATAGCCATGAGGAGACACACAAACTGGGCTTATGATATTGGCTCCTGAAAATATTTAAGTATTTGAAGACCTGTCCTTCCAGTATTTCCCAGAGCACAGAGTGACTCTTGCCTGTTCTCTTCCCTTAATTATTTTCAGGGGTGTTGAAATTCAGCAGCTGCTATAGCACATGATTTAATCCTTGTAGAGCAGATGGCAAGTACAATTTGATACAAAGAAAAGACTGGAAGGACCCTGGAAAAGGGTCTTTGACAAAGACCCTGATGCTGGGAAAGATTGAGGGCAGGAGGAGAAGGGGGTGACAGAGGATGAGATGGTTGGATGGCATCACTGATGCAATGGACATGAGTTTGAGCAAACTCCAGGAGTTGGTGAAGGACAGGGAAGCCTGGCATGCTGCAGTCCATGGGGTTGCAAAAAGTCAGACATGACAGAGCGACTGAACAACAAAAATATATGCATACACACACACACACATATACATATAAATGGTGGAGGAGAGAAAGCTCTTCATTTGAGTAGAATTCCAACTAATAAATGAAGAGAGAATCACGAAATTTAGAATGACCGTTTGGCAGTCACTACGGTAATAATTTTTTCAGACAAGTGTTATCAATGAATGCTTGATTCAGTGAGTGAAATTTTTATGGGAGGCAGGATACCTTCATAGTCTCCAAGCACCTCTCCACAAGGCACTGATACATTACAAAGAAAAAACAGCACCTTATAGTCGAGAAGCCTGATGAACGCCACCCTAAGAGATCGACATTAGTATCACCAATCCCAAGACAGCTAGATGTCACATGCCCATGTGATGTACTGAGAGCACAGTGTCACTTCTGTGTTATTCTATCAACAATGCACAACTCAGGGCTTCCCTGGTGGCTCAGTGGTAAAGAATCCATCTGCCAGTGCAGGAGCCATGAATTCAATCCCTGGTGTGGGAAGATCCCACACGTTGTAGAACAACTAAGCCTGAGCACCACAGCTATTGAGGCTGTGCTCTAGAGCCCAGGAGTCACAACTACTGAAGCCCACATGCTCTAGAGCCGGTGATTTGCAACAAGAGAAGCCAGCACAATGAGAAGTCCTTGCATCAAAACGAAGAGGGGCCCCTGCTCTCCACAACTGGAGAAAGGCCAGGCCCAGCAATGAAGACCCGGCACAGCTAAAAATAAATAAATAAATAAGCCTACATATTAAAAAAAAGCAAACTGTTTAAAAATTCACAACTCTAACTAGGTCATAAATACTATTAAAACCTAAAGGGATGGGCTCTCAGGAGGAACACTCCAGCACTCTTTAAAAATGTTAAGGTCATGAAAAACAAAAAATGATTGAGGAATTGTTTCAGATGAAAGGAGATAAAGACATGATGACTGAATGTGATACAGGATCCTAAACATGGATTCTAGGTCAGAAAATTATTTTGCTTTTGCTACAAAAGATGCTAGTGGAACAATTGGCAAAATTTGAAGGCTGTCTGTTAATTATGACTCTTTGCAACCCCATGGACTGTAGCCCACCAGGCTCCTCTGCCCATAGAATTTGCCAAGCAAGAATACTGGAATGGGTTGCCATTCCCTTCTCCAGAGGAATCTTACCGACTCAGGGATTGAACCCGGGTCTCCTGCATCGCACGCAGATTCTTTACCATTTAAGCCACTGCTGCTGCTGCTAAGTCACTTCAGTCATGTCTGACTCTGTGCGACCCCATAGACGGCAACCCACCAGGCTTCCCTGTTCCTGGGATTCTCTAGGCAAGAACACTGGAGTGGGTTGCCATTCCCTTCTCCAATGCATGAAAGTGAAAAGTGAAAACGAAGTAGCTCAGTTGTGTCCAACTCTAGCGACCCCATGGCCTGCAGCCTACCAGGCTCCTCCATCTGTGGGATTTTCCAGGCAAGAGTACTGGAGTGGGGTGCCATTGCCTTCTAAGCCACAGGGAAGCCCAAGTAAGATAACACTACATTAATGTTAATCTGCTGTCCTGGGGAAGTATACTATGGTTATGTGAAGGAAGGTCTTGCTTTCGTGAAATATGTGCTGAAACAAAAAGGGGCCACAGGTCTGCAAATAACTCTAAAGCACTTCAGATTATGTACGCACGGATCAATGTAGAGAGGACGATGAAAACACTGAGGCAAACATTTAAAATTTGAGGAGTCCAATCGAAGACTATATGTCAACTCTTTTTACTCCTTTTCTACCTCTTCTGTACATCTGAAATTATTTCCAAATAAAAAGATTTTTTAAAAGACACAGAGATGAGCTGAGTAGCATCTGCTTAGAGCCAGAGACAGTACAGATACGTTTGGCTTAGTGATGTAGGGAGCAGCTAAAACAGAGATCTTCACGAGCACAGGGGGTCCACACCTGTCACTAGTGCACGCTGGTGCCCAGCTCAGAGCAAGACCCTGTGGCTACAGTCCGTAGGGTCGCAAAGAGAGGCCACAACTGGAGCGACTTGGCACGCACATGCGCGCATCCACTGAATACGGGGAAGACGGAAGGAGGAGGGAAGGAAGGGGGCCTTTCCTTCTGGGCCGATTCAGGGCAGAAAGTGGCCAGCTCCAGCTTCAGGTTTATTTCTTGGGAATCACTCTAGCAGACTACGATCAGATATTGTTCACATTCAACATGGGCTCACTCGGAACTCGGAACTCGGTTGAGTCCATGACTCCAGTCCTTTGTACTTGTTCCCACTGTATACCCGCGACACTGGAGGGGAAAGGAGTTCTCCTGAAACTGGGTGGAGCTGATACTGTCTGTCAGAGACAATTTTCATCACCTGGCAATGACAGGTATCAGCACTGCTTACTGAATTTATAACCCAACATGTCAAAAGGAGAAAAAAAAAAAAAAAAAAAAGAGCTTTCAGAGAGGTTTGACGAGAAAACATTGAGAAAGGAATCTGGAAGTTTCACTTATTAAGGTCAAAATGTCACTGAAGTATTAAAGGAGCAAATAGAAAAAAAAAATTCTGAAACAGAGCTTCTTAATTTCAAGTCAAATATACATCAGTTCAGTTGCTGAGTGTTTGAGAGATGACTATTCAGCAATTCGAGATGACTTCACTGAAAGCCCGCAGCGGGTGGAAAGTTCATTTAATGATGACATGCTATGAGCCAGAGCATGGGCAGGGTGTACCCGCATGCTCAGTGGTGTCTAACTCTTTGTGAACCTACGGACTATCGCCTGCCAGGTTCCTCTGTCCATGGGATTCTCCAGGCAAGAATACTGAAGTGGGTTGCCATTTCCTACTCCAAGGGATCTTCCTGACTCAGGGATCTAACCCGAGTCTCCTGCATCTCCTGCACTGCAGGCAGATTCTTTACCACTGTGCCACCTGAGAAGCATGGGCAGGATATATATTATATATATATATATATATAATATATAAACACCTGTGAGCCTCCCAGCCATCACTTACTCTCCCTCCTTCTCTAGCCTTCTTCTTCTTCAATTTATTGAATACTTACTTTGGGCCTCGCTCTTTGCTAAAACCTTCACATTCTTTATATTGCTTGATTCTTACCACTGCTCCATGAGTAGCTATGAGTGTAACTTCCTTTTGGCAGAAACATTAAATAACTCGCCTAGGGTTGCAAAAGTTGTAAGAGGCAATTTTCTGGGATCCACAGGAATTTCAGTTCTGTGACTTTTAAAATAACAGATGGAGGTACAGTATCCAGGACATTAACCCATAGGCAGGCTAGAAGCTAGAAACTTACAGCCACTAAAGTCGCATGATTTTTTTTTTCCCACCCTGAGACTGTAGGCTTGCAGAGCACCTGAATCGCACAGTTAGGACTGCACAGAGGGCTTACATCACTGGTGAACTTTGCTGATCTCTCTTTGGTCTTTTTATGGCATTTTCTGAAAGGGGCGACTGTTCAGATACTCAACTGCAAATGATCATTCCCTTGTCTGTCCACTCTTTTTACTTGAAGAGTATCTGTGATGTTCAGACGTCTTTTTTAACTCAAGTAAATCTAACACAACAACAATGGCAAATACCTACCATGTGCTAAAGTCTCTGCTGGCTTCTGGGCCTCTCGATTTCCCCGGGTTGAACCGAGGAACTACATCTATACATAAATAACAAGGTGAGAAGAGCTATAATAGAGGCATGTGTAACAAGTCATTATTTTAACTTAAAAGATTAATTGAGAAAAAATATTTATGCTAGAGGGATTTCCAGGTGATGCAGTGGTAAAGAATCCACCTGCCAATGCAGGAGACGTAAAAGATACAGTTTCTAACCTTGGATCTGAAAGGTCCCCTGGAGGAGGGCATGGCAACCCACTCCAGTATTCTTGCTTGGAAAATCCCATGAACAGAGGACCATGGCAGGTTACAGTCCACGCGGTCGTAAAGTGTCGGACATGACTATGCTAGAAAATGAAATAGGAAAATAGATTAAGTCAATTAATATAAGTAAAAAATATATACAGGAAACAATGTATAGAGTACACGTAGCTTAAAATGTCACTCTTGTGTTAATTACAGATGTCTTTCTTGCTGTAGGGCTTCTTTTGTGGCTCAGCTGGTAAAGAATCTGCCTGCAATGTGGGAGACCTGGGTTCAATCCCAGGGTTGGGAAGTTCCCCTGGAGAAGAGAAAGGCTACCCACTCCAGTATTCTGGCCTGGAGAATTCCATGGGCTGCATAGTCCATGGGGTTTCAAAGAGTTGGACACGACTGAGCAACTTTGCTTTTTCACTTTTCTTACAATATCAAAGGTCAGTTTTCATTCCAATGCCTAACAAAGGCAATGCCAAAGAATGCTCAAACTACCTCACAATTGCACTCATCTCACACGCTAATAAAGTAATGCTCAAAATTCTCCAGGCCAGGTTTCAACAGTATGTGAACCATAAAATTCCAGATGCTCAAGCTGGATTTATAAAAGGTAGAGGAACCAGAGATCAAATTGCCAACATCCTCTGGATCACAAAAAAAATGAGAGTTCCAGAAAAACATCTATTTCTGCTTTATTGACTATGCCAAAGCCTTTGACTGTGTGGATCACAATAAACTGTGGAAAATTCTGAAAGAGATGGGAATACCAGACCATCTCACTTGCCTCTTGAGAAATCTGTATGCAGGTCAAGAAGCAACAGTTAGAACTGTACATGGAACAACAGACTGGTTCCAAAGAGGAAAAGGAGTATATCAAGGCTGTATATTGTCACCCTGCTTATTTAACTTTAATGCAGAGTACATCATAAGAAACACTGAGCTGGATGAAGCGCAAGTTGGAATCAAGATTGCCAGGAGAAATATCAGTAACCTCAGATATGCAGATGACACCACCCTTATGGCAGAAAGTGAAGAACTAAAGAGCCTCTTGATGAAAGTGAAAGAGGAAAGTGAAAAAGTTGGCCTAAAGCTCATCATTCAGAAAACTAATATCATGACATCCGGACCCATCACTTCATGGCAGATAGATGGGGAAACAGTGGAAACAGTGGCTGACTTTACTTTTCTGGGCTCAAAAATCACTGAAGGTGGTGATTGCAACCATGAAATTAAAAGATGCTTACTCCTTGGAAGGAAAGTTATGACCAACCCAGACAACATATTAAAAAGCAGAGACATTACTTTGCCAACAAAGGACCATCTAGTTAAGGCTATGGTTTTTCCAGTGGTCATGTATGGATGTGAAAGTTGGACTGTGAAGAAAGCTGAGCGCCAAAGAATTGATGCTTTTGAACTGTGGTGTTGGAGAAGACTCTTGAGAGTCCCTTGGACTGCAAGGAGATTCAACCAGTCCATCCTAAAGGAGACCAGTCCTGGGTGTTCATTGGAAGGACTGATGTTGAAGCTGAAACTCCAGTACTTTTGCCATCTCATGAGAAGAGATGACTCATTTGAAAAGACCTTGATGCTGGGAAGGATTGAAGGTGGGAAGAGAAGGGGATGACAGAGGATGAGATGGTTGGGTGGAATCACCAACTCAATGGAGATGAGTCTGGGTGAACTCCGGGAGTTGATGATGGACAGGGAGGCCAGGCGTGATGCAGTCCATGGGGCCACAAAGAGTCGGACACGACTGAGTGACTGAACTGAACTGAGCTGCTGTATCAATGGAGAATGCTCATCCAGGATAATGTTTTCTGATTCTCATGGAAATTGTCCTCTTCTCTTCCTCCTCTTCTCTCTTCATTCCTTTATTTGTCTTTCACTGCTTGATCTCTGAGGCTATTCCTGATAAGATATGTTCTTTTTCATTTTTATTTTTTACAGAACTGACATATTAATAGCTGTGTTGTGTCATTCTCTATGTCTGAAATTCTTCAGTGTTTGAAACACAGCTTCTTTCTTTTTGAAAATTCCTGATGGCCAGGAGATTTGACTCTTTTTTTTTTTCTTCAAAGAGTTCATAGTCCCATAGAGCAGGTGCTGAAAAAGGCCACTTAAAAAGCACATATCTTGTTATTCTTATATCTTTCTCTTTGGTGAGGTGTTTCAGTAAGATATTTAGAGCCCAGACGGGCCTTGGTGAATCCACGAGGGGAGAATTTAAATCTCACTTAGTATTAAGATGTGCTTCTCTGGTATCTCATACAGTAAAGAATCTGCCTGCAATACGGGAGACCTGGGTTCAATCCCTCAGTGGGGAAGGTTCCCCTGGAGAAGGAAATGGCTACCCACTCCAGTATTCTTGCCTGGGAAATCTCACGGACAGAGAGGAGCCTGATGTGCTACAGTCCATGGGGTCGCAAAGAGCTGGACACGACTGAGTGACTCTCACACTTTCTTGTATTAATATATAACTATATGGGAAACTTGGCACTGTCTTATATAAAGTAGAAGTTTGCCTGTGGGTTTTATGGATATGTGAGTGGTAGCTGTTGATCCCTTATAATATTCCAAGCGCTATGTTAAGCTCCTCATGCATCTTTTAATAGTGATCCTCACAATAATACCATGAGGTTTTATTATCTTGTGGATGAGAAAACTAAGATTTGAAGAGTTTAATAGGCTCCAAGTCACACAGCTGGTCAGTGGTAGTTTGAATTTGAATCCGGGTATGTTAGACTGCTCCAGTATTCTTCCCTGGAGAATTCCATGGACAGATGAGCCTGGTAGGCTACAGTCCATGGTGTCGCAAAGGGTCAGACATGACTGAGTGACTAACACTCTTACTTTACATGTTGGACTGAAACCCCAAGATAATTCCACCACAATAGTAGTCATCGGACTTTAAATTTAAGATGTCTGAGATAGGGGTTCAAATATGCATTTTCAATAACTACACCAGAGGATTTCATGATTAAGTGCCAACCTTCTTAGAATTGTTCCTTACAGAGAGGCATAGACAAACATATAATGACTCAGCAATTACTATATATAAGTCTCTATGTGATATGGAGATGGATACAAATGTGCCAGTTTCTTCCTGTTAAGGACTTTTTTTTTGGTCATGATAAGATATGAACAGGGTAAGCCTTAAATAGCCAAAACAGATATAAATGTTAACTTACTGAGTAGAAGTGATGTCAAAAGACCATACATGATCCAATGGTAAATAAAATACAAATATATACTTCCAAAAGACTTCAGAGAGGAAACAATTTCTTCAGACTGAAGTGTTCAGGGAAGGATCCAAATATGAAGTGAGAGGTGAACTGGATTTTGGAGAATGATGGGAAATAATTGAAGAAGGGGAGCATTTGATGGAGAGTGATGGTGTGAACTGTAATCCAAATAAACCTCTTCTCCACCCGGTGGTCTTTGCCTTATATGACATTCAAAGAAGCATACTCTAACAGTCAAAAAGTATTACGTGAAAGTGTTACTTACCAGTCATGTTCTACTCTTTGCGACCCAATGGACTGTAGCCAGTCAAGCTCCTCTGTCCATAGGGATTCTCCAGGCAAGAGTATTGGAGCAGGTAACCATTCCCTTCTCCAGGGGATCAGCCTTGACCTAGGGATCAAACCCAGGTCTCCCACATTATGGGCAGATTCTTTACCATCTGAGCCACTAGAGAAGCCTGAGAATAATTATATTGATATGTAATTCCAATCTTTACTTGCATCTCTCAAAGAATATTAAAGGAGAACCAATTCCCAAGTCTACTCTTGGGATTTGACTGGACAGTTTCCTCGAAATCAAGGGTTTCCTGAAATGGGGGACTCTTGCTGTTAAACCAGGAAGGTCCTGGGAAAACTGGGACAAACTGGCCACCCTGCATGGGAGACTTGAATTCCTTGTGACTGAGGGATCAGAGGAATAGAGGATTCTGTGAGTGCCAGTGGCCTGATCCCAGCTTACACACAGCACAAGAGATGGGTATTACTGTGAGATGCCTGTGTAGACTCTATGCCAAATATTATAGTCTTAAAGCCTATATAAGCCTATAGGGCTTATAGCCTTAAAGAAGATGGCTTCTTTGGTGTCAGTAGAGAAGAAAGTTTGAGGGGGGCATTTTTGGAGTCTTCTCAAAAATGGGGGTGCCTCATATCTTGACACAAAGAAAGGAGTGGTGTTAACCATGACATTGTGTAACAGAGGGACAAAAAAGTGACCATCATGGACCAAGAATCAGATTTTTTTCTCATCTCTTAGAGGTACTTAAGCTCAGGAATTCTTTTGTGATCCAATGGAGAGAGCAAAAGAACCCATTGCTTTTGTAGTCTGCTAATATCCACAACCTTATCAAGTGGGGTTTCAGAGTTGGCTTCACCCTTACAGGCATTATAACATCATTAACATCCAGGATTGAGGGGTTTCCCTGGTGATCCAGTGGCAAAGACTTTCTGCTCCCAAGGCAAGAGGCCCAGGTTTTATCCCTGGTCAGGGAACTAGATCCCACACGCCGCAACTGGAAAAAAAAAAAAAAAAGATCCCACATGCCACAAGTAATACCTGGTACAGCTAAATAAATAGATATTTTAAAACATCCAGGGTTGAATTCTAACTTTGTTTCTTTACTAGCTATGTAACATTTGACAAATTACTTAATCTTTACTTCATCACTCTGAACCTAGGTGTTCTCTTAAAATGAGACTACCTCATAGGTCTATGATGTAAACTAAATAAATTAATATTTGAAAAGCACTCAGAACATTACCCGATGCAGTGTAAGGTCTCTGTAGATGCTTGTTAAATTAATTTAGAAAAACAAAGTTGCCTTTCTTCTAAGGACTAGGAGACAAATTTATATCTATGAAATCATGTAAAGCCATTGAATTTGTGATCGGAAGGACATCATTGACCCAATGCGTGCAGTGGGAAATTTGCAATGAATTAAGATGAACTGAATTGTCAGCAATAGAAGCCCCTTTTATATATTATCCATTGAATGGTTGGAAGGGAAAGGAGAGAGTGAGCAGTATGTGTAAGTCGCCAAGAGGGCTCAGATATATCTGCAGTTCTTCTCTTGTTGGGACTAAGGTTTCCTCTTCCCTTTCCTGTTAGCTCCCACTTCTATTTGCCTGACTTTCCAAATGGGCAAAATCCCCAGCAGGGCTCCCCTTGGCCTGGGGCCAAGCCAAGGTGGACTCCAGCCATGATCTCCAAGTCCTGTGTGATTACAGTAGCTGAAATGCTTTCAGAACGGAACAGGAAATTGTATGCATATCACAGGCCAGTCACAAAGATCCTGCTTTCAAGGTCAAAAGCACTGTTTCCCTTTTGATTTGTGATTTCACTGACAGCAGGAACAGTTAGGGAATTGGCCTCCGATTGTTTCTTTAGTGCACTCACAAAGAGGATAATCAGGAACTGGGCTCTGATCGTGAAGGGGGAGACTAGGGAACTGGAAGTAGGGGGATCATAGGGTACTAACCTGAAGACTAGAGTATCCCAGGGACCAGCAGTTGACATTTCTTGAGCAGGTAGCATAAGTAAGTATTACACAGATATGCACATTGTATACATATTGCTGCTGCTAAGTCACTTCAGTCGTGTTTGACTCTGTGCGACCCCATAGACGGCAGCCCACCAGCCTCCCCCGTCCCTGGGATTCTCCAGGCAAGAACACTGGAGTGGGTTGCCATTTCCTTCTCCAATGCATGAAAGTGAAAAGTGAAAATGAAGTTGCTTAGTCGTGTCCGACTCTTTGCAACCCCATGGACTGCAGCCTACCAGGCTCCTCCATCCATGGGATTTTCCAGGCAGGAGTACTGGAGTGGGGTGTTATGTATATATAATTATGCATTGTTGCTGTTGAGCCGCTCAGTCCTGTCTGACTCTTTTGTGATCCCATGGACTATAGCCCACCAGACTCCTCTGTCCATGAGATTTCCCTGACAAGAACACTGGAATAGGTTGCCATTCCTTCTCCAGGGGATATTCCTGACCCAGGGATCGAACCTGGGTCCTCTGCATTGCAGGTAGATTCTTTGCCATCTGAGCTACCAAGTACCTTCCAAAACATACATAACTACCTATTAAATCCATGACATCTATCAGTATGAAAGTGTTATTTCCAAAGCTTATTTAAACTTTACTTGTAAACTAGCATTGCCATAATTATGTATACACATCATATTTTATATTTACCCAAAAGTCTATCTTTCATATGGGATAACTGAGGCTCAGGGAAGTTAAGTAACTTGTCCAGGGTCACAGTGAGAGACATGAGCTAGAGCTGGGATTTTTCTTTTTTCTTTTGAAAACTTCTGTTCTATCTATCCGAAACGTCATGGTTTCCAAACTGTGGTTTCTTCATGAGTTCTGAGATAAGCACAGTGAAAGTGCATAGGAAACATGAAATGTATAAACTCACCTCCAGGGAGGCTGTCTGGTAGCCCAGGAGGGAGCCAAGAATCTGTGCTTTTAAAAGCTCGTCATATAATAGTATGGAATATCACTCAGCCATTAAAAAGGACACAATTATGACATTTGTAGCAACATGGTAAACCTAGAGAGTGTCATACTGAGAGCAGGAAGTCAGACAGAGAAGGAAAAACAACATGTGACATCCCTTATATACTGAAGCTAAAAAGAAATGACACAAGTGAACTTATTTATAAATCAGAAGCAGATTCACAGATTTAAAGAATGAACTTATGGCTGCTGAAGGGGAAGGGTGTGCACATGTTCAGTTGCTCAGTCACATACGACTCTTTGCAATGCCATGGACTGTAGCCCACCAGGCTCTTTTGTCCACTGGGATTTTTCAGGCAAGAATTCTGGAGTGGGTTGATATTTCCTTCCCCAGGGGATCTTTCCAACCCAAGGACTGAATCCCCATCTTGTGTCTCCTGTATTGACAAGAGAATTCTTTACCACTAGTACCACCTGGGAAGCCCAGGAGTAAGGATGGGGGAAGGAATAAGAAGTATAGAACTGACAGGTACACACTGCTATATTTTAAATGGATAATCAACAAGGACCTACTGTACAGCACATGGAAATGTTCTCGGTGTTATGTGGCAGCCTGGATGGGACGGGAGTCTGGGGGAGAATGTATACATGTATACGTTTGGCTGAGCTGCTCTGCTGTGCACTCGAAACTGCCCAGCATTGTTAACCAGCCATGCTCCAGTGCAAAATAAGAAGGTAAAAAACAGCTCATCAGGCCGTTCAGTTGTTCAGCTGTGCAACCACATTGGAAAAATCCTGCCCTGGGCCACCTGGATGTTCCCAAATTCTTGTGGGTGTCTCTGACTTCATAAGGAGCCTGGAAGTATGAAGGAGCCACAGCAGGCTGAATTTATCACCCTCCCCTTCTCTACCTCAAAGAAAGGAAGAAGAGGAACCGAACCTGATGGCACAAGATGCATAGTTCCCTAGGCCTTTGTTTTCAGCTTTGAAAGGCAGACCCATCCTGGGGCAGGGATGGCTGGACTCCTGCCAGCATGAGCCAGGGAAGGCAGAGGTCTGGTGTGAGAAGCCAGCAGGAACTTAGCATCTCCCAGGAGGCTGGACACCCAGGCTCGGGCTGCAGTGTCCGCCGTGTGCCCTGCACAACCTTGACACTTGGGGCCTTAGTTGCCACCATGTAGAGCCAAGGGACCAGATTGGACAACTCCATTGGGCCCTCCTGCCACCAACATTCTGTGATCCATCATGTTTTGATCCTGAGATTCTCAGTCAGCAAGAAGGGTTGTGACTCTCCTGCGCAGACTCCAGGGAGTAGAAAGAAGAGAAGGCCGAGGAGAGGGAAACTGACAGCCTGTCACCCAGAGCAAGACCCTGCTCTGTCTGGGCAGACCAGCAGCAGGGGAGAGTGTGGGTGTGGGGCCTGGGTGATGAGGGATCAACCAGACGCTATTTCTCTGGCGACAGAACTCTTCAGGGCTAAAGAAAAGTAATTGAACTTAATGTCCAAACACAAAATCAGTCCATAAATCCAGGTGCTGTCTATGGGAAATTTCAGAAGGGCTCTGCTTCCCTTAATCTTATCTCTGCCAGGCAGTTGCTGTGTTCTTGATGTAATTAGAGTGATAAAGCAATGCGACACAACTGCTGGTTTCTATCATGGCATCGCTGCTGTTGACTTAAATGACAAGGTAATAATTTTATAAGAGGCCCTTTATTTTTATTTCCCTCTCCATCGCGGAGGGGCGTTTTCCAAATGGGGGACATATCTCTCTAGATAAGTTCACCAGACACCACATGCAAAGGCTGCTTCGTTCATTACCATTTAGTCAAGTACCTACATCTCCCAAGGGACCTTTGAGAGTGTTTTTGTAGTTAAAATCACAGGGCCAGCTAGGCAGTATCAGAACTATAACGCATTTCTTGCAGAGCAGAGTGATTTATTCATCCTTCAAAATTAACCCTGGAAGGAATAAGGCTGCCTTATCCAACTGATACCCATCTGTTTTATGGAAAAAAAAAAAAAAAAAAGGCTAGATTTGCCTAGACCCTATGCCCCTGAGAAAGAACTGTCCAAGTGAATGTGACCAGAGGCAGACATTCCTGACCTTGTGGAGTCAGACTCAGAGAGGCCAGAAAGCACTGTTCTCAGACAGTAAGGAATGGAGACTGATAAACAAATCAAGTTTTGTGTGAAACCAAGAAGCCATTCTGAGCCCAGGGAAAAATTCAAACCATCTTTGGAGATACAAAGAACCCAAGGCCGTAACTGGGTCCAGTTTGCATTTCTCTAGGAAGACATTTTGGTGGAAGCCCATATTCTAACCAGAATAGTCGTGGGCTGATAGTCACAAGAGGCTCAAAGCTAAATCTTCAGCATCAGAGGCCTGATGCTTTCCTGTCAAGAATAAAATTTAGGGCTTCCCCGGTGGTCCAGTGGTTGAGAATCCACCTGCCAGTGCAGGAGACACAGGTTCGATCCCTGATCGGGGAAGATCCCACATGCTGCATGGCAGCTAAGCCCGTTTGCCTCCACTATCAAAGCCCATGCTCCCAGAGCCTGTGCTCTGCACCAAGAGAAGCCACTACAGTGAGAAGCCCACGCACTGCAACCAGAGAGTAGCCCTTGCTGTCCCCAATTAGAGAAAGCCTGCCCTGCCCATAGCAATGAGGATCCAGCACAGCCATAAATTAATTAATTAATGTTTTTTTAAAAGAACAAAATTGAATTATTTGCAGACACTGCTGTGCCTGATTTCTACTGGGTGGCTGTGATGTGCTTTCCGTGGTGCCTTTCTCCAGTCCCTGCATGCCCCGATGGCCAGAGTGCTACAGGAGAAGTCACCTGGCTTAGGGACAAGAGCAGTCAGCAGTCTCCTTTTATTCAACTTTCTTTTGTTTCAGCCCTGGACAATTTTCCCATCTCACTCCATATGGAGGGCTGTTGCTCCTCCATTTCTCAAGAGAACTGGCAAGGAGGATGTTTTTACACGCCAGAAATGGATGCCAAAATGCACAAGAAGTGCAGAGGCCCAGAGACAAGTGGTCATCCAGCTTGAAGGGCTCAAAGAGGCAAATGACCCACTTAAAAACCAGCAAACATCTGTTGCTCTGTCCTGATGGCCTTTTTTTGTATTTTTTAAACTAGGAAGATAGCTTTTCATGGAAGAAGGAGGGGTAAGCCCTCATGAAACCCATTCCAAGGAATAAAAGTGGTGATCAGGCATCCAACAAGGCCATTAGTTACTATCTTTCATAATAAAGTCAGGACTTTGAGACAAAGAGCCCAGTCTGCAACAGCTTCGTAAGATTCTGGGAACCTGGATCTTTCCTCTATCAATTTCCTAAAGTGAGTTATCCAGAAAACCTTTTATACTGAAAGGATACATGGCTGTGTCTTTAAATGCTGGCAAGAAGTATGACAAACCTAGAGAGTGTATTAAAAAGCAGAGATATCACTTTGCTGACAAAGGTCTGTAAAGTCAAAATTATGGTTTTTCCAGTAGTCATGTGCAGATGTGAGAGTTGAACTCTAAAGAAGGCTGAGCACTGAAGATTTGATGCTTTTGAATTGTGGTGCTGGAGAAGACTCTTGAGAGTCCCTTGGACTGCGAGGAGATCAAACTAGTCAATCCTAAAGGAAATCAATCCTGAATATTCATTGGAAAGACTGATGCTGAAGTGGAAGCTCCAATACATTGGCCACCTGATGAGAAGAGCTGACTCATTGGAAAAGACCCTGATGCTGGGAAAAATTGAGGGCAGGAGGAGGAGGTGACAGAGGATGAGAAGGCTAGATAGCATCACTGACTCTACGGACATGAGTTTGTGCAAACTCTGGGAGATAATAAAGGACAGAGGAACCTGGCATGCTATAGGTTATGGAGTCATGAAGACTCAGATACAACTTGCAACAACAAAAAAGTAGAGAGCTGAGAATACCATGCCTCACTCACCCTGTGGGTAGTGCCAAGGTTGAGCTGAAGACTCCCTATAGAGAGTGCTTTGTGATTCTGTAAGAGAAAGAAAATTGAAAACCGCAGTGGACCACAGAAGAGGAAGGAAAAGGAGGCCAGAGAACTGGCAAGCATCTCAGAAGGAGATGTGGAGCTAAATCTACTTCCCTGAAGCCTCTCCTCATTAATTGCAACCACTGAGAGCCATTGCTCTTTTTTCTTACTTGACAGCCTTTCAACCATTTGAAGAAATTGAACAGTTTCCTATGAGTCTTCTTGAAGATAATACAACTTCCTGTATTTTATCCAATAGAAAAAACCACATAAAATCACCCTTTCTTCTTCCACTTAGAATGTACACCGGTTGCATGTGTGCTGGTATATGCATTAGTATATGCATGGTCAGTTGTGTCCAACTCTTTGCAACCCCATGGACTGTGGCCCACCAGGCTCCTCTGTCCATGGAATTCTCCAGTCAGAAATACTGGAGTGGGTAGCCATTTCCTACTTCAGGGGATCTTCCCAACCCATGGATCAAACACCAGTCTCCTGCATTGGCAGACGGATTCTTGACCATCTGAGCTACCAGGGAAGCCCAAGTTTCTTAAGCCCTGACTTATAATAATAACTATTTTCACTTATTCAGTGTTTACCTTGAGCTGGACCTCAGCTAAGCACTTTGCATATGTTAGCATCTGTAGTTCTCCCAGTAGCTAGAAGAGGGAGTTACTATTAAATTTATCCCCCTCACATATATGAAAAAAGTAAGGGTCAAAGAGTAACTAGCCCAACATCTCCCAGCTATAACTGTCAAAGTTAGGGCTTGAACCCATTTCTGTCTCACTCCAAGTCCATACGTACTGTTTGCCACTGTATCAAACTGATAAATCTATGCGGTGTCCACTTTTTACCCATAAGACTACTGGAGTTAGGGAATTTCCAAATTTTACACTTTAAAATAATTTTCTAAAGCCTCTAACATTTGGTTCTGAAAAGAACAGAACCACCACCATATCCAGACAAGAGAAATTTGGAACTTAAAAAAAAAAAAAAATCCATGAGATTTGTCCAAATTTAATTAGAGAACAAAGAAAAATCTGAACTGAAGAGTTAAAGGTTATCAATGCAGAGATCATCTTTATCTTATGCAAATTTGTCCTGGAAAGTTCCCAAAATAATTTTTTTAGGAAATAAAAGTCAGACAGGGTTTGTAAAAGAAAATTATTGCCCAATCATGTCCACGGACATAGATGCAAAAAGTTCTAAAGACAATCACAAATAAATTTGAAAATGTGATGTGAAAGACAAAATACAGCAAAATCAATATGGGATATATCCCAAGAGTCCGAAGTTGGCTATTGATCTAATTTGCCATATTATTGGACTTCCCAGGTGGTGCAGTGGTAAAGAACCCATCTGCCAATGCAAGAGACCAGGGTTCAATCCCTGGGTCAGGGAAGATATCCTGGAGAAGGAAATGGCAGTCCACTCCAGGATTCTTGCTGGGAAATCCTATGGACAAAGGAGCCTGGCAGGCTACAGTCCATGGGGTCGCAAGAGAGTCGGACACGACTGAGCGACTAAATAACACCACCACCACCATATTATTATATTAAATATTAACTATCATATGATTATCTCAAGATACGCTGCAACAAAAATCTTTTGAGAAATTTGAAGATATACTGATGACTAGAAACACATCATATAAAACCAAAAAGGAAGTTATCTTTAACACGACTGTGTCTACCAAAAATATATTTGCTAGTAATACTTAGATGTGAGTATATTACTATCAGAGACAATTCCATAATGTTTTTTCTTCATTATTACTATTCGATATGTACTGAAGGGCTTAGTCAATGCTCAAAGACAAAATAAAGAAATGAGATATATGGTTTATAAAGAAGGAAAATTTTTTTATTATTTGCAGATACATTTATGATCATATACATAAAAATATAAGAGAATCTACAGAAAATTATAATAGGTGTAAAAATGATGGATATAAATGGATAAAAATGATGGATCAACAGATAATAGTTAATAAATTTTATATTCTACCAATTAGATAGAGAACTTTATAAAAAATTCATTCACAATAGCCACACTTCTGTAAAGTAGCAAATAATAAATATCAAAGAATAAATATAATAAAAGACATGCAGAGAAAAATATGGAGAAAATTATAAAACTTTATTAAAGTTTATAAAAGCCTGAGTAAACCTGGAAATCTATTACAATCATGAGTGGGAAGACTTAATATTATAAAGATATGAATTCTTTAGATAATAAGCTATGAATTCAACAAAATTCTCAGTAAAATCCACATAAGATCTTTCAAAGAACTGCATAAATTGATTTTAAAATTGTTTTAAAGTATATATGTCTAGGGACTTCCCTGGTGGTCCAGTGGCTAAGACTCCATGCTCAAAATGCAGGTGGTCAAGGTTCAATTCCTGGTCAGGGAACCAGATCCCACGTGCAGCAATTAAAGATACCACGTTCCACAGCTAAGACCCTCTGCAGCCAAATAAATAAATAAAAATTTTAAGAAAGTATCTAAGAATAGCTAAGTCAATTTTGAAGTATAAGAAGGAGGGAGGATTTGTAAGAGAATTTGTCCTATCTAGTTTCAATAATTATAAAGCCACAGTAATTATTTAAGTGTATAATAGGATGACAGTTGAACAAAGTGACCAAAATTATAGGGAAATCCAATAAAATTTCCCATGATGATAGAAATTAAGCTGTTCAGTGTGGTAGCTGGTAGCCACATGTGGTTTGTCAGACTAAGAAATAAAATTCTTAATATCATGTAATTGTAATCAATTTAAATTCATGTAATCACGTGTGTGTGCTTGGCAGTGCGGCTCTATAATAAAGCTCCTATAAGCTGGCAAAAACAAAAGCGGTAGTGAAGTTTCAGACCAAAGTGCCATTAAAAACCAGTGGGAAAAGAAATTGGCTAGTTAACAGGGAAAAAACAATTCTGTATACAAATCTAATCCCCACTTTAGTCTATCTGCATAAATAAATGCCAGGTGAATTAAAAATCTAAATACAAAAATAAAATCTTTAATAAAACTTTTAGAGATAATACAGTGGAGAATCTTCTAGAACTTGTGATAAAATTTCTTAAGCAGGAACACAAAGCACAGCTCTTAAAGGAATTTATCCATATGTTTAAAAATATTAAAATGAAAAACTTCTGCACAACCAAAGATGTCCTAAAGTATAGTGAAAATACAAGAAACAGAAGAATACATTTGCCACATATAGCCGACAAAAGATAATTATCCAGAATATACAAGTGACTACATATCAATGTGAAATAGCAAGCAACTCAGTGAAAAAGATAAAGAAAATATATGAAGAATATTTTCCAGAAGAGGTAACTCAAATGGCTAATAAAAATGAGAAAGATAGTCAAAATCCATAGTAATAAGGAAATGCAAATGAAACCAACAATTGTCTAATTTTCATATTCAATAGAGCATCAATGTCATGGATATTTGTCAATCTGTCCATCCAGCATCTACGCTCCCCTTAATATGTTTGGGAATCTTGCCCACATTTACAGAAAATTTACTGAAGTACAGTTGCTTTACAATATTGTGTTAGTTTCTGCTGTGCAGTGAAGTGAATCAACCATATGTATACATGTATCTCCTCTTTTTTGGATTTTCCTTCCCATTTAGGTCATCACAGAGTTTTGAGTCGAGTTCCCTGTTGTATACAGTAGGTTCTCGTTAGTTATCCATTTTATACACAGTAGTGTATATACGCCAACCCCAGTTTCCCAATTCAGCCCATCCCCCCACAACCCCCTTTGGGGTCCATACATTTATTCTCTGTGGCTGGGTCTTTATTTCTGCTTTGCAAACAGACTCATCTGTTTATGATAAAACCAGCTGTCCTCTGGGAACCTGAAAATGCTAGATGTAGTGGAGCTAGAACTTGGGGCACATGGTATGGACTTCACCAATAAAATGCTGCTGACTGTGAACTATGCTTCCGAGGGGTGGTTGTATTGGTAGGGCAATAGACTGCTATGTCCACTTATAGCGGGTGTTGGGGGTGATGACCCAGGCCTCTAAGGCTGTGTTAGGAAGCTGAGTGATGTAGGTACAATGTACAGCGATTGGGGCTGATGGCAGCCTGATAATAGTGCCCTCATTGGACTGGACTGTGAATGTTATGCTGAGCTGAGTAGCTGTGAAATTGGTTCCCAGCCTTCATAGTGGTGCTTCTGTCAACCACTCAAAGTCTTTTACATAATGTTCTTTTTTTTTTTTTTTTCTACTTGAATCAACCAGAGTTTGTTTCTATTTAGTACATTAGGAATACCAAGCGCATCCCTGATGGCTCAGGCTAAAGAATCCTCCTGCCAATGTAGGAGACGCAAGTTCAATCCCTGGGACAATCTCCTGGAGAAGGAAATGGCAACCAACTCCAATATGCTTGCCTGGGAAATCCCATGGACAGAGGACCTTGGTAGGCTACAGTCCGTGGAGTCACAAATGAGTCAGACAAGAACAAGTAACAAAAACAAGTAATACCAAATGCTGGTGAAGATAGGGGGAAATAGTTCAGTTCAGTTCAGTTGCTCAGTTGTGTCTGACTCTTTGCGATTCCATGGACTGCAGCATGCCAGGCCTCCCTGTCCATCACCAACTCCCAGAGTTTACTCAAACTCATGTCCGTTGAATCGGTGATGCAATCCAACCATCTCATCCTCTGTCGTCCCCTTCTCCTCCCACCTTCAATCTTTCCCAGCATCAAGGGCTTTTCCAGTGAGTCAGTTCTTCACATCAGGTAGCCAAAGTACTGGAGTTCCAGCTTCAGTAACAGTCCTTCCAGTGAATATTCAGGACTGACTTCCTTTAGGATGGACTGGTTGGATCTCTTTGCAGTCCAAGGGACTCTCAAGAGTCTTTTACAACACCACAGTTCAAAAGCATGAATTCTTCAGTGCTCAGATTTCTTTATAGTCCAACTCTCACATCCATAAGTGACTACTGGAAAAACTATAGCTTTGACTAGATAGACTTTGGTGGCAAAGTAATGTCTCTGCTTTTTAATATGTTGTCTAGGTTGGTCATAACTTTTCTTCCAAGGAGTAACTGTCTTTTAATTTCATGGCTACAGTCACCATCTGCAATGATTTTGGAGCCTAAAAAAATAAAGTCTGCCACTGTTTCCACTGTTTTCCATCTATTTGCCATGAAGTGATGGGACTAGATGCCATAATCTTAGTTTTCTGAATGTTGAGTTTTAAGCCAACTTTTTCACTCTCCTCTTTCACCTTCATCAAGAGGCTCTTTAGTTCTTCTTCACTTTCTGCCATAAGGGTGGTGTCATCTGCATATCTGAGGTTATTGATATTTTTCCCTGCAATCTTAATTCCAGCTTGTGCTTCATCCAGCCAAGCGTTTCTCATGATGTACTCTGCATATAAGTTAAATAAGCAGAGTGACAATATACAGCCTTGACGTACTCCTTTCCCCATTTGGAACCAGTCTGTTGTTCCATGTCCAGTTCTAACTGTTGCTTCCTGACCTGCATACAGGTTTCTCAGGAGGCAGGTCAGATGCTGGGACATGGACATTTATCTCAGCCACTTTTGAAGGCAAGTGTAAACACATAGTGAAGGTGAAGATGCACGGACACTATGAGCCTAACTTTACACTTTACACTTCTAGGAACGTGCCAGATAGAAAGATTTCCTTTAAAAAGAAAGTTTTTATTTTATGTTGGAATGTAGCCAATTAGCAATGTTGTGATAGTTTCAGGTGGACAGCAAAAGGGCTCAGCCATACATATACATGTATCCATTCTCCTCCAAACTTCCCTCCCATCCAGACCACCATACAACATCAGCAGAGCTCCCTGGCTATACAGTAGGTCCTTGTTGGTTATCTATTTTAAATATAGCGGTGTGTACATGTCCATCCCCGACTCCCTAACTATCCCTTCCCCCTATCCTTCCTCTGTGGCAACCATAAATTAGTTCTCTAAGTCTGTGAGTCTGTTTCTATTTTGTAAATAAGTTCAATTGTATCATTTCTTTTTAGCTTCCACAGATAAAGGATATCATATGAATATTCCCCTTTGTCTGACTTACTTCACTCAGTATGATAGCTGTAGGTCCATCTATATGGCTGCAAATGGCATTAAGGATATTTCCTCTTATTCAAGGAGAATGTGTATAAGGCTTTCCATTGCAGCAACGTTTTCAGTAGTCTACATTGGGAAACAATTTCCATCAGTGGGGAAATGGATACATAAAGTGCGGTTTATTCATATGATAGCTTTAACAGTGATTGTAATACATGAAATTGATCTTCTATACTTGGATATGGATGCACTTCACCCAAATGTTTGACTCAAAAGAAAGTGTCAGTATGCTACCTAGAATACACTGTCATTTATGTACATTTAGAACACATATAAAGCTGCGTTCTATGTGGTTTACGAGTAAGTACATGTGTATAAGTCTTCCCAGGCGACTCAGTGGTAAAGAATTTGCCTGCAATGCAGGAGTGTAGGTTCGATCTCTGGGTTGGGAAAATACCCTGGAGATGGAAATGGCAACCCACTCCACTGTTCTTGCCTGGAGAACTTCATGGACAGAGGAGAGACCTAGTGACTAAAAAACAACATGTGTATAAAGGTATTTGTGGAAAGGGCCAAAAGAAAGGGAATAAATGTCAGTAGAGTAATCTCTGGGAAGGGAATGGAAGTGTAAATAATCTGAATTGTATCGATCATGCCTTTTTTTAAAAAAAAATAAATAGTATCTGGACCAAATATGCCAAAATTTTGATATTTAAAAACTCTGGGTAGTGAGTATATGAATGCCTGTTATACTCCTCTCTCTACTGTATATTTGAATTATTAAAGAAACCCTAAAGCTTTTGAGTTAAAAAATTTAAGACTATTTTATTGCTTTTTCACACTGTTCAGATCCCTCTAATTAATGATCATATTTTTATTGGGTATTCAGTATTTGTCAGGCACTGCACTAATTGTTGTAACTATATGATCTCATTGAAGCCTTTCCCTAAGCTTTTGAGGTTAACCAGAAGATCGTTTGAATCTCTTCAGGAACTTAAAAAAAAAAAACGAAAACTGATGCCTGGACCCTCTTCCTGGAGAGTATTGTGGTCTGACCTGGAAATTGAGTATGTTTAAAACTCCCTCTGTGATTCTAATATGCATCCAGGGTTAGCAATTCTTGAAATAATTTATAGATTTGGTTCCCAGACTCTTCCTGGTTGTAAGAATCACCAGGGGCTAATTACAGATTCTCAGGTTCCACGAAATCACATTCTCTAGGGAAGATGCCAGTGTTTCGATCGAGAGCTTCGATGGTCTCTGTGATCTGGTGGGCTTGATAAACCTGGGATTAGTACTTTCCAAGCTGGAAGGCCTTGGTTATCGCATGCCCATCTCCCTTTCACCTGCATCTCTTTCCTGGAGATTCTGATGTAGGAGGTCTCAAGGGAGAATGCAAAAACTATTTTCTTTAAAAAACCAGATAATGAACAGTCAGATTAAGGACTCAATAAAGTACATATTATTATTATTATTATTATTATCGGGCTTCCCTGGTGGCTCAGAGGGTAAAGAATCTTCTTGCAATGCAGGAGACTGGATTTGATCCCTGGGTCAGGAAGATCCCCTAAAGGAGGCAATGACAACCCACTCCAGTATTCTTGCCTGGGAAATCCCATGACCAGAGGAGAATGGCGGGCTACTGTCCATGGGGTTGCAAAGAGTCAGACATGACTTAGCCACCAGGCATGCATGCACACATACATTATTATTATTCCAGAGGAGTAAACAGAGACTCACAAATGAGAAACACCAGCTTGGTCTGGCTCCAAAGCGCATGCTATTTCCTCCGCTTACTGTTTTGATATCTGGAGTCATTTTCCCCAGGCTCTCTCTCTGTGCTGATTGTAGCTCACATTTTCCTTTCGGCCAGGACCCTCCAGGATTACAAACAAATGTGGACCTTCCCAGTCCACAGATGGAAATGTAAGTAGCAGTAGGGCTTTGCAGCAGGGCTGGTGGTGTCTCCACTCCAAAGCAGGGATGCAGCTAAACGGGCTGTGTGCCAGGACGCAGATGCTGGGAGGGAAGCCGAGGTGGCGCCACGAGAGATGCTGGACCAGCCTCTGGTCAGTGGACACGTGACCCACCGAGATGCCGTGCGTGTCGACTCTGCCCTGGTCCCTTCGGGTTCAAGAACTGTGTGTGTGTATTGGAAAGAGAGGAAAGGGCAGGTGGAATCTGCAGAGAAGTTGGGAGGAGTGGAAGAAAACCAGGTCTCAGAATCCTCTCTTTTCCAATTCTTCCTTCCGATCTAAGCCCCCACATTCCTCAACCTGCCCATCACCAGATGAATCATTCTAAAGGTACATTTTCAAAGTGTGTTCTGCTGAACTGAACATGAGTCCCAAGAGTGACTTCTTGGGAAAAAGAAAAAAAGATGGGAGGGTTTCTATTGGGAACTTCTGCGCATCACATGCCCCTCTTGAAGATTCACTATGCTCATTAACATTTAAAAATCCCTGAGAAGTCCTTCAGTAAAGGACTGAAGTAAAGTACAAGAGCTGTTAACAAGTAAACTGTGTAGCTCCCGTGTTCTGAGGAATTATTTTGAATAACAGTATCATAAATAACAGGCTTCCCAGGTGGCTCAGTGGTAAAAAGAATCTGCCTGCCAAGCAGGAGACCTGGGTTTGATCTCTGGGTTTGGAAGATCTCCTGGAGAAGAAAATAGTAACCCTCTTTAGTGTTCTTGTCTGGGAAATCCCATGGACAGAGGAGCCTGGCGGACTACAGTCCATGGGGTCCAAAGGGTCAGACACAACTTGGCAAGTGAGCAGCATCTTGTATGTCTGTATTATGAGGTCATTGAAGAATACTGCCTATAAGACAGGATGCGGAAAAGCAAACAACAACAAAAACTTTTGTCATCATGTTAGTAATATTTAAATTCTTTTGCTTTGCACCATTTTTATTTTTATTTGATTTTAACTTTTTATTGTATCTTGGAGTATAGCTGATTAACAGTGTTGTGACAGTTTTAGATGCCCAGCAGAGGGTCTCAGCCATCCATCCACATGTACCCATTCTTTCCCAAACCCCCCTTGCATGCGGGCTGTCAGCACTATTTTTTGACCAGGTAACTATCTACCTGTAAAATTTCAGTTGTATTTGTGTGCCACAAATTCATTCTGATTTTTTTGTTTGTTTTAACAGCACTTTATTTTCTTGTGGAAAGGAAGGGACTCATTCATGCCCTAGTTTTAGTCCAAGAGTCCAGAGACTGTATGTACATGATCTATACCTAGCCAATCAGAATATTTCATCTTCTCAGCTGGGTGAGCTATGGGCATTTGGCCTATGTAAAATCATCAGAAAGTCAGTTCTGGAATTTCTTTAACTCTTGAGACAGTATATTCCCTTTTTTATCCTAGAGTTTCTGTTTATAATAAAATTATAAGTTTGAAATATCAGAGGTGCTATGCATAGTGAGTTTTCCTTGAGGGTGAAACCAACAGAGGAGAGAATGGAACTTGGAAAAGGAGAAGACAGTGGCTATAGACTGATGACATTATTCAAGCCCCTAGATCCAACAGTGCCTGAAGCCTACACTTTCGATGAAACTTTCTGTTGCAGTGAGCTAATGACTTGCTCTCAATTTTCTTTGCTAAAGCAAGGTTACAGTGAGTTCATCTCTCTTGCAGCCAGAGTAGTTTCTAATATGGTGGTTCTCAAAGTGTGGTCCTCAGAGTGGCAACATTAATTCCCCTGGGAATTTGCTTTCAACATAAATGTTCCTCTTTTACTTTCCACCTTTACTTTCTTGAAACCATCTGAAACACATGACCACAGTCATCTGTTTTTGACCTTAATAGTACCTCTCATAATCTACTTATTACTTGCCTTCTGTATTCTTTTGTCCACGAGAGTATGACCTCTAGAGCCATGGATATTTTCTGATTTATCACTGATCCTCCCACTGAACTGAGAATGGAACCTGGAAAATGACTGAGAATTGCTTAAGGCTCCTGAATTGTATTTTTCAGACAGCCTCCTCTCCTAGGCTCCATTAAAGAAGGCAGACCTTCTTAATGAGAACTGTTAGCACCCGTAAGCATTTGTAGAGCCTGTCTCCTTGGGGTAATTTAAGGTTATGAAGTGCGGGCCCTTGTTAACAGCTCTTGTGAGGCAGTTGTCTTAACTTCAAACATGGGTCACTGTAATAAATGGTGCAGGAGAAACACAATTCCGGACCTTGCTAACTGTTCTCGCCTCACTGAGTTAAACATTACGTCTGCATATGACCAAAGGTCGATGGAATGAAACAGTCCCTCAAGGAAGCTAATAGAAAGTCAATTACTTTGGCCCTGTAAATTGCTTTTGGAACAGACCCTTTCTAGGTCTTGTGGGACGCGCTTTCTTCACTCAGCTCTGATGGGTGGATGGAAGGCCCTAAGGATCACTTTGGGGCCAGCCTCCTTCCTGCTACACCAGGAAGCTCCTCTCTATCTAGTGCCATAAACAGGCACATCATCACCCCTGGCTGGGCCGCCCAGGTCAAACCCTCGCTTTGAATCAAAACCAACAGATGACGAGTATGCTTTGTAGGCAGGCTTCTGCTTGGCCACAGTGGACGAGAGACCTGTCCGGAGTCTACTAGAAGTGAGTAGGGCTCATCCACGCCTGAACAGGCTTCTCAGTCAAGCCCTCTGGCCAAAGGGATTGTACGTGTTGGGGGCAGTCATTAGCAGGTGTCTCAGCATTCCCTTCCTTCTATCTGTATGGGGGAAATTATCTTCTGTCTCCTATTCAATGAGAGAATGTAGGCCCTGCAGTCAGGGTTGGTCCTGGCTGCTGGAAGGGTGTGGCCTCCTGCTGTCCTCACCCAGCCTGTTTTTGAGCTAAGTGTGAATAGCTTCTTGTTTCCATGAGAGCTCCAGACGCCCATCTTTTGTATTTGGGCAAAATGCAGCAAAGCAATTTGGAGATACAATTTCAACCTCTGGCAGAGAAACTCTCATTACCCCATCAGAGAAGAAGGAGGGGGGCATCCAGAGGTCAAAGGGCAGTGCGCTGTGCATCCACGCTAGGCAACACCCAAACAGTTGTAGCATTTAATTAAGAAGGACCTTGCACTCTTGGGGGGGGGGGGGGGACCAGGAAATTCGCTTTTATTTCAATCTGGCTGCAAACACTCCAATTGCAGTGTGTCTGCCTGTCTTCTCAGCCATTGAGTTTCCCTTACTTTGAGCCAATTAAAGTATGTTCTTTTTCTTTTTTCAGTTAGGTATTGGGAAAAAATAACTGAGGACTATTCAGAAGCTCAGAAATAAGGAGCCAGGCAGGGAAGCTGGAGTAACAAAGAGGTGACTGAAACTGGTTTTAGAGGTGTGACAGGTCTCAGAGAGTTTTGGCTGGATTTGTGTTTAGGGATTGTGCGGCGTGGCTCACGTCAGGCATCTTGCAGAGACCTGGTGCTTGCTGCATGCTAAGTTGCTTCAGTCATGTCCAGCTCTGTGACCGCATGGACTGGAGCCCACGAGGCTCCTCTGTCCAGGTGATTCTCCAGGCAAGAATACTAGTGTGGGTAGCTTTACCCTCCTCCAGGGGATCTTCCCAACCCAGAGATCAAACCTGAGTCTCTCATGTCTCCTGCATTGGCAGGAAAGCCCAGCGGAGACCTAGTAGCAGCTTCTTTACTACCTGCAGAGGAGGGTAAGCTCCTGAGACTTTGAAGGTCAGGACTAGATGAGACTCTTATTCTCTCAGTTTCCTTCCCAAGGACACTGGCATCAAGAAAAAGATCTCCTGGAGCCCCTCATGTAACGCATCCTCTTCTCTTGGTCTTTCTGGTCATGGTGGGCTTCCCTTTGCTGATGCCCTGAAAGAGAGGGTGGTCTGCCCTGAGAAAAAGAGGTTTTCATTGTCTCTTTGTAACTTTATTTTTCCATCAGTCTGTTGGGCTTGGTTCAGATCCTGATGTTAAAGGCTGTAAGTCAAAAGTTTTGATCAGGAGAGTCCATTTGAGCTTCCCTGGTGGCTCAGACACTAAAGTGTCTGCCAGCAATGCAGGAGACCTGGGTTCAATCCCTGTGTTGGGAAGAGCCCCTGGAGAAGGAAATGGCAACCCACTCTTGTACTATTGCCTGGAAAATCCCATGGATGGAAAAGCCTCATAGGCTACAGTCCATGGGGTCGCAAACAGTCAGACACAACTGAGCGACTTCATTTGTAACTTTATTTATTTTTTGGCTGCATCAGGTTGGGGGATCTTAGTTCCCCAACCAGGGATCAAACCCATACCCCCTGACATGCAGGGGAAGCGTGGAGCCTAAACCACTGAACCACTAGGAATGTTCCCGCCTCTTCGTGATTTTAGAGATAATTAGACTTCTCTTTGATGGCATTCTGTATAGCCTTGTCTCTGAGTGCTGAATTTTGTCTTGAAATTCCTCAGGATCTCGATGCCACATGGGATTCTTAATCCCTGGACCACAAGGGAAGTCCCTACCTGCTTATAGATGGACTAGGAGGTAACCAGGGATTGGGGATGGGACAAGGCATTCTGATTGAGGGTTAAGGGGTGAGAAGATGGACAAGAGAGATTGGTGGTGGGAGTCTTTTCCATCAGTCTGTCAGGCTTGGTTCAGATCTTGATGTTAAAGGTTGTAAGTCAGAAGTTTTGACAGAACTGGTCTGGAGAGTCCATTTGCATCTCAGGATCCCAGGGGGTTGCATTAGAGCTAAGGGGTCCCAGAACCGCCAGGTGGAGGAGGAAGCTGTGAATGTCCTTGCAGGCATGTGGAAACCAGGGCAGTCCCACTGTTCTGAGGATTGTAAGTTTCAAGAACATAGGGACAGAGGGCTCCCCTCTGCAGAGCGGACCCCCTCAGGTGTTTCTCAGCAGCAGAAACTGACAAATGCAGATGGAAGAGAAAGACAGGAGGGACAGTCTGTGGCAAAGACAGCTAAGGATTCCTTTGTGGGCACATGTAAAAATTTGCGGGAGGCGGGTAGTAAACCCTTTGGTTGGAATAAGCTCCTGTTTGGTTAGGGGTGTGGGGACTTGGAACCATTGCAATCTGAGCACAGATGCAACTGTGAAATGACGAACTGGTGAGAGACCACACATCCAGGCTGTGTGTAATGACCCAAACCAGGAAAAGGCAGGGTCTCAAAGATGACAAGCCGAACGGGAAACCATGAAGATTTCCTGTGAATGACTTTGCTGTCAGGAGTGCCTGCGGCTATGGGGTTGCTGACTGTCTGTCCACTTCTATTCAGAAGTGACATGGGGTTGGGCTGAGGAGCTGGGCCCCTTCCCGGTTCTTTCTGAAGGAGATCATTACACTGTGTATACGTGTCCTTGCCTATGGGCTTCCCAGGTAGATCAATGGTAAAGAATCAACCTGCAAATGCAGGAGACACAGGAGACACAGGTTCTATCCCTGGGCTGGGAAGATCTCCTGGAAGAGGAAGTGGCTGCCCATTCTGGTATTCTTGTCTGCAGAATCCCAAGGACAGAGGAACCTGGACACGACCGAGCACCTGAGCCTATGTTTATACATATCACCCAGCGTTACTTTTTTAAACTGTTGTGACAGGTGATAGAAATCGTTTCTTTAGAAATTCACCCCTTCTTCAGTCATGCGCTGGTTGAAATGCTTCCTCTGGACTCTGAAGCGACTTCTCTTCCACCCCCATCCATCACTCCTCCCTTTCTGGTCTCATCTCATTTCTTCGGAACCTCAATTTCTTCCCTCATATCTCTTCTTTCCTCACCCTCCTGCCTATCAACACTATTTTTTTTTTTTTTTGAATTTTAATCTTGATCGGCTTTCAGGATGTGTTAGGAAACTGTGTGTGCAGGTTTGCCATCAACAGTGATTGGGATTGCTGCCCATCTCATGGTCATAGTCACTTGCTCTCCTTTTAGGGAGACTCTGTACCTAGGAATGGGCCCTTCAAGGTCATCTCTGTGCTCTATGACCCTCTCTGTGACTGCTCTATGGCATGACTGATGGCTCTGAGGGGCTGACCAGTTTATCTTTGCCTCAAGAGCATGAAACCTGGAGCAGAGCATCAGACAGTGGGGCTGAGCCACTTTTTGACGGCAGCGGTAGACAGAGAAGGTTCATGATAAACTCCTGCCATTGTTCTGGCTGCTGCAGCTGTGGGCTCACGTGTGTGCCAGGCCAGGCTGGCGTAGAGAGGAACACTCCTGTGATGCCACAAGGGATGGCTCTGATATTGTGTTAGAATGGACTGTGCAGAAGTCACAAACAGATCGACCCATCAGAGGCCTGCACCATACAACTTTATCTCTCACTTACCCAGTGCCTAATGGCTGGGCAACCCTCGGTCACCCTCTTCCAAGAAGTGACTGAGATCCTGGTGGCTTCCTTTGGGTGAACACGTCATCTGGAACATGGAGCCTCCAGAGCTGCTTCTGCAGGGGAGGGGGAGGAAGTGTCAGCTGTTCTTACTGTGGATCACCCAAAAGAATCATGCCCAAGGATCACCATCACTTTAGTTCCCATCTCATTTGCCACACTGGCCGTGAGGCCTCCTGAGAACCAGAGGGAAATGGTGAACACCAACCCTCCCTGCCACCACTTTTCTTCTTCTTTTTAAAATATTTATTTGTTTGCCTGAAGCAGGACTTGGTTGTGGTATGCAGGATCTTAGATCTTAGTTGCAGCATGTGGGATCTAGTTCTGTGTCCGAGGATCGAACCCGGGCCCCCTGCACTGGAAGCATGGAGTCTTAGCCGCTGACCACCAGGGAAGTCCCTGCCACATATTTTTCGATAGATGAAGAAAAACAAAAAAAGAAAAATCCTCTAGGATGCCAGCGTTTTCATGTGATGATGAGAGTGGCTCTTGAAATAGTTTAAGGCCAACAGAACCTTTAGGGTGAAGCAAGATGTAAGATGAAAGATATTATTTTGTTTGAGTTCAACTGTGCCAGAGTCAAGGCAGCCACTGGTACCCTTTGCCTCATCCTTCTGGTTGTTCAAAAGACAGCTAAGTACAAGCCCTCACAGTCTCTAATCCTATAGAACTGAGAGATTAAGGATAAAGGATGAAGTTGGTGGGGGGCTGTTTTTCTAAGTGAAGTATCCTGTCTGCTTCTATAGACCCAGAAGAAGATGTCTTGAATGATTAGATAGCTGTCAACACCCCAGGTGAGAGAGGAGGCAAGAACAACAGGACAGAAGTGTGAGGTGGGCAGAGGAGCATGGTAGGAGAGGGGTTGGGTTGGGGAGCTTGGAGGTTTGGGGAGACTCCTTGCATGGGCTCACTGTGGCCCAGGATTCAGTGGAAACCCTGAGGGAGGGTTTCTTACCTGCTGACTTAGAAAGGGAAGAAACTGAAAGAAGTCTGGTATAGCCACCCCATTCCCTGCCTGCCCCTTGCATATGGTTTATAGGTGCAAACACCCCAGAGACCAGAGATTTGCCTCTTCGATCCCCACTTGGCTCATCTGCCCAGTGCCCTAGGAATTCAACCTGACACTGTGATCCTTCCAGCAGAAAATGCTAAAGCAGAAAAATAATACAGAACATTTCCTTTAATTCCAGTTTAACTAACAGAGGAAAGAAATTACCCCAGCAGCTAATTTTGTGGCTGCAAATTTCAAAGGATACTTTTTAAGATTCAAAAGGAGAATCTCACTCACTTATCTAGGTTACTTATTTATTTATATTCCTCTTAAAGGGAAATTGCCTTCCATTGCTCCCCGGTTGTTATCACTGGGATGAGAAGCATGGTTTTATGAAGGTATTAGTCCTCCTTCTTCTCTCCCTCTCACTCCATGCTGTCTGGACAACCCTGTTCTTTCAAGAAATCACATCTTCTAGAACAGACACTGGGGTTCAGCCCTCACTGGGCAGGGGTTTAACATGGCACAGTTAGAGAATAAGGTGCTGAAACTGTGTAACACAGATTGGGACTTGAACCCACAGTCTTTTAACCTCGTCTCAGTACTTAATGGAGCTCCTTCTCCATTCTTCTCTTTCTGTTCTTGATGTTTCAACAGAGAAAGAAATCAGTGAGAGGCAAAGTGATGGGTTTGATTTATTTATAGAGAAACAGACCAAAGCCAGAATGTAGGCCATATCAGAAGGTGAGACAAGAAAGATCTCCAAATAAGGCATGGTTAGTTTTGATAGGCTGGATAATTTCATGGGGTGATTAGTGGGAGGACTATTAGAGCTATTTTGGTGAAGGGGTGGAAATTTCTAAGAGCTGGGCCACCGACCACTTTTTGAATGTTATGGTTGGCCTTGAATTGCCAGGACGCCTGTGGATATTTCACTTAGCTTGATGATGTGTTACAATGAGTCTATACTGAGGCTCAAGGTCTGGTGGAAGTTGACTTGTCCACCATCTTGGGCCTATTTAGTTCTAATCAGTTTATGTTATGTCCTCGGGCTATGTCACGCATGTAAAGTTTGTGCCCTGTCCCCTCCCCTCCAGTTTCAGTGCCAGTTACAGGCATTTGAACCCTGGCTCTGCCCATACTAAACTAAGGATAAGTGTCTTGCTTCCTTTGTGTCTTTAATTTTCTCATTTTGTCTCTTTTAGGGACTTCGATGGCTGTGCAAATCACTTAGCATAATCTCCATTGCATCATAGAGATGCAACAGTAAACATTCTACTTCTAAAACAAGTAGAAGCTAATGTTATGGTGATTTGGGGGTAGGCAGGGAATGGGGCTTAACAAGGTTTCTGGAAAGCATTCATGCTTCTTGTTTTTCCAGAACGTTTATCTTGGATCTTATCTTGGTCATAGACTCATTAGAAAAGTTGACGAAATTTCCTCAGAACAAGGAAATATGAAGGTGACACAAAATTTTGCATGCTTTTATTGATTGCTTCCTATATGCAGTGGTTCTCAACCTGTTTGACAAAGATTTTTTATTTTTGCTTTTTATGCCCCTCCCCCGACTTGATGTTAATGGTGCTTCTCATCTTGTTGATTGAGAAAATGCCTAATGACACACGGCAACTCTGAATTCTGTAATGCTTTTAAGAGATTTTGCATTCTTTAATCACAACAGCATCTATCTGGATTTGAAAGGAAAAGTTGTAAATATATCGTTGGGCCACATGATTGATTCCATCTGTATTCAATGCTTGGTACCCCTGTGGATTTCTCCATTGTTAGAAACCTCTCCAGTAGAAAGGTTTGTGGAATCCAAGACTGGAAGGAAATCAAAGGGCCATTCAATCCAACTCCATTAATTTGCATAACACAGAAGTCAAAGGAGGAAAATCAACTTTTTAAAAATCACGCAGCCAGATGATATCAGAGAGGATACAGGAATCCAGGATCCCCAACAGCCTAACAATTACCTGAAGTTGACTTTCTTTGGCAGTTCTGGGTTGGTGGAAAGTCTTGCTCTTCCACCAGTCAGTGGTCAGTAGTCTGTAAAGAGAGTGAATTGGGAAATGAAACTTGGCAAGTAACTGCAGTCTCAAAGCTGCAGAGTGATGGTATAATTTATCTTCCAAACTGGGACACGTTTGAGAGTGAAAGGGAATGCTATTAATAATTATGCCAGAGCAATAGGTATAAACCAGGACTATTCTGGGCAAGCTGGGGCAGACGGTCACCCTGCTGAAACCTGACCGATGCCAAATTCAGAGCACTTTAAAAGCCAGTCAGCAATAAGGATGACTTGCCCAAAGGAATCTGGGCTAAGTGAAAAACATTTATTGATTATGCCAAAGTCTTCGACTGTGTCTATCACAACACTGGAAAATTCTTCAAGAGATGGGGATACCAGACCACCTGAACTGCCAAGAAACCTGTATGCAGGCCAAGAAGCAACAGTCAGAACCAGACATGAAATAATAGACTGGTTCCAAATTGGGAAAAGAGTACGTCAAGGTTGTATATTGTCACCCTGCTTATTTAACTTATATGCAGAGTACATCATGCAAAAGACTGGGCTGGATGAAGCACAAGCTGGAATCGAGATTGCTGGGAGAAATATCAGTAACCTCAGATATGCAGATGATACCACCCTTAATGGCAGAAAATAAAGAGGAACTGAGGAGCCTCTTGAAGAAAGTGAAAGGGGAGAGTGAAAAAGCAGGTTTAAAACTCAACATTCAGAAAATAAAGATTATGACATCCGGTCCCATCACTTCATGGCAAATAGATGGGGAAACAATGGAAACAGAGACTTTATTTTGGGGGGCTCCAAAATCACTGCAGATGGTGACTGCAGCCATGAAATTAAAAGACACTTGCTCTTTGGTAAAAAAGCTATGACCAACCTAGATAGTATATTCAAAAGCAGAGACATTACTTTGCCAACAAAGGTCCTTCTAGTCAAAGCTAGTAGTCATGTATGGATGTGAGAGTTGGACTATAAAGAAAGCCGAACTCAGAAGAATTGATGCTTTTGAACTGTGGTGTCGGAGAAAATTCTTGAGACTCCCTTGGACTGCAAGTAGATCAAACCAGTCAATTCTAAAGGAAATAAGTTCTGAATATTCATTGGAAGGACTGATGCCAAAGCTGAAACTTCAATACTTTGGCCACCTGATGTGAAGAACTGACTCATTTGAAAAGACCCTGATGCTGGGAAAGACTGAAGGCAGAAGGAGAAGTGGACAACAGAGGATGAGATAGTTGGATGGCATCACTGACTTGATGGACATGAGTTTGAGCAAGCTCTGGAAGTTGGTGATGGACAGGGAAGCCTGGTGTGCTACAGCCCATGGGGTCACAAAGAGTTGGACATGACCGAGTGACTGAACTGAACTGTCGCCCTTCTCTCTGGCCAATTTCACATCTTGAAAGCACAGCGTGCGCGCGCACACACACACACACACACTCACACACACACACAAACTTGAAAATCTGAAAACTCACTTAGGAATCACTAGTCTCTCACTGGCCTACCCTCCACGTAGCAGCACAGACACCCCTTCTCTAGTTCTTTCCCACCATGAGTATTAGTTCCTCCCTAGTCCTTCTGCTGGGATCTTGTAGACATCTTCATGATGGCTTGAGCAATCATGTCATCAATCCTCATAGACATAATAGGAGGACTAGTGTCCTGGAAAGTGCTTGGGATGAAACCCTTACTGGATAACCTCAAGCAACCACTTCTTCTCTCCTTAGTTTCCTAATCTATGAAATTACCAGGTGGTGCTATTGGTAAAGAACCCATCTGACAATGCAAGAGACATAAGAGACATGGGTTTGATCTCTGGGTCAGGGAGATCCCCAGGAGGAGGGCATGGCAACCCATTCCAGTATTCTTGCCTGGAGAATCCCATGGACAGAGGAGCCTTGCGGGCTACAGTCCAGGGGGTCACAAAAGGTTCAGAGGAGCCTAGTCAGCGACAGTCCATGGGATCACAAAGAATCAAACGCTGACGGAAGTGACTGCACACATGCATACAGAGATGAGACTGATTCACCTGTGTTCTGTGTTAGTCAGGGAAGGCTCGTCTGTGCTGTGTAACAGATAGCCACCGATTCTAAGTGACTTAACACAGCAAAAATTCATTTCATACTCAGGCTTTAACATTAGTGGGTAGGAGGGCTCTTCTCTCTATAGCCTCCTAGGGTCCCAGGCTCCACAGAATGGAACAGGAAATTGGAATTCAAGCAAGTGCCACTAAATATGTTCACCTGAAAGTGATGTGTACATTCACATCTCATCGGCATCCGCCAGTCACAGGGCCACGCCTCAACTCATGCAGGCAGAGAAGAGCAGGCCTACCATGTGTCCAAGAATTGGGGAATCAGAGTATTCATAAATGCTCCCATGGCTATTCACCCCACCCTCAACTTATTTCTAATTTAAAATTTTACAATGAAAGTGTCATTTTCTTCCTCCCTATCCCCACCCTCAAATGAACTCTAATGGAGAATACGACATAAAGTGGGTCGAACTGAAGCTGATCTGGTTGAAATGGAAGTTGGTGACTTAGACCGTCATACTTTGGTAGCAATGTGATTTGTTTTAGGAAGATCATTTGATAATTTTGAAGATGACAGATTGAGTTTGGAGATACAGGGAAGACCAGTTAAGTGGCTATTTAGAATTTTCTAGGCAGGGAAAATGATGGAGAAGGCAATGACACCCCACTCCAGTACTCTTGCCTGGAAAATCCCATGGATGGAGGAGCCTGGTGGGCTGCAGTCCATGGGGTCGATAAGAGTTTTGGACACGACTGAGCGACTTCACTTTCACTTCTCACTTTCATGCATTGGAGAAGGAAATGGCAACCCATGAAAGCTGTACAGAGGATAGAATGGGAGGGTTCTATTTGTTATATATGTTGCATAAAAATTACCCTGAAATGAGTGGCTTGGAACAATACATGTAAAGATAGCATCTCACAGTTTTTAGGGGTCAGGAGGTGGTTGAACTAGGTCTTTTACATCAGAGTCTCTCACAGGCTGTAGTTTAGATGTCAACCAGGCTACTGTCATCTTGAAGTTCAGCTGGGGTGAGATCCCCTTTCAAGGTCTCTTGGTGGTTGATGGCAAGATTCAATTCCTCCTGAGCTATTGGACTGGGGAACCGCCCTTCTTTGCTGGCTGTTGTCTGGAGATCACCCTCAGTTCCTTACCCCTACTTCTCTCCAACAGAAGACCGAGGGAGACAGGATGTGCGAACAAGGTGCAAGTCATAGTCTTTCAAAGCCTAATGACAGAAGTACATTGTATCCCCTTTGGCATATTCTGCTGGTTAGAAATCTTGAGGTCCAGTTCACACTCAAGGGGTTTGGATTACAAAAGGATGTTGAACACAGGAGGCAGGGAATCATGGGATCCAGGTTACAAGCTGCCTGTTATAGGGGGATTTGGGAGAAGTTGAGAAGCCTGAACCTCCCTGAAGGAGAGTAATGAGGTATGGGTTACAGAGATGAAGAAGGAGCAAGTGATGCCTTCAGAACTTTGGTTTGGATAAGAATGATGCCATTATTTGAAATGGGCAAAGCAGAATCAGGCTTGGGCATTAAATGCCAACCTGGGCAGAGGTCAGGCTGGGTCCCTAGATTCTCAGAAACCCAGTAAAAAGAGTTTCTTAACTCCCGACTGGGCACCCACCCACATCCATCCTGCTCTATTCTCTGTTACTCCTTGCTCTCCCTTCAAACTTGAGCAGACTAAAGGAATTCGGGGTGAAATTTATAGCAAGTAGAGGTGATTGAAGTGGCTTTAATGTTCCAGTCTTTTCTATGTAAATTATCAGGCTCTGACTCTTGCTTGGGCACCCCCCCCCCCCCCCATTTTCAGTTAGAACTGAGCAAGGAAAGGGCTCACGGAGTGGGATTTGCATGAGGCTTTAAGAGAAAATGAGAGAGACACAAGGGTTATACGGTCAAATCTGCCAGGCTTGGCTCTCTTCGAGACATAGGCAAGTGGCTTATTTAACTTTTTTTTCGTGTGTGTGTAAATTTCCTAAAAGGTTGACCCAAATGAGTTATTACCAAATCTGATAGCCCAGGACAATGGAATAATCCTTTTTAATAGGATTACAGGCTATGCTAAAAGAGGCTGGCGGCTTTTAGACTCCGCATTGTAACATGTGCTTCAAGAAAGCAGAGGAACACTGAGACAGAAAGCAGGTTTCCTTTGTGCTTTCACACCCTCTAAACGATTCCTGTTTCCAGCTCACTGTATCCTTGGCTACCCAAACAGAGCACATCTGGGATCCTCTTCTGGAATTGTCTCTAGTCCTGGGTCCTTGGGTTTCTCTGGGCCATTGTGAAAGGTGACATTGAACTAATGGATCCCTCAAGGTCAATCATGGGCTAGTGGGAAAGAATCTGCCTGCAATGAATGGGACACAAGAGACACGGTTTCTGTCACTGGGTTGGGAAGATCCCCTGGAGGAGGAAAGGGCAACCCACTCCAGCACTCTTGTATGGAGACTCCCATGGACAGAGGAGCGTGGCAGGCTACAGTTCATGGGGTCGCAAATGTCATGACTGAGCAACTGAAAGTCAATTGCAGTAACATGAACCTGATTTCTTCAGTCTATCTTTATTCAAGTTCTCTTCCAGTCTCTTATCATTTCAGGTTCTTCATTCTGTGGGATATCAGGAACAGACTGTAGACCCAATTCCAGAAGTCTCAAGATGAGGCATTGTGTTTTGGACAAGGGCTTTACATCGGACTGATGACCCCAGGCTTGGGTGTTTAATGATAATTCTCTGCAGCCTTTGGAGAAGGGATGTGTAAAGGGTTCCCCTAGCTCAAAACACCCGTGTGAATGCTTCTCTTAGGTTTGAAGAGAGAGACATGCAGGAGAACCTGACGGCAATACTGAAGCAGCTTCCTTCTAGAATAACATGTTCTGCAAACGGCAAGACTGATCAAGAAGGGAAAAAAATTAAATTCCATCCTCACAAAGGCAGATGAGACACATGTCAGATCAGTAGCAAACATTAATTAAGAAAATATTCTAAAAAAGTGACCATAGTCACAATGAGTGAATTAAAAAATATTTAGTCAAAATTTCATCCAGTTATAGAAACACAAAGAGGCTATTTTATTAATCACCAGTCTAAATGTTTTGTAAGTGTTTTTAATACATTTTTAAAATTCTCAGTCAAGCACTTCGTCTATCTATCCAGTCCATTAGGATACAATCTACTTGTTTGAAGGTTTTTTGTTGTTTTGTTTTGTAGGTTGTTGTTTGGTCGCTTAGAGGTGTCTGATGTTCGCGACCATAGGAATGGCAGCACTCCAGGCTTTTCTGTCCTTCATTATCTCCTGAAGCTTGTTCAGACTTACCACTGAGCTGATGACGTCATCCAACCATCTCATCCTCAGCTTCCCCCTTCTCCTCTGCCTTCAATCTTTCCCAACATCAGGGTCTTTTCCAATGGGTCGGCTCCTCACATCAGGTGGCCAAAATATTGGAGCTTCAGCTTCAACATCAGTCCTTCCAGTGACTATTCAGGGTTGATATTTTGTACATGGACCTCACTTACATTGAAGACTTCTCTCATTTGCTGTTGTCTGGCTTACATGTTAGGTTTTCTGGCCTTGTCCTGAGTGTGGAACTCAGACTGCTTTGCCCGCCATGACTCAAGATCAAAGATGGAAGGAGATAGTGAGATTGTAAGTGGAATCCGAGGCTGGTGGCAGGCATGGTTTGGGGAACACAGTCAACCAATTAACCAATGAGCTCTTATGATTAAGTACTTGCTGTGTGCATAGGGATACAGAAGAAGCCAGAACCAGTATATACCTGAACCTCAACTGACTTTTAGAGAAGGCAGTATTGGTGATCAACCCCCGAAGAGCAGGAATTTTGCCTGTGTTATTTGTGGCTATAAATCCAGTGCCTTGAATGATACATAGATTAAAGAAAAAAGTTATTCAAAAGATGAAATGCAAAACGATAAGAATGTAAAAAGTGTTCAGAAAAAGGAGACAATTGGTTTGGGTTCAGTAGATAGAGCATGCCCAGCACATCCATCCCTGTTTCTGGAGTCGTCCTGATTCCTGCTCACCATGGATGTGTCCTCCCTGCTTTTGTTTGTCTACCAAATTCATCCAGCACTTCAAACATCCTTTGGCACTTTATCCAAGTTATTTTCTTTGATCCTGAAGCCCAAAGAGATTGCCTGCTCCTTCAAACTCTCATAAAGCATTTATGAGGCCTTTGTTGTACACTTCATGTGGGAAGGTGGCAAAAAATGAGCCAAGGTCTTTTTGAAAGCACCTCATTTAATCTATAAAATAAACCCAGGAACAAATTATATTATTTTCTCTTTTTTTTTTTCTCAACAGTGGTGACTACCAGCACAAGGCTAAAAAATTTATTGAAGACCCCAGGGCTGTTTAGACAGGGATCTGGAATGATGTTCATGTCTTCCGAGCTTCAATCCCATCTCACTTGCAGCCGGTCATGCTGCTTTCTCCCTTTTTCTCATTTATCCCTACAATGCTTCCCCTGGTATAGGCTTGGTTGACTCACATCTTGCCTCGTAAGTAGATTTCGGACTTGAGAAGGACCGTGAGCTTTATGTGACCCATTCTGGATGTTGGTTACTTTTCACAAGACAGTTACTCAAACTTGTCTGCTAGATCAATATCGAATGACAGGAATTCCCTGATGGTCCATTGCCTAAGAATCCACACTCCCAATGCAAGGGACCTGGGTTCAATCCCTGGTCAGGGAGCTAGATGCCACATGCTTCAACTAAGACCCAGCACAATGTAAGTAAGTAAGTAAATACATATTTTAAAGAACAATGAATGAGATCAATCACATGTCCACAAAGTCTGTGTATGAGCCCCGATTGGACGACTTCCCTGCTTCCATTGTCCAAATGAGGTCCCCCACTTCCTCCCCTTCTTGCCAATCATACCAGTTTGAGCTGGAAAGGCATGGGACTTCATAAAGCTAGGGCTTCAAGTATGACAGACTCACTCTGTTTAATAAGCCCACTGTTATATATATTTTAGAATTCCAAACTTAAATCCAACATATATTTGCTGAGCACTGTCGGCAGAGATATGAAAAGATTAAACGAGAGGGTGAGAGGAAATGAAAAAGAAGATTCTGTGACTTCCTGGAAGATGGGAAGGGGATAAAAGTGACTCAGAAATAAGGCTGGGTCAGAAGGCTCCTGGAGACCAATTTAGCACTGGGACCCATGTTTCCTGGGCTCCAGACCATGTTACGTGGGAAGCTGTCAGTGCAGAAGCTGATATAGGCTTGCTGGGGTTCCCACCCAGTGGCCTGAACTTCCTCTTGCCTAGGAGGTGCATTTAGGCACGTTTGAGAAACAGCCTGTCAGTGGCCACAGGGCAGATGACAGCGCCTGAACTGGTGAAGTCGACCTTCAGGTCTTAGCCTCGTTGGGGCTGTGCCCGGACCATGAGGCTCTAGCTATAGAATGTAACTCTGCCCCTTTAACAGCCCAAAAGGTGAGCCCAAGAGTTGATTTAGATGAACATCACATTCATTTTCACAGGTGGCACAGTGGTAAAGAATCCTCCTGCCAATGCAGGAGATGCACAAAATGCAGGTTTGATCCCTGGGTCAGGAAGATCCCCTGCAGGAGGATATGGCAACCCACTCCAGTATTCTTGCCCGGAAAATCCCATGGACAGAGGAGCCAGGTGGGCTACAGTCCACAGGGCAGCAAAGAGTCGGACACGAGTAAGCACACACACACACATATTCCTTGATTCTGTCCTTGTACAGACTCAGTGGGTCTCCAGGTGGACAGTGGGCCAGATGTCCAAAACATCCATTCTTGGTTTGTTTTGGCTTTTGCTTCAAATTTCAGTGTTGTCGCTTTGGTTTCTGTGTGATTTCTAATCCACTCTGTCCTTCCCCCATGGTTGACTTGGTCTCCTGGTTGGAAGAGTCACTCTTTGACCTTCTAGCCATGTTTTCTTGTTATACTTCAGCTCTGGACTCCAAACCATGGGCTCAGCCTAAGCTTTTGTGTTTTGGGAACGAAGCCAGCAGGGGACTTCCCTGGTGGTCCAGTGGCTAAGACTCCTTGCTCCCAAGGCAGGGGACCATGGGTTCAATTCCTGGTCAAGGAACTAGATCCCACATGCCGCAACTAAGACCTGACACAGCCAAATAATAAATAAAAATAAACAAATATTAAAACGAAGAAATAAATCCTAGTGGTCCTGTTCCAGATCAGTTGCAGCTTCTGTAATTACAGCCTCTTTCTAAATCTCCCTTCCTGGGTGCCCACAAACCTTTGTGAGCCAGGCCAACCTCCCCTCCAGCCCAGCTTGCTGCCAAGCCCACTCTGCCCTTGAACTGTTTTGCTTGGGTCATCAAGAAAGAAACCTTTGGTGCATTTCAGTTCTCTAAGTCAAGTTTGCCGAGATGCTGCCGGGCTCCTCCTTGGTGATGATTTATGCATGGTAAGTGGAAAAGCATGCTGTTTTCATTCCTTTTAAAACCAAGTAATGACCTGGGGGGAGAACATTATATCTATATCTGTGTCAGTTCCTTCCCCTGTATATGTGTCTCTTTCTATATCTAAATCTGTGTAGCTGCATCTATATTTGTATGGGTAGGGATCCGGTGACGTGAATTTAGGAGTCCAGCAGAGCCTTGCCCCAGCATTGTCTATAATTTATATTTGACCTAGTAGAAGTTGACACTTATTTGCAATGCAAAGATGCAGAGTTGCATCATACCCTTCAAGAAAGATCTGTGTAAATAGAGGCCAAGCCCTTCAAGTGAAGTAAAAATATAGGATGTTTGTCTTTGTGCTACAGAGATGAAGATATTCAAATCGCCTCAGGATAATTCTCACTGGGAAAATGAGAAGAGCCACTAACGGAATGACCTTGGGCATGTCCTTCAAGCATTTAGGACCTCAGATTCTTCAACAGGGAAAAAACAAAAAGATTTAGACCAGATGACCTCTAAGGGAAACCTATGACAAAGAAGCTTCTGATTTTTGGCTGGCATTTAAAAAAATATATTTATTTTTATTTGAAGGATAATTGCTTTACAATATGCTGTTGGTTTTAGCCATACATCAACATGAATCCGCCATAGGTATACATATTTGTCCTCCCTCTTGAACTTCCCTCCTGCCTCCTACCCCGTGACTGGTGTTTTTTGATAAGTCATTTTTAGTCCAGATCTAGTCTTACAGATTCTGCTTTGGAAATTACAACTGCAGGTTGAAGAACAGGGTCTTCTGGTTCTGGGTTGTGTGACGGTCAAGGTCTAGCTAGGAAACCCACGCAAGGTGGTTTAACAAAGGAGTGTTGATACAAGGAACCAGTGTGTTGGAAGCACTGCAGAGCCAAATGGGGTGGTGAGGAAATCCCCAAATTGGCAATAGCAGGGATTCACCACCATCTTTGGGCTGCAAGCACCGAGCGCGGTGGGGGTTTTGCCCGAGCACAAGATCCAGGGCTTCCAGGGGGAGATGGGACCACTGAGTGAGTGACACGCTGGCAAGAGCTGAGGGCACTTCAGGACAGAGTTGCTGCCACCAGTGCCACTCAAAGCCAAGGAGAGAGAAGTAGAAAGGGTCTGGCTGCTTTTTGCCTCTCAGTCGCCAGTTGATCTCGGATACTCATAGAAGCCAGACCTTGAGGGAGTCTGGGATGCATTGTTTGCAGGATCCCTGGGGCTTCTTAGGTGGCACCATGGTAAAAGAATCTGCCTGCCATTGCAGGAGATGCGAGAGTTGCGAGTTAGATCCCTGGGTCAGGGAGATCTCCTGGAGTAGGAAATGGCAACTCACTCTAGTATTTTTGCCTGGGAAATCACATGGACATAGGAGCCTGGTAGGTCACAGTCTATGGGGTGGCAAAGAGTTGGACACAACTAAGCGAATGAGCGGAGAAGGCAATGGCACCCCACTCCAGTACTCTTGCCTGGAAAATCCCATGGATGGAGGAGTCTGGCAGGCTGCAGTCCATGGGGTTGAGAAGAGTCAGACATGACTGAGCGACTTCACTTTCACTTTCCACTTTCATGCATTGGAGAAGGAAATGGCAACCCACTCCAGTGTTCTTGCCTGGAGAATCCCAGGGACGGCGGAGCCTGGTGGGCTGCCGTCCATGGGGTCGCACAGAGTCGGACACGACTGAAGTGACTTAGCAGCAGCAGCAGCAGCAGTCACGTACTGTGTTTGGTTTTTGGTAAGCGACTGAGCATGCACAAGCAAAGGTGGGGGGAGGATGGGGCCTAGGGAGGCAAGCAGTTGACTGATACAGGCAAGGATGCTATGCTATGCTAAGTCGCTTCAGTCGTGTCCGACTCTGTGCGACCCCATAGACGGCAGCCCACCAGGCTCCCCCGTCCCTGGGATTCTCCAGGCAAGAACACTGGAGTGGGTTGCCATTTCCTTCTCCAATGCATGAAAGTGAAAAGTGAAAGTGAAGTCGCTCAGTCATGTCCGACTCTAGCGACCCCATGGACTGCAGCCTACCAGGCTCCTCTGTCCATGGGATTTTCCAAGCAAGAGTACTGGAATGGGGTGCCATTGCCTTCTCTGACAGGCAAGGAGGGATGCACATAAATATACAGTTGTGTATTATACTTACACACACACACACACACACGGCTGAGCCAGGTGTTCGTTGCAGCATGCTGGATCTTTCGTTTTGGCAGGCGAACTCTTAGTTGCAGCATATGGAATCAGGTTTCCCGACCAGGGATCAAATCTGGGCCCTCTGCATTGGAAGTGTGAAGTCTTAGCCACTGGACCACCAGGGAAGTCCCAGAAGCTCCTTTTAAAGCATTGAAGACTGCCGTCCTAGCCTGGCTTTCCAGTGACCTGGCTGCCTGAGATGAGGCTCAGAGATGGAAAGATGTTTCTAAGGCCTTTCCAACCCCTATCACTCACATTCAGATTGCTCTGAGAAACAACTTCTAGATTCTCAAACAATTTTGTGATATTTTCTATCAGTAATTACAAGTTCTGATTACTTGCCCTGCGCTGAGCAGTCTATAGGTGATATCTCTTTCTATCCTTTGACTAATCTGCTTGAAAGATATAAACACCCCTGTTTTATAGGTGAGGAAAAAAGGTCAGCGAGAAGGAGTCTTGCGCCCAAGGGCTCCGGCTGGCTGCGTAGGAGGCAGGATTGAACCCAGGGCATTGTGTCTCTAAAGGTCCCTGTCAAACAGCAGCAAGGTCAAGTCTAGTGGAACTCACTGTTTTATAAGGACCGTCAGTTTGATTTCTGGAAACGAAAGCTTTAAAATGACAAGAAGCTGTGGCAACAGCAAACTCTCAGGCAGGGAATAGCCACAGGGCTTCCAACCTTCTGAGAGGCATTGACTAGGAGGACAGCTCCCCTCCCTGCCAGCCTCTCCCATCCTGGGGTCTTCAAGGCTTCTTTTACCCACCCTCCCATTAAAAATTTTTTTAAACTTTTAATTTTATATTGGAGTATAGCTGATTAACAGTGCTGTGATTGTTAGTTTCCGGTGGACAACAGAAAGACTCAGTCATACATATACATGTATCCATTCTCCCCTAAACTCCCCTCCCATCCCGGCTGCCACATCACTGAGCAGAGTTCCCTGTGCTAGACAGTAGGTCCTTGTTGGTTATCCACTTTAAAAATAGCAGTGTGTACATGTCCATCTCAAATTCCCTGTCTCTTGGGGGCTTCAGGGCTTCTAATTCTTCCTGGCAGCTTTGTTGGACTCATGCACTTCTTGGTCCCTATAACCAGATTTTTTTTATTTACAAAATCACACTCGGTTTGTGAATGTGGCTGTGAAAAGTAGGATATTACAGATGCTATTTGAAAGCAGTTGCTGAGTAAGGCCATTACAGCCCAGAGTAAAAATGAGGTGGGGGAGATAAGTGGATTGTTTTTCTCCTTCTGAAGAGACAAAAGGCTGGTGGCAACGTCAGGAAAGAACAGTAGTTTCAAGCCATCAGGGTAAAGCAGGGTCCAGATGGAAGTGGAATATTACTGAGTGGGAGACACACAGCAGACAGATGAGTCCCAGCAGCTGGTGGTTCAAGAGATGAAGACAAGAGGCAAGTGGACAGCTGCCTGGAATTTGAAAAACCCAGGCTCCATGGGCACCTGCCCGCTTCACGCCACAACATAAACTTGTTGGGATGAAGATGATGGCAATACGGATCAGGGCTGAGCTTGGAGGAAGCATCCACACATATTTGGGAAGACTTGGGAAGCGTTCAGGAATTTGACCAGGGTTCAAAGCTTATGCATAGGCTTCCCCTGGTAGCTCAGAGGTAAATAATGTGCCTGTAATGCAGGAGCCACAGGAGTCATGGGTTCGATCTTTGAGTTAGGAAGATGCCCTGGAGGAGGGCATGGCAATCCACACCAGTATTCTTGCTTGAAGAATCCCATGGACAGAGGAGCCTGGCTGGCTACAGTCCATAGGGTCGCAAAGAATCAGACACGACTGAAGTGACTCAGCGTGTACACGTGCAACGCTTATGCGTAGGGCCCCTATAAAGAGGATGCTTTACCTCCCTCATTCTTTTTAAAATTGATTAATGGTGTTAATAATACTTATCTAATAGGGTAGAGGTGAGGATTAAGTGAGGTAACTGACAGAAAATTGCTATATTAATTGATCAGAAACTTTGAACGGTTATTGCTGAATGTCTCCTCTGTGTGCTCAGCTGCTAAGTCATATCCAACTCTCTGGGATTCTGTGGCCTGTCCATGGGATTTCCCAGGCAAGAATGCTGGAGTGGGTTGCCATTTTCTCCTCCAGGGGATCTTCCCGACCCAGAAACTGAAGCTGAGTCTCCTGTGTCTCCTGCATTGGCAGGTAGATTGTTTACTACTGAGTCATGTGGGAAGCCTCATGTCTCCTCTGCATGGGCCCTAAAATCACATCTCTTAAAGGTGTTTAGAATGTGAGGGATGACATATTTTCCCCTGCCAGTCAGACCCAAACCAGCCCTTGATTCAATTTTACAGGAAATGTAACCAAGCAAGAGGATGCCCCCAGATGCATTGGTGAGCCCATAGTAGCTGGGGACAAGAAGACCAGGGGCATGAAAGACCATATGTAGTACATCATTTAGGGCCATGTGTAGGATGTCAGAGTAGAGAGCTTTGTGGGATTAAAATTGCTGCTGCTGCTGCTGCTAAGTTGCTTCAGTCATGTCCGACTCTGTGCGACCCCATAGATGGCAGCCCACCAGGCTCCCCTGTCCCTGGGATTCTCCAGGCAAGAACACTGGAGTGGGTTGCCATTTCCTTCTCCAATGCATGAAAGTGAAAAGTGAAAGTGAAGTCGCTCAGTCATGTCCGACTCTAGTGACCCCATGGACTGCAGCCTACCAGGCTCCTCTGTCTATGGGATTTTCTAGGCAAAAGTACTGGAGTGGGGTGCCATTGGGCACAGTTATTACCAATTCTTAGGCATTTAGGAAAGGTAGACTCCAGTACAATCAAAAAGAAGACTTACTAATAATTTGAGTTATCTGATGGTTGGACAGAGTGCCTTGTGAGGTAGTGAGTTCCCCATCATTGGGGGTATGCAAACTGAGGTTGAATATTATGGCAGAGAGACTAGGCACTAAGAGTTCTGGATGGTGCTGGGGACCTCTCAACAGCATCTTACTGTGATTTTTGGGGGACTCTGCCTCAAAATGACTTGCTTCTCAGTAAAGATTCACTTTGATGGTAGGAAGTGACCCAGATAAAGAGGGACCCCCAAAGAGGGTCTGACTCCCTGGTGGCTCAGTGGTAAAGAATCCGCCTGCCAGTGCAGGAGACACGGGTTTGATCCCTGGTATGGGAAGATCCCACATGCCTCGGAGCAACCAAGCCTGTGCGCCGCAACCGTGAGCCTGTGCTCTAGAACCTGGGAGCCTCAACTAGTGAGCCCACACGTGGCAGCTACTGAAGCCCACGCACCTAGAGCCCATGGCAGCATCAAGAGAAGCCACTGCGATGAGAAGCCCGTGAGCTTTGCGTGGTTCCAGTACATGGGGTGTGGGTTCAAACTCTGGTGGGAGAGCTGAGATCCCACGTGCCTCATGGCCAAAAAAGCTAAACATAAAACAGAAGTTTTGTCTAGAACCACACCTAGAGAGTAGCCTCTGCTTGCAACTAGAGAGAAGCCTGTGAAGCAATCAAGACCCAGCACAGCCAAATAAACAAATTTTAAAAAAGAAAAAAAAAAGCCACCTAGAGCTCTTGACTTCGAGGCAAAGCTAGTGACAGGGGCGTCCTTGGCTTCTGGGACTAGTGAGAGCTTTCCAAGCTTTTTGATGCAACACACCTACCCCCCCACCCCACACCCTGCAGTGGTTTTGATGTCTATCATAGCTTATCCTTACAAACATCCTACGAAATAGAGTAGGCAGATAGTCATATTCCCATCTAACAAGTGGTCAACCAAGGAAGAAAAAACAAAATGTATGACTTCACAAACTGCAGGTTGGGACTGGGTGGGATCTGAGGAGATCGGTTGTGCCAAACCTCCATTCTACAGATGGGAAAACTGAGGCCCTGAGATGCAGCCCCTTGCCCAAATTCACATTGGGTCAAATCATTCTTTGCACAATATCCCACAGTTATCACTGTAGATTTGTGGGATGGATCTGATACGTCTCTCACTGGGAGAGAAGAGATTGTGGATCAAGAAGAGATTGTGGGGGACTTCCCTGGTGATCCACTGGTTAGGACTTGGCCTAGGGTGCGGTTCAAACCCTGGTGGGAGACCTAAGATCCCACATGCCTCGCAGCCAAAAAACTAAACATAAAACAGAAGCAATATTGTAACAAATTCAAAAAAGTCTTTAAATATGGTCCACTTGAAAAAAAAGATTGTGAACCCTTGTTCTCTGACTGATGGGAAAGTGTTTTGAGCCTTTGTGGGAAAAGATTCCAGATAAATGGAGAATTTCTGGAATCCAGAAGAATTAGAGGTCTGATGGAGAAGCAACCACAGAGGACTAGGGTGATTCCTGGCCAGGTCAAAGATGCTCTCCTGTACTCTGGAGAACTAGAGGTAGAAACCTTGGAGGAAGCCTGGAGCAGCAGAGGGGTAATGCAGGCAGCGGCGAAGCAGCTGACTGGGGACAGTCTGCCACTCGACACAGCGTTATCGATGTAATTACACAAAGGACAAGTTTTCTATTTGAAAAAAGAGCCAGAGTACAGGAGGCAGCTCCCGCCAAAACAACAGCCGTGTTGGCAGCACCAGTCACTCCTGCTGCTGCTGTTGGTGTCCAGGCATCCTGGCATGAGCTGGCTTTATGGATCCCAGCTGGGCAGAATGAATGAGAAGCCTGCCCCTCTACTGACCCCAGGGAAGTACACAAGAGGTAGGTTTTCTTTAATCACTTTCCAGCCTGATCAGAAAGCGAGACAGAGACAGCTCAGAGGTTTAGAGGACCTGGCAAGATGGTAAAATGAACAAGGCAGTATTTTTATCCTGAGACTGTGATATGAAGGAGACAAAAAGATGTTTTATATATACATGTATTTTTGGTCATGCTGAGTGGCACGCGTGTGTGCTAAGTTGCTTCAGCTGTGTCCAACTCTTTATGACCCTGTGGACTTTAGCTTCCAGGCTCCTCTGTCCATGAGATTCTCCAAGGCAAGAATGCTGGAGTAGGCTGCCATTCCCTTCTTCAGGGGATTTTTCCAACTCAGAGATCAAACCCGGGTCTCCTGCATTGCAGGCAGATTCTTTACCATCTGAGCCATCAGGGAAGCCCTATTAATATATGACACGCAAAATATTTTTCAGAGTGTGTACACAGTGTGTAAGCATAATAAAAGATGTAAAACTATGTTATCTAAGTTTCCTTCTATCAAGTGAATGTAATTCAGTTCACAGAACTTCAGCATGTATTAAGAACCCAACGTGTGTAAATCATCTTGCTTTGTCCTGTATAACAGTCCCGGTGGAAACAAGTACACAAACTAGAAGGGCTTGGTCCTTCTCTTGAGAGGCTGAACACTCAGTGGAGGATGTGAGGGGGGTGTGTAGACACATTCATAGGTGACCATCACAGGAGGCAGAAGGTAGACTTAGGCATAATAGCCATATACACCAAAAAGTATGGGAGAGGCGAGGAAGAGAATCCGAAATGGTGGGATGAGGAAGACTGGATGGACAGGGAGTTACCTGAACTGGCTTTGAAGGCTGCGTATAATAAAGTGCAGGCTCACAGCTGGAAAGTTACCTGGGCAACGAGAAGGGGCGGGGCCACAGCCCAAGGTGCGTGCAGCCTGTGCTTCTGGGGGGCGGGGTGGGGAGAGTGGAAGGGCGGGAAGGAAAGAGGAACCTTTCCTGCATCTCCAGTCTCTCCCTCAACACCGTGGTGGCTTCTCTCCAGCTCTCCTGACCACGTGTAAGCGTTGAGGTTGAGGGCTTGCTGCTGCCCTGAGGCATTTGAGACCTAACCAGGTCTCAAATGAGATTCTGGCTGAGGCCCTGAACTTTGGGTTTTGTACCCTGTCTCTTTCGACCCTTTGACTCCAGGACTCAGTTTCCTCTCCTGCCACCCACACCTCGTAGTACCTGTTGCAGTCATTACATACATTAAACACAAGCACACACATTAAAAAAAAAAAAAAAAAAGAAAGAAGTGAAGCATAAATATTACTTCTCTTTGAGAAGACCAAACATGCATGTGTGAATTGTGTCCCAAAGAACCATCGTTCCCAGTTAGAATTTAGGCTTCTTTTCTACTAAAAGGGGAAGCGATGATGTGTTTGGTTGCTGCAAACTTCTTGGTACCAGAATCACTTGTTCTCTGTGTAAATCTAGTCACAATGTTCCTATCAACCTCCGGCAAGACAAACGGTATTCTCTGTTTTGCAACTTTGTATGTCTGTAAGAACGGAGAAGTGTTATACCCTCAAAGGTCAGAGCCTAGGGAATGGGCTCTCTTGTATTTCAGGGTACAGGCAACATTCTTAACTTTCAGCGAAAGCAATAGACAAGATGGTTAAAGTAAAATAAACAGATTCAGTATGGAGTCAGGTTTATTCTTCTCTATCACAAAACTCTCGCAGAGTGCACTGAACCAGCAGCGAAGCTGGGCCAGGGTATTATCAGGAAGGTACCCCAGGCTCTTTATTGCTCACCTAGGAATTTTCTTTGCTGTATGTTGAGGATCTACCTTTCAGTTTACAGAGAAGCCATTCAGGAGGTGCAGTTATTTGCAAAATTAATTTTGAGCACTTGAACTTTTTGCCAAGGATGATATACATGGGGAGGTTGTTTTTTTTCTCTTGTGATGTTTTGGGGACAATTTGTAATGGATGAGCATTTTATTAAAAAGGGAGCAGTTACTTTTCTCTCATCCACAAACTCTGCATAGGTAGCAAAATGTAACTCCGGTCTGATATGCAAACACGGCAGATATCTTGCTCTAGAATTCCATACACGTCAAGCTCATCTCATGAATTGTCCTTACTAACTCTGAAACAGGGAATAAAGAGGATCTCAAACTGCCTCCTGGATCCTGTCCAAGATATTTCAAATATTTGATATGACATAATACAAATGGAGTGTTTTATTCCCCCAGAGGTCAGAGAAGGGAAGTTCCTGACCGTATAATTATATTCTGACCTCCTGAAATTTACCCTGCTGAAATTTACCCTCTTGAAATTTTCTTGTACTGTACGTGGGTAATGCCTTGCTTTCCCTTCTGAGTGGGAGCCTTGTGCTGGATGGAAGAGAAAAGGAGATTTCTCATTTTATCCACACACCACTGGCCAAGGTAGATAGTTTCTACTCTAACAATGGTGGTCCTCTGTGTCTTTTGAGGATTTAGGGCAGCTTCTGTATCTGCTGTTAAATGAATGTAACCAATGGTAATGGAGCAAACAATAACACCCCAGTGATAAAAGAGCAGTCTTGCATGCCTGAAACACAGGCTGTGAATCAGGACCCCAATGTACATGTCGCCGGCCCAACTTGTTCAGATGTAACCGTTGCAATTTCTAGAGTCAAATACCAACTGGGCTGGAAAAAAAACGAGAGAGGTGGAATTCAGTTAAGTAAAGGGTTAATTGCTCTTGCATTTGCCTGAATAGATCTTGTTCTTAAAATAACTGCACAGTTGAGTTTGAATTGTATTCTTGTGTGTGTTTGGTTTTGTTTACATTTGTGGACTTTTTTTTTTCAAGTAGGGCTTTCAAAGGGTAATTTATGTCTGTAATTGCATCCTTAACAAAACTGCTTAAATCGCCAATTAAAACAAACATTTCAAAAATAGGTAAAGTGAAAAATAGGTTGTTTTCATTACCACCTCAGATCGTTTCAGTGAATACACCTATGGCCTCCTTAAGGCAGACTTACTCTTCCAGGTGGATGAAGAGTCCACAGAAACAGAAAGCGCAGACACACAGAACCCCATCCAGCCATGGTTTTGGAGTCCACAAATTCTTCACTTTAGAGGGCTCATTTTTTAGGAGACTATTTCTCTGATGTTTTTAAGTTTGTAATATGCTCATATATACAAGACATTTTAAGAATAAAGTTGCCTTCCCTTAACTTCTCTAATCAGATTCCCCTTCATAGGGGAAACGACTGTGGTCAATTTAAAGACTATTCTTCCAAACTTTAACAGATGTATAAATATTAAATCTGTTGAACTGTACCTATTGCACAACTTGCTTTTTTTAATTTAATGATATAGGTAGGAGTTCTTTCCATGACAAAACAGGTAAGGCTTACCTCCTTTAAAAACATTGAGTTCCATGATATAAATAAGACCCTAGCTTATCATGTCATTTTCTTACTGATGACACAGATGATCTTTTAAACTTTTTCCTACTATAATTATGCAATACAAATCCTTGCCTCTGCCAGTTTGCATTGATGACAAGCATTTTTCTATGTTAGGTACCTAGAAGTGAAATTTCTGGGTTGAAGGATATGCATATTTTAAATTTTAATAGAAGCTGCCAAACTCATCTCTAAAAATGTTGTACCAATTTACACTTCCATCAACAGTATTTGAGGACCTGTTTCTGTACACCTGAGCCAATACTTGCTATTATTCCTATTTTAATATTTTATAAACTGATGAGCGAAAGTGATATTTCATTGTTCTTTTAACTTGCTTTTTAACTTGGTTACTGATGAGAGTGAGCAGCTTTGCATTTGCCACAATCTTTCTGAAGCTGAATTTTTAAATTATATTTTATTTTACTAAATGAGTGCAAGTCCATAGTATAAAAAGGCAAATAATGCTAAAAGAGCTATAACAAAAAGAAAATATCAGCCCTCTGGTTCCCTTTTTCTCTTGTTTCTCCCTGCAAAGACAAAACCTTTCAAATCTTATGATTACTTCTGCTGCTTTTTGCGTCCATATTTCTAACTAATGTGCATGTATTGCTGTCTTTTGATTCTTCATTTTTACCCATTATTCAATTTTACTTCCGAGACCAGTTTTCTAGCCTAAATTTATTCTCCTTTTCTTGCTTAGCATTTAGTTCAGTTCAGTTCAGTCGCTCAGTCGTGTCCGACTCTTTGCGACCCCATGAATCGCAGCACGCCAGGCCTCCCTGTCCATCACCAACTCCCGGAGTTCACTCAAACTCACATCCATCGAGTCGGTGATGCCATCCAGCCATCTCATCCTCTGTTGTCCCCTTCTCCTCCTGCCCCCAATCCCTCCCAGCATCAGAGTCTTTTCCAATGAGTCAACTCTTCGCATGAGGTGGCCAAAGGACTGGAGTTTCAGCTTTAGCATCATTCCTTCCAATGAACACCCAGGGCTGATCTCCTTCAGAATGGACTGGTTGGATCTCCTTGCAGTCCAAGGGACTCTCAAGAGTCTTCTCCAACACCACAGTTCAAAAGCATCAATTCTTTGGCGCTCAGCTTTCTTCACAGTCCAACTCTCACATACATACGTGACCACTGGAAAAACCAGAGCCTTGACTAGATGGACCTTTGTTGGCAAAGTAATGTCTCTGCATTAGGCACTATATAATAGGGGCTGGTGTTTCCAGGTAAAGAACCAGCCTTTCCTGCTTCCCTTATAGGGTAGTTGATGATTTGCATGTGGCAATCATTTAAGGGGAAGTAAGTAAGTAAGGAGATCCAACCAGTCCATTCTAAAGGAGATTGGTCCTGGGTGTCCTTTGGAAGGAATGATGCTAAAGCTGAACCTCCAGTACTTTGACCACCTCATGCGAAGAGTTGACTTATTGGAAAAGACTCTGATGCTGGGAGGGATTGAAGGCAGGAGGAGAAGGGGATGACAGAGGATGAGATGGCTGGATGGCATCACCGACTCGATGGGCGTGAGTTTGAGTGAACTCTGGGAGTTGGTGATGGACAGGGAGGCCTGGCATGCTGTGATTCATGGGGTCGCAAAGAGTCGGACATAACTGAGTGACTGAACTGAACTGAAGTAAGTAAGTAAGTGTTGGTCGCTCAGTCATGCCCAACTCTTTGGGACCCAATGAACTGCAGACCACGGGGTTCCTCTGTTAGTGACATTTTCCAGGCAAGGATACTGGAGTGGGTTGCCATTTCCTTCTCCAGGGGAGCTTCCCAACCCAGGGATCGAATCCAGGTCTCCTGCACTGCAGGCAGATTCTTTACCTACTGAGCTACAAGGGGAGCCCCATTTAAAGGGAAACGCTCTTTAAAGGGTGATAACATATAAGTGAATTTTGACTTTCTCCCTTTCCTTCTCCTTCTTGCTTGGAACACAGATGTAATGGCTGGTGCTTGAGCAATTATCTTGTGATCATAATAGTCATACAACAAGTAATAGAATAGAAAAGTGCAAAAAATCCAAGCAAACTTTCCATAGAAATTCTCCATCTACTTAATTTTGACTTCCTTAAATTCTGCTAATCACTTATTATTTTTTCATCTGCATTTTGATTTTGTGTATTATGCTCACATTTAAAGATGTTCCCTAGTTTCATGGAGAATGGAGGTTTTGTTCCTGTTGCATTTTCTTCATGTAGTTTTATGGTTATTTTTAGAGGCTAAAAGACAAAATGCCTTTTCTGTGTTACCATAAAACTAGAATTTGGTATATTTTTAGTGTCCTTCTGTGTACTGTAATTTGATTTCTACAAAGATTATATACCCTTTCACATTACCAGCAGATTTGTATTAACATATCTATCTTAACTAATGCTGTCAACATTAAATATCATCATATTAAAAAATGTTTGCTCTTTTCATAAGCTAAAGTGGCATCTTTTAAAAATTATTATTTTATTAGTGAGATTTAAGCTTTTTAAGGGCTTCCCTCATAGCTCAGTTGGTAAAGAATCTGCCTGCAATGTGGGAGACCTGGGTTCAATCGCTGGGTTGGGAAGATCCCCTGGAGAAGGGAAAGGCTACCCACTCCATTCTGGCCTGGAGAACTCCATGGACTGTATAGTCTATGGGGTCGCAAAGAGTTGGACACTACCGAGTGACTTTCATTTTCAAGCTTTTTAAAAAAAAAATCTCATTATTAATCTTATATTTCTTCTTTTGTGAATTTTATTTTTATCTCATTTGTTTGTCTTCTTTTACTATTTTATCTTTAATATTTTTCTCATTGCTTTTTAAGAACTGGTTACATATTTTTCATTAGCCTTTGTATTATTCAACTTTTATAAATATTTCTTTCCAATATTTCTTCATTTTTTTCATTTTATTATTTTTGGTATATGCAAGCTTACATTTTTATACAGTTTTTAGTATATTATCTGTCTTTTCTTCTATTGCTTTTTTGTTTAGAAGGTATTTTTATCATTTAGAGAGCTAGATATTTACCTGTTTTCTTCTAGAAGTTTTTACATTTAACTCTTTAATATACCTAGAATACATTTTAATGTGCATACTAGGATTTTGTTTTTTAAATAGTTTACTATTTTTGTTACATCTTCTATTGACTTTTGAAACACTTTTGCATTTCCTTATTGTACCCCCTTTTATAATTAGTAACTTTTCACTTATTCAGGGGCTATCAATTTAGTTTCACTGGACTGTTTCTTGGTTGTTTGGCCTGTGTCATGGTTATTAAATGACCACAGCTTTATAAGATATTTGTGAGGGCAAGTGAATACTTCATTTCCCCCCAAATATAGCTATTGCTTTTCTGTTTGTTTCTAGAACATCTTAAAATAACTTTGGTAAATATTCAAAATATCTACATGAAATTTTGATTTAGATGATTAATCTTGTTCTTTATTTTTATGAAATGTTAACATATTGGAAAAATTATGTCTTCCCATCCAGAAACATTATTTACTCAAATCTCTTTTCTGTTTCCAATTTTACTATTTCCTATATATAGAGTTCTCACACAACTTTTTAGGTCTTTTTTTGTAGGTAGTTGATATTTTTTGCTTACTATCATAAATATAATATTATCTTTCAAATTATTATTGTTGGCATATAGGAAATATGATTTTTTTTTCATTTTTATATTTCTTAATACCACTAACCAACATCTAATAAATTCTGGGAGCTTTTAGATTGATTCTATAGTGTATACTGGAATAAAATTAGATTTTAAATCTGGCTATCTTTTAGCTTGTAATAATTCTATTAATTGCTCCTGAACTATGTATCTTAATCTCTTTTATACTTTCATACCATTATGGAGGGTGGGGGCTATGGGGCAGTCTTCAATGAACCCCTCACAGGGGGAGAGGCTAGGATTAAGTCTTAGAAGAAGATTAAAATGCTGTCAAGATGAATAGAAAGCATTAGTCGCTCAGTCATGCCCGACCCTTTGCAACCCTTTGGACTGTAGCCCCCCAGGCTCTTCTGTCCATGGGATTCTCCAGGCAAGAATATTGGAGTGAGTTGCCATTCCCTTCTCCAGGGGATCTTCCCAACCCAGGGATCAAACCCTTGTCTCCTGGATTGCAAGTGGATTCTTTATCAGGTATGTTAAGGAGATGGTCAATAGTTTGGTATGACTGGATATAGGGATTATGAATCAGATTCACATTCTTGGTGTGATCTGTTGTTCCTGACCTTGCTTTCCCTTTTCACTCTGATCCCATCTACCCCAAGTTCTCAGTATATAATCGAGGAACTGGCCACAGTATGCTTCCTGCTCTTCAGATTATCTTTCCTGATCACATTCATGTTGCAAACTCTTACTCAACCTTGAATGCTCTATGCAGTAGTTTTCTGGGTCCCTAGGGATAAATAAAGCAATGATTAATCCTATGGTAACATACTTTTTATACATTAAAAAAATCTATTTATTGGGGGTACAGTTGCTTTACAATGTTGTTAGTTTCTGTTGTATAACAAAGTGAATCAGCTGTATGTATACATACACCCTCTCCCTCTTGAACTTTAGTTCTGCCTCCCATCCCATACCTCTAGGTCATCACAGAGCACTGAGCTGAGCTCCCTGTGCTCTATACAGCTTCTCACTAGCTAGTTTACATGGTATATATGTGAATACATGGTAGTGTATATATGTGAATCCTAATCTCCCAATTCATCCCACCACCCTTCCCCTGCCTTGTCCAAATGTCTGTTCTTTGTGTGTACATCTCTATTCCTGACCTGCAAATAGGTTCATCTGTACCGTTTTTCTAGATTCTGTATATATGCATTAATACATGATATTTGCTTTTATCTTTCTGAGTTATGCATGCTGTGTAACAAGACTCCAGCTCCACTGACGTCTCTACAAATGATCCACCTTCCTTCCTTTTAATGGCTGAGTAATATTCCTTTGTATACATGTACTGCATCTTTATCCACTCACATCTCTCTCTCTTGTCCTGACCTGTGTGCAAAAACTGTCTTACTTATCTTCTTTTAGTATCTAGCAAATGTTTAAGCACATGAAAAGCAGATGAATTTAGGATTATTACAATTAGATATTCCAATTGCCTGTTTTATGCCCATGGTATTTCTTTTCTTGATTTAGTTATTCTGATGGACACCCAACATTTTATGTTACTTTTTGTTATTCTTCTGTAGTTTTCTCCTCAGAATCATATTTTTTATTTGTTGTTGTTGTTCAGTTGCTCAGTTGTGTCCAGCTCTTTTTGACCCCACGGACTGCAGCATGCCAGCCTTCCCTGTCCTTCACCATCTCCCAGAGCTTGCTCAGAACTCATGTCCATTAAGTCAGTGATGCCATCCAACCATCTCCTCCTCTGTCGTCCCTTTATGTTGTTTATAGCATTCCCCGTTGTTTACCAGGCACAGCTTCTGAAATACTGTTTCTAGCCTTAAGGTAGAAGGAACCAGAAAAAGTTCTTATTATTTTTCTAAATATGAGAGACACAGACGCGTGTATTAGGAGAGTCAGAGAGGAACAGTTAATCAAGTGTCTGTGCCTAGCATCTAGGGCAGTGCATTAAAGAGCACTAGTAAAACTAAAGGGCTTGGACTTAGGATTTAAAAAAAAAATGTTTGCTTTTAGAAAGGAGTTCAGCTTTGTTTAAGTAACCAGAGGGATGGTCATATGTAAAATAAAGACTCAAAGTTATTTTACTGAGGATTTCTTTAAGGAGAGTTATTTCTAATGAGCTACTAATGACATGTACTCTTGAAATCCTACAATGGCATCTCTACAGATTTATGGGAGGGAATGAATCTGAAAGATCTAGCTAAATCAAGGGCATACCTATATCTACACCATCTTTTTAAAGACAATACTGGCATTATGTGTTCATGTGTGCTAAATCACTTCAGTTGTGTCCAACGTTTTGCAATTCCATGGACTGCAGCCCATCAGGCTCCTCTATCCTTGGGATTTCCCAGGCAAGAATATTGGAGTGGGTTGTCATTTCCTTCTCCAGAGCATCTTCCCCATCCAAGGATTGAACCCGTGTCTCCTGTATCTCTGCACTGCAAGCAGATTCTTTATCACTGAGCCACTGGGGAAGCCCATTGGCATTATAGATGTCTTTAAATAAAATAATATAGATTGGGTCAAAATAGATAAATTAAATCAAATGATTAGCTCCATCCAGTGCTAGCGAACAGTTGGGTTGGATATTGGATTGAGTCTGACATCTGGTTTGGAGTTCATCCAGAGAGATCTGGTTTGATTCTGATGGCTAATTTTTCCTCCTGAGAGGCAAGGCAGGACTGAGAGGTCGCTGGCTCCATGTGGCTCGCTGTGGGAGACAGAGGAGTGAAGTGGTACCTGGGGTGACCGGATGCAGGTGGAGCTGGAGCCTAAGGGCAGAATCACATCCATGAAGGAATGCAGTCGGACCCAAGGCGCAGTCAGACAGTGATGGGGGAGGAGTATGTTGTGGGAAGAGACAAGGACCAGGGCTTCTCCTGGGGCCCCCAACACCTTCTTGATGATCACAGGCTCTGGAGGGGGGGCAGTGGTGAGGAAAGACTTTGAACAAGTAAATGCTGCTTGATCCCTGGGCAGACTGATAGGCATGATCTTAATTCTTCAACCAGCCCCTTGATGAAGATATTAAATCTTATCAGCCTTGCAAGCCCACTATGAAGGACATGATCCTATTTAAACTGGATGATAGGTACTTCGGTTGATTGTGCTCTGGGTGAATGTTTACCCAGCTGCTTTATGTTAATTAAGTGAACTAAATAAAAGAAGGCAAGAAGGGACTAATGTGGGTTCAATTTCGTACCTGCTTATGCTCGGGTGTGTGTGCTCAGTTGTGTCCAGCTCTGTGACCCCATGGACTGTAGCCTGCCAGGCTCCTCTGTCCATGGGAGCAAGAATACTGGAGTGATCTTCCTGGGGGTCTTCCTGATCCAAGGATCCAACCTACCTCTCCTGCGTCTCCTGCACTTACCACTGGGCCACCGGGAAAGCCCTATTAATACTCAGTGTTATCAAGTACAACCATCTGGATCCCACTACTGAAAGGTGGACTGGCTATTAGTTATGAGTTTGAAGAGTGAGGATGGATTGTGTTATGATCACAGCATAAGTCCAGGAGTTAACCTCACAGAGGAGAGAGACCTGAGCTACTATGAAAGGAAGACACATGTTCCTACGAGAGTGTCCTACGACGTGGAAAAGAAACAGGCAGCTTTAGACTTCAAAGCCTGTCATGATATCATTCTATGACCTCACCTGTCATTTATGAATAACAATGAGAACTGGAAACACTTTTTGGATGCTTATTATATTTTGCATGTGTAAACTGTTAGTCTTAACAACATCCCTCTGAGTTAGTGCCTGTGATTTCATTCTACAGGAAAGGAGGTGCAGGGAGGCTAAGCAGCATGTCCAAGGTCACACAGCTGGTAAAAGACTGAGCTAGAATCAGACTCTGTGCTGAAAGCTTTTATCTGACTCTCTGCTACCCTATGGATTCTAGCCTGCCAGGCTCCTCTGTCCACGCGATTCTCCAGGCAAGAACACTAGAGTGGATTACCATGTCCTCCTCCAGGGGATCTTCCAACTCAGGGATCAAACCCACGTCTCCTACATTGGCAGGCAGGCTCTTTACCACTAGCATCGTCACCTGGGAAGCCCAAAAGCTTTTGCACATTCTTTTATTTAAGCATCTCCTGAGAGAGATAGTAGTGCTACCCTCCATTTATAAATTTGGAAATCAAGGTTTGGAGAGGCAAAGGAAGCTGCCAGAACTCACATGGTAGATGGTAGATAGTGAATTTAGGTGAAAGGCATTTGAGTGTTCATTGTACTACTCTCCCAGGTTTCCTGTACGTTGGGATGTTACAGAGTATAAAAGTTGGGGGAAATATTTATGTCTGATTCCCTGACTCCACTGCTTGACCTCTGCTCTTTGCAAAACTCAGTGCTGATCATCTGAGCCCCCTTAGAAAGATGGATCATGACCACCTCTGACGATGATGGGCATCACTTCACATTTACTGTGTATTCAATCAGCAAATGTCTTCTTGATCATGTACTATCTATCAAGCATCTCTCTAGGGCCCGAAGATAAAATAGTGCTCAAAGTCCCTGACTTTGTGGAAGTGGGGAAACCAGCCAAACAGACAGAAAAATAAATATTTCAGTGAATAAATGTTTCATATTATTTCAGTCGGAGATAAAGCAGGATGGACCTCAGAAAAGTGATGGAAAAAGATGTAGGCTGTTTAGATAAGTGTGACCAAGGAAGGCATCTCTGAAGAGGTGGTTTGGGGGCTAAAACTTGAATGAGATGAAGGAGTGAGTCTGGGGCAGGCGTGGAAGACAAGTGTATTTCAAGGAGCCAACAGAGAGCATCCCAGGTACTTCACATCTCATTTAATCTCGCTATTATCTTTCTGTGTTTTTGCTCCATTTTGTTTATTTTTCAAAATGTGTGATCTGCTTTAGCAGCATTCCCTTAGAAAGAGAATATAATGACACTTTTTCTTTACAGTGCAATCTTTTGTTTTTCAGAAAATGTAGGCTAAGAAAAAGACGTACTATTGAAAGACGTTCAGGTGCGAGGAAATGTCACATTTCTTTCCCATTTGACTAAAGCGAATAGATTTTTCCTCTCAGAAGAGAAATAGTTCCAATCCCCTTTTCTAGAGTTGCTCTAGTTGACTGGATCCTCTACAAGTCTGGAGATTCATGTGCTGTGGGCCACTTGGGGAGGTGGCTCTGAATTTGTGTCACCTCTCGTCTGCTGAAGGGCTTCCCTGGGGGCCTTTCTTTAGTGATGTGGCAGGCAATATTTTTCATTCACATTACTAGTTTGGAAGAGTACTCTATACACTACGCTGATCATTCTTACTTGATGTTGAGTTGGCCAAACAGTTCATTCATGTATTTTCATCTGCTCTTACAGAATGAGCTTTCTGGCCAACCCAGTGCAAACAAATATTCTCCCTAATCCATCCCTGGTCATTCAGCTTTGTCTGTCATGACAATTTCTACATGCATTGTTTTGATTTTTATGCCCTCAAGTCTACCACCCTTTTGTTTTTTGACTATAGCCTTTGACAACCTCCTTTTAAGGTCACAGAAGTAATTACTTCTGCTTTTTAAAAAGTAATTTTTATAGTTTATTACAGTTAAATCTTAATTATTTTTTTATAATTCATGTTGATACATGGTAAGAGACAGGGATCTAATTTTATTTTACTTCCAAAACCCTCACAAAGTTTGTTGAGGATCAAGAAAGATAAATACGGAGAAATAGAATTTTTATAGTTTAGGCTTCTTGGTCATAAATGCCATATTCACAACAAAATCTTGTATAAGGAGAATTTGTGGTAGTATAATTCATGTTTAAATACATAAGGCCTTTTCAAGGAAATAAAGCTTGAGGCCTGTAGTCGTGAGTGAACTACTAACAAGACACAAATAATTTTCTTTCCTTGAAAACAAAGCAGTAAAGTTGAGAGCCCTAAGTGAGACAATCAGTGACATTTTACCCTATTAACAAGTAATAGAAGACAGTCAATTTTCCCTTACTCACCTTTGTTGCCTAGAAACTTTTCAAGACTCCATTCTTTGCAAATTTATAAGGTGTTTATAATTTTCTAAAACCATTTAAATGTTATGCAGGGTAAGAGACATTATTTTATGAAGTTGGTCCTACACTGAAAATTTCAAAATATTTTCTCTTTTATTTAAAAAATGTTTTACTTATTGTCGTAGATGCTGCAATACACATTCTATGGAAATCAATATGGACTACAAATGCTGGAGATAAAAATGGCTTACATTACCACCATTCAGAGACACTTAATAGTATTTATTTGTTTTATGTACTTCTAATCCTTTTTCCATGTACATTCAGTTTTACAGAAACTTTATTATTATTATGTTTTTTTAAACCAAGTGTTGGTTTAGCCAGTACTGTGGGAGAGAAGGGCAGACTACTTTATGTCCTGTGATTAATGAGAATGTGTGGCCGACGTGAATAGAATGGAAAAGAAAAGAAGCTTAGAACTTTCACCTAAGACTATTCATAGGCAGTGGCTTGGCATGTCATGATGGAAAAGAACTATGATGTTTTGTAGTCTGAATTCTTGTAGAATATGTGCTTTTAAATATCCTGATAGTCGTTTATTGTGTGTCTACCACTTCTTGTTGTTTGGTAACTAAGTTGTATCCTACTCTTTGCAACCCTCTGGACTGCAGCACGCCAGGCTTCCCTGTCCTTCACTATCTCCTGGAATTTGCTCAAACTCATGTCCATTGAGTCGAAGATGCCCTCCAACCATCTCATTCTCTGTTGCCCCCTTCTCCTCTTGCCCTCAATCGTTCCCAGCATCAGGATCTTTTCCAATGAGTCAGCTCTTTGCATTAGATCAAAGTATTAGAGCTTCAGCTTCATCATCAGCCCTTCCAGTGAATATTCAGGACTGATTTCCTTTAGGATTGACTGGTTTGATCTTGCAGTCCAAGGGACTCTCAAGCGTCTTCTCCAGCACCACAATTTGTAAGCATCAGTTTTTCAGTATAAAGGCGCTCAAGCTTCTTTATGGTCAACTCTCACATCCATCCATGACTACCATATGCAGGTCCTTTTACACACATTAGTTCTAAGCTGCATAACAGTTTCCAGAGTAGGAAAAGTAATAACCCTCTCCCTGCTACTGTTGTGTGTAAGAAAAAGGAGATTTAGCTGCTGGTTAGTAATAATCTAGTTTGCTACTCTTAGAGACAATGTTCAAAATATTGAACAACTTGGCCTTCAATCAAAACCAGTACCCAACCAACCAACCTTATGATATTCTGCCCACTGGACATGGTACAGGACCGCTACCAATCCCTATGGATCAAAATTTTCTTGATTATGTTTTATATACTGTTTGGTAATCTTTTATTTACCCAACTCAATAATGTACTGTGACATCTTTGCAAGTTATTAGATGTCATTTTACTGTATATATTTTAGTGCAGTTTAATTTAATAACTCAGAAGGGCTTGTGACTTTTATATACTCAAACTGAAATTCTCTCTAATGGGTAAAAAGTACACAGAATTAAAAATCACATATAGTTGAATTTTACATAATGAGAATTCACAGTAGGAGGGGAGTATTGTAATGAAAATTAGTGATACTAAGTAGACTAAGAAGCATCCTAAAGGCTGAGCACTTCCTGTTGAAAACATTTTCCAGTGGTTTTTCGGTGCGCAGATAGAAAGCGTGTGGCTGTGTGCAGGTGTGCATGTTCCTGTGTTTGTAAACAAATTACCTCTTAAAAACTCCCTCCCTCTCTGGCCTCAATCCTCTCTCTATAAAAGAGCATGAAAACAAATAGCAAATTAAGGCAATTTAGGAGGAAAAATTGAAATGATTTGATTTTGAAAAATAGAGTCCTTTCACAAAAGAAAACAAGAAGTTCCATAGTTTAATGACAGAAGACTGAGAGGAATATAGAAGTTACTAAAAGTCTTGTGTCTCTCCTAATTATAAGATAAAGTAAAGCATGACTTAAGTTGTAGGAAGAAAGAGTTCAACTAGGCGTAAGAATGAACCTTTGACTCATTCAATTCAGTGCTAGAATGTACTGTCTAGAATCTTTAACTGGAAAATTTCAAAATTAGAATCTACAATTGGGAATCTTTACATTTTAAGTCCCTAATTGTGTGAGTCATGAACCAGATAGAAACCTGTGGAAATAGGTACAATTTACACAGTTAATTTAGAAACTAGGGAAAATTTGAACATAAAGAACTAAAGTGACCAATCGTATAGACCTGTCTCAGCCAGTACCCAGACACTTCTACATGGAATTCTTAGCCTGTAGGTTTGACTAACACCATTATTATTATTATCTATTAATTTTTCAGTATGTCATGAGGATTTCCTCTATCTTTAAATGCTTTCTGAGGATCAGTTTTGTAAAAAAATGTTTATTTGCTTGCTTATTTATTCACTTATTTAGCTGCCCTGGGTCTTAGTTGTGGCACACAGGAGGTTTAGTTGCAGCAAGCGGGATCTAGTTACTTGACCAGGGATCGAACCCTGGCCCCCTGCACAGGGAGCATGGAGTTGAAGCCAGTAGAGCACCATGGAAGTTGCTGAGGATAAATTTTGAACAGCTGGTGTAGTATTCCACAGTGGGACTGCGCCTAGCTTTACCCAGCCTTTTGATTTCCCACTTAAGCATCAGTCTTGGGGTTGGGAGGGGTTTGAGAGTTTGAGAAAGTTCTGGTGCTGATGTTTGGGAAGACCATCTGCCTTTAGTTGTGATCCTGCCTCTTTGACACACGCCACAGGCAATTCCCAGAGCGAGTGCTCTTTGCAAGGCTCCTTGGCTACATTCACAAACATGTATTTCACATTCCCTTGGGAAAACTATTACAGATTAAAAAAAAAAAAAAGATCCTATCCTCAGTATGGTCTCAAGGCTTCTGAGAACCCAAAGGAATCTCAAGATTTAAGACGGGTTTCCCTCTGAACCATGTTCAGTCCACACAGGCATTCTATATTTTCTCAGACTGGGCTCCAAAGTCACTTGTTTGCTTCTGCTGTCAACACACTTAATATAAATTCATTTTTATTAAGGAGCTGCATGTTCAGGCTTGTCAATAATCAACTGCTTTCTGAACAAGAAATGGCATTCCCAGGGTAAACAAGGAATGGAAAAAATGTGGTCAGCTGAGAAACCAGTGGCTAAGCCTCCATGGGTCCTGCTCTGGGATTTGATTATGTCATTTTTAGAATTCTGTAGCAGAGATTTTTTGGCCTTAAACACACCCTGCCTTTTCTGGAGTCAGATGGAGAATGCAGTATCTTCCTGCTTTATTGAGATCCAAACATCTCTCTATAAGACAAGAAAATGTTCCACTTATCCAGCTTAGTGGTGTTTTGACACTTTGATGTCCATAGGACCTTGGGTATTTAATTCACTTTGTCAGTGAGAATCTCATGTGACTTTTTGGAGTGGCTGTAGCGCATACAGTATGGTGAACTTGAGATTCAATGAAAGGAATTACACCCGAATCTTAAGAAAGTGGTGTGATCTGACAAGATTCCTGGAAGAGATGACACATATGGGCAGAGCAGCAGAATTTATTTTGAATATTATAGGCACTTCTTGTGTGCAGTCATGTCTGACTCCTTGCAACCCCATGGACTGTACCCTGCCATGCTCCTCTGTCCATGGGGTTTCCCAGACAAGAATATTGGAATGGGCTGCCATTTTCTTTTCCAGGGGAGGATCTTCCCAACCCAGGGATCAAACCCATGTCTTCTGCATTGGCAGCCATATTCTTTATTGCTGAGCCACCAGGGAAACCATATGCACTTATAGTTGCCCAGGTTTAAAAGGATGATCAGACACGGAAACATGGTTGAAGAACTCCTTCTAGCCACAAATAATGATGAACTCAGGACATAGGTGATTTAATATGAATCAGTAACCTCAGATATGCAGATGACACCACCCTTATGGCAGAAAGTGAAGAGGAACTAAAGAGCCTCTTGATGAAAGTGAAAGTGGAGAGTGAAAAAGTTGGCTTAAAGCTCAACATTCAGAAAACGAAGATCATGGCATCCAGTCCCACCACTTCATGGGAAATAGATGGGGAAACAGTGGAAACAGTGGCAGACTTTATTTTTCTGGGCTCCAAAATCACTACAGATGGTGACTGCAGCCATGAAATTAAAAGATGATTACTCCTTGGGAGGAAAGTTATGACCAACCTAGACAGCATATTCAAAAGCAGAGACATTACTTTGCCAACAAATGTTCGTCTAGTTAAGGCTATGGTTTTTCCTGTGGTCATGTATGGATGTGAGAGTTGGACTGTGAAGGAGGCTGAGCGCCGAAGAATTGATGCTTTTGAACTGTGGTGTTGGAGAAGACTCTTGAGAGTCCCTTGGACTGCAAGGAGATCCAACCAGTCCATTCTGAAGGAGATCAGCCCTGGGATTTCTTTGGAAGGAATGATGCTAAAGCTGAAACTCCAGTCCTTTGGCCACCTCATGCAAAGAGTTGAGTCATTGGAAAAGACTCTGATGCTGGGAGGGATTGGGGGCAGGAGGAGAAGGGGACAACAGAGGATGAGATGGCTGGATGGCATCGATAACTCGATGGACGTGAGTCTCAGTGAACTCCGGAAGTTGGTGATGGACAGGGAGGCTTGGCGTGCTGCGATTCATGGGGTCACAAGGAGTCGGACACGACTGAGCGACTGATCTGATCTGATCTGAGAGCCAGCATTTTGCAGGATACATAGTAACAATGCATACTGATTTGAATCAAATTCTGATGTGTAAGTCAAATCGGTATCAACAAGTCAAAATTGCTGCCCTGTCTCTAAATTGTCTGATCTCTTTGTGGAACTCAACCTACCATTTATTCCACAAGGTGTTGGGAGTGGATTGGGGTTGGCCTGAATAGAAGTGATAAGTCACTGCTCACTTTTCTACTTTAGAATCTTTCTAGCCTAGAGCTCTAGGAAATTCCTACCAATAAATCAGATCAGATCAGATCAGTCGCTCAGTCGTGGCCTCCCTGTCCATCACCAACTCCTGGAATTCACTGAGCCTCACGTCCATCGAGTCAGTGATGCCATCCAGCCATCTCATCCTCTGTCGTCCTCTTCTCCTCCTGCCCCCAATCCCTCCCAGCATCAGAGTCTTTTCCAATGAGTCAGCTCTTCGCATGAGGTGGCCGAAGGACTGGAGTTTCAGCTTTAGCATCATTCCTTCCAAAGAAATCCCAGGGCTGATCTCCTTCAGAATGGACTGGTTGGATCTCCTTGCAGTCCAAGGTACTCTCAAGAGTCTTCTCCAACACCACAGTTCAAAAGCATCAATTCTTCGGCGCTCAGCCTTCTTCACAGTCCAACTCTCACATCCATACACGACCACAGGAAAAACCATAGCCTTGACTAGACGGACCTTTGTTGGCGAAGTAATGTCTCTGCTTTTGAACATGTTAATAAATAGAGTTGGCTTATGTTGAAGTCAGTTTCCCGACTCTACATGGAGTCAACTCAATGGCCCCTTCCATCATTTTCTATCTGTGATCTATTGTTTGGAGTTGTAAATCCCCATTTCTTGTACCGATATTTTATTTGTCAGTTTTTCCTTTTTTTTTTTTTAACTTTCGGAGGGAAGGAAGACTCCCTTCAGGGTCTCAAAATGGCTTCTGAGTTCTGGAGCCAGTCTTCTTGGAATGACCAGAAGTTTCTTTGCTTTCTTGCTTTCCACTTAACAACAATCTAGTTCCTGACATTTAGGTATGTTACCTTAGGATTATTCTTGTTGTTGTTTAGTCACTAAGTCATGTCCTATTCTTTGCAACCCCATGGACTGCAATACACCAGCCTCTTTTGTCCTCCACTATCTCCCAGAGTTTCCTCAGATTCATGCCCATTGAGTCTGTGATGTTATCGAACTAGCTCCTCTTCTGTTGCCCCCTTCTCCTTCTGCCTTCAATCTTTCCCAGCATCAAGGTCTTTTCCAATGAGTTGGTTCTTAGAATCAGGTGGCCTAAGTACTGGAGCTGCAGTTTCAGCATCAGTCCTTCCAAGGAATATTCAGGGTTTATTTCCTTTAGGATTGACTGATTTGATCTCCTTGCTGTCCAAGGGACCCTCACGAGTCTTCTCCAGCACCATAATTCAAAAGCATCAATTCTTTGGCACTCAGCCTTCTTTATGGTACAACTCTCACATCCATACATGACCACTGGAAAAACCATAGCTTTGCCTACACAGACCTTTGTCAGCAAAGTGATGTTTCTGTTTTTAAATATGCTGTCTAGGTTTGTCATAGCTTTCCTTCTAAAGAGCAAGCGTTTTTTAATTTCATGGCTGCAGTCACCATCCACAGTGATTTTGGACCCCAAGAAAAGAACATCTGTCACTGCTTCCACTTGCTCCCCTTCTATTTGCCATGAAGTGATGGGACCGGATGCCATGATCTTAGTTTTTTGAATGTTGAGTTTCATACAAGGTTAGTAAGTCACAAACCCCTGGAAGGGTTGGGATGCCAGGAACTAGGCTGGGGAGCTCTCTAGCAAAAATGAAATAATCCCATGTGTTTTCTAAGTAGAAGATAAGAAAAGGAATTAACCAGACAGAATGCCTTTAATTTTTTTAAGTACCCACATTTTGTCTTACGACTGTGACACTTACTGTTTATTTAAGCCAATATCTAGTATGAGGAGGTTATAATTTAATTTACCACAAATATATCTCTTTGGTTATTACAAGTTTAATATATTAATGTCCAAAAATGTTCCCCAAAGCACATTGCAGGTGCTTTGCAGTTGAATATGCTTGAGAATCATTTCCCTGGATTGTTTGCATTTGGAAAGTGGTGGCCATGGTTGGGTGAGCCTTAAACCAAAGTGAACATCGTAATTTTTCCAGTTGCTCTCTGCTTGAGAGTGTGTTGGCCGCCAATGTAGACGGTGTAGATTGGACCTAGAATGTGAATATGTCTCAGAAACTAGAGTGACTGATCCAACTCAATAACTATAACTTTCCTTGTTATAGATGTTATAATAGATCCCAAGTGAAGATTATTGGCAACCCTAGTCAGGTCATATGTACCTACAGAAGCGACCTCCAGGTTCAACTCTGCCCAAACTCTGAGACACTGGGGGTGATGTCTTCCACATCCTATCACCATAGTGATGTGACTGACAACCTCTGATGTTGATATTCATGGTCTAGAAGTTTAGACTCTTCAACCCTGGCAGACATACAGATTCAAGAGAACTCTCTAACTTCTGTCACTCATAGCCCCTTACTCGAAATATTTATGATGGGTTCTTTTCCAAGCTCTGGATGTCAACTAGGAGAATCTGAAACAAAACTAAAGAACATGGCTTTATCTTCTGACTGTTCAAAGATTTTCTTTGCTTATTTTGAAAACTATTCATTCCTTGAAGTACAGATTCTTTTCCTTCCTTATATGACAGAACTCACTGGGCTTGCCTATACATCTTGGCTCGTCCTCTGGGTACCATGACTAGTTCAGATGTCTCTAGTATCCACGGAGGAAAGAATATTCCTGTCCTCCAGCCTTTTTTCTGCAGCACCTATCTGGCACCAAATGTTTTCATGCCTTCTCCAGGTTGGCATGATGAACAGGTAATACGTGGTCAACATAGTCCTGGGAAGACGATTTTGTGCATTGGAAAAGGAAACTCAATTCAAGAAGACAGCTGAAGCACACCTGTTAAGTGAGCTAACTGGACAGGTGTAGATGTCCTCTCTCCTTTCGTGGTGCACTGTAACACATTTCGATTGGCTGGTGAGTCCCTGCCAATATTAAGCTACTCAGCTAGTAGTACCACCCTTAAACTCGGGCTTCCATCTCTCCAATTGTAGTCTTCCAATTCTCAAATGGCCAAGGACTCCCTTTCAACTGTCCAACTTGCAACTCAAGTAGAGATCATTCTGAAAGGAGATCTTTGAACTCTGAAGGTCAATGTTCACCTGCTTTTTCCCTCCTGATGACCTTCTTCAAGCTTCCTCATAGAAGATGCTGGCTCATGGATCCTGAGAGTGGGATGGACTCTCTTCAGCTGAAAGAGCACAGGAAAGATCTAGAACACTTTGTCCAGGTATGGCCATGTGCATTTTCCTCTGTTGGAAATATGGAACAAGGCAGACTCTTTCTCCAGGAAGAAGGCTGCTCTGATTCTGCTTGTTACACAGGCCACAGACTTTCTGCAGGGAAACAGCCCACCTGCCCTCGTTTCACTCCCTCAAGTGTTCAAGGGAAATTTTGATCATTCCTTCCCAGAGATAGAGATAGTCACAGCACTGAAAGTGAAAGTGTTAGCTGCTCAGTTATGTCCCACTCTTTGTGACCCCATGGACTGTAGCTCACCAGGCTCCTCCGTCCGTGGGATTCTCCAGGCAAGAATACTGGAGTATTGAGACTGGAGTAGCCATTCCCTTCTCCAGGGGATCTTCCCGACCCAGGCATTGAACCCACATCTCCTGCACTGCATGTGGATTCTTTACCATCTGAGCCCCCTGGGAAGTCACAACGATAGATAATGTTTATTAAGAATTTCCTGTGTGCCGGGCACTGTTCACAACTCTTAACATGCATTATTCGATGTACTCCTCACAACAGCCCTGTGAGCAATTCCCATCTGATGAATGAGAGGACTGAACCACAGAGCAGCGAAGCCATCCTCTCAAGGTCACAGGGCTTGGCCGTGGCAGAGACAAGAGTTGAATCCTGGACCCATTTTTGAAACCACCACCCAAACCACGTCATCAGCCATTGTTCTTCCTTGGTTCTCCATGGATGGGACACAGAGGGACGCCTACAGTGATTGAGTCCTGCTTTGTTTCTTTAAAAAAACATGTCATTACATTCTCTCTCCTGTGTGAGAGGATGCAGTGCTCTGCGTGTCACTGTCACCATTTCACAGTTGGGCAGCCTCGCAGGAGATTGGCCAGGTGGACATGTCCAAAGTCACACACCTACAGAGCGACAAGGTGGACTTTGACCTCAAATCTTTCTATTTAAAAAAAAATGCTAAAAAAAAAAGCCTACGCTGCTTTCCTGGGAGAAAGGGAGACAAGAAAAGACAACATATGCTTGTTAGTCTTCTCATTCAAGTTCTTCATCTTCTCATTCAACAAATATTTACTGCTACTACAAAGTGCTGGCACTTCCTAGGTACGTAGGAAGCACTTTTAACATCAGAGTCTCTGTAACTCAGATACTCTCCTTTCACAGTGGGAAATTTTTTTTTTTCAAACAATACCTGTTCAAATAATAGGTGAACAGTTTTTTTGTCAAAACTTAATAAATTTTATTTATTTTTAATGATTTTTTTAAACAGTTATTTATTTGTTGGCCTGTGATGGTTCTTAGTTGTGGCACGTGGATCTCCAATGTTCACTGTGGCAGCAAGACCTTTAGTTGCAGCATGCAAAATGTTAGTTGCAGCATGTGGGATCCAGTTCCCTGTTCAGTTCAGTTCAGTTCAGTTGCTCAGTCGTGTCTGATTCTTCACAACCCCATGAACCGCAGCACGCCAGGCCTCCCTGTCCATCACCAACTCCCGGAGTCCACGCAAACCCATGAGTCGGTGATGCCATCCAACCATCTCATCCTCTGTCGTCCCCTTCTCCTCCTGCCCTCAATCTTTCCCAGCACCAGGGTCTTTTCAAATGAGTCAGCTCTTTGCATCAGGTGGCCAAAGTATTGGGGCTTCGACTTCAACATCAGTCCTTCCAATGAACACCCAGGTCTGATCTCCTTTAGGATGGACTGGTTGGATCTCCTTGCAGTCCAAGGGACTCTCAAGAGTCTTCTCCAACACCACAGTTCAAAAGCATCAATTCTTCCATGCTCAGCTTTATAGTCCAACTCTCACATCCATACATGACCACAGGAAAAACCATAGCCTTGACTAGACAGACCTTTGTTAACAAAGTAATGTTTATGCTTTTTAATATGCTGTCTAGGTTGGTCATAACTTAAATTTTAAATGGAAGAATAGTTGACTCACAATTGGCACAGTGGTAAAGGATCCACCTGTCAAAACAAGAGGTGCAAAAGACTCATGTTTGATCCCTGGATCGGGAAGATCCCCTGGAGTAGGAACTGGGAACCCACTCCAGTATTCTTGCCTGCATAATCCCATGGACTGAGGAGCCTGGTGGGCTACAGACCATGTGGTCGCAAAGAGTCAGACACGACTGAACGACTGAGGCTGGGCACAGCAGCACAACCATGTTGTGGTAGTTTCTGATGTATATCAAAGTGATTCAGTTCTACGTAGGTGAGAAGATTCTTAATGATTCCTGGGATAGGCAGACTTGATCCTGTTTTTGGGGAGAACTCTGTTCTCTCGGATTAAGAAACTATGTCTCTATCTAAAGAACCTTGGAACTGCTGGTTTCCCTGGTGTTTTCCCAGTGCTCTTCTTGTCAAAATCATGCTCATTTCACTGGCATTCCTAGGATCTGATTCCCCTTTCTCCTCTTGCATAGTTCTTCAGCTATGCAGGACTCCTGATGGGTCCTGCTACAGAACATTTCAGGCTGTGTTTTTGTCCAAGTGGGAAGAAGCATGGGGGTAGAAAAACAGGATAAGCAGGGTATCAGCTATTTTCCATGCCTACTGGACTCAAAGCTCACGGACACCAGCATCCACATGTGTTTATTCACGTGACAGGGGACCTGCGTGGATGCAGGCACTGGCTAAACACTAGCTAAACACACACAGAGATCAACAAATAGGAGGAGGAGCCAAGATGGCGGAGGAGTAGGACGGGGAGAACACTTTCTCTCCACAAATTCATCAAAAGAGCATTTAAACGTCAAGTAAATTCCACAAAACAACTTCTGAATGCTGGCAGAGGACATCAGGCACCCAGAAAAGCAATCCAACTCTTCGAAAGGAGGTAGGAAAAAATATAAAAGACAAAAAAAGAGACAAAAGAGGGAGGGACGGAGTTCTGTCCTGGGAAGGGAGTCTTAAAAAGAGAGAAGTTTCCAAACACCAGGAAACCTTCTCACTGCCGAATCTGTGCCGAGCTTTGGAAGCATAGAGGGCAACATAACAGGAAGAAAAAATAAATAAACAATTAAAACTCGAAGATTGCGAGTCCTATGGTAACTCCCCCAGCGGAGAAGCAGCGCAGACACCTGCACGCGCCATTAGCAAGCGGGGGCTGGGCAGGGAGGCGCAGCGCGGGCTGCATCGCTTAGAGTAAGAATCTGGCCTGAATACCCTGAGCACTATCTGAGCAAAATAATTTGGGCTAGCAAACCAGACTGTGGGATATCTACCACGCGAAAAGCCAGCCCTAACCTAAGACTGCCAGGCCCGCACACGGAACAAAGAATTGAACAGAGATAGCCGGCTGCAGACCTTCCCCCTCCGGTGACAGGCAGCCAGAGCCGGAAGGGGGCAATCGCAGCCACAGAGAGACATTATCTATAAAACTGTAAGCAGGCTTCTTTGCTAACTAAAACTTTTTGGGGGTCTGGACGGTTAACATCTGCCTGAGAAGGTGCGCCGGTTTTACACCCAGATAACCAAGTGGCAGGGAGGCGATAAGTCGCAGCATTGGCGCTCGCCAAACACCTCATCACTTGAGCTGCTCGGACCTGGGAAGAGCACAAAACTCAGGCCCAACTGAGTCTGCGCCTCTGAGGACTACCCGAGTGCCTGAACCTGAGCGGCTTGGACCTGGGAGGTACATGCAACCCAGGGCCAGCCTCGGATTGTTCCCGGAGGAACAACCTAGAGCCCGAGCAGTGTGGGCAGGGAGGCTACACGCGCCGTGAGCGGGGGCAGACCCAGTATGGCTGAGGCACTGTGAGCGCACGCCAGTGTTATTTGTTTGCAGCATCCCTCCCTCCCTCCCCACAGCGCGACTGAACAAAGAGAAGAAATACAGCTCCACCCATCAGAACACCGACACAAGCTTCCCTAACCAGGAAACCTTGACAAGCCACCTGTACAAACCCACACACACCGAGGAAAAGCCACAATAAAGAGAACTCCACAAACTGCCAGAATACAGAAAGGACACCCCAAACTCAGCAATTTAAACAAGATGAAGAGACAGAGGAATAGCCAGCAGATAAAGGAACAGGATAAATGCCCACCAAACCAAACAAAAGAGGAAGAGATAGGGAATCTACCTGATAAAGAATTCCGAATAATGATAGTGAAATTGATCCAAAATCTTGAAATTAAAATGGAATCACAGATAAATAGCTTGGAGACAAGGATTGAGAAGATGCAAGAAAGGTTTAACAAGGACCTAGAAGAAATAAAAAAGAGTCAATATATAATGAATAATGCAATAAATAAAATTAAAAACACTCTGGAGGCAACAAATAGTAGAATAACAGAGGCAGAAGATAGGATTAGTGAATTAGAAGATAGAATGGTAGAAATAAATGAATCAGAGAGAATAAAAGAAAAACGAATTAAAAGAAATGAGGACAATCTCAGAGACCTCCAGGACAATATTAAACACTACAACATTTGAATCATAGGGGTTCCAGAAGAAGAAGACAAAAAGAAAGACCATGAGAAAATACTTGAGGAGATAATAGTTGAAAACTTCCCTAAACTGGGGAAGGAAATAATCACCCAAGTCCAAGAAACCCAGAGAATCCCAAACAGGATAAACCCAAGGCGAAACACCCCAAGACACATATTAATCAAATTAACAAAGATCAAACACAAAGAACAAATATTAAAAGCAGCAAGGGAAAAACAACAAATAACACACAAGGGAATTCCCATAAGGATAACAGCTGATCTTTCAATAGAAACTCTTCAAGCCAGGAGGGAATGGCAAGACATACTTAAAATGATGAAAGAAAATAACCTACAGCCCAGATTATTATACCCAGCAAGGATTTCATTCAAGTATGAAGGAGAAATCAAAAGCTTCTCAGACAAGCAAAAGCTGAGAGAATTCTGCACCACCAAACCAGCTCTCCAACAAATACTAAAGGATATTCTCTAGACAGGAAACACAAAAATGGTGTATAAATTCGAACCCCAAACAATAAAGTAAATGGCAACGGGATCATACTTATCAGTAATTACCTTAAACGTAAATGGGTTGAATGCCCCAACCAAAAGACAAAGACTGGCTGAATGGATACAAAAACAAGACCCCTACATATGTTGTCTACAGGAGACCCACCTCAAAACAGGGGACACATACAGACTGAAAGTGAAGGGCTGGAAAAAGATTTTCCATGCAAATAGGGACCAAAAGAAAGCAGGAGTAGCAATACTCATATCAGATAAAATAGACTTTAAAACAAAGGCTGTGAAAAGAGACAAAGAAGGTCACTACATAATGATCAAAGGGTCAATCCAAGAAGAAGATATAACAATTATAAATATATATGCACCCAACATGGGAACACCGCAGTATGTAAGACAAATGCTAACAAGTATGAAAGGAGAAATTTAGGAATATATCTACCTAAAGAAACTAAAGACCTATATATAGAAAACTATAAAACACTGGTGAAAGAAATCAAAGAGGACACTAATAGATGGAGAAATATACCATGTTCATGGATTGGAAGAATCAATATAGTGAAAATGAGTATACTACCCAAAGCAATTTATAGATTCAATGCAATCCCTATCAAGCTACCAACAGTATTCTTCACAGAGCTAGAACAAATAATTTCACAATTTGTATGGAAATACAAAAAACCTCGAATAGCCAAAGCGATCTTGAGAAAGAAAAATGGAACTGGAGGAATCAACCTACCTGACTTCAGGCTCTACTACAAAGCCACAGTTATCAAGACAGTATGGTACTGGCACAAAGACAGAAATATAGATCAATGGAACAAAATAGAAAGCCCAGAGATAAATCCACGCACATATGGACACCTTATCTTTGACAAAGGAGGCAAGAATATACAATGGATTAAAGACAATCTCTTTAACAAGTGGTGCTGGGAAATCTGGTCAACCACTTGTAAAAGAATGAAACTAGAACACTTTCTAACACCATATACAAAAATAAACTCAAAATGGATTAAAGATCTCAACGTAAGACCAGAAACTATAAAACTCCTAGAGGAGAACATAGGCAAAACACTCTCTGACATACATCACAGCAGGATCCTCTATGACCCACCTCCCAGAATATTGGAAATAAAAGCAAAAATAAACAAATGGGACCTAATTAAACTTAAAAGCTTCTGCACATCAAAGGAAACTATTAGCAAGGTGAAAAGACAGCCTTCAGAATGGGAGAAAATAATAGCAAATGAAGCAACTGACAAACAACTAATCTCAAAAATATACAAGCAACTCCTCCAGCTCAACTCCAGAAAAATAAATGACCCAATCAAAAAAATGGGCCAAAGATCTAAATAGACATTTCTCCAAAGAAGACATACAGATGGCTAACAAACACATGAAAAGATGCTCAACATCACTCATTATCAGAGAAATGCAAATCAAAACCACTATGAGATACCATTTCACACCAGTCAGAATGGCTGCGATCCAAAAGTCTACAAATAATAAATGCTGGAGAGGGTGTGGAGAAAAGGGAACCCTCCTACACTGTTGGTGGGAATGCAAACTAGTACAGCCACTATGGAGAACAGAGTGGAGATTCCTTAAAAAACTGGAAATAGAACTGCCTTATGATCCAGCAATCCCACTGCTGGGCATACACACTGAGGAAACCAGAAGGGAAAGAGACACGTGTACCCCAATGTTCATCGCAGCACTGTTTATAATAGCCAGGACATGGAAGCAACTTAGATGTCCATCAGCAGATGAATGGATAAGAAAGCTGTGGTACATATACACAATGGAGTATTACTCAGCCATTAAAAAGAATACATTTGAATCAGTTCTAATGAGGTGGATGAAACTGGAGCCTATTATACAGAGTGAAGTAAGCCAGAAGGACAAACACCAATACAGTATACTAACGCATATATATGGAATTTAGAAAGATGGTAATAATAACCCTGTATACGAGACAGCAAAAGAGACACTGATGTATAGAACAGGCTTATGGACTCTGTGGGAGAGGGAGAGGGTGGGAAGATTTGGGAGAATGGCACTGAAACATGTGAAATGTCATGTATGAAACGAGATGCCAGTCCAGGTTCAATGCACGATGCTGGATGCTTGGGGCTGGTGCACTGGGACGACCCAGAGGGATGGTATGGGGAGGGAGGAGGGAGGAGGGTTCAGGATGGGGAACACATGAGAAATAAAGGAATAAAAAATTATAAAAAAAAAACAAAAAACAAATAAACCCTCTGATTGCTACGGTGACACACTCATAGACACACACACTTGCACGGCAAACACAATTTTGCAATGTTGTTAAATGCACACAGTTACTCTTGGTCCTCATCTCTTCCAGAATTCCTGAACTTGTAAGATGCAGTAAGCCCTGAGCAGCGGTTGAAAGAAATCTCCCAAGTGTATCACGTCTTCCACCCACCCACCAATACGGTGGCTGCTTATTATTTGGTGGTTATTCTTGGTTTCGAGGAAGAGAGTCTGTCTCATTCAAGCATCAGGGGAAAGTAGGTGCGGTTCCTCAGTCACACCTGACCCCAATCCAGGTGACAACCAGACACCTGGGGCCTAGCCTCCCTTTCCCTTTCCATCACCAGGCGCATGGAGGAGCCTCTTTTACAGCAGATGGAGATTCACCCCAACCCCTTGCTCTCATCCTCCTGAAATGAACAAATGAACCAGTCGGGAGCTGGCTTCAGAACCTTCTTTCCCTCCAGGTGTCAGGCGGTTACCAAATCTCAAAGACCTGCCCCTGGTCATTTCACATGGGCCAAACTCCCCATGAGTAGGATGCTCACAGTCTAGGGTGGGAGGGGGAACCATACCCTGAGACTCGGCATCTACAGGGGGGGTGAGGGAGGGGCTTGCCTGGGGGTCCGTGCCCCCCCATCCTGGGACAGACCCGCCTGGAGGCCCCACCAGTGTTTTCACAGCTGTGGCTGGGAGGCTGCTCCCCAAGCTCCTTGCATACAGTTGGCCTGCGCCCGAGCAGCTGTGCACACCCCAGCATGACTTCAGTCCCTGCAGGGATGGGGGGGCCCTGGCCGGTGCAGCGGGAACTGGGGAGCAGAACTGACTCACCTCGCCAGGCTGGCTGCATCTCGTTTTCCTGAGCTGCTTTGTTAACATGGCTATTAAGAAGTTCTCACATGGCTTCCCCAGTCTTCTCTAACTTCCCCGGGCAGCAGTGACAGCCTTATTAACGGCAAATGGCTTCTTGTGGCAGTGTTCCATTTCTAATATTAATAATCAGCATTTAATAAAAACAAAGCAGGGAGAGATACAGGCGGAAAAAACCAGACTGCTTTGCCCTTCGCGTTTATCACCCTGGCAGGAGTTACCAGCGATAGTCCCTGAGTGGTTAATCCCGCATCAAAGACACGCCAGCATATGCACACATGTACATACACATGTGAACACACGTGCGTACACACCTGTTCTGGGAACCGCACTTCATCCCTCACTTGGCCAAAGTCAGGGTTAGACCCTCCTCCCTCCTTCCTGCCATCCCCACCCTCCGGCTCCCCATCTGAGCATCTCAAGTGACTTTGATGGTTCAGAGTCATGTCATGAACTGATGTCTTTCAAGGAAGGGAGGTAAGGGAGGCGGGCGGGCTGGCGGGAGCTGCTGGCTCTTGCATTGGTACCTTTCTCCGTTTCCTTCTCTCTCCATCAGGCCAGTCATCCGTAAGACAAATGGCCCCCTCCTGCCAAGGCTGAGGAGACTGGAGGTAAAGATGTAGTTAATTACATGTACTCAAAAAGGTCAACTCTCAAGATTAGGAGCTGCGTTTATCACCACTAAAAATAAACCAGGGCTGGGGAGGACAGGATGGAAGAAATGGGAGTGGAAAGGTGGATGGGGGTGAAGAGGGACTTGGGGCTTTGGATCCTTGGACGCCGGGCTGATATTTAAAGACCTTTGACGTTGTGGAAGATCTCAGCAAGCAGCTGACATCTCCTGGGGCCTGGGGAGGTTTTCACGATAACAAACAATCCCACCTGGAGGCTGAGAGGACTAGTCCCCTCTCTGGGTGTGCGGAGGCTGTAAGAAAAGGAGATCTTTGTTTGCGGTGAGAAGTGCCGTTCTTTTATTCTCTCCTTCACACCCCAGCTAGTAGTCCTCATCCCATTCTCGTCCTCTACTTCTGAGTTGTGTGGACATGAACTGGAAGCTTTACAGAGAGGGTGCACAGGCAACTGTCCCAGAAGGAGAGTGCTCCCAGGGCTTGCCTTTCCCAGGATAGTAAGTTCCTTACATACAAGCAAGTTCCATTCCAAGAGCTAATTTTTTAAGTCCAGTTTGTTCATAAGCCCAACAAATTTAGCCTAGGCACACAACTAACACAGTTATATAGTCCTGGACTGTAATAGGTTTATACTTTTCACACAAATAATATGTAAAAAAACCACCGCAAGAAATAAAGCAAATATTTTTAATCTTACAGTACGGCAAGAATCCCTTAGAAGAAATGGAGTAGCTCTTATAGTCAACAAGAGTCTGAAATGCAGTACCTGGGTGCAACCTCAAAAACAACAGCATGATCTGGGTTCATTTTCAAGGCAAACCATTCAACACTACAGTAATCCAAGTCTATGCCCCAATCACTAATGCTGAACAAGGTGAAGTTGACCACTTCTACGAAGACTTACAAGACCTTCTAGTGTGCCTAGTCACTCAGTCATGTCTAACTCTTTGTGACCCCATGGACTGTAGCCCACTAGGCTTCTTCTGCCCACGGGGTTGTCCAGGCAAGAATACTGGAATGGGTTACCATGTCATCCTCCAGGGGATCTTCCTGACCCACAGATCAAACCTGGGTCTCCTGCATTGCAGGTGGATTCTTTAACATTTGAGCCACCAGGGAAGCTCAAGACCTTCTAGAACTAGCACCAGAAAAGATGTCCTTTTCATCATAGGGGATTGGAATGTTAAAGTAGGAAGTCAACAGTTACCTGGGATAACAGACAAGTTTGGACTTGGAATACAAAATACAGCAGGGCAAAGGCTAACAGAGTTTTGTCAAGAGAACACACTGGTCATGGCAAACACCCTTTTCCAAAAACCCAAGAGATGACTCTACACATGACTCTACATATGGTCAATATTGAAATCAGATTGATTATGTTCTTCAGAGCCAAAGATGGAGAAACTCTATGCAGTCAGCAAAAATAAGACCTGGAGCTGACTGTGGCTCACTCAGATCATGAGCTTCTTACTGCAAAATTTAGGCTTAAATTGCAGAAAGTAGGGAAAACCACTAGGCCATTCAGATGCAACCTAAATCAAATCCCTTATGATTATACAGTGGAGGTGACAACTAGATTCAAGGGACTAGATCTGGCAGACACAGTGCCTGAGGAACTGAAGACAGAGGTTCGTAACATTGTACAGGAGACAGTGATCAAAACTATCCCAAAGAAAAAGAAATGCAAGAAGGCAAAGTAGTTGTCTGAGGAGGCTACAAATAACTGAGGAAAGAAGAAAAGCAAAAGGCAAGGGAGAAAGGGAAAGATATACCCAACTGAAAGCAGAGTTTCAGAGAATTAGCAAGAAAAGATAAGAAGGCTTTCTTAAATGAGCAATGCAAAGAAATAGAGAAAAACAACAGAATGGGAAAGACTAGAAATCTCTTCAAGAAAATTGGAGATTCGAGGGCACATTTCATGCCAGGAGTGGCACAATAAAGGACAGAAATGGTAAGGGCATGACAGAAGCAGTAGAGGTTAAGAAGAGGTGGCAAAAATACACAGAAGAACCATACCAAAAAGGTCTTAATGACCCAGATGACCATTAATGACCCAGATAACCACAGTAGTGTGATCCCTCACCTCGAGTTAAACATCCTGGAGTGTGAGGTCAAATGGGCCTATAGGAAGCATTACTTTTGAGCAAAGCTAGTAGAGGTGACAGAACTCCAACTGAAATATTTAAAATCCTGAAAGATGATGCTGTTAAAGTGCTGCACTCAATATGTTAGCAAATTTGGAAAACTCAGCAGTGGCCATAGAACTGGAAAAGTTCAAATTTCATTCCAATCCCAAAGAAGGAAAATGCCAAAAAATGTTCAAACTACCATACAGTTGTGCTCATTTCACATGCTAGCAAGGTTATGCTCAAAATTCTTCAAGCTAGACTTCAGCAGTATGTGAACTGTGAACTTCCAGATGTACAAGCTGGGTTTCCAAAAGGCAGAAGAACAGAGATCAAATTGCCAACATTTGCTGGATCATGGAGAAAGTAAGAGAGTTCCAAAAAAAACACCTACTTCTGCTTCATTGACTACACTAAAGCCTTGGACTATGTGGATCACAACAAACTGTGGAGCATTCTGACAGAGATGGGAGTAACAGAACAACTTACCTGTCTCCTGAGAAATCTGTATGCAGGTCAAGAAGCAACAGTTAGAACCAGACTTGGAAAAATGGACTGGTTCAAAATTAGGAAAGGAGCACACCAAGGCTATATATTGTCACCCTGCTTATTTAACTTCTGTGCAGGGTACATCAGGTGAAATGCCAGGCTAGGTGAATCACAAGCTGGAATCAACATTGCCGGGAGAAATATAAACAACCTCACATATGTAAATGATACCAGTTGAATGGCAAAAATTGAAGAGGAAATAAAGAGCCTCTTGATGAGGGAGAAAGAGGAGAGTGAGAAAGCTGGCTTGAAATTCAACATTCGAAAACGAAGATCATGCCATCCAGTCCTATCACTTCATGGAAAATAAAAGGGGAGCAAGTGGAAGCAGTGACATATTCCATTTTATTGGGATCTAGAGTCACTGTGGATAGTGACTGCAGCCATGAAACTAGAAGATGCTTGCTTCTTAGAAGAAAAGCTGTGACAAACCTAGACAGCATGTTAAAAAGCAGAGACATCAGTTTGCTGACATAAAAGTTATGGTTTTTCCAGCAGTCATTTAAGGATGTTAGAGTTGGACCATAAAGAAGGCTGATCGCCAAAGAATTGATGCTTATGGACTGTGGTGTTGGAGAAGACTCTTGAGAGTCCCTTGGACTGCAAGGAGATCAAACCAGTCAATCCTGAAGGAAATCGACCTTGGATATTCATTGGAAGGACTGATGCTGAAGCTGAAGCTCCAGTACTTGGGCCACCTGATATGAAGAACTGATTCATTGGAAAAGACCCTGATGCTGGGACAGATTGAGGGCAGGAGAAGGGGGCGACAGAGGATGAGATGGTTGGATAATAAAATCATTGACTCAATGGATATGAATCTGAGCAAACTCTGAGAGATTGTAGATGACAGAGGAGCCTGGTATGCTGTAGTCCATGGAGTTGCAAAGAGTTGGGCAAGACTTAGCGGCCAAACAACAACATCATAGTACCTTGAAGAGTACAGTAGTACCAGCTGCATCACCGTTGCTTTTATGCTTGTTTCTGGACATCCTGGACTTGAAATAAAAATACTGAGCTACTGTACTCTATACAGGGAAGTGAAATCGCTCAGTTGTGCCCGACTCTTTGCGACCCCATGGACTGTAGCCTACCAGGCTCCTCCATCCATGGGATTTTCCAGGCAAGAGTACTGGAGTGGGTTGCCATTCCCTTCTCCAGAGGATCTTCCTGACCCAGGGATCGAACCCAGGTCTCCCGCATTGTAGGCAGACGCTTTACTGTCTAAGCCACCAGGGAGGGCCTCTGTGCAGTACTATGCAGTAACGTGCACAAGAGCACGACCGCTTGTAGAGGATGCACACACGCCACAATGTACGCCAGACACGTGAACTAACTTACGTGATCTGACACATGAATGCAAGTTCACATCTTTGAAACTTCCCAACTTGAAGGTTTGTATGTAGGGGATGTACAGTATATTCCAGACCCTGCCTGGCCAGGGCATATGCTCTCCTTTCTTGGAGGCTGAAAATTCTCCTGACGGGCCCATGAACATAGGGTACATGGCTGCCCTTAGAGATGCACTCAACCAGGCTCACTGTGCTGACATCTGTAGCCTAAGGTCGGGATCCAGAGGCACCAGCTTGCCCAGGAGTCACTCATTGGACTACCAGCTCTTTCATCTTCCATGACCTGGCGTCTGCTGCTCTCTTATTGTAAGGCTTCTAGTCCTTCCTCAAAATCCTTCGCAGGTAGGTGTCATGTCCTCCAACCCTTCAACACCAGTTCAAACACAATTCAAAGCTGATCTTTCTGTCCTCTGGTAGTTTAACGCTAACTCTTACCATTGCAGGCTTTGCCTTCTTACTTCTGTGTGTGTGTGTGTGTGTGTGTGTGTGTGTGTGTGTGTGTTAGTTGCTCAGTCCTGTCTGACTCTGCGACCCCATGAAGTCAAGCCCGCCAAGCTCTTCTGTCCATGGGATCCTTCAGGCAAGAACACTGGAGTGGGTTGCCATTCCCTTTTCCAGGGGATCTTTCTGACACAGGGATCGATCCCAGGTTTCCTGCATTGCGGGCAGATTTTTACTGTCTGAGCCACCAGGGAAGCTGCCTTCTTGCCTCCTCCCTCCTCAATCATGAACATCCTAGAGGACGTGGACTTCATGCCTTTTCATCTTGCTCTTCCCCAGCCCCTCCTGTAGTGCTCCTAGAGGTAGCTCAAAGGAGTTGAGGCCCCAAAGGGGCAACAAAGGTGGGCAGCATCTCTAGGGTTTACATTCTGAGTTAACCCCAGATGGGTCTGACATAAAGAACCCCAAGAGTACATCCACGTGTCAGTGACTATTGTCTTGACTTGAAAAGTGGCTGTCACTCTCCTGTTCTGAGATTTACCTTGGAAATACGTAGAGAATAGTCAGCACCTTTCAAATTAATTTACTTACCAAAGTGTCATTCTGCAAAAGCCGTTTGTTAGCTGTGAGTCTCTTTAAGTTTCCTTTCTTTGAGCAGGCAGCCTTCCTCTGTTAAATGTGAGCACACAGGGATGCTAGGAGCTGGGGCCTGGGCTGGGAACTCAGAATCCCTGAGGCAGAGGTGGTTCGCTTGGACTGAAGCTCAGGCTCAGGCATTCATTTTTCATACAGATTCCCCTCTCTGGCCTGCAGGGCTAGAATAGAGAGCAGAAAAATAAACTTTGGCAGGAAGAGGGAAGGAAAAAAAAGAATCATTTCTAATGGAGACGATGACAGAGTACAAGATAGATATAAGCTCAAAAAACTGTCGTCTACCATGATATTAATGTCCTTACTTTTTAGTTTCATATATTTAACATTCAGGGAAACCTGGCTGTGTAATAAGGATGTACTATGGAAACGCCAGTGTTGATCCTGAAGACAGGATCAACAGGGCTTCTTAATCTCACAGTTCGCTGCACTCTGTCTCCCAGTCACAGACATAGACACAGGGCGAGGCTTCTTAGCTCCTGTTGGCTGTTCTGCAGAAATTAAAAATAAAACAAAACAACAGAAAACAAGAACCAGTCTCTTCTGCTGCCCCAAACCTGGGCCAGTTTCTTCAGCTTCCCTGGGAGAATAGCAGGCAGTCAGAACATACTGGAACACAGCTTTCTGAGAACTTTGCCCTGCTCTTTGGAGCTGGAGAACATGCAAGGTGGCTGCCAGACATTCCCCCATCCTGGAGAATTCTAAGTTTCTGGTCTGGAATATGGACCTGATACTCACACTGAAATGAAGGGCTTGTCACATGATTTTTTGCAGGTTCACCTTTGCACTGAGGGAGTGAGAGCCGTGCAGGAAGCCTAGGTTCAATCTCTGGGTTGGGAAGATCCCTTGGAGAAGGGCATGGTACCCTACTCCAGTGTTCTTGCCTGAAGAATCCCATGGACAGAGGAACCTTGTGGGCTACAGTCCACAAGGTCACAAAGAGCTGGACACGACTAAGTGACTAACACTCACTCACTCATGCTCACCTGGGTATGTGTGTTGAGCATACAAAGGGCGTGATGTGCTTTAGAGAACCCTGGAAGAGGAAACAGCAATCAATATGCCTGTCCAAACAATTAGAAAGAGATGTTTCTGTGAGTCTCCTAAATCTCTTTGGCATGTGTTAGACCCATGCTGTCAGTTCAGCTGCCATTAAACAGCTTCTAAATAATGCAAAGACAATCAGATGTACAAATAAGCAGTTCAGTCTGGGTGATTGATTATTGGGATAATGCTCATGCACCCGAGGCGTGACATTTCCAATCACATCTCCATTTCATTTCTCAGGCAGTAATGATCTTTCTACCTCCAGTGATCTCATGGCTGGACGATCTGGGTATGGGCTAGTATTCTTGGGTTCTGTGATTAGCTGGTCATCTTGAATGTTGGTTGAATGATCCTTGGACACTTGAAACAAGAGTGTCTCCTTTGAATCCTTTCCATAATATGGAAATGCCACCAGCAACGGGCTATGGTTTTTCACATGTGAAGTACATGTTTAGGAATCTTTCAAGGTCAAGGTCTTGCAGATGACCTTAATGTGGCTTAGTTTTTTCACTCTGTCCTTCCAAATTCTTCAATCTTTACAACACCTGGAGAAAGCACACTGTATCCTGCAGTGCTTACTATTTATCATGTTTTTGTCTTTTTAAAAAAATTTTATTGAAGCATACTTGATTTACAATGTGTTAATTTCTGCTGTAGAGCAGAGGGACTCAGTTGTGCATACATGCACACATATACATAAATATATATATATATAAAAATATGTATCTATATGTTCTTTTTCATTCTGGTTTATCACAAGATATTGAATATAGTTCCCTGTGCCATATTGTAGGAGCCTTGTTGTTTATCCATCTTATATACAACATATTTGCAAAGCATTTTATTTCAAAAGGATGCTTATATAGTAAGAGGGTCACCATAGAATTCAAAACTCAGCTCAGGCACCACTAAGTCATGTCTGACTCATTGTGACCCCATGGACTATAGCCCACCAGGCTCCTCTGTCCATGGGGTTCCCCAGGCAAGAATACTGGAGTGGATTTCCATTTCCTTCTCTAGGGGATCTCCCTGACCCAGGGATCGAACGTGAGTCTGCCTGCACAGCAGGAGGACTCTTGACCACTGAGCCTCTGGGGAAGCCCTTTAGAGCTCATACCTTTAATCGTTTCACCACAGTGCATATATGAGGAAGCTTGTTTAAGTAGAGACATTTTAGAAGAAATAGTCTGAAAGAAATAGGCACCTCTGGTAGCAGAATTGAAAAGTGAGGGATATACTGGGGAGAAATATTAGATTTCCAGTATATGGCCTTTAGTAAGTCTTGACTGTGGATCTCATGCATTTCAAGACAGCTAATGTGAACCTGCTGTATAGCACAGGGAGCTCAGCTCCCTGCTCTGTGATGGCCTAGAGGGGTGGGATGGGGGTGGGAGGGGGGAGGCTCAGGAGGGAGGGGATATATACAATTAGCTGATTCACTTCCTTGTACAGCAGAAATGAACACAACACTGTAAAGCAATTATGCTCCAAATAATTTCAAGTGAAATCTCATTAAAACAAAAACTCAAAAAAAAAAAAAAAAAGGCACAAACATATAGCTTTAAAGGAAATATCATGGACAGAGGAGTCTAGCGAGCTATAGTCCATGGTGGCAGAAAAAGTCAGACACGATTTAGAGACTAAACAACAGCAACAACAAAGGAAGAAAGATACTAGAAAATCACCCTAATTTTAACATTGCATCTCCTCTCTTCAGGACCTGTTGGTTCCAGATCCAAAGGAAAAATCAAACTGATTTCTAGGATAGTGAAAAGAGCCCCGCGGACTCTCAGCAGTGATTTCTCCGCCCCTCCTCCCTCCAGGTCCCCAGGCCCAGGAGACAGAGAGAACACTGCACCACTGTCTGAGAATTCATTCCTTGTTCAAAGAGAAGTTTGCACTCGAATAGATTTTTGCCTTTTGCAATTATGTCATTAAAAGCATTCTGAACTTCAGACTTGAAATGAACTCCAGAAAGGGTCTGCCCTTTTAGCTTTCTGGCTTTACATAATTTATGGTTTTGAATCTTATTGAAAAATGCAAAAGGGATTCAGCAAAGGTTCCAAGCAGATACCCACAAAGGCACATACCTCTGTCCCTCCCAGCGTAGTCTTTATAAAATTTCTGCCCCTAAAGGGAGGGGCACTGTCTTTGGGATTAGAGGGTCTTCAGTATGGCACGGAAAGAACACAAGCAAGTGGAAATTGTAAGGAAATTCCTCCTGTTCATGTCTTTGGTTTATCAGTTAGCAGCTGTAATATTCCTTTCCTGCATTCCTTTCTCTAGCATCCTCCCCTCAGTCCCCTCCCTCCCCCCGACACCTTACTCCCCTGGCACACCTGGATCTGGAGTATCATTTAGCATTTAGGGGAGTGGATGGTGTTAGCGACCAGGGTTCTTAACCTTCCTCAATCAATAGAAATTGACTAGAGGCCAGACCAGAAATACAGGCAAGGCTTTATTGGAGCCTCTGCTGCAGTGGGGTGCAGTAAGAGCAAACAGTAGGTTCCCTTGCTTGTTCCCTGAGGGAGGTGAGCATGTTCCTTATATAGGATGAGGGGAGGGGTGTGTCTGGGGGTCGGGCCTGCGGCTTAGGTGTTTGGCCCACCCCTTAGGCGGTGGTGTGTGCGGGGGGCATGCGCAGTATGCTGCTTTTGCTCCAGGCTCTTCAAAAGTGGCAGTTGGGGTTTTTGGTCTCTTTGTATCTTTTGGGTCCAGAATTTTCCCCAACTGAGCATGCACGCTGTTGTTTTCAGTCCCATACAGTTTCTTTGTATTTTGTTGTTCCAAGAGAGGTGTGTCCAGGTGCAAGCATTGCAGCAAAGGGTCCCGGTCCCAGCCCATCTCAGTGGGCCCGGAGGAGAGCGAAGCCAGAAGTCATGTTGTCAGCCTTCTACTCCTTGTTCTCCTACCTTCCAAACCTGGGTCTCTGCACAAGTCACTTTAATGTTTTGCAGCTCTGTTTTGCACATTTGCGAATTAAGGCCAGTAGTTACATCTATCTCTCAAGTTGTAGCTTGGATTAAAGCTCAAACTGAAAGTAAAAAACTTAGCACTGTATAGTAAGCACTTAACAAATACTTGCTTTATTATTTGGGAGGCAGGACAGAATGTTGTGGGTAGGATCTTATTCTCTGGCAGCTGACTGTTTGAGCTTGAATCCTTAGTCTGCCATTTAATCATTGGGTCATTTTCAAAGTCATTTCTGCTCTCTGAGGTCAGTCGTCTCATCAGGGTGATGCGGACAGAGATGCCATTTATCTGTAGGATCACCGTGGGGAGAGAATGAGATGAAATATGTAAGTTCTTAGCACAGGGCCTGGTCCATTGCAGAACTTCCATAAATTCAGACTGTTAGTGTGGGGAAATGTGCCAAGCAGTGAGAGACACACAAACAGTAAATATATTTCTCGAATCCCCTGAAAATTACTGCATCTAATTGGGTAAAAGGGTGACCTCACCTTCAGCCAGATTCCTGGCTGCAGATCCAACCCTGGGCTGAATTCATGGCCTTTGGCTGTGCTGCCTGACAGACAAGGCTGCCCACCCCAGACCTGTGACAGCTTCGGGGTGAGAAAGATGTTCACGTTTTTACCTGGCAACCCCCATCTCTCCATTTCTGTTGGCCTTACTCCTCTAAATATCTTTCCCTCGATGGCCAGACATCCCAGATCCCCTGCTCCAGTTCCAGATAAGGAGAGCAGTGACTGGGGGGGGGTGTGTGTGTAGGAAGAGGGTAGAGGTGTTGGAACAGAGTAAGCTGATGGGAAAGACCCCAGTCTCTGGTTGTCTCTCAGCCTGGAACAAGCTCAGTGGGGACTGTGGCTTTCCACCCAGACCCAGAACCTGGTTCTAGATCTTCTGGCTGTGGATTCAGGCTGAGTTCCTTAGCGTCTCTCTACCAGCCTCAGTTTTCTCTGCTGTGAAACTGGAAAAACAACAGTTGCTGTTGAAAAATAATGCCTGTAGAGTAACTGGCTCAGCAAATGATGGAAGGGTTATAATGGGTGTAACCTTGAATAGTGGGTCCTCAAAATAGCCAACAGAGGGTCCAGGTGGATGGGAAGCTGGGGAAACAGGGCTCATCATTTTCTTTCTTTTCTCTTTATTTTTTGAAGTTTAGGAGACTTACAATGTTGTGTTAGTTTCAAGTGTACAGCAAAGTGATTCCATTATATATATATATGTAAATATTTATATTTATATACACATATACATATGTATCCCCTGGAGGAGGACATGGCAACCCACTCGAGTGTTTTTGCCCAGAGAATCCCATGGACAGAGGAGCCTGGTGGGCTACAGTCCATGGAGCCACAAAGAGTCAGACATGACTGAGTGACTAAACACATACATATGTATATTATTTTTCAGATTCTTTTCCATTATAGGTTATTACAATATACTTTCCATTCTATCCATTAAGTTCTCATTGCTTATCCATTTTATATATAGTAATTTATGTCTGTTAATCCCAAACTCCTAATTAATCCCTCCCCCACCTTCTCCTTTGGTAACTATATGTTTGTTTTCTGTATGTGAGTCTGTTTCTGATTTGTAAGCAAATTCATTGGTGCCATGTTTTAGATTCCACATAGAAGTGATCATATGGTATTTGTCTTTCTATGTCTGACTTACTCCTCTTAGTCTGATCATCTCTAGGTCCATCCAGAGTTCTATCATTTTAAGATCTGAGGTTCACAGTGCAGTTTCTCCTTTCTGAACTCACTTCTCTAGGTGTTGTCCTAGGTTCCGTGGGGATAGTCCAGAGCAGGTTCCTGGCAGAAGGAGACCAAGGATGAGGGGAGAGAAATGAGGTTGAGCTGAGCTGGCTGTGGTTCTAGCAACCTGGCTCTGCCAAGCCTCCTCTGAATGCACCAACAGACCTTCTTTCTGAGGGTGCTGCTCAAGCCAGGAGCCTCAAGTCATGTCTCCTGCACTTGTTCCCTGCTTGCCGAATGCCTTCTCCATACAATGAGTAAGACGTGGCATCTCATTTTTTAAAATAATTTAAACCAAGCAGGTGTTCTGTCTCCATGGCAGGGACAGACGCAGGGGCTCTGTCTGGCACAGCCTTGCTGCCTTTCTGCTCCAGGCAGGATCAAAGCTCCCTAACCTTGCAAGCTCTCAGATCCAGTCCCTACTTTTATTTCAGCAGCCTTTAAAGTTCTTTCATTTTCTAGTAGTGCCTTGGAGTGGAATACAGAATCACAAACTACCAGAGTGAAAAGGGACCTCAGTTGATCATCTCTGGAGATGACCAACTTCCAGTCCATGGCAAATCTGATTCACAACAACATTTCATTTGGTCCAACACAGATTTTCTTTTAAATGAATGACGTGTCAACATTTAAAACCTGGGAGTTTTTCCTGGATGTCCAGCTTCTCTTATAAAGTCATAAATCTGGCCATGCTGGCTTGAGTTTCAACATGGCAGCATTTGGATGAAAAGGGTCATGGCTGACTCCAGCCTCCTTTTTTTTTTTTACTCTTCTTTTTAAATTTTTAAACTTATTGATTATTTAAAATGCAATTTTATTTTATCATTTTATTTTTTTTAGGCCATGTAGTGTAACACGTGGAGATCTTAGTTCCCTGGCCGGGGATTGAACCTACACCCCTTGCATTGAGAGTGAAGTCTTAACCACTGGATTGTCAGGGAAATCCAAGTGGCTTCCCCCTTTGCCTTGTACCTGAACTTCTGTCCACCCTAGCCCCTTCCACTCCCCATCACATCATACTTGTCCCTTTGGTTCATTTTCTTATCTGTGTAACCCCAATTGGCATTTAAGTTCGCAAGTTCTAATCTAGTTGCAGTCATGGTACAGGTGGGAAATCTGAGGCCTGGTGAGAGGAAGTGCCTCTGCCAAGACCACCAAGAAGTAAATTCTGGGGGTGGGATTTGAGTCCAGCTTTTTCCATCTTTTAAAAATCGAAGTACTGATCTACAATGTGTGTTAATTTCTGCCATAAAGCAAAGTGATTCAGTTATACATATACATACATCATTTTAAAATAATTCTTTTCCATTATGGTTTTTTAGCTCTTTCCTCCATAGAAGCCCACCTATTGAGGATGGACCAGCTCATGAATATGGCATCTTGGTCCTGATATTCTCTCGGAGTCCTGCCTCTCTGGCCTTTGTCTATCACTGAGTTGCAGGCTTAGGTTGGGGAGGTTTTGGCCTGAGAGCAGGACTCCTGAGTGTCGCCTGATGGTCAGAATCAGTAAAACAAGCCTGGAGACAGTGTCTGGCTTGCTGTTGCCTATTTCATTCCCCTCGCTTTGTCATCTCTCGTCCTTTTCCATCTCCCCTGTTAGAGAAGGCTGGCATGACGTTCTCAGGGTTTCATAGAAACTGTGGTCAAAAGGGGTAAATTTCTGTGATGCAGGCTGCACTGCAGCTCCAGAACTGTCTCCTTGCCTCTTACCCCTATTTACAGATGAGGTCATCAGGCCCAAAGGGTGACATGATATTGGCCCTCCAGAGCCAAGATTACAGCTCAACCCTGATCTTGCTCTCCCAGCGCTCAGCCCTCAGGGATACAGCCAGCGATGCCATGAATGGCCAGAACCGACTCCAAATAGGCAGAGAGGAGGCTGGCAGATAGCAGCCACAGTGACCTCTGCCTCCTCCTGCCTCCCTGGGGGCTCCAGGGCCCTGCAGAGCTTGTGACAACAGGTGAGGGCTTGGCAGGGGAGGGAAATGACATCTCAGTGTCTGGCTGGTCTTGTGCATTGATGTGGGTGCCCAGAGGCCCTGTGGGGGCTGTCCGGGGCTGGCCCTACATCTCCATTCTCTTCAGTCAGCTGTAAATCTCTGCCTCTGAAAATGAAATTAATAGGCACAGCTGGGAGATAATACAGACAGCAGATCCACACATAAATGCCTCCCCGTCCCTCTGATAAGTCTGCCCGTAGGACAAGCACAGGGTTATACAGTAATCTTATTATACAGGGTCTGCCAAGGGCAAAGAAAGGGTCACTCTTCTGTGCATGGTGACACCATCCCCCACTTTCCTTTTCGAAGCCGCCGTCCCCATCCACTGCAGAGCTGTCCATCCTCAGGGAGCAAGGCACGATCATGCACGTGTCCTGGGCTTCTCTCAGGCCAAGGGGTTTCTAGTTTCCTCCCTGTCTCAATATGCTTCACAGGCTGTACCCAGCCTCAGAGACTTTCCCACAGCAGAACCTGCTGCTGGAGTTCTGATTCCATCATCTGTCAAAAGAGAAAGCTGGATAAGAGGGGTTAAATACATCCAGACCAGACATTCCCGTGTCTGGTCCATCCATGTGTTCTAGTAGCACAGGGCTTATTTCTCTCTTCTGACTACCTGACAAAGCAAAAGATCCTTCTGAGCTTCTGGCCCAAGACATAACATTAAGAGGAATGAAAGTGAGAGATGAAGTCTTGCCGCTAACATTTGGTTTAATTGGAGGATAATTACTTTACAGTGTTGTGTTGGTTTTTGCCATACAATAGCATGAATCAGTCATAATTATATATCCCTTCCCTCTTGTGCCTACCTCCCATTCTACCACTCTAGGTTCCTTGCCACTAACTCCTAACTTCGTTGCCTGCTTTCTGAGTAACGAAGTATTAGGAAACCATGCTTGGCCCCTACCCAGCTCCCTCCTTTTTTGCTGTCAGTAAAATTGAACTCCATCCACTTTCCTGATGGATCATACCTCTGGAGGAGAGTTTGTATGGTGCCAGGAGATGGATGGACTTGGCCACTGGCATTGAAAGTTACCCAAGGATGGGAAAATGCACAGATTTTAGCTAGTGAAAAGTAAGAAGATCCAGTATTTACAGAGATTTTTACATGAAAACCTGAGGCAATTTATATTATTGTACTCAGTTCTGTTCTCTGTGCCAGTGGATGGGGAAAAAATAGATCATGTAAGAGAACGGTAAAACCATTGTTTTGACTTTCGCAGATATTTCATTTCTTTGTAATACCAGAACACCAGTGTGTACATACATCTCATGGAGTCATTGTTTTTGTCTTGAGCCACTGGAAGGACTTCCCTGATGGTCCAGTGGTAGAAATCCACTTTGCAATGCAGAGGACGTGAGTTCAATCCCTGATCAGGGAACTAAGATCCCACATGCTGCAGGGCAACTTAGCCCATGCACTGCAACTGCTGAGCCTCCGTCACAGCTAGAGAGTCTGTGCCCCAAGGAAGGATCCAAATGATGTAGTGAGGATCCCATGTGCCACAACGAAGAGCTGACACAGTCAAAAAAATAAATATGAAAAAAAAAAGAGCAATCAGAAACCATCGAGGGGTTTTACTTGGGTGAGTGAATGGTTTGGATTTCCATTTTTCAAGAATCACTCTGATTACTGTGGAAAGAGTTGAATCAGAGGGTCTCAAGGACAGCTGGCAGTGCTTTCAAGCAGCATGGTGATGGTGAAGATGGCCAGAAGAGAAATAGTTGAAGGAAAGTGTGAGAGGTGAAATAGGGAATTCTGCAAATCGTTGGAGGACAGTTTCCTTTATGAATGCAGGACGGATGGGGTGATAGTTACTGACATGGGCCGTTTTGCAGGAAGAAGGTTGGGGTTAGGTGGGAGCGGTTTTTTGTCAGTCATGCTGAGTTTTGTTACTACTTATTGGACCCATGGACCCCAGATCTTTCAACTTGGCTGAACCAGCTCAGACGGTTCTCATAGTGTGTGTTACTGCCGTCCCTGTTGGTACTCTCTTGTATAGTTTGGATCTCATGCAAGGGTATTGGGTCCCTTGGTCTCCTACACAATTAGTTCCTGCATGTCTGAATTTCTTGGTGTGAAGACTATGGTTGTTTATCCTTTTGGGAAGCTTAGGGCATCAGCACTTGCTTTCTCCTTCCTTGCTCTTCCTTCTACACCACCCTGGTGACTGTCTACAACTTCTGATGAGCAAGCCAGCTGTAGTTGTTCTCCAGACTCCTTTTTCCTCCTTTATCCAGGAGTACAATTAGTTCTGTCCTTCCAGAATCCCCTAAGTGGGCCATTCCTCCTGAGCCTATTGTGAACTTGGCCTTGTTTATTAGGCAGGGATGGACCTCAAGGTTATGATCAATGTACAAGCAGAATTTTTCAAAAACTCAGGGATATTATCTACTTACATTTCTGCCTTTTCCCCCCTTCTTGCTCTTTTTCCTTTTAAAGAAATTCTTCCCTGATACACAGAAAGATGTTATCTGTTTATTTATTTGCCATGCCACAGCATGCAGGATCATAGTTCCCTGACCAGGGATCAAACCTCCTCCCCCTGCAGTGGAAGCTCAGAGTCTTAACTGCTAGACTGCCAGGGACGCCCCCGTCCCAAACTCACCTTCTTGCTCATTGGGTTAAAGTCCTAATGGTTCCAATGTTTATAGCACTATGACTGAAAACAGAGGAATGTTATAAAACTCAACTCACAAGGCCGTTGTCAAGATTTCATGGGAATGAGCTTTCTGGATGACCTGAGGGCAACATTTCTCTGTCTTCTCTCTTTTTCTCATCATCTGTGAATAATTGGGGCTGTGATTGAATCCATGGCAGTGATTTCCAAACTCTTAGACAATGTCAGATTCTGGATATGAGAATAAATTCCATCCAGGGAAACTCTAAGAGTAATTCTCTACTCTTTCCAGAAAACCCAGCTTCAGAAAAGTCCCAGGAATATCCCAGATCAAGAGCCAAAATCCTTCTTTCTTCACCTTGAGGCACAGGAATTTGATACCCTTTCATTCTTTTTCCCACTTTTCCCTCTATGAGAAGGGCATACGTAAAGCATGGTTGCATCTGAAGGACACAGAGAGGAAAAAAATACCCCACAGTCAGAGGAGGCATGGAATGAGCAAAGTGAAATTGAAAGTGTTAGTCACTCAGTTGTGTCTGACTTTTTTCAACCCACATTGACTGTAGCCCGCCAGGCTCCTCTGTCCATGGGATTCTCCAGGCAAGGATACTGGAGTGGGTTGATTTCCTTCTCCAGGGGATCTTCCCAACCCAGAGACTGAACCCAGGTCTTCTGCATTGCAGGTAGATTCTTTGCCATTGAGCCACCAGGGAAGCCCAGAATGAGCAAGTTCATTAAAATATTATTGGCAGTCCAGAGGAACAAGGCAAAATCCCATCAGCTCAGCAGTCCTGGATTATTTCACCACATGACACTAAAAATGAACAACATGCTAACCAATTAGTTTTTTTTTTTTTTTCCTTCTTCATGAGTCTTAGTTAGAATGGGAACATCTGGAGTTTGGAATCAATTGTCCAGAACTAGCTGCTGTGCTAATTAATATTCATTTAAATAGCATTCCACCAAGGTGTCCCTTCTTGCATCTCTGTTCCCTGCAGGCATCAGTCACTTCCCAGAAACTGTGTCCTTTTAGGAGAACTCTGGCTGGCCGCTACAAGGAGGAGGGGGACCCAAGGGTGATAAAAGAGCCTGCAGCATGCCATGCCCTTCTGTCTGAAACCATGGACGGTCCACCGGATGAAGTGCTGGAAAACAAGCCCAGAGCAGGAAGACTTCTGCCAGGTGAACAGGGAGATTTAACTAGCAGGGTTGCCTCCCTCCTCTCTCCAGCATAGAAGATGATGAATCCCAGAATGATTTCATGATTACATCTTGTCAAAAGAGGGCAGAATTTAGACCCTTTCTTTATTATTATTTTTTTAAATATAAATTTATTTATTTTAATTGGAGGCTAGTTACTTTACAATATTGTAGTGGTTTTGCCATACATTGACATTAATCTGCCACGGGTGTACACGTGTTCCCCATCCTGAACCCCCCTCCCGCCTCCCTCCCCATACCATCCCTCTGGGTCATCCCAGTGCACCAGCCCCAAACATTCTGTATCATGCATCAAACCTGGACTGGCGATTTGTTTCACATGTGCTAATATACATGTTTCAATGCCATTCTCCTGAATCATCCCACCCTTGCCCTCTTCCACAGAGTCCAAAAGACTGTTCTATACATCTGTGTCTCTTTTGCTGTCTTGCTTACAGAGTTATCGTGACCATCTTTCTAAATTCCATATATATGCGTTAGTATACTGTATTGGTGTTTTTCATTTGTATTTCTGATTCAAATGTATTCTTTTTAATGGCTGAGTAACACTCCATTGTGTATATGTACCACAGCTTTCTTATCCATTCGTCTGCTGATGGACATCTAGGTTGCTTCCATGTCCTGGCTATAATAAACAATGCTGCAATGAACATTTGGGTACACGTGTCTCTTTCAATTCTGGTTTCCTCAGTGTGTATGCCCAGCAGTGGGATTGCTGGGTCATACGCAGTTCTCTTTCCAGTTTTTTAAGGAATCTGCACACTGTTCTCCATCGTGGCTGTACTAGTTTGCATGCCCACCAACAGTGTAAGAGGGTTCCCTTTCTCCACACCCTCTCCAGCATTTATTGCTTGCAGACATTGGAGTATAGTGGAGTGTACAATGTTGTGTTAGTTTCAGGTGTATAGCAAAGTGATTCAGTTATACATGTTCATATATCTATTCTTTTTCAGATTCTTTTCTCATATAGATTATTACAGAGTATTGGCTCAAGTTCCCTGTGCTGTATAATAGGTCCTTATTGTTTATCTGTTTTATGGATAGTAACATAATTGATACCAAACTCCTAAAAATTTATCCCTCCCTTCCAAGACCTCTTCTTTAAAGATAGACTCTTCTGGCTTAGCCACAGTTTCCTTTTTTAGTGATGAACTGGTATAAATGCAAGAACTGTCTGGGAAAGTCACTACTGCAGGAATCTATACAATTCTGAGTCCACTGCACTTGGCTCTTAGGATAGCTTGCAAGAGTCTCTTCTTCACTTCCACTTCACAGTGAATAAATTAAAATAAATTCAATTGGTTTCAATGTTAATGCCCAGTGCACCACTTCATCCAGTGCACTGGCTGGTTTGGTGAGTCACTTTGCAGACCTGCACTGGCTAAAATGGTAGTTAACTGAAATGCAGTTAGTCTGAGTTGAGATGTCCTCTAAGTGTAAAATATACACTGGATGTCAAAGACAGTCTGAAGCAAAGAATGCAAAATATCTCCTTAATTACATTTAGGCCGATTACATGTTGAAAGGTAATGTTTTGGAGATACTGGATTAAATAAAATAGAGTATTAAAATTTCTTTTTGCCTCTTTAATGCGATTACTAGAAAGTTTAAAAGTATATGTGTAGTTTACATTTGTGGCTTGCACTATATTTCTATTGGATAGTACTGATCTAGAGTCTTAAACTTCAACTGATGGAATTACCTTCAGCTCTCTCTAATAAAATAGCTATTATTTACTGATAACCTTCCCTGGAGTACCTACCCTGGGCCTGCCCCTACTTAGTGAAAAGTGGTGGCTCAGACAGTAAAGAATCTGCCTGTAATGCGGGAGATCCAGGTTTGATCCCTGGGTCAGGAAGATCCCCTGGAGAAGGAAATGGCTACTGACTCCAGTATTCTTTCCTGGAGAATCCCATGGACAGAGGATCCTGGTGAGCTACAGTCCAAAGTGTTGCAAAGAGTCAGACACAACTGAGCAACTAACACTTTCACACCTACTTAAGGCACTTGTAATTACCTTTTGTAGTCATGGCAACCCTACAGTCTGGTGATTCTCAACTTCCTTTTACAGATGAAGAAGTTGGGCTAAGAGAGGACATGTGATTTCACGGATCCATTTGACTAAAGTCAACAGCCTTGACTGAGCACCAACTGTGTGCTCTACATTTTGCCAGATTCTGGGGCCCCAGATTTGAAGGTTTACCACCCATAACTGACTTGATTGAAACCCAGATGTAAATAACTCTTTTCTGGAAACTATGTGAGTTCCCTGGTAGTTTCTCAGTGTGAGGAAGGTGGAGATTTCCCATCTGTTTCATTGTTTCACTTTTTGCTTCTCTTTTTCAAGGGGACTGATGGGTGCAATTGTTTCCCAGGTGGCTCAGTGGTAAAGAATCTGCCAGCCAATTCAGAAGACACAGGAGATGCGGGTTCGATCCCTGGGTTGGGAAGATCCCCTGGAGGAGGAAATGGCAACCCACTCCAGTATTCTTGCCTGAAGATCCCACAGACAGAGGAGCCTGGAGGGCTATAGTCCATGGGCTTGCAAACAGTCTGACATGACTGAGCATGCACGATGGATAGAATTAGAGCCAGGGTCTGGGCGTGAGTGTGGAGCTCTCTGCCTAGGTAAAGCCTTTCCAGCATGAATTGGTGTTCTCAGTGGTCTACAAGTGTCATCAGCTGAAGCTTTCAGCCCTGGGTTTGATATTTATATAAATCAACACCATGCTAATACAGAAGGAGCCAGGATGTGATAAACTATGCAATGCTGGGATAAGAAGTTGCATCTGGGGAACTGAGGCAAAAAAGCTTTGAGACATAAGAATATGCAATCACTATGAAAAGGGGACATATGAAAAAGGGGGACTATGAAAAGCTAGGATTTCAGGGTGTGCGGGCTTCAGTAGTTGTGGTGTGGGCTTAGTTGCCCGAGGAAATGTGGCAACTTCCTGGACCAGGGATTGAACCCATGTCCCCTGCATTGGCAGGTGGATTCTTAACCACTGGACCACCAGGTGAGTTCACTTGTGGTTTTGTTTTGCAATAGGTGTTTAAGAATCTTGATGAAAGAAAGTGGTGGTCCATGGACATGTTCTTGGGAGCTCTTTGAGTTCTACATCTCATTTAAAATTTGTGATTTTACATTTATGCCAGATTATATGTTGTAGAGATTTTCTAGAGCCTTGAAATGGTCACCATTTAGAATTGATTGCCATTATTTCAGTGACTATCTCTACAGTTTAGAATCACATCAAGGCCAACTAACATTTTTCCAATTGCTTGGGCAAAGGAAGAGAGGACAGAGGTAGATTAAAGCATAAAAGACATCTTCTATCCAAATGATGTCACTGCATTTTGAACCAAGGGGTGGCTTGCAAAGCTTTGGCAGTAGCTTGCAAAGAAAAAAAAAATAGCAATAGGAAAATTGAGTCATCACAGAGCCCATATTAGTATTAGCATGCTACATTCAAAATAATTTATTCCACCACAGTCAGTATTATATGCACATTATGAGCTGAAATTTAGTTTTAGCAAAAGAACCATATCCATCACATTAAATTAATATTGTTAATTTAAATATTATTGGCTTTGTTTGTATTTGATTTGTGACTCTGTTTTGATTTTATAGTTGTATAAGAGTTATAAGAATAAAGAATATATGCTTAATTTTATGTCCCTACATATTTTAGTGTGTCAGGAATAAAAGAATAAAGTGTGAATACTCACCTTGTCTTCCTGTCAAGCACTGCATAATAGCACCCAAACCTCCTGTTTCCCTGAGGTGGTGTCTCTAGGTGTCCCCAATCCTGAAAAGCCCTAGAACTGTCTTGGATTGGGAAGCCCCTCTTTTGAATCACTGGATGGATCTGGATTTGGAGCAGGAACCATATTCTGCAGGACATAGGCTTTATAAACTTTCTATGGATGCCATTGCAGGTGAATTGGTAACTTGGTTGAGTTTGATAGTTAAGGATGACCTTGCTGATCTCCTGCATCATGACCCTAGAGGATTTTGCCCCTTCAAAGGGACACTACAACAGAAACCAAAACAGGTATCAGAGGGGAAAAAAGATCCCATTAACAGTTACATTCTTCCGGTTCAAGAGCACACGGTCTAGCCACATGATCTTCTCAAGCTGATACCAAAGGTAGGGAATGTGAGTGGTTCCTAGAGAAAACACTGCATTCTAGATTCCTATAATGAGGGAAGAAAAGACAGAATGTACAATTCTGCCTTCTATAGACTCTGGTCTCTAAGACCAAATGGATGGTCACTTCTGCACATTAACCATGGGAAGCAGTATTGATGCTGGTACCTGGGTCACTGCTGCCGCTGGCTTTGTAACAACTGTACAGAAGAAATGTAGAATGTAGGAGTCTGAGTCAGCCTACTTCCTGGACATCACAGCTCTAAAGCTTAGGTACCTTTAAATGAGCCTTGGAAGGAAGAAGAGTTGAGCAAAAGGATGCTGCTTTACTGTTCTCAGTCATGTCTGACTCTTTGCAACTCTGCGGACTGTAGCCCATCAAGCTCCTCTATCCACGGAATTCTCCAGGCAAGAATACTGCAGTGGGTTGCCATTTCCTTCTCCATAAAAAGGATGCGGACCAGGTAAATAATGTCACACCAGTGCCTGGAGGGCCTCCCCTCCTCATGACACACCTACTTAGAGGCAATCACAATGTCCACAGCCCTGAACTTCACTGAACCTTCTCTCTCTCTCTCTCTCCACTTGAGGGACCTGGGCCTGGTGGTCTGGACCATTCCCTTGACTTGCAGAAGTATTGACAAGTGGAAGGACATCCACAACGGGGCCTCCTCTACCCCTCTCTCCTCCAGGTTCTGAGACCTGTGTTCAGGTGCTGATTTAAGCTTGGAGGATCCTATAGAAAGTAGGAGGTCTTCAGGTTCCCACTCTCTTCTTTGCCTCTAGGCACAAGATGCCTGTCATACCCCCATCCCCAGTGGTGGCATCCAAGAATATCTCTAGACATTATCAATGTCACTGAGGGGTTGAGAGACAGACTCTCCCCCTGTTGAGAACAATTGATGGAGAATTAGAGATCTTTGTCTACCTGTAGGAAGATTATAAGGAGGTTTCTTTTTTATATTTGCTTCTCTAGGATCTCCTAACTTTTTTTTTCTTCTTTCAATTACCATTTTTTATTTCTTTATGGCCATGCCATGCAGCACATGTGGGTTCTTGGTTCTCTGATCAGGTATCAAACCTGCACCCCATGCACTGGAAGCGAGGAGTCTCAGTCACTGGACTGTCAGGGAAATTCCCCCTCCTAACTTTTGACAATGACTTTTCTGCGTAGATCTTTCATTGTACCTACCCCAAGCAGAATCAATAATACAATTCAGTGTTGATGTTGCCTCACCCCAGATCTCTACAGCTGACAACTAGAAGCAATAGCTCACCCAATCAGGCTCCTGGAAAATCAACAGTGTATTCCAGAAAACCCTATGTTTGTTGGGTTCCTATTAAATGCATTCACTGCTGTTATTGTTCAGTCGCTCAGTCATGTCTGACTTTGCGATCCCATGGACTGCAGCACTCCAGGGCTCCCTGTCCTTCACTGTGTCCCAGGGTTTGTTTAAAATTCATATCCATTGAGTTGGTGACACCATCTAACCATATCATCCTCTGCTTCCCTCTTCTCCTTTTGCCTTCAATCTTTCCTAACATCAGGGATGTATCTCTAATTTTTTCAACTCTCCTACAGGTAGGCACTAATACCTCCATTTTACAGATGAAAAATGTGAGGCTCAGAGCAGTTAACTTAGGAGAAGGAGGTGGAGTTTCATCACAGTTGGAGTTTGCTCCCGATCTCATGTAACACACACACCCCTGCCCCGTCTCCGTGACTACCCCACATTGTCTGTGATGGAGTTCTGCACCATGGCGCTCTGGAGTAGTGTAACTCCATGCTGCCGTCACCCCTAGGGCCCCACAAATTGTGCCACACACAGACAGGCTTCCAACTTTCAGCACACTGTCAGCCGAGTGCCCTGGGGACCTGCACCAGCCCTCCCAGACTGACCCTGCAGTACTTTCTGGATTCCCCTGAAACCCGAGCACCACTTTTAAGAGCTTTGCTGTCTTTGGATATTGGCCAAACTTTCTTCCCCTTGTCTTGTTTGAGTTGTGACTGTGATAAAAGCCTTCCTCCTTCAGGGAGTGAGGTAGCCTGATCTGAGCTCACTATTCTAGAGGTGCCTTCTGAGAAGTTGGGCTGTCAAGACAATCTTTTGTTATTTCAGTTTCACTAGTGGATTCATCTTCTCCAGAGTCCTCAAATCTTGGGAGGTCGTATTGCTAATGTAAACTTGCTGCAATTATATATAAGTTCCAAACAGAAGTCTTATTGGCTTCAAAACCCTGAAAGGTATGTTAGTGGGGGGAAAAAATTAGACTCTCCTGTGATTAATTGTTTAAATCCCCTTGGTAATGTATATTCACCTCTCATTTTTCTACTTTAGGCAGAATTCTCTTTGCCCAAAATGATGGCATAAAACTGAAATATAGTTGTGAAAACAGTGGCTCAGGGGTAAAGAATCTGCCTGCAATGCAGGAGCTGCAGGAGATGTGGGTGTGGCCCCTGGGTCGGGAAGATCCCCAAAGAAGGAAATGGCAACCCACTCCAGTACTCTTGCCTGGAGAATCCCTTTGACAGAGGAGATTGCAGGCTACAGTCCATAGGGTCACAAAGAGTCAGATATGACTGAAGGGACTCAGTACGCACTGGCAAGTGATTTCTCTACAGAGAACTCGTTAACATTTCAGTGGATTCTTACCAGTTTTTTTCTCTCTCACTCCTTTTCCGCTGCCTCTGGCTGGCTTCCCAATTCTTCATGGTTTTTTAATAATTTGTAACTCTGATCACTGTAAGTGGTTCAGCACGTTAGGCAATTTCCTTAATTCTCCAGGAGTCAAGCCATCAGGATTTATCGATTTGTATACATTCATATTCCCCAGTCTCTTTTTTATCTAACTTTTGACAGCCACAGTTGGGGTAAGCATTTCATAACTTCCTAATTCCTCTGATTTCTTTACTTCCTCTCATTAAACACACTTTTAGAAAATGAGGTCCCTATCTCAGCTTTTTCATCTTGCCCTTCATTCTTTGTCCCTTTCTTCTTTCTTTATTGCCTGGGCTGGGGTCTCTAATTCATTCACTCACTTCCTTATTAGGTAGAGAAAATCTGTTTCTACCTTTTAAGCAGTCATTTTTCTTAAAGAGATTTGGACAAGTAAGAACAATTTTTTCCAAACTTTCTGTCCCTCATATATTTCTCTCCTAAGCTGTTTGCAGACCCTCCTCACTATCATTGTATTATTATTTTTTTAAGTTCAGCTGGCAGAGATAAATAGAAAGCTCAAGTCCAGAGCTACCACAAACATCATGTTGTATTTTGGGCTCAAGCTTCAGAAAAAATCCTTGTTTTCAACTGCCTTTTTATTTATTTATTTATTTATTTTAGTTTTCTTTTAGCATCAATTCTGAGCAAACACTGCTGAAAATGAGGCTTCAAGGCACTCTCTCCTTCTCTACTCTACAAAGCAGAGTGTCAAAAATGGAGAAGGTAGAGAAATATATTTTTGAATCTTGGAATGTTTTCTGAGCCCCAGTAACACTTTAAATTCACTTTCCCTGTCTCTCAAGAGGTGGATCCTATGTGCTGGGTAAATGAAGGCATTGTCTGTTTGTTGGTGTGTGCCAATGGCACCCCACTCCAGTACTCTTGCCTGGAAAATCCCATGGACCAAGGAGCCTGGTGGGCTGCAGTCCATGGGGTCGCTAAGAGTCGGACACGACTGAGCGACTTCACTTTGACCTTTCATTTTCATGCATTGGAGAAGGAAATGGCAACCCACTCCAGTGTTCTTGCCTGGAGAATCCCAGGGACAGGGGAGCCTGGTGGGCTGCTGTCTATGGGGTCGCACAGAGTCGGACACGACTGAAGCGACTTAGCAGCAGTAGCAGCAGCAGCCTGTGTTCTCAGGAACTTAGTCGTGTCTGATTCTTTGTGAGCCCATGGACTGTAGCCCGCCAGGCTCCTCTGTCCATGGGATTTTCCAGGTAAGAATATTGGAGTGGGTTGCATTTCCTTTTTCAGGGGATCTTCTTGACCCAAGGATCAAACCCAAGTCTCCTGCGTCTACTGCCTTGGCAGGCAGATTCTTTACCATTGAGCCACCTGGGTCTCTTTCTAATGAACCAGCTGTCTAACTCTTGAAATATTTGCCTTTTCTCTGAGTGTACTTGTGTGTTTATGAGGCCGGTGTGCATGTACACTTGTGTGAATCCCCACTTGGTAACTGAAATGGGCTCTACCTGAGGTCCACATCTACATGAAATCAGGACTCCTTGCAGCCATTTCTTTTTTTTAATTTTAATTTATTTTTAGTTGGAGGATAATTGCTTTACTGTGTTGGCTTCTGTCATACATCAACATGAATCAGCTATAGACACACACATGTCCCCTCCCTCTTGAACTTCCTTCCCACCTCCCACCCTACCCCACCCCTCTAAACAGTCACGGAGCACTGGGTCTGAGCTCTGTGCATCACAGCCATTTTAAGGAGAAAGTTCCAAACATCTGGAGGTTGGAAATTTGGGACCGGAACTCCTGGATCCTTGTACGACTACTTTTTATCCCTCTGGTTTTCATCCTTTGGCTTGGGGCTGGTATAGACCCCACCTTGCTGGTTCCTTTTGTAAACTGAGCCTTGTGGTGCTGGTGTGTAACCGAGGTTAGCCTGGGAAAGAGTGTCAGGGGCCTCAGTGGATCGTTGCTGGACAAGCCCCAGACGATGTTAGGAAACAAACCCTTGTTTCCAGGGTGGAGCCCTTGCTGAATGACCTGTAGGACATGGTTGCAAATCAGAGGACAGAAATAAAACATTTTTAATTTCTGGGAAAGTCAGGGTTCGGACTTCAAGAGTGAGTTATGAAGGGAGGAGAGGCTGTCCCTGGGTGGGGAGACCTGGCAGAGAAAGCTTGATAGCTTTCCCATCTGGGGCTGCTTCATCACCCTGGGGACCGAGCTCTGTGTTTGGGGCTTTGGAATAGAAGGAGCTGGGCTTCCCAGGTGGCTCCGTGGTAAAAATCTCCTGCAATGCAGGAAACACAAGTTCGATCCCTGAGTTGGGAAGATCCCCTGGAGGAGAGCATGCAACCCACTGCAGTATTCTTGCCTGGAGAATCCCATAAACAGAGGAACCTGGTGAGCTGCAGTCCATGGGGTCGCAAAGAGTCAGCCATGACTGAGCCACTGAACAACAATGCCCGGGTTGGAATTGATTCACATTGTCAGAGCTCATTCTTTCATTCATTCACTTATTCAACTGGTATTTACCAAGTATCTGGGCACTGCTGCTGCTGCTAAGTCGCTTCAGTCCTGTCTGACTCTGTGCGACCCCATGGACTGCAGCCTACCAGGCCTCTCTGTTCATGGGATTCTCCAGGCAAGAACACTGGAGTGGGCTGCCATTTCCTTCTCCAATGCATGAAAGTGGAAAGTGAAAGTGAAGTCGCTCAGTCATGTCTGACTCTTAGCGACCCCATGGACTGCAGCCTACCAGGCTCCTCCATCCATGGGATTTTCCGGGCAACAGTACTGGAGTGGGGTGCCATTGCCTTATTTCAAACCCCAGCTGCAACGCAAAAGTTGAACAAGTTACTCAAGCTCCACAAGCCTTAGTTTACTGTCTGTAAGATAGAGATAAAAATACTAACTATCTCTCTCGGAGGCTTTTGTAAAGATTAAATACTGCCGTTCAGTCACTCAGTCATGTCCAACTCTTTGCAACCCCATGGTCAAGCTCCAGATTAAATAAACTAATGCTTATGAAGACTCGAGCATAGGCTACTCTGGGCAGGCACTTCAGCATCGGATGCTGTGGTCAGCATCACCATTATTGTCGCTACAGTTATTATTATCCCCCTTCCCATGTGCATGCTTTCTGCCCCCAGACTTAGCTCTGCCATCCATGCAACCAAGAGGCTCCTAGATGTACAGGCACAGCATATTTTGCATTCCGTTTACCTCTTGTCAGCAATGGGGTCTTGAGCAGAGCAGACTGCTTACTCAATGTGCAATTCACAGATTTCCTGTTTCTCTCCCTGTAAGCTGCTAAGAGGTAAGGAGGAAGCTGTTTCATTACAGTCTCATTTACACCTCTCCCTGTCTTCCTGCTTCCTCCAAGGAAAGTCAGCTCGCTGTGTTCTGTACAGACAGAGCCTGGCATGCAGGATTCCAGGCTGCACTTTCCCAGGGAAGTCTCATCAGTGTCGTTGCTGCTGCCCAGAGGGTGAAGTGATCACCCCACCCCCACCGCACATGGCACTTTCGTGTGCTAATGTTCTTGGTCCATCTCTCAGTCGTGTCTGACTCTGCAACCCCATGGACTGCAGCACACCAGGCTTCCCTGTCCTTCACTATCTCCCGGAACTTGCTCAAAGTCATGTCCATTGAGTTGCTGATGCCATCCAACCATCTCATCCTCTGTCGTCCCTTTCTCCTGCCTTCAATCTTTCCCAGCATCAGGGTCCTTTTCAATGAGTTGGCTCTTCCCATCAGGTGGCAAAATATTGGAGCTTCAGCTTCAATATCAGAACTTCCAATGCATATTCAGGGTTGATTTCCTTTAGGATTGACTGGTTTGATTTCCTGGCTGTCTAAGGGGCTCTCAAGAATCTTCTCTAGCACCACAGTTAGAAAGCATCAATTCTTCAGCACTCAGCCTTCCTTATGGTACAACTCTTACATCTGTACCCTTTCTGAGCTCAGCAGATGCTGGGCTGTGTTCTGCAGGAAGAAGAAAAGAAGTCAGAGGGAACACCCAGCACCTGTCAAAACCTCTGTCCTTATTTGTGCTGCTTCCTAACTTATCATATACCCTGTTCTTCTTGGCCTCTTGAAATACCCCAGCCTTAAACCAGCAGGGCTCTGCTGCCTGGTGTAAGATGTAGGGTAACAGTAGAGAGAACCATGAGGAGGTGGGTAGAGGTTCTGCTAAAGAGAACCCTGAATGCCAGGCTGAGGTGTTTACATGTAGATCAACAAAGATGAGTCATCCAAGGTTTGAGCTGAGGAGGATGGGATTAAAGGGCAAAATCATTTAAATAAAATCACAAGTCCTTGTCCTCAGTATTGCTCTTTTGTTTTTCTCTAAAAGTAAAATCCAAAAAAAATTCATTCCAATCCCAAAGAAAGGCAACGCCAAAGAATGCTCAAACTACCGCACAATTGCACTCATCTCACATTCTAGTAAAGTAATGCTCAAAATTCTCCAAGCCAGGCTTCAGCAACACATGAACCATGAACTTCCAGATGTTCAAGCTGGTTTTAGAAAAGGCAGAGGAACCAGAGATAAAATTGCCAACATCCGCTGGATCATCGAAAAAGCAAGAGAGTTCCAGAAAAACATCTATTTCTGCTTTATTGACTATGCCAAAGCCTTTGACTGTGTGGATCACAATAAACTGTGGAAAATTCTGAAAGAGATGGGAATAGCAGACCACCTGACCTGCCTCCTGAGAAATCTGTATGCAGGTCAGGAAGCAACAGTTAGAACTGGGCAGGGACCAACAGACTGGTTCCAAATAGGCAAAGGAGTACGTCATGGCTGTATATTGTCACCCTGCTTATTTAACTTCTAGGCAGAGTACATCATGAGAACACTGGGCTGGAAGCAGCACAAGCTGGAATCAAGATTGCTGGGAGGAATATCAATAACCTCAGATATGCAGAAGACACCACCTTTATGGCAGAAAGTGAAGAGGAACTCAAAACCTCTTGATGAAAGTGAAAGAGGAGAGTGAAAAAGTTGGCTTAAAGCTCAACATTCAGAAAACTAAGATCATGGCATCTGGTCCCATCACTTCATGGGAAATAGATGGGGAAACAGTGGAAACAATGTCAGACTTTATTTTTCTGAGCTCCAAAATCACTGCAGATGGTGATTGCAGCCATGAAATTAAAAGATGCTTACTCCTTGGAAGGAAAGTTATGACCAACCTAGGTAGCATGCTTAAAAGCAGAGATATTACTTTGCCAACAAAGGTTCGTCTAGTCAAGGCTATGGTTTTTAAAGTGGTCATGTATGGATGTGAGAGTTGGACTGTGAAGAAGGCTGAGCACTGAAGAATTGATGGTTTTGAACTGTGGTGTTGGAGAAGACCTTTGCAAGTCCCTTGGACTGCAAGGAGATCCAACCAGTCCATCCTAAAGGAGACCAGTCCTGGTGTTCATTGGAAGGACTGATGCTGAAGATAAAACTCCAATACTTTGGCTACCTCATGAGAAGAGTTGGCTCATTGGAAAAGACTCTGATGCTGGGAGGGATTGGGGGCAGGAGTAGAAGGGAACGATAGAGGATGGGATGGCTGGATGGCTTAACTGACTCCATGGACGTGAGTTTGAGTGAACTCCGGGAGGTGATGATGGACAGGGAGCCCTGGTGTGCTGCGATTCATGGGGTCACAAAGAGTCAGACACGACTGAGCGACTGAACTGAACTGAAAAGTAAAATCATCCCCTGGGCTATACAGAGCAATTTTGTTTTTATTTTAATTTTTACTTTTTGACCATGCTGTGTAGCATGTAGGCAATTAGTTTTCCAGCCAGGGATCCAACCCATGGCCCTGCAGTGGAAGTGTGAAGTCTTAACCACTAGACCACCAGGGAAATCCCACAAATTTTAAAAAATGAACATTTCTGACTTTCCTGGTGCTTCAATGGTTAAGATTCCTTGCTCCCAATTCGGGGAACACAGGTTTGATCCCTGGTCGGGGAACTAAGATCCCACACAGCGTGGCTAAAAATTAAAAATAAATATTTTCCTCCTGATAGACATTCCACAGCTTTGCCAATGCCCATTCATCAATCCCTTGACAAACCTATTGTTCAGACCAGATCAAAAGATGCCCCAAGTTTTCATATAGATGAGAAGGGAAGTTCAGGAGACAACAAAAGGCAAGATGTCAAGAGAAACCCAATGCCTGGGTAAAAGACAGGGCATTCCATTAGAAAAAAATGTACACTGAGAGGATACATACAGAATAGGAAGCATGGCGGGGAGGGGAAAGGGGGATGGAAAAAGGCATCGAATTACTAAATCTACACTTCCTGCCTGGCCTGGGATTTTAACTAAACAACTACACAGTGAATGACATTCATATTCTAATTTTGCTGATGGACTAGGTTCATATAGGTAAATAACTTCTCCAACTTTCTGGGGCAAGTAAGTGGTCTCCTGTATTACAAAACCCATCCTCATTGCATCGCTGGCACCATCACGTGATTCGGCTCTACAAAGATGACCAAGAATTAGTCCTTGTTATAGTCCTTGTTATGAGCAAGGGAGGGAGCAAACATACCCAAGTAATGACTAAAAATGAACAAAAGTGCAGAGAGCTCTGTGGAAGATATAAGACACTGGACAATTTCAGACCAGGGCATGAAGGATCATTTCCATCCAAGTGGTATAGGAAAGATTTTTTGGAAAAGATAGCAAGTGAGTTACTTTTGGGGTTGGTAGAATTTTGCAAGTAGAAATCGTGAAGAGAGGAGTACTAGGAATTCCAGCCCAAGAAAACCTGAAACACAAAACCATGGAGACGGGAAATGGGGGTGTATTTTGGAGATCAGATGATGGATCATAAGAGAAAATATTGCAAAGACAAGCTGGATAAGGGAGGACTTTGAAATATTCCAAATGCAGGGGTACTGTTTTTTTGTTTGTTTGTTTTTAAATTTTGTATTGGAGTATATCCAGCTAACAATGTTGTGATAGTCTCTGGTGCACAGCAAAGGGACTCAGCCATACATACCCATCTATCCATTCTCCCCCAAACTCCCCTCCCACCCAGACTGCCACCTGACACTGAGCAGAGTTCCCTGTGCTCTACAGTAGGACCTTGTTGGGTATCCACTTTAAATATAAGGCAAAGGGGGGTCAGTGTGCCTGTCTGCACAGGGACAGATGTGGTCTGAGTGGGGCTGAAGGAAGATTAATGTGGCCAAGTGTGTAGAGCAGTGAGCAGAGGCCAGTGTTGGGGGGCTTGGTGCCTCTACAGTATTCAAGGGCCTCTTAACTTCGCATTAATGCAAACAATGAGAATAGTGGACGGGGTCTAGGCTAAGAATGAGGACCACTGAAGAGGCTGCAGAAATAATCTGGGGTTTTCTTTGAGTGGAGAGCTTCCTGGGTCCTTGAGTAAGATCAGATATAACAGAGAGCAGGCCATTTGTATGGGGCAAATAAACCCGGTATCACCAAATAGTGGGAGGAAATCGGTGATGGGGGAAGCAAGGATCATAGAGAGGGCTCAGAGCGGCTCGTGCATGTGTGCTCATTTGCTTCAGTCGTGTCCGACTCTGCGACCCCATAAACTGTAGCCTGCCAGGTTCCCGTGTCCATGGGATTCTCCAGGCAAAAATACTGGAGTGGGTTGCCCTCCTCCAGGGGATCTTCCCAACCCAGGGATCAAACCCGGGTCTCCTGCATTGCAGGTGGATTCTTTACCCACTGAGCCACCTGGGAAGCCCAGGGCTGCCCAGTGACCTCTTTTGCAGAGGGTTCTCTGGTTCAAAGAGTCTCTCTTAGCTAAGAAGATTTTTTGCAGCATTCTGAAGACATGGACTCCCGTGTCGCAGGCCTAGGACTGCAGATACCTTGCTCCTGGCCACGCTGCCGGCAGCTCTTTCATTAGGGGACAGGGAATCAACCACAGAAGTGGTGGGAGCTGCCACATTTTGGACGAGCCAGAGAACAGAATTCTGGGCTGCTGGACTGACCTTGTGGTGGCCTTTGTTCATTTGCTCCTTGGGTTTATCACCCATTTGGGCTTATCTCACCACCCTGAATGGCTAAGGAAATTGATCTCCAACATCTTTGTCAATTACGTTTCAGTGAGGGTGCATATGCACCTCAGCTGTGACAGGGAAGATGATGGATGGCCAAAGGCTTGTTTTTGATTTGGATTACAGATTTGGATAATTTTCATGATACTGAAAGGAGCAGGGGAGTCTGAAGTGTTTAAAATAGACTTACTAGATTTTTGACTCTTGTTAAGATGGGCCAGGATGGGCTGAGTAAAGAGCAGGCTTGGGCAGGACTGTAAGCTGCCAAAGTGTATGCCAGAAGTGCCATCAGCACACTCGTGAGCCCTGGAAGACCCTACTAGGATTCGCGTCTATGAATGGAATTGGAATTCTCCACCGAGTCTTAAATTTTGCAATAAGGCGCAACTAGAGAAGCGAAAAGCAAAGGAGAAAAGGAAAGATATAAGCATCGAATGCAGAGTTCCAAAGAATAGCAAGAAGAGATAAGAAAGCCTTCTTCAGTGATCAATGCAATGAAATAGAGGAAAACAACAGAATGGGAAAGACTAGAGATCTCTTCAAGAAAATTAAAGATACCAAGGGAAAATTTCATGCAAAGATGGGCTCGATAAAGGACAGAAATGGTATGGACCTAACAGAAGCAGAAGATATTAAGAAGAAATGGCAAGAATACACAGAAGAACTGTACAAAAAAGATCTTCACGACCCAGATAATCACAATGGTGTGATCACTGACCTAAAGCCAGACATTCTGGAATGTGAAGTCAAGTGGGCCTTAGAAAGCATCACTACAAACAAAGCTAGTGGAGGTGATGGAATTCCAGTTGAGCTATTTCAAATCCTGAAAGATGATGCTGTGAAAGTGCTGCACTCAATATGCCAGCAAATTTGGAAAACTCAGCAGTGGCCACAGGACTGGAAAAGGTCAGTTTTCATTCCAATCCCAAAGAAAGGCAATGCCAAAGAATGCTCAAACTACCGCACAATTGCACTCATCTCACATTCTAGTAAAGTAATGCTCAAAATTCTTCAAGCCAGGCTTCAGCAATATGTGAACCATGAACTTCCTGATGTTCAAGCTGGTTTTAGAAAAGGCAGAGGAGCCAGAGATCAAATTGCCAACATCTGGTGGATCATGGAAAAAGCAAGAGAGTTTCAGAAAAACATCTATTTCTGCTTTATTGACTATACCAAAGCCTTTGACTGTGTGGATCACAAGAAACTGGAAAATTGTGAAAGAGATGGGAATACCAGACCGCCTCATCTGCCTCTTGAGAAATTTGTATGCAGGTCAGGAAGCAGCACTTAGAACTGGACATGGAACAGCAGACTGGTTCCAAATAGGAAAAGCAGTACATCAAGGCTGTATATTGTCACCCTGCTTATTTAACTTATATGCAGAGTACATCATGAGAAATGCTGGGCTGGAAGAAACACAAGCTGGAATCAAGATTGCCGGGAGAACTATCAATAACCTCAGATATGCAGATGACACCACCCTTATGGCAGAAAGTGAAGAGAAACTAAAAAGCCTCTTGATGAAAGTGAAAGAGGAGAGTGAAAAAGTTGGCTTAAAGCTCAACATTCAGAAAACGAAGATCATGGCATCTGGTCCCATCACTTCACGGGAAATAGATGGGGAAACAATGGAAACAGTGTCAGACTTTATTTTTTGGGGCTCCAAAATCATTGCACATGGTGATTGCAGCCATGAAATTAAAAGACGCTTACTCCTTGGAAGGAAAGTTATGACCAACCTAGATAGCATATTGAAAAGCAGAGACATTACTTTGCCAACAAAGGTTCGTGTAGTCAAGGCTATGGTTTTTCCTGTGGTCATGTATGGATGTGAGAGTTGGACTGTGAAGAAGGCTGAGTGCTAAAGATTGATGCTTTTGAACTGTGGTGTTGGAGAAGACTCTTGAGAGTCCCTTGGACTGCAAGGAGATCCAACCAGTCCATTCTGAAGGAGATCAGCCCTGGGATTTCTTTGGAAGGAATGATGCTGAAGCTGAAACTCCAGTACTTTGGCCACCTCATGCGAAGAGCTGACTCATTGGAAAAGACTCTGATGCTGGGAGGGATTGGGGACAGGAGGAGAAGAGGATGACAGAGGATGAGATGGCTGGATGACATCACTGACTCGATGGACATGAGACTTGGGAGTTGGTGATGGACAGGGAGGCCTGGCATGCTGCGATTTATGGGGTCGCAAAGAGTCGGACATGACTGAGCGACTGAACTGAGATTCTTTTTATTAATTGGAGTATATTGTTTTACAATGTGGTGTTAGTTTCTTCTGTACAACTAAGTGAATCAGCTTCATGTATACATATAGCCCCTCCTTCTAGAGCCTCCCTCCCACCCCACCCCCACCCCTCTAGATCATCACAGAGCACTGAGCTGAGCTCCCTGTGCTATACAACTGAGCAACTAACTTCCTGTGTTATAACTAACTCCCTGTGCTATACTCCCTGTGCTATACGACTGAGCGACTAAACTGACTGACTGTTCATGGGGTTCTCAAGGCAAGAATACTGACGTGGTTTGCCATTCCCTTCTCCAGTGGACCACATTCTGTCAGAACTCTCCACCATGACCCATCCTTCTGGGGTGGCTTTACAAGGCATGGCTCATAGTTTCATTGAGTTAGACAAGTCTGTGGTCCATGTGATCAGTTGGATTAGTTTTCTGTGACTGTGGTTTTCATTCTTTCTGACCTCTGATGGAGAAGGATAAGAGGGTTGTAGAAGTTTCCTGATGGGAGAGACTGACTAAGGGGGAAACTGGGTCTTGTTCTGATGGGCAGAGCCATGCTCAGTAAATCTTGAATCCAATTTTCTGTTGATGGGAAAGCATGTGTTCCCTCCTTCTTGTTTGACCTGAGGCCAAACTATGGTTCAGTTCAGTTCAGTCGCTCAGTTGTGTCCGACTCTTTGCGACCCCATGAATCACAGCACGCCAGGCCTCCCTGTCCATCACCAACTCCTGAATTTCACTCAGACTCATGCCCATCGAGTCAGTGATGCCATCCAGCCATCTCATCCTCTGCCATCCCCTTCTCCTCCTGCCCCCAATCCCTCCCAGCATCAGAGTCTTTTCCAATGAGTCAGTTCTTCACATGAGGTGGCCAAAGTACTGGAGTTTCAGCTTTGAAATCCCAGGGCTGATCTCCTTCAGAATGGACTGGGTGGATCTCCTTGGAGTCCAAGGGACTGTTGAGAGTCTTCTCCAACACTACAGTTCAACAGCATCAAGTCTTCAGCACTCAGCTTTCTTCACAGTCCAACTCTCACATCCATACATGACCACTTTGAAAACCATAGCCTTGACTAGATGGACCTTTGTTGACAAAGTAATGTCTCTGCTTTTCAATATGCTATCTAAGTTGGTCATAACTTTCCTTCCAAGGAGTAAGTGTCTTTTAATTTCATGGCTGCAATCACCATCTGCAGTGATTTTGGAGCCCCAAAAAATAAAGTCTGACACTGTTTCCACATCTATTTCCCATGAAGTGATGGGACCAGATGCCATGATCTTCGTTTTCTGAATGTTGAGCTTTAAGCCAACTTTTTCACTCTCCTCTTTCACTTTCATCAAGAGGCTTTTGAGTTTCTCTTCACTTTCTGCCATAAGGGTGGTGTCATCTGCATATCTGAGGTTATTGATAGTTCTCCCGGCAATATTGATGCCAGCTTTTGCTTCTTCCAGCCCAGCGTTTCTCATGATGTACTCTGCATATAAGTTAAATAAGCAGGGTGATAATATACAGCCTTATGTACTGCTTTTCCTATTTGGAACCAGTCTGTTGTTCCATGTCCAGTTCTAAGTGTTGCTTCCTGACCTGCATACAGGTTTCTCAAGAGGCAGGTCCCATGGCCTGGTATTCCCATCTCCTGAAGAATTTCCACAGTTTATTGTGACCCACACAGTCAAAGGCTTTGGCATAGTCAATAAAGCAGAAATAGATGAATTTATGGAAGTCTCTTGCTTTTTTCATGATCCAGCAGATGTTGGCAATTTGGTCTCTGGTTCCTCTGCCTTTCTAAAACCAGCTTGAACATCAGGAAGTTCACCATTCACGTATTGCTGAAGCCTGGCTTGAAGAATTTTGAGCATTACTTTACTAGAATGTGAGATGAGTGCAATTGTGTGGTAGTTTGAGCATTCTTTGGCATTGCCTTTCTTTGGGATTGGGATGAAAACTGACCTTTTCCAATCCTGTGGCCACTGCTGAGTTTTCCAAATTTGCTGGCATATTGAGTGCAGCACTTTCACAGCATCATCTTTCAGGATTTGAAATAGCTCAACTGGAATTCCATCACCTCCTCTCGCTTTGTTCGTAGTGATGCTTTCTAAGGCCCACTTGACTTCACATTCCAGGATGTCTGGCTCTAGTTGAGTGATCAGACCATCGTGATTATCTTGGTCGTGAAGATCTTTTTTGTACAGTTCTCTGTGTATTCCTGCCACCTCTTCTTAATATCTACTGCTTTTGTTAGGTCCATACCATTTCTGTCCTTTGTCGAGCCCATATTTGCATGATATGTTCCCTTGGTATCTTTAATTTTCTTGAGGAGATCTCTAGTCTTTCCCATTCTGTTGTTTTCCTCTATTTCTTTGCATTGATCGCTGAAGAAGGTTTTCTTATCTCTTCTTGCTATTCTTTGGAACTCTGCATTCAGATGCTTGTATCTTTCCTTTTCTCCTTTGCTTTTCACTTCTCTTCTTTTCACAGCTATTTGTAAGGCCTCCTCAGACAACCACTTTGCTTTTTTGCATTTCTTTTCCATGGGGATGGTCTTGATCCCTGTCTCCCATACAATATCAGGAACCTCTGTCTATAGTTCATGAAGCACTCTGTCTATCAGATCTAGTCCCTTAAATCTATTTCTCACTTCCACTGTATAATCACAAGGGATTTGATTTAGGTCATACCTGAATGGTCTAGTCGTTTTCCATAATTTCTTCAGTTTAAGTCTTAATTTGGCAATAAGGAGTTCATGATCTGAGCCACAGTCAGCTCCTGGTCTTGTTTTTGCTGACTGTATAGAGCTTCTCCATCTTTGGCTGCAAAGAATATAATCAATCTGATTTTGGTGTTGACCATCTGATGATGTCCATATGTAGAGTCTTCTCTTGTGTTGTTGGAAGAGGGTGTTTGCTATGACCAGTGCATTTTCTTGGCAAAACTCTATTAGTCTTTGCCCTGCTTCATTCCGTATTCCAAGGCCAAATTTGCATGTTACTCCAGGTGTTTCTTGACTTCCTACTTTTGCATTCCAGTCCCCTATAATGAAAAGGACATTTTTTTTGGGTGTTAGTTCTAGACAGTTTTGTAGATCTTCATAGAACTGTTCAACTTCAGCTTTTTTAGCATTACTGGTTGGGGCATAGACTTGGATTACTGTGATATTGAATGGTTTGCCTTGGAAACGAACAGAGATCATTCTGTCGTTTTTGAGATTGCATCCAAGTACTGCATTTTGGACCCTTTTGTTGACCATGATGGCTACGCCATTTCTTCTAAGGGATTCCTGCCTGCAGTAGTAGATATAATGGTCATCTGAGTTAAATTCACCCATTCCAGTCCATTTTAGTTCGCTGATTCCTAGAATGTCGACATTCACTCTTACCATCTCCTGTTTGACCACTTCCAATTTGCCTTGATTCATGGACCCAACATCCAGGTTCCTATGCAACATTGCTCTTTACAGCATCGGACCTTGCTTCTATCACCAGTAACATCCACAAGTGGGTATTGTTTTTGCTTTGGCTCCATCCCTTCATTTTTTCTGGAGTTATTTCTCCACTGATCTCCAGTAGCATGTTGGGCCCCTAATGACCTGGGGAGTTCCTCGTTCAGTATCCTATCATTTTGCCTTTTGATACTGTTCATGGGATTCTCAAGGCAAGAATACTGAAGTGGTTTGCCATTCCCTTCTCCAGTGGACCACATTCTGTCAGACCTCTCCACCATGACCCGCCTGTCTTTGGTGGCCCCACAGGCATGGCTTAGTTTCTTTGAATTAGAGAAGGCTGTGGTCCTAGTGTGATTAGATTGACTAGTTTTCTGTGATTATAGTTTCAGTGTATGTGCCCTCTATGCCGTCTTGCAACACCTACAGTCTTATTTGGGTTTCTATTACCTTGGACGTGGGGTATGTCTTCATGGCTGCTCCAACAAAGCACAGCCGTGCTCCTTACCTTGGACTAGGGGTATCTCCTCACCGCCGCACCTCCTGACCTTGAACGTGGAGTAGCTCCTCTAGGCCCTCCTTCGCCCGCGCAGCCACCACTCCTTGGAAGTGGGGTTGCTTGTCTCGGCCGCCGCCCCTGGCCTCCGGTGGGGGTTAGCTCCTCCCGGCTGCCGCCCCTGACCTCAGACGTGGGGTAGCTCCTCTCAGCTGCTCCTGTGCTGTTGCAACCTGGCAGTCTCGGCCGCCGCCGCTGACCTCGGGCATGTTGGGTAGCTTCTCCCGGCCTCCTCCCCTGACCTCGGAGAGGTAGCTACTCTTGGCCTTCCCTGTGCCATCGCATCCTGGTACTCTCGGCCGCTGCCCCTGACCTCGGACGTGGGGTAGTTCCTCTAGGCTGCACTCTGTGTGCCGTCGCAGCCGCCCGAGGTAGAGGTAATGAAGATAATGAGGACCTTCTTCAAAAGGTCCCACACACACACTGCTGCACTCAGTGCCCCCAAACCTGCAGCAGGCCACGGCTGACCCACACTTTTGCCAGAGACTCCTGGACACTCATGGGGAAGTCTGGGTTAGTCTCTTGTGCGGTCACTGCTCCTTTCTTCTGGGTCCTGGTGAGCACAAGTTTTTGTTTGTACCATCCAAGAGTCTCTTTCCCCAGTCCTGTGTAAGTTCTGGTGGCTCTATGGTAGGGTTAATGGCGACCTCCTCCAAGAGGGCTTATGCCATACCCAGGTCTGCTGTACCCAGAGTCCCTGCTCCAGCGGCAGGCCACTGCTGACCCGTATCTCCACGGAAGACACGGAAACTCTCAAAGGCAGGTCTGGTTCAGTCTCTGTGGGGTTTTTCTGGTGTGTATGGGGTTTTGTCTGAGGCCTCCGAGAGTCTCTGGTGGGGGAGGATTTTGATACTAAACGTGATTTCGCCCCTCCTACCATCTTGCTGGGGCTTCTCCTTTGCCCTTAGATGTGGGGTATTTTTTTTTGGTGGGATCCAATATTTTTCTGTTGATGTTTTGTTCAGTGGTGAGTTGTAATTTTGGAGTTCTTGCAGGAGAAGATGAGCAAACATCCTTCTACTCTGCCATCTTATTAAACCTAAGAGAAGAAGAATATTATGAAGAGATGGCAACAATACACAGAAGAACTATTAAAAAAGATCTTCATGACCCAGATAACCAAGATGGTGTGATCACTCATCTAGAGCCAGACATTCTGGAATGAGAAGTCAAGTGGGCCTTAGGAAGCATCACTATGAACAAAGCTAGTGGAGGTGATGGAAATCCAGTTAAGCTATTTCAAATACTAAAAGATGATGCTGTAAAAGTGCTATACTCAATATGCCAGCAAATCTGGAAATCTCAGCAGTGGCCATAGGACTGGAAAAGGTCAGTTTTCTTTCCATTCCCAAAGAAAAGCAATGCCAAAGAATGTTCAAACTATCGCATGATTGCACTCATCTCACATTCTAGCAAAGTAATGCTCAAAATCCTCCAAGCCAGGCCAACAGTACATGAACTGTGAATTTCCAGATGTTCAAGCTGAATTTAGAAAAGGCAGAGGAACCAGAGATCAAATTGCCAACATCTGCTGAATCATGGAAAAAGGAAGAGAGTTCCAGAAAAACATCTATTTCTGCTTTATTGACTATGCCAAAGCCTTTGACTGTGTGGATCACAATAAACTGTGGAAGATTCTGAAAGAGATGGGAATAGCAGACCACCTGACTTGACTCTTGAGAAATCTGTATGCAGGTCAGGAAGCAACAGTTAGAACTAGACATGTAACAACAGACTGGTTCCAAATAGGAAAAGGAGTACGTCAAGGCTGTATGTTGTCACTCTGCTTATTTAACTTTTACTCAGAGTACATCGTGAGAAACGCTTGACTGGAAGAAACACAAGCTGGAATCAAGATTGCTGGGAGAAATATCAATAACTTCAGACCTGCAGATGACACCACCCTTATGGCAGAAAGTGAAGAAGAACTAAAGAGCCTCTTGATGAAAGTCAATGAGGAGAGTTGAAAAAGTTGGTTTAAAACTCAACATTCAGAAAACTAAGATCATAGCATTTGTTCCCATCACTTCATGGCAAATACATGGAGAAACAATGGAAATAGTGAGAGACTTTTATTGGGGCTCCAAAATCATTATAGGTGGTGACTACAGCCATGAAATTAAAAGATGCTTGCTCCTTGGAAGAAAAGTTATGACCAAGCTAGACAGCATATTAAAAAGCAGAGATATTACTTTGCCAACAAAGGTCCATCTAGTCAAAGCTATGGTTATGTGTGGATGTGAGAGTTGGACTATAAAGAAAGCTGAGTGCTGAAGACTTGAAGCTGTTGAACTGTGGTGTTAGAGAAGACTCTTGGGAGTCCCTTGGACTGCTAGGAGATCCAATCTGTCAATCCTAAAGGAAATCGGTCCTGAATATTCATTGGAAGGACTGATGGTGAAGCTGAAGCTCCAACACTTTGGCCACCTGATGTGAAGAACTGACTCATTGGAAAAGACCCTGATGCTGGGAAAGGTTGAAGGCAGGAAGATAAGGTGATGACAAAGGATGAGATGGTTGGATGGCATCACCAACTCAATGGAGATGAGTTTGAGCAAGGTCTGGGAGTTGGTGATGGACAGGGAAGCCTGGTATGCTGCCCTCCACAGGGCCGCAAAGAGTCGATTATGATTGAGTGACTGAACTGAACTAACTCTCTCAACTGGGTCATTTTTAGTGATGTGCATGAACCTAGAGTATGGCATAAAAAGTGAAGTTAATCAGAAAGTGAAAAACCAATATAATATGTTAACACATATATATGGAATATAGAAAAATGGTACTGATGAAGCTATAGGGCAGGAACAGAGATGCAGACATAGAGAATAGACCCGTGGACACAGCAGGAGAAGGAGAGGGTGGGAAAAATTGAGAGAATAGCATTGACATATATACAATACCAACTAGATTCTTCATAGATCCTTGGTATTGTAGAGTTAAAAGTAGTTTAAATGTAACATAACTGAGCAGCTCAAAGGTGCCAGGAACTGTGTTTGGACACTTCTTGCCTACAAATCCAATTGAAACCTCAACACAAACTGGAAAGTTTCAAATCTCTTCCTGGTTGTAAAGATTTTCATCTGGAATTTTAGCAATGTACAGGACTTGCTCAAGGTCAGAGTTGCTAATAGAGCCTCCCATTTCCAAATGCCTGGTGCTTCTGCTGGAAGGAGCTTCTCCCCAGGCTGCTGGTCCTCATTTATGGAATAAGTTAAGAAAACGAGGAAGAAGCCTCAGGCTTGTTATTAACTAGGGCTCCTTGGAAGAAAAGCTATGACCAACCTAGAAAGCATATTAAAAAGCAGAGACATTACTTTGCCAACAAAGGTCCATCTAGTCAAAGCTATGGTTTTTCCAGTAGTCATGTATGGATGTGAGAGTTGGACTATAAAGAAAGCTGAGTGCTGAAGACTTGATGCTGTTGAACTGTAGTGTTGGAGAAGACTCTTGGGAGTGTTTGGAGAAGGACATGGCAACCCGCTCCAGTACTCTTTCCTGGAAAATCCCATGGACGGAGGGGCCTGGTAGGCTACAGTCCATGGGGTCGTGAAGAGTCAGACACGACTGAATGACTTCACTTTCAGTTTTCACTTTCATGCATTGGAGCAGGAAATAGCAACCCACTCCACTGTTCTTGCCTGGAGAATCCCAGGGATGGGGGAGCCTGGTGGGCTGCTGTCTATGGGGTCGCACAGAGTTGGACACGACTGATGCGACTTAGCAGCAGCAGCCTGCATGGCATAACTCCAAGGGGCCTCCTCAGGGAGTAACAGTGTGCCACCCTGGGTGTGTGCCAATATGAACTTGCTTTAGAGAGTGGTGGTTTAATCAGTAAGTCGTGTCCGGCTCTGTGACCCCCTGGGCTTTAGCCCGCCAGGCTCCTCTGTCCATGGGATTTCCCAGGCAAGAATACTGGAGTGGTTTTCCATTTCCTTCTCCAAGGAATCTTCCCTACTCAGGAATCAAACCTGCGTCTCTTGCTTCTCTTGAAATGGCAGGCGGATTCTTTACCACTGGGAAGCTCACAAATATATTATTTGCATTCAGTTCTTTTTCTCCACTGGCAAAATCTTGGTTAATAATAATCATTCAAATGATAATGATCCAAATTTGTTGAGCCTTTTGCTCTACACATAATGTTTTCACAAATACGACTTCCTCACAACCTCCTTTTAAAGCACACAGTATACCTCTTATTTGTAGTTAAAGATACGGATTCTCTGAGAGGTAAGTGACAAGGTGCTCAGGGTAACACCATAAGCTCAGCTTCTTTGCTCTCAAGTCTTATTGTCCCTACCCTCCCCCTTATAATGGTTTTTTTCTTTTTCTGGTTCACTTCTTGTTTCTGTGGTGTTATTTCTCCTTCTCTATTGTTTGAATCTCTTCTTTCTTTTCTTTGCTCCCAGGCTTTGTCTTTAGACTTTCCTCTCTGGATGGGCTCATCAGATTCCATAGCTTCAACTCTTGTCTCTAAGACGAACTTAAAAAACATTATTTGCTTTTGCTTACTGGGTCTTCATTGCTGCTTGAGGGCTTTCTCTAGTTGCGGTGAGTGGAGGCTACTCTTCGTTGCGGTGTGCAGACTTCTCATTGCAGTGGCTTCTTTTCTTGTGGAGGACGGGCTCTAGGCTTGTGGGCTTCAGTAGTTGTGGCATATGGCTTAGTTGCCCTGCAGCGTGTGGAATCTTCCTGGACCAGGGATCAAACCAGTGTCCCCAGCATTGGCAGGTGGATTCTTAACCACTGGACCCCCAGGGAAGTCCCCTAAGATGGACTATAAATCTCTGTTCTATTGCTGTGTGTCTTTGGATCAGTTACTTCCCTTCTGTAGGCTTCAGATTCTTTGTTTGAAATATAAAAGCCCTAGGTGGCTGATGTATGCTTTCCTCTACAGCTCCAACTTCAAATGAAATGAAGAATGTTAAAGTAATTTTTAAACAAAAATCAATATCAAAGTACAAGATCTCATAAATAAATTCAGCAAGGTTGCAGGATCAAGATCAATATACTAAAAAAAATCAATTGCATTTCTATAGACTAACCATGAACGATCCAAAAATAAAATTAAGAAAACAATTCCACTTACAATAGCATCAAAAAGAATAAAATATTTAAGAATAAATCTAACAAAAGAAGTGGAAGACTGACAACTGCAAGACATTGTTGAAAAGGAATTAAAGAAAATGTAAATAAATGGAGAAACATCCTATGCTCATGGATCAGAAGATTTAACATGCTTAGGATGGCATTTTTCTCTAAATTGATCTACAAATTTAACTCAATCTCTATTACAATATCAATTGACTCTTTTTGCAGAAACTGACAAGCTGGTCTTAAAATTCATATGGAATTGCAAGGGCCCCAGAATAGCCAAAGTAATGTAGAAAAATAACAAAGCTGGAGGAGTCACACTTCCTGATTTCAGAACTTATGACAGAACTCAAAGCAGTGTGATAGTGACATAAAGATCAATGGAATATAATTGATAGTCTAGAAATAAACCCATACATCTGTGGCCATTGATTTTTTTTTAAAGGGCTGCCAAGGCAATTCAATAGAGGAAGGATTCATTTTTTTCAGCAAATGGTGCTGAGACAACTAATATCCACATGCAGAAGGATGGACTTGGACCTCTACCTGATGCGATATGCAAAAATTATGCAAAATACAAAAACAAATGTAAGAGCTAAAACTATACTCTGTTAGAAGAAAACATACAGTCAATCTTAGTAGGGTTAGGCAGTGGTTTCTTAGATACGATAGCAAAAGTATAAGCAACAGAAGAAAAAATAGATACATTAGACTTTTATCAAAATTAAAAACTTTTGTACATTAGATGAGTCTGTCAAGAGTAAAAACACAATCCATAGAATGGGATAAAGTATTTCCAAACCAAATATCTGATAAGAAGCTTATGTAGAGGAAAAATATATATCTTACAATTCAGTAATAAAAGGTAACCTGATTAAACATGGGAAAGAGGTCTGAATAGGCATTTCTAAGAAGAAGATTGTACAAATGGCCAATAAACACATCTAAAGATATTACCATCATTAGTCACTAGGGAAAATGCAAATCAAAACCTCAGTGAGATCCTACTTCATCTCCTTTAAGATGGCTATAATCAAAAAGACAGTAACAGGCGTTGGTGAGGATGAGGAGAAATTGGAACCTTCGAACACTGCTGGTGGAAATGGAAAATGGTGCAACCCCTTTGGAAAACAGTGTGTCGGTTTCTTGGAAAGTGAAGCACAGAGTTATCACATGATCCAAAAGTTCCACGCCAAGAGTTTTAAGAGAAATAGAACATATGTTCACACAAAAAACCCATAGCAGCATTATAGCAGCATTATTCACAATGGCCAAAAGTGCAAGCAACCCAAATGTCCATTTAGTGATGAATAGGTAAACAAAATGTGATATATCTGAACAAGGGAATATTTTTGGCAATTAGCAGGAATGAAATTATGATGCACTCTATAATGTGGTTGAACCTTGAAAATATTATGCTAAGTCAAAGAAGCCAGTCACTGAAGGCTACATATTACATGATTCCATTTATATGATTAGAACAGGCAAATCTATAAAGACAGACAGTGGATTTGTGTTTGCCTAGGGCTGGAGGTTGTGGGAGAAATGAGGAGTGAGTACTAAGGGGTTCAGGGTTTCCTTTGAGTGGTGAAAATGTTCTAAACTTAGATCTTGGTCATGATTGCAAAACTCCATGAATGTGCTAAAACCTACCAATTTGCACACTTAAAGTGGGTGAACTTTTGCCACATGAATTGTACTCACTGGAACTGTTGCTGTGTTCAGTTGCTTCAGTCATGTCTGACTCTCTGAAACTCTATGACTGTAGCTGGCCAGGCTCCTCTGTCTGTGGGGTTCCCCAGGTAAAAATACTGGAGTGGGTTGCCATACTCTTCTTCAGGGGCTCATCCCTAGCCAGGGCTAGAATCAGTGTCTCCTGTATCTCCAGCACTGCAGACAGATTCTTTACTGCTTAGCCACCAGGAAAGTCCCCAGTGAAACTGTTAAAAAAATCAATTTATAAAGATGATGCTAATGATTAATATCACTATTATTTACACAATTATCCTGTTATGTAGTGGTTTTGGAATTAGGGATATCTTTTCCTAAGTGGCTTGCCTGGGAATCATTTCCACTCACAGCCATGAATACATGGCAATTCTGGTGTTTTAGAATAAAAAAAGACTTTGGTTTGATTCCCTTCTCAGCCACCATCCAGTTGTGTGTGTTATTGGACAAATTTTTGGACCTAACACCTAAAGTTCCCTAATTTCCATAAACAAGGACCACAATGCTTTCTGAACAATGCTAGAACAAGAGATGTAAATGTTTAGCATAAAGCTGGAACTTTATACCTGTACTATAAATGTTATTTCCATCTTTTATTTCAAAAAGCTTTTCTAGCTCTTCTGCCCTGAATGGGACAGATAAGAAATACTGCCTGAGGTTACCTGGCCAAAATTGTGGGTAGAAGGGAGGCTGGCATTGTCTGTGAATTTCTTTTCATGGGTAATCATTGGGTTTTTAAAGCTTTTGAGGAATGATGAAAAGATCTCATGAAGAGCTAAGAACTTTCTCAACAGATTGCTTATTCTCTAGAGAATAATTAAAATACATATCATGCAGTGGTTTTCAGAGTCTGGACGCTTTCTTCTCCGAAGTCCTTGACAGTTAGAACAATGAATTTTCCCCAGAAGGTATATGCAGGGCCAGAACAGCCCAGGGGCAAGGTGGAAGGAATGATTGACTGGAGTTGTAGTCCAGACTTTGCTCAATCAATTAATTCTATAGCTCAGTTTGCCGTTCTACTAAATGGGGTTTCAACTTACCCATCAACCTTTTCCCCCTTGGAGAATGACTTTGGGGAAACAGACTAAAACACTCTGACCTATTTGGAAAGAAGATCTCAAATGAAAATAGGGTTTTCATTAGCATCATTACTGTTTTCTACTTCTAATTTTTATAATTTGGTGATACTGTGTAATTATCTATATCTAATATGGGCTTCCCTGGTGGCTCAGTGGTAAAGAATCTGCCTGCCAAGGCAGGGGATGCAGGTTTGATTCCTGGGTTGGGAAGATCCCTGGAGAAGGAAATGGCAACCCATTCCAGTATTCTTGCCTGGAAAATCCATGGACAGAGGAGCCTGATGGGCTATAGTCCATGGGGTTGAAAAGAGCTGGGCATGACTTAGCAACTGAACAACAGCAACACCACAATAATATTGCATAATAACCCATGTGAATCTGCATGTAACTTTGGTGGCCCACTGTGCCTCATTGCCTCCCCTCCTCTGCTGAGCCTGTGCTCTGTGGTGTGGACCATTTCTCAGTCCCTGTGTTCCTGCTATCTGGATGCTCAAGCTTCATGACTATAGGGCATTGCTGGGGCCCACAGCAGTCATGAGGATTAGAGAGAGCATCGAAACAGTAGACTTCCTAACCATGGGCCCCGGTTCAGAAGCCATGTGTGTCTGCAAGCATTCAACAAATACATATGATGCTTCTGCTACCTACTAGGCTTTGTTTCAGGCTCTGGGGATGCAGCAGTGAAGGAAAAATGTCAGAAATCTCTTCTCTAATGTATAAGTGTGTGGGATCAGGAAGAGTGATGATAGTGAGTTGGAACATGACATAGGAAGTAAGATACATAATATGTTAGATGGCAGTAAGTGCTATGGAGGAAAATAAACCAAGGAAATAAGATGAGAAAGCATTGAAATTATGCACATTTGGTGAGTTGAAGGAGGTGAGGTTGTCACTCTGAGGAAATAAGAAGAAAGATGCAGAGGATCTGGAGATGAGGAGACTCTGGGATGGGAGTGTTCTGAGGGTCTTTGTGGCTGGACTGGTGTGAGCAAGGGAGATGTTGGTAGGAGATGAGGTCAGAGAAATGACGAGGCTAGGACTGAAGGTTGTATAGCACAGGGGTAGGTGAATTACCTCTGGTCAAATCTGACACACCCCCTGTTTTTATAAATAAAGTTTTATTAGAGCACAGCTACATTTATTGATGTATATATTATTTATGGCTGCTGTACTGCTAAATGGCAGAGTTAAGGAGTGTGACAGAGACTGTATGAAGCCTAAAACATTTACTACCTCACCCTTTGCAGAAAAGGGTAGCTGGTCTCTAGAATAGGGCTGTGCTAGAATTATTTCCTATTTCTTCCATGCCAGACAGTGTACTGAGTACTTAGAGGTGACAGAATACAGACTGTGCCCTCAGGATGCTAATAGTTTAGGGAGGAGAAAGTTATGTAGACTGGCAATGAAAACATAGCACCATGCTCTCAAAGCTATGGTTTTTCCAGTAGTCATGAATGGATGTGAGAGTTGGACCATAAAGAAGGCTGAGTGCTGAAGAACTGATGCTTTTGAACTGTGGTGTTGGAGAAGATTCTTGAGAGTCCCTTGGACTGCAAGGAGATCAAGCCAGTCAATACTAAAGGAAATCAATCCTGAGTATTCATCGGAGGGACTGATGCTGAAGCTGAAGCTCCAGTAATTTGGCCACCTGATGGAAGAGCTGACTCATTAGAAAAGACCCTGATGATGGGAAAAACTGAAGACAGGAGGATAAGGGGATAACAGAGGACAAGATGGTTGGATAGCATCACACCAAATCAATGGACATGAGCTTGAGCAAGCTCCAGGAGATAATGAAGGACAGGGAAACCTGGCGTGCTACAGTCCATGGGGTCACAAAGAGTCACACGTGACTGAGTGACTTAACAATGACAACAACCATGCTTTCACACATTGTTCTGGATTTTATAGAACAGACCAAGCAATTTGGAAAACTGTTTCTGTCTACCAAAGCTAAACACAGTTATCTGCAATAACCCGACACTTCCACTCCTGTGTTTATACCCAACAGAAATAAGTGCTTGTGTTTACTAAAAGGAGTATGTAGGAAGTGTCCAGGAAACTTTATTCATGACAGCCCCCTAGTGGAAACACACATATATAGCCACCAACATTTGAATGGATAAACACATTCCAGTATCTTTATTGGAATACTATACATCAATGAAAAATAACACCTGGCACTACATACAAGTACATGATGAATTTCACAAACTGATGTTGAATGGGAAATCCAGACAGGCTAGAACTCAGATTTCATGATTTGATTTCAAGAATATGAAGTTCAAAAACAGACATAACTGATGTATTCAGGGAGAGGTCAGAATAGTGATTATCTTTATCTCTGATAGCTCAGTTGGTAAAGAATCCACCTGCAATGCAGGAGACCCCAGTTAGATTCCTGGGTCTGGAAGATGTGCTGGAGAGGGAATAGGCTACCTACTCCAGTATACTTGGGCTTCCCTTGTGGCTTAGCTAGTAAAGAATATCCCTGCATTGTGGGAGACCTGGGTTTGATCCCTGGGTTGCAAAGATCCCCTGGAGAAGGGAAAGGCTACCCACTCCAGTATTCTGGCCTGGAGAATTGGATGGACTATAGTTGGTAGTCCATGGGGTTGCAAAGAGTCAGGCACAACTGAGTGACTTTCACATTCACTTCACTTTTGATTATCTAGCTTGGAGGGCACAAGAAGACTTTTGGGAGGCTTAAAATCTTCTGTGTCTTAACTGGGTGTAGTCACATGACTTTTGCATACATAAATATTAATTGAGCTCTATCCTTAACATTTTTGTACTTTACTGATGTAGAGTATTAGTGTTAGTTGCTCAATTGTGTCCAACTATTTGTGATTCCATGGACTGTAGCACACCAGCCTCCTCTGTCCATGGAATTCTGCAGGAAAGAATAGTGGAGTGAGTAGCCATTTCATTCTCCAGGGGATCTTCCCAACCCAGGGACTGAACTTGTGTCTTCTGCCTTGGCAAGAGGATTCCTTACTGTCTGGGCTACCAGGTAGTTTATGCCTTGATTAATATATAAAAATTGAAAATACAGAGCCACTTTCATAGAATTGATAATAAAAGCTATGGCTATGCAGAAAACTGAGAGACTAACAGCTGAGGGAAGATAGGAATGCTGTCTACTGGAGTCAAAATTTGAGCTTCACGAGTTAAGCTTTCCCTGGAAGATGAGTAGAAAGAATGTACTGGAGAGGAAATAGCATATGAAAAGTCTGAAAAAGAAGACTTATTCAGGAAACTTCTGCATGTGCAGCAGTGTTTCTAATAAAATACAAAGTATTTTTACTGCCCTCTATTCTTCTTTCCTCATGCCTTCCTATTTGAATTTCTTTTTGTTTATACTTTATTTTCACGTCTTTCAGTTATTATAATTTTCGACTCAACCATTTCTATTTTATTCCTTTTTATACTTTTATAGAAATAAAACTAACATACTATGTCTTTTCCTTTCAAAATATACAATTCAATCATTTTCAGCACCTTCACAAGACAGCTCAATGACCACCATTCTAAATCCAGAATATATTCATCGTCCCAGAAACAAATCCCACACCCACTGGTAGTCACTATCAAGTCTCCTCTCTTCCAGTCCTGGGAAACTTCTAATCTAATTTCTGCCTCTGGATTTCTCTATACTAGACATCTCACCTAAATTGAATTATGCAATATGTGCTCTATCAGGTCTGGCTTCTTTTTAAGGCTCATCCATGTTTTGGCATGACTAAGCAGTATTTCAATCAATGAACTAAAATGGACTGGAATGGGTGAATTTAACTCAGATGGCCATTATATCTACTACTGTGGGCAAGAATCCCTTAGAAGAAATGGAGTAGCCATCATAGCCAACAAAAGAGTCTGAAATGCAGTATTTGGGTGCAATTTCAAAAAGGACAGAATGATCTCTGTTCGTTTCCAAGGCAAACCATTCACTATCACAGTAATCCAAGTCTATGCCCCAATCAATAATGCTGAAGAAGCTGAAGTTGAATGGTTCTATGAAGATCTACAAAACTGTCTAGAACTAACACCCAAAAAAGATGTCCTTTTCATCATAGTGGAGAGGAATGCAAAAGAAGGAATTCAAGAGATAACTGGAATAACAGGCAAATTTGGCCTTGGAGTACAAAACAAAGCAAGTCAAAGGCTAACAGAGTTTTGCCAAGAGAACACAGTGGTCATAGCAAACACCCATTTCCAACAACATAAGAGAAGACTCTACACATGGACATCACCAGATGGTCAACACCAAAATCAGATTGATTATATTCTTTGCAGCCAAAGTCAGCAAAAACAAGACCGGGAGCTGACTGTGGTTCAGATCATGAACCCCTTATTGCCAAGTTCAGACGTAAAGTGAAGAAAGTAGAGAAAACCACTGCACCATTCAGGTGTGATCTAAATCAAATCCCTTATGATTATACAGTGGAAGTGACAAGTATATTCAAGGGATTAGATCTGATAAACAGAATGCCTGAATAACTATGGAAGGAGGTTCCTTACATTGTACAGGAGACAGGGATCAAGACCATACCCAAGAAAGAGAAATGCAAAAAGGCAAAATGATTGTCTAAGAAGGCCTTACAAATAGCTGAGAAAAGAAGAGACGCTAAAGGCAAAGGAGGAAAGGAAAGATATACCCATTTGAATGCAGAGTCCCAAAGAATAGCAAGGAGAGATAAGAAAGCTTTCCTCAGAGATCAATGCAAAGAAATAGAATGGGAAAGACTAGAGATCTTTTCAAAAAATTAGAGATACCATGGGGACATTTCATGCAACAATGGCACAATAAAGGACAGAAATGATATGGATCTAACAGAGGCAGAAGATATTAAGAAAAGGGGGCAAGAATACATAGAAAAACTATACAAAAAATATCTTCATGACCCAGATGACCATGAGGGTGTGATTACTCATCTAGAGCCAGACATCATAGAATGCGAAGTCAAGTGGGCCTGAGGAAGCATCACTACAAACAAAGCTAGTGGAGGTGATGAAATTCCAGCTAAGGTGTTTCAAATCCTAAAAGATGATGCTGTGAAAGTGCTACACTCAATGTGCCAGCAAATTTGGAAAACTCAGCAGTGGCCACAGGTTTGGAAAATGTCAGTTTTCATTCCAATCCCAAAGAAAGGCAATGCCAAAGAATGCTCAAACTACCATACAATTGCACTCATCTCAGATGCTAGTAAAGTAATGCTCAAAATTCTCCAAGCCAGGCTTCAGCAATACATGAACCATGAACTTCCAGATGTTCAAGCTGGTTTTAGAAAAGGCAGAGGAATCAGAGATCAAATTGCCAACATCCACTGGATCATGGAAAAAGCAAGAGAGTTCCAGAAAAACATCTATTTCTGCTTTATTGACTATGCCAAAGCCTTTGACTGTGTGGATCACACCAAACTGTGGGAAATTCTGAAAGAGATGGTAATACCAGACCACCTGACCTGCCTCCTAAGAAATCTGTATGTAGGTCAAGAAGCAACAGTTAGAACTGGACATGGAACAATAGACTGGTTCCAAATAGGAAAAGGAGTACCTCAAGGCTATATATTGTCACCCTGTTTATTTAACTTATATGCAGAGTACATCATGAGAAACGCTGGGCTGGAAGAAGCACACGCTGGAATCAAGATTGCTGGGAGAAATATCAATAACCTCAGATACGCAGATGAAACCATTCTTCTGGCAAGAAATGAAGAAGAACTAAAGAGCCTTGAGATGAAAGTAAAAGAGGAGTGAGAAAAAGTTGGCTTAAAACTCAACATTCAGAAAACTATGGCATCAAGTCCCATCAGTTCAGTTCAGTTCAGTCACTCAGTCGTCTCCGACTCTGCGACCCCATGAATCGCAGCACTCCAGGCCTCCCTGTCCACCACCAACTCCTGGAGTTCACTCATACTCATGTTCATCGAGTTGGTGATGCCATCCAGCCATCTCATCCTCTGTCGTCCCCTTTTCCTCCTGCCCCTAATCCCTCCCAGCATCAGAGTCTTTTCCAATGAGTCAACTCTTCGCATGAGGTGGCCAAAGGACTGGAGTTTCAGCTGTAGCATCATTCCTTCCAAAGAAATCCCAGGGCTGATCTCCTTCAGAATGGACTGGGTGGATCTCCTTGCAGTCCAAGGGACTCTCAAGAGTCTTCTCCAACACCACAGTTCAAAAGCATCAGTTCTTCGGTGCTCAGCCTTCTTCACAGTCCAACTCTCACATGCATACATGACCACTGGAAAAACCATAGCCTTGACTAGACAGACCATTGTTTGCAAAGTAATGTCTCTGCTTTTGAATATGCTATCTAGGTTGGTCATAACTTCCCTTCCAAGGAGTAAGCATCTTTCAATTTCATGGCTGCAATCACCATCTGCAGTGATTTTGGAGCCCCAAAAGATAAAGTCTGACACTGTTTCCACTGTTTCCCCATCTATTTGCCATGAAGTGATAGGACCGGATGCCATGATCTTCGTTTTCTGAATGTTGAGCTTTAAGCCAACTTTTCACTCTCCTCTTTCACTTTCATCAAGAGACTTTTGAGTTCCTCTTCACTTTCTGCCATAAGGGTGGTGTCATCTGCATATCTGAGGTTATTGATATTTCTCCAAGCAATCTTGATTCCAGCTTGTGCTTCCAACCCAGCATTTCTCATGATGTACTCTGCATATAAGTTAAATAAGCAGGGTGACAATATACAGCCTTGATGTACTCCTTTTCCTATTTGGAACCAGTCTGTTGTTCCATGTCCAGTTCTAACTGTTGCTTCCTGACCTGCATATAGGTTACTCAAGAGGCAGGTCCCGTGGTCTGGTATTCCCATCTCTTGAAGAATTTCCCACAGTTTGGTGTGGTCCACACAGTCAAAGGCTTTGGCATAGTCAATAAAGCAGAAATAGATGTTTTTCTGGAACTCTCTTGCTTTTTCCATGATCCAGCGGATGTTGGCAATTTCATCTCTGGTTCCTCTGCCTTTCTAAAACCAGCGTGAATATCTGGAATTTCACAGTTCATGTATTGCTGAAGCCTGGCTTGGAGAATTTTGAGCATTACTTTACTAGCATGTGAGATGAGTGCAATTGTGTGGTAGTTTGAGCATTCTTTGGCATTGCCTTTCTTTGGGATTGGATTGAAAATGGACCTTTTCCAGTCCTGTGGCCACTGCTGACTTTTCCAAATTTTCTGGCATATTGAGTGCAGCACTTTAACAGCATCATCTTCCAGGATTTGAAATAGCTCAACTGGAATTCCATCACATCCACTAGCTTTGTTCATAGTTATGCTTCCTAAGACCCACTTGACTTCACATTCCAGAATGTCTGGCTCTAGGTCAGTGATCACACCATCATGATTATCTGGGTCATGAAGATCTTTTTGTACAGTTCTTCTGTGTATTCTTGCCATCTCTTCTTAATATCTTCTGCTTCTGTTAGGTCCATACCATTTTTGTCCTTTATCAAGCCCATCTTTGCATGAAATGTTCCCTTGGTATCTCTAATTTTCTTAAAGAGATCTCTAGTCTTTCCCATTCTGTTGTTTTCCTCTATTTCTTTGCATTGATCACTGAGGAAGGCTTTTTTATCTCTTCTTGCTATTCTTTGGAACTCTGCATTCAGATGCTTTTATCTTTCCTTTTCTCCTTTGCTTTTCACTTCTCTTCTTTTCACAGTTATTTGTAAGGCCTCCCCAGATAGCCATTTTGCTTTTTTTGCATTTCTTTTCCATGGGGATGGTCTTGATCCCTGTCTCCTGTACAATGTCAGGATCCTCTGTCCATAGTTCACCAGGCACTCTATCTATCAGGTCTAGTCCCTTAAATCTATTTCTCACTTCCACTGTATAATCACAAGGGATTTGATTTAGTCATACCTGAATGGTCTAGTGGTTTTCCCTACTTTCTTCAATTTAAGTCTGAAAGGAGCTACCCCATGCCCGAGGAGCAGCAGCTGCGTGGGCGCGGGAGGGCCGAGAGGAGCTACTCCATGTTCAAGGTCAGGAGGGGCGGCTGCGAGGAGATACCCCTTGTCCAAGATAAGGAGCAGTGGCTGCGCTTTGCCGGAACAGCTGTGGAGAAATACCCCACATCCAAGGTAAGAGAAACCCAACTAAGATGGTAGGTGTTGCGAGAGGGCATCAGAAGGCAGACACACTGAAACCATAATCACAGAAAACTAGTCAATTTGATCACAAGGACCACAGCCTTTTCTAACTCAATGAAACTAAGCTATGCCGTGTGGGGCCACCCAAGACGGGCGGGTCATGGTGGAGAGGTCTGACAGAATGTGGTCCACTGGAGAAGGGAATGGCAAACCACTTCAGTATTCTTGCCTTGAGAACCCCATGAACAGTATGAAAAGGCAAAATGATAGGATACTGAAAGAGGAACTCCCCAGGTCGGTAGGTGCCCAATATGCTACTGGAGATCAGTGGAGAAATAACTCCAGAAAGAATGAAGGGATGGAGCCAAAGCAAAAACAATACCCAGTTGTGGATGTGACTGGTGATAGAAGCAAGGTCTGATTCTGTAAAAAGCAGTATTGCATAGGAACCTGGAATGTTAGATCCATGAATCAAGACAAATTGGAAGTGGTCAAACAGGAGATGGCAAAAGGAAATGTCGACATTCTAGGAATCAGTGAGCTAAAATGGACTGGAATGGGTAAATTTAACTCAGATGACCATTATATCTACTACTGCGGGCAGGGATCCCTCAGAAGAAATGGCATAGCCATCATGGTCAACAAAAGAGTCCGAAATGCAGTACTTGAATGCAATCTCAAAAATGACAGAATGATTTCTGTTCGTTTCCAAGCCAAACCATTCAATATCACAGTAATCCAAGCCTATGCCCCAACCAGTAACGCTGGAGTAGCTGAAGTTGAATGGTTCTATGAAGATCTACAAAACCTTTTAGAACTAACACCCAAAACAGATGTCCTTTTCATTATAGGGGACAGGAATACAAAAGTAGGAAATCAAGAAACACCTGGAGTAACAGGCAAATTTGGCCTTGGAGTACAGAATGAAGCAGGGCACAGGCTAATAGAGTTCTCCCAAGAGAATACACTGGTCATAGCAAACACCCTCTTCCAACAACACAAGAGAAGACTCTACACATGGTTATCACCAGATGGTCAACACCAAAATCAGATTGATTATATTCTTTGCAGCCAAAGATGGAGAAGCTCTATACCATCAGCAAAAACAACACCGGGAACTGACTGTGGTTCAGATCATGAACTTCTTATTGCCAAATTCAGACATCTTTATAAGTGATACTAAACTTGCATAGTGCATATACTATATAGGTCATAATTATAGTACTCTGAGAATGAGGCTTTTAAAGAGCTACAGACTCTTTTGTTCCCCTCAATGGCTTATAGGCTATTGATTTTCATTTGAAATTGATCAGTTATCTTTCAGAGCTAACAAATAGCTGGAGAGTAGACAAAGGGACTAGGACAAATTACAAGGTTACAAAGCTCCCTGTTCTTGGTACCATTCTGCTATTTGTGGGGAGGGCATACATGTTCCCCAGATTTCTTCAAGTCTTCGATTAATTCCAGTTTTGGATAAGTTTTTTTTTTTTTTTTGCAAGTTTTCTTATTGCTTTTATGGAGGAAAGAATTTTCAGAGGGCTGTGCTCCATAACTTTTGCTGATGTTCTCAACTTTCTTGAGTATATTTGTGGCACGGATGTTAATACATGCCAGCAAGAGCTTATGGTCTAGCTGGAGAGAGAAAGAATATGTTCAAGTATTATAGAGCAATGGAGAATGTTTTAGAGTCTTGCTACTAAATTGTTGTCTAAGGGCCAGCATCATCAATAGCATCCGAAACTTATAAGGAGGACAGAATCTCAAGTCTCTCCCTATATCTACTGCATTTTAATATTTTAGCAAGATCCTTACGTGACTCATATTCACATTGAAGTTTGATATGCATTAATGTCATGGACCTCTTGCTAGGTTAAGCAATGCCAGATGCTGCTACCCACAACTCTCTATCGCAATCTTAGTGGCTTAGCACAATACTTTTATATTCAATTTCGATGGCTGGGAGCTGTCCACTATCTGATGGCACAGAGATCTAGGCTCTTTTTACTTGGTGACACTATCGTAGAAACACGTGACTCCCAAGTTTTCTACTTAAAGAAAGAAAGAAATGGAGCTAGCATGCTGCCTCTTAAATGCCTCAGCCAAGAAGTGGCACAGAAAACTTATTCTCACGTCTTTTGGCATGAACCATTCACACAGCTCCAACTAGCTGCAAGTAAGTTGGAGAATGTAGAGATGGTGTGCTTGGATTATTTTTGGAGCATCATTTCTGTTACTCTCCTTCAGAGAGTTTCATATCATCCAATAAGGATATTAGGACGAAGGATAAGTCCATTCTTAGAGGAATCCTAGAAAAAAGTTATAAAGAAAGTCTATCTTTGGTTTAGGGCTTAGAAGATAGATTGACTCTAAAAGTTAAACCAGCAGAGAAAGGTAGATATGAGAGAAAGAAAGGAGAGCATTGTTGGAGGAAGGCATCAACATTTGTTCAGAGGGAAAGATATGCTGAAGATATTTCATGAAATCATCTGTGCTCACTATAAACTTGAAAACAAGTATTGCAGGATAGCTTCTTTTGAATTTGATTTGGGTAGACTGAATGAGTTGGGATTGTGAATTCTAACAGGCAATAACAAGTAAATTATAAGTGAAATTATATCCATATCCATCTGCCCAGGAAAGAACAATGGGATAGGGATTAATGAATGTAGACTGGACCTTTGGAGACTGCCTATCTAATCCCTACTGTATTAGACATTCACTCTGGGGTTTGAGGTCTGACTGTTAACACTGCTGAGCTTTCAGGGAGTGTCAACCTAGATGAGCAGTTTGTAAACCAGCAGTCCTTGACCCTGGCTGCAGATGAAAATCATCCACAAAGCTTGTAGAAAGTTCCAGACCAAAGGAAACACTCTCTGGGGATGTGGTTGAGACATCTGTATAAATTCTCGATAAAGAAACCCTGGTGTGTCCCAGTGGGCTTCAAACTCTAATGTGCCTATAGATCATGTGAGGATCCTGTGAACGTGAAGATTCTGAGTCAGTGGGTCAGGAGTGTGACCTGAGATTTATTTATTTTTATTTTTGGCTGCCCTGGGTCTTCGTTGCTGTGTGCGGACTTTTTGTAGTTGTGGCGAGAAGGGGCCACTCTCCTGCTGCAGTGCACACGTTTCTCATTGCAGTGGCTCCTTTTGTTGCAGAGCAGGGGCTCTAGGGTGCAAGGGCTTCACTCGTTGTGACGCTGGGGCTTAGTTGCTCCAGGGCATGTGGGATCTTCCCAGACCAGAGCTTGAACCCGTGTTCCTGCATTGGCACGTGGATCCCCAGTCATTGGGCCAGCAGGGAAGTCCTAGATTCCGCACTCCTAACAAACTCCTAAAAGATGCTGAGGCTACTGGTTCTGAATCCATTGAGGCCTGAATCATGTTAAATAATTCATCGATTTTAAAAGTTTTTTTTTTTTTCTTCCAACTTCCCCAGATTGGGGAGCGATTTTGGCATTGTCTAGGAGCAGGCTGGGTGGGCCCAAGCAGAGAAGCCTCTAGAGGAAGAAGTGAAATGTTTGCACTCAGAGGCTAATCCATTGCCTCCTCCCGGGTATCAGCAAGATGTGTGAGCTGGCGCTGCTCATCTCTCATGTCAACACTCCTCTTACACTGAAGGCAGGCAGTGCTGCCTCTGGGGATGTGAGACAGACTGATCAAAGATCAGAAGGAGCCAGAGTTAGGTCATGAATCAACACACACTGTGCTGTGCCCCTGGTGGATGAAGACAGGAAGAAGCGTGAAACTGGGAAAATCATAGGCAGGAAGCACCCGGAATCCAGCCAGTCACTTTCACATGCATTATGCCAGTTCATTCTTGATCAAAAATACCCTCAAAGTTGGCATTATTACCTGCATTTTCTAGATTAGAAAATTGTGACTCGCAGAAGGTAAATGGCTTATCAGCCTGGAAAACATCTACATGACACCCAAATCCATCTTTTCTTCATGAAAGCGCACTACAAGTGTCTTAAATCTTTTTTTAATATTTATTTTTATTTATTTGACTGCAATGGGTCTTAGTCATGGTACTCAGGATCTTTAGTTGCAACATGCAAACTCATATGGGATCTAGTTCCCTGACCAGGGATTGAACCCAGGCCCTCTGCATTGGGAGCACAGAGTCTTAGCCATTGGACCATCAGGGAAGTCCCAAAAGTGTCTCATATTTTAAGTCATGTTGATACCGGGTAGAGGAACTGGGGTGACACGTCATCCACTTCTGAATCATTTTATCATGGACATGTTGGACCTGTGGTCCACCTACAGCTTCTTTCTAGTATTTTCCATCCTGTGCAATTAATCTAATGATATGGAAACAAGAAGAAACATTATAAATGGAAGCTGTGCAAAAGGAGGCAATGATAGCCCAAGAATTGTGGAGAATTGTTTTCTTGGTTCTTCCCATCTTTCAGAGTCTACCATCATGAAGGTGAGGAAAAGGAAATACATCCAATGCAATATAATTTTGATGTATTGAACATGGGGGTACATGTGTCCTTTTGAATGACAGTTTTTTCAGGATATATGACCAGTAATGGGATTACTAGTCATATGATTGTTTTTAGTTTCAGTTTTCTAAGGAAACTCCATACTGTTCTGTACAGTGACTGTACCAGTTTACATTCCCACCAACAGTGTCAGAGGTTCTCTTTATTCCACACCCCCTCCAGCATTTGTTGTTCGCAGATTTTTTGATGATGGCCATTCTGACTGGTGTGAGGTCAATACCTCACTGTAGTTTTGACATGTGTACACTTTTTGTTGTTGTTCAGTCCTTAAGTCATGTCAGACTCTTTGCGACCCCATGGACTGCAGCATGCCAGGCTCCTCTGCCCTCCACTGTCTCCCAGAACTTGCTGAAATTTATGTCCTTTGAGTCAGTGATGCAATCTAACCATTTTCATGCTCTGCTGCCCTCTTCTCCTTTTGCCTTCAATCTTTCCCAGCATTAGGATCTTTTCCAGTGAGTCAGCTCTTTGCATCAGGTGGCCAAAGTATTAGAGCTTCAGCTTCAGCATCACTCCTTCTAGTGAATATTCAGGGTTGGTTTCCTTTAGGATTAACTGGTTTGACCTCCTTGCAGTCCACAGGACTCTCAAGAGTCTTCTCCAGCACCACAGTTTGAAAACATAAGGATACTTGATCTTATGTGTATATATATATTTTAACCTATATACTAGCTGTCTCAATCATCTGCTGGGACAATGCTTGGAAAACTTTTCCTGAATGGGCTAGATATGTTTTAGGCTTTGCAGGTCATACTCAGCTCCATAGAAAATTTGTACATTGAATTGGTGTGTCTGTGTTTTGTTAAAACTGTGTTTACAAAAATAGACAGTGGGATAGATTTGGTTCCAGGCTGTAGTTTGCTGACACCTGCTCTAAGAGATCGGAGAAGGTGATGGCACCCCATTCAAATACTCTTGCCTGGAAAATCCCATGGGCAGAGGAGCCTGGTAGGCTGCAGTCCATGGGGTCGTGAAGAGTCGGACACGACTGAGCAACTTGACTTTCACATTTCAGTTTCATGCATTAGAGAAGGAAATGGCAACCCACTCCAGTGTTCTTGCCTGGGGAAGCCCAGGGACAGGGGAGCCTGGTGGGCTGCTGTCTACGGGGTCGCACAGAGTCAGACACAACTGAAGTGACTTGGTGGCAGCAGCAGCTCTAGGAGATAAGTCCTATGAAGACCTTGTCTTGTCTCCAACAATATGCCCAGCATTAAAAGTCAGTGCTTAGTATCAAGTGGCATGTAATAAGCTTACCTATTTATTTATTATTATTATTAGTTTTGGCTGTGCTAGGTCTTTATTGCAGTGTGTGGGCTTCTTTAGTCATGGCATGGGAGCTTAGTTGCCCCACAGCATGTGGGATCTTAGTTCCCTGAACAAGGTTCAAACCCACATCTCATGCATTAGAAGGTGGATTCTTAACAACTGGAAGAGGGAAATCCCTAATAAATTTAAGTAAATGAGTGATTGAATGAATGAATAACGTAATGAATGAATTCACTACCTCAGGGGGACACAGGAAAACACAGGAGAACATAGACAATGAAAGAAGTAAGTTGTAGGCTTCTGAAGCTGAAGTCCCCCCTTCTAAGACAGTGTGCTATCTCTTCTGTCATGACTTGTCACAATTCTTAAAAACAGATTTTTTTTATTTTTAAAGTAGGGTAAGACTGGAGAGAGCCCAGTAGAGAGAGATGGTTAGATCATTTCTAGCAGATTAACTCAAGTCCCTAATGGATCTTAAATCTTTGTGAAAAATTAGAAAAATGGAATCCTCTGTCTCAGAGCCTTGCCCAGAATTATTATGTTGTAGCATCAAGCATCAAGGCTATTTTGGAGCATGGGGGAAATGGCCTAGTTATCATTCCTTGCATATTCCTTGAGAATTGAGTAAATACCATGGCCTTAAGAACTCAGAGCCTTAGGTCTTAGATCAAAAGTTGGTTTGTGTTGACTAAACAGACTGGGCAATATAATCAGCCACCCCAGAGAGGAAATGAGACCAGTCTGGGGCCACTGAGAAGATGTGAGGATAAGTGGATAAGACCAGTGGCAGCTGGTAGATTATTTCTCCTTGAGAGTAACTCTCACCCATGCCTCTTCTGGCCAAGACAGACATCATCACTCTAGGTGACTGTAAAATGGGCATAGAAGCAGTTGTTGTTTAGTTGCTAAGCCATGTCTGACTCTTTGTGACCCCTTGAACTGCAGCACACCAGGCTCTCCTGTCCTTCACTATCTCCTGGAGTCTGCTCAAACTCACGTCCACTGAGTCGGTGATGCCATCCAGCCATCTCATCCTCTGTCACCCCCTTCTTCTGCCTTCAATCTTTCCCAGCATCAGGCTCTTTTCCAATGAGTTGACTCTTCCCATCAGAGGGGGCAAAGTATTGGAACTTCAGCATCAATCCTTCCAATGAATATTCAGGGTTGATTTCCTTTAGGATTGACTTGTTTGATCTCCTTGCTGTCCAATTGACTCTCTAGAGTTTTCTCTAGCACACGCTTCAAAAGAATCAGTTCATCAAGTCAGGTCTTATAATGATGCTGTTTTCATGAGGCTGCATAGTCCCTGATCTTGGGAGCTTACGTCTATGTAACAATTCAGTCATCAGCAATTCTGGGGCATCACAATGGCCTAACAAGACTTTATTTCATGAAGATTATTCTTCACTCTTTCAGGAAGACTTATTTGAGGGACTTTCTGAGAATCTTTAGGTTCCGCACATTAGGGGTTTGAGAAAAATAGGGCATTTGTTTGCAGAAACATTCCTGCCATCTGGGAGAGGGCATTTTGGAAAATAATGAAGTTTCTGTAGGTCCAGTAAGTTCAAAGATGCAAACGTGAGGCATACTAATGAAAACCTGATGGAATTGGAGACCCAGAGAAAGGACGAAGAGAGACAAGAGGAAGAAGAAGTAACTGAGGAACTAAAGAGATCCACAATGCTAGAAATGGCAAGGGAATTATCTTTATTTGATGAGGCACTATTAATTTTTGAGAATTATTCATGAAGGATGCAGGAGCCATTCAGAATGCAATCCAGTGCTACTGTGTTATCTATGATGAGAAAAAAGAACTACTACTAAGATATCACTGGATTGTTTTTTCAAGCGAGTAGATAGAATTGAATCCAGTGAGGAATAGTACCTGTGCCATCAATGTCAGGCATGGGTGAAATTTCAGCTTGCCCTCCACCTCCTATTGCTGATGACCCTTCAGCTCTACCATCTCCTACCTCCTCTCCCTCCTCCAGTCAGCAACTTTTCTTGTCTGTCCACTTGACGCCAGCCCCTGTACACAAGCTGTTGTATTGTACTACTGTACTTTCAAGGTACTATACTGTAAGATTAAATGCTTTTTTATTTTTGTGTTTGTTCTTTCTGTATTATTTGTGTGAAACGTACTAAAAACCTATTACAGTACAGTACTATATATAGCCAATCATGTTAGTTGGGAACTTAGGCTAACGTTGTACTTACGAACAAATTAGGCTTACAAACTTGCTCTCAGAACAGAACTCATTCATATGTAGGAGACTTACTGTACAAGGAGGGTATGTGGACCTGTGCTGCCTCCAGGAACCTAAGACTAAGCAAGGAAGGGCGGGTAACATATGTCATGGGCTAGTGTCCGAATTCAATTCTGTTCAGTTCAGTTGCTCAGTCGTGTCCGACTCGTTGTGACCCCATGGACTGCAGCACACCAGGCCTCCCTGTCCAATACCAACTCCTGGAGTTTACCCAAACTCGTGTCCATTTAGTTGGTAATGCCATCCAACCATCTCATCCTCTGTCATCCCCTTCTCCTCCTGCCCTCAATCTTTCCCAGTATCAGGGTCTTTTCAAATGAGTCAGCTCTTCACATCAGGTGGCCAGAGTATGGGAGTTTCAGCTTCAACATCAGTCCTTCCAATGAACACTCAGGACTGATCTCCTTTAGGGTGGGCCGGTTAGATCGCCTTGATTTTCTGCAAATTAACTCTTGGAGGAGTTTTGTCCCTCAAAACAACTATCTATCTAAAACACATACACAATCATGGCACAACTCTAATGCTGAGCTTCACTGACCTCTGGTTAACTAACAGGTCACATCTAAAGTCCTGAGCTTGGCCACTGGGCCTCTTTGTGATCCAGTCCCCACTTACTCTCCACTTTTACCTCTGACCTTGCTGTTTCCTGCCTCAAACTTTTTGCTTGTGTTGTTTCTTCTGTCCAAATTATCTTTCCCTTCTCTTTTGCATGGTGTTTACCTCTTCATTTTTTTCTTTTCTGTAAAGTCCCGCTAACTCACCCAATCATGATTGCTACCTCCCTTCCTGGGCTCCTTAATAACTTTATTTTTATTTTTGGTTGCACTGGGTCTTCACAGTAGTGTTCAGGTATCTCCTGTAGCAGCGCATGGGCTGCACAGCACTCAGGGTTCAGCAGTCACAGTTCATGGGCTCTAGAGCATGGGCTCAGTAACTGTGCTTCATGGACTTGATTGCTCTGAGGCACGTGGGGTCTTCCTGGACCAGCAATAGAATCTGTGTCCCTTGCATCAACAGGCAGATTCTAATCCAATGCACCACCAGGGAAATAAATAACTTTATTAATGGTCTATTCTGATTTTGTTGCCCGGATTACAATCTGGGAATTCCATCAGGGCAAGGACTGGGGCAGTTGTTCCTGCCCTGATGCCTGACAGGCTTTTAATAAATGTTTAAGGTGAATGAATGAATGAGTAAATAGATGGACTCTTGCTAGAATGTGAGCTCTCAGAAGACAAAGGACCAAGCATTTTAACTCATGCATTGTCTGAATTTTACAGTGTCCGGCAGTTAAGAAAAATGCAGTTATTACTTGTTTATAAAATAAATAGGCTATTGAAAGAACATATCTTCCTTCTGCTAGTAGAAAAGTCTGGATGCTCAGGGGAGAGTAGCTGCCTTGAATAGAGACACTTCATACAAGCACACTGTGCACAAATGTCACCCTAAGTCAGTATTTCAACCAACTTCAACCCAAGACCCTTGTGGCATCCCTTAATTGATCACCTTTAATTCATTAGCCTGGGGCAGTATTGGTTAATGCCAGGTTGTCATGGGGCAATTATTGGTTGAACCCCTCTTGTTGCCCAAAGTATCCTAGTTTGGAAGATAAGTTGTGTGCTATGTGATAGGCATACATTATATGTGCATGCTCGTGCTCAGTCGCTCAGTCATGTCTGACACTTTGTGACCCCGTGGACTGTATCCCACCAGCCTCCTCTGCCCATGGAATTTTCCAGGGAAGAATACTGGACTGGGTTGCCATTTCCTTCTCCAGGGAATCTTCCCAACCCAGGAAGCGAACCCGTGTCTCTTTTGTCTCCTACAATTGTGGGCATATTGTTTACCACCAGTGCCACCTGGGAAGCCCAGGCATACATTATAGGTCTCAAGTTATTAATGTTTCCACAAAGCTCGAATGTGATAGCACTGGAAGATGGCAATGAGGTGAGAATGATGAGAAAAGTGGCCACAAATTAAAATGCATTGAAGCATCACTAGGTGAGCAAAAGGAATTGCACAGTGACAGTATGTGTGTGTTTGAGGGCTCCAGCAAAGGTTTCACAAGAGAGTCTGGCATTTAAGAAGAGCCCTGATGAATGAAGGATGGGTCCAGCTTCTTACATTCCCCGAAAGCATCTAGACAGTCTTTTCCTGGCTTGTGCTGGTTTTCTCTCTTGCTCTTTTTTCCCCCTTTTTTTGCTAAGTGTCCTCACCCTCAAGAATGTCTTTCCTCCTTTTATGCACTTGAATGTTACTCATTCTTTATGATCCAGATTGAGTCCTACAGTTCAGGGCATCCCACAGTCGCACTGATTCTTATATTCTTAAATGCCTGTAGATCTTAAATCCTCTTCAGTTGGTTTGCCACTTAACATATGGTGCCTTTTAACTTTCATTGCCATGTGCAGCATCTCCCTTAACTCTAAGCAAAAGGAAAATCTGCTAGTGAGAATCCGAAAGGTTTGGCTGGGGGAACAGGCGATGGAAGCCAGCCCTCTTGGAATGAATATGGGAAGAATATGGGACTGAGATTCAGCCCAAAGCAGGAGGAATGGCTCCTTCCTGGTGACTTGGGGCAGTAGACTTTCCATGGATGTACAGGGAGAAAGGAAGGAGCCACACGAGACTCTAAGGTAGACTTTCCTGGATTTCCTGGAGTTACCTTGGATTGAGCAACCGTTGAGTATATGGCTCCAAGTGATGGTGGCAGAAGCCCTTTCCTGTTGCTGACATAAGAAAGCACTGGTTTCTTCCAGGTCCTACTCATACCCAAGCTCTGCCCAAGGTAGGGAGGTCTAGGAATGGTAGGCTGTCCAGAGGCACAGGTGCGATGATGGAAGGGAAAGCAGGTAGACTCTTCTGGCTGCTGGCGTAGGGCAGGGATGTTCCCATGAGGCCCATAGATTCTTCAGGAGCAACGGACAGTCACTGATGGACAGTATCAATGAGAGACCACACAGGAGAGGAAGAAACAGCTCCAGAATAATTTCCTTATTTTAATTCAGAGAAAAAAGTTGGAGAGGCTGAGATACCAAACACTTGGGCTGAAATGAATGAATTCCCTGATGTTAGTTCGAAGCCGGTGATCTGGGAAACACCTATATTATGTTAGTTCAAAGCTGGTGATCTGGGAAACACCTATTAAATTACATGCTTTTCTTTATTTTTTTTTTTTCTGTTTTCTTCCTATTTCCTCCTTTCTCTCATTTCCTTCCTCCCTTTCTTCCTTCCTTATTTCATTCCTTCCTCTCCCTCCCTTCCTGCTCTCCTTTCTTCTTTCCTTCCCTCCTTTTCTCCTTTCTTTTTCTATCAGTCGACTTCAACTTGAATATATGTCCTGGAAAGAATTAGCATCTAGATGTAACCATTTGTATCACCACAGTATTTATCCTGATGCTCTGAATTTGGTAGGTCACAGGTGCTTAATATATGCTTTCTGATTGAATGTTGGGCTGAGAATGTTCGATAGATACTTTCTTTGCCTGAATCACTCTTGAAACGCAGACATCGGACATTAACCATGGCTCCTTGATTATGTAAGAGGGGAAAAAAACCCTCATGAACAAGAAGTCAGGGTCTAGAACCCAAACAGTCTGAACAGAAGAGAATACCTAGAGTTAGGAAGCTGGCTGGGCACAGTGCGTCTTCCTTGAGCAGAACACAGCATCCATCAGGTCACCATGGGCTCTTGCATGCATGTGTGCTAAGTCACTCCAGTCATGTCTGACTCTTAGTGACCCCATGGACTGTAGCCCACCAGGCTCCTCTGTCCATGGGGATTCCCCAGGCAAGAATACTGGAGTGGGTTGCCATGCCCTCCTCCAGGGAGTCTTCCTGACACAGGGATGGAACCCGAGTCTCTTAGTCTTTTGCATTGACAGGAGGGTTCTTCACACTAGCACCACCGGGGAAGCCCAGTCATGGGCCCTTAGATAGCACCAAAGTGGCCAGTTAAGGGACGGAGAAGGAAAGTAAGAGAGGAAGATTCACGATTCTTTTGATTTTATTTTGTGCATGAATTGGGAGATGGTGACAGAAACTTCTGTTTGGGAATTGGTTCATATGTGGCTACTTTGACAAGTTTCCAAATCTCTTTCTCTTGCTGCTGCTTCTGTTAAGCCATTTTGCCATCACCACCATTGATCTTCTAAGCTCAGCCCTCTAAGTGCTTTTAAAAATCAGACACCATTCTGGACTACAGAAAGCAAGAGTATACTCATGAATCCCTTCCTTTCTTCCTGACACCTCCATGGATGGAATTTCACACTTACAGCAACTTTCCAAAGTGTGGGTGGCCTTTTCCACTTTAGAAAGAGCTTCTCTTTGGATGGCCTTGACTTAGACTTCCTGGTAGACCAGGTCTGGCGGAGGCCGGAGATCCTGGCCCAGCTGGTCTCCAAGGACATGTTAGGAAGCACTGACTTCCAAGTTTAGTTTAAAAGCAGCATCTTTAGAAAAACATACCCCTCAAGAATCTGATTTTTCCCCCCAAGAATGAAGAAGAAAAGCACCACAAATCCTCTTTCTTTACAGCCTTCAAGAAGTTGTCTTAGAGGCATTGCTTGCTCAGGACAAAGACATTGATATTGCATGAATCACCTGCTACCCTTCTGTCTAATAATTGTAAACTACAATTTCCTTAATTGTCCATGCTTTACCTGCCTCTATACCTTTTGATATGCTATTCCTGCTTCGCAAGACATGCTACTCCCTTATTCCCTTGGAGAGGCCTATTAAATACCTAACTCCTCTTTCCAGAAGCACCCAACTCAAGAGCACCTCCTCTGTGAACCCCTCCAGGCTTTCTCCCCAGATATGTGTCAAACTACTTTCTCTACTAATCTTTAATTAGTAGAGAAATAATATTTATAAAATAATAGTAGATAATAATATTTAATATTTGATTCAATAATTAAACAGTAATTGCTGCATGCCAGGAACTCTGCTAGGAACTGGAAAAAATAATGAAATGAGATATAGACATAGAATCTTGTCATCAAGATTCTTTTTTTTTAATTTTTTTTATTTTATTTTATTTATTTATTTATTTTAAATTTTATTTTATTTTTAAACTTTACATAATTGTATTAGTTTTGCCAAATATCAAAATGAATCCGCCACAGGCATACATGTGTTCCCCATCCTGAACCCTCCTCCCTCCTCCCTCCCCACACCATCCCTCTGGGTCGTCCCAGTGCACCAGCCCCAAGCATCCAGTATCAGGCATCGAACCTGGACTGGCAACTCGTTTCTTACATGATATTCTACATGTTTCAGTGTCACTCTCCCAAATCTTCCCACCCTCTCCCTCTCCCACAGAGTCCATAAGACTGTTCTATACATCAGTGTCTCTTTTGCTGTCTCGTACACCAGGTTATTGTTACCATCTTTCTAAATTCCATATATATGCGTTAGTATACTGTATTTCTGTTTTTCCTTCTGGCTTACTTCACTCTGTATAATAGGCTCCAGTTTCATCAAGATTCTTAAAGCTTATCTCTGGCTATATAGGTGAAATGATATGCTTGTATATTTGTTCTGTGCATAAGAGGAGCGGGGGTCTCTGGAATATGGCTGTTTGGGTTCATATCCTGGCTCTACAACCATGTAAGCTGTAAGACTAGCAATCTAAATGCTCTGTGCCTCAGTTTCCTTATCTGTAAAATGGAAAATTCATATCACCAGTAGGGCTGTGATGAGAAATAAGTACATCAACATTTACAAAGCACTTAGAACTGTGCTTGAAATTTACTAAGCCCTTTTTAAATTTAGTTATTATTTTTCTAAAGTCTCTTTCCCTTGGGGTAGGCTCCTGATATTATTTTTTGGGTACTCCAAATACTTAATGTGTAGCATGTAGCATACAATAAGTGCTTAATAAATATCTGTTGAATGAATGAGCCATTATTATATAACAGACTAGTTTTAAAAAGGAAAGACACTAATTCATACATCTCTTCCAAGGCAGGAAATTCACTATTTGTTCCCTTAAGACACTCGGCTTTGACAGCCATGCATGAAACTGTATTAAGCCTCGAGAACTTTCCATCCGCTCCGGTGGCTGCTATTGATTTTACCTACTGAGATATTTGGCTCCTTCATAAAATGAGAAATTATTCACAAACAAAACAGGAGAACAGTCTTTTAATGCTTGTATCTACAATTCACATGTGATTTAACATTTTTTTTTTTCCTTTTGGATAGGAATGAAATATCTCTCTCCATTTTGGATAAGAGTGAAAAATGGCTCCAAATCAATTGGTTATTTGGTCCATAGTTATTTCAGAAGATGTATGGAGAAGAGAAAATAATTTTATAAACTGATTTTGCTTGAAAACAGCAGAAGATTGGATTTCCTCCCCGACTCAGCCAGAAACCCAGATTTTTATGTTTCGGGGTTTGTTGTAATGGAATTTGCCAGTTAACTAGGTCAAACATTTAGCTTGAATCACCTTTCTGCTCTTTAATGATTACTTAGGTAAACTGGCTAACTCAATTACTTTTTGGAATAGGAGGAGAGTTTTGGTTCAATGAGAGCAATGCCATACCCTGCAGGGATCTAAGAGCCTTCTCTGCCTTTTACTTAATAACTTATTCTTATTGGGATCAAAGTCTTTTGTTAATACCATATAAGCCTGTCACTGATCCAAGTGTTCCCCAAAGTTCACAGACAGCCAGGTATTAGGTATCACAATGATACCTAATATATCATTATTCTCTCTGCCCTTTAATAATATCCTACTCAGGGCTTCCCTGGTGGCTCAGAGGTAAAGAATCTGCCTGCCAGTGCAGGTGACACAGGTTCAATCCTTGGTTCAGGAAGATCCCACATGCCACAGGGCAACTAAGCCCGTGCACCACAACTGTTGAGCCTGTGCTCTAGAGCCTGGGGGCCGTAACTACTGAAGCCTGAGTGCCCTGGAGCCTGCGCTCCGCACCAAGAGAAGCCCTCACAAAGAGAAGCCCATGCGCGACACCTAGAGAGTAGCCCCACTCACTGCCAGAGGAAAGCCCGCGCAGCAACAAAGAGCCAGCGCAGCCAAAAATAAATGAATGAGTTTAAAAATTATTAAAAAATAATAATATCCTAGTCATGCTACCGATTATCTAGCACCTTTCACATTTCAGGTCTTTTCCATGCGATATATCACTTAATTCCCATGACAGTAGCCCAGAATCATCTTCGTGACAATCTCAGTGGCTTATCACACTAATGCTTTGGTAAAAGTATATATTTCACTCATGTCTCAGTTCAAGCACATGCTTCTAGGGTGGCTTCCACAGGGATTCAGGGATCCAATCTTCTTCCATCTAGTAACTCTGTCCTCCCCCAGGACATGAAAAGCTCCACTGGACCCTTCCATTCACTGGGAGACCAGAAAAGAGTATAACAGGTTGAGTTGTGTTCTCCATGCTTGGGTCCTAACCCATTAGCTGTGGAGGTGACCTTCTTTGGAAATAGGGTCTTTGCAAATACAATGACAATATAAATTAAGATGGGGTCATACTAGAGCAAGGTAGGTCCTACATCCAATGACTGATGTCTCTTCAAGGAGAGAAAGGTTTGAAGATTCAGGGACTATCCAGGGAAGCAGGCCATATGATGACTGAGCCAGAGATCAGAGTAAGCCAAGAGCTGTTGGCAACCACCAGAGTTAGGAAAGAAGGCTTTCTTGATTATCCAGTGGTTAAGAATCCACCTTGCAATGCAGGGTACATGGGTTTGATCTCAGGTCCAAGAAGATCCCACATGCCACAGAGTGACTAAACCCATGTGACTCAACTACTGAGCCTGTGCTCTGGAGCTTGCGAGTCACAACTACTGAAGCCCAGGTGCCTACAGCCTGTACTCCACGACAAGAGAAGCTGGCGGTGGCAACAAAGAGGAAGCCCCGCTTGTTGCAACTAGAGAAAGCCTGTATGCAGCAGAAAGGACTCAGCACAGCCAAAATAAATAAATAAATCTTAAGAAAAAGAAGTTAGGAGAGAGACATGGAGCAGATTCGACTGCAGAGGGGACAAGCCCTACTGACACCTTGATTTCAAACTTCTAGTCTCCAGAACCGTGAAGAAATACTTTTTTTTAAAAAAGTTACCTACTTTGTAGTATGCTTTAGAGCCACCTAGGAAACTGATACAAAGGGGTGCCCACTGTGGATTCCTCCAACATTTTAAAGATGTCGTTCCGTCACCTTCTGGCTGTTTCCAGAGTGTAATCTGCGGTCTTCCTTGTTTTTGTTCTTTTGCACACAGTGTTTCTCTCTGCCTTTAATATTTTATGGTTTTAAGCAATTTGATTATGATGTGACAAAGTAGTTCTGTTTATGTTTCTTCTGCTTGGGCTTTTTTGAGCTTCGTGGATATGTGGTTTTATGGTTTTCATCAAATTTGACTGCTTAAGTTTGTCCCACAGTTCATGGGGGCTTTGTTTATTTTTAATTGTTTTTTCTGTGTTTAGTTTTGGATAGTTTCTATTGCTATGTTTTCAATATCACTAGTATTTTCTTCTGAGAGCTCCTCTAATCTGCCATTAATCCCACTCAGTGTTTTTCTCATCTTGATATTACAATTTTCATCTCTAGAAGTTAGATATTGATATTTTAAAATACTTGCCCTATATTTTACTTAGTAAGTTCAATTTTTCCTTTAGCTTCTTGAGCTTATGGAATATAGTGTACACCTGCTTTAATGTCTTTGTCTACCAATTCTATGATCGCTGTCACTTCTGGGTCAGTTCTATAGATTAATTTCTCTCCTCTTAGGCTGTGTTTTCCTACTTCTATGCATGACTGGTAATTTCTGATTGGGTGCTACACATTGTTAGTGCTGTGATTTTACGGGGTGCATTTCTATAAATGTTTTTGAGTTTTGCCCTAGGGTTTGATTAAATTATTTGAAAATAGGCATCCTTTCAAGTGCTTATTTTAAGCTGTGTTGGGTGGGACCATACAAGCATTTAGTATACGGCTAATTTTCCCCAACTATTGAAGCAAAATATTTCTTGGTATTTTGATGTCCTTTAAATGTTGAAGTTTTTCCATAGGCTCTGTTCTGTACACCTGCTAATCTATTCAGGTGATTCTTTCACTGGGCTCATGTGTGTGTGTGTGTGTGTGTGTGTGTGTGTGTGTGTGCGTGTGCGTGTGTGCGTGTGTGTGTCTTTATCACAAGCAGGCATACCTCATTTTATTTTGCTTTGCTTTGTAATACTTCACAAATACCACCTGTGTTTTACAAATTGAAATTTTGTGGTAACCCTATGCTGAGCAAGCCTATTAGCATCATTTTTTTTTTTTTCCAATAGCATTGGCTCACTTTGTATCTCTGTGTCACACTTTGGTAATGCTCACAATATTTCAAATGTTTTCATTATTATTAGATTTTTTATGGTATTCTGTGCTCAGTGAACTTTGATGTTACTACTTTGGCTCATTAAAGGCTCAGATGATGGTTAGTACTTTTAGCAATAAAGTAGTTTTTAATCTTAATTAATGAATTCGGCTGCCTCGGGTCTTAGTTGAGGCACACAGCGTTTCACTGTGTCATGTGGGATCTTGCAGTGTACGGACCCTCCAGTTGTGAGACACAGACTCTTCAGGTGTGGCACATGGGTTTAGCTGCTCTGCGGCATGCTGCTGGATTTTAGTTCCCTGACCAGAGATTGAACCCCTGTCCCCTGCACTGCAAGATGGATTCCCAATCACTGAACCACCAGGGAAGTCCCGGCAATGAGGTATTTTTAAATTAAATTGTTTTTTTTTTTTTTTTTAGACAATACTGTTACATTCTCAATAGACTACAGAGTAGTGTAAACATGACTTTAATATGCAATGGGAAGCCAAAAAATTCGTTGTGACTTGCTTAAGTGCAATATTCACTTTACTGCCACGGTCTGGAACTGAACTTGCAATATTAGGAAGTTTCCCTCTCCTGTCCCACAGGACGCTAGCTCTTGGAATCCCCTGGTACCAGGTATGTTTGTACATGGCCTGATTAATATTCAGTTTAATATTTGGTGGGGATGTTCTGTACATATCTGGAGCTTTCTCTGCATGCAGCTTTCTTTTCTCCCGTATTCTTCCCTGCAATCTCTAGCCACTTTAGCTTTTACAGACATCTAGCTCTGTCACCTCAACTAAGAGAGAAAGCTGCACTCTGCCTGAATTTTTCTTCCTATGCCATATCTGGGAAACTTCCCCCAGGCAGAAACCTGGAACAACTGTAGGACTTAACCATTTTTTCCCTGTCTCTTAGGGGTCACAGGCCTTTGTTGCCTTATGCCTACCGTCTTGATTGATTCTGGGTCGTGTTCTTTGCCGGGTTTTCAATAGTTTCAAGTGAGAGGTGAATGTGGTCCTGTTCTGCCACTTTGACTGAACTCTGTGGTGGAACAAACAGGGTCAGAAACTCCTTAACACACTTCCCATTGGCGAGTACGGCCTATGTTCACTCCGGGTACAACCAGGCAGGCTTTGTTACTGCTTGGCCAATAGAAAACGGCAGAAGTAGTGATGTGCTAGTTCCTGGGCCCAGAGTTTAATAAGAGAAGGGCAGCTTCCCTCTCCTGTCTCATAGAATGCCAGTTCTTGGAATCCCGTGTTACGAGGAAACCCACCACCCCAAAGAGAAGTTTGTGGGGAGAGAAACATAGGCACTGGCTTCTCAGCCATGTGAGGGGTTGATCATGGAAGCACATCCTCTCTAGCCCCAGTCAAGCTGTCCTAGCAGACGCCACATGGACGAGAGAGAATTGTCCCTTAGTCCTGCTCACATTACAGAGGTGTGAGCAGAGTCAATGAGTGCCGTTGTTTCCACCTGCTATGTTTTGGGGTCCTCTTTTTGCTTTCATATTTTATTTTTTAATTAATTAAAAATTTATTGAGGTATAGTTTATTTACAATGTTGTGTTAATTTCTTCTGTACAGCAAAGTGACTCAGTTATATATACCTTTTCTTTTCCATTATGGTTTGTCACAGGAGATTGAATATATATCCCCTGTGCTATGCTGTGCATAAGTGAAAGCTCAGTTGTGTCCAACTCTTTGTGACCCCATGGAGTGTAGCCCACCGGGCTCCTCTGTCCATGGGATTTTCCCAGCAAGGATACTGGAGTGGGTTGCCACTCCTTCAGGGGATCGAACCCATGTCTACTGCATTGCAGGCAGATTTTTTTACTGCTGAGCCATTGGGAAGCCTATGCTTCACTGCACATTCAAAAATTATTTTTTTAAAGTTTTTTTTATATGGACACTTTTTAAAGTCTTTATTGAATTTGTTACAATATTACTTCTGTCTTATGTTTTGCTTTTTGACCAGGAGGCACCTTAACTCCCTAACCAGGTATTGAACCCACACCCCGTGCATTAGAAAGCAGAATTTAATCCCTGGACTGCCAGGGAAATCCTATAAATTGCTTTTCTTTGCCTGAATCTCCCTCAGCTCCTGGGGGAGCTTTGCATAATCAACAGAGTCAGTTTACAAGGTTGGGCTGATAGAAGGAGACAATGAAGTAAAGTAGACCCCAAAGTGGGGGTACATGTGATACTGAGAGTAATGGGAAGACAAGTCCAAAAACTAGTGAAAAGAGCCTGAATGTGCCACGAAATATTAAGGGATTCAACATCTGGAGGGCAAGGGGTAAAGCTTGAGGTGGTCCTTGGAAAATACCTACAGCCGGCTCTGTAACTTGCTCTGGGTCAGCTCTATTTGAAAGCTCAGGGCTGGGATTAGTATTTCATTAACATATTAATATTAATATATTAATATTTTCATTTTATGAAAATATGTTATTAATATTTTTACCTGGCTACCAGGAGTCTCACTTGGGCTCGTGGAGATTTGGAAAGGAGGCCCCAGGCTTCAGCCGATTGCCTGAGATGCTGTGATGGTTAGTTTTCTGTGTCAGCTTGGTAGCGTATCCAGTTATCCAATCTCACCCAAATCTAGGTGTTGCTGTGAAGATATTTTGAAGAGGGGGTTAATATCTATACTTAGTTGACTATATAGAAAGGAGATTTTCCTTGTTAATGTGCATGGGCCTTCTTCAATTTGTTGAAGGACCATAAAAGCAAAACTCAGGAATTAGGAATGAGAAATTTTGCCTCAAGACTATAGCATCAGCTCCTGCCTGTATATCTCTAGCCTGCCTCGTGGATTCCAGGCTTGCCAGTTTCCACATATTTCACATTCTAGCAAGGTAATGCTCAAAATCCTTCAAGCTAGGCTCAACAGTGTGTGAACCAAGAACTTCCAGATGTACAAGCTGGATTTAGAAAAGGCAGAGGAACCAGATCAAATTGCCAACATACATTGGATGATAGTAAAGGCAAGAGACTTCCAGAAAAACATCTACTTCTGCTTCACTGGCTACGTTAAAGCCTTTGACTGTGTGGATCACAGCAAACTGTGGAAAATTCTTAAAGAGATGGCAATACCAGACCACCTTTTCTCTCTTGAGAAACTTGTATGCAGGTAAAGAAGCAACAGTTAGAATAGACTTGGAACAACAGACTGCAAAATTGGGAAAGAGAGATAGTGAAGGACAGGGAAGCCTGGCATGCTGTAGTCCCTAGAGTTGCAAAGAGTTGCACAGAGCTGAGGAACTGAACAATAACAAAAATTTCCACGATTGCAATCTGGTTTTGGAAATAGATTTTTATACGTTCACACATGCACATGTCCTGCTGCTTCTGTTTTTCTGGATAACCTTGACCAATACAGACCCCCACACCAGACACAGACTTGAATTCTTATATATCTGAGAATACAGCCATTAGCACTGGGATTCAGTTGCAAATATTACACGAGGAGCAGGAACCACCACCAACTTGACCTATCATGGTGGTATCAGTTAGAGCCTTGAGAGAGAAGAGCAAGTTTTCCCAGGCTGTCATCTTCATAGCTCAGCAAATCAATGCAGGCTCATCTTGGAAAGCTGACTTATTGTTCAAGAAATCCAGGAGCCCCTCAGGAGGCAGAGGCCTTTCATATTGAAGATTTATCCTTAAACTGGGTTCTAGTGATGAGGGGGACTTCTTGGGCAGGAAATTATCTGCATTGCACACCGGGGCTAGCCAATGCTCACCAGAAAGCAGCAATTTAAACTCTATGCACACACCAGTGGCCTCTGAATTAACTGCCATATCTGTGTTAAAAGTAGAGAAAGAGGTTAACAAAAATAAAGAAAGAAAGGGGGAAAAAAGGAGATGTACAGCCAGTGTCATTATGAGCAGTTCAATGAAGACATCTGCTCTATGCCCAGTGGCGGTCAGAGCCTCGATACGACAGGACTGTGTGAAGGGGATGGGGGATGAGATGCGGAAATATTATTATGCCATTCTATAAATCAACACTACATCCTCACTCTGAATACGGCAGCCAAGGCCGGCTGTCTCATCTCAACGAAGATATAAATGAAAGGGTGAAAGGGCAGTGGAGCTGATTAGAGGCATCAGGATTGAGATGGGGGTAGAGGCGAGAGGGTGAGTCCCACTGGCAGAGAGACTGTGGATGATTAGAACTGTATATTACAGAGACGCATGGAGCAGCCAGAGAGACCAAGGCAGAGCTAAATGAGGTAATGAAGGGCTCCCCAAAGGCCAAGTGGGCATCCCTATTTATCTTGCCTCCTGAAATTAAATGGCAGCAGGTTTGAGATAGATGAAAGGACATCTCCCTTAACACATAAGGTGCCTGGTTTTCAACTGAGTGTATAGGCAGCTGCCTGGCTTGTTGAGGAGGCTGCCAGGGAATTTAGACTGGGAGTGAGGAAGAAACACTCTCATCCGGTAGATATGTCTGGCTCTGTTGTTTCTCTTGTCTGAGCTTCAGCTTTTGCCTCTGTAGCCTGGGGAGTTGGGGCCCCATCTTATCAGGCCCTTCCAACTCTGAAGATCCTTGATTCTCAGCATCTGCCTGGTATGAGCTCAGGGTAGGCGTGCATGCTCAGTTGCTCAGTTGTGTCTTTGTGACCCCATGGACTGTAACCTGCTAGATTCCTCTATCCATAGGATTCTCCAGGCAAGAGTACTGGAGTGGGTTGCCATTTCCTCCTCCAGGGGATCTTTCCAACCCAGGGATCAAACCCGCATCTCCTGTGTCTCCTGCCCTGGCAGGTGGGCAGATTCTTTACCACTTTATCCCTGAGCCACCTGAGAAGCTATGAGTTCAGGGAAACCCAGTGAAAAGGCTCTGCATCTCTTCCTTCCCCACTTCACGCCCCCTACTGGGAAAAGATGGGAACATTAAGGCTGGGACATAGGTGTTGGGATAGCAGTCTTCCCAGGGGATCTTTGTAGCATCAGATTGAAGAAACCTGGAATGCTAATAAGATGGAGTATGTTTCAAGATATAAAGTCTCCTTAAGATAAACAAAAGCTTCTTTTTTCGGCCAGAGTAATTCCAACTATACTTATCAGTTTTATGACTTAAGTAAACTACCAAATTACTTATCTTCTCTAAACCTCACTTTCTTTCTTTTTAAAATGGGGATAATATAATCACCTTCCTTGCAGACAACACAGTCAAGGCACATAGCCACACAGCCAGTGTTTAGTAAATAAAAACTATTATTAAAGCTGTTACTGAAAAGACTGGCACCAAACCATTAGTAATTTGACAAATCACATTGGTATTTAGTGGTAGATTTGGAATTGAAATGCCGATTCATCTTCAAGGGAAATATGTGTTTTTCCCACTGGATCATATTGCTTTTAACAGTGGCGAAAGTTGCTCACAGTCCCAGGCAGGGTTTGATGAATGCCACATGTCTGATAAGAAGGACTGTGAGAAGTTAGGGAAGGGGAAAGCTGACTAGAGTAATCTGAGGTGGTCTTGGAAAGCTTCCTGGAGGTCATTTGAATTGGGTCTTAGTCAAGAGGAAAACTCAAGCAAAGGCCAAGGGGCATTCACAGTAGGAGAAACTGAGCAATTTACAGAGGCCAGCTGCACCCTGGAAAGCACACCTGTCTTATTGGAGTGGAGAGTTTCAACAGAGCGATGAGGATGTTGACAGTGGGAGATGGCAGATTACAGAGGGCTTTGGAGGATGGGCTGAATTTGAACATTTTCCTAAGGGAAGTGAGGGGCCATCAAGAAGACGTTGTGAATTAGAATGGGGCACGTGTGTGTGTGCATAGTCACTCAGTTTTGTCTGACTCTTTGCCACCCTATGGACTGTAGCCCGCCAGGTTCCTCTGTCCATGGAATTCCCCAGGCAAGAATACTGGAGTGGGTTTCCATTTCCTTCTCTAGGAGATCTTCCTGATCCAGGGATCGAACCCAGGCCTTCTGCATTCAGTCAGATACTTTACCATCTGAGTCACCAGGGAAGCCCAGAATGGGGCATAAGCTTCTCAAAAACCACCGAAGTATGCCTGAGAAGATTCATCTAGCAGTGGTGTTCAGGGTGGGAAGACGAGATGAGACCCAAAGAGCCAGGCCCGAGGCTCCACCCCGACAGGATGTTCTGGGTATCAGGATGGGAATGGTGGTGGGGGGACCAAGGCAAGCACAGGGCCATTTGGCAAAAGAGTAAGATAAAGAGCAGCAAAAGCAAACACCTCCTGCAGGCTCATGTGTGCTGTTTCTCTCCCAGGCACATGGAAAATCTTCACAACATCTCTAGAAGTCCCTAGGATGCTGTTTACTTTGTAACCAACAGACCTGCTCCAGCACTTCCTGCATGTGCAACTGAACCATGGCCAGTCAGCACACTAAACCTCAGTTTTCTTATCTTATAAATGGGCTAATTCTATTGATCCTGTAATATAGTTTTGAGAGTTAAGGATAATGCATGCTGTGCATGTTGCTGTGCTGCACTCAGTCATGTCCGACTCTTTGAGACCCCATGGGCTGTAGCCCACCAGGCTCCTCTGTCCATAGGATTTCTCAGGCAAGAATACTGGAATGGGTTGCCATACCCTCCTCCAGGGTATCCCTTTCTGACTTAGGGATCGAACTCATGTCTCCTGCATCTCCTGCATTGACAGGCAGGTTCTTTACCGCTGAGCCACCTGGGAAGCCCTAAAGATAATGTATCAGTTCAGTTCAGTCGCTCAGTCGTGTCTGACTCTTTGCAACCCCATGAATCGCAGCACACCAGGCCTCCCTGTCCATCACCAACTCCCAGAGTTCACCCAAACTCATGTCCATTGAGTCGGTGATGCCATCCAGCCATCTCATCCTCTGTCATCCCCTTCTCCTCCTGCCCCTAATCCCTCCTAGCATCAGAGTCTTTTCCAATGAGTCAACTCTTCGCATGAGGTGGCCAAAGTACTGGAGTTTCAGCTTTAGCATCATTCCTTCCAAAGAACACCCAGGGCTGATCTCCTTTATTTTTTTTAAATTTATTTTATTTTATTTTTTAACTTTACAATATTGTATTGGTTTTGCCATATATCAACATGAATCCGCCACAGGTATACACGTGTTCCCCATCCTGAACCCTCCTCCCTTCTTCCTCCCTGTACCATCCCTCTGGGTCATCCCAGTGCACCAGCCCCAAGCATCCAGTATCGTGCATTGAACCTGGACTGGCGACTCGTTTCATATATGATACTATACAGGTTTCAATGCCATTCTCCCAAATCATCCCACCCTCTCCTTCTCCCAGAGTCCAAAAGACTGTTCTATACATCAGAGTCTCTTTTGCTGTGTCATATACAGAGTTATTGTTACCATCTTTCTAAATTCCATATATATGCATTAGTATACTGTATTGGTGTTTTTCTTTCTGGCTTACTTCACTCTGTATAATAGGCTCCAGTTTCATCCACCTCATTAGAACTGATTCAAATGTATTCTTTTTAATGGCTGAGTAATATTCCATTGTGTATATGTACCACAGCTTTCTTATCCATTCATCTGCTGATGGACATCTAGGTTGCTTCCATGTCCTGGCTATTATAAACAGTGCTGCGATGAACATTGGGGTACAAGTGACTCTTTCAATTCTGGTTTCTTCAGTGTGTATGCCCAGCAGTGGGATTGCTGGGTCATAAGGCAGTTTTCTCTTTCCAGTTTTTTAAGGAATCTCCACTCTGTTCTCCATAGTGGCTGTACTAGTTTGCATTCCCACCAACAGTGTAAGAGGGTTCCCTTTTCTCCACACCCTCTCCAGCATTTATTGCTTGTAGACTTTTGGATCACAGCCATTCTGACTGGCGTGAAATGGTACCTCATAGTGGTTTTGATTTGCATTTCTCTGATAATGAGTGATGTTGAGCATCTTTTCATGTGTTTGTTAGCCATCTGTATGTCTTCTTTGGAGAAATGTCTATTTAGTTCTTTGGCCCATTTTTTGATTGGGTCATTTATTTTTCTGGAATTGAGTTGCAGGAGTTGCTTGTATATTTTTGAGATTAGTTGTTTGTCAGTTGCTTCATTTGCTATTATTTTCTCCCATCCTGAAGGCTGTCTTTTCACCTTGTTTATAGTTTCCTTTGTTGTGCATAAGCTTTTAAGTTTAGGTCCCATTTGTTTATTTTTGCTTTTATTTCCAATATTCTGGGATATGGGTCATAGAGGATCCTGCTGTGATGTATGTCGGAGAGTGTTTTGCCTATGTTCCCCTCTAGGAGTTTTATAGTTTCTGGTCTTATGTTTAGATCTTTAATCCATTTTGAGTTTATTTTTGTGTATGGTGTTAGAAAGTGTTCTAGTTTCATTCTTTTACAAGTGGTTGACCAGTTTTCCCAGCACCACTTGTTAAAGAGATTGTCTTTAATCCATTGTATATTCTTGCCTCCTTTGTCAAAGATAAGGTGTCCATATGTGCATGGATTTATCTCTGGGCTTTCTATTTTGTTCCATTGATCTATATTTCTGTCTTTGTGCAAGTACCATGCTGTCTTGATGACTGTGGCTTTGTAGTAGAGCCTGAAGTCAGGCAGGTTGATTCATCCAGTTCCATTCTTTCTCAAGAATGCTTTGGCTATTCGAGGTTTTTTGTATTTCCATACAAATTGTGAAATTATTTGTTCTAGCTCTGTGAAGAATACCGTTGGTAGCTTGATAGGGATTGCATTGAATCTATAAATTGCTTTGGGTAGTACACTCATTTTTACTATATTGATTCTTCCAATCCATGAACATGGTATATTTCTCCATCTATTAGTGTCCTCTTTGATTTCTTTCACCAGTGTTTTATAGTTTTATATATATATATATATATATATATATAGGTCTTTAGTTTCTTTGCTGCTGCTGCTGCTAAGTCGCTTCAGTTGTGTCTGACTCTGTGCGATCCCATAGACGGAAGCCCACCAGGCTCCCCTATCCCTGGGATTCTTCAGGCAAGAACACTGGAGTGGGTTGCCATTTACTTCTCCAATGCATGAAAGTGAAAAGTGAAAGCGAAGTCGCTCAGTCGTGTCCGACTCTTAGAGACCCCATGGACTATAGCCTACCAGGCTCCTCCATCCATGGGATTTTCCAGGCAAGAGTACTGGATTGGGGTGCCATTGCCTTCTCTGTTAGTTTCTTTAGGTAGATATATTCCTAAGTATTTTATTATTTTAATTGCAATGGTGAATGGAATTGTTTCCTTAATTTCTCTTTCTATTTTCTCATTATTAGTGTATAGGAATGCAAGGGATTTCTGTGTGTTGATTTTATATCCTGAAACTTTACTATATTCATTGATTAGTTCTAGTAATTTTCTGGTGGAGTCTTTAGGGTTTTCTATGTAGAGGATCATGTCATCTGCAAACAGAGAGAGTTTTATTCTTCTTTTCCAATTTGGATTCCTTTTATTTCTTTTTCTACCCTGATTGCCCTGGCCAAAACTTCCAAAACTATGTTGAATAGTAATGGTGAAAGTGGGCACCCTTGTCTTGTTCCTGACTTTAGGGGAACTGCTTTCAATTTTTCACCATTGAGGATAATGTTTGCTGTGGGTTTGTCATATATAGCTTTTATTATGTTGAGATATGTTCCTTCTATTCCAGCTTTCCAGAGAGTTTGTATAACAAATGGATGTTGAATTTTGTCAAAGGCTTTCTCTGCATCTACTGAGATAATCATATGGTTTTTATTTCTCAATTTGTTAATGTGGTGTATTACATTGATTGATTTGCAGATATTGAAGAATACTTGCATCCCTGGGATAAAGCCCACTTGGTCATGGTATATGATCTTTTAACGTGTTGTTGGATTCTGATTGCTAGAATTTTGTTAAGGATTTTTGCATCTATGTTAATCAATGATATTGGCCTGTAGGTTTTTTTTTTTTTCTTTTGTGGCATCTTTGTCAGGTTTTGGTATTAGGGTGATGGTGGCCTCATAGAATGAGTTTGGAAGCTTACCTTCCTCTGAAAATTTCTGATCTCCTTTAAAATGGACTAGTTGGATCTCCTTGCAGTCCAAGGGACTCTCAAGAGTCTTCTCCAACACCACAGTTCAAAAGCATCGATTCTTTGGCACTCAGCCTTCTTCACAGTCCAACTCTCAAATCCATACATGACCACTTTAAAAACCATAGCCTTGACTAGACGGACCTTTGTTGGCAAAGTAATATCCCTGATTTTCAATATGCTATCTAGGTTGGTCATAATTTTTCCTTCCAAGGAGTAAGCGTCTTTTAATTTCATGGCTGCAGTCAGCATCTGCAGTGGTTTTGGAGCCCCCAAAAATAAAGTCTGACACTGTTTCCACTGTTTCCCCATCTATTTCCCATGAAGTGATGGGACCAGATGCCATGATCTTCATTTTCTGAATGTTGAGCTTTAAGCCAACCTTTCATTCTCCTCTTTCACTTTCATCAAGAGGCTTTTGAGTTCCTCTTCACTTTCTGCCATAAGGGTGGTGTCATCTGCATATCTGAGGTTACTGATATTTCTCCAAGCAATCTTGATTTCAGCTTGTGATTCTTCCAGCCCAGCGTTTCTCATAATGTACTCTGCATAGAAGTTAAATAAGCAGGGTGACAATACACAGCCTTGACATACTCCTTTTCCTATTTGGAACCAGTCTGTTGTTCCATGTCCAGTTCTAACTGTTGCTTCCTGACCTGCATACAGGTTTCTCAAGAGGCAGGTCAGGTGGTCTGGTATTCCCATCTCTTGAAGAATTTCCACAGTTTATTGTGATCCACACAATCAAAGGCTTTGGCATAGTCAATAAAGCAGAAATAGATGTTTTTCTGGAATTCTCTTGGTTTTTCCGTGATCCAGTGGATGTTGGCAATTTGATCTCTGGTTCCTCTGCCTTTTCTAAAACCAGCTTGAACATCTGGAAGTTCATGGTTCACGTATCGCTGAAGCCTGGCTTGGAGAATTTTGAGCATTACTTTACTAGCATGTGAGATGAGTGCAATTGTGCGGTAGTTTGAGCATTCTTTGGCATTGCCTTTCTTTGGGATTGGAATGAAAACTGACCTTTTCCAGTCCTGTGGCCACTGCTGAGTTTTCCAAATTTGCTGGCATATTGAGTGCAGCACTTTCACAACATCATCTTTCAGGATTTGAAATAGCTCAACTGGAATTCCATCACCTCCACTAGCTTTGTTCGTAGTGATGCTTTCTAAGGCCCACTCGACTTCACATTCCAGGATGTCTGACTCTAGATGAGTGATCACACCATCATGATTATCTGGGTCGTGAAGATCTTTTTTGTACAGTTCTTCTGTGTATTCTTTCCACCTCTTCTTAATATCTTCTGCTTCTGTTAGGTCCATACCATTTCTGTCCTTTATCGAGCCCATCTCTGCATGAAATGTTCCCTTGGTATCTCTAATTTTCTGAAAGAGATCTCTAGTCTTTCCCATTCTGTTGTTTTCCTCTATTTCTTTGCATTGATTGCTGAGGAAGGCTTTCTTATCTCTTCTTGCTATTCTTTGGAACTCTGCATTCAGATGTTTATATCTTTCCTTTTCTCCTTTGCTTTTCGCTTCTCTTCTTTTCACAGCTATTTGTAAGGCCTCCCCAGACAGCCATTTTGCTTTTTTGCATTTCTTTTCCATGGGGATGGTCTTGATCCCTGTCTCCTGTACAATGTGACAAACCTCAGTCCATAGTTCATCAGGCAGTCTATCTATCAGATCTAGTCCCTTAAATCTATTTCTCACTTCCACTGTATAATCATAAGGGATTTGATTTAGGTCATACCTGAATGATCTAGTGGTTTTCCCTACTTTTTTCAATTTAAGTCTGAATTTGGCAATAAGGAGCTCATGATCTAAGCCACAGTCAGCTCCCAGTCTTGTTTTTGCTGACTGTATAGAGCTTCTCCATCTTTGGCTGCAAAGAATATAATCAATCTGATTTTGGTGTTGACCATCTGGTGATGTCCATGTGTAGAGTCTTCTCTTGTGTTGTTGGAAAACGGTGTTTGCTATGACCAGTGCATTCTCTTGGCAAAACTCTATTAGCCTTTTCCCTGCTTCATTCCTTATTCCAAGGCCAAATTTGCCTGTTACTTTAGGTATCTCTTGACTTCCTACTTTTGCATTCCAGTCCCCTATAATGAAAAGGACATCTGTTTTGGGTGTTAGTTCTAAAAGGTCTTGTAGGTCTTCATAGAACCGTTCAACTTCAGTTTCTCCAGCATTATTGGTTGGAGCATAGGCTTGGATTACTGTGATATTGAATGGTTTGCCTTGGAAATGAACAGAGATCATTCTGTCATTTTTGAGATCGCATCCAAGTACTGCATTTCGGACTCTTTTGTTGACCATAATGGCTACTCCATTTCTTCCAAGGGATTCCTGCCCACAATAGTAGATATAATGGTCATCTGAGTTAAATTCACCCATTCCAGTCAATTTTAGTTCACTGATTCCTAGAATATCGATGTTCACTCTTAGCATCTCCTGTTTGACCACTTCCAATTTGCCTTGATTCATGGACCTGACATTCCAGGTTCCTATGCAGTATTGCTCTTTACAGCATTGGACCTTGCTTCTATCACCAGTCACATCCACAACTGGGTATTGTTTTTGCTTTGGCTGCATCCCTTCATTCTTTCTGGAGTTATTTCTCCACTGATCTCCAGTAGCATATTGGGCACCTACTGACCTGGGGAGTTCATTTTTCAGTGTCCTATCATTTTGCCTTTTCACACTGTTCATGGGGTTCTCAAAGCAAGAATACTGAAGTGGTTTGCCATTCCCCTCTCCAGTGGACCACATTCTATCAGACCTCTCCACCATGATCTGCCTGTCTTGGGTGGCCCCACACGGCATGGCTTAGTTTTATTGAGTTAGACAAGGCTGTGGTCCTAGTGTGATTAGATTGACTAGTTTTCTATGATTATGATTCCAGTGTTAAAAGGCATCTAATAGGGGAATCTGTGAACCAACTTTTTAGCCAACTCAGTACAAAGCCTATGCAAAATGAATGCTCTTGCTATCATGTTTATATTTAAAAGACAGCTGAGAAGGCATTTTTTGGACCGGATGTGAGAGGTGGAGCATGAAATGTTAAGAGCTCAAGGTGACTCTAGTGTTCCATTTTCAGAGCCTGAGAAAATGCTGCTTCCATGGACAGAAGTAAGAAAATTGGTTTAAAATATGATAGGCTTGGTTTGGCTTTTGAGGTGAATGCTGAGCACCCAAGCAGAAAAGCTTGATGGGCTATTGGAGGCATAAAGTTAGATCTTGGGGAAGACACCACCATTCTAGAAGAAAATTGAGCTATTTGTCAAGTGTCTAAACATCTTGCCCACATAACGCCAAACATCCAAATTTTGGGGAACTTTCTGACATGGATTTAAATTTTGACTTTGTATCTCAATACCTGATTGTGTTGATTCATAGACAAAGACCTCTTGTTTTCCTCTGAATTGTGAACCCATTTTTTTTGCCAAGATCCACATGCCCCAAACCACAATCAATTTCTTTGCCCTTTGGCAGGAAAATACAGAAGGGTTAAATAAGAAGTTTACTTCTATTTTAGCTCTGAGCTCTTGATTTCTGTCTTATTCACACCTCAACAAATCTTATTTCAATACGTTTTGGAAATTGCAATATCATTTTGGTGATTACCTTTAAATTGGGGCTAATACGCTGACAGACATTAACATAATGTCAAAAGATTTTCTTACAATTATTTCTTAACCTTCATCAAATTACTGTTTCCCTACAGACCTGTATTAATAGAATGGGGACAACACGGCAGAACTCCAAGTTGTGGAAAAGAAAAAGTGATTAATAAGAGCACTTATCAGAAATGATCAAGGCTAAGGACTTCCCTGGTGGTACAGTCTTAACCACTGTAAGACTCCATGCTTCTACTGCAAGAGCACGGGTTTGATCCCTGGTTGGTGTAGTTTTCTACATGCTGCAAGGTGGAATAAAAAAAAAAAAGGTAAAAAAATGATCAAGGCTAGTAAAAGGCAGTTGAGTTGAGCTGTGTGTTCTCATATTTCCCTGTCCAGGAGCAGACACTTGAAGATGCATTCTGGAAGCTGCTCTAGGGATGTTTGGGTTAGAGCATGGCTGGTAGGAGTTTTGTTCCCATTGTCACATCTGTTGCCAGTACCCAAATGGAGCAGGCATTCTGGTGAAAAACAAAAACAGCTTGGCAGGCCGAAAATAGTAGCTCAGTCCCACGTGGAGAGCCTTAGGAACCAGACAGTGCCTGCTGGAAACAGCAGTGGAAATAATATCATGAAAAGAAAGATAGTCTTAAGAGTCTTCAAAACATGTTCACTTATATGATCTACTTGGGGGATCCCAGCCACTTAGGGAAAGTTTGCAAGGTCAGTGGTGAGTCGTCCTCATTTTATGAAAGCTCAGACATTTTAAGGTCTGTGTGTGTGTGTGTGTTCAGTTGCTTCAGTCATGTCTGACTCTTTGCGACCCTATGGACTGTAGCCCATCAGGCTCCTCTGTCCGTGGGATTCTCCAGGAAAGAATACCAGAGTGGGTTGACATTCCCTCTTCAAGAGGATTTTCGTGACACGGGGTTCTAACCCATGTCTCCTGTGTCTCCTGCATTGCAGGTGAATTCTTTGCCACTGGCCACTAGGGAAGCCCACATTTTAGGTGACTTGCCTCCAATAATATGGTGACTATGAAGCAGGAGAGTAGATTGGTTTGGCTTTAGACTCAGACAAGGATGAATTCAATCTGTTTCCACCATTCACGAGAGTTCTTGGCTGAGAAAATAACTTAATCTTCTAGGGCTTTCAGTTTCCTCATTAGTCATATGAAGATGACAGCAGTCCATTTCTCATAGAGTAAAATTGATGCAGAGTATTCTCAGTAGTTGGTAGCTAGCGAGTATTATAATTAGGAGGAGAATGGTAGAATATGATAAACCTAGAACTTGAGCATGCTGAGTCCTGCTTTTCCCATTATATCTACATAATGCAGGGGTAGGTGCAGGGGGGACAGTTAGACAAAGCAAGAGGAAGGAAGTGGGGAGGTTTAGTCATTGCTGCCCTCTGAGCCCCATCCTTAACTCTCCACATTTACAGCCATCAGACTAAGATGCTGGTTGTCTGTATAATCTTCTTAGGTTCTATGCACAGGCTTCATACCCATAATAAGCCCCTCTGAGCTTACACAAAACATTTGGTCCCTAAGACTTGCCTTCATCCAAGGGGACAGTATTTAAATTAAAAGGTTAGTGCTAGAAAATTCTGGTGTTTAAGGAAGAGAGCCTTTCAGAAGACAGAGGAGGAGCTTGAAGGAAATGAAACATAAAATGCTGGCTGCGTCTCCCAGTCCCATGGCAGCTGGCACTTGGCTGGCATTAGCTCCTGGGAGGCTCTGGGACAGGCTGGGGCCTGCAAGGAAGGAGAAAGCCATGGTCTTTCTGCACCCACCCCCCAGCCCCCACCGGTGGCCTTACTAACAGTGACTCCAACTCCCCAGTGAATAGGCCCCCTGTCATTCCATTTCCTACCTGGTGACCCCAGCCACTGGGTTCCATCTTCATCCCCCTGGCCTTGGGGTGACAGTGATTTCCTGCTGTCCAATCTCTGTGCAGCCTCACAACCTCCAGCTGGCTTTACCATCATCAGTTGACTGATCAGTTCTAATCGCTCTTTTCCTGGTCAGAGCCAGACTGATAGCCTGTCTCAGTACCCAGCACTTTGTCTGCTTTCTACAAACATCATACACCTTTGTAGAACAGCAAGGAGTTTGTGCTTTCTCCAAACCCAAGTAGCCACTTACTTAGCTGTTCAGACCCAGCCATAGAGAGGTCTATAGAAATGCAGGAAGAGGATTTCAGAAATGTAATGAAAATGAAGACATTCAAGTGCTGGGTGGGGTTATGGCAAGTTGTAAAGAAGAGTGGGAACAGAGACTGAGCCCAGGAAATGGGAATGAGGTCATTAGTGACACCCTTTATACATTCGATGACAGAGCTAGTTCCTTCCTAACACTCTAAACTTTTGTCCAAAGAATCAGCCAAGGAATTAAAGACTATTTGAAATGATTCCCTTAAGCCTAAAGCATGGGAACTTCTCATTTTATAAAAATATTTCTGTCTGGGATAGTTTATTCCTTATAAAATCCATCAAAAACAAAGCAGAGGTCAGGGACTGTTATATTAATATTTGGAGGAATTTCATGACATTTTCTTTCTAACTTTAGTGGTTCTCTGGCTGCCAAGATCTTCTATTTCAGATCTTCCAAGTTGGCAGTTTCTGTGACCATGCTTCAGTGTGTGAGCATCTGTTTGGATGTACTAGACCCTCTAGAAATTATTTACAGCCATCCAGAAAACTAACTATGGTGAAGAAGATCTCAGTGGAAAGGTGATATGGAATGGTATTTTGAGGAAGACTCAAAGGTTGTGAGGAGTGGGTTAATGTGTAAATCTTGCCATTTATTAGCTCTACAATGCTCAACAAGGTACCTAAATTCTTTGAGTTATCCTCAATTTCCTCTTCTGAAAATGGGAATAGTAATGTTTGATCTGTAGTAATTGTGAAAATTAATATGTGTACATAGATATTTATCATTATTTTATAAGCTATTTATAAAATAATGTTTATTTTATAATTTTATAAAAGATTTATGAAGGGCCACCAACACAGAGTAGAGATGCAATAAATGATCCATTGCTCTCATCACCACTATTTTCATCCCCATTAACCTGCTGAATATTTGGAATAAACAGACCCAACTCATCCTCTTCTTCCTGGTGGCTTAGTTACATGGTGTCAGCATCTTGAGGGTCAGAGCTTCCCAAACTGTGTTCCATAAACCACTAGCCTCCTGACATTGTAATTAGTCCTCTTCAAATATAAAGGTGGTAAAATTTTGCAGCATCCTTCTCTTTTCTTGACCATGAACTCTTGTTGAGTAGAATAACCACATTTTTTAGAATGTATTTTGCTATACACTTAAGCAGTGGTCTAAATACTGTGCTTTGGGAGCAGACTGATCTGGGCTGTCATCCCAGCCCACTATTTATAGTTGCATGACCCAGGACAAGTTTATTACTGTCTTTGAGCTTGATTTCTCAATCTGTAAATGGTGATAATCATAGCATCAACTCTGTTGTTGTTTCCTGTGAAGGTTTCATAAAATACTTTAAGTGAAGGAGTGAACCTGGTGTCTGGCACTTGTTCAACAAATGGTAGTTATTAAGGTCAAAGGAGTTTCATCGGTCCATGAGAAATAAGTAGAAATAAACATCAAGAGTGCTGAATTTGGACTCAGAGACAAGAGGAATAAGTTTCCCGAGGGTGGTGGGGTTTGGAAATGGAGATGTGACTTCTCCAGGAGTGAGTTGTGGACCGGTCCCTGCCCATGGGCAGCCTGGGCCCTTGCCCATCTCCCCACCCTCTGACTGCCTGTCTACAAAGCTAGTTTTCATTTCCTGCTCACATTTGTTGTTCGGTTGCTCTGTGGCAGATGTGAAGGCCTGCTGTCCAGCATGCAGGCCTTCTCTTTCTCCTGTGCCATGGTCCATGGGGCAGGCTGAGAGTGCCAGACCCTTTCCTGAACTGTATGCTCAGCACTTCCCCTGGAGAACCAGCCTTTCCCCAGATGGGCCCCAGGGTCTGAGCTGGGCCAGGAAGGAAGCCATAAAGGGAGTCTCTTAGCTCTTCGAAGCCAAAGCATCTCTAAGCTGCATCTAAAGTGGTTCATTTTATGATATGACTATTTTTTGACCCTCATCTTAATTCTCAAACCTGTTCCTTTATTAATTCCCAATCAAGAAGGGAGAAATGGTAAGGTTAATTGGTATTAACAGGCCTCACATAATATCTTTACTGACGAAGAAGACACTCTGAGTCTGCAAACTGCATTTCCCCATAGGTGGTGAGGATCACCATCCTTCTAAAACTCCCAAACTTGATTCAGAATCAGATATCTGGGGTATATTTGCTGGATTTAACATAATTCTGGGCCTCTTCATGCAAGGAGTCTGTAGACAGAGGAGCCTGGTGGGCTACAGTCCATGGGGTCACAAATGGTCAGATGTGACTGAGCATACACACACACACACACACACACACACACACCACACACACACACACACACACACACACACACACACACACACACACACATACCATGCAAGGAATCTGTTTATCCGTCTTGCCTATGGAGAACCAGTGCATTCTAAACTTGAGTCCCTGCCTCAGGGTCCTCCTGTTACCCATGACTCTCGAAGTTCTGCTCCAGGGCAGAATCTCACCATGTCCTTTACCTGGGCTCAGGACAGTGGCTGGGCATGTAAGTCCATGGGTGTTACTTCAAGTCCTTCAGTTTTTGGACCATGAGTGGATTTGGACACTTTTCATTTATATTGAACAATTTTAGCCTCTTGTAGAAACTTCTCTGGACAGTCTGCATGACTGATAGTTTTGTTCCTTCCTGAAAGAAGCTAATTTTGTTGATTTTTCATTGAGGCAGAAGCAGCCTTATCATTCCTTCTTTCCTTCTATGAGGATAAGCTAGTGAGAGACTATAAAAGACCAAGAAGAGATAAGAGGACAGCATTTAGACTCTGACAAGGACTCTTGAGGCTCAGAGGAAACGGAGACCCAAGAATGGTTTTAATGCATCTTCATGTTGTTGATGTTTCTTCCCACCTTGGGGGGGTCCAGTGTTTTGGCTTCTGCTGATGAGAGGTGTTTAAGTGAAAGACAATATAGAGGCCAGGAGGCAGGGGTCAAATGAGGGAGCCTGAAATGGTGGAGAACAGAGTCAAGGTGAAGGACACAGAGGTCCAGGTAATTTTAAGGCTTTTCCAGAGAAGTAAATTGTCTAGGCTTGAAGGTGATGTCCCAGCTGGACTAATATGTCATTTTATCCATCAAGAGGACAATGGGAAGAGTGAACATGTAGCAACAAAGGTAAACTTGAATGGTAAAAAATGATTGAGGACCCAAAAAGGTCAATGAAATTGACTAGTAAAACACTTTATACAGGGCCTATGAGAATGGCTCCTATTGTTTCCTAAAAATGCAGATGATTTATGAAAGACCACAGACTTCTCTTATATGAAGGCTATTTCCAGATCAATAGGCAAGAAGGACAGAGTACTCACAAGGCTGTTGTTTAGTCATAAGGTCATATCCAACTCTTTGTGACCCCATGGATCATAGCCCACCAGGCTCCTCTGTCCATGGGATTCTCCAGGCAAGAAGACTGGAGTGGGTTGCCATTTCTTACCCCAGGGGATCTTCCTGACTTAGGGATCGAACCCAAGTCTCCTGCATTGGCAAGTGGATTCTTTATCATTGTGCCACCAGGAACCCCTGTCCTCATGATCTGGGTAAAAGTCATGGAATCTGGGCTGTTCCAACCCAAGTATTTATTGGTATTTCTTTGGTCTCCTAAGAGACTGACCAGGGTTGAGAAGCAAAGCCAAGAATAGGACAAGCCTTCTTGTCCTACCATATTTCTGAAGAAGAACCAACATGAGCCCATGTCCTAACTGTTTTCTATTAGAGCCTGGGTGTCCATAGCCTGTGATGGTGGAGGGCTGGCATTTGGAGCATGGCATTGCCCAGATGGTGTAGATCAAGCAGAATTGTGGTGAGAAGAAAGCACAGTGATAAGACCATCAATTAAAGAAGTGGAGGGAGCAATACTGGTCAATGGCCTGGAAACTCAAGAAATTTAAGGAGCGTCCCAGCCCTATGAGCTGTAACTGCTCCAAGTGTTTAGGCCGATGGAAAGCAGTCTGCCACCAGGGTGAGATGGCCTAGAATAGCATATTAAGTGAGAGGTAGTGATGGAGAAGGGCAGAAAGCACAGTTATTCTGAATTCACAAAATTAAAAGCTGATACAACAGTTCATTGAATAACCACGTATCTGTGTGTTACAGCCAAATATTCTACACTGACAACCAGGCTAGCAGAGCAGCCCATTTAAGGTCAGAATGGACCACAGTGAAGGCACATTTCTCTAGACTGTACAGTAAGTACTTTACGTGCGAACCTTCAAGTTTCAAACTTTCAAAGATGAAAATGTGCGTTTAATCAATGTCAGACATGAGTGAAATCGCAGCTTGCTCTCCGTCTCCTACCGCTGATGATCCTTCAGCTCACACCTCCTACCATCTCCCACCTCCTCTCCCTCCTCCATCAGTAACTCTTCCTGCCTGTGCACTCGATGCCAGCCCCTGTATGCCAGCTGTTGTACTACACTTCTGTACTTTTCAAGGTCCTATAGTGTAAGATTAAAAATAATTTCTTTATTTTTTCTGTTTGTGTTTTGTGTGTTATTTCTGTAAAAAGTATTATAAACCTATTACAGTACAGTAATACATAGTCAATGGCGTTAGTTAGGTACCTAGGCCAAGTTTGGTGGACTTACAGACAAATTGGACTTACAAACACGCTTCTGGAATGAAACTCATTCATGTGTAAGGGACATACTATAATGGAAATGAATAATATTAGACCGGCTGCTTCAACACAACTAGAAATCATATTGGAATGGGAATCACAATCATCATAATAGGCAATGTTTATTGAGTATTTACTCACGGGCTGCCAGGTATTTATTGTACGCTTACACTAATCTTTAAGCAATTATGGAAGGTGGTCATTTTAGCATCGCTTCGGAGAGCTCTGTTGTTTTCTTGTAAACAGCGGCTGCTCTGTGTTTTGAACCAGACTGATCTGCCCTCATAACCTGTGTGTGCGCTCTCCCTCTGGCTCATATTCTCTCTACAAGCCAGTCTGTTAGCACAGCAGACGATGGTGACATCTGCTTTCTGGCGAGAGTGTGATCGGAGGTGTGACTGTGGTGCTACAAGATGGAATTGATATTTCATAGATAAAGCGATGCCTGTCAGATCCTGCAGCCACCCTCAGTACTTACTTCCCAGTAGTGACTTACTAAGACCTGTGACCCTCCGCTTCAGTCCCTCGAGTTGCCACCTCACTCTTGATTGGAGAAAGAATAGCATCACCTGTCTCCATCCATCAGTTAGGTCTTGAATTCAACTGACTGCCTGGACACCCAGGTTTCCTTATGTCTGTGATGGGTCTTGGGTCTCCACACTTGGTGAGTGATATCCACACCTGCATTCTCATCCATTTTACTTTGTTTATTTATTTTTAAATAATTAATTATTTTGGCTATGTTGAGCTCTTTCACTGCAGAGCAGAGACTCTCCAGTTGTGACACACAGACTCTCTGGTTGTCGTCATGGACCCTCTGGTTGTGGTGCACGGGCTTAGTTGTCTTGTGACACGTGGGATCTTCCTGGACCAGGGATCGAACCTGTGTGCATTCCTTACTACTGGACCACCAGGAAAATCCTTTCATCTGTTTTACATAACAAGGTTCTCTGTTTTATTGTATTCTTCCCCATGGGTCTAGAAAGCTGCTGGAACCCAGCTGAATCCTGTTCAATCCTGCCACACTGCAAGTGGGAAATTTGCATTGAACACAATGATGGCCCCAAAACACGCTGCTACTGCCCATGTCTGGGGACTGGTTTCTGCCCCGTGGACTTCTGTGCAGGTCCTCCCCTGGCAAGTGCATGGAGTTATGGAAATAGTTCAGCCTAGGTTTTGAAAACTGGCCCAGTTGTTGTTTTTTTTTTTTTAAACTACCTGTGGAATCTGCAAAACCAACAAGTTAATTTATCCAAGTCTCAGTCACCTCATCTGTGAGATGGAGATAAAGTAGTAGTTTCCAACAAAGTTCATTGAGCCTCTATTATGTGCCAGATGCTGTCTTTTGTATGTTATCACCTTCTAAGAACCCTACATTCCAGCTCTTTTTCTACTTCTTGGCTGAAGTAGGATCCTTCTATTTCAATGCCTTTCCTGATAAAAGGGAACATGTGCCGTGTTCTGTTTTGAATCATCCAACTGCCCTTACAAAGACTGCCTGATGTAGTTGAGTTATTTTTCTCTAGTTGCTCTCTTCCCTAGTCCCAGACCCCGCCCTCTTTTCACCAGCCATGTTATCTAACTACCAGAGTACCTCACAATAGGCATACACAGTGGGCAGACCTTCCCCCCGTGGAGTTAGTGGTAAAGAACCCACCTGCCAACGCAGGAGACATGAGAGACACAGTTTCAATCCCTGGGTCAGAAAGATCCCCTGGAGAAGGAAATGGCAACCCTCTCCAGTGTCCTTGCTTGGAGAATCCCATGGACAGAGGAGCCTGGCAGGCGACAGTCCATGGGGTTGCAAAGAGTCAGGCATGACTGAGTGAGCACGCAGTAAGCAGACCGTTGCAGTCTTCAAGTGCTGGCCTAAGAGAATAGCTTGCTACCCAGTAAACAGTGATGACCATGAGTGATACTTGTATTTAATTCTATTTTTGACTGCGCTGGGTCTTTATTGCTGGGTGCAGGCATTCTCTAGTTGTGGCGAACGGGGCTACCCTCTAGGTGTGGTGTGTGGGCTTCTCGTTGCAGTGGCTTCTCCTGTTGCGGAGCACGCATTCTAGAGCACAACCCAGTAGCTGTGGGGCATGGGTGTAGTTGCTTTGTGGCATGTGGGATCTTCCTGGACCAGGGAGTGACCTGCATTGGCAGGCAATTCTTAACCGTTTGACCACCAGGGAAGTCCCCATGAAGGATATTTTGAAGGATGGTAAGTCAGTGGTGAAGAGTGGCTTACATGGTGAGATGCAGGCCCTGCCAGGAGGTACACTTCTCACTAGTAGCACTGTGGCCTTAGCGGTCCTACATAATAGCACAGTAGTGATGACAAGCTTGCACACCCCCTGTTGAATCCCCACGTGTGTGCTGGTCAACGAATTTAAATCAGATGATAGGTATGAATCAAGACGTGTTCCCAAACAACTGCTCTATGGTGTGCTAGGACAGATTTGATCATTCTATGCTGTTGACAAGATATTCTAGTACTTGATAAGCTTGACAAAATAGTGGAGTCTTGATGTTGCTGAACCTCTAAAGTGCAAGTCTCCCCAGAACATAAGCAGAGAATAACAATGAGTGAGAGAGAGTGAGAGAACATCCAGAGGTCGTGCACCGGCATGGCAGAAACTCCCCTCCAACGCACTGACGCGAACCTTCCCAGATGGCTTCTTTCCAAGGCTTGAAGGGTCCTAGGGTGTTTTTCAAGCCCTGAATGGGGAGAGGAGCCAGACTTATTACTGCATTTTTTACAAACCACGTGCTTTGAGGGAAAGTTTAGGAAACTCATCTTACTCTTGCTTTATCAGAAGGCAAATAGAAGTTTGAAAGGGGAAAGAAGCTTGCCCAATTTAGTGCCTTAGGCAAGACTGAAAACCAGTGTCCTTTGTAAACCTGTTTTTCCTTTTAAACACTTTGTTTGAAAAAATTTCCAACTTACTTAAAAAGTAGAGAGACTCGTACTGAGAACTTTTGTGTACCCAGTAGCAGTTATCAGGATTTTTTTGGTCAATTCTTTTTTTTATTTTCTTGGAAAAGTTTGAAGCAAATATCAAAGACCACATTATTTTGCCTAAAAATATTTCCTAGGTCAATGCATTTGAAAGATGCTGCAATATGACACTCTTGTCCCTCAAAAAAGGGAAAGATGAAGTAATGACTGCATTTTTTTTCACTTAGTATGCTTATCTTTTATTTTTAAAATGAAACCTACAATTTCTTTTCATTGAACTTAACATAATTCAGCACACATTGGTTGAATCTCTTCTATGGTCAGGAACTGTGGATAATTAGGAAATAAATATCATTGACTATCTTTGTCCTCAACTCTATGGTTAAAAGCTAGAAAAATATATGGATCAGGTTTAGAGAGCCATCTTTCAAATCCAACTGGCAGTTTGATCATTGTCATTTAACTCCTCTGCTCCAAGTCTCTTATCTATCTAAAATGAGGCTATGTATCAGTTCTCCATTGCCAAAATAAGGCTATATAACTAACCACCCTAAACAGGGTTTAAAACAAGAAGCGTTTATCATAATCATGAGTTTACCTTTCAGGAATTTAGGTTAGATGTGGCCAGACAATTCTTCTGTTCTTCTCTGGGTTTATTTACCTTCTCAGGGCCTGCTGGCTGTGGGCTTATCTAGGGAGATCTCAGCTGGGACTGCTCTGAAAAGTTACCGCTTCTCCAACCTTGGCTCAGGCACATGCCAGAGGAGCCAGGGAGCGAACAGAAACACAAAAGTCCTTTTTCAAAGATCTTTTTGAATCCTACTTGCTAGCATTTCATCAGTCACAACTGACTGCATGTATGAGCTCACAGCCAAGTAGGAAGATGAAGCTCTGTCCTTAGTGGGAAGTCAAAGTGCTAGAAAGTCAAAAGGTGAGGATGCAGGTAGGGAATAAGGGTCATTAAGGGAATCAACATGTCACAGGATACTGACTATGCTATGCTAAGTTGCTTCAGTCATGTCCTACTCTTTGCAACCCCATGGATTGTAGCCCACCAGGCTCCTCTGCCCATGGGATTTTCCAGGCAAGAATACTGGAGGGGGTTGCCATTTCCTACTCCAGAGTATCTTCCTGACCCAGTGATCGAACCTGTGTCTCTCATGTCTCCTGCATTGGCAGGCAGATTCTTCACTGTTAGCACTACCAGGGAAGCCCAGGAAACTTACAGGACTTGCTAATTGAAGTTACTATGGGGATTCAATCAAATAGTATTCATAGAGGGCTCAGTACAGTATTTGGCATATCATAGGTCCTCAATAGAAATCAGCTGCTAATTACTGTTATTATAACTATTGTCAAACTATTATTGTTATCATCTCCAGGTAAGGGGAAAACAAAGTATTGTAGGAATGTAGAAAAGGGAAACTCATTCTGGCTTGGGTTAAGGAAGAAGATTAAATTAAATTAAAAGACACTCCTTGGAAGGAAAACTATGAGAAACTTAGGCAATATAGTAAAAATCAGAAGCATCGCTTTGCCAACAAAGGTCCGTACAGTCAAAGATATGACTTTTCCAATAGTTATGTATGGTTGTAAGAGTTGGACCGTAAAGAAGGCTGAGCACTGAAGAATTGATGCTTTTGAATTGTGGTGCTGGAGAAGACTCTTGAGAGTCCCTTGGACAGCAAGGAGATCAAACAAGTCAGCCCTAAAGGAAATCAACCTTGAATATTCATTAGAAGGACTGATGCTGAAGCTGAAACTCCAATACTTTTGGCCACCTGATGTGAAGAGCTGACTCATTGGAAAAGACCTGGATGCTGCAAAAGGTTGAAGGCAGGAGGAGAAGGTTGGAGGGTATCATGGACTCAATGGACTTGAGTTTGAGCAAACTCCAGGAGACAGTGAAGGACAGGGAAGCCTGGCGTGCTATAGTCCAGGGGGTTGCAAAGAGTCAGATATGACTTAGCCCCTGAACGACAACAACAAGGAGGAAGGTGTGTGTGTGAAACAGCAGGGGGATAAACATTGAGGGATAAACTTTGAATTTGGAGTAAAACAACAAATAAACAAACAAAACATTATAGACGTTCCTTCAAAAGCCCACAGCTTCTGTTAGGATTGAGTTTGGTACGTGTCTGACTACCTGAATAGCTTGAAGGATTCCACAAAGCTTCCTGATCCTTCAATACCTCTTCCATTAACCTAAAACTTTGTTTAAAATCCCTTCCAAGAGAATCATCCTTCTGATTAAGACAATAGCATCATCTCCCTCCCAACACACACATAATGAAGCACAACCATGCCACTTATCAACCCCTGTGGTTCTTGGTAGTAGTGATGTGAAATGCAGTCCTTTGGGGAGGAGGCAAGGAGTGGGGGACCAGTCTGGACCATGTGATGATATTGCCCTCTGGGCTCAGGACATAGTTCCCACAGAGGGAATGAACTTTGCAGGGTGACTCCTATGGTGGGTCCAAAGGGGTTAGGCCTGTGTGGGAAGGTGCTGCACCAGAAAGAGTGAGATGATTCTGGAAAAATGATTAGCTTAAACTGAAGTTCTCCACAAGCAGATCCTGAGGTTTGAGGTTTGAATTATTGATTTATTATGTGATCCCAGAAGACACTGATAGGGGCTTCTGTGGTGGCTCAGACAGTAAAGAATCTGCCTGCAATGCAGGAGATCCAGGTTCGATCCCTGAGTTGGGAAGATCTCCCTGAGAAGAGCAGGGCAACCCATTCCAGTATTCTTGCCCATGGAATCCCATGGACAGAGGAACCTGGTGGGCTACTGTCCATGGAGTCACAAAGAATCAGACATGATTAAATGACTAAGCACAAGGAGACACTACTAGGAGAGGTGAGGCTGGAAGCTGCAGGGAGTTGGTGTATAGAATACAGCACTGAGCACCTGGGCTTAGTCCCAGTAGGGAGATGGCCTGGATTAGGCCTCAGACTTGGCTCGCCCAGGGGTGGAGGAAGCAGGAGTTGTTATTCTCCTTCAGTCCATCAGTGGTCATGGGCTGCTCCCTGAAGCTTTAATCTTGCTCCTCGCACAGTTCGAGCATATTCCAATGGCGGGCAATAAGAGTAACAGGTGTGTAAAGTATGTGCTTTTGAGTGAACGTAGGAACTATGAAGTAGAGGGGATATAAAGGACTTACCACCAGCAAGTCCATCTCAGTCTACAGGTGGGATTTCAGTGGTCCTGTCAACCAGCCCTCTTCATGGACTAGCCTCCCTTTCTGCACTATTTCCTGTAAGCTCTATTTTATATTTCAAAGATATAAAATATGGTGTGGGAGAATCATGTAGCTCTCTCCTCTACTTATGTTTTTTCTAAAGTGGATGCTAAATGTTTCCTGTCATCTGGTGCAGCTAGTGAGGGAGGGTGATGTAAGCCCAGACCCGGGGAGGTGCAGACATGAGAGCAATTCTTAAGGGCTTATCCCCGCTCCACACTGAAGTTTTTGATTATGACTGAAAGGCATAACTAGGTGTGAAGAGTAAGTGGAAACTGTTAAAAAATAATCGGCCTTCTTTAAATACACTCCCATTCTTATGATCTCCATTGTTATTGGTTTTAGATTTACTCTACAATATGAATCATTAGAATTATATTAAGTGGATCGGTCTATTTATCTTGAAAATATTTAGTGAAAGTGTATGTGTGTGAATAGGGGAGTGGAGCAGGGCCAGAGAGGCACGTGAGCTTTTTCCAGTGAGACTCTCTTAGCTCTAATCAAATAGATCCACTCGAAAAACAAGCAAGGGAAAAATCCTACAGAGATGATTGTATATTAAAACACGGGAATTGTTTGCAGGAGCAACTGAAGGGCTAAAGCATGAATCATCATGAAACACATGAGACATGTTAAGAAGAACAGCCTAAAAATAGTCTCTTTGTCATCTATTTTCTGTTGTGTTCTCTTTCCTTTGTCCCAGTGGGGTATTCTTTTCCAAGTGAAAGGAGAAATAGGGTCATCACAGGTTGAGAGTCAGTGATGCACTCATAGGGGCAAGAATTGTAGCCATGGACTTCCCTGGTGGTCCAGTGGTAAAGAATCTGCTACCGATGCAGGGGACGTGGGTTTGATCCCTAGTCCAGGAAGATTACACATACCATGCAGCAACCAAGCTGTGAGCCACAACTACTGAGCCTGTGCTCTAGAACCCAGGAGCCACAACCACTGAAGCCCGTGAGCCTAGTGCCTGCGCTCTGCAACAAGAGAGACTGCAGCAGTGAGAAGCAGACAGTAGCCCTGCTTGCTGCAAAAAGAGAAAAAACCCACAAGCAGCGAAGACCCAGCTCAGGGAAAAAAAAAAAAAAAAAAAAATATATATATATATATATATATATATATATAAATCCAACTGCCAAGCTGAGATTTTTAAGGCAAGTTTAGGAAGCCTGGGGAGGAAGAGAAACACCTGAGTAAGACAGCAATCTATTCTTCTAAGGTACGTTTCAGGATGCAACAGGCTACTGATCTAGTGACTCCAAACTGGGTTGCACTGGGGTAGGCCTCGGAGCTCTGGACGTAGATGAAGTAGGGGTGTATGATGCGGAAGTGACACGATTAACATGTCGAGGACAATGTCAAGCTCAATAATTAACCATAGACCATATGACTCAGGGCCAATTTTCCATAAGGAAAAACTGGGTCACAATACTAAACGGAAGCAACATGAATTTGTAGGAATGAGGCCAAAGTGTCTTTAGCCTTTTCTGTGTCAGTCGCCACTTCGTATGGGAGTAGAGAGGAGAGATTACTTCTATGGGTCAGAAATGCTCCTTAGAGCTAAGTTTATGACCCCACTTTCTCCTTACACAAGCCCTCTATTTTCAGTGAAGAAACTAAGACCCAGAGATCAAGAAATTATTCCTGGGACACTGCTAATGTTAATGGAGGAGTTGGGGTGAGAACCTTTCTGCCTAATGACAAATATGCCAATATTTCTACTCCATTGTACTGTTTGATAATAGACAATGAATACAAGGTGGGGTGAAAAGTTTGCCAACCATGGGGTGATGTGGAAGAAAAAGCTGAGGCCATCTAGGTGGTGTTGGGAGAAAGGAGAAGGCCTGAATTGGGGGCACTGGACCTTATTGTTATCAACATCTTCTAAGCAGTTAAGCTGCCTGGTAACAGGCCAATGGGCATCAAAAGAGCCTGCATACCTTGGGGCCAATGCAAGTGTCACAAAAGGCTGGCTGGGAAGTTTGAACGGATGGAGCAGGTGGTCCCATCCCAGTTAGAGCCATAAACCCTGGCTGAATTTGAATATGGCATGAGTGGGTTGGCAGGGTTGCCAAATAGCAGGGAAAATATTTTACAGATTCACTCTTGCCTCTAGAGCTATGCCAATAGAATGTGTTCAATTTATGGCGAAGGAGGCACAAGAGGGAGGGGATATATATACACATATATATTTATATATGTATATATAATTATGGCTGATTCAAGTTATTGTATGGCAGAGCACTAAAACATTGTAAAGCAATTATCCTTCAATTTAAAAAGCAACAAAAAAGAAAAACTCAAACAATAAAATTATTTTTGTATGTAAAAAAAGTTATTCAAACATATGATGTGCCGTCTTATTCCCATTTTACAGATGTTCATCACAGCAACAGATGTCCAATAAGTGGAAAACAACTTGTGTGTTCACATTAGATGGGCATTAAGTAGTTCCAGTTCTTTCATATGTTTAGGTTGGTCATTTACCAAAATATCAATACAGTCTACTCAGAGCATTCATTTTTTAGTGATTCAAGAGAACGTACATGCTCTGGTAGAAGATGAAAACTGGCTTGGTTTCTTATTAAAATTTTTATTGAAATATAGTTGATTTACGATGTTGTATTCATTTCTGCTCGCAGTGAAGTGATTCAGTTATACACACATATTCTTTTTCATATCCTTTTCCATTATGGTTCATCATGGTTTGGTTTCTAAATAGTGATAGGAGATATGGGACAGAATCCAAAAGGAGAAACACTGCTTGTTCAGATATTACTGTTATTGGTTATAAAAATAATAGTAGTAAATAAAGTACTCATAATTGCTAAAATAGAAAATAAAATACTGAATACTATGTGTATACTCTAGTAGTAAAAAACTAACTATAAATGCATACTAAAAACATTAAATACTAAAATATATAATAAAAGATCACTAAAATAAAAAAATAATGGCTTAATTTGTATAATTTATGTAAGTTATAAAGTAATTATAATCTATAATGCATCATTTTATTCTGCTCTATTGTCGATAGGCACGGTGATTTTATATCCCAATCAAACACTGTAAAAAAAAAATTTCCAGAGATATCTTCTTTTAGGTTCATTTTATAAAAAGATGAATATATTCTATAATAGAAAAAGTAAGAGCCTCTAATGATTAATCCATTCTGAATATTTTTCAATTTATATCCAGAAAATTAAATGAAAGTGACAAACACACCTTGGGGATCATGTTGGGTGCTGATATGAGATATGAAGATAAACAAGCTATAGCCAAGCCCAGGAGGGGCCTCTGTCTTTGGGAAGAGATGCTATGTAAGTTCTTGGAAAGAAAAATAATTATAAATTATTGGAGTGATAGTTCAAGGCTGGTTGAGATGAAATGTCTCCAGGGAACTCACCAAGTTGATTGATAACCAGAGGTATTCAGGCAAGAGAGAACTGATTGAATGCCATTACATTTAGTTAGAAAGGCTTTTCCTGAGGAGTTGGACTGTGATATGTAAGTTGCAGAATCTGCAGGCAGGGACAACAGACCCTCCTTTTGATGAATTCTAACCTGGTGGCTCAGTGCTAAAGAATCCACCCGCCAGGGCAGGAGATACAGGAGATGTGGGTTCAGCCCCTGGGTTGGGAAGATCTCCCGGAGAAGGGAACGGCTACTCACTCCAGTAATTTTGCCTGGGAAACCCCATGGACTGAGGAACCTGGTGGGCTATGACCCATGGGGTCCCAAAAAAGTCAGGCATAGTTTGAGTCAGCTCAGTTGCTCAGTCGCGTCTGACTCTTTGTACCCCCATGGACTGCAGCACACCAGGCTTCCCTGTCTTCACCAACTCCTGGAGCTTACTCAAACTCCTGTCCGTTAAGTCGGTGCTGCCATCCGACCATCTCATCCTTTGTTGTCCCCTTCTCCTCCTGCCTTCAACCTTTCCCAAGGGTCTTTTCCAATGAGTCAGTTCTTTCCATCAGGTGGCCAAAGTTTTGGAATTTCAGCTTCAGCATCAGTCCTTCCAATGAATATTCAGGATTGATTTCCTTTAGGATGGACTGATTTGATCTCCTTGCAGTCCAAGGGACTCTCAAGAGTCTTCTCCAATACCACAGTTCAAAAGCATCAATTCTTTGGCACTCAGCTTTCTTTACAGTCCAACTCTCACATCCATACATGACTACCACAGCTTTGACTAGACGGAACATTCTCTTCCAAGTAATTTCTATGCTTTTTAACATACTGTCTAGGTTGGTCATAGCTTTTCTTCCAAGGGGTAAGTGTCTTTTAATTTAATGACTGCAGTCAGATCTGCAGTGATTTTGGAGCCCAAAACAATAAAGTCTCTCACAGTTTCTGTTGTTTCCCCATCTATTTGCCATGAAGTGATGGGACTGGATGCCATGATCTTAGTTTTCTGAATGTTGAGTTTTAAGCCAAGTTTTTCACTCTCCCCTTTGAATTTCATCAAGAGGCTCTTTACTTCTTCTTTGCTTTCTGCCATAAGGGTGGTGTCATCTGCAGGTCTGAAGTTATTGATATTTCTCCCAGCAATCTTGATTCCACCTTGTGCTTCATCCAGCCTGGCATTTCTCATGTAGGTTAAATAAGCAGGGTGAAAATATACAGCTTTGACATATTCCTTTCCCAATTTGGAACCAGTCTGTTGTTCCATGTCCAGTTCTAACTGTTGCTTCTTGACCTGCATACAGATTTCTCAGGAGGTAGGTAAGGTGGTCTGGTATTCTCACCTCTTTAAGAATTTTCCACACTTTGTTGTGATCCACACAGTCAAAGGCTTTGGTATAGTCAATAAACCAGAAGTAGATGTTTTACTGGAACTCTCTTGCTTTCCCAATGATCCAACAGATGTTGGCAATTTGATCTCTGGTTCCTCTGCCTTTTCTAAATCCAGCTTGAACATCTGGAAGTTCATGGTTCACATACTGTTGAAGCTTGTTTTGGAGGATTTTGAGCATTACTTTTGCTTTGCAGCCAAAGATGGAGAAGCTCTATACAGTCAGCAAAAACAAGACCAGGAACTGAATGTGGCTCAGATCATGAACTCCTTATTGCCAAATTCAGACTTAAATGGAAGAAAGTAGGGAAAACCACTAGATCATTCAAGTATGACCTAAATCAAATCCCTTATGATTATGCAGTGGAAGTGAGAAATAGATTTAAGGGCCTAGATCTGATAGACAGAGTGCCTGATGAACTATGGAATGAGGTTCGTGACATTGTACAGGAGACAGGGATCAAGACCATCCCCATGGAAAAGAAATGCAAAAAAGCAAAATGGTTGTCTGGGGAGGCCTTACAAATAGCTGTGAAAAGAAGAGAAGCGAAAAGCAAAGGAGAAACGAAAGATATAAGCAGAGTTCCAAAGAATAGCAAGAAGAGAAAGCCTTCTTCAGCGATCTGAATGCAGAGTTCCAAAGAATAGCAAGAAGAGAAAGCCTTCTTCAGCGATCAATGCAAAGAAATAGAGGAAAACAACAGAATGGAAAAGACTAGAGACCTCTTCAAGAAAATTAGAGATACCAAGGGAACATTTCATGCAGAAATGGGCTTGATAAAGGACAGAAATGATATGGACCTAACAGAAGCAGAAGATATTAAGAAGAGATGGCAAGAATACCCAGAAGAACTGTACAAAAAAGATCTTCACGACCCAGATAATCACCATGGTGTGATCACTGACCTAGAGCCAGACATCCTGGAATGTGAAGTCTAGTGGGCCTTAGAAAGCATCACCACAAACAAAGCTAGTGGAGGTGATGGAATTCCAGATGAGCTATTTCAAATCCTGAAAGATGATGCTGTGAAACTGCTGCACTCAATATGCCAGCAAATTTGGAAAACTCAGCAGTGGCCACAGGACTGGAAAAGGTCAATTTTCATTCCAATCCCAAAGAAAGGCAATGCCAAAGAATGCTCAAACTACTGCACAATTGTACTCATCTCACACGCTAGTAAAGTAATGCTCAAAATTCTCCAAGCCAGGCTTAAGCAATATGTGAACTGTGAACTTCCTGATGTTCAAGTTGGTTTTAGAAAAGGCAGAGGAACTAGAGATCAAATTGCCAACATCCGCTGATTCATGGAAAAAGCAAGAGAGTTCCAGAAAAACATCTATGTCTGCTTTATTGACTATGCCAAAGCCTTTGACTGTGTGGATCACAATAAACTCTGGAAAATTCTGAAAGAGATGGAAATACCAGACCACCTGACATACCTCTTGAGAAATCAGTATGCAGGTCAGGAAGCAACAGTTAGAACTGGACATGGAACAACAGACTGGTTCCAAATAGGAAAAGGAGTAGTACATCAAGGCTGTATATTGTCACCCTGCTTATTTAACTTCTATGCAGAGTACATCATGAGAAATGCTGGACTGGAAGAAATACAAGCTGGAATCAAGATTGCCGGCAGAAATATCAATAACCTCAGATATGTAGATGACACCACCCTTATGGTAGAAAGTGAAGAGGAACTAAAAAGCTTCTTGATGAAAGGGAAAGAGGAGAGGGAAAAAGTTGGCTTAAAGCTCAACATTCAGAAAACAAAGATCATGGCATCTGGTCCCATCACTTCATGGGAAATAGATGGGGAAACAGTGTCCGACTTTATTTTTGGGGGGTTCCAAAATCCAGATGCTGACTGCAGCCATAAAATTAAAAGACGCTTACTCCTTGGAAGGAAAGTTATGACCAACCTAGATAGCATATTGAAAAGCAGAGACATTACTTTGCCAACAAAGGTCTGTCTAGTCAAGGCTATGGTTTTTCCAGTGGTCATGTATGGATGTGAGAGTTGGACTGTGAAGAAAGCTGAGCACCAAAGAATTGATGCTTTTGAACTGCGGTGTTGGAGAAGACTCTTGAGAGCCCCTTGGACTGCAAGGAGATCCAACCAGTCCATTCTGAAGGAGATCAGCCCTGGGATTTCTTTGGAAGGAATGATGTTAAAGCTGACACTCCAGTACTGTGGCCACCTCATGCGAAGAGTTGACTCATTGGAAAAGACTCTGATGCTGGGAGGGATTGGGAGTAGGAGGAGAAGGGGACGACAGAGGATGAGATGACTGGATGGCATCACTGACTCGATGGATGTGAGTCTGGGTGAACTCCAGGAGTTGGTGATGGACAGGGAGGCCTGGCGTGCTGCAATTCATGGGGTCGCAAAGAGTCGGACAGGACTGAGTGACTGAACTGAACTGAACTGAACTTGCTAGTGTGTGAGATGAGTGCCATTATGTGGTAGTTTGAACATTCTTTGGCATTGCCTTTCTTTAAGGTTCTAATTAAAAACTGTCCTTTTCCAGTCTTGTGGCCACTGTTGAGTTTTCCATATTTGCTGGCATATTGAGTGCAGCACTTTCACAGCATCATCTTTTAGGATTTGAAATAGCTCAACTGGAATTCCATCACCTCCAGACTAGCTTTGTTCCTAGTGATGCTTCCTAAGGCCCACTTGATTTCACAGTCTAGGATGTTTGGCTCTAGGTGGGTGATTATACCATCATGGTTATCTGGGTCGTGAAGATCTTTTTTGCGTAGTTCTTCTTTGTATTCTTGCCACTTCGATTTAATATCTTCTGCTTCTGTTAGGTCCATACCATTTCTGTCCTTTATTGTGACCATCTTTGCATGAAATGTTCCCTTGGTATCTATAATTTTCTTAGAAAGATCTCTAGTCTTTTGCATTCTATTGTTTTCCTCTATTTCTTTCCTTTGATCACTGAGGAAGGCTTTATCTCTCCTTGCTCTTCTTTGGAACTCTGCATTCAAATGCGTATATCTTTCCTTTTCCCCTCTTCCTTTTGCTTCTCTTCCTTTTTTGTCATGATTTAGTGACTGAATAAGAACAAGAACAACAGGTCAAAATCCAAGTTCATTTAGTAGCTTCCTAATGGGGTGATTTGGGACAGCTTACTTCTCTGAACCTCACTAGCTCAACTTTTTACCAGCACGAAGCTATAAGGATGAAACCCAGAGAGCTGCGTTTTAACACAGTGAACCTTCTCTATGTCTTGAGGTCCTTCCCCTCATACTTCCTGCTGTAGCTGAGGTCACAGGTAAGCAGGGCAATATGAATCAAAGCTCCACAAAAGGTATAAAGACCTCCTGGACAATTGGTTGAGCTGGGATATTATGCTTGGGTTTCTGTTTTCCAAAACTTGAAAAGATCCTACAGGGAGCAGTTGGAGGTAAAGAAGAAAAGCATGGGCAAGTTCTGGGCTAAGATCAAGGCAGGTGAGCCACGTCCTGGTAACCTACTGACTCACATATGGCTTCTGGGGCATTGATTTACCTGAGAGGAAAAGACCATGTAGGGGAATGGTGACTGGCTGGCACCTGAGGGTAGAGTCCCCTGGGGGACGCTGGGCATCTGCCTTCCAGCCTAGGTCCACAGACCGGTGTTGGAGCCTTGTGCAAAGGGATGTAGGCAGAAGCTGAGTGAGCTGTTTTTGATGGAATCCCATGAATTAGGGAACAAGGATGCATGAGCACCACTACACGGGCATCTTCTCACTCACTGGACATGACCGACAAAATACAACAAGCCTTTCCCATTCACAACCAGATGCCATGTGGCTCTCATGTCTTGGAGTTTCCAGGGGAAGGGCCAGTCTTCAGGTGGGCATGAAACCTGGTGCACACTCAGGCCCCATGGACATCTGAGAGAGCAGGAGGCCTGCTGGCAGAGTGGACTCTGGGCTCAGTGCAGTGCTGGATACACTTCAGGTTTCTCGGGGAATGCTTCCCAGGGTGCAGAGGGCCAGTGAAGCAGGATTTTTATTATTTAGGCCCCATATGATTCCCCCTAATAGATGACAGATCCCTTGACCACAGAGGGACAAATAGAGAAAGGGCCAGGCAGGCCCAGGCACCCCCCACCCCGGACTCCAGACCTCGCCCCCAGCACATGCAGAGAGATGCATACACATGGCTAGTTGGTAGCCAGGAGACATGTGAAAGGTGGTCTCCATATGCTGGTTTCCAGGTCTCCTGAAGCCAACAGGCCATGGTCACCAAGGGCTGCTAACACCAGCCTCCTTAATTCCAGAAAGGCAGAAATCTCTAGACTATTTGTTTTGAAAAAGTTCAGTAGCATCAAATAGGTCAAGGGTTGTATATGAAAGGCATTGAAAGGCAACGATTTCTTTCTTCCCTTTTAATGAAATTTTTGAGTGCTTTTAAAATTCTTTTTGGTAAAAATAATGTATGCTTATTATGAATAATTGAGAAGAACAGAAATTGCATAATAAAATAAATAAAACATGATCCTAAATCCCAGAAAATGACAATATTTTGATGTGCATCCTTCTATGCATATATTGCACAAATGATGTCATATTGTTGCCTGCTCTTTGGCAAAAGAGGCACAGTTGTATAGAACAGTCTTTTGGAGTCTGTGGGAGAGGGAGAGGGTGGGATGATTTGGGAGAATGGTATTGAAACATGTATAATATCATAGAAGAAGCGAACTGCCAGTCCAGGTTCAATGCATGATACAGGATGCTTGGGCTGGTGCACTGGGATGACTCAGAGGGATGGTACAGGGAGGGAGGTGGGAGGGAGGTTCAGGATGGGGAACACGTGTACACCTGTGGTGGATTCATGTTGATGTATGGCAAAACCAATATAATATTGTAAAGTAATTAGCCTCCAATTAAAATAAATAAATTTAAATTAAAAAAAAATCCCACTCACCAGTATGAAAAGTTTTTTTCCCATGTTGTAAACACAAATTCACATCATATTTAATGAACTCTTATTTTCTATACACATACTGTAATTTGTTTAATCAATCCTATTCTTAAGAAGCATTTCATTAGGCTTGTAAAATTTTCAAAATTATGGACAAAGTTGAGATAAACATCCTGGGCAAACTTCTTTGGCTCTCATTTGGTTATTAGAAAATAAGCACAATAATGAATATTTTACAAAAATAAAGAATTTTTTGTATGCATTTTGACCCTGTGACACAGTATGTGGGATCTTATTTCCCAGACCTGGTATCGAACCCATGGCCCCTGCATTGGAAGGCTGATCCTTAACCACTGGACCTCCAAGGAAGTCCCTGGTTTTTTATTATGTTACAGTTCTAAGAGTAGGATTGCTGAGTCAAAGGGGAGGGACATTATTTGGGCCTTTGATATGGCTGAGAGTAGTTTCAGTCTGCCCTACAGAACTTCAAAAGGGGCACCTTGAAGACCCCTGCTAGGAACCGAAGCAGCAGAGCAGGAAGAGTCAGAGCCCCAGGCCCTCCCCCGCCTTCAACCACAGAAGCTCCCTTTATATCAATTTTATAGATTGAGCTCCATGTAAGATGTTCCATGAAGAAATAGTTTCTCGGTTTAAAAACTATATTTATAAAGTCTGAAAAGCACAAAGTCCAATGATTGCAACTTGGTGACACAAATTGGCTGACTAAATCCAAGCTCGCCTCAATCTTTGTGTCCTTGAACTAGTTTGACGCTGATTTTCCGGTGACTCTGGGAAATGATGGGCTTAATTACCATAATAATGATGATGATTTTCATTGAGGTAAGAGGCCCAAATTGGACTATCTTTAATCAAGAGCTGAGGAAATGCCTACGAGGCACAAACTGGAGGAACTTCCGAGAATACGACTGGAAATTCCAAGTTTCCTAACCAACCACCTGATAACATCTAGCTCCTGTCCGGCAGGGTCAAGGTAATAGTAAGGGGGTGGCCACTGCCTCTCCCTCCCCTTCCTTCCTCTCCCTTCCTTCTATCCCTTCCCCATTCTTACACCAGCAAACACAAGTGCATACCCGAAAGCAGGGGCTGTTTCCTCAGGGCCAACGATCAGCCGCATTGAGGTTCTACCCACCACCCGACCTCTAGGCAACTCCAAGGCATTTTCAGGATGAAGTCAGAGCTTCTTACCAGCCTGTCCAGCTCTGGCTGAGGGACCCCGGCTAGATCATCCATGTCCCTGGAAGGGAAGGTTTTCAGATCTTTAGTCAAAGCGAGGGAGCAGGAGTTCTGCCTAACTAGTCAATTTTCCTAATGAGCTATTAGAAGCTGTTTTTGTGCTGAACACTCTGACCTCATTATAACCGTGCTTCCCAGAAGCAAAGCTCTCTCAGCCCATTGTAATGAGCAGAACGCCGGAGCGAAACACAGTTTTAATGAGTTACAGCATGGATGTAAAGCGGAACAACTTGCATCTGAGAGCACCTCAAAGTAAGACTAGGGCCAGTGGGTGCATTTGTAGCAGTGGAATGAACCATATGGAGGTGACATCTCTCATCAGCCAAACTGGAAGAAACCAAGCAAGCTTCATCTTGATTGACAGGTACCCTCTCAGAACAAGAGAACAAAAATGTATGGTGACCTTGAGAAACAGATTAAGCAGCTCCAAGTCACAGACATGGCAATGTTATGTTACTTTACATGTTTGAGTGCGAAGTTGCTTCAGTCGTTTCTGACTCTTAGCAACCCTATGGACTGTAGCCCGCCAGGCTCCTCAGTCCATGGGACTCTCCAGGCAAGAGTACTGGAGTGGGTTACCATGCCATCTTCCTAACACAAGAATCAAACCCATGTTTTGTGCTTTAAAGGTTGATTCTTTATCATTGAGCCCCTGGGGAAGCCCGTTATGTCGTTTTACAATATACAGTATTGAAACTGTGTAAGTCAGATTGGGACTCGAATCCATGCAGCTGGGACTCCAATGGGGCCAAAACCCATAGTCTTTTAACTGAGATCACACCCCTGGTTTCAGGACTTAATGAAGCTCAGGTTCTGGATGTCTCATCACAGAAATAATTCAGTGAGAGACAAAGCAATAGGTAAGAAGTGGATTTATTTAGAGAGAAACACTTTCCACAGAGTGTAGGCTGTTTCAGAAGGGAAGAGACCTTGAAATACAGCATGGTTAGTTTTTATGGGCTGGATAATTTCATCGGCTAATGAATGGGAGGATTGTTGTGTGTGTGTGTGTGTGTGTGCTCATTTGTGTCTGACTGTTTGCAACTTCATGGACTGTAGCCCATCAGGCTCCTCTGTCCATGAATTTCCCAAGCAAGAATACTGGAGTGGGTTGCCATGGCCTTCTCCAGGGGATTTTCCCGACCATGGGATCAAACCTGCATCTCTTACGTCTCTTGCATTGGCAGGCAGGTTCTTTACCACTAATGCCACTGGGGATGCCCTAATGGAAGGATTATTCCAATTATTTTAGAGGAGGGACAGGAATTGGGCCACCATCCGTCTTTTGATCTTTGATGATAGCCTCAGAACTGTCCCTGGGCCTATGGGTGGTCCTTTAGCATATGCTGATGTCTTACAATGAGCATATACTAAGGCTCAAGGGACTTTGCAGGTGGTGCTAGTGGTAAAGAACCTGCCTGGCAATGCAGGAAACATAAGAGATGCACATGGCAACCTACTCCAGTATTCTTGCCTGGATAATAGACAGAGGAGCCTGGCAGGCTACAGTCCATAGGATTGTAAAGAGTCAGACGTGACTGAAGTGACTTAGTACTCATGCACCCAAGGTCTGGTGGAAGTCAACTTGTCCACCACCTTGGTCCTATTTGGTTCTAATTAGTTTATGTTGTGTCCTCAGGCTGTGTCATTCTTTTAAAGGTTGTGCTCTCCCCTCTTCCGCCCTGTTTTAAGAGCCAAGAAAGAAGGACTTCTTTAGCAGGGCATAGCAGGTATGAATGAAGTTCAGATGGAGACAGGAGAGACCAGTGTGCTGAATCTAACTTACACCAGTCAGGGAGAGCTGATTGCTAAGTGTTTAAAATTTTGAAAAGGGGTCACTGAATTTCAGTCATTATTAACATTTAAATTATATGAACTGACAATTAAATACATTATGTGTATGAAATAAAATTCATCTTTATGGAAAGACAAGAAAAATTTAAACAAAAAAATCTCTCTGCCCTTTGGCCTTCTCTCTCCCAGTACTGTGCATTGTGTATCTGCATTATGCCTGGACTAGACCTCCTGCATTGCAGAAATACCTACTCTGCTCAATCATAAAGAGTAACAGTCTCCCAGCATCAACAAGACAGTTCTCTACAGATAATATTCCTTTTTGATAAGGGATCACATAGCGCTTAGATCTGAATTGTGTAAACTGTCAATAATACATTATTTAACGTACAGCCCATGCCTGGGTATGGTGACGCTGGTGGTAAAGAATCTGCCTGTCACTGCAGAAGAAGTAAGAGATGCGGGTTTGATCCCTGGGTTGGGAAGAGCCCCTGGAGGAGGGCATAGTTATCCACTCCAGTATTCTTGCCTGAATAATCCTATGGACAGAGGAGCCTGGTGGGGCTAAAGTCCATGGGATTGCAAAGAGTCAGACACAACTGAGCTACTGAGCACGCACACACCTCTGTCTCAAAATACTTATATAACTGTGCCTTGACTTCTAAAAGCAGAACAGTCCTTATAGCTTTCTGAGATACTCTTCTGGGGTTATAATCCTCAAATGAGTGCACGTTTTCATTTCTTTCCTAGATAAATTTTCATTCACATGTTATATATAAACAAAGATAAAACTCAAAATTCCTAATTTTACTACACTTCACACTAACTGTTCCTTTTAGTTTGTTCACATCTATTGTATTCAATGATGTCATGTTGGTAGCTTGAAATTGGGCACGGTGAGAGTATTACCAATATGAACATCAGCAAATACTGCGCATCGGGGCATGGTTTATTGTTCTGTGGATTGTCTATGTAGAAAGCTATAGAAAATTATGGAAACAATGCTAATAATGCAGATTACACCTAAAAGTGCATCCTTAGCCATTACTGTGTGAGTATGGAACAAAAATTTTAAGGAAACACTCTTCCGTTATGTGAAAACTATTCAAATCATCAGAGAAGTCAGTCATGTCATTGATGAATGAGTCAAGTTCCCACACGTGTCTTTTTGTCTCATTTTCATCTTACTCATTGACATAAACAAAAGATATCTATCAGCATTCATGATGGAGCTACATTCATTTATCAATCGAAGCCACAGGTTGGGGATAGAAATAAGAGTTCATAAAAAATAATTATAATCATTTTGTAAGAATCAGTTGGCTATATAGAAATTTCAATGAAGAGTAGTATATAAATCATTCTTATTTGTATACTATGTATTAGGCATCCCTTATGTAAACAAAATTTGTAATAAATGCATGAAGTGCACATACACACATACACTCAAATATCTTATATATACATATGTAATCATTAATTATTTTAGGCTGTGTGGTTGTCAAACATTCGCCAGGACACCATTGAAGAGATCACTCCATCTCCAAGGTCTGTAAGCATTAAGCATCTCAGCGTGGTGGAGTAGGGGAATTAGAGTTCTGGACTTCGGTTAGAATACGTGTGCTGCGTCTGTATGATGTGGACAATCATGCTCAGTGAGTTTTAGTTTTGATTTTAGTCTCTAAGTCTTGTGTTTTGCACCCCCATGGACTCTAGCCCGCCAGGCTTCTCTGTCCTTGGAATTCTCCAGGCAAGAATACTGGAGTGGGTAGCCATTCCCTCCTCCAGGGGATCTTCCTGACCTAGGGATCAAACCCACGTATCCTGCATTGCAGGCAATTTTTTTACTGCTGAGCCACCAGGGAAGCCCGAGTAAAATGGAGATATTAACACTCACCTTTAAGGACCATTGTAATTGAAAATGAGATCAGGTTTACTTTAGGATAGTGCCTGGCATTTAGCAGGCTGCTATTATGAATTTATTACTCTGATTATGAGTATGATTACTTGCAAGCAAAGGTGTTCAGGACTGATTCAGTATCAGCATGCTGAAATATCTTCAGATGCTCTGAATTATGAGGGAAAAAGAGGCATGGCATTGGGAGCCTTCAGAAGGACTGCTCTCCGGTATCACCAGTGAGCGCTTGGCACTTCAGCCAGACTTGAGGAGCAGGGAGTAGGTCAATAAACTTCCACGTGTGATATCTTACTTCATCTTCAGGACAGTTCTGTAAGGGAATATGGGACATCTTATTTTCCAATGATGGCTGACATGGTATTTCCCTTCTCATATTTTCTAGAACTTGGCCGTCCCTCCATCAGGACCTGAATACACATTCCCTGTCTTGAAGCTGGGCAGACTTATGGCTCAATTATAGCCCAGAGAAGACATCAACAGTGACAGAGCATGACTTCCAGGGTGATACACTTCTGTCTCATTGATAAAGACACTCACCTTTGGAGCCCTGAGTCACCCTAGAAGTCCAACTCTCCTGAACCCTCAATGCTGCAAGACAGCCCTGCTAGCTTGACAGTGGCCCTGAATTTCAAGTCCTCCCCATCCAGACTTCAGATCTGTAAGTACGTGAACGTTCCAGTGTTTCTAGTTTCTTAGCTGTCAGGTCTGTCCTAGATGAGACATCACAGAGGAGACCAGGTGACCTGCTTTGTCCTTGCCAAATTACTGACCTTCAAAATCTGTGAGCATTATCAAATGGTGGCTTTATATCACTGGGTGTGAGGTGGTTTGTTACACACCAATAGTTATCGGAATTGAAATTCTTCTTTTACTAAGATAATGACTTCGCACAGTCACACGGCTAGTCATTGACAAATTTGAGATTCACTCTCCAGGGCTTCCTGACTGGAGACTTCACGCTCCTTAGACTATGCTACACTTTTCTGGTCACTGGAGGGGTGAAGACTGTCGTGTTCTTAACTTGCTGGAGCTCAGAGGTACCGAGAGGGGTGGAGGAGGACAGGAGCTGGCCATTGTAGAGTGTCCCAGGGTTGGGCTCCTGTTAGAAACAGCTGGGCTGGAGTGGGACCAGAGGATCTGACCCTGTAGAGCATAGACACACTGGGTTCAGACTCTGTATACAGCTCTCTCTTTCCTTGGGGAAAAAAAAAAAAAATCCCAGCCCTGATGTTTTGGTGTTTGCAGCTGCTTCTGTTGTGAAACGCAACACATGTCCACCTGGGTGCTGATTTGATGAGCCTCTGGGAGAACACCTTCTGGGGTTGTAATTCCTCGAGTTCTGGTTAGAAGACAACACAAGGACTTGCAGCATTTCAGCCCCACTCCCCTACATCAGGAGACAGTGGAGAATTTGGTCTCTTTCAGAGGCTTCTGGGGCTCAGGGGCAGCGCAGTGGGCCTCCAATCCTGTATGCAGCTGCTGGAAACCGGTCTCGAGCTGGCTCTAGCGGGTACCCTCTCTTGCTTAGCCTACACTGTGAAGTCATCTCTGACTCCTCTAGGCAAATCTGGCTGATTCTTCCTGTATCTTTCTCCAGAACCATGTACAGAATTCATTCCTTTGTGTTGTTTACTTACCCGTCTGAGTCCCTATCAGACTCAGTTCCTCAGGGGAAGAGAATGGATTTTCTTCATCCTCAACACCTACAGCATCTGACACAGAGGAGGAACTTGGAGAGTTTATTAATACACCTTTAATTTTAATTGAACACCTACTTTCAAGTCGTTTATATGAATTGACTCAGTCCTCAGTAACAGCCCCGTGAAACAGGCACGATTATATCCTGTGATGGTTCATTTTCTGTGTCACATTTATTGGCCATCAGTGCCCAGAGATTTAGTTAAACATTATTCTGATGTGTCTGTGAGGGTGTCTTGGATGAGGTTCCATTTAAATTGGTGAACTTTGAGTAAAGAAGATTACCCTTTATAAAGTGAAGGAGCTGAATGAATACAATCAGTTGAAGGTCTGAGTAGAACAAAAGACTTACATCTCTCACACAAGAGGGAATTCTGCCAGCAGAGGGCTTTTGGACATAAAAGCCCATTGCAACATTGTCTTTTCCTGGGTCTCAAAGCTGTGGGGCCACCCTGCACATCTTGTTCTTGCTGGGTTCCATAATCACATGAGCAAATCCCTTCAAGTCCATTCTTTCTCTCTGTACATACAAACATCATATTGGTTCTCTTTCCCTGGAGAACTCTGACTAATGCATATCCCCAGTAACAGGTGGGGAAATTTAGGCCCAGAAAGAATGTTATTTGTTCAGGTTTATGCAGTAATACTCTTCCCAGGTGGCTCAGACGGTAAAGCATCTGTCTACAATGTGAGAGACCTGGGTTCGATCCCTGGGTTGGGAAGATTCCCTGGAGAAGGAAATGGCAACCCACTCCAGTACTCTTTCCTTGAAAATCCCATGGACAGAGGAGCTTGGTGCAGGCCACTATCCATGGGGTCATAAAGAGTCGGGCATGACTGAGCGACTTCACTCACTTTATGCAATAATAGGGCTTCCCTGATGGCTTAGACAGTAAAGAATCTGCCTGCAATGCAGGAGACCCAGGTTTGATCCTTGGGTTGAGAAGATCCCTTGGAGAAGGAAATGGCAACCTACTCCAGTATTCTTTCCTGAAAAATCCCATGGACAGAGGAGCCTTGCAAAGAGTCAGACAGGACTGAGGACACATACAATTCCTGCTTTTAGCACTGGACATTCCAGGTTCCGAGAACCCACTCAATCTAGAGCAAACTGGTGCAGTTAGTCTTCCTGGATGAAAATACAGCTCTGAGGTAGAATTGTTGGGTAAAATTTTTCATGGGACCTACTTATACTAAATGTGCATGTATGTACAAAATTTTATTTATTTTTCTGAAATTCAAATGTAGTTGTGCCCTATGTTGGCTCAGATGGTAAAGAATCCACCTGCAATACAAGACACCCGGGTTCAATCCCCGGGTTAGGAAGATCCCCTAGAGAAGTAAATGGCAATCCACTCCAGTATTCTTGCTGAGGAAATCCCGTGGACAGAGGAGCCTGGGGGGCTACAGTCCATGGGGTTGCAAAGAGTCGGAGACGACCGAGCGACTAACACTTTCACTTTTACACTTAACATTTTGTTTATTTAATTTTGGCTGTGCTGGGCCTTTGTGTGTGGGGGCTTGTGTCCTATGATTGTATTTCTGTATCTGGCAACCTTACTCTGAGATGTTTGCTGTGTTGTTACCAATGAAGAAACAAGCTGTTTATTATTTGGAGAAGTCCTCACATGGGGCAGGCTGGGAAATTCTCTTTGTCTCCTTGCTGAGAAAGGATGGGGTTTAAGGGAAGCCAAACATGACTGGCTGGGTAATGGGCATCTTTAATGCAGACTTGACTGGAGCACGCATAGTTAGGGGTTGGTCTAATTGCTAAGTGCATGGACTCCCAGAACCAGCAGGCCAGCTTCCAACATGGGGTCTGCTATTTACTGCCTCTGCTGCCCTGGACAAGCTATTTCATCCTGTGATGCCTCTGTTTCCTCATTGGACAGGTGGGGTCATGGCAGTACCTACCTCCTAGGATTATTGTGATGATGCAACAGTTTGATATGAGTAAGTTTTTTCTTAATTGGAATATAATTGTTTTACAATGATGTGTTAATTTCTGCTGTACAACAAAGTGAATCAGCTCTATGTGCACACATATCCCTCCCTCCACACCACAGCTGTGTGGAGAACTCTCTCCCACCACAACCTGCCATCTTACTTCGTCCTCCCATCCCACTCCATCCCCCCATCCCACTCCTCTAGGTCATCACAGAGCCCTGAGCTGAGCTTCCTGTGCTGTTCAGCAGCTTCCCACTAGCTGTCTATTTTACACATGGCAGGGCACTTAGGTCACTCTCAATTTCCTGATTCATCTCACCCCTCTATCCCCACACTTCCTGAGTGTGCACATCTGTTCTCTAAGTCTGCAAGTAGCTTCATCTCTACCATTTCTCTCGATTGCTCTGAACAGAGCCTAGCCTGCAGTAGGGCTAGTTTTTGCCTTGCTGGCATTCTTCCTCCTTTGGCTTATGCCAAAGTACTGGAGTTTCAGCTCTAGCATCATTCCTTTCAAAGAAATCCCGGGGCTGATCTCCTTTAGAATGGACTGCTTGGATCTCCTTGCAGTCCAAGGGATTCTCAAGAGTCTTCCCCAACACCACAGTTCAAAAGCATCAATTCTTCGGCACCCAGCCTTCTTCACAGTCCAACTCTCACATCCATACATGACCACAGGAAAAACCATAGCCTTGACTAGACGGACCTTTGTTGGCAAAGTAATGTCTCTGCTTTTGAATATGCTATCTAGGTTGGTCATAACTTTTCTTCCAAGGAGTAAGCGTCTTTTAATTTCATGGCTGCAGTCACCATCTGCAGTGATTTTGGAGTAAGTCTCGTATCATGCCTGCTATAAACAAAACACCGTTTTAAGTGCTTTACAAATACTAATGTATTTCATTTTCACAGAAGGTTTTTTTAACATAGTCACTATCACTATTTTGCAAAAGAGAAAGCTGAGGCACAGAAAAGTGACATGACATGCCTCTATTTTGTTGGTGGAGAGCTAGGAAACACACCCATGCATCTGGGGTGGCCATAGCCTCTATTTTAGGCTGTCTCTCAGACCAACTCAATGGATATTAGTTTGAGCAAACTCCGGGAGCTGGTGAAGGACAGGGAAGCCTGGCATGCTGCAGTCCCTGGGGTTGCAAAGAGTCGGACACGGCTGAGCCATTGAACAACAACTCACTAATTGATGCTATGTAGAAAACGAAAAGATTTCAAAACGACAGAGGCTTGAGCCCCACTGCAGACTGTGGTTCTCTGCGTTTGGATGGGATGTGTCTGTGTAGGTCTGCCAGCTTTAGAAAGCTGCTCAGATGACTGAGACTGTGAGCCTGAGAAGTTGAAGTATAGCCTTTGATCCTGGCCCCCAGCCTCTCAGCAGGTATGCCTTCTCCCTGAGGAGGGCCTCTGCAGAGTTCAGGGGCACGAGCAAGGGCTGGTCAGGACAAAGCTCCTTTCCACTCTAAGTACTGGGTTTGCAGGGGGAGAGGCCACCTGAAGCCAGAGGTTAAATGCTGCATCTAAGTTCAGATACATTGGACTTCGCTGGTGGCTCAGATGATAAAGAATCTGTTCACAATGTAGGAGACCTGGGTTCGATCTCTGGGTCACGAACATCGCTTGGAGAAGGGAATGGCTACCCACTCCAGTATTCTTGCCTGGAGACTCCCATGGACAGAGGCAACTGGCAGGCTATAGTCCATGGGGTTGCAAAGTGGAAAAGAGGTCGGACAGGACTGAGTGACTAACACTTTCAAGATCAGATAGGATCTTTAGCAATGGTTAGCATTTCTGCAGCTCCACTTGTTTTATTTTGTTGCACTCCTTGCCTGTCTGCCTGTTTCCAGTTACTGAGGGAAGCTCAGACCAGGCTTGGGAAAATCAGCCCAGGAACTTGTGTTTGCTCACAGGATGCTGCTTCCATGTGGTTTCCATTGGTTTGTTGATTTGTTCTTAGAGAGGAAAGGGACGCTAGATAAGAAACTTGTCCTGCCCCTTACACTGGAAGGTGCTTGCATGTCCTTTCATATGAACTCAGTTTCCAGTTCTGGAAATAATGTGTGTGTGTGTGTACTCAGTCACGTCTGACTCTTTGTGACCCCATGGACTATAGCCTGTCAGGCTCCTCTGTCCACGGGATTATCCCAGCAAGAATATTGAGTGGGTTGCCATGCCCTCCTCCGGGGATCTTCCCTCTTCCCAACCCAGGGATCAAGCCTGAATATCCTGTGTTGCAGGCAGATTCCTTAATTCTGAGCCACTGGGAAAGCTCAACAGTAGTCCCACTCCAGTATTCTCGCCTGGGAAATTCTATGGACAAAGGAGCCTGGCGGACTATAATCCGTGGGGTCACGAAAGACTCAGACACAATTTAGCAACTAAACAACAACAGCAACAAATACAGAGATAAGCCAGTCCTGCCTTTCCTCCCAGCTTCCCCAACCACTGTGGCTTCTCTCCTCCAAGCTGCTCTTACAAAAGAGGGAATCACGGTACCGAGAGGGGAGCTGACTTTCCCAGCTCTTGGACGATGGGTTAAAATCAGGGTACAGAAAGAGGAAATAATTTTTAATACAGGATAATCCAAAAGTTGATCTTTGCATGAGTCTCGGTGGAGATCAAGGCTCTCCTCTGTTTTCAGTTAGTTTAAACATACTGTCTAGATTTCCCCATGACCTTGACAAAGTACAGCTTTGCCCTCAAGGATATGGTAGAATCATCTTGGCCACTGGGGCTAACATAGCAAAAATAACTCAGCAGGGTCATTGGGCTTTGTTTTGTGTTTGCTTTTGTTTTGATTTAAAATACCACAATTTCACTCTTCAGGAAGCAGTTCAGACAGACTTGAAATAGTAATGGAATTGTCTCCTATTCATGTGATGGAGAAAATTTCATTCTCCTTTCATTCATCACTGGTTTGTTGAGTGAGAAGTTCTCTGTGGAGGGAGAAAGGAAAAGACACACAAGCCAAGGCCTTACTTCCGGAACTTACAGAATAGTGAAGGAGGGAAACACCTTTAGGGCAATATACAGAAAAATCCTACACAGGGGGCCAGAGGATGGGGACTTGAATAGACATATATTATACATAGGTGGAACCCTGCAACTCAGGTTGAAATTGTGCAGCTCAGATTGACACAAACTCACCCTGGAACTCAAACCCAGCCCAAACCCAGATCGGAACTGGAACCCATGGTCTTTTAACTGAGATCCCATACCTGATCTCAGGACTTAATGAAGCTCAGGTTCTTGATGTCTCACTGCAGAAAGAATTCAGTGAGAGACAAAGTGATCAGCAAGAAGTGGGTTTATTATAAGAGAGAAACACACTCCACAGACAGAGGGTGGGCCATCTCAGAAGATGAAGGTGGCCTGGAAATATGGTGTGGTGAGTTTTTATGGTTGGGTAATTTCATAGGCTAATGAGTGGGAGGATTATTCCAACTATTTGGGGAAGGGGTGGAGATTTCCTGGAACTGGGCCACCATCCACTTTTTGGTCTTTGATGGTTAGCCTCAGAACTCTGATGGCCCTGGTGTGTGTGTGTGTGTGTGATTGTGCTGATGGGTGTGCCATTTAGCTTTTGCTAATGTATTACAATGAGCATATAATGAGACTCAAGGTCCATTGGAAGTCAAATCTTCCACCATCTTAGACCTATGTGTTTCTAACCAGTTTTTATCATATTCTATGGCTTTATCATTCTTTTAAAGGCTGTCCCCCAAAACCCTATGGTATTAATATAACAGATGAGGCTACTGAGGCTTAGAGAGAATAAGTAAATTTCTCAAAATCTCAGAGACAGTGATAGAGCCAGGTTCTAATACTCTGTTTGCTTAGGTTCAATGTTTGTGCTATCTCTGCTCTTCCATGAGTTACCAGGCATGAAGGTTCAAGTTAGTAGGTAGATATTAACAGACAGACACATGCATGCATGCATGGTAAGAAGAGGGTGGTTTAACTAGGAAAGGAATCCTAGAAGAGTCTGTGTTTATATTACAGTGGTCCCCATCCATTTTGGCACCAGGGTCCAATTTCACGGAAGAAATTTTTCTGTGGACTGGAGAGGAGTGTGGTCCACCCTGGCAGGCACATCACATCTATTGTGCACTTTATTTCTATGATTACATCAACTCCACCTCAGATCCGCAGGCATTAGATCCTGCAGGCTGGAGACCACTGGTTTATAAGATCAGCATAGAGATGAGCATTCCAGGTGGAAAAAAGACACAACAGAGCAGTGAAAATTGGAAGGTCCATGCAAGTCTGTAGAACCATATGTAGTTATGATTGCCAGGAATGCACGGGTTGTGTAGGAAAGTAACGGGAAATGGGAGTAAAAGAAAATTTGTGGGCAAGTTAAAAGACAAAGTAGACTGTTAAGCCTAGAATCCTAGACTGTGTGATATGGCTATTGGGTGCTGATATATGGCCATCTGTCACAATTTCACGCAAGGCTACAGTTCTCTCAACCAAGGCCCAATCAAACTCAATGTGACGTTGTCCCCTGGACCCCAAAGAATTGCTTCAGATTGCAGACATTGTCCCAATTTTTATGGACTGATGTCAGCAGCTGCACAAGCCACTGTCAGTCCATTTCAGTCATAATACGCATTAGCACTGGGAAGAAAACCCAAACAGTCTTTAAACAGCCCCTCAGCCCCCTTTGTCAGAGTAATCTGATCCAGAGATAGCCCCCATATATGGAGCATCCCTGAGAGCATGGCAAGGAACCACAGCACTCCCAGCAGAGGGTCTTCATATCCAACCTCTTCTGACACTCACCTTACTCCCTACCTCCTCCATCCACATGCCATCTTGTAACCTCCTGGAAATTCCTCTCCAACTGATTCCTTCCCCAGACTCTCTGCTTCAAGACAGCACCAGTTGTGTTTCAAGCTCCCTTCACTTCCCTGGCCACCTTGGGAAGGGCACTCACCCTGATGTTGATTCATTAATCCTCATGCCGTGTATTTGCTTAGTTTGCTTAAAGTCATGCAGTTTGTTCAGTGTCATTATCCGCAGTGCATTCTTCAGAAAGCTGAGGAATTAAATTAAACATGGCATGGTGTGTTCACTATACTGACGACAGTGTCCACCCTTTATATTTCATTTTGGCAAAATATGATTGAGTGAAACATAGAGGTAAGTCTTTCATGGGAATAGGAAGAGAAGACATCAATGAAGGCAGTAGCATTAAGAGTAAAGGGTGGAAAGGAACAGAAGCATGCTGTATGTGCATATATTGACTGATACCAGGTAGATACTTATGAACAGCCCCAAATAGCTTTAGTTTTTTTAAAGTATAAAGACTTTGGGTATTTTATTATTATTGCTTTTAATTGAGGTATAGTTAATTTATAATGTGTTAATTTCAAGTGTACAGCAAAGTGATTCAGTTTATATATATATATATATATCTTTATATATATACACACACTTTTTTTCAGATTCCTTTCCAGGATACATTATTACATGATACTGAGGGACTTCCCTAGTGGTCAAGTGGTCAAGATTTCACCTTCTATCGTAGGCAGTGCAGGTTTGATCTTGGTCAGGGAGCTAAGATACCACATGCCTCCTGGGCAAAACACCAAACATAAAGCAGAAGAAATATTGTAGAAGATATTGAGTATAGATCCCTGTGCTATACAGTGGGTCTTTGTTGTTTATTTTATATATAGTAATATGTGTATGTTAATCCTATGCTTCAAGTTTATCCCTCTCATCTCCTTTGGTAACTATAAGTTTGTTTTCTACGTCTGTGAGTTTACTTCTGTTTTGTGAATAAGTTCATTTGTATCATTTATTTTATTTTTTAGATTCCACATATAAGTGATACCACATGGTAGTCATCTTTCTCTATCTGATTTACTTCACTTAGTATGGTCATCTCTAGGTCCATCCATGCACCTTGGATCTTTTTAATGCTAGCTGACAGGTTGATTTCTTTCTGTTCGAACACTGCCTGTACACTGTTGGACACCTATTTTAAGTTTTTATATCCAAAAAGTGGGACTTCCCTGGTGGCTCAGATGGTAAAGAACCTGCCTGCAATGCAGGCAACCCAGGTTCAATCCCTGGGTGGGGAAGATCCCCTGGAGAAGGAAATGGCTCCAGTATTCTTTACCTGGTGAATTTCATGGACAGAAGAGCCTGGTGGGCTACAGTCCATGGCACTGCAAAATGTCACACATGACTGAGTGACTAGCACATCAAAAAAAAAAAAAAATTCCACTGTGAATCAAATGCACTGTGGAAACAGCAGCATATAAAAAGACATTGGACCTGAAATGAAGGAGGATCCGTTGTACTCAGATGGCCAAAGGATAACTGAGATACTACACAATACACAAAATGAAGACACAGCAAAGGACAATGAACCATACCTGCATGGAAAGGGGTTAGGACAAATTTTAAGATGGACCACATATAAATGGTGACATTTGAGTTGAACCCTAAAGGTATAGGATTTCATGGGGAACAGTAGTGAATGGTGGAAAGGGAAAAGGGAATGGATGACATTCAAGGCAGAAGGAATAGCCTGCACGAAGGCATAGACAACAGGAAGAGCAAAGCCACAGTGAGAAGGTTAATGTGGCTGACTCTGCATAAGAAGGAAAGGAGTAGAAGGCAGTGCTCTTTTCCCCTGGTCTCTTTTCCAACTTATTGGCTGTGCTTCTCTGTCTCTGCAAGCTCACCCTCCTCTGCCTGGTCGTTAGAGATTAAATGTCCTCAAGACTTGATTTTGAAATAAATAAATGAATATCTTAGAGACTAGGCATTAAATAAGAGTGCAGACCAGAAGAATCTGATTTTGAGCCTGATTTTCTTCTATTCCATGTCCTCTTCCTGGGCAACCTTATTCACCCTTGCTTTCAATCTCACCTATATGAGAATATCAGTTCAGTTCAATCGCTCAGTTGTGTCTGATCTTTGCGACCCCATGGAGTGCAGCACGCCAGACTTCCCTGTCTATCACCAACTCCCGGAGCTTGCTCAAATTCATCTCTATCGAGTCGGTGAAGCCATCCAACCATCTCATCCTCTGTTGTCCCCTTCTCCTGCCTTCAATCTTTCCCCAGAATCAGGGTCTTTTCAAATGAGTCAGTTCTTTGCATCAGGTGGCCAAGGTATTGGAGTTTCAGCTTCAGCATCCGTCCTTCCAATGAATATTCAGGACTGATTTCGTTTGGGATGGACTGGTTGGATCTCCCTACAGTCCAAGAGACTCTCAAGAGTCTTCTCCAGCACCACAGTTCAAAAGTGTCAGTTTTTGGGCTCTCAGCTTTCTTTACAGTCCAACTCTCACACTCATACATGAATACTGGAAAAACCATAGCTTTGACTAGATGGACCTTTGTTTGGAAAGTAATATCTCTGCTTTTTAACATGCTGTCTAAATTGGTCATAGCTTTTTTTCCAAGGAGCAAGCATCTTTTAATTTCATGGCTGCAGTCACCATCTGCAGTGATTTTGGAGCCCAAAACAATAAAGTCTCTCACTGTTTCCATTGTTTCCCCATCTATTTGCCATGAAGTGATGGGACTGTATGCTATTATGATCTTAGTTTTCTGAATGCTGAGGTTTAAGCCAGCTTTTTCACTCTCCTCTTTCACTTTCATCAAGAGGCTTCTTAGCTCCTCTTTGCTTTCTGTCATAAGGGTGGTGTCATTTGCATATCTGAGGTTATTGATATTTCTCCCAGCAATCTTGATTCCAGCTTGTGTTTCATTCAGCTGGGCATTTCACATGAGGTATTCTGCATATAAGTTAAGTAAGCAGAGTGACAATATACAGCTTAGATGTACTCCTTTTCCAATTTGGAACCAGACTGTTGTTCCATGTCCAGTTCTAGCTGTTGCTTCCTGACCTGCATACAGATTTCTCAGGAGGCAGGTCAGGTGGTCTGGTATTCCCATCTCTTTCAGAATTTTCCACAGTTTTTTTGTGATCCACACAGTTGAAGCCTTTGCTGTAGTTAATAAAGCAGAAATAGATGTTTTTCTGGAACTCTCTTGCTTTTTCTATGATCCAACGTATGTTGGCATTTTGATCTCTGCTTCCTCTGCCTTTTCTAAATCCAGTTTGAACATCTGGAAGTTCACAGTTCACATACTGTTAAAGCCTGACTTGGAAGATTTTGAGCATTACTTTGCTAGCATGTGAGATAAATGCAATTATGTGGTAGTTTGAACATTCTTTGGCATTGCCTTTCTTTGGCATTCTAAAGTAAACTGACCATTTCCCATCCTGTGGCCATTGCTGAGTTTTCCAAAGTGGCTGGCATATTGAGTGTAGCACTTTCACAGCATCATCTTTTAGGATTTGAAATAGCTCAACTAGAATTCCATCACCTCCACTAGCTTTGTTCATAGTGATGGTTCTTAAGGCCCACTTGACTTCATATTCCAGGATGTCTGGCTCTAGGTGAGTGATCACACTATCGTGATTATCTGGGTCATGAAGATCTTTTTTGTGTGTAGTTCTTCTGTGTATTCTTGCCACCTCTTCTTAATATCTTTTTCATCTCTTAGGTCCGTACCATTTCTGTCCTTTATTGTGTCCATCTTTTCATGGAATGTTCCCTTGGTATCTCTAATTTTATTGGAAAGATCTCTAGTCTTTCCCATTCTATTGCTTTCCTCTATTTCTTTGCACTGATCACTGAGGAAGGCTTTCTTATCTCTCCTTGCTATTCTTTTGAACTCTGCATTCAAATGTGTACATCTTTCCTTTTCTCCTTTGCCTTTAGCTTCTCTTCTTTTCTCAGTTATTTGTAAAGCCTCCTCAGACAACCATTCTGACTTTTAGCATTTCTTTTTCTTGGGGATGGTCTTGATCACTGCCTCTGGTACAATGTCACAAACCTCCGTCAATAGTGCTTCAGGCACTCTATCAGATGGAGATCAGTGGACAAATAACTCCAGAAAGAATGAGGAGACTGAGCCAAAGTAAAAACACCCAGTTGTGAATGTGACTGGTGATAGAAGTAAAGTCCGATGCTGTAAGGAGCAATACTGCATAGGATGCTGGAATGTCAGGTCCATGAATCAAGGTAAATTGGAAGTGGTCAAACAGGAGATGGCAAGAGTGAATGAACATCAACATTTTAGGTGTCAGTGCACTAAAATGGACTGGAATGGGTGAATTTAACTCAGGTGACAATTATATCTACCACTGTGGGCAAGAATCCCTTAGAAGAAATGGAGTAGCAATCATAGTCAACAAAAGAGTCTGAAATACATTACTTGGATGCAATCTCAAAAAATGACAAAATGATCTCTGTTCATTTCCAGGGCAAACCATTCAATATCACAGTAATCCAAGTCTATGCCTTGACCAGTAATGCTGAAGAAGCTGAAGTTGAATGGTTCTATGAAAACCTACAAGACCTTCTAGAACTAACACACAAAAAAGACGTCCTTTTCATCATAGGGGACTGGAATGTGAAAGTAGGAAGTCAAGAGGTACCTGGAATAACAGGCAAATTTGACCATGGAATACAAAACAAAACTAACAGAGTTTTGCCAAGAGAACAAACTGGTCATTGCAAGCACCCTCTTCCAACAACACAAGAGAAGACTCTACACATGGACATCACCAGATGGTCAATACCGAAATCACGTTGATTTTATTCTTTGCAGCCAAAGATGGAGAAGCTCTATATAGTCAGCAAAAACAAGACTGGGAGCTGATTGTGGCTTAGATCAATGCCAAATTCAGACTTAAATTGAAGAAAGTAGGCAAAACCACTAGACCATTCAGGTATGACCTAAATCAAATCCCTTACTATCATTATACAGTAGAAGTGACATATAGCTTCAAGGGATTAGATATGATAGCCATAGTGCCTGAAGAACTATGGATGGAGGTTTGTGACATTGTACTGGAGGCAGTGATCAAGACCATCCCCAAGAAAAACCAAATGACAGTATCATATGAGTCATATCTCTAGTTCAGAGGCTGACCTCTAGTTCAAATTCCCAGTCTGCATATGCTACTTGGAAGTCTCAGAGGCATCAAATTGGTTAAATGCTGATCCTCTGGTCTTTAGTCTTAACCTTTACTATTAACCTGGTTCCTCTTTCAGTGATCAGCACCATCATCTATCTAGTTTCACGAGTGGGATAGTGTCTTGAACACAGGCATTATCCCGAATACCTCTCCCCAACTTTCTCACCCAATTCACCTCTAGTAATGTTGATATTACTTCTTTAGTATTTCTCAAATCCGCCCACTACTATCCATTTTTATCAAGTCCATAGCAGTTGAAGTTACAATTTTATACCGTGACCATTGCACAGTATATCCTAGCAAGTTCTCCTGTTTCTACTCTTAATCTCACTTTAAACTCTCCAGTTCAAAGTAAGGGAATCCTTAAAAAATAGGAATTTGAGCAGTATGGTAAATTGTAGATCATAGAAATTTTTCCTAGTATAGAACTATGTTCATTGGATAAATACTGCATGGCTGACTGGAGGAAAAAAAATAAGGGAATTTCTTAAAAATTAGGCATTAAATAAGAGTGCAGATCAGCAGAATATAGCACTTGCCATGATGGTTTATAATATGGGTTTCAATGGACCGTTTATACCGGAAAAATAAATGAAAGGTTGAGCTAACAGAGGACAGGAATAAAAACAGACACTGAGAATTAATCTAAGACTTAGAAATAATGACATCCTCATAAAGAAAAATAGGAAAAAAAGACATTTTCTTTTCTGTTGAAGGATGTATGCAAGTCTTTTTTTTTTTTTTTTCTAATTACTACTCATAGAATGGGAAAAATATCCTTCAAGAATTACTATTTACAAGTTTTTATTCTAGGCTTGTGACCTGGAGAAACAAAACCTAAGCTCAAATATACATGTTTAAAGAAGTCAAGGTTGGTTGTTCCCCATGTGACTTACCAAAACAAACCAAATTCTGTCTGGAAGAACACAAACCCAGGCTTCAGAGAATTCCTACAGATAAAAAGAACGTCGCTAAAGAATGAAAATAAAACCCATGAGGAGGCAAAGGCAAAATGTGTAAAAATTAAGCAACAAAACAAAATAAAAGCAAATTCATAAACAGATCTGTAAATTAGAATCTGGATACAGAAGAGCAAGTGTGTTTATAAAATGCTAAGAAGTTTAGATAGAAAGGAAGATGAAGGAAGAGTCTACCAAGATTGATGTGGTACATAGGAAAGAAACAAACATTCTAGAAATGAAAACACTAATAATATAAGATAAATTATATCATAGTTTAGACATGGATAGAGATATAATGGAGGACGATGGAGAATTAATGAACTGCAATAAAAAATTCTTGAGAATATAGACAAAACAGTAGAGGAGATAGAAAATAACACAGAATTCAAGACATAAAGGAAAAAACAGTGAGAAGATAGAATACTTAGCTAATTGGAATCCCACAGAAAGAAAATCGATTGGAGAAAGCTAATATTTCAGTTGGCAATGGCTAAACTCCTTAATTGATATGATATATATATTCAATGTTAAGTATAGTATGGCCACTTAATCACGTCTAAAGTAAATAAAATGAAATTTATTCTCAAATGCATTTTTTTTCAACAAAACACAATAAAGAAATTAACAAATGTGGAGAATTTCTGAAAAAGCCGTCAAAGAAAAAATGCAGTTGAATTTTTTGAGTTTATCTTATATTCTGAGACTTCACTGAAATCATTATTATTTCAAACAGCTTTGTATATGTGTGTGTGTGTGTGTGTGTGTGTGTGTGTGTGTGTAGATTCCTTGGGATTTCCTACACATAAAATTCTGTCACCTGAAAATTGGAATCATTTTATTTCTTTCTTTTTGATCTATATGACTTTTATTTCCTTTTCTTTAATTTTTGCATCAGCTTGAACATCTAGTCTTGTTTTGGATAGGAGTGAAGAAAGCAGACATCCTTACCGTGTTCATGATCTTAGGGCAAAAACATTCAGTTTTTCACCATTAAGAAGAATGTTAATTGTAAGCTTTTTTTGTAGGTGCTCTTTATGAAGTTGAAGATATTCTCTTATATTTTTAATTTTTCTGAGTGTTAATCATTAACAGGTGTCAATTTTTTTTGTTAAGACTTTTTTTTCCTGCATTGACTGATATGAATATGTGATTTTTCATCTTTGGTCAATTAGGCTGGACTCCAGTGATTTATTTTGAAATTCTAAGCCATCCTTATATCCCTGGAAAAAATTCCACTTGGCCATGGTGTAAGATCCTTTTTACATATTTCTAAATATTATTCACTGGAATTTTATTAAGAATATTTATGTCTATATTCATAGAGTTACTGCCTTGTAGTTTGCTTTTTTGGTACAGTCTGTGTTTGGTTTGGTTATCAAGTTAGTATGAGTTTCATGAAAAGTATTGGAAAGTGCTCCCTCTCCTATTTTCTGGAAGAGATGTGTAGAATTCGTATTGTATATATATATAAAGAATTTATAAGAATTATTATGAAACCACCTTGACCTGGAGATTTCTTTTGGAAAGTTTTGAAATGATGAGTTTTATATCTCAACAGTATTAGAGCTTTTAAAACTACATATTTTATATTGCACAAGTTAGTTTAATCACCTTCAAGTTTACAGTTCAGTGGTTTTATACAAGATGGTGCAGTCATCATCATCATTAATTCCAGAACACTTTCACTACCTTTAAAAACAAATCTTTTACCCATTAGGAGACACTATTTAATCCTCCCTATCCTTTTCCTTGGCAGTTAATAATATACTTTCCATCTCTGTGGTGGGTTTATCTATTTTGGGTTATTTTAAATAAATAAAATAGCACAAACTTTTGGGGAACTTTTCTTTCTGGCTTCTTTCACTTGGCATAGTGGTTTTGAGGTTCACTCCATATTATAGCATGTATCAATACTTCATTTCTTTTTTATGGTTGAATAATATTTCATTATGTGGAATACATATTTTTTTTTTCCATTCATCAGTTGATGGATATGAGCTCTTTTCATGTTTTGGCTGTTAAAAATAATGGTGTTAGAATATTAATTTACAAGTTTTTACAAGTTTTATCATTTATAAGTTTATCATAAATATATGTCTTTGATTCTCTTGGATAGACACCTAGGAGTAGAATTTCTGTCATGCAGTAGCTATACATATAGTTCTTTGAGGAAATGTCAAAATGTTTTATGATGTGACTACATCATGTTACATTTTTATCAGCAATGTATAAGAGTTCCAATTTCTTCATGTATTTGTCAACATATGCCGTTGTCTGTATTTCTGATTAAAGTATTCCAGTGGGTATGAAGTAGGATCTCATTGTGATTTTGATTGTCATTTCCCTAGTGACTAATGATGTTGAATGTATTTGCTTGTACAATCCCACGGACTTAGGAGCCTGGCAGTCTACATTACACTGGGCTGCAAAGAGTTGGACACAACTGAAGCGACTTAGCATGCATGCACACATGGGCTATATGTATATGCTATATGTATATCTTCTTTGGAGAATTGTCAATTCAAATTAATGGCCTGTTTGTTAATCTGGCAACTTTTCTCCTTATTGCTGAGTTAAAAGAATTATTTATGTATTCTAGATATTAGAACTTTGCTAAATACATGATTTATAAATAATTCCTTCATTTTAGGGGGTTGGTTTTTTACTTTTTTCATATAGTTGATTGAAGCACAAACATAAATTTTAATTAGGTACAATTTATCTATTTTTTTCTTTGCTTGTTCTTCAGGTACCATATCTAAGAAAAAAATTACCTTTTCCATTACCTTTTCCAAGGTAAAGAAAGAAAAGACTTACCCTATGTCTTCTTGTAAGGTGTTTACAGTTTTAGCTCTTAAACATTTGGATCTTGGACCCATTTTGAGTTTGTTAGTGTACATGGCTTGTGGTATTAGTCTAACTTAATTGTTTCCATCTAATGTCTAATTGTCTTATCACCATTTGTTGAAAAGACTATTATTTGCACATTTAATTGTCTCACACCTTTGTCAAAAATCAGTTGCTAAAGATATATGACTTTATTTCTGAACTCTTCATTCCAATTCATGTATATGTATTAGCACCACATAGCAGTCTTAGCACTAAAACTTTATAGTAAGTTTAGAAATCAGTAAGTGTGAGCCCTCCAAATATGTTCTTTTTCAAAATTATTTGGATATTATGGATCCTTTTCAATTCCATACATATTTTAGGATCAGATCATCAATTTCTACAAGTATACATCTATAATTTTGATAGAGATTGCATTAAAACTGTAGATCACTCTAGCTCCGAGTGATCAGACAAGAGTCTTAACTTCCAATTCTTAACAATATTTAGTATTCTAATATGTGAATACAAGATATCTTTCCACTTATTTAGATGTTCTTTGATTTCTTTCTATGACGCTTTTGTCCCTTTCTGTAGGAAGTCTTGTATTTCTTGACTGCTGTGGATTTTATTCTTTTTGTTGCTATTGTAAATATAATTGTTTTCTTGATTACATCCTTGAATTGTCTATTTCATGTTTGTATAAATGCAATTGATTTTTGCATATTAACTTGTATAATACTTTCCCTAAATGCATTATTAACTCTAACATTTACTTTTTAGATTACTTTTTATTTTCTGTATACAACATCAAATCATCTTAAAATAAAAATAGTTTTTCTTCTTTTTGGGTAACTTCTTTTTTTAAATTTTATTTTTCTATTTATTTTGGCTAGAACCTCCAGTACATTGTGGAATTGTGGTAAGGACAGCTTTGTTTTCTTGAGCCTAATCAAAGGGTTAAAGCTTTCAGTCTTTCAGCATTATTAAGTGATCTGTACATTTTATATTAAAAAACCATTCTCAAGTGAAGGAAGTTCTCTTCCTCTTCCAATTTGTTGACTATTTGATTGCTTGTTATGTAAAACTAAACTTCCATTTCTAACATACGTCCCACTTGGTCACAGTATGTATTTCCTTTTATGTCTTTCTAGATAAATAGTATTTATATCTAGTATTTATAAAATATCTAGTATTTTTGTATGTATATTCATGAGGGATATTAGTTTCCAAGTTTCTTTTCTTATGGTATGTTTGTCTGGTTTCAGTACTAGACAAAAAGAGAACATTGGGTAGTATTCGCTCTCTTAGGTTTTTGAAGAGTATGTAAATGGTATTCATTTTTCCTTAAATGTAGAATTTATCAATGAAGCTGTGTTTCTAGGTTTTTATTCATGGGGAGTTTTTTGATTACTAATTCTACTAACTCAAGCTCATTAGTTTCCTTTTATTTTTTCAGATTTTCCATGTCTTTTTGAATCACTTTCCATAGTCTTGTTTTTCTAGGAATCTGATCTGTCCATTTTATTTAATTATCTAATGTGCATATAGTTATTCAAAGTGTTCTTTTTTAATCTTTTTCATTTTTGTAAGGACAGTAGTAATACCGTTTATTTCAGTCTTAACTTTAGGAACTCGTGTTTTTTGTTTGTTTTTCGTGCTCAGTCTACCTAAAGTTTTGCCAATTTTTTTTATCTCTTCAGAGAAACAATTTTGGCTTTTTTTTAATAAGTGTTTTTCAAATCTTTTAATGTTTCATTGCTCTTTTCATTAGTTGTTTTGTACATGATAAAAAGAAAGATATTGACATTTCTAACCATTATTGTTTAGCTGTTTAATTTCTCCCTTTAATTGTGACAGTTTTTGTTTTATTTATTCTGGAGTTTTGTTGTTATGCCCACATATGTTTGAAACTGTTATATCTTCTTGATTGTCCTTTTTAATACTAAAAATGTTCTTTATTGCTTCTGGTTCTAATTTTTATCTTAAAGTCTATTTTAAGATATTTATTTTAATATCTTCAAGATATTTATCTTAAAGTCTGAGATTAATATAGTTACTTCAGCTCTTTTTTGTCACTGTTTGCATTTTATTTTTTTTTTCATTTTTTTTACTTTAAAGGTTTATCTTTCATATTTGAATCTAAATTGTGTCTCTCATAGACAGCATACAGTTGGCTCATGTTTTATATGAACCAGTGACTTGGGTTTTTTCAGGGAGAGGTCTAGCCAGATGCTTTGATCGGGTTCAAAAAAATAGTACATTTCAGAAATATAAGAACATGCTAAAGGTACCAGTGAGGTGCCTATCTCATTGTGTGGGTCTTGACAAAAAGGCATGGGTCTCAGGAGTGGCACAAAGGGAAATGAGCACCAGGACTCTGGAAGCAAGTATCAGCTAGTCTCATCTCCTACATGAAAATAAATTTATTTGACTATGATTGAGTTTCTCATCTGTAGACTTGGCTTGACATCTCTTCTTGTTATGAAACAGAGGATCAGATAGAAAGAGACAGACCCATCAGTTCAGTATCACTAGATGGCTTTCTCGGCAACTCCATATGCCAGTGACCATTCCCCTTTTCCTCATCTGCAATTTATATGCCCTAAAGCCTTCAGCAAAAATCAGAAGATTTGGGTGTTAGAGGCTGCTGTCCCCAGGAACTAAATAACCATGTCCACATTAGAACATCTGGCAAAGCATCTGGCAGCTAGCAGGAACCAGGCTGGCAGAATGGAAATCCTGGAGAAACACAACATACGGTAGATTGCAGTGACTAAGCTCCTCGTCTCAGCGTGTGGGGTGTGATGGTAATGAGAGCGATATCATGCATGATGAGGTCCCCAGATAAGCTCTCATGTTCTTTCCTGTGGACCTGTGCTCTGGTTGCTATTGGAATAACTGTAGTGGGCTGATATTTTCCTTGACCTCTCTTTTTCTTAATCTTCATCCTCTCTGGGAAGTGAAGAAAATAAGAAACTGACCAGAAGGCGAAAAGCATCAGGAACTTGCTCCCTGGGCAGAGTTTGACATTGTTGATTGCCAAATTCCTGGTGAATTACTTTTCTCCCTTGGTAAACCACGACGTCGTCCTCTCTGCCTCTCTTCTAACAGGCACTCAGCTCACTTCCTCTCTGTTTCCTTCACTGCATCCTCTTTTTTATCTTGCTCAGAAAATGTGGTGTTGTTTGGTCTTTTCTCTACACCCTCCTAATTCTTACAGGCATAAACCCTGACAGCCATCACCTGTTTGTTTAAGTTCAGGCACTCACATGATCATTCATTTATACAACACCCATTTGTTCTCAGCTCTTGCAAGAAAGGCACTAACCAAGGTAGTGAAACATTCTTCTCGCAAGAAGATGACAACTCAGAACAAATATTCAGCTGCCCTGTCTTACCTATTATGACCATATTAGTGATTTATCTGTTCTAATTGGTTGGTTTCTGTGATGTACCAGTATTTTGACTGTTAGCTCTACCTAGATAGAGTCTGGGCTTCCCTAGTGGGTAAAGAATCTGCTTGCAATGCAGGAAATTCAAGAGACAAGGGTTCGATCCTTGGGTCAGGAAGATCCCCAGAAGGAGGAAATGACAACCTATTCCAATATTCTGGCCTGGGAAATGGACAAAGGAGCTTGGCATGCTACAGCCCATGAGGTCACAAGAGTCGGACACAACTTAGCAACTAAACAACAAGATAGCATATATTACACGATAGAGAACACCTGTACCCACAGTCGGCTTCTGTATTGAATGCTACATATCCGGTTTTAGGGTTTAAAATATCTTATTGACAACCACAATACAAACAACTAATATTTTGGAAAATGTATGTATATTTTTGGCTGTACTGGGTCTTCACTGCTGCACACGGGCCTTCTCGAGTTGTGGTGAGCAGGGGCTCCTCTCTAGTTGCAGTGTGTGGGCTTCTCGTTGCAGTGGCTTCTCTTGTGGAGCACGGGCCCTAGAGTGCATGCTCAGTAATTGGGGCACATGGGCTCAGTTGCCCTAAGGCTTGTGGCATCTTTCCCAACCAGGGATTGAACCAGGATTCTCTGAATTGGCAGGTGGATGCTCAACCACTGGACCACCAGGAAGTCCCACAAACAACTAATTTTAACAACAACCTGGTTTTAACGTTTCAGGTCTCTCCTTTTTTTTTTTTTAATTTGCATTACAAACACTGAGCTGGAAGGAATTTCAAAACTGGGTTGGGGGCTTATTTCACAAATGAGGAAGCATCCTTCAGCAGGGGTCTGTGACTTGAGTGGCCATGCAGTTGACTAGAACTCCGATATTTCCCATTCTAAGTTCAGTGCGTCAGCAGTTTTGACGAATTGGAGCAATTTTTCAATTTCCTGCTAGCTGCCCTAGCATGCAGACATGGTATTAAGATTCTTTAGAGGGGACGTGGTCCTGCAGTATCAAAAGTGTGTGAGGACCACATATGTGAACGAGTGCATCGTTGGTAATGGTGGGAAAGATAGAATAACTGCGGTGTTATTCTCAGGCCAAACCTTATGGTGCCACATGTTTCAGAGAAGGCAATGGCACCCCGCTCCAGTACTCTTGCCTGGAAAATCCCATGGACCAAGGAGCCTGGTGGGCTGCAGTCCATGGGGTAGCTAGGAGTCGGACAGGACTGAACGACTTCACTTTCACTTTCCTGCATTGGAGAAGGAAATGGCAACCCACTCCAGTGCTCTTGCCTGGAGAATCCCAGGGACGGGGGAGCCTGGTGGGCTGCCGTCTCTGGGGTCGCACAGAGTCGGACACGACTGCAGTGACTCAGCAGCAGTCACATGTTTAATCTGCATGTATTTGGTGCCATTTCACTTGCCCTTCCACATGGCACTTCAGCACGGCCCTTGTTATTGTCAACTTAGCTGTCATGACAACCATATGCCCGAATTTCTCAGGGACAGCACTGTTTCAAACAATATATCTCAGCAAATTTTAATATTCAGCCATCCAGAGAAAGTTCCAAATTGTTTTGCATGCCCCTCCACCACACACAGTCGAGATACAAATGTTCTTTGCCAGATCATGTGTCTTGATATTTGCTTAACAGTATATGGCCACTGGATCGATTAGAAACAGCAGAGAACAGGAGGTAGAAACACTGACAAAGAAAAAGTGACAGCTGATAGTGAGAGAGGAGGCAAAAAAAAAAAAAAAAAAGAAAAAGGTAGAGAACCATGGCAGGGAGGGGCCCTTCTGGGAAATGAAAGATTTCTCAGCACATATCAACATTATTATGACAGTCGGGGCCAATAACGGACGTTAGTAATGAAAATTCTGAAACCCCAGTGAAAAATGTCACTGTTTTCCATATCTTTTGTTTCAAAAATGCCAGGGTATATATCATAGACTTAAGAATGTTTTCACTGAAAATGGTTCAGATATCTTATGGGATTCCCTGGTGGCTCAGTGGTGAAGAATCTGCCTGCCAATGCAGGAGATGTGGATTCAATTCCTGTTCTGAGAAGATCCCCTGGAGAAGGAAATGGAAACCCACTCCAGTATTCTGGCCTGAGAAACCCCATGGACAGGGGAGCCTGGTGGGCTACAGTCTATGGGGTTGGAAAGAGTCAGACCCAACGTAGTAAGTAAACAACAGCAGTAAGGTCGTAATAGTGTAATACTGACACTAATAAAAGGGAGAAGAAAAAGGAGCACAGGGAGAGCTCGTTTTGCTTCTTTAAGGTTGTTTTCTTCATTCACATTGTCTAATGCAATCTTCAAATGAATCCTGTGAAACAGGCGTTACACTAACCATTGTCACTCAGGCTAATCGTGGAGAATGCAGAAGACAAAAGCATTACCAAGAAACACAATAGACTGTGGGAATAGCTCCCTCTAGTGCGTCCCCAAATGTGTGGGCCCACCCTCACCTGTGGCTGCCTAGGAGTTGTCTCTGGGACAACTTCCTGGCTGGCTCCCACTGTTTTGGGGTCCTTGCTTTTTGACTCCAAGATAATCCTTTACAGAATCTTCCTCTATGATCTGCTTGGGACAATTTGGTCATTTCTACTCGCTGATCCAGGAGACATAACCCTCCATGTCTCCTGCCCTCAGTGACTCCCCAAAGCCTCCATGACACAGGTTCTGTTTGACTTTTGTGATTAGATTTCCCTCCCTCTTCTGATGTCCAAACCATGGGGAGGGTGCAGGTGGAGACAAGAGCCAACAGGTCCTAATACAAGGAGCTGTCCAAGTTCCCTTCCCAGGGCCTCCCTGTCGCCCTTCCACTTGACATCTGTGTTCTGTCTGACTCTCTCTCCCTCTCTTCTATGTGGGCTGTTGAGAGACAACCTTTGCCCTTTACTGGATAAAGAGTCTTATTCACCAGGCTGGCTGTCAGCTCTGATGTGTGCGGTCATCTGCCATTCCTATGAAACCCCTCATGCAAATTAGACTCCCAAGTGAGCCTGGGCAAGTGGCCCTCTGGACTGACCAAGATGCGTTTGAACCTGAAAGGATCAGACTTCGGCTTCTCACATGGAACATCTTTTGTGAGCCGTGGTGAATCCCCTTGAACCTGCTTTGTTGTAACCATTGGCAGAGAAGAGTCTGAGCAGATTTCAACCAGCTTCCTGCAGGTTGTCCTAAGCCCATAGAGAAATGGTTCCTTGCAGACTATTCTGAGATGGATTTCATCCAATTCCTTGGAAGTTCCCATGTGGTTCAGCATCAGTTCCCTGTGGCCATGGCCAACAGGATAACACATCCATGTGTGAGCTGACCTTCCTTTTTCATTCCACTGTCCTTCTTTCCTGGAATCAAGCTGCACATCAGCCACCATCCCCAGAAGTCTTTGTTCAAAACTTTGATCTTTGTGACTGGGCTAGAGGGCAGCATGTATAGGGAGAAGGAAGTAGAGCCTAGACCAAGACAGTTTTCCTTTTTTGCTCCAGGTTAAAAAAAAAAAAAAAGCAAAAGACAATCTTTCTTGAGCTCTTGAGCACTCACTATATGCTTAAACACTGTCCAAAATGCTTACCATGTTCTAACAGATTTAATGCAATATATGCATTGTACAAATGAGCTAAAGGAATCTGTTTCAAAGCGACTTGTCCTGAGTTCCTCAGAATCAAGGCATGGAGCTGGTGAGATCTTCTGAACCTAGATTCAGAGTTCTGGCCTCTACATGATACTGAGCATTCGTCTCCAGCTGTTTGGAAACTTGGGGAGGCAGAGAGCTCATTTCTTAACTGCTGAAGGCCATTTTAAGGTAAAAAATGTTTGGGATAGTTGCTTGGAGTTCGGGGTATCTGGCATCTCCTGTCCATTTATGCTGGTCAGAAGTCACATGTTCTATCTTGCTCTGGCTTAAAGTGTACCAAGTACCGGTGTGGAGATCCTCATTCCTGAGGTTCCCAGGCCCTGCATACCTGTATCTCTCCAGGAGAGGGAGGGATGCACTCGTGACTTGGTGAGCCCTCAGTGGTCAGCAGCCTTGACTGCCCATGTCATGCTGGCATTGCCCTCAATCCCTCTCTCCCTCTCTCCGACACATACACACATCACACATATATACACATCGTAGTTGTTTAGTTGCTCAGTCACGTCTGACTCTTTGTAACCCCATGGACTGTAGCCTGCCAGGCTCCTCTGTTCTTGGGATTTTTCTAGGCAAGAATACTGGAGTAGGTTGCCATTTCCTTCTCCAGGGGATCTTCTTGACCAGGAATCGAACCTATATCTCCTGCATTGGCAGCCAGATTCTTTATCTCTGAGCCTCCAGAGAAGCCCATATATACACACGAGTGCTTAGTCACCAGTCATGCCAGTCATGTCCGACTCTTTGCAACTCCTCTGTCCATGGAATTCTCCAGGCAAGAATACTGGAATGGATAGCCATTCTTCTCTCCAGGGAATCTTCTTGACCCAAGGATCAAACCTGGGTCCCCTTTGTTGCAGGCAGATTCTTTACTGTCTGAGCCACCAGGGGAAGCCCTCCCTAAAACTACAAATGGCAATAAATTCCACTCTATGTGTTATAAGGGCTAATTAAGCTGCAAAATTGTTGCTAGAAATAAAGGCTCCAGGAAACTCTACCCTCAAACGCAACTCAGCACTGACGTCATGGCTCCAGCCTACTGTACAGCCGACAGGCTCACCCCTTTGGAGACTGGACTGACATCCTTCATGAACCTTGGCCCAGCCCTTCATGCCTCATGGGCTCCAGTGCTTTGTGTTGGGTGGGGCCCATGTTCCCCAAAGCTGTCTTATACCTCCACTCAAAAAAAGCAGCTGGCCATGCCACTGGCCGGTTTATGGCACAATAGCTTCCTTGGAGCATGCTTATAAATATTTATAGCGCCAAGTGAGCAGTAATGGGCTGCTATTCAAACACACCTGCTGGGGAAGAAAGAAATAAAACAGAAAAGGAAAAAACACATACACACTCACACATATTTATGCTCACTAGATGAAGGTCACTTAGGCATTTAGACCATGAAAGCATCTGCACAGAACTTTCCAAATAATCACTGCTTTCCCAGGGTCTGTGGCCCAGGAGCACAGTGTCTGATCTGAGAATGTAGGGGAAGGACTGATTTCGATTTCAAATGCTGCTTCCCCCTTCCACACACCCCCCCGCCCCCGCCGATAATGAACATGTTTGTCGAATTACATTTGGAAAATACTGAACTGTGCACAGGAAAAGAAAAATATTGCCTATGTATCTTACCTCCCAGATGTAATTGTGTTAACTTTTTTGGAATTTTACTTTATATGCACTGAGAAATCTATACATTCTATACTTTTTTGATCCCGACTTTATTACAGTTAATACAGTATCTTTAAACAGTTTAAAAATCTTTTCTAATTTGATAGTTGAAAATGATATTTTCTTGTTTCAATTTGCATTGATTTGATTACTGAGGGCTGCGTATTAAGTCAATCAATACAAATTTATGGCAGCATTGCTCAGTATAAAGTCCCTGACATGGGTAATGGGGATGTAAAGATGTGAACTGGGCAGATACTTCCCCCCGAAGATTTACTATCTGGTGAAATAGAAAAGGATCTTCTCTCTCCAGATAGTTTACTATCTCTCCAATTCCATTGGCTGTCTTAAAATGGGCAAGAAGAGTGTTCAAGTCAAACCAGAGGAGATAGAGAGCAAGCTAAATGACTGATCACAATTCAAAAAGTACATACACACATATGTGAAAGTTAAGTGAAAACGAAAGTGTTAGTTGCTCTGTGGTGTCTGTTTGTGACCCCCATGGACTGTAGCCCACCAGGATCCTCTGTCCATAGGATTTTCCAAGCAATAATGCTGGAGTGGGTTGCCTTTTCCTTGTCCAGGGGATCTTCTTGACTCAGGGATCAAATGTGGGTCTCCTGCATTGGCAGGCAGATTCTTTACCATCTGAGCCACCCGGGAAGCGCACACATATATATAATATATGTATATACGTTATGCTTCCCAGATGGTGCTAGAGGTAAAGAATCCACCTGCCAGTGCAGGAGATTTAAGAGATGTGGATTTGATCCCTGCATAGTGAAGATCCCCTGGAGGAGGGCATATACATATTCTTTACATGCCATGTTAAACATTTATGATTCGCGGGAATAGCTTTGGTAGGATCATTAGTATGCTTCAAATCACTTTCTGTTTAATGTTTTCCTGTGGATTTCTGGGCACCTGCTCTGATATCTTTCACATTCAAATAGTAAAGAGGTATAAGCATTAGGGGACTTCCCTGGTGGTCCAGTGGTTGAGATTTTGCCTTCCATTGCAGGGGGTGCAGGTTCGACCCCTAGTGGAGAGCTAAGATCCTACATGCATCTTCACCAAGGGAACAAAACATAAAATAGAAGCAATATTGTAACAGACTCAATAGACTAAAAAATGGTCCATGTTAAAAAAAAAAAAAAAGTTAGAAACATTGAAGAACAAAGCCTCACTGCGTACCTGCCAGTGTACTCACGTCAGACTTAAGCCTGAGTCAGAGATAGAAAAGACGTGAAGCACCTACTCCTCAGTGACCCAAGAACGGGACCAATGCTCCTGCTATCAGGATGGTTTCAATACTGTCCGCAAGACAAGGGCCATCCGCAGTTTCTGACAATGTAGTGAGACAGAAAGACAACGCAGGGTAGATGTTTGCATGGTGTGTAACACTCCACCCAGAACTCGCTGTTCACATGCAGCTTTACAAAGGGAATACCTGACTGTCACAGAGTGATTAAACTCAGCATCTCTAAGTGGAGGTCATGCAAACATTACATGCATCCGCACGTGATGTGAATTTCAGCACCACCCAGGGAGTTGTTTAAAATATTTATTCTGAAATTAATTTAGCCTTTAACTGTCTACTCCAGATTGCTGGAAATACAGGGGAAAGATAAACACATTAAACAACATGATGAAAAGACAATCAGATAAATCTAGAAAATGGGGTATTTGTACCAAAAAAAAAAAAAAAAGAGAGAGAGAGAGAGAGAGAGAAACCCAGATCTCCATCAAGGAAAAAGAAGAAGTAACTTCTAGATTAATTAACCCCCAAATATAATGTGTGCCTCCTGACCAGATTTTTAAAAAGTCCTAAATTATACAAGACATTTTGGGAACAAGAAGGGAACCTTTGAATGCTATCTGATCATTATATGATATTAGAAAAAAAATAATAGATTTTTATAGGTGCGAATATAGTTTTGTGGGTGTGTTGGAAATATCCTTGTTTTGGGAGATGCATGATGGACTGCTTAGAGATAAAATGTCACAGCGGTTTATCAAAAATATAAATAGATAAATGTAGATAGATAGACAATAGCTAGAAGAATGATAGGTAGATAAATAGATCATAAAAATGATTTACAGATACGTAGAGATAGATCGATAGATGTGAAGACAGAAAGATAAGAAGGTAGCTGAAGCAGATGAAAGTAGAAAAAATGTATGTTGAATCTTGCTAGATATATAAGCAGTCATTGCAGTATAATTTCTGCTTTTCTATATATTTACACATTTTCATAATTCAAAGATTTTAAAAAGTGCTGTCTCTGTCAGATGGCCTCAAAATCCCTAGGGAAATAAGAAAGAGAAATTCATCCACTATTAAATTTCTTTTATGCCAAAATGGAAGCCCAGAGAGTTCATTCAGGTCACTTATTCAGAAATTCAGAAACAAGGTTTAGTCATGGATTTTCCCCGATGTCACAGGAGACCTAGAATTCAGATGAAATTTTACAATCTCTCTGACAGTTCTCATCTCTGTTTTTTCCCTCCCAATATTTCACTGCTGTGTTTCTTTTCTTCCTGTGGTGTACCGAAGTAGAAAGTGCATTTGATGTCAAGTCAGAAATTGTGGGTTTGAATTTGGGTCTATTACTTCTAGCTGCCAGGCCTGGGGCAGATTATTTAATCTCTTCAACTTCATTTTTCTAAACAATAAAATTTTAATATTAAACATATTTGCTTCACAGAATTACTGTGAGGTTAGGAGAATGTTTCAAAAGGTCTACAGGTTTATCATTATGGGGTGAAATGTGTCTTCTCCAATCCCTAGTGTATATACTGAAGCCTGAGAGTCAGGCCCTCAGAAAGTGACTGTATGTGAGGGCAGGGCCTTCAAAGAGGTGTTCAAGTTAAAATACGATCATATTGTTGTTAAGGCACCAAGTTGTGTCCTACTCTTCTCGACCCTATGGACTACAGCACGCCAGACCTCCCTGTCCCTCACCATCTCCTAGAATTTGCCGAAGTTCATGTCCATTGCTTTGGTGATGCCATCCAGCCATCTCATCCTCTGTTGCCCTCTGCTCCTTCTGTCTTCTATCTTTCCCAGCATCAGGGTCTTTTCCAATGAGTCGGCTGTTCACGTTAGGTAGTCAGAGTATTGGAGCTTCAGCTTCAGCATCAGTCCTTCTGATGAATAAAGGGTTAATTACCTTTAAGATTGACTGGTTTTATCTCATTGCAGTCCAAGGGACTCTCAAGAGTCTTCTCCAGCACCACAGTTCGAAATCATCAGTTCTTCAGGGCTCTGTCTTCTTTATCATTCACTCTCACAACCATCCCCGACTAGTGGGAGGACCAGAGCCTGACTATCTGACTTTTGTCAGCAAAGGATACCTTTGCTTTGCAACACACTGTCTAGGTTTGTCATAGCTTTCCTACCCAGAAGCATGAATGTGGTCATAGGGCGGGGCTTAATCCAGCTGGACCGGTGTCATTATAAGAAGAGGACATTTGGACACTAGGAGATGCCAGGAGTAGACATGCAGAGGAAAGACTGAGGACCCAGTGGTAAGGTGACCATTTACAAGTCTGTGTGAAAGGCCTCAGAAGGAGCTACCCCATGGGATCTTGATCTTGGACTTCCAGTCTCCAGTGGAGTGAGAAAATAAATTTCTGTGGTTTAAGCCATGAGGTCTGTTATATCTGTTCATAGTAATATATACAATTTATATATATATATATATATATATATATATATATATATATATATATACACACACATATATATAATGGCTTAGTTTCACTGAGTTAGATAAGGAATCCTGGAAAGTGAAGTCAAATGGGCCTTAGAAAGCATCCTGAATGTGAAGTCAAGTGGGCCTTAGAAAGCATCACTATGAACAAAGCTAGTGGAGGTGATAGAATTCCAGTTGAGCTATTTCAAATCCTGAAAGATGATGCTGTGAAAGTGCTGCACTCAATATGCCAGCAAATTTGGAAAACTCAGCAGTGGCCACAGGACTGGAAAAGGTCAGTTCTCATTCCAATCCCAAAGAAAGGCAATGCCAAAGAATGCTCAAACTACCGCACAATTGTACTCATTTCACACATTAGTAAAGTAATGCTTAAAATTCTCCAAGCCAGGCTTCAGCAATACGTAAACCATGAACTTCCAGATGTTCAAGCTGGTTTTAGAAAAGGCAGAGGGGCCAGAGATCAAATTGCCAACATCCCCTGGATCATGGAAAAAGCAAGAGAGTTCCAGAAAAACATCTATGTCTGCTTTATTGACTATGCCAAAGCCTTTGACTGTGTGGATCACAATCAACTGTGGAAAATTCTGAAAGAGATGGGAATACCATACCACCTGACATGCCTCTTGAGAAACCTATATGCAGGTCAGGAAGCAACAGTTAGAAATGGACATGGAACAACAGACTGGTTCCAAATAGGAACAGGAGTACATCAAGGCTGTATACTGTCACCCTGCTTATTTAACTTCTATGCAGAGTACATCATGAGAAATGCTGGGTTGGATGAAGCACAAGCTGGAATTAAGATTGCCAGAAGAAATATCAATAACCTCAGATATGCAGATGACACCACCCGTATGGCAGAAAGTGAAGAGGAACTAAAACGCCTCTTGATGAAAGTGAAAGAGAAGAGGGAAAAAGTTGGCTTAAAGCTCAACATTCAGAAAACTAAGATCATGGCATCTGGTCCCATCACTTCATGGGAAATAGATGGGGAAACAGTGGAAACAGTGTCAGACTTTATATTTTTGGGCTCCAAAATCACTGCAGATGGTGATTGCAGCCATGAAATGAAAAAAACTCCTTGAAAGGAAAGTTATGACCAACCTAGATAGCATATTCAAAAGCAGAGACATTACTTTGCCAATAAAGGTCCGTCTAGTCAAGGCTATGGTTTTTCCAGTGGTCAGGTATGGATGTGAGAGTTGGACTGTGAAGAAAGCTGAGCACTGAAGAATTGATGCTTTTGAACTGTGGTGTTGGAGAAGACAATTAGGAGTCTCCTGGACTGCAAGGAGATCCAACCAGTCCATTCTAAAGGAGATCAGTCCTGGGTGTTCTTTGGAAAGACTGATGCTGAAGCTGAAACTCCAATACTTTGGCCACCTCATGTGAAGAGTTGACTCATTGGAAAAGACTCTGATGCTGGGAGGGATTGGGGGCAGGAGGAGAAGGGGACGACAGAAGATGAGATGGCTAAATGGCATCACCAACTTGATGGACATGAGTTTGAGTGAACTCCAGGAGTTGGTGATGGAAAGGGAGGCCTGGTGTGCTGTGATTCATGGGGTCACCAAGAGTCGGACATGACTGAGCGACTGATCTGAACTAGACTGAAATATATATAATATATTATGTAATAATATATTATATATATTCGGACATATATGATGATATGTTGTGTGTGTGTATCATAAATTGCTTCAGCTGTGTTTGACTCTTTGAGATACTATGGTCTCTAGGTCACCATACTCCTCTGTCCATGGTATTTCCCAGGCAAGAATACTGGGGTGGGTTTCCATTTCCTCCTCCAGAGGACCTTCCCAACCTGCTTCTTCTATAGCTCCTGGATTATTGCAGGTGGATTCTATACCTCTTGAGCCACCAGGGAAGCCTATTATACATATACATATATACATATATATATATATATATACACACACACACACACAGCCATATATATATATATAAATATATATACCACATATGTATACATATGTATATATTCATGCATATTGTCATTTCTTTTCATTCTGTTTATCAAACTATTGTGTAATAGTCTTACATTCTAGGACTGGTGTCTTTTCCCTTTGTCCCAGATACAGTTTTATCCTGGACTGTATTTATCTTTCCAGCAGTCTTATTTCAGAGAATCACTCTATGACATATGGATTCCTTTAACCCCCTGATATAACAAATTTCTCTAGATTTAGATTCTCACTGAAAGGACTTTTCAGTTTGTCAATCATTCACAAAAATTTAATGCTCTACTATGTGTCAAACTCTTGCCTACTCTCAAAGCCAGTTTCTTGGAATTCGACAAAATCATTATTCGTAAGTTTGGAAGTGAGTGGGAACCTCACGTAAGCTCAAAGAGTATAGTGACCCATGCACTCCAGTGTTCACTGCAGCAGTGTTTACGATAGCCAGGACATGGATGCAACCTAAATGTCCACCCACAGAGGAATGGATGAAGTAGATGGGGTATATGTATACAGTGGAATATTACTCAGCCATATAAAGGAATGAAATTGAGTCATTTGTAGAGATGCGGATGGGCCTAAAGTCTGGAGTGAAGTAAGTCAGAAAAACATATCATGTATTAACACATGCATATATGTGGAATCTAGGGAAATGGTACAGATGAAGCTATCTGCAGGGCAAGAATAGAGATGCAGATGTAGGGAACAGACATGTGAACACAGGGGTTGTGCAGTGGGGTGGGTTGAATTGGGAGATTGGGATTAACATATGTACACTGCTGTGTGCAAAACAGATAGCTAGTGAGTACATGCTGTATAGCAGAGGAAGCTCAGCTCAGCGCTTTATGATGACCTAGAGGGGTGGGACAGACAAGGCAATGGCACCCCACTCCAGTACTCTTGCCTGGAAAATCCCATGGACGGAGGAGCCTGGTAGGCTGCAGTCCATGGGGTCGCGAAGAGTCGGACACGACTGAGCAACTTCACTTTCACTTCTCACTTTCATGCAGTGGAGAAGGAAGTGGCAACCCACTCTAGTATTCTTGCCTGGAGAATCCCAGAGACGGGGTAGCCTGGTGGGCTGCCGTCTATGGGGTCGCACAGAGTCGGACACAACTGAAGCGACTTAGCAGCAGCAGCAGCAGCAGAGGGGTGGAATGGGGTATGAGAGGCATGCCCAAAAGGGAATGGATATATGTATACATATAGCTGATTCCCTTCTTTGTATAGCAGAAACCAACATGACATTGTAAGGCAATTATACTCCCATTTAAAAGAAAAAATCACAGTGACTGTGAATCCAGATGTTGAGATCAGAGAGTCATGAGTTTTAATCTAAGCTCTTCCACATCAGCTGAGGCTTTGGACAAGTTGCTTAACATTTATAAGCCTCAGACTCCTCACCTGTAAAATGGGCATTGTAAGATTTACCATTCAGTGGTCTGAAAAGGATTAAATAAGACGATGCACAATTCCTGGCACATTATAAATGGCAGCACGCATGAGAGTTCATAAAGGCTTACTTGAGCATGAAATCTGTGGTATTCTTTGGAGGGTAAGGAACAGGGCAGGAGACAGACAGATGGCTTAGGAGCCTCTGGGCAGAACCGCCTTCACAGGTGTACATCCCGTTCAGTTTCACTGGCCCTGTGCACAGATGGGCTCCACACTTGGTTTAATGCTCTGCTATCACTGTCGAGAAATTCTCAATTTTTGAATGAAGTGTCCCACTTTGTCATTGTGCAGTGGACCCTGCAAATTAGGTAGCCAGTCTTACCCATGGGTGTAATGAGCTGTTACCACCTGGCTGGCGAACAAAGGGAAGGGAAGAGCGAATGTAGTTTGGGAGGTTCCCGAGCCCACCTTCAGGCCCTCTGATTCACTTGAGCTGCTCACAGAAGCCGTCAAAGCCATCCTGTTCGTGGTCACGATTGATGACCGTGAAAGTGAAACATGTAACTCAGACTGGGACTTGAACCCATGATCTTCAACTGAGATCACACACCCCATCTCAGGTTCTTGATGTCTCATTGCAGAAAGAAGTCAGTGAGAGACAAATTGATAGGTAAGAAGTTCATTTATTTAGGGAGAAACACATCCCACACACAGTGTGGGCCATCTCAGAAGGCAAGAGCAGCCCCAGGGTGTGGGGTTTTCAGTTTTTATCAGATCAGATCAGTCGCTCAGTCATGTGCGACTCTTTGCGACTCCATGAATCGCTGCACGCCAGGCCTCCCTGTCCATTACCAACTCCCGGAGTTCACTCAGACTCACGTCCATCGAGTCTGTGATGCCATCCAGCCATCTCATCCTCTGTCGTCTCCTTCTCCTCCTGCCCCCAATCCCTCCCAGCATCAGAGTCTTTTCCAATGAGTCAACTCTTTGCATGAGGTGGCCAAAGTACCGGAGTTTCAGCTTTAGCATCATTCCTTCCATATAGAGCTTGGTAATTTCATAGGTTTCCCAGGGGGAACTAGTGGTAAAGAACACTCCTGCCAAAGAAACAGACATAAGAGATGTAACCTGGGTTTGATCCCTGGGTCAGGAAGATCCCCTGGAGAAGGGAATGGCAACTCACTCCAGTATTCTTGCCTGGAGAATTCCATGGACAGAGGAGCCTGGAGGACTACAGTCCGTGGAGTTACAAAGAGCTGGACACAACTGAAGTAATTTAGCAAGGAGTGGGAGGAGTATTCCAGCTAATTTGGGGAAGGAGTGGGGATTTCCAGGAATTGGTGCACGGCCAACTCTTTGACTTTTATGGTATGCCTTGGAACTGTCTTGGCACTAGCGGGTGTGTCATTTAGCAAGATGAAGTGTTACAAGGAGCGTATACGGGGCTCAAGTTGTAGGGGTTGACTCATCCACCATCTTGGGTCCATTTGGTTCTAATGAGTTTACAACATGGCCCTGAGCTATGTCATTCTTTTAAAGGTTGTGCATTTCCCCCATTTCCTCCTGTTTCAAAAGGATGCAGATTAACCTCAGCAGCAGAAAAAAGGAGCATAGGAGAGGATCCAGGAGAGACGCCTTGCAGAACTTCCAACTGCGCTCTCCAAGTGCAGTCGTGCAGACAGTTCTTGCTTCTCCCAGCAATGATAGATGGTAACATGTGACCCAAGGTCCTCATCATAAATCTCATGGCTAGCACAGACTGTTTGGCATGGCCCAAGTTTCTCAGATAAACAAAGACAGTCTTATCAGGCAGGACATTCCAAGAACTTCCAGATTATTTCCCAGAAGTCTGTCAAGGGCCCAAGCATTCTTCAGGCAAATTTCACGCTTTAGCGCACAGAGAGACCATGAGAAGAACTGTAAAGGAAAAAGAAAAGTGTGACTTGGTGGATGATGGAAAGAAAAAGAGGAGTGGGTGTAAGAGACAAACAATGATTCTCCAAGGACCCCAAAGAGCTTGAGTATTACAGCACAATGAACATAAACAGGGAAGTTAAGAGGCTTCTTCACTGTTTAAATAGAGTAGAACTGGCATTTATTGTAACTATTAACAGAGGACATTACATCACATCAAAGATCAGGGACTTCGTTGGTGGTTCAGTGGTAGAGAATCTGCTTTGCAGCTCAGGAGACACAGGTTCGATCCCTGGTTGGGAAACTAAGATCCCATATGCCTTGGGGCAACTGAGCCCGCACATCACAATAGAAGATCCCAAGTGCTACAACTAAAACCTGATGCAGCTAAGAAAGTAAATAAATATTAAAAAACCCACGAATCAGTTATTAAGGGTGACATGTCAAAGACTGTCCTTATATTAACTGGCCGAGTGGCTTTGTATGCTTGCCTAGTGCTCTGTCCTGCTGTTCTCTGGTGAGTAGCTTGTAAGGCTTGAATCAGCCTCTCTGGGGTCTTATCTGGGTCTCCCATTTCTCACTAGCAATCTCCTACTGTCTATTCTGTCTCCCAGGTTGCCACCACACACCACAGCACATGCACGCGCACACGGATGCACATGTTCACACTCACATCCTGTCTCTCACCCGGGTCCCCTCCCACGGATGCACGTGTTCACACTCACATCCCGTCTCTCACCTGGGTCCCCTCCCACGGATGCACCTGTTCACACTCACATCCCGTCTCTAACCTGGGTCCCTCTCCAGACTGTCTTCCTGTGGGCAAATCTTCCTGCAAAATGCTCTCAGGAGGCCATTCAGTCTAAGCTGTGCTTCCTCCTACCTTTTTCACCAAAGATGCCCTCAACACACCTTCAAATGAAATCTCTCGGGGCCTTGTCTATAGCAAATATTATTCACCTTCTCGACCCCCACAACTTGGTGCTGCATATGTTGTTGGAACTAGTACATATGAAATAATTTGAATAATAGACCCCTTAACCATCATTTATCAGAAGTAGCTTTCCTTCCCTTTTACTCTTTCCTTAGAAGCAAGACCTGCCACCCAGGTCTGTTTGATTTTCTTGGCAAGGTAAAAAAAAATGTCCCTTGAGATGATAAATGGTTCCAGAATCTTCAGCCCTCACATGCCAGCTCCCCACCTTGGGAGAACAGAGAAGAATCGAACAGTAGCCCATTAATTCAACAGTGATACATTTCTGTTGGCAACGTCCTTGATTTTACTTTGTAGCAATTCCTCAAAATCACCAGGTTAAAGCAATGTGTTTGCAATAGGTTGCTTTCATGCAGATTAAGAAGGGGCAAATATACTTGGCTACCCAGGTCCTCTCATCTGAGCCCCTCTTTACCCGTCTAGCTTAGAAAGTACTTGATGGACGCCTATGACTGGCATTGGTCCATGACATTCAACTTTCCAAACACTCTTCCATCATCCTTCTCAAGGTCTCAAAGAGACAGTTAGGGCAGGGACCATCTTCTTCACCATCATCATCCTTTTTAATCCCAATCAGTTTACAGTTATGAAAACTGAGACCTAACTCATTTAAACAAATTAAACAGAAGGCAGATTCAGACTTCTGATCCACTCTTTTTTTCATCATTCATTGCCTGAGTCATTAATGCTGCAGGCAGGGCTGTAAGATACAAGGCATCCTTATTGCCCCTTTCCATTCTGGTATCTACTGTTAAGTATCCCAGTCTGTTGCTCCTTCCAGAAGAGACTAGCATAACTTAGGAACACTTAGAAGAGTGCTCTGGGCAATCATTACCCACCCATTGAACAGTGTTGGCAACTGAATTAACACACGATCTCTATTCTTGGCTGAGGTAGTGACTTCCCAAGTGGTACTGGAAGAGAAAATTCCTGCAGAGCAAAGGCCTTTGATATTTCATGGAATGCTTCAGAGTTGGCAGAGTTTCAGAGACAAATGCAAGGGGACTAATTTTAATGTGTGTCTGTGATTTGCCAAACTTCGTGCTAATCCACATGACAACTTGTATGCACTGTCGTTTCTGAGCCGAGAGAATCGAGTCTCAGCATTGAAGTCACTTCCCCAAACACACAATCGTGCAAGAGAGTTAGGACTAGCCTCAACATCTGAGCCAGAGTTCTGCTACAGATGTGCCCCAAGTCACTCTCCTCCCAGCCCTCCGACTGCACTCCTTTTCATCTTATTATAATAGCATGCTTCTCAATGTTAAAAGAGAATGGCTCTAGAAAAACTAAAGGGCAGAGAAAAGAGATAAATATGGGAACGATGCCAAGCTTTGCTGTGTGTGATCTTGTATACAAAGGCGTGAAACCAGCATTATGTCCTTAGTTTCATTCACTGTGTGTTGAAATCTGTGCAAGCATGTACAATTTAAAACCCTCCTTTCAATCCTTCTTCCATTTCCTTCAAGATACCCATGCATGTGTGTGTGACTGTTTTTTCTCTTGGACGCTCTGCAGGAAGTGGATCAGGATCAATGATTGTGACAGGAGGAGGGACATAAAGGAGTATCAAAGAATATCAGGCAGCCCATATTGATTGAACAGTTTTTGTGTATTTTGTTTATTGTTCTAGGTACTGTGGGACCACAGAGAGTATAAGACAGGGTCTCTCTTCTCTGAAACATTATAATAAGCTTAATTTCAAAGACATTATTTGATAGAAAAAAAAGTAATATCTGCCATAGGAAAGTAATAGCATCACAAAAAGTTATGATTTGAAAGAGACATCTTGTGACTTGCTGCTGCCTCCCCGGCTGAAGGGTTAAATAGATGAAATTGTGCTTTGGTACCAGAAGGGGCTCCCAGGGTCTTGGAATGGCACATCTGTTCTCTGTTGCTTCTACCCAGTAGCAAATTTCTGCCATGGGACAACTCAGTTCTTCCTTCTCAGAAGAGCTCCTGAAGGCAGCTACCATTTCTGCCCTTATTAGCTACTTCTTTTCTCATTGAAACCTTTACTGCAGTCATGTTACAGAACCTTCGGCATTCATTGTTTAGATTCCCTCCGGTTAGCCAGCTGCTAAGTCGCTTCAGTCATGTCCGACTCTGTGCAACCCACCAGGCTCCTCTGTCCATGGGATTCTCCAGGCAAGAACACTGGAGTGGGTTGCCATTTCCTCCTCCAATGCATGAAAGTGAAAAGTCAAAGTGAAGTCACTCAGTCCTGTCTGACTCCTAGCGACCCCATGGACTGCAGCCCACCAGGCTCCTCCGTCCATGGGATTTTCCAGGCAAGAGTACTGGAGTGGGGTGCCATTGCCTGTTAGCCAGAGTTCTCCATAAATGTGATTGTCGGACTCAAGCACGGGGACTTCCCCCATGGTCCAGGAGTTAAGAATTCAGCTTCCAATGCAGGGGACATGGTTCGATCCCTGGTCAGGGAGCTAACATCCCACATGTTGTGAGGCAGCTGAACCTTAGTGCTGCGACTAGAAAGAAGCCTGCCCGCTGAAATGAAAGATCTGCATGGTGCAACTAAGACCTGATAAAGCCAAATAAAAGAAAAAAAAAAGAGAGAGATAGACAAAGAGGCTGATGCCAATGCTTAAAAGAAAAGAAAAATTAGGCAAGCACGATTCTCTAAGGGTGACTAACCTGGGCAGAAAATACTTATGTCATTTATTTTCCAGCCCTGGACATTGTGCCTCTTTTAATGCAGGCTAAATCTGTGTTAATATTTTTAGCAGCTGCATAATGTTAGTGGCACCTATGAAACACATGCTTCCTAAGCTTCATCAAATTATTTTCTTAGCAATGGATGCCAAATTAGAGGCACTCTAGGACACGACTGAAGCAACTTAGCACGCACACACACAGGGCAATTGTAAAGTATTTTAAAGGAGTTCCTCATGAGATTTGAATGCTAATTCTGACTCCAGTGCTCTTTGGCTGTGAATTCTTGGGCAAGTTCCTACCTTTTACTAGATTTCAAGTTAACATCCTTGTCAACTGAGGCAACTGAATGAGCTGATGTTTCAAGTTCCTTATGCTATGAGATTTCTGAGTCTAGGCTATTACATGTTCTAAGAGAGCAATTAGTGTTTGGAACCTACATGCAAAAATTCTCATTTGTCCCAGTTCCCTTTGTCCCATTTATTCCAGTACATTCCGAGCAGAGTCCCACGCTTTGAAGATCTTCTTGAATTATAATCCTAGAGTTGAACGCGTTAGAGCTTGTGTATTACAATATTTTATTTGGAACTGATCAGCTGTTTAATAAGCTCTCTCTGAATAATGCCTGACCAACTCACTTCCACCTTTGGTCCTGTCCAGCCTTGATTTCTCAACTCACTCTAATTCCTGGCTGCTGAGATTTCCAAGTTTATGAGCTAGAAGTTTCCAGAATCTATGTTTTGCTGCTTTGGAAAAATTAGGATTCAATTGATGCCTGCCTTCTCCACGTGTCGTGGCCCCCACTCTGTCCCACAGATGGCTATCACATCTACAAATTCCTTTAGCATGTGTGTTGGACATTATGCCGTTTCACTTTCGTCTGTCCAGTTTTCAATCCTTTCTTCTTTTTGTAGAATCCTACCACTGCACCTGGGCCTTCCCAGGTGCTGTGAGTGGTAAAGAACCTGCCTGCAGGAGACATAAGAGACATGGGTTTGATCCCGGGTTGGGAAGATCTCCTGGAGGAGGCAACCCTGCATGGCAACCACTCCAGTATTCTTGCCTGGAGGAGCCTGGCAGGCTACAGTCCATAAGGTTGCAAAGAGTTAGACATGACTGAAGTGATTGAGCATACGCACACATATACACACCATTACACATACTGTTGGTAGATTGCTATAGTACGTCTCCCAGGACGAAAGCCAAAGGAAAGAGCTCTTTTGTCTCAGCACTGTCCTGCAGCCAGGATAGAGGTACATGACCTGGACTTGGCCCATCACACCTATCTGTCAGGACTCTGATTTTGGAGGAAGTGATATTTACAAGGACGAAGGATGCATGTATTCTAAGTAGCTGTGGGGATTTCCGTGGGTGGCTGGAATTGTCTCAAGAGTTTGGAGAGTGTCCTTACCAAATGGTTCCTCCTCCAACTCAGATGTTATCATTCCTGCCTCCTAACCCTCTAAAGTCACATAGCTCTTGCCACTTTTCAACATCTCTATCCTCTCTGTTTTGTGAAACACCTTGTATTTCCAATAGATCTTTCCTGTCATTAGGAGAGCCAAAAATTGTAATTGTTTTTTGCAACAAAGAACCCCGAGGAAAATAGCTTGGTAGGCACTGGAGGAGGCAGGGGTTGCCAAGACACCGCCTCCTAAGGACATCTCTCCTTCAAGAGATTTGGCGTGCATAAAACACTGCCTGTATCTGCATATCCCTTACCCATGTAGTCCTGACCTGCTCCCTTTGTGAGCCTTGCTCAGACTTGGCAATTCTAACCCAACCTATCTCTGGCTTCTTCTTCTTGTTCCTCATTTTTTGGCCTGGTATACTCCTCCCTCTCTACACCAAGGTTTTAATCCAACAATGGTCTCGGCATTGATTCAGAATTCTTCCAGACTCCTCGTTATGTTTCACAGTTGCTTTGCTTTCCAAGGAACAAGGATGTCTTAATTCTCCCTTTGGCCTGGATCAGGTCTCTCTGAAGAACTCCTTCCCTTGGCAATATCAGCAGTCTACACAGGTTTAAGTACTTACACAGGTTTAAGTACTAACCCCTTGAGAGGAACTCCCCAATTTACATCTGCAACTGTGTTACTTATACCTTGAATTTGAGACTCCTGTTTCCACCCACCTCCTCGGTATTTCTGATTAGACACCTACCAGGCCTCTCAAACTATAATCTAAAATTAAGCACGTGATCCCTCATCCTGCTGCTGCTTCATTTGCCTCCACATCACTTGATGGCTACTTTTCTTCCATTTTCTTGAGCCAAACACCTTGGAATTATCCTTGCCTCTTCTTGTTTTCCTATACCCCACATCTAGTCTCTCTGAAAGAAAAATTTTGGCGACATCTTCAAAATATGTTTGTTGTTGTTGTTTAGTTGTTAAGTTGCATCTGACTCTTTGCAACCCCATGGACTGCAACACCCCAGGGTCCCCTGTCCCTCACTATCTCTTGGAGTTTGCTCAGATTCACGTCCCTTGAGTCACTGATACTCTCTAGCCATCTCATCCTCTGCTGCCCCTTTCTCGTTTTGCCTTCAATTTTTCCTAGCATCTGGGTCTTTTTGAAAATATATCCATACTCTAAACTTCAAACTTACTATGATACTCTTGGAAAGATCATCAGATTTATTTCAAACGTCTGACAACGTGATTACAAATTTTCTTGGCAAAGCAGACAAGCACAGCAAGTTCTTCTGAAAAAGAAGAACAGGAAGAAGTAGCCCAAGAACATATGAGAACACATGGCTTCTACAACAAAAGCAATGGGGATTGGTGCATGAAAAGCCACAAAAACCAATAAGAGAGAATAGACAATCCAGAAATAGATGCCATTGTATATGATACATTTTTCATACAATAAAATCATTACCTCAAATCAGTGGGATAGAGAATGAACAGGCTGGAGTGAAGAGAGATAAAAAGTATGCATTTCTGAATGCTTCTTATTCTGTATACTTTGGAACTGGATAATATGCTACATGATTATATAATAAAACAAAATGAAAATAAAGCCATCTTTGAGATTCAAAAGCTAAATAAAACTAATGAACGTTAAAGTATATCATGTTATAGCATTTTTGACATAACTATGCAGACTAGGATTATTTCAAGCGACTTTAAAACAAATAATTTGAGAACTTCTCTGGTGGTCCAGTCTTTAAAACGTGCTTCTGAAAATGGGTCATGGGTTTGATCCCTGGGCAGAGAACCAAGGCCTCATATGCCACATGGCCAAAAAATAAAATAAAATAAAATAAACAAATAAAACAATTTGTGTGCTACATTTAAAATGCAAAAATAAATGCTGCAACTTATCCCCCCAATCTTACATTGCCTTCAACAATAGTATTACTAGTAATAATATCATATTATTATTTTAAAACAGATACACACAGTTTTACTCATATAGTAAAATGTTGAGCTTAAAACCAAAAACAAACATAGAAATACATGGCACAGAAATTCCCAATTGATTTTTGACAATGTTTAAAAGTAATACCGTGATGGTAAGATAGTTTTTTCATCACATGGTGACAGGAAAATTTAGACATCTGTAGATAAAGCAAAAAACTCAACTTACACTGTACATTTTATACAAAAATTAACTTGAAGTGGATCATGGATTTAAATGTAAAATACAAAACTTAAAAAAAATAGAATAAAATCTTTGGGAACTAGGCAAAGAATACTTAGACTTGACACCAAAAACATGATGAATAAAAGGAGAGTTTGGTAGGTTGGACTTCATAAAATTAAAAATTTTGACTCTCAGAAAGGCCCTGTTAAAAGAATAAAGAAAAAACTACAGACTGAGGGTGCTTTCCAGGTGGTGCTAGTGGTAAAGAATCTGCCCGCCAATGCAGGAGGCGTGAGACATAGGTTTGATCCCTGGGTCAGGAAGATCCCCTGGAGGAGGAAATGGCAACCCACTCCAGTATTCTTGCCTGGAGAATCCCATGGACAGAGGAGCCTGGTGGGCTACAGTCCATAGCGTGGCACAGATTCATACAGGACTAAAGTGGCTTAGCATGCATGAGGAAATATGCATGAGAAATTAGCACACTGAGAGGAAATATTTGTGAACCACATATGCAATGAAAGACTACTCTCTAGTATATATAAAGAGATCTTAAACTCAACAAGTGTAAAAGCGAACAATTCAATTTTTAAAGAATGGACAAAAAACATAAAAAGATTTTCCTCTCAGTAAGAAATACTGATGAAAAAATCAGCACATAAAGTGACCTTCAATACCATTAGCCATCCCATCAGGGAAAGGCATATTAACACCACAATGAGGTACCAGCACATACAGAGCCAAATGGTTAAAATCTAAGATAGTAACAACAGCAAATGCTGTTGTGGATGTAGAGAAACCAGATCACCTGTTTATTACCAGTGGGACTAAAAAAAAAAAATGATACTCACTTCAAAAAAATAGCTTGCAGCTACCACACAAAGCAGCAATTATACTCCTGGACATTTATCTCTGAGAGATGAGAACTCATGTCACACAAAATCCTGTACATGAATGTTTATAGAAGCTCTATGAATAATATCCTGAAATTAGAAACAACTCTGATGCTCTTTGAAAGGTGGACATTTAAATCAGTCTGATACATCCATACCATGAGATATTACTCATGAATAAAAAGGAATGGGCTATTGATAGACACTAAAACCTGGGTGAATTTCCAGAGAATCATGCTAAGTAAGAAAAGCCAATCCCAATGTTTACATAGAGTCTGATTCCATTTGTAAAGGAGTTCCTCATGAGGCTTGAATTGAAGTTAATATCAATATTATTGATAAAGTTTTATATATATATATCAATGATAAAATTATATATATATATGTGTGTGTATATAATCTGCTCTTTTATATGTTATATATTAGCAGATTAGCTGTCAGGGTTATGGGGGGCAGTGGGAGTGAGAGGGAGGTGAGTGTGGCTGTCAGAACCCAACATAGGGGATCCTTGTGGGGATAGAAATGTTCTGTATCTTGTTTGTATCAATGTCAGTGTTCTGACTGAGAAATGTTACTATAGTTACACAAGCTGTTATCATTGGGATCTTTCTGTATTATTTCTTACAACTGCATGTGAATTTACAATTATCTAAAAATACTTTATTTAAAAAGAATAATTATGATAATGTGTTAAACTGTATCAAATATTTTAAATCCATGAGTTTATAATGACATGAAAACAAAAAATCATATTTGGGGAGGATGCTAGGAAAACAACTCATTATTCTGAAAACTGGCAAAATAAAGCAGATAAACACCCATCTGCATTTTGTTTTTAAATTATACCTCAAGTAAATCAAAGATTTGATATGAAAAATATTCTTGTTTGGAATTTTAAAGAAAATGAGCATAAAAAGAATGATATTACACTACTACTAGTTTGAAAGCCTGAATGAAATAGTGGATCAAGGCAGTGCTTCTGATGTAAAGTCAGACACTTAGTGCCTCCCAATGAAAGTATGCATCACCATCGATGAAGTCTCCTTGAAAACCAACAGCAGCAATCTGAATAGGAATCTAAATCTCATTGCCAGTTTACGAGACATCTAAGGAACAAATAAACATCCCATAGGATGCATTCAGCAAAACCTAGAGTGTGGGGAAACCTACAGTACCAGAATCTAGTTTCTTCAAGAATACATTTAAAGAGAGTACAAAAAAGAATGAGAAATCTGTAGATTATAAAACCTTAGGAGACATCAAAGAACTGCAATGCATTGTCTTGTTTGAACATGGATTTTTAAAAGGAAATTCTATAAGCAAAAATTATGAGATGATACAGTAAATTTGATCACCGATTAGATATTTGATACTACTAAGGAATTATTGTTAAGTTTTTCAGACGTAAAAATGGGAATGTTATATTTTTAACAGCGATCTAAGCTTTAGAGATCACAGCTGAATTATTTATGGATTGGTATTTGCTTCTTGATAATTCAGTGGGAGGAGAGGACAATGACTGTGAATAGAAAAAGCAAGATATGCCATGGGCTGAATTTTTTGACGTGCCCTCACTCTGTTTTTGTATTGGTGCCATTTTTGTTTATGTTTGAAATTTTTCATACTAAAATATAAAAATGTATCCAGGAGCCTTGACTTCTTACTGTCTACTGCCAACCGCCTAGTCCAATCTATCACCATTTTAAAGAAGCCTCTATTGAATTTGTTACAATATTGCTTCTGTTTTATGCTTCTTGGTCCGAGGCATGTGGAACCTTAGCTGCCCAACCAGGCCAGGGATTGAACCCTCACTCTCTGCATTGAGAGATGAAGTCTCCCCCAGGGGTGGAACCCTTACCCTCTGCATTGAGAGATGAAGTCTCCCTTAGGGATGGAACCCTCTCCCTCTGCATTGAGAGATGAAGTCTCCCCTAGGGATGGAACCCTCTCCCTCTGCATTGAGAGATGAAGTCTCCCCCAGGGATGGAACCCTCTCCCTCTGCTTTGAGAGATGAAGTCTCCCCCAGGGATGGAACCCTCTCCCTCTGCATTGAGAGATGAAGTCTCCCCCAGGGATGGAACCCTCTCCCTCTGCATTGAGAGATGAAGTCTCCACCACTGGGCTACCAGGGAAGCCTGTTTGTTGCTGTTGTTCAGTCACTATGTCATGTCCGACTCTTTGTGGCCCCATGGATTGCAGCATGCCAGTTTCCTCTGTCCTTCACTATTTCCTGGAGTTTTCTCAATTTCAGATTCATTGAGTCAGTGATGCCATCTAACCATCTCATCCTCTGCTGCCCTCTTCTCCTTTTGCCTTCAATCTTTCCCAGCATGAGGGTCTTTTCCAGTGAATTGGCTCTTCGCATCAAGTGGCCAAAGTATTGGAGTGTCAGCTTCAGCATCTGTTCTTTCAATGAATATTCAGGGTTCATTTCCTTTAGGATTGACAGATTTGATCTCCTTGCTGTCCAGCAGACTCTCAAGAGTCTTCTCCAGCATCACAATTCAAAAGCATCAGTTCTTTGGCTCTTAGCCTTCTTTATGGTCCAACTCTACATCCATACATGACCACTTAAAAAGCCATAGCTTTGACTAGATGGATGCTTGGCAGCAAAGTGATGTCTCTGCTTGGGAAGTCCCTACTGCCGTTTTTAATTTGAAATGTTATAATAGAATCCTAACTGACCTCCTGGATTTATCTTGGCCCTCTTTCCATCTCTTCCCAACACGGTAGTCATGGCAATCTTCTTAACACCAGAGTCAGCTACTGTAGAGGCTCTACCAGTGGCCTGCTGGAGGCAGCAGTGGCCCAGAGATTTCCACTGAGGGAAGTCACAGGGACCCACTCCTCAGCAGACTAAGAAACAGTGACCATTCCTGCCTCAGCCTTTCTCAGTTTAGCACTACACCTGGGCTGCATGATATTCCCTTGGGAGCCAAGTGACAGGCACTCAGATGCGGCCTCTCACGACTCCTGCCACCAGCCCCCTTGCCGCTCCTGTAACCCATGGTCCAGCTTGGGTTCTGCAGTGTGCCCTTCCAGGTAACATCATCCCATCTCCATCCAAGCAGGATGCCTATTATTCACCTGCCTGCCCCAGACAAAGCCTCACAGTCTCTGTTGGTCGCTTGTAGTATTTCTCAGAGTATCAGTTTGCTGTGGGTCAGTCCCCACACAGCATCCTGTGGGGTGGCTGTACATCCGCTCATGTTTTTCCTTTCTCACATGCTTTCCTGTGCATGTTTGTATTTTGGACCTTCTGCAATTCGGGCTTGTTAGCTCCCCGTGACACTACATCTCTTACTTCAGTAGCACGTCCTCTCTCACAGGAACTGTCCATACTTACAGTGTCATGATTTCACATTTCCAACCCCCATCTCATATCCTGGCTTCCCAGGTGATGCAGTGGTAAATAACCCCCTGCCAATGCAGGACACAAAAAACATTGGTTCGATCTCTGGGTTGGGAAGATTTACTGGAGGAGGAAAGGGAAACCCGCTCCAGTATTCTTGCCTGAAGAATCCCATGGACAGAGGAGCCTGGCAGGCTACAGTCAATAGGGTTGCAAAGAATCAGACACACCTGAAGCCCTTAGCATGCACATATCTCAAGTCCACCATGCTGTCACTTGGATTCTCCAACTATGGCGATTCCCTTCTATTTCTTCAAGTTCTTTGATGTTTCAAACCTAAAGGAAAGAATTTAACATTTTCTGTGCATTCACTGTATGTCTGGCACTGTGTTACCTTACATATCATTTAATTTCATTCAAACAATAAGTGCTAATGGCAAAATCATTCATTTGTATATCCTTTAGAAATAAGAAATATGAAATTCAGAGATTTTTGGTCAGTGTGTGAAGGTCATGTGTAGACCAATCAGTGGAATCAGACTTCCATTGGAAATTTTGGCTCCAAGATATAAACCATTAAGTGGTACACTTGGAGAATGTATTTATATTCTGTTAAAAATATAAGATTTCATGGCCAGGTTTTTGCTAGATCTTCTATAAAATCAAGCAGGTCTTCCTATTAGTCCATGGTAGCAAGTTTTCCATTTCTCCCCTCTCTGCTCTCTCATTGTTTCTTCTAGAAGATAAACCAATTTTTAGTGCAATATCACAGGGACTTGGCAACACTTGAACAGCTGAAATTGCCCTTTACTCATTTATATCTATTTGGTAATGTATATTTAGAGGACTTCCTTGGCAGTCTGGTGGTTAGGAATCTACACTTCTACTGCAGGAGGTGTAGGTTCAATCCCTGTTCGGGGAACTAAGATCCCTCATGGCCTGATGTTTGGGCAAATTTTTTTTTAAAGGGGGGGGGGGGGTGAGTGCAAAAAAAGATAATGTTTTACCTGGAGGAGGGCATGGCAACCCACTCAACATTCTTGCCTGGAAAATCCCATGGACAGAGGAGCCTGGTGGGCTACAGTCCATACGGTAACAAAGACTCGGACACAACTGAAGCAGCTTAGCACAACACACAGCACGTATTTTATTTAGATGAAATCAGCCATGTCTTTGGACTGTGGGGGAGTATAGAATATTTGCATGATATTGAATCTGGTTAAAAGTAGAATATAAGCTTTTACCATTGGGCATCCATCTATGTTCCATTAATATCCACTCTGAGGCATACTCCTTAGGGATCCATTCTTACCACCTGTTAGAGGAGACTGGGCTTCCTATTATAGATTCTTATATCCCAATTCTCAGTTATTTTTAACTTTAAAAAAGGTATCTTAAGTGTGAAGTTTTTAGAGCTATACAAGTGGAAAGAGTGCCAGAGTCAGAAAATCTGAGTTACAGGAAAACAGCTAAAGTTTATTGAACATATACTGCATATGGCAGTCATAGCTGTGAGTGCTTCTCATTGGCTTTATTATTTGAACTTCACAACAACTTAAGAAAAAATGATTATTCGGTTGAAGAACTAGAAGACTAGATGGGGCTATGCAATCTTCCCAATGTTGCATAGCTAATGTGCACTAAAGCTAAGATTCAGATCTCTGTGGTTTTAACCACCTCTCCATGCGACTTCCCAGCTCAATCCTTCCCAGCCTGAGTCCTGTGAGGTCACTGAACTTCCTTGATAACTTAATGTATGGAGATAACAACAACTGCCTTACCAGCAGGGAACACAAAGACTTTGATCACATTGAAAAATGTTTCTAAGAGTAATGGATTATCATTGTATGAAATCAGCAGTGCCAATGATAATATTAGTGTTTTTTTGAGATACTATATGGACCACCATCTTCCTTAGCATTACGAGGGGAAAAAGTGAAGCAGTGAAGGATTTTATTTTCTTGGGCTTCAAAATCACCGTGGGTGGTGACTGAAGCCATGAAATTAAAAACAAACAAACAAACAAAACACTTGCTCTTTTGAAGAAAAGGAACGGCAAACCTAGACAACATATTAAAAAGCAGAGACATCACATTGCCAACAAAGGTCTGTACAGTCAAAGCTGTGGTTTTCCCGGTAGTCATGTACAGATGTAAGAGTTGTACCGTAAAGAAGGATGGGCACTGAAGAGCTGATTCTTTTAGATTGTGGTGTTGGACTCTTGAATGTCCTTTGGATAGTAAGGAGAGCAAATCAGGCAATCCTGAAGGAAATCAACCCTGAATATTCATTAAAAGGACTGATGCTGAAGTGGAACTCCAATATTTTGGCCACCTGATGCAAAAAGCCCACTCACTGGAAAAGACCCTGATGCTGGGAAAGACTGAAAGCAAAAGGAAAAGAGGGTGGCAGAGGATGAGATGGCTGGATAGCATCACGACTCAAAGGACGTGGATTTGAGCAAACTCTGGGAGAGAGTGGAGGGTGGAATAGCTTGGTGTGCTGCAGTCCATGGAGCTGTAAAGAGTTGGACATGACTTAGTGACTGAACAACGACAATGAGTTGTATGGAGAGATAGCAAGATCTTTCTTATAATTTTGGAGACAATAAAAAACAAAAGAAAAGATATAATATAAAACAATATGATTAATATAATATATAAAACTATGTATAAAAATATATGTGTTTTCTTAATGCTGTATTTCTGACCATAAAACGTTAGAGACTCCCTGGTGGAAGCACAGAGTGTTGGCTCTTCCTTTGTGCTCGGATAATGCTGTAATCTCATCATTTCATATTTTTTTTTTTTTTCCAAGAGGGTCAGAGCAGCAGGTGAGAGAGCTCGAGACAGGTGTCTCTTCTTCTGCCCGCTTGCCAATCTGCAAAGCTCTATATGACCACATACAATTGTTTCTTAAAGAATCAGACACAGGCAGTGTCATCTCTCCAGGAAGTTTCTCAGCCATTGTCAGAATTCATTTTCAATGACATGACATAATAGACTTGGGGTTTCATTAACCGACAGAGCACTCTGAGAAATCCTTTGTTTGAGCAGGAGAGAACTCAGACAGAAGGTAGGATTTACTTGGTCAATAGAACATTATAGAGGACTTCCAGAATCGAAGCTTTGCATTTAGCTTTCTTCCCACTTTGGGTCCTAAAGACATTCCCTTAAGGCCTCAGTGTTAAAGAGTCTTGGGAAAACAAGCAGGAAGGGATGGACTGGGGACCCATGCCAGCTCATGCAAGCAGGGGTCTAGACTTCAGTAGAAGGCTCTCCAGTCTCCCTGAGAAAAGGGTCAGCATAGGGTCAGTAGCTAAGCATGATTAAGAGAAGGGCACCTCCTGTCTAACCTCTGAAAGTCCATCTGGCCAAGAAAGGCTGAGACCTTGTAGGACCTTGTCACATCCTCTCGAAGGCGGGGCCGGTGACAAGGTAGGGAAAGTGAGGTGCTTTTGCCATGCTTTCAGTGGAGGTCGTGAACAGAGGGACAGCACGGTGAGAAGGTGATGCATGTGTACTTAGAAAAAATGCACGTTTTCTCACAAACAGCACTTCTTCCTTAGAGTCTGGCACTGTTCTTTTGCCTTCAGTTTTTTGTTTTTCCACCTGAATGATTCATCCTCTTTCATTGAAGGCGTTCACTCAATGCGCTTTGACATGAACCCTTCTCTGAGTTTTCCCCCAGGAAATGGGGGTTATGGGTTCTTCTTCCATGTTTGCTCTGCTTTGTATGAATCTTGTTTGTAGGAATCTTCACCTGATGAAGAATGGCAGATTCTTTGATGAAGAATGGCAAAACCACCATTCCATCAATGGTTTACCTGCTTATCTACCTTTTAGGACAGTGACGCCATGGATACCACAGAAGACATCTTTTACTGTATATTTCAAGGACCAAGCTTTGCCCAGCACCTAGTGGGTATGCCAATCAATGGGGATGAAAGAATATTCCATCTGAAAGCCCTTTAGGCACTGACAGCTTGGGAATCTTGGATAAGATTGTTTTCATATATCAATGACACTCTCTCAATTCTTCCCACCATGAGTTGGGGGTGGGAGGGAGACACAAGCGGGGGGAGATTATATATATATATATACATATATATATGCACATAGTTATGGCTGATACTCATTGTTGCATGGCGGAAACCAACATAGCATTGTAAAACAATTATCCTCCAATAATTTTTTTTTCATAGCTTATTCCTAAATTCAGTGGCTATATCAGCACACGTCTCCAAGAGGCAGCTCCCAGGATTCAGTTCCTTGAAGTTCTAACTCATGAGGCTGCGTGCCCAGGGTCCGCCTTGCACACTGCCTCTATGTCTTTCTAGGAAGCTTTCCCAGCGTCAGGGTCTTTTCCAGTGCTTTCTTGCTGCCAGGTGGGGGTGGAAGCTTAGGTTTCCACCTGGCCCTGATGACGTCGGGAGAGCGGAGGGAGAAGCAGAGTGCCTGTCTGCTTGCTCTTTTCACTCTTCCCATCATCTTGCTCCCTTTCATTGATGCTGGTGGGATGTAGGCTCAGGTCTTCACTGGGTCCTGCTAATACGAGGAAGGGGGAAAGCTGATGAGGCTGCCTGGCACCACCTTGTTCTGTTTCCTTGATGCCAGGTGAGTGTAGAGGGTGAGCCCCACACTGGGCCCCACGGACGCCCTGTGTGGGTTGGGGGATGTGGAACCCTTCCTTGGACCACCATGTTTGGTCTTGATGTTGAGGGGCTGGGATAGGAGGCCAAGATTTTGGCTAGTCTCTGCTGGTTCCCTGGCAGAGGGGCTGGGGTGCCTCCTGGGGGTGGGGTGCTAGCTCAGTTCCCCTTGGGTCTGTTGTGGGACTTTGGCTTTTCTGTTGGAGCTTGACAAGAGTAGAGAAGTTACTACGAAAGCAGTTTTTTGTTGTTAAAGGATCCATTTTCTAGAGGACATAGGCTTTTCTTGGCCTTTTTTGATTTTGCCTGCTGCCTGTGGTTCCGGGTGGGAGGCTTCTGCAGTGCTCTGTCTGGGATACAGTGCTCAGTTGCTCAGCTGTGTCTGACTCTTTGCCACCCCATAGACTGTAGCCCACCAGTTTCCTCTTCCATGGAATTTTTCAGGCAAGAATACTTGATTGGGTAGCCATTTCCTACTCCAGGGGATCTTCCTGACCCAGGGATTAAACCTGTGTTTCTTGTGTCTCCTGCACTGGCAGGCAGATCCTTTACCACTGCACCACCAGGGAAGCCCCCGTATTGCCCGTGATTTTAGCCAAAAGGTGGAGTCGGGATACGGACAAGGCCCAGCAAAGAGACCTAGAGTGTACCACCACATTGTTCCTGGAGTCCCGGGGTCCCTAGGAAGTCTGCCCGCTTTTGTGCCATCTTCCTATTCTTGTTTGTGGTTTATGGTTTTCTGGTCATAAGGTGAGAAACTGGGAGAATGAAACTGCTTCATATTGGCCAGAGTTAGTACCCATTTATGGCTCAAACATGGATACAGTGACTTAAAATTGTGGCTTAGCCTTTCAAACTATGGCAGGCAGTGTGAGCAAAGACCCCTCAACCCATTTTGCCTCTGGTACGTGGTCCTAACAGCCTGGCAGAGGGGCCTCTTTGAGGATAGGCAGTGTGTCTCACTCACCTCTGCATTCTCTGTGCCTAGCCCTTGCTTAGAAGATGCACAGGAGTTGTTTTGACTGAATAAAAGCAAAGGCTCCTTTAGTGGAACTGGAGAATCCTTTCTCTGTGACACGAAAAAGCCTGATGGGTTTTTTTCAGTCTAGAATCTAGATTGGCTCTTTGTTTTTGCTTTTCAGTGGATATGTGGATGTGGAGGCAGGCCGGGTCTGCAGCCTCCTGCAGGTGACTGAGGACTCTCAAGGCGACAGACTCCCCAGGAGGTGCCAGGCTATAGCATCACTTCCTTCCTGGCCTCCTGGTCCCCCAGATGTGTAAAGTCAGCAAAGTGAAGTGCCTGCCTCAGGCTGCCCGGTCATTATCCACGTGAGGAGTGTGTGTGTGTGTGTGTGTGTGTGTGAGCGTGCGCCCTCGTGTGCTCAGTCGCTCAGTTGTGTCCAACTCTTTGTGATCCCATGGATTATGGCCCACCAGGCTCCTCTACCGATGGGATTTTCCAGGCAAGAATACTAGAGTGGGCTGCTATTTCCTCCTCTACCCAGCATCTCAGCTTTGTGCCCCTTGCCCCTGCCCCGACCTGGGCAGGCGAAGGGCTGAGGTCCGATGCCCAGGCCGGCAGGGTCCGGCAGAGGGGGGCAAAGTGTGGGTCAGCCACGTGTGCTGTGTGTCCCTGGGATGTTCTCTGGAATTTTCCTCTGAGGAATGGGGATGCAAATAGGAGGCCTTACCCCAGAGGGTGCCCGGTGCTCCTCCTGCACAGCTGGCCACGGGATCTTCCCGACCCAGGGCTTGAACCTGCATGTCCTGCATCTCTCGCATTGCAGGCAGATTCTTTCCCACTGCGCCACCTGGGGGCTGTCTCTAGTATCAGTGGCCATGTTGGGCCCTGGATGGTGACCTGCTGGCGGGGTTGGGGAGCTCCTGGTTGTGGGGTCCCAGTCGATAGTGGACTTCACTAGGAGTTGCCTGGTTAAGAGAGAGAAAGCAGGCAGGTGAGAACCAGAGTGAGAGAGAGAGAGAAACTGATGGAGAAATCATGGCAGAAGGACCAAGAAGCAGAGCACAGAGGGGACAGATGCTCTTCCTTCATTTTTACCAGTTTTGTGATTGGCTCTCTGGGCAGCTTTGAGCTACTTTCTTCCTTCTCAGCATGCAAAAATATTTGACTGCCCAGGAATAAAACATCAAAACCTAAAATGTAATTAGATGTAGGAAATATTGATGGGGTGCCAGAAGCATTTGGGACGCTGATGTGAGCAGAGAGGAGCTGTCTCTTTATGAGGAGGAAAAGATCAGAAGGTAGCAAAGCCCAGCTCCTTGCAGGTGGATCCCTCTGAGTTCCGAGCGACAATATTGACTCCATCACCATGCGTATCAGTAAAATGATTATTGATATCAACCAGGCAAGATTAGAGGGAGGGGGGAGTGGAAACCAGAGGAGAGCTGATTTCAACCGGTAATGATACCAGAATCAGATTTCATAAAAACAAACTAATTATTTTTGATTCTGTGATCGTTGGAACTCTTGGCTGCTACTCAAAAAAACTGGGTTCATCCGTCTCCAGGAGGCAAGCCCTGGCTCTCCACTCCCCATCCTGCTGCCGTGTGTGCACTGAGCCTGGCTCAGGACAGAGGCTCACAGTCCCTTCTGGAACCTTCTTCTCCTCTCTCCACTGCTCCCTGCAAATTCACATCTAGGCCACTACTTTTTACTATTCTTGGCACAACTCTCTGAACTCCAGGAAACAGCACATGACTCTACGGTCTGAGACGGTTTCCTAAATATTTCATGTACAATGAAAATCGTTCAAGGGTGGATGACTGTTTGGAAGGTTTTTGCTTGCCCGGCAGTGCCAGTTTCAGAGCTCGGCACAGTGTGTGCCCAGGGAACAAGGGCCGAGGGGCTGACACCACGGCTCGGAAAGGCCTGGCGTCTGCTCGGTCCCCGTCCTCATGTCTCCATCTTACATCCTGCAGTCACTCCGTGTCATTTACCTTTTATGGGGCTGGACTGGCTTTGCTGTTCCAGAAGGATGGTGGCAGGAAATTAAAGCCTGTCACCTGTCAGTGCCTTTGGTGGCGTGTCCTGGATAAACGGTGCAGTGGCTCATGGCGTTACTAAGCAAGAGAGGTGAGGGCGGCCACCCAGCATCAGAGAGGCTTTCTCGTGGAGAGAAAATGCAGAGACCGCACAGCAAGATGGTCAATGCTAGTGATGCCAGGCCTTGAGATCTTCTCCCCAGAGGGGGCAAGCTGTTTGACAAGCATGGCTCTTTCTGGTTACAACAAGGCGAATTTCGTTACTAAAAGCAATAATACATAGATGTACTATTGTTTATAGTTAGAATGGACACTTGTACATGCATGCCTGCTCAGTTGTGTCCGATTCTTTGTGACCCTATGGTCTGTAGCCTGGCAGGCTTCTCTGTTCAGACGTGGGATTCTCCAGGCAAGGATACCGGAATGGATTGCCATTTCCTCCTCCAGGGGATCTTCCTGACCCAGGGACTGAATCTGTGTCTCCTGAATTACAGGTAGATTCTTTACCGCTTGCGTCATCGGGGAAGCCCTATGGACACTTTTTATGGGCTGAATCTTTGTTCCTTACCTCCCAACTTCATATGTTGAAGCCCTTGTTGTTGTTGTTTAATTGCTAAGTCACGTCTGACTCTTTGCAACCCCATGGATGGTAGCCCACCAGGCTCCTCTTTCCATGGGATTCTCCAGGCAAGAATATTGGAGTGGGTAGCCATTCCCTTCTCCAGAGGATATTCCAGACCCAAGGGCTGAACCCTTGCCGCCTGTATTGGCAGGCAGATTCGTTATCATAGAGCTACCAGGGAAGCCCCCACCGCAACCCCCACATTAAGTTTGGATGAGATCGTGAGTCTGATGCTCTCAAGAATGGAATTAGCACCCTTATAGAATCAGAAGAGCATTTGCTTCCTCTCTCTCCTCTCCTTGTGAGGATACAGCGAGAAGTCCACAGTCAGTGACCCAGACGAGGTCCTCACCAGACCCTGACCGTGCTGCTTCCTGATTTCAGACTGTCAGCTCCAGAACCATGAGAAATGAGTTTATGTCACTCGTAAGCCACTCAACCGGTGAGGTTTGGTTAGAGCCACCTGAACTAAGACAGCAGCGCTTGCTGAGCACTTAATGTTTTCAAGGTACTGGGTCCATCTCTTTGCATGCAGCATCTTAGTGTTCCCTCACCATAAATCTGTGAGCTATTATCCTCATGGTATGGATGACAAAATAAAGCTCAGAAAACTTAAACAGTTTGCCCTAAATGACTCGGGAGTTAATGGTGTGGCCTTTAGCAAATCTGAAATTAAGCCACTTCCAATGCCCATAACCTTAGAAACCCCAAAGCCACTGGTGAAAATGGCAGAACTCAAGATATCTGAGTGTAGCGGAGGGGAACTTTCTCTGGGGAAGATTAGCTAAAGGGCAACAGCACCTTCGGGAGATTTGTGTCATGATAACACTCCAAGGGAATAGAATAAAAATAATAGTGACTGTACTTGTACCATGTAGCCTTTTGTTAAATTAAACATATCAATACAGTACTAAGTCCCCCACATACAAATGAGTTTCGTTCCAAGAGCATGTTCACAAAAGCAATTTGTTCATAAATCTAACAAACTTAGCCTCAGTACCCAACTAACACAATCAGCCATATAGTACTATACTGTAATAGGTTTATAATATTTTTCACACAAATCATACATAAAAAGCAAACACAAAAAATAAAGAAAACATTTTTAATCTCACAGTTCAGGACCTTGAAAAGTACGAGAGCACAATACCACAGCTGGCATACAGGAGCACCTTCACCTCTTTGAAAGTTCACACCTAGAAGGTTCACGGGTAGGGGACTTACTGTATATTTTCCAGGCAAACAGAATCTACAGGTTTGGGAAGTGGTGTTCTAATTGTCCATCTCCCAGTGTGAGGAAACTGGATCCAGTGAGGTCATATGCTGCATCCTGGGCCAGGCTGCTGGTGACAGCAGAGTGGGACCTCAAGTCCCCCCGGGCTCAGCGCTCAGCACCCAGTTAAGCCAGCTTTAGAGCTCCTCAGCCGATGTTCTTGCAATGCTCCATGTCCCACACACGAGGACGCAGAGCATGGGTGTCCTGGGTCCCAAGTGTGGTTGCCCTGGCTTTAACCCGGCCTCGTTGTGTCCTTGACTCCAGCCTAATTTCCTCCATTCTTCCTTTCATTTCCTGTAAAGCCAGAGCCGTCAGAAGCAGTGTCTGGGTCCCTTTGCTCCTCTCTTCTGATTTCCTCATCCACACAGTCTCAGTTGCCACCAGGCCCTTCTTTTGAGGATATAGGCCCCCCCCCCCAGAGAGTGAGAGCCAGTCTTATCAGAGCAGTGCCCCTGGGGCTTGTGGAGGGGTCAAAGGCAGTACGTTTTTATATTGGTCTTTTGAAATGTCTTATTATAAAACAATTTTTTGAATCTAGGTTTAGATTTTTTTAATTATTCTGGATGCCCTGATTCTTCACCACAGTGTGTGGGTTCTTTGTTTTGACCTTCGGGATTCTTTGGTTTCGGTGCACAGGTTGGCATGTGGGATCTTAGTTCTTCGGCCAGGGATGGAACCCATTTTCCCTGCATTGAAAGGTGGATTCTCAACCACTGGACCACCAGGGAAGTCCCAGGGGCTCCTCCAGAGGAGGACTTTCTCCTCCTCCTCCCCCTCCTCTTCCTCCTCATTCTTTACAGAGAGATCTTTCTTACAGGAGTTGCTTCAACAGAGTTTCATTAACACAACAAAGTCACAGGATAGAAAATGTTAGAGGTAATATCACATTAATATCTGGCATCTGGTACCCCTATTATGACAATTTCCCTGGTGGCTCAGACAATAAAGAATCTGTCTGCAATGCAGGAGATGTGGGTTCAACCCCTGGGTTGGGAAGACCCCCTGGAGAAGGAAACGGCAACCCATTCCAATATTCTTGCCTGGAGAACCCCATGGACAGAGTAGCCTGGCGGGCTACAATCCATGGGGTTGCAAAGAGTCAGACATGACTGAGCAACTAATACACACCCCTACTATGTGCCCAGACATCATGCATCATCTCTAAGTTATACAACGATAGGTCTTATAGATATACAGTGATAAGGTCTTATCATCCACATTTTGCAGGTGACAGAACTGTAGCCTGGCATAGCTGAGTACCTTACTGAAAGTCACAGAGCTGGAATGGGAAGGAGCTGGAAGGAAACCCTAGGAATGCCCCAATCTAAACACTCTCTACTACCCGGGAATGGTGTTACTCTGTAAACATCTCTTGCAGATGGTGAGCTCACAGTTCCCCTCCCTCCTTCTGTTTTTAAGTCATCGGCTCCATGGCTTAGCAGTAGCTGGGGACAAGTGGCCATCCTGTTCTAAGCCTGTCTCAAAGGTCTGAGGAAACCTACAAGGCAAAGTCATCAGCCCTTCCCTTCCAGGAACACACCAGTTCTAGGTGAAGAAACAGATGGGAGGGGAGGGAGGTGAAAGAAGGAGTTGATAGTTGACAGACAGATTGGCAAAGATGAGAAGGGCTAGCAAGTTATCCCAGTGGGAAGGGTACCCAGGGCAGAGGGATCACAAGTGCCCTGGTGCTGACATGCAAGAGTTGTGTGGAATTACAGCAACATGATGGAGCTGGTGCAGGGGCGTGGGAAGAATGGGGAGATAACAGATAAGGGGGACCCAGTGGGGACAGGAAGATAGGGACCAGAGACTATAGCATCCTTGGATTCCAGGAGAAGCGGCCTGATTTCCTCTTGTAGGGGCAGAGGGTGCAGACTGAACATGGCTCTCCATCCCCACATGCACCATCTCACAGATGCAAATTAATACTGCCAAATAGCCTTTCTTTTTAAAGCTTTCTCACTCTGGTCTGATCACTCAGAAAGGAGGCTCGTGGAAAGGAGGAGCAAATTGCTGTGAGAGCCACCTGTCTGTCTGCCGGGAAAGCAGGCGTCCTCCCCTCCCAACGATACACCTTTTCCAAGAGCTGACAGCCTTGACAGCCCCTCCGTCACCACAGCGGCTTTCTGGGTGTGAGAGCTGAGCAATGACAGGGACCGGCACCCCAGACAGAAACACAACACACGCCTGGGGAAGGTAAACGATGGTACACATGGCATTTATCTCTGAGGTTGTTCCCCGAGCAAAACCAATTACTGGCCTTTTCCTTGCGAACGTGCAGTGAGTGTTAACGTACTGGAGGCTGGGGTGAAAAGACGCTATGATGCATCTTTGTGATATTCATGAGTCTGCTGAGAGTTTCAAGGCAAAGGATTTAGTATTTCTGGGCTTCTGCAGGCGGGGAGTGTGTGCGGTGCATCTAAGACGAGCTCCAAGGAGCAGGGTACTGAAGTGGCACTTTGTATGACAGGGGCACTTAGGAAGTGCAGGTGGAAGTTGGGATCAGCCTGGGAGAGGAGGAAGGACGGATCATGTCAACAAAAGACCTGCTAAAGGGCAAATGCACTGCTCTTTCCGGAGAACAGCGGGAGGGCTTTTTGCTGCGCTACATAGCAATCACCATGTTAAATTGGGATGCAGGGCCAGACGTCCCCAAATGATGCAGGACTCACCTCCCTCTCAGCCAGGGCTAAGGATACCCAAACTTGTATTCATGGCCTGTTAGAGCAGACTTTGCATCACAAAGAACCATCTCTTAGCTATGCTGTCCTGTGGGAGACTGGGGTGGTCATGAAAGGAGAGCGATGCCGTGGCCTCATGTTGAAGTTTCCATCCCCAGGCTTGGCCAGTTACAGGACTCTGGTATCAGCGCCGGGGGCCTGCCAGCCACCCGCCTCTGCCTTCTCTATCTCCCTTGGGTTTCTCTGTGCAGGCATCTCCTTCTTCCCCTCTGGGGGCACCATGATGGTTTTATAGTTTTTGTGTTGCGTGAAGGTATCAACCAAAAGGGACCAGGAGGATCTCAAAATACAGAAGAACTCCGTTGCAAAGCCATGTGCATGGGGTATTATGTTTGCATGAGAGGCTGCTTTTTTTCTGATGTGCTCAGAGAAGAGCTGTAGGCAGGTGGTGGTCTTGCTTCTCCCCTCGCTTCTCCTTTACTCACAGGGGTGAGTAGGACTGAGCAGGAACCCTGGAGGCCTGGGCTGAGCTGCATGAGCAGATGCAGTGGGCAGAGAAGCCTGCTAGGCAGGAGATGCAAGACACCAATGGAGGGCAGTTAGCCCTGAGACACACTCAGAACCCTGTACTGCCTTCCTGAAGGACTCAGCTGCAATTCTTGGGGAGGAAAATTAAGGCTCCTCGCTTATATAGACATGCAGTCTGGTAGGCTGTCTCTTCTATTATCCCTTAGATGCAAATGGATTCATTCTCTCCTGGAATTTAGAGGGTGCCCCTAACTCACATTTTAGAAGCACATTTATTTTAGAAGCAAATAAAATGAACAGAGCCACAAAATTGTGTTGGAGCTGACAAGAGTCTCAGAGACCCTCTGTCTTAGGCGTTGCAAAACACTAGCCGGTGAACATACTTATTTGACACTTAGAGTTTTATTTATCATTCATTCATCATTCATTCATTCAAAAGGAGAAGAGGCGGCAGAGAATGAGGTGGTTAGGTAGCATCACCAACACAATGGACATGAGTTTGAGCAAACTCCAAGAGATGGTGAAGGACAGGGAAGTCTGTTGTGCTGCAGTCCATGGAGTCACAGAGTCGGACACAACTTAGTGACTGAACAACAACAACATTCATTCATTCATTTACCTGTTTTATTTGTTTTCAAAAGTACTCTTAAACATTGTGTGCTTTCCCAGGGCCCCGTTGTCCCCATCCCCTACCAGGTTCATTTGCTGTGACTCTGCATAATCAGCCTGGTTCTTAGAAGCCTTTGAACTTCTTTTGCTTTTTCCACTTCCTCATTTTACAGATGGAGAAGATGAAGTTCCAAGAGAGTAGGTGGCATGCCAAGTACACTTCACCAGGCATTGGAAAGGGTTCAACTTAGAGCTGGTCTCCTTTTTCCCTTGCCCACTGCTATTCCCTTCACGTTGAGATGCTTCCAAAGTCTTGAAATGACCTCACTGTATTTAGCTCAATTTTAGCTTCACCTTAACCACCTTTGTGGTCTTACTGGAGCCTACCAGACTGCATATTTTATTTTTTTTTTTCCCTTACAAAGGGGAATTGGAATAGGGTAGACACCTTCAGCCTCTTCTTTATTGTCTCCTGAAGGTCTGAGATGATGTAAAATTGCAGTGAGTTGTGGGCAGTATCAAGGCTGCCTCCTTCACTTTGAATGCATCTTATCCTTGTCTATGGCCATATCACCCCAAGCACACCTGATCTTGTCTGAATGCATCTCCTCCTGACCTCAGCCAAATTCTTCCCTGCTCTGTCTCTACCTTCTCTGATACTCTGTCCATCCCTGCTCAGCTTCTTCTCTTCTAGAGGATTTTTCCTGCCTCCCAGTCTTGCTCAGCCATAATCTGTAGAGCAGCTGTTATGTCTCCCTGGATGGTCCAATCACCAAGAGTGGGGTTCTTGGGACTCACACACTGTCCCCAGCTTCTTAGCCACCTTGTTTGCTGTTATCGGCCTGCTTCCCCTTTCCCATGGCTGTCTAGCTCTATTCTGCTTTTTTGGTCCAGAACTCTCTGGATTATATGTTTTTAAGAGCAAAAAGATGCTTCAAATCCTGCCCTCCATGGCTTTCCACTAATGAGAATTTTGACCTCTGTATTCAGAATGGCCTGGGTAAAGGAGACAGATAGAAAGAGGCTACTCTTTTAGGTTTGATGGCTCTCCCATGATTCAGGCTTGTGCTCTGCTTTACAAGATGATCTCTAATGGGTTCATAGTGCTGCCACCTCTTGGCCTCCTGGAGGAAATCCCTAACAAATACTCATTCATCCATCCATACAACAAACAATAAACTACCAAAAAAGTGACCAAGTCCCCCAGTGTCTGCCCACATAGATTTTACCTCTTGGTGGAGGAGGATAGATAATATAGAACAAGTAAATGAACAAGATGATTTCTGCATGCTATGGGGAACATACAGCCAGATGATGTAAGAGAAAGTGATGGGCTTGGAGGGACTTCTTTAGACTACATGGCAGACAAAGGCCTCACTAGATAGGTGATATTTAGCCTGAAAGATACAAAGAAATCAACCAGGTGAAGGTCTGAGGAAGAGTGTTTCAGACAATGGGGATTGACAGGTGTAAGAGTCCCGGGACTGAAAAAAACTTGATATGTTAGGGAAAAGGAAGTCAGGCTAATATGGTGAACCATAATTACAGAGTTGGATAATGAGAGGAGTTGGGATCAGAATCTGGTAAGGAATTTGGAACTTTTCTCTAAATCTAATGGGCAGCCATTAGAGGGCTTTAAGTATTAACAGGAAAGTGACATATTACAATGTATTTTTAAACATGTTATAATACCAAGACTGCAAGATGGAAAATGGGATATTTGCATTCTCTCCCTTGCTGGCTTTGATAAAACAAGTTGCCATGTCGAGGAGGGTTATACAGAAGGAACGGATGAGGACCTCTATCCAACAACCAGATAGAAAGTGATTCCCTCAATCCAATGGCCCAGAACAAATTGAGTCTTGCTAACAACCATGAAAGGAAGGTTGGAAGCAAGTCTTTCCTTGGTCAAGTCTTCAGATGAGATGCCACCCAGGCAAAAAACTGGATTGCAATATTATGAATGACCCTGAAGCAGAAGACCCAACTAAACTGTGCTCAAACTCCTAACCCATAAAATCTATGAGATAGTAAATACTATTAGGTTCAGTTTTTATGGCTAAATTTGTTGCATCTTTTAATGCACCCCATAAAGTGTTTGAGTGACCAGTTAACTGAATGTCAATAGTCATGAAGAAATATTGTACATTAACAAATGTATGTGGAATCTAGAAAAATGGTACAGGTGAGCCTATTTTCAAAGCAGAAATAGAGATATAGATGTAGAAAACAAACATATGGAAACCAAAGGAGAAGGGGGTGTGGGATGAACTGGGAGATTGGGATTAATGTATATACACACGGCTATGTATAAAATAGATAACTAATAAGAATCTACTGTATAGCACGGGGAACTCAATGATCTGTGGTGACAAAGTGAATATAGCTGATTCACTTTACTATACAGCAGAAACTAATACAACATTGTAAAGCAATTAAGCTCCAAAAAAAAAAAAAAAAAAAGCCAGTCATCTTGCTAAAAGCAAAATTAGGGTCTAAAATATTGAGGCGGTCCCATTCTTAGGAAGCATACCAAGAGATTCTAAGATTTAATGATCATGTTGGCATAATTAGCATCTGTGGGGACAATTCATAGTCAGAATTTACAGTAGTACAAAAGAAGACTAAATAAAGGCTCAGGTTTACATAAGGTCAGTCCCCATGAATTCTTGTTACTGCAGCCCATTATGTCAGTTACTCTTGTGGAGCTCTCACTTCAAAGGATATGTTGTTTCTGTTTTTTTTTTTAGTTGCTAAGTCATGTCAGACTCTCTTAAGATCCCATGGACTCCAGCCCACCAGACTTCTTCTGTCCATGGGATTTCCAGGCAAGCATTCTAGAGTGGTTTGCCATTTCCTTCTCCAGGGGATCTTCCTGTCCCAGGGATCAAACTCACGTCTCCTACACTGGTCGAAGGATTGTTTACCACTGAGCCACCAGGGAAGTCCAACATCCAAGGATAAACCACTGATAAGACTAAAAGTATGACCTGTTGAATCCACAATTGCTATTAAAAGAATCTCAAACCTCAGAAGCCCAAAGAACTACTTCTCTAATGATGAACATTCAAGTTACAACATGGAGTGGGGGAGACCTTTGAAGGCAGAGCAAGTATTTTCAGCTCTTATTATCCTCATTCATAAAATCCTAGCCACAAGGTATGCTGGAGCCTTTTTGGAGACAATGAGGGAGTTAATTTCAGGTTTCTGGGAGCAAACTCGGTGATAGCAATGGGCCCTGTAGACATAGGCAACTGCCTGATGCTCAGCATCTTTCAGTTCAGTTCAGTTCAGTCACTCAGTCGTGTCCAACTCTTAGCGACCCCATGAATCACAGCACACCAGGCCTCCCTGTCCATCACCAACTCCCAGAGTTCACTCAGACTCACGTCCATCGAGTCAGTGATGCCATCCAACCATTTCATCCTCTGTCATCCCCTTCTCCTCCTGCCCTCAATCCCTCCCAGCATCAGAGTCTTTTCCAATGAGTCAACTCTTCACATGAGGTGGCCAAAGTACTGAAGTTTCAGCTTTAGCATCATTCCTTCCAAAGAAATCCCAGGGCTGATCTCCTTCAGAATGGACTGCTTGGATCTCCTTGCAGTCCAAGGGACTCTCAAGAGTCTTCTCCAGCACCACAGTTCAAAAGCATCAATTCTTCAGCGCTCAGCCTTCTTCACAACTTTCACATCCATACATGCCCACAGGAAAAACCATAGCCTTGACTAGACGGACCTTTGTTGGCAAAGTAATGTCTCTGCTTTTTAATACGCTGTCTAGGTTGGTCATAACTTTCCTTCCAAGGAGTAAGCATCTTTTAATTTCATGGCTGCAGTCCCCATCTGCAGTGATTTTGGAGCCCCCCCCCAAAAAAGTCTGACACTGTTTCTCCATCTATTTGCCATGAAGTGGTGGGACCGGATGCCATGATCTTCTTTTTCTGAATCTTGAGTTTTAAGCCAACTTTTTCACTCTCCACTTTCACTTTCATCAAGAGGCTTTTTAGTTCCTCCTCACTTTCTGCCATAAGGGTGGTGTCATCTGCATATCTGAGGTTATTGATATTTCTCCCGGCAATCTTGATTAGAGTCATGTTAATCTTTGGCTTGATTGAGACTATGCTGGTATTTAAGATGCTGGGGAATAGGTCTGATCAGGAAACAGGGATCCCAAGTATAGTGGACATCTGTTCATGGACTAAGTGATTGATGGCAGTGTAGGTCAGCAGCCAGAGCTTAAAGTTTGGTGACAGGGTCCAGTCTTTTAGATTATGAACAGAAATTATATGTTGGCTTCAAGCTGTAGTTTATATCTCTGCCCTTGAAAGGAAATATTGGGATATGCCTTTCTGCTAAGGTAAAGTCTATCTCTTGAGGCAGCATAAGATAATAGCCACAGATTCCACACACAGGCATTAATATATGATATTTGTTTTTCTCTTTTTGATTTACTTCAGTCTTATGGCAGACTCTAGGTTCATCGCCCTCTCTACAAATAACTGATGTTCATCCTTTTTTTTATGGCTGAGTAACATTCCATTGTGGATATATACCATATATTCTTTATCCATTCATCTGTCTGTGGACATCTAGGTTGCTTCCATGTCCTGGCTGTTGTAAATAGTGCTGCAATGAACATTGGGGTTCATGTGCCTTTTTGAATTAGTTTTCTCAGGGTATATGCCCAGGAGTAGGATTGATGAGTCATAGGGTAGTTCTCTTTTTAGTTTTTTCACAAACATCCATACTCTTCTCCATGGTGGCTGTAGAAAATGGTAGAGACGAACCTATTTGCAGGGCAGGAATAGAGATCCACATGTAGGGATCTGATATGTGGACACAGAGGGGAGTGGTGGTGGAGGGGCTGGAATGAATTGGGAAATTGGGATTGACGTATGTGCACTGCCATGTGTAAAACAGAAAACTTTGGTCCCATTCCATTAGTTGGGACCAGTCATGTGATATTACCTCGATGCAAGGCAGGCTGGGAAATGTAGTCTCTGGCTTGACAGTCACTTCTCAACAACAATTCTACACCTGGAAGAGGACATAGTCTTTCAGGGTCCACTAATTATCTCTGCCTCAGGTTTCCAATGAGACTACTGGGGCTCAGAGCAGATGCTCAAAAACTTGCACAAACCTTAGAAGTGACAAAGTCTGCACTGGCAAAGTGGAGAGAAAACTGTCAAACAGATGGATCTGATGCGACAGCTCCCCCAGGGCTTTTGGATCTCATGGTCTCACAGTTCCCAAGCAGATCTGATTAAGGGTCGAGGCTCTAAAGTCGGGTTGTCTTGGTTTTCAGCTTGGTGCAAGGTCTTATTAACTGCATGACTGTGGGCAAATGATTTCTCTCTTACATTTGGTTTTTGCATTTATAACATGGACCTAATAATGGTATCTCCATCAAATGTTTTTTTTTTTTTTTTTGTGAGAATTAGGTGAACTGTAAGCAAAGAGTTTAGATTGGTGCTTGGCAAACAGTTCTAAGCGTTACCTGTGACTCTTGCTGTTGTGATCTCTTGGTTCATTTGGGTTCAATGTTGTTTCCATTTTGGATTCATCTGCATCAGTATCAGGGCCTTTCATCCTGCAACCTCGTACTCATTCTTGTCATACTTTTGTGTCCACCCCCCACCCCCCTCACAATTTCCTCTCTTCTCCCTTAGCTTTAGACCACTAGAATAAGTTTCCTTCTCCCTAAGAACGTTTGTAATATTTAGCAAAATGACCAACCACACTCTTCCTTCTGAAAGAGAGTGATATCTTGAGCCATAATTATCTCATCATCTTAGCCATCTCCCTCCGACTTCAACACAACAAAGATTTTCTCACTATATCTGCTCTGAGATAATTATACAGGGTGGTTGCATGATCCGCATATATTTTGTTCTCTAAATGACTGAGGTTTAAGAGTAGTAAAATCGATCACACTGCTTATTAAAACTGTAAAATACATTGCAATTCAGCATACCTGAGAATAGATGGAATAAGCAAATTCAGTTTGTACCAACAAACTCAAGTTAATACATATAAAAGACTCTCTCCTTTTGACCTCCAGTCTAGTGGATGTTTGGGCAGATAGTGTTCAACAGATGGGAGATACTATTGCTCCGGTCACCTTGCCTGGCTAGAAAGGGCCTAATGTTGAACTTCTAAATGTTTAAGAGGTCATTCATAATGAACTTGCATGCTAGGAATTTTTCCAAGTAAATGTCACATGCTCCTGTGTCACTGACCTACCCCCCTAGGTCTACATACCCCAAGGAATACAATGGCCCAGCCACAAAGAAGGCACTGCAGCACCATGCAATAACCTTTCCTTTACATGATGGTCTCCCTTGACATGGGGGGCATTGCATGCTAGCCATTGTGGGCTCACAACACTGGGCCATTGTGGGCTATGCCCAGGGCACACTTCTTGGACTCAGAGGTCATTCCTGAATGAGAAATTCAAGGACTCAAAACACCCCATGTCACTAGCATGTCTAGTAATGAACTGGAACCGTGGTTTGGGCTCTCATTCCAGTGTGAATTTCTCTTACTTTGTTTCTTCCTTCCTATGTAGTTCTTCCTGTATAGTTTCTTCTTCCCACATAGACCATTACTTGGGGAAAATCCCTTAAAGTGAGGAGCTAAAAGTGGCTTTGGTAATCATCTAGTCCAAATTCCCATCCTGAGAAAGTAGAGGCTTTAGGTATTTTATTATTATTATTACCATTAACTGAATGGAAGCATGAAGCATTCTCTCATGTCATTGTGATGTAAGAGGTGCTTTAAAGCAAATCACAAGTATTATTTGACAGTTGTGTTTTCCGGGACCTGTTTAGCAGTATATATCAAAATGAAAAAAAAAAAAAAGGTACATGTAGGTTGACTCAGTCATTAAACTTCTGCAGATTTCTCTACATCCTACATCATTTTTCATAATAATGAAGAAAAAAAACCTGATAGCAATACTAGTGTCCCTCATCGTGACAGTGGTTGAATAAACTATGGCACATCTTTGCAGTGGAAGAAGCTACCCAGGAAGAATACACAGGAAAGAAGATAATTTGGAGTAGGAGAAATTCACGCTGGAATGAGAACCAGACCATGGCCCCAGGCAATTGACAACATGAAATAGATCTGGAGGGGAAACCCATGCAAAAAAAAATGTTAGTAGTGATTATGGTAGGAGCAGAGAACGAAGGCAGAAGGGCATATAAAAAAGCTTTCATTTTTCTTTTTGTACTCTTTTAATATTCTATATTTGTTTCACTTATCAGCAAGGATTATCTAGTGGATATATGTGTTTTTTAATTTTATACCTTTATATATAATATTTGTCTATAAATATATATGTATTGCTTTTTATACCTTTATGTATATATTTATATATAAAGATATAAAATAAAAACCAGTACAGATATCCACTAGATAATCCTTGCTGATTTTTTAATGAAAAATTTTCACAATATAAGAACAGTTATATATATACATATATGAAAACGAACACATTGTTATTTTTATAAATCAAAACATACAATTCATTGTAGAAGCTTTTCAAAATACAGATATTCACTCATAATTCTAACACCCACTGCTTCATGATATCATATGCTTGTTCAACCTTTTCATTATGCATAATTTCATATATTCAAATACCATGGAGTTTTTTTTTCAATAAAAATATGATCACATTGTAAATACCTTTGTACAACTTGAAAGATCAAGTATCTATGACATGAAATAATTTTTTACAACATAATTTAATGATTGCAAGGTATTCAACTTTCTAGATAGTATATTATTCCAGATCCCTAATTGTTGATTCTTCTGTTTATTTTGTTTTGTTTCTGATTTGCTGTGATAAATACATAGTCACATTTATGTCCCTCAGGCTAACATCTCAGAAGTGACTGCACATTATTTAAGCTTTTGATAAATATTGCCAACTAATTCCAAAGAATTCTAAATTCTATGGAGTTACACACTGGGAGTAGATAAAAATTTTCATTCACCTCATAATATAATAGATGCTTATAACAATCAAGGAAACCCTGAAAAGTTCAGTTACATTTGCAGAGCTTTGTATCATAAAATATGAAAATTGTCTTCTTTCTACCATTAAAAAAAATGCAAGAAATGCTTGAAAAGACAAGGATTCAAGTCAGATAAGACCCTGTTTTTACCATTCATTCAGGCAGTATTTATTGAGTGTGATCCTCTGTCTTAGTGACTGGGCATATAATAAGATACAAGACCTCAACAAGCAAATGAAATCTTTCAGAAAACAATTAGGACCAAGTGAAATTAAGTCAGGGCATGGGATGAGGTGGGTCCAAAAAAACGGCTGGTCAGGGAGGGCCTCTTTGAGGAGATTTAAGAAGGGGCCAGGCATGTGAAGACCTGGGGGAAAAAGTACATTCTGGAAGAGGAGAAGGGAAATGCAAAGGCCTTGAAGTCACAGAGAAAGCTCTTAATTCTGATGATTCAGAAAAGCAGTCCTTGTGCCTTCAGCGAAGTGAGCAGGGCAGATGGTGACTGAAGATGAGATTGGTGAGCTGGGCAAGAAATGTGAGGGCGCTTTGTGCACGTGCTCAGTCACTCAGTCACATCTGACTCTTCCGCGGCCGCATGGACTGTGGCCCACCAGGCTCCTCTCTCCGTGGGATTTCCCAGGCAAGAATGCTGGAGTGGGTTGAGATTTCCTCCTCCAGGGGATCTTCATGACCTAAGGACTGAACCTGTGTCTTCTGCATCTCCTGCACTGGCAAGCAGATTCTTTACTATTCTGCCACCTAAGGTGTAAAGGGCTTTCTAATTCACTGCAAGGAGCATAGATTTCATTCTAAGTGTGATAGGAAACAGTTGGCTGGTTTCTAACAGTGCAGTGTTGCATGGTTTTTTTTTTTTTTTTTTTTTTTTAACGTCTTTGAAGCTGCTGGGCAGAGAATGGAATGCAGGAGGTAGGTGGTTGAGTGGAAGCTGGGAAGCTTGTGAAGAGGACACAGCAATAGTTTACTGGTGATGGGCCCTGAATGACAGTGAGCAGTTGAGATGGAAAGAAGAGAATGGATTTGAGATGCATCTCGCAGGCAAAGGTGCTGAACATGGTGCTGTACGAAATGTGCAGAGTGAGAGAAAAGGGAAAACTGGGCGTGATGTTTGGGTTTCCCCCACTGCAACTGGTTTAATGAAGTAGCTGTTCACAGAGAATGAGGTTGGAAGCAGTTTGGACAGTGGATATGGGAGCCAGAATTCTTGTTTGGAACATGTTGGGCTTGATATTCTTATATATACATTTAAATGCTGAGGTGTCAGTGGATGTACCTCTGGGGTTCAGAAGCCATATAAAAGATGGTGGTCAGTGAGCTTAAAGAGAGTATTTAGAGGCCTGGGGCTAGATGAGCTCATTAGGGATGTGAGTAATAGGAGAGAAGAGGAGGGAAAGCAGGGAGAGTGTAGGAGAAGGGCAAGACTGACTTCTGGTTGTTCTATGATTCTGATTTCCAAGTAGAGGGAAATGTGCCAGACGGGAGGTGAGAAAAGGCAGCCAGGGGCCCAGGAAGATCCTCGGGAGAGTCTGGCATCCCCAGAGTCAGGAAGAGAACACGTGTCAAGAAGGAAGCAGTGGCCAACTGCCTCCAGTGATGCTCTCAGAGCCATTAGCAAGCTGACACTTGGGAAAGTGAAAAAAAACCAAAAAAAGCCAACTGTAAGCCAGCAGAAATGGACCAGGGATATGAGTGGCCAGCAAGCTGGAACTGTGGATCCAAACTGTAGGTTTGGAAAAAAATGTGAAGCTAGAGCCATGGGTACCTGTAATGTCAGCCAGGGGGCATGCCAGCCTGTGTTAGATTTTACACTAATTTTTATTGCAGACTATAACATACTTACAAGGAGGAAATAATAAGAAATAGCTATAGACATTTTTTATTTTAAATTAGTTTTTATTGGAGAATAATCGCTTTGCAGTGTTGTGTTAGTTTCTGCTGTACAGCAAAGTGAATCAGCTGCACTTTGCAAAGTGAATCAGACTCACAGAATGAATCAGGGTATACACACAGGCCCTCTTTTTTGGGTTTCCTTCCCATTTAGGTCATCTCAGAGCATTGGGTAGAGTTCCCTGTGCTATGCAGTAGGTTTTCTTTAGTTATCTGTTTTATACATAGTAACAATAGGGTATATACATCAATCCCTATCTCCCAATTTGGAAATGGTTACATATATTTAAACAGAGAATTGTAAAGCAAACTCCTGACTCACATCCACACAGGGCAAGACCTAGAACAGCACCAGCCCTCAGAATCCCTACTGTGTACTTCTTAGAATTTTCCACCTGCCTGACTCAGGGATCATCACTTTGTTGCTCTGCTTTATACCTTTCTCAGTGTATATGTATCCTTCCATGACATAGCTTCATTTTGCCTGATTGTAAACAGTACATAGGAATAATTACACAGTATATGTTTCGGAGTCTCACTTCTTTGCTTCAGTCTTGCATTTGGAATATTCATCTTGCTGTAGATAGTTGCAGCTTGCTCATCTTAACTGGTGTTTGGCTGTGTGGATGTACCGACCCATTCTACTGGTGAGCCCAATTTGAGGCCTTCAGGAGCAATGCTGTTATGAATATTCCTGTACATGTCCATGTGTTTCTTGAGGGGATATGACTAAGATCAGAAATCCTCTATAGTGGAGCATACATGCCTTCAGTGTTAGGTGATGGTTTATGGTTTAGTCGCTAAGTCGTGTCCAACTCTTGTGATCTGATGGACTGTAGCCCACCAGGCTCCTCTGTCCATGGGATTCTGCAGGCAAGAATACTGGAGTGGGCTGCCATTTCCTTCTCCAGGGGATCTTCCTGACTCAGGAATTGAACCTGGGTCTCCTGGGATCAATTGTAGGCAGATGATTTACCCACTGAGCTATGAGGGAAGCCACTCAGTGTTAGGAGACAGTGGCAAACACTTTTGAAAGGGGATTTGACTAATGATTGATACTCTCACCAGCATCGTAGGAGAATTTCTCTTGTTTCATGTTTTTATCCTTCTTGGTATTAACAGGTTATTAATCCTTTTGCCATCAGATGAGTATACAGTGATATTTTAATGCAATTCTATTTTTCACTTTCTAATTTTTAGTTTTTATTTGTCTGTCATTTGGATTTTTTTTTAATTTTTATTTTTTGGTTAGAATCCTGGTTTTGTCTTTTTCAGCTTTTTCTATTGGTTTCTGTGCTTTTTTGAATGCTGATTTGGACTATTCTTTAGAGATTCTAGAAACTAATCCTTTGTTGATCATGTGCTTTACAAAAAATCATTTTATATTTTCACTCTTTGTAGGATGTCTTTTAATAAAGGAGAGGTTTAAAATTGTATCTTTTAAAATAAAATTGCTTCGAAAAGGAAGGAAAATGCCTGCCTGGAAAAGTCCCTCTGAGTCTTAAGGTGCTCATATCTTTGGGCTCTTTTGTCCCTGGAGTCCTCTGAATTATCCTAAAGTAGGAAAGAAGGGAACTTGAGGATGTCCCATTTAAGAATGGTGAAACCGCTTTTGCTGTTTAGGTCTGGAACACTATGATAATGAGGCAACCCTTGCAGATTTCAGATTTGGACAAGCTCGTCTTAACAATGACAAGTCTGACAGTTGCTCCTGTAGAGAAAAGAAAAAAAAAAAACCAGTAAGATGCCAAGGCAGTTACCTTAGCAAAAACATAGAGGTTTTTCTTTTTGTTTCCTTTGCAAAGAAAACTTGAAGATGCAGACTGTGAGACAGGGGTAAATAAGCCCCTGCTTTAGAAATGTCAACAGTTCTCAATAGGCCTTAGTCACAGACAAAGTCTCTTTACGGGGGCGTGGGAGGGGTTGTTCCTAACGGCTGTTTTGTCCGTGGGCTAGTCCCTTCACCTGTTCATTTCTGAATCATCCACCACTACCCCCACCATCATTTCTCAGTCTATTTGACCAAATCCAAACCTATTTCCTCCCACTTCCAAATCGCTGCCTGCCATTCAAACCCATGTAGGCGCACTCCAATTGGCATTTGGTTCTGAATTAATGCATATTAATGGGTGGTAATACATTTCTACTAGTGCATATATTTACTTGAAATACAATTTTCCATCTAATGCATTTTATTCACATCACTGCATGGTAACTGCATCCAGAATAATATCTTTAGTGATTATTCATTACTGGAATAATATATCGGCACCAAACAGCAGCTTTTAAGTGGCTTCAGATTTTTTTCCTTTAAATTGAACATGTTATTATTACACAGATAGAATAATCCCATTATCCTCACTAACTGAAGATGACAGCTTTCCAGGAGGCTGTTTTACAGAGCCTGGCACAGGTGGGAACCAGGGCTTTTTCTCTGATGGGGGTGGGGTGTGTAGGGAACAGGTTTGAGAGGAAGTGCTGCTGCTTAAGATGTGAATACAGATGTGGCACGAACAGCTGCAACAGAGAACAGATGAGCAAGTTGAGTACAGCTCGAAGCAAAACATAGTGTGTGCTGTCTAAAACCAGAAATACAGGTAAAGGTTCTTTGAAAGCTGTGGATGAGGATGTGTGTATATGTGTTTGTATGTGAGAGAGAGACATGAAGGCAGCAAAGATAGCAAAAATTAATACAAGAAATCCCCTAGGATTACAGAGTAATTAGGAAATCATACTCCATGCAGAAACTTCAAGATAAATTGTCACAACATGCTTAAGCCAGTGTCATAACTTAGAACGTGAGAGAGACACGGGAAACATTTGCTGACTGGCATTTCTGCTGTGTGTACCACGTATGCATGTTTCATAAGGGACAGTTATCATCCCCCAACCCCCATTTTCTCAGATTAGGAACCTGAGGCTCAGACAGATCAAGTGTAGTTGTCCACAGTTTGTATCGAATAATGGAGGAGGAAATGGCAACCCATTCCAGTATTCTTGCCTGGAAAATCCTATGGACAGAGGAACCTGGCCGGCTATATACTCCATGGGGTTGCAAAGAGTCAGACACGACTGAGCCACTGAACCCTTGTATTTAATAAGTGTTAGAAAGATGACTGGACTCGAAATCCATGTAGTTCCAAATCTGGTGATCCTTCATGGCATTTGGAATTGACGAGTGGTTAAGCATAGTTAAAACAGTGAGCAGCCATTTGATCCCATCCAAAATGTCTGTGAAACACTAGGTCCATGAGACATTTGGTCCACACCAGAAAGGTCCTTGATATTTCGTTCCATCCAAAACCACTTGGCATAGACCAAATATACTCATGAGTGTTTTAGATGGGGCCAAATTTCAAGGACCGTTTGGTATGCACCAAATGTCTTATGGACAATTTGAACAGAAACCAAAAATCCTGCCTGGGTTCAAATGTATACTTGTTACTTTTAGTTGCAAAATATACGGCCTTAGACAAATTTCTTGATTTGATGATTGCCATTTTCTTAGAGGGATTTTGTAAGAATTCAGTGAGATTTCACATGTGGAGTGCCCGGGATCATAAATAATTTTTCAGTTATTGATAACCTGTCCTTTTCTCCCTCTCTATGATCTAGATTGTCAGGTGCTTCAGAGCTGAAACCAAACAGGAGCCACTCTGCAAGCTCCAAGAAATCTTATGAAACCATACCTCCTTTGGTCTCTGTATCCATGCCCCTTGTTTCAATCAGGACTAGAACTGAACTAGACCTCCAGCCTTTCTTTGCACTTAGCATCAGCACTTCGGAGAATAGCAGTGAAGTTGACTGGCTACTTAACTTCACAGAAGAACCTAAGTCACCTTCAGTGTTTCATGGTGATTTTCCCATTAGACTCACCTGAGAAATGCTTTAAAAATAAGGATGCTGGCAGCTCAGTCCAGATGGTGAGGTTCCAAGGCATCAGTATTGTTTTAAAACTACTGACATTATTATAATATTTTACTGTTCCAGGAGGGCTGATCACCACTGGTTTAGAAGTTGACTTAAGGTTGAGTCTATAGATGGGAAGATCAGTAAGTCCCTGATCTAGGTGGCATATCCAGGTGCCAGGTCAGGTGTTGAGAACTGCAGGAGCCTCCAACGTGGCCTAGAGGGAACCCAAGACATTGCACTTACAATTTGCTTTGTTTTTTGACCTAGCTTTTCCTTTATTGTTTCCCTATTTCCTATGTAGATTTTTAAAGATCAATTTTAGGTTTTAAATAATCATATAGTAAAACTGACTTTTGTGCTGTACATTCTGACAATCTTAATATGTATAAATTTGTGTAACCACCACAATTGAAATACAGAATGTTCAACCTAAAAAACTCCCTTGTGATGTCCCTTAATAGCTGTCCCTTTGTATTCTCAGGGTATTGGTTTCAGGATCTCCTGAAGAAACCAAAATCCTCAGATGCTTAAGTTCCTTATATTAAATGATGTTGTATGGTCAACCCTCTGTAGCCACAAGTTCTGCATCCATGTATTAAACCCATCATGATATGTGGATACAAAGGACCAACTATATAATTGCATCCTTTTCCAACTGCAACCATGGCAACCACCGATGGCTCTCCATCACTACGCTGCTGCTGCTGCTGAGTCGCTTCAGTCGTGTCCGGCTCTGTGCGACCCCATAGACGGCAGCCCATCAGGCTCCACCATCCCTGGGATTCTCCAGGCAAGAACACTGGAGTGGGTTGCCATTTCCTTCTCCAATGCATGAAAGTGAAGAGTGAAAGTGAAGTCACTCAGTCGTGTCCGACTCTTAGCGACCCCACGGACTGCAGCCTACCAGGCTCCTCCGTCCATGGGATTTTCCAGGCAAGAGTACTGGAGTGGGGTGCCATTGCCTTCTAGCTTTGTCTTTTTGAGGATGTTATTTAAATGTGATTACAATGTATGTAATCTTTTGAGTCTGACTTCCCACACTCAGTGCAGTATCTTTGGGATTCATCCAAATTGTTGTGTGTATCAATGGTTTATCCTTTTTATTGCTGAGTAAGTGTTCTTGCCTGGAGAATCCCAGGGACAGGGGAGCCTGGTGGGCTTCCGTCTATGGGGTCGCACAGAGCCGGACACGACTGAAGCAACTTAGCAGCAGCAGCAGCAATGTTCCATTACATGGATTACTGCATTTTGCTTACCCATTCATGAATTGAAGGGCTTTTGGGTTACTTCTGATTTTTGGCAATTATGAATAGAGATGCTATAAACCTTTGTGTACAAGCTTTTGTGGGAATGTAAGTTTTCATTTTCTAGGGCATATGTGCGGAGAAGGCAATGGCACCCCACTCCAGTACTCTTGCCTGGAAAATCCCATGGATGGAGGAGCCTGGTAGGCTGCAGTCCGTGGGGTCGCTAAGAGTTGGACATGACTGAGCGACTTCCCTTTCACTTTTCACTTTCATGCATTGGAGAAGGAAATGGCAACCCACTCCATGTTCTTGCCTGGAGAATCCCAGGGATGGGGGAGCCTGGTGGGTTGCCGTCTATGGGGTCGCACAGAGTAGGACACGACTGAAGCGACTTAGCAGCAGCAGCAGCAGCAGGGCATATGTGTGTGTTTAACTTTATAAAAAAGCATCACAGCTTTCCATAGTGGCTGAACCATCTGGTATTCACACCAGAAAGATATGATAGTTGTATTTAACATCTTCACCAACACTTGATGGCTTAATTTGTTTTGGTTATTCTAATAGGTGTGCAGGGCTACCTGAGCATAGTTGTAATTGGTGGTGTTCAGCCGCAAAATCGTGTCCGACACTTTGCAATCCCATGAACTGCATGCCAGGATCCCAGTCCTTCAGTCTCCCCAAATGTTAACTGATACTTTCTTAATGAGTAACGATGTTGAAAATCTTTTCATGTGCTTATGATATGCTTAAATAATCTTTGGTGAAGTCTCTTGTTCAGATCATTGGGACATTTTAGAAATTGACTTTGTTTTCTTAGTACTGATTTTTGAAAGTTCTTTATACATTCTAGATATAAGACTTTTGATATATAATTTCAAATATTTTCTCCCAGTCTACAACATATCTTTTCATTTTCTTAATAGGATCTCTCATCAACAAAGTTTTTTTTTTTTTTTTTTTTTAATTTAGTAGAAGACCAGGTTATCAGTTTTTCTTACAGAGGTTATATTTCTGTCATCATATCTATGAACATTTTGCCTAACCTCAGGTTATAAAGGTTTTAAGATTTTTATACATTTGTGTTTTACATTTAGGTTTTTGATACATTTAAGATATATCAAAGAGCTTTAGGTTAAGGGTTTTTTGTTTGTTTGAATATAATGTCCAATTGTTGCCATATCATTGAAAAAAAAAAACACTATTCTTTCTCCATTAAAGTAGTTTTCATCTTTGTTAAAAATCAATTGAGAAACTTCCCTGGTGGTCTAATGGCTAAGAGTCTGCGCCCCCAGTGGAGGAGGCTCAGGCTCAACCCCTGGTCAGGGAACTGGATCCCACATGCGGTAACTAACAGTCTGCATGCTACAACTAAAGATCCCACATGACTTAAGAAAGATGAAAGATCCCGCTGCAACAACTAAGACCTGGCACAGCCGAATAAATAAAATTTTTTTTTAAATATTAAGCGGCTATATTTCTATGGGCCTGTTTCTGGATTCTGTATCTTCCATTGGTCTGCATGTCCACATGTCCATTCCTTTACCGGTAACACACTCTCTTAATTACTGCATCTTTACAGGAAGTCTTAAAATTGGATAATATGACTCGCAGAATTTTATTCTTACCTTTTAAAAATATTTGAGCTATTTTCATTTTGGGGAGGTTTTCCTGGTGGCTCAGAAGGTAAAGAATCTGCCTGCATTGTGGGAGACCCAGGTTTGATCCCTGGGTCAGGAAGATTCCCTGGGGAACGGAATGGCAACCCACTCCAGTATTCTTGCCTGGAGAATTCCATAGACAGAGGAGCCTGACAGGCTACAGTTAAAATCAATCTTACTGGGATTTTGAATTTTTGGAATTGCATTAACTCTGTAAATAAATTTGGGAAGAATTAACATCTTTACTGCTTTGAATCTTTTAACTCATGAACATGGTATGTCTTCCATTTATTTAGATTTTTCTTTATTTCACCCGTATGTTTGTAATTTTCTGGTCATGGATCTTGAATAAGTTTAGTTTCACTTTTTGGAACCATTGTAATAGCAGTTTAAAGTTTTAGTTTCCTATTTATATTGCTGGTATATTAAATCACGGCTGACTCTTTTGTGGTGATCTTGTATCCTATGACTTTGTTAGGTTCACTTATTAGTTCTAAGAGGTTTTGTTTTCATTTGTTGTTTTTATTTTCTGTAGACTCTATGGAGTAGAATAGATAAACTTGTTGAATTTAAATAGGGAAAGGAAAGTTTTATTTCTTAATTTCTTGTCTGTAGGTCTTTTATTTTATTTTTTCCCATTTTACTAGTTATGAATTCCCATACTATGTTGAATAAGACCAGTGAATTTGGAATTTCTCTTTTTCTCAGTCTTAGGATGAAAGTATTCTAGCTTTACCAAAAGGGTGATGATAATTACAGGTTCTTTATAAATGTTTTTTATTAGGTCAAGAATGTTCCTTTCTATTCCTAATCTACTTAGGGCTTTTTAAAAAATCATGAGTGGCTGTTATATTTTATTAACAAATTTTTACTTTTTCTGTATCAATGATTGATGATGATTCTATGCTTTAATCTTCTTTAGACTGTTCATACAGTTAAAAGTGAATCGCATTCATGGGTTTCAAAAGATTGATCTAGCTTTGCTTTCTTGTGATAAGCTCTACTTGGTTGTGATACATTGCTTCGTGCATATTTTGATCTATTGATTTGCTTATATTTTTATTGAAGTATAGTTGATTTACACTGTTGTGCTCGTCTCTGCTTATAGCAAAGTGACTCAGTTATACATATATATGCTTTCTTTTTTATTTCTTTTCCGTATGATGTATCATTGGATTTTGAATATGGTTCCCTATGCTATACCTTAGGACTTTGTTGTTTATCTATTCTAAACGGAATAGTTTGCATCTACCAGCTCCAAACTGACTTGCTTATATTTTGTGTGTTCATGTTCATGAGAGATATTGATATATTTCATTTGTAATTATGAAATATATATGAGTGAAATATATATTTCATTTCAGTTGTCTTTGTTCTATTTATTTATCATTTATTTTTCTTTGCACGGGGTCTTCATTACTGTGCACAGGCTTTCTCTAGTTGCTGTGAGTGGGGGCTACTCTTCTTTGCAGGGTGCTCGATTCTCATCATGGTAGCTTCTCTTGCTGTGAAGCACAGGCTCTAGAGCTCGGGTTCAGCAGTTGTGGTGCACAGGCTTGGTAGCGCCGAGGCATGTGAAATCTTTCCAGACCAGGGACTGCAGTGGCAGACGGATTCTTAACCACTGGACCATCTGGGAAGTCCTGTTTTGTTTCAGAATAATGCTTGCCTTATAAAATGAGGTGTAAATTGTTTTTTCCTCTTCTATTGTCTGGATTAGGTTGTGTAGAAATAGTGTTATATTGTCTTTAAATATTTGATAGAATTTTCTAGTGCTATCTGGGTCAGGAAGTTTTTATTTTTAGAAGATTTTGAACTACAAGTTCAAATGATTTAATAGTACAGAAATATTCTGGTTATCTGTTTTATCTTGAGTGAGCTTTGGTACTTTATACTTTTTGAGGAATTAGCCCATTTCATCTTATTTCTCAAATTTATGTATATAGAGTTGATTATAGATTATGGTTTCTTTACTAATCATCCTTTTAATGTCTGCAGTGTCTGTAGAGATATCTGCTCTCTCATTTCAAATTCATCAGTATTTGTTTCTTTTCTCTTTTTTTTTCTTTGCAAATCTTGCTAGAGTTTTGATTTTTATTGATCCTTTAAAGAAAGCAACTTTTGGTTTCATTTATATTTTCTATTGTTTTATGTTTTCAATTTTATTTATTTCTACTTTCATTTTTATTATATTCTTCTTGCTGCTTGCTTGAGTTTAACACTCCTCTGTTTTTAGTTTTGTAATGTGGAAACTTAACTTGCTTTGAGTTCATTCTTTTTTTTTTTTTTAATACAAGCACTCAGTGCTATAAATTTTCGTGTTGTTGTCTAGTCACTCAGTCATGCCTGACTCTGCGACCCCATGGACCGCAGCATGCCAGGCCTCCCTATTCTTCACTGTCTCCCAGAGTTTACCTGAGTTCATGTCCACTGAGCGTAAGCATTGCTTTAGGTGAGTCTCCCACGTTTCGATATGTTGCATTTTCAGTTTTGTTCTTCTTTGTGAATTTTCAAATCCTGTTTTCCAAGGACTTATTACATTTTAAACTATTAGGATCCACAGAGAAGTTTGAAATTGTGATTTTGCCAGTGTACATAATATTAGCATGTATCACTACTGGCAGGTTACGCCTCATCGTACAGTCACTTGATAGATGTTTATTGAGTGTTTACTATAATTCAGGCACTGTTCTAAGCACAGCACATACAGCACTAAAGAAAACATATGAGAATTCCTGCTCTTTTGGAGCTTACATCCAATTGAGAAGACAGATCACAAACAAAGACATAATACAGTTTTAGGTAGTCATATGCGCTATGAAGCAATGCATAGTTTCCATCATTCCATTTAGTAGGAGTGTTGTTTTACATCAGATCAGATCAGATGAGTTGCTCAGTCGTGTCTGACTCTTTGTGACCCCATGAATCGCAGCGCACCAGACCTCCCTGTCCATCACCAACTCCCGGAGTTCACTCAGACTCACGTCTATCGAGTCAGTGATGCCATCCAGCCATCTCATCCTCTGTCGTCCCCTTCTCCTCCTGCCCCCAATCCCTCCCAGCATCAGAGTCTTTTCCAATGAGTCAACTCTTCACATGAGGTGGCCAAAGTACTGGAGTTTCAGCTTTAGCATCATTCCTTCCAAAGAAATCCCAGGGCTGATCTCCTTCAGAATGGACTGGTTGGATCTCCTTGCAGTCCCCAGGACTCTCAAGAGTCTTCTCCAACACCACAGTTCAAAAGCATCAATTCTTCGGCGCTCAGCCTTCTTCACAGTCCAACTCTCACATCCATACATGACCACAGGAAAAACCATAGCCTTGACCAGACAAACCTTAGAGAGATCAAAAAGACTCTGAGGAGGTGTTATTTGAAGAAAGACCTAATTGAAGCAAGAGGACTACACTTGATTATGTGGAGAAGAGCCTTCAGTGCAGAGAGAAGAAACTTGCAAGACTTATGCAAAGGTCTGGGCCGGGTATAAGAAATGAACTAAATAGCAGGAAGGAGTCAAAGGATGAGGAGGCATGGTGATAGCTGATCTAACCACCAGCAGCTAATACCCACCCACTTTGATCCAAGTGGGTCTCAGGGAACTTATTAAAAAGTCGCTGAGTTCCACTCCTAACAATTCTGATTCAGGTAGGTGTAGTTGGCATCTGTCTGTCTGATCAAGTGTTCCAGGTCAGTCTTGTGCTGTTATATCTTTGGACCATATGGGGCAGACTCTAGCTTCTCAACTTCACTCAGTCGTTTGGATTTCTAAAGGCCACAGATGACAGGTCACCAGACTGAGACAGCAGTAGCCACTTCCTGCAGCCAGACAGGCGCATCACACATCGCATACACATCTTCCCTGCTGGGAAGGTCCAACCTCACTCATTGTGGCAGCTCTGATGGCGCGGTCTCTGGGGATGAAGGAGACTGACACGACCCTTATGTTTTTCACAATCTGGAAGCCTCGGCTGTCTGAATCACAGGATCTGATTCGAAAGGAAAGAAATGTGTCTCTTGGCAGAGAAATAAAAATAAACAAACAAGTAAACAGACAAGTACATATTCTAGATTCTAATTAGTTAGGAGCAAAATAATTAGTGACAAAACTGTCTCTTGGCAGGCGCTGGAGCAGACCTCTTCATTCCTATATGGAGACACTGACACCACTAAAGGCTTGTTATTCATCGTTTTCCAGGAGCCTCTATGATACTGGACTGCCAAGACCTCGGGGACCTACCATAGCTATTTCCCCACAATTTACAGGGAGAATGGAGCCTGGTTGCTTGGGAGATTAATTAACTTGTCAGACAATTAAGCAGACAGGCTGTAATCGAGGTTTCCATTTCATAATTGATTTATCACTTTGTAGCTTCTTGAATCCCTGCGCTCCGAGTAGAGAGACTGCTGTGCAGAGAAAACCACGCAGAGATGGCAGGAGGCTGCAGGGAGGGCCAGGGATGAGCTGCTCCTTCTCCTCACAAATCCTGCGGTCCAGCCTGGCTTCTCACTGGCCTGCAGACACGCCGAGCATTTCATTTCCTACCTTTCTAGTAGCACTGCCAAGAGAATTCCTTTTGTAGCCTCAGAGGCTCACCCAATCCGCTATTGTTTGGTGAGGCAAAGACTCCAAGGGATTTCCACCGGGTGCGTCTATGGTGTTGCAGCCGCCCTCCCCTGTGCTGAGAGTGACTGTAGAAATGTCACACATGGTGCATTCATTCTGAGACTGCCAACTGGAAGCTGCCTTCTCTGTGTTCTCAACCAGACCTCAGGGGTCCTTTCTGGGATGCTGCCAGCCCTGAGAGCATCAGCTCACAACTGGTGTGCCGCAGGATGCTGGCTGTTTTCCAGCGTTATTGCGCATCAGTATCACCGGGGGAGAGGGGATTGTCAGACAAGTGGAGCCTCCAGTCCCAACCCAAAGAATTGACTGTAGGAGGTCTGGGATTGGGCTTAGGAATCTGCCTGTTGAACACATTCTCCCAGGTGGTTCTACTGCAGGGAGTCCAAAGTGGGAGTCTTTAGATCAGTGTAGACTCCCCAACCTCAGGCTTGATTTGGGACCTTTGCTACCTGGTGCCCTGTAGCAGAGCCTAGGAGACCCTCAACATGCATTTCACGCATCCTTCACTCTTTACTGTGCGGTTGGACACCAGCATGGGGATCCTGGGAGCCTGGGCTTCTGGGTTTCTCCTTTAGGGATGCTTCAGTTTGTTGGATCAATAGGCAGGGGTCAAAGTCTATTCTGCTCTTTTGGATTTCCTTCTGGGTGCTTGTGGATAAGGCTTCCCAGGTGGCTCAGTGGTAAAGAATCTGCCTGTAATGCTGGGGACGCAGGTTCAGTCTCTGGGTCAGGAAGATCTCCTGGAGAAGGAAATGGCAACCCACTCCAGAATTCTCACCTGGGAAATCCCATGGACAGAGGAGCCTCATGGGCCATACAGTCCATGGGGTTGCAAAAGAGTGGGACATGACTGAGGAGCCAAGCAGCATCAGTGGATAGGTTTGGAGTTGCTCATGTGTATATGTGTGCCTGTGTGCCTGAGTGCACACACATGAATTGAGTTGGCCAAAACTTCTAGTTTTTCCATAACATCATATGAAAAAATCCGAATGACCGGTTTGGCCAGCCCAATATTTTGGTTGCATTTGCATGCAGTTTTGTTTCATTATTTGCTTAAATCTCAGATTATTTTTTCATACCAGGCATTCTGTACATGTCCTTTTCACGCCACTTTGTCCTCGTTCTCACTTCTCTCCCAGCTAGACTTCCTGAAGCAAATGTGCTCTGTCATCAGCTCTGTGAAGTCCTGTGAGTTGTCATCCATCTAAAGCCTCATACTTTCATAATAAGCTTAGGAAACTGAGCTTTACTGAGGGAGCTTTCCCTATGTCTCATCTGTTTCCTACTAAGAATCTCAAACCATGTCCAGAGTTGGAAAGAATTTCTTTCTACACCACAGAGCAAGAGTAACTTTTACTTATTGATTGGCTTCAAAGCAAATGGCTTTTAAATAAAGCATCGCAAGTATTGTAGAAATCTTCTTCTCCTCCCTATCTTCATGTTCCTTCCTGCTCCCTGGCAATGACTGTTATCCTAAAGCTGATGTCTGGCATATTTATCTCAACTCCATTTTTTATGTTTATCTCCTATGTATTTGGTTCCATAGGCCACACCATATATTGTTTCCTGAATTTTTTTGCATGGGGTTTGTAATTTATACTAATGGTATTCTTCATCCTTTAGCAGTCTTAATTATTATCTTTCAACCTGCTTTTTGCTCTAAACATATATATATATATATATATATATATATATATATATATAAAATATATACATACATATATGATGTATGTATATATTTGATTTTGGCTGCACTGGATCTTCTTTGCTGTGAGCAGGCTTTCTCCAGCTGCAGTGCATGGGCTTCTCATCACGGCGCATTTTCTTGTTGTGGAGCACAAGCTCTGGGGCACGTGGGCTTCAGTAGTTGTGGCTCTGGGCTTAGTTGTCCCGCAGCATGTGGAATCTTCCAGGACCAGGGATCAAACTTATGTTCCCTGCATTGGCAGGCAGATTCTTAACTATTGGACCACCAGCAAAATCCTAAACATTATATTTTAAAGATCCATCTTTCTTTGCCTCTTGTAGGTAAAGAGGCAAAGATTTTAAGATCCATCTTTCTTAGCTGCTATAGAGTAATTCCTTCATCTGAGTGCACTGTTTCTGTTTAGGTCCCCCGTTGTTTCACCATTTAATGCAACAATCTGGTGACCCAAGCACCACTGTACCTGTTTCCTCCATGTGCCCATGTGCTGGGGCTTCTTCTGGGTTAATACCTGGAGGAGGACTTGCTGAATCTTAGACTGTGCATGTTTTGGATTAGGTTTGAGCAGACAGCAACACATTTCTCTACTCAGTGCTTATACCAATATGTGAAAGCTACCTTTTCCTTTGTCCCCACAAAAACTTAGTATGGCCAACTATGTACATTTCCACAAGCGTAATTGCAGTCTCCTTTCCAACCAGAGTTGGAAGGGGATCAGATTCTTCCTTTTGCAAATTTTTCCTAGAAGGACCTAGGCTTAAGTGGTGAACCTCCAAAATAAAGGAGCAAGATGAATTTAAACCTAGGGAATTCAGGTCTGCAAGAATGTGTTCTAAAAACCCAATAAAACCTCATTTATTGAGTGCTCCGTAAAGTGCGTACGAAGCAGTAAAAAAGCAGAAAAACCAAACGAGAGTCTATTTTTAATTGCAGCAGTTTAGACCGATAGCAAAGGAAAAGTTTCTGGGTCTCAACTATTCCATAGCCTTTGATTTTGGGCGTATGTGATGCTTAACTACATCATAGCATTTCAGGAAGGTGGTTTGTGGCTGGATCCTCTCCTCTCTGGGCTTTGCTGAAACTGTAAATACTCAGTTATGCATTGCCAGTCATCTCACTTTCATTTTTAGCTGGCTTAACCAGTGTCTTAACATCCCCCCTCCTCCTGCCACCAACATACTTTATTTTTCTTTCATTGAACATGCAGATAAACTTGAGACCAGTCCTCATTTGAATTATTTTGCCATCTGCACTTGGAAACCCTGTATTAATGAGGACTTGTAGGAACTGAATAATTGATGCATGTGTATTTCTGAGCTTAATTATCAGCAAAACAGATTCTTTTCTTCTTTTTTTTTTTTTTTTCTTTCTCCTGTGTGGGTTTATAAACATCATCGGAATGGCTGTTTTGAAGGTCAGTCATATAGCTAGATTAGTTGCAGGAAAAGTTAGACTGTGGAGGTCACTCAGTTATCTGGTCTCCCAAAGTCTGGGCAAATAATGACATCCAGATGTCTATCTGGAGAAAATTCAACTAGTCATTGATCCTTTCTGATAAGACAAGCATTCGTCCCATGCAAAGCTGATGAAAATGATGTCTCTCTCCCGGTGTTCACAACATAGTCGGAGTAACAGAGCACATGTAAATAACTCTAATTCCAGCAAGATAGTTACTGAATGAAAAGTGAATTAGGAGACCGCAAGAAAACGGCCCCCCGGAACTGCCCTCGATTCTCCGAAGGCGAAAATCTGAACTTAAACCCTGTGAAAGCATTTTGTAATACACAGAGCTCTGAATGAATGTAAAATAGTATGTCTCCCCTGAGAGACGAGGTTAAAATGTAGACTATTAGACCCTACTCCCCAAAACAGCTGACAGAATCTCTAGCTAGGGCTTACATTTTCAGGCAGTTTCTCTACATCAGTGGCTCTCCAGCTTTATATACTATATAATATATATAGTATATTAATAAATGTAAGAGCAAATATCAATATATTTATTTTATATAATACATTAACATACAATTTTATTCATTTTTGACTGTACTAGGTCTTCGTTGCTGCACGGGCTTTGCTCTAGACGCAGAGAGCAGGGGCTACCCTCTAGTTGAGGTTCACAGGCTTCTCCCTGAGGTGGCTTGTCTTCTTGTGCAGCACAGCTCTGGGCATGTGGGCTTCAGTAGTTGAGGTTCCCAGGCTCTAAAGGGAAGGCTCAGTGGCTGCAGCACAGGAGTTTAATTGTTCCATGGCATGTGGGATCTTCCCAGATCAGGGATTGAACCTGAGTTTCCTGCACAGGCAGGAGAGAATTCTTTACCACTGAGGCAACAGGGAAGCAGGGTTCTCCAGCTTTACTCACGTCAGAATCTCCTGGAGGGCTTGTGAAAACACAGGCAGCTGGGCCACAGCTCAGTTTCTGATTCAGAAGTCTTTTGAGTCTGTCTTTCTAATAAAGGTTTGCAGATGATGCTGATCCAGGCTGTGCACTTTGAGAATCACTCCCTGAACAATGAACAGTAGCATTTAAAAGCTACTTACCTGAGACATCATTTGCTTTTGACTGTGTCACTCAGAAATGAAACTACAAAAAGCAAAAAGTAGCAAACAGGAAAGAAACTTAGCAAGGGTGAAGAAAAATCCGACTCTTCAATCAGTTTGCAAATGATACAGAATTCTCACCACCCTTGGGTCTTACTGAGGAAATCAGACACACTTGCCTGGTCTCTAGGATAGTTACAATCTAATGGGAGCCTTCAAACCTACAATAACAACTTGTGCCAGAGAGTAGACACACACTGGAGGCTTGCTACATAAGCCTCATTTGCTGGAGTGAGTCCATTTAGAAACCTTGTGGACTTGTTATATGGTTTGTACTAGTGTGTCTCTTGGACAGTGGATCCATATAAATGGGATTCCCTACTGGAGTCTTCTCACAGTGAGGTTCACTATCTCAACTCTTCCTGCTCTGGAGGTAAGATTTTATTCTAAGCATCAGTGCTATGGCTTGAGGGACCCAGTGGAGGTTACTGGAATGACATTTCTCAGTCACTGATTTATTTTAAACTTTTAATTCTGTATTGAAGTATAACCAGTTAACAATGTTGTGATAGCTTCAAGTGAACAGCAAAGGGACTCAGCCATGTACTCACATATATCCATTCTCTTCCAAACTCCCCTCCCATATCCAGGCTGCCACATAACGTTAAGCAGAGTTCCTTGTGCTATACAGCAGGTCCTTGTTGGTTATCCATTTTAAATACAGCAGTGTGTACATGTCCATCCCAAACTCCCTAACTGTCCCTTCCCTCCATCCTTCCCGACCACTGCCCCCCACCCGTCAGCAACCATAAGTTCATTCTCTAAGTCTGTGGATCATCGGGTTCTGTCTTGTCAGCAAGTTTATTTGTATCATGAAGTGAAAGTGAAAGTTTAGTCATTCAGTCATGTCTAACTCTTTGCGACCCCATGGACTGTAGCCTACTAGGCTCCGTCCATGGGATTTTCCAGGCAAGAGTACTGGAGTGGGTTGCCATTGCCTTTTCCAGAGGATCTTCCTGACCCAGGGATCAAACCCGGGTCTCCCACATTGTGGGCAGACGCTTTACCATCTGAGCCACCAGGGAAGGTGCCTTTTTGCCTTTTGTATTTGTATCATATCTTTTTATATTTTACTTATAAGGGATGTCATATGCTGTTTCTGCTTCTCTGTCTGACTTACTTCACTCAGAATGACAATCTTTAGATCCATCCATGTTTCTGGAAATGGCATTATTTCATTCTTTTTTATCATAGCCACTAATTAAAAGATATATCACATTAGGGCTGGAAAGGATCACAGAGTTGATGCAGTCCATTATTTTATGGATCGGCATGCAGAAATTGACAAGGAAAGTAACCTAATCAAGTTCAAGGAAGAATTTATAAATCCCCGGACACTCAAGAAAAAAAGTATTGAGGAAGGTGGGCAAAAAGATGAAGACACATCCAGAAAAGGCAGCAAAAGGAAGTGTAAGCTGATAATAAAGGGAAGAAGGCAGCCCCTATCCCCTGCGTCGTGGTGGGAATAGACTGTATTATCTGGACAAAAGAGCAAAGAAGGGATAAATGCATGAGGCAGAGAGAGAGTAAGAGATTGAGAGTAATGGTGTTTTCAACATGCAACCATTTCACAGATTTAAAATTAAACAAGGGCTCAGTGGTTAGGAATCCGCCTGCCAGTGCAGGGGATACTGGTTCAATTCCTGGTCCAGGAACTCAGATCCCACTTGCCGCAGGGCCACTAAACCCTCGCACCACACCCTCTGAGGCTGCACACTCTAGAGCCTGTGCTCCACCGCGAGAGAAGCCACCGAATGAGAAGCCCACACACCACATTAGACAGTTTGCCCCAGCTCACCACAACTACAGAAAGCCCATGCACAGCAAGGAAGGCCCAGGGCAGCCAAAAGGAAAAAAAAAAGTAAAACAAAAAACCTAAATGAAGATCTTAGACTTGGGGAAATTGGAAATGATTGGCCAGTATGATAACTGGAAAGGATTGGCCAATCTGTCAATATGAAAAATTCAGATTCCCTGGCCTCCTCCAACCAGGAGTCTACCATTTCCATACCCACCACATGATTTTTTCACAAGTAAAACTTGGAACAACTGCTGTAGCTCATCCGATAAAGACTATTTCTCCTCTTCTTGCTTGTCTCCCAGGAAATATGTCATCTGCTTTAGATGCCTGAGCCTGGCCTCCCAGCTTCACTTTGAATACCTCCAGGGACAGGAAGCTCATTCTCTCAAAGGCAGGCTCATTCTGTTCTCATGTACTGCCTTCGTTTAAGTGGTCCTCAGGGCTTCGCTGGCCGCACGGCTGTAAAGAATCCACCTGCAATGCAGGAGGCGCAAGAGATGTGGGTTGGATCCCTGGGTTGGGAAGATCTTCTGGAGAACAGAATGGCAATCCACTCCAGTATTCTCACCTGGAAAAGTCCATGGACAGAGGAGCCTAGCAGGCCATGGTCCATGGAGCCCAGAGAGTTGGACATAACTGAGCACACACACTCACAAACACCCCACCCTGAGGGGCAGGGTGGCACACGTCTTGGGAGTGAAAGTGTCCCCCTCTCTGGATGAATGCTTGTGTGGCCCCCACATCCCCTGGGTTCTTACCTTCCCCTTTGTCTCATGACTTCTTTATCACCTGGAGATAATGACAGCTCCCACCTCATAGGACTATTTGGAAAGCTTTAGTTCATTGACACATGTAAAGCATTTACCGTGCTAGCTGGCATGTCAGAACAGTCAGGGCTGAATGTGCTCAGAAGGGCCCTTTGTTTGTTTAAATGCTCTGCTGTCTCCATCTTGAAATTCTTAATAATTTTTGAACAAGAGACCTCCCCTTTTCCTTTTGCACTAGGGCCTGCAAGCTATGAGATCCTGGGAAGAACTCAATATATGGTAACACTTAAATGTTGGCACGGTTGCTCTAACATTTTAAAAAGTTTGAATCCATAATATGGTTTTAAAAAAGAAAGCCTTGGCTCCAGGACCATGTTTCATGTTCATAGGAAGTCGTGGGTCCCTCCTTCATCAAAAGCTCAGGCTTATACTTCCCATGGTAGGAGGGTCTCTCCGAGTCCCAGCCCTGAATGGGGGCTTCCCTAGCCCTGGCATGCACTGCCCCTGCTCTTGTTTCTCACTGGCCTGTGTTGTGTTGAACCCAATTCTCTTCTGCCATCCTGCTCGGTCCTAGTGCAGACCGCTCCCACTCCCATTTCTAGGGAATCCTCACTTCAGTTCCTTTTCAGACATCATCCTGATCTCAAGAGACAGCAGCGAGCAGTTCTGAAGAGAGATCTTAGTTCCCTGCCCAGGAATTAGACCTGGGCAGCTTGGATGAAGACCAGGAATCCCCAGCACTGGATCACCAGGGGCTAGAGGCTCAAAGCAAAGTTTCCCAGGCTCTTTCCCTGTTGGAAATCAAGAATGTTTCAGGGGGGCAAAAACTGTAAAAACAGACATAAAGGTGATTGTTAGAGACAGCATGATGTATGAGAGAGCACAGAAACGCTGTTTATTTAAGACAGAAGCAGGGCAGAGATACACACCCAGAAAGAAAGAGCATGGACATCCTCTCTAATAAAGAGGCGTGAAATAAAGAGGTGGCTTAAATCCCTTATGTAGGAAAGCCCTTCCAGGTGTTGGTTTACCTTTGGCCAGTTATCTTGTTTCTTTTCTTCACACCTACCTGGACGTAGTACTGTCCCCAACACGTGTGTGCATCTTTTTGCTATGGCGAATCCCACCGTAGAAGTCTGTGGGTGCATGCCCACACTTATTTTAAGGGGCGCTCTTTCTGACCCTCCCAGAGCTTTCCTGTGCGTGTGCAGACAGGGAAAGTCTTCCTTGACCTCAGGAGTAGGCACTTTATCTCCTTACTTCAGCAGAGCTCAGCTTCTGCCACCAGCTTGGTTCTTGGAGTGTCTGGATGAGAACAAAGCTTACGTTTTACTCCACTTGACAAACACCAGCTGTATGGTCCAGGGAACCATCTATCTCCTACCTCAATCTCATGTTGAGACACTGATTTCAGAGCACAGGGGTGTGCCCAGGAGGCCAGGTCTCTAAGAATGTTCTGCAGCAGTCACAAGCTGCCAGCTACACTAATTCTGAATACCTTGCCTTGAACTTGGGTCACCAGCCTCGTCTCCCTTTTTCAGCATGGTCATTTAATTTTAGGAGACTTGTTTCCCACATGTCCTATTCTATTATAGACCCTTGCTTCAAGTCCAAGAAACCAGTTTCGAGAGAACAAATCCTCCCTTCCCAGAATCTTTATGAAAATCAATCCATCTTGTTCCCAGGGACCAGTTTTCACACCAATGTTCTCAGTCATAGTCTCGATAGAGTAAAGGAAGTTATTGTCATACTCTAATCCCAAAGCAGTGGCTTCACTGGTAGCTCAGTGGTAAAGAATCCACCTGCCAATGCAGGAGACTCAGGAGACATAGGTTCGATCCTTGATCTGGGAAGATCCTAAGATCCTCCGGAGAAGGAAATGGTAACCCACTCCAGTACTCTTGCCTGGGAAATCCCATGAACAGAGGAGCCTGGCGGACGACAATTGGTGTGGTCATAAAAGTGTCGGACACGACTTACAGCTAAACAACAACAACAACAAAAAAAACCCAAGGCAATACTGCCCTACGTTTGTTTAAGCAATATGCTTTCTGAGTTAACCCTTTGTGGGGCAAAGAGGTCACTTCAGCTCAGTCCGAATCCTTCTCCCCACAATTCTAGCTTGATGGTTCTATCCTGAGCTCCGGCTGAATTCCTCTTCAAATTGAATCTCCTTCAAGAACTTAAAAGCAGCCTGTGTGGAGGCTGTGGCAGGCCTGCTGAGATGACAAAGTGGTGAAGGACAGCACACGCCAGTGCCTGGAGAGATCTTGACACCTGTGATGTGCTTTGAAGGTGGTGCTCAGCGGAAACAAAGACAAATACTGCTCAGTCCTTCTTGACCTTGAGCCATTTCCTTGCACTGAGCCCCAGACCCCCCATTTCTCTCCAGGAAGCGTTCTATCTACTGCTGGGCTGGCTTCTTACAGTCTTCCCTGGTTTTCTGCTGTCCGCCGAGCTGCCCACTGCAGTTTACAGGGGCCATGTCTGGCTGACATGTATTCTGCCATGAGTGCTAGCTGTCTTGAGGTGCAAGAGGGCTTTGGGTTGAAAAACCTGCCGGATTTGCACTTATTTTTAATTGTCCACAGCTTGAAATGAACATGCCAGGAAGTCTGATTTCATCCCTCTAAGAGGGAGCTAGGCTGGGTTCAGCCCTTTCAGAGCTTTTAAGCAGCCACTGTGTCTAGTATCTTGGGAAAACGAGCAGAACCCACAAAAGATTACGTGACTAGCATACTTCCAACATGAGCACATCTCAGAGCCCACAGGACAAAGCTGATCCCAAAGGCGCATCTGACAATCTTTCTTTTCTCCCTTCATCTGAGCTAGTATCAGCCATTCAGTGGAATTGTTTAAATTGATCAATTAATTTGTGTTGAGTGTTGGTTGTAGCATGTGAGATCGTCGCTGCAGTGCAGGCTTCTCTCTAGTTGTGTTGCACGAGTTTAGTTACTGTGTGTTTTATAGGATCTTAGTTACCCAATCAGGGATTGGACCTGAGTCACCTGCATTAAAAGGTAGATTCTCCATCACTGGGCCATCTGGGAAATCCCATTCATTCTGTGGAATTTAGTTAAAGTGACTCAAACTACAGACTCTCTTTTTTTCTTGTAAATAAGATAAAGTGATGCTCCTTTAGGGCTGATTCACTTTGCAGGAACGAGCTGCCTGCCACCCTCCTGTGATGGCTTCCCTCCTTGACTAAGACTTTTGTCAAGGGACTTTATAATTCCTCTTCGTCTCCTGTTCCCAGAAAGGCTGATTTACCCAGCCAGCTCTTAGTATGGAAACTCCGTTAGGGTCTGGAGCTCCTGGATTAAGTCTGGTTGTTGGATAGCAGAGAGTGCCTCTAATTTTTATTCAAGAGGTGCCACAAATGAAACTGGGCAGGGAGGAAAAGTGGGCTGTAAAGAGGATCTTATTCTTCTTTTCATCACTTGCTAATGAGGAGGTTTATACTGTCCATTCTGAAAGGACTCTAAGAATCATGTTGTTGCTGTTGTTTAGTTACCAAGTTGTGTCCTATTCTTTGTGACCCTATGGGCTGTAGTCCACCAGGCTCCTCTGTCCATGGGATTTCCCAGGCAAGAATACTGGAATGGATTGCCATTTACTTCTCCAGGCATCTCCCTGACCTAGGGATCAAACCCAGGTCTCCTGCGTGGCAGGAAGATTCTTTACTACTGAGCTTTTATATGAATTCCCTAAGTCTGTTCATTGGAGAAAGAACAACAGAGCAAGCACGAAAAGGAAAGCTTGAGACAAGAATGTTTTATACTCTATTGCACGTCGTCAACCATTGAAAAACTAGTAAGTGAAAGTAATCTTGCTTTCTTTCTAGGATCATATTCATTGATTTCTCGTATGTTTCTTCTTTAGACAGCACCGTTTCTTTTCCATGGATTATCTCTCTAGGGGTACAGTACCTAGGACTTTCTTCAGGAAACACATAAGATTGAGGCTTCCCTGGTGGCGCTAGTGGTAAAGAAACACAGGTCCAATCCCTGGGTCAGGAAGATTCCCTGGAGGAGGGCATGGCAAACCACTCCAGTATTCTTGTGTGGAGAATCCCATGGACAGAGGAGCCTAGTGGGCTATATAGTCCATGGGGGTCGCAAAGAGTCGGACACAGCTGAAGCAAGTTAGCGCATACACACACACACACACACACACACACACACACACAAGATTATGTGAATAGCATCCTTCCAACATGACCACATTTCTTAGCCCATCAGATGAGAGTCTAAGGATGTAGGTCACTGGCCTTCAAAAACAGCAGGCATCTGACCACATGTGGACCACCTCTGAACCAACCCAGTGCCAGCCCTCATGCGTGTGCTGTGTCTTCAATCAAGCCTTAATATTTTAACTTCAACTGTGTGAGCAGTTCTGAATATCTTTGCTTTTTCCATCAGGTTTCATGCTTTTGATGATCAGTCAGGCATCTGATCCAGACCTTCCTCTCAGTCAGCTCTGCCAGGCAGCTCAGCCTGGGTAGCCTCCCAAGGTCTTCCCAACATCAGATTTTAGCCAAATAAACTTGCAACTTACTGATGCCAATCGCACACACTCACTGAGTTTTCAGCTCCTCTGCTTGTCTGGGAGGGAAATACTCGGATGGGTCAAGGACAAAATAAAGTCCGTGGGAAGTCACACAAGTGAGGTGTGACAATGAGATCTGGGGGTTTTAGTTTAGAGGGCTGACGTCTCTGCCTGCAGCTGGTGCTCTGGGTTAGCCCTGCTCTTGGGACAGGCTGGTGAGTGGAAAGGAAGCTCTCACCGTGGCAGTGGGGCTGATAGTCACAGACTTTAAGGAAGAAAGCCTTTTTTCCTCCTGAAAGTGAAAATGTTAGATGCTCAGTCGTGTCCAACTCTTTGCCACCCTTTAGACTGTAGCCTGCCAGGCTCCTTAGGCCATGGGATTCTCCAGGCAAAAATACTGGAGTGGTTTGCTATGCCCTCTTCTAGGGGATCTTCCTGATCCAGGAATTGAACTCGAGGTCACCGTGTCTCCTGCATTGCAGGCAGATTCTTTACCCACTGAGACTCCCTGCTTTGCAAAGGTGAAGTTCAGAAGGCAAATGTCACACTGGGACTTTGGGGAAAGGCGTCTGGAAACCAGCCACTCAGCTTTTTTCTGGTCTTTGTCTCAGGCTGAAAAGGGTTTCGGTAGATTAATTAGTCCACATCTCCCGTAGTACATCTGCCTGCAATGCGGGAGACCCGGGTTCGATCCCTGGATTGGAAAGATCCCCTGGAGAAGGAAATGGCAACCCACTCCAGTATTCTTGCCTGGAGAATCCCATGGACGGAGGAGCCTGGTGGGTTACAGTCCACGGGGTCGCAAAGAGTCGGACACGACTGAGCGACTTCACTTTCACTTTCTGGCAGTACTGTGTGCTCAGTTGCTTTGGTCGTGTCTGACTCTTTGTGACCCCATGGGCTGTAGCCTGCCAGGCTCCTCTGTCCTTGGGGATTCTCCAGGCAAGAATACTGGAGTGGGTTGCCATGCCCTCCTCCAGGGCATCTTCCTGACCCAGGGATCAAACCCCTGTCTCTTAGGTCTCATGCATTGGCAGCCAGGTTCTTTACCACTAGCGCCACCTGGGAAGCCCACACCTCCAGTAGAGCATTGTTTCAGATTCAGTAGTAGAGAATGCCTTCAGCGCAGTGCCAAGGGTATCTCAGAAGGGGGCACTCTGACCATCCTCCAGGTCCTTTGATGACCCACCCTGCCCCTGTGCGATGGTGGCTCTCTTCCTGGTTCCCGTCGATGGTTCCCTGGGTACCAGGCTCTGTGCTCTGTTACTTCTCTGTATGATTTCATCTCTGAATTGGCGAGTGATGTTGCTCCCAGCTTATCTGGTGATCATCAGCTGCAAAGCAGTTAAGGACCCATTTAAATATTCTTTGAGTGTCTTAAACTGTTGCACCTGGGGCCACCATGGGGGTTGAACCTGAACCCAGCTCTGCTTAATTCCCAAGCCCGAGCTGTCAGTCCTGACACTGCTGCAGAGACTTACACTGGGTCCATTCTACAAGCTGGTGTTATTCATCTATTGAGCAGGCACTGGGCTAGGTCCCGGGGACACTGAGACAGAATGAGAGGACGCAGCATCTGCATCAAGCCTTGCAGTCTAATGAGGGGACGCACAGTACGCTTCCTCGTGTGTTCTTCCGCCGTCATCTCTGTGTCATCTGCGACTGTCTTCCCCGTCTGCCAAATCAGTTAAACTTTCTTGTCTCGGCCATCGAAGCCTCTGCCCTCATCTCTCTGACTGTCATTTTGGTATCACAGGCAGATGGGATGCAAGCAGATCCTGTCTGTGGGTGCAGGGTGAGGAGAGGAAAAAGGGGAAGTGCCAGGGAGCTGGAACTGTCGAACAAATGATGTGACAGCAGACACGGGGAGGGTGACAGCTGGAAAATAGCAGTTAATAGCCCCTGGTCAGACTCTGCTCAGGGAGATGGCATATGGAGTGACATCATAATGGCTCACGGGAAAGCTGCTCAGGACCGACGGAGGCCTCTGCAAGGCACCCAGCCTGGTGCACATCCTTGTCACGTTCACAAAGACCACTCTTTTGGAAACTGAATCCGTGCTGGTCATTGCCCAGTAATGCAGTCCCAGGGTGCCATGCAGAGAAAACCAGCTGGCCCACCTGGTATCTACTTAGCCATGTTGGTGTTGTTATTGTTTGGTTGCTAAGTCGTGTCCAAGTCTTTGTGACTCCATGGACTGTCAGGCTCCTCTGTCCATGGGGTTTTCCCAGAGAGAATACTGCAGTGGACTGCCCTGCCCTCTTTCAGGGGATCTTCCCGACCCCGGGATTGAACCCACGTCTCCTGCATTGGCAGGTGGATTGTTTACCACTGAGCCACCAGGGAAACCCCCACTTAGCCACGGCTCTCATTAATAAACACTTAGAAGAAAAGATTGCCAAAGCCTTGGAGTTTGGGTGAGGCTTCCAGAAGCTCATGGGCTGCCCAGCTACGACTCTTGAAGATAATGATAAAGATAACACCGGTTAAAATAGCTAATGTTTTATTCAATATTTCGGTGAGTTTCAATTACTCCCAATTATCATTCAACCACTTTTCTATTTAAAAACGATTATTGCCCTTTGCAATGAGCTTTGAAACAAATCGATTGTTTGCCGTGATTAGTCATCGCTTCTATCAGGGGTCTCTCTCTCTAGTCCTCCACAACTCTGCTGTCTTTCAATTTATGACTAACTGGCAGTTGATGCTGGTTAACCCTTTGTTCCCAGGGTTAGTAACCAAATGAATTCACAGAAGGGGGAAGGAAAAAAAAAGTCACCCCAGTCACCCTTGAGACAATTATACTCATTAAAAATCAATGGGATCCAATTACGAGCGGCAGGACTCTGACTCAGTTTAAAATGTATTGAACACCGATTCCCAGCCAAGTGACAGAGACACATGGCAGGGACCGGACAGCTGTGGCAGGAAAGGAAGCACTTTGACTGGCTTCTGTGATTAGAGTCAGAGCCATTGCCTCCTAGTCATTACCGTCATCTTGGGTTTATTGTGTCATTTCCCTCTATGCTAAGTGTTAAATGAAGAGCAAGGGAAGATGCAAGGAATGAAGATTATCCGCACTCAGATAGAGTTGTAATCAGAAAAAAAAAAAGAGAGAGAGACAGTGCCTACAGAACTTGTCATCAGAAAAGGACACACGCTGCAAGAAACAAGCTCAAATGTGAAGTGTCTGTCAGGCCTCGGGTACAGTCTTCCCTAACACATTTTTATTGAATCCTACTGTGACCCTAGGAACTCGGAGATGACTGAGATCACACCTGGCCTCAAGGAACTTGCCATGCATATTATTGTTTATGGCTTCATTTCATTCATCAGATCAACTACTGGGTTAACAGTGGACTAGATAGGGGTGTTGGAGAAGGAAATGGCAACCCACTCCAGTGTTCTTGCCTGGAGAACCCCAAGGACAGGGGAGCCTGGTGGGCTGCCGTCTATGGGGTCGCACAGAGTCAGACATGACTGAAGTGACTTAGCAGCAGCAGCAGCAGATAGGGGTGTTAGTTTTACAATCTTAGAAAAGCAGAGCTAGAGACTGTCATTGGTATTAATAAAATATAGTATCCTCGACACATTGTAATACTTTAGTGACATTTGTTAACAACTGAATTAGACCACAGAGTTCAAGGAAATGAAATTTAACATTAAAAACATGCTTTTCTGGGAAGGGCCTTTCAGAGTAAAATTGGAATTATCATTTATACTTACATTCCCCCCTCAATGTTTCCATGTGTTAGTATCTGCTTGGAAGTGTTGGGTGCTGGCTTGTTTTATTTACTTATATTTCCCTTGACTTTATGAGATATATTTGTCATATAACACTGTACAATTTTGGACTTCCCCTGTAGCTTAGTGGTAAAGAGTCCACTTGCAATGGAGGAGGCACAGGAGATGTGGGTTCGATCCCTAGGTCAGGAAGATCCTCTGGAGGAGGAAATGGCAACCCATTCCAGTATTCTTGCTTGGAAAAACCCCATGGACAGAAGAGCCTGGCGGGCCACAGTCCACAAGGTCTAAAGAGTCAGACTCAACAGAACACACATACACACACTGTGTAATTTTAAGGTGTACAGCATGATGATTTGATGCACAGATATATTGCAAATGATTACCACAATACGGTTATTTAGTACACGTGCTATTTCACATATAATTTTTCCGTGTGTGTGTGTGTGAGTGTGTAGTGAGAAAGTGTTGGATCTTCGAGACTTGCAAGCACCTAATACAGTATTTTAAACTGTATCACCATGGAAGCTTGTACCCTTTGTCCTATGTCACCCCATTTCCCCACTCCTAGCCCCTGGCAACCATATTCTACTCTCTGTTTCTATGAGTTCAGCTTTGTTTTTTCTTTTTCTGTTCAATATGATGTTAGCTAATGTGCTTGCCATAAACAGTCTTTATTAATTTGAGGTTTATTTCTCCTATACTGAATTTGTTGAGAGCTTTTATCATGAAAAGCTGTTGGATTTTGTCAAATGCTTTTGCTGCATTTTTTTGGAGAGGATCACATGATTTTTTATTCTTTATTCCATTAATGTGGTACATCATATTTATTAATTTCCATATGTTGAAACATCCTCACATCCCAGGGATAAATCCTGCTTGATCATGATATATGATTCTTTTTATGGCTGTTGGATTTAATTAGCTAAAATTTTGTTGAGAATTTTTGCATCTTATGTGGTAAGCAAAGTAAGCAAAGAGAAGAAAAAAGAAACATGTGTGCTGTTTTAGAATCCAAGAGAAGTGGATGTTTTAAAATAAGGGGAGATGTCTACTTGCCAATGTTACAAAAGACTCCAGATAATTACAGAATGAGATGTGACCTTTGAATTTTAAAATATGGGGATGTGATGCTTGCATTCAGTGAGGTGTATGTGAGAAAGGTTTGGTTACAGTGGGTTGCAGGATAGTAAGATAGCAGCTAGAGTAGCTTTTCTATGAAGGTACAGAAGAAACATGGGGTGTTTAACAATTTTATTTCAGGTATAAGCAATCTGAAATCAGGAGATAGTACAGCATGTTTGTTTGCTTATGAGATGCTCCAGTAAAAAAAGAAGAAATTAATGCTGCTGGAGACAGTATTAATTGAACTGGTAAATTCCTCAAGAAAGAAGGTATAGTTGAGACCTAGAACACAAGTGGGAAATTCAGAATACTAGCTGGTTGCAAACCACGCATTCGTGGGATCTTGAAATGCTTGAATTGACAAAAGTATTAGAGGTCATCTAGTCCAAATTATTCACTTGCTGATTCAGTCCTTCAAGTAATAGGTTTTGATATCTTTCATGCAGCAAGCATGATTGAAATAGAACCTGTGCCCTTGATGCATAAGCACAATCTCCTTTTTTAAACAAGAAAAATGAGACACAGAACATAGAGTACCTTGCATAAAATCATAACTTTTTTTCAGCTAGAGCTAGAATGGAAATTCATGGTGCTCTACTATCAATATATTTTGCTGTTAAAAGCAAACAAACAAACAGTTACAGTAAAATTAGGAGGGGGCTTCCGTGGAGGGTCAGCAGGTAAAATAATCTGCCTGCAAGGCAGGAGCTGCAGGAGACATGGGTGTGATCCCTGGATAGGGAAGATCCCCTGGAGGAGGGCATGGAAATCCACTCCGGTATTTTTGCCTGGAGAATCCCATGGACAGAGGAGCCTGGCGGGCTACAGTCCATAGGATTACAAAGAGTTAGACACAACTGTAGCAACTGATCATACATGCACACAAAACTCAAAGGAGATAAAATTAAGAGATTTCCCATATACCCCTTGCCCCCCACATTCATAGCATCCCCCATTATTGACATCCCCATAATAGTGGTATGTTTATTACAACAAACCTACATTAACACCTCATATTTGCCCAGTTATAGTTTACATTATAATTCACTCTTGGTGTTGCATATTCTGTAGGCTTTGATAAATGTGTAGTGATGGGTACATATCTTTATAGTATCATGCAGAATATTTTTACTGTCATAAAAATCTGTATTTCACCTGTTCATCCCTTCCCTCCACCCAAGCCCTTGGACTTGGGTTGATTAGAAGTACAAGGAATAACCTTGGACTGATCTTTATACCTGCCTCCACAGTTTCAACTTTCTCTGAATGTCATATAGTTGGAATCGTACAGTGTGTAAGCTTTTCAGATTGGCTTTTTTCACTTAGTATTAATAATATGCATTTAAGTTCTTCCATGTCTTTTCATGGTCATTATTCTTTCAGTTTACCATCCAACCACTTAACTCAGAGCCTCACTTCCTCACTTACTACACAGGTATATAATACAGTGAGAACTGATGAAACGAGTTCTATGTTGGGTTTGCAAAAAAATGAATGAGACACCCACAAACACACATTCTCATGGGGGAGATGTTATGATGCATCAAAGAAACCTTGTGAAGATAGAATGAAAAATAATATGGGATATCTCCTGAGAACAGCCTTTCAAACAAGCATAAATTATATAGTGTTTTACTTTTATATGGACATAAGAAGTCAGGCTACTTGATAGAGATTCAATAAAGTTCATCTTGATTCCTTCAGGACTTGAGAGTAGGCTCTTGTCTAACACTCAGTAATGAATTGTCCAAGTAGACGCATGTACTGATAAAGCAAAAGACTTTATTAGAAAGCAATGCCCCTGGCAGAGAGCAGCAGGGTAAGGGAACCCAGGAGGACTGCTCCCCCATGTGGCTCATCATAGTCTCAGGTTTCATGGTAATGAGGTCAGTTTCTGGGTTTTCTCTGGTCAGTCATCTTCCTTGCAGATATTTGATCTGACGCAGGGTCCTTCCTGGGAGAAGGCAATGGCACCCCACTCCAGTACTCTTGCCTGGGAAATCCCATGGATGGAGGAGCCTGGTAGGTTACAGTCCATGGGGTAGCGAAGAGTTGGACATGACTAAGTGACTTCACTTTCACTTTTCACTTTCATGCACTGCAGAAGGATATAGCAACCCACTCCAGTGTTCTTGCCTGGAGAATCCCAGGGACGGGAGCCTGGTGGGCTGCCATCTATGGGGTTGCACAGAGTCGGACACAACTGATGTGACTTAGCAGCAGGGTCATTCCTGGTGGTGTACACATATCCCAGTCAAGATTCTGGCAGGTTGGGGGACATACGGTGTCCCCTTCCTTTTACCCCTCCCCAATTCTCCCAGTTAGTTTTCTGTGGCAGTGCTGTGTTCCTTACTGGGACCTCTTGTTGCAGACAACTCGTGCAAGTGGTTATCACTGCGTCAGCCAAGGTGGGTGGTTTCGGTCAATAGTTCCCTAACAGTAATGTAGAATTATTGTGTCAAAGATATCAAATGTTAAATCAACGCATCAATGCTAAAGCTGATAATCTTTGTAATTAATAATCACAATCATTTCTTTCTAAGCTTGGGCTGTCATTAAATAAGAAGGTCCGTTTTTCAGATTTTGAATACCTCATACATATTCCTATGCCTTATTCTGAAAGCCCTTCCTCTTTCCTATCTTTTCAAACCCTGTAAAGCCTCATTCAAGTAACTCATTCCCAGAAAACTTCCTGACATCTCTCCTCTAGCTGTAGTAAAATACTAATAGAATACTGCTAATTTATTTTCTGGCATTTACCTATGTTTTTAAATCTATTAAGCTGGTATGACTGTAAACTCCTCAAACATCAAATTGCATATTGTTTTCAGACACCCCCAAAGGCCAACCACGCCTTCGGGAAGATGAAAAGGGTTGGATATTGACTACGATTATTTCTTATTTTCATGCAATTTTTATGGAACAATGCAGTAATTGTATACTAGACTGTAATACTGTGATTTATGATAAATATATATTTAGTATTTGTCCCCATTTCTGGCATGCGTGTGTGTGCTTAGTCAAGTCAGTCTCTGACTCTTTGCCACACTTTGAACTGTAGCCTACCATGTTCCTCTATCTGTGGGATTTTTCAGGCAAGAATACTGGAGTAGGTTGCCATTTCCTTCTCCAGGGGATCTTCCCAACTCAGGAATCGAACCCACATTTCCTGTGTCTTCTGTGTTGCAGGCTGATTCTTGACCTGCTGAGCCATCTGGGAAGCCCACTGGAGAAGGGATAGGCAGATGTATTTAGGAGAGCTCCTAAAACTCTTGGAATTCCCTAAGTGATGACAGAAATAAAGGTGTCTTTTCAATGTTAATGAGGTGATTTTTGGAAAACACTTAAGAATGAAGGTGGGTTGTCAGTGGTGCCAACCATGTGATTAGAGCTGGAACTTTCAGTGCTAACCCCAGACATCTGGAGAGGAGAGAGGAGCTGGAGATTGGAATCAATTGCCAATGGAAAATGGGCTAATCATTCATGCCCAGGCAATGAACCTCCATGAAAACCTAGAAGGAGTGGATCTGGAGAACTTCCAGGTTGGTGAACATGTGTGCTGGGACAGTGGCATGCCTAGAGGGGGACCATTCCCCACACCTTGCCCTGTGCATCTCTTCCATCTGGTTTTTCCTGAGTTACATCTTTTTAAAATAAACTGGTAATCTAGTGAGTAAACTGATTTTCCTGAGTTCCGTGAGACATTCAAGCAAATTTATCTCATGCAAAGAGGGGTTGTTGATGCCTTCAGCTTGTAGCTAGTTGGTTAGAAGTACAAGGAACAACCTGGGCTGGCGACTGGCATCTGAAAGAGGGGTGGTGTAGGGAAAAAGCAATTTGGCCAAGATAGTGGTGTTCAGGCTCTGTTTCCCCACAGCCTCTCATTCTTGCCACACATTTTGTAAATAATGGTTATGTAACAGCAGAAGGCTGAGCGCCAAAGAATTGATGCTTTCACCCTGTGGTGTTGGAGATTTTTGAGAGTCCCATGGACTGAAAGGAGATCAAACCAGTCAATCCTAAAGGAAATTAACCCCAGATATTCATTGCAAGGATTGATGCTGAGCCTGAAGCTTTAATACTTTGGCCACCTGATGCGAAGAGCCGACTCACTGGAAAAGACCCTGATGCTGGGAAAGATTTAAGGCAGGAGGAGAAGGGGAGAACAGAGGATCAGATGGTTGGATGACATCACCAACTTCATGGACATGAGTTTGAGCAAGCTCCAGGAGATGGTGAAGGACAGGGAAGCCTGGCGTGCTGCAGTCCATGGGGTTGCAAAGAGTCAGACATGACTGAGCGGCTGAACAACAGCTGAGAGCATTTGTAACATGCATGTCACTATGGACTTGGGTGGCCTTGGACCACTTTTGTTCTGTATGTCTACGTAAGCTTCACCTGAGAACCCCTGCAACCGTGCCAGATGTTAGAGAATCAACAGGTCTGTAGTTCCCACAGCTCCTCAAATCTCCTTCCAGGGTCCCTGCTCACGCCTTGCCTATGCTGGGTTCAGCAAACAGTGTGAACAGCGAGACAAGCAAGGCAGTGTTTTGGGATTGAGCCCTTAAGGTATGAAATCTGACCCTATCTCCATGTATTTTGTACAAGAATTGAGTTAAATTTTTGGACTCCCAGCAGCTGTCACAGAGAATTATTGTAGGGAAAAACCGCCACTCATTTGGTGACCAGAAGTGTTGGAAGTGAGGTATTTTGTGTGTGTACTAAAGGGAGCTCCCAGGAAAGAAATACAGGATACAGAAGAACTGGTTTTTTTCCCCTATGTAGGAAGGAAAAAAATGTATTTTTTGATTTTATAGACTTTTCTGGGGTGCGTGTGTGCTAAGTCGCTTCAGTCATGTCTGACTCTTTCCAACCCTATGGACCACAGACTGCCAGGCTCCTCTGTCCATGGGATTCTCCAGGCAACCAAACTGGAGTGGGTTGCAGTGCCCTCCTCCAGGGGATCTTCCCAACCCAGGGATCGAACTTCTGTCTCATGTCTCCTGCGTTGGCAGGTGGGTTCTTTACCACTAGCACCACCTGGGAAGACTTTACCTAGAGACACTGAAATTTCACAAAATCTAAGTTAAAACTGTTTTGCTGATGTTAATCACACATGATTTGCAAATGGTGAGTCAGCAGAGCCCAATTTCATAGACTCAGGTGGGATAAATTAGAAAAGGTAACCGATCTCCCAAACAGCTCAGGTGACCATTCCCCTCCCCACCCATGAAACTCTGGCCAGAGTCAGCCAATCTTTTCATACACATAGTATGCGAACTGTTGGTTCATTGGGAAAAGTTCCATCTAACGGCCAGCATTCTCCCAACAAGAGGTAAATTATGAGGAATCCATGAAGGTGAGAAACTCCAGAATGAGTAGACAGTTCGGTTAGAGATTGGGAAAGACATGGCAGCTGAGGTTAAGAAGAGGTGATTTACAACTAATGTAGAATGTCATGTACAATCACCAGATCAAGAATAGGGGCTGTGTAACACATGGAAGGTTTCTAAAATGATAATGTGGTCCCAGCTGAGCTTCAGGAGAATTAGTCTTCTACTGATGTGTGGCATGGCTTGGAGAGAGAAAAAACTGGAAGTCTGGGAAACGGGGGGAAATTAGAAAATGTTTTATGATACATTAAAAACAAAACACAACAGGTGATTGTTCATAAAAATCACAGTGAACACAGTGCTTAGAAGAAAATGGATACATTCACATGCCTGTATTTTCAAAGAAAAAAAATCAAATCAATAAGTTAAGCCCAAGAATCTAGGAAAAGAGCAAACTGATCTAAAACAGAAGGAAACAATAAAGATTAGCATGGAGATAAATGAAAGAGTGAATAGAAAAACAATAGAGAAAGTAAGTAAAACAAAAGTTGGTTCTCTGAAAATATTAACAAAATTAGAAAAGTGTAACTAGTCTGACCAAATGAAAATTACTAAATTACTCAAATTACTAAATCAAGATTTTACATGAATAAAAGTGATCAGAAATGAATACTGTAAACAGTTTTATGCCAACAAAATGGATAACCTAGATGAAATAAACAAGTTTCTAAAAACATTTAAATTACCAAAACTAAATCAAGAAAGAATAGAAAAATCTGAGTAGAACTTTAACAGGTAAAGAAGTTAAATAATAGTAATAATAAAAACAACTTTCAACAAAGAAAACTTAAGAACCAGATTATTTTATTGGTGAATTCTACCAAACTTAAAAGTATGAATATGAATTCTTCACAATCTATTCTGAAAAAAAGAGGAGGAAGAAACACTTTTCCAGTGATTCTAAGCGAGGATTATCCTGATACCAAAACCAGAAAAAAAAAATCACAAGAAAGGAAAATTACAGGCTAGTATATTTCATAATGGAGAAGGAAATGGCAACCCACTCCGGTATTCTTGCCTGGGAAATCCCATTGGCAGAGAAACCTGGTGGGCTACAATCCACCAGATGGGCTACAGTCTGTGAGGTCATAAAACGTCAGACATGACTGAGTGACTAAATCACCACCACCACCATCTTTCATGAATATAGACATTAAAATCCACATCCAAAGACTAGCAAATTGCATTTAATAGTATATGAGAAAGACTGTACATGATGATCAAGTAGAATTAATTCTCAAATGCCAAGTAGATTGAACAACAAAACCAGATCACTGTGCTATATTAATAAAATAAAAAGCAAAAAATCACATGGTCATCTCCATAGAAAAAGCACTTTACAAAATGCACATGTTTTCATCATAAAAACATTCAACAAACTAGGGATGGGAAGAAACTTATTCAATCTGAGAAAGTGTATCTATGCAAAATTTGCAGATCGTATCATACTCAAGACTGCTGCTAAGTTGCTTCAGTCATGTCTGACTCTGTGCAACCCCATAGACGGCAGCCCACGAGGCTCCCCCGTCCCTGGGATTCTCCAGGCAAGAACACTGGAGTGGGTTGCCATTAGATGGTTGAAAACGTCCCACTAAAAGCAGAAACAAGAAAAGGACACTTTGACACTTGATACTTTCCAACATTGTATTGAACATTTTGGTGAAGGCAGTTAGGTAAGGAAAAAGTAAATAAAAGGCATCCAGATTCAACAGGAAGAAATAAAGTGATCTCTATTTGCAGATTGGACGACACTGTACATAAAAACTAAGTTACACACACACACACACACACACAATATTGGTGCTTATAAATGAGTTCATCAAGGTTGCAAGGTCAATATAGAAAAATAGATTGTTTTTTATATATTATCAGGCTTCCCTCATGGCTCAGCTGGTAAAGAACCTGCCTGCAATGTGGGAAACCTGAGTTCGATCCCTGGGTTGAGAAGATCCCTTGGAGAAAGGAAAGGCTACCCACTCCAGTATTCTGGCCTGGAAAATTCCATGAACCGTATAGTCCATGGGATCACAAAGAGTTGGACATGACTGACTTTCACTTTATATATTACCAGTGAGCCACATAAAAATGAGGTTATCAAAACAATTTTATTTAAAACACTATCAAAAGAATAAAATATTTAGGAAAAATTTAAAAAATCAGGTGCAAGATTAGTCATTTAAAAGCTCCCCCCAAAGAAATCTTCAGACTAGTTTCACTGGAAAATTTTACCCACATTTCAAATATAATTAACACCAATTTTTTTAAAAAGTGCAAACATCATTGAAAGAAATTAAAGAAGATGTCAATAGAAAAATACTTTCTTTGTCCATGGGTTGGAAAATCCAGTATTATTAAGAAGGCAATGCTCCCTAAATTGGTCTATATATTTAATACAATCCTTATCAAAATTCTAGCTGTCTTTTATACATATTCTAAAAAATTGAAAATAAATTCATATGACTACAAGGCACCCAGAATAGCTAAAGGAAGCTTGAAAAAGAATAATAAATTTGGACTCACAGTTGTCCATTTCAAGAAATTCACTACAAAGCTAGAGTAAGGAAGATGGTATAGTTCTGGCATAAAATCATATGCAGAGATCAATGGAAGAGAATTGAGAGTTCAGAAGCAAACCTATACATTTAAGTTCAATTTATTTTTGAAAAAGTGCCAAGCTAATTCAATGGGGGAAAGAGCAGACTTTTTCAAAGGTGTTGAAATGACTGGATACTCACATGCAAAGTAATTAATTTGAAACCATATCTTAGTCTATATATAACACTTAAATCAGAAATGAGTCAACAATAACAACAAAAAAACTAGACTTGTAATACTCTTAGAAGAAAACTTAGTTGTATATATTTATGACTGAATTAGGCAGTGGTTTCTTAAATATAATATCATAAGCACAAGTAAACCAAAAACAAATAAATGGGGCTTAACCAAAAATAAAAGCTTTTGTACTTTAAAAGCATTTCTTCAAAGACAACTCAGAGTGGGAAATATATTTGCAAATCATATATCTGAAAAGGGGCTAGTGTGTAGAATACTCAAAAGCATATCACATGTAAAAGATAAATTTTTAAAATGGGTAAGTTATTTGAATATTCATTTCTCCAAATAAGATATGCAAAATATAATCATCTTATGAAAATATGGTAAGCATCATTAGCCATTAAGTAAATCAATATTAAAACCTCATTTAAAACTACTTCACTCTGTTCTACAAGTAAAAATAAGTATTAACAAATGTAATTTAAAAAAAATTTACACCTACTGGGATGACTGTCATTAAAAGGAGAGACAATACCCAGCAATTTCATCTGCATATGTACACCCAAGATAAATGAAAGCCCATGTATGTACACATAAAAACATATGTGTGCATAGCAGCATTATGCATAGAAGCCAAATTGTAGCACCAATCCCAGTATCCACCAATGATGAATGGGTAACAAAATGTGATGTATTTACGTGATGGTATATTACTCAGCCACAAAAAGGAATTAATTTTACAGTGAATTATATCTCAACAAAAAGAAACTATTGCAGCAAAACTTCATTGATTTCAGTGGCAAAGGAAATAGAGATGACTGGAGCCCACAAATTTCCTTCACATGATAGTAAACAGTGGCTTTTTCTGATATGCCTTTAAAGTAAATACGGTAGTGCATAATTTATTCAAAAGACTTTCAGCTGCCTGAATGGGCAAGTTGATAATAATTAGAACCTTAGGAACAGAAGTTTGGGACGAAAGGCAGCATTAAAGCAGATGGCAGATAGGAGGGAGAGATTTCTGTAGTACAGCCCTGGGAAAGATAAAGAAACTTCATTCTAGCCCGTCGGGGAGGAGAAAGCTGAAATGCAGGTAAAAAGGACTAATGGAACTAAATGAGTATGGTCTGTTATACTCTGGCATGAAGTTATCACAGGTTATTTAACTCCCAATCCAAACTGAAGGGTCTTGGAAAAATCCCAGTGAGGACTCACGGAGAGCTGCCCCTTAATCAGGATGAATTAAGTAAATCAGTGGCTGCTATGGGAGACGTTAAGGCACTCAAGTCAAGACGAAGCTTGTTTATTTGTTTAATTAGAAATTCAGGTATTCTAGAGATATTGGCACTTTCAAGAGATTGCCCCCCAAAATATTAATTGATAAAATAAATAATTCCATTTGGGAAATGATATCCCAAGGTAAGAATGCCTGCCTAACCTTTTTCTCCTTAGGGTTGGGAAAATGTTAAAGTGATTTCTTTTCAATGTTAGCAATTTCACACTTTATATTAGGAGGGAGGAGCTTGGCAATGATCCAAATTACCCACATAAGAGAAGCAGCTAAACAAACTGCCTCACAAATAATGGCTCCTTTAAACATATTAAAATGGTAATACGTGGCAATTTCAGCATATGAAAATCTGTAAACCATGAAGTGAATTAGCAAAACATAAAATTATATGCCAACTGATTACTAAATTTTATTACTAAAATTACTATATTTTCAAGTACTGTATGCATGTTTTATTAAGGGGAAAAATAAGAATACAGAAAGAAAGAACAAATGTACTTGGCAGATTCCCTGTCCATTATTTTCTTCCTCGTGAATGACTTGGTGAAGTTGGTAATATTATCCCAATTTTATACATGAAAAATTAATAATCAGCACAATTAATATAATTTATCTAGGGACACCCCACTGATAAAGGAAAGGATTCAAACTCAATTCTCTTGATGCCCAACTTTATTGATCCATAGTCCAGTGAGATAAAATTGAATAGTTTTCTATTTTTTTTTTCCTTTGTTTACCAACTCAATAAAGTCTGAGCAGTGAGATACCAAGTGAAGTAATGCTTTCTTTCCTACTCTCTGCATTCATCTTGAATTTTCTTCCCCATCTCTTAATGATGACAGATCCCAGAGGTATCTATCAAATGTTATCATGAAAAAGGCCATTATAATCCAGTTTCATCTGGTGTGAAGCCCAAGTGTCCTCGCTTCATTAAATGTTTATCATCTTCCCTTTCTCTGATATCTACCAGATTTCAGCCCAAGAGATTTGCAGCCCGTGAAAGAGGTCATGAGTGGCAGGTGGGGTATTTTCTCCATTGCTTTCTCCTCTGGTTTCAGCTCCTGGGATGTCAGCTTGGGAAGAGGGAACATGAGAGAGGAAAGAAATGATTTTCTGTAACTAGCATCCTGTTGATGGTTCTATTTTTGACTTTTTCAGCTTCTTTGTGAAATGCTACAGGTATTTGGGTGTTGGCCCTCTCATGGAATGTATGCATGTGTGAGTTATCCAGGGGGCCTGATAGACCTCCCCACTGTTAAGATCCCATAAGTGAAAGATCTGCGCCAGCTTCAGTTACCTTCCCCCCTGACTCCTCAGCTTCTTCCCCAGGGGAACCCAGCCTTCGGTTGTTGTATCTCTTCACACGGTGTGCCGCCTTCCTGGGTGGGATTCCAGCAAGCCGGCTCAGGTCCGACTGCCTACATGGCGTTCAGCTGGCACATTCACTGGACTCTCGGGCCGCGAGTAACAGGGGGAGCCCAGGCAGCTCTGGTGCCATACCCCCTTCATCTTCTGCCTCTCTTATATTCCTTGTGTGCTTTTGTACAAATAGTTTGAGAAAGGAAACAAAACAAAACAAAAAACAGCAGGTTCACCACAAAAGCAGATACCCTAGTACACAAATAAGATGACATCTTCCCTTTCCTGCAGCACTGACCTTAGAATTACCACAAAGCGCCCTCCTGAAGATCCTCTTACAAAAACTTTCACTCTCCCCATGGAAGCCAGGAGAATGTGAATACTTACTCTCCCAGCTCAATATCACGTCTCTGAAAGTTCTTCAATTCTCAACCATTACCTCCCCGTCCTTGGACTTTATTCGTATTTATTGATTACAGTCGATTTTCATCCATTCTCTGTTTTGTATATAGTAGTATATATATGTCAATCCCAATCTCCCAACCCATCCTACCTCCCCACTTTCCCACTTGGTGTCCATGCCTGTGTCTCTATTTCTCTCATTTCTGCTTTCAAATAAGTTCATCTATACCATTTTTCTAGGTTCCACATAATATATTATATACAATATTAATTTTTCTCTTTCTTCACTTCACTTTACTCTTTATGACATTCTTATCTCTAGACTTTAATTTACATAGACTTGGGCGGGGATGGTGGCTCAATTATACTGACAGAGCAGAGCAATTTGTCTCCTTCCCCAACACTTGTACACACACACACACACACACACACTCACACACACACACACACAGACTAGAGACTATAAAGTCTTGGAAAGGATTTTTGTCCCCTAAGTGTCTGAATCTCATTGTAGAAACTGGAATACTTTTTGTGTCATAGCTTTGTATGCTGGTCCAGGAACAGAGAGGTCTCTCTCAGAATCCTAGTACACGCATGAAGTCAGCAAAGTACAAAATAACGTTAGGAAGAGGTGGTATATGTCCAATTAAATGCCCATTAACACTTAACAGGGCTTTGTGCCACTCCCTTGATGCCTAAAGCATATTGAGGAAAACAGAAAACAGCTAGTAAATCAAAGTAGTGTGTGTGTGTGTGTGTGTGTGCATGCATGAATGCATGTGCCCTGCTGAGTTGCGTCCTACCCTTTGGGACCCAACAGGCTCCTCTGTCCATGGGATTTCCAGGCAAGAATATTGGACTGGGTAGCTATTTCCTCCTTCAGGGGATCTTCCCCATCCTGGGATTAACCCTGCATCTCCTGCATTGCAGGCAAATTCTTTACTGCTGAGTCACCAGGGAAGCCCAAATTCAAATATTAGAATTTATTGAAAATTGTATCTCAGAAATCAATGGGGGGGGGGTTAACTCTAAGGGAAAAATAAAAATTTCTGTAGATTAGGGAGTTATAAACGGTAGTATAAACAAAGAAAGATATATGCCGCCTCTGCTTTCTACCCAAATTAGCAACAAACACTCTTTCCCCAGCTAGATGGTACCAGTGGGTTTTGATTTCATGTTGTTAAAAAGTTAAGCTGACATTCTTCATTACTAGGGATTAAAATACTTTAAATCCATATTCGCCAACCCTGTTTATGTTTCTGTCTCAGTGTTACTTAGCATTACCACACTTCAGGGGCACCTTGGCTTTTGAAACAAATCTCATCCCCTTTGTCCCCTTTGGGGGCTTCCCGTGTAGCTCAGTGGTAAAGAATCCACCTGCAATGCAGAAGATACAGGTTCAATCCCTGGGTACAGAAAATCCCCTGGAGGAAGAAATGGCAGCCCACTCCAGTGTTCTTGCCTGGAGAATCCCATGGACAGAGGAGCCTGGCAGGCTGCAGTCCACAAGGTCACAAAGAGTGAGACAGGACTGAGCACCTAAATAACAACCACGTGTCCCTTTTAGAATACACCAGTTGACTGCTCTGCTCACCATCCTAAGCATATCTGAAAATTGCAGTCTCTCTGCTTTTCTTTAGCTTGGGAGGCTCTCCCTTCTTAGGTCTATGTAACAAAGTCCCACTGCCTGCTGGAAAGTCAGATCAGAACTCGCCTTCTCGATCCTGCTGTGGGAAGTTCTCTTGCTCTGCTTTCCTTTCTGGACAGAGGGTCCTGAATTGCTGTTGAGCAACTCTCAGAATGAATATGTGCATATCCCAAGTGTCCGATGACGTGTTTTCCCAAGTTTTTGTGTTTGTTTTATTGTTCTATGTTTGTTTGGCAGAAGAGGGTGGAGTTTGAACGTTTTTACTCTGAAGATTATCTAAAAAATTAATAACATCATCTGGATGACCAGAAAATGACTAATGCCCTATAATTTTCTTGTGCAAGTGAGTATGAATGTGATTTTTTGATCATGTTGGCATCAGGAGTTCCCTAAGAATACTAGGGCAGAGGTGGACTCAATAGGTAAATCATAGGCTCATGATAAGTGGAAGCTAAATAATTTAGGACATGCTAGGATATGCTTTGTGGAGAAGGCAATGGCATCCCACTCCAGTACTCTTGCCTGGAAAATCCAGTGGATGGAGGAGCCTGGTGGGCTGCACTCCATGGGGTCGTGAAGAGTCGGACTCGACTGAGTGACTTCACTTTCCCTTTTCACTTTCATGCATTGGAGAAGGAAATGGCGACCCACTCCAGTGTTGTTGCCTGCAGAATCCCAGGGATGGCAGAGCCTGGTGGGCTGCTGTCTACAGGATCGCACATAGTTGGACATGACTGAAGCAACTTAGCAGCGGTAGCAGCAGGATATGCTTTGAGAAAGATGGCTTTCCTACAGAAAACAAACAAAGGGGGACTCTATTCCTGCCCTGCAAATAGGTTCATCTGCACCATTTTTTTTTTTTTTTTGGATTCCACGTATATGCGTTAATATATGTATTTGTTTTCTCTTTCTGACTTACTTCACTCTGTATGACAGACTCTAGGTTCATCCACATAGCTACAAATAGAGATGCAGTTGTAGAGGAGGAGCTTGTGGACATAATGCGGGTAGGGGAGAAAGAAAGGGTGGGATGAATTGGGAGAGTGGCATTGACATATATATACTGCCATGTGTAAAAGAGATGCCAACAGCTGGTGAGAAGCCAGTGCTCTAGAGGTGCAGAATGGGTGAGTGTGCAAGGGAGGCTCAAGAGGGAGGGGGTACATGTATACATACAGCTGATTCAATTCATTGTACAGCAGAAGCTAACACAACATTGTAAAGCAGTTATATATGCATGTGTGCTCAGACGTGTCTGATCCTTTGTGACCCTGTGGCCTGTAGCCCGCCAGTCTCCTCTGTCCATGGAGTTATCCAGGCAAGAATACTGGAGTGGGTTGCCATTTCCTCCTCCAGGGGATTTCCTTGACCCACAGACTGAACCCACATCTCCTGAGGCTCCTGCACTGCAGGCAGATTCTTTACCACTGAGCCACCAGGGAAGCCCCAAAGCTATTATACTCAAAAAAAAAAAAAAAGACTGAGGGGGCATGAATGATTGTATGGCCCAATGATATGGCAGAAAGGATTGAAAAGAACTTACACAGTTGCCCTCAGTACTATATTCACATTCAAAGTAGAAATTTAGTTACAAGACGGTAACACCATCCATCTTAGTAAATTAGCATTGTCGATTTTATGTTACTGGTTTTGTAGTTTTGTTGGGGCTCAATTGCTAAATTTGATTTGGTGTTATAGTTGTATCAGTGCAGTAAGCATCAAATATTTGGATATAATTTTAGGTTTGCACACATTTAGACATTATAAGTATTACCACATAGCATTTTATGTAAAAATTAAAGAATCTTTGGACAGTTTTTTTAGAAGGAGTAGAATACTATTTGGTTTTGAAAAACAGTGGCTTAGCATTGAATATTTGTCATTTCCTCAGAGAAGCATGTCTTTTTTTCAACACCGGTGTCAGTTCTTAGAGATCAGAGATTATATCTGTTTTCTGTATCTCTCACAGCAGATAGTTAGGTGTCTTACATATAACCGTTGCTCAGTGGAATTTGTCGATGATTTGCGATTGTACTATTGTACTTTTCCTGAGAGCTAAAGCTCTCAGAACTTCAGTTTTTCATATGAAACATGAAGTTGATGCATTAATACTTGGCTTATACATTCCATGCCTAGGCTGATATTCGAAACATTTTTCAGAAAAAGCAGATCATGTCCACACTGAGGATAAATCTCATTATGAGAAACATTTTATGTAAAGATAAAGACATATCTAGTGATGGTGTCCATTGGGAGGAAGCATGGCTCCATACCTTTTGTTCTATAAAAGAGGAGAGAGATGGATCTCTTTTCAACTGGGTGTAAGTCATGGGGCTTTATGCTGCTGACAATGAAGTATTGGCTACTCAACGGCACTTTTTCATGTGCCCGTTTCCTTGCTGAAGGGAATACGGCATCATTTCCTTTTAAAAATAGGTGTGGATGAAAAATAGTTGCATTTCCTTTGTTCCCTGCAAGTTTCCTGCAGGACCAATCAAGAAAGCAAATATAGCCTACAGTTCTGCATGTAGTTGGAACAACAAGAATACTCTCAGCCTAGAAGGACATAATGGTCTATAAAATTTCAACACAAATACAACTGAAAGTAAAAGTGTTAGTTGCTCAGTCGTGTCTGACCCTTTATAGCCCCATGGACTGTAGCCTGCCAGGCTCCTCTGTCCTTGGAATTCTCTAGGCAAGAATACTGGAGTGGGTTGCCATTCCTGTCTCCAGGGGATCTTCCCAACACAGAGATCAAACCCTGGGTCTCCCACATTGCAGGCAGATTCTTTACCATCTGAGCCACCAGGGGAGTCCCAAACTGAAAAACTTCAACAAAAGAGTATGGAGACACAGACTCACCACTGTCTTATAGTCATCACCCTCTGATGTACGGTTGTTTTTCAAATAATGCAGTTCATTGACCAAAGTACTTAAACTTCCTGATTTAATTGTCAAGAATGTCCACCCAATTAAACATTTTTTTTCTTCTATGTGGACTTTAATGTCAGAAAGCTCTGAGTTAGAATCACAAGCCTATGGACTATAAATGCCTTACCTTAGCAAATTCTTAAGATCAGTTTCTTTTTTAAATGTAATTTAATTTATTTAAAAGATTAATTGGAGTATAGTTGCATTACAATGTTGGGTTTCTACAGCAAAGTGAATCAGCCATGCATGTATCCCTCCTATTTTGGATTTCATTACCATTCAGGTCACCACAGAACACTGAGTAGAATTCCCTGAGCTGTAGAGTAGGTTCTCATTATTTTATGGGTTTCCCAGATGGCACAGTGGTAAAGAATTCGCCTGCCAATGCAGGAGACACGACAGACATGGGTTTGATCCCTGGGTTGGGAAGATCCCCTGGAAAAGGAAATGGCAACTCACTCCAGTATTGTTGCCTGGAGCACTATATGGACAGAGGAGCCTGGTGGGCTATGGTCCAGGAGGTCTCAGAAAGTCAGACACGACTGAGTGACCGAGCATGCACTCCGTTATCTGTTTTATACACATAGTTTCTCTATAAAATAAGGACAGCATTGATTGAGTTTCAGATATGAAATGAGGATGGGAGGTGCTTCCTAGGTGGTGCTAGTTTTAAAGAACCAACCTGTCTATGCAGGAGACGCTGGTTCAATCCCTGGTTCAGAAAGATCCCCTGGGATAGGAAGTGGCAACCCACTCCAGTATTCTTGCCTGGGAAATTCCATGGGCAGAGGAGCCTGGTGGGCTACAGTCCGTGACATTGCAAAGAGTCAAATACAACTGAGCCAGCACATACAGATAGACACAGACATGAGGACTGTGAGAATCTGTATGTAAAGTTCCTGGTTTTATATGAATGACCCAATTAATGGAAAATTTTCCTATTACCTATTAAGATCTGGAGGAACAGAGATCCACTGCTCTCTGAGCTCAAAGAGTGGCCCTGCTTTCTGGTGGATCATCAATATTATCATGGGAAATTTGCAACACATATTATATAGACCCCACCCTGATTTAGAGGATCTGTAGAATCCAATAATACATACTTCAATCCATGTCCAAGAATCACTGTCCTAGGAATCAAGATCAGTGTGCTACTTATATTTTGAATTCTTAATCCCTAGAAGGGGTCTGGTTCAAGACAAATGCTCAGTGCAAGGCACAAAGAAAGGACCCAGGGTATTCTGTTAAATGAATTCTAAACAAATCTCCTCTGTCACCCATGAGTGATTGCATTGATTCTAATGTTATTAAAACTGACCATTCAGAAGATGGATTATTTGGCTAATTACGGTTGGCCCAATTAGAGAAAAGTCTATTATAAAGCACTTCAAAATGCCTTAAAGTAAAATTGATTTGGCTATATTTTATAGAGTGATACAGAGTAAACTTCTTTCCTTATAACATAAAAGCTGTCACTTAGAGTCTTCCTTGTGTTGGATACTTAAGCAGACTCATTACACAGGGTTTTATGGCCGTGTTCTACATTTTCCAAAAACGAGGACTGCCATGCCACTTGGTCACCACTGTACAGAAGGAACTGCCTATAATATGTAGGGCTGGTGACATGAGGCAATGCTCTTACCTCCTCCTTCCATTTCTTATCCCCTTATGGCAGGATGAAGAGCTCTGGATAAGGAAAGCAGTAGTACCTTTGCAGCAGTCTCTAGACTGATGTCAAAATGCCCAAGCTTAACAATTCAGAGACAACCAAAATACCGAAGGACACCTCAGACACCGATGCTTACATCTTCTAGCCAACAGCTGATCTTTCCCTCTAGAGCACTTTTACATATTTCAGCCCAGGCTTTGTCCTTGTTGGGGAGTGAGAAATTTAAAAATACACGATCAAGTATTAGAAAAATAGAGAAAATGGAAATTAATATTTATTAGCTCTCTAGAGGAGAGTTTTTAGCTTTCAAGTAGTTAAAGAACTCACAAAGATATGACTACAAAGATATAAGCAAATAATTATAAAATAAAGAGTAAAAAGCAACCTGGGGAAAATATTCCCAGGATGTATTAGAGAAAGAGTGAATATTTTATATATAAAAAGATGATACTAACTTATAAAAATGAGACATCCTATAACTAAATAGGCAAAAGTCGGTATCAGTTAATTCACAGAAGAGGTAAATTCAATATGCATTATATGCAAAATATTCAATTTATAAACAAAAAATGCAAACTGAAAGGAAGATTCCACTTCAATTTTCTTATCTAATTAAAAAAAAAACATAAATTAAAAAAAATGTCAATACCCTCTGAAAGAGGAAAGGGGCCTATATTGTATGGGAGGGTGAATTTATAGAATACAAGCCTGCATAGGATGACATTTAATAATATTTACTAAGAGATGTAAAAATGATCAGATCTACTGACCTAATAATTCTACTTCTGGAAAATGACTCTAACAACAACAACAAAAAATAGAAAAAAGGAATGAAAAATAATGAAGTTAATAATAAGAAATAAAACTCAAATTTGCAAGAGAAACTATATTCATTGCAATAAATATTTATAATTGGGTTTCATCCCTGGGTCAGGAAGATCCCCTGGAGAAGGGAATGGCAACCCACTCCAGTATTCTTGCCTGGAGAATTCCATGGACAGAGGAACCTAGTGGGCTATAGTCCTTGGTGTCTCAAAGAGTCAGACACGACTGAGTGACTAACACTTATTTTTCACATATATTCATTGCAATAGCATAAAAACTTGGAAACAAGCTAAGAGTCCAAAAATAAACTCAAAATGGATTAAAGATCTAAATGTAAGACCAGAAACTATAAAACTCCTAGAGGAAAACATAGGCAAAATACTCTCCAACATAAACCACAGCAGGATCCTCTATGACCCACCTCCCAGAATATTGGAAATAAAAGCAAAAGTAAACAAATGGGAACTAATTAAAATTAAAAGCTTCTTCACAATAAAGGAAACTATAAGCAAGGTGAAAAGACAGCCTTCAGAATGGGAGAAAATAATAGCAAATGAAGCAACAGACAAAGAATTAATCTCAAAAATATTCAAGCAACTCCTGCAGCTCAATTCCAGAAAAATAAACGATGCAATCAAAAAGTGGGCCAAAGAACTAAACAAACATTTCTCCAAAGAAGACATACAGATGGCTAACAAACATATGAAAAAATGTTCAACATCACTCATTATTAGAGAAATGCAAATCAAAACTGCAATGAGGTACCATTTCACGCCAGTCAGAATGGCTGCGATCCAAAAGTCTACAAGCAATAAATGCTGGAGAGGGTGTGGAGAAAAGGGAACCCTCTTACACTGTTGGTGGGAATGCAAACTAGTACAGCCACTATGGAGAACAGTGTGGAGATTCCTTTAAAAGCTGCCATATGCCATAGAACTGCCATATGACCCAGCAATCCCACTGCTGGGCATACACACCGAGGAAACCAGAATTGAAAGAGACACGTGTACCCCAATGTTCATCGCAGCACTGTTTATAATAGCCAGGACATGGAAGCAACCTAGATGTCCTTCAGCAGATGAATGGATAAGAAAGCTGTGGTACATATACACGATGGAATATTACTCAACCATTAAAAAGAATACATTTGAATCAGTTCTAATGAGGTGGATGAAACTGGAGCCTATTATACACAGTGAAGTAAGCCAGAAAGAAAAACACCAATACAATATACTAACGCATATATATGGAATTTTAAAGATGGTAACGATAACCCTGTATGCGAGACAGCAAAAGAGACACAGATGTATAGAACAGTCTTTTGGACTCTGTGGGAGAGGGCAAGGGTGGGATGATATGGGAGAATGGCATTGATACTTATAAACTATCATATGTGAAACGAATCGCCAGTCCAGGTTTGATGCATGGTACAGGATGCTCAGGGCTGGTGCACTGGGATGACCCAGAGGGATGGGATGGGGAGGGAGGTGGGAGGGGGGTTCAGGATGCGGAACAGGTGTACACCCATGGTGGATTCATGTCAATGTATGGCAAAACCAATACAATATTGTAAAGTAAAAAAGTAAATTAATTAATTAAAAAAATAAAAATGGATAATATCAGGTTAATTGTGATTCACTTACCCAGTGAAATATTATGTGGCTATGTTAAAAACACATGCAAATAACTTATAATAATACAAATCATTTTGTAGGAAATACAGAAAACAAAATCATATATAGTCATGATTAAATTTAACCCCCTATCCCTCCAAAGTGGGAAAGAAAAGCCAGTATCTTTATGTAGAAATACAGCAATACAGTATCTCATGGATTGGTTTGTAGTTGAGGGGCTTTGATTGCCAGTTTTTCTTTCCCCCTACTATCACTCTTTTGTGTATTTTTATAGTTTTTTCTAATTACCATGTATAATGGGAAAAATAGTGTTACTCACAATAATTCCCTCTAGCACTTGCTAATGGAGAAGGCAATGGCACCCTACTCCAGTACTCTTGCCTGGAAAAATCCCATGGACGGAGGAGTCTGGAAGGCTGCAGTCCATGGGGTCACTGAGGGTCGGACATGACTGAGCGACTTCACTTTCACTTTTCACTTTCATGCGTTGGAGAAGGAAATGGCAACCCACTCCAGTGTTCTTGCCTGGAGAATCCCAGGGATGGGGGAGCCTGGTGGGCTGCCATCTATGGGGTCACACAGAGTCGGACACGACTGAAGCGACTTAGCAGCAGCAGCAGCACTTGCTAACACAATAGTAGGAATCCATCCTTATATGTTCAGAGTCTTAAGGGGTACTAGAAGAAAACTTCACTCTAGATGAAAGTGTCATTGAGCGCCAAAGAGCCTTGAAAGACATCCCTGCTCATCTCCATGAGCAAATGAAAAAAATGAATGTATTGGGTTGAGAATACATTGAGAAAAATTAGAAGAATACAGCAATTAATATTTATCAGTTTTCTAGAGGAAATTCTCTAGGCTTTCAAGGAATGGAAGAAACAAACAAAAAGAAAACATTTGACTGTGAAAATAATTCAGAAGTCTGCATATAAGTAAATACAATCAAAATTAAAAGATAGCAACAAATGGGAAAACATTACAAAGAATGAATGTGAATCCCCCTAGAGTTCGCTGCTCCTAGAATTGCTTTAGCTCACTCACCTTTGGGTGGAATTTCTCTGGCAGGGGATGTGTGCATTCTAGGTTTAGTTTACCCTCCAGGGAACTTTAAAAAACCACACTGATTGTCCTTGTATATAAATTCCCAATGTGTCTGCCCAGTAGATGGATGAGGCAGCTATTTTTCTCAAAGTTAAACCTCAAGATTGTTCTATGGTAAAACACACACACACACACACACACATATATATATATAATTTATTTATTAATTGTATTATTATGGGAGTATGCATTTCCCAAATACAATATTAATATTATATACCCAAAAAAGAAAATTGGAATTTAAATTACATAGTACCTATGAAACACATTTGAAGAAGCTTATGGGACCAGCCTTTAATATTTCTTTGCATTAGCTCCTCAGGATGAATTAATTATGGCCCCAAAGAAATAGAGCTGAAAAAGACCTTAGGGATCATATTTAGTTTAAGAGCCTGATTTTGCAGATTGGTAAATTGGAGGTCAACAAATAACTTACAAAAACACCAGAACACAAAGTCATAGCTATACCTAGAAGCCGAATCTCTAAACTCCCAGATTTGTGCTCTTTACTTTCAACTTTTTTTTTCTTAAGGTGAAAGAATTAATAAATAAAGACAACTACTTTTCTCTTCACATTTTCCAGATAGAATGGCATCTGGTACTGTTAAAACCTAAGTCAAAATTTGCTAATGATTCATATAAATCTATTTTGGAAAAGAGATTAACAAGCGTTTGGCAAAATGATCAACCTGTACACTCATGGCTAATTCATGTGAATGTATGGCAAAAACCACCACAATATTGTAAAGTAATTAGCCTCCAATTAAAATAAATAAATGAAACAAAAAAGAGAAAAATTACTGTATCTTTTAGGACAGGTAAAAAGAAAGAATAAAATACAAGAGTTAATGATTATGCATTTGTTTATTTAATGTGTTAATATTTTTAGAACATCATATGCTCAATAAATGTATCTTAGACATAGGTTTCAGGTGAATGTAATGCCAGCACAAATTCAGAGCTGCTTTTTGAGTAGTTTGGTTTTCAATAATATATTCAAATAATATTCCTCAGAATATGGCATGTATAATTCTGGTGTTTTGTAAAATAATACTAGTTGCACTTTTTAATTTTTACGGTAAAGTTTCTGTTTTATTATTTATGCAATTATAACCAGCATATCAGAACTTCTTCTGTAAGCCATAGTACTTGGAATTCAAAGAGATATTTTAAGTAATTTACATTTCAGGTGGTACTATAAACATGACGAAAATTGGAAAATGGTACAAGAATGACTTAAGTTTCAGAAAAAGATGATTTAATAAGTTCCTGCACTAAAGGAATACTAATTCACAGAGGGCAGATGAGTCCTTTTGGAAATATCTTCTTTCAGGTTTAGAATTTAATTCCAAGCCAGCATGAGGCAACACATTGATTAAATGGTCTTTGAAGCATCGGTTATCTTAATGACCAGAGAAAAATAACCCTTGACTCAGCCTCACCCATTAGGGAGGTGAACAAAGCCAACACGTCCTTCACGTTGGGGTGATGGGACTTGTCACAGCCACAGAGCTAAACTTTTTCATGTTTCTTTCATTACGACGGACACTTTTTGTTTTCTCTTTTTGCGTTCTGGAAGTTAAGTGTGTAATTAACATATGCAAAGTAACTATAAAATCACAGCATTTTAAAAATTACTTTTATCCCACTCATCTTCCCAGAACTCCAGGAAAGGTGGACAGATGGGTATAACTTTGATACTCTGCAAAGAGAGCTGGAGGGTCTTGTGAACTCTCTTTACTCAGGGAGGTCACGAATACAGGGGAAGTAGACAATTTCTGAGTTTTCTGATTAGCCTTGCATATCCAGATCAGCTAAGGTTGAATCCACCAAGGCCAGGCTGTCACAGAAATCAGGGGAGAGGGATTGGTCAAGGTGATGTGTCAAAGAAACAGCCAAACGTTCTGAGATGCGACTTTTTGATGGACTTCTTGTGTGCGTGTGTGCATGCTCAGTCGCTCAGTTGTGTCTGACTGTGCGACCACATGGAGGGTATCCTGCCAGGCTCCTGTATCCATGGGATTTCCCAGGCAAGAATACTGGAGTGGGTTGTCATTTTTTTCTCTGTCGATGGACTTCAGAGAGGTCCTTTGGTCTGCACTGTGGTTCCACCGCCTAGAAAATGTTAAACATAATGACACAATGACTTGTGGATCAAGCTGGAATCAAGATTGCCGGGAGAAATATCAGTAACCTCAGATATGCAGATGACACCACCCTTATGGCAGAAAGTGAAGAGGAACTAAAAAGCCTCTTGATGAAAGTGAAAGTAGAGAGTGAAAAAGTTGGTTTAAAGCTCAACATTCAGAAAACGAAGATCATGGCATCTCGTCCCATCACTTCATGGGAAATAGATGAGGAAACAGTGGAAACAGTGTCAGACTTTATTTTTCTGGGCTCCAAAATCACTGCAGATGGTGATTGCAGCCATGAAATTAGAAGACGCTTACTCCTTGGAAGGAAAGTTATGACCAACCTAGATAGCATATTTAAGAGCAGAGACATTACTTTGCCAACAAAGGTTCATCTAGTCAAGGCTATGGTTTTTCCTGTGGTCATGTATGGATGTGAGAGTTGGACTGTGAAGAAAGCTGAGTGCTGAAGAATTGATGCTTTTGAACTGTGGTGTTGGAGAAGACTCTTGAGAGTCCCTTGGACAGCAAGGAGATCCAACCAGTCCATTGTAAAGGAGATCAGTCCTGGGTGTTCTTTGGAAGGACTGATGTTAAAGCTGAAACTCCAGTACTTTGGCCACCTCATGCGAAGAGTTGACTCACTGGAAAAGACTCTGATGCTGGGAGGGATTGGGGGCAGGAGGAGAAGGGGACAACAGAGGATGAAATGGCTGGATGGCATCACGGACTCAATGGACGTGAGTTTGAGTGAACTTCGGGAGTTGGTGATGGACAGGGAGGCCTGGCATGCTGCGATTCATGGGGTCACAAAGAGTTGGACATGACTGAGTGACTGAACTGAATTGAGTTGTTAAAATGAGTCAATAAGAAATAGACTAATACAATTATGTAAAGTTTAAAAATAAAATAAAATAAAAAAAAAAAAGAAATAGACTTTCATGCACTGAGTGGGAGGGAATTTTGATAGGCTCTAGGATTGAAAGCTAATTTTTTACTTTTGAGTTTCAGGTTGTCATAATGTGCATAAAGGGTGAGAGGGCATACAAGATGCTAAGGTAGTTAATATTTCATGGCCATGAGAAGAACCTTTTACCTTCTGACCTATTGTGCTGCTTTATTGTAGCATTTGTCAAGACACTCTCTCAGTATTCACACTGACTTTTGAATAGATCCAACTGAAAGTATGGCAACCCATTTGGGAGATTCATTTACTACTTTCATATAATGGCTTTACCTACAGGTTTGTGATATCTCACCATCATTGGTAGAAATGAAAAGAAATTGTTGACAGCCTGAATTTAGCTTAGGGACTGAAAAAGTGTTTCATTTTTTCTAACTGCATTGTAATTGATTTTTTAAAATTTTTGAATAGTTTAAGTAAAATTCATGACTACTTTTTTTTTAACCTGTACCACTCATTTTGTTGGGAGAATAATTTTACATTTCATAAAATAACTGCTGAATTAAAATATAGGTATTTTAATAGACAAGATTTTTCTCTTACGTCTACTCTAGCCACATAATTTTTTTTTAGAAGAACTTGATACCTCTCACTTTTCTTAAACACAGAGCCATAAAGTCTAAAGTCCCTAGTTGTAACTATCTATCATATCTGATTCATCACAAACACCCATTATGGCCATCTCAGTTCAATGTAATTCCCTCTTATATTAATTAAGCTGTATCATCAATAAGATACTTTGCTAGATTTTTTTTTTTTAATGGGCTGAGAGTTTGGAAAATTCCACCTATACTTTGATTACATGGTCCCTCCTTCTTGGAGTTTACAATTTATCAGGCTAGATACATATCCATCCACTCACTGGTGCATCCACTGATTTAAAAATATGCATCCACCTGTATATTTTGGAGATTAATCCTTTACATATATAGAGAATGGAATATTACTCAGCCATTAAGAGGAACAAATTTGAGTCAGTTGAACTGAGGTGAATGAACCTAGAGACTGTTATACAGAGAAAAATAAGTCAGAAAGGGAAAAACATATACGGTATATTAATGCATATATATGGAATCTAGAAAAGTGGTACATTGAACCTATTTGCAGGGCAGGAATAGAGACATGGACGTAGAGAATGGATATGTAGACACAGTGAGGAAAGGAAAGGGTGGGATGAATTAAGAGAGTAGCCTTGACATATACACACCACCATGTGTGAAATAGACAGCTAGTGGGAAGCTCCTATAGAGCATGGGGAGCTCAGTCTGGTTGCTCTGTGATGACCTAGAGGAGTTGGGTGGGAAGGGTGGAAGGGAGGCTCAAGAGGGAGGGGATATATGTATACTTATGGCTGAAATCTATGTTGTTGTATGCCAGAAACAAACACAACATCATAAAGCAATTATCCTCCAATTTAAAAAATAAAAAAATGTACCGACCGTGTACCTGTGCTAAGCAGTATTTTTTTAATTTTTGTTTTTGTTTTTGTCAAAGAGTGGTTTTTATTTTCTTTCCCCTGATGTCTAGACATAAACCTCAGGAAAGTAAGGCATGCATACCAATGACTAAATCACAGGGTCTGTCTAGATAAACGCTATGGCAGAGGTTGCATATGTTATGACACTACAGAGAATAAATGGATAATTTCTAGCTGGGGAAGGAAGAAAAAAAATCCACGGACCTGGTGACATTTGAGCTAAGTCTTGAAAGATGAAGAGAGGGAATATTAAAAGCAAAGGCAGAGGTAGGGATGAGGAGCCAGAATGTGGAGAATGGAGAGGGTAAGACTGCTGTAGGTAATAGGAGCCAGTGTAGAGGGAGGGCAGGTTAGTCTATTGAAAATCTCATTGTCATTCTCAAGACATTGACCTTTAATTCTTAGGAAGCTACTAAATGGCAAGATTAGTGTTTCTGTCCCCAAAGATGTTAGATAGGTCCTTTTATTTTTTTCACCTCTTCCTCCCTTCTGATCCTTTTTTCTCTTTCCCCTGCCATAAGTTCACTTACATTAAAATGCAACTGAGAAGACTGAGCTGCCTGCATTTTGATTCTACAGTGAAGACGCACTGGCATGGTTGTTTTTCCAAGTTCTGGGCTTCCCCGTGCTGAGTTTGTTACAGAAGTGATATGATTAAAGTATTAACTACTGCAATATCTAACCACCCCACCCTTTGCTGTCAAAAGCAATTAATGTGGATTACATATATTTGAAAGAAGAATTTCTTTCATTTCAAACCTTGGAGCATCTCCAGAGAGGATTAGGTAGGAAAATGAATAGTATCATTTGCATAATTTAGAGAAATATGAATAATAATTTGTATTTGGAAACACTTGCTTAGACTCTTTCCAATACATTGGTGCCATATGGCTCATCGGCTGAGCGTGACCAGGAAGTAAAAATTCCATATGATACAGTAGTCATAGAAGCATTGTCATGTTGCGTGTGCTTTGATGCAAAATGGAAAACAAATAAATCAAAGTGCCTTATTTGAGATTCAGTCTATATGACTGTCTGATGGATTGAAAAGAATATATCTTTAGGGCTCCAGGGATATATATAAAATTTATAAACACCACTCTTGCTAGAGATATGCCCTGAAGATAAAAATGAGAGGAACAGGTTTAACTTATGAATTTAGAGATTTGAGTGGAGCAAAAGGCCTTTCTTCAAGTCATTCTCTTTTCTCAGTAGGCATAGAAACATCATTCAGCCAGAAGCTGGAAGTAGACACTGCAAAGGAAGCAGTGTCTAATGTAATTATCTTACACAGCAGAGATAGAACAATAGCCTTCTATGAATAAATCCACTTGCCCTGATTATTATCACCTTTCTTAGGGGGTGGGTTCAGAATTGTCTTTCACAATTTTAACCAGTAAGCAATGTTAAAGATGGGGCCCCTTCTGTGACACTGGACTTCCCATCAGAATAATCTACAAATATGAACCTGAATCACAATGACTCTAATAGATTGGCTAAGAAGCACCCCCAGGTTGACTCATTCTCCTTGTCTGGCTTCTGAGGTCTATTGGAAGTAAAAGACAAGCCTTTTCTGGATTCATGCCAGAATTTTGCTTTATGGCATTTTCAGGGTCCAGAGGGCTGGTGTGGTGAAATGTAGAGGGAAGTAGGAAGAGTCAACCTTTTGGGACATCATAGGCTGACAGCAGCAGCTATGGTGTGGAAGCAGAAGCTTTATAAGCAGACCTCCATCTGAGATCAGGAATGAAAGGGCAGCAAGTTAAAATGAAAGAGACATGGGTCATTTCTAAGCCATGTCTGGGCTCTCTTCAGCTTCATTTATCAACATCTTGGGCCACACTGACAGATTCTGAGACGTAGGAGTCTCAGATGAGAAAAGATATTAATTTTCTTTTCAGCAAATGAAAAAAAAGGGTGAGTATTCTCAAGTAATCTTAATTTAATTGACCCGTCTAAGTTTGACATCAGCCAATGGTAATAAGGCTGATACACAACACAGTCCCTTTTTTAGTACCTTACCACTTATATGGGAAGATAAGATTTATTTTTGAATAAGTAGCAAACAAATTTTAGAAATGTAAGTGTGTATTATTGCTATATGGACCTATCGAGCTCATGCTTAGTCACTAAACTGTGTCTGACTCTTTGCAACCCCATGGACTGTAGCCCGCCAGGCTCCTCTGTCCATGGGATTTCCCAGGCAAGAATACTGGAGTGGGATGCCAGTTCCTACTCCAGAGGACCTTTCTGACTCAGGGATCAAACCCACGTCTCCTGCATTGGCAGGCTGATTCTTTACCACTGAGCCACCTGGGAAGCCTTTATGGACATATGCATGTGTGCTAAATCGTTTCAGTCATGTCCAGCTCTTTGCAACCCTATGGACTGTAGCCTGCCAGGCTCCTCTGTCCGTGGGATTCTTCAGGCAAGAATATTGGAGTGGGCTGCCAGACCATCCTCCAGGTATGGACATACACATGTGTACAAAGTAGGTATACCGCTTTAAGAGGAACAATAGCTACATTTGGTGTTCTGGTAGGGCAGTCTTCTCAAATGGTCTGCGAGTGTTTTGTGGGACATGTCAATGTATTTTCTTTTGTAATATTTATTTCTTCATTTGGCTGTGTTGGGTCTTGGTGGCATCATGTGGGGTCTTTTCCTGCAGCACGTGGACTCTCTAGCTGTGGCCTGTGGGCTCAGTTGTTGTTCTGCACCAGCTCTCCAGCTGCGCTGTGAGGACTTAGCTGCTCTGCAGCATGTGGAATCTTAGTTTTCCGACTAAGGATGGAACCCGCTGATTCTTAACCACTGGGCCACCAGGGAAGTCCTAGTGCCAATGTATTTTCATCCTTTATGTTTCTGGCTGAGGGACAGTAACGTCCCTGTACAGCTCCCAGGTTCCATTCCTCAGAACCAAGTTTCTTCTATTACCCATCTTGCTAAACTTTTCTCTTTTCCCCTTTGTAGATTTCCTCCAATAGTTAACCAAACTCCTTTGCATTCTCATCTTTTTCATGCACATTCACTCTACCCTGCTATCCACATTGCATCTCACTTCTTTCAGAGGTCAGACTTCTCTGGCTCTCCTGAGCATAAAAGCTCATGTTCCTAAGATCCAGGTGTCTCAGGAGGTAGCCTTCTCATGCTTTGCCCCCACCATTCTGTCTCTTTCTCCAAGGAGAAAGCCCTTGGTCCCTTGAGATCCATTGCCTCTAGCTACACTATGCTCATGCCCTGTATTTTGTCTTCAGTCCATAAATCATTTATATTTTGAAATCTTACAATATTCCTCTCCACTGAATGTTGTCATCACTGCGGGTTGGGGGGTGGGTTTAGGATGTATGTCAGTGTCCCAGTTGACACTCTTGCCTGCCTCAGTTCCTGCTTACTCTGCTTAGGTCACCAATCTCCATGGATTAACCCTAGAGCTTTGTATCAATGCAAACTAGCCTACTTCTTAAATCTACAGCACCAGTATCATAGCTGGTGACCATACTGACTGGTTTTGCCTTCCATCTTCTTCTCATTCCTTTTTCCCTCGTTGCCATGCTTCCTGTAGATCAGGATCCCTCCTCTTGTATGCTTCACTCCATTTCCAAGAATGTCAAATTTAGCAGCAGTTGATAATTGGTTATAACTTTGGTCTGTACAATTCACTCCCCAGTCTCTTTTTTTTGGTCTCTAAAACCTTTCATCAACTTTTATAAACCATGTAATTCTGTGGCTATCAGCTGCGATCATAAGCAAGAAACAATAATTGGCCTTGCTCCACAAAATGCTATAGGCATATTATTAACTGTGTTTTTTTTCACGTCGGTGAAAAAGTGACTAAATGCCATTGACTTTGAACACAGTGTTTATTTATGTGGATGTCATTAGAATGAGCCTCAGTATTTCCAGAAATCCAGCAATGAAAATCTATGTGCTAAGGAATCATGGGATCATTCATGGTAGCAAAAATAGTGAGAGTTTTTAAAGTCTTTGGATAATGGCTCAACAAGAGAAAATAAAGCCCAAGTCTCCAGGAAATAGTTTAAGGATAGATCCTCAAAGTGATTTTTAAAATATTTCTTCTCAGCACTGCTCTTTTATCTGACCTCATTAAAATGTCTCAGCATTGTTTATTCAACATACCACTTAATCAAAACCCTCTGCTTCATTCTTCCCAAGATCATTTGTAATCCATATGAGCAAACATTCTGGAAGGTTATAATGAAGAGAGATATAGGAGAATTATAACAGCTTTCTTTTCTTTTTTGAACAGTAAATATTTTAGTAATCCATCTCCATTTCTAAAATCGGTTTATCTTTGAATCATATATTACTTTGCTTTAGATAAAAAGAACTGAACATGTCTGAAAATCTAAAAAGATTGGAAAGAGATTCAAGGAGCTATATTTCTTAATATTTACTTCTTAATCTAAATCTTTACTTATCATGTGTCAATGCACAACACACTAAGCCCTAAAAACTGATTTTGTCATCTGGTAAGAAAATAGTTAATAGTTCATCTTTTGGAGAGTGTTTTAATAGGATCTTATTTATTGTAGATATGGACAATCAAATAAAGTCATTCAAGTAGAGAGCCTTCATTTCACAGATGAGAAAAATCAAGGCCCAGAGAGGTTAAAACAATAACGACTTAAAAGCATGTATAATAATTTTAATGTGGGCTTCATTTGTCCCTGAAGACTCATGCCCCTAGATGTGCATTGTCTCAGTATTAAGAAAAATAATTTTAGCAGGGGTTATCATGACCACACTTAGAGATCCATCAGAATTATGCTAAGAAGTAAAAACAGAAGTTACCTTAACTTGAAGTTTGGTATAGTAACTGACTTCAAATATTAATGGAGAATGAACAAGGTGGAAAAACTCAGGAGCTGATTTCTGCTTGAGTCTTTTAGTTGAACACAATGAAAGAAAGCAGTGTGCCAACAACATCTCCCACCCGTGTGCTCTTTTAGAACCTTGGTGTTCCTCCATCAAGAGATGGACCCTCTTGCCACCCGCTCTTGAATTTGGGTGGACTGTTTCAGACAACTCAACATGGTAGAAGTTGTTAGCAGCCTAACTGTTATGAGACCAAAACTCCCCATCCCTGGAGAGACCACACAGAGTGCTCCTAAAACTGCAGCACCCTGCAATCCACCCACCACCACCGCCTTCCTGCTCCCTGCTCGTCCAAATCTAGCCACTCTTTTACTGTAACTGCAGGAAAGATCCCAAGTCAGAAATATGCAGCCAAGTGCCTCCCAAATCTCTGTATGAAATTGACATACAAGGAAATAATGCGTCCTTCTTTCACAACACTACGTTTCGAGGTAATGTGCTGTGCAACAATAGTAATGGAAACAAAAATTACCCCATGATCCTCTTTCTTTAACAGTCAGAAGAAAGATTTGCAAAGTAGATATGAGACTGCATTTGTTTTTAAATTGGGGTATAGTTTCTTTACAATGTTGTGTTAGTGTCTGCTGTACAAGCAAGTGAATCAGCTGTGTGTGTGTGTGTGTGTGTGTGTCCCCTACTCTTGGATCTCCCTCCCGCCCCTCTAGTTCATCCCAGAGCTCTGAGTTGAGCTCCTGTGCTTTACAGCGGTTTCCCACTAGCTAGTGATTTTACACGTGGTCGTATGTATATGTCAGACTTAATCTCCCAATTTATCCCACCCTTCCTTGCCCCTCCACGTGCACATGTCCATTCTCTGCATCTGTGTCTCTATTCCTGTCCTGCAAATAGGTTCATTTGTATCACTTTTCTAGATTCCACATATATGTGTTAATACACAATATTTGTTTTTCTCTTTGTGACTTACTTTACTCTGTATGACAGACTCTAGGAGATAGCATTTTTCTTTCTTTTTTTTTTTTCATTCTTTGAAGGTTGATGCAAGGCATTAGGCACTGAGGCAGCACATGCAGATTATCTCTTACCTGCTGACTCACCTTGTTTGTCTGGAGCTTCTCCCAAGTTCCAGCCACTCACTGAATCTCCTCCTTCAGCTGGTGTAAGTCCTTGACCAAGTGTGCTTACAGCTCCAGGGCAAAAACTGCCAGCTTTGCTACATGTCACCCACAGAACCCAGGTTTTCTGGTGCTTATAGAAAGATGTGGATTTCTGGTTGTCCTTAGGGGTTACTTTTGAGTTCTTGTTTTCCACGTGGATTCCAGTTCATCTGTAAGGGTTCCAGCTTGCCTTTTCTTTTGTCTACATTCATCTTTCCTTTCCAACCGCAGGACTGGCTGATCTATCTCAGCTTAGACTCATCTTCGTATTTGCAGACTCCTCTATCAGCTTCCACATAGCTTGAGGTTCACCGCTTACAGCAACTCCTTATTCTACATCACTCACAGAGCTCGGCTTCTATGATCAAGTCCTCACTGTTACAGAGATGTTCCTTGGAACACTCAGATTGATCTGTGAGCTAAGATAAATGGAAATGTCTTGATTCAGTCTTGCTTAGGGTTAGTCTACATTTTCCTAGGAAAGCCATTTGTTTTGGGAATATGTGTAGTTTCCAGTCATTCCAGTAATATAAATGCCTGTGCTCAAAGCCCAGAAGCTGGAGGCCAGGCTGGAATTTTAGAAATGCTCATGCAGATATTTGTGTATTCTGTAAACAGTAGAATCCAACTTGAGTGAGTTCTTAAAAAGAACCTGCATTCATGACTTCATGAGTTAGAAGTTGATGATACTTAATTATAGTTGTTTTTCTTCAGGAAATCTAAAGCCATTAATGAATTTATCTTTAACATCAATCCTCTAGTCTATATATTTTTTGAAGTTTATTTAGCTTGTCAGGCCTTACTTGCGGCTTGTGGGATCTAGTCTCCTGACGAGGGTTTGTAGGGCCCCCTACATTGGGAGCACAGAGCCTTAACCACTGAACCATCGGGGAAGTCCTTAGTATATTTTTATATAGTACCTATTATTCTGTTTAAGACAACCAAGATCCTCTTCAGATTTGAAATATTGGAAAAGATGTGTGAGTGTGTGTGTGTGTGTGTGTGTGTGTGTGTGTATGTGTATGCACTCAGTAGCTCAGTCGTGTCCAACTCTTTGCAACCCCATGGACTATAGCCCACCAGGCTCCTCTGTCCATGGGATTCTCCAGGCAAGAAAACTGGAGTGGGTTTCCATTTCCTTCTCCAGAGGATCTTCCCGACCCTGGGATAGAACCTGAGTCTCTTGCATCTCCTGCATTGGCAGACGGATTCTTCATCACTGTACCACCTAGGAGGCCCATTGGAAAGACAGATGCAGATAAATAGAAGCAGTATTATTAGTAAATAAACTGAATTTATAAACATTACAAGAATTACTTATTCAGCAGCTGTTGGAGACATAGAAGTAACTGCCTGCACTGTAAATCTGTATTGTATACTTTAAAAGGAAGGGGACTGAGGAGTAGAGAGATTCTCCATATGGCATCATATATTTTTCATAAACTGTGAACTTTCAAGGCCATTTTTACCATTTTCTAGGATGGGGATAGTAATGTTAGATGTTTTGTTTTGATACCTGGATTTCTGTCTAAGCTCTTTGTAGAAGAAAGTCTCTAGAGTAATGTTCAATCTCTTTAGCTATGAGTACCCTCACGGGATTCTCAGGTGGCTCAGTGGTAAAGACTCTGCCTGCCAATGCTGCAGACACAGGTGATTTGGGTTTGATCCCTGTGTTGGGAAGATCTCTTGGAGAAGGCAATGACAACCCACTCCAATATGCTTGCCTGGGAAATCCCATGGACAGAGGAGCCTGGCGGGCTACAGTCTGTGGGGTTACAGAGTCGGGCATGACCGCAGATACACACACAACTTTATGGGATGAGAAAACCCATGAAAGTGAATATCTTGTCCTTAACTTACTTTTGAAACAAAGAAAGCAAGCAAAGTGAAAGACAGAGGCCAACAATCGCTTCATTATCAGTAAACTGTCAGAAGACAGTTTCTTATGAGAGTTAAGTCAGCCTATAAGCCAACACGTACAGCAGAAAGGTAGACCTTCAGAGCCACAGACAGTTCTGAAGCAGAGCAAGTCCTGTATGTGAGGAACCTACAAGGACACTGGAAAACTCCTGATTTGCATGGCTTGGTGTGTTCTCAAGAGGAAAGGGAAGGAAAAACTGACAAAGAGAGCATGGCTATTTGGACAGTGCATTCTAGCTCAATTAACATGGAATCAAGAAAGAAGTGGCAAAGGGCAGGACTCTGGCTCTAAATGAGTGCCTTTTACAAAGAAATGAATGCAAGAAGTGGGAAGAAGTGCTTTCTTTTCTTTCCCCCAAGAACCTTATAACATACCTCCCATTCAAAAACAAACAAACAAGCAAACCTTGAGGGACTTCCCTGGTGGTCCAGTGGCTAAGATTTCTTGCTCCCATTGCAGGAGACCTGGGGTTTGATTCCTGGTCAGGGAACTAGATCCTGCATGTTGCAGCTAAGAGTTCTCACGCTGGAATTAAAATAACCCACAGAGTGCAACTGAAGATCTCACATGCCACAGCTTAAAAAAGAAAAAAAACACAAAACAATAAAAGATCAAAAGATCCCACGTGCCGCAACTAAGACCCAAGCATAGTAAAGCAAAAATTTCAAATACCTCCACAGCAGCAGTGGCAGCAATAACATCTTCCCAAGTGCACTTTCTTTTTGGGCATTTCTTTCACCATAAGTGTATCTTTGTTACAAAGTCAAAGTGTTAGTCACTCAGTTTCATGTCCAACTGTTCATGACCCCATGGACTGTAGCCCACAAGGCTTCTCCATCCTGGCCTGGGATTTTCCAGGCAAGAAGACTGGAGTGGGTGGCCATTCCATTCTCCAGGGGATCTTCCTGACCATGGATCAAACCTGTGTCTCCTGCACTGCAGGAGGATTCTGTATCGTCTGAGCTACCAGGGAAGCCCTGCAACTTCTTGGTAGGAATGACTCAACTAATGCCACCTTAATTCCTTATTTCCTGTTTGCTTATCAGTCTATTGAAATATGCATGTTGTCTGCATCAGATGGCCACTGAAATTACTCTTGAAGCCTTTATTGCCAAATGCAATGTGTCTTCCCTGTCGTCATGTCGCCTGTGCTTTCTACTACACTTGACGGGTCCCCACCTTTCTGAAACTCTCCCAATGACTTTGATTTAGAACCATCTTTCCAAGTTCTCTTCCTGCTTCCTTGGTTTCTTGATAATCTCAGTGATATTTTCTGAGAACGCTGGCAACAAGGATTCCGCTTCATTTATCTTTAAGGTCCAGTACCTTGCACAGTACCTGGTGCCTGGTGGATGTAATTACCCCTTCAGGAGCCAATTCTCTGTCCTGGGCCATGTAGATGCAGCTCATTTTTTTCTTTTTCAGAAGTCCATTGTCCTATATGCCTAGGGAAGGTGACTCCTTATCCAGCCCCAGGGATGGATAATGAGCTATTTAATCAGATCATGTAATTTCCCCTCCCCACTAATCGATTTAAACATGAACTCATGATGCAATCACATGCAATAGAGAGGAAGGTTCTAGGGCAGTAGTTCCCAATGTTTTAGGCACCAGGGACTAGTTTCTGGGAAGACCGTTTTTCCAAAGACAGAGAGAGAGAAATGGTTTCACGCTGATTCACATAAGGATCTTGGAACCTAGATCCCTCACCTGTGCAGTACACAGTAGAGTTTGCATTCCTATGAGACTAATCAATCCTGAATATTCATTGGAAGGACTGATACTGAAGCTGAAGCTCCAATATTAGGCCACCCGATGTGAAGGGCTGACTCATTGGGAAAGACCCTGTTGCTGGGAAAGATTGAGGGCAGGAGGAGAAGGGGTGACAGAGGATGAGATGGTTGGAAGGCATCATCGACTCAGTGGATGTGAGTTTGAGCAAACTCCAGGAAATCGTGAAGGACAGGGAGGCCTGGTGTGCTCCATGGCGATTACAAAGAGTCAGACACGATTTAGCAACTGAAGAACAAACAGGAGAATCTAATGCCACTGCTGATCTGGCAGCAAGCAGAACTCAGGCAGAAGTGCCAGCGATGGGGAGGAGCTATAAATACAGAGGAAGCTTTGCTTACTCTTACTGCCTCCCCTTTCCTGCTGTGTGACCCAGTCCCTAGCAAGCAACAGACCAGCAGTGGTCCATGGCCTGGGGGTTGGGGACCCATGTTCTATGGGGTTTCTGGGGTAGTTTTTCAGAACTAATAAGAAAAGGAAGTAGATTAGTTTGTTAGGGGTGCTACAACAAAGCAGCTCAAGCTGGGTGGCTTAAATGACAGAACTATATTGTTTTCCAGTTCTAGAGGTTTCAAGTCTGAAACCAAGGTGTTAGCAGGTTTGGTTCTTTTGAAAGGATGGATGCAAAGAATCTCTGCCAAGCTTCTAGCCTTAGCTTTTAGATGGTCATCTTTAGGATCACTTAAAAATTCTCTCTGTGTATATATATCTGTATCCATATTTTGCCTTTTCATGAGGACATCAGTAAAATTAACCTTAAAGACTTCATTTTAAATTTATTACTCTGTAATGACTCTATTCTAAGTAAGGTCACACTCCGAGGTACTGGGAATCAGGACTTCAACATAAAAATTGTGAAGGTGTACAATTCAACAGATAACAAGGAACAACCTTTTCTTCAAGATTACTGATGTTTGGAGCTACAGTAGCCACTTTGTAACCATGAGAGGGCAAGATAGTTCAGTTCAGTCACTCAGTTGTGTTCGACTTTTTGTGACCCTATGGATTACAGCATGCCAGGGTTCCCTGTCCATCACCAACTCCCAGAGCTTGCTCAAACTCATGTCCATCGAGTCAGCATTGCTATCCAACCATCTGATCCTCCGTCATTCCCTTCTCCTCCTGCCTTCAATCTTTCCCAGCATCAGGATCTTTTCAAATGAGTCAGTTCTTTACATCAGGTGGCCAAAGTATTGGAGCTTCAGCTTCAGCATCAGTCCTTCCAATGAAGATTCAGGACTGATTTCTTTTAGGATTGATTGGTTTGATCTCCTTGCAGTCCAAGGGACTCTCAAGAGTCTTCTCCAACACCACAGTTAAAGAGCATCAATTCTTCAAAAGCATCAATTCTTCTATACTCAGCTTTCTTTATGGTCCAAATCTAGCATCCATACATAACTACTGGAAAAACCATAGCTTTGACTAGACAGACCTTTGTCAGCAAAGTATATGTCTCTGCTTTTTAATATGCTCTCTAGGTTTGTCACTCTTGAAGGGCACAAACAGAAATTGTGTGCATCAGGAGCCAGGAGATAGGAGCAGTGTCCCCAGAAGAAACTGAGCCAGACTTGTCTGTGAGTGTCCAGGAGTCTTTGGCAGAGACTTGGGTCGACAGCGGCCTGCTGTGGGGTCAGGTGCACTAAATACAATAGTGTAGGTGAAAGTCCTTTTGAAGGAGCTCCCCCTGACCTTCATTACCCCTACTATGGGAGGGAACACAGTCCCACCCATCAACAGAAAATTGGATTAAAGATTTACTGAGTATGGCCCTGCCCATCAGAACAGGATCCAGATTCCCCCAGCCAGTCTCTCCCATCAGGAAACTTCCACAAGCTTCTTATCTTTTCTATCAGAAGGCAGACAGAATGAAAACCACAATCACAGAAAATTGACCAAACTGATCACAGGGACCACAGCCTTGTCTAACTCAATGACACTATGAGCCATGCTGCGTAGGGCCACCCAAGACGGATGGGTTATGGTGGAGAGTTCTGACAAAACATGGTCCACTGGAGAAGGAAATGGCAAACCATTTCAGTATTCTTGCCTTGAGAATCCCAAGAACAGTGTGAAAAGGCAAGATAGTTAGCAGGGCAATAAACAGAAAGTGGTCGAATAATAAGAGAATCTGATCCTTGTTGGCATCTTTGATCAAAGTAATGTTTTAGGAAAACAAATAAGTCTACGGTGTGCATTCCATTTGGATTGGAGTGAGGTGAAACAGGGAGATAAACTTTAGTTTAAGTGCCTGTTGCAATAGTTGTAGTGCGATGACTTGAATTAAAGTAGTGAAAAGAAGGGATACAGTCAAGAGGCATCAAAGAGGAGAATTTCTTATAAGAAGAAATACGGTAGCCAGAGCTCAATTTGGGACACATTCTTACTCATCCCTCTTCTAGGGCTTCTAGTGCTGGTAGCCGCTTGGATTGCATGCAATTTAAGAAAAAGATGAAAAGTAAAGAGCCAGTTACTCTAATAAACGTTTCATGAATACAAAGGCCTTGTGAATTGAACTTTCCCTTCTCCCACTGATACAATTCTAGATATTACCTGACAGTCTAAATATAGGCAATTAAAGTAGGTATTTCAAATCGGTGTTCCCGCAAACTGTGTGATTCATGAAATGCTAATTCTGTGAGTTATTAATCCTGTGTCCGTGGGATTCTCCAGGCAAGAATACTGGAATGGGTTGCCATTCCCTTCTCCAGGGGAATTTCCTGACTCAGGGATCAGACCTGGGTCTCCCATATTGCAGGCAGTTTCTTTACCATCTGAGCCACCAGGCAGATAAATCTTAGACCAAAGGTGAGGAAAGACATGTTTGGAACCCAGGTGAATTCAGAAACTTGGGTTAAGGTCCACCTTGCAAGACTTCTCAGAGCCTTCAATATTCAAGTGTAGAGTGATAGAAATGTAGTATTTATAAAACTTATGAAATGTAGGGTTCAGTGATTGCAAACATTTTATCACAGAGCATTTCACAGGAGTCTACTCTGTGGAGCACGTTTTGGGAAACTCTGCTCTAAACAATGCTGTCACTCAAGGCTCCTTTTTTCCCCTCTAGTATATCACACCATAGCTATTCAGTCTCTTCAGTGTAAAGGGCCCGTTATGGATGGGATTGCCAATTCCCTGGTGACCCGTGAGCCTTTGTGCTGTGATATTGACATCCCCATTTAAAATACTGAGGCAGAAAGAGATGAGGCATGCTACAGTATGAACAGAGCTATCCCCAGGAGACAGGGAAGAGGAGAAGAAATCTATGAGCCTGCCTCAGACCAGGTAATGGGCTCAATATTTGGCAAGACCAAGTGGGTACTGAGAGCCCACACTTGGAGTAGAACCCACCGAATAAATGGAATTTGCAATAGACACCTCTGATAATGGAATTTTCAAGTGAGAAATGCAACTGCTCCTTCCCCGGGGAGAGTTTTTCTGGACTCATCTTCCTGGACATATGTTAGTTTTTATTATGAGTCCCAAGCAGTGGTGCTGTCTGCATTCTACAGCAAGATGTGCTTGTGTTTTATGTCCAGAGTCTCTCCCAGGAGTCTCCCATGTTTGCACAACAGGTAACAGGCTCTATACTTTATGGATGTTGCCCTTAAGAAGATATCTTAAGATCTTTAGACCTCAGTTTTCTCATCCATAAAGTGTGGATACTTATAATAGCTCCCTTAACAAACTATTTTGAGGCTTATCCAAACCCAATGCTGGGCAAAAAATAAATGCTTAATGTGTGTGTGCTCATGTGTCTGACTCCTTGTGACCCCACGGACTGTAGCCCACCAGGCTCCTCTCTCCATGGGATTCTCCAGGCAAGAACACTGGAGTGGGTTACCATTTCCTTCTCCAGGGATCTTCCTGATCCAGGTATCAAACCTGCATCTCTGTCATCCTCTGCACTGGCAGGAGGATTCTTTACTACTGGTGCCACCTGGGAAGCCCAAATCCTTAATAAATGTAATAAAATACAAAAATTGTATGAACTCCCAATAAATTACTGAATTATTTTTGAAACACTGCCATACACTTTTAAAAGAAGATATTTCCAGGCAGAAGGTATGGCATGTGCAAATCTGTGGAAAGTGAACAGAAAGTATTTGTTGTTCAGTTGTGTCTGACTCTGCGATCTCTGGACTATAGCCCACCAGGCTTCTCTGACAATGGAATTCTCCAGGCAAGGACACTGATGTGGGTAGCTATTCCTTTCTTCAGGGGATTTTCCTGACCCAGAGATTGAACTTGGGTCTCTTGCATTGCAGGCAGATTCTGAACCACGAGGGAGGAAATCTATTGAAATGGGAGTGAATTGCAAACAGTGAACAGAGCTGGGCTTTAGGGTTCAAGATAGATTGTAGCCGGCTATGGAAAGGAGGGTGTGCCATGTGGTAGAGCTTGGACCCTACATCCGTGGCAACTTCCTGGAAGATCAGTTGTGGAAGGACATGGCTAATTCCTTGCCGACTAGAAAGGTCACTTTGGTAGGAGCATGAGACTATGTGCATAAGTGCCAACCAACATTTGAGATCCTTCACCTTTGTGTAGGTTGCTGTCTAATTTAAGATGTTAATTTGCTGATCCGATAGGTATTTACTACTGATGCATCATGGTTGACACGATTGGTTTGTACATGGTTATGACCATGAGTTTGAGCAATATCTGTGTGATAATGATGACTGGTTTAGGCTAAGAAAGTTGAATACATACTATTTTTTCAATAAAATATTATGCCCTTAATCTGCATACCAGATTTCTCATCTTGACATTTCACGCAGCTTTATGATGTGATATCATATTCTTCAAATAGTATCTTCTCCTGATTCTTCTGTGAGAACACTGTTCTCATTGGTCTCCAGGGGTGGCAGGTGCATTCCTGCCTCTGAAACTTTGGCTCAGAGCATTTCCCATCCTTCTAGCTCTTCTCTATCAGGATTAACTTTTTCATTAGGGCACATCTCCTATGTGACAATGGCGTCGAGTGTCCCAACCTTTTGCTGTCTGAACTTTCTCTGTATCACTTGTAAATGTATTGTTTCTATCAGTTTTTTGGGAGTTAATCTAAACTGCTTTACAAAAATGTGTCTCTCTTTCTGAATACATTTTTGTTATAACTTGAGCAAGGTATGTCTGAAACAGTGATGACATCTACCTGTCCTAGGATAATGGAGAAGGAGAAATAATAGCTGAGGAATTGATGGAGCTTTGGGTAGGAAGGTCATGGAACTTTCTCTGGCTGCAGGACTGGCCTTTGAGGCAAGTGCTATCCAGTACAATATGCTCAAAAGCATAATGACAGAAAGGGAAATTAAGAGTTTAATTCCTATTAGTATCTTTGGAAGTTTCATCAATCTCTCTAAGCCTTGGTTTTCTCATCTATAAAGTTGAAACAGGAGGAAGAGGGCAGGGCACAAAACCTTTAAAAGAACGACATAGGATGTGACAAAGACTGGTTAGAACCAACTGGGGCCAAAATGGCAGAAGAAGTGACTTCCAGTAGACCTTGGCCTTCATTATCTTCTCACTGTAATACATTAGTATCTAAATGAACCCACCAATGCCATGGCAGTTCTGAGGCCACCATAAAAGGTCAAAAAGTGGGCGTGGCCCAATTCCTGGAAATTCTTGCTCCTTCCTCCAAATAATTGGAATAATTCTCCCATTCATTAGCCTATAAAATTACTCAGCCCATAAAAACTGACCACACCATACTTCGAGGGATTCCTGCCTTCTCAAATGGCCCACACTCTCTGTCGAATGTGTTTCCCTCTAAATAAATCCACTTCTTATCTATCTCCAAATCTTTCACAATGAAGCCAGAACCTTAAATTTACCAAGAACAAAGTACAGCAAAAAAAATTTTTTTTAATTTAAAAAACAAATAAAACCTACATCTCATAAGGTTATTGTGGAAATTAAATCAATGAACTTACACAAAGCACTTAACACTATGATTGATGCATAATAAGCACTCAATAAATGATGGTTATTATTATCATTATAGTCTGTAAATGAGAGGTTACAATGAAGTGCTCCTGGAACTTAGAAATAAATTACCCTCTGTGAGAGAAAGTAGGAAAAATCAACACATAAAAAATGAGATTAACCATCTGTGGAATTAAGCTCTCCTCAAATGGTCTGCATGTCTGTGTGGTTGCAGAGCCTTGGGGATCACCCAAGTCTAATCAAGTAGGCAATGGTATAACATTACAAAGGCCCAGCTGGAAGGTGATTGATGAAAAAAAAAAAAAAGCAAAAACCTGGACTCCAATCAATTATATTAGCATAACTGAAGAAAGATCTTGTCTCAAGAGAATTGATAGACTCGGAGAAGGCAATGGCAACCCACTCCAGTACGATTGCCTGGAAAATCCCATGGACAGAGGAGCATGGTAGGCTACAGTCCATGGGGTTGCTGAGAGTCTGGCATGACTGAATGACTTCACTTTCACTTTTCACTTTCATGCGTTGGAGAAGGAAACTGCAACCCGATCCAGTGTTCTTGCCTGGAGAATCCCAGGGACAGAAGAGCCTAGTGGGCTGCCGTCTATGGGGTCGCACAGAGTCAGACACGACTAAAGTGACTTAGCAGCAGCAACAGAAAAAGAAAGGGTCAAAGATCAAGGTTTTGCTATTTTTCATTCGGCATCCTGGAAAAGGGAGGGGGGGGGGATGAAGAGAGTCAGAGGCCAGAAGGGAAAGCTAAGGACACAGAGACAGGAAGACAGAAAAGGAAGAAGAGATAATGGTAGAGAGATGGAGAGACACAATGGAACAGAAAGTTGGGAAGAGAAAAGAAGTTGTATCCAAAATACATGGATGTTCCGAGTACTGTTGGTGTTGTTTTTCAGTCCCTAAGTCGTGTCCTATGTTTGTGACCCCAAGGACTGTAGCATGCCAGGTTTCCCTGTCCTTCACCACCTCCCCGAGTTTACTCAGATTCATGTCCATTGAGTCTGTGATGCCAACCAACCATCTCATCCTCTGTCACCCCCTTCTCCTGAACTAAGAGGATGAAATTGTCTTTCCCTCAGAGAAAATCTAATATTGTTTCCTGTTCTTCCAAGCAATCTTGTGATCGCAATATTAACTTTCAAAGCCAAGGGATATTTCTAACAGCTCCTCTTATCTTAGTAACGGGACTCATCAGCTGGGCTAATGTGAGGCCTCAATTTTTGGAGGGGTGAAGTGACTCCGGGAGGACTTCCTGGTCAGTGCTGACTCTGGAAGTGCATGGGGGAAGCCTGCAAGAGGAGTTCCTAACTACAGTTGATCGTGGCTGGTCATGACTGATTAGATTTGAAACTATTCAGTGCAGAGAAAGATTGAAGGCGGGAGAAGAAGGGGACGACAGAGGATGAGATGGTTGGATGGCATCACTGACTCAGTGGATATGAGTTGGAATAAACTACAGGAGTTGGTAATGGACAGGGAGGCCTGGCAGGCTGAAGTCCATGGGGTCGCAAAGAGTCAGAAGCAACTGAGCGACTGAACTGAACTGAACTGAATGCAAAGATCATCTATTCCCAGCCCTTTCTATGTAGAACACTGGGATGATGCACTTGCCTTCCAGGAACTTTCAGTCCAGAAGCTCTGCAAACTGGCACAGTAATCCTCAAATAATTGATGCCAGCAGGGATCAAGGTGCTGTGTTATCATGTAGAAAGCGAGGACTAATTCTGCTGAGGGGGCTGTCCTTGAGAGGTAGATGCTGGAGGAGGTGGAATCGGAAATGACACTTAAACAGTAATGAGAGACAGATAATAGGCTGGGGATGACATTACAGATAGAAATGAGAACGTGAATAATAGGGATGTGTTTTCAGTGGAAGGTGGTGGTGAACTGGAGATCATCTAGTGTCTTACTCAGTTCAGGCTGCTATAACAAGAGCTATGTTGCTGTTGTGTAGTCACTAAGTTGCCGACACTTTTGCAACCCCATGGACTGTATCCTGCCAGGCTCCTCTGTCCAGGGGATTTTCCAGACAAGAATACTGGAGTGGGTTGCCATTTCCTTCTCCAAGGGATCTTCCTGACCCGAGGATGGAACCCACTTCTCTTGTATCTCCTGCATTGGCAGGCATGATTTTTTTTTGGCACTGAGTCAAGAAGGAAACCCAACAAGAGTCATGGGCAGCTTATAACAACAGAAATGTATTATTCAGTTCTGGAGGCTGGAGATTCAAGGTCTGGATGCCAGCATGATTAGATTCTGGTGAGGACCTTCTTCCAGGTTACAGACTTTCAACTTCCCCTTGCATCCTCACATGGCTCAAAAAGGGTGAGAATGGTCTCTGGGCTGGCTTTTCAGTCAGTTCAGTTCAGTTGATCAGTTGTGTCTGACTCTTTGCGACCCCATGAACCACACCACGCCAGGCCTCCCTGTCCATCACCAAGTCCTGGAGTTTACCCAAACTCAGGTCCATTGAGTCAGTGATGCCATCCAACCATCTCATCCTCTGTCATCCCCTTCCCCTTCTGCCCTCAATCTTTCCCAGCATCAGGGTCTTTTCAAATGAGTCAGCTCTTCACATCAGGTGGCCAAAGTATTGGGGTTTCAGCTTCAACATCAGTCCTTCCAATGAACACCCAGGACTGATCTCCTTTAGGATGGACTAGTTGGATATCCTTGCAGTCCAGGAGGCTCTCAAGAGTCTTCTCCAACACCACAGTTCAAAAGCATCAATTCTTTAGCTCTCAATTTTCTTCACAGTCCAACTTTAGCATCCATACATCACTGCTGGAAAAACCATAGCTTTGACTAGACGGACCTTTGTTGGCAAAATAATGTCTCTGCTTTTTAATATGCTATCTAGATTGGTCATAATTTTCCTTCCAAGGAGTAAACATCTTTTAATTTCATGGCTGCAATCACCAACTGCAGTGATTTTGGAGCCTCAAAAAATTAAGTCAGCCACTGTTTCCACTGTTTCCCCATCTATTTCCCATGAAGTGATGGGACTGGATGCTGTGATGTTCATTTTCTGAATGTTGAGCTTTAAACCAACTTTTTCACTCTCCTCTTTCACTTTCATCAAGAGGCTCTTTAGTTCTCCACTTTCTGCCATAAGGGTGGTGTCATCTGCATATCTGAGGTTATTGATATTTCTCCTGGCAATCTTGATTCCAGCTTGTGCTTCTTCCAGCCCAGCATTTCTCATGTACTCTGCATAGAAGTTAAATAAGCAGGGTGACAATATACAGCCTTGATCTACTCCTTTTCCTTTGGAACCAGTCTGTTGTTCCATGCCCAGTTCTAACTGTTGCTTCCTGACCTGCATACAGGTTTCTCAAGAGGCAGATCTGGTGGTCTGGTATTCTCATCTCTTTCAGAATTTTCCACAGTTGATTGTGAGCCACACAGTCAAAGGCTTTGGCATAGTCAATAAAGCAGAAATAGATGTTTTTCTGGAACTCTCTTGCTTTTTCAATGATCCAGCGAATGTTATCAATTTGATCTCTGGCTCCTCTGCCTTTTCTAAAACCAGCTTGAATATCTGGAATTTCATGGTTCATGTATTGCTGAAGCCTGGCTTGGAGAATTTTGAGCATTACTTTACTAGCGTGTGAGATGAGTGCAATTGTGTGGTAGTTTGAGCATTCTTTGGCATTGCATTTCTTTGGGTTTGGAATGAAAACTGACCTTTTCCAGTCCTATGGCCACTGCTGAGTTTTCCAAATTTGCTGGCATATTGAATGCAGCATTTTCACAGCATCATCTTTTAGGATTTGAAATAGCTCAACTGGAATTCCATCACCTCCATCAGCTTTGTTCATAGTGATGCTTCCTAAGGTCCACTTGACTTCACATTCCAGGATGTCTGGCTCTAGGTGAATGATCACACCATGGTGATTATCTGGGTCATGAAGATCTTTTTTGTACAGTTCTTCTGTGTATTCTTGACACCTCTTCTTAATATCTTCTGCTTCTGTTAGGTCCATACCATTTCTGTCCTTTATGGAGCCCATCTCCAAAACTCTAATAAAGTTTTGCCAAGCAAACGCCCCAGTCATAGCAAATACCCTCTTCCAACTACACAAGAGAAGATTCTACACATGGACATTACCAGATGGCCAACACCAAAATCAGATTGATTATATTCTTTGCAATCAAAGATGGAGAAGCTCTATACAGTCAGCAAAAACAAGACCAGGAGCTGACTGTGGCTCAGATCATGAACTCCTTATTGCCAAATTCAGACTTAAAGTGAAGAAAGTGGGGAAAACCACTCGACTATTCAGGTGTGACCTAAATCAATCCCTTGTGATTATACAGTGGAAGGGAGAAATAGATTTAAAGGACTAGATCTGATAGATAGAGTGCCTGATGAACTATGGATGGAGGTTTGTGACATTGTACAGGAGACAGGGATCAAGACCGTCCCTCAAAAAAGAAATGCAAAAAAGCAAAATGGCTGTCTGAAGAGGCCTTACAAATAGCTGTGAAAAGAAGAGAAACAAGAAACAAAGGAGAAAAGGTAAGATATAAACATCTGAATGCAGAGTTTCAAAGAATAGCAAGGAGAGATAAGAAAGCCTTCCTCAGCAATCACTGCCAAGAAATAGAGCAAAACAATAGAATGGGAAAGACTAGAGATCTCCTCAAGAAAAGTAGAGATACAAAGGGAACATTTCATGCAAAATGGGCTCAATAAAGGCTGCCTTTTTTAAGGGTTCTAATCATATTCATGAGGTCTCCACTCTTATGACCTAATTACCTCCCAAAGGCCCATTTTCCTAATTCTGTCCCAGGAAAGGTTAGGACTTCAACATGTGAATTTATAGGGCAATGTAAACATTCAGTCTCTAGCAACTCTATATGTGTGATGGAGAAAGTGAACTTACCAAAGCACCTTTGGTTTTGAACCTCTTGGTATCTACAGTAGGATCCATGGGATAAATGCTCCATAAAAGTTCATGACTATTTTGATTTTCGTGCTTGACAGAGATATTTCCTTCGACAAGGAATCACAGGTCATTGAATATCTCATGTTCCAAGTACTAGATATTCTCAAATAAGTTGCTAAAACATGTTCCATAGGGAAAGTGGAGAAGAGAGTCAGCCCTTGGGACCACCTGAGGAAAAATAAGGGTGTACCCCACTTGTTTAAAGTCTTTCTATGTACCAAATACATCACTTGTATATCAGTTTACCTACTTTAAATCCATGCTGTTCTTGTTCAGTCACTAAGTTGTTTCTGACTCTTTGTGACCCCAAGGACTGCAGTCTAGCAGACTCCTCTGTCCTTCACTCTTTCCCAGGGTTTACTCAAATTCATTGAGTCAGTGATGCTATCTAATCACCTTATCCTTGCTGCTCACTTCTCCTCCTGCTCTCAATCTTTCCCAGCATCAGGGTCTTTTCCAGTGAATTGGCTCTTCACATCAAGTAGCCAAAATATCACAGCTGAAACAACAGTCCTTCCAATGAATATTCAGGGTTGATTTCTTTTAGGATTGACTGGTTTGATCTGTTGTAGTCCAAGGGATTCACAAGAGTCTTCTCTGGCACCACAGTTCAGGAATTCCATGGACAGTATGAAAAAGACACTTTCCATACCAGATGCTAAATGCCAACTCCCCGCTGCTGGTGTTCCTAAGACACTTCCTGTTTGAGTGCCAGGCCTGAAGGACTCTAGATGTTCAGTGCTAAGGGAGGAAGAAATGGCATGCCTCTCAGTCCCAAATTAGTATGTTTTTTGAAAAAAATATTTTAATAGACCTTTAATTTTGGCTGGGAGAGCTGGTTTCAGTCAGGTGTATTTATGAGAAAAATTTCACATGTATTGAACAAGTGGGCTTTTTCTACACACACAAAGCAAATGGGTGGAGAAGAGAAAGAAAGAGCTAAACTTGAGATCAGTTAAATAATTGGGTTATTTGGAAAACAGCAGGCACCTATTTGGAGAATAAGTTCCATCATCTGTTTTCAAAATCACCATTTTTCTCGGATCCAAGCGTTTCTCCTTTGTCTGAGTCCTCACTGCTGAGTCTATGTGGGAAGCACTTCTTGACAGCAAATATATTCTGGCAGGGTTTAACAAGCACACATTTTACAATTAAAATAAACATTTGAAGAATTTCCTATCCTGGAGGGTTTGAAGATTAAGATATCTTCTCTCCAGAAAGATTTAAAAATATTACTTCTAAAAACTGATGAACTCCTCTTGCTTTGAAACTACTTTGGGTCAGTGATCAAACATGCATTGACCATTTGCAACATTTAGACACCATGGCTGTGGCAGGTGGTAGGTATGGGGCTGAGTGACAGGGAATCCCTACTCCTAAGAATGATTCTAATCCCTTTGAGCCAATATGTCCTGAAAGAGAATAGAAATGTACAAGGAATGGATTGTATATTCCTCTATCAGCCAGTATCCACTCAGGAAAGTAAATACCATACCAGTTATTTTTAACGTTCAGAATTTAATATAGGGACTTAGACAGGAATTGAATAACAAAGGTAAAATCGGCCTCTCAGTTAAGTTAAAGATTCTAACTTCAGGAAGCAAATACCACCTCCACCCCTCCACACTGGGGAAACTAAAGAAAGAGAAAAGACTATTTTTAAATAATTTTTATTGGAGTATAGCTGCCTTATAATGTTGGGTTAGTTTCAACTGCACAGCAAAATGAATTAGTTTTAGATATATATACACACACGTGTATCTCCTCCCTTTTTTTCTTCCTTCCCATTCAGGTTAACACTGTGCATTAAGTAGAGTTTCCTGTGCTGTACAGTATGTTTATCTGTTTTATACATGGTATCAATAGTGTATATGTGCCAACCCCAGTCTCCCCACTCTTCTCACCACTCCTTATCCCCCTCGGTATCCATATGTTTGTTCTCTACATCTGTGTCTCTATTTCTGCTTTGCAAATAGGATCATCTATACCATTTTTCTAGGATCCACCTATATTTGTTAATACATGGTATTTGTTTTTTTGACTTACTTCACTCTATATGACAGTCTCTAGGTCCGTCCACATCTCTGCAAGTGACCCGATTTTGTTCCTTTTAATGGCTGAGTAATAGTCCAATGAAAATTGTATACATGTACCACACCTTCTTATCCATTCCTCTGTTAATGGAATGTTTATAATAGCACTATTTACCACAGCCAGGACATGGAAGCAACCTAAATGTCCATCAACAGAGGAAAGGGGCTATTAGAACCCAGGGATATGGAGGAGGGGTCTTATGGAGTAGGGCATAGATCTCTGAGGAGGGAAGGTAGCCCAGTTAACAGGGATGCTGTGGGTTTAAGATGAGGCCCAGCAAGGAGCTGAGGCCCAGACCCCTAAGGAGAAGACACAAGGATGTCAATCCTAGCAGTGTGTAGAAGGTATGTGGGGGAGCTGGAGTATTGATAATGGAATCAACTGCTTCTAAAAGGGTGAAAATCCTTGCTGGAGTGAAGCTGAGAACTTGCCCGTGTGTTAAGTCGCTTCAGTTGTGTGCGACTCTTTGTGACCCTATGGACTGTAGCCCTCCAGGCTCCCCTGTCCATGGGATTCTGCAGGCAAGAATACTGGAGTGGGATGCCATGCCCTCCTCCAGGGGATCTTTCCGAACCAGGGATTGAACCTGCATCTCTCATGTCTCCTGCACTGGCAGGTGGGTTCTTTACCCCTAGTGCCACCTGGAAAGTTGAGAACAACATGAAGTAAATCAGAAGAAAGCTGTCCCTTCTTTCTTCTGCATCCTCCTGATCGCCCTCTAGTGTCCCTGCTTGGCAGGAATGAGCAGAATTCAGTTCAGTGGCTCACTTGTGTCTGACTCTCTAAGACCCCATGGACTGCAGCATGCCAGGCTTCCCTGTTCATCATCACTCCCAGAGCTTGTTCAGACTCTTGTCCATTGAGTTAGTGATGCCATCCAACCATCTCAATCTCTGTCATCCCCTTCTCCTCTTGCCTTCAGTCTTTCCAAGCATCAGGGTCTTCTCCAATGAGTCAGTTCTTTGCATCAGGTGGCCAAAGTATTGGAGTTTCAGTCTCAGCATCAGTCCTTCCAATGAACACCCAGGACTGATCTCCTTTAGGATGGACTGGTTGGATCTCCTTGCAGTCCAAGGGACTCTCAAGAGTCTTCTCCAACAACATAGTTCAAAAGCATCAATTTGGTGCTCAGCTTTCTTTATTGTCCAGCTGTCATATCCATATATGACTACTGGAAAAACCATAGCTTGGACTCTACAGACCTTGGTTGGCTAAGTAATGTCTGTGCTTTTCAGTATGCTGTCTAGTTTAGTCTTAGCTTGTCTTCCAAGGAACAAGCATCTTTTAATTTCATGGCTGCAATCACCATCCACAGTGATTGTGGAGCCCAAGAAAAGTAAAGTCTGTCACTGTTTCCATTGTTTCCCCATCTGTTTGCCATGAAGTGATGGGACTGGATGCCATGGTTTTAGTTTTTTGAAGGTTGAGGTTTTTTTTTTTAAACTTTACAAATTGTATTAGTTTTGCCAAATATCAACATGAGCTTTTTCACTCTCCTCTTTCACTTTCAAGAGGCTCTTTAGTTCCTCTTTGCTTTCTGCTATAAGGGTGGTGTCATCTACGTAGTTGAGGTTATTGACAAAGAAATGAGCTGAGAGCCACAGGCAAAGCAGAAATGTGGTTTTCATAGGTGAAGCCCAAGCATCTCAGAACATAGTGAAGAGGGTAAGATAAGAGAAAGTAGCTCAATAACCAAGACAATTCTTCATAAGAGGCACAAAGAAGAACCTTTTGGGGCACTTTATACATGGCAAAATGACTCCGGGCTCATTGGTCAGGCAAGGCTTCATGGACAAACAAATGATCTGATTGTTTCATTATGGCTCAGGCAGATACCACTGTGGGCCCTTCATTCATCACTCAACTGTTCACTCAGTGATTATTTAAATGTCTGTTAGGTGTCCAGTGCTCTGTGAAACATTGAGAATACAAGGATGGGTATGACAGACTGGGTACCTATCTCCATAGAACTTGCATTAGAGAAAAGAGAAAGAAAAATAAAGAACATCCACCAGAAATCCAGATATGAGTAAACTCTTGAAGGAAATAGAACAGGGCAGTGCAATCAAGCGATACAGGAAGGGGTTGAGACCACATCCAATGAAGTCATAAGGAAGGTGATCTTTAAGAATGGGGTATTTCATTGTACACAGGAATGCTGAGACAGCTAAGTATTCACATAACTGGGGGGGGGGGTGGTTGCTGGCAAATATAGCACATGTATGCTAGCACATACAGTGAGTGCAAACGTTTCTATGTAAGGTCCAAACTTTTTGAGACTGAAAATGAATATTATTAATAATTTTGCCAACACGAAGAGTGTAAATAGGGACCGTTCTAGACAATCAGGACATAGGGTCACCCCATTTTTCATTGTTTTTCCTCTCCTTCCCCTGGAGATCCTTCCCCTTTGCAACATAAGCACTGCAGCGCCGTACTTCCCTGTCCTTCACTATTTCCCAGAGTTTGCTCAAACTCATGCCCATTTAGTCAGTGATGCCATCCAACCATTTCAGCCTCTGTAGCCCCCTCCTCCTCTTGTCCTCAATCTTTTCCAGCATCTGGGTCTTTTCCAGTGAGTTGGCTCTTTGCATCAGTTGGCTGAAGTATTGGAGCTTCAGCTTCAGCATCAGTCCTTCCAATGGATATTCAGGGTTGACTGCCTTTAGGATTGCCTAGTTCAATCTCCTTGCAGTCCAAGGGACTCTCCAGAGCCCCTGCTGCTGCTGCTACTCTAAGTCGCTTCAGTTGTGTCTCACTCTGTGCGACCCTATAGACTGCAGCCCACTAGGCTCCTCTGTCCCTGGGATTCTCCAGGCAAGAATACTGGAGTGGGTTGCCATTTCCTTCTCCAATGCATGAAAATGAAAAGTGAAAGTGAAGTCGCTTAGTCATGCCTGACTCTTGGCGACCCCATGAACTGCAGCCCACCAGGCTCCTCCATCCATGGGATTTTCCAGGCAAGAGTACTGGAGTGGGGTGCCATTGCCTTCTCCAGGGCCCCTGTGGTGGTGCTATTTCAAATAGCACTACTTGCTTCCCTTATCTCTGTCGTATGAGGAAGTGTGAGCAGGTGTGGGAATATTCGGTGAGCTTGGGAAGGATGTGTGAGTTGACAGATTCTTAGGAAGCCCCTTTTCTTGCAGGAGGCATACCCATTTAACTTGAATTTATCTAATCAGTGACTTAGCAGAAGGACCCAACTGAAAAAAATTGTACATGTACAATAATAAAATTATATTAATTTAAAAATGAACTTATGCATATACCCTTCCTTTCTGTGATATATATTGTGCATGCTCAGTCACTTTAGTCATGTCTGACTCTTTGCAACCCTATAGACTACACAAGGCTCCTCAGTCCATGGTACTCTCCAGGCAAGAATACTAGAGTGGGTTCCTCCACCAGGGGATCTTAGAGGATATTCCCGGCCCAGGGATCAAACCCACATTTCCTGCATCTCCTGCATTGCAGGCAGATTCTTTACTGCTGAATCACCAGGGAAGTGCCATGGTATGTATTATATATGGTTATGTATGATATATAATTGTATAAAAATACATTTCTAATGTATATTACGGAGAAGGCGATGGCACCCCACTCCAGTACTCTTGCCTGGAAAATCCCATGGACGGAGGAGCCTGGTGGGCTGCTATCTATGGGGTCGCACAGAGTCAGACACGACTGAGCGACTTCACTTTCACTTTTCACTTTCATGCATTGGAGGTGGAAACGGCAACCCACTCCAGTGTTCTTGCCTGGAGAATCCCAGGGACGGGGGAGCCTGGTGGGCTGCCGTCTGTGGAGTTGCACACAGTCGGACACGACTGAAGTGACTTATTGAATTGAATTTAATTGAATGTATATCATGTATATAAAATACATATATATCTTATATTTATATGTATGTATCTATTTATCTATCTATCTTGTTGTAGCTGGTCTACTACCCCTAGTTAGATTATAGGCTGTTCAACTCATAAACAGTGGTTTGCATGTAAGATCTAAACCAAGAATATTTTTTGATTGATCCATGTGGCACGTAGGATCTCAGTTCCTGGACCAGGGATTGAACACCTGCCCCCTGCACTGGGAGTGCAGAGTCTTAACCACTGGACCACCAAAGAAGTCCAAACCAAGATATTTTGAGACTGAAAAGGGATATTATTATGAATCTTGCCAAGATGATGAATGGAAACACGTACTGTCCTAGACAATCAAGAAATGTGGTCATTCTATTTTTAGTTGTTTTTATCTGCTTCCCCTGACACCTAGTTTTCATACCAAGAACCATGAGAACTTAGAAACTGTTAACTGAATTTGAAGAGTTTGATCTCTCCCACAGTATGGGAAGAAATTTGTAGATTTTAAGTCCTATGTGCTAACCCCCACTTTGCCAACAGCTTGTGTGATTTTGGACAAGTCATTTAGCCATCCTAGGACATCACTTTGGTCATAGTAAAATAAAAGTTTGTGGTGAGCATAGAGGAGATGATACACTAGGAGGATCTTGTACTTTTAAAAATGAGAACCCTGTCCTCTGTTAAAAGCACTCAAGCCAATAGGGCCAGTAGGGTACTGGAAAATGTTCTTTCCTCCTTCCTTCCTTTCTTCCTTCCTCCTTTACTTCCTTCCTTCTTTCATTCCATTCTTATTCCACAGTTCATTCATCATCCATCCATCCATCCATCAGCCATCCATTCCTATGGAAATCCATGGTAAAGGGTCAGGCCATCCAAGTGACTAAATTACATCATGTAGACTCCAGTATACAGTCTAGTCAAGGCTATGGTTTTTCCAGTGGTCATGTATGGATGTGAGAGTTGGACTGTGAAGAAAGCTGAGTGCCGAAGAATTGTTGCTTTTGAACTGTGGTGTTGAGAAGACTCTTCAGAGTCCCCTGGACTGCAAGGAGATCCAACCAGTCCATTCTAAAGAAGATCAGTCTTGGGTTTTCTTTGGAAGGAATGATGCTAAAGCTGAAACTCCAGTATTTTAGCCACCTCATGTGAAGAGTTGACTCATTGGAAAAAACTCTGATGCTGGGAAAGATTGAGGGCAGGAGAATAAGGGGACGACAGAGGATGAGATGGCTGGATGGCATCACCGACTCGATGGACGTGAGTTTGAGTGAACTCTGGGAGTTGGTGATGGACAGGGAGGCCTGGTGTGCTGCGATTCATGGGGTCGCAAAGAGTCGGACACGACTGAGCAACTGAACTGAACTGAGACCCCAGTATTACTATGTCTCCCAGAATAATTCTGTATTAGTAAAATCTGCCTACCCTAAACATTAAAGGTGATGACAACCTTTGGGTTAGCGCTGACACTGCTGAACAGAGTGATCATGCTATAGTTATATTGTACTTATGCCACACAACTATAATGAAACCTATATGATTAAATCCATCATTGACTATAGTAAACATATTTACCTGACTTCTGCAATTCATCTTCGTCTGGCCTCTTAGGAATAGAATTTATCATATCATTTACCCTCAGATGAAGGCCAATTTCTCCTTACTACACTTTTCTTCCTTTGTTTTCTTCATATTAAAATATTTATGCAATTTTATTTTTTACAGAGGATTTTTTCATATTCTAATTTTATTTTACAACAAATGCATATGCATATCCATTTATGGGATTTAAAATATATTGAATCAAAGATCAAGGAGGTTGATTAACTTGCTCAAAGATGCTCAGGTAGTAAGTGACAAACAGGACATTTTAGCCCAGGAATTCAGTCTGTATTATTTTGAGAATATATTTATACTCAGATTTTTTTTATCATGTATGATCTAGAAAAAATTTATTTCTCTGAACAGTCACCTCTTTTCAGAAATGACCTGCCTCATTCTGGGTTCTCCAGATTGAACCTGATTCTGCAAAAATATGCTGATAGTTTCTATGGCCCAATTAAGACCTTCCAACACCTTAAGTGCCAAAGTATTATATTCACAAATCCCCTTATGTGCGGCACTTTTGATCTAAACACAAAACTAACACAGATGCTAAGGTTAAAATAGCCTAAATTTTCTGTTATTACCAGACTCTGGGTAAGTTCACTGAAGATGAGTCTGTCTCAGTTATTTTGCTTTTATCATCATTTATTTGAGCGATGCCCTCACTGCTGACCCTCTACATATATACTCGCTCTGTTATGGGAAGTCAGCTCTGATGTTCTCTCTGGGTCTTGTCAAATGAGAGACTTGGACCAGATCATTTCCAAGTGTGTCCAAGATGTCTCATCTTCTGAGACTTTGCTGTGACCCTACCCAGATTCTGCAGGGAGCAGATTCAGAGAAGCTGATTTTGGTCTGAAGCCACAGTGGAGAACAGATGCCCAGCCTTGCCAGGGCTCTAGGCTCTGGAGTCCCTGGCACAAAGGACACGAAACCCCTTTTTATTGCAAAAATCCTCCTGGTTCACTCTCTTCCCGAAGGAGCTGGTGTCAGGTTACCCTTTCTGCTTCCCAGCTGGTGCAGTGGTAAAGAATCTGCCTGCTAAGGCAGCAGACCCTAGTTCAACCCCTGGGTCAGGAAGATCCCGTGCAGGAGGAAAAAGCAACCCACTGGGAAATCCCATGGACAGAGGAGACTGGCAGGCTATACAAAGAATCTGAGTGACTGTGCACACACGCACACACACTCACCCTTTCTGCCAGTGGTATGGATTTTCAGATAATGTACTCCAACACATTTGGTGCCTCTCCTTTTCCAGGGAGCTTCTGCAGCTTTGGAATTCCTGAGTCTATTTATCAACACCTCCCCAAACTCCTTGGGGGCAGCCCCATATACCACATCAACCTTTAATTAACTTATTTATTTACATTAAGTTGCATTTTGAGGGAAAATGAGAGCAGAGACAACCTATGCCTAAGGGAGAATGTAAACAGATGTCCCTTTTATTGTCACTGTGTTCAGCTGCTCAATTGTGTCCAATTCTTTGAGACCCCATGAACCATAGCCCACCAGGCTCCTCTGTCCATGGGATTCTCCAGGCAAGAAGACTGGAGTGGGTTGCCATTTCCTCCTCCAGGGGATCTTCCTGCCCCAGGGATCGGACTAGCATCTCCTGCATTGGTGGATTCTTTACCTCTGCATTAGCTGGGAGGCCTAGCTATGTGACATTTAATAGCCAGAGAGTTACCCCAGTGACAGCCACTTCTCTGCACATCCATCTGGTCCAGACAAGAGACCCTGGGACACACCACTCTCTTCTACCAGCCGCACAGGGCCCAGATTACCCTGCTCTCCACATTCCCCAGGACCCCTTGGCTATCACCTCGCATTCCTGCAGGATAAAAGAGTAGATGGTTCAAAGTTCCTATGTCGTCACTCCCCTCCTGGTTAGACAAGGCCTCTGTAGTACTATGTAGGGTGGGTTACCCTTCTGCTGAGTGAAGGTTCCAGCCACTACACTGTCTCTGACACAGACTCTCTGGATAACCTTTTTGAACCCCTTGATGAAAGGAAAGTTCTGTCCTCATCATAATCAACCGACAAGGAAGAATGCAGGTCTCTATGTCTGGTGAGCTCTGGGTTGTGCTATTTTACCTCACCCTTTATTGACTTGATCAGTTATGCTTCCTTTTCATAAATACGGAGTCACTGGGGAGTTCCAGGTAATTTCCTAGGTGAAGACGGATCAGACGTAGTTCTTGTACTTCCACGTACCACATTTTCCAGTAATATTGTCCAGAGAAGAAAATAGATCCTAGAGAAAGTGATACAAGATAACTGAACAGTGCCGATGGGCTGTGTGTGAACATCCTTTGAGCTCTGGTGAGAAACGTCCTTTCTGGTGAGTTACGGAAACCATCCCTGAAACTTTTGAGCAGCATCTATTATGAACAAGAGCTTTGGATGAATAAATCCCTTCTCTGCTGCTCCTAACCTCTCCAAGACCCTGACTCTTCATCTCAAAAGCAGGAGATAGAATAACTACCACATAGGACTATAGCAAACAGGGATGAAATCTACAAAGCATGCAGCAAGGTGCCTGATACAAGGTAACCTTAGCTCCTTTTGAGCTCAATGTTAATTTTAATTACCAAAAGACAAATGAGTGGAAAGGAAGGGGAAGAGTATCTAGAAGACAGCACAGCATAAACAAAGGTGTGGGGACACCCATTCCCCTCATGCAGCCCCCTTGGACTACAAAATGTAAGATCTGGTCAGAGACTAGGGATGGTGGAACATGACAGGAGGGAAATTTGTGTACATTGGGGTATTTTGAGAGCAGCAGACTTCTCACATTGCCTTCCGAACCTCGTTTCCAGAGCCTTGATGTTGACCTCCAGCCTACAGTCCCTTCCTCCCTTGTTCCAGCTGTCATTGAATGGACTATCCCATTCTCATTCAAAGGCTAAGTATGCCTTTCCTCTAATTCCAGCACTTTTATTAGACAATCCAATGGATCATCTGATTGATAATCTCAGCATTAGAAGATCCTTATCAGACCCCAGAGAATGATTTTCTGTTATATAGCTGGGGCTATTTATTTATTTGTGTACCAAGGAATCTGTTTTTTGTTCAATGAAAATTTTCCATGTTTTGGCCTGCAGCAATATCCGGAGAGAGAGAGAAAGAAAGAGAGAGAAAGATATTCCTGTAGAGTGTAAGGACAAGGCTACCATCAAATGCAGTAATAAAAAGATAAAATCTAACATAACTAACACTGTTGAGTGTGGAGAAACATTGCTAAGATTAATAGAAGCTTAGCTGTGGGCGCTTTGAAAAAATCCAGGGATGTTTTAACATACAGGACAGGTGGATATTGCTGGCAGCTCCCAATTTTAAGTTGCAGCAGATGAATGAGGAAAGAGGGATGCAGAGTGCAGTAAAAGCGATGTCTTCCTAACTCCATGAAGTCCTCCCTGGAGGTTCAGGGATAAAGAACCTGCCTGCAGTGCAGGAGATGCAGGTTCCATCCCTGGGTTGGGAAGATTATCTGGAGAAGGAAATGGCAAACTGCTCCAGTATTCTTGCCTCGGAAATCTTATGGATAGAAGATCATTGTGTGCTACTCTCCATAGAGTCTCAAAAGAATTGGATTTGACTCATAGACTAAACAATGACTCCATAATTAAAAATGAAAAGAGCTTCTGGCTAAGAGGGATGGGGCAGACTGGAGCCATCCATCTGGGTGGCCTCCCATCTCCTGCCTTCGTCAGGGCTGAGTATGTGATAACTGCTGAGAACAGGCAGTAGGTGAATATCGAATGGGTGAGATGCCTTCCACGGAACATTCCAGACAGGTTTGCAACAGCTAAAAGTCCGACATGGAGATGAACCAGAAAATGTTAATGTGTTCAGCAGGAAGGCGGGCAAACTTCAGCTCTTGCAATTTAACAGAGCTCCTGAGGCCACCCCAGCACCTAGGGGAAGATTTGGGTTAATCTACTTCAATTTTATTTTATTCTGGGCTTTTTTGTTGTTGTTTTTACATGAGTTCTATTCCTCATTGGTAGAGAAACCCTTGCTGTATCAAATGTCCTCTTTGGGCTTTGGAACTTCATTAATTAGCATCTTTTAAATGGTTGGGTAATATTCTTTTCTTCCTTTTCCGAGCCATTTCCCCAAGCCCTAATTTTAATAAAGCTGGTGTTCATGAACATTTGAATTTTAAAGCCCTTGGTTATAAGAAAGACAGAAGATGCATTTTAAAAGAGAGCCAATCAAGGATGACTCAAATGGTGAACAGGACTTCTCTGCTTTTATGAATCTACTTTTAAAGATCCAATATTATCTTAACACATTTTTTTTTCCTGCAGATATAGCAGAGAGCAACATAAAGAAAAAAAAGCTAAAGACTTGATTAGGCGGGCAGAGACTCCAGGGAAGAGTTAGAAGAGTAACTCTAACATACTTTAGTGTGGGTGGCAATTTCGTTTAAAATAGAACAATAATAAACCTGTTTTTATTTTTTTCATGGATAAGCACTGTATTTCAGGTGGCAAAGGTGAGCCATTTAAGAGCTTTTAAAAAAGAGAATATACAACTAAAACTCTTTAAGATTCCCAATTGTTCACAGAATTTATGCAGAGATGAATTCATTTGCCAGTATAGACTGTTAAAGGCAAAGTGGTTGAAAATCAACTCCACAGTTACCCACCTGCCTGGCGCAAGGGTGTGCGTTTCCCCAGCAACTGGGATAACATCATAACCACTTACAGTGCTGCTGAGCTGGCAGCCCCCTGGGTGGCTTCAGGTGGTACTGATGCGATCAGCTGTTGCCAGGGCAACACAAAACCTTGACCTTCTGAGACCTGCCAGGCAAGGAGTGGAGAAATACAGCTTTTGAGTCCTCCTTGGAGATCTGTTTGTGAAGAAAGGGATATCCATCTGCCATGGGATGCTTATTAAACCACAGACACTTAAAAGTAAATACATGCTTCCTAAATAATAGATGTGTGCTTGCAAGTGGTCTCCCCTTTGTAGGCAAAGGATGCTTTTATATTTGCAAATGGTAAATATTTTTTATCTTCTTTATGGAATCTACTCCTTGACTAGTGGCAGTGGAATTCTTCTCTCAGCCCTGCAGCTCCGCCCCCCCGCCATCCCCAAACTCACCAGTTCCTCAAGTTTCATTCTCTCCAGGACCTGGAACCTGGAGAATGGATTAAAGACATTTCTGCAGTTTTCTTAAAATACTTTACATACAGGAGAGCTGAGGTCCAGGAGCAGTGGGGGTGAGCTGCCCAAGGACACAGAGATCAGGGGAATGAAAAATAGGGTTGTGTTTTCTTGAGTATATCTTTTATATTAATTTTATTCCTTAATTTTTGACTGTACTGAGTCTTCCTTGCAGTACGGGCTTTTCTCTAGTTGCGGCCAGCAGGGGCTACTCCCTGGCTGTGGTGCACGGCTTCTTACTGTGGTGACTTCTCTTATCGCAGAGCACAGGCTCTAGGCGTGCGGGCTTCAGTAGCTGTGGCTCCAGTGTTCCAGAGCACAGACCCAGGAGATGTGGCACACGGGCTTAGTTCCTCTGCTGCATGTGAGATCTTCCTGGATCAGGGATCAAACCTGCATCTCCTGCACTGGCAGGCAGATTCTTTACCACTGAGCCATAGCCCTCTTGAGTGTATCCTATTTCATCTGAACCCGTACTGACTGTGTTGCCCTTTGTGAGTTTCATACTTATCATGGAGGCCTTTCAGTTTTCCTTTCTGCAAAATATTTTCTCAACTTGTAAGAAACCATCATTTCTGAAATCTTTCTATACTATTTTTGACCCAGTCATCATTGTCTTCTATCCTAAGTGTTTCGGAAGAGAAGACAGGGGGTGTCTGATTATATTCCTATTGGCTTATGATGACCCCGATCGCTTTCAGTCTGGAGTCCAAAAGAATCCTAGTCATTCTTTAAAGTATATTGGGTCTCTTGTCATTGAAAGCATTCAGAACACATCACTCTAAAATATACCACTTTGGTACATTGATTATTTTGAGCTGAAGACACCTGAGAAAGAGCAGATACAGGAAAAGCTTTCTGATCTCTGTCTTTCTATCTAAAAGCAGGTCATAAAATTTCTCATGAGAAAGGTCACCTCATGTACCAGGAAGAGAACATTCTTTTCACTGGAAACTGGGAGTCAATGCTGAAGAGTATCTGTACAAACAAATCCTCTAAAATCAACTTTATCTTCTATTACTTACCCCCTCGTATTTCCTAGTCAGTGTCCTACAATTTACTGCCCCTGTTGCCCAAGCCACTTTGGTCACAATTTATTGTTTGTTTACAAAGCTTTTGGACTTACTGGCTTCTCTGGGTCTTCAGTTTTCTTATGAAGGCTCCCATGCACATAAAATTATTAAGTGCATTCTCTATGCTTTTCTCCTAAGAACCTGTCTTATGTTAGTTTAATTCTCAGACCCAGTCACTGAACCTAAAAGGGTAGAAGGAAGATTTTCCTGTGCTGCATCATCACAGAGATTTTATCAGGAAGGGTACTGTTTGGTATCCTGAATATTGGAGAATCAAAGGGGTGGACTCAGTCACTGAAACCATGTCAGTAGCATAAAGAGAAGACAACTATTTCATGAATATTTTAAAGAAATGACATAGACATTTTAAATCTGACTTTTAGGCAGGTAAGAGTCAGTCTTTCTTTTCTCATCAATAAAACAGGGGCAATATTTTCTACCTAGCTACAGATTGGTAAAGATTATCAACAACATGCTTAGATTTTTATCGATTACCGTATGTTAGCTTCCCCTCCAAGTTTGGAGTATTTTGATGGTTCTCAATGACTAATTCTAATCATTAGAATTAGTCGTTAGTCTAAATAGTCATTAGTTTAATTGGGTTATTTTTATGATGGCAATAATAATGTATTGGGAGGACAGAAGGATTCTGAAGGACTCATCCTTTTGGAAAAATAAATACGAGCCTTATTTATTTACAGTGGCTCTGTCTTACTGCTGGCACAACAGGGTAGGTGATTGCTGGGAGAGAGGAGTAAGACGCTGTTTTAGATGTAAATGATAAAGCCATGTTGCACCCAGTGAATATATAATGGAGACGATCAGACCATTACTAGGCATTGAGACAGAATAAACCAAGCCTTGAGTACATACTTGGTCCATAATGAAAGGCCCTTTTCATGATTCCACTCCTCATGAAAGAGAGTAAATCTTTTTCCTTTGCTTCTGGTAATTGCATTTCTGGACACAATTGCCTGTTATCTCTAGGCATCCCACAGGTGGAGACATTGGATTCTCTTGAGAATTTGATGTAGCAGCTCGGCTCTTCACTTCTTTGTAGCATTAAATGCCACAGTGCTGAGTAATCAGCATGTTTTCTGAATGAATGTGGTATGCCATCTGCAATTTGTTTACTCAGGCCCATGAGCTCCATTCCTCCAAAGGTGAAGAGCAGTGCTTTTCAACAGAGATTTGAAATGGGTTCTTTATAGAGCCTTGCTTGTTACTTACCAAGGCAGAGACCATTAAAATGCAAAGAACTTGAAAAAAATAAAAGAACTCACTTACTTTGGATCACTGATGATCATTCTTGAATTGATGTGATTTACTTGAATTGCTGAATGGAACTTAGCGTTCTGGGTTTCACATTCAGCTTATAAGCACTTTTATTTTTCTGCCACTTTGACTCTCTCCAAAGCTACAGTTTACTTTCTAAGATGGATTCAAGAAGGTCTGATGAATGAAAATCCAAATTTGCAAAACAAATGAATTAGTGAACCAGAAGTCTAACCAGAGAGAAAATTCACAGTATGGCTCCTTAAATAAAATAATGCTTCCCATTGAGTCTGAAATAGAATTTGATTTTCCCCATGCATAGGTGAAAAAATTGAGATTAGAACTGTCTCCCAACATAAAAATTTGATTCACACACAACCTTTAAGGAATACATGTATTATGTAAAAGACAATGTGCCTGCCTTACGGAGATTGATGTCAGAGACACAAATTCTCAGTGGGAAAACTGTTCTCAAATCTGAGATCTAGTTGTAAAATCCTTTGGGGCTTCCCTGGTGGCTCAGTGGTAAAGAATCTACCTGCCAAAGCAAGAGGCATGGGTTCAATCACCATGTTGGGAAGTTCCCCTGGAGAAGGAAGTGGCAACTCACTCTAGTATTCTTGCCTGGACAATCCCATGGACAGAGGAGCCTGAGGGCTACAGTTCATGGGGTTATAAAAGAGTCAGACATGACTTAGCAACTAAACCATAAATGTGAAATACTTGAGTTCCCCAGAGGTATTGTAGTCCACTTACAGATCTTTCACTTCTAAGCAAGGGCTTCCCTTATGGTTCAGCTGATAAAGAATCCACCTGCAATGCATGAGACCTGGGTTCAATCCCTGGGTTGGGAAGATCCCCTAGAGAAGGGAAAGCCTACTCACTCCAGTATTCTGGCCCAGAGAATTCCATGGACTGTATAGTCCATGGGGTTGCAAAGAGTCAGACACGACTGAGTGACTTTCACTTTCACTCATAATCAAAGATTTTGTCTCTGGTTTCTCTATGTACCACCAAACTGTGTGTATCTGCTAGGTTGCTTCAGTCGTGTCAGACTCTGAGACCCCATAGACTGCAGCCCATCAGTCTCCTCTGTCCATGGGATTTCCCAGGTAAGAATACTGGAGTGGGTTGCCATGCCTTCCTCCAAGGGATCTTCCTGATCCAGAGATTGAAACCACATCTCTTTCGTCTTCTGCATTGGCAGGCAGGTTCTTTATCACTAGCTTGACCTGGGAAACCCACCACCAAACTAAGAAAAGCCAAAGTGGCATCTTCTGGAAATATCTAAGCATTTCTCCACAAGTAGATTCCCAGCCAGGGCAACAGAATGAAGAAAGAGGAGGTATGTGAATGACTACACTTACTGCCACTGCCCAAAGAGACCTTGTTTGTGATGGGACTTCATTCTCTTGGCCACTGTTAGCTGACTCAGGGGTGGGTCATGCCAAATATATTTGCCCTTTATCTAATTTTAATTTATTGACATCAAGTCAGTCCAGTGGTTATGAGTTTGGGAAATAGAAGGTTATAGAAACTTGGGCCTGGTAATTATTTTCAATTATATGGATAGTGATAAGGAAAGAGAAAAAAACTAGTGTGAAGAAAGTTTGGAGAGGTTCTTAGAAGTAACATAGAGAAGCCATGTGGCTAAGAGAATTTCTGCTTGAAAACTTTTCAGTATTGCAAACTCCTGACTCTTTCCTTTATCTTAATGAGCATAGCTGTACACATTACTATACATAAAGTAGATGACTAATAAGGACACAGTGTATAGCACAGGGAACTCTTCTCTATACTCTGCAGTGACCTCTATGGGAAGAGAATCTATAAAAGAGTGGATATATGTTTAGGCATGACTGATTGACTTTGCTATACAGCAGAAAAACAAATACATTTCAAATCAGCTATATCCAATAAAAATTAAGACAATAATGAGCATATCTATATTATGAAATTTTGGGGAGCCAAGTCTGAGTGAGTTTGATTTCCCTTGCAACTTAAGGTGCTCTGAACATCTCATGTGCTTTGTTCTTTTAGAATCAGCCTCCAGTCAGAGAGGTTAGTTTCATCATTGACATTTTCTGAATGTGTTTAATAAATTTCAAAAATCACACCACTCATGATTTTCAATGGGGTCCTTGAGGGCAGTAGAAATTCATCTATTTGAAGAGTCCCTCAAACCCTCATTTGAGGGGATCACCTATCCTTCTCTGCATTTTTTCTGTGAGTGTCTAGGTCTTACCTTCTCCAAGGTCCTTTATCCTCTGACCTCCTAGAGCTGTATAAACTATTTTTTCTACCCTCTCCATTGACATAGATGCAAAACTCAGTTCTTTACACTTTCCAAAGAACTTCCATGAAGTTCTTATATCATGAATTTACTTAAGAAAGAGAGTCCCAGGTGGCGCTAGTGGTAGAGAACCTGCCTGCCAATTCAGGAGACATAAGAGACCCTGGTTCAGTACCTGGGTTGGGAAGACCTCCTGGAGGAGGGCATGGCAACCCACTCCACTATTGCTGCCTGGAGAATCCCATGGACAGAGGAACCTGGTGGGCTACAGTCCATAGGGTCGCAAAGAGCTGGACACGACTGAAGCGACTTACACACCCACATGCACACTCAAGAACTGGGGGCTAGCGGAGGGTTACTCTGTCACCAGGATTTTATACAATTTTTGTTTTTCTGCAAATTGCATTCCTCTTCATAACCTCCTCCAGATCCTCTCTCTTCCCTCTCTTGTCTATCTTCTTTTTCATCTGCCCTCACCCTCCCCAAAGAACCAGAAATCCCTCCTCATTTTACAGGCAGATCAGTTTAATCCTCTGAAAACTAGGTAACAGCCAAGGCTTAAGCCTTGGGGTTCACACCTTCTCACTAAGGACTTAACAGGTATTTTCTCAAAATGTGTCCTCTCTAATGAAAATTCAAGTGCCAGCTATGATAATAGCAGGGGTGATCACGGTGGTAGTGTCATACTATCTCAATACCCTGGTGCGTTGATTCATGTCCTTTGGGCTTTATGTCATCACTGATTTTCAACCAGTCTTTTTTAGTGCTGAGGTTATGGAAGTCACTCAGGGGCCCCCAGGCAGGAACAGAGTAGCTGAGCAGGGGAGGATCCAGGACCCATCAGTTCAGTTCAGTTGCTCAGTCATGTCCGACTCTTTGTGACCCCATGAATCGCAGCACGCCAGGCCTCCCTGTCCATCACCATCTCCTGGAGTTCACTCAGACTCACGTCCATCGAGTCAATGATGCCATCCAGCCATCTCATCCTCTGGCATCCCCTTCTCCTCCTGCCCCCAATCCCTCCCAGCATCAGAGTCTTTTCCAATGAGTCACTCTTCACATGAGGTGGCCAAAGTACTGGAGTTTCAGCTTTAGCATCATTCCTTCCAAAGAAATCCCAGGGCTGATCTCCTTCAGAAAGGACTGGTTGGATCTCCTTGCAGTCCAAGGGACTCTCAAGAGTCTTCTCCAACACCACAGTTCAAAAGCATCAGTTCTTCAGCATTCAGCCTTAACAGACAGAGGATAAGATGGTTGGATGGCATCCCGGACTTGATGGACATGAGTTTGAGCAAGCTCTGGGAGTTGGTGATGGACAGGGAAGCCTGGCGTGCTGCAGTCCATGAGGTCACAGAGTCAGACATGACTGAGCAACTGAACTAAAACCAGAGCAGTGCAGTGTATTGCCTCACACAATGGAGTTCTATGTGTGAAATACTTTCCAGGAGAAAGGTCATGATGCTAAAAATAGCTCATAACCTCCTGAAGAAGGAAATGAGAAACCACAGCAGAATTTTAAGTAAGGAAGGGGCAAGCTTTAATCCACTGCAGAGTGAGAGGAGAGGCTCTGGGGCCAGGAACCACAGTGAGGAGGTTAACATAGAAGCCCAGGAGGATGCCAAGAGCCTACCCCGAGATGGGAGAAGGCAGAAGAGAGCTATTTCCGAGGAAAAGTCACAGGACATGGTGATCAATTTGACTTTGGGGTCTGCCTGAATTGAGGTATAAGGCAGAGGAAGGCATTATGATCTGTAAACGTTCTGACCTGGTGACTAGGTGAAGGTGGGTACAATTATTGGAAGGAGTGACTACAGTAGAACTTGATTTTGGAGGGTAGGTGGGAATCTTTGTTGTTCAGTCACTCATTTATGCCCAATTCTTTGCGATGCCATGGACTGCAGCACCCCAGGCTTCCCTGTCCTTTGCTGTCTCCCAAAATTTGCTCAGACTCATGTCCATTGAGATGATGACGCCATCCAACCATCTCATCTTCTGTCGCACCATTTTCCTGCCTTCAATCTTTCCCAGCATCAGAGTCTTTTCCAATGAGCTGACTCTTCACATCAGGTAGGAATCTAGATTCATTTATTTATTTGGCTGTGCTGGGCCTTAGGTGTGGCATGAGGGATCTTCAGTCTTCCTTGCAGCATGCAGGGTCTTCAGTTGCCACATGTAGGATCTAGTTCCCTGACCAGGGATTTAACCCAGGCTCCCTGCAATGGGAACATGGAATCTTAGCCACTGGACCACCAGGGAAGTCCCTAGGTTCAATTTTTAATACTTTTAAATCATTATGTTTTTTTTAACCCTAACCCTATGCTTTCTATAGAAGTTTAGTAGCTGGGTAAGCCTGTGTATTGTTTCTCAAAAGAGAGATTGACTTGGAAGTCACTGGTGTTAAAGAATCACTGCAAGGCATGAAGTAGGAATGATGTGGAATATGAAGCAAAGACTTTTGCACATGAGATACTGGGCATGTACGTGTTTAGTGTCAGCAGAGGAAGCCGGGGTGGGGGGGGGGGGTGGCGGTGGTGGGTGGTGCTGGGAGGGAAGAGTCAGAGAAGCAAGAACCACATTGAAGGTTCTGGAAGCTAAGAGAAGAGAAGGTTGGAGTGGATAGCTGAGCCAAATAGCAACATAAAGTTATGCAGGCTGCAGCCTGGATTTGGTGCTTAGACTGATGTTAGTGAAATACTTAGAAGATCTAGGAAAGTGATGGCAGCAGACAACAGGTGAGCCAAGATGTGACTAGGAGATGACAGAAGGACAAAGGGAAGGAGAGGGGAGAATGATGAGATGACCGTTTTGAAAACAGTTGTAGGCAGAAGGGAAGGAGTCAGGGGAAGACAGGCAACGGTCAGAGAAAAAGAGGACTTGTCTGATGAACAAGGGAATCAAAGGGAGTTTGAATAAAAGGGATTATAAGTATCAGGGGAACAACTCGCTTTGGAGAGGGCTACATCTCTACAAGAAGATTAAGATAAAGACAAGATGGGAGGTTGTTTGGAATATTAAGAGTTTTTTTTTCTTTTTTTTAATTTAGAAAGCTCTTTTCATGAATTCATTTCTAAAATGGTGCAAAAGGGGAAACTGGGTGGGGAAACTCATGACATCCAATATGCCTCATCATCACATTGTAATGCGTTCTTCAAAACAAGTGGTGGTATTTCGTTCAAACATGGAGAAAATCTTAATAGGATCAGCCTAGGGACTGCAGGGTGCCTAGTGATTATCAGAGAGTTTAGCACTTGGCTGCCTTCTTGACTGAGATCCATGAAGTCCTGGGGTGGGATTAGGAGCGGGGGCTGCCAGGAGATCCAAACAGTCCATCCTAAAGGAAATCAGTCCTGAATATTCATTGGAAGGACTGATGCTGAAGCTGAAGCTCCAATACTTTGGCCACCTGATGCAAAGAATTGACTCATTGGAAAAGACCCTGATACTGGGTAAGATTTAGGGAAGGAAGAGAAGGGGGCAATAAAATGAGATGATTAGATAGCATCACCAAATGGATATGAATTTGAGCAAAATCTGGGAGATAGTTGAGGACTGAGGAGACTGACATGCTACAGTCCATGGGGTCCCAAAGAGTCTGATACAACTTAGCGATTGAACAACAACAAGCCCTCTGGCAGAGATAAATGAATTTAGTTTAAAAAAAAAAAAGATTGTTAGAGTCCTTCAGATAGTCTCTGACCCTGTATCTCAATTGGAACAAATGAAGAATAATAAAGTTTGCATCTCTGCATCAACACAGAAGCAGCCATCTGAAAAATAAAAAAAATAAAAATAAAATGAGATGCTAAAAAATAAGCTCCGTGATCCACACATTTCTATGCAAGTATATCTGACATTTATTTCTCACTGAGATGAGAACAGAAGCCAGTTAAGTCCTGTGTAGATGTGGTTCAAACTAGATATTACCCAAGGGCAGTTTGTCTTCATGAACCTCAATCAAGAAAATAGATCCTCAAATAGTCATTCTTTCTCTTGGGAGGGTTGGGGAAGGTGGATGTGGCAGTAGGCAGAGCAGGTCCAGCGCTCCCTGGATGGAGGAGGAGGCTGTGAGGGTAGAGTTGCAGTGGAGGTTTAATCTACTGATCACAGGAGCATACTCAAGAGAGTTTTTAATGCCACGTAGCTGGTTTAGTTCAAGCAGAAACCTGGTGACAAATGGGGACTTGGTTATGACTTCATAATCCACTCAGCTAGGCTTCTGCCCTAGGCCGGTTAACCAGCAGACTTTCTCACTTGATAATCTCCTTTTATAGCCAGAGAAAACCACTTTATTTAAATAGTTAATGCAGCAATAATAAAGCACCCTATGTACATATAAACAGAAAGTAAGATTTTTAAGAGTCAAACACTTAGGTGTAACCAGATTTTCTTTCTTTTTTTTTTTTTGGTTGCTTTAGTTTCTGTAAAAACACTACTGGAATGATCAGCTGCATAGTCTGATAAGGCTCTCATGGGAAAAACTGGTTAGAAATGATCATTTTTGCACACTTCACATCTACCTGTAATTTTTAGTTGTAGCCCAATTCCAGTTAGTATCAGTGAAAGATCCAAATGATTCACCCAGCTATGTCACCAATGGATCTTTTGAGAATAACAGTTCCTATCCTCTTAGGAAAAGTCTGATAATTCTGTATCAGACTTTGCTGTATCAGCAAAGCAAAAGTTACTACGTTGCCGCTGTGTAGTCGCTCAGTCATGTCTGACTCTTGCTACCCCATGGACTCAAGCTCCTCTGTCCATGGGATTTCCCAGGCCAAATACTGGAGTGGGTTGCCATTTCCTTCTCCAGAGTATTTTCCTGACTCAGAGATGGAAGCCACATCTCTTGTGTCTCCTGCTAAAGTAGCTATGCTAAGTCGCTTCAGTAGTGTCCGACTCTGTGCAACCCCATAGACCGCAGCCCACCAGGCTCCCCCGTCCCTGGGATTCTCCAGGCAAGAACACTGGAGTGGGTTGCCATTTCCTTCTCCAATGCATCAAAGTGAAAAGTGAAAGTGAAGTCGCTCACTCGTGTTGGACTCTTAGCGACCCAATGGACTGCAGCCTACCGGGCTCCTCGGTCCATGGGATTTTCCAGGCAAGAGTACTGGAGTGGGGTGCCATTGCCTTCTCCGAAAGTAGCTATAAACATGGTTAATTAATCATGACAATTTTAAACAACTTCTGAAGGCCAGTCCACCAGCAACAGCCTCTCGCTTCTGAAATAGGCCAGTTGGCAATACCTTTACTCCGTGCTGCCTTTCTGAAAGTCAGTTAATCAGAACTAGCCTCACTTGAGTAACCAAGCTTCCTCTACTTAATGTCAGCAGCTCCCCAATTGCTACTGCTTTGCAATGCCTTCCAGCCCTCAAACTGCATACTCTCCAAACTCTGTAGAAACTCAGCTCTCACCTTTATCCCCTGTATTAATCCACTGGGGCTACTATCATGAAATACCACAGAAACTGGCTGGCTTACAAACAAAAGAAATACATTTCCCATAGTTCTGAAGGTTGGAAGTTCAAGATCAGGGTGCCAGCACTGTCAGCCAAGGTCCCTCTTTCAGATGGAGGACTTCTTGTGTCTCCATATGGGGGAAAGGGGAGGGGTGTTACATCCTCATGACTTAAGCACCTCCCAAAGATCCTGCATACAAATAGTATCACCTTTAGAAGTCATGTTTTTTATCTTAAATATAAATAATTTATTATTATTATTTGCATTTACAAACATATTTTTAAATTTTGTTATTGGTGTATAATTGCTTTACAATGTTGTGTTAGTTTCTCCTGTATGACAATGTGAATCAGCTATACGTATACACATATCCCCTCCCTCTCGAGTCTCCCTTCCACCCCACCGCATCCCACCCCTCCAGGTCATCACAGAGCCCTGAGCTGAGCTCCCTGTGCAATACAGCAGCTTCCTGCTAGCTATATATTTTACACATGGTAGTGTAGCTATGCAGATCTTAATCTCCCTATTTATTCCACCCCGCCTTCCCCACCTGTGCCCACATGTCTGTTCTCTAAGTCTTCATCTCTGTTCAACAGTTAGGATTTTGACATATAAATTTGTAGGGGATACAAACACCTAGATCATAGCACTTCCTGAATCTGCAACTTGTACATATAGCTCTTTCTTGCTCATGAAAGCAGTGATTTGGCTCTTTGTTTCATATGCTGAGAGGTTGTTTCATTGTTCAGGGCTCTTAGTTGCATTAGTAAGAGAGAGAGTCAAGCTCTGGGCTGAGGTGCTTGAAGCTGTGACAGACACAGATACAAATACAACTGGCCATTTCAGTTACACTCTTCTGTGAGAACTTCCTCGGCTGACTCCCACAGCACCTTGGTCCCTTGTCTGGTCTGCCTCAGTTTCTCCAGTCTTCTGAGCCTACAGTGTGCTACCAATTTCCCATCTAATGTAAAACATATTGATAAGAATAAGAAGCCATTTGGGAATTGGCATGGGGAGGAAGAATACACACACACAAACACACACACACATATGCTGTAGTAGAAAACAGCAGATAAAAATGATCTTTAATCTGTCCATGACTTTGTTTCCCCATGATAAAATGACGACTATTTTTTTTTGATGTCTTTATTTGCTGCAATATCATTCTGCTTTATGTTTTGGTTTCCCATACCCCCTGCTTTGGAAGGCAACATTTTAACTACTGGACTGCCAGGGAAGTCCCGGAATGCTGATAATTGAAACTACTGTCTTGCCCAAGGTGAAATTAAATAACGTACACAAAGCATCTCATTCAGGGCCTGGGAGAGAAGCTAAGTTTAATAACGATGGTCTTATTTCTTCTAGGCATCTTTCAGTTCCCGATGGTTTGACTTTCTCTAGTACCTTCACTTTCAGTTCTGTTTTGGGTCTATTGAACAGTAAATCTCAATCGTGGCTATGCATTTACAATGCCTGTTAATCTAAAGATAACAACAAAACCCCGAGTGATATAGATTTAGTAGGTTTGGAGTGGGGCTTCAGCATTTGTATTTTTCAAATGCCATGTGTGGATGATTCTGATGTGCATCCAGACTTAGGAAAGATGAGTTCTGACTCCAGGCTCAAAGAAGAGAATCATTGTGTGTCTTCTCAGTTGTCTGATGCTATTAACCGGGCAGGAAGCACATGTGGCTAAGGAGACATGGATAAGCGTCAGTGCTCTTTCCTGTGTCTGCAGTATAATACTTTCCATATATTAGGGTTAAATAAATGTTGGTTGAAGTCTAGAAACGAAAATCTATTTTCCTTGGATGAATCTCTTGGGTATGTAAATACTGGGAACTGCATTCCCTCTCCATAACTTAACCTAGACATCTCTCCTGATATCCAGATCTGTTGGCCTATCCACAAGAGTCTGTTGCAGACTCAGCTCAACTGCACTCTGCCTCACTGGTTTTGAACCTGGCTCTCTGCTTGACTAACTGTGTGTCTAGTTTTTCCCCATATCTCATAGGATCAGTGTGAAGATCTCATGAGATTAATATTTGGAAGTGAATAAATAAAAAAAATATATATATATATCTCAATAACATTTGTATATCCATCTATCAATCTATCATTTATCTATGAACAGCAAATACATATATATATTATATAAATAAATATGGTTATTATATTTTTTATTTTAGACTTCCCTGGTGGCTCAGCAGTAAAGAGTCTGCCTGCAGTGCAGGAGATGGATTGATCCCTGGGTCAGGAAGATGCCCTGGAGGAGGAAATGACAACCCACTTGGTATTCTTGCCTGAGAAATCCTATGGACAGAGGAGCCTGGTGGACTGCAGTCCATGAGGTTACAAAGAGTTGGACAGGCCTGAATGACTGAGCACACACACGTGCATATGTATTATTGAATTTATTAATCTCTCATGCAAATCCACTGTCCTCAGTTGGTCCCTATCTGGTGATGGTAGCACTAGACTTGAGGAGTCCATGCAAATGCCTGGAAGTCATCTTGGACTTCTCCCTCCAGTCACATGCTCCATACCTTCTAACAGCTAGCATTGACCATATATTCTTTGTAATTTTCTTCCTTAAGAATCTTCTTCTAATTTATTCATTTGTTTGGCTGTGTCAGGGCTTCATTGTGGCATGCAGGCTCTTTGTTGCAGTGCAGAGCTCGTCTAGTTTGTAGCACTGACATCTCTGTAGTTTTGGTGCACGGGCTTAGGTGCCCTGTGGCACGTGGGGTCCTTAGTTCTCTGACCAGGGATCTAACCCAAGTCCCCTGCATTGGAAGGCACATTTTAACCACTGGACCACCAGTGAAAATCCCTGGACCACATTTTTTTTACTATCTCCCAGCGTAGGCCACCATTGACTCTTCCCTGAACTGCTACAATTGTCTCTGATTAGGTGTCCTGTCTCCAATCTACCCAATGCGGAGTGTAGCTTGCCTCCAAACTCATCATTCCAAACAGCAGAGAGGATTAATGTCATTGTCCTGCTTAAACTTTTACTGAGTTCATTTGCCCTTAGCCACTAATCTAAAGCACCTTACATATTGAATATATTCCTTTGGTCACTGTTTACAAGCCTCAACTGGTTGACACCCTCCTTGAACCTTGTGCCCCATTGATTTTTTTTTTTAATAATTTATTTTTTCTGCATTGGGTCTTTGTTGCTGTGCTCAGATTTTATTTGCAGCGAGCGGGGGCTACTCTAGGTGTGGTGTGAGGGCTTCTCATTACTGTAATGGCTTCTTTTGTTGTGGAGAACAGGCTCTAGGTGAGTGGGCATCAGCAGTTTTAGCACAGGGGCTCAATAGTTGAGGTCCATGGGCTCAAGCTGCCCCTCAGCATGTGGGATCATCCCAGACCAGAGATTGAACCTGAGTTCCCTGCATTGGAAGGTAGATTCTTAACCACTGGGCCAGCAAGGAAGTCCTTTCCCCATTGATTCGAACTTCCCTTTGGTCTTCAGCTGCTTCATGCTTCTCTGAGCTCTGTCCAATCAATGAAATGCTCTCCATCTGGGACACTCTCACTATGAATGCAAAATGAAGTATGTGCGATATATGAGCATTGGAACCTAAAGGAAATGTTGAGTATCTTAAGACTACCCTCTTGTTCCAAATCCTCACTCCCTATGATGAAAGTCCTTACCTCCTAGGTTGGTGAAGATGAAGCCAATGATGCATGGTCTTGATCCACTCTTTAACTGCATCAGCAAGCTCCAGCTACTGCCAAGATAGAATCTCCCCAACCCGTTTATGTTCTGGGTGCTCATGGAAATACTCCCCCCATCTCTGCTCAGTATCTTCCTCGTCTCTTATTATGATATGTCCACACAATTATGCCTTTATTTGCTTTCTTTGATTTTTGCCTATGATTCCTGGATTTGACACTTGGATTTTTCCGCCACTCCTTTATTTAAATGTTGGGGCTTCCCTGGTGGCTCAGACAGTAAAGAATCCACTTGCAATGTGGGAGACCTGGGTTCAATCCCTGGGTAGGGAAGATCCCCTGGGGAAGGAAATGGTAACTCATACCAGTATTCTTGCCTGGAGAATCCCATGAACAGTGGAGGCTTGCAGGCTACAGTCCATAGAGGGATACAGCCTTTTTGAAGGACGGCAGCATCGACCTAGTTTTATTCAGCATAGTCCCTGGGGTCACAAAGAATTGACTACAACTGAACAAATAAGCACACACGTTTAAACCTTAGCATTTCACAGTGAGCTTTGGATTATTCTTGGCACCTGGAGTAGGACTCAGTGGGAATCCTCAAGTTCTCCTCTAGCCCCACAAAACCCAACCCACAGCAATACCCTGGCAAACAGGCCATGGCCTGCTCTGATTCCTCTTGGAGTTTAAAAAGTAAGACATTAGTTGTTGATTTCCAGATGATTCTTCCAGAATGTGATCTGTATCAGCAGGCTTCAAGCTGAACTTAATTTCCTTAATAGCAAAAAAAAAAAAAAAAAATGTTCAAGTTATAAGAAGTATGTGTGTGTGTGAGCATGCATGCATTAAACCTCTAAATGAGAACAAGAAATATGAACCTAATTGTAGCACTAATAATGAAGGAAATCTTGCCAGACAAATTTCAACTTCATTACTGGCTTTAATAAGCAAATGAGAGAACAAATGGAATACAGTGGATGTCCCTGGTCTTGACTTTATTAACACATTGCACAGAGCACTTCACGGAACGATAGCCCATCAGGGCATTTCAGTTAGCGTGGAGGTGAACAGTTGCAGCAGCCAGGAGCTGGCTGGTTGCATAAAAAGGGAAGGTGGTAGAAATGACAGCCTTTTTGAAGGACATCAGCATGGACCCTGTCTTATTTAGCACAGCTCCTAATGATGTGGAAGGGAGAGCACACAGTATATTAATTAAACTTGACAAGGATGCTGATTTGATTAGCAGAGTGAACTTGGAGAGTACAGAAACATAGTTAGGAAATACGAATTAAAGAATACAGTTTGGAAAAATGCAAATAGTGCATTTTGGTAGAAATAAGCCATTAGAAAAATACTTAGGGGTCCCATCACAGGAACTAGGACACATTTAGGAAAATACAGATGAAAATGCCACACTTGTTTTCATTCCCCAAGGAGGGCATGGAGCATCGCTCCTCATGCGTCCCTGAAGGCTAAACACTGTACCCCCTTAATAAGGCTTCAGCAGAAGGATTTCTTACTGAGATGAAGACACTTTGGAATTGATACTTCCCATGTATTTCACCTGAGAGGCCCATTATGTCAGCGGCATCTCACTCACATTGCAGTTCTAACAAAACACTTGTCCAACTTCTGGATCATTGCATACTTTTAAAGGGACAAAAGATTTCTCTTTAGGGTCAAACTCTTCCTTCCCCTGCCTTCTTCATCCCTATTCAGCCAAGAATTTTCTATCAGGGTTTGGAACTGCCTTGGGATGGGAGTTCATGTCTACCTTATCGAGTACATTTAAGAAGTTTCTAAAATAATCAGAACCTTCTTTCATGTCACCTAATAATATTCCTTTTCCTGGCTTTTTATACTGTTGTTTGGTTGCTCAGTCATGTCCGACTCTTTGCAAACCCATGGACTGTAAGCTGGCCAAGCTCCTCTGTCCATGGGATTTTCCCAGGCAAGAATACTGGAATGGGTTACCATTTCAGTGGATCTTCCTGACCCAGTGATCAAACTCAAGTCTACTGCATTGGCAGGTGGGTTCTTCACCACTTTTTATAATGATCCTTCAAAGACTGTTCATTCTGGGAATGTCATAATGAACTTTGGCTTGTTCCTTTCTTTTGCATACTGTCTTGCAAACATGAAATTATTTTCTTAGTCTTCTTCTGCAGATCCATTTTTGTCCAGATTTCTTTTTTTTATTATTATTATTCCTTCTTTCCTTTCTTGCAGCACCATCCAAGATGCTGGATTCTAGTTTCTTGGCCAGAACCAGGGATCGAACCAGTGCCCCCTGCAGTGAAAGCCCAGGGTTTTAACCATTGGACCACCAGGAAAGTCCTTCCCAGATGTCTTTCTTGACTCTCACATAAGTTCTGCAAGGTAGGGGGCCTTGTGTGCAGGGTTTTGTTCACTATTTTCCCACAGACTATCTTTAAAAGGCAATAATTAACCTCTCTGAACTTCCATTTCCATTAGTGAACATAATACTTACCTTGTTGTAAGAAACAGAAACAACAAGCCAGGCAAGCATACTGTATGGAACTAGAAAGTGCCATTCAAAGCAGATATTATTGCCGTTGTACAGAACATTCTGGACTTCACAGAAATGTAGAGACTTGTCCAGCATCAGAAGGATAATGAGTGATGGGCCATGAACCTACCTCCAGCATCCCTCCTTCTTTGTTCCGTGTTCTTCCACTCTCATCACCATGTTACCCACTTCCTGCAAGCGAATCTGGGACAGATACACCAAGCACATAAGGATGAGGTTCTGTAGATTTTGTATGTGAAATAACCCTAATCTGGACTCCCTGATTATTGCAAATCTTTACTTCACACTAATTCTACTCACCTGAATGCTCATTAATTGTTAAAAAAATACAAAAAAAATTTTAATGAAAAAAGAAGGAAAGTGAAAGAAAAAAGGAAGAAATAAAGAAAATGTTTGAAGCTATGAAAATCTTATACATGGTGCTCAGTTATGAGGGGCACCCATTGATAAAGTTGCAGAGAACTTAGCTGAAGTTACCCAGAAGTCTGGAAATCTTTTAGCCAACACAATCCGGAAATTCACAGTACCCATGAAGGGGAACACTGTACAAAAGTCCTCAGCAATTCATTTTCCTCCAGGTACAGAGAGTATCCTTTAAAAGGAAAGTATCCATTAAGATTATTCTGAGCCTTGGGCTGGACTTGTGGCTTATTGACAGGCAGCATGAGGGACCCAGAGTTAGGCTGGATTAGTAAATTACAGCTTTGTCATTAGCTACGCAACAAGGGACATCAGTTTCTGCCTCTAGGTGTGATAAGCACGAGCACGTCACCAGATGACTGGGAGAGTCAGATGAGATGATGTCTATAAATCAGCAAACACTGCACCAGGCATATAATAAACATGATCATAACACATTACTGAGTACTTATTAGGTGCTAGACATTGCTTCAAGTGCTTCACAGGATCAACATACTTAATAACCATAATAACCCTATTAGATAGGTTAATATTTTTCCCCTTTCATGATTGAGGAAATAAGAATAAAGAAGATGGGTAAAACTGCCAGCATCACACATCCCAGGAGTGTTGGAGACACGATATGAACCCAAGAAATTTGACTCCTGATCCCTGGTTTTTGGTTTTGTTTTAATTAAGACCTAATGGATACTCAATAAACTATTTCTTTACAGCATGCAATTTGCTTATAAAAAACAAATGTGTGAAGACATCACCACAATTAAAATGTGGAATTTATATCCATCAGTTCCCAATTCCCTTGTGCCCTGCTGACTGCACTCCTTCCCACCCACCCTTTTCTGTCTGTACCCCGTCCCCTTCTTACATCTCCAGGAAACCACCAGTATGCTTCTGACTCTATAAATTCCTTTGCATTTTCTAGAATTTTATGTAAACAGAATCATATAACAGGTACTTTTTTGGCGGGGGGTCTGGCTTCTTTCACTTAGCATAATTATTTTAAGATTTATCTATGTTGTTGTGCATATCAATAGTTAATTCTTTTTGATATTATTATATGGAATAGCCATAGCTGGTTTAGGGCCTCCCTGGTGGCTCAGCAGTAAAGAATCTGCCTGTCAATGCAGGAGATGCAAGAGATGTACGTTCAATCTCTGGGTTGGGAAGGTACCCTAGAGTAGGAAATGGTAACCCACTTCAGTATTCTTGCCGGGGAATCCCATGGACAGAGGAGTCTGGCGGGTGACAGTCCATGGGGTCACAAAAGAGTCGGACAATAACAACTTGTCAACAGTAACAACTTGTTTATCTCTTCACCTGTTGATGGACATTTTGGTGTTTCTAGATTCTGGCTAGTATATATAAACTTGCTATGAATATTAGTAACAACCATCTATATGGATATTAGTTTTCCCTAACTTAATCACAAAACCTCTGTAGTGCCTGCCTCTGTTATTGAGAAAAGCTCAGTAAACCTTAGGAGAACTTAGAAATGGTGGTCTAGCATGAACTTCCTTTCTTGAAATTGCATATTGTCTGGAAAAGAACTCAGTAGCCACATGGTCTTGCCTCTTTCCTAGAGTAACAGCAGAAGAAAAAGAACCCCTTGTATATTCCAACTTCACATGTGGAATTCTTTCTGGGGTAGAGGAAAGATTGAAAAAGAAAAAGAAAAAAAAAGCCACAAATGTGCTGGTTTACTGAAATTTGCTTTACTGGAAAGCAGGACCCAATCTACTTGTCAAAATTTTCAACCTGATGTGTTTTCAGTGCAGTTACTGGTGATGAATGGCTGGGCCTGACCAAGTTACCTGCCAGAAGTTAATGGGAAGGCTCCAGCGACTTGGGCAGGAAATGAGATCCCCGGATGTTCCCAGAGTCAGTGAGACAATTAATCTGATCTACATCCATCGCATTTCAGAGAGCTAAAATTTCATCTGCTGCTCCTAAGCATTCATTTGGGGTGAAACCACATTACTTTAAGTGGAACCCATCCGTCAAGCTGTTTATAAAATACACAGTGACTAACATGGATAGAAAGCCAATAGCAGAGCTCAGAGATCACAGATGACACCCAGGCAGGAGAATGCATTAGACAAGACTGCAGACACGTGGCATGAAGAAACACATCTCTTGGGCCAAAACTCTGCCCCCCAGAGAACACAGGGTCTTGATGAGTGTCTAAGACCCAAATGATAAACTCAAAAGTCCAGATAGCAGGAAGAGACAAGAGGTTGCTTCCCACAGCAGGAAATGAAACATTCTTGATGGAAAGGAAAGAAAATCAGGGATCTCATGGCAGGTTTTTTTTTTCCTAGTTGTCTTCTCTTGTAGGATTTGTAGACACTAATATGATACAGATAAGATGGAAGTGAGGTGGGTAAAGCTGAAATTTATCTGTGGCTACAAAATTCACATTTTATAGAAGGGGCAAGAGAACAGCCTGCAGTCTTTTGCCTGCTGTGTTGAGTCTAGGATACAGCTGAGAAGTTGTGAGGTGACAGCTCTCATTGCATGGGGGGCCAATGGTGATCCTGATATATTATTTCCTATATTTCTGGTTTAGAGACTTTTCAAAATCCAGAGTTATCATGAAGGCTGCTTCCTGTGGCATCAGGAACCTCTATCTATGGTGGTAACCACAAATTTCAAGTCAGTTTGAGGAATAAAATTTGGATAGTTCTCAACAGTAGATGAGTCATTCTTAAATTTCTTGGGTTTCTCTTAATAATTGTCATTGGTGATATTGAAAGAAAAAAAAAAAGCCAAGATTTCAGTAGTTATCTACAGCTATTAATAGTAAATAATCAGTTCAGTTCAGTCTCTCAGTCGTGTCTGACTCTTTGTGACCTCATGAACCACAGCACGCCAGGCATCCCTGTCTGTCACTAACTCCCAGAGTTCACCCAAACCCATGTCCATTGAGTCGGTGATGCCATCCAACTATCTCCTCCTCTGTTGTCCCCTTCTCCTCCTGCCCTCAATCTTTCCCAGTATCAGGGTCTTTCAAATAAGTCAGTTCTTCACATCAGGTGCCAAAGTATTGGAGTTTCAGGTTCAGCATCAGTCCTTCCAATTTCCTTTAGGATGGACTGGTTGGATCTCCTTGCTGTCCAAGGGATTCTCAAGAGTCTTCTCCAACACTACAGCTCAAAAGCATCAATTCTTTGGCACTCAGCTTTCTTGACAGTCCAACTCTCACAACCATAGATGACTACTGGAAAAACCATAGCCTTGACTAGACAGACCTTTATTGGCAAAGTAATGTCTCTGCTTTTTAATATGCTGTCTAACTTGGTCATAACTTCCCTTCCAAGGAGTAAGCATCTTTTAATTTCATGGCTGCAATCACCATCTGCAGTGATTTTGGAGCCCAGAAAAATAAAGTCAGCCACTGTTTCCACTGTTTCCCCATCTATTTCCCATGAAGTGATGGGACTGGATGCCATGATCTTCGTTTTCTGAATGTTAAGCTTTAAGCCAACTTTTTCACTCTCCTCTTTCACTTTCATCAAGAGGCTTTTGAGTTCCTCTTCACTTTCTGCCATAAGGGTGGTGTCATCTGCATATCTGAGGTTATTGAGATTTCTACCGGCAATCCTGATTCCAGCTTGTGCTTCTTTCAGCCCAGCGTTTCTCATGATGTACTCTGCATAGAAGTTAATAAGCAGGCTGATTTGGAACCAGTCTGTTGTTCCATGTCCAGTTCTAACTGTTGCTTCCTGACCTGCATATAGGTTTCTCAAGAGGCAGGTCATGTGGTCTGGTATTCCCATCTCTTTCAGAATTTTCCACAGTTTATTGTGATCCACACAGTCAAAGGCTTTGGCATAGTCGATAAAGCAGAAATAGATGTTTCTCTGGAATTCTCTTCCCTTTTCAATGATCCATACTAGTCATGATTAAAAAATGGGCAGAAGACCTGAATGGAGATTTTGCCAAAGAAGATAGACAAATGACTAATGGGCACATGAAAAGATATCAATATTGCTAATCTTCAGGGAAATGCAAATCAAAACCACAACGAGATATCACCTCACACCTATCAGAATGGCCATTACTAAAAAGACCACAAATAACAGGTGTTGGTGAAGATGTGGAGAAAAGGAAATGCTTGTTTACTGTTGGTGGGAATGAAAATTGGTACAGTCACTATGGAAAACAGTGTGAAGATTCCTCAAAAAAGTAAAAATAGAACCACCATATGATCTAGCAATTACCCTCCTGTTTATGTATCTGAAGAAAATGAAAACACAAATTCAAAAATATAAATGTACCCCAAGGTTTTTAGCAGCATTATTTACAAGAGCCAAGATATGGAAGCAACCTAAGTGCCCATCAATAGATGAATGGATAAAGAAGATGTCACATGTGCATACAATGGAATACTGCTGCTAAGTCGCTTCAGTCATGTCCGACTCTGTGTGATCCCATAGACGGCAACCCACCAGGCTCCCCCGTCCCTGGGATTCTCCAGGCAAGAACACTGGAGTGGGTTGCCATTTCCTTCTCCAATTCATGAAAGTGAAAAGTGAAAGTGAAGTCACTCAGTCGTGTCCGACTCTTAGTGACCCCATGGACTACAGCCTACCAGGTTCCTCCATCCATGGGATTTTTCCAGGCAACAGTGCTGGAGTGGGGTGCTATTGCCTTCTCCGCAATGGAATACTACTCAGCCATAAAGAAGAATAAAAGTCTGCCATTTCCAATAAATACATGGACCTAAAAGATTTAATGCTCAGTGAAATAAGTCAGATAAAGAAAGACAAATGCTCCATGTTATCATTTATATGTGGAGTCTAAAAAAATAAGCAAATAGATTTAATAAAACAGAAAGTAGTGTTTACCAGTCAGGAGAGGGAAGTCAAGAAAGGGGTATGAGACTAAGAAGTACAAATTACTGTGTTTAAAACAGATAGGCAATAATAATACATTGTATAGCATAGAGAAATATAGTTATTATTTCTCAATAACTTTAAATGGAATATCAGTACATAAAGAGTCTGCCTGCAATGCAGGAGACCCATGTTTGATCCCTGGGTCAGGAAGATCCCCTGGGGAAGGAATTGGCAAACCACTCCACTATTCTCACCTGGAGAATTCTAGACAGAGGAGCCTGGTGGGCTACAGTCCATGGGATTGCAAGAGTTGGACATGATTTAGCTATTAAACCACAAACCACCACACCAGAAACAAATATAATATTGTAAATCTTATTCTCCAAGCAAGAGTACTGGAATGGGTAGCCTTTCCCTTCTCCAGGGGATCTTCCCAAGCTGAGGATCTTCCCAACCCAGGTCTCCCACATTGGAGGCAGATTCTTCACCAGCTGAGCCACCAGGGAAGCCCTGTAAATCAGCTATACTTCAATAAAAAAGAGAAATTAAGTAACCTGTCCTAAAAGTGACTAAAACGCAAAGAAAAGATTCAGATCCAGACAACTGGATGCAAAAAATCTAGGTTCTTAACCCCTACTTTTTGCTATGTTCTTTAAATTTCACTGCAACCTTGCTGCTGCTGCTAAGTCACTTCAGTCGTGTCTGACTCTGTGCGACCCCATAGATGGCAGCCCACCAGGCTCCCCTGTCCCTGGGATTCTCCAGGCAAGAACACTGGAGTGGGTTGCCATTTCCTTCTCCAATGCATGAAAGTGAAAAGTGAAAGGGAAGTCACTCAGTTGTGTCCGACTCTTAGCAACCCCATGGACTGCAACCTACCAGGCTCCTCCGTCCATGGGGTTTTCCAAGCAAGAGTATTGGAGTGGGGTGCCATTGCCTTCTTACAAGGGAGCTATTTCTTCCATTTTATGTACAATGAAACAGATTGTGAGAGGCCTAGTAACTTTTTAAAATCACACAGTTAGTGAATAATAGAGACTAGGAGTGGAACCCAGAATGCTTCGTTTCAAAATTCACTTTCTTTCTATTCTGCAGAATATAAATTTAAATTGTTGTTGTTCAGTCACTGAATCATGTCTGACTCTGTGACCCCATGGATTGCAGCATGCCAGGCTTCCCTGTCCTTCACAATTTCCCGGAGTTTGCTTAAATTCATGTCCATTGAGTTGGTGATGCCATCCAACAATCTCTTTCGCTGCTGCCCCTTCTCCTCCTGTCTTCAATCTTTCCCAGCATCAGGGTCTTTTCTAATGAGTTGGCTCTTTGCATCAGGTGGCCAAAGTATTGGAACTTCAGCTGCAGCATCAGTCCTTCCAATGAACATTCAGGGTTGATTTCCTTATGATTGACTGGTTTGATCTCCTTGCAGTCCCAGGGATTCTCAAGAGTCTTCTCCAGCACCACAGTTTGAAAGCATAAATTCTTTGGTGCTCAGCTTTTTTTATGATCCAATTCTCACATCTGTACATGACTACTGGAAAAACCATAGCTTTGTCTAGACGGGTCTTTGTCAACAAAGTGATGTCTCCGCTTTTTAATAGGCTATCTAGGTTTGTCATAGCTTTCCTTCCAAGGAACAACCATCTTTTAATTTCATGGCTACAGTCACCATCTGCAGTGATTTTGGAGCCCAAGAAAATAAAATCTGTTACTGTTTCCATTGTTTCCCCATCTATTTGCCATGAAGTGATGGGACTGGATGCCATGATCTTAGTTTTTTGAACGCTGAGATGTAAGCCAGCTTTTTCACTCTCCTCTTGCACCTTCATTGAGAGGCTCTTTAGTTCCTTTCTGCTTTCTGCCATAAGGGTGGCATCATCTGCATATCTGAGGTTATTGTTATTTCTCCTGGAAATCTTGACTCCAGCTTGAGCTTCATCCAGCCTGGCATTTCACATGATGTACTCTGCATGTAAGTTAAATAAGCAGGGTTACAGTATGCAGCCTTGATGTTTAATTACAAAAAATTACAATGCTAATTCAGAAAAGAGGGGTAGAAAAGTAAGCAGACTTTTAGGCAAGAACCCAGTGGCAGAGCTATCAGTGGATATCAGTACCAACCATCTATATTATACATAGCATGACAGAGCTGGGATGGGCCAGAGGCAGGTGCTGGTGAGATGGATGAGCTGGGAATGGTGAGAAATAGGGGAAGGTTTTGCACACAGATGTGGATTGTATTTCATTTGCCATAAACATAGCCTTTCTTGAATTCTGAATTCAATTGTAGATTTTGCAAAAAGAAAAAAAAAAATCCCAAAACAAATCTCTTGTTATCTAAGCCTTTGCCTTGAGTCTCTCCACACTCAGAAAAAGAGAAATAGAGCAGTTCAGTTCCTGTTGGTACATTACCATGGAGACGGCTTCCACAGTATCTTCAGCCCTGACTCACCCCTGCAGGGGTCTCCAAACTTAATTATTTATTAATAGGCTTTTTACCAGGGCAGTCTCCAGGGGTGGAACATCTTGCTTTCAAGGCTGAGACTGTGAAGAGAAACAGAGGCAGAAAATACTATGCAATTACAGAGAATTAATTAGAGCCTCTGTAAATGTACCGACAAACATGCCTTGGGACAGCCTGCAGTGGGATTTGAGGGTACTCAGGTGTCTGGGAGAGAACAGGAAAGTGGACAGTTGGTCTCCAATAATCATTTCTCCTGTGACACTGCAAGAGTCTTCCACGCTGTTCCTTCCCTGAACTAATTTTTCAAGATGGATTAGTAAGCTTCACATTCAGAGAAACAATTCAGGAATTCACCCTAATATGTATATTTTGTGTGTGTGTGTATATATAATACACATCAATGTACCCATCATTGGACACCCTTCTAAGCATACCACAATAGCCTTAGCTATACTAATTAACTAATTAGTTAATTAATGGGGATTACTTAGAAATGGTAGTGATAGAGTTAGGTCTTACAGGGAAATGTGATTCCTAGGTTACCAATTTACATGATTGCACATGATTTTTTTTTTTTTCTATATGTTTAAACCTAATGAATGGAAATAGAGTGGGAAAAGCACAAAGGTATTTGATTAATTTGTTAATTAACTTATTAACTCATCCATTCATTTATCCATTCAATACAGATCTCTTTATTCACTTAACTATATTTACTGAGAATTAGATACTGGTTTGAATATCACACAGTACTTGACCCAACAGACATGAGACATGTACTTAGGTCACTAAATTCATGGTAAAAGGTTATTAGTTACCTTAAAATATACATTGGTGAAACACTGTGATAAATGGCATAATGAATGAGGTCACACTGAAATCACAGAGTGATTAGTGATACTTTGTGTCTGATAATGAATTAGTTGCATGCTGATAGCCCTTTCAACTCTGAAGAAGATCTGAATCTCTGAGGAGGAGTCAACTAATTTCCATGTTATTTTGTGCAACTAATGCACAAAATCTTACTTTAGTCCCACTGTTGAGTTTCCTTTTATTGAGGGCTATGTGGCATACCTATAGGCTGTAAGTAAATCATCAGAGATCTAACAGAAAATTCATTCTGTCCTTTAACAGACTGAAGTTTATACCTCCAATCCTTTCAAGTTAGGTATAATTACTTGGCACTCCAGTTTCTGATGTATTAATAGTTGAGTCTAGGTTGTAAAAAGGTACATACAGAACACTCTGTAGCACCTTAGAGCTAGAAAGAACCTGTAGGTCATAAAACCAATAAAAGCTACTGTGTCTTAGCTGTTTATTAGATGTTAGACTCTTTACTTAATATATTAGCTCCTACTGTTAAAACCTACAAGGCAAGTAAGATTAGTTTCACTGATGAGGAATTTAAGCCTGGAAATAATGATGAACAGGTTCAGTATTCCAGAGCTGGTTAGAATGGCTGGAAAGAAACCCAGTTGTGTCTAACCCCAAAGCCAGAAAATATTTGACTGGACTCTGCGATCCATTCTGGGCTCAATTCCCTCATTATTTAGATAGGAAAATTAAGACCCAGACATTTGAGAAAGCCCATATTCATTCTTGATCAAAAGATCTTAACAATCCAGGAAGAATTTGATCGAGAACATTATCTAAAACCAATTGCCAACATCATAATTAGCAGTAAGCCTTTAAAATAATTCTCATTGAAGTCAAGAACACTTCGGGATTCATGCAATCAATACTATTATTTAACATTGATTTGAGATTTTAGTGATGAAAATGAGAAAGGGAAACTAGAGTTATAAGAAACAGTGAAAAGAAGGAAAAGTTCATAATTGATCTCTTGATAAAACCAAATGGAACAACTGAAAATTCTAATAAAGCAAATGCTAGAGTTTAGAATATTGGCTGGTTTCAAACTACATATTCAAAAGCAAAAGCTACGGAAATGCAAGGGACCCAGAATAACTAAAATGATTTTTTAAAAAAGAAGAACAAATTTAGAGCTCTCACACCTCCCAACTTCACAATTTGTTACACAGCTTTAGTAAATAAGACAAAGTGATACCGGCCCAAAGATAGACATGTAGATCAAAAGAACAGAACTGAGAGTCTGGAACCAGCTCTCATCTTTATCATCAAATGACTTTTGACAACGGTGCCAAGACAATTTCTTGGGGGAAAGAATAGTCTTTCCAGCCAATGGTGCTAAGATAACTGGATATTCAGATGCAAAGGAATAAAGTTGGATCCCTTCCTTATATACCACACACAATAATTAACTCAAATTGAATCACAGACCTACAAGAGCCCAAACTATAAAACCCTTAGAGGAAATAATAGAAATAAAGCTCTTTGATCTTGAATTAGGCAAACCTTTCTTATATTTGACATGAGAGCACATGGGACAAAAATCTAGATGGACTTCCCTGGTGCCCCGTAGTTAAGACTCAGGGGCACAGGTTCTATATCTGGTCAGGGAAGCAAGATCCCACACTCCACATGGTGCAGCCAAAAAAATAAAAAGAAGAGAAAAAATTACCTATTTTTTTTTTAAAGAAGAAAAAAAATTACCTTTTTTTTTTTTTTTAAAGAAATAGATATATTGGACTTCATAAAAATTAAAAGGGCTTCCCTGGTGGCTCAGTGATAAAGAACTTGCCTGCCAATGCAGGAGACACGAGTTTGATCCCTGGGTCAGGAAAATCCCTTGGAGACGGAAATTACAACCCATTCCAATATTCTTGCCTGGGAAATCCCATGAAGAGAAGAGCCTAGAAGGCTACAGGCCAAAGGGTCACAAGAGAGTGGGACACAACTTAGAAAGTTAAAAGTCATCCCATAGAATGAGAGAAAATATTTGCAAATTAATATCTAAAAAGATACTGGTATCCAGAATACACAATGAACTCTTACAGCCCAATAATAAAAAATGAAAATAAAAGCGTACTGGAATTTGACTAGACATTTCTTTTAAGTAGATAAAGAAGAGGCCAAAAGGCATGTGGAAAGATATATAATTAACCATTAAGGAAATGCATATCAAAACCAAAATGTGATACCATTTCAACACCATAAGTTGACTATAATCAAAAAGTGAGATGATAATTTATATCCAGGAGTGACACTGTAACCCTTGTACATTGCTGATAGAAATGTAGAACAGTGCAGCTACTTTGTTGGAGAGTTTGGTGATTTCTCTAAATGACAAATATAGAGTCACCTTACATGACTCAGCAATTCCACTTGTAGGTATGGACTCAAGAGAACTGAGAACATGCCTAAAAAAACTTGAACATGAATGTTTCTGGCAATGTTATTCATAACAATCAAAACCTGAAAACTCTCCAAAAAAGTCATTAGCTGATGGACGGATAAATCAGTATGGTGTATCTATACAATAGAATATTATTTTTCAATAAAGTGGAGTAAAATACTGATATGTACTACAATACGGGTAGACCTTGAAAGTCTTCCTCTAAGTGAGAGAAGCCAGTCACAAAAGACCACACATGATATGAATCCATTTATATGAGATGTTTAGAATAGGCAGATCTGTAGAAACAGAAAGTAGGTAACTGGTTTCCAGTAGAGCTATGGGGAGTGACTGCCAGCAGGCACTTTTCTTTTTAGGGGGATGGAAATGTTCCACACTTAGGTCATAGTTATGGTTTTGCAATTTTATAAATGCATTAAAGGCTTTGAATTGTTCAGTTTATATGGAAGACTATTGAATATGAATTATGCTCAGTAAGATGTCTTTAACAAAGCAACAGATTTTGTGAGTGTGTGTATATATATATGCAATTATGTGAAAAGCATAACAAAAATCTCTCATTAAAAGCAGTACACAATGAAAATGCTCAGTTATACAAAATGAAATACATGTCTACTTATTCATTCTTTCTTTTATCAAATATTTATTAAGCAGCTGTACTATGCCTAAAATGGATCTATGACCTTGATATGCATCAGTGAACAAAATAAAGAACCCTACTTTACATGTAGAAGGCCACAAAACTCCACAAAAGAAAGTTGTAAACAGGCCTCTTCTCCCTAAAATATTGATGTATTGACAGTTTCAATACAATTTTTGAAACCTGCCAAAATGTTTAAAATATTTTTTCAGTCAAAACCATCCCCATGTCTAAAAAAAACACAAAATACTAACACATACATATAGTTCCTTCAGTTCAGTTCAGTTGCTCAGTTGTGTCTGACTCTTTGCAACCCCATGGACTGCAGCACATAGGCCTCCCTGTCCATCACCAACTCCCAGAGCTTGCTCAAATTCATGTCCATCAAGTCGGTGATGCCATCCAACCATCTCATTCTCTGTCATCCCCTTCTCCTCCTGCCTTCAAGTTTGCCCAGCATCAAGGTCTTTTCAAATGAGTTAATTCTTCGCATGAGGTGGGCAAAGTATTGAAGTTTCAGCTTCAGCATCAGTCCTTCCAATGAATATTCAGGACTGATTTTCTTTAGGATTGACTGGTGGATCTCCTTGCAGTCCAAGGGAGTCTCAAGAGTCTTCTCCAACATCACAGCTCAAAAGTATTAATTATTTGGCACTCAGCTTTCTTTATAGTCCAACTCTCACATCCATACATGACTACTGGAAAAAACATAGCTTTCACTAGATGGACCTTTGCTGGCAAAGTAATGTCTTTGTTTTTTAATATGCTCTCTGGGTTGGTCATAGCTTTTCTTCCAAGGAGCAAGCGTCTTTTAATTTCATGGCTGCAGTCACCATCTGCAGTTCCTTAATAGGATGAAATATATTTATCCCAGCCCTCAAGCCTACATTACTTTTAATGGAGAAAAATACTATTAACATTGGGTAAAAGAGAAAAGGGCAGATTACCACCTTTATGATTCACTGTGTATTAGATGTATTAACAATAGAATTAGAAATGAAATACAACTAGAGCCTTAACAAATGAAAAGGAAGAAGTAATATTCTATTTATTTGGTGAAAAAAATGATTATCAGAAAAGCTTAAAATTATCCAAATAAGTCCTATTTTCAAAAATAAGCAAATTCAAATAGATTTTCAGCTTGGATATCTACACAGAAAAGCTAAAAACGTCAGACATACAAACAAAGCTATCTGTGAGGTATATTAAAAGAGAAGACTTTATAGCAATAAAAGAAAAAACAAGAAAAATGTGCAAAATTATATGAGGAAAATTATGAAACACTCCTGAAAGAGAAAGAATGTAATTTCAATAAATGGAAAGATATACCATGTTCTTGGAAGGAATATTCAACATCATTAAAATACAATATCTCTGGACTTCCCTGGTGGCACAGTGGATAAGAGTCAGCTTTCCAATTCAGGGGACCTGAAGATGTCCCTGGTCCCTGGTCCAGGTTCATCTCTGGTCCGAGAAGATGCCACAGGCCACAGAGCAACTAACCCTGTACACCACAACCATCCAGAGCCCACACACCGCAGCTACTGGGCCTGCGTGCTGCCATTACTGCAGTCTGCGGGCGCCTAGAACCTGTGTGCCGCAGAAGCCCCTGCGGTGGGAAGCCTGGCCACCACAGCAGAGTAGCCCCTGCTCACTGTGACTAGAGAAAGCCTTCCCAAAGCAACAGAGACCCAGTGCAGCCAAAAAGAAAAGAAAAAGTAATGTCCGTGAGTTGATATACAAATACAATTGGACTTCATTTTTTTTTATTATTTTTTTTTCTGGAGCCAGACAAGTTAATTATAAAGCTAATTTGCAAGAACAAAAAGCAAAACTAGCAGAAGACTCCATAATTAAAACATTGTGAACAGGACCAGAAAGAAAATCACTTTCATATGAAAATTTAATATACAATAGCATAGCATCTCATAGCAGTGAGGAAAGATAAACTTCTTGATGAAAGGAAATTGGATATATGGATACCAAATTAAAAATAAAACATTGGCTCATTCTTCATACCACATGCGAAAGGGAAATTCAAAATAAATCAGATTTAAATGTGAAAAATAAAACTTTATACATGCTGAATGAAAATATGAATTAATTATATAATAATCTGGAAATAGAGATAATTTATCTAATAATTCAAAAATCCAGAATCATAGGGGAAAGCTATCTATTTACATTAATGTTTTATATATTTTATCATATATTTTTACATTAGAATCAATTAAAATTAATATAAAAATATTGTACAAAATATGATTTTGTAAGTATGAAAGCGACTTGCCACATATTTATAAATCACAGCAAAAAGTTAGTAGTCTTAATAATAAAACAACTTCTAAGAAATAATACAGGACAAGAAAAACAGCCCTATACACAAACGGGCAAGATACATAAAGACACCAGTACACAGAAACTAAAAAGCAAATGGTATTTAAAAACGAAAAGGTGTTCAACCTCATTTATAGTAAGAAATAAAAAAATTAAAAACTATACTGAAGTACCATTACCCACCTTTCATATTGGCAGAATTCAAAAGTTTGACAAAATGTAGCACTGTTGAGCCAGCAAAGACACACTCTCAAAGGCTACCAGTGGAAAGGTAAAGTTGCACACCCAATTTAGTAATAGCTAGCAGAAGTATAGATGCACGCACTCTTTGACCCAGCAGTCTCTGTTCTAGACATTTATGACAATGATGCCGTCCAAAAATATGAAGACATATTCACAAAGGTCTTCATTACAGTAATTTGTCATAGTAAAAGACTGACCCATTTGGCCCATCAATAGGGGACTAGTTAAATAAACTGTGAATGTACAATGAACTGCTACACAATTAACATTTGCATTTATATGCTACTTTATCTGACCTCTGGGATAAATTTGCTATTTTAAAAATAGCAAGAGAAAATTTTGCATCATATATAAACTACCATCTAACCAAGAGATGGGTACAGATCTATGAATAGATAGACAGCTAAACTTTTGTATTTAAAAATGGAAGGAAACCATATTCTGCAAAATTCTATAGGGGGAGGCAGAGTCGGACATGACTGAGCGACTTCTGTGTGTGTATAGGGGGAAGCAGAAATGGGTAGAAGTTAGAGTTTTCTAATACATTTTGAGTGATAGAAGTTAGATTTTTCTAATACATTTTGTTTTGTTGATTTGATCTTAACACCATATAAATGCATATAATTTTTGGAATAAAATTACATTAAAATTCATAAATGGAATTGCTAACTATTAAATGTAAACACATACATATTTGAATTGAGTGGTTGGAATAACAATATGGAGATAAGATTTTTCAAATGACTTTAAAACATAGTAATTTATGCTATCTCCACCTTTAGGATTATATGCTAAAAGTGGAGAAGGCAATGGCACCCCACTCCAGTGTTCTTGCCTGGAGAATCCCAAGGGTAGGGGAGCCTGGCAGGCTGCTGTCTATAGGGTCGCACAGAGTGGGACACGACTGAAGCGACTCAGCAGCAGCAGCAGCATGCTAAAGGTAAAATAACTAAAACACCCAACATACACAAATTATGTTATCAGTTGTGAGTGTGTGTTTATGTATTGAGTAAATGACTATGCTAATAAAGATTTCTAGCATCAAGGAAGAAATCAAATCAGTTCAGTTCAGTTCAGTTCAGTCGCTCAGTCATGTCCAACTCTTTTCGACCCCATGAATCACAGCACGCCAGGCCTCCCTGTCCATCACCAACTCCCGGAGTTCACCCAAACTCATGTGCATTGAGTCCGTGATGCCATCCAGCCATCTCATCCTCTGTTGTCCCCTTCTCCTCCTGCCCCCAATCCCTCCCATTATCAGTCTTTTCCAATGAGTCAACTCTTTGCATGAGGTGCCCAAAGTACTGGAGTTTCAGCTTTAGCATCATTCCTTCCAAAGAAATCCCAGGGCTGATCTCCTTCAGAACGGACTGGTTGGATCTCCTTGCAGTCCAAGGGACTCTCAAGAGTCTTCTCCAACACCACAGTTCAAAAGCATCAATTCTTCGGCGCTCAGCTATTTTCACAGTTCAACTCTTACATCCATACATGACCACTGGAAAAGCCATATACCAAAGACAATAATCCTTCATTGGAATGTAAGTATATCATGAAGCCATAATATGTTTTCTTCGTTCAATGAAAAACAGCTAGAAACAACGACAAAGCAATAACAATGAGCAATTCTAATACCCCGATCTTGAACTACTTAATAACAAATTTAACCAGAGATCCTCGAGGACATGGTTGATTCCTGATGGGGTAAGAAATGTGGAAAATTAATCAGATCATAGAAAGTATGGAAGTTACTTAAGATTATTAATGTTCAACACAAAATGATCCATGGTAAAACAGAGATTTCCACTGTCTGAAAGGGAATAATTAGGGCACAACAATATGTTTAAATCCATCACATAATGACACAGAAAAACACAAACAAACAAAAATACTCCCACTAATTACCTTTGAAGTGCTAGGAAGCAACACATTATTTGAAAACTGGTCCCCCCCCTCCAAAAAAAAAGAGAGAGAAAAAATAAAGCAGGAAAAGATGTACCTACATAGCAGAGCATGTGATCATTAGGGTAAATTTGTTTAAAGAATTGAGAAACAGTAGTCACACTCTACAATAATAACACATTACTGAACTAAAACATTTAAGCCATGTGATATTACTGTAATAATAAAAATAACAACATGCACAGTGACCATAAATACTGACAAGACAATGAAATAAAATGCACCTCCAAGTCTGACTATTTCTCATATGACAAAGATGTCATTATAAATCATTGACAAAATGCTAGATTATTTAATAAGTAGCACAGAAGTAATTGCTAACAATCTGAAGATTTAACTTTTTTACCTTACACTATAACTCAAGAAAAACTCCAGATGGAATAAAGATAATACAGCATGTGAAGAAAGAGAAAAGGAAGGCAAAGAGGGAAAAGAAGAAAGTGTAGAGTTAGGCAAAGAGATGAGTGTCAGCAATGAGAAATTATCTGATTTAGAGGGTATTAGGCAATGGCACCCCACTCTAGTACTCTTGCCTGGAAAATCCCATGGACGGAGGAGCCTGGTAGGCTGCAGTCCATGGGGTCGAGAAGAGTCAGACACGACTGATCGACTTCACTTTTACTTTTCACTTTCATGCATTGGAGAAGGAAATGGCAACCCACTCCAGTGTTCTTGCCTGGAGAATCCCAGGGGCGGCAGAGCCTGGTGGGCTGCCGTCTATGGGGTCGCACAGAGTCGGACATGACTGAAGTGACTTAGCAGGAGGCTTTTTAATAATAAAGAGAGTCCCTTGGACTGCAAGGAGATTCAACCAGTCCATTCTGAAGGAGATCAGCCCTGGGATTTCTTTGGAAGGAAAGATGCTAAAGCTGAAACTCCAGGACTTTGGCCACCTCATGCGAAGAGTTGACTCATTGGAAAAGACTCTGATGCTGGGAGGGAGTGGGGGCAAGAGGAGAAGGGGACAACAGAGGATGAGATGGCTGGATGGCATCACTGACTCGATGGACGTGAGTCTGAGTGAACTCCGGGAGTTGGTGATGGACAGGGAGGCCTGGCGTGCTGTGATTCATGGGGTTGCAAAGAGTCGAACACGACTGAGCGACTGATCTGATCTAATCTGAGGCTTTTTAAGGCAAAAGCCTCAAAAACAATATGGAAAATATAATAATGAACAAAGTAGGCTCTAGCTGCTGCTGTTGCTAAGTCGCTTCAGTCGTGTCCAACTCTGTGTGACCCCATAGACGGCAGCCCACCAGGCTCCCCCGTCCCTGGGATTCTCCAGGCAAGAACACTGGAGTCAGTTGCCATTTCCTTCTCCAGTGCATGAAAGTGAAAGTGAAGTCGCTCAGTCATGTCCAACTCTTAGCGACGCCATGGACTACAGCCTACCAGGCTCCTCCGTCCATGGGATTTTCCAGGCAAGATTACTGGAATGGGGTGCCATTGCCTTCTCTGTAGGCTCTGGAGTGGAGCTTTAATAATAGCTCTGCTTCTTACTAGTTGGTGTGTGATCTTCAGCAATACAGTGAGCCTATTTGTGCCTCAGTTTCCTCATCTGAAAATATGAATAATTATTGTTTACACTTTAAAGATGGCTTAAATAAAATAGCATGCATGTGTACCAAGTCACTTTAGTCATGTCCAACTCTGTGCAGTCCTGTGGACTGTAGCCCACCATGCTCCTCTGTCCATGGGATTCTCCAGGAAAGAATACTGGAGTGGGTTGCCATGCCCTCCTTCAAGGGATCTTTCTGGCCCAGGGATAAAACACCACGACTCTTAAGTCTCTTGCATTGGTAGGTGGGTTCTTTACCAGTACCACCACCTGGGAAGCCCAAAATAAAATAGCAATATTAATAATATCATACAATCTGGAACAGATAGCAAAACTAAATAAATGGGGGTGGAGGATATCATTGGACAGAATTTAAAGTTTTGTGTATATTGAAAACTTCAAAAATGTGATGCAAGTATAAATGACAAGCAAAATATTTGCTACATATAAATATATATGTTACACAAAAGACTAATAGAATTACAAATATATAAAATGAATATGCTATTGAGAAAAAAATGAGAGGAGTAATTCATAAAGTAGAAAGTATTAATCACAATTAAAATTTAATTTAAAATTAAACCTGATGAGATTAAAATTAAATATTTATTATCTGTGTATCTGAAAAAAAATTAAAGGTAATTTTCAGTGTATGTGAAAATCTACCAAAATTGCTGATATCTTACATCACTGCAGCAAATATGTGGTTAACTCTCTGTAGAGTAATTCAGGGGTCTGTGTCAGGAGTTTTAAAATATCTATAACTTCTGTACTTTAAATTATATTTTTTGTCATTTAAACTAAGAAAGCACTATTAATATATGCAAAAACATTCTTCATACTTTTACTTAGGGAAAACTCAGACTCAAGTTATGTGTCCAAAGTTATATGATTATCCAATACACTGATATACCAATAAATGCTGTATCAAGAAGATTTGTTAATGTCATGTATATGCTATGTTATAAAGTTTTAAAAAGCAGGTCCCAAAACAATGCTTTCAGCGTGATCCCAGTTTTATATATAACTGGGTCTCTCTCTGCATAATTGTTTGATTGCTTTGTTTTAGTTTGTGTATTTTTCAGGTTTTCCACAGACTATGCATATTTATTTTCTAAATATATATATAAGGAAAAAAAAAAACTCCTCAAAGCTTAAAAAATAAACTACTATAACTATAGCTATACTATAATTATACTAACTTACCATCAGTTTGTCATGTTTTTCTTAAAATACTTTGTAATTTTACTTACAAAAGTAAACAGTCAATGCTCATAGCAGTGATCCCTGGAGTCTTGCAGACAATGAGGACAAAGAAAAGCCTGGCTGGAAGATACCAAGGAGTTTTTATTGACCATATGATGTCTCCTATAATAATATCTTGTTGTTTAGTTGCTAAGTCATATCTGACTCTTTTGCAACCCCACACACTGTAGCCCACCAGGATCCTCTGTCCATGAGATTTCCCAGACAAGAATATTGGAGTGGGTTACCATTTCCTCCTCCAGGGGATTTCTGCTTCTACCAAGGGATCAAACCCAAGTTTCCTGCATTGCAGGCAGATTCTTTACTGCTAAGCCATGAGGAAAACCCATATGACATCTTAAGCTGAGCTAAAAAGGACTAAACTTTGAGAAAAGTTTACATGGGTTCAGTTCAGTTCAGTTGCTCAGTCATGTCCGACTCTTTGCGACCCCATGAATTGCAGCATGCCAAGACTCCCTGTCCATCACCAACTCCTGGAATTCACTCAAACTCATGTCCATCAAGTCGGTGATGCCATCCAGCCATCTCATCCTCTGTCGTCCCCTTCTCCTCCTGCCCCCAATCCCTCCCAGCATCAGAGTCTTTTCCAATGAGTCAACTCTTCACATGAGGTGGCCAAAGTATTGGAGTTTCAGCTTTTAGCATCATTCCTTCCAAAGAACACCCAGGGCTGATCTCCTTCAGAATGGACTGGTTGGATCTCCTTGCAGTCCAAGGGACTCTCAAGAGTCTTCTCAAACACCACAGTTCAAAAGCACCAATTCTTTGGCACTCAGCTTTCTTCACAGTCCAACTCTCACATCCATACATGACCACTGGAAAAACCATAGCCTTGACTAGACGGACCTATGTTGGCAAAGTAATATCTCTGGTTTTTAATATGCTATCTAGGTTGGTCATAACTTACCTTTCAAGGAGTAAGCATCTTTTAACTTCATGGCTACAATCACCATCTGCAGTAATTTTGGAGCCCAAAATAAAGTCTAACTCTGTTTCCACTGTTTCCCCATCTATTTGTCATGAAGTGAGGGGACCAGATGCCATGATCTTAGTTTTCTGAATGTTGAGCTTTAAGCCAACTTTTTCACTCTCCTCTTTCACTTTCATCAAGAGGCTTTTGAGTTCCTCTTCACTTTCTGCCATAAGGGTGGTGTCATCTGCATATCTGAGGTTATTGATATTTCTCCCGGCAATCTTGATTCCAGCTTGTGCTTCTTCCAGCCCAGCGTTTCTCATGATGTACTCTGCATATAAATTAAATAAGCAGGATGACAATATACAGCCTTGACACACTTTTTAAAACATTGCAATACCTTTCCCAATCCCCACTTCAAGTTAGCAAACACCCTTCACTATCAAAACTATCTCCCCCAAAGAAACACAGTGATAGTTTTTTCAAGCAAATGAAGATAATGGACATATTAATGCCAAATCATCCCCAATTCAGACTAATTCAAGCTCAGGTGTCTACCTACTAATCTGTTTTATTTATAGGGTCTGGCATGTAAATTCTGTGCCTTTACTTACTAGTAATAAAAAATGCACCAGATTTTCCATGCTCACCCAACATCTTGGTGTTGAGGATACTTCTTAGATCCATGGGCTTTCCAATATCCAACATCCAAATATCCTGTGATTAAAGTATCATAAATACAAAAATCTTATCCATCAAGTAAGGATAAATAAAAAAAAAAAACTTTGAATCTATTTAATTCTACATTAATACCAAAAGGAGACTCCAAGACATTACAAAACAAGAAGGGATAGAGTCTATCAAATGTAAAATCTCTCCATTAATGAGAAAAAAATAAGATATTAGAGAGGAATACAGGTCAAGGCAAATCTGAGATACCTTCTTCACTATAAGCTTGTCCAGTATCGTTTGTTAGGAATCATTCTGTAGTAATGGGCAAAATGTGGCTATGGGCAGAAAGCTGGCTTAGTGACACCGAGCCAAGAATATAATTTTTTTTTCTGATTAGATAAGTTTAAATATCATGGCTCTTTCTTTCAGCAAATATTTACTGAGCACCTACTGTATGACAGTCACTGTGATCAGTCTATGAGATATATCACAGAACTTTGAGTTTAGCATCTCATTGATGATATTTTGGGATAAGTGAAAGAGAAATATCTAAATTTCAAATTACAGCTTGCAGGTCAAATAGAGCCCACTACTTGTACTTGTAGATAACATCCTATTGAAATATAGCCATGCTCACTAATTTACATATTGTCTATGAGTGTTCATGTGCTGTAGGGGTAGTTTAGTTATGACAGAGACTACATGGACTGCAGACCCTAAAATAGTTCTTATCTGGTGCTGACCTCTGATTTAGAAGACACTAATGATTCCTATTTCTGTACAAATATCACATCTGTGACCCAACTACCCTCAATCTACTCTTCAAGCAGCACCTAGAATCATCCATTTTATATGCAAGTTCTATAACATTACTCTTTTCTTTATACATGACACTGGCTTTTCATGTCTCTTACAATGAAGACTATATTCTTATACAACCTGCAAAGCCCAACTTGCTTCAGCTGTGTTGATCTTCTTCTGATGCCTTGAATAGATCGCTCTCATTATGAATGTTTTCTTCTGTCTGGAGCAATGTTACACTTATATCCTGCAGTAATCAACTCATTCTTCATTCTTAGCTTAAATTTCACTTCCAGGGAAGTCTTCCCAACTATACTACTATAGGTCTGGTAATCACTACGCCTCCACCCCTACCTGTTATTTTCTCTTATGGTCATCTTTTATATTCTTTCATGATATGACTTATATTTTGCTTTCATATACTCATTTATGTGTTTTCATGGTGCCTGTCTATACTACTAGACTATAAGTTCAGTGAGGGTAATAATTAGGTCAATTTTTCAAAAAAGATTAAGTGAACTGTACCCATCTAAAGATTTCTTGGACATAGTAGGGATGTCATAAATTGATTCATTTTCACTCACTTTTGGATGAAGATGGTAGGAGAATTGTAATGCCAATTGAGTCAAGGTTCACTCTTTTTTATAATATATTTATTTATTTATTTATTGTGGCTGCACTGAGTCTTCATTGCTGTGTGTGGACTTTCTCTAGTTGCAGCCAATGAGGGTCATTCTTTGTTGCAGTAAACAGGCTTCTTATTGTGGTGACTTCTCTTGTTGCAAAGCTCTGGTTCTAGGCTGCATGGGCTTCAGTAGTTGCAACACATGGGCTGGGTAGGTGTGGCTCCCAGGCTCTAGAGCACAGGCTTATTTGCTCCATGCACGTGGGATCTTCTCTGACTAGGGATTGAACCCATGTCTCCTGCTTTGACACGCAAATTCTTTATTACTAAGCCATCAGGGAAGCCCAAGGTTCACTCTTAAATAGAGGTAGAAAATTGGTGGATAAGTTTGAATTTCTTGAATAAAATGCAAGATAAATCATATTCCAAAAATATCTAGATATCCTACGTCATGATTTCTGAAGTTTTATATATGTATATGTGTATATATATATATATATATATAGTTACAGCAGATATTCCAAATATGTAGCCTGGAAGACCAGGTGAAAGAAATATCTCAGATGATACAGAGTTGGGAAAATACAAAAGAACAGATAAAAGAATTGGATAATAAATCTTAGAGACCAACAGTGCAATAAAGGAATTTCAGGAGGAGGTAAAGGAAAAAAGAGAGGAGAGACAAAGATTGGCCAATTTTATTGTTGTTGTGTTCAGTCGTTCAGGCCTGCCCAACTCTTTGCGACCCCGTGGACTGTAGCCCACCAGGCTCCTCTGTCCATGAAATTTTCCAGGCAAGAATACTGGAGTGGGTTGACAGTTCCTACTCCAGAGGATCTTCCCAACCCAGGTACAAAACCCATGTCTCTTGCGTTTCTTGCATTGACAGGCACATTCTTTACCACTATGCCACCTGGTAAGCCCACGGTTTTAGAAAAAAAGGATATCAGCCAAACAATAGTCAAAAAAGAAAATGGGAAGAAAGAATCGGGAAAAAAATGAAAGCCCAAAATCAATGAAAATTAATACTAAAAATAATTTTTAAAAGATTATAGGAATTAAAAAAGTTATTGATTGAAAAGGTCATAAGCTATCTCATAAGCTTGATGAAAGACCTAAAAGAAGCAGCAGCAGAAGGCACAGGATGAGGAGAATAAGAAAAAGAAAAAGGAATTAAATACAAGACTGAAGATTAGAAAGATATAATTTTACTAATATACTGGTAAAGGACAGTTATGAGAGAATACATGGCAAACGTTTGAAATCCTAGAAAAAGTAGATTATTTCCTAGCAAAATATTAAATTACTAAAATTAATCTAAAAAGAAGTAGAGACTTAAATTGATTAATATAAAAAGAATGTAAAAGCAATTATACATATCAATGAAAAAAGATACCAGTAGGTTCACAGTTAATTCTATCTACTCCTTAAGAAAAAGATCATTTTGCTATGACAAAATTGTTATGTACCAATTTAAGAAGATTTTAAGAAGTTCTCTTAATTCCAAAATCAAATAGATAGATTTTTAAAATATGACAAATACAGCAGTAAGAATAAATGAAGTAGTGATACATGCTACAAAATGTATGGATCTAAAAAAAAAATTGTCAGATGAAAGATGTTAGACACAGAGACACATTTTGTATGATTCACATTTATAGAATGTTCATTTAAAATAGTCTATAGACACAGAAGTTCTTCCCAGGTGACTCAGTGGTGAGGAATCTGCCTGCCAGTGTAGGAGGCACAGGAGACTTGGATTCGGTCCCTGGGTCTGGAAGATCCCCTGGAGGAGGAAGTGGTAACTCATTCCAGTATTCTTGCCTGGAAAATCCCATGGGCAGAGGAGCCTGGTGGGCTATAGTCCATGGGGTCACAAAGAGTTGGACACGACTGAGTGACTGAGCACAAGCACAATAGACACAGAAAAGCAGATTAGTCGTTGCCTGGGATTGGGGTTGGGGACAGGAATGGACTACACATGAGCATAAAGAATCTTCTTAATTAAAAAAAAAAAAGAACTTCCTTTGTGATCCAGTGATTAAGATTCCAAGCTTCCAGTGCAAGGGGCAGGGAGCAGTGGTTTGATCCTTGGTCAGGTAACTAAGATTCCACATGGTGCACAGCATGGCCAAAATATTAAAAAGATCTTGAGATGATGTAAATATATAAACTATAGTGATGATTGCACACCTGTAAATTGACTGAAAGTCATTGAATGAATGCTTAGAATTGGTGAATATTATGTTAATAGCTTGTAATTATATCTCAGTAAAGATCTTTTAAAAAAGTAAATAGAAGATAAGGAAAATCAAGACTATCATTTATGAATATAGATGAAGAAGTCAAAATAAAATATTAGAAAGAGATTTCATAAAGTATTATACATATGCCATGACTAAATAACATTTCTTCCAGTAAAGCAAGAGTGACCGTATATCAGATACTCAATTGATATAATCCATTGCTTTGAGAAATTAAAGAGGAAGACACAGTAAGGCATATTAACAGACAATGAAATAACATATAGTCAAAGTCTTTGGTGGTGGTGGTGGTTTCAGTCAGTCAGTCAGTTCAGTCGCTCAGTCGTGTCTGACTCTTTGTGACCCCATGAATCGCAGCACGCCAGGCCTCCTTGTCCATCACCAACTCCAGGAGTTCACTCAGACTCACGTCCATCAAGTCAGTGATGCCATCCAGCCATCTCATCCTCTGTCGTCCCCTTCTCCTCCTGCCCCCAATCCCTCCCAGCATCAGAGTCTTTTCCAATGAGTCAACTCTTTGCATGAGGTGGCCAAAGTACTGGAGTTTCAGCTTTAGCATCATTCCTTCCAAAGAAATCCCAGGGCTGATCTCCTTCAGAATGGTGGTTTAGTCATTACTAAAAAAGCAAAAGTAGGCATAAAAACATGTTATGTAAATTTACCAACAATCAGCAGTAAATATTATTTTTAGTCACAGATCACTAAAATGAAAGTGAAAGTCACTCAGTCGTATCTGACTTTTTGCAACTCCATGGACTGTAGCCTGCCAGGCTCCTCTGTGCATGGATTTCTTCAGGCAAGAATATGGGAGTGGGTAGCTGTTCCCTTCTCCAGGGGATCTTCCCAAGCCAGGGATTGAACCTCAGTCTCCTGCATCACAGATGGATTCTTTACCACTTGAGCCATCAGGGAAGCACAGAGATCACTAAAACCATTTCAGTTTAAATCAAGAACTAGATGAGAATGTATATTGCTAGTCAATATTTTCTTGAAATTTCCAGAAATACAATAAGAAAATCAATTTATTCAAGGATATAAATTTAAAAAACTCATAAATCTATCTCTTCTAGATAATAAAAATATTTTATACCAAATAACACAACATTCCCATAGTTAGAAGTGAAAACAAAGTTCTCCTTCAATTGATAAGAGAGTTTGGGAAGGAGATTTGATGTATAGTAAAACTACACCGAGAAAAGTTTTTCCCCGAAATAGCAATAAGCACTTAGAAATTGAAGCAGAACCAAACATATTCACAATAGTATAAAAACAAACAGTAGAATGTTCATAATAAATTTAACAGGGAATGGATAGACCTAGTGACCATCATACAGCGTGAAGTAAGTCAGAAAAACAAATATCCTATTATATCATTGTATAATATGATATTATATCATAATACCTCGCTTATATGTGGAATCTTGAAAAATGGTACAGATAAACTTATTTTCAAAGCAGAAATAGAGACAGATGTAGGGAACAAACTTGTGAATACCAAGGGGAGAAGGGAGGTGGAATGAATCAGAAGATAGGGATTGATATAGATACAGTACTATGTACAAAGTAGATAACTAATGAGAACCTACTGCATAGCACAGGGAACTCTACTCAGTGCTCTGTGGTGACACGAATGGGGAGGAAATCTGAAAAAGAGAGGATATATGTATAACTATAACTAATTTGCTTTGCTGTGCAGCAGAAACTAATACAAAACTGTAAAGCAACTATACTCCGTAAAAATCTTTTAAAAATGTAACAGGGAATGGAATTGTTTCCTTAATTTCTCTATTTTCTCATTATTAGTGTATAGGAATGCAAGGGATTTCTATGTGTTGATTTTATATCCTGCAACTTTACTATATTCATTGATTAGTTCTAGTAATTTTCTGGTGGAGTCTTTAGGGTTTTCTATGTAGAGGATCATGTCATCTGCAAACAGTAAGAGTTTTACTTCTTCTTTTCCAATTTGTATTCTTTTTATTTCTTTTTCTGCTCTGATTGCTGTGGCCAAAACTTCCAAAACTATGTTGAATAGTAATGGTGAAAGTGGGCACCCTTGTCTTGTTCCTGACTTTAGAGGAAATGCTTTCAATTTTTCACCATTGAGGATAATATTTGCTGTGGGTTTGTCATATATAGCTTTTATCATGTTGAGGTATGTTCCTTCTATTCCTGCTTTCTGGAGAGTTTTAATCATAAATGGATGTTGAATTTTGTCAAAGGCTTTCTCTGTATCTATTGAGATAATCATATGGCTTTTATTTTTTTAATGTGGTGTATTACATTGATTGATTTGTGGATATTGAAGAATCCTTGCATCCCTGGGATAAAGCCCACTTGGTCATGATGTATGATCTTTTTAATGTGTCGTTGGATTCTGATTGCTAGAATTTTGTTAAGGATTTTTGCATCTATGTTCATCAGTGATATTGGCCTGTAGTTTTCTTTTTTTGTGGCATCTTTGTCAGGTTTTGGTATTAAGGTGATAGTGGCCTCATAGAATGAGTTTGGAAGTTCGCCTTCCTCGGCAATTTTCTGGAAGAGTTTAAGTAGGATAGGTGTTAGCTCTTCTCTAAATTTTTGGTAGAATTCAGCTGTGAAGCCGTCTGGATCTGGGCTTTTGTTTGCTGGAAGATTTCTGATTACAGTTTCAATTTCTGTGCTTGTGATGAGTCTGTTAAGATTTTCTATTTCTTCCTGGTCGGGTTTTGGAAAGTTGTACTTTTCTAAGAATTTGTCCATTTCTTCCACGTTGTCCATTTTATTGGCATATAATTGTTAATAGTAGTCTCTTATGATCCTTTGTATTTCTGTGTTGTCTGTTGTGATCTCTCCATTTTCATTTCTAATTTTATTCATTTGATTTTTCTCCCTTTGTTTCTTCATGAGTCTGGCTAATGGTAAGCCAGAAAGAAAAACACCAATACAGTATACTAATGCATATATATGGAATTTAGAAAGATGGTAACAATAACCCTGTATGCGAGACAGCAAAAGAGACACAGATGTATAGAACAGTCTTTTGGACTCTGTGGGAGAGGGAGAGGGTGGGATGATTTGGGAGAATGTCATTGAAATATGTATAATATCATATAAGAAATGAATTGCCAGTCCAGGTTCAATGTAGGATACAGGATGCTTGGGCTGGTGCACTGGGATGACCCAGAGGGATGGTACAGGGAGGGAGGTGGGAGGGGGCTTCAGGATGGGGAACACGTGTACACCCGTGGCAGATTCATGTTGATGTATGGCAAAACCAATACAATATTGTAAAGTAATTAGCCTCCAATTAAAATAAATAAATTTATATAAAATAAAATAAAATATAACAAGGAAATGACAGAAACTTCCATAAATAAAATTTCTACAAAATTGTATTAAAGGATATAAACCAGGATCTGAATAAACAGTAAGACAGACATCGATGGTTGATAAATAAAATGCTAATTCTTCTAAAATAAGTGTATAGTTTTGTATAATTCTAAGTATAATCCTAATATATCTTTCTTTTAAAATTGTATAGAATTATTCTAAGAGTTTATATGAACACATAACATTGTCAAGAAAACCATTCAAAACAAAAACAGAAAGGGAGAAGTTGACTTATGTAAAATATCATTTGAAATAGCCACTCAAGTGAGTTTATCATTATTATTGGCATATAAATAGATAAAGATTAGTAATGCAATTTGGGGAATCCAGAACTATATCTGAGGCTAAGTGAGAACTGAATACACAATGACAGTAATAATTGTGTAAGAAAACTGGGTTAATGATAGATGGTACTGGCATAACTGGCTATCTTTCCAGAAGAAACTAAAATTAATCCCTATTTTGCCCCCCACACAAAATAATTCTAGATGAGTTAAAGATTAAATGAGGAAATAATAAAATGTTAGAACATGAATATTTAGTCCACTTCCTCTATTAAATAGAGATAGAATGAAACAAAATTAGATGCATATAGACCATATAAAATTTTAAAACCTTTGTACGGATGAAGATTTCATTTAAAAAGTGCATAGAAAACAATAATGTGTTTGGACAAAAATGTTAATTCAAAGAATATGAGTTAACATCCACTTTATATAAATAGCTCTTTCAAACATCCCAATAGAAAGATTAGCAAAGACTAGGATGAAGCAATGCACAAAAAGGCAATTCCAAATGGCCAACAAACATTATGATGCTCAACCTCTATAGTCGTCAGTGAATGCAAATTAAAGTAATGAGATGTCCCTTTATGCCCATCAGCCTGGCAAGCACTAAACAGAGCAGTAACACCTATTGCTGGCAGTGATACAGAGAAAAGGGGCACTTTAATATATTGCTGGTGGAAATGTGCTTTATTATAGCTTTTTTGGAAAGCAATCTGGCAATATCTATTAAATTAAAAATATCCTTTGACCTAGACATCCCGCTGTGGGAAAGTATCCCAGAAAAACAAATGCAACAGTAGGTAAGAATACAGGTACAAGGATTTTTATTGCATCATTGTTGGTTGTGCAAAAAATGTGGGAAGTTAGTGAATTCCTATTAGTAGTGGAATGATTGAATAGTGTGAGTATTCGATACTCACACACTATAAAATGTGGGTGTAATATGATCACATTTTTAAATAAAAACAAACACACATACATATGTATATACGTATATATGTATGTGTCTCTATATTTGTTGTGTTAGTTGCTCAGTCGTGTCAGTCTCTTTGTGACCCCATGGACTGTAGCCCACCAGGCTCCTCTGTCCATGGAATTCTCCAAGCAAGCATACAGGAGTGGGTTGCCATTCCCTTCTCCAAGAGATCTTCCTGACCCAGAGATGGAACCCAGGTCTCCCGCATTGCAGGCAGTTTCTTTACCATCTGAGCCACCAGGAAAGCCCATATGTGCATCTATATCCATCTCTCTGTCTGTCTATCTATCTACCTATCTGTCTCTCTGTCTGTCTTTTTGTCTATCTATCCATATCTGTATCTGACTGGAGAAAAAGGAGATTATACAAACCTGACTGTTAAAATGGATTCTGTGAGACTAGAGATGGAGGGATGGTGTGGGTAGAGGGGCTTGAAAAGATCAAGGACTCAGGTGGAAAGTATGGTCAAAAAAAGGGGGGAATATAATTAAAACCCAGCCCATGTGGTTTGACCGCATTTGTGTCAGACAACACTGAGATGGCCTCCAATCATCCACTTCCTCTGAAACTGCCTAAAATGCAGGAGACCTGGGTTTGATCCCCGGGTCAAGAAAATCCCCTGGAGAAGGGAGTGGCTACCCACTCCAGTATTCTTGGGGCTTTCCTGGTGGCTCATACGGTGAAGAACCTGCTTGCATTGCAAGACCTGGGTCAGGAAAATGCTCTGGAGAAGAGAATGGCTACCCACTACAATATTCTTGCCTGGAGAATTTCATGGACAGAGAAGCCTGGTGGGCTAGAGTCCATGGAGTCCCAGAGTTGAACATGACTGAGTGACTAATAGTTATGCACTACTAACTTACTATGTCCCAGACAACCCTGAGATAGCCTCTGATCATTCCCTTTTTCTGCTATTCATACCTTGTATAGTCTCTTCCCTTAATTGTGATGGAAGCTGTGACTTGCTCCTAACCAAGAGAGTATGGCAAATGTGATGGGTTGTCATCTTCAAGATTATGTTACTTCTACCTGTCACTACTGTCTTCCTTGAAGACTCTCCTATTGATTCTTTTTTGCTGGCCTGAATGAAGGAAACTGCTCCTGGGAGAGGCCCACAGCTTCCCTGGTAGCTCATACAGTAAAGAAATTGCCTGCAGTGCGGGAGACCTGGGTTTGATCCCTGGATTAGGAAGATCCCCTGAAGAAGGAAATGGCAACCCACTCCAGTATTCTTGCCTGGAGAATTCCATGAACTGTACAGTCCGTGGGATCTCAAAGAGCTGGACATGGGTGAGCGACTTTCACTGTTGAGCTCACAGTGTTTTGTGAGCTCATTTGACTTACAGTTCTCATTGACTTCTCATGAATTTATTAATGTTCCCATTTTGGAGTTGAGAAAATTGAGTCTTGCCTCTGAGTTTTCTCCCCAAGGAAGGCGTGGGGAAGACGGTGTCAGTACTTGTAGAAGGAAATTTTACAGTCTCTAAAATGGGCCTGTGAAGATGTGAAAGGAGTGTTTTGCAGAAAAATAAAACAAAACCATAGGATCAACTGTCAACTCATTTTTATAATGCTGAGTTGGAATTAAATGTACTGCAAGGCTTTTCAGAGACTTTAATAAGCTAATGTACAATGAACATTTACATTAACTTAAATGTGTTCCAATTCAGAAAACTAACTTGGTTGTGATTTTCATACACTACTGTTAATTTTCAAAAAATACAAAGTGGAAAATTCTCCTTTACTCTTTCTATCTTCTTCTACATGTTCCTCTGTCTCTATAAAACTGACTTGACCTTACACTCCCACCCTCTCAAATAAACTTGTGAGTATTACTCAAATGGAATAAATTACTCTGGGAATATGCATACTGGTGATTATTTTATAATATGCTCTAAATATTCACAAAGTGGGTCAAAACTTACACTGGAATTAGGCAAACATGTAATCTTTCTAGATACAAAATCTAGTGTATCTGGTATTTTTCAAAAACTGCTAAAAAGACATTAGGTCCAGACTTGTCCTTGCTAGGAATGGGAAGGGAAGGGAAGGATTGGGAGTTTGGTACTAGCAGATGCAAACTGTTATATATAGGATGAAGAAACAAGATCCTACTGTATAGCACAGGGAACTATATTCAATATCCTATAATAAACCATAATCGAAAGGAAAATGAAAAAGAATATATATGTGTATGTGTGTAAATATATATATGTATAATCACTGAACTTGTTTTCTGTACACCAGAAACCAACACCATATTGCAAATTAGCTATTTGTTGTTGTTGTTCAGTAGCTCAGTCATGTTCAACTTTTTCCCACTCCATAGACTGAAGCACACCAGGCTTCCCTGTCCTTCACTATCTCCGGGACTTTGCTCAAAATCATATCTATTGAGTCAGTGATGCCATCCAACCATCTCATCCTCTGTCACCCACTTCTCCTCCTGCCTTCAGTCTTTCCCAGCATCAGGGTCTTTTCTAATGAGCCGGCTCTTTGCATCAGGTGACCAAAGTACTGGAGCTTCAGCTTCAGCATCAGTCCTTTTAATGAATATTCAGGGCTGATTTCCATTAGGACTGACTGGTTTGATCTCCTTGCAGTCCAAGGGACTCTCAAGAGTCTTCTCCACCGCTATAGTTCAAAAGTATCAATTCTTTGGTGCTCAGCCTTCTTTATGGTCCACTTGTCACATCCATACATGACTACTGCAAAAACCATAGCTTTGACTATATGGACCTTTGTTGGCAAAGTGATACCTCTGCTTTTCAATATGCTGTCTAGGTTTGCCATAGCTTTTCTTCCAAGGAATAGGCATTTTTAAATTTAATGGCTGCAGTCACTCTCCACAATGGTTTTTGAACCCAAGAAAATAAAGTCTGTCACTGTTTCCATTGTTCCCCCATCTACTTGCCATGAAGTAATGGGACCAGATATCATAATCTTAGTCTTTTGAATGTTGAGTTTTAAGCCAACTTTTTCACTCTTCTTTTATACCTTCATCAAGAGGCTTTTTAGTTCCTCTCCACTTTTTGCGATTAATGTGGTGTCATCTACATATCTGAGGTTTTTAATATTTCTCTTGGCAATCTTGATTCCAGCTTTAGCTTCATCCAGCCTCTATACTTCAGTAAAACAAAACAATAAGTTAAAAAATAGTGCTATGGGGAATCTAGAGACAAGTAAGTACATGAATTGAGTATATTAAAACTACTTTTTATTCATGTTGGCTAAATTGCTTCAGTTGTGTCCAACTCTTTGCAACCCTGTGGACTGTAACTGCTAGGCTCCTCTGTCCATGGGATTCTCCAGGCAAGAATACTGGAGTGGGTTGTCATTTCCTTCTTCAGGGGATCTTCCCAACCCGGGGATCAGACCTTTGTCTCTAATGCTTCCTGCATTGGCAGGCAGGTTCCTTACTACTAGTACCACCTGGGAAGCCCCCCAAACTACTTTTTAATAATAGTTGATACAGTTCAGCACTCAGTCGCTCAGTCATGTCTGACTTTTTGCTTCCCCATGGACTGTAGTTCTCCAGGCTCCTCCTCCTCTCCAGGCTTCTCCATGGACTTTTCTAGGCAAAAATACTGGAATAGGTTGCCATTTCCTGCTCCAAGGGATCTTTAGGACCAGGGATTGAACCTGTGTCTCTTGAGTCTCCTGCGTCTTTGGGCAGGTTCTTTACCACCAGTGCACCTGGGAAGCGCAGGCAATTATAATAATGATGATTATATTTTTGTATGTGCCTTTTGAACAGAATGGGTACAACTATTATTTAATATTTGTAATGACTTAATGAGACTTAAGTTATCTATTATTAGCCCTGATTTTAGATAAGAAGAGTCCACTGGAGATTATATGCCCAAGATCACAATGCTATTGAGTAAGAGAATTAAGATTGGAAACAGATTTGCCTTTTGGTAAAATTTTTGCAGATAATGTTCTACACTCTGGGTGATTATCTCAGATGAAGCAATTCATCAATTATCTCTTCAGAATATATAATCTTCCATTCAAACTGACAACAGAAAATTTATTTTGTTTTTCATATCTATATTTTTCTTATAAAAATTCTATTTGGTTCTTACAATAACCTGCTTATATTTTCTTCCTGGTTTTGTTTCCCTTGTCCTCCAATATAATATTAATTTGAATGTTTTGATTATGTTTATGAAAAACCCTTTCATACTGGTCCTCTATCTCAGTTTTGGAGTGTATGTTTTCTTGTTTTTTTCTTTTCCTTCTGCTGACTCTTCCTCATAGTAGTAGCTTTACTTATGGCTATGAAACTTTTTAATGTAAACTAAGTTGTAGCTTCAGCAGTTTTCTGTGGCAATGTCCTATGTTCTTGGGGTGGGAAGTAGACGGTGAATGGAAAGACGTTTATGGATTTCAAAGTCCTAGGATAATTTTTATGTTAATTTATCTGCCTATGATTTATTATGCATAGCATAAACAGAAACATGAAAGCTATGCATGATGGAGTCCTCTACTCCCTATTTCTTGCAGCTAATTCTTTTTATATCCACGAGATGTTCCTGCAAGATATTACCTTCCTTAGTGACTGAGTAGTTTTTTCTTAATCCATTTCAGGTATGGAATAATTCTTTGTTTCATATTATTCAGTACTTTCAATTCCCTACAAACATAGGTTCTATAGTTTTAGCTCCCAAACCCAGCAGGAAAATCATTGCTGATAGAGAGCTAAGTTTTAACTTTTACTTACAGCCCAAACTCTAATTTTCTCTAGGTTTCTTTCACTAGGCACTTGAGAATTTCCATTTCTTGATTTCTGGCTCAGTTGTGTGTGTTTATAATTTTTATTTATAGTAAGTTCCTTACATACAAATGAGTTTCATTCCAAGGGCATGTTTGTAAGTCCAATCTGTTTGTAAGTCCAACAAAGTTAGCCTAGATACCTAACTAATGCAATTGGACATATAGTACCATACTGCAATAGGTTTATAGTACTTTTCACACAAATAATACATAAGAAACAAGCAAAACAAAAAATAATGAAAGCATTTTTAATTTTATAATTTGGTACCTTGAGAAGTATGGTAGTACCAGCTACATCACTGTTGCTTATCCTCTTGCTTCTAGACATCCTGGGCTTGAAATAAAATCCTGTACTCTCCTGCCAATACCAGAGATGTGGGTTAGAACCCTGGGTTGATTAGATCCCCTGGAGTAGGAAATGGCAACCCACTCCAGTATTACTCCAGTATTCTTGCCAGGAAAATTCCATGGACAGAGGACCCTGGTGGGCTACAGTCCCTGGGTAACAGAAGAGTTGGATTTGACTGAATAACTAAATGGCAACAGTGACTACTGTACTGTACACAGTGCTGTAAAGTGTACAACGCACAACCCCTTGCCGATGGTGCACGCATGTGACAATGTGTGCTGGACACGCGAACTAACTTACGTGATTGGACATGAGAATCCACATTTGCATTTTTGAAAGTTTGCAATTTGCAGGTTTGTATGTATGGGACTTACTGTATTTATTTATGTATCCATTCATTCATTCCTTCATTTAAATACTCCATTTCCCAGCTGTTTATGGTTTAAAGTAGGAAGGAGAATTCCTTCTTAGTCAACCATATTAAACTTTTATCTATCTCCTGGGTCCTAAATTGTATCACTTCTCAATATTAATCTTCCACTTTGAAATCTGTAAAATAATTGACATTGTGGAAACAGTAATTATGGCTTGTTCACAAAATCTCAGAAGACCATAATTAAGAAGCAGATGATAAAAATCAAAAGAGCAATCTGATAATGAGTAAAAGGGAGGAGATAGGGTCAAGATGGCCAAGAAGGAAGACCCTAGCTCACCTCCTCCCATGGCACACTGAAATTGCAGCTAGTCACAGAGCATCGACCTATGAGAATGACCTGAAGACAAGCACAAGTGATTTTCCACAACTAAATATATAAAGAATGAAGAGCATGCAGTAAATGGGAGACATGGAGATACAATACAGTCAAGACCCCCGCCTTGGGTAGGCCACACACAACAGGAGGATAATAACAATTTCAGAGGTTCTCCCCTAGAGTGAGGGGTTCAAAGCCCACACTGGACCTCCCAGCTGGGGGGTCATGCACTGAGAAGACGGGCCCTTAGAACGTCTGGATTTGAAGGCCAGTGCAGGGCTTCCATGGCGGATCAGAGCTTTGCAGTGCAGGAGACACAGGAGATGCAGGTTCTATCCCTGGGTTGAGAAGATCCCCTGGGGGAGGGCATGACAACCCACTCCAGTATTCTTGCCTGGAGAATTCCATGGACAGAGGAGTCTGGCGGGCTACAGTCCATGGGGTCACAAACAGTCAGACACGACTAAAGCAACTTAGCACTCTAGTTTCCGGGGCTTACCCATTTGTCAGTGGGCCAGCCCCAGCTCTGGGCCTGTGGAACCCAATCTTGAGCCACACTGAAGATCAGTTCCACCTGATAATGGGCCGGAACCATCCCTCCTGGGACCCTTAGCTAGTAGCCCTGGAGCCCAGCCTTGTCATCAGGGGTTCAGCAGCCACTGCACAAGGCAGGGTCTGGCAGCCAGCCAAGCTCAATGCCAACCCCACCTATCAGCAAGCTCACAGTAGTTAGCCCAGCCCAACAGAAGGACTCACACAGCCCATCTTAGGAGTACTGATATAGCATATAGTGTGGTCACCAGGGTTGAATTGCTGCTGGTTCTTATAGGATATCTTCTATATAAGGTTATCTATATATCTATATATAGATATATATCTATATCAGGAGATCAGGAGGAGTAACTGAGCTTCCTTATACACAGAAACAAACATGGAGAATTAGGCAAAATGAGGGAACAAAATAATGCATTCCTAATGAAAGAACAAGACAAAACCCCAGAAGAAGAACTAAGAGAAGTGGAAATAATAAATTTACTCAAGAAAGATTTCAATAGACATAAAGATGCTCAAGCAACTTGAGAGAAAAATGATAAGAGAGTTATAAAAAAAGAGTTGGAAAATATAAAGAAGCAAATGGAGCTGAAGTATATAATAACTAAGATAAAACACATGCATACACTGCAAAGAATCAACAGTAGATTAGATGATGGACACAGGAAAGCAGTTCTAAGAGGGAAACAAGTAAAATCACTTTACCACTGAGCCATCCGGGAAGCACAAATTAGCATATGCATATTCATATTTTACACAAATGATATCATATTAATCAAACTTTCTGTATCTTGAATTTTAACTAAGCATTATACTTCAACCATAATTTTATACCAATGCCTACAGGGACTCTTTATCCTTTTTAACACTTACATAACAGTCTATTGTTTCCCGTTGGCTCAGTGATTTAAAAAATCTGCCTTCCAATGCAGGAGGTTGGGTTCTGATCCCTGGGTTTGCAAAATTCCCTGGAGGAAGAAATGGCAACCCACTCCAGTATTCTTGCCTGGGAAATCCCATGTATAGAGGAACCTGGTGGGCTACAGTCCATGGGGCCACAGAGTTGGATACAACTTAGCGACTGAGCAACAGTCTATTGTATGGATAAACTAGCTGGGTAGTCATTGGACTTTATACGGTTTCTAATATTAAGTGATATTTTAAAAATGTAAATCCCAAATACATTTTTCTAATTAAAAGTCTTAAGTGACTTATATGATACTTAGAAAAAAATCCAAAGATGTCACGCTAGCTTTTTATCCTAGCTTATAAAGCCATTAGTATCTGCTGCCTCTCTTCCATCCTGATTGCATCCTGCATTCCTCTTTTGTTTGCTCACTGTGATCTAGCCAAATTAACCTTTTTTCCTGTTTCCTCATTATATCAAGCTCCTCTTGCCTGATAGGTTTTGAACTGATATGTCCTTGGCATGCTATTCTCTCCAAGTTTTATGTGATCATCTTCTTCAGATTTTAATTTATATGACTATTCAATTTAAAGTAGTCACCAAGTTTTATTCTATGTAGTGTAATACTGGAATGGGTCACCATTTCCTTCTCCAGGGGATCTTCCCTACCCAGAGATCAGAACATGTCTCCTGCGTCTCCTGCATTGCAGGTGGATTCTTTACCCACTGAACTGTTGGGGAAACTCCCTATATAATGTCACACTGTTAATTGTCTGTATATCTATTTAAAGTCAAACACTGATAAAGATTTAGTGTGATCTCTGAGTGTGGCAGCCATAGGAATGCACATCTCAGAACTCTGACTGCAGTGACCAAGGGCTCCAGCTGTTGTTCTCTGAAATCTATGGCTTCATTTTCACCAAGGGCACACTTCCTTAGGGCTGTTCCCAGCTAATGATGGATTGGTGGCAAGGATGACAAGGAAGTGCATTCCTGAGATGTGTGGGACTTCTCTGATGAAGGTTTTGGCTTGAAGCAGACTTTCCTTAGAGGTGAAAAATGTAGGCAATGGTTTTTTTTGTTGTTGTTGTTGTTCTTTTTTAATTTGCTTATAGCAAAGGAGAGATTAGAGCATGTTTAATGGTGTATGGAAAGAATTCAGAAAAGGTTGAGAAACTGAAAACATAGGAGAAAGGATAACTACAGGAGTCAAATCCTCCAGGTTGATCGAATGGACAGGAACAAGAGCACAGCTGGAGTTTTGACTTTAGATATTCTCTATCAGAAAAATAAAGGAGGGAGTACAGACGTTGGTATAACTTCTGTTGAGTTCAGAAGTTAAACGACTTGTCCAGTGGATTCTTTTCTCTCCCTCATGCTCTCTTGCTCTCTCTCTCTTTAATCCCTCTGAAACAAAAGGCAAAGCTATGTTTTGAATGAAAAGGAGGAGAAAATGGGAGTCTTCAGGAAAGTAGAGAGCTTTTAAATAATTTTATTAGGAATGGGAGAGCAAGTTGACCTATGCTGGCTGTAATTGGTGACCATACATTTATAAATGTTCAACATTTATAAATGTTCAAAAATAAAACTATAATACAGTGCACTCATTCTAGAGTAGAGTTATAAACAGTGATTTAAAAGTACAGAAAAGAGAATGATTTATTGTACCTTAAATTATATTTAAGTATAATAATAGCTAACCTCTGCCAGGCTCTGTGCAGAATACTTATATCCATGACCTCAATTAATCTGAACATCAATGAAAGGCTGGTATTTTCTGAATTATCAGATAGCATATGAATGGACTGAGTAGCATGGACATGAGTAAGTTACCAAAATCTCACAGCTGATAAGTCATAAAAATAGGATGTGAACTCAAGGCTGACTAACCAAAAAACAAACAAACAAACAAACAAACAAAAACCCACCTGAGTTATTTTCATGCCTCAAACGTGTGATGTTAAAACTTGGCCTTAATTTGAGATCCAAAATGACCATGATCACTGAAATGTTTCTGAGCACTTTAAAAATGAGACTTCCAAGGTGCCACCGTGGTAGAGAGTCAGTCTGCCATTGCAGGAGATGCAAGAGATGCAGGTTTGATTCCTGGGTTGGGAAGATCCCCTAGGTAGGAAATGGCAACCCACTCCAGCATTCTTGCCTGAGAAATTCCATGGACAGAGGAGCCTGGTGGGCCACACTTCATAGGGTCGCAAAGAGTTGGACATGACTGAGCACACCTGCGATTTTTTTGTTTGTTTTTTTTTATTGTTCCTCAAACACTCTTCTAAATCACAGTACTAGTTCTGAAGCTTTTATCTTCTGAGGCCATGGTAGACATTGCTACTCAATCATGACACTAGTTTCCAGTAAGCTGAATGATCCCCATCCTGTTCTATCCAGTACTCAGGGTAGGCATGATTAATTGATCAAAGTCAACAGGAAAGTTGAGCATAGTATTTGCTGTCTCTGTTCTGAAAAGTAAACAGCCCTGTTGAATACAAATTTAAGAGGGAAATAGACTTTTAAAGGAAGATAAGATAGAGGAATCCTGTGGAAGATATCTAGATGAAGATTTAGTACATAGTGGGTGCTTTTGAATTTAGTAGACTCTTGATAAATTACAGATTGTGTACATATCAAAGAGAGAAGATGACTTCCTTTCCTTCCTTTTCTCTGTATTACTTAATCTCTGGAATTTTTGTGATATATCAGGAGGGCTTGTAAGTGGACGTTCTACTTTTCTGCTGTGAATATAGACTTCAACATGACTTGCTCTAAGATGAGCAAGAAAAGAGAATGTGAAGTGCTGTCTCCCAGTCTCCAAGATGCCTGTTCAGAACACTGACGAATGGCTGAATGAGGGCTGAGGGTAATTAGGTTGGTCAGCTGGAGGGCTTTCTCAAGTCCTGTAATCTGTCACCCCTTGACGCTGCCTTCCCCTGGAAGTGACAGATGATGCATTGAGCCACAGTGGTAATGTAAACCTTGGTGTGTCCCAGAATCCCATGTCTGCTCGTCTTATGACAAGCACTTCTTTTATAGACAATTTATTTCTCCCTGGAAAGCTCTGCCTAGACACAGCCTTAGTTTCTAGGATATTTCTTATCATGAATGCATTCTTCCCAAATTTGAGAAGTGAAATGCAGGATAGGCAATGAATCTTTCTGGAGGTCTGAGTTAGGATCCGTTTAGCATTGGAACTGTGGTCCACTCTGAATATGTCTCTTATGCATCATACTAGAGTTCATGGATCACAACAAACCCCATACTCCTACTATGTGAAAATTTTTACTATACTAGTCAAATTGAAAAATAATATTTCTATATGACGTGAAGTGAAGTCACTCAGTCGTGTCTGACTCTTTGCGACCCCATGGACTGTAGCCTACTGGGCTCCTCCGCCCATGGGATTTTCCAGGCAAGAACACTGGAGTGGGTTGCCATTTCCTTCTCCAGAGGATCTTCCAGACAAGGGATGGAGCCTGGATCTCCCACATTGTAGGCAGACGCTTTACAGTCTGAGCCACAAGGGAAGCCCTGTAATATTTTTACATATTTTCCCAAATTTACCTTAAATGGTTTATATTCCATCAATATATGAAATATATTCTATTTCCAGATAATAAAATATCACCTTCTCCCATCTCTGTACGTTTGTTATCCCCCTAACCTGGCTTTTTCTTTTCCTTTCTTTCCCTGCTTAGCATGACTTCCTGACTTGTGAAAGTATTAGTCACTCAGTTGTGTCCGACTCTTTGCAACTGCATGGACTGTAGCCCACCAGGTTTCTCTGACCATGAGATTCTCCAGGCAAGAATACTGGAGTGGGTAGCCATTACTTTCTCCAGGAGATCTTCCTGACCCAGGGATCAAACCGGGATCTCCCGCATTGCAGGCAGATTCATCTGAGTCACCAGGGAAGCCCATATGTATTTGGTCCTTTGTTTATTGTCTGACTTCCTACACTAGAGTGTAATGAACGATAACTTTGTCCTTTTTTGGTACACTAACCTTGGAATACTGCAACCACTTGGTATATATTAGTTCAAGTTTAATTAAATGGCAGATATAAAAAATAATTCTTTCAGTTCAGTTCAGTAGCTCAGTTGTGTCTGACTCTTTGCGACCCCATGAATTGCAGCATGCCAGGCCTCCCTGTCCATCACCAAATCCCAGAGTTCACTCAAACTCACATCCATTGAGTCGGTGATGCCATCCAGCCATCTCATCCTCTGTTGTCCCCTTCTCCTCCTGCCCCCAATCCCTCCCAACATCCCAGTCTTTTCCAATGAGTCAACTCTTCACATGAGGTGGCCAAAGTACTAGAGTTTCAGCTTTAGCATCAGTTTTTCCAAAGAACACTCAGGACCGATCTCCTTTAGAATGGACTGGTTGGATCTCCTTGCAGTCCAAGGGACTCTCAAGAATCTTCTCCAACACCACAGTTAAACAGAACAATTTGCATGATACAGTAGTGAGAATACTGAATTTGGAGTCAGAGAGGTTCTTGTTCCCTCTGAGACCTGGTATCTAAAAGCAAAGAGAATAAGCCTTGCTCCACCTATATCACTGAATTTTCCTGAGGATCATTTGACGTGACAACACCTTGAAAGTTTTCGATAATGCAAATATCAATTATAATCACTCTAAAATGTGCTCATAAACTCAGGAATATAGAGCAGGCTGTGTTTTGGTGGTCCTGTCAATGTGCAGAATTTTGGGGAGGAAGGCATGAGATTTTGGTTGCAGAGGGGCTCTTCAGAAGTGTTCTTTATCCAAAATCCTGCTCTTAGCCTCCCTCCTCCCTTTCTTCTTCTTTCCTGCCTTCCTTCCTTTCTTCCTTTCCTTCTCACTACTACATACATTCATTTGTTCAAGCAAAAAACTTTTCTTAAATAAAATTAGCATTTTATCTGTCATATGCCAGTAATAAATTTATACTGTTGAGATGAGCTGGCAGCTGGAGTTAAAGTCAATTCATTGAGGATATGTAGCTTTCTCTTTCCCTTGGTCAAATCAGTCCTTTTCCACTCCAAGTGTGAATTTGAAGCAACCGCAAGGAAAGAAGTAAGTTTTGGTAGAATCACAGTGTGTCTTATGCCCAAGAAGGGTTGAATGAGCAGATTTCTGGCTGGACTTATAGTCTGTTTATGCCATTTCACTCAAGTCTCTCTATTGCCAGCGAGATGACACATTAAGTTTCCTCTTAATCCATGTGGATAAAGACTGGACTTGAACACAGTGTAACTGGGGAAACAGTAAGAGGTTTGGAGTCATACAGAGCTAGTTTTGAGTCTTAGTTCTGACACCCATCTGTCATTGGTTCATGAGAAAGTAAAGTCTCTGAGAAAATAATGGTGTCTACCCCATAGGTCAGTGAGACTTCCTTGCTAAACCAAATGAATAATATACTGGGCACGGATTACAAGCCAAGAGCAATGACCAGAATTGGGATGTTGTGGAGAACAGCAAGTCTTGCCTTCATATGATCACCACCTCACTCCACATAATGACTCTAGCTTTCCCCTTTTCCTGACTTCTGTCACTCCTGGCATAGCAGCCCCAAACACAACCTCTAGATAAATGGCCATGACCAATGCCATTTACCAAATATTTCAAAGTTACAGGGTCAGGTCATTGTTACTTCCAAGAATCCAATTAATAAAGATGTGGAATATATTCTAATTTGTTTTAATAAGCTAATGTAAAGACAGGAGAATGGAAACTAATCCCAGCGTTCTCTCTCTAGGACTGTTCAGTTGACCAGTACCTCCTAAAATGCAGATGACTTCAGCTAGGGGTATGTAAACTGATTTCACATTATATGTGAACAATACTTTCAGTTTTAATTATTATACTTTCTATTTATCAGAAAAAATAACTAAATCCCATGAATTTTCCACAGTTTATTGTGATCCACACAGTCAAAGGCTTTGGCATAGTCAATAAAGCAGAAATAGATGTTTTTCTGGAACTCTCTTGCTTTTTCCATGATCCAGTGGATGTTGGCAATTTGATCTCTGTTTCCTCTGCCTTTTCTAAAACCAGCTTGAACATCTGGAAGTTCAAGGTTCACGTATTGCTGAAGCCTGGCTTGGAGAAATTTGAGCATTACTTTACTAGCGTATGAGATGAGTGCAATTGTGCGGTAGTTTGAACATTCTTTGGCATTGCCTTTCTTTGGGATTGGAATGAAAACTGACCTTTTCCAGTCCTGTGGCCACTGCTGAGTTTTCCAAATTTGCTGGCATATTGAGTGCAGCACTTTCACAGCATCATCTTTCAGGATTTGGAATAGCTCAACTGGAATTCCATCACCTCCACTAGCTTTGTTCGTAGTGATGCTTTCTAAGGCCCACTTGACTTCAAATTCCAGGATGTCTGGCTCTAGGTGAGTGATCACACCATTGTGATTATCTGGATCGTGAAGCTCTTTTTTGTACAGTTCTTCTGTGTATTCTTGCCACCTCTTCTTAATATCTTCTGCTTCTGTTAGGTCCATACCATTTATGTCCTTTATCAAGCCCATCTTTACATGAAATGTTCCCTTGGTATCTCTAATTTTCCTGATGATATCTCTAGTCTTTCCCATTCTGTCGTTTTCCTCTATTTCTTTGCATTGATCACTGAGGAAGGCTTTTTTATCTCTTCTCGCTATTCTTTGGAACTCTGCATTCAGATGCTTATATCTTTCCTTTTCTCCTTTGCTTTTCATTTCTCTTCTTTTCACAGCTATTTGTAAGGCCTCCCCAGACAGCCATTTTGCTTTTTTGCATTTCTTTTCCATGGGGATGGTCTTGATCCCTGTCTCCTGTACAATGTCACGAACCTCGGTCCATAGTTCATCAGGCACTCTATCTATTAGATTTAGTCCCTTAAGAAACCTAATGCAGGTCAGGAATCAACAGAACTGGACATGGAACAACAGACTGGTTCCAAGTAGGAAAAGGAGTACGTCAAGGCTGTATATTGTCACCCTGCTTATTTAACTTATATGCAGAGTACATCATGAGAAACGCTGGGCTGGAAGAAGCACAAGCTGGCATCAATATTGCCGGGATAAATATCAATAACCTCAGATACGCAGATGACACCACCCTTATGGCAGAAAGTAAAGAAGAACTAAAGAGCCTCTTGATTAAAGTGAAAGAGGAGAGTGAAAAAGTTGGCTTAAAAGTCAACATTCAGAAAACTAAGATCATGGCTTCCGATCCCATCACTTCATGGCAAATAGATGGGGAAACAGTGTCAGACTTTATTTTTTTGGGCTCCAAAATCACTGCAGATGGTGAGTGTAGCCATGAAATTAAAAGATGCTTACTCCTTGGAAGGAAAGTTATGATCAACCTAGATAACATATTGAAAAGCAGAGACATTACTTTGCCAACAAAGGTCTGTCTAGTCAAGGCTATGGTTTTTCCAGTGGTCATGTATGGATGTGAGAGTTGGACTGTGAAGAAAGCTGAGCACTGAAGAATTGATGCTTTTGAACTGTGGCATTGGAGAAGACTCTTGAGAGTCCCTTGGACTGCAAGGAGATCCAACCAGTCCATTCTCAAGGAGATCAGCCCTGGGATTTCTTTGGAAGGAATGATGCTAAACCTGAAACTCCAGTACTTTGGCCACCTCATGTGAAGAGTTGACTCATTGGAAAAGACTCTGATGCTGGGAGAGATTAAGGGCAGGAGGAGAAGGAGACGACGGAGGATGAGATGGCTGGATGGCATCACCGACTCAATGGATGTGAGTTTGGGTGAACTCCGGGAGTTGGTGATGGACAGGGAGGTCTGGCGTGGTGCAATTTATGGGGTCACAAAGAGTTGGACATGACTACGCGACTGAACTGAACTGAACTGAACTGAAGCCCATGAAAAATTATGATTGATCTTATATTTATTATGATTTATGTCAAAAAGTGAATTGAATGAAAACCATTAAGTAATTATACAGATGTTATGCAGAGATGTCAAAAACAGTGAAGGGAGAGTTTAACTAGTTGAGGTTTGGAAAGTCCACTTTAAAGATTCCCTCTGCCATTTCCTTATATACTAAATGAATAGTTCTTGAGATAAGAATTTCCAATTTACTATAAATGAGTGTTGATAAGATTATTATATAAATGTAAATGTACATATGTTGGTCAATTCCAAGTCATTTTCCACATACGGTCTTAATTCATCTTATAATAGTGCTGGGAAGTAGCAAGAGAGAGAGAGAAATAGAGAATCAGAGTGAGAGAGAGCACTGGACAAGAGGGCAGAATATTTGGGCTAAGAATTAAACCCCTGCAAATCACAATGTAAAATGAGAATATCACAGAAGGATGGAGGAAATTGTGGCTGTTCTGAAAGTTTTATTATATGAGGATTTATTGACCAACCAAGAGATGATTGATTTAGAGAAAAGATAATTACAGGAAACATGGGAATTTTTTTTAATATTAAAGGCTGTTTTGTGGAAGAGGAAACAAATTTATTCTGCATTGATCGAGAGAGAGAACTAGGATTAATGGCTGAAAGTTTCAAGAAAGCAGCTTTTAAATCAATGTAAGGCTGACCTTTCTAATAATTAGAATGTTCCACAATCAACTTCTGATCAGCTTTCCTAGACTACACCTACTCCTCCTTGCTGAATTCATAGTTTTTCTAAATATTCCAGTTTTCTTTTCAACTAACTCACATGCCAAAATCACTAATACAAGGTTTCTTTTCCTTCCTATTTCCTCCACATGAACATTAACTGAAACATTGCATTTAGAGCACAACCAAATTTAAATATTTGGCCTCTGTTAATACATCATTTCAGTCTCTCAGTCATGTCTGACTCTTTGCAACCCCATGGACTGCAGCATGCCAGGCCTCCTTGTCCATTGCCAACTCCTGGAGTTTACTGAAACTCATGTCCATTGAGTCAGTGATGCCATCCAACCATCTCATCCTCTGTCATCCCCTTCTCCTCCCACCTTCAATCTTTCCCATCATCAGGATCTTTTCAAATGAGTCAGTTCTTCACTTCAGGTGGCCAAAGTACTGGAGTTTCAGCTTCAAAATCAGTCCTTCCAATGAATATACAGGACTAATTTCCTTTAGGATTGAGTAGTTGGATCTCTTTGCAGTCCAAGGGACTCTCAAGACTCTTCTCTAACACCACAGTTCAAAAGCATCAATTCTTCAGCGCTCAGCTTTCTTTATAGTCCAACTCTCACATCCATACGTGACTACTGGAAAAACTATAGCCTTGACTAGATGGACCTTTGTTGACAAAGTAATGTCTCTGCTTTTTAATACGACATCTAGGTTGGTCATAACTTTTCTTCTAAGAAGTGTCTTTTAATTTCATGGCTGCCATCACCATCTGCAATGATTTGGGAGCCCTAAAAAATAAAGTCTGTCACTGTTTCCCCATCTATTTGCCATGAAGTGATGGGATCGGAAGCCATGATCTTAGTTTTCTGAATGTTGACTTTTAAGCCAACTTTTTCACTCTCCTCTTTCACTTTCATCAAGAGTCTGTTTAGTTTCTCTTCACTTTCTGCCATAAGGGTGGTATCATCTGCGTATCTGAGGTTATTGATATTTCTCTGGCAATCTTGATCCCAGCTTGTGCTTCATCCAGCCCAGCATTTCTCATGATGTACTCTGTATAGAAGTTAAATAAGCAGGGTGACAATATACAGCCTTGACGTACTCCTTTCCCTGTTTGGAACCAGTCTGTTGTTCCATGTCCAGTTCTAACTGTTGCTTCCTGACCTGCATACAGATTTCTGAGGTGGTCTGGTATTCCCATCTCTTTAAGAATTTTCCAGAATTGGTTGTGGTCCACACAGTCAAAGGCTTTGGCATAGTTAATAAAGCAGAATTAGATGTTTTTCTAGAACTCTCATGCTTTTTTAGTGATCCAAAGGATGTTGGCAATTTGATCTCTTGTTCTTCTGCCTTTTCTAAATCCAGCTTGATTATCTGGAAGTTCATGGTTCATGTACTGTTGAAGCCTGGCTTGGAGAATTTTGAGCATTTCTTTACTAGTGTGTGGGATGAGTGCAAGTATGCAGTAGTTTGAGCATTCTTTGGCATTGCCTTTCTTTGGTATTGAAATGGAAACTGACCTTTCCCTGTCCTGTGACCACTGCTGAGTTTTCCAAATTTGCTGGCGTATTGAGTGCAGCACTTTCACAGCATCATTTTTCAGGATTTGAAATAGCTCAACTAGAATTCCATCACCTCCACTAGCGTTGTTCATAGTGATGTTTCCTAAGGCCCACTTGACTTCACATTCCAGGATGTCTGGCTCTAGGTAAGTGATCACACCATTATGATAATCTGGGTTGTGAAGATCTTTTTTGCATAGTTCTTCTGTGTATTCTTGCCACCTCTTCTTATCTTCTGCTTCTGTTAGGTCCATACCATTTATGTCCTTTATCGAGCCCATCTTTACATGAAATGTTCCCTTGGTACCTCTAATTTTCTTGAAGAGACCGCTAGTCTTTCCCATTCTATTGTTTTCCTGTTAATATTGGACCTAGACTTCAAATGTATGAATTATTTTTTGTAGGTAGGTTTTCCCTGTGTTAGAATAGTCTTCAATCTTTTCTCAAAAGCCTTCTTTTTAAACAACATAATTTTGAACTTCTCTTATCTATGGTTGTATAGCTAGCTCAGATCAAAAAAAAAAAAAAAAAAAAAACCTGAAAACTTGGCCTAGCTTTACACAAATGACCTTGAGCAGAACATTTACGCCTTCTGGTTTGCAGTAACCTTCTTTTAAAATTAATCATTTGGATTGAATGATTGCTAGGGTTTTTACCAGCTCTAATTTTCCAGGATTCCATTAATCAGCTTTCCTCACAGTGGAGTAGGCAAACTCTTAATTATCCAATAAAACTTTGATGGATTCTCTGTAAATAGTTGTAATTCTTTCTTTGTGTTATACTCACTTAGGCTCCCCCTTAAATAAATAATTAGCTGCCTAATTTAGAATTGCATCCTTAGTCTGTTTAGCATATACATGCAGGCTTACCTGAGTGATACACATAACATGGAATGCTTTATTTACACATGTGAATTTTGTTCATAATGTTGGACTTGAAAACAAAAAGGAAAATGTCTTTCAAGTTTTAAATCTGGAGTACAATTCTTCTGTGTCTAGATGGAAATAGTGGTGCACTTCCTTTCTTAGAAATTGCTAACTTCACATTTCTCCCAGATATTTAAGAGTTGCTTTGGTTTCTTTAATTTCAAAGTATAGCCTAATTTCCATTATGATTTATTATTTTCTTCCATTGGTTATTTAGCAGTGCGGGCTTCCCAGGGGACTCAGTCCTAAAGAATCTGCTACCCGTACAGGAGACTCAGCTTCCATCCCTGTGCCAGGAAGATTCCCTGGAGAAGGAATGGCAATTCCCTCCAGTGTTCTTGCCTGGAGAATCCCATGGACAGAGGATCCTGGTGGTCTACAGTCCACAGGGTCTCAAAAGAGTCAGATAGGACTTAGAGACTGAAAGACAAATTTAGTAATGTGCTGTTGAATTTCCACATGTTTGTGACTTCCCAGATCTATGTTATTTCAGCTTGAAGAACTTCCCATAGTATTCCTTGTAAGGCTGATTTTCCAGAGACAAATACTCGTAGTTTCTGTTTATCCCATAATGTCTTTCTTTTACTTTCATTTATGAGAGATACACTGCCAGTAAGTGTATGCTGCTGCGCTTGATGGTGTCCTGCGTGTCTCTGACACTTTGTTTGCTTTTCTTCCTTTCTTTTTGTCTCTGTTCTGTAGGTTGTATAACTTCTATTGATCTATCTTCAAGTTAACTAGTTCTTTTTTCTGCCAACTCAAACTTTCTGCTGATCCTCTCTAGTGAGTTTTTCATCTCATTTATTGTGTTTTGCATGCATGCGTGCTAATTTGCTTCAGTTGTGTCCAGCTCTTTGAGATGCCATGGACTGTAGCTTGCCACAGTCCTCTGTCTATGGGAGTCTCCAGGCAAGAGTACTGTGCCCTCCTCCAGGGGAGCCTCCTGGCCCAGGGATCGAACCCGTGTCACTATGTCTCCTGCAGGTGTGTTCTTTACCTCTAGCACCACTTGCGAAGCCCTTATTGTGTTTTAGAACTCTAGAATTTCCAATTAAAAAGAAATAATTTATACTTTTTATTGATGTACTTTATTTGATAAGACATTGCCAGTGTTCGGTTCAGTCACTCAGTCATGTTTGACTCTGTGACCCCCATGGACTGCAGCACGCCAGGCTTCCACGTCCTTCAGTGTAACTCTATTTAATTTTTTATTCATGGCTTCCATTCCTTTAGTTCTTTAAACATATTTATAATGACTACTTTGAAGTATTTGTCCATTAAATTGTATATTTACCCATTGTGGTTCTGTTATCTGTTGTTGTTTTTTCCTGTTGTGTGGGTCAGACTTTTGTGTTTCTTAACTTTTTGTTGGAAACTTGATATTTAGATAATGTTCTGTAGCAACTCCAGATTTTGGCTTCCCATCCCCACTGGGATTTGTTATTGTTATTTACTTTTTTACTTTTTAGTGATTGATTGGATTATTTTGCTGAAGTCTATGTCCCCTGCAGTGAGTTAAATTATAACTGTTGATATCTAATTACCTCTAAGATAGACTTTTAGTGAAATTGTGAAAGCGGAGTGCGCAGAGCATGCTCCCAATTATATAGGGGGAACACGTGGTCTGTCTATGCTTATGTGCGCTTAGTTGATTTCTAGAAAGAGACTTAAGAAACTGGTAAAGAAACTCCTTCTAGGAAGGAGGACCAAGAAGTGATGAGCTATTATGAAGACTAATTCACTTTTCCTTACTTACTATTTTTGCATACACTTTCTTTTGCCATTTGTGTGCAATTCTTCATAAATGTGTAAGGATATAACCACTGAGTTTGTTAGAAAAAGGATCCATTATCTCCTTATACTAATTTTGTGAATACATAATTTAAATGAGAAATTGTTTCATTTAGAAATACTGTTTGAGTGGAGATTCATGTATTATATAATGCATTGTATATATAATTTATTATGTATTACATAATATATATGTATATATGAAATAATATTGCATGATACTACATAATTATACATGTTGCATGATTATGTAACATGTTATATCTTATATAATATTGCATATAAATTGTATATATACATATAAAATATCAAAATGGATTATTGCAAATTTATTTTATAGTTTTCAAAAACCAATCTTGCCGTGCCCTGCTAAATCGCTTCAGTCTTGTTCAACTCTTTTCGACTTTATGAACTGTCGCCCACCAAGCTCCTCTGTCCATGGGGATTCTTCAGGCAAGAATACTGGAGTGGATTGCCAATCTTAGACTAGTGTTTAATCTGATAAAATCATTAATAAAATCTGAAAGTTCAACAACAAAAAAAATTCTTTTAGAACTGCAGTGTTTATCTGGAGGAAATGCACATATTTGTTGATTGTAGTATTTCCTGCTTGGTTAGCCTCCAGTGATGGTTAGTAGCACAGCCCTTTGTGTTCATTTTGATACCACTAGGATCTCCACTTACAAGGCTGTTTCTCCTTGCTTCATGAGAGTTCCAAGACCTTTCCCAGGGTGTATTTATTTCTCAACAGCTGTAGGCAACTCCTTCTCAAACTTCAGTGTCTGCATTCCTCTCCTGAGAGGCGTTCCTGCCTTCTCCCTTCAGAGTATGGCTCCTCTCTGATCACGTTCACCACTGCAAGATTAACCTGTCATTAAAAAGATATAATTGTGCTTCAGTGTTCTCCTGTTTCTTAAATGGATGCTGAACAGAGCTCCAAAGCCCCTTGCCAGAAGGCGGCTGCAAAGCCCTTGGCAACAGAAAGCTGATTATTTGCAAAACGGGGACTCCTAATTGGAAAATGTGATGGAATGAAAATAGTGAGTCCTCAGTAATCTCCTTTTAAAATGATAATGTGTGCCACTTAATGAATATTAATGTGTCATATTCATGAGCCTGGAAAATTTGAACCTGTGAGATAAGAATTTGTTCTACAGAGGAACCAACATTCTCACTCATTCACACTTTCCCCATTCACAGAGACAAGCAAGCTGCCATTCTTGATGGGATACCTCTCAGAGACAGCAATTAGCATGGATACAGACCTCTAATTGGTTGTTAATTTTTCTTATTTTTTTTTTCTGTTCCTGGGGATAATTATGCATGCTTTCATATTCTTTCTTCTGTTTGTTATAAATTCTTAACAGCAAGTGACCATGTATTTTACCTCTTTTTTAAATTCCTTACTGCCCACCGGTAACATGCAGCCTATGAGATTATAAAGAAACAAAATGGAAACTACATCCGGATATGTGTCGTGTGTATGTCAAGACTTCATTGAGGTTCTGCTTGTTCTGATAACGTAATTAGTACTTAAAACATATTTGGAAATCGATTTTGGGACCCAGTCAATTTTCCCAGTAAAGAGTGAAGTGAAGATCTGTACAATGATTAGCTGAGTAGAGCCAAATGTGATTCATTACTGTCTTATTTTTTTTTAATTATTTATTTTATTTTATTTTCTAGCTGTGCTGGCCCTTCGTTGCTGCTGGTGCGCTTTCTCTAGTTGCGGTGAGCAGGGTTGCAGTGTCCAGGATTCTCACTGCTGTGGCTTCTCTTGCTGAGGAGCACTGGCTCTCGGTTCTCAGGCTTCAGTAGTTGCAGCACGTGGGCTCAGTAGTTGCGATGCATGGGCTTTGTTTCTCTGAGTTACGTGTGCTCTTCCCAGACCAGGGGTGGAACCTGTGCTGCCTCCACTGGCAGTGAAAGTGAAAGTCGCTCAGTCGTGTCCGACTCTTTGCGATCCCATGGACTATTCAGTCCATGGAATTCTCCAGGCCAGAATACTGGAGTGGATAGCTTTCCCTTCTCCAGGGGATCTTCCTAACCCAGGGATGGAACACAGGTCTCCCACATTGCAGGCGGATTCCCTCCATTGGCAGGTGACTATCAATTACTGGACCACTAGAGAAGGCCATGATTTATTACATTTAAGACACAATTTTTGTATAATAATCAAGAATAGACCCAGTCAGGGACCCAGCATTGTCAGAATCTGTCCTTGAGATAATTCCAATTTTTAAAACTTTGGACTTAAGGACCAGCTTTTTTGGACTTCCTTGATGGTCTAGTGCTTAAGAGTATGCCTGCCAATTTAGAGGGCAAGGGTTCGATCCCTGGTTCAGGAAGATTTCACACGCCTCGGAGCAACTAAGCCCATGCACTCCAACTGCTGAGCCCAGGCTCTGGAGCCTGTGAGCCACAACTACTGAGCTCAAGCACCACAGCTAGAGAGAGTCCTCACTCAGTACAACTAGGAAAGCCCATTCGCAGCAACAAAAACATAGCAAAGTCAAAAATAAATACCTAAAATTTGAAAAAAAAAAACTTCATTGAGATTTATTTCATATGCCTATACCAGTTAGTGACCTATTTCAAGTATATGTTTTCTAGTACACTTTAATGCAAAGAGTCGGACACGACTGAGTGACTGAACTGAACTGAATATACTAAAGTGTAAAGTTTTTAGTATAGTCAAAAGATGGGCAACCAACACCACCAAAGTCAATTTTAGAACATTTTTATAATTTCAGAAAGAAACTGTATAACCATTACCAATCGCTTTCCATTCTGCCTTCTCCTGAGTAATCACTAATGTACTTTCTTTCCTGTTCTGGACGTTCCCTTTAAAGGGAATCATACCGTCTGTGGTCCTTTGCGACTGGGATAGTGTTTTCACTTAAGCAAAATATTTTCAAAGTTCATCTATGTTGTGCCATATTTCAGCATGTCATTCCTTTTTTTTCCCCTCAAAATTTAAAACTTGGAACTTTTAAAGAGAAAAACTAGTTATAGTGAAAACCTGCACAGATAGAATTTATTTTTTAATCAGTGGTGCATACATACATGAATATTTGTTAGATATACAAGTATGTGACAAACACCAAATATATTTTGTAGCAGAGAAAAATTAGATATTTCCCTAGCATCTTCTAGGATGAATAGAATCAGTGTGGAGAATCTTTTGTTTTATTTTGAGCTCAAAGCCAACCTGTGTGTAATGGCTTTTTCTTAGAGTTGAAATATTGGCTGTGTATAAGCAATGAGGAAATGTGGTAGAAGGGGGGAAGTTTCTGAAGGGTGGGAGGAGGTAGGGGCTGCCTGGTGGAAGGGTTTCCCAGAGAGATGAGAGACCTAGGAATAGTAAGAGAGAAGACATTGGGAAAGAAGAGACAAGTTTGATGGAGGACTTATTGAAAAGTAAAATACGGTGTCTTAGGTTACTACGGTGGAGAAGGCGATGGCACCCCACTCCAGTGCTCTTGCCTGGAAAATCCCATGGATGGCGGAGCCTGGTAGGCTGCAGACCATGGGGTCGCTAAGAGTCGGACATGACTGAGTGACTTCCCTTTCAATTTTCACTTTCACACATTGGAGAAGGAAATGGCAACCCACTCCAGTGTTCTTGCCTGGAGAATCCCAGGGACGGGGGAGCCTGGTGGGCTTCTGTCTATGGGGTCGCACAGAGTCGGACACAACTGAAGCGACTTAGCAGCAGCAGCAGCAGGTTACTGTGGAGTGAATTGTGTACATTCAAAATTTATATTTGGAAGCTCTTATCTCTAAAGTGATGGGGTTCAGAGAAAGGCCTTTGGAATATAATCAGGTTTGGTTGAAGTCATACAGGTAGAACACCCCCGATGGGATTAGTGCCCTTATAAGAGGAAGAAGGGTTTCCCAGAGGGCCCAGTGGTAAAGAATCTGCAATGCAGGAGATAAGGATTTGATCCTTGAGTCAGGAAGATCCCCTGGAGGAAGAAATGGGAATTCATTCCAGTTTTCTTGCCTGGGAAGTCCTACGGACAGAGGAGCCTGGTGGGCTGCTGTCCATAGGGTCGCACAGAATTGGACACGAATGAAGTGACTTAGCATGCATGCATGCGTTGGGGAAGGAAATGGCAACCCACTCCAGTGTTCTTGCCTGGAGAATCCCAGGGACAGAGGAGCCTGGTGAGCTTCCGACTATGGCGTCACACAGAGTCAGACACAACTGAAGCGACATAGCAGCAGCAGCAGCAGCCAGTATTCTTGCCTTGGAAATCCTATGGACAGAGGAGCCTGGTGGGCTACAGTCTACAGGATTGCAAAGAGTCAGACAAGACTGAGCAACTGAACATTCACACAAGAGGAAGAGACAGTAGAACTTTGTACACATTGGCCATACAAGGACACAGCAAGAAGACAATTATCTGTAAATCAGAAAGAGCATTTCTCACCATGGGTTGGATCAGCCAGCGCCCTGATACTGGATTTCTCCTCCTTCAGAATGCTGAGGGATATTAATGAATGTCTATTATTTAAGCCACCTGGGCTATGGTATTTTGGTGTAGCAGCCCGAGCAGACTAATATATTTTTAAATACACTTTAAATTATTAAAATCTATACTTAGGACATCCTTGGTGGTCTAGTGGTTGGGAATCTGCCTGCCAATTCCAGGAGCACAGGTTTGATCCCTGTTCTGGGAAGTTCCCACATGTTGCAACTAAGCCTGTGGGCCACAACTGCGGAGCCCACACCCTGCAACTACTGAAGCCTGTGTGCCTAGAGCCCATGCTCTGCAACGAGAAGCCACCACAATAACAAGAGAATAACCCCCAATTGCAGCAACTAGTGTATAGCAATTAAGACCCAGCACACCCAAAAAATAAGTAAAATTATAAAAAAAAAAAAAACAAAAAACCAAAACTACACTCACAGAAAATCCTCAGTGAAAACTCAGTTTCATTTTGTGTTGATGGGGATACATACTCAGGGCTCTTTTGAGGGTTGTGTGTGAAGATCACAAGAGACTCCATCCCAATAGTTATGTTCCATTTCTGTGCACACCCATGGTAATATATGACCAGATGGGGTTATATACTTTCTATGCTTCCTCCTGTTCTCAGCTTCCTCCTCTGGAGTCCCTCACAGTTTATTGCCAGCCACATGAATCACTTCCTTCCCGATCAGTGCTGACATATTAACTTTGAGGAAATCTCAGTGCAGAGATCCCAAGCCAAATCTTAAGAAACACCAAGGTTGGCAAAACTGTCACTGATAAAATCAGTTTCATAACAAATATGAAATTAGAGGGAGAACAATAAACAGTGGCATTGAATGTATGTTTTACTCTAAAAAATAAATAAAATTGTAGAGAATCCATTCCCCCAGAGAAAGAAAATTTCTCATCATTCTGAATCTGCTTAGGAAGGTAAATGTTTACCTGGCTCACTATTTAGGGTACATTGGTGCTGGCCACTGAGGAGCTGAGACAGACCACAACATTGCAAAGCAACCCTCACTTGCCTAGAACTAAAGGTCTTTTCAACTTGCATTCTCTCTGTTTCATTTTTTCCTGGGACTGAGAAACAGTGTTGAATGATGGTTAAGCGCCCAGACACTGAAGTTTGAAGACTCAGTGTGAGATTTACATAACCTCTCTGTCTCATTTGTAAACACAGATGAAAATCTTACTGTAGAGCTATCAGGAGGATTCAATGACTTGATGTTAGTAAAAGGTTTGTATGGATAGGAAGCATATAGGTGGCTCTTTGTACTTATTTCATTTTTGAGAAGATTAGGTAGGAAGTTGATGCAATCACTGGCCTTTTCACAAGTTATCTCATTGGTTTACAGTTGTCCAGGGATGACTGATATCCTGTGTAACTGGCTAGAAGGATGGAGTGTAAAGAGATTGCTCTTGGTACTGTTCAACGCCTGGTCCAGTGACTCTTTCCATAAGAACTCTCTACAAAGATGAGGATCAAAGAAGCCCAGCCACTGAGCCTCGGGCTGGCAAATTCAGAGTTGTGATTCTGATGTTTCCATGCACATGCTTATTCAGTCAGTCATGTCCAACTCTTTGCAACCCTATAGACTGTAGCCCCCCAGATTCCTCTGTCCATGAGATATTTCCAGGAGAAAATATGGAAATGGGTTGTCATTTCCTCCAGGAGACGTTCCCAACCCAGGGACTGAGCTGCATCTCCTGCTGCTCCTGCATTGCAGGCAGATTACCTTTACCCCTGAGCCATCAGGACATCGATTCTGGGATATTTAAGCCTTTCAGAATTAATCATCCACAGATACTGCCCTCTCTGGAAACGGAGCAGGACCTGAGGCATTACAGAGGGAGAGGCTTCCGGCAACCAGAGTAGTAATAGTCCAGAATAAACAAAGAACAAAGAGATGAACAATTTCTTCGTGTCAATGGTGGTAATCTTGTACATTTACAGGTAGTTTTTATTTTTTCTACTGTCAACTGTAATAAATAACAATGCAGTTGGTGGAAAAGAATGAAGAAGATGATACATATAAGTCTATTAATGTTTTTAACCTTTCTTGGAGGAAAAAATCTAAAAGGAGAAGGGAAATGAGGTAAAACAAAGACAACACAGAAATGAAAGTGAGGTACTTCCCTGGTGGTCCGTGGTTAAAACGTCACCTTCTAATGCAGGGGGTGCCAGTTTGATCCCTGGTCAGGGAGCTAGGATCCCACATGTCTCATTGTCAAAAAAACCAAACAGAAAACAGAAGCAATACTGTAATACATTCAATAAAGATTTTAAACATGATCCACATCAAATCCCAAGAAATCTTTAAAAAAATGAAAAAAAAATTCATTGAGGCAAATGTGAATGATGTTTTTTCTTGTTTCTTTTTACATTTTAATAGTTTAAATGTTTTCTGTGTGTGTATGGGCCGACTTCCTAGGTGGCCTAGAGATAAAGAATCCTCCTGCCAATGTGGGAGAACTGGTTCGATCCCTGGGTTGGGAAGACATCCTGGAGAAGGAAATGGCAATTCACTCCAGTATTCTTGCCTGGAGAATCCCCATGGACAGAGGAGCTTTGTGGGCTACAGTCCATGGGGTCAGACATGTGTCTGACTCTTTTGAGACCCCATGGACTGCAGCACACTTCTCTATCCTTCACCATCTCTCGGAGCTTGCTCAAACTCATCTCCTTTGAGTCGGTGATGCCATTCAGCCATGTTGTCCTTTCTTATCCCCTTCTCCCTCTGCCTTCAATCTTGCCCAGCATCAGGGTCTTTTCTAATGAGTAAACTCTTTGCATAAGGTGGCCAAAGTATTAGAGCTTCAGCTTCAGCATCAGTCCCCCCAATGAATATTCAGGACTGATTTCCTTTAGGATGGACTGGTTGGATCTCCTTGCCATACAAGGGACTCTCAAGAGTCTTCTCCAGCACCACAGTTCAAAGCATCAATTCTTTGGTGCTCAGCCTTCTTTATGCTCCAACTCTCACATCCATACATGACTACTAGAAAAACCATAGTTTTGACTATATGGACCTATGTCAGCAAAGTAATGTCTCTGCATTTTTTTTAAATTTTATTTTATTTTTAAACTTTACAATATTGTATTAGTTTTGCCAAATATCGAAATGAATCCGCCACAGGTATACCCACGTTCCCCATCCTGAGCCCTCCTCCCTCTTCCCTCCCCTACCCTCCCTCTGGGTCGTCCCAGTGCACCAGCCCCAAGCATCCAGTACCGTGCATTGAACCTGGACTGGCGACTCGTTTCATACATGATATTATACATGTTTCAATGCTATTCTCCCAAATCTCCCCACCCTTTCCCTCTCCCACAGAGTCCATAAGTCCGATGCTGTCTAGGTCTATCATAGCTTTTCTTCCAAGGAGCAAGCATCTTTTAATTTCATGGCTGCAGTCACCATCTGCAGTGATTTTGGAGCCCAAGAAAACAAAGTCTGTCACTGTTTCCATTGTTTCCCCTTGTATTTGCCATGAAGTGATGGGACCGGATGCCATGATCTTCATTTGTTGAATGCTGAATTTTAAGCCAGCTTTTTCACTCTTCTTTTACTTTCATCAAGAGGATCGTTCATTCCTCTTCACTTTCTGTCACACGGAAAAAAGACAACACAAGACTGCACTAAAAATATTTTGTATGTTGCTTATTTTTTGTGTTTTTGGTAAAATGCTTTGCAGACTGTCTCTTATATTGCAGGCAGATTTTTTTTCCTGCTTGAGACCTCAGGGAAACCCTGTATTTGAGTAAACCTGGCAACTCAGCAGTAAGAAATCTGTCTGCCCATGCAGGAGACAAGGGTTCCATCCTTCGATCCCTGGGTCAGGAAGATCCCCTGGAGGAGGAAATGGCAAGCCACTAGAGTATTCTTGCCTAGAGAATCCCATGAACAGAGGAACTTGGTGGTCTATAGTCCATGGGGTTGCGAAAAGTTTAGACACGACTGAGTGACTGAACTCACACAATACAGTATTATAATGATGACAGAAGGTGTCCCCATCTGATCTCTTATTTTAATTTAGATATTATCCATTTAGGATAATATTTTTTACTGTGTTCAGTAGTCTATATTTTGTTTTTCTCCTTCATTTTTAATTAACGTTTTATTTAAGTTTTATTAAAGATAACTTCAGCATTGATTCATTTGTAAAAATTTTAATCTTTATTTTCTTAACATAATGTATCATGCAGATAAATTTTTTGATATCAACCATCTTGGTTTCCTGGAACCTTTCTTGGTTATAATGTTCTTTCAATAATTTTTCAGGATCAATTTTCTAGGACTCTATTTAAACTGTGATTATATTTTTCTTTTCTGTAGCATCTTTATTATACTTTGATATCAAAGTTAAACTGTGGACATAAACGGATTGGATAAATGACCATCTTTTTAAACTATGGCTGGTTTAAATCACATTGAAATTATCTCTTATTTAAAGATTTTAGATAAACTCAGCTGGAAATTCTCTTGGTCCCAGTGCCTTTTGTTGTAACTTCTGTGGTAATTAGGCTATTGAAATTTTCCACTTTTTAATGGGTCAGTTTTGGTAATTGATACGTTGCTAGGAAATCATCTATTTCATTCAAGTTTTCAAATGTATTGTCAGAAAGTTGCATGCTTGACAAAATATTAATGGAAAATGTAGACAAGTATAATTTCATCCATAATGTTACTTAATATAAATAGGTAAAGTTGGATATGTATTATACATGGTCATATATTGAAGGATATAAAATGAAAAACTGATTGCATTTGGGGATAGGTTGTTGGGTAATTATTTCCCCCACAGGTTTCTACTATTTTAATAAGATATCAGCAATATTATTAAAAAGGCAAAGCATTGTACCATAGTGGTTAAGAATATATGTGCTGAATTTGGACAGACATGGTCTCAAATCCTGGGTCTGCCAGCTGATCTGTGTATGAGGTAGGCCAGTTACTAGGAGTCTCCTATCCTCTGTTTCCTCATTTGTAACACGTGGACAATAACTGTGCCCCTCTCAGAGGGTTGACACAAGAACCAAATGTGATGCAAAAGAGCTCAGCACAGTGCCTGATATACTATTAAGCCCTAATTTATTGGCAGCTATTGTCATCAGAAAAACAGACTGTAACGGAGGCTGATGTCTGCAGTTTGACTTTCATCACCATTGATACCACTTATGATTATGATTTTGTTTAGCCTTCCAAGCCTTAAGGGACAAGATGGTCAAAATGAAGAGTCTTGCAGTATAGCTGCTTTGTTATTATTAAACTTACAGACCCTGAGTCAAGAGTTCAGTGGAATTCAAGTTGATGTGCGATGCAGATGGCATGAAGACCTCCAGGCAGGGGTATCAGAGTGACAGGGCACTACGAAAGAGAATAAATAGGCCAAGTGAGGAAAAGCAGGAGAGTGCTATTGACAGGGAGGCAGTTCAGGCCGTCCAGGTTTAAATCTTTTTTCCACTACTTACCATTTCTGTCTTTGAGACTTACTGTTTCCACCTTTAAAAGAAGACTAATAATAGCACTTGCTTTGTGACATTATTTTCAGAATGAAACTAGATGATGTGTGAAAAGTGCCTGACTCATAGTAGGCACTCATTTGATGTTTCATATTAAGAGGTGGTCAAAGCACTGTATACAGAGGAAGATTCTCTAATAAAAGATGGAGTGGGGTAATGTAAATAGCCGGATGGTCTCATGAACACCTGCTGTCAGCAGAAAAGAGGATGGAAGAGAAATTTCTAAGGAACCCGATTCCTAAATGAGAAAGATAGTTGGGGAAGGGGACACTATACCCTCATTTTCTCTACCCTCATCATTAATTTGTAACGAATTCAGAAGACGTCCATGTTAATCAGTGACGTGGTATTCAAAATCCAATTGGATTTTCTGGATGTTATAGTTATGGCAATATAAGTAATAAGAATTGGCAATAAGTGTGCAGATGTGCATTTAGAAATGGCCATTTGGGGAAAAGTGGAGAATCTTTTAGTGGGGGTGGATGGTAATGTTGTGGAGGCAAGCAGAATCGATAAGAATAGATGTTGGCAGAATTGATAAGAACAGATGTTGGCAGAATTGATAAGAACAGATGTTGGGGAAAGGCAAGATTAGAAAGTGATAAGATGGTTGACACACATGACCAAAAGTTTAGAATTTAGGAGTTTTAACGTACTTAAAAAAAAAAAATTATTCTCAAAGCTTTTGTTGTTTGCCTTTTTCTTTGAAGTAGGTAATAATCAAGGAAGCTGACCCTTATGGGTAGAGAAAAAGTTTTCTTGCAGAGAGAATAAGGGAAATACCCAGAGAGACTACAGGTTATGGTTCTTTCTCTTGGATGCAAGGAGAACAATTTTGATTGAAAATCGAACGATATACTTAGGTCAGTTAGAAAAGAGCCTGCTTCCCCAAAGGCAAGGAGTACATAAAAAAAAGAGGTATTAGAGAATATGCAGAAAAAGAGGACTAGCCAGATAGGCACCCGAAGAAAGTGGACAGAGGAGAAATCAATGTAGCTGTGAAGGCTGAAATCTCTGTCTACTTGTAATTTCCAAATTTTCTTGAAGGTTGTACACCTCGGTTCTGTTTGGAGCAATAAAATAGCCCGAGCACTTTAAAGGGATGGCCGAGCATGCCATGCTGAAACAGATTTGGTAGCAAGGAAGGGAAATTATAAGTGAGAGGCAAGGAAAGAACCCCCAGGCATATTGTCTTTGGATCAGAAACCCTGCTTACTGGAATGAATGGCAGAACGATATTTAAAGAACAGCAAAAGCCAACTGGTGCATCGTCAGGGCTATTTTTCGTTTGCTTGAATTTATGTATTTATTTGGGGCTGTGCTGGGTCTTTGCTGCTGTGCACAGGGTGTGCTGGCTTCACGGGCTTCTCATTGCTAAGGCTTCTCTTTTTGCAGGTCACAGACTGTAGGGCATGCAAGCTCAGGAGTTGTGGCACACAGGTTTAGGTACTCTTCAGCCTGTGAATCATCCCAGACCAGGGCTCGAACCCATGTCCCCTGCATTGTCAGGCAGATTCTTATCCACTATACCACCAGGAAAGTCCCAGGGCTACGTTTTTAACATAGATGATGTCTCTGAATCCCAAGTCAAAGAGAGGATTATGCCAAGGGGACTGATAAGGAAAAGGGGGAAATGTTCAGAAGAATGAGTGAGGCATGCCAGTTAAAACAAAGAGATATCACGTATCAACTACCAAATTGGCAAAGACTTAAAAAGAATGATAAAACCTAGTGTTACCTTGGGGAGAAGGAGACTGGTACATTAATCGACACATTACTGGTTGAAATATTCATCAGCACAGTCTTTCTTGACTCAAAATTGGTAATGTGTACAGAGAGCCTTAAAAATGTGCAAACTTTCAAAGCCATTGTTTTAGTTAGGATTAGTTCTGCTGTAGATGATAGAAAACCAACTTCTAAAGTGACTCAAGAGAAAAGTGTATTTCTCCTTCTCTCTGTAAGTGGGCAATCCAGAGCAAGCATGGTACTCCACAGACAGCACCATGAACCCAGAAGGAACCGATCCTACTGCTTGATTAGTCTCAGCAAAGCCTTCTTCTCATGTCCTTGGATTCTTTCAGCTCCAGCCATCCTATCAGCTCTCTGCCAAAAGGAATGCATATAGAAGACTTCAGCTTTAGACAACACTTTGCAGAAGCCACAAACTGTACTTCCACTTAGATCCCAATGTCAAGAGCTTCCGGATCAAACAGTGTCTGAAAACTGTAGCTTTTAATGTAGACATTTGTGTGTGCACCAAAGTTCTGGTTCAAATACTAAAAGAAAAGCAGAAAACAACTACTGGGGATAGTTTAGCAACTCTCTCTGGCCCATCTCATTTTTATGAATTTATTTCAGGAAGCAATCAGAAAATATAACAATACACACACACACACACACACACACACACACACACAGGTATGTGTGTGACTTCAGTCACATTCAACTCTTTCTGAACCTATGGAATGTAGCCTGCCAGTCTCCTCTGTCCATGAAATTTTCCAGGCAAGAATACTGGAGTGGGTTTCCATTTCTTATTCCAATATGTATATATACACGTACATATGTGTGTGTTTGTGTGTGTGTGTGTGTATGTATATATATTTATGGCAGCACTACCATAATATTGAAAAATTAGAAATCATCTAAGATGCCCAATAGGAGAATGATTTAATAATTGTTATACCCATGTACATTGGCTACTCAGTAGTAATTAACATGCTACATAAAATAAATTTTCTAACATGGAAAAGTAATTGTGAGACATTACTAACTGATAAAAGCAGAGCATAAAGCAGTGTGATAGGTATCATGCTAATTTGCAAAAAAAAAAGTATAAGAAATAGAAGAATGAATATATTACTCAGCCATAAAAAGGAGCACCATTGTGCCACTTGTAAATGTCTCTGTAGAGACATGGATGGACCTAGAGAAAGTTATACAGAGTGAAGTAACTCATGAAGAGAAAAACAAATATCATGGAATATCAATTACATGCAGAATCTTGAAAAATGGTACAGACAAACTTATTTGCAATGAAGATTTAGAGACACAGATGCAGAGAACAAACGTATGGATACCGAGGAGGGAAAGGGGCTGGTATGAATAGGGAGAGCAGGATTGCCATATGTATTCTATTGTGTATAAAACTGATAACTAATGAGAACCTACTGGATAGCACAGGAAACTCAATGCTTTGTGGTGACCTAAATGGGAAGGAAATCTGAAAGAGAGAGGATATCTGTGTACATATGACCGATTCACTTTCTGTAGAGCAGAAGCTATCACAACATTGTAAAGAAACTATACTCCAACAAAAATTAATTAAAAAAGAATGGTATACACAAAAATGTTCATCTTTATGGTTGGTTGGTGGAATTATGGGCTATTTTAATTTTCTCCTCTACACTTTGTATTTTCCAGGTTTCTCTCCAATGAGTATAAACGCATACATTACAAAAAGAAAATCTCCAACCAGGACTCCACATCTCCTTTGCACTACCACAGATACTTACCTCTTTGAAATCTGGCTATTTCTCAAACCATCACACTGATCTGCTAACTCTCTGATAGGGCCTACATGGTCTCATTGTATTAGGAGGATGTGGCCCAGAGTGGGCTAGGAGTATTTGAGAAGTAGAATGGGATTCACAGAGGCAAGGTCAAGAGCAAAGAGCGAAGAAAGCCTGATCATAGGGGATTTCTAGCCACTTGCCATGTGGCAGAAGTTACTGAGGTCCCATAGAGTATTATACTTGCGAGTTCTGTTTTCTGGCTAGTGGGACCTATTATCAAGTCTGGATTATGGTCAGATAGTGTTAGAATAATATATAAGTCTTTTTGGTCTAATCCCTCCTTGGAAGTCCAAGGCTTTTAAGTTTCGGAGAAGGCATCCTAGAGGAGTAGATTTTAAGGGTTGGAATTGAGAATTTCCCATTGGGGCCAAATAGGAAGGGTAGACAAGGGAGAGAAAGTGAGGAGAAAGGTCTGAGAGAAAAGGCATCCTTGTTTTCAGAACCTTCTCAGAGAGCAAGAATAGTCTGATTTGAAATGGGCGCCCCCTATTTCAAAATCAGATGGGGTGGGCACAAGGCCAAGGGCTGGAGGGCCGTGGGGCCGCCTAGTGCTAGGACTTGGAAAGGAGGCGAGAGAGAGAGAGGATCTGAGAGAACGGGGATTTCACTCGCCCTTGAAACAACTGATGGATGGAACGTGGGCCGGCGTGTGGATGTCAGTCCAGCAAGGCAGTGGAGAGTTCTGTCCCGGAGCTCATCTCAGTTTCTTGGCAAGGTCCAAGGGAGGGGACCACCAGAGGCGGGCTTGGGAGAGGAGCCCACCCAGTTGCAGTGGATCTTCCCTCCCGGGTTCGACACCAGAATGTACGACAAGTGCGGAGGAAAGAGAGCAAGGCAGTCAGGCAAAGGAAAGGGGAATTTATTAGAGGGAAATGAGGGGGAGAACCAGCATCCTTCCTTTCTGACGGGGTCTTTCTTGTACCCCGCCAATGAAATATTCTCTGAAGGGATGGTTAACTTTTAGCCTGCAGCTATGTTTGCAAGGTCAGCATAATGAGCCATTTCTACCATGATCCCCCACATAGGTCCTATCACCCTCCCACTTTTGACTTTTTCTGCTCCAATCCTCCACAAATAAAACTAGGGCATTAGTTTCCCTAGAAGAATAACTCTTATCATATTATTTCTCTGTTACTCTTGAATACTCTGCAATTGCTTCTTGAATTATAATCAATACAAAAATCCTTTCCTTGAACTTCAAAGTTCTCTGCTAGGTGTTCCAAACCTACCGTGTTCACCTTGTCATGTCAAAGACATCTGCCCTGTCAAATGTGCTGTTTGCTGCTCCCAAACATCCAACTGTTTTCTAGTCTATGCCTGAACTCAAGCTGTTATTTTTTTCAGAAATGCCCACTTCTGTATCTTTGGCTATTGAAATCCATCTTCCGTGATTTTTAATGTTTTTCTCAGATGCTATCTCTTCCCTGAAGCAATTCCGGTAGATGTGATCTCTACTAACTTTTTAAATGGCTGTGGTTATCTTTTGTCACATACAACAGCTATTTGGGTACTTGTCTTCTCCCTTTTGTTAGTATCTTGCAAATCCCTGAAGCACAATCCCGCCTGCTATTCCCCTTTGTGCCTCGCTGCCCCCATCCCCATTAAACCTATCACAGGACTGAAGTACAGTGGGAGCTTAGCCAATAGTCATTAAATAAATGCAATTGAATGCAATTTACATCCTAAGAAGGAGATCACCCCTCCTCACAGGGAATTGGGAGAAGGAGAACAGAAGTGGTCAAATGATGTTGAGAAGGTGATTCACAACTGTGAAAGAAAAGAGGCATAATGAGATGAAATAAGAAGGGTTTCCAAAGAATAAAATGTCACTGAACTTTAACAAAAAACATAAGATTTAGGAAAGTTAAGAAAAGAAAACAGTCATCAATGTCTTTTGACATTATACATGGGTCTCTCCATCAAACTGACACTTGGTCTTCTCCTGAATGTCTCTAGTGACAAGGGACTGACTGTAGTTTCTTTAGAGAACAATTCTAATTGACGGAAAGTTCTCATCTTTTTTGTATTTAGACAGAATGAGTCTTTATCTTTGTTTCATACTTCCCATTTCACCTCAAAGCTTCTTTCTCTTTGAGAGCCCTTCATATGTTTTATCAAAGCTCTCATGTCCTCTCCAAGTGTTTCTTCTCTTAAGCTAAGCTTCTTGGTTGTATTCCTCATCCCTCATTCCAAGGTACTTACAAAGGAGCCTATCTTTCCAACAGGTTACCATTCTATCACTGGTCTTATCAGATTTGATGTACATGTAGCCCTTCTTCCACATACAGTGTAGGAGATGTGCTCATATCACCACTTGTTCTACTTCCCCAAAAATCTCGCAGCAGTTTTTAAATTTTATGAAATGTAAAATAAAGCAGCTTGAATAAACAGCTATTTGTATTGACATTTAATCTGATTTGCAGCACAAATTCCTAACGCTTCTCACCTTCCAACCAATTTGCCATTTCTAGACATTTGTCTTAGAAATTATGATCCAGCAATCCCACTGCTGGGCATACACACTGAGGAAACCAGAAGGGAAAGAGACACGTGTACCCCAATGTTCATCACAGCACTGTTTATAATAGCCAGGACATGGAAGCAACCTAGATGCCCATCAGCAGATGAATGGATAAGAAAGCTATGGTACATATACACAATGGAGTATTACTCAGCCATTAAAAAGAATACATTTGAATCAGTTCTAATGAGGTGGATGAAACTGGAGCCTATTATACAGAGTGAAGTAAGCCAGAAGGAAAAACACCAATACAGTATACTAATGCATATATATGGAATTTAGAAAGATGGTAACAATAACCCTGTGTACGAGACAGCAAAAGAGACACTGATGTATAGATCAGTCTTATGGACTCTGTGGGAGAGGGAGAGGGTGGGAAGATGTGGAAGAATGGCATTGAAACATGTAAAATATCATGTAAGAAACGAGTTGCCAGTCCAGGTTCAATGCACGATACTGGATGCTTGGGGCTAGTGCACTGGGACGACCCAGAGGGATGGTATGGGGAGGGAGGAGGGAGGAGGGTTCAGAATGGGGAAGACATGTATACCTGTGGCAGATTCATTTTGATATTTGGCAAAACTAATACAATTATGTAAAGTTTAAAAATAAAATTAAATTAAATTAAAATAAAATAAAAAAAAAAGAAAAGAAATTATGGAAGCACTACTGAATATGTGGATTCCCATGTGGCTCAGTGGTAAAGAATCCACCTACCAAGGCAGAAGATACAGGAGACACAGGTTTGATCCCTGGGTCAGAAAGATCCCCTGGAGTAAGAAATGTCAGCCCACTCCAGTATTCTTGCTGGGATAAGCCCATGGGCAGAGGAGCCTGGTGAGCTACAATCCATGGGGTTGCAAGGAGTCAGACACGACTGAGTGACTAAGCACACAGGCACACACACACACTGCATACAAATAAGAAAGAGAAAGTCCATAAGAGGTGGGTGTATCTAAATATTATCCCATGACTGCCTCAGAGGCACAGATGTTCGAAAATCAAGAGTGAACACCAAAGACAGTGTGGCTGAATCAGGTCTGGGTGCTGGGAGCTCAAAAAGTCAATACTCAAGTGAGAACAAAAGTTGGTAGAGAGGAAGCTGCTTTTAATCAGAATAACAGTAATCTGGGGAAATGTAGCATTCCCCCCAAAACCACTTCTGAAAATTCTATCATGAAAGCTCTAAAAGGAAAAAGGGAAGTCATCTCAATCACTGAGATGGAGGGTCAGAGTCGTCACCATCCCCCAATGAGCACAGGCTGATCAACTTCCTGTGATCCTCCTCTAGATGTTATTTTGTTCACGAAGCTTTGTTCACCCCATTTGTTTAGGCGATTACTGAAAGGGAAGCTAGGGAAGAGATCTGGTCATCTGTAAATTATTTATTCTTCATTTCTGCTTCTTTGATCTGTAGAAAGAACCAACAGGTTAGGCAAGGTATTGTGTGATCAAAAGATGCAAAAGGTGCGCTTGGGCTGGAGATCAGCATGGGGCACCTGGTTTAAAAGTTAGTTACACTACAGCTTTGCTAAAAAAGAAAAGGGCTTCACGCTGAGGGTGGGTTCTTGCAAAGAGCTGTTTACAACAGTGCTCACAAAATAAGTCAGTCTTTAGACGGAGTGATTTCAAATCTTGCCTTATCATTTCTTTTCTGTTAATCATCTCAGTTAGGAAGCTGTGTTTCTAGAAGTTTGGAAATTAGAAATGGGACATGGTTTAGAGGGGAAGGCTATCTTGCATTTTGTAACTTACTTTCAGGTCACAAATACATGCTAAACTCTTTTCCATGTATGTCCATGAAATAGTGTCAGACATACAGAAAGTAGGAAGTGGGTGAATGAATGAGTGAATGAATGGATTGTATACAGTGTACAACTTATGAGACTGTGTGAAGAATCTCTTTAGAGACAGGAATAAGTTATCTTCGTCATGGAGGGATGGTGGATCAAAATAAGATAAAGAGATAAATAAAAACATCAGGGAAAGTTTCTTCACAGGTCAAACACCTAGTAAATGCTAGTTCCATCTCCACCAGCTGAATACAATTTTTGTGAAGTAAACATTCAGAACCAAAGGGGCACCAAGTACATCTTTATATGGGTAAGGGAAAAACCTAAAAGTCAAATATCTTGTACTTGACAAGGTCATGTCCCTGGTTGGTTGAACAATTGGTGTGAAAACCTAGGCATCCTGACTTCCAATTCAACATTCTTTTTGTCACAAAGAGAAAGAGATTTTCTTTCTTACTTTTCTTTGTTTGTTTCTCTTTCTTTTTTTTCCTTTCTGGCTTACAATGTTGGTGGGCTTCCCTGGTGGCTCAGAAGGTAAAGCGTCTGCCTACAATACAGGAGACCCGGGTTCGATCCCTGGGTCAGGAAGATCCCCTGGAGAAGGCAATGGCAACCCACTCCAGTACTCTTGCCTGGAAAATCCCATGGACTGAGAAGCCTGGTAGGCTACAGTCCATGGGGTCGCAAAGAGTTGGACACGACTTCACTTCACTTCACTTACAATGTTAGGCAAAATACCTCGACTATAATATATCTGAAAGAGGCAGAAGTGGGGAGCCAGGGAGAAGCAACATTACACCTCTATTGTATAGGAGGCAAGAGACCCAGGCAAGAAAGATGACTCAAACTGGGCCACCAGTATGCTGCCTGCAGGATGGGGACACCAACAACTTGAGTAAATAGAATAGGAAACAAAAAGCAAATTAGAGTTTTAAAGCCCTATTAGACATAGAAGAGCCACTAATATATGATTTTCATCTCAATAATGACTCCCTAACTTGAATGCTGTTTATTTCATTGATTGATTTAACACTGATTGAGTGGTTAAGGGAAATGAAGGGATAATCCCAAGTCCTCAAAGGAGACAGAACAGCTGCTCCTGACAGTATCAAGCTGGGCTCATTAACTGCTGTTTGTAACCCTTGAAAAAGGTCCCACTGGACCAAACTCTGTGGATTAGTTGGGTTAAATAACAAAAATTCAACTGAGTAAATTTAAAGACCAAATTGACTTTATTAAACAATTCGTGAATCCAGCAATATCCTAGCTAACAAGCAGAAAGAGCATTGCCAAGCTATGGAATAGGGATGGTTTTTAAAGGAAGAAAGTGGGCAAAAAAGGAAGTTATTAGCAAAGAATGCATTGTTTCAAGGAAGGTTGCCACCTTAACGGGAATATACGAGTTCCTCAGGGTGAATAACCTACTAATGCTGACCAGGTAATTCCAGATTGTCTGGTAATGGTGATATTCTTGAGAGAAACTAAAATTGCAGTTAGGCTTGGTATTAAATCTCAATTTGATAATAAGGTCTTAGTACTAGTGACTCCATTTTGGGCCTGCTGTCTCTCTCTCTTTTTTTTTTTTAAACAATTTCCCCCTTTTGATCAGAGTCTTAGCTTAGCTGAGAGATGTGATCAAAATTTTAAAGCATCAGCTAGCACTACTCTCAGCTGCTGCTCTGTAATTCTTGTACCTTTTGTTGATTCTTTTTGTGGCTTCAAACCTCATGGTATTTTTTGCCTAATGTCATTCACAGGCTGTGACTTCAGGTTTACATGTTTTTTCTTGGCCATTCTCTTCATTTCTTTTCAAATATTCCATTCATAGGGAGATTGTTTGCTTGGTGGTTAGCAGTTATGAACATGGATTTGAAGCTTTTGAGAAAATACAGCAAACCAGGGAGTTTATAACTATTATAAACAAGATAATTCCCAATGTTTGAAGTCCACTTTACAGCCACGGTCCCCCAAATCCAAACTAGTTAAAATCGAATTCAAGTCAAGGAAAGATTCTGTGGAAGGAGTCACCTTTTAAGCCCAGTATCTTGCTCAGTGAGCTTATGTAACTGAGTTTCAACCTTCCAAGCAGCTGGCTGTTGCCCGGAGCACAGATACCTCCTTGCTCAGTTAGAAGCTAATTGAGTGGGATCCTATTATCCAGAAAAATTTTACCAGAGAATCTAAGGATTATTATTATTATTTTAAATTTTGGCAGCTAGCATTTTAGGAGTAGATTCTGCAGTATTATCAACAGTAAGGATAGATTTCTGATCATATCATCTGTTACATTTACTCTTAACCAGGGAAGTACAGCTGTGTCAAAGGAAGTAAATCTTGAGTCAAGAATGCCTCCTGATAATTTCTTTCTAATTAAACTATGTGAATTGAAGGGGTTTGACCAATACGGTAGCTCAGTCTTACTGTGAACAGTTAGCAGCACAGTTAGGTAACCCAATAACATTATTGGATTATGTACCAGACATCCAGGGCAAGGAGAGTGATAACCACCACAGACAACAGTTAATCTTCTTGAGCACAAACCACTTCCACTAAGACGACACTGTTAACGAATTCATTTGTGGGAATTGTTGCCTTTGCCCATTCTCACTAGGGATCAGTTAGAGTTTCTTCTAGCCTAAAATAAAAATTTGCTCTAAATTTCAGAGTTTACTAGCTTTAGCAATGCCTTGGGAGATGTGAATGATGGTTTTATCTTTCTAGGCCAATGCAGAGAAAAGAAAAAAAAGGGAAGAAAAAAAAAAAAGGATTTTATGTTAAAGTATAAAGTCTTATTCTGATATCTTGGGAGGAAGTATCCCATCAATCACTTCTCTTCTTGGGTCAATTCTGTTTGGAGGTCTCCATCATTTGCACAGGACCAAAAGTCAGGTAGAGCCCTCTTAAGCTGGTAGACACATACCAAGGTCCAAGTCCTTGAAGTTTGGCTGTCCTCTGGGTAGTGAGGAGGAAGTGGTTAGTCCCTTTCAAGAAAATATGAGGGCAATCTTTGCTCTTACTGATTCCAGATAAGAGGGTAGGAGAAATTTGGAATATTATTTTGGGAAGTCACAGTCAGACATTTGAAGAAATTATAATAATTGATAATTCAATCCAACTTACAGGTAAATAACAAAACCTCAAAGACTAGAATCTGATACAGACACATGTTCAAACCTGATTTTTATTTCTATAATTATACCCATTTCTTTTTTTTTTTCTACTATTTTTTTTAATTTTTTAACTTTACAATATTGTATTGGTTTTGCCATATATCAACATGAATCCACCACAGGTATACACGTGTTCCCCATCCTGAACCCTCCTCCCTCCTCCCTCCCCGTACCATCCCTCTGGGTCGTCCCAGTGCACCAGCCCCAAGCATCCAGTATCATGCATCGAACCTGGACTGGCGACTCATTTCATATATGATATTATACATGTTTCAATGCCATTCTCCCAAATCATCCCACCCTCTCCCAAACCCATTTCTTTTTTCCAAGGATGATCACAGTAAGACTAACTTGTTTGCATTAAATTTTGCTTGATTATTTTCATAAGAGTAGCAAGAATAATGATTGAACATATGAGTTCTTTCTAAGACTATTTTGCTGGAGCTTTGCAAGCAAGGTACCAGGTTGATTTTTCCAAGGGGAAAATTTTTTATTGTCTCTATAAAGTCAACCTAATTCCTTAAAATTATCTGTCATATCTGAGTCCAGGAACACCTAACTTAAGCATGACATACAAGTCAAAGATTTGGTAATATAATCAATATTTCCAATTGTGTCCTATTACAAGGAGGACAGATTATTCTATATTTTTTATTTATTTAAAAAAGAATTAAAATTTTAAATTGAACTATATTTGCTGTATAACTATGTAGGTTATACAGCACTATATAGTGATTCAAAAATTTTTTTTTTACTTTTTGCCCTTTAAAATCTTAATATATTTTTATTTTTAACTGAAGTATAGGTGATTTACAATGTTGGGCCAATATCCGAGATTCAAAATTTTTAAAAGTAATTCTCTATTTATAATTATTATAAAATATATTGACCATATTCCTCTATATTCCCCATGTTGTAAAATACTCCTTGTAGCTTATTTTATACCTAATAATTTGTACCCCTTACTTCCCTACTCCCTATACTGCTCCTCCCTGCTTCCTCTCCCAATGGGTAACTATTAGTTTGTTCTCTATACATGAGTCTGCTTTTTTTTTCTGAAGGAAAACAGATTCTCACCGAATTTATCTAATTAAGTTACAATTTTGCCATAAAAAAGAATACTCAAGAGTTTTCAAATTCTGGAGGGATCAGATAGGGAGAAAAGCATAAACATTCTTTCTTTGTAAGTGTATACATTACCAAATTGTTGATTGTTGTAGATAGTTTAAGGTAAAAGTTTTTCTTATTAAGGAACCACCCATTGGAGAAGGCAATGGCACCCCACTCCAGTACTCTTGCCTGGAAAATCCCATGGACGGAAGGGCCTGGTGGACTGCAGTCCATGGGGTCGATAAGAGTCAGACACGACTGAGTAACTTCACTTTCACTCTTCACTTTCATGCATTGGAGAAGGAAATGGCAACCCACTCCAGTGTTCTTGCCTGGAGAATCCCAGGGACAGGGGAGCCTGATGGGCTGCCGTCTATGGAGTCGCACAGAGTCGGACACGACTGAAGCGACTTAGCAGCAGCATGTTTCAAGCAAAAAGTCACTAAAATTATAATTATTCTCCTGAGTTCATTCAGACATAAGTAATTCATACTTGTTCTGTTTGAATCCAGTTTTTCCATTAGTTCCAGAAATTCTTTCCCAGTTCAACTGTATGATTTCAAAGTTATCAGGAATCTGTTTGTCGAAGTTCTTTCCATGAATCTCCTTGAAGATAAGGCTTTTCCACAGAAACATTTTGGTAAAAGCATCAGAGTAACACAATAACCATGAAGAGACTTAAAGATGCTTATTGTTAAAATCTGAACAGAGTTCATTGTAATGGAACTGACGTGGAAGTTTGTTTTTTCTGTAAGAGGCAACATTGTAAGATAATAACTTGAATTAGGACTAATAGCACATACCAAGACATATTGAAATTCTAGGAATTACAAGGAATTTCTATAACACTTGTAACATATACCTATACAAATACAGCATAAAGAATGCTTAATATTGCCTCTTACTTGACAATGTTTTCCATGTAATTTAATATGTCAAATAACTCTAATTAGTTTAACATCTCTCTTTTTTAAAAAGAGAGAATAAATGTTTTGAGATACTCCAGGACCCCTCTTGAAAATTCTGACGTTATTTCTATGTCAAAAAGACTTCATCTAAAATTTTACTTTTGGAAAGTTTGTCAAAATATCTAAAGGTTTTAAAACTCATGGTCACATAGGATCATGGATCACTGTGAAACAATACTTAGTTATTCACTTAACCATACTGACAGCTAAACACTTCATGGGCGAAAACAGAAAGTTAAATAGTTGTAAAAAACAAAGAAATAAAAAACCTTAGCTCTTTTAACAGAAACAATTTAGCTTTCTAAACTTTATCATTTTAGCAGAAAGAGAAAAACTAATTTCATTTTGTACCAATGTACTTTCAATATTACAGCTTATTAAATAAATTTATTTCAATCTTAGTCAGCTTGCCTATGCATAAAATTACTTTCCCAAGATTCTTTTTTCACAAATCTTCTATAACTTTCTTCTTGTATTAAGATTTTGTCTTCTGTTTTTTTCTCTTTTATACTGAAATAACCAGCTTCACTTTCAGACAAAATTACATTATTTTCCCTTAATGAAAATACATCTCCATATCTCATACCTTTTCATAACCAAAGCACATTCTACTTGCCTTGTAAAAGGTTGTTTCTCCTATTATTTTTAATAGCTTTAGTTGCATATATTAATTAGAATTTTAACCTATAGAAATGTTAATTTCTATTGAAAAATAAAACGTAAGCAATTGCAATGTATTGCAACAGTATTCTTTAGATTGACAAATTTATGAATATATTTCATAATTTCTAGATGATATGCTTTCATATAGTACAATCTTTTAACATGGCACACAGAATGTTTACTAACAGAAACAAAGATCTCTGATTCTGTTGTAATAAGAAAGCAAAATAGATAAAAATCTGTTTAGTAGTTAATGTTTTATTATTGTATCTTATTTGGAAATAATCTGGATGTTCAATGAATTTAACTTAACTCACTATTGAAGTTAACTTAGCAAAACTTAAGCTATAAGGTTACCAAAAATATTTGGGAAACTATAATATTAGACAGAGTCTGCCATGATCTCAAATTAGTTTTCTTGTTGACAGATTTTGTAAGAGATAACATGAATTGATATGACTTTGAGAAAGCCTAGGTATAATAAAGGTATTCCATTTAATGTCGATAACTAAAGACATGCTCATTTTAATTCAGCCAAACAAACTTTGGGGGAAGAAGTGGCTACCCACACCAGTATTCTTGCCTGGAGAATTCCATAGACAGAAGAACCTGGCATCAGATATGACTGAGTGACTAAGCACAGCACACCACCATAGATAGGCTGTAGATATATAGACATATACCATAGATATGACATATATATGCATATATATATATTATATCACACAGAAGCATATAGACAGATATACACAAAGACTTTATAGTTTCTGTTTCTTAAATTACTGCCCTGAATCAGGTATACAAAACTTACTAGTTATAAAGAATTTGCATCTCAGTTGTTTTTTAACATTTTCAAAAGACCTTTCCAATTTTGATTGGTTTTATTTTGCTTTTGATAAGAATTACCTCCCTGATTTTTCTACTTTCACATTTACATCTCAGAGGCACAGGGGGAAAATGCAGTTATAAGCCTTTTTAAGATAAATATGAGAAGCTTGGGGATTGATTAAAAAAAAAAATAGCTGAACTTCAAACTGCTTATAGAGCTGCATTTCTGGTTTTGTAGAGATTTGCAAGATAAAGACAGTTGTTCTCAATTTTCCCAAAGGACTGTGTTGCAGTATAAATGACATCATAGGGTGATCCATCCACTCCGTGACATTAATCTTAATTTGCTTTTTTAATATGTATGTTTTGGGGAGATTTCTAACTAAGATGGTAATCAAAAGATTTCTATCTTCTAGATTTAGAGCTATTTGCCTTTGAAATGTTTTTTAGTAAATCTTTTTATAAAGGCTTCAGAAGGTTTTTCTTTCTCTCTGGGTACACAGTTTTATTTTTAACTTGGTTGGGGAAAACCTAAAAAAATTCCTATTGGGTTCTGAATATCAGTTTCCTATATCTGACCAATCTCAGATCACAGAGCTACTTAAAAATTCTTTTAAGTATCTTGTCTATTTTTAGCAGAGACAAGCAGTAACATTTCTGGCAATATTAAACATCTCTTCTTGGGATGTAAGAAGAGTCCCCAAACAGGGTGCAAAATATATTTTACTTTTCTCTCTCTACTGGATATTATGGGCTTCCCTGGTAGCTCAGTAGTAAAATATCCACCTGCCAACTCAGGAGACCCAAGACTCAGATTTGACCCCTGGGTTGAGAAGATCCCTTGGAGAAGGAAACAGCAATCCATTCCAGTATTCTTGTCTGGAAAAATCCTTTGGACAGAAGAGCCTGGTGGGCTACCATCCATGGGGATCTCAAAAAGTTAGACATGACTGAGCAACTAAGCATGCACACACAGGGCATTATATAGACAAAGATCTAGGGGGGGGTGATTCTGGTGAGCAGTTTTACCCTTAGCCAACTTCGGCCAGTTTTCCCAGCATCCCCTTTACAGGCTCCATGTGGGTTTTAAAGTGGAGGATTTTAAAGTTTTAAAATGGGTTTTAATGTTTTAGTATCCCAAATTTGGCATTTTTCAAATTAATTTAATTTTAGTTTTTTTTAGGTGTTAAAAAAAATAATGTAAGAATTTATGAAAAAATCTCCCAAAGTCTACTCCAATCTAGGAGGGACCCATTTGAAGGGTTAGGTGTGACAGAATTGGTGCAATGCCATGGTGCACGCTCAGTCGTGTGCAACTCTTTGCTACCCCATGGACTGTAGCTCACCAGGTTCTCCTGTCCATGGAATTTTTCCTGGCAAGAATACTGGAGTGGGTTGACATTTCCTACTCCAGGGGATCTTCCCAATGTAGGGGTCAAACCCATATCTCCTTCAATGAAGGCAGACTCGTTACCCCTGAGTCACCTGGGAAGCCCCATGAGGGCATTGGAGTTGACGTTAAAATTTTTGCATAGGCGTTTTGAGGATCTGTCTCTTTTCCAGTGTTCCAGCTGATTACAACCGAGTCAGGGATTCCTGGCCAATGCTATTTTTCTTTTTTTTTTTTTTTAAATATTATGACCACACTGCAGGGCATGTGAGATCTTATTTCCCTGAACAAGGGCCGTGGATTGAACCCATGCCTCCTACATTGGCAGAGTGGAGTCTTAGCCACTGGACTACCTGCGAAGTCTCCTGGGTCTACCTGGGTCAACATTTTTAACCCCTAGGAAAGTGCAGTGTGTGGGGTCCAGGTGTTATATTAGGTGCCTGGGGTTGGAATTGTTGTAGCTATAAAGTTAATGGATTGGCAGACTGTTGTTTACAATCTTGTGTCTTTAAATTTTCATTATGTTTTTGCAACACATTTTTTAATGAAGCTATTTTGGAAACTTGAAGCTTTGGGGAAGCATCTACACATCGGTGAAAATAGGCATCACATTCTGTTTGTTTGATAATGGGAACCCTTATTTTCAAGGGCACTTCTTTAGTAAACAGTCTAGTCTAATTGGATCATTCCCCATAATGGCCATTGTAATCCTAATTTGTCTTTAGGAAGATTTTGCTGTTTGTGTAGGTATTTACAGCTTCTGGGATCACAGCTCTTTGACATAAAATAAGCAAGTGTGCCAGAAGGTGGCATGTTAAACAATTTGGGTTTTGAGAATCTCGTTTTATGTATTTGTTTGCTTGCTAAGCCTTTTGGTCTTTTAGAGCCAAGCTAATACCTAAAGGGGGGCTTCCCTGGTGACTCAGTAGTAAAGAATCTGCCTGCCAATGCAGGAGACTGTGGTTCAACCTCTGGGTCAGGAAGATCCCCTGAAGAAGAAAGTGGCAACCCAGCCCCAGTATTGTCTGGGAAATCTTATGAATAGTGGAGGCTGGCTGGCTACAGTCCATGGAGTTGCAAGAGTTGGACATGACTTAGTGACTAAGGCAACAACAATACCTAAAGGAATGTGCTGTGAGGTTTGGAATTATGTGATGTTTACAATACACAGACATACGTGTCTTTTTTGCAGGGAACTTTTCTTGATGTTGGTGAGTGATCTAGTGTCAGTCCATCCCATTCTATGACCAACTTATCCTAACACAGGAATCTTTGGGTTAGGTGGCAAGAACTGTAAGAACTCTTAAATGTTTGATCCATGCTCACCACTTGTGGCTTTTCTTTGCACTTCTAGGATCCCCATTAGTGGCAGATTTTATCTAAACAAAACATGACAAACAGACACGTCTACCTTAACACACCATCAGTGACCAAGAGAAATTACTGCAGACTGACCAAGAGAAAACCATGCACACTATCAGCAAATTCCAGCATGTAACCAGCAAGCTCCAGTAAATGAGGACTGTGGTCTGGAAATAGTGTAAGGGATTCCCAACAGCTAGGGAATTGCAGAGGGAACCAGGGTCTTCATTTCTACATAGAATGGTCTGCCAACTCAGAATGACTGACTCAGCCATCAACTGGAAAACCAATTAGATTGAGAACTCAATGCAAAGATAGTGGAGCTCAGAGGCGAGAGTCAACTTACCCATGACTCTCAGAATAGTGAGAAAGACCATGAACTCAAAGGGTTTGTGAGATACCATGACTGTGTTTCTCATTGTTCCTGTAACCGTTGAAAGTTCTCCTTCAGTCCCACTGCTGACACCAGATCTGTTAAATAACAAAAATAAAAGTACAAATGAGTAGATTTAAAGACTAAATTGACTTTACATGAATGGGCAGCATTCCATCTAGTAATCAGAAAGAAGCTCCACCAAGCTAGAGAAATGAGTAGATTTTTAAAGGTTGCAAAATGGCAGAAAAAGGAAATTATTAGCAACGAAATTAGACCTTTCAGGAAAGGTCATTCTCCTAAGGGGAACATTAAGGTTCTGTAGGGCAAATTACCGCCCTAGGGCTGACCAGGTAATTCCAGACTGGCTGGATAAAGCTTGCCTTCCTGGAAGAAGCTAATCCTGCAATTAAGTTAGGTATTGTCTCTCTTTGGTGATTTGGCCTTAGCACAGGTGACACATTTTGGACCTGTTGTATCTTTTATGACAGTTAATATTTTTTCAACTTTATTTAAAATATTAATTTTTTAAAAGCTGGCAATACACAGCCAAAGACAAGTCCCTTATCTCTTTTTAAATTATCTTATTTCTTTTACATCACAACCTTGTTCAGGACTGTATCCTGGGTTTTCCTTTTTTAAAAATTATTTGTTTTTAATTGGAGAATAATTGCTTTACAATATTGTGCTGGTCTCTGCCATACATCAACATGAATCAGATATAGGTATGTACATAAACCCTCCCTCTTGAGATTTCCTCCCATTTCCCACCCCATCTCACCCATGTAGACTGTCACAGAAGGATTTTCCTCTTTAACTCAACCCACTGCACACTTCCGGGAAGCCATTGTGAGGGCCAAGGTTGGGCTTCATGAAGGGGGAGGTATTGTTAGCACTGCGGACAGCGATGACCTGCACTAATATTTTGTATTCTTTTTTGCTTTCTTTGGGACTTGACTATGCAAAAAAGCAAATACACAGACAAACAAACAACAACAACAACAAAAACCCTTCTTTCTCTGTAACAATGTTCCCAAATGGAAATAATTAGACCATTTGGGAAGGTGGCATCTAGCTCAGGGGGACACACAGGCTGGATTTTCTAGGACAATACCAATATCAAATATACATTCTTAATGTCTCTGTAAATTCATGACATATGCTCAAAATTTAATGTTCAAGTCTCCATCCTGTATTTTCCACATTGCTTTTTGTAGAAAACACATTTTTTTCATGCATTTTGCTTTGAGAATTACGTGTGTTCTGTATAGAGACCTGTCAGACTTTGGTACACAAAATCTGGTCCCCAGATCGGTAGCAGCATCACTACTAGAACTGGTGTTTTAACATGCCCTCCAGGTAATCCTTTTGCGTGGTATAGACTGAGAAGCACTACTGAAGGGTATAGTTTCTTAATTACCAATTTTTGATACAGTACACATACAACAAAAAATGTTGAGATCGCATGCAAGTCCCAGGGGTCTCTGTGACTCCAAAAATGAATTTTAAAATTTATGGGATCATGTAAGATGGTAAGTATATTTTATCAACAGTTCTGCTTCTTCAGCAAAGACATATTTATGAAGTCCTGTGATGGCCTTTATGCCCCATAAACCATTGTAACTATACTGTCTTCTCCATGAAAGTCTGGACGTGGAAAGAGGTACACACTTGGTAAAGATTATTTCCAAGTCTTGCTGGAAGGGTTAATGACTCTTGAAGCTCTGATTACCTAAGAGTTGTGTCCAAGACAGTATAGACTACTGGGAAGAATAAAGTCCTGTCTTGCCACCTTATTTATTTTTTACTTCCTGAGGGTGATAGTTCTACTCAGTTGCTCTGCCTATCGAAAGTAGATGGCCATCTATTACTGTGATTAATTAAAAGACTGCAAGATGGGACCTATACTAAATATTTTCTTTGTTGGGTTATGAAGGCTTTGTACCATGTTACTTGAACGTAGAAGGGATTACAATATATAAGATATGCCAAGTGGAATGTGTCAAGACTAATAAGATACTCTATTGTATGCCAAGTGGGTCACTGATATATGTTTTTCCAATTCTTACAAGCCTTCCATGGCAAGTCTTTCTAAAGTAAAAACCTCCTCGTCTTTCACCATCATCTCATCCTCTTCTGTTTTCCATAGCTCTTAGCACGGCATAGCACACATTTGTTTATTTTTCTCTATTTGTTTTTTTCCCATTGAAGCATAAGTGCCAGGAGAGCAAGAATAATGTCTGTTCTGGTTCCATCTGCACAATGAGTATCTAGAACAATATTTAGCTCATAGAAGGTGCTTAGTGAGAGACAGAATATACAAATAGGCAATGACCATACCGTATATAAAAACAGAACTTTGACACACAACCTGGAGCAGCCAACACATTAACTACTACAAACAACCAAGGAAGTCAGCCTGCTATAAATAAGAAAGATAGAATCTTTAGTAATAGCTATCTACTGGTGGGCTGCAGTCCATGGGGTGGCAAAGAGTCAGACACGACTGAGCGACTTCACTTTCACTTTTCACTTGCATGCATTGGAGAAGGAAATGGCAATCCACCCCAGTGTTCTTGCCTGGAGAATCCCAAGGATGGGGGAGCCTGGTGGGCTGCCGTCTACGGGGTCGCACAGAGTCAGACATGACTGAAGCGACTTAGCAGCAATAGTAGCAACTATCTCTAGTAACCACTCAAGAAGTTAAACAATGACTTTTGTAGTGATCAGCCCCGAATAACCAGAGATTCGTTAAGAACTTACAGCTTCCCTAATTTTTGTTAACATTTCCAATTTAAGACCAACTGGAGAAAGTCAAATATGTACCTCCTAACCAACCACATGGGGGCTTCCCAGGTGGCTCAGTGGTAAAGAATCTGCCTGACAATGCAAGAGACATGGTTTTGATTCCTGGGTCAGGAAGATTCCCTAGAGGAGGAAATGGCAACCCACTCCAGTATTCTCCCCTGGAAAATCCCAAGGACAGAGGAGTCTGGCAGGCTACAGTCCATGGGGTTGCAAAGAATCAGACATGACTGAGTAACTGAAAACACACGCATGCAACCAACCATATAGGATGTCTTGCTTCAAGTTAGCTTGCCTGAAGCATCCCCATGTCAACTGTTCCAATCAGGGCACATCTGAAGCCTTCCTGCCGGGAGCCGGCCTATTGCATACTGAGTGCATATTGCATATTGAGTGCAGCACTTTCCACAGCATCATCTTTCAGGATCTGGAATAGCTCAACTGGAATTCTATCACTGCCGGGAGCCAGCGTGAGGAGCTCCACCCATGACAAAGGTCATGAGGAAGGAGGCTCGGCATGAGCAAAGGCGAGATGGAGCCTCCGGAGTCCCCCTGGAAATTCTTGAGCATCTACCCCCAAAACCAGAGTCTGCCTACTTTCTGCTTTGTGCTTCCACCTACACCTCTGACTTTACGGGGGGCTGTCCCCCACTACCTCTCTCTGAAAAAAGAGTTAGCTTACAGGTCCAGTTAATAATTCCTGGGTGTGACAGTGTTTCAACCTACAAACTCCTTTGGAAGTCCTCTAGCGTGCCTGAATAGGTTTTTCCGGCCACATGTGATTGCTCAGATCCTCCCAACTGTGAGAGGCATGAGATGTTCTAAACTGTCTAAATACAGATTCCTTTGAGCAGTTAAAAGATTGATTAGAAATTGTATTGGTGAAGGGATTTTCACTTGTTGGGCCAATGTTTGCTGCTAAGTTTCCATATCCCTTACCTGCTGTGTCCCTGGCAGTGTATTGATTAATATAATTGGTGTAAGTAGTAGCTTTAATGTTTGTAACCTGGGACCCTTGAGTTAATTCTTTTTCTTGTTATAGCCCACCACACCTTTGCTCTGTAGGAATGCAACTTTATCTAATGCTTTTGGAGGGTGGCTCCTGACCAATCACCTTTAGAGAAAAATAAGTTTTCTGAAGAAAGGGTCTTAAAATGTTAACAGGCCTCTGGGCCAGAAGATGATGCAAATCACCTAAGCTTTTGCATATGATAAGTTTGCAGGAAGAAAGCCTGGCTTGCTGCATGACTCTACCCCTTCCCCCATTATCCTCTATGCATAACTTAAGGTATAAAAACTACTTCGGAAAATAAAGTGCGGGCCTTGTTCACTGAAACTTGGTCTCCCCATGTGGTTCTTTCTCTCACCTTCTGGCTGAATTATTCAGCCTCTTTTCTCCACTGAATTTCCTCACTGAGCTATCCTTATTTCAGCCTCTTTTCTTCACTGAATTTTCCTGCTGAGCTATCCTTATTCTATTACTCTATATATCCTTAATTAACGTTTAATTAAGCAGTTGTTTCCTGATCCTCGCGGACGCCATCCCCGCTTCAAATTCCGTGGATCCACCGGGGCTGGACCCCAGCACCTTCCCTTTTTCCACTATAAAAATTTCCCCGCTTCTGCCTGCATTTGAGTTTCTGCCAAAACATCAAGTGATGGGCAAGTGATGGTGGCTGACTGTTGCTACTGCAAGCTCAGAATAGTGTTTGCTTTTCCCATTTTGTTAGTCATTGTTTATTTCCACATCAATAGAGGGTTAGGAATAAGATGGGTTAGGGAGACCAGCAAGATAAAATTATGAAATCTTATAATAAGTGGGATACTTTTTGAAATATACCATCTATGTTGTAACTATAGTGTGTGTGTCGGTGTGTGTGTGTGTGTGTGTGTGCATACTCGTGTGCGTGCACGTATGTGAGGGGAGAAGGAGAGAAAACTAGAGAATAAAAGAAAGGCAACAAGAAGGTCTTTAGGTGAGACTCACAAAATAGCCCTGAGGGGATTAAGAAACACCAACAGTCTTGATGGTTCTGTCAAAATCTTAATGTTGGATCTTTGGAGAGAAGCTAATTACCAGTTTACCACTAAAGAAATTTCAAAAGTGAGCCTAGAATGAGAATTTAAGAATCAGTAAGTATCAAGTGTAGCACCAAGATTAGAAACCCCAATGTTTCACTGGCCAAAGATAAATTTCAGTAAACCCTAAAGACAGCAGAAGTTAAAAAAAAAAAAAAAAAAAATTAGCCACTGATTGACAACTCCTCTAAAGATGGGAGCAGCATTTATGATTAGGTCAAAATTTGGGCTTAGGTGGCACTAGTGGTAAAAATCCCAACTGCCAATTCAGGAGATATAAGAGATGCAAGTTTGATCCCTAGGTGGGGAAGATCTGCTGAAGGAAGGCATGGTAACCCACTTCAGTATTCTTGCCGGGAGAATCCCATGGAGAGAGGATCCTGGTAGGCTATGGTCCATGGGGTGTGTGTGTCCAAGGAGTTGAACATGACTGAAGTGACTTATCACACATGCACTGGTGATGATAGTGGTGAAAATGTGTGCCCTCATCCAACAAGGCTGGCCAGAAATTGATCCAAGCAGCCTGGGAGATTTGAGAGAGCATCTCATTGTATGGATCTAGAGTTTAAGTAACTGAAAGGGAGATCACCTAAAATATGTGTATTACTACTGATGGCTTTTTTTTTTTTTTCATGTCTTGGACAGTAAATTTGCCTTAAAGACTGAAGTCCCTTCCAGTTAGACTTTTCTGGTTGGTCCATTTCATAGGAGACGGTCAGCAGACAATTTTGTATGCGTGTGTGTTGATGCCTAGGACACATCTCCATGTTGGGTCAGGCAGCACACAAGGGTATTCTTGACCTTTATTATGCATACTATGTGTGCCTTGGTCTTGACAGAATGTGATTAAGATGGATAAATTAAAGGGCAAAAGTGGAATCCAGTTATTTTCAAAGCAACTGTAATATAGCAGATCAATAACTTGCAACTTGTTTTTACACCAATCTTTATTGTTTTTGACAGATCCCCCACTGCATTAAGTGCTGTCTATTTCAGTGTTATCTAGGCACCCTCTGACAGGTCAGCTGGTTTCACTGGGATTATTTTATCCTGGGTTGAAGTCTAATGGTTCATTCTGGGCATGCTGAAAGGCAGAATTTGTAGCAATGTGTGAGCCCTATGATTCACTGGTGAGATTGTGATGATGAATTGCTTGCCTGAGGGGCAGACACAAAATGCTATGAGATAAACCAAGGCCATTATCCAGGCATTCTTTAGTGTGTCTGGTCGTTTTCAGCTGCGAATATAGCTGAAATGTTGCTTTTTTGTAGAACATGGGACAGAGAAAAGTTTTTTGCTGGTAAAATGCTGGAGGGACAATGATGGAGCATGTTTTCATTCTTGAATAATGAGGCAGAAACAAATCTCATGACATAATCTCATAATCTGGTCATTTTTAAGTCCCTGGCAGGACTTCATTTAAACTATTAGAAGAAAATGTTTTGAATACATAAAGTGTGATATACAGTAATATCATTATATATAACAGATTTCTTGATCTTTGCTAATTGTCCTTAAGAGGAGAAGTCCAGAGTTGTCCATTGATAGATTATTTCCGTGTCTCAGATTAATTAGTTTGTCTTTTCTAATATCTTAATGATTCTGGGTTTTTTTTTCTTGTTTTTCTTTAATGATAGCAGAAAAGCAGTTCTGTTTATGCTTACCCTTACACTCTCACTTCTGAGTATCCAAAGGATTGAGTAATTCCGTAATAAACAAATTAATCCTCTTTGTTGTCACAAAGAAATTCCAAAATCTCAGTGGCTTAATACAGATAAAGTTAATTTCTTGCCACAAGCAAAGATTACTCTACCTCAGGTGGCCCTCCTCTATCTTGGGGCTATTTTGAACCTAAGGTCCCCAAAATCATCTTGGAAGTAAAATAAAGACCGAGGGCATGAGTTAAATCTGCTTGGCATTGCTTTCACTCATATCCATATGTGCCTGGTTAGGCACATTGCCCTAGTGGGAAATGGAGAGTAATGATTCTTGGGTATTTGATGAGCACTAGGTTTCCACACTGGTTCTTTGAAATCTTCTCTTTGCTAGGCATCCCTTGGGATTTGTTTTTAATTCTTTATTGACTGAAATTTATTCCCCCAATCCCTAACATGTTCACTCAGTGGCCTAAAACAAGAGGAAGGTACAAGCAGTATATATAAAATAGATAACTAACGAGGACCTACAGTATAGCAAAGTGAACTCTCCTCAATTATTCTGTAATGACATATATGGAAAATCATCTAAAAAAGAGTGAATATATGCATGTGTATAGCTAATTCACTGTGTTGTACACCTGAAACTAACACAGCATTATAAATCAATTATATTCCAATAAAATTTTTTAAAAATAAATATAAATCAAGGACTCATTTGTATTATCTTGGAATCCTTAGATCCATATCAAGACCCAAAGTAAATATTCTGTCTCAATTATCTAAGCTGACTGCTGACATGGTTCATTTCAAAATGTAACTTCATTTGAAATAATAGGCTTTTCCCAACCAGGAGTTTTAGTTATGTGTTTATTTATTTTTAATCTTATGAAATCAGCTGAAATTTTTACATACACAATCCACATTTTAGTTTCTCTCTCTCCCTTTCTCTTTTTGTTTTGTTATTTGTTTGGTTTTTCTTTGGTTTAGATGCCTCCCTAAGACTAGGTACCCAGGTGTCCAGCAAGAGGTTGTTTCTCAGTGAACAGTTGTTACCAAGTGGTGTAGAACAGGAATGGCCTCACTTTTTCACTCATCTTATTATTTTCCCTTTTCAATAAAGTGTGTGCCCTCTGGGATTAATTCACATTAGGAAGCAGGGATCAAGTTAAACACACATCCGTTAAAATGCATATGAAATGAAACAGGAGAAGATTAAAAGAGTCTATATTTTAAAATACCAAAATACATGGCCATTTTCAAAGAGAAACATATAGTTAATGAAGTCCAGCAGCTGTGTGTGTGGCCTAAGAGGTGGCTAAGAGGTGGCCTCCCTCTGTCCTTCCAGCATCTCCTGAGAACCCCTTTGTATGAGCTCCTCCTGCTCTTCTTCAACTCTTCACTTAGGAAACTGAAATCTTGGTTCAAAATTAGTTTAAAACGAGTTGAAACTCTTGTGAATAGACCATTATATTCCCAGCTATCCACCTGAAAAGTGGATGAGACTGTTCACATTTCTCTCCATCGTGGGAAAAAATAAATAAATAAATAAATCTTAACCAGCAGACATGCTCATTTTGAGTCTGACCAAACCAGGGCTCCCTTGAACCACAAACTTTGGTACTTAAGCATTCATTCAGTTGGCTAGAACATCGTTCTGTTTGAAGGAGGGAACTTTTTCAGGAATGAAGTCTCTATAACATGCGGTGTCACAGAAAACTGGAGACAACAGCTTCTGAAGTTGCATAGATGAGGGTTAAGTCTGGAACCTGATGTCAAGAGCAGCGTCTCCCATAGGAGAGGGGGTTGTTTTCCTTCTCAGAAAAATGGGCGGTGATCAACTTTATTTGTAGAATATTTGTGGGTATTAATTAGAAATATATGGATATTAGCCTGGCGTCCTCCAGAGGATTACTATTGGGTTGGCCAAAAAGTTCATTTTGGTTTTTGCATAAGATGTCATGGATTTTCTGGGTAACATCTGTAAGACATTATGGGTCTCACAATTCAGATGTAGCAATGTTCTAGCCAACAGACTGAATGGTTATGGAAAGAGGCAAAGTTAGGGTTCAAGGGAGCTATGGGTTGGTCAGACTCAAAATGAGATGATCTGCTGGTCGTTGTTGTTTAGTTGCTAAGTTGTGTCTGACTCTTTGCAGCCCCATGGACTACACCATGCCAGGCTCCACTATCCTCCGCTATTTCCTGCAGTTTGCTCAAATTACTGTTCATTGAATCAATGATGCTATCTAACCATCTCATCCTCTGCTGCCCCCTTCACCTTTTGCTTCTTCTCTTTCCCACATCAGCATCTTCCCAGGTGTCTCAGTGGTAAGGAATCTGCCTGCCAACATAGGAAATGCAAAGAGACACAGGTTTGATCCCTGGGTCAGGAAGATGCCTTGGAGTAGGAAATGGCAACCCAATCCAGTATCCTTGCCTAAAAAATTCCAAGGACAGAGGAGCCTCGTGGACTACAGTCCATGGAGTCGCAAAAGAGTCTGACACAACTTACTGACTTCGTGCACACACACACTTTCCCAGCATCAGGGTCTCTTCCAATGAATGAGCTCTTAAGATGGGCTTTTTTTCAGGATGGAGAGAAATTGGAATGGTCTCATCCACTTTTCAGATGGACACCTGAGAATATAATGGTCTGTTCATGAAAGGTTGTTGCTGACCCACGAAAAGACGCTGGGATTCTTGGCCTCCGGAGGAGTAGAATTCAATCCGGGGCCACAGATGAGGCTTGATTGCTCAGAGCTTTTGTGCAATAGAGTTTTATTAAAGTATAAAAGTGATAGAGAAAGCTTCTGACATAGACATCAGAAGGGGGCAGAAAGAGTACAGTGTTAGTTGCTAGCAACTACCTTTCAATTAGTTATTACAATGAATCAAAAGAATGTCTCAAGTTTGTGAAAATTTTACCAGACCCACTCCCACAATTTACATTTTCGGATAACAAGATTAAAATTTAACAATGGAAAGATCCTCCAGACCCACTCCCATAATATACATTTTAAGATATCAGGATTAGTCAGAAGGTTTTCAGGAAGGTGAAACGTCCTCTAGCCAGCCACATTGTTGTTGTATAATCCTTAGTACAGAGTTTAAACTGAGTTGTGTAACTGACTAAGACTAAGGAATGTAGAGGGGAAAAAACAAACAAACGTTTGTCCTTTTCTCCTCCTTGAGAATTCCAGACCCCCAACCTCCGCTTTGAGAGCCCCAGACCCCTTTCTCCTCCTTGGGGACCCTGGACTTCTTATCAATCTGCCTAGGAATTGACTCTCTCATTCACAAGAGCTTCAACTAATTTTAAAATAGTTTGGGTTTTCTGAGTCCAACTGTCTCTCATCCAGCAATACTTGGCACCATTTATTTGAGTTTCACTTCAAAACACAGATAAATAGAAACCCACTCTGGCTAAATGCCTTGCCTAAGGGCATAAAGTTATTGAATCACCCAGAGCCAAGGCATTAATCCTGGTTTACTGAGAATGATGCAAATCTGGTGGCATGTTTCTTTTACTTCTTGAGTTGGGAGGAGCTTTGGTTGTCACCTAGTTCCCATAGGCAGCCTTCAGGGACTTTGTCTCAGGAATGGATATTTGGGAATATTTTTCTTTCTGAGCTACAAAGGATCTTTGTCTTACCTCATTTCCATTAGCACTGCAAGGTGAAGGGCATTTCCTACCACTAAAATTGAAAATTTGTGGTAGAAGCTGGTAGATTTTCTATTTTATATACCAGGAGGTTTTGCTTTTTCCTCATCTTAGGGTTAGCCTTTGAAGGAAAACATGATGAAACCAGGGAAATGTTATGAGCTAAGGGAAAAAAAAAGAAAAAAAAAGAGAGAGAGGGAAATTTAAGTGAGAATTTTCTGTTGCTATGATTTTATATTAGAAACTACAATCCAGGGAGACTTCCCTGGTGGTCCAGTGTTTCAGATGCTGCATTTCCAATGCAGGGGGCACAGGTTCAATCTTAAATGGCTTTATATTAAAAAAAAAAAAAGAGAGAGAGAGTTGTATGCTAGGGTGGAGATTTACCATGTGCAGAATAGATAGCCAGTGGGAAGCTGGTGTATAACACAGGCAGCCTAGTCCAGCACTCTATAATAACCTAGAGAGGTGGCAAGGATGGGGTTGGTGGGGAGGTTCAACAGGGAGGGGATTTATATACACACACACACATATATATATATATGAGAGAGAGAGAGAGAGAGAGCTGTAACTAATTTGTGTTGATGTATGGCAGAAACCAATACAACATTGTAAGCAATGATCCTCCAAATTAAAAAATTAATATTTAAAAAAAATAGAAAAAAAAGAAGCAACAGTCCATGCATACTGGAGATAAGGGCCAACTGCAAAATCTTGTTTTATCCAACTTTAATTCACAAAATGTACTTAATGTATTCAATGCCTCCTCTGTGCTTAGCATTGCCACTGTGACTAGGTAAATGGGAGCTGTGTGGCCTGATATCCTTACCCTCACATTCCATAAAATGTTTCAAGGATAAAATTTACAAGTGATTATTTGTGGAACTGGCATCACAAAATTAATTACCACTATTTCTGTTCCAAGTAGTAAGTGTTGTTATTGTTGCTACTGTTGTTATAGTTCAGTCACTAAGTCATGTCTGATTCTTTTCAGCCCCGTGGACTGCAGCACGTCAGGCTCTCCTGTTGATCACTGTCTCCTGGAGTTTGCTCAGACCAAGTGTCCATTGAGTCCATTGAGTTGGTGATTCTGCCCAACCATCTCAGCCTCTGCTGCCCTCTTTTCCTTTGGCCTTCAATGTTTCCCAGCATCAGGGTCTTTTCCAATAAGTTGGTGCTTCGCATCAGATGGCCAAAGCATCGGAGCTTCAGCTTCAGCATCAGTCCTTCCAATGAATATTCAGGGTTGATTTCCTTTAGGATTGACTGGTTTGATCTCCTGGCAGTCAAAGGACTCTCAAGAGTGTTATAGGAGACAAAACAGAAAAAGGTGTCAAACCCTCTCAAAATAGCTGGGGAGTTTGTTTTGGGGGAAAGATAAGAGTTTTTGCCGTGTCATAGGAGGTATTCACCCGTTACTAGATGGAGAAGTTCTGGAAGACCAATGGACAGACATTATCAGGAATAGATATGGAAATGTGCTTGGCCCCCAAATGGAGGTGATGAACACGAGAGATATACATTTGTAAATTGCCCATCAAACATGTAAAAAGATACAAGATATTCTACAAATACCTATTTTAAAAAAATAAATGGTTTCTTATTTTATTAACAATTTAGGAAATGTTAAGTAAAAATTAAAAACAAACCATCAAACATGTTCTACAACAAATTTCAGCATACTGGAGTATGCTGATGCAAATAAATATCTTGCCAGTACAATTCATTTTGTGCAGGCATTAGATTAAGCTTTTTTTTGGGTACCTGTATATATATTTGATTCTTTTGTACAGGAGCTGTGGATTTATCTTTTTTTCCTTTTAAATGTAGGCATTCGTGTCCAATCATGGGAACTAGTGCAAGCAAATTCAATCACACATCCCACAGTGCTAGTATTATGTTGTAAATAGTTCTAATGTTTTTCTTGGTAGCTTTGGGTGATATATATTATAAGGGATTCAACTGTGGAACAAAATGTCCTGGTACACTTAATACTCAGGGAAAAAATGCAGTATAAAAATACAAAAACTGTTATTGTTTGTAACGATTGATCTGTGAGAATCAGGATTTTCTAGATTTAGTGAATCTAATAAAAAAGAGTATAGAAATAAATTACGCTATATCTGATGTAACAGCTCCTTCCCCAGTCCAGTCTAAAACTAAACATTTTGTTTTCCTGAAATTTGTCTTATTGTTCCATTGGTTTATTTTTAAGCAGTGATTTTGATAATGTAGAGTTTAAAATATATCTATGCTGAACATATAAGCTTTTTCAAATATACAATGAGATTCTACAGTAGATTGTTCTTTTTTTTTTTTTGATAAAGAAGTTTGTGAGTAAAAGATATTTGAAAGGTATTGATTTAGAGACAGAGAAGCTGAGGTCTTAGCTCTGAACCTTGGTATCCCCAGGCCATGAAAAAATATAGAGAGAGGTAAGGGTGCAAACACACAAAGAACAGAGTTAGCAAAGGATAGAATTTATCGGCCTTAAGTTTCAGCAGCTTTGATTTTCCATGGTTATCCTTTTGATAAAGCATTAAGAGAGCTAGAGTATCCCAAAATTGGATAATTAATCCCTTTATAATTGCTAGATGACTCATGCTTTAGTGTAAAACAAAAGTCTTTCTCAAAATTAGCATGTGTTTTCTGGGAGTAGCCCCAATTTGGCTGTGGTCAAAGGCAGTGCATTACATCTAAATTTGGATGCTCTTGTTGCTCAGGGATGCTCAGTGGCCGCTGCTGGCTGAGAAGAGTCAGTGATGCAGAGATGTGGGAGGACCTGAGCCATGAGCCCTGGGGAGAGGGAGTAGAAGTAACCCAGTAGAGGTTTCTGGGTGATGCTGAAGGCTGAGAGAGCCCTTGGAGCTAGCTGTCATGGAACAACATTTTGAAGAAAACAGTTTCTCATCTCCAGTTACTCAGGGGAGGGAAATCAGCAGGGAGGGGTGTTCACTGGTGAGGTCAAGCAGATGTCACTGTTTATCACAATGGACAGAATTTATTTTGATGTAGAATGGCTCATCTGTGATCAAACAACTTTGCTGAAATAACTCATATTATGTATAGTATTAATAGAAGAAAAGGTTAGGAAGGGGAGACTCCCCACCTAGCCCACTGAGAATCAGAACTGAAGGGGGAGCCAGATGATTGGAGGGAACGGAAGCTCCATAGACCACTTCTCTTGGTCTGCACTCACCTGAGTTTAATCTGGGCCAGTCTTGACAATAGTTCTAATGGCTACACAGATGAAGAGATAACCTTCATTTTCTAGGAGCTTGCACCCTCAAGGGAACATGATCCATAAGCGATGGGAGCTCATCCGATCTTTAATACAAGGTGGGAGAAGAGCCCAAAGAACATCCAGTGTAGGTTGGTCAGGTCTTAAAAGATTATCTACAAAGAGAAATGGAGGGACTTCCCTGGTGGCCCAGTGGTAAAGAATCCACCTAGTAATGCAGGGGATGTGGGTTCAATCTCTGGTCAAGGAACTGAGATCCCACATGGCAAAGAGCAACTGAGCTGACCTGCCACAACTACTGAGCCAGTGCACCACACTAGAGTCCATGCGCCACATGGACGAGATCTCACATGATGCAATGAAGATCCTGCACGCTGCAACTAAGACTAGATGTAGCCAAATAGATAAATAAGAGGGGGTGGAGTAGAAGGGCAATTTTTGATATAAGGGTCAATGCAACAAAGGCAGGAGGTAAGAGAAAAAGATATATGTGAAGAACAGCAAAGGGTGAGCCTTGGCTGGAGAACAGGGGAGATGAAGCTGGAAACACATTACAGGAAACATCACAAATGAACCAAGGTCTTGGACTTCAAGTAGCATATATTCTCCTAGTAGAAACCACAAGACCAAAAAATGAACATATCTTATACAAGATAGAACTGTAGTTTGTGTTTCTGTTGCTAGAACCCATAATCAAATTCACGAGGATAAGTGGAGAATAAGAGGTAACTTCATCTTTACACTGGCCTGTAAGCACATTTGAATAAACAACATCATAATACTCCTTGATGAATTGCATACACTGGAAATAAGCAAGGCTCTTTTTGATCATGAGGGAAAAGGCAGTGTTATAAGTATGATGATAAATATCAAGAATCTGAATGTGATAGAGGAAGAGAAAATATCTTTAGAAGAGAAGAGGAAAACAGTCTTCCCAGAGGAGGTGAAATCCAGTTGGGTCTTCAAGGATGAAGAGATGCTCAAGAAGTCAAGGCAGGTTAAGGGCTTTCTAGCAACAGACCAGCCCACGTGGAGTCATAGACATGAGAAGCGGCAATGGAGAACTGAAGGATGAAACGTAAGCTGGGAACCTTTGATCCTGAGACTTGAAAATGTGTGTGTTTGCAGAAAGGGTGAAGGATAAAGATGAGAGATCTAACTTTGTCAGTGCTGGAGATCCCCTGAAGGATTTGGAACCAGGAAAAGATAAGATATAGAGACTTTCTAGAAGAACTAAATCAGTTCTTTAAGCTAAGAAAAGTTAATTAGGAAATGTGAGAAAATTGCCTCTATAATGTTCTTAATCCTGTATGTAGTTGCTGTCAGAAATTTTGTTGAAATGCAGTTTTGCATACAAAAGATATAATCCAAATTTTTTTGTATGAAAAGAGATGCATGGTGGACATAACTTTGATCTTTCTAGCCTGGTTGATGTGCCCTAAGTTGTTTCTTCAGGACAGGGTTTAGCAAAAAGTGGATCTTGGGTATGATCTGTTAACATAAGGCCAGTCATTCATGCTACATGCTCTTTGTGGACTTTTCAAATCAGAAGATCAAAGACAGTGTCAGATTCTTACCTCTGGCCCTAAAGAGGCTTCCAGGAGGGCAGAAAACCTGGATGGGACCATATTCATTTCTGTGCTTTGGATGACAGGATCTATGGTTGGAAAGTATTACAAAGCAGTTGTTTAGGGGGCCTCTACTGATTTCACCACATTTATATTGGTTAGTCCTAATTCCAGTTCTATTTCTCAAAGAAAATGATGAATTTTTCTCTTGAGACAAGAGGAAGAAGTATGTTTTGCTCTTGTTTATGAATGGTATGTTTTTTCTATTATTTTGCTTTACAATCAAATCCCCCTTCCACTGAAAGAACTTCCAGATAGTCCTAGCACATAGAGCTCACCTGTTCTCTGAAGTAGAAACTATCTCTGCTTCCCTGTATGACCATTTACACATGCAGCCATAGGGCATTTTCAGTGGTGTGCTAAATATCTTACTATTTTAATGTTTTATTTATTTTTATTACTGTATCGCTATTTACCAATTTCTAACACATCCCCTCAATTAGATCGAAAGCTACCGTGTGGGTCTACTTAAGCTTCCTTCTTTATTTCTATTAGGAATTGGTAAAGAAAATAATTGGTAGGAATAGCTAAACCAATATGAGGGAATGAAACAGTTTAATGTAGTGTCAGTCTAAGGGGAAAGCGGTTAGTTTTCATTAATAAGCCTGATATTTGCTGTAGGTTTTCTTGTAGATGACCTTTATCACCCTGAGGAAATTCCCTTCCATTCCTAGTTTGCTGAGAGTATTTATCATGAATCGATGTCAAATTTTGCTAAAGGCTTTTTGGGTATCTATTAGATTATTGTATGAGTTTTTTTTTTTCTCTTCTATTATATCATGAATTACACTAATAGATTTTCTTTTTCTTAATTTAAATTAATTTTAATTTTATATTGGAGTATAGCCAATTTACAATGCTGTGATAGTTTAAGGTGGGCAGAAAAGCCACCCAGCCAACTAATTGATTTTCTAATGTTGAACCAAACTTGCATTCCTCCTTGGTTATGAGGTATTATCTTTTGGAAATCTTGTTAGCTCAGTTTTTTAATATTATGTTGAAGATTTTTCTTCCTATATTTCTCAGAGATGTTACTCTGCAGATTTCTGTTTGTGTAATGCTTTTTTGTTTTGATCTGAGGGTAATTCTGTCTTTATAACATGTTGGGAATGTTTCCTCTACTCTTGTTTTCTGGAAAAGCTTGTGTAGAAATGATGTTATTTCTTTCTTAAATGATCAATAGAATTCCCCAGTGAAGACGTTTGGGTCTGATGTTTTCTTTGTGGGAAAGATTTTAGCCACAATCTCAATTTCTTTAATAGACATATAACTATTCATGTTAGCCATTTCTTCTTGAATCAGCTCTGGTAATTTGTGTATTCCAAGAAATTTGTTTATTTCACCTAGTTTGTTCAATACATGACCTCAAGTTTTTGTTTTTCTTTACATTATTATCTTTTAATGTCTATAGGATCTATAATAGAATCCCCTATTTCAAAATTTCTGTTATTGAAAAAATATGTATTCTCTCTTTTGTTCATTAATTGCGTGAGAGTGATATAGAATTTGGTAAACTTTTTGTATAATGGATCATAGAGCAAATATTTTGGATATCCAGGTCATTTAGTCTCTGTTTCCACTACTGAACCCTCTTATAGTGGAAAGCAACCATAGAAAATAACCAAATGTGTCTATCTGCTTTCTAGAAAAACTACCAAAACACACAGTAGGCTTGATTTTGCCCGCAAGCTGTGGTCTATTGATATTGGACTAAGATATTATTAACTTTTTTAATTTATTAAAGATATCAGTTGTTTTAATTGATCTCCTTCTATTGCTTTTCTTTTCCAATTTTATTCATTTTTGCTCTTATTATTGTTATTGTGTCCTTCTTTCATGTTTGTTATAGGTATAATTTGTTCTTCTTTTTCTAGTTTTATAATCTAAAAATGTAGGTGATAGATTCCAGACCTTGCTTTTTTGCTTACAGAACATACCTTTAATTCTATACATTTCTCTTTAGTCACTGCTTTAGCTGCATCTCACACATTTGATGTTGATATTTTCCATTCAGTTAAAATATGTTCTAATATCTTTTGTAACCTCTTATTTAACTCATAGGTTATTTAGAAGTGTGTGTTTAAGATATAACATTTGGGAGGTTCTAGATGTTTTTCTGTTACTGAGAACTTTATGATTAATTTCCAATAGAGTTTACATAATTTAAATTAACTTGAATATGTTGAGGCTTTTTTTATGGCATAGAATATAATTCTATGGAATATAATTCCATAGAATAGCTTGAACTACGATGGATTGTCTGTAAATGACAACGTGGTTACATTGGGTGACACTATCTTTCAGACCTTCCACAGCTATACAGGTATATTTTCACTTGGTTTATGTTTTCCTGAGATGTTTTCTGAAATCATAAGCTATTAGTTTTTGCTTCGTATATGTTGAGGCTTTTAAGCTACATGCATATGTATTTATGGTTTTGTTCCTTCTTTATCAACATATAATGCTTATTTTTATCCTCAGTAATATTTGTTGTTCTGAAGTCTGCCTGATATTTATATAGCCATTCCAACTTCCTTTTGCTTAGTGTTTTCATAGCATGTCTTTTTCTCACTTACATTTTATATTTAAATTGGGCCTTACATTTTTAATCCAATATGATCACATCTTTTAATTGAGATGTTTAGAATATTTACACTTAATGAAATTAATGTTGTAGAAGTCTAAAATATATCACTTGGGTATTTTTTAAAAATTCATTATTTCTTGATCTTTTTATCCATTTTTATGCTTGCTTTAAGATTGACTACAAGGAGTTTTTGCTTTTTTAAAAAATGACCAAACACACTGAAATCGCACAAAGTGGTTGTAAAAATCAGTGGGATAGTCTAGGATTGTTCTGTGGCCTTTTTTAAAAAAACATTATAGACTCATAGGTAAGTTAAAGATGTATAGGAAATGAAAAATTAGCGACACTAGTATATTTCCTGAGTACATCAATTTAAAACAGTAGAAACATTAATAATTAAGGTTTTATTCCTTTGTAAGACAGTTATCAAGAGTAGATTGAACAGTGGCTTCATTCTTCTCCTAGTGTAACACATCACATAGAGTAAGCGTCTTGTCCATGTCATACTCTTTTCTAAGTCTGTATCAGCTTTCAGCATTTTGTCCCTTGTGCTTCCATATCATGAAATATTTCCCAGAGTTCCTTGAGTGTATTTTTACCAGCAAGACTTCTGGGCACTTTTTTCCTTCAAATGCTTCCTTTGTGTCAGTAAGTTTTCCCTACATTCTTCAGGCTGCATATCTGTAGTCTGACAATAATGTATCAATGAACCTATGCTCGGCTACTTCTTCCATAACTTTTATTTATATCCAATTTGAATATCAACTTATAGCATCATCACTTTTTGTTTCTTTGCTGCACATTCATCTTTGTTGGCTAATTCTTTCTTAAGATTATCCATTTTTTAATAAGACGTCATATTACTTTATCACTGGGTAACACGGAAGCAACAAAGCTACACACTTCTGTTTACATATATTGCTTGTTTTTCACCAGATTCTTTAAGATTCTAATCAGAGATAGTTCAAGAATCAGTTCCAATGCCTGAGATAGGTTTGAGATTTTTGTTGTCATTATGGTTAATTTCAGTGCATCATAAAGACATAAAGACGTAATTTCAGTGTCTTTAAATTCTTCTGGATGCTTTTTCCTTAAGGTGGAAGCTTGAGTATTGGAAGATTTTTCTCAGCTCTTGTACCCTACCCTCAGCTTTTAGCCATCACTGTGTGTACTACAGACAGGGTAGCTTCCATAATATTTCTTCTACCCTAGTTATACGCTCTTTTTACTTGTTACCTTGGCTTGCTAGGATAATATCATTCATCGAAGAGGGATTGTTCTAACCTGGTCGGTCCTCACTTTGGTAGGCTGTATGTACCTGAACTTAAAGGAAGAGAGTCTTGTCTTTCATCTTCTCTGTGTCGGGTGGCAGATATCTTCTATTTATGATAGGCTTTATGTGGAAGTTTTCTGCTCCTCCTCTAATGATAAAAACCTCTTAGATCTGATTAGGATTCTGGGCTCAGAACAATCTGATTCCCCTCCTGCAGGCATAGATGCCGTTTTCTTTCATACCCACTCCCATCACAATGGATCTCTAACTATGCTCTGGGAATGATAGTGTTGCTGCTCTTTCCTCTCTGATTCAAGGCTTTTTGCTCCACATGACAGGAGACAGAAGGTTCTGAGCAGGACCACAAGGTTCTATGTCTTTCCATCAGTGGCAGCCTGTTCTCTCTTCTATGTCAGTATACCATTTTGAGAGATTCTCTCCAGTTTCCTGCCGTGTCTTTAATCTTTCTTAACATATCCAGCAGAAGCCCATGGACAAAGAGGTTGGGAGTGGACGTCAACATTCTATCTGCATCTCCCAGCATGATGTACCCGCAGGCTATCTCACACTTAGCCTTTAGCAATTTATTCGCTATGCTGTGCTATACTCAATCGCTCTGTTGTGTCCCACTCTGGGCGACCCCATAGTCTGGAGCCCGCCAGGCTCCTCTGTCCGTGGAATTCTCCAGGCAAGACTGCTGGAGTGGGTTGCCGTGCCCTCATGCAGGGGATCTTCCTCACCCAGGGTTCGAACCTGCATCTCTTAGGTCTCCCGCATTGGTAGGCAGGTTCTTTACTGCCTGAACCACCAGGGAAGCCTCATTTCTTCCTCTCACTTGTAGTACAGACTCATCTTTGTCTCATGCTTGTGCAGTCCATTGCTCTGTGGGTGAAGCCTGCAGGGATCTTCTTCCATGGGTATTAGATCACTTCGTTGTCCTGTGACTTCACAATCTGATGGATATGGACAATGTTGTAATTTATTTTATCTATTTTTAGAGAGGAACACATGCCACCTTATTTTTATTTGTTAATTTTTTTGTGGTTGCCTTCAATCTTAGTTGTGGCATGCAGGATCTTTGCTATGTCATGCAGGGTCATTAGCTATGGGGCATGGACTTTCTGTACATTGTCAAGAACCTCTGTCCATAGTTCATCAGGCACTCTGTCTGTCAGATCTAATCCCTTGAATCTATTTGTGACTTCCACTGTATAATAGTAAGAAAGTTGATATAGGTCATACCTGAATGGTCTAGTGGTTTTCCCTACTTTCTTCAATTTAAGTCTGAATTTGGCAATAAGGAGTTCATGATCTGACCCACAGTCAGCTTCCGGTCTTGTTTTTGCTGACTGTATAGAGCTTCTCCATCTTTGGCTACAAAGAATATAATCAATCTGATTTTGGTATTGACCATCTGGTGATATTCTCTTGTGTTGTTGGAAGAGGGTGTTTACTATGATCAGTGCATTATCTTGGTAAAACACTAGTAGCCTTTGCCCTGCTTCATTCTGTACTCCAAGGCCAAATTTGCCTGTTACTTCATGTATCTCTTGACTTCCTACTTTCGTGTTCCAGTCCTCTATATTGAAAAGGACATCTTTTTGGGGTGTTAGTTCTAGAAGGTCTTGTAGGTCTTCATAGAACCATTCAACTTCAGCTTGTTCAGCATTAGTGGTCAAGGCATAGACTTGGATTACTGTGATATTAAATGGTTTGCTTTGGAAATGAACAGAGATCATTCTGTCAATTTTGAGATTGCATCCAAGTACTGCATTTTGGACTCTTTTGGTGACTATGATGGCTACTCCATTTCTTCTAAGGGATTCTTGCCCACAGTAGTAGATATAATGGTCATCTGAGTTAGATTCACCCATTCCCATCCATTTTAATTCAGTGATTCCTAAAATGTTGATGTTTACTCTTGCCATCTTCTGTTTGACCACTTCCAGTTTGTTTTGGTTCATGGACCTAATATTCCAGGTTCCTATGCGACATTGCTCTTTACAGCATCGGACTTTACTTTCACACCACATCCACAAATGGGTGTTGTTTTTGCTTTGGCTCTGTCTCTTCATTCTTTCTGGAGTTATTTCTCTAAGGAATCTCCAGTAGCACATTGGGCACCTACCGACCTGGGGAGTTCCTCTTTCAGTGTCCTGTGTTTTGGCCTTTTCATACTGTTCATGGGGTTCTCAAGGCAAGAATACTGGTTTGTCATTCCCTTCTCCAGTGGACCACGTTTTGTCAGAACTCTCCACCATGACCTGTCCATCTTGGCTGGCCCTACACGGCATGGCTCATAGTTTCACAGAGTTAGACAAGGCTGTGGTCTATGTGATCAGTTTGGTTAGTTTTCTGTGATTGTGGTTTTCATTCTGTCTGCCCTCTGATGGGTGGAGCCATCCTCAGTAAATCTTCAATCCAATTTTCTGTTGATGGTTGGGGCTGTATTCCCTCCCTGTTGCTTGACTTGAGGCCAGCAGGTCAACTATGGTGGAGGTAATGAAGATAATGGCAACCTCCTTCGAAAGGTCCCCAGCAGACACTGCTGTACTCACTGCCTCAGACCCTGCAGCAATCCACTGCTGACCCATGCTTCTGCTGGAGATTCCTGGACACACGGGCAAGTCTGGGTCAGTCTTTTGTGGGGGTCACTGCTCCTTTCTCCTGGGTCCTGGTGTATACAAGGTTTTGTCTGTGCCCTTTAAGATTCTGTTTCCCCAGTCCTGTGTAAGTTTTGGCAGCTCTATCAATAACTTCAGATATGCAGAGGGCACTACCCTTATGGCATAAAATGAAGAAGAACTAAAGAGTCTCTTGATGAAATAGAAAGAGGAGAGTGAAAATTCTGGCTTAAAACTCAACATTCAGAAAACTAAGATCATGTCATCCAGTCCCATCACTTCATGGCAAATAGATGGGGTAACAGTGGAAACAGTGACAGTCTTTATTTTGGGGGGCTTCAAAATCACTGCAGATGGTGACTGCAGCCATGAAATTAAAAGACGCTTGCTCCTTGGAAGGAAAGTTATGACCAACCTAGGCAGCATATTAAGAAGCAGAGATATTACTTTGCCAACAATGGTCCTCTAGTCAAAGCTATGGTTTTTTTTCCAGTAGTCATGTATGGATGTGAGATTTGGACTGTAAAGAAAGCTGGGTGCTGAAGAATTGATGCTTTTGAACTGTGGTGTTGGAGAAGACTCTTGAGAGTCTCTTGGACTTCAAGGAGATCCAAACAGTCCATCCTAAAGGAAATCAGTCCTGAATATTCATTGGAAGGACTGATGCTGAAGCTGAAACTCCAATATTTGGCCACCTTATGTGAAGACCTGAATCATTTGAAACAACCCTGATGCTGGGAAAGATGGAGGGCCAGAGGAGAAGGGGGTGACAGAGGATAAAATGGTTGGATGGCAACACCAACTCAATGGACCTGAGTTGGAGCAATTTCTGGGAGATAGTGAAGAACAGGGAAGCCTGGTGTGGTACAGTCCATGAGTTCACAGAGAGTCGGAAAGAACTGAGTGCCTGAACAACTGGTTATTTTTATCCTGATCATTTTCAAAACCCTAATGCTGACTCATTTGAAAAGACCCTGATGCTGGGAAAGATTGAAGGTGGGAGGAGAAGGGGACAACAGAGGATGAGATGGTTGGATGGCATCACCAACTCAATGGACATGAGTCTGAGCAAGCTCTGGTAGTTGGTGATGGGCAGGGAAGCCTGGCCTGCTGCAGTCCATAGGGTCACAAAGAGTTGGACATGACTGAGCAACTGAACTGACTCTCTAGTTGTGGTGTGCAGGCTCAGTAGTTGTGGTGTACAGGCTCCAGAGCATGCAGGCTTCAGTAGTTGCAAGGCATGGGCTTAGTTGCTCTGAAGCATAGGGGATCTTAGTTGCCTGACCAGGGATTGAACCCATGTCCCCTACATTGCAAGGCAGATTCTTAATCACTCAGCCTACCAGGGAAGTGCATGAAAGTTGCACAGTCATATTCAACTCTTTGCGACTCCATGGACTGTAACCCACCAAGTTCTTCTGTCCATGGAATTCGCCAGGCCAGAATACTGGAGTGGGTAGCCATTCCCTTCTCCAGGGGATCTTCCCAAACCAGGGGTTGAACCCAGGTCTCCTGCATTGCAGGTGGATTCTTTACCATCTGAGCCACTGGGGAAGCTCAAGAATACTGGAGTGGGTAACCTATTCTTTCTCCAGGGGATCTTCCCAGTCCAGGAATGAAACTGGGGTCTCCTGCATTGCAAGACAGATTCTTTATCACTGGATCACCAGCGAAGTATCCTGTTGTAAATTTCTAGTTTAGCTGCCATTTGGGCTTCCCAGGTGGTGTTAGTGCTAAAGAACCCCCTTATGCACGGAGGAGATAAAAGAGACCCGGGTTCAATCCCTGGGTTGGGAAGATTCCGTGGAGGAGGGCGTGACAACCCACTCCAGTATTGTTGCCTGGAGAATTCCATGGACACAGGAGCCTGGCGTGCTGCAGTCCACAGGGTCACACAGAGCTGGATACAGCTGAGGCAACCGAGCATGCATGCAACTGACTTCTTCTTGTTCTTTAGGTGGAGGGGTGCTCTTTGTCGTTCTCCACATCCTAGATTCTATTGCCTCTCATTCTTCATAATATATTATCTGGCATTTAAAAACATGATACATACTAACAGAAAAGGAAAAAAAAAAGTTTCTTTTTAAAATATTTTATTTTATGCCCATGCAGCATGTGGAATCTTAGTTTCCCCAACCAGGACTTGAACCTGCACCCCCTACATTGGACATGCAGAGCATTAACCACTGGACTGCCAGGGAAATCTCTCCCCAAATTATTTCTGATACACGTTTTATACCTGTCACTCAGTCTGCCTAATGGAGTTTGGATAGTAGAGGAGGAGCAAGAAGAAAAGGAGGGAGACTCTTTGGCAATATTCTGAGTGGTGTGGCCGACATGGACTAAGATAGAAAGGGAGGTGACGATGAGAAATGGTTGGATTTAGGTTATGTTTCAAGGGAGTGTTTGTGGTTCTTGATGCACAACAGTGTGCGTGGGAGAAATAAGAGTCAGGACCCCTGTCAGATCCTGAGCTTTACCTGCTGGGTAGCTAAGCTGATAACCAGAGTTATTTTACAGAAATGTGGATACAGACTTGTCTTACATGGAACATTACTTTTCTGCACACACACACTCACACACACATGCTTTCCAGATTGGCTGAGACAATATAAAATCAGAACAGAATGAAAACTCAGAAGAGAGGACACGTGTAATGCAGTGGGGAGTCATTGTCAACTCTTTACTAAGTCATTGCATTAGCTTAACTAAGAAGCTGTTGTGTTTTTAAGAAAAAGGATGCTAAATAAACCCCAAAGTGATTTATGGGGAACATTTGTCTAAACTTTGTTTTTTTATGAAGCACCAGCTGATGTAGAATTTTACATATTATAAATTGTTTTCATTTACTCCTGTGCATCCCTTAGCATTTGCATAAAATACTCTTTTCTGGTGCATCTCATTTTTTATAATATAATGTCTGGCTTTAAAAAAAGAATCATGTAAGTAATAGCAGAAAGGAAAAAAGAATAAAAAATGAGAGGAGGAATATAAATGACTTTAACAAGGGCACTATTAATACTTAACATAATTGCAGCTTATGCTTGGAACACTCACAAATCTTATATTCTTTCCAAGCTTTATTCTTAATATTCCAACAATACTGTGAGGGTGTAGGGGAAGAAAGCCCAGGAAGATTTGGTAGGGTCAGTGGGTCCTGGCTTGGAAATCATCACTTTTAGGTTGGAAGTCACTTGGAGGAAGCTCCTCTTCCCAGTCTTACTGTTGTAAGTACTGACCATCTGACATCCTGCACCCTGACTTGGGAGACAGGAAGGAGGGCTATTACTGGGTTTGATGAAAGAGGATTCAAATTGTTAAGTGAGCAGAATGTAGAATGGGAAATGTGCAGAGTACTCTGTCTTAGAATAGAGGAAAGCGACCTTTATTTATCGAGAGACTGGTCTATTCTGAGGTAACCAGGCGTGGCTACACCAGCACCCTCCTCCCTGAGTTAATTATATAAATGATGCTGGCATATGCAGAGGCTATGAACATTTACACAGCGTGTTCTGAATTAAGCCTCCAAGGAGTTAGTGGCATAATTGTAGAAAAATGAATCCTCATGCGTTTATTAAATTAACATTTACTATGGAAAATGCACTGGAGACAGAATTTTAAGAGATATAAAACTTCACCTCAAAAATCAGTTGAGGTGCTTCCCTGGTGGCTCAGTGGTAAAGAATCTGCCTACCAATTCAGGAGACATGAGTTCAATTCCTGGTCCAGGAATATTCCAGTTACCATGGAGCAACTAAGCCTGTGCACCACAACTGTTGAGCCTGTGCTCTAGAGCCCAGGAACCGCAACTACTGACTCCATGGGCCGCAACTCCTGCAGCCTGCAGGCCCTAAAGCCCGTGTTCCATAAAAAGAGAATCCACTGCAATGAGAAGTCCGCACAGTGCTGTGAGTAACCCACGCTCACCGCAAATAGAGAAAAACCCATGCAGCGGTGAAGACCTGGCACAACCAAAAATAAATAAAATTACTTAAAAAAAAAATCAGTTGAGTGCAAAATGATGCAATAGTTCTCTAGAATAAGATTGAATCTGGCTTTAAACCTTTTCCTTCTTGCTTACTAAGGAAATCCAAAGTTCCAAGGGGACTCCTTCTTATACATTAGCTTGCTTCTACTTTCTAAAACGGCTTGGTGGTCTTCAGGTCATGCTGCTCAGTGCTGATGCACTTGGCATCCAGGCCAATAGGTGGGGGTCTGAGTCCCTGGAGTTGCTTTGTGAAAGCCTGGAGTCTCCATCAAGCCTCCTTTAGCAGATGACACAGTTTCCCTTGTTCTTGCCAAGTCCTTGGGGAAGAAGGCAAGTTTCCTGCTGTTCATTTATCCCTACCCACCAGGTCTCTAGGTCAGTCACTGGACAACACTTTCCCCTCTCTGCTCTGCTTGGTCCATACCCTCCTCTAATCTCTCTTTGGTTTGGGTAACAAGAGGCAGGGAGGCTTTTTTTTTTTCCCCCCCAAATGAAATGTTTGTGTTTCATTTTGTAGCATAAACCATGCTAGGTGCAGAAAGTCTGGTTTGAGTTGTTCTAGAAAATATGGAGAAGAAGGGCATTTTGAGAAGAAGGAAGAGCTTGCATAAGCGCTCAGAAGCGTGAGACAGCTTGTTGCTCTAAGAGGACAGGTAAGAGGTAAGAATGAAATGAAGCACATGGTGCATTTGGGGCTGGACTTTAGATGATGCTGATCATCCGTGCCACAGTGTCCCAAGTTATTCCTTATCTGGAGTATTTTTTCCCAGCTAAAAGGTATACTTTTTGATGGAGAGAGTAAAGTCATGGGGAAAAGTAAAGCATCAATTTGAAGAATTTCCTTGAAAAGTTGAATTGTGATAATGCTAGAAAACCTCCCATTTATTACTTTATCTCCATGTTAAAAAAACCTATCCCATTTCCAAACTATGAGTTCAAATAGTCCTCGTTATTGTCCAAAATCTCATTTTTTCCATGATAGCAAGACCTAGATGGACTCAAAATCACTTATTGCTAATCATGCTGATGACCTAGTGAAATATAAATGTCTGTGCTCACTTTAATAAGTAAACGATGGTTCAGAAAGGCTCAGAAACATTTCCAGCTCTTATGTTAAAGTCCGGAGAAGGCAATGGCACCCCACTCCAGTACTCTTGCCTGGAAAATCCCATGGACGGAGGAGCCTGGTAGGCTGCAGTCCATGGGGTCACTAAGAGTTGGACACAACTGAGCGACTTCACTTTCTCTTTTCACTTTCATGCATTGGAGAAGGAAATGGCAACCCACTCCAGTGTTCTTGCCTGGAGAATCCCAGGGACGGGGGAGCCTGGTGGGCTGCCATCTATGGGGTCACACAGAGTCGGACATGACTGAAGTGACTTAGCATAGCATGTTAAGGTCACTCCATGTCCCAGCATGTCCTGTAGTCTCTCCAACTTACTGGCATCTCACCTGACATGGACGATGGTGCAAGTCGGAGGGGCAGGTTTTCTTTTGAGCAGTAGAATCACTATCATTCAGGAGGGGGGACATCAGATTAATTGCCCTAAGCATGAATTGGGAGAATTGCATGGTTGTGACATAATACAGGACTTCCTTGGTGGCTCAGATGGTAAAGCGTCTGTCTACAATGTGGGAGACCCGGGTTGGGATTTAGTTTTTATTCCCCTAGAAGGAGTGGCATTGCGTGACCATAGTATTTCATACCCAAATCTTTGCTTCCGAAACAAGATTAGTTTTAAGAAGCCCCTTACTGGGATTGTGTGAGAATGAACACCAATAATGATCTGTGCATGAAAAATGATTTTGAACATCATGTATTAATAGAATTCTCAATAAGATATGGTTGTACCGTGGGCTCGGCAGGAGCAAGGCACTCTATAAATAGAAGGCGACATTATTCTTATAATAATCTAATGCTGCTCATATTCTAGACCTCATGACACCTAACCCTACCATGCTTTCCAAACTGTGTGGGTGATCATTTGCCTAGATGATGTGTGTCATACCGTGTATGTATACAGACAATCTTCCTTGGCTGCTGAAGTTGTCAATTTCTGAGCAGTAAGATAGGGACAATTTAGTACAATGTCTCTGCTTATGTTTACAAGGTTTGGCAGTGTACCATTTCCTCTGGTCATTTCTCAAGGATTCTAAAAGAACGTATAAAATAATAAGACCTTTGCAATTACATGTCCCAACTGTTGATTTGTATATTTTCTCTTAGATTAGACTGTGGATATTATTTAGATAGTAGCACACAGACATTTATGACATATAATGTTAGAGGAAAACATGCTGTAATTTGAATTGGATTTTTCATGGATACAATAAAGGCTTGGAATTATATTCTTGGTCACTGGGCAGAATGCCCAAATCGACTTCATTATTTTGCAAGAAAAATGAGGACCAGCATTTTATTTACTAATTTGAAAATGCATTTTAACTTCTGTAAAGCCGAATTTTGTTGTTCAGTCAGTCATCTCTGACTCTGCAACCCCATTGACTGCATGTAGCACTCCAGGCTTCCCTGTCCTTCACCATCTCTCAGCGTTTGCTCAAATTCATGTCCCTTGAGTTGGTGATGCCATCCAACCATCTCATCTTCTGTCATCCCCTTCTTCTCCTGCCTTCAATATTTCCCAGCATCAGGGTCTTTTCTAATGAGTCACTTCTTCCCATAAGGTAGCCAAATTATTGGACCTGCAATCTCAGCATCAGTCCCTCCAGTTAATATTCAGGATTGCTTTCCTTTAGGATTGACTGGTCTGATTTCCTTGCTGTCCAAGGGACTCTCAAGAGTATTCTCCAACACCACAGTTCAAAAGTATCAATTCTTTGGCACTCCGCCTTCTTTATCATCCAACTCTCACATCACTACATGACAACTGGAAAATCCATAGCTTTGACTATACAAACCTTTGTTAGCAAAGTGATGTCTCTGTTTTTTAATATGCTGTCTAGGTTTGTCATAGATTTTCTTTCAAGGAGAAAGTGCTTTTTAATTTCATGGGTGCAGTCACCATCTGTATTGATTTTGAAGCCCACGAAAATACAGTCTTTCACTATTTGCATTGTTTCTTCATTCCTTTGCCATGAAGCAATGGGACCAGATGCAGTTATTTTAGTTTTTTGAATGTTTAGTGTTGAATTTTAAGCCAGCTTTTTCACTCTCCTCTTTCACCTTCATCAAGAGGCTCTTTAGTTCCTCTTTGCTTGCTTCCATAAGGATGGTATCATCTGTATATCTGAGGTTATTGATATTTCTCACAGCAATCTTGATTCCAGCTTGTGCTTCGTCCAGCCTGGCATTTTGAATGATGTACTCTGCATATAAGTTAAATAAGCAGGGTGACAATATACAGCCTTGACATACTCCTTTCCCAATTTGGAACCAGTCTGTTTTTCCTTGTCTGGTTCTAACTGTTTCTTCTTGACCTACATACACATTTCTCAGGAGGTAGGTAAGCTAGTCTGGTATTCCCATTTCCTTAAGAATCTTCCACAGTTTGCTGTGATCCACACAGTTAAAGGCTTTAGTGTACTCAATGAAGCAGAAGTATATGTTTTTCTGGAATTCTCTTGTTTTTTTTTTTTTTTTTTTTTTATGATCCAATGGATGTTGACAGTTTGATCTCTGGTTCCTCTGCCTTTTCTAAATCCAGCTTGACCATCTGGAAGTTCTCAGTTCAATACTGTTGAAACCTGGCTTGAAGAGTTTTGAGCATTTCTTTGTTAGCTTGTGAAATGAGTGCAATCGTGAAGTAGTTTGAACATTCTTTGGCATTGCCCTTCTTTGATATTGGAATGAAAATTGACCTTTTCCAATCCTGTGGCCACTGCTGAATTTTCCAAATTTGCTGACACATTGAGTGCAGTACTTTCACAGCACCATCTTTTAGGATTTGAAATATCTCAACTGGCATTCCCTCACCTCCACTAGCTTTGTTTGCAGTGATGCTTCTTATGGCCCACTTGACTTTGCACTCCAAGATGTCTGCCTATAGGTGAGTGGTCACACCATCATGGTTAAAGCTGAATAAAAACCTTGAAATTCATTCTCAGTCCTTGTTATCTTTGTATTTTATTTTGATGACAAACAAGAAAGTGAAGGTTCACTTCCACCAGGTTCTGAAGGTTTTCTTCCAGAAGATTTTAACTTCCAGGACGCTTTTTAGGAGTCATCAACCTCAGTGGATGGCTTTGCCAAGAAAAACAAAAAAGGGCCTGAGATGTGTCTTTCAGTGCTGTTTCTTTTATATCTTTCCTTGTGTTCTTATAACAAGACCTTTCTACTGATCATTTCTGGATTCTTGGGACATATCCTCCTCAACTATTTGTTGTTGTTCAGTTGCTCGGTGGTGTCCAAATTTTGGAAATTCATGGGCTGCAGCACACCAGGCCTTCCAGTCCTTCACCATCTCCTGGAGTTTGCTCAAACTCATGTCCATTGAGTCAATGATGCCATCCAACCATCTCATCCTCAGCTATCCCCTGCAGTATATTCTGTAGTAGAAATCATCTCCACCTTTAGACCTGACCAAGTTCATCAGGCTTCCATCCTTCACTTGATGGTTAGATGAGAATGTCAAGTGCATCAATGTGTTGACTTGAATGGTGGCCCAGCATCAAATCAGCTAATCACAAGTCTTCTTCAACACCCAAGCAATAAAAAATCCCTTACACTCCACCTACCATATGCTCCTTGACTATGATTGTGAATTGAAAGTGATCATCTGTTAAACTTCTTTCTCTTCTTTTATCAGAGCCATAGCATGATGGGACATGTTGTTTCACTAGAGATAGAAAGATTATTGTTATTATTGTTGTTTCTTGAACCAACCCTTCAACAATTTTGCATGAAAAAAACTTTCAAGTTGATTTCTTTGTGGGCCTATCCCAACAACACCCAGCATTCCCACAAATATCTTCCTAAATTGATTTATTAAACCTCAGAGGGAATAGCTTTAATTTTCAGGTGGAGGTGCTCTTACTCACTTTGACTTTCCTCTCCACTTCTTCCACTCCACTTAGTTCATCTTCCCTGACAGCCAATCAGTGGTCCAAGTTCTCTCCTTGGGGATACAGTGGGAGAGTTTTTGGAGCCATCAGTCTTAGAAGTCAAAGTAAATGCTTGTATTCTATAAAATAGGAATCTTTGATTGTTTCTGTAACTTGGCCTCAAATTCTTCAACTGTTTGCCAGTCTAGAGATAAAGGCAGACTGATTTATCTCCATGTTCTTTCAATGAGGTTGTTTGAAGTATCATGTCATTAATCATGGATTTTGGAGACAAAAATATGACCATTCACAATATAACCTTGGAGGGGTTTCTAATTTCTGGGTACCTTGGTTTCCTCATCTGTATAGTTATAAAAGTAGGACCTAGCTTACAATGTTCTTGAGATGCTCATAGAAACTCAGTGTTTATATTTTGAAAGTGCTTCATAAATGACAAATTTTGTTTTACTTAAGGCTTTTTCAAGCATTGCCACATATTTTCAGAAAAATTTTTAGTTTCTGGAAGAATATGCTCTGCATTCATGAGTTGTTTTATCACTGGTAGCTGATATAGTCTCAAGTACCTAATGATTGCATAGAAAATGAAACTTGAAGGAAAATTTTTTCAGGGATCAAAACCACAAGCTTAGAATCTGAATTATTTAGGATATCAATTTAGCTAGAGTAATAGAGGGAAATTCAAACTAACAGTGACATGAAGAAGAAAGAATTTATTTGTCTGCCGCATGAAGGTCTAGAGAGATTTGTGGGCTAGTGAGGTATTCTATAATCATCAAGAACTCAGACTGTCTCTGCTTGTTGCCCTAAGACTTGCCCTTCAGCTTCACTCATGGTCCTACAGACCATGCTGTAGGACCTCGCTGTAACTACTGTCATCACATTTGTGTTTCAGCCAACAGGATGAGGGCAAGAAGAGGGGAGGAACATTCTATGTCCCTTAAACTGCAGAGTCAAAGTTATATAATTTACTACTTCTTGAGACCCACTCCTGTTGTCAGCCTCATTCATCAAGAAGGTTGAAAACTGCACTTTTTCGCTGGGCAGCTTCCATTCTATAAGAAAGTCAGAATCTATTTTATATGCGGATACCTGGCAAAGTGCCCAAGCATCTTCCTGGAGGGCCTGAAGTGCCACATTGAACTGCACAGAGCTGCTATGTCCAAAGGAATAGCTCTGGTGTATGAGATACAAAAAACCACCCATGCTTAGCCATTGCCCTGGAGGAAGAGATCCTAATTCATCTATTTCAGTTAACAGCATGATTTATCTTCAAATTGCCCAGACTGGCCTCTTGGACTCTTCTCTTTCCCGCCACCAAAAAAAAAAAAAAAAAAAAATCCAATAAGTTGCTTTGTCTCTTCTAATATCTTTTACACACATCTCCTCTTTTCAACTCACACTAACACCCCAATTTAGGCTTAATTATGTACCACCCAGACAATTGCAATCACATCCAAATTGGTCTCCCTCTCCCCAATTTCTTTGCTTTCCAATTCATTCTACAACACAACTGCCAAGTTAATCTTCCCTGAACACAGCTCTGAACGTCTCTGCCCTGCTAAGAATCTTTCAATGGCTCTCCACCGCCTATTTCACAAAGGGCAAGCACCTCTATCAAGGTGCCCTGAATTCTGACTCAGACCTACCTTTCTAGCTTTATTTATCCTTCTTTCACAAATCTCTTGTTCCATGGTTGGCTCTACATTTTCCTATGTCTACTCATTTGCCCATCACGGAACACATCACCTTCTTTCTGTGGATTGCAACCCACATCTTTAGAATTTCGCACAAATACCACTGCTGAAGACTGCTTCCTGCAAAGAAGAGATAGCCCCTTCCCATGAACTGGCTTCATCCTGACTTCCAACATCACAATTATTTTTGGTTTTGTATCTTAAGTAGAACTACACCGTCATTATTTTTTTTTCTCCCTATTGTCTTCAGGATTCAATGTTATATTTTTGAGATGCACCCATACTGATCATTTACTTTCTTTGTTATGTAATATTCCATTGGGTGAAAATCCTATAATCTACTTATCCCATTGTATCCATGAAAGATGTTTGTTTAGTTTCCAATTTTGAATTACTACAAACAGTGCTGCTATGAACACTCTGGTTCATGTGTTTTTTGGTGAACATAGGTCTGCATTGGAAATATTCAGTCATGGAGTGTCTTCTGTTTCCCTTGCTACTACCAAACAGTTTTCCAAGGTGGTTTTACCAGCCAGCACTCTTACCAGCGATGAGCTAGAGTGTCAGTTGTTTCCCACCCTTGTCAACACTTAGTCGTTTCTGGATTTTTAATTTTTGCCATTCGAAAGTGGATATTTAGGGAATTTCCTGGTGGTCAGGTGGTTATGACTCTGTACTCTCACTGCTGAGGGCCTGACTAGGTTCAATCCCAGATTGAGGAACTAAGATCCCACATGCCATATGGCCAAAAAAAAATTTTTTTTAGAAAATAAAATGGATCTTTAATGATATCATATCTTAGTTTCAGTGTTCAATTCTCTAATGACTGGTGGAGTTGAATATCTGTTTCTAGATTTATTAGTCATTTGAATATCCTGTCTTATAAAGTGTCTTTTGTACATATTTTGCTCATTTATCTATTGAATTTTTTTCTTCTTACTGAGTTAAAAGTTCTTATAACCTAGCTATGAATCCTGTATTAGTTGTAATATTGTAAATTCTTACATACACAGAAGAGTAAGCTCAAGAAGAACAGAGAAAATATCTCTTAAAAAATTTTTTCTCGGCAGAGTCTGATATAGTGTCTGGGCATATAGTAGGATCTCTATAAAACAGCTGCAAAATGAATGAATGATTCAATAACAATATTATCATGCACAGGTTTTTTAAAATTGTTTTTATACTTTATTTCATGTTGGAATATAGCTGATTAACAAATAATATTGTGATAGCCCCGGGTACACAGCAAAGGACTCTGTCATACATATACATGTATCCATTCCACCCCAAACTCCCCTCCCATCCAGGCTGCCACATAACCTTGAGGAGAGTTCCCTGGTTAAATAGTAGGTCTTTGTTGGTTATCCATTTTAAATGTAGCAGTGTGTATATGCCGGTCACAAACTCCCTAACTGTCCCTCCCATTCTTCCCCTGTGGGAAGCCATACACAGATATTTTTACAGCAAGGATCCTCTTTCATGAATTTCTTGTTCTCATCCAGAGTTGCATTCACAGTGGTTCATCTTTGTCAAGTGATGACTGGAGAGTTTCCAGCAACTAGAAATCTACCGTTAATATGAAAAGATCTCTGGGGTGGGGTTCTCACAGCAGTGACCAAGTGGAGACTCAGAAGGCTGGTTCCCTCATGTTGCTGATGTCTCTCAAGGCCTCCAAAACACCTTGCTTACACTTGAAAAGGCATGCTCGGGTTTTTCAGCCCATGGATAACTCCAAAAGTAGGATTTTAAAAATGCAAAGTGCCCATATGTTCAATTCAAACTGAGAAATGGTCTCATGAGTAATTAAAAGCAGTTACAAAAGCAATGGAGTTGTAACAATTGAAATATCACATGCATTTGTGTGCATCGAATTAGAAAGCCCCGTAATAGTCAGTCACTGAGTGTGTGTGTGACAGTGAGGCTTGGGACACCGAGTGAGCCTCCTTATTCAATGCTTACCACTGAGAGTTCAATCACACCACAGAGATTTCCTCATTTTTTCTAGAGCTTGCTTCTGTTTGTAAGCTGTGTGCTTTACTTCAGTGAAAGGCTTACAGCTAGTGATTGTGGCTTTATGTGTTTCCTTGCCACTGGTGTTAAACAACCTAATAATAATGAAGAAATCATGTATATATACAAGGAATCATACATATATAAAAATATGTATAGTAGCATTTCTCTTTTCTCATGCAAGTGTGTAAGTCAGTAAAGATTTCTTTTTTCCCTCTTTTGATTTTTCTACCACTGCATTTGAAATAGAAAATGTATAATGTACAGGCTGATTTCTGAATCACATGAATTTAATGCTTGTATTTCATTCTGCAGGTGATTTTTCCCAACCCAATTAGGACTTGGGAGGTAGGGAATAAAGATCTGTTTACAAGGGGACTACCCTGTGGTCAAGTGATTAAGAATCTGCATTCCAGTGCTGAGAACACAGGTTCTTTCTTAGGGCTATACACCCCTTCTGAATCCACCCAAATTACTTAATGGAACTTGTCTAGCCCTGGAGCTATTCCATGACATGAGCTCCAGTCATTATAGGCAAGTTTCCTTTTGGAGCAACTACTACTGCAATAGAACAGGTACTGTGCTCACGTCTCCGGAGCCCCTTTTCTAATCCTTAGTATGAGAGAAGAATGGCTGTCTCTTCTTTTATCACTGCAGGCCCACCTGTGATAAAACGGAGGAAGCAGTCATTTCTAAGATGATTCTGTATGAAAAGAATCTGTGAGATGTAAGCAACGTATTCTAGTGGGGAGAAATAGAGTAGAAATAAGAAGACCAGAGTCTAGTATGTTAATGCATACATGTGGAATCTGGAAAAACGGTACAGATGATGTTATTTACAAAGCAGAAATAGAGATACAGATGGAGGGAACAACATATGGACACCAAGGGGAAGGGTGGGCTGAACTGGGAGATGGGGATTGACGGATATACACTACTAGGTATAAAACAGATAACCAGAGACAGCCTGCTGCACAGCACAGGGAACTCTGCTCAGTGTTCTGTGATGGCCTAAATGGGAAGGAAGCCCAAAAAGGAGGGGATATATGTATACATATGGCTGATTCACTTTGCTGTACAGTAAAACTGGCACAGCAGTGTATATTTTAAAAACATGAAAAAAGAAAAAAAAAAACAATCTAGGTCCCCCCAGTGAACAAATCTTAGGACTCTTGACTATCTCTTCTCATCTCTGGACTTCAGATTCCCCAGTTATACAACAAAACAATTAGGGTGAATGATAAATAAGACCTTCCATCAACATGTTTTATTCTTCTATAAGTCTGTGATTCAGTTCTGTTGATAATATTTCTCTTTATTTGCTCATGAGCGATTTTTTATTGAGGGCTTACTATGTCTATAGAACTTTTCCCAAAAAGTTGAAGTCATGACTTTGTTGAACTACCTAAGATCCATTTGGGTAGACGATGACAAATACCTGATGAATGGCGACACGATGCCTGCTAAGGATGAGTCAGAAAACACAGTAGCCTGGAAAGGTCAGGCAGTATTTCTTAAAAAAGGTCAAACTTCATTCAAGGTAGAATGTGATATTAACATCAAGTAACCAAGTAAGAAGATGCTACATTTTTAAAAGTTGGTAGAAGTTGTATATAGGGCTCCCCTGGTGGCTCAGCAGTAAAGAATCCACCTGCAAAGCAGGAGATGCAGGAGGCCCTGGGTGAGGAAGATTCCCTAGAGGAGAGCATGGCAACCCACTCCAATATTCTAGAGGTGCCTGGCAGGCTACAGTCCATAGGGTCGCAGAGTTGGACATGACTGAAGTGACTGAGCATGCACGCAGAATTTGGATATACTGAGAGTAAGTCAAGGTGCAAAAGTAAATACAAAAAGAGCTTTCATTTAGAGGGAGTCCTTTTGGAAAAGGATATTCAAAAAGAATCAGAAAGTAAATTTAAATAAGGAATTTGGTACTTAAGTGGGCTTCCCTGGTAGCTGAGCTGGTAAAGAATTCACCTACAATGCAGGACACCCCAATTTGATTCCTGGGCTGGGAAGATCCACTGGAGAAGGGAATGGCTACCCACTTCAGTAATCTGGCCTAGAGAATTCATGGACTGTATAGTCCACGGGGTCACAAAGAGTCAGACACGACAGCAAATTCCACTTCACTTGGTACATAAGTAGGGTGCCGTTGAAGGTCAAAATAAGGAACTTGGACTTTTTCTAGAGGGAGTAATGGGTAAATGTCTGAATATTTCTGGATAGTTGAAATAAATAACAACTGTGTATTATGATCATTTGACAGCAGCATATTAAATAGATTGTAAACAAGTAAATTACAATATAAAGCAGATGTATTTGGGCAGCTATAGAGCCAAAACAGGTATGAGGTAATAAGAAGCTCATAGTGGTAAGAACAGACAATTGTAAGAAAATTTGCTGATGAAGAACTGACAGAATTTGGCTTTTATTAGGTCTGAAACTTAGACCAAAGAAGAGAATTATTCCAGGATTTTATGATGACAATAACTCAATTGCTTTGCATGTAGTTTTTTAAAAATTTTTTGATATGGATCGACTGTTAGTATATAATCCTAGATGGTAATGTTGTGTGACAAGACATTTATTTTATCTGTAGGTTTCACCACATAATACCACCCAGAAGAGAGAGATTCTGGCTGGATTTATTTCTCTATAAAGATTTAAGGACTATATTGATTTCTAATTTGAAACATGTGCTGAATTGTGCCTATTTCTCAGGTTATTAATTTTGAGATCATTCTTTCTTCATCATTACCAATATCCCACTAATGTCTTAGGACTCTCCCTCTGGGTGAAATGACTTGCTCTGTGTCATTTATTCCATTCTTTTAAAGCCACAACCTTCCTTTTTTTTTTTTTTTCTATACAATTCAGTGGCTTTCAGTGTATTCAAACAGTTGTGTAACCACCACCACAGTTAATTTAAAGCACTTTCATCACCCTTATAAAAGCTACATGACTATTAGAAATCACTGAAACCCAATCCCCACAGTACTAGGCAAACAATAACCCATTACTTCTGTCTCTATAGATTTACTTATTCTAAATTTTTCATGCTAATATAGAATTACACATTATATCTATTTGCCTTTTTTAAACTTCACATAATATTTTCAGTGTTCTTCTATGTTGTAGCATGTTTCAGTACTTCATTTTTTTGTTTGTTTCCCTCTGGAAATAATATGCATTGCATTGCTGTGTATGCTGTGCTCAGTCGCTTCAGTCATGTCCAATTCTTTGTGACCCTATAGACTGCAGCCCACCAGCTTCCTTTGTCCATGGGATTATCCAGGCAAGAATATTGGAGTTGGTTGCCGTTCTCTCCTCCAGGGAATCTCCCCACCCAGGGATTGTGCCTGTGTCTCTCGAATTGCAGGCAGATTCTTTACCACTGAGCCCCCGGGGAAGCCCGTGTTGAATTGTTGTGTAACATTTATTTATTCACTCATCAGTTGATTGTTTCTTGGGTTGTTTTCTCTCTCTTTTCTTTTTTTTTTTTTATCATTACACATAAAGTGGCTATAAAAATTTGTGTCCACATTGTGTTGTGTACATATGTTTGTTCCCCCTGCCCCCTCTTCACCGGCTATATACTTAGAAATGTTGAGGCAAGTGGTAACTCTATGTTTAACCTCTGAGGAACTGCCAGACTGTTTTCCAAAGAAGATGAATCATTTTACAATATCATCACCACTATATATGGGTTTCAATTTTCTTCGCTTCCTCTCCAACATTTGTTGCTGTCTGTCTTTTTGATTATAGCCATCCTAATGGGTGTGAGGAGAAGGCAATGGCACCCAACTCCAGTACCCTTGCCTGGAAAATCCCATGGACGGAGGAGCCTGGTGGGCTGCAGCCCATGGGGTCCCGAAGAGTCGGACACGACTGAGCTACTTCACTTTCACTTTTCACTTTCCTGCATTGGAGAAGGAAATGGCAAGCCACTCCAGTGTTCTTGCCTGGAGAATCCCAGGGACGGGGGAGCCTGGTGGGCTGCCGTCTACGAGATCGAGCAGAGTCGAACACGACTGAAGTGACTTAGCAGCAGCAGCAGCAGCAGCAATGGTTAGTGATGTTGAAAATGTTTTCATGAGTTTATTGTCCATTTGCATCTCTTCTTTGGAAGATTATCTGTTCAGATCCTTTATCCATTTCTGTCACTTGTTTTTATTATTTAATTGTTAAGTGCTCTTTATATATTCTAGATACAGCTATGGTTAACAATTTTTTCCCTTTTGTGGGTTTTCTTGTCACCGTTTTGATGGTGTTTTTAAATTAAATTCTATTGGAGTATAGTTGCTATACTGATGGTATTCTTTGATATACACAATGTTTTAATTCTAATTAAGTCCAGTTTATTTGTGTGTCATTGCTTACCTTTTGGTGTCATGTCTAACAGGGCTTTGATGAACTCTATAGGTCCCAACATTTACTCATGAATTTCATTCTGAGTTAGCTCTTAGGCTTACCTCTATGATCCATTTGAGTGAATTAATGTATGTGGGGTGAGGTATGAATCCAACTTTATTCTTTTACATGGGCATATGTAGTTGCCCCAACATCGTTGTTTGAAAACACTTCTTTCTCCATGGTACCCTTATCAAAAATCAACTAACTGTACAGATGATTTATTCTGCTTTTAATTTTTAACAATGGTATTTTAAGAATCTAGGAAGCTGCTGGTGACAAATTCTGTCACACAGAGATCAAGTGTCAAGTCAAGGCTACCTGGAACTGATGACCCAGGCCCTTAAACTGCACAGCCGGCCCCTGGTTAATCAGCCTGGTCTCATGTTCTAGTCACCTAATGAAATGTGGAGATAAAGTCAAGGGAAGCAATGATACTAATGATAATAACAGTAGTAATAATAGCTATAAATATAGAGTAGCTTCTATGAACCATGGATGGCTTACAGTATTGTCTCATGTAATCTCCACAAGCACCTTGCCCAGACAGGTATTACTGATGAAACAGAAAAGTGAAAAAAAAAAAAAAAAGAAGAAAAGAAAAAGAATGTGGCACAGAGAAATTAAGGAATGTGTGTTCAAGGTCACTTAGAGAAGAAATGGCAAATGAGCTTTAGAGCTCATCAATGCAATGGTAGAGATTGTCTTACCACATTACTATAGACTTTCTAGACTTTTCTCAAATAATTTCAAAAAATGACTAATTTCCTGAAGTAATTGACTTGGGTTTATTATTTCCTCCATGGGTGCAATTGCTTTCTCTGTATTCTCACCACCGTGTGACTCAAATGAAGAGGAGTCTAGGTATTTAGGTAAATCATTTCATTTGAACCAAAGAGAAGCCATTAAAGCTGATGAAGTTATTCTGAGTTTTACTCCAGGGTTTCAAAGAAGAAACCACAATTTTGTCTTCATAGGATTTATTACGTCAGGGAAGAGGAGTGCCCACAACAGTAGTGTGTGTGTAAAAGCTGGATCTGGATCTGGGCTTTGAAAAGATCATGGCTTTTGAAGTCACATAGCCATGAATTCAGTGTATGACATGGATTAGTATCTTAACCTCTATGAACTCTTATTGGTGAGATGGAAATAATAAAACATTATGGGTTGTTATGAGAATTTCCAGATAGTATAACTGCCTGGCACAATGCCCACCACACAGAAAAAACTCAGTAAGAGCAATTTTTGCTTTCATTGTGACGGTGGTTACTTTCTTCATTTGGGAAATGGCTTACCAAACATGGCTAAAAACATGTTTAAAACTCAAACATGGGTTGGCAGAAAGCAGTGGTGTTGTGTACCTTTCAGTAAAGTTCGAGGAAATATGCTACGTTCTGGAAACCCAACCCTACTTTCCATCTGCACTGTCTCTTGACATGAATGGTCGGGTGCCCGCAGCCCTTTTGCATTACATTTTACATCGAGTTTATGACCCTGCTGTGACATGTAATATCTGAGTATTCCAACTTTTCAGTTCCTCACTGCCTCCCTCCCTGGTGTGGTAGGAAATAAAGTTCACAACAGCGTTATGATGGACAGTTCCGCCAGAATTCAAAACTGGGGGTTACCACACAATCATCTGGAGGAAACTCCAAAAGCGTATATTTCGTATGTCCATATATCAAAATTGCATTAAATTTCAGGAGAGCCAAATCATGTCCCAGCTTGAGTTTCCAGAGCTTATGGCTTTACAGTGCTGTCCTCTGTTTCCAGCTCTTCACTTGAAAATTTAAACAGAGTAACTTGGTTGTTCCCGCGGAGAGATAAAGTAATTTCTTTTCTGTTTTGTAGTCTTTTTCTTGTTTTCCCCAGGGAATAGGTATGCTTTTCTCTGAAATGGGTGCCTGTATTTACAGACTGCCTCCAGGCCCCACATGTCTCCCATTACCATCCAATCTTCGGTTCCTCTGTTTTATTTATAATCCATTTGGAGTCTTTTAAAGCTGATTAATATGAACTCAACTCAACATTAGGAAGGGATCTTCAACTAGAAACTTAGAAACTTCTAAGTTTGGCTCCTAGAAACTTCTCCAGTTGTCTGCTAATCTTTTTTTTGTCTTCTGGGACCCACATCCCATGCACATGACCATGTCTGCCAAACAGGTTTAATTCAGAAGTTCTGGGGGAAGCTGGATTCAATGGATATAGGCAGCTAGTCATTTTCTAAAGTTAGAGGGAAACCTGGGTACCCACAGAGTCAATATTTCTCAATCAGAGATGCTTCCATACCCAGGAGCAGTCTATGGACACAGACATTTATCAATATTCCTAAGGATTACCTTTTCCATAATCCTCACACCTACCAGCTAATGTGGTAAGCTGATGCTGTTAAGTCACTTCAGTTGTGTTTGACTCTGCGCGACCCCATAGACAGCAGCCCAACAGGCTCCACCGTCCCTGGGATTCTCCAGGAAAGAACACTGGAGTGGTTGCCATTTCCTTCCCCAATGCATGAAATTGAAAAGTGAAAGTGACGCTCAGTCGTGTCCGACTCAGCAACCCCATGGACTGCATCGCACCAGGCTCCTCCGTCCATGGGATTTTCCAGGCAGGAGTTCTGGAGTGGGGTGCCATTGCCTTCTCCAATGTGGTAAGCTACACCCTGCCAATCTTGTCTTTCAAAAGCTAACTATGTAATGACACTGTATATGAGTTTTTTTTCTCTTCTTCCCTTAATTCCTTTGTATACCACAAAAATCCTTGATGCTTGCTACTGTTGTCAGAATCTCCCTCCCAGTTGATTCTTACACTAATTTCTTTAAGCAGAATGAATTGGTCCAAAGTGTTGACGCAAGGAGGTACAGGCCTGGGAGTACCCCAACCCAGGGCAATCCATAGCCTGTATCACCTTGCAGGTGGCTGCACTGATGCTTTTGTGGAAGCAAGGCCAGTAGCTGAGCCTGTAAAGTGTTCCAGGGCCCACATGACATGTGTCTGGGGAGGCTGTAAGGATATAGTGATTAAAAAAAAAAAAAAAAAACAAGTGGCATTAGATTGCATCACTGGCTTTTATTGTGCTATAAAATGGCTCACTGAGGGGGAAAAGTGTGAATTTAAACTCTTCTGCTGTGATCAATCAGTGGTCCTAGTGGTTTTTAAGATAATTCAGTTTATCTTTCTTCTTCCTACCATTTTGACCTCCATTCCCAAAATTCTTTCCATTTTTCCTTCTTCCTTCCTTCCATCCTCCCCCACCCTTCTCTCTCTCTTCTCTCTCCAGCTTGAATTTAAACCTACTAGTTCTGCCATTACTGATTGTGTGACTTTTGGACAAGCTTATTAATTTCTCTAAGTTTCTTTTCTTTTTTTAATTTTTGGACCACTAAACCTGGGATAGTAATATCCATCTCATAGGCTACTGGAAATTTTAAATGAAACTCAATTTGTAAAAGACACAATCTTGCATTTTTCCTAAACTTCGTAGGTACAGAGCTTATGTGAACTACTGAGCTTATGTGAATTATTATTTTCTTCTCCCTTCCAAAAAGTTACACTGCAAATTACATATGAGCACATCTGTGGCCTGATGTTTCAACTCTTTCAGAACAGGAGTTGGTGTGAATCACTGGTGATTGCCAGTGTGCACAGATGCTCCCTCTGTCCCCTAAAGACTTCCTTGGACCAGGGAGAGGATACAGAGGTGATTTTAAAAAAGAAATTGGCTTCAAGCCATTGAGAGCTACCTGTGTTAGGGGCTGAACTGCATCCCCTGCAAATTGATATGCAAAAGTCCTAACCCTCAATATTCCACTGTGTAGCTATTTGAGAATAAGGTCTTGAAAAAGGCAATTAACTTAGAATGAGATTGTTCACTTGTGTTAGTTGTGTTCACTTGCGTTAGATTGCTGTGTTAGTTGCTAAGTCATGCCCAACTTTTTGCAACCCTATAGACTGCAGCCCATTAGGCTCTTTGTCCGTACGGTTTATCCAGGCAAGAATAGTGGAGTATGTTGCCATTTCCTCCTCCAGAAGATCTTCCCAACCCAGGTGATCAAACCTGCATCACGTGCATTAGCAGGCAGATTCTTTACCACTGAGCCACTGGGGAAGCCCAGAATGGGATCATTAGGCTGGGCTCTAATCTAAGACGACAAGAGTCCTTCTAAGAAGAGAAGATTAGAACCCAGATAAGCACAAGCATAGCGGGAAAACCCCATGAAGACACAGAGAAAAAGACAGTCGGCTATGAACCCAGGGGAAAGGCCTCAAAAGAAGTGAGAATTGTGAGGAATTGTGGGAAGCCTCCAGCACTGTGAGAAAATAAATTTATGTTGTTTAAGCCAGTGGGTCTCTGGGAATTTGTTACAGCAGTCCTGGGAAGCTAACAAATGCAAAAATCCATGCTTACATTTCTGTAACTGTAAAATTAAGGTCAGCTCTAGGAGGAAAAGCAAAAATATTTTGGTTGTAAGGGTCTACAGTTTAGAAACACAAAGGGAGATTTTGGGGTAAAGTAACTTGTTCGATGACCAATGAATGGTCTAATTGACTGTCTTGGCTACAAAACGTAGGCTAAACAGTTGAAGAAAAGGCATGCTTTGACTAGAAGCTGACAGGCTGGTGTCAGTCACGCCTCTGCATAATGCCTTTTCAGCAGATGCTGAGAATTATCTCTGCCTTTTAATCCTCTCATTTCACAGTTGTTTCAGGCAGATTATTCCTAAAACCTCATGCAATTAATATCAATTATTTAGATTGGCTGCTTTAGTGAGTGTCAGATTTTCCAGCATAGGACAAGATGTGTTATTACTATTATTACTACTAATTACTGTGTTGTAGAGCATGTATGACAATTGGACTTGAAACTGGGGGGAGGGGTGGAATCAAGGTTTAATTATAGCAAAAGTTTATGAGCAGAAAACTTGGAATTGGAATCACTGTTCTTTGTCAAAAGGTGACCTTCTTGTAGATTGGAACGTGCGATTTGGAGATAAACCGCCTGGTCTGACTTGCAGGTTTGCACCCTTTGGTTCTGTAACCTTGGTCATGCATTGCTCTCTTTTTGTCTACTTAGTGGCTAACATTAGAGTCTACTTTATGTGGTTGCTATGAAGTTGAATGGCAACCCACTCTAGTATTCTTGCCTGGAGAATCCCATGGATGGAGGAGCCTGGTAGGTTACAGACCACGGGGTCGCAAAGAGTCGGACAGGACTGAGCACCTTCACTCAGTCACTCACTCATATGAAAAGCCCCCAAAACAAGTAATTGTAATTACATTGTAATTACAATTGTAATTTCCAATCATATGAGGGATCTCATTATTAATATTATTATTGTTGCATTCAGTAAAGTAGTCCAAATGAGACAAGAAGGGGGCAGGGTGCAACCTTTAAAAGAATGACATAGCCTGAGGACATGACATAAACTGATTAGGACCAAACAGGTCCAAGGCAGTGGACAAGTCAACTCCCAGGGTAACAGATCAACAAGCTAACTGACCTGCACAAACTCCACAACAGAGGACATAAACCTCAAAAGGTGGGCAGTGGCCCAATTCCTTGAAATCCTCACCTCCTTCCCAAAATAGCTGGAATACTCCTTCCACTCGTTAGCCTATGAAATTAGTTAGTGTTAGTCACTCTGTCATGTCCAGCTCTTTGCGACACCCTGGACTATAGCCCACCAGGCTCCTCTGTCCATGGAATTCTCCAGGCAAGAATACTGGAGTGGGTAATCATCCCCTTGTCCAGGGGATCTTCCTGATCCAGGGAGCAAAGCCGGGTCTCCTGTATCGCAGGCAGATTCTTTACCATCTGAGTCACCAGGGAAGCCTATGAAATTACCCACCACTATAAAAACTGAGTATTCATTGTAAGGACTGATGCTGAAGCTGAAGCTCCAATATTTTTGCCACTTGATGCAAAACCCTGATGCTGGGGAAGAAGGAAGGCAAAAGGAGAAGGGGGTGGCACATGGTGAGATGGTTAGACAGCATCACTGATTCAGTGAACATGAATCTGAGCAAACTCCAGGAGACACTGAAGAACAGAGGAACCTGGCAGGGTGCATACAGTCCATAGTGTCGCAAAGAGTGAGACACAACGTAGCAGCTGAACAACAGCGTAAATGCTGACGCCCCCCGACCCTGGGGGCACTCTTGCCTCCCTTGCCTTCCAAGTTGGTCCACACTCTGTCCATGGAGTGTGTTTCTTTCCTGAATAGACCTCTTTCCCTCGAGTATGGCTCACTTTTGAGTTCTTTACTGCATGAAGCCAAGAAACCACACTTGGCGGCTGTCCCAAGGTCTCAGACATTATCTGGGATTTGACTACCCTTTCATGCTCCACTCTTCTTCCAACAATACAAGGGGCAAGAGCGTCATATGGTAGACAAGGAGTCAGGCCAACTGAGACCTGAATCCCAGCTCTGTCACTCACAGGGGGCTGAGTAAATAACTTGGGTTATTTGAGCATAAGCACCTTAGTTCTCTATCTCACTGGAGGGCCAGGTGTGGGATGAACATTAATCAAGCATGCTTGCTGAGTGCTTGTAACTTCCCAGGTACAGTGCTGATAACCTTACTGCATCTGCTAAGTTAATGCTCAGATTTATATCATAGGGGTACTCATTATTTTCATTTCCTGGACAAAGAAAATAGAGATCGGAGACTGTGAGCAATTGGCGTGGGGTCACGGCTTCTCACTGGCAGTCTGAATCCAAAGCCTAAAATACTATACCCGAATCACCTGGTATGGCATAGGTCTTGTTCAGTTCAGTTCAGTTCAGTTCAGTTGCTCAGTCGTGTCCGACTCTTTGTGACCCCATGAGTCACAGCATGCCAGGCCTCCCTGTCCATCACCAACTCCCAGAGTTCACTCAGACTCACGTCCATCGAGTCAGTGATGCCATCCAGCCATCTCATCCTCTGTCTCCCCTTCTCCTCCTGCCCCCAATCCCTCCAACCATCAGAGTCTTTTCCAGTGGGTCAAGTCTTAGCATGAGGTGGCCAAAGTACTGGAGTTTCAGCTTTAGCATCATTCCTTCCAAAGAAATCCCAGGGCTGATTTCCTTCAGAATGGACTGGTTGGATTGGAGGTGGTTAATAATGGTATTTTATCTTGGCTTTAAATGGAAGGTAAATTACCCATTTGCTTGAGACAAATTAAAATGGGCATAGCTGATCAATAACTGGCCTTGATCTTATCAATGATTATCCACTCTTTCCTTATTCTCATCAGTCTCTTAATCTGATTTCTAGCCCTTGAACCCTGCTCCTTCTAAACTGAAATTTACTTACACTTTGCTAAATCCTCTAGCAAACATTAGATTGAATGACATGTACCCACTTATTTATATGCATGGTGATCACAGTTGGAAAGAACAAGCTTTGATAACTATAATCAATTAAAATAAATAATTAAAGCCCTTATTTTTTTTTTTGTCCTACCTTTTTTTTTTAAAGGTTTTATTTTCTGTTGAAGTGCAGGCAGTTTATAATGTGATAGTTTCAGGTAGACAGCAAAGGGACTCAGCCATACATATACATGTCTTCATTCTCCCCAAAATTCCACCCATCTAGACTGTCACATAACATTAAGTTTTCTCTGCTATACAGTAGGTCCTTGCTGGTTATCAGTTTTAAATATAGCAATGGATACTTTAATAATTATAGCCAATTTAAATAAATAATTAAAACTATTTTGTTTGTTTTTTGTTTGGTTTTCAGATGTGCTACATAGACCTCTTGAATGACTATTCTGTTCACTTTGAAATCATATTGCTTTCTGCTCATGCAGACGCCCATTCTTTCATGAAAGAACGATTTATTGAGCTGGTTCTATGTCTTAGAGGCTGTTGTGAGTTCTGGGAGCATAGCAGTGACAAAAGTATTAAAAATCCCTATTGAAATAATAAAGCTGGGCTTCCCAGGTGGCTAGTGGTAAAGAACCCACCTGCCAATGCAGGAGACATAAGAGATGCTGGTTTGATCCCTGGGTTGGAAAGATCACCTGGATGCGAGGGCATGGAAACACACTGAAATATTCATGGCTGGATAATCCCATGGACAGAGGAGCCTGGCGGGCTACTGTCCATAGGGTCCCAAAGAGTCAGACACAACTGAAGTAACTTTGCAAGCATGCATATACTCTCATAAAGCTAACATTCTAGAGGAGGGAGCCAGGCAGTCAATAAATGAAGCATGCCAGAAGGTTATAAATCCTTTGGAAAGAAAGCACGTTGTAATGACTATGTATGGATTCTGGAGTCAAATTCCTTAATTTCAATATCAACTCTGTGTCTTGCCAGCTGTGCGAGCTTGGACAAGTTATTAACTTCTCAGTACCTCCATTTTCTCATCTGTAGAATGGGACTTTCTATCTCATAGAGGCATTTGAAGTTTATATGAGTTAATGCCTGTAATGATACTAAATATATAAGTGTATGCTATATGTCTATTTTTAATTGGAGTACACTTGTTTTATAGTGTTGTGCTAATTTCTGCTGTACAATGAAGTGAATCAGTTACATGTATATATAGATCCCCTCCCTGTTAAGCCTCACTCCCACCCCATCCCACCTCTCTAAGGCATTACCTAGCACCAGGCTGAACTTCTGTGCTATATAACAGCTTCCCACTAGCTATCTATTTTACACATGGCCGTGTATTTATGTCAATGTTACTCTCTCAATTCCTCCCAGCATCTCCTTCCCCCATATGTCCACACGTCTGTTATCTATGTCTGCATCTCTATTTCTGCCCTGCAAATAGCTTCATCTGTACCATTTTTCTAGATTCCATATATACGTGTTAATGTATGATATTTGTTTTTCTCCTTCTGACTTCACTCCGTATGATATACTCTAGGTTCAGCCTCATCACTACAAATGACCCAATTTTGTTCATTTTAATGGCCGAGTAATATTCCATTGCAGATATGTACCACATCTCTTTTATCCATTCATCTGTTGATGGACATTTAGGTTGCGTCCATATCCTGGATGTTGTAAATTGACCAGGGAAGGAAACAGTGAGTTTTTGAGGAGATGCCACACAGTTCGTAACAAGGAAGTCACTAAGAAGGTATTGTTTAGCAGAGAAGGCACTGTGGGAGAAAAGCTTTCTCAGCAGAACAAACTGGCAGAGCCAAGACATTAGCATGGAAATCTGCTGGGTGTGTTGGAATAATAGCATAGATATGGGATATGAGACCAAAGGAAGTATCAGCAGTGGATGCAAGGGATTTGACCTAAAGAGGAATGAATGAGATGAGGGGATTGGGGTGCAGCAGGTGTGCAATAGGAGAATACGAGGAGCACATGTTAACTTTGAGATGTGTTGGAAGTCTTAATGAAGACATAGAAAAGTAGCTGCAGGAGTTTAAAGTTTGAGAAGCTCATGTTGGAAATATAAATTTTGGATTATTGGAGAAGATTGAGCTGTCAAGGGACTGAGAATTCTAAAGATTATGGGGGAAGGTTTCAGAAGTTGGGGAGTAGTAGAAGCAGGGAAGAGAATAAGGGGATGCAGAGCTTTATGGAGATTAGAAGGAAGGAGTGAGAGTGACCTGTAATTTAATTGTAAACAGAAATAGGAGCATAGGGAAACAAGAGATTAATCTTAATGGATGAATCCATCATGTAGGTGGTAGTGAATATTAGGAGCAGATAGGTTTGTAGGCTAGATTCTCAGATCTCCATGGATGGAGACACAGAGGTACTCTTAGTTTATCAGCACCCAGAACAGTCTTGATCCTGGTGTGCTCATGGTGTGCATGTGTGTGTGCTCAGTCGTGTCTGACTCTTTATGACCCCGTGGACTGTAGCCCACCAGGATCCTCTGTCCATGGAATTTTCCGGGCAAGAATACTGGAATCGGGGGGGGGGAGTGGTGGATTTACTCAGTGTTCACGGCTCCCCTCTGATAACTGTGAATGGAACTGAGGAGGTCTGGGAACCTGCGTGTCTCTTTATCCTCTCTTAATCCTCATCAATGGAGTGTGAATACATTCATACAAGGCTGCACTGACTCATAGAGCTGGGCACCCATGGACCTACCAGCTGCTAGTCTGAAGGCTGAAAGTTTTCACACTGTGGCTAAATAGACTTCACAGCTGGCTGTGTTGGATTGTGAATCCTTTATGGAGGAGAAGTGCCACTGGCAATCGATCAAGAGCAGAAGTCTATTGTTCCAGGGATGTGTTTAAAAGGATCCCTTGGGCACTGGCTGTAGGAAAATAAAGACTCCTCTAGAAGGGAAATGCCCCAGGCTTTGAGTTTTCACATATGCCCTGGGGCCTACATTCCTCTGGTCTCCCAAACTCTAGATTCTTGAGACAGGACAATGCAATTCATTTTGGTGTTTCTGCTTGTTGACTCTTGGCTGATCCTTTTTTTTTTTTTAAGTTTTTTATCTGTTTTTCTTTTTATTTTCTTCAGTTTTGTTGAGAAATAATTGACATACATGACTGTCTAAGTCATACATTGTTATGGTTTGGTTTAAATACATGGTGAAATGGTTATAGAAACAGGTCCAGTTAACATTCATCATCTCATACAGATAAAATAGCAAGAAAAGAAAGAAGACATGAAAATAGAAAAATGTTTTTCTCCTTGTGATGAGAACTCTTAGGATTTGCTCTCTTAAGAACTTTTCTACATACCATACAGGAGTGTTAACTACAATCAACTCTACCCTAATATGAAAAAAGAAAAAAAAAAAGTTTAAAGTTACAGATTTCTAGTTCTAAGATAAATGTGTGTGCATGGTCAGTTGTCTCCAACTTTTTGTGAACCCACGGACTGTAGCCCACCAGGCTTCTCTGTCCATGGGATTATCCCAGGAAGAATACTAGAGTGGGTTGCCATTTCCTTGTCCAGGGGGTCTTCCAGACCCAGGGATTGAACCTACGTCTCCTGCATCTCCTGCCTTAGCAGGTGGATTCTTCACCAGTGAGCCGCCTGGGAAGCCCAAGATAAATAAGTGTTGGGGGTATAATGTACAACATACGGATTCCTTCTAAGGGGAGCAAATCACTGAGTCCAAAGAAGCTGCAGTGTCCTGTGTTTGCTAACTGTTGATGCTGATTTGGCTCTGCTGCAAAAGTGTCAACTTTTCCTGATGCTCTGCAGGATAGAAATCCATAGGTGGATGGACAGGTAGATGACAAGTGGAAACGTCAGGTAGGCACTACTGGTGAGCTGTAAGTGGGAGGGAAGCTGACAGAAGCGAAGAAAGAAAAGTGACAAGAGAATGAGTTCCCCAAGGGACAATTAACACACTGTGAAAACATACCCTAATGAAATGACAACTCTAAGTTCCAAAGACAATTCTCAATTAAGCCCTCAGATGGTTTGCTGCTAAGAGCTGATGAATTGGTTTATTCCCTATTGCTCTCCGCAAAGGACCTTCAAACACCCACAACTCCATCTGTTTCATTAATAAATTAACTTAAATCCATAAAATTAGCAAAGAAACAGAGCAACTGGTCTGTAATAAGTGACCAGAATTCATTTCTGGAGTAGCCTTTGTAGGAGACTCTGCAGGGGTAAAAGCTGAAGGATAAAGATATTTCAAGGATAAGATGTGCTTTGAAGAGTTTCTATTTTTTTCCCTCCAGTACATAAGATAGGAGTAAAATTCCAGGATTATAAGAAAATAAGTTGGTTACATTGACTTTCTTTGTCATACACAAAGGTAACTACTTGGGCTATCCAACAGGATGCTGGCCCAAAGGCAGCTTGGTACTGGGAGATACAGTTTCACACACAAAGTCTTACAAAATAACACCCGCACAATTTCTCATCTTTCTAAATTACAACCGAGTACAGGTTAAGACTGAACAGCATTTTCCATATTGTTGTCTGGACCTTGAGAGCAAGGGGGTTTGGGTAAGCATCAAAGTCAAGAGTAATGGGCATTGTTGGGGGTCCTCTGTCCTCTGTCTTCACAGCGGAGGAATTTTGTCTTGCTCACCAACAGGGAGGAACGGTTGGTTGACTTCTGTTGGCCCAGCCAAGTGGGATAAAATGAAAAAGGAGAACTGATTGCAGCCTTTGGCCAGATGGAGCTCTTTGGTGTCCTTGGGAAGAGAAGGTTTTATGGAGTGGTAGGGACTGAAGTCAGATGAGAAGGCATTGAAAAGAGTGGGAAAGGAAGAGTTGGAGACAGCCTGTATAAACAACCCTACAGAAGCCTGGCTACTAAAAGAGAAAAGAAATGAAGCAATGGTTTGGATGGGGAAGAACAAGGGTCCTTGGATGAGGCAAGCTTACAATAAAATGCAGGAGGTTGATGGGAGTTATCCAGAAGGCAGATGAGAGGAGAAAGTGATGATGTGGGGGAGAAGCAGAAACATTGGCAGAGGAAATGTTTGAGAAGTTAAGAGTAGGGACATTTAATGCTAAAAGGAGGAAAGAAGAAATCTAGAGTGTGGTGGAACTTAGCCATCCCAGTTACCTACCACCCAGGACGGAGCAGAGCTGTCTGTTTACATAAGCAGAGACTGTTGATCCGAGCTTGATGCATACTTAACTCCGAGCATCTCCCATATGTGCAAACCTTTCATTTATTCCCCAAATTTTGATTTTTTTTTTAAATGAGAGAGGAGGGTGCAAAAATTACACCCTGGTGATAAACAGGTTTTTATAAACTCATCATTTCTTAGGGGAAAAAATGTTTCTTCTTGCATTTTCTCAGAAAACATCAACAGAATAGGGCAGGGAGAATATTATCTCTAAAAGCTTATGCATCATCCTCCTAAAATGTTAATGTCCATTTCCAGCTGAACAAATAAACGTCTACTACTTGGATGCAACTAGTTCTAATGAATGTGAATGCCAGGCTCGAAAATAAAGAACCTACTTTTGGTTTCAGAAAGCATCTTTCACACGGAAGAAAAAAAAAAAGTCATTATTTAAAAAATTGCTCCATTAATGTACCATGAACAAAGGACAGTGAGCTTGAAAAGACTAAACAGCTTTTATTTTTCGAGCACTTTATTTTCAATGGGATTATAAACAAGATCCTCGTGAAACTCTTCAAACACACAGAACACCAAGATGGAGTATTGGGCTGCTTTTACCCACTTACCAGGGCCAGGTTTGTTTTGCTTCCTTAAGTATAGTTGCAAGTTGTTTTGTTGTTGTTGTTGAATTAGGAGGAAAGTGGAAGGAGCACGTGAGTTCTATTCCTTCTACAGTAAGTCCCCTACATATGAGTGAGTTCCGTTCAGAGAGCGCGTTCATGAGTCCAATTTGATAAGCCCGGCAAAGCTAGCCTAGGTACCCAACTAATGCAGTCAGCCATATAGTATTGTACTATAACAGGTCTATAATACTTTTCACACAAATAATACATTAAAAAACAAACAAAAATTAAAACATTTTTAATCCTACTATACAGTACCTTGAAAAGTACAGTAGTAAGTACACTATGGCATATAAAGGCTGGTATCGAGTGAACAGGCAACAAGAGTTACCAACTAGAGCTGGGAGAGGAGGTGATAGAGGATGGTAGAGCTGAAGGGTTGTCAGCAATAGGAGACAGAGGGCAAGCTACCATTTCATGCACACTTGACACTCTTGGAACATGTGTGTGCACCTTTGAAATTTCGCAACTCGAAAGTTTGTATGTAGGGGACTTACTATATTGTTTATGATACAAGCAACTAGGAGAATTAAGCTAAGAGAGACTTGTTCTTTATCTGGGACAGCAGAAAGGAAACCCACCTGAGCACCCTAATGTTAGAAGATGACTTGAGGGACCTCGCTGGTGGTCTAGTCGCTAAGACTTCCATGCTCCCAGTGCAGGAGGTCTGGGTTCTATCCCTGGTCAGGGAACTAGATCCTACATGCTGCAATGAAGACTTCTCATGCCATAATTAAAGATGCCCAGTGTTGCAACTAAGACCAGGCACAGCCAAATAAATACTAAAAAAACATAACTTGGAAGATGTTTCAAATATTAAACTGGCAATGGAGGTGAGTTTGCGTCTCTTTTCTGGGCCATTCTATTTCCTGAATTTTATTGAAGTAGGCATAGCATGGCAATCCTCCGCAGTAGCCTTTCCTGGAGAATCCCATAGACAGAGGAGCCTGGCAGGCTATAGGCCTTGGGGTCGCAAAGAGTCAGACACAGCTGAAGCAATTTAGCAGCAGCAGCAGGCATAGCAAATGTAAGGTTTTTGCTGAAGCTATTTTTCACTTTTAGAGAATATATGAAGTCATACATACAAATACCTACACATGTACATATTCACATAAATAACATTGAGGGAGATATCTTTCTGAAAAGACTTGTGGCCTAATTTTTAGACCTGTGGTTTGGAGATGATTGAGAAGAAATTTTTCCATTATTTTGGTGGAGCCAGGCCAGCTTGCATCCAGGTACTCAATCATACTGTTAGGTGTACTGATGGCTAAGAGGGACCTACAACAGTATTCATCTTCTGCTGCTGCTGCTAAGTCGCTTCAGTCATGTCTGACTCTTGTGACCCCATAGATGGCAGCCCACCAGCCTCCCCTGTCCCTGGGATTCTCCAGGCAAGAACACTGGAGTGGGTTGCCATTTCCTTCTCCAATGCATGAAAGTGAAAAGTGAAAGTGAAGTCACTCAGTCGTGTCCGACTCTTAGCGACCCCATGGACTGCAGCCCACCAGGCTCCTCAGTTCATGGAATTTTCCAGACAAGAGTACTGGAGTGGGATGCCATTGCCTTCTCCAGTTCATCTTCTAAGCCAAGGAAATATATGCTCTTTGCTTTTGGGATGAAAAACTAGTTCTTAGGATGAAATGATACCCTCCCTGCAAATCACACTTAGATGTGCGTAAAGGAACATAGACGTATCTGAATATGAGTCAGTTTCAGCAGCATGTGCGCGCGCGCGCACACACACACACACACACACACACACACACACACACACACACAGCTTTGTCTCTTATTCTGTTCATTTTATTCACTCCATTTTGCTTCATGCCCCTTCCTTAGTAAGCTCCCATGGCAAATAAAAGGAAATATTGGTCATCTTCCAGTATTTCATTAGGTTTAGGAAATGCATTTCCAAGATATATGAATACAGATGTGCAATTCACCAAAGACTCTAAAAGTCACAAAGCTGGCAAAGATACATTCTAACTGAGAATGGCACAGTTCATTGTGTTCTTCATGCCAGTTATTTATGCGTGAGCCAAGAAAGATAAGCTTTCCAGTTATGTCCACATTGTGTTAACACAGTGAATAAAGAATCTGTCCAATCTAACAAATTGTTAATTCAATTAATAAATAAAACTAAATTGCAAAAATTAGTTGTCCTAACATATTCTTTAAAGACTTATTAAAAAAAAAACTTTTAAAATAGATTAATTTATATCTATTAGAAAGGCTGTTTTCAAGAAGAAAGATATAACAAGTGTTGGTGAGAATGTGGGAAAAAGAGAACCCTTGTGCACTGTTGTCCAGATGGTGCTAGTGGTAAAGAACCTGCCTGCCAATGCAAGAGACATGAGATGTGAGTTTGATCCTTGGGTTGGGAAGATCCCCTGGAGAAGGGCATGGCAACTCCCTGCAATATTCTTGCCTGGACAATACTGTGGGCAGAGAAGCCTGGCAGGCTACGGTCCATAGAGTTGCAAAGAGGCAGGCACAACTGAAGTGACTTAGCACGTTCACTGTTGATGGGAATGTAAATTGGTACCATTAGGGAAAACAGTTTGGAGACTCCTCAAAATATTAAAAGATCTACCATATGATCCCTGGTAACTCAGACGGTAAAGCATCTGCCTCCAATGCGGGAGACCCAGGTTTGATCCCTGTGTCAGGAAGGTCCCCTGGAGAAGGAAATGGCAACCCACTCCAGTATTCTTGCCTGGAGAGTCCCACAGACTGAGGAGCCTGGTAGGCTACAGTCCATGGGGTCGCAAAGAGTCGGACATGACTTCACTTTTACTTTCACCATATGATCCACTGACCCCACTTCTTGGTTTATATACAAAGGAATGAAACAGTATATCAAAAAGCTGTCTGCTCTTCAATGTTTATTGCATCCTTATTTATGACAGCCATGATATGGAAACAGCACAAGTGCCTGTCAATGAATGAATGGATAAAGAAAGTTTGGTATGTGTATAAAATGTGAAATATTATTCAGCCCAGAGAAAGAAGGGAATTTTGTCACTTGATGCAATATCGATGAATCTTGAGGGCATTATGTTAAGTGAAATAAGTCAGACAGAGAAAGACAAATACTATATGATATAACTTACATGTGGGATTTTAAAAAGCTGAGCTCAAAGAAACAGAGTAGAATGGTGGTTACCAGGGACTGGGGAGATGTAGGTCAAAGGGTGTTAACTTGAAACTAGAAGATCATAAGTTCAGAGTGTCTAATGCCCAGCATAGTGATAATAGTCAATAATCATGTATTATATAATTCAGGGTTGCTAAGAGACTAGATATTAATTATTCTTGTCACAAAAAGATGATAATTAAGTGACATTATACAGATTTTAATGAACACTACAGTGTAATCATATTGCAACATAAAATATATATCAAATCAATATATAGGAAACCTTAAATTTATACAATGTTATATGTTAATCCATTTCAGTATAAGCTACAGTCCTTACAGTCCTTAGCATTTCAAAATGTCAGACACAACTGAAGCGACTTAGCATGCATATGTCAATCAGATCTCAATAAAAATAAAATTTAAAAATCCATTTGTGTTAGTTCTAACCATCTTCTCTTCCCATTCCTTTTCTGTCCTGCTCAGTTGGTTATTTTCCCCAAATTTTCTGTTGGAATCAATGAGATGACACTGGACTCAGAGGGGTCATAGAAGGAGAGCTCTTCTGCAAGAGTTTGACCAATACAACCTGCAAGGTTAGGATGGAGACCGAAGCTAAAAGCTGAGGTGACCTTGACAGCCCACTAATCAATGTCTTTAACATATCTAAAGAAAGAAGCTGTCAAGGAAGCAGGTGGGTGGTAAGACCCAAACACACACACACACACACACACACACACACACACATCCATAGAGATCCCTGAAAGATGAAATCCCACTCATCTCCCAGCAGAATCCTAGATAAAACTCTCATGGGAAGTATCATGACAAGGAAGATCCTCTGAGAGGGGCTGGATGGAAAGTGAAGCTCTTCAGCCATTCATCTCCCCAGACCCCCACACCTCCATCTCTTCCTCTTCAAGGAGAAACATCTTGCCTTGATCACCTGTGCCTGCTACAAGAGTCAGGCTGGGCTTACCTGTTTCTTTCACCCTGTGTTTCTAGAATTCATCAATGTCTGTCGAAGGTTACTTTGAAACCTGTTTCTGGCTTTTCCCTGCTTTGTTGCCTGAACCTCATCTCCTACCACTACTGCATTTGCCACACTCTTCTGCCCACCTGGGAAGTCTGAAGGCCTAGGAGCATGGGAGAAGGGGGAAGACCCTGCTCTATGGCCTGAGAAACTCCATTAGCAGCAGCCACCTCTTGTCCAGTCTCTCAGGGATTCAGCCCCTTTCTGGGTGATCTTAGATGCTGGCTTTGGAATACAGCTTACAACTCTTCCCTTTGCTCTTCCAGCCAGAAGTGGCATTGCTTCTTGTATGTCACTAATTCTGGGTCCCCAAGTTCTCTGTTTGCTTTAAAACATTTTCATCACCCAGGTTATGCATTTTCTTAAGTTCCCTTCTGATTTAAATATACATGTGATTGATTGATTGATTTAACATATTTTTTAATTGTAGTAGAAGTCATATAATAATTTAAAAAAACATGCTATCTTAACCATATTTAACTGTACAGTTCAGTGGCACTAAGGACATTCACATGTTGTACAATTCTCACCATCATCTGTCTCCTGAATTTTTTCACCTTCCTGAAATGAACTCTGTCCTCATTAAACACTAAGTCCCCATTCCCCCGACTCACTCCTTTAACCTTACCCCTCTGGCTCCTGGCATCTACCAATGTACTTTTGGACTCCATGACTTTGACTATTCTAGGTATCTCATAAGAGAATTTAACAGTATTTGTCTGCAGCACCTAATGCATTTTGGAATGTATTTTTAACATTAACTATGCATGCATGCTAGCTCACTTTAGTCATGTCCAACTATTTGCAACCCTATGGACTGTAGCTTGCCAGGCTCCTCTGTCCATGTGATTCTCCAGGGAAGAATACTGGAGTGGGTATCCATTTCCTGCTTCACAGGAGCTTCTGAACCCAGGGATTGAACCCGAATCTCTTGTATTTCCTGTATTGGCCACCTGGAAAGCCCCTCCCCCCTCCTTGGCTTTAACTTCATTCAAATCAAATCTGTTTCTTTCTAAGTCCCTTTCTCTGTGAAGCTTCCTGCCTCTGAGTCCTGTTACTCTGAGTTAAGAGCACAGGTCCCTGAACTTATTTTACCAGAAATGATATTTAACTGACAGCTTCCTGGAAGTGACAACCCATGAAGGTCACTTCTGCTTAAAGAAGCTAGGACCCCAGTCAACCAAGAGGGGCTATCAAGGCAGCCAGGGGCTTGAGAGCAAGGTTTGAAAGGTCACTTAATTTTTTTTTTTTTTATTGTGGTAAAAGTCGCATAATATAAAACATACTATTTTAAGCATATTTAACTGTACATTTCAGTGGTACTAAGTACATTCATATTGTGCAACTCTCACCATCATCCATCTCCTGAATTTTTCATCTTCTAAACTGAAACTCCATCCCCATTAAACACTAAGTCTGGGCTTCCCTGGTGGCTCAGATGGTAAAGAATCTGCCTGCAGTGCAGGAGACCTGGGTTCAATCCTTGGGTCAGGAAGATTTCCTGGAGAAGGGAACAGCTATCCACTCCCATATTATTTCCTGGAGAATCCCATGGACAAAGGAGCCTGGTGGGCTACAGTCCAAGGGATTGCAAAGATTCGGACATGTCTAAGAACTAAGGAAGACTAACACTTTCACTTTCCCCATTCCCTCTCCCTACCCTTACCCCAGGCCCTTATCATCTACTAATGTATTTTCTGACTATGAATTTGACTGTTCTAGGTACCTCATGGGAGAAGGCGATGGCACCCCACTCCAGTACTCTTGCCTGGAAAAATCCCATGGACAGAGGAGCCTGGTAGGCTGCAGTCCATGGGGTCGCAAAGAGTCGGACACGACTGAGCGACTTCACTTTCACTTTTTACTTTCATGCATTGGAGAAGGAAATGGCAACCCACTCCAGTGTTCTTGCCTGGAGAATCCCAGGGACAGGGGAGCCTGTTGGGGTGCCGTCTCTGGGGTTGCACAGAGTCAGACACGACTGAAGCAACTTAACAGCAGCAGCAGCAGCAGGTACCTCATATAATTGAAATCAAACTGTCAGTCTGGATCTGCTGTAAGTCCCTTTTTAAGAACCACACATTCTTGATGTCCAAGTTTTATATTCAGGGACTTGTGAGGTATGTCACAAAAAATTTCCTACCAATTATGTTTCAAGTATCAAAGTCTGAAATAATTTTTTTCTGCCAATCTTTTAAAAAACAAACAAACAAATGAAATGTTGATAAATTAGACCAGATGAGGAGGTATAGGCCTTGCATGCATTTCTGTTTTGTTTGGCAAAGTCAGAGGCTATGGCTTCATTCCACACCCCCACAGGGCTCGGTGTAGTATGTGCTTGCTTGAGTGCATGCTCAGTCATGCCTGACTCTTTGCGGCCCCATGGATGGTAGCCTACCAGACTCCTCTGTCCATGGAATCCTCCAGGCCAGAATACAGGAGTGGGTTGCCATTTCCTTCTTCAGGGGATCTTCCTGACCCTGGGATCGAACCCCAGTCTCCTGTGTTGCAGATGAATTCTTTACCCTCTGAGAAGAATCCAGCTTTCTTTAGTCCAGCTGAGTTGATATTCTCATCTCAAGATATTTCCTGGGGGAGATGGAACACTGTATAGTCGAGTTTCAGCATTGTATAACGTGCATACCCATACATGACCACCTGGAAAACCCCCTCCATCGCTGAGGACAGCTCGGATTGAATGGAATTCAGTGGTACCAAGGCAGAAGTGAGCAGACTGGGAGGAGGTGCAAAGGATATAGCTTCAAAATATATGGCCCAGTTGGAAACAATTTACTTAGCTGAGCTTTGCAGCACAACTTCTCCAAAGACTACTCTGAATAGAAAATTTCTAAAGCTAGAGGATTATAAGGATCTTGTTGTAATAGTCCAGGGGAGGGAATCGGGCCCTGGGACCCTCTATCAGCAATGTGGCAGTGATGGGTTTTCCTTCTGGAGCCCTATTCCCTTACTCAACCTACATGATTACTGTACACAGTTGGCTCTGATGAGTTGGCACAGGGGGGAGTGTCTTGGGAGAGTGAATTAATGGACAAGTAAGTTCCTCCAAAAGATTATTCTGCTGGCCTGCGTTGTATACCCAGGGAAGGCTATTCGTTCACGTGAGCATCAGCAGCCCATTCCGCTTTACTCCACTAATGAGATCACTGCCCAGAGCGACATAGGGGTGTATTCAGCAGGAGGACATATCCCAGAACTGACATTTCCCACTAAGGAAGTGGAGGGAAGGAGTTTTCTCTGTGAGTCAGGAAAGTGCCTGTCCTATGGGCTTTTAACCTCTCTGTGCACCTAGCAACCAGAAGGTCTAGGTCCTAGCCTCGAGCAGGGTCTTCTAGAAGATTACCAAGATTTCAGAGATTCCCAAGGATACTTGTCTGGAAGTGACATCTCGGTCGGTCATGAACTTGCCTGATCTCTGTGATGTTGCCTTTTTATGCCATTAAGTCTGCAAATAATGTCTCTGCATCTATTTCCACTCAGACAGGATTATCCATTCGTATGGTCAACGTGTCTTGTTTCAGGCTGAGCTTCTCATGCGTGAAATGCATTGTCTTTCCCTTTCAGGAGTTTACTGCCTCAGTGACCTTTATATTTGACAAAAAGACTTTTTAATCCACCAGGCTGCTGCTTTCCTAAGTGGTTCCTCCCCTGGCTGGCATTATTGAATGGACTTTCCCTGTTGACGGGTGCTATTAAGACATGCTGTCTTTTGTATCGAATCAAAACTGTGCTCTTTTATTCGCTTTTATTTTCTTTCAAGTTTGCATTAAATAGCAATGTGTGTACTTCCACAGAATAATCGCATCGATACAGACCAAGTGCGACCACGTTAGATGCAGAATTCCATTCTTATTTCTCCTATTTTCTCAGACGGGAATAGTTCAGGGTTAAAACGTAGCAAGAGTTAAGCCTTCCCAAATTCCTCCTACCTGACACTGAAGACCAGGATTGAATGATGTATTATTTGGCTCCCAGATTATTTGCGTGTTTTGGTGGGTGGTTATTTGCGATGAGGCCTTTGTTCCAAGCCCTTGTTAACATAAAGAGGTTTGTTCTCAGATCCCCGAACAGAACATAGAAAACACCGGTGAATGCTAAAGGCGATTGTGCTTCCAGCCTGTGGTCTGTTACCATGGGCAACCAACACTCCTTAGGGGGGCTGTGTGTTGAAGAGGGTGCTAACATCTTAAAAATCAGTTTAGAGCAAACCATTAGGATTTTTGGCCTGGCTTTACCATTCACTCCTCTGGACAAGTCACTTCATTTCTCCAAAGATGACGTGTGTCATCAGCTAGCAGGAAGTTCAGTAATGTAATGCATGTAAAAGTACGCTGTGAATTTTAAAGCTCAAGTATCGGTTGTTTCAAGACTCTCATTTAGACTTTATGTTAGTTAAGAGAAAATAGATTCTTTCTCTCTCAAATGGGGTTCTCTTCACTAACATTTTTGACAAACTCCTCAAGGCCAGCATTTGAGGCGTGATAATTTTTTTCCCCCCTGACAATGATGACATAGGCATTAGAACTCTGGTTTGAAACAGGGGCCTTTAACAATTTTAGAGGGAAAGTGGTCATACAGATTATAAGTGACAGAACTGGGCTTGAACATGGAACTCTCTCATCATCTAAGGGTCTTCATTTTATTTTGTTTGCTAACCCCCCACCCCCCTGCTTTTTTTAGGTCACACTGTGTGGAATGCAGGATCTTAGTTCCATGACCAGGGATCGAACCTATGCACCTTGCCTTGAAGTTTTAACCACTGAGCCATCATAGAAGTCCTTTTTTTTTTTTTTTAAAGCATAAAGAACGTGTAATCCAGACAGAAACAATTGTCTTGTGCGTTCCACTGCAAACATCTTGAAATCTTTCTGGATTTGATCCACTTGAAGAAGCCTCAGCTCCTTATATCATTAGTTCAGAAGAGTAAAAACACCCTCATGTGACAGACTTAAGGATAATGCTGCCATGATAATGAAGGCAACACGATCAAAAGCAACTACGTTATCAAAAAAAGAGAAATGATCACTTTTAACAACGAATTGCAGCTAATTAGACTTTGAATAAGAAATCAAACGAAAAGGCATGAAGGCTCAATTTTCCATAGAGCTGACAGCCTGACCTTTCTAGGAGTGAGAATGAAATTATTTTTAATTAACATGACTAATCATTTCCTGTCATTTTGAGGCAATTGGTTTTTGTCTTCAAAGAGGTGTGTTGGGGTGCTGCCCCCGGTTCCTTGTCTAGTAGCTGCCAGCAGGTCTAATGACACAGAACAGAGGAGGCCTGGACCACTCTGGTTGGTGGACCCTGCGTCTCTGAATCATCACAGCGAGGAGACAGGGTCCCCTGTGTCTCTTTTCTTCTGCCTGTGCTTCTTTCTAAGGCTGCGTGAAACTGTTTCTAGTTCCACGGATGTTCATTTCCAGGGCCACTTAATCATCGTGAAAGTACAGACTTCATTGCGTGGACAAGCGATGAGGCAGGTTCTACTTCTCTTTTCTCCACTTGTGCAAACAGTGTCTCTCAGATATTTGTGCAGACGTCCCAGCTCACTTATAGTCCATCCCTTTACTCTTCAGGAACCAAGAAGGGGGACAGCCTGTTGATCACCCTCACTCTGAGTTCCAACAAGGACAGGAAGCAGTATTCTGTGTTCTAAGCTCAAGAGTGTAATTTCAAGGTGCCTATGGAATGACAGTCCTGGGGACTTTCTGTGATCCAAACACCCTCTGTTAACCCCAGTCCTGAAATACCCTTTACAGGGAGACCAAACTGAGGTCATCTTCTTGGTGCCCTTCTGCCATTTCCTCAGGTCTTAAGATAATTCTGAAGAATGATGTGACCTCAGAAAACTATGGTTCTCCTCTCCTGATGTCAGTCCACTCTCCTGATATAAGTTAGATGTGCTCTCAGAATCAAAGATATTCCTCACACTGCCTCCACTGCCACCAGGGGAAAAAGAAGGGATGAAATGGTTAAACAGATCAAGAAGCACCGTTCTATCCCAGTTGGGTTTCCTACCTGATTCTAGGAACAACCTTCAGCCTGTAGCAAGGTGTTGGGAATTGTAACTGCCTTCCTTTTTTTTTTTTTTTGCTCTTGAGTCTAGGACAATTCAGGGCTCTTCCCAGGTAGCCCCAGTGGTAAAGAATCTACCTGCCAAAGCAGGAGACATAAGAGACACAGGTTTGACCCCTGGGTCAGGAAGATCCCCTGGAGGAGGATGTGACAACCCACTCCAGTATTCTTGTCTGGAGAATCCCATGGACAGAGGAGCCTGGTGGGCTACAGTCCACAGGGTCACAAAGAACTGGACATGACTTGTCAACTGAGTGTGCACAGCTTGTACATATGTATTTATATGTAGCAGTGTTGAGCTATTCCAAATCCTGAAAGATGATGCTGTGAAACTGCTGCACTCAATATGCCAGCAAATTTGGAAAACTCAGCAGTGGCCACAGGACTGGAAAAGGTCAGTTTTCATTCCAATCCAAAAGAAAGGCAATGCCAAAGAATGCTCAAACTACCGCACAATTGCACTCATCTCACACGCTAATAAAGTAATGCTCAAAATTCTTCAAGCCAGGCTTCAGCAATATGTGAACCGTGAACTTCCTGATGTTCAAGGTGGTTTTAGAAAAGGCAGAGGAACCAGAGATCAAATTGCCAACATCTGCTGGATCATCGAAAAAGCAAGAGAGTTCCAGAAAAACATCTATTTCTGCTTTATTGACTATGCCAAAGCCTTTGACTGTGTGGATCACAATCAACTGTGGAAAATTCTGAAAGAGATGGGAATACCAGACCACCTGATCTGCCTCTTGAGAAATTTGTATGCAGGTCAGGAAGAAACAGTTAGAACTGGACATGGAACAACAGACTGGTTCCCAATAGGGAAAGGAGTTCGTTAAGGCTGTATATTGTCACTCTGTTTATTTAACTTCTATGCAGAGTACATCATGAGAAACGCTGGGCTGGAAGAAGCACAAGCTGGAATCAAGATTGCTGGGAGAAATATCAATAACCTCAGATATGCAGATGACACCACCCTTATGGCAGAAAGTGAAGAGGAACTACAAAGCAGAGAGTGAAAAAGTTGGCTTAAAAGTCAACATTCAGAAAACTAAGATCATGGCATCCGCTCCCATCACTTCATGGGAAATAGATGGGGAAACAGTGGAAACAGTGTCAGACTTTATTTTTTTGGGCTCCAAAATCATTGCAGATGGTGACTGCAGCCATGAAATTAAAAGACACTTACTCCTTGGAAGGAAAGTTATGACCAACCTAGATAGCATATTGAAAAGCAGAGACATTATTTTGCCAACAAAGGTTCGTCTAGTCAAGGCTATGGTTTTTCCTGTGGTCATGTATGGATGTGAGAGTTGGACTGTGAAGAAGGCTGAGCACCGAAGAACTGATGCTTTTGAACTGTGGTGTTGGAGAAGACTCTTGAGAGTCCCTTGGACTGCAAGGAGATCCAACCAGTTCATTCTGAAGGAGATCAGCCCTGGGATTTCTTTGGAAAGACTGATGCTAAAGCTGAAACTCCAGTACTTTGGCCACCTCATGCGAAAAGTTGACTCATTGGAAAAGACCCTGATGCTGGGAGGGATTGGGGGCAGGAGGAGAAGGGGAAGACAGAGGATGAGATGGCTGGATGGCATCATTGACTCGATGGACCTGAGTCTGAGTGAACTCCAGGAGTTGGTGATGGACAGAGAGGCCTGGCGTGCTGCGATTCATGGGGTCACAAAGAGTCGGACAAGACTGAGCGACTGATCTGATCTGATGGATTTTTTTAATAGTTCTGTTTGGTTATGGAAATATAGGTGTTGTTCTGAAACTTGATTTTCTTTTAATTGATCAGTATAGCTGAAAGACTTTGACACATTAGTACTTATAAACTGAACTCATTTTAAAACTGCTGTCATACATTCAACCAAAATTTTGATTTACCTATTTCCCCTATTTGGACATTTTGACTTTTTAAAATTTAGTTTCTTCCATTGAAAGCAAAACTGCAGCAAATGTCTTTACACATGTGTCTTTGCACCTAAGTGCACATCTTTGGGTAAATATTCCACCAAAATGTGGAATTGTTGAATTCCACAACAATTCTTTTCATGGAATTCTTTACATTTAGAATTTTGATGGACGTTGTCAGACTGTTCTCCAAAACAGGTGAATGATACAAGCAGTATAGAAGATTATCCACATCCTTCTATGCTTACTAACCCTTGTATTATCAAATATTCAAAAATTGTTGTCAATCTACTAAGGTCACACTCATTTTATTTTCTCATGACTAATAAGATTGAGCACATTTTCATAGTTCCTTGGCCATTTTGATTTCTTTTTCTATGAACTACTTATGTATTTTGTCCGTATTTCTATGGGTTTCTTCTGATCTCTGACACCTCTTTCTAGAGATTCAGCATGCTTGGCCCCAGTCTCTAACTGATAGCATGAATAAGGGCATGGGATTTAAAGTCTGCCATATGTAAATTCAAATTCCAGTTGACACCCTGTCTAGGTGTGTTATATTGTACCAGGTCACACACTTATGCTGGTTTTCTGCCTTCTTCTCTATAACAGGGGGACTGCTGCTGCTGCTAAGTCACTTCAGTCGTGTCCGACTCTGTGCGACCCCATAGACGGTGGCCCACCAGGCTCCCCCATCCCTGGGATTCTCCAGGCAAGAACACTGGAGTGGGTTGCCATTTCCTTCTCCAATGCGTGAAAGTGAAGTCGCTCAGTCGTGTCTGACTCTTCGCAACCCCATGGTCTGCAGCCTACCAGGCTCCTCCGTCCATGGGATTTTCCAGGCAAGAGTACTGGAGTAGGGTGCCATTGCCTTCTCCAATAGGGGGGACAGTAATGCCTAATACACAAAGTGTGTTTGTGTGTGCACACACACCTATGTTAAGATGAAGACAGGTGTGAATTAATGGCCAGTTAGGCCAGTGAATTAATGGCCAGTTTTATATCACATTCTTTCAGATTCAGGCATGGGCTGTTGGTTCCTAGATTTGCTTTTTACCCTACACCTCCATCCTTGAGGCCAGCTGACTCCTATATTTTGAGTAAATTCCAGGGCTAACCCTGATGTAGTTTGTCTCTGTATATTTATTTAGTTCCTTTGCTTGGTTTCTGAACCTGAGGTCTGGTTGGCACTCTGAAGTCACTGTGTCTGCATGTGTCTTTCCTCCATATGGAACTATTCCACCCCCCGACCCCGGCTTTGTGCTCTTCTGTTAATATCACGCTATGTATGTGGCTGGCATCTCAGCCTGACTCCCCAGCCTTCCCCTTCTCCATTGCTGTCTCGCTGGCAGAGCCAAAACTTAAGCCTGCATTTTCAAATTCCCCATGCTCTCAACCAGTGCTAATAGCTCTACAAATATCACTCCTGGATCTCTAACTTAATCCCTCTGAGCCTCAGCTTTCTTATCTTTCCCTAGAAATAATAATGCCAAATTCACACTACTGTTGGGGGATTTAGATGTGATAGTTAACTCAGCACAATGTCACATTCCCCCATCCTCTTGTCTGACTCACAAATCTTCAACAAAATAGCTTTTCCTTTGGTTTGTTTGTTTGATTATCATACCTTTGTACAGTAGATCTTCAGTACACAGTGGGCTTTGTTAAGATTCAGTGGGCATTTGGCTGGCCTCTTCTAAGAAACACAAGCAGAGGCATAGTGTTAAAATGAAGATGAATAATTATGAGGGAAACCGGAGTCATGTTTACGTTTACTCATCATAGTTTCACATCATGGCTTTGGCTTAAATGTGAAATTACCTGCTAAAAAGTAAAAGTTAGTTCCTGAGATTTGAGAATGAGATGTTATAGAGGTTACTAATTTTCTAGAGAGGGATATTCCTGGGCTAGAGGAAGAATATCCCTGGGCCATGCTGGTTGGCCTTGTCCATGTCATCACCTCTTTGCCCATAAAAAAGGCAACACGAGGACCAGAGAAAGGGAAGTTTGGCTTTAAAATAGATTTTTGACTTTACTGAGAGTTTTTTATTATTGGAATAGAATTGCTTTACAATGTTGTATTGGTTTCGGTTCCCAAAAGGTGGGTGCAATATAATGCAAGTTTTACATGATACTCAGGATGCAAGAGATGCTGGCACCATTGTTTTGTAAAGGAACCCATGACACCATATCTAACGGGACTGACCATGGTGGCAGGTCAGATCTTTAGGAAAGATGGTAGGAGGCATGGGCTGGGACACAGGGTGTGTCCCCATGGAAAGACATCCAAATACTTCTTTTACCTTCTGTTCTGTGCCTTTTCAGGAAGGTTTATCATGGAAGGAAAATTGAAACAGCTTAACAAGCTCTCAACCAAGTAGCTGGTTTGTTTAAAATCCAACATTGCCCTTTTGATACTGAATTTTCCAGTTATTTTGATGACTTCTCAACCAGTACAAAAATGACGAAAGGGAAGTCAAGAAAAATAACGCATTTTAAGGAGTCTCACTTGGGGCATCTTTACTTGAGAGAGTCAAGACCTTCCTTTTTCACTCTGAAAATACTTTTTAACTTCTACTTTTTTTTTTCCCAAGTTAATTTGATACTGGAGTTACACTCTAGCTAAATATTTATTGATGATGTGTGAGCTTGCAAATGAGCCCCACTGGGTCTCTGCTCCTCAGGACTCATGTTTCCCCCTTGTTTTCCTGTCTCATTCTCAAGCTGTCCTAAAGATAGTTTTGGGGTGTGTGTGTGTGTGTGTGTGTGTGTGTGTATCTATGTGTGTATGTGTGCCTGTGTTTTCTTAATTGCGGTTTCTTTCCAGCTGGAATCCAGCCCCTCCTTTCGCTCGGTAGAAAGCATCCACACATATGTTGTAGAGGATGTGCTAATTACTGGATGTCCAAACATCTGGGGGAAAACAAGCAAAGTTACAGTTAACACACAGTAAACAAATACAGAAAGGGTGGCTGTGTCAAGCACATCAAAGAGATGGCTTGGGAGAACGCACTGTCTACTCTCTCTGCACCTATTTCCTAGCACCGTTCCATTGGGAAAGGACGATGCATTTGTCTCACTCTCTCTGCATCCAAACTTGACGCCTGATACTGTACATGGAAGCCCTTCAATAGTCAACAGGAGGGGTGCTCAGGAAGAGAGCCATGATTATTCTGTTGGCAATCACAGACACCCAGGAGCTTTACTGAAAGAGCTTATCTTTGGTCTTCACATGCATATGTATACACACATATGGATTAAAATGGCGCTTCAACCCTCACCTTTCAGCCAGCCTGACATTATTTTTTCTCATTCTCAATTCTCCTTGCTCTAATTAGCTCTTCAGACCACACACCATTGGGTTTACAGAAGCAGCACAACAATAAAAAATACTTAGAGCCAACATATATGGAGTGTCCACTGTGTATCAGACCATCTTCTCAGTGCCGTCTGTGCATTAGCCCATGGACATCTCCCAGCATCCTTATGAGTGTGGTGTGATTATTCTCTGCATTTTACAAGGAGGGAAGCTAAGGGGCACAGAGGTGATATAACTTGCCCAACATCAGACAGCTGTTTGTGGCATGGCTGCTATTCCCAGATCTTACTCAAGCTTTACTTCCTAACTGGTAACTGTTCCAACTTTTATCCAGGGCGTGTTCTGAACCAGGACCTCTTTCTCTTGTTAGATTTTGTTTATGCCACTTTTAACTTTTTTAACATGTGCTCAATTTAGCTCTTGACTCTTGGGTCCCTCTCAAGAACTCTAGTCGATACTCACTACAGTGGTTCTCCTCATCACAGGCTCCTTGCATCATTTATCCATGCGGGTGTGTCTTTATTATGAAGACCGAAACTCCAGCCCTTAAACATGCACTCCTCCAAGTCTCCAATGTTCTCTAGAAAGAGGCAGGGCTCCTGTCTGGTATAATTTTACATATTTCAATAATTGTAAAGTTAAGTTCATCATTGGGGCAAAATCTCAACCACTGTCAACTCTGAAAGCATGATTTTCAGAGATCACACAGAAGAATACAGGATTATAGCAGCTCTGTGTTTAGTAATCCTTTGCTGCCTTGAGTGTAGTTCTTGGGTTCCTTAAGACACATTTAAAGTTGTGCCAACCTGGTTCTGGCTCAGGGCTCCATCATCATTATGCACCTTTTCCTTGTACTTTGCTTTCTGGTCTAACCCTTCTTTATTGCTGGCATTTTCCTGGATGTCCCTCTCTGGCCTTTTCTCCTTTCCTGTTGATCCTCTAAATGTGACAGTAAGCTAAGATGTGTTCCATGCTCTCAATCCATCAGTTCTATGACTTAAATAGTGTCTGTTTTTAAGAACTCCAAAGTGTACCTCTCTGGCCTTACTCTTGTCTGGAAACCAAATTGGCATGCCCAACTTTCTTTATTTTTTTGGCCCCAGTTGGTAATTTAAAGCCACTGTAACAGGATTATTCAATGGAGAATGTTAAAGGGTTAACACCCAGCCTGAGTCCCAGGGGGTAATTTCTATGCCTTGCATGGGGTTACATCTGGAGAAAGAAGTGATATCATTCCTTTCATTGAAAGGCACTGCCATCCTACCAAGTTGTATACTCATGAGGCTGTGTCCTCCAATACTCCAAGAAGGGGGCATCATTTTTTTTAAACTCCCGAAGTCAAATTAGCCTACAACTTCTTCTACATTTTAAAGAAAATTCCATGAGAGCAGTCCTTGTGGATTTTGTTCGCCATTATAGTCTCAGCATTCAGAACATTGCCTGAAACACAGAAGGTGGTCAGTCATATTTGAAAAATACATTATAAAATAAAATAAATACATAAATACTTAATTTAAAAATTCATTTTTCCTTATTCCCAAATCTGTTGTTCTGCTTTTGATAAATTCAACTAACTATGGGACAAACTCGATGTTCAAAATTGGGAGGCAGAAAAATGATTTAAAATGTTTAAAAGATCATGAATTAAAGATAGCAATAATAATTAAATTTATTGAGCATATTATATAGTAGACACATTTAAGTTGAATCCTCATGTGACCCTTATAAGGAAGACTCTTTGTCTTATTTCCGTCTTATAGTTGAAGAAATTGAGGCACACAGGATCTATGTATCTTGAACAAGGTCATGCGGCTAAACAGTGTCAGCAGAGCAAGGATGCTTCAGGATGTATCTGAAGAAAGAAGTGGAAGAATAGGAAGTCTCAGGGTAGAGTGACTGACTGGGAGCACCATGGTTTGGGATATATCCATAGACAGAGATTGATTCATGGAGCTCCACAATAGTAACAGGACTTGAAAGTCCTGTTCAAAGAATAGCTACATCATTTATTATCTAAAATAGAGTACTTTTTCTAACAGAACAGGTTTATGGGCATAAGTTGGACCTCAAATAAGCCAACTGAAACACATAGGAACCCTACTTCTTTCCTCCTAGTTGGTATGGTATGGGCTCTGTCCACACTAGGCATTGTGTTCTATTTTTCTCATGGACTTTCCACTTTTCAGATTGACTCTGACCACCTCATGTCTTGGTAAGCACAGTGTAAACACATATTGAATTGGATGGATTCAGTTCAGTTCAGTTCAGTTGCTCAGTTGTGTCCAACTTTTTGCGACCCCATGGACTGCAGTACTCCAGGCCTCCTTGTCCGTCACCAACTCCCAGAGTTTACCCAAACTAATGTCCATTGAATTGGTGATGCCATCCAACCATCTCATCCTCTGTTGTTCCCTTCTCCTCCTGCCCTCAATCTTTCCCAGCATCAGGGGCTTTTCCAATGAGTCAGCTCTTCGCGTGAGGTGGCCAAAGTATTGGAGTTTCAGCTTCAACATCAGTCCTTCCAATGAACACCCAGGACTGATGTCCTCTATGGACTGGTTTATCTACATACAATTCTGACACTGAATTATCTCATTCAGGATGCCTAATGACATGATATGATGTCATGGGGGCACTGGATCAACATCTTTTAAACAATTTCAAAGTAATGTAAACAAAATCAACAACAACAGCAAAAAGTGAGTTAAGGTCCTTGTTGTGATAGACATTTTACTGGGAGAAAGTTATTTAATTTTCTGGGTACCCTTGTCCTTTGGAAAAATACAAATAAATCATCACTAGGGGTTCTAACAGAGAAGGCGATGGCACCCCACTCCAGTACTCTTGCCTGGAAAATCCCATGGATGGAGGAGCCTGGTGGGCTGCAGTCCATGGGGTCGCTAAGAGTCGGACACGACTGAGCAACTTCACTTTCACTTTTCACTTTCATGTATTGGAGAAGGAAATGGCAACCCACTCCAGTGTTCTTGCCTGGAGAATCCCAGGGATGGGGGAGCCTGTTGGGCTGCCATCTATGGGGTCGCACAGAGTCAGACATAACTGAAGTGACTTACCTACCTTACCTTAGGGGTTCTAAGGGTCTCCCCTTATTACTTACTTTCTAACCCTACCCTAAAAGTCTCTCAAGATGTTGCCCATAGCTATTTTCTTCTCTGCAAACTAAGACCGTGCAATGGGATGTTTTTTCCAGAGAATTAAAATGAGACAATTTCCATCTATCAAGAGATCACAAAAAGTAGAAAATGAGCAGTGTTGAGACATGTTGCTTTTCCATCAAGTTGTTAAAATCACATCACAATGATGATAAAAAAGAACTATCATCCATTTTTTAAAATAAGTTTTGTATTTGAGAACAGTTTCAAATGTATAGAATTGTTATCCAGATAGTCCAGAGAATTCTTTTATGCCCTATACTCAGTCTCTGCTTTTTTTTTTTTTGGTCTGTTTCCTTTACTCCTCTGTTCTTTTCTGTGGTGTACTATTTTCCCCAATAGATCCCTTGATGTATTAATTATAATTGTGCTAAATTTCCTGTGTTATAATTCCAGCATCTGTATCAATCTGTATCAATATCTGAGATGGGGTTTTAATAGACAACCTCTTCAGACTATGTTTCTTTTGTCTTGCCTTTCACTGTGCCTTATAATAATTTGTTGAAAGCTGGACATGATGTACTAAGTAATAGAAACTGAGATAAAGAGAATGTGAAAGCAAAGTTTCATGTTAATTTAACTAACAGTCAGTCTTTGTTTAATGGTCTGTAGCTGTAGGTGCTAGAGGCTTCACATTCTCTAGTGTTCCTGGTTTTGTCTTCTGTCTTGACTTTGACTTCCTTGAGTATCCCTCCTCAGAGAGAATCTATTTCAGCTGAAGTCTGCGAAACAAGTATGGTGGTGGAGCCATGTTACTGTGGTGATAAGGCACAGAGATAAAGGAGTATCCTGATAACACGCATTTCCATCTCAGTCTTCTAGTGGGCTTGCTTCTCAGAACTGTGACCGTCAGAAGTGTTCCTTCTGTTAGACCACTTCTTCCCATTTGGAGAGAAAAGAAGGCTACATGGGATGAGAGAAAGACAGTAGAATGCCTTCCCCATGATTCTGAGACAAGATTCCTGGGTTGGGAAGATGCCCTGGAGAAGGGAAAGGCTACCCGCTCTAGTATCCTGGCCTGGAGAATTCCATGGCTGAATAGTCCATGGAGTCGCAAAGAATCAGAACTATTGAGCGACTTTCACTTTCACTCTGTTAAAACATTTTCCCCCAAACTCTAAGCCTAAGGGCACAGATCACAAGGATCACTTGTTCTCTCCTCTTGTTGGTGTCAGGAGGGACTCTCTTTAGACCTTCACTATGTAATGATTCCTATAGATTTCTTGGAGATAAGTCACACAAAACTGTGGAACCCTTAAGATAGCAAGCCAAGGGGTTCTCACCTTCAAGTGAGGTCACATCCACCTTCCTTCATCAAAATGATTAAGTTTTTCTACCAATTTATGACTCCGTCAGTTTCTATTCTATGGAAGTTCTGGGCTGTGACTCTCTGAATTCACCTCTCTCTTCAGATTTCAGGTGAGAGATTTGCCCTACAATTCATTTTTCCAATGAGTCTAAGAAAGTCACTGGTTTTCAGTTTCCCAGTATTTTCTTATAAGGATGGTGATGATGATGTCAACATCACATCACTGGAACCAGAAGCCTGAGTATTTTCCTTTGAAAATGAAGATCCCACATCCTCCCACTCTCTTAGGGAGGAGTTAAGAATGATGATCATCATTTTAAAGAACTGAGCCATCAGGGACAATGTCAGAAAGTGTCTCACCTGGGCTGTGTCATTCGATGTCTGTGGTTGGAGAATCGTATCTATAACTTTCCCTAACTTGATTTTGCTCTGGGGCATCTCCTTTTCATCAGATGCTTCACAGCAGAAGACAGTAGAAGCCTCCCTGGACTGGCTCTGTTTCAGGATGCCACCATTATATTTGCATTTTATAATTGCTCCTCCAAAGGATGTTGTGAGCTAATTCATAGGAGAGCCACCTCTTCGCTTCTCCCCCTCCTCATCTCTATCTTTACTGTGTTGACTTGAAGAATTTTAAATTCATTTCTACTCTCTGAAGGAATTTTTGGATACCTGCAACCATGCTTATTTCCTCACCTAAAATAATGTCACTGCACTCCTCCAAGATCCTGAGTCCAGTGAACTCAGCCATGTACCATGAAGAGAACTGTCAGGAGGCAGAGAAAGGTTCAGGAATACAGATTCCCGCAACCTCCTTCATGCTACCCCCTTCCATTGAAAAAGAGGGGAAAAAGGATAAAATGCTGTCCAGAATTTTGAAAATCCCAAAGGGATTATAAACATTCAGTATTACAGCACATACATTTATATACAAAGAAATTTGAAGGTTTTCTGATTTCAATTAAGGTTATTATCTCTTCTGAGTGATGGTTTCTCCTCCCCCACCCCGGCCCCTCCCAGAAACCCTTTTGGCTGATATCTTTTCAAAGAGCATTAGCTAGGGATAAGTAAGCTTATTTTTGCTGCATCTGTTTTTCTTTCTCCAGGTCTCTTTGTCTTAAGTTCCAAAGTCTCTTTCCTTAGCCTGCTAAAGGTTCAGTTTCAGTTCAGTTCAGTCGCTCAGTCATGTCCGACTCTTTTCGACCCCATGAATCGCAGCACGCCAGGCCTCCCTGTCCATCACCAACTTCCGGAGTTCACTCAGACTCACGTCCAAGTCAGTGATGCCATCCAGCCATCTCATCCTCTGTCGTCCCCTTCTCCTCCTGCCCCTAATCCCTCCCAGCTGAATCAGAGTCTTTTCCAATGAGTCAATTCTTTGCATGAGGTGGCCCAAGTACTGGAGTTTCAGCTTTAGCATCATTCCTTCCAAAGAAATTCCAGGGCTGATCTCCTTCAGAATGGACTGGTTGCATCTCCTTGCAGTCCAAGGGACTCTTAAGAGTCTTCTCCAACACCACAGTTCAAAAGCATCAGTTCTTTGGCACTCAGCCTTCTTCACAGTCCAACTCTCACATCCATACATGACCACAGGAAACACCATAGCCTTGACTAGACGGACCTTTGCTGGCAAAGCAATGTCTCTGCTTTTGAATGTGGTATCTAGGTTGGACATAACTTTCCTTCCAAGGAGTAAGCATCTTTTAATTTCATGGCTGCAGTCACCATCTGCAGGGATTTTGGAGCCCAGAAAAATAAAGTCTGACACTGTTTCCACTGTTTCCCCATCTATTTCCCATGAAGTGATGGGACCGGATGCCATGATCTTTGTTTTCTGAATGTTGAGCTTCAAGCCAACTTTTTCACTCTCCTCTTTCACTTTCATCAAGAGGCTTTTTAGTTCCTCTTCACTTTCTGCCATAAGGGTGGTGTCATCTGCATATCTGAGGTTATTGATATTTCTCCCAGCAATCTTGATTCAAGCTTGTGTTTCTTCCAGTCCAGCGTTTCTCATGATGTACTCTGCATTTAAGTCAAATAAGCAGGGTGACAATATACAGCCTTGACGTACTCCTTTTCCTATTTGGAACCAGTCTGTTGTTCCATGTCCAGTTCTAACTGTTGCTTTCTGACCTGCATACAGATTTCTCAAGAGGCAGGTCAGAGCAGCTTGAAATCAAGGGCATGAGTCATTGGTGCTCTTCATGTGAAAGATAAGCTCTGTGGCTTTTAAAGCAAAAAGTATATAAGGTTCCAGGAATAGGATGGAAGTCAGAGAGAGAACTGGGGGCTGTGAGAAGTCCTTTATTATGTAAGACAGAGGGCTTCCTGGGTGGCTCAGTGGTAAAGAATCCACCTGCCAAACAGGCGACAAGGGCTCCATCCCTGGGTTGAGAAGATCCCCTGGAGAAGGAAATGGCAACCCACTCCAGTATTCTTACCTGGGAAATCCCTTGGACAGAGGAGCCTGGTGGTTGCAAAAGAGTCCATGGGGTCACAAAAGAGTCTAGCATGATTTAGTGATTAAACCACTAATCACTACCATCTAAAGCAGAAGATCAAGGACATGTTTCTCTTATACCTATTATTAGAACCCAGGTTTCATTGATCAAATTACCAAACCTCTGAGCTTCAGTTCCCTTAACTGTCAAAAGGGAGTAATAATACCTGCCTTGCCATTTGACAAATTATTGGGAAGTTTTAATAACATGCAGAAATATCAGGTCTTTGTGAAGCAACATGCATATAAATGTTTGTATTGTACTTTCCTGGAGAGAGGGGACTGGTGGGCTACAGTCTATGGGGTCGCAAAGAGTCAGAGACAACTGAGTGACTGACAGTAATGAATTAGTAACATTTGAACATGCTAGCTCATTAGATATTCAGAAACAAATCATGAATACTTGGGGTATGGGAAGTCCCCATGAGCCTGTGACACTTGGTTGACTGTGAACCATGAAATAGCCTTGAAAAACAACTCTTTAATGAATAAAGGAGAAGAGTTCAATACTTTCGGTTGAGGGCACTACCAATATAACCAAAATAATACATTCGAGTTCTAGGAAAGAATATTTCTAAAGCAAACTACCTAGAATTCATAGATTCATAGATTTACCACAAGTCATACAAGGAGAAAGTAGCAGAAGTTATCACTTAATATATACCTATCAGTCATGATTCCTATGGAGAAGGCAATGGCACCCCACTCCAGTACTCTTGCCTGGAAAATCCCATGGAAGGAGAAGCCTGGTAGGCTGCAGTCCATGGGGTCGCTAAGAGTCGGACATGACTGAGCGATTCACTTTCACTTTTCATTTTCATGCATTGGAGGAAGAAATGGCAACCCACTCCAGTGTTCTTTCCTGGAGAATCCCAGGGATGGCGGGGCCTGGTGGGCTGCCGTCTATGGGGTTGCACAGAGTCGGACACGACTGAAGGGACTTAGCAGCAGTAGCAGCTGCATGATTCATAAGGACCCAGGAAGCTACTATTAATAGGTATAAAATACAAATCTCACTGATTAATATTTTTCATGAGATATGATCACACACTACCATGTATTATTATTATTTGGCTGTATCCCAAGGCATGGCAGATCTTGGTTTCCAGCAGGGATTGAACCCAGGCCCCTGCAGTGGAAGCATGGAGGCTTTATCACTGGACCATCACGGAAGTTCCTCGATGATAAATATTTTAAAACCTTACCCCTCTGCGTGACTTTTAGCAAGCTATTCCTATGTTTGCCCTACTGGAACCTTTGTGCCAAGTACATGTATGAAAATCTAATATACTAAATTGATCCTCTTAAGGCCCAATTTTCAAGCACTCTTAACACAAGATTACAAACATGGAGTATATATTTATTTTTTAAATTAATTAATTAATTTTAATTGGAGGCTAACTACTTTACAATATTGGAGTGGTTTTTGCCATACCGTGATATGAATCAACCATGGCGGAGTATATATTTAGAATGTGTATGTGTGTGTATCTCTCATACAAAGTATATGTGTGCCAAGTTTATGTACAGGAGTCTTTCAAAATCAATCAACCTGACTCTGAATGTTCAGCCATTTATTTATGTCATTCATGGTCTTTGGAGAGGGTTTATTTTTTTCCCCCTTGATTTCTTCCCCAGGAAACCTCTCCTGTCAGCTCAGCCTCTAGCATCTCAGCCCCAGACATTGAGTTCTCACATGGGGAATTTAATTTCAGATTGCTCATATCAGAGCATGCTAGCAATGTACTTTGACCAGTCTGTGTCCCAGAGCATCTCCAAATTAAAAGAGATCCATGTCTGATTCTCTAGGCTTTTACTATTAAACTTTCTTCCTTGCATTCCCTTCTCTCATTATTTTACTGTCACAAAATATTTGTCCATCACTTGATACTCCAATCCTCACCACTACCACCAATGAACACACATGACCACATTCAAAAACTGAGCTCCAGAATTGTCCATGGACTTGACTGAAGTCACACATAACATTGCTGACTTGGGACTCAAACTAAGCCTTCGGAAACCTTACCTGCTTTCTTCGTTGAATTATTCACTGAATTATTTTGACGTCAAACTTCTGTTATTTCACAAAAGCAAAATGCATGGCTTGCTCCTTTATCCAATGGGTTGAAATATTGAGTGAGGTTTAGAGCATATTGTGGGACTTCCTGAGTGGCTCAGATGTAAAGAATCTGCCTGCATTGCAGGAGCCTTGGGTTCAATACCTGGGTTGGGAAGATCCCCTGAAGAAGGGAATGGCTCCAGTATTCTTCCTGGAGAATTCCATGGACAGAGGAGCCTAATGGGCTACAATCCATGGGGTTGCAAAGAGTTGGATATGACTGAGCTACTAACACTTTCACTTTCAACACAGAGCATATAGTACTTTCTGCCTGGAAGGCCTACCAGTGTGCTACCCCTTCAGGATAAAGAACTTAAAATCTGTCTCCTTCTTCATTCTCCTATATTCTTCACTATGTCCCACTGCAAAGATTTAAGGAGGGATCTTATGATGAAGTCTGAAGACCACTTTTTAAAATTGAGTTATAATTTTCAAAAATATTTTGTTAAGATCTTAAGTTTGAAGAGTTCAGACTGTATACCTTGTAACTGCTACCCAAATCAAGCTATAGAATATTTTCACCTTCCCAGAAAGTTTCTTTATGGTTGTTTCTAGCCAATCTCCATCACAAACTCCAAAGAGGCGGTTGCCTTCTGATGGCATGTATTTTTTAAGGTCTAATTTCTCTTGTATACACATAGTTTGGGGTTCTTTGGTGGCTCATGTGGTAAAGAATCCACCTGCAATGGAGGAGACCTGGGTTTGATCCCTGGATCAGGAAGATGCCCTGAAGAATTTCTTTTATGTATGTATAGTTTATTTTTGAGATTTATCCAGAGTGTTGTATGTATCAGTAGTTTATTCATCTGGTTGCTATAGAATAGTCTATTGTAGTAAAATGCCAGGATGTTTGTGTGTATGCTCAGTCATTTCAGTCATGTCTAAATTTTTGCAACCCTATGGACTGTAGCCCACCAGGCTTCTCTGTCCATGGGATTTTCACAGGCAAGAATACTGAGTGGGTTACCATGCCCTCCTCTAGGGGATCTTCCCGACTCTGGGATTCTGCATTGCAAGTGAATTCTTTACCGCTGAGCCACCTGGGAAAGCCCATGCTAGGATGTATATTGACGACTATATTCAATTTAACGTGTTAGTCACTCATTCATGTCCAACTCCCTGTGACCCCATGGACTGCAGTCTGCCAGGCTCCTCTGTCCATGGAATTCTCCAGGCAAGAATACTGGAGTGGGTTCCCATTTCATTCTCCAGGGGATCTTCCCGACCCAGGGGTCGGACCCAGCTCTCCCGCATTGCAGGAAGACTCTTTAGGACTGAGCCACCAGGGAAGCCCTTTGAAGTGGGGTAGGGCCCTAATGAACCCAAAGGACATTCAGAATTTCAGCTAGTTGCTTGATTTTTACCATCCCCTCATCTTCATACATCTAGTTACTTACACAGCATTGTTAAGAAGTTGCCGAGTGTGGTTCTGGGTTTATTGAGGTTCCTTTCTTTTGCCCATTGAGTAAGGTTCAGGTCAGAGTGTGGACCTGGGGTCTTGGAAGGGCCCCCACTCTCAATCAGCATGTAACTAGTGTCTCAACTGTGTTGTTGCTGTTGTTGAGTCGCTAAGTCGTGTCCGACTGTTTTGCGACCCTATGGACTGTAGCCTGCCAGGCTCCTCTGTCCATGGGATTTTCCAGGCAAAAATACTGGAGTGGGTTGCCATTTCCTTCTCCAATTTAAGGTTATATATTCAATTTAAGGCTATTGTAAATAGGACTGCTTTCAACTTTCTTGTATAAGTCTGTGTTGATACTTGTTTTTGTTCTTTCTTTTGGGTGCATACATAGGATTGGAATTGTTGAGGTGTAGCCTATCTAGGTTTCCTTGGACATGACTTAGTGACTAAACAACAGCAAATGCTTGACTTAATAAAAAAAATTACCAGAGTTTTCAAAGTGATTTTTACAAGCAGTGTATGAGCATTCTGGTTACTTAATTCCCTTTTCAACAGTTGACATTATCAAGGTTTTTTTTTATGGTAAATATTCCTAAATATTTTCATTTTTAAAAAAATTGGTTTTATGTAGCACTTTCCTGAAGATTAATTGAGTGTATTCTCATAAACTTATTGTCCATTCATATTTTTTTAGTGATTTATCAGTTTACATCTTTTGTCCATTTTAAAAGTGAAATTGTTTGTATTTTTGTTATTAATTTGTCAAATTTCTTTATATATTCTGGATAGCATTTCCTTGTCCCATATTACATATTGCCAAATTTCTTCTTGTCTATGACTTGCCAATTTATCTTCATGATGCTTTTCATTTTGATGAAGCATATCATTTGAAAAAGCATATCTTTTTCATTTTGATGAAGTCCTATCAATCATATTCTTCTCTTATGATGAATGATTTTTGTGTTCTGTAGAGGAAATGTTTGCCCTACCCAAATTTGTGAAGGCATTTCTCTATATTTTCTTCCAAAAGCTTTATTCTGACTTTTACAGGTAAATCTCTATACCATCTCAAATTATTTTTTGTGTGTCAGGAGTGAGTCTGAAGTCAGGAATTACTTTATGTGGACATTTATTGTTCTAGCAAAATTTGCAGAAAAAACTATCCATAATCCATTTATTTAACTTGGCATCTGTATTTCTTCTCTTAAGCACTGGGACAGGGAATTGCCTGCCTGCCTGCCACGTTTCATGCATTTTCTAGAAATGTTTCTTAGAAATGTTTCTTGATTCTTTTCCATATGGTGGGGATCACTGCCTCTTTTGAGGTGCCGTGGAGACCTGGGTTCAATCTGTGGATCAGGAAGATTCTCTGGAGAAGGAAATGACAACCTACTCCAGCGCTCTTGCCTGGGAAATTCCATGGACAGAGGAGCCTAGCGGACTACAGTCCATGGGATGGCAAAAAGTCAGATACAACTGAGCAACTGAGCACGCACATCCTGGGGACATAATACTGAGAAGAATGAAATGTATCCTTGGAACCCATGAGCTGTAGTTAAGGCACTAATTCACATGACTTCAGGGAAGGCACTTTAACCATTAGGCAGGTATTTTAGAAAGTCATATACCTAGGTCTATTCTCAAGATCTTCTCCCTTCTACCACCCTCTCCCTGGGTTATGTCATTTACTCCCGTCTGTCCCACTTAGAGACACTTGAGAAGCTTACAAAATTGCAGTATTTTCCCTTTGAAATGCTTTTAAGTAGCATTTTAAGGACACTATTTCCCAACATCACTCCCACTTATGGCGCCCTACAGCAGGGCTTGTACAAATCACTTCCTCGCTTGTTGGCTTTCATGCATGCTAAATGCTTTTCTAAATTGACCTGATACCTATTAAACCTGAAGTGGACTTTTTGAGAGCTGAAGAACGTTTAATCAATGGGGCATTAGATTGAATAAATCATAGCTGAGATGAATTCCTTAAATTGATACGATCTTTAATGAGCATTGCACTTGATTTAATAATCTATTTATTAAATACATTAAAAAAATTGGTAAATTGAACACTTGCCTCAGAGCAAGCAATTAGGGCTATTTTCATTCCATATTTATTTTCCTGATTGAGACAATATTTGTTAAGTCTTAAGCACACTGAATACATTTTTGAATCATTTTTTTCTTTCAATAGCAGTCTAGATGCTAAAACTTCATGTTGCTCCCACCCATTCTCTGTTCAATTACAGAGGGTACTAACAAGTAGAAAAGATTGACTAATTCCACAGTTACTAGTATTGAAATCTCTGGGCAGTTTATAAAATCAGCTTAATATTTAACAAATCTAGGTGAAGATTGGTTAAATCTCTTTAACCTCTATTAAATGCAATGAGAAATGTGTTAAAGGGACCCTGTCGTATAGAAGCAAACCTTAAAAGAATAGCGTAATTTTTTTTCCCCAAATCTCATTAAACTGACGTATATGGGTTTTGGATATCCTTTATTTCCTTTTAAATTATTGCTAGCTATTACTTATATATTTATATGTAAAAAGTAGCTTTCTTCCTCTTAAGTCTCATCTCCCTCCGGGCTGATTGGGTTTCTGAAGGCCTTATACAAACCCTAGGAAATTGCAGTACATTCTCCCAGTTGGGCTTCAGACAAATCTGAATGTTCCCAATCTGAGTTTCTGCCCTTTGTTTCCAAATCCTGATGAAAATGAACAATTCATCCCATTCTGATGTATAAATCTCTTATTCTGGTACATCAAGATAAAGGTCATAGACTACATTAATAATGGTTCCTTACTTGTGTTACTAATAACATCTTACATTGTTAACCCTGAAACTATTTTAAAAATCTAATTTACTTTTCTCTATGGATGCCAGGCCAGATACTCATCTTATATGACTCAAAGGGATAATTCATCTTCACTCAATTCTAGGAGAAGAAGCCAGCCTGAGATGGCAGTTTATTTTCCATGTTTGCCTGAATTATAAAACCAGGCTAGCCCATTCTAATCAGTCAATGAATATTTATTAAGCTCCTACTAAGTGTTTATTTTATTGTCCTTGTACAAAAGACTCTTTTTTCAAAGCACATCTGATTAGGAAAATCCATTCAATTCAACAAATATTTCTTGAGTACCTTTCGAGCCTGGCATAATACCAACTAAGTGACATAAAGATAAAGAAGATGTGAGTACTTCTCCCTGAAACACTGTTATCTGCTTATGCGGAGCAGGGAGGTGAAAAAGAGACATGAAAAAAAAAAAATGCTGAGGATTTTATTTTCATGAAAATGTAGAACACATGGCTTTAAGTAATGAAGAACATAGAAGAAAATATGCTGAGGTCAGATTTTATCTGATTTATTTATTTTCTAGCTTTACTGAGGTATAATTGAAAAATTAAAATGTCACATATTGTTTTATACATAATATTCTTTTACATCATAAAAGAATCACTTCATGGATTTAATGTCAACTAACATATTCCTCACTTCACATATTTGTCTTTTTTCCTGTATATGAGAACATTTAAGTCCTTTTCTCTTAGTGAGTTTCAATCATTCAATACAATGTTATTAATTATAGTCTCCACATTGTAGATTAGATCCTGAGAACTTTATAATTTTATAATTCAAGGCTTGACCAAACATTACCAAGGTTGTAACCCATTTACCAACCAGCCTCTCCCTGTTTTCTCCAATCCCCAGCCCTGGCAACTGCTTTTCAACTCTATGTCTATGAATTTGACCTTTTCTTTCTTTTTTTAGAATTCCACATGTAAATAAGTCATGTCATGTGATATTTATGTTTTTCTTTCTAGCTTATTTCAAGTTGCATCATGCCCTCCAGGTTCATCTCAGTTCAGTTCAGTTCAGTTGCTCAGTCATGTCCGACTCTTTGCGACTCCATGAACTGCAGCACATCAGGCCTCCCTGTCCATCACCAACTTCTGGAGTCCACCCAAACCCACGTTCATTGAGTCGGTGATGGCATCCAACCATCTCATCCTCTGTCATCCCCTTCTCCTCCTGCCCTCAATCTTTCCCAGCATCAGGGTCTTTTCAAATGAGTCAGCTCTTTGCATCAGGTGGCCAAAGTATTGGAGTTTCAGCTTCAGCATCAGTCCTCCCAGTGAACACCCAGGACTGATCTCCTTTAGGCGGGACTGATTCGATCTCCTTGCTGTCCAGGGGACTCTCAAGAGTCTTCTCCAACACCACAGTTCAAAAGCATCAATTCTTCGGCACTCAACTTTCTTTATAGTCCAACTCTCACATCCATACATGACCACTGAAAAAAACCATAGCCTTGACTAGACGGACCTTTGTCGACAAAGTAATGTCTCTGCTTTTGAATATGCTGTCTAGGTTGGTCATAACTTTTCTTCCAAGGAGTAAGCGTCTTTTAATCTCATGGCTGCTATCACCATCTGCAGTGACTTTCATCTATGTCGTCCCAAATAAAAAAATTCCTCCTCTTGATGGCTGAATAATATCATGCACTTATGGACACTGAGGTTGTCTCCCTACCTCAATATTGTGAATAATGCTGCTGCAAACATGGCCTTACGGATATGTCTTCAAGGTGATTCCATTTGCTATGGATGTATACTCAAAAGTAGGATTACTGTTGGTTTTATTTTTAATTTCTTCAAGAGCCACCATACTATTTTCCACATTCCATTCCCACCAACACTGTGCAAGTATTCCCTTTTCTCTGCATCCTCATCAGCATTTGTTATTTCTTGTCGTTTGATAAGAGCCATCCTAATAGATTTGAGTTGAGATCTAATTGTCGTTTTGATTTGCATTTCCCTGGTGAACAGAAATGCTGAGCAATTTACGAATACTTGTTGTTCATTTGTTTATCTTCTTTGGAAAAATGTTTAAGTCCTTTGCCAATTTTTAATTGGGTTATTTTTTTTTTCGCTATTGAGCTGTGTGAGGTCTTGTATGTTTCGATATTAACCCTTTATTGGATATATGGTTTACAAATATTTTCACACATCCAGTAGACTTCCCTTTCATTTTGATGATGATTTCTTTTGCTGTGCAGATTTTCAGTTTCATAAAGCCCTTCTTGTTTACTTTTGCTTTTGTTGCTATTGTTTTTCCTGTCAAATCCAAAAAAAAAAAAAAGCAATGCCAAGTCAAATGTTAAGGATCTTGCCTCTTGTATTTTCTTCTAGGGGCTTTATGACTTCAGGTCTTATGTTCAATTATTTAATCCATTTTGAGTTTTGCTTTGTTTTATTTTTGTGACTGGTGTTTCATTCTTTGCATGTGACTATCCAGTTTTCCAACACAGTTTACTGACATGAATATCCTTTCTCCATCATCTTTAGCCTCTCAGTCCATGGTAACTGACATATACATATAGGTATATTTTTATGCTGTCTATTTTGTTCATTTGATCTATATGCCTGCTTTTATGCCAATATCATACTGTTTTGATAACTGCAGAAAGAGAGAATTTAGCTAAAGATTTGAAGAACATCTCTAAGCACGTATTCGATTTTTTCCTTTAGCTCTTTATAGCAATGAAAATCAAATTAATAAAAGAAGCATTCAGGTTATGGTATTTCTCCAGAATTTGGGTAGAAACAGTTGGCATGAACAACCTACAAAGTGGAAGGGTGGTATCACTGACCACAAAGGGGAGTTTGGAGATTCAGTTTTGTGGGCAGATGATGTGTGCTGTTTTAAATGTGTGGAAACAGTAGGATATACCACTGAATGTGTCCAGTAGGATAAGAGACAGGGAATAGGAGCTCTGTGATTAATGAGGATTTGCCTTGATTGAAGAAGGGACTGGAAATGTAAATTTAGGAGTCATTAGCATTGAAGTGAATTTTAAAGCTAAGAGGATAGATGAGCTCTCCTAGAGTGTGTATTAAAGGAGCAGAGACTCATGTTGATGTATGGCAAAACCAACACAATATTGTAAAGTAAAAAAAAAAGTAATAATAAAAAAATTTTTTAAAAAAAGGAGCAGAGAGAAGAATGTGGCTTCTGGAAGGCCCATTCTAAGGGTGGTGGTGAGGAGGAAGAGGATCAGTGATGGAAATAAAAGGAAAAGGAGATGCAGGGCTAAAGGTCAGGGAAAGCTAGTGAAAGATATAGCCAAGGTCAAGCAGGAACATGAGCTGTGAATGAAAGAGGGTAGACGTGGAAAGAGCATGATTGACCAAATAATAAGCAACCACTGGAGAACTTTAGAATAAGGAATTGCCGTGAAAGACTCTGTGTATAAATGTTAATACATTTTTGCTTCTGCTTATATTTTATATGCACTTCAGTGGAAATATATGCTATATAGGGGGATTCATGAAGCTCACTCCAGTCCCCTTATATAACATATATATAGGGGGCTACCACTTGCCAGATCAGATGTCCTTGAAGATGAAACTTAACCTCTGTGAGTCTATTTATCATCAGCAGGATAAGGATATTAATACATGCTTCATAGAGTTGGCTTAAGAATTAAATAAAATAATTAACATAAACCACTAGATTATGCTTGACATATGTGCATATTGTTGTACAACTATAAATTTATGTACAGATATATAGCAACAAAATACTAATTGCCATTTTTAACACTAAGTGAGTTTTTGAAGTAATTAGGAGAGCAGAGTGTTATCTGGTCTTATCAGGGTGTTATCAAGAGTCTTTCAAGGAGTAATTGGGCCAGAAACCTTATTCTTTCCTTTAAAAAAAAGAAAACCCTAATTTAAAATTCATAGACAATTTAAGTCTTAAGGAAATACTAAGATAAGAGTCCTGAGGTATGTTTTAATAGAAAGTTCATTTTCTTATATTTTTACAGTGACAAAAAGTTGCAAGCATTAGAAATATTGCATCAGCAGGGAGTTAGTTAAACACATATAACTGATTCATAAAATGGACTACTTTGCCATGGAAAGATTTTTAAAAATCAGTTTACAGGACTAGGTATAAGATTCTGCTTAGGAGATGGTTGGTTGGGTATTTTTTCTATATATTCCTTCCTTCCTTCTCCTCTCTCTCTTTCTGTCCCTCCCTCTCTCCTTCCCTTCTTTCCAAAAGAAAAATGTATTATATTTATGAGCTAAAGAGTTATCTCACTTTTACTGAAGACATACCTCATGGACCTTTGAACACCTTCACCCACACCAGGAAGGAAATACCCCCCAAATGGGTAGTGTCACGGCCTTACTGGCTGTTACACAAAGCACAAGGTATGTCCCCCCAAAAATGCAGAGATGAAAGTTTCCTCTGAGTCCATGACTGGTTGGGGAATGTGACAGATTGCATTTTCCAAAGATTTCTGAACCAATGTATCCCCTTAGGTGTCAGTGTGACCTTGGTACTTTTCCATTGAGAGGTAGGTTCTGTGTTGCTTCCTCTTGAACCTTGATGAAACTGTGACTATGCTGGAAGTGACACTGCATAGCTTTTGAAGTTGAATTACAAAAAGAATACAGCTTCCACGTAATCCTTCAGGAACACTCACCCTGGGAACCCAGCAACCATGCCACGAAGCAAAGATCTCAGGGAAAGCTTATGTGAGGTCCCAGCCAACAGTAGGCAGCAACTGCTAACGACGTGTCAGGAAATGAACCTTCACAAGAGCTGATACTGGCTAGGTCACAGCTGAGCTATGCCTTCTCATCGTGACGCAAATGGTAGGCCTTTGACTGAAGTAAATGCTGCTATTTTAAGTCACAAAATTTCAGGGTCATTTTCTATGTAGCAATAAGCAGCAGAAACAGAGTGAAACCTGATTATTGATGTTTTGATGGTGAAGACCTCCGCAGACAATAAGCTACTCAATAGCTATTCAAGTTTGAGGAGACCTTTTAAGTGGAACTTGTTTACAAAGCAGCAATAGATTCACAGACTTAGAGCATGAACTTATGGTTGCCAGTGGGGAAAGACCAGGAGAAAGGATAGTTAGGGAATTTGGGATGGACATGTATACCCTGCTTTATTTAAAATGGATAATCAACAAGAACCAACTGTATAGCACAGGGAACTCTGTTCAGTGTCATGCGGAAGCCTGGACTAGAGGCCGATTTGGGGAAGAGTGGATAAGTGTATATGTACGGCTGAGTCCCTTCACTGTGCTATCTGAAACTATCACAACATTGTTAATTGGCTATTTGTTGTTGTTTTTCAGTTGCTAAGTCTTGTCCAACTCTTTGCGACCCACCAGGCTCCTCAATCCATGGGATTCTCCAGGCAAGAATACTGGAGTGGGTTGCCATTTCCTTGCCAGGAGATCTTCCCAGACCAGAGATCTAACCCACATCTCCTGCATTGGCAGGCAGATTCTTTACCGCTGAGCCGCCAAGGAAGCAGCAACTGGCTATACTTCAATATAAAATAAAATGTTAAAATGAAAACAAAAGAGAGAATATCTTGTCTTAGTCCTCTTTTTCTCATCTTTTCTTCTCTATTTTGTATTCAGTGAAGATCTACATTTATGTAACTAAGAAGGAAGAAATGTTCATTTACTTGCTAACCTCAATGTACCAGGTGTTTTGTGCCATACTTCGTATACATAATCTTATTTAATTCACACTGCAGATTTATGAGGTAAGTATTATTATCCCTCACTATGCAGATGAAGAAAAGGGGGATCAAAAGGATTAAACAACTTGCCTGAGGACACATAGCCAGTAAGGGCAGGTTTCACAGGTTAAGCCTAGACCTTCTGATTGCTAAGACTGCTGCCTGCACTGTTCAGCTGCCTCCCATCAGAAAATGTGTTAACTATTCAGCTTCCATGCCCAGTCTGCTGACTTCCTACTTTTATATGTCCTATTAGTCAATAGAACTTCTTTATATAGTCTTACACTACAAGAACCTTCAGGGTGATATGGCAAGTGATTGTCTAATCAATAGAGCACAGATTCCCAGGAGGATTGGTGGTAATTCTTTATAAGCAGGCAATGCAAGATCTGCAGAAAACCATTACTGAACAATACTCAAGAATATTCCAGGAAGAGCTGCAATAAGTGGAAATTCAAAGAACCAGGAGAGATCATGACAAGAGGTTCAGTAGACTGTATGGGATGTTTGGTTTGGGAGCATAGTGGAGGTGTGAGGACCAGTGGGTGAAAAGCACTTGCTTCTTCATAATTTTTTTTTTTGGCAAAATTACGTATGTATGTATGGCACACACACACACACACACATATATATATGCAACTATCATCTATCTATCTATCCATCTGTCTTTATCATTTATCTATTTATTTACATATCTAGTCATCTATCAATCCATCCATCTATCTATCTATCTATTCATCTCTCCACAATCTCAATCTCCTGATTCATCCACCCCCACCACACTTTCCCCCCTTGGTATCCAAATGTTTGTTCTCTATGTCTGTGTTTCTATTTCTGCTTTGAAAATAGATTCACCTGTACCATTTATCTAGGTTCCTTGTATATGCATTAATATATGATATTTGTTTTTCTCTTTATGACTTTCTTCACTCTGTATATCAGTCTTTAGGTCCAACCATGTTTCTACAAATGACTCAATTTAATTGCTTTATTTGGCCAAGTAATATTCCATTGTATATGTATGTATATGTACTACATCTTCTTTATCCTTTACTCTTTTGATGGACATTTAGGTTGTTTTCATTTCCTGGCTATTGTAAATAGTGCTGTAGCTTTTAGATACCAAGTCTTTTATTTTCTTTCTGTTAGGTCTCTCAAGCTAGCCTGCTTCTCTCTTCAACTCCGCCACTGCCCTCAGGACTCTGGTCCACATTAATCCTCACCTTTATCCTCCAATGGGCTCCTAACTGAGCTCCCCACCCATTACCCCTTCCTATTCCAGTTAATTCTACACAATATTTCCAGTTTAGTGTTCCTAATCCTATCACATTTGTTTTCAGATTCTCCCATTGGCAACCAGTTGAAAATGCACTGAGCCAATTATGCCTTAAATTGCGAGCTCAGTCTTATTTCTCATCCCTCTCTTCCATCTAGAGGCATAGTGTTTAGCCACATACGACTGTTAGCATTTTTTAAAACATCCTTCTGGTAGATTGATGGCAAAAAATAGCTCAGTCATATCTATGAATCTTTAGTGAAGAAGAACTAAAGAGCCTCTTGATGAAAGTGAAAGAGGAGAGTGAAAAAGTTGGCTTAAAGCTCAACATTCAGAAAACTAAGATCATGGCATCTGGTCCCATCACTTCATGGCAAATAGATGGGGAAATAAAGGAAACAGTGAGAGACTTTATTTTTGGGGTCTCAAAAATCACTGCAGATGGTGACTGCAGCCATGAAATTGAAAGATGTTTGCTCCTTGGAAGAAAAGCTATGACAAACCTAGACAGCATATTAAAAAGCGGAGACATTACTTTGCTAACAAAGGTCCATCTAGTCAAAGCTATCATTTTTCCAGTAGTCATGTATGGGTGTGAGAGTTGGACTATAAAGAAAGCTGAGCATCGAAGAATTGATGCTTTTGAACTGTGGTGTTGGAAAAGACTCTTGAGAGTCCCTTGGACTGCAAGGAGATCCAACCCGTCCATCCTAAAGGAGATCAGTCCTGAATATTCATTGGAAGGACTGATGCTGAAGCTGAAACTCCAATACTTTGGCCACTTGATGTGAAGAACTGACTCATTTGAAAAGACCCTGATGCTGGGAAAGACTGAAGGCAGGAGGAGAAGGGCATGACAGAGGATGATATGGTTGGATGGCATCACTGACTCGAAGGACATGAGTTTGAGTAAGCTCCAGGAGTTGGTGATGGACAGGGAATCCTGGCATGCTGCAGTCCATTGGGTTGCAAAGAGTCAGACATGACTGAGCAACTGAACTGAACTGAATCTGACTTTCCAGGTCTTTCCTTAAATCTGGGCTTTCCTGTGACTTGCTCGGCTCAAGAGAATGCAAGGGAAGTGGCGATGTGACAGTTCTTAACCTAGACTTCGTGTGGTCTTGGTTCTGCTCTCTCTTGCTCTTGTGCCTTTGTCATGAGATTTTGATCTTGACTAGTCTGTTAGCAGATGAGTCCCATAGAGCTGAGCCAAGTCATACCAGCTGTTCCAGCCAAGGTCCTATAATTATAACAGAGCCCATCCAAGATCTGCCAAGCCACCAACTGAACTTCGGTTTACCACATGAGCCTGTGGAGTCAGTCACATGTGAACTGTGAACAAGTGAAGAATTTTGTAGCCAGCCCAAGGTCTTGTGAGATGATTATTTTAAACTTATTATTTTTATCATTATTAAACTTACCATCTTAGTTTTGTGGTGGCTTGTTAGGTAGCAAGAGCTAACTTATACAATGTCCCAAGACTTTTTTTTTGTTTGTTTTCTTCTCCGTGCTTGTGGTTCTGCTATCCTCCTGCCTAAGCTTGGTATATGGTTTTGCATGTGAAGGCAGCCTGATTTCTTTTTTTATTCTGGAAGCAGAGTCATTCTGCTTCAACTTATTTGATTTTTCCCACCCTTATTGTTTCTCACCTTTAAGATCTTGAGAAGGTTGGATTTAGGTGAACCTACCTTGCTTATTCCTGTTCAGTGATACTCAGTTGGAAGTACCAGCAAGTGCTCTTTCAGCTTTATATTAGCTAGAACAGTGGGAAAGAGTATGCATTCACTTAGGTTCTTTTTTTTGTTTGTTTTTTAGAAAGCATAGCTTGAAGGTTTGGAGAAGGACACGGCACCCCACTCCAGTACTCTTGCCTGGAAAATCCCATGGATGGAGGGGCCTGGTAGGCTACAGTCCATGGGGTCGCAAAGAGTCGGACACGACTGAGTGACTTCACTTTCACTTTTCACTTTCATGCATTGGAGCAGGAAATGGCAACCCATTCCAGTATTCTTGCCTGGAGAATCCCAGGGACAGGGGAGCCTGGTGGATTGCCGTCTATGGGGTTGCACAGAGTCGGACACGACTGAAGGGACTTAGCAGCAGCAGCAGCTTGAAGGTTAGAAGTAGTCAGACTCTGTGTCACATACGTGGATGCGTGAGGATCTGTGAGTCCTTCCTTGTTGTACAAACATGCATTATAAATGGAATAAATGTTGAAGACATGGGCAGAGAAGTCAACAGTGATCAGTGATTCTTGAGGACAGAATGAGTTCTTTTTTCTATAAGTCTACTGAGCCTTTGTCTCATCAAGTACTGTTTGTGAAGATTTGCTTGGAAATAGCTCAGAGGAACCTGAACAAATACATCAAGAAGCATCATGTTTCAGAAGACGTGTCTGCAGAGAACAAAGGGATTATTGCGAGTGTGACTCAAGTCACAAAGTCTGGAAATCATGTGATTCTGAGGATTTTTTCTCTATTTTCTATAGCATCCAGAACACTTTTTCTCTGAATAGAACTCCTAGATGAATTTCGCAATTGCCAGGCTGGAAGCTGGTCTTCTGGTTTGAGTGCCAAGCTGTGTGACTGTGTCTCTGGAACCATCCCTGATAATGGCAGAGTTACCGCCGTGGCACCACCAAAGCTTTGTTCAGTGACGCTCCCAGGTCAGAAGACAGTCCCTGGGTGGGATGGTTGGAAATGATAAGCTGAATGAATCTGATCATGTTCATAAGCTAGAGAAGGGTCAAAATGACCTTGAGATGTAGAAGGAAGCATTGCTTTGACTGAATTGTTCTGAGTCAAAATTATATTTAAATAGTCTGTGTCCCTAACCGTTGTTCTCTGGTATGAAAAATGAAGTCTATAAACAAGCTTCTGGAAATTAAATTCATCCAAACTCCCCATTTGGTGGAAGGATTTGTTTTGCCTGATGATCTTAAGACCCTTAATGCTCTGCTTCTTCTGACCTCTTTATGAAGCACATTTCAGCACTTGAGATTTATCACTGTCTTTTAGAGCAAAGCTTTTGCAAAGTGAAAATTTGTAATTTCCCTCTTGTGACTTAATATTTTGTCAATATTATAAACAGTGGATTTCCCAGGTGACTCAGTGATAAAGAATCCACCTGCCAAGCAGGAGACATGGGTTTGATCCCTGGGCTGTGAAGATCCCCTGGAGAAGGAAATGGCAACCCACTCCAGTTTTCTTACCTGGAAAATCTCATAGACAGAGTAGCCTGGTGGGCTATATAATCCACAGGGTCACAAAGAGTCCGACATGGCTGAGCGACTGAGCATGCATGCATTATAAACAGTGTTTCAATGAACACTGGGATGCATTTATCCTTTTGAATCATGTTTTATTTTTTCTGGGTATATGCCCAGGAGGGGAATTGCTGGATACATGATAGCTCTATCTTTAGTTTTTTTTGTTTTTTGTTTTTATGAAACACCTATACTGTTCTCCATAGTGGCTGCACCAATTTACATTCCCATCAACAGTGTATAAGCGTTCCCTTTGCTCCATACCCTCTCCAGCATCTATTGTTTGTAGATTTTTTGATGATGGCCATTTTGACTAGTGTGAGGTAATATCTCATTGTTGTTCTGATTTGAATTTCTCCAGTAATTAGTGATGTTGAATATCTCTTCATGTGCCTCTTGGCCATCTGTTTGTCTTCTGGGAAAAAAGTGGAGGGAATGTTAGACTGGAAGTTTGGGATTGATATATACATACAGCTATATCTGAAACAGAGAAACAACAAGGCCCTACTATAAGAAATAAATAAAATATTTTGTGCGTGGTTACATATAATTAAAGATTTTAAAACGTTTTTATTTTTATTAACAGTACAAAAAGAAGTTTAGAAATTCCCTTAATCATTTCTGTGATATCTCTACCAAGACAGATTTAAGTCTAGTCATGATAAAAGACTTAGAGGTTTCCAAGGGACGGGCACTCTTTAAATGGAGACTAAATGTACTATTGCTTGATCCTGGACTAGATCCTAAATATCAAGATAAACAAAGATACATATAAGAGCATTATTGGGTCATTTGACAGAATTTGAAGAAGGGTTATAGATTTGGTAATAGTATCGAAGTGAAGTGAAGTTTCTCAGTCGTGTCTGACTCTTTGCAACCCCATGTACTGTAGCCTATCAGGCTCTTCCATCCGTAGGATTTTTCAGACAAGAGTGCAGGAGTGGATTGCCATTTCCTTCTCCAGGGGATCTTTCCAACCCAGGAATCGAACCCAGGTCTCCCGCATTGCAGGCAGATGCTTTATCGTCTGAGCCACCAGGGAAGCGGTAATAGTATTAGGCAACGTTAATTTTTTTTTTTTTTTTTTTCTGATTTGAGTCATTGTACTGTGGCTCTGGGCTTTGCAGGTGGCCCAGTGGTAAAGAATGTGCCCGCCAGTGCAGGAGATACAGAGACTTGGGTTTGATCCCTGGGTCAGGAAGATCCCCTGAAGCAGGAAAAGGCAAAGCACTCCAGTATTCTTGCTTGGAAAATTTCATGGACAGAGGAGTCTGGCGGGCTACACACAATGGGGTTACAAAGAGTTAGACTCACACGCTTGCACACACACACACACACACACACACACATTGCAGGTCTATAGTGTAAAAGAAAATTCTCTTTCTAAGGGAAATACCAAAGTACTTATAGTAGACCGACAGACCATCTTCAATTTACCATCAAATTGTTTAGGTGAAATTATTTACATGTGTATTCTTATGGACAGGGTAAAATGAAATTCCTAGTACAAATTGAAGCTTTAATAACTTTCAGTACAGTTTAGTGCAGTTCAGTCGCTCAGTCGTGTTCAACTCTTTGCGACCCCATGAACCGCAGCACAGGAGGCCTCCCTGTCCATCACCAACTCCCGGAGTTCACCCAAACTCGTGCCCATTGAGTATGTGATGCCATCCAGCCATGTCATCCTCTGTCGTCCCTTTCTCCTCCCACCTTCAATCTTTCCCAGCATCAGGGACTTTTCAAATGAGTCAGCTCTTCGCATGAGGTGGCCAAAGTATTGGGGCTTCAGCTTCAACATCAGTCCTTCCAATGAACACCCAGGACTGATCTCCTTTAGGATGGACTGATTGGATCTCCTTGCAGTCCAGGAGACTCTCAAGAGTCTTCTCCAACATCACAGTTCAAAAGCATCAGTTCTTCGGCACTCAGATTTCTTTATAGTCCGACTCTCACATCCATACATGACTACTGGAAAAACCATAGCCTTGACTAGATGAACCTTTGTTGACAAAGTCATGTCTCTGCTTTTTAACATGCTGTCTAGGTTGGTCATAACTTTCCTTCCAAGGAGTAAGCGTCTTTTAATTTCGTGGCTGCAATCACCATCTGCAGTGATTTTGGAGCCCAGAAAAATAAAGTCTGACACTGTTTTCACTGTTTCCCCATCTATTTCCTATGAAGTGATGGGACCAGATCCCATGATCTTCGTTTTCTGAATGTTGAGCTTTAAGCCAACTTTTTCACTCTCCTCTTCCACTTTCATCAAGAGTCTCTTTAGTTCCTCTTCACTTTCTGCCATAAGGGTGGTGTCATCTGCCTATCTCAGGTTATTGATATTTCTCCTGGCAATCTTGATTCCAGCTTGTGCTTCTTCCAGTCCAGCGTTTCTCATTATGTACTCTGCATATAAGTTAAATAAGCAGGGTGACAATATACAGCCTTGACGTACTCCTTTTCCTATTTGGAACCAGTCTGTTGTTCCATGTCCAGTTCTAACTGTTGCTTCCTGACCTGCATACAGGTTTCTCAAGAGGCAGGTCAGGTGGTCTGGTAGTCCTATCTCTTTCATAGCTTTCCACAGTTGATTGTGATCCACACAGTCAAAGGCTTTGGCATAGTCAATAAAGCAGAAATAGATGTTTTTCTGGAACTCTTTTACTTTTTCAATGATCCAATGGATGTTGGCAATTTGATATCTGGTTTCTCTGCCTTTTCTAAAACCAGCTTGAACATCTGGAAGTTCACGGTTCACATATTGCTGAAGCCTGGCTTGGAGAATATTGAGCATTACTTTACTAACTAATAACTTTAAGAATATGTATAAATGCTAGAGATTTATAAAGACCTCATTGCTGCTAAGTCGCTTCAGTCATGTCCGACTCTGTGTGACCCCATAGACAGCAGCCCATCAGGCTACCCCGTCCCTGGGATTCTCCAGGCAAGAACACTGTGGTTGCCATTTCCTTCTCCAACGCATGAAAGTGAAATCGCTCAGTCGTATCCGACTCCCCTCGACCCCATGGACTGCAGCCCACCAGGCTCCTCCGTCCATGGGATTTTCCAGGCAAGAGTACTGGAGTGGGGTGCCATTGCCTTCTCCGAAAGACCTCATTGGAACAGTTTAAATTTCTTTTACACTTACTAGTTTTGTAAATTTTAATGAGGTTCTAAATATGTTTCATTTCAGTCAATATTTTCATATCTAGTCAGAAAAAGAGTACACAAACAGATTTTGTACATGGAAATTAACATTTTTATTAATTAAAATATCAATAAAATTAAAAACCAAACAAACAGAAAATGTAGTGACAATATTAATTTCTGAAAAAAAGTTTCACTAACAGCTTCATTTAGCACTGCAACTATTTCTGCTTTTGCATGTAACCATCTATTTCTGATCTGCATAGTTATAAGTTTATAATTAACTAATAATAATTATATATTATTTTACATAATGCTTTTTAATTACCACTCAATTTATAATATTTTAGTTTCCTATATCATCCTAATCATTATATTTTTAAAGGTCTACCTAGCTTTCCTATTCAATAGTGAAATATATCTCCTATATTTGCACATTTGACTAGCTTTTAATAGTTTTAAAATAATTAACAGTGAATATTTTATAAATGCTGTATCTGTTTTTGCTTTGTTTTCACATCTGCTGAATTGTATTTGTTTAATAATAATTCCCAGAAATGCTATTTTTGAGACAAAATGTATAGACAACTTCATGGGTCTGAACAGTTACACCCATTTGTATGTGCACCAGCAGAATTTTTCATTCAACATCACATAACTTCAGAAAATATGCTAATTAGGTTTTGGTTTGTGTGATGTATTTGTTAGTCTAGCGAAAGAGATAAGTAAATTTAGGCCTAAGAGATGGGAAACAAAAGAATTAAAAGAATGCCAAAAAAAAAAAAGGCAATATGTGACTAGGAATTGTACTATTACAATGAGTTCCCTGTTGAAAGCATAAGAAAAGCATTCATGGGCTAAGCACAGAATGGCAGCCACACAAAGCTTAAGCAAAATGTAAAAAGCAAAACAGAACAGAAAGGTTTCCGTTAACATTAATTTTCATGCTAGTAAAAATGGTGTTGATCTTAGATAGAGAATGATGTTTAGAAGTCAAAGATGGGTGCATTTTCAACTGAAGGTCTGGATAACGTTTTGAAAAGCAATGGGTCACCATTGCCTGGACTGGCCCCTGACAACTGAGTATCCAGGGCCTTGCTGACACCCCAGTTTTCCCCCAGAAGCACAAGCTCATTAAGACTTCAAGTATCTTTTCCTACACTTTTACCACAGTTAGCATCTCTGAATGAATCTCCCAGCCTTTTGAGATGCAGCTCATAGATGCATAGAGTATATTCCTCGAATGACAAATAGGTAGCTTGGGGGAAACCTGGAAGCCCCAGACCACTTTTATCATGGCTAATCTTCCCAGCCAGTTAATCATATGGTCCTTGCAGTTACCAGTCTTTTTAAATTTAAAATGAGAGGCTTGGGAAAATTAGCCTTGCCAGGGTCATTGATCTTAAAGGGGATATGCTCTCTCTAGTGCTTTCACTCATTGTGAACAATTCAGGAAAAAAAAAAAAAAATTCAAACCCTATATCGCCACCCTTATCTTTAGCTAATATTAGGATTGAGTTAAGGTTAATATTAACTAAGTTTTGCAGAAATGCCTTTCATGGTGAATTAAGGGAAGCACTTTGATGAGAAATAAATCTATATTGGGGGGAATTTTCTGTGTGTTCTTTGTTAGTTACTATATATATTGTTGTTTAGTCACTAAGTTATATATGCCTCCTTTGTGACTCCAAAAAGAGTCCGTAGCCTGCCATGCTCCTCTGCCCATGGGATTTCCCAGGCAAGAATACTAGAGGGGTTGCCATTTCCTTATCCAGGGGGTCTTCTTGACCCAGGGATAGAACTTGTGTCTCCTTTATTACTGAGCCATCAGAGAAGCCCTCTGATCAATAAGGATGCTCTGACACCCCTCAGTTCATGCGAGTACTGAGGGCAACCTACTATTATTTCTTGGGTTCCTCATGGATTTAAGCTATAGGGAGATAAGTAAACTTCAAGCCAAGAAGCCCCCAATTCAGTGTCTCTGCTGAATTTGTCTGCAGTCTAGATTTTATAGTTTTAATCACAATTAAGAGATGAAACACACAACACAGGAGAAATGAACATGGATTCTAGGGGTGCACTGTGCAGAGAAAAGAAACTTGGAATCAAAATTGACTTTGAAAAGAGAACTTGAAAATCTGGCACACCAAATACATTTAAACATCTCGGCTCTCTAGGGCAAATACTAAAGCTATCAAAATGAGAAAAGAATCTGCTAAGCTTAAACTGACAAGGTTGTTTCCCTTCATCTCCCTGCTCACGAAAATCACTGGGCAAGATAGGCAAGTCTTTGGCGTGAAGCTCAAAAGAGAAAAAAGTTGAGAGTCTATATATATTGTTGTTTAGTCACTAAGTCATGTCTGCCTCTTTTGTGACCCCAAAAAGAGTCTGTAGCCTGCCATGCTCCTCTGCCCATGGGATTTCCCAGGCAAAAATATTGGAGTAGGTTGCAATTTCCTTCTCCTGGGGATCTTCCTGACCCAGAGGTTGAACCCACATCTCCCGCATTGGCAGGCAGATTTCTTTACCACTGGAGCCACCTGGGGAACTCACTTATATATACGGTTTCTACACACACCGTTTCTGAAGGAAAAAGAAAGAATAACATTGAAATGTGAGTCTCATTCATCAGTGAGACATCCGTTGTTTCCTGTCCTAAGGCCAATAAGACAAATCTTATTGTACAGTGTACGGTCTAGTCATCAAAGATGAGCCCAGTTAGATTTAAGCCAAAAGATTTCTCCACTCAAAAGAAGAGAATGAGAAAAATGTTGCAATTTAACAGTCCTCATTCTCTCTGAAGGGTTTGGCTTTGTTCGTTTGTACTTCCCATTTGTTCTTGCTCCTCTCGGCTAAGCTAACTCTCAACTTTGGACCAAATCTTCAAGTCTCAGCCCAATAACTAGGCATGCAGTTACATCATAAATAACTTCTAGGATGTTTTTCATGGATTCTTTGGACAATATCCTGGGCAAGTAAATGAAAAATATTGAACCTACTAGAATGATTACACTTTTGAAAGGAATAGAGTAAGATATCATCAGAGATGAAACCTAAATCCATTCTCAATTGGTTTTAAAAATCCAGCTGTGTAATCATTAAAGACTCTTTACTTTTTTCTCTTTTGAGCTTCACGCCAAAGACTTGCCTATCTTGCCCAGTGATTTTCGTGAACAGGGAGATGAAGAGGGGAAATAACCTTGTCAGTTTAAGCTTAGCAGATTCTTTTCTCATTTTGATAGCTTTAGTATTTGCCCTAGAGAGCCGAGATGTTTAAATGTATTTGGTGTGCCAGATTTTCAAGTTCTCTTTTCAAAGTCAATTTTGATTCCAAGTTTCTTTTCTCTGCGCAGTGCACCCCTAGAATCCATGTTCATTTCTCCTGTGTTGTGTGTTTCATCTCTTAATTGTGATTAAAACTATAAAATCTAGACTGCAGACAAATTCAGCAGAGACACTGAATTGGGGGCTTCTTGGCTTGAAGTTTACTTATCTCCCTATAGCTTAAATCCATGAGGAACCCAAGAAATAATGACAAAGTTACTTAGTAGGTTGCCCTCAGTACTCGCATGAACTGAGGGGTGTCAGAGCATCCTTATTGATCAGAGGGCTTCTCTGATGGCTCAGTAATAAAGAATTTGCTTGCAATGCAGGAGACACAAGTTCTATCCCTGGGTCAAGAAGACCCCCTGGATAAGGAAATGGCAACCCTCTCTAATATTCTTGCCTGGGAAATCCCATGGGCAGAGGAGCCTGGAGGGCTTCAGTCCATGGGGTCACAATGAGTCAGATACAACTGTGCACACATGCAAACACTCATGGTGAATATGGAGATTGCTGCTGCTGCTGCATCACTTTAGTCGTGTCTGACTCTGTGCGACCCCATAGATGGCAGCCCACCAGGCTTCCTGTCCCTGGGATTCTCCAGTCAAGAACACTGGAGTGGGTTGCCATTTCCTTCTCCAATGCATGAAAGTGAAAAGTGAAAGTGAAGTCGCTCAGTCGTGTCCAAGTCTAGCAATCCCATGGACTGCAGCCTACCAGGCTCCTCCGTCCATGGGATTTTCCAGGCAGGAGTACTGGAGTGGGGTGCCATTGCCTTCTCCAGAACATGGAGATTAGTCTACGTTAAAACTTGAAAACGTGACCGATGAAGATATTCTAGGATGACAAAACTGCCCTTATCTCGATCATATGATAGTAGAGCACATGTCCTATTCAGACACTTCCCCTTTTACTTGAAATAAATAGAGAAAGAGAAAAGACAGAGCACAAATCCAACAGACTTTGCAAACAGATTCTGCTTTGCTCTAAGACACAAAATCAATGCAGATGTGAACAACAAGGAGGACCTCACTGTTTACCTTCTATAAGACCAGTTAAGAGTTTACAATATACTAGCTTTGAAATCACATGTGTTTAAAAGGCTGTTCCTTGAGGTGTTGGCAGTTTATATACTGAGCATAGCAGACTATGTTGACCTATTTCTTGTGATGCCCTGAGATATAAGAACAAGGAAGGTTATGTTGACTGGTGGGACTACTCCAAGGTCATGATGCCTGGTTTCTATGCAGCCCATCTGGAAACACAACGAACACTTCTGTGCTGCTGATAAGTCGCTTCAGTTGTGTCCGACTCTGTGCGACCCCTTAGACGGCAGCCCACCAGGCTCCCCTGTGCCTGGGATTCTCCAGGCAAGAATACTGGAGTGGGTTGCCATTTCCTTCTCCAGTGCATGAAAGAGAAAAGTGAAAATGTGTCAGACTCTTAGCGACTCCAGGGACTGTAGCCCACCAGGCTCCTCCATCCATGGGATTTTCCAGGCGAGAGTACCGGAGTGGGGTGCCATTGCCTTCTCCGACACTTCTGTAGAGCTCACTTTATAAAAATCAGCAGAATTATTGAATAACCTCTCAGCTTCTGAAACACCCTCTTTAACTAGAATAATACTATCAAGAAGCATTTACTATGAATTTATGAAGGGCCGATCCTTTGTCCACAGGCCAAGTGGAAATCAGTAACAGAAAGAGAGAAGAAAAAAGGCAATGAAAGTGATGACTGCATAGTGGCGAATGCCTGCGTCTACAAAAAATGCAGGAGGGGGAAAATAAAGCAGACTGAGTTAGTGAAAATGGAGAACTAAAGAGGGGAATCTTAATAAAGCATGGAATGCAAAGGTGAGTTACTAATATAGGTAATCAGTCCAATTTGGGGTAAAACAAAACAAAAACTCAAAAATTTCAAGATATACTGACCTGGTTAAAATGAAGAACTCCTTGAAATCAATTTTTTTTTTTTTTTTTTTCAATTTAAGAACTATAGTATATTGACTAGAGGCTGCTTGTGAGCTTTTGGCTTTTATTTATTTCTTTTACTAGAGTATAATTGCTTTACAATGTTGAGTTGGTTTCTGGTCTACAGCAAAGAGAATTAGCTATGCCTGGAGAGTCCCATGGACGGAGGGGCCTGGGGGGCTGCAGTCCATGGACGCTAAGAGTCGGACACGACTGAGCGGCTTCACTTTCACTTTTCACTTTCATGCATTGGAGAAGGAAATGACAACCCACTCCAGTGTTCTTGCCTGGAGAATCCCAGGGACAGAGGAGCCTGGTGGGCTGCCGTCTATGGGGTCATACAGAGTTGGACACGACTGAAGCGACTTAGCAGCAGCAGTAGCAGCATACCTGTATCTCCTCCCTCTTGAATTCCCTCCTACTCACCCTCTTCCGACCCCTCTAGGTCATCACAGAGTGCCAAGCTGAGTTTATTGGAAATTTTAAAGTAATTATCAAATAGACCAATATTACAATTATAGGGCATTAGAAGAATACTAGAAGGGATATATATTTATATGCATAGAAATACATATATTTTATTTATGTATATAGCCATATATCTATGTAAATAAAATAAGATAAACTTCCCATGGACAATGTCAGTCTCTCCTTTCAGCAAAAAAACTTACCTTTTAAAGAATAATGTAGTATTCTTCTGTCCATGAAAAGCCTTGTTTATATAAAATCAGCAAAATAATTGCTAAAGTCATCAGATTTTCTTTCCAATGACCATGAATTAAATAAACTCATTCTTCCAACAAGTAGTTATTGAATTTCAACTCCATGTTAAATACTATACAAAATGCTGCAGGATATATAAACAAGTATAGAAAATTGTCTTCCTTCAAGGATTTTAAAGTCTTGCGTGTATATGTGTCTATGTACATCTGTGTCATCTATATCTATCTGTATGACATGTGTGTGATTTTGTTTATAAGTATTTTTATTTACATAAAATTTTAACAATGAAGAAAAATATATAATAGACATTATTCTAGATCATTCATTGCTTGTTCTGACTGTGCTACATTTTGGGAAAGAAAGGTATGTATAAAATGTTATCTTTACCATTTAGGAGTATTCAGATTAGTAGGGGAAAACATAAATACCGAGAAGCAGATAATCATAAAACCATTCCCCATATATCAAATAAAAAAAGTGCAGCCAAGAGGAAACAATTAATCTAACTTAGAGGCATCAATAAGCTTTCAAAGTAAGCTACTAAGGACATTCCAGTGGAAGAGAAACACAAAGGTGCGAAAAGTCTTTGAGGTAGATGGGAATAGCATGATGACATGTAAAAAAGTCATGAAACAACTACCTTTTGGGGAAATGTGTGGCTAGACCAGCTGGAGGAGCAGAAGGAACATAAGATATATAGCAATGAGAGAGGAGTCTGAAAAATACATGAGAAAGTACAGGGTGTGCCATGTTATGGAATCAGAACAGGATCTCTTGGATAAGGAGCCGTTTTCCTACTAAAATAAACTAATCTATTTTCTGTTTATATAAAATATAGTTCATTCAGTATATTCAGTTCAGTCACTTAGTCGTGTCTGACCCCATGAATCACAGCACGCCAGGCCTCCCTGTCCATCACCAACTCCCGGAGTTCACCCAGACTCACGTCCATCGAGTCAGTGATGCCACCCAGCCATCTCATCCTCTGTCGTCCCCTTCTCCTCCCTGCCCCCAACCCCTCACAGTATCAGAGACTTTTCCAATGAGTCAGCTCTTCGCATGAGGTGGCCAAAGTACTGGAGTTTCAGCCTTAGCATCATTCCTTCCAAAGAAATCCCAGGGCTGATCTCATTCAGAACGGACTGGTTGGATCTCCTTGCAGTCCAAGGGACTCTCAAGAGTCTTCTCCAACACCACAGTTCAAAAGCATCAATTCTTCAGCGCTCAGCCTTCTTCACAGTTCAACTCTCATATCCATACATGACCACAGGAAAAACCATAGCCTTGACTAGACGGACCTTTGTTGGCAAAGTAATGTCTCTGCTTTTGAATATGCTATCTAGGTTGGTCATAACTTTCCTTCCAAGGAGTAAACATCTTTTAATTTCATGGCTGCAGTCACCATCTGCAGTGATTTTGGAGCCCCCCAAAAATAAAGTCTGACACTGTTTCCACTGTTTCCCCATCTATTTCCCATGAAGTGATGGGACCGGATGCCATGATCTTGGTTTTCTGAATGATGAGCTTTAAGCCAACTTTTTCACTCTCCACTTTCACTTTCATCAAGAGGCTTTGTAGTTCCTCTTCACTTTCTGCCATAAGGGTGGTGTCATCTGCAAATCTGAGGTTATTGATAATTCTCCCGGCAATCTTGATTCCAGCTTGTGCTTCTTCCAGTCCAACGTTTCTCATGATGTACTCTGCATAGAAGTTAAATAAGCAGGGTGACAATATACAGCCTTGACATACTCCTTTTCCTATTTGGAACCAGTTTGTTGTTCCATGTCCAGTTCTAACTGTTGCTTCCTGACCTGCATACAAATTTCTCAAGAGGCAGATCAGGTGGTCTGGTATTCCCATATCTTTCAGAGTTTTCCACAGTTTATTGTGATCCACACAATCAAAGGCTTTGGCATAGTCAACAAAGCAGAAATAGATGTTTTTCTGGAACTCTCTTGCTTTTTCCATGGTCCAGCGGATGTTGTCAGTTTGATCTCTGGTTCCTCTCCTTTTTTTAAAACCAGCTTGAACATCAGGAAGTTCACGGTTCACATATTGCTGAAGCCTGGCTTGGAGAATTTTGAGCATTACATTATATTAACCTAATTTAAATTATGAATTAATGTTATTTAGTAATTGTGTGCATGTGTGATCAGTTGCTCAGTCTGACTCTTTGCGGCCCCATGGGCTATAGCTTGGTAGGTTGGTGGTCCCCCTGGCATATAGTATTATAACAGAGCCCAGAGCTGGTTATGCAATTGCAGAAGTTGGTACTCATTCACAGCAATAGCTGAATCCTAATTGGAGAAGAGAAGTCCATGTGTTGAGCCTTTTATAAACTGCATGCATGCCACCATAAACGTATCAATGAAGCTGTAGGGCTGCTGATGGAAAGACGTTTTCCATGTGTAGGTATTTTGTTCACCTGATGACTAAAGCCTATCCCTGTTGTGAGGCAGTACTCACCTGGAAAACAAGCTGTCTTACTCAAGGTCCATTCTGAGATTCCTTTTCATAAAATGATTACCTAAAATTATTTTTTAAGCTGAGGTATAACTGACTTACAGTATTAACGTTAGTTTCAGGTGTATAACATAGTCATTTGATATTCTTAGGTATTATGAAATAATTACTGTGTTAAGTCTAGTCACCATCTGTCACCATACAAAGTTATTACCTCCTATTTACTGTATCCCCAATGCTTTACATCATATCCCTGAGACTGGCTTATTTCATAAGTGTGCACTTAATTCCCTTCACCTACTTCAACTCTCTCCACACTTCCCCTCCCCTCTGACCATCACTTGTTTGTTCTCTGTGTATATGAACCTGTCTCTGTTTTGTTCTGTTTTTCATTTGTTTTGTTTTTAGATATCACACATAAATTAAATAATTTTGCATTTGTTTTTCTCTGTCTACTTTATTTCACATAGCACAGTACCTTTTAGGACTATCCATGTTGTCTGCAAATGGCAAGATCCAATTCCTTGTTATGGCTGAGTAATATTCTATTGTACATATAACCAACATCTTCTTTATTCATCTGTCTTTATTCATTTTCTTTATTCTTTATTCATCTGGGCACTTATGTTATTTCCAAAATTCTTTAATGCCAATACACCAGACTTCTTATTTTTAAATCACTAAACATCCAGCCAAACCAAAGCTTCATGTTCTTCATTCTATTATCTAATTTTCTTCATAGCTGAATAAAATCATTGATTATTCTGTTCCACTATAAAAATTTAAGATAGTGCCTACAACATGGTGGGCAATCATATTTTTTCGATGAATGCAAAAATACAAAAAAACAAAAAAAGCTGTTGAAGTTTACAAGCAGTAGAATGTCAAAATGTCAGGTGGGACAAATGAGATACATAAGTGAAAAGTGAAAGGGTAGTCACTCAGTCGTGTCTGACTGTTTGCAACAACATGGACTGTAGTCCATCAGGATCCTCTGTCCATGGAATTCTCCAGGAGAGAATACTGGGTGGATTGCCATTCCCTTCTCCAGGGGATCTTCCTGATCCAAGGATCAGATCTGTGTCTCCCACACTGTGCAGATTCTTCACCATCTGATCTATAAGGGAAGACCCTGAGATAGGTAAGCAGGGTGGAAAACAAATATTAAATTAAAAAAAAAAGAAGCATAGCAAACATTATTTAACAGTATGCCAGACACTGAACTGAGAGCTTTATGCACATCATCATTTAATCTTCACAATTCCATGAGGTAGGCACTGAAAGACCTTCTAGCACAAACACCCCCAAAAGATGTCCTTTCCATTATAGAGGACTAGAATGCAAAAGTAGTAAGTCAAGAGATACGTGGAATAACAAGCAAATTTGGCCTTGGTGTACAAGATGATGCAGGGCAAAGGCTAATAGAGTTTTGCTAAAAGAATGCACTGGTCATAGCAAACACCCTCTTCCAACAACACAAGAGAAAACTCTACACATGGACATCACCAGATGGTCAATACTGAAATCATATTGATAATATTCTTTGCAGCCAAAGTTGGAGAAGCTCTACACAGTCAACAAAAACAAGACTGGGAGCCGACTGTGGCTCAGATTATGAACTCCTTATTGCCAAATTCAGACTTAAATCGAAGAAAGTAGGGGAAACCACTAGACCATTCAGTCATGACCTAAATTAAATCCCTTACGATTATACAGTGGCAGTGGCAAATAGGTTCGAGGGATTAGATCTGAAAGAGTGCTTGAAGAACTATGGATGGAGGTTCATGACATTGTATGAGGGGCAGAGATCAAGACCATCCCCAAGAAAAAGAAATGCAAAAAGGCAAATGGTTGTCTGAGGAGGCCTTACAAATAGCTGGGAAAAGAAGAGAAGTGAAAGGCAATGGAGAAAAGGCAAGATATACCCATTTGAATGCAGAGTTCAAAAGAAGAGCAAGGACAGATAAGAAAGCCTTCCTTGGTGATCAATGCAAAGAAACAGGAAAACAAAAGAATGGGAAAGACTAGAGATATCTTCAAGAAAATTAGAGATACCAGGGGAACATTTCATGCAAAGATGGGTTCAATAAAGGACAGAAATGGTATGGACCTAACAGAAGCAGAAGATATTAAGAAGTGGCAAGAATACACAGAAGAACCATACAAAAAAGATTGTCATGACCCAAATAACTACAATGGTGTGGTCACTCACCTAGAGCCAGACATCCTGGAATGTGAAGTCAAGTGGGCCTTAGGAAGCATCACTATGAACAAAGCTAGTGGAGGTGATGAAATTTGAGCTGAGCTATTTCAAATTCTAAAAGATGATGCTGTGAAAGTGCTGCACTCAATATGCCAGCCACTTTGGAAAATTCAGCAGTGGCCACCAGTCTGGAAAAAGTCAGTTTTCATTCCAATTCCAAGGAAAGGCAATGTCAAAGAATGTTCAAACTACCATGCAATTGCCCTCATCACACATGCTAGCAAAGTAATGCTCAAAATTCTCCAAGCCAGGCTTCAATAGTATGTGAACTGTGAACTTCCAGATGTTCAAGCTGGATTTAGAAAAAACAGAGGGGCCAGAGATCAAATTGCCAACATCCATTGGATTATTGAAAATGCAAGAGAGTTCCAGAAAAACATCTACTTCTGCTTTATTGACTATGCCAAAGCCTTTGATTGTGTGGATCACAACAAACTGTGGAAGATTCTTCAAGAGATGGAAATACCAGACCACCTGACCTGCCTTCTGAGAAATCTGTATGCAGGTCAAGAAACAACAGTTAGAACTGGACATGGAACAACAGACTGGTTCCAAATTGGGAAAAGAGTACGTCAAGCCTATACATTGTCACCCTGCTTATTTAACTTATATGCAGAGTACATCATGTGAAATGTTGGGCTGGATGAAGCACAAGCTGAAATCAAGATTGCCAGGAGAAATATCGACAACCTCAGATATGCAAATGACACCACCCTTATGGCAGAAAGCGAAGACAAACTGAAGAGCCTCTTGATGAAGGTGAAAGAGGAGAGTGAGAAAGTTGGCTTCAAACTCAACATTCAGAAAACTAAGAATATGGCATCTCATCCCATAACTTCATGGCAAATAGATGGGGAAACAGTGGAAACAGTGAGAGACTTTATTTTGGAGGGCTCCAAAATCACTGCAGATGGTGACTGCAGCCATGAAATTAAAAGATGCTTGCTGCTTGGAAGGAAAGTTATGACCAACCTAGATATCATATTAAAAAGCAGAGACATCACTTTGCCCTCAAGGGTCCATCTAGTCAAACCTATGGTTTTTCCTGTGGTCATGTATGGATGTGAGAGTTGGACTGTGAAGAAAGCTGAGTATTGAAGAATTGATGCTTTTGAACTATGGTGTTGGAGAAGACTCTTGAGAGTCCCTTGGACTGCAAGGAGATCCAACCAGTCCATCCTAAAGGAGATCAGTCCTGGGTGTTCACTGGGAGGACTGATGCTGAAGCTGAAGCTCCAGTACTTAGGCCACCTCATGCGAAGAGCTGACTCATTGGAAAAGACCCTGATGTTGGGAAAGATTGAAAGCAGGAGGAGAAGGGGATGACAGGATGATATGGTTGGATGGCATCACCGACTCAAAGGATATGAGTTTGAGTAAGCTCTGAGAGTTGATGATGGACAGGGAAGCATGGTGTGCTGCAATCCATTGAGTCGCAAAGACCTGGACACAGCTGAGTGACTGTACTGAACTGAGGCACTAATATATTTATTTGTAGATGAGTAATGTGAGGCACAGAGAGGCTAAGTAACTTTCCAACAATCACACAGCTACTCAGTGACAGAATCTACAATTTTGGTTCCCAAGGCCATCTTGAACTCCTATACCATGTATTGCTGGAGAATCAATGTAGAGGAAAGATAGATAATGGCATGACAAAGTCTTTAGAATATATTAAACATGCTTGCATTCAGCTTTTGATGAGTTTATCTCAAAGGCCAAGGAGAAGGCATCAAGAAAAATGAATTTTCCAAGATAGTTGAGATGGGGCCTTGAATTGATGAAGACCATGGCTATGAAAACTGGGAGTTTGTGTAAGGAACAAATAGATGGACCTACCCTTCTTGGTTTGTGTAGTAAATAATTTGTGATGTTGTTTAGTCGCTAAGATGTGTTTGACCCTTTTGCAACCCCATGGACTACAGCCAAGCTCCCTGTCCATGGGATTCTCCAGGGAAGAATACTGGAGTGGGTTGCCATTTCCTTCTCTGGAGGATCTTCTCAACCCAGGGATCAAACCCACTTCCCAAAAGAAGTGTAGCCTTTATCTTCTAGGAGGCAATCTTTAATCCCTTAGACTGACATGCCTGATAGGAGTATCTTTGTTTGCCTGGGCCTTGGATCACAATGGATATAGGGTGGAAACTTTGGGCCAAGACAATTCATAACACCACAACTGGAGGATTTGGGTTCACCCAGGATCAGTCAAATTGGAGCTGGAGATCGCCTTTATGTTCAATTATCCATGCCTCTGTGCTGGAGCCCCAGTGCAAATTCTGGAAACTGAGGCTCGGCCACAATCCTGGCTGGCAATCCTCCCTGCCTGATGTTACACATTGTATCTGGGAAGGGTTAATGAGTGTGGGATCCACAGGGAGAGAATGACTGAAAGTTCCATGTTCAGAGACTTCCTAGATGCTGCTCCATACATCTCTTCCCTTGGCTGATTTTATTCCATAAAAAGTGTTTGTAGCCATAACCAGAACAGCTTTTGGTGAGTTCTTGCAAGCTATTCAACCCAAGGATAGTTTTAGGAACCACCATCCCTGGTGACTCAGATGGTGAAGAATCTGCCTGCAGTGCAGGAGACCCAGGTTTGATCCCTCAGTCACAAAGATTCTCCTGGAAAAGTGCATGGCAACTCATTTTCAGTATTCTTGCCTGGAGAATTCCATGGACAAAGGAGTCTGGTGGGCCACAGTCCATGGGGTCACAGAGTCAGATATGACTGAACAACTAACAATTTTTTTTCCCTAACTTACAATTGGTTGTAGTAGTGAGGGTGATCTTTCGTGGACTGTGTGACCTCAAACTTGGCCCAGACTATACACAACTATAATAGTGAGGAAAGGTAACTCGTATATATGAGTGTGTGCATATCTATGAGTGCGTGGTATGCTAAGTGACTTCAGTCATATCCGGGTCTGTGTGACCCTATGGACTGTAGCCTTCCAGTCTCCTGTGTCCTTGGGATTCTCTAGGCAAGAATACTGGAGTGGGTAGCCATTTCCTCCTGATCCAGGGATCGAACCCATGTCTCTTACATCTCCTGCATTGGCAGGCAGGTTCTTTACCACTACCACCACGTGTGAAGCCCTTGTCTGTGAGTGGAAAATCATTTAGGACCAGCACTGAGCTCTTTGCTTGAGTGGTCTTGCACAACACACCAGGTGACCTGCGATAGAGATGCTATTATCCTGTTTTCAGATGAAGAAACTGTGGCTCAGCGAGGTTTTGTGACTAACCTAAGGATGCAAAGACCAAGGAATATATTCAGGTCCCTAATTGTTATTTTATATTAAAACTAAGATTTTGTTTCTAGTACTGAGGGTGGAACTGGGTCATATCAGGGGTGAAAGACGGGCTGTAAGAGGGTCCTGCCCACCGAACAGAAAGGAATAAAAACAATTCCATGAATTATTGAATATCTCAGACTTCTGCAAAATGTAACCAAATGAATCTGAACTGGATTATTCCTCAAGCTCATACTTTAGCCCTAATTTATCACAAACACTACCTTCTATTTATGGAGCTCAGTAATTATGTTTTAGAAACCTCATTATATTTATTGCAAATACAAAGGATGCAAAATAGATACTGTATCTGCCCTAGTGCAGTATTGGAGACACAGTCAACAAGAACTAAAGGAAATAGAACATATATAAAATTACAATTTCGGTAATTGCTCCAAAGGAAAAGTTCAAAGTCTAGGGCTTTGTATGGGGAGGTCAGAAAAGCCTCCATAGAAAAAGATGCTTTAACTGAAAGTTAATAGATACTACTCAGGAGAGGTGAAAGAGTAAGAATGTTCTTGACAGAGGGGAGAAAAGGATTTTGACACGTTTCAGAAACCAAAGGCGATGTGACTAAAGCATAGTGACAAGGAGAAAGGAGGGCAGGGCCAGGCCATTGTGAGCTATAATAAGGACTGCAGAGTTGGGAGACAGGCTAGAATCTGGATGTTAGATATGATAGCATCTAGGGTACAAACAAGAAAGGCGAGAATGTGAGTGACAGAGAAGAAAGGGTTAAGTTCACTGATGATGTCAGTAGCGCTGAAGATAAACCTGAAATACCCCAGTGTACAGAAAGTCTGGAAAAGCTGGTGCATATAGTGTGTTCAACCTAATCAAACTACCCCTTCTGAGTGGCTTTGACAGAAGATTTCCTAAAGGGGCCACAAGAAATTAAAACAAACAAAAAAACTGCGTGCAAGTCTTCTGTATATCTCTATTTCAGTAGGTTAGAATGTCTTATGAACAAAATTCAATTAAAATTTCAGATCACTCCTGAGGAATGGAAATGACCATTTCCAGTGGGAGAAAACCCAGGAATAGAAAGGAAATCCATCCTATAATAACATATTATTTAAAATTCAGCTTCCTGTCACTTCAACGACCCTTGATGTGCTTACCATGTGGATGTGGTCCCTGGGTCTGAAGGCTGCTGAGGTCTGAGAGATACTACACTTGTGCTAAAGTATGTAGACTTGCTATTTAAAGCCTCAGTTGTTGGCAATCCAATTTTCTTTTAGATTCTTTCTGTTTGTTTTTGTTCAGTTCTAGGAACTCAGCCTGAGTCTGGTAAATAATTTAAGAATCCTGACTCCAACCACTGGGACATATCTTTCTAAATCATCAGCAACATTTTCTCTTTTCAAAGAAGACCAGATGAGTCCTAGCTCCCCGTCCTCAGTCCAAAGGAATTTCTGAGAACTTCAAGTTCAAAATGGCTGGTGGAACATTTGAGGTTATACCTGCTTCCTCCCCAAAGCTCAGTGAATTTACAGTGAAAAAATAATGGCCCCAGCTTTAGGAGCCCAGGGTGTTGTTCATCAGCAGGAGGTAACATTTGGGATTCTGTGGATGCTACAACATTCTGTGATGGAGCACATGATAAAAAATAAAACAAAGTGAGCATATCAACATACCACAAAGAGAGGAGGGGATCTTCAATACAAGGAGGTTTCCTGGGGTCAGTGTAGACTGCAGGAATGGGCTATGGAGAAACTGGCGGCCATATTAATTAAAATGAAAAAAGCTGTTACATAGCATAGCTGGCTGGACCAGTCTTTGCCGTATAAACTAACTGTGGAAACAGTTGTCCTGTGTACATCTGTTATTGTGGAATTTGCCATCCTAGCTAGAGATTTTTTAGTATTGCAAGAGAAAGAAGCTGAGCAGCTCCAGGTACTTCCTGGCCACCACACAGAACACGGAACACCTTCCACTGTTGATCTACGAATCTCACTGTTTGTTTAGCTGTTGTTCAACTGCTCAGTCATGTCCAACTCTTTTGTGACCCCATAACCTGCCAAGCTCCTCTGTCCATGGGATTTTCCAGGCAAGAATACTGGAGTGGTTTGCCATTTCCTTCTCCAGGGGATCTTCCTGACCCAGGGATTAAACCCATGTCTCCTACAAATCTCCCGCATTGAAGGCAGGTGCTTTGCTGCTGAGCCACCAGGGAAAACCTTGTTTATTTTGTTAGTTACCTTCATAATGTTTTACCCGCCCATGAACATATCACCCGTAACAGAAGCTGAGCCACAAGGGAAGCCCAAGAATACTAGAGTGGGTAGCCTATTGCTTCTCTAGCGGATCTTCCCAACTCAGGAATTGAACCGGAGTCTCCTGCATTGCAGGCAGATTCTTTACCAACTCAACATCAGGGAAACCCATAACAGAAGCTAGGATCTTGATAATGGTCCCTCCATCACTCCGTTACCCATCCCCTGTTAGGATGATCGTCTTAAATCACACCCCCTATTCATCATTTCCTTTCCACATGTGTTTATTTCTTATACAGAAATTCTTTTAAAATTATATTATTATTTTACTTTATAAAAATTGGTATAATGCTGTGTGTAATCCTTTTTTTAAACTTTTTATTTTATATTGAGGGATAGCTGATTAACAATGTTATGATAGTTTCAGGTTAACAGTGAAGCGACTCAGCCATACACGTACATGCATCCTTTCTTCCCCAAACTCACCTCTCTTCCAGGCTGCCACATAACATTAAGCTGAGTTCCCTGTGCCGTATAGTAGGTCCTTGTGGTTATTCATGTTAAATATAGCAGTGTGTATATGTTCATTCCAAACTCCCTACCTATCCCTTCCCCCTGGCAACTGTAAGTTCATTCTTTAAGTCTGGGAGTCTGATTCTGTTTTGTAAATAAGTACGTTTGTATCATTTCTTTTTATATTCCACATATAAGGAATATCATATATTAGAAGATATGATCCATATATACAATGGTATTACTCAGCCGTTGACAAGAATGAAATAATGCCATTTGTAGCAAAATGCATGGACTTAAGAGCTATCATACTGAGTGGAGTCAGTCAGACAGAGAGAGAGAAATATAATTCTTTTACAGTTACTTTTCTATTTAAATTTATATTGCTATATTTTATCCCTATTCTTTCTAGTTATGCATTATAACCGCTACATGAGATTTTGTCGTCTGCGTTTACTTATTTTAGTCGTGTTCTCTCCTGCTGTGAGTGCTCAGACTGTTTCTAGTTTTTTGATGATGTAAACAGCGCTCCTATGAATGTGCTGAACAGCTGTCCTGTGTCCAGGTACAGAGGCTTCTCTTGGTATACACCTAAGAGACAAATTGTCAGACCATAGCAGGGGGGATGTCTGACTTTAGCCAGGAACACCAAACCATTCTCTAAAGTGGTTACCCAACCCACAGTCCCTCCAGCAAGGTACACTTTATCCAAGTACTCGTCTTCAGTACTTCATATTGTCAGATTTTTAACTTTTGTGCATGAAATCATATAATGCCATTGTGGTCGTTACTGACATTTTTCTGATTATTTATTATGTTGAATATTTCTTGACAAATTTGTCATTTGTGTTTACTCTTCTGTGGAATGCTTGTTCTTGCTGCCTATTACCTTGCTTTTTAAAATGAGTTTATTGGTGTTTCTCTAGTTACTTTTGTTGTTACTGAGTTGTGGGACTTCTTTAGATATTCTGGATATCTTATCACATATATGATGTGCAAGTATTTTCTCCATTATATCAGCTGCCTTTTTACTTTTCTGTGTCCTTTGGTGCATTTTTTTTTTTTTTTTTTGGTGTGTTTTTTGCCATGCTGTGCAGCATGCAGTATCTTAGTTCCCCAGCCAGGGATCAAACCCGTGCCCCCTGCTGTAGAAGTAAGAAGTCTCAACTACTGGGTTGCCAGGGAAGTCCTTCTAGCTAATTTTTGAGCCTTTAAAATATATTTTCAATAGTAATCTTTTGATTTTCTGTTTTGCAGAGATGCTTTCCCAAATTGTAACTTACTTTTCCACTTTCTTGAACATGTCTTTTGATAAGTAAAATCTGAATTTTAATATTGCTTATTTGTTGATATTGTATATGCCTTGCTATTTCTATGTTATTTAAGGAACTGCTTTTTAGAAATTAATGTAGTCATCTTGATAAATTATCATATGATTTGTAAATTATTTTCTGTGTTTTATTTTAGGTTTTGTGTATAAGCAGTTATCTTCTGGTGATGACATTTTTGCTTTCTCCTTTCTAAACTTGTGAGTCTACTTTTTTTCCCTTTCATATATATTAAATCTTACTGTACTGGCTAGGACTTCTGTTAAAATATTGATTAGAAGTGGTGATAGTGGATCCTCTTGTCATATTTCCTGTTGTAAAAGGACTATTTATGATATCTTTCCATTTATAATTAAAATTGCCCATATATTTTTATTCCAAGTGAGTGTTGAAAGTGAAAGTGAAGTCGCTCAGTCATGTCCGACTCTTAGTGACCCCACGGACTGCACCCTACCAGGCTCCTGCGTCCATGGGATTCTCCAGGCAAGAGTACTGGAGTGGGTTGCCATTGCCTTCTCCAAAATGAGTGTTAGATTTTATCAAATCCTGTTTTGCATCTCTTAAAATAATGACATGAACGTTGCTCAGTCGTATCCAACTCTTTGTGACCCCATGACTGCAGCCTTCCAGGCTTCTCTGTCCATGGGATTCTCCAGGCAAGAATACTGGTGTGGGTTGCCATTTCCCTCTCCACATGATCTTTCCTACCCAGGGATCTCCTGCAAGTCGTTTGCATTGTGGGTAGATTCTTTACCACCTCACCACCTGGGAAAACCCTCAAATTTAACTGGGTCTACTGTAATTTGTATTTCCTAATTTGACGGCTCTAGTATAGATACAGGCATTATTTATCCCAGAGTCTCTTGGAATACTTGGTAAAGCACTGATTTTTCAGCTCCACTCCCTCAGTTCTGATTGAGTTTGTCTGGGAGAGACCCCCAAAATTTAAATTTCTCACAAGCTCCCTGAAGGTGCTAAAGCTAGCCTGGAGCCAGACTTTGAGATCCTTTAGTTCATCCCAAAACAATGGTCAGGGAGAAAGCAGAGAACTATTGCTTTTTATCCTCCTACAAAACTACTGCACCACACAAACCAGCATGCACTCTAGAGATTTTTCACAGTTTTTGATGTGTCTTGGTTTTTCTTCTGTTTGCCTTTTGGGATCATTCCTAGGAGAGACAGTCAGAAACTGTGCTAGTTCAACATCTTGGTAAGAACTGGAATCATAGAACAGTGACTTTATTTTAAATTGTGGAAGAAAATTTGCAACAGAAATTCTCCCAGAACTAGTTATGTTATTTTATACCTGTATACAACAGTAGGGCTTCCCAGGGGCGCTACTGGTAAAGAATCCGCCTGCCAATGCAGGAGAGGCAAAAGATGGTGGGTTTGTTAGGCACACTAGACTCTGAGAACAGATTAGAGTTTCTTTTCTTTCTTTCTTTCTTTTTTTTTTTTTTTTTTTTAACTAATTCTATGAGATTGGCAAGTTGATAACAGAGAGGTAGTTGTCAAGAACACTGTTCTTGTTTTAGAGGAAAAATAACTGTCAGGTTTTATAATTAGCCCAAGAAAGACACTTAGATTTGTTTTCTCCACTATTTTTAATGAACGATTTTGAAAGTTTGGTAAGGTAGATAATTCTATTTTGACAAGTCTCTTTTAGACAGTGTAGAGTTATTGTACATCGTGTACACAAACTGAGATTCTTGATTACCCAGAATTTAAGTGAAAGATAGCCAAAGGAATATACAGAAGTTTGGTTATGTAGGAATTTTTTCATCATTTCAATTCAGCTTAGCTAATAAAAGCATTAAATTTGTTCTAGGTTATCTGTGTTTATTTTAAAGTTGCTAATTATTTTAAATTAGACATGACTTGCAAGGTTTAATAAATAATTTGTGATAAATAACTATGCTATTTTCAAAAATAATTAAGTTCACAGGAAGTTATGCATTAGAAATAAACACTGCTGCTGCTGCTAAGTCGCTTCAGTCGTGTCCAACTCTGTGTGACCCCATAGACGGCAGATACAACCAATTCTTGCCTTGGAAACTTTGACAGCTAGCTTATGTAAATGCCTTAAGTCTATTCACCTGGGGTGACCTCCCACATTTTAGACAAAAAACGAAAAAACAAGTAACTACTGTCTATATCCTGTAGTACTACGGTCTCAAGAGTGGGGTGTCTGCACTGGGTATACAAAATACAGTCCTATGGGGGAGTGCAGGAAGAAGTGATCAGAACTTCTATTCACATTTATTTAAAATATTATCATTTGAAATTTTCTATTTTTGGTTGCATATTGTAATATCCATGATATTCATGTGTATGTGTGTGTTAGACACTCTCTCAGTCCTGTCTAACTCTTTGCAATCTATGGGCTATAGCCTGCCAATCTCCTCAACCCATGGGATTCTCCAGGGAAGAATACTGGAGTGGGTTGCCATTTCCTTCTCCAGAGGATCTTCCCAATCCAGGGATTGAACTCGGGTCTGCTACATTGCAGGCAGATTATTTACAGTCTGAGCCACCAGGGAAGCCCATAATATTGGTAATAAGTGATAACAAACAAATTACTTTATACATCAGTATAAAGTATGTTGGTGGTACTGAACAACTTTGCTGTATAATAGGAAATAACAACATTGTATATCAACTATACTTCAATAAAAATAAATAAGAAAAACTATACTGATGGTGTATATACTGGAGGTGTATGCTCTTGCACTTTTTTTTTTAAATTTATTTTTTATTGAAGGATAATTGCTTAACAGAATTTTGCTGTTTTCTGTCAAACCTCAACATGAATCAGCCATAGGTATACATATATCCCCTCCCTTTTGGAACTCCCTCCCATCTCCCTCCCCATCCCAGCCCTCTAGGTAGATACAGAGCCCCTGTTTGAGTTTTCTGAGCCATACAGCAAATTCCTGTTTGCTATCTATTTTACATATGGCAATGTAAGTTTCCATGTTACTCTTTCCATACATCTCACCCTCTCCACATGTCCATAAGTCTGTTCTCTATGTCTGTTTCTCCATTGTTGTCCTGTAAATAAATTCTTCAGTACTATTTTTCTAGATTCTGTATATATGTGTTAGGGTACAGTGTTTATCTTTCTCTTTCTGACTCACTTCACTCTGTGTAATAGGTTCTAGGTTCATCCACCTCACTAGAACTGACTCAAATGAGTTCCTTTTTATGGTTGAGTAATATTCCATTGTGTATATATACCACAACTTTTTTATCCATTCATCTGTCGATGGACATCTAGGTTGCTTCCATGTTCTAGCGATTGTAAATAATGCTGCAATGAACAATGGGATCCACGTGTCTCTTTCAATTTTGGTTTCCTCAGGGTATATGCCTAGGAGTGGGATTGCTGGGTCATATGGTGGTTTTGTTCCTAGTTTTTAAAGGAATCTCCATACTGTCTTCAATAGTGGCTGTACCAATTTACATTCCCACCAATAGTGCAAAAGCATTCCCTTTTCTCCACACCCTTTCCAGCATTTATTTTTTGTAGACTTTTTGATGAGGGTCATTCTGACTGGTGTGAGGTGATATCTTATTGTGGTTTTGATTTGCATTTCTCTAATAATGAGCAATGTTTTCATGTGTTTGTTAGCCATCTGTATGTCTTCTTTGGAGAAATGTCTGTTTAGGTCTTTTCCCCACTTTTTGATAGGGTTGTTTGTTTTTCTGGTACTGAGTTGTATGAACTGCTTGTATATTTTGGAAATTAATCCTTTGTCAGTTGTTTCATTTGCTGTTATTTTCTCCCATTCTGAGGGCTGTTTTTTCACCTTGCTTATAGTTTCCTTTGCTGTACAAAATCTTTTAAGTTTAATCAAGTCCCACTTGTTTACTTCTGGTTTTATTTCCGTTACTCTAGGAGGTGGGTCATAGAGGACCTTGCTTTGAATTATGTCATTGAGTGTTCTGCCTATGTTTTCCTCTAAAAGTTTGATAGTTTCTGGTCTTACATTTAGGTCTTTAATCCATTTTGAGTTTATCTTTGTGTATGGTGTTAGGAAGTGTTCTAATTTAATTCTTTTACAGGTAGCTGTCCAGTTTTCCCAGCACCGTTTATTGAAGAGGCTGTCTTTGTCCCATTGTATATTCTTGCCTCCTTTGTCAAAAATAAGGTACCCATAGGTGTATGGGTTTATTTCCGGGCTTTCTATCTTGTTCCATTGGTCCATATTTCTGTTTTTGTGCCAGTACCATACTGTCTTGATGAATGTAGCTTTGTAGTATAACCTGAAATCAGGAAGCTTGATTTCTCCAGCTCCATTCTTCTTTCTCAGAACTGCTTTGGCTATTTGGGGTCTTTTATGTCTCCATATGAATTGTGAAAATTTTCGTTCTAGTTCTGTGAAAATGCCATCGGTAATTTGATGGAGATTACATTGAATCTGTAGATTGCATTTGGTAGTATAGTCAGTTTCACAATATTGATTCTTCCTACCCAGGAACATGCAATATCTCTCCAGCTGTTTATGTCACCTTTGATTTCTTTCACTAGTGTCTTATAACGTTCTGTGTACAGTTCTTTCGTCTCCTTAGTTAAGTTTATTCCTAGATATTTAATTCTTTTTGTTGCAGTGGTGAATGGGATTGATTCTTAATTCCTCTTTCTGATTTTTCATTGTTAGTATAAAGAAATGCAAGTGTTTCCTGAGTGTTGACTTTGTATCCTGCAACATTGTTAAATTCACTGATTAGCTCTAGTAATCTGATACTATCTTTAGGGTTTTCTATGTACAGTATCATGTCATCTTCAAACAGTGAGAACTTTACTTCTTCTCCAACCTGGATTCCTTTTATTTCTTTTTCTTCTCTGATTGCTGTAGCTAGGATTTCCAGAACTATGTTGAATAATAGTAGCAAAAGGGGACACCCTTGTCTTGTTCCTGATCTTAGGGGGAATGTTTTCAATTTTTGACCACTGAGATTAATGTTTGCTGTAGGCTTATCATATCTGGCCTTTACTATGTTGAAGTAGGTTCCTTCTATGCCCATTTTTTGAAAAGTTTTAACCATAAATAGGTGCTGAATTTTGTCAAAGGCTTTTTTTGCATCTATTGAGATAATCATTTGGTTTTTATCTTTCAATTTGTTAGTATGGTGTATCATATTGATTGATTTGCATATATTGATGAATCCTCGCATCCCTGGAATAAACCAACTTGATCATGGTGTATGAAGTTTTGACATGTTGCTGAATTCTGTTTGCTAAAATTTTGGTGAGGAATTTTGCATCTATGTTCATCAGTGATATTGGCCTGTTTTCTCTTTTTGTGTTGTCTTTGTCTGGTTTTGGTATCGGGGTGATGGTGGCCTCTTAGAATGAGTTTGGAAGTGTTCCTTCCTCTTCAATTTTTTGAAAGAGTTTTAGGATAGGCATTAGCTCTTCTCTAAATGTTTGATTGGAGAAGGAAATGGCAACCCACTCCACTCTTGCCTGGAGAATCCCATGGACAGGGGAGCCTGGTGTGCTGCCGTCTATGGGGTCGCACAGAGTTGGACACGACTGAAGTGACTTAGCAGCAGAAGCAGCAGCAAATGTTTGATAGAATTCTCCTGTGAATCCATGTGGTCCTGGGCTTTTGTTTTGTGGGATATTTTTGATCACAGCTTCAATTTCAGTACTTGTAATTGGGTTGCTCATAAGTTTTATTTCTTCCTGGTTCAGTCTTGGAAGATTGAACTTTTCTAAGAACCTGTCCATTTCTTCCAGGTTATCTATTTTATTGCCATATAGTTGTTCATAATAGTCTCTTATAATCCTTTGTGTCTCTACATCATCTGTTGTAACATCTCTTTTTTCATTTCTAATTTTGTTGATTTGGTTCTTCTTTCTTTTTTTCTGATGAGTCTGGCTAAGGGTTTGTCAGTTTTGATTATCTTCTCAAAGAACCAGCTTTTAGTTTTCCTAACCTTTTCTATTGTTTCTTTCATTTCTTTTTCATTCATTTCTGCTTAGATCTTTATGATTTCTTTCCTACTACTAATTTGTTGTTGTTCTTTTTCCAGTTGTTTTAGGTGTAAAGTTAGGTCATCTATTTGCTGTTTTTTTGTTTGTTTGTTTGTTTCTTGAGGTAGGATTCTATTGCTATAAAATTCCCTCTTAGAACTGGTTTTGCTGCATCCCATAGGTTTTGAGTGGTTGTGTTTACATTGTTATTTGTTTCTAGAAATTTTTTGATTTCCCTTTTGATTTCTTCAGTAATCTTCTGGTTATTTAGAAAGATGTTGTTTAATTGCCATGTGTTTGTGTTTCTTACAGTTTTTCTCTTGTAATTGATATCTAGTTTCATAGCATTGTAGTCAGAGAAGATGCTTGATATGATTTCAGTTTTCTTAAACTTACTGAGGTCTAATTTGTGACCCAAGATATGGTCTAAACTGGAGAATTTGCCATGTGCACTTGAGAAAGAAGGTGTATTTGGATTTGGATTTGGAATGTCCTGAAGATATCAATGAGATCCATCTCATCTAATGTATCATTTAAGACTTGTGTTTCCTTATTAATTTTCTGTTTTAATGATCTGTCTATTGGTGTGAGTGGGGTATTAAAGTCTCCTACTATTATTGTGTTACTGTAAATTTCTCCTTTTATGTCTGTTAGTGTTTGTCTTATGTATTGAGGTGCTCCTATGTTGGGTGCATAAATATTTATAATTGTTATGTCTTCCTCTTGGATTGATCCCTTGATCATTATGTAGTGTCCTTCCTTATCTCTTGTAATCTTTATCTTAAGGTCTATTTGGTCTGATATGAGGATTGCTACTGCAGCTTTCTCTTGCTTCCCATTTGCATGGAATATATTTTTCCATCCTCTCAGTTTCAGTCTACATGTGTCTTGAGGTCTGAAGTGGGTTTCTTGTAGACAGCATATATATGGATCTTGTTTTTCTATCCATTCAGCCAGTCTGTGTCTTTTGGTTGGAGCATTTAATCCATGTACATTTACAGTTATTATTGATATATATGTTCCTATTGCCATTTTCTAATTGTTAGGGGTCTATTTTGTAGATCTTGTTTCTTCCCTTGTATTTCTTGACTTTGAGTCCATTTAACATTTGTTGTAAAGCTGATTTGGTGGTACTGCAATCTCCTAACTTTTGCTTGTCTGAAAAGCTTTTTAGTTCTCATCAATTTTGAATGATATCCTTGCTGGGTACAATAATCTTGGTTGTAGATTTTTCCTTTTCCATACTTAATATATATCCTGCCATTCCCTTCTGGCCTGCAGAATTTCTGCTGAAAGATCAGCTGTTAAGGATATGGGGTTTCCCTTTTGTGTTACTTGTTGCTTTTCCCTTGCTGCTTTTAATATTCTTTCTTTGTGTTTAGCCTTTGTTAGTTTGATTAATATGTGTCTTGGCATGTTCCTCCTTGAATTTATACTGCATCGGACTCTTTGTGCTTCTTGAACTTGATTGGGTATTGTCAGGGAAATTTTCAACTATAATCTCTTCAAAATTTTTCTCATACTCTTTCTTTTTCTTTTCTTCTTCTGGGACCCCTATAATTTGAATATTGGTGTGTTTGATATAGTCCCAGAAGTCTCTGAGACTGTCCTCAGCTCTTTTCATTCTTTTTACTTTATTCTGCTCTTCAGAAGTTATTTCCACCATTTTATCTTCCAGCTCACTGATTTGTTCTTCTGCTTCAGATATTCTGCTATTGATTCCTTTTAGAGTATTTTTAATTTCAGTAATTGTGTTGTTTGTCTATGTATGCTTGTTCTTTAATTCTTCTAGGTTTTTGTTAATTGATTATTGCATTTTCTCCATTTTGTTTTCAAGGTCTTTGATCATTTTTACTATCATTATTCTGAATTCTTTTTAAGGTAATTTTCCTATTTCCTTTTCATTTATTTGGACTTCTGTGTTTCTAGTTTATTCCTTCATTTGTGCAGTATTTCTCTACATTTTAATTTTTTTTTAAAGTTATTGTGTCTGAGGTCTCCTTTTCCCAGGCTTCAAGGAAAGTTGAATTCTTTCCTTGAAGAAGGTTGAATTCTTCCTTTCTTTTGGTTTCTTCCCTCCTGAGGTTGGTCCAGTGGTTTGTGTGAGCTTCATATAGGGTGAGATTTATGCTGAGCTTTTGTTTGTTTGATTGATTTTCCTCTGATGGACAAGGCTGAGTGAGGTGGTACTCTTGTCTGCTGATGATTTGGTTTTTATTTTTGTTTTGTTTGTTGTTTAGATGAGGTGTTCTGCATGGGGTGCTACTGGTGGTTGGATGATGTCATGTCTTGTACTCAAGTGGTTTCCTTTGTGTGAGTTCTCACTATTTGATACACTCTAAATTTGGTTCTCTGGTAGTCTAGGGTCTTGGAGTCAGTGCTCCCACTGCAAAGGCTCAGGGTTTGATCTCTGGTCAGGATTGAAGATTCCACAAGTGGTTTGTTATGGCATTAGGGAGAGTAAAACAATTATCCAAAAACAAGGAACCAAAGATGAACCCCAGACCAATGGCAGTTACAAAATCATGCAAATAATAATTAAAATAATGGAATAAAGACATATATATATATATACACCCATGAGGAAAATCAAAACAGTCCAACAAAAATAAAGTACGGTAGATTGACCCAGCAAATAAAGGAAATCAAAAATTATATTTACCAGTTAAGAACAAAACTAACAAGCAGAAACTGGAAAACAAAACTAAAGCAAGGTGCCAAGTGGGGAATAACACAATGAAAACAAAACTAACAAATCTGTTGAAAGTAAAACAAAGAAAGAGGGAATAGATATGCAAAGAGGTAGATGAAGAAGATTTATATGCATTAAAGATTAAGTGCAAGGAGAAAAGAACAGTAGGAAAGTCTAACAAAGGAATAAATGTAGAAAAAATATAATAGATTTTAAAAAATTAAAAATTAAAATTATAGAAAAGAGAAAACAAAGGAAGAAGAAAGAAAAAAGGGGAAAAAAAGGAAAACTCCACAGAACTGCAAACACCCAATTTAGAGGCAGAGGTTTATAACAACAATAGAAAATGTGAGTGATATACACATATACATATACACCCACAAGCAAAGTCAAAACAGTCCAACAAAAATTAAGTATGATATATTGACCCGGCAAACAAAGGAAACCAAAAACTATATCTACTAGAACAAAAGTAATTAAAGCACAAACTGGAAAACAAAACTAAAGCACGGTACCAATTGGGGAATAAAGCAATGAAAATAAAACTAACAAATATGGTGAGAGGAAAGGAGAGAAAGAAAATAAAGAAAAAATAGATATGCAAAGTTAAATAGAGGTAGATAAAGAAGCTTTATATACATTAAAGATTAACTGCAAGGGGAAAAGAACAGTAGGAAAAACAAATAAAGGAATACATGTAGAAAAAATAATAATAGTTTTAAAAAATTTAAAAAAAAGAGAGAGAGAAAAAGAAAACTCTATAGAATTGCAAAAGCCCAATGTAGAGGCAGAAGTTTATGATAACAATAAAAAATGTGACTGAGGAAAAAGAAAAAAGAAAAATAAGTTCAAAAGCTTAATTGGATTTCTTAGTGCCAATAAAATCGACAACTACAACAGAGGGTGGAAAAGTGGAAAAAAAAAAAATCTACAGAACAAGTCAAAAAATAAGAATAATAAATGTTTTTTCTTGAGTCACTGCTGTCAGAGTCCTTTCTCTAGCTGGGAATCAGAGCCCACCTTATCACCCTAGGATGCCCTCCAACACTATGCAGATCTCTGTATCTGCTGTGGGGGCTGTTTAGATTCTAATCTGGTCCTACTCCTGTGTGTTCTCACCTCCAATGTCCACAGCTATCAGAGCTAGTGCGTTTTCTTTTGTGGGAGCTTTCAATGGCTTTTTATATATTTCATAGACATAGAGTCTGCTTAGTTGATTCTACGATTTAATCGGCAGCTTGTACAGCTACTAGGTAGGTCTTCTTCCTTAGCCACACTGCCCCTGGGTTTCAATTGTGGTTTTATTTCCATCTCTACATGTGGGTCATCCACTCGGGTCTGCTCCTGAGGCTGCCCTGGGGGGCTTGGGTTTGCCCCTGTGAGGGCCAGGCCTGGAGGTGATACAGCTACTTGAGTTGCAGGGGTTCAGGTACTCAGTGGGTTGGCTGCTAGAGTAGCAGGAAATATAGTGCTCTAGAATGGTATGGCAACCAGTATTGGCCAGTACGCTCCAGTATTCTTGTCTGGAGAACCCCTCTCTCTAACAGAGAAGCCTGGCAGGCCACAGTCTACAGGGTTGGAAAGAGTTGGACAGGATCGAAGTGACCCTGTGCGGATAAACACAAGACTTTCTTTTTGCCTGTGGCAGCTCTGCCCCAGTGACAGTTGAGCATGAAGGTGGTGCAGCTGCTTGGCTTGTGGGAACCCTGGCATTGCCAAGTGTGCAGGGACACAGACTGCCTCTGCAGCAGGAGTTATATCCCTATCGGAGTCTTTTTTTTTTTGAGCCTCTTGTAGCTGGCGATCAGAAGGCCTCTTTGGCCAGTCTTTCTCTGTAGCTCCACCCTTTCAGGCACTTACAGGGATCCCTTGCCTGGGTCCTTTTCTGTTGTTGTGCCCATCAGGCACATAGAGGTGGCCTTCCCTGACTGGGGTCCTACTCTGTAGATCAGTGCATCAGGCACTCAAAGGGGCACCCTGGGTGGGGTCCTACTCTGTGGTTCAGTGCACCAGGCACTCAAAGGGGCACCCTGGGTGGGGTCCTACTCTGTAGTTCAGTGTGTCAGGTGTTTCAGCTGCCAAAGCGGATGCGGCATGTGGAGAGAGAGGCTGTGGTGATGGCTCCACCCCCAAAGCATGACTCAGCAGTATTGCCTTGCTTCCGTGGCTGCCTGGCTTTCCTCCACATGCATTTCCCACCACAGTCTCCTCCCTCACATCCCCTTGCTCTGTCTCTCTGCAGTCAACAGTGGCCCTCATGCTGTGATTTCTCCACAATCCCTAAACTCCAGCTCCCAGCCACTGCCCCTTCCAGAACACCAGGATTTCTGCCTGGCGTACGTATGGCTGCGCAAGGACTGTCTGATTCTCATTCCATTTAGGCAGCCACAGATCAGCTGTTTCACTCTCAGCCTTAAATGTTTCTCCTCTGACTTAGACAGTGGCCCCAATGTGGGGATTGGACCCCTGCTTCAGTTCCCCCGCCTGCTGAGGGCAGGTCCAGTCCTACTAACACTCCTGCTTTTCCCCCTAGTTCCTTCCTTCTACTAAGTTTTGCATGGGTCTATATATTCTTTTCCACTGGTCAGGTCCTCCTGTCTACTCTCAGCTGGTATCCTGCATGCACTTCTGTGTCTGAAGGGGTATTCCTCATGTATCCATGGAGAGAGATGTACTCCTTATCCACCTAGCCCTCCACCATCTTGTTCTCCCCACTCTTGCACTTTTAATTGCACATTTGGCAACTTCAAGTACATTTAGAAATCCCTGCTCTAAAGCCTTGCACCTCTTTATGGGGTCTACTGACCACCAGCTATAGCCTCCTCTGAGCAATTGTTTTAAATTTAAAATTAAAATTAAAAAAAATTTTTTTGCAGGCCCAAATCCAGTTCAGTTCAGTTGCTCAGTCATGTCCGACTCTCTGTGACCCCATGGACTGCAGCATGGCAGGCTTCCCTATCCATCACCAACTCCTGAAGCTTGCTCAAACTCACGTCCACCGAGTTGGTGATGCCATCCAATCATTTCATCCTCTGTCGTCCCCTTCTCCTTCCACCTTCAATTTTTCCCAGCATCAAGGTCTTTTCCAATGAGTCAGCTCTTTACATCTGGTGGCCAAAGTACTGAAGCTTCAGCTTTAGCATCAGTCCTTCCAGTGAATATTCAGGACTAATATCCTTTAGGACTAACTGAACCGGAATCTACATTTTCATTATCTCCTCAGATTTCTTTGCCTAGTTAAATTTGAGGAGCACAGAGGACTGGCCTTGTAAATCCTTTCCAAATTAATTCTCAGGGATCCTATGAAGGAAAAAGCAGATAAAACTCTTTGCCCTGATGACTCAGTGGTAAAGAATCTGTCTGCAATGCAGGAAATGCAGGAGATGTGGTTTCGATCCCTGGGTTGGGAAGATCCCCTGGAGGAGGAAATGGCAAGCCATTCCAGTGTTCCTGCCTGGAGAATCTCACAGACAGAGGAGCCCGGCTGGCTACAGTCCATGTGGTTGCAAAGAGTTGGATATGACCGAGCACACACACACACACACAATACACAATTTATTTAATTCTGTTAGTAGGAGAGAGGGGCACATTTTCTGTTTCTGTCCTGTCAGTTTTAGCTCAGAAAAGCCAAAGGTGGTCTGTCTTCTTCAGTCGCAGATGTTCTTTTCCCTTGTTCTTTTTTTCCATTCTTTTTTTTTTAAACAGTATTATAGGTTTTCCCCTGGGTTATATTATTTCTTTAAAAGACAATTCCCTGTGGATACATACCTCTATTTGAGACTATTCTGCAGTGCAGAAACTAGAGAGAAGTCTGCTTGATTGCCTGATACTTTCTGTGACTCCAGTTTCCAGTATCGAAATAGCCTTCTAGCTGACAACTCTTACCTTTTCCTCCAGTACACCCTCTGTAAAGCAATCAGTTAGTTACCTTTCTAAAACTGGATTGTCAGACAGTTCCTCTATTTAAAAGTATTTTAACAAAATAGTAGTTTCTGGTTTTTTAAAGCAGCCTATCATTAAACATAACTGAATATGGAATTTCTCAAATGTTTATATTTCTATTTTATATTAGTATCTATAAAGCATAATCATGAATTATAATATTATGCTAGCATATTTCAATATTATTACAATATTATGCTAGTATTAGCATACTAATATATTTCATATTAATATATGAGGTAAAAAGCATGAGAACAGGATGAAATAAATCATATTTTACTATCTTATTGATCATCTGGAATTTATACTATTATTATAATAGCTAACAGCTTATAAGAAAAATACCCTTAGGACAAAGTTCATTAATTTTTTCAATATTGATTTATTTAGCTGCATTGGGTCCTAGTTGCAGCACGTGGGATTTTAGTTGAGGCACATGGACTCTCTACTTGTCGCATACAGTCTCCAAAGCACGCAGGCTCAGTAACTGTGGTTGGCAGGCTTAGTTGTTCTATGGCATACGGGATCTTAACTCCCAAAGCAAAGGTAGAACCCATGTCTCCTGCATTGTAAAGCAGATTCTCTAACCACTGCACTACTCTAGAAGTCCCCAAAGTTCCTCCTTAACAGTAGCAGATATAAACATTTCCAAGAATTTTCTTGATCATTTCAAGTGTTTTTTGCTGATCCCTTGTCAGAGCTGATTGCATTGTCATTATTTCTGCTTCGTCATGTGGCTGATGAAGAGCTACTGTGAGGTTAAAGGAATGTGTCAGCTCTGCCGTTTTTGACTAGCTCACTTGTTCTTGCTTTATTAGTATTATCTTCAGTCTGCAGTGCTTGCGGTGAAAAATCTTTTTAAACCACTTGTCCATTTCATGATGGTTTAATTAAAACCAGATAATTTAATGCACAACTCCATGCAACTTAGCCCACAGAACTACAACATATTGTGATGTGCTGAAAGCAAGTAAATAAGAAAGGGTGGGGCTGTCTATACTTGTTTTGGGGGCCTCACATCTTCCTACTGGACACCCGTACATTAGACGAAATTGGGGACCACCTTACACACATCCCAGCAAAGACTTTGGTGACAATCCACATGATAATGTAAATAAAACTTCTTTTATTATTATTATTTTTTAGCTTAATAGTATAAGTAGAAAGTCAAATATATATTATCCCAGTGGGTTCTTTTGTACCTAATGAAGACTGCTGGCCTTAAAAATTAAATTCAAATTCAGGAAGCTCAAATAGGGTCTCTGTATCAATTTAGAGACATGGGATAGGGAGGGAGATGGGAGGGAGGCTCAAAAGGGAGGGGATATATGTTACCTATGGCTGATGCATGTTGAAGTTTGACAGAAAACAACAAAAGTCTGTAAAGCAATTATCCTTCAGTAAAAAAAAGAAATTAATTTAAAAAATTAAATTCAAATTCCAATGCCATGTTTATTGGATTAGATAGCCTAAGATTACACACACTTTATAGATTGGGATAAGATTTCTCACTTCCCTATCCACGAATCTTCATTTAGAGCTTACTTTTTGCCCAATGAAAGTGAAAGCATCAGTCATTCAGTCATGTCCGACACTGTGTAACCCCATGGACTGTGACCTGCCAGACTCCTCTGTCCATGGGGATTCTCTCCAGGCAAGAACACTGGGAGAGAATTGTCATTCCTTTCTGCAGGGACTGTTCTCAATCCAGGGATCAAATCCAGGTCTCCCACATTGCAGGCAGATTCTTTACCATCTGTGCCACCAGGAAAGTTCTAGTAATAATTAAATGATGCCATTTACTTTTTGTCAAAAGGGTCTAAAGTCATTTTATTGGTTTTTAAGGATCTTTGAACCACATTAATGTTCTTTATGCAAGCTTTAGTTTCTTATTTCTTTGTGCATTGTTATGTCTCACAGCAGAGGAGAGAAGTTCAATAGAGAATTCAGTGACCTTTTACTTATTCACTGCTATTTGATAATCTACAAACTCTTCCCAGAGTTACAGCACTGTGGGCCTTTATGGGTTCCTTCTTCTCATCATACCAATTGCTTATTTATTTATTCTCTTATTTCCAATAAAAAAAATCTGATACTCAGAAAAAAAAAAACTGAGTGGATATGAGATCATGCATGATCGCACCGTATTCTCTCCATCTTTCTGGCAAATGTTCTTGCAATTTCTCTGATAAATGGGTGGCGAGTGAGTGAAATTCTGACACACAGACAGACTAATTCTTACATTCTTCCTTTGGAAGAAAGCTAAGCTATGAAAGGGATTGTTAATAGCTCTTTGGAGCATCCATAACTTTGGCTTTTAATACTGTGGTTGGAAAAGGAAATATTATACTCAATACTGAAGGGATCTACTTTGAATAGTACATGGATAAAGATTTGACTCAGCTCTACTAGGAATTGGGTGTGTGGTTTCCTGAGGACTGCACATACTATATCTGATTTTGAGATTCCTAAACCAGACCTTTAGGCAGATTACATTGCCTAAGTATTCTTACAGTGCCAAGGACCTGCCTATATTTTTTCTTATTTCTCTGAGATAGCTTTTTTCTTTCCTTCTTTCTCTTTCTCCCTTTTCTTCTTTCTCCTTTCCTTCCATCCTTCTTCTCTTCCTTCCTTTCCACATTTTACAATAACTTATCATCTTATCCTCTTCCTCCTCATCCTCCAACTCTTTCTCCTTTTATTTATTTATTTATTTTTAATTTAGATCTTAGTTGCTCTCGGAAACCAATTCTCTTTGTTTCAGATCAGATCAGTTCAGTCACTCAGTCATGTCTGACTCTGAGACCCCATGGACTGCAGCACACCAGGCCTCCCTGTCCACCACCAACTCCCAGAGTTTGCTCAAACTCATGTCCATCAAGTCGGTGATGCCATCCAACCATCTCATCCTCTGTTGTCCCCTTCTGCCCCTGTCTTCAATCTTTCCCAGAATCAGGGTCTTTTCAAATGAGTCAGTTCTTCACATCAGATGGCCAAAGTATTGGAGTTTAAGCTTCAGCATCAGTCGTTCCAATGAATATTCAGGACTGATCTCCTTTAGAATGGACTGGTTGGATCTCCTTGCAGTCCAAGGGACTCTCAAGAGTCTTCTTCAACACCACAGTTCAAAAGCATCAATTCTTCAGTGCTCACATCTTTATAGTCCACCTCTCACATCCATACATGGGTACTGGAAAAACCATAGCCTCGACTAGATGGACCTTTGTTGGCAAAGCAATGTCTCTGCTTTTTAATATGCTGTCTAGGTTTGTTATAACTTTTCCTCCAAGGAGTGTCTTTTAATTTCATGGCTGCAGTCACCATCTGCAGTGATTCTGGAGCCCCGCAAAATAAAGTCTTAGGGTGTTCAAACGAACCAGTCTGAATTGATGGTAGAGAAAAGTAAATCTTGGTCAGTGTTAAGACAGGACAATTAATAAGTAAAATGTATCAGTTTCAATAAACTAAAAATAAAGATTTTGTTATAAAACCTATACAGTTAAGTCAAGCAATCTCTGTATGGTTGGTCTATAGGACTCACCACAAGGCAGAGTTCTGTCACATGGAGGGAAGAACTGAGCCTAATTGTTAGAAAAAAGCTCACTTTCCATTTTACCTTCCTTAAGTAAAACAAGTTTATTAGTTCTGTGTTAATGTCAGGAAGAAATAGCTGCAACAGATGAGAACTATGGTTGTGTCAAAAAATGGTAATGGAGAGAGATATCGAAAACATTAACATTGCTTTACTAGGTTGGTGCATTTTATTTGGTTTGGAGAGAGAGACAGAAAAAGAGGTTTGGGATGAATATACATTGTACATATTGTCGTTACTGAGAACTGATTATAAAATTTGAGAAAAGTGATCTAAAAATTTGACATAAAATTGATTATTTGAAGTGTTTTTTACACTTTCAGATGAACTAAAAACTTATTTTTGAACAAGTAAAATGAGTCACAGGGCACACAAAGGAAAAAAAAAAGTGAGGGAGAAAGAGGCATCTACTTCATAAAGCAAAAGATGTGCTGAAGCTGTTCGAAAGTTGGATGGATACAGTATTATGATACTATAATCTCCTGTAATTTTATTCTTAATTTTATTGTTCTGCCTTTGCTCTCTAGTTTCTTTCTCTTGGGGGTAAAGTGATGTGTCCAGTGAGCTAACTTTTTAAGCCACGGTGTGCCTCTCCTGGTCTAACATACCTTAGTACTAAAACCATAGGCCTGTTCTCATTGGGGTGCCAAGTTTGAGACCGATTTCTTAGTCCATTAGGATGTCCCTTATCCTAAAGGGACAATCCAAATGCCTTATATTTGTTACCAGGACAACAACTCAAAGGGACCTGTGTTTGCTACCAGGACCATAAACTGAAGGGGCCTTTCCTTCAATTATTGTCCCAGTAGCAAATACAAGGAATGGACACAGCATCTATTCGAGTCTTCACAGGTTAGCAGCATCATACCAAGTGTTACCAAGGAACACAAAAGAAGATAACATTTAAAGCTGTCAGGCACAATTGTTGTTTAATCACTAAGTATCCGACTCTTGTGACCCATGGCCTGCAGCCCACCAGGCTCCTCTGTCCATGGGATTTCCCTGGCAAGCACACTGGAGTGGGGTGCCACTTTCCCCTCCAGGAGATCTTCCTGACTCGGGGATTGAACCTGTACTTCCTGCATTGACAGGTGGATTCTTTACCACTCAGCCACCGGGGAAGCCCAAGGCAGACACAATACATGATGCCTTTAGGCTTCTTTTTATAGATAATAAAATCATGGATAGAAAAATAATATGAAAGATATGAGAGCACACAATGAGTTAATACTAAAATTGAGACTGAGGAGGCAAAGCTTTGCTCCCCAGGTCTGTGTTTGTTCTGTGGAATCACACCTGCCCTCTGCTTAGGCTGAAGGAAAGGGACACAACTGAACTGGACAGACCATCTGATGTATTGAGTTCAGGGCTTTCCCAGAGTTAACCGGACCACTTTGACTTCTTGGCAATACTTAGCCAAGCCTATTCAATTATGTTTTCTTATTTAATCTTCATCATTGTTAAATGCTTGCCTGGTGACTCAGTAAAGAGAGACTTGGGTTTGATCCCTGGGTTGGGTATGTCCCCTGGAGAAGGAAATGGCAACCCACTCCAGTATTCTTACCAGGGAAATCCCATGGACAGAGGAGCCTGGTGGGCTACAGTCCATAGGTTCACAAGAGCCAGACACAACTTAGTGACTAAACAGCAATATAGTTAAGTGTGGGAAGATATCATTAGTCTCACATTTTTGGAGGAAATACCCAAGTTGGAAGAGTTCACTCAAGGGTTTACCTATATGGGCACTTACAATTTTTTTTCTTTTCATTTGGAGTTTTATAAGATTAAACAAAAGTTTTTCATTCACTTTCATATTTAGCAAGATTGATTACAGTACACTCATGGGAATTTAATTAAATTCTGGATCTTATTTAAGTTAGCTTACACTTAAACCTTTGCACAGTGCCCTGATCCTTAATTCAGACACAGGATTCCCGCACAGGGTTGAAATTTTCTCTAAGAAACATGTACTCTATCACTCAAAGAACTTATGAGTCTAAATTCAGTGTATTTTTAAACCATTCCTTGGGGCTTTATTTTAAGAAAAATTGCCTTTGGTTTTCATTTTCCAATCCAACACTCAAGGGAGTGATTGCTGTACAGAGCAAGAAGGGCCATGGCTGCTCATTTCATTTGTACTCATTAAAAAAGATTTTAAAAAACACTAAATAGGAAACTATGCACAATAAGCATTGAATTTATAAGATGATGTATAGAAATAAGAAAGTCTCTTGAAACTAATTCTGAATAGTTAGAATGCAGTCATCATGCCATGTGGCTAAAAGGTTGGCACTATCTTCTACTGGAAAATTATGTTTTGATTTAATGAATGTGTGTTCAACGCCTATTTGTACCAAGCAGTAGTATAAAATTTGAAGAAACAATGGCAAATGAAATAAAATCCTGACTTCATATAGAAGTTATTTTCTATTGAAAGCTACAAGTATAAAGTGGCTCAGACTATAAAGAATCTGCCTCATTATTAGTGTATAGGAATGCAAGGGATTTCTGTGTGTTGATTTTATATCCTGCAACTTTACTGTAGTCATTGATTATTTCTAGTAATTTTCTGGTGGACTCTTTAGGGTTTTCTATGTAGAGGATCATGTCATCTGCAAATAGTGAGAGTTTTACTTCTTCTTTTCCAATTTGGATTCCTTTTATTTCTTTTTCTGCTCTGATTGCTGTGGCCAAAACTTCCAAAACTATGTTGAATAGTAATGGTGAAAGTGGGCACCCTTGTCTTGTTCCTGACTTTAGAGGAAATGCTTTCAATTTTTCACCATTGAGGATAATGTTTGCTGTGGGTTTGTCATATATAGCTTTTATTATGTTGAGGTACGTTCCTTCTATTCCTGCTTTCTGGAGAGTTTTTATCATAAATGGATGTTGAATTTTGTCAAAGGCTTTCTCTGCATCTATTGAGATAATCATATGGTTTTTATTTTTCAATTTGTTAATGTGGTGTATTACATTGATTGATTTGCGGATATTGAAGAATCCTTGCATCCCTGGGATAAAGCCCACTTGATCATGGTGTATGATCTTTTTAATGTGTTGTTGGATTCTGATTGCTAGAATTTTGTTAAGGATTTTTGCATCTATGTTCATCAGTGATATTGGCCTGTAGTTTTCTTTTTTTGTGGGATCTTTGTCAGGTTTTGGTATTAGGGTGATGGTGGCCTCATAGAATGAGTTTGGAAGTTTACCTTCCTCTGCAATTTTCTGGAAGAGTTTGAGCAGGATAGGTGTTAGCTCTTCTCTAAATTTTTGGTAGAATTCAGCTTGCATTCCTATACACTAATAATGAGAAAACAGAAAGAGAAATTAAGGAAACAATTCCATTCACCATTGCAATGGAAAGAATAAAATACTTAGGAATATATCTACCTAAAGAAACTAAAGACCTATATATAGAAAACTATAAAACACTGGTGAAAGAAATCAAAAAGGACACTAATAGATGGAGAAATATACCATGTTCATGGATTGGAAGAATCAATATAGTGAAAATGAGTATACTACGCAAAGCAATTTATAGATTCAACGCAATCCCTATCAAGCTACCAACAGTATTCTTCACAGAGCTAGAACAAATAATTTCACAATTTGTATGGAAATACAAAAAACCTCGAATAGCCAAAGCGATCTTGAGAAAGAAGAATGGAACTGGAGGAATCAACCTACCTGACTTCAGGCTCTACTACAAAGCCACAGTTATCAAGACAGTATGGTACTGGCACAAAGACAGAAATATTGATCAATGGAATAAAATAGAAAGCCCAGAGATAAATCCACGCACATTTGGACACCTTATCTTCGACAAAGGAGGCAAGAATATACAATGGATTAAAGACAATCTCTTTAACAAGTGGTGCTGGGAAATCTGGTCAACCACTTGTAAAAGAATGAAACTGGACCACTTTCTAACACCATACACAAAAATAAACTCAAAATGGATTAAAGATCTAAACGTAAGACCAGAAACTATAAAACTCCTAGAGGAGAACATAGGCAAAACACTCTCCGACATACATCACAGCAGGATCCTCTATGACCCACCTCCCAGAATATTGGAAATAAAAGCAAAAATAAACAAATGGGACCTAATTAACCTTAAAAGCTTCTGCACATCAAAGGAAACTATTAGCAAGGTGAAAAGACAGCCTTCAGAATGGGAGAAAATAATAGCAAATGAAGCAACCGACAAACAACTAATCTCAAAAATATACAAGCAACTCCTACAGCTCAACTCCAGAAAAATAAACGACCCAATCAAAAAATGGGCCAAAGAACTAAATAGACATTTCTCCAAAAAAGACATACAGATGGCTAACAAACACATGAAAAGATGCTCAACATCACTCATTATCAGAGAAATGCAAATCAAAACCACTATGAGGTACCATTTCACACCAGTCAGAATGGCTGCGATCCAAAAGTCTACAAATAATAAATGCTGGAGAGGGTGTGGAGAAAAGGGAACCCTCTTACACTGTTGGTGGGAATGCAAACTAGTACAGCCACTATGGAGAACAGTGTGGAGATTCCTTAAAAAACTGGAAATAGAACTGCCTTATGATCCAGCAACCCCACTGCTGGGCATACACACTGAGGAAACCAGAAGGGAAAGAGACACGTGTACCCCAATGTTCATCGCAGCACTGTTTATAATAGCCAAGACATGGAAGCAACCTAGATGTCCATCAGCAGATGAATGGATAAGAAAGCTGTGGTACATATACACAATGGAGTATTACTCAGCCATTAAAAAGAATACATTTGAATCAGTTCTAATGAGGTGGATGAAACTGGAGCCTATTATACAGAGTGAAGTAAGCCAGAAGGAAAAACATAAATACAGTATACTAACGCATATATATGGAATTTAGAAAGATGGTAACAATAACTCGGTGTACGAGACAGCAAAAGAGACACTGATGTATAGAACAGTCTTATGGACTCTGTGGGAGAGGGAGAGGGTGGGAAGATTTGGGAGAATGGCAATGAAACATGTAAAATATCATGTAGGAAACGAGTTGCCAGTCCAGGTTCAATGCATGATGCTGGATGCTTGGGGCTGGTGCACTGGGACGGCCCAGAGGGATGGTATGGGGAGGGAGGAGGGAGGAGGGTTCGGGATGGGGAACACATGTATACCTGTGGCGGATTCATTTTGATATTTGGCAAAACTAATACAATTATGTAAAGTTTAAAAATAAAATAAAATTAGAGAAAAAAAAAAAAAAAAAAGAATCTGCCTGCAGCGCAAGAGACCCAGGTTCGATCTCTGGGTTGGAAAGATCCCCTGGAGAAGAGAATGGCTACCTACTCCAGTGTTCTTGCCTGGGAAATCCCAGGCAGGCCTGGTGGACCACAGTCCATGGGGTCACAAACAATCAGACACAACTGAACAACTAATACTTTCACGAGTGTGAAACAAGCAAACGTACTTGTGATTGAGTGGTAAAAAGGGGGGGAAAAGGTGCAGTTGGATGTAGTTGGGTCAATTTGTAGACAGTTGAGTAACTGACTCATTTGAAAAGACCCTGATGCTGGGAAAGATTGAAGGTGGGAGGAGAAGGGGATGACAGAGGATGAGATAGTTGTATGACATCACTGACTCAATGGACTTGAAATTCCTCATGCAGTGAGTACTCATGAGATGACCAGTGGCATCTTGATTGTTTAAATTACAGTTAATCTTCAGTTCCAGAGTCAGTGTGTTCCCATTTCCTTGAGGCTGATTCTCAGAATCATGGAAGCTTATGTCATGGCTACAGTCTGGTCATCATGTGGTTAACTTCTTCCACTTGGTGGGAGTTTCAGTATCTATATGACAGCTCACAGCACATGGCTCAGAATATTATCTGTAGCCCTTGAGCAGGAACTAAATGCCCCTGCCTTTGCTTACTGACTAAACTATTACTGTTTGTTCCTGTTTGACTATTTTTCTTTGCTTCTAATTTTCTCACTTTGCTGATTAAACATGTTCTTTGGCTAAAGTTTTTCCACAGACAAAAGACAGGTGGAGGATGTGGTGCAGGAGTAGGGGATGGAGAACCACTGGGTCTTGTTCCATTTCAGAGGGAGAAGGGATAACCTTGGCTTTTGAGTCATTGCCTCCTTGTCTTCTCTTTGCCCTGTAGCCTGCCTTTTGAATATTTCTGTTGCTTCTTTTAATTGAAAGAGGTCCAGGCTCATCTTTGTAGGTGTGCAGGGAACTCCACATGTTTGCACTGGGAACATTGCCCTGGCCATCCTCTTCCTCAGAAACACAAGCCAGAGTCTGTTTTCTATTGATTAATGTTAGTTAGTGTTAGTTGCTCAGTTTTGTCTGACTCTTTGCAACCCCATGGATGTAGCCCACCAGGTCCCTCTGTTCATGGAATTCTCCAGGCAAAAATACTGGAGTGGGTTTCCATTCCCTTCTCCAGGGGATCTTCCTGATCCAGAAATTGAACCCAGGTATCCCACATTGCAGGTGGATTCTTAGCATTCTTAGCATGTTAGCCATCATATTACAAAAGTATCTAGGAAACGTTGAGTTTGGAAAACAAAGAAATCACATGAAAAGGAGACTGCCGAAGAAAATCAGATATCTGTTTTTGACTTCTGGTGAAGCTTTATTGTTCAGTAAACTTGAACATTGATTGTAGACATTTTTTTCTTATGGTGAAAGGGAGTGTATGGAAACTACTTGGTGAGGTTAGAGGGGAGACTTGATTTAATGGGGTGTTAAATTCTAATTGAATTGACTTTGATGAAATCTGTACCCCCAGTGCCATGAACACAGGCTGGACAGTTGTCTCCTTTTTAAATTTCAGCAAGCAGCCAATCACCCCCAGAAAGATTTAAAGGGAGACCAGGTGGTAAGAAATAAAGATAAACATTCTAGCATTCTTAGGACAGGTAGGATTATCTCACCTAATATTATTCTAGCCTACATATATCAAACATAGCTATCTAAATACACAGACATTGATGGTCAATGTGTTTCTACAGCAAGACAGAATAAAGAGTCTGAGGTATGTTTAATCACAATGGCTTATTGTACAGATTGTGAAGCATGTTTTGTTGGCCAAACTATATGCGTTGTATAAATGTGAAGCATGTTTTGTTGGCCAAATATAAATGTTTAAGATGATGGTAGTAAAGAGAGATTGGCTATTTGGGATCTTAAAGCTTTCAAAGAGAAAAGACTTGCAATGATCACTGTAGCAACCAACCCAAAATAAACGATTTAAAAACCCATAGCTCAAGTCCAAAGACAATTTTATTTGGGACATCAGACACATTTAATAGTTTTAAGAAAAGCATCCATCTAAAGCAAGTTTCTTTATAACCAAATTTGTTGGCTTGTGGTTCCATGTTTTACTTTAGACCTAAATGGATTAAGATTGCCCTGAAGCAAACACAGAAAGAGCATTTTTTTTATAGAGACACTTGTGGGATTTGTGTTGGAGGAACCCCATTATCACAGTGTTCTTTGGGGCATATTAGCAATTCTTCCCTCCTGAGAAGAGTACTGAGAATGTCATTTCCTTCCTTAAAAAACCTTGCCATTGCATACACTCAAAATATTTCAGCACACCATTTGAGACTATTGATTATAATGAGAATGGTTACTTCTGTAGAGTTTACAATAAAACCATGCACTCTAGAAACAACATTTTATTTCCATGTCTTCTGGTTCCCCATCTTATTTTGTCAGCTAACCACTCTTTTTGTTTTTATCAATTCTTCAGCCAGTTTCTTCCTCTAAATTTCTGCATGCTTCTTCACCATTATATTTATTTTTTCCTTCTGAGTGAGAACACCTTTTGGGCATTTAATGCATTCCTTGACACATAGAACATTCTCAGTAATATGATGAATGAATGAATAACTACAGAAAAACTTAAGTCTTCACTGGTTTCACTCCATTTTTACTCACTGAAATTCTTTTCCTTCAAAGCTCACTTAAAAAGATGTCATCTCATGAAATATCTTAATTGTATTATTTAAATTAAAATGTATTTTTTTCTTGCTTAAAATTCTTTGTAGCTTCATTATAACAGACCTCTATTAATTATATTTAAGGATTACATGTCCCTGAAGGGAATTATAAACTCCTTGAGGGACAAATTCAGGTTTTCTTCACTTTTTTAGGATCAGTGGTGATTAACATAGTACTTTTTATAGTTATGTATTACTTGAAAGTATATATTATCACTTGAATTTTATATGTAGGGTGACTAATTTTCCAAGGGTTTGTCCCTATGTGAACTCTTTTTAAAATCTGTTTATCTGCCTTTCCAGAGAATTTCCCAGGTGGTGCTAGTGGTAAAGAACCCACCTGCCAATGCAGGAGACATAACACACATCAGTTTGTTCCCTGGATTGGGAGAATACCCAGGAAAAGGAAATGGCAACCCACTCCAGTATTCTTGCCTGGGGAATCCCATAGACAGAGGAGCCAGGAGCTCTACAGTCCCTGAACACAGCACAGCAGAGCCTTTCTATAATAAACATTTATCCTCTACAAAAACAGCCCCCTTGGGAGGATGTGTACTTCCCAAAATAATGCTGCTGTTGTCCAAGTCATTTGCAAAACTATTTTGGGGAATTGCCTTACAACCAAACATGTATCATAACTCTCCTTTTCCTTTTGAATATTTTTTTTTTCTATTTCCTGCCACTTACCATATGTAAATAACAAGATAAATGTTTCCTTAGGGTATACACTGATAGTACACAATTATGTTCTGAAAGAGGATTTTGTTGAAGGATTAGGGTTCTCTCCACTCCCAGATGGAGCGTCCCTGGTGGCTTAGTGGTAAAGAGCCAATGGCATCTTTGGCATCTGCATTGGCAGGAGATGCAGGTTAGATCCCTGGGCCGGGAAGATCCCCTAGAGAAGGAAATGACAACCTGCTCCAGTATTCTTGCCTGGGACATACTATGAACAGAGGACCCAGGCAGGCCACAGTCCATGGGGTCCCAAACAGCCCTCCTGGCTAGCCCAATTTATATAGGGCAGGCTCAGGGGGAGGAGAAAAAACATATAAAGAAGCCAAAATTGAGCCTGGGGTTTCTCTTCTCTTTGTGTCTTTTGGGTAGGCCCACCCTCACACCTCCAGGATATATTTTCCTTTGTTAACCAAATAAAACTGAGCTGCAACATGGAGCTAGAACACTGGTTCATCCATTGCTTCAAATTTTTGCTGCAGCGAGACAGAACTGAGGAAATTACACACTCTCCTGACATATATATGCTCCAATAATTCGCATGTGATTAGGAAACCTCTTTGGCAAGAGACAAGTATATTAAATGAATCTGTGGCTCAAGGAGAACCAGGGATTTAGGAAGAGAGAGAATCTTGCATTTTTGGAGTAGCAAGTGGTCTGGAAATAGCCTTTACAGAACTTTTTGGATATTACTATATAATAGGGGATCCTTTGAAATATTAAAGACTAATCTAAAAAAAAAAAAAAAGAGCTGAACACTAAACAACCACCACCACACAGCAACAGCAGCCACTCCCAAATCTCAAGTCAGGTCAATAAGACTTCGCTATACTTGGTCAACACCAAAATATGAATGTCAAGGATTAAGACTGATTTACACACTCCTCTATCTTTTAGTACAATTTATTTTTGTTTCAAAAGCTCACTAATTTCTAATTAACCATTGAACACCCAGATAAAATAAAAGGAAGGGAAAACCACCTACATTCTTATTTTATTGTTTGTAAGATTTTTGCATCATTTTCTCACGTTTCTAACTCACTTTTAATTTCATCTTTTGGAGACCAGATATCTTATAAATGGCCTCTAAGTTGGCTCTCAAAATAAGAGCTTTTGGTGATTTCAGAAAGACGTTCAGAGGTATTTCTTGGAAATATGAAATATAAATGTGATTATATAGCTTCTAATTTTTAATTTGTGTCTTACTTTCTTTATCTTCTTGTTTCCTCTTTCTCAATCCCAATCCCCTCTTTCAACTTCCAGTTGGTCAATTGGAGAGAAAAAAAAGGGGGGGGGGGGGGCGGAATGGGATTTGGAGTCAGACAGACTTGGATTTTAATTGCTGTTCTGACTGTGAAGTTATTTATTCTATCTGAGCCTTGTTTCCTTCATTAAGAAAGTGATACTCTTAATAGGAAATTGTACATATTTAAGGGACCATGGATAATGCATAATGTACTTAGCACAGCATAGGTGCTTATTGAAATTTAGCCTAATTGGAAACACATGTGTTTTACAGTCTGAAAAACAATGGCTCATTTTTTTCCTTATCTGGACATAATGAGTGGTGTCCTTTCCTTTTTGGTTTGTTGTAATGACCAAATTAAATCATGTATATAACATGAAACAGGGAGGCTGGAATATAATATCTGTCCAACAGACCTCTAAGACATGGATCTATTATATGTTTCATGTTTTAGTCCTAGTCCAATGCTTTGCGGATAGTAAGATTCCAAATACTTTAAAAAAATGAAGTGAATTTTATTGTTTATAGACTTATGCTGGTCTATAAACTTCTCCAGCAAGATATGTCATGCTATTTTACTAGAAAATATACAGGAAATGCATGGAGTGCTGTTTGCTGTAGGAGGTATATTAGTAAAACAAATAAGTAAACACACTTTCCTCACCTAAAACATACACATTAATTATAAAGAAAAATGAAAATTACAGATGAAAACAAAGAAACAACCTAAAAATATTACAAAGGATCCTATGATTCTTCTCTGATTGTATTTACCTAATTGCCAAGGGCATCAAACAACACTGGTAGTTGGGGCAAAAAGCTTTAGAAGCCAAGTTCAAATGGCAACCCAGGTCTTCTGGGTTTCACTCTGGTTTCCACAGTGTTCCTTCACTGTGAGTGACTTTGATGTTCATTTCTGTTCCTTGCACCAATTCTGTACGTGTGGCTCTTCACATGACTTAAAACCTTCTTGATCTGCTTTTCCCACGCCCATGGCTGCAGCACCTCACGCAAGCTGCTTTCCTGTTGCTCCTTCCTTTAACTTCTGTGGAAATCTTTCACAGCGCATTTGAATGTTATGTAACTTTCATTTCAAAGGCTTCATTTAATCACAACAGACTTTTATTCTATAATATCTATTTAGAATAGATAGGATGGCCTTTTAGAGAACACGATTTGTAATGAAGGAGCTTTATTGTCTATTTTCTTTCTCTGTCCCCATCATACACACACAGTACCTTCATTATGTTAAAAAATATTTCCTATTTTACTAACTTGGTCACAAAATTATGGCAGTTTAATGAAAACTTCAAGTCATTGTACATGAAAACCTCTCAAATAGAGAGTGATTTTAATGCACTCCCTCACCTGGACAGTGTGATAATGTTTTCTTTATTGAGCTAACCCCTCACACACACACTGTCTTGTGCACACACACACACACACACACACTCACATGCACACACTTCCTCACATATGTACTCACTGTCTTACACATGTATTCACTCACAGGGACATACACATGTTCTCACTTTCTGACATCCGTATATTTCCTTATTTTCCAAACCCCTACTCTCAAAAAGAACTCTTAATTATGGTTGCCAGAGGAGAAGAGTGTGGGGGAAGGATCATTAAGGAGTTTCAGATGGACGTGTTTTGTTATTCAGTCTCTAAGTCATGTCTGACTCTTTTTGACCCCGTAGACTGTAGCAGGCCAGACTTCCCTGTCCTTCACTGTCTCCTGGAGTTTGCTCAAGCTCATGTCCATTGATTTGGTGATGCCATCCATGTAAATACACGGGTAACCAACAAGCCCACTTGACTTCACATTCCAGGATGTCTGGCTCTAGGTGAGTGATCACACCATCGTGATTATCTGGATCGTGAAGCTCTTTTTTGTACAGTTCTTCTGTGTATTCTTGCCACCTCTTCTTAGTATCTTCTGCTTCTGTTAGGTCCATACCATTTCTGTCCTTTATCGAGCCCAACATTGCATGAAATGTTCCCTTGGTATCTCTAATTATTTTGAAGAGATCTCTAGTCTTTCCCATTCTGTTGTTTTCCTCTATTTCTTTGCATTGATCACTGAGGAAGGCCTTCTTATCTCTCCTTGCTATTCTTTGGAACTCTGCATTCGGATGCTTATATCTTTCCTTTTCTCCTTTGCTTTTCACTTCTCTTCTTTTCACAGCTATTTGTAAGGCCTCCTCAGACAGCCATTTTGCTTTTTTGCATTTCTTTTCCATGGGTATGGTCTTGATCCCTGTCTCCTGTACAATGCCACGAACCTCAGTCCATAGTTCATCAGGCACTCTCTCTATCAGATCTAGTCCCTTAAATCTATTTCTCACTTCCATTGTAAAATCATAAGGGATTTGATTTAGGTCATACCTGAATGGTCTAGTGGTTTTCCCTACTTTTTTCAATTTAAATCTGAATTTGGCAATAAAGAGTTCATGATCTGAGCCACAGTCAGCTCCCAGTCTTGTTTTTGCTGACTGTATAGAGCTTCTCCATATTTGGCTGCAAAGAATATAATCAATCTGATTTCAGTGTTGACCATCTGGTGATGTCCATGTGTAGAGTCTTCTCTTGTGTTGTTGGAAGAGGGTGTTTGCTATGACCACTGCATTCTCTTGGCAAAACCCTATTAGCCTTTGCCCTGCTTCATTCGGTACGCAAAGGCCAAATTTGCCTGTTACTCCAGGTGTTTCTTGACTTCCTACTTTTGCATTCCAGTCCCCTATAATGAAAAGGACATCTGTTTTGGGTGTTAGTTCCAAAAGGTCTTGTAGGTCTTCATGGAATCGTTCAACTTCAGCTTCTTCAGTGTTACTGGTTGGGGCATAGGCTTGGAATACCATGATATTGAATGGTTTGCCTTGGAAGCGAACAGAGATCATTCTGTCATTTTTGAAATTGCATCCAAGTACTGAGTTAGAAAGCATCACTATGAACAAAGCTAGTGGAGGTGATAGAATTCTAGTTGAGCTATTTCAAATTCTGAAAGATGATCCTGTGAAAGTGCTGCACTCAATATGCCAGCAAATTTGGAAAACTCAGAAGTGACAACAGGACTGGAAAAGGTCAGTTTTCATTCCAATCCAAAAGAAAGATAATGCCAAAGAATGCTCAAACTACCGCACAATTGCATTCATCTCACATGCTAGTAAAGTAATGCTCAAAATTCTCCAAGCCAGGCTTCAGCAATACATGAACCATGAACTTCCAGATGTTCAAGCTGGTTTTAGAAAAGGCAGAGGAACCAGAGATCAAATTGCCAACATCTGCTGGATCATGGAAAAAGCAAGAGAGTTCCAGAAAAACATCTATTTCTGCTTTATTGACTATGCCAAAATCTTTGACTGTGTGGATCACAGTAAACTGTGGAAAATTCTGAAAGAGATGGGAATACCAGTCCACCTGACCTGCTTCTTGAGAAACTTATATACAGGTCAGGAAGCAACAGTTAGAACTGCACATGGAACAACAGACTGGTTCCAAATAGGAAAAGGAGTATGTCAAGGCTGTATATTGCCACCCTGCTTATTTAACTTATATGTAGAGTACACCATGAGAAACGCTGGGCTGGAAGAAGCACAAGCTGGAATTAAGATTGCTGGGAGAAATATCAATAACCTCAGATATGCAGATGACACCACCCTTATGGCAGAAAGTGAAGAGGAACTAAAATGCCTCTTGATGAAAGTGAAAGTGGAAGGTGAAAAAGTTGGCTTAAAGCTCAACATTCAGAAAACTAAGATCATGGCATCTAGTCCCATCACTTCATGGGAAATAGATGGGGAAACAGTGGAAACAGTGTCAGACTTTATTTTTTGGGGCTCCAAAATCACTGCAGATGGTGATTGCAGCCATGAATTAAAAGACACTTACTCCTTGGAAGGAAAGCTATGACCAACCTAGATAGCATATTCAAAAGCAGAGACATTACTTTGCCAACAAAGGTCCGTCTAGTCAAGGCTATGGTTTTTCCAGTGGTCATGTATGGATGTGAGAGTTGGACTGTGAAGAAAGCTGAGTGCCGAAGACTTGATGCTTTTGAACTGTGGTGTTGGAGAAGACTCTTGAGAGTCCCTTGGACTGCAAGGAGATCCAGCCAGTCCATTCTGAAGGAGATCAGTCCTGGGTGTTCATTGGAAGGACTGATGCTAAAGCTGAACCTCCAATACTTTGGCCACCTCATGAGAAGAGCTGACTCACTGGAAAAGACCCTGATGCTGGGAGGGATGGGGGGCAGGAGGAGAAGGGAATGACAGAGGATGAGATGGCTTGATGGCATCACCGATTCGATGGACATGAGTTTGGGTAAACTATGGGAGTTGGTGATGGACAGGGAGGTCTAGCATGCTGTGATTCACAGGGTCTCAAAGAGTTGGACACGACTGAGTGACTGAAGTGAACTGAACTGAACTGAACCAACAAGGACCTACTGTATAGCACAGGGAACTCTGCTCAATGTTATGTGGCAGCCTGGATGTCAGGGGAGTTTGGGGGAGGATGGATACATGCATATGTATGTCTGAGTCCCTTTGCTGTCCACCTGAAACTATCACAACATTGTTAATTGGCTATACTATGATATATAATAAAAAGGTTTTTTTTTAAATAAATTAATTTAAAAAGCTCTCAGGTGGCAGAAACATCAACTTAATTGATGTAACCCACATCACTGAAATGCGTGGACAATACTTGGTCAATAATTTTTGACCGAATAGCAACATTCCATTAATTCAATCTGTGTAGCTATAGATTGACTGCAGCTCATTAGTATTTTCTTCTTTCTAAATCAGAAGTGACAGCCTCCATTATCTAAATCTATGGTTTTCAGTCAATATATGAAATACTAAAATCATCCTGAAACTCTAAACAGTATACTTCCCAGACTTCAACTTGAGCCATTTGAACTCCATTAAGCGGGGTGAGACCCTCAGCATCGTTTTTCTTCAGTCTTAGGGGACTCTAAGATTCCTCAGAGTGCATTGCCACTGGTATTCCTATACTTTTGAGTTGCCTGCCCCAGGGGGCTGCTGGCCACTTCATCCTAAAAAGCTAAAGCTAGAGGCTTTAACTGGAGAAGGAAATGGCAACCCATTCCAGTTTTCTTGCCTGGAGAATCCCAGGGACGGGGGAGCCCGGTGGGCTGCCGTCTATGGGGTCGCACAGAGTCGGACAGGATTGAAGTGACTTAGCAGAGGCTTTAACAGAGGGCTATAGAGGGGAGAAACATTCCCCCAAATTCTTAGAGAACATTGAAAACAATCTGTAAACAGTAAATGATCCATTTAAAGAGAAGTCCAGAGAGAAGAAAGCTTAGAAGATAAAGTATTAAAAAAAAAAAAAAAAGCCAGGAAGCAGATGGATGTTTATGGAAACTAGCTGGAAAACAAAGTAAATAAAATCATCTGTTGTTGTTGCTGCTGTTGTTCAGTAGTTCAGTCGTGTCTGACTCTTTGGGACCCCATGGGCTGCGGCAGGCCAGGCTTCCCTGTCCACCTGGAGTTTGCTTCCTTGCCCAACCACCTGGAGTTTGCTCAGATTCATCTCCATTGAGTCCTTGATGCTATCTAACCATAGATGCTATCTAATGTTGGAGTATTTACACATCAATGTCTGGTTCCAGTTACCTTAAAGGCATCTAATCTGGTCAGACAATCTCCATTGACTTAGTCTTCACTGGCTTCATCTGTGTTTATAAAGACTGTAGTATAGCTAAGAGCTCCTCGCTAGACTTTTCAAAGTAATTGAACATATATTTCGACAATACAGTCACAATGACCACACTATGGCTTCTCTATTGTTGGGAAAAAGCAGACCCTAAGTACTTATCTCTCCCTGAGACTATCTTGAAAGCAATTAATGGGCAGTAATCATTGTCAGATTCTAAGTTCATTTCACTGAGGTCCATCTCAAACTTTGTGCACAGTATAGCTTGTCCTCGGGTGAGACTGAAGCCAATAACTGTCATGCCCCCATAATTGCTAGGACCCAGAGCCAGAAAATTTCTGCCACTGAATGAAGATTTTTACAATGAATAATTACAAATGAGGCAGGCAATCATTTGTGTCATGGTTCATTGGCCCCGTCAGAGTGAAACAAAGATATTTTTCATTCTCTTCCCTCTACCATATGCACTATTAAAATGCCTTTGTAGATTACTGTAAATAATTCAAATGTTTATTAAAAACTCTGTTGGAAGATCAAGGAACCATAGATAATAGGAGAGAATACCATCCAATTTATTTTTATGTGGCATGTTCCATCCATCATATGACAAGGCACTTCAAGGGGAAACACAAAGGGAGATAGGTATTTCAGGCACAACTCAGAGAGGAGGTCACTGAAAATGATCTGAGAAGATGTGTTAAGAAAGTGATTCCTTGCTTCTAGGGTCCTAGTTACTGTGCTGGGTTAGGTCATTTTTCTAATTTAGCTCAGACATTTACTTATTTTCATCATAATGATGGACTTGGCTTAGTGTAAGGAGAAGTGGGTATATTTTCTAGCATCTGTACACATCCCATCTTCTGTGTCCTTCTGTTTTTTGGTGTGTGCACACAGAAGGAGAAAATGTGAACCCCACCTGGCTCCACCTTGGACTAGGGGCATTATGACGGCAGCATTGCCACATGGCATGTGACTGCCATGCTGACCTGCTGTGAGATGAAGTAGGGGAGGCCAGGCCAGGACAAAGTGGCATCCTTATCTGATCTATGATGTTCTTGGTTGAGCATGATCACGGACCCTCAGCCCCAGTGACACTTGTAGCTAACAATAGTAAGGTAATCATACCTGCCATTCATGAGGCACCTGACCTGTATCAGGCACCATCCTTTGTCATTTTGATACAATAATAGTTATTTTGTCTCCTGATGATTGAGTTGCTGGCTTGGTAGTCAGACTGAAGAATGTGGAGTCTTGGCTTCACATGCACCAGTTCAGTGCCTTGAGCAAATTATTTAACCTTTCTAAATCTCAAGTTCTTCATCTTTAGAATGTATTTAACAATGAAATCTGTTTCACAGGGTTGTGGACTGGACGGTACTCCATGAATAAGCATGAGCCTCTGATTAGCACTGCTAACATTCCAGAAATGTTTGCAATTATTATTAATCTCACTTGATACTTAATACTAATAACTGACACACTGTAGTGAAGATACCGGGTTGGCCAAAAAGTTGGTTAGGGTTTTTCTGTAAGATGTAATAGAAAAACCTTAACCAACTTTTTGGCCAACTCAATACTTTACTATTAGGGCAATATTATCATTTCTATTTTATATTAAAAAGAGGTACTGAGAGTCGGTGACATTTAATAGCTTGTGTGTGACCCAACTAACATTTGAGTCTAGGCTTACTTGATTTCATAGCATGTTTCAAATGTGGTTATCAAAAGGCTTTACCCTTATCCACTCTACAAATAGAATTTTAAAGTCATTGTACCTCCTTTAGAAAAAGAAAATAACAGAATTTTCAGAGGGAGTAACAGATATCTAAGTACTCCAAGCTATATTTCTCCCTTACTGTGGTATCCTGGCTTCTGTAAGCATCTGGACCTTAAAGCTTTTCTTGTTATCCCATAATCCAGTCTGAAGATACTCTGAAAAATAGAAGTGTTAGTCATTCACTCCTGTCAGACTCTTTGCAACCCCATGGACTGTGACCCACCAGACTTCACTGTCCATGGAATTCTCCAGGCAAGAATACTAGAGCGGGTTGCCATTCCCTTCTCCAGGGGATCTTCCCAACTCCAGGGATCAAACCCAGGTCTCCTGCATTGTAGGTAAATTCTTTACTGTCTGAGCCACCAGGGAAGGCCCTATGATGAGTGAGGGATATATATAACTGAAAGACAGTAGGCAAATACTTGATATGGTAGGTGACACCTAACATAACCCTAATCTTTTAATTGAAATTCTATTTTCAGTCCACAGGATTATGGCTTTGCCTATACTGAGCAATCACTCAAACTGCTGCTGCTGCTAAGTTGCTTCAGTCGTGTCCGACTCTGTGTGACCCCATAGACGGCAGCCCACCAGGCTCCCCCATCCCTGGGATTCTCCAGGCAAGAACACTGGAGTGGGTTGCCATTTCCTTCTCCAATGCATGAAAGTGAAAAGTGAAAGTGAAGTCACTCAGTCATGTCCGATGCTTTGTGGTCCCTTGGACTGTAGCCTACCAGGCTCCTCCGCCCATGAGATTTTCCAGGCAAGAGTACTGGAGTGGGTTGCCAGTTCCTTCTCCCACTCAATCTAGTTTGTATTAAAAGAGAACACCAACCTTTCCTTTAATGAGAGTGGCTTGTAAGAAACTTCAAGCAGTTATTCCCTCATAAAAGTAAAAAGGACAGAAATGTTAGGTCATGATTCTGAAATTACCCATAGCTGAGTGAAATAGAATAATCTCCTCATAAATTGGGATATTCAGGTAACCAAGTCTATGAAATGAAAGTTTCCCATTTCTCAAAAGTCTTTCATTATTCTTTTATAAATTTCAGTTTGTGTTTTTTTTAATATTTACGTATTTATTCATTTATTGGGCTGTGCTGGATCTTAGTTGCAATATCTGGGATCCTTAGTTGTGGCATGAAAACTGTTAGTTGTGGCATGTGGGATCAAGTCCCCTGACTAGGATTGAACCCACGCTCCCTGCATTGGGAGTGTGGAGTCATAGCCAATGGATTACCAAGAAAGTCCCAAGAGATTTCAGTTTGTCTTGGAATCTTTAGATATAATATACAAGTATGAACATTGCCAGATGCCCCCCGGGACAATATGGCATGAAGAATTGTCCTACCTAAAACATAAGAATCAATGATTTATTTCTGTCTGGTTACTCCTTGGAAAGAAAGTTATTACCAACCTAGACAGCATATTAAAAATCAGAGACATTACTTTGTCAACAAAGGTCTGTCTAGTCAAGTATGGTTTTTTCAGTGGTCATGTATGAATGTGAGAGTTGGACTATAAAGAAAGCTGAGCACTGAAGAATTGATGCTTTTGAACTGTGGCATTGGAGAAGACTCTTGAGAGTCCCTTGGACTGCAAGGAGATCCAACCAGTCCATCCTAAAGGAGATCAGTCCTGGGTGTTCATTGGAAGGACTGATGTTGAAGCTGAAACTCCAATACTTTGGCCACCTCATGCGAAGAGCTGACTCATTGGAAAAGACCCTGATGCTGGGAAAGATTGAGGGCAGGAGGAGAAGGGGACAACAGAGGATGAGATGGTTGGATGGCATCACCGACTCAATGGACATGGGTTTGGGTGGACTCCGGGAGTTGCTGATGGACAGGGAGGCCTGGAGTGCTGCGGTTCATGGGGTCACAAAGAGTCAGAGAGGGCTGAGCGACTGAACTGAACTGAACTGACTGAGCCAATAGCAATAGAAGCTGATGCCTGCTAATGCTTAGCTTAGCTGATTTGTGTTAAGTGTATTTCAATCTCCCATCCCTGTATCTAGTCAGGGTTGTGTGACAAGTCTAGTAGTGGACTGTGAACAGAAGGTATGTCCTTTCCAGATTCAGGCTGTGAAAAACTCCTGCACAACTGTCTGTCTCTTCCCTTTTGGTGAGAGTGGAGGCTATGTTTTAACATAGCGATGACACAAGATGGAAACAGCCACATAGATGACAGCAAGGTAGGGCTCAGCCTAATGAAGAATTTTGATTAGGCAAAAATCTCTCTGAAACCCTGGATCCCTTATTTCTGCCTTGTTGTTACAGTTGAAACCTCGTAATCACTTTCTGTTTTTTCACCCTAGTAATCATATGTGATCAGTTCTATTTTCAAAGAGCCTCTCCAAAATAGTTCTCTTATCTACTCTTATACCGAGCATCTTAGTCCATGAGCTTGTCCACAATTATCTGGACTATTTTAACAAGGCTCTAAGTGGAATCTTTCACTCAGACTTTTCCTGCTGCTTCTTCCTTTTTTTTAATTGGAGTATAATTGCTTTACAATTCTGTGTTTTAGTTTCGTTTCTACAACAAAGTGAATCTGGTATATGTAATGTATACATACACACCCGTCCCCGTATCCCACCCATCTGGGTCACCACAGAGCACCAAGCTGAGCTCCGTGTGCTATACAGGAGCTTCCCACTAGCTGTATGCTTTACACATGGTAGCGTATTCATGTCCATCCTAATCTCTCACTTTGTCCCACCTTCCCCTTCCGCCCATGTCCACATGTTCATTCTCTACATTTGCATCTATATTCATGCCCTGCAGATAGGTTCATCCATACCATTTTTCTAGATTCCACATACATGTGTTAATAGATGATATTTGTTTCTCCCTTTCTGAATTACTTTACTCTATATGACAGACTAACTTAGATACCCAAACACAATATTAATCTCCCTAAGGGAAGCTTTGATCAATCCAATCTCCTACTCTGTAACCTTTGAGGACTGACAAGTACCTAAAGAATGACATTTGAAATTTCTTATCCTGACATTCTCTTTTTTTCAGTGTAATATTTTTTCTCCTTTTATTATTTTTAAATTAGAGTATAGTTGATTCACACTGTTCTGTTAGTTTCAGGTGTACTGCAAATATATCTATTTTGTTCCAGATTCTTTTCCCTGGCCGACTATTACCACATCCCGAGTCTAGTTCCCTGTGCTGTGCAGCAGGGCCTTGTTGTTTATCTGTTTTCCATGTAGTAGCGTGTTTGTCCCAATCTCCTCATTTATCTCTCCCCCACTTTCCATTTGGTGATCATATGTTTGTTCCCAGTATCTGCGAGTCTATTTCTGTTTTGTAAATAAGGTCATTAGTATCATTTTTTTTCTTTTTTTTAGATTCCATGTATAAGCGATAACATACTCTATTTTTCTTTCTCAGTCTGACTCACTTCACTTAGTATGATAATCTCTAGATCTATCCATATTTCTGCAAATTAGTGTGGCATTCTTAATTCATCATGCTCTAGTCAATGGATCAATTCCTTCCTCACCCTAAGTTCATACCTTAAAGGGAGTACATTGGAGATATTAAAATATGACCCAATCTAGCTACACACACTTCTGTGGGCAGGGAGATTCTTGAAGTCAAGTGGTAAACATGGTTATTTTACTCATTAGGCTGGGCATAGGCTGTGATGGTAAGTAAACCCAAGATCCCAGTGAATTATTATAGAGTTTATTTATTTAGTTTTTTGGTTGATCCCAATTATTTTATTTATTTAAAATATATAGAACAGTCTTTTGGACTCTGTGGGAAAGGGAGAGGGTGGGATGGTTTGGGAGAATGGCATTGAAACATGTATAATGTCATATATGAAACGAATCGCCAGTCCAGGTTTGATGCATGATACAGGATGCTTGGGGCTGGTGAACTGGGATGACCCAGAGGGATGGAACGGGGAGGGAGGCAGGAGGGAGGTTCAGGATAGGGAACACTTGTATACCTGTGGTGGATTCATGTTGATGTATGGCAAAACCAATACAATATTCTAAAGTAATTAGCTTCCAATTAAAATAAATAAATTTATAATAAAAAATAAATAAAATAGAGTTTACTTTTTAAATGCCCAGAGTCTGCTTTACATTGGGTTCTCCCCGACCTATTTGGCTGACTCTTGCTCAATGGCTTAGCAATCCAATCTGCTTTGATCACGTGACCTTATGGTGTGAACACATCACTTTCACACTCACCTCCAGAGGAAAATAAATGGCTAGAAGGTTATTTGGGGAATTTTATTACCTGAACCAGGAGTGATACACATCACTTCTGCTCATAATCTACTAGACAATAGTCATTTAGTCCTGATTACTGCAGAGGGCTAGGATGTGGACTATACTTTTTTCACTTCCCACAGAAGTGAGGAGACTCAGATAGGAGTAACACTAGCAATATCCATTCATCCATTGTGCTCAATAATTATCTTTGCTGCTCCATGGTAAGAAATTACAGTTGATATTTTTTAAATAATAAAATGGGCAAATCATCCAAGAATGTGTTTTCATTAATATTTAAACTAATAAGATTTGAAAGAAATTCTGCACTTCTGGCAATTGCTTTAGATCCTGTCCTTAAAACCTGGCAAAATAATTATTTCATTTGTGGTTCTTTGCTGAAAAAGGATTTGAGTAACACTGAATAGATCTATGATTATCTCCTCTTCCTGATGAATTACTAGTGATTTTATTAATAACATAATTTTCCACTTATATTTCTATTATTGTTTTATGTTGGTGACACTTTCTTAGCTTAACCATCTGATATATGATTTTGTCTAATTTTTTACAAAGTAAGTTATTTTTTAAAAGGTTCTCAAATTTCTAACTTGGAAAAATTTGCCCAATAATTTGTAGAACCTATTTTTATAAGGTTTCAACTTATTGTGAAACAAAAATTCAGATCTCTGTCTTAACAAATGCAGTGTTACACCTCCAAAGCCAATAACAGTACAGGCATAACTCAGAAATATTGCAGATTTGGTCCAGACCACAGCAATATGCCTGCAAATGTGGAAAATGCAACAGTGGCACAGGACTGGAAAAGGTCAGTTTCCATTCCAATCACAAAGTAAGGTAATGCCAAAGAATGCTCAAACTACTGCACAATTGCACTCATCTCACACACTAGTAAAGTAATGCTCAAAATTCTCCAAGCCAGGCTTCAGTAATACGTGAACCATGAACTTCCAGATGTTCAAGCTGATTTTAGGGAAAGGCAGAGGAACCAGAGATAAAATTGCCACTGGATCATCAAAAAAACAAGAGAGTTCCAGAAAAACATCTACTTCTGCTTTATTGACTATGCCAAAGCCTCTGACTGTGTGGATCACAATAAACTATGGAAAATTCTGAAAAAGATGGGAATACCAGACCACCTGACCTGCCTCAAGAAATCTCTTTGCAGGTCAGAAAGCAACAGTTAGAACTGGACTTGGAACAACAGACTGGTTCCAAATAGGAAAAGGAGTATGTCAAGGCTGTATATTGTCATCCTGCTTATTTAATTTATATGAAGAGTACATCATGAGAAACACTGGGCTGGATGAATCACAAGCTAGAATCAAGATTCCTGGAAGAAATATCAATAACCTCAGATATGTAGATAACACCACTCTTATGGCAGATAGTGAAGAAGAACTAAAGAGGCTCTTGATGAAAGTGAAAGAGGAGAGTGAAAAAGTTCAATATTCAGAAAACTAAGATCATGGCATCTGGTCCCATCACTTCATGGGAAATAGATGGGGAAACAGTGAAAACAGTGGCAGACTTTATTTTTGGGGGGCTCCAAAATCACTTCAGATAGTGATTGCAGCCATGAAATTAAAAGACATTTACTCCTTGGAAGAAAAGTTATGACCAACCTAGACAGCGTATTAAAAAGCAGGGACAGTACTTTGCCAACAAAGGTCCCTCTAGTCAAAGCTCTGGTTTTTCCTGTGGTCATGTATGGATGTGAGAGTAGGACTATAAGGAAAGCTGAGCACCAAAGAATTGATGCTTTTGAACTGTGCTGTTGGAGAAGACTCTTGAGAGTCTTGTGGACTGCAAGGAGATCCAACCAGTCCATCCTAAAGGAAATCAGTCCTGAATATTCATTGGAAGGACTGATGTTGAAGCTGAAGCTCCAATTCTCTGGCCACCTGATGTGAAAAACTGACTCATTGGAAAAGACCCTGATGCTGGGAAAGACTGAAGGCAGAAGGGAAAGGGGACGACAGAGGGTGAGATTGTAGGATGGCATCCCCAGTTCAATGGACATGAGTTTGAGAAAGCTCCAGGAGTTGGTGATGGACAGGGAGGCCTGGCGTGCTGCAGTCCATGGGGTCGCAGAGTCGCACACAACTGAGCAACTGAAGTGAACTGAACAACAATAAAGCGAATCTTGCAACAAAAAGAGTTGCACACATTTTCTGATTTCCCAGTTCATATGCAAGCTGTGCTCAGTCGCTTAGTCTTGTCTGAGTTTATGACTCCATGGACTGTAGCCCGGCAATAGTAACATCAAAGATCACAAAGGTTACTGATAATATATCATTATTATAAATATAATAATAATAAAAATGTTTCAAATGTTGCAAGAATTATCAAAATGTGACACAAAGACACAAAATTATCAGATGCTGTTGTAAAAACAATACCAATAGACTTCCTCTATGCTGGGTTGCTGCAAGCCTTCAATCTGTAAAAAAAAAAAAAAAAGATATCTGTTAAGCACAATTAAGTGAAGCCCAATAAAGCAAGATATGCCTTTAAATGCACGTATTTAAGGAAAGCTGATAGACTAGACTTAACAGATTAAATTTCAAGTTCAGTAACTAGGATGAACTATAAGTCATGAAGTCTTTCTAATTTTATCTCAAGAGTATATTCTTTCAGGATACTGATATACTCCATGTAATGTGACAATAATTGAAATATATTAGCCAAATAGGTGGACTATTTTATAACTGACATAATGTCTCTCGAGTTTCTATTTTGATGCTGTGGGCACCTGTCAAATGTGAATATCTCTGATTTGTGAAAGCATCAGCTAAGAGAATAGATTAGAAGAACAAAACATTTATGAAATATCATATACTCATGCAAAATGATTTATGAATGGATTACAGATTAAAGGAGTGAATTAATGAATAAATGTCTGTTTCTCCAACCAAAAATGTTACATAAAGCTGCAAAAAAAGCAAATACAGGATACATCCTAGCCAAATACTTTTTCTTTTCAACTTTCTAATTGATTTTATTTCCCATGGATTATATTCAGAAAAACGAAATAGTCCTCAATATGCCTTTCAGTATATGGATTTAGTATAGCCTCTGTTGATCAGATTTACTAGAAAGAGTCTGTTGCGAAGTGGTAGCACTTCTACTTTTGAATTTGAACCAGAAATTTGGTCACAGATGCTGTGCTTAGCTCTCTTCTATAGAGTTTAGTAATTTCAGTGTTTATGGGTAGAGCAAATATTGAAACCATTTGAAACATGTGATTTTATATCTGGCTTTTCATATATTGGTTTTCTGGGGCTACACACTCCAGTATTCTTGCCTGGAGGATTCCGTGGTTGGAGGAGACTGGTGGGCTACAGTCCATGGGGTCGCAAGGAGTCAGGCATGACTGAACTACTAACACTGTCACACTTTTCCGGGGCTACTGTAACAGGTTACCATAACTGGGTAGCTTAAAAAGAACCCAGAAGTTTATTCTTTCACAGTTCTAGAGGCTGCAAGTCTGAAATCAGAACATCATGCTTTCTCTGAAAGCTGTAGGGAATAATCTGTTCTATGTCTTGCTTTACAGCTTCCCAGGTGGCTGAATGGTAAAGAACCCACCTGCCAATGCAGGAGATGCTAGAGGGGTTTGATCCCTGGGTTGGGAAGATCCTCTGGAGAAGGAAAGGGCAACCCTCTCCAGTATCCTTGCCTGAAGAATTCCATGGACAGAGGAGCCTTGTGGGCTACAGTCCATGGGGTCGGAAAGAGTCAGACATGAACTGAGCACACACAGAAATAGAAAACATGCTTCTCTTTTAGCTTCTGGTGTTGTCAGCAATCCTTGGCCCTCCTTGACCTGTAAAGGTATCACTTGCAACATTTTCTCTTCATCTGGTGTTTGTCCCTGATTCTGAATCTCTGTGCGTCTCCCCCTTTGCTCCTAAGGACACCAGTCATATTAGGTTGGGTCCCACCCTAGTGACCTCATACTGACTACTTCTGCAAAGACTCTACTTCTAAATAAAACATTCATAGGTTTTGGCGGGTGAAGACTGCAATTTATATTTCTAAGGATACAATTCAGCACACAGCATCATCTGAAGAGTGAGTTTTAGCTAAGGTGAACAAAGAACTTCAATAGTAAAACTCAAAAGCAGTTGTCTAAGAGTTATTAGTACTTCTCTACCTACAAGCTTTCTCCAGATTTGTCTTTTTCTTTAACCACTCATTTAAAAATACGTGTGTTGTGTTCATGAGTTTAATTCAGAATCATATGATGTAGTTTGTCTCTAGACAGAATTTCAAATCTCCTACAGACTTACATTATGTGTTAACTGTCTCTTTAAATAGGAGATTTTAGCCCTTATCTTCACCCCAAACTAAGGAATATTTACCTGAACCTCTTTTCTTTCTCAATAAAGAAATCTGATGTCATCTGGATTCTTAGTGAGAATACGAATACAGCAGAAGCATCAACGGCGTCACAGGGAAGTTGGCAAGGCAAAGAGAAAATTGCAAATTCAAACTCAGCTCCATAAATCCTCAAGAATGTTTCATTTGATGCTATTTACCTGTTAATTAGGATCAAAGGAGAAAATTTATATAATAAATCTCATAAAAGCATACTGGATAAATATTAATGAATTCAGTGATGAGCTTCTGTTTCCAGGCAACTGGATATTCCCTGAGAGTATTAATATAGGCTGTAAAATAGCAACAGTTCAGGCAGGAGTACTGATGGTTCTGTAGAATAAAGACTCTGGATCCTCTGGGCCAGACTGCCACCCATCCCGAGCTACAGATTGAAACGATGGCTTCAAAGAAAACTGCTCGTTTTGTCTCTATCGTGTCTGTCACCAGCGTGGGCTGCACACTCAAAATTCAGTGGGGTATGGTGAAAAACTGGTGTTGACACAGCTAGGAAAATAGCGAACTGGGTGACTGTCCACAGTGTCAAGGAGCATGAAGCAGGGGGATTGTATTTCACTCCTCACTCTATTGCTAATGGATTAATTCCTGTAAACTTTTGTTTCCATACCTGTCCACAAAAGGAGAGAAAGAAGGAAGGAAGGAAGAGAAGAGAAAGGAGGTTTTGGTTTTTTTTTTTTTAATTTACTGAATTGGACTGAATCACGTCCAGTTCTGACAGTCTGTGATGGTTCCTGTTCACCATGATTAAAATAATAAAAAGGACTGCTCAAATGTTGGGAGGCGATGCCAATAGAGATAGCTTGGAAATAAGCTACCACACTGGAAAGGAATATTTGGGTCCCAAAGCTAAGACTGGATAAACGGCAGGTCCAGCATCAGGAGTGGTGTCCTTTTTTAAAAATTATTTTTTACTGGAGTATAGCTGTTTTACAATGCTGTGTGAGTTTCTACTGTACAGCAAAGTAAATCAGCCACGCATATGCATGGATCCCCTCTTTTTTGGACTTCTTTCCCATTTAAGCCTCCACAGAGCATTGGGTAGAGTTTCCTGTGCTATTCAGTAGGTTCTCATTAGTTATTTATTTTATACGTAGGAGTGTATGTATGGCAGTCCCCATCTCCCAGTTCTTCCCACCCCAACCCCAACCCCTTTCCTTCTTGGTGTCCATACATTTGTTTTCTAGGTCTGGATCTCTATTTCTGCTTCAAAAATAAGATCGTCTCTACCATGTTTCTAGATTCCACATATATGTGTTAATATACGGTATTTGTTGTTCTCCTCCTTTTGATGCAGGTTGTCTAATTAACTCCACCTCTCATCTAACTCCGTGTCTGCCCTCTCCCCATCCCCAGATACACCCCCAGCCCACAGCCCCCCTTTCTCTCTCTCTCCTGATGGAGTGAGAAAAATAGGCGATCTGGAATAAACATGCTCCCGCCAGCATTCATCTCCTCCTCACCAAATCGACCCAGTTGCAGCCACTGAGAGAGATGAGCCACCCCACAGCTGGCATAGTGGCCCGTCTCGCATTCCCGTTGTCAGTGCCTGGCTGGCTGAGTCAGTGAATTTGAAAAGAAGGGCCCTGTTGACAGCGTGTGATCCGGGACACGGCCACCTCTGGTGAGAGTTCACACTTGGGTGTCGGACTATGAAGCCAGCACCCAAGATGGGGGAATTATCAATTTGCTGACCCTTCAGAGCAACCTCTAGCCAAGGACAAGGTTGCCTCCAGCCCCCCTGCCTAAGAAAAGGGAAAATGGTATAGTGGTTTTGAATCAGGCAGACCTGTGTTCCCATGCAGCTCTGTCTCTTTCAAGCTTGAACCCAGGGCAAGTTACTCGGCCTCTCTGAGCTTATTTATCCTTCTTTAAGATACATATAATGTTGCCTACCACTGGGTTGCAATGAGAATTACATTCGCGTGTTTTAAGATGTCTTGTACTGGGTCTTGCAATTTCCATCACTCAATAAGTGGTAGCTGCTATTGTTATGGAAATGATCATCATAATTATTACTATGAAAATAGGCAAAGAGCAAAAATGCTCAAATGGAGGTGGCTGGAACTAGTTCTAGGGGAAAAATATGAAAGAGGTGAAAAAATGGCCATTGAAAATTGGCACTTAGATTATGGAAAATGGATTTGGGGGAAAAAAATCAGGATTTCATTTACATTTTGAAACTCTAGCAATTGCTTTCTTGAAGGGGCAAAAGCAAGCATAAGTCATTTAGAATGCCCGGTTCTCACTGTCGTCATGTGTGCAATACAGATAGGAGTGGCCATGTCAGGAGACAAGAGGTGGGAGCATTTTGGTGTATTATGAAATGTATGTCAAAAGGTGGTTATGTTTTTGAATATTGTTTTCTTTTGACCCTTCCTCTATTTTTTTTTATTTTTGTGCAGCACTTTTATTTACTTTTTTATTGGAGCATAATTGCTTTACAATGTTGTGTTAGTTTCTCTTGCACAGCAATGTGAGTCAGCTCTATGTAGACATGTATCCCCTTCCTCTCGAGCCTCCCTTCCACCCTCCATCCCCCGCCCCCAGGTCATCACAGAGCATGAAGCTGAGCTCCCCGTGCGACACAGCAGCTTCCCACCAGCCATCCGTTTTACACACGGTAGAGTATATATGTCAGTGGGAAATTCTAGAGATGGAAATATCAATATTAAGCCTAGACCAGAAAAGGAATAGCACTCTTAACATCACACGCTAGAAAGCTGCCTAATTTCCCAATGAGTAGACCTGCACATCTTTCTGCTTCATCCTGGCCTTAGGCTTTGCCTCCCTCCAACCTCCTCTCCCCAGAGCCGCAAAACAGATCATTCGGATGCAATCATTTCTGGTAATTTTTTTCTAGATCAAAATTTGGTTCTATGCCAGTGGGCATAATTCATCCCCCTCTCTCCCCTTCACCCGGTTCTTTGCGCTTTGATAAACACTGCTGTGTGGCTTCCTCTATCTTTCTTTGTTCCTGCTGGTCTTTCTCACACCTTTATTCCCTGGACAGCTTGTCATATCTGGGTCAGGCATCATCTCTGTCAGAAAACCTACCCTGAGGTCCTTCAGGCAGAGTTAAGACCTTTCTCTAGCATCTCATAGCACTCACAGAAGCGAGTTAAGATCATCAGTTTGCATGCATTTTCCTTCCATTAATCTGTGAATTCTTGGAAGATACTGATGCTATTTGATTCATTTCTGCACTCCCCACAGAGCCTCACCCAGATATACAAATAGATGACATTCTGTTTTAGGTGTTCCTTGCTCAAAAATTGATCTCTTTTCTTAATGGAAACACACACACAAATGATCTCCTCATCTTTTTCTCCTCTACCTCCTTGCTGTTTCTCACCACTGCCTTTCCTTTCCTATCCCAGATTGCACTGTGGACCCTTGAGGTCAAAATCAAGGCTGGGGATGCCGGGCCATGGAATAAAACATAGGAGTGGCTGTAAATTCAGAAGATGTTTTATTACTATTCGTAAGGGCCACTGGAATAAGAAGGATGAGGATTCCTTTTTATAAGATTAACATTTTTGCCAGCAGCAGGGAGTCTATAAAAATTAAAACACAGGAGATCACAGATGTCAAATATGGTTCATGTGTGAAGGAAAGGGGAAAAAAGTTCTCCATTTTCTTTCTGGTGACAACGACAATCACTTTTCAGTGAATAACTGATTGGCTCTGGAGGAAGACTCTTAGCTCCATGGAGTGCTGTTTATTTATATATTTGTAGGCTAGAGGCCAACTCCTTCCCCTGTCCTATTTGTCTAGGGGAACCTCAAGTCCCTGCTTAGCATTCTGTTATGATTGCTGACAAAATACTGCAGTTGTCTCCCCGGATGTAAATAGCTAATTTCTGGACTTTGGGGAAAAGATATGTGGCTATGATTTACTGGTGTTAATGAGGCAAGACAGTACTCTTCCATAGGTGGAAGAGAAGGTGAAACTCAAGTTCAATCCCCTGCATACCTTTTCTTGCAGATACACTGAGAAGGAGCTGTAACTGAAAGTGGGGCCAGGATGCTCACCTCTCAAAGCCAGTAAAGAGGCCAGGTTGATGGAAAGGAAACCTGCTTTATTTTGGATGCTGGCAACTGGGAGGGAGGTGGGGAGGACAGATGCCTGTCCAAAGGCTGACTCCCCTACTCCCCACTGACAGTCAGTGGGCAAGAGCTTTTAGAGACGGAAGGAGGGGGCGACATGCAGAATCAGCACAGTCAGCTCTGATAGTCATCTTGAAATCGGTCACTGGTGGGCTGCTCAGTGTCATCATGATGGTTTTAAGTACAGTTAATCTTCAGTTCCAGGGTCAGTTTGTTTCCATGTCTTGAGGCCAGTTCTGAGAATTGGGGCAGCTTATATCATGGCTACAGTCTGGTCATCGTGTGGTTAACTTCTTCCACCTGGTGGGGGTTTCATTACCTATAAGACAGCTACAGGATACGGCTCAGAGTATTATCTAAAGCCGCTGAGAAGGTCCTTTACTTTGCTTAGTGACTACATTATTTTTACTTGGTGTCCTTTGACTGTTTTTCTTTGTTTCTGCATTTTCTCACTTCTCTGATTAAATTTATTCTTTGGCTAAAGTTTTTCCACAAACAAAAGGCAGCCAGAGGACACAGGGGGCAAGGACCATAGGGTCCTGTTCTGTTTCACATGGAGAATGACTTTCATATCTGGTTGTCACAAGCCTCTGTGTACAAGGATGGGTATATGGCCTATGAGTCTTGCTTCAATTTTTCTTTCCCAAAGAAGAAGAACAGGATCACTTTAGATTCCTAGCTTGAGCTTGATGGATTGACCAAAAGGAGAGCCCACGTGTGTCACAGAAAGGAATTCCTCGTTTATTTATTAATGATGAACAATTTCTTACAACAATTCAGTGTGTGCCTTTCATCTGATTTGCTTACAATATAATAAACATGCATGGATGCACCTTAGGAACTTCAGATTTTCGACTTGGACCTGAACCCAGATGGCCAGATGTTTATCAGAATCTTCTGTGAACCATCCAAGCTTCTTGTATGTCAGGAACTGCAGGGGACCACTTTGCTCATGAGCTTTCAGGCATTTCCAGGAAGACCTTGACTAATGCAAGAACAGGCTTTTTCCAAAGTGTTGGCCCTTCACCAAAACTTTACAGCACTTCCTTACAAAGACACCTCCCATAAGCCTGTGTGCAGTTGATCTCCTGGGCCTTTTGAAAGGCAGAGTGGAAAATCTCCATGTTCAGATAAAGATGCTGACCACATAAGGAAAGACAGAAGCATTATGTGTGGTGTGGTTAATGAATGAGGTGATATCCTCTTCCTAATGTCTTTCTTAAATGTGTCTTTCTCAATAAATACAGATTGCACCCTTTGAACTTTGCTTGTAAAATCAAATGGATTTTGTTTTGCAGTTTTAGCTCCTTTTAAAAAATTACGTTGATAGCTTCCGTAAATATTTTGTGTCCTGGTGGTTTGAATCTGTCTATTTCTTTCTGAATTTATTAAAAAATTCAGTTGGCTTAGCCTAAGTGAATATTTGTAATTCAATTAAATGACAAGATTCGTCAATATAGGGACACGTGGCATGCGTGCCATGGGTGATCTAGAATCCTTGGACAAAGAATAACTGAGTGAAAATGTATATGATGAATTTCCACATTTTATCTGTTACAATAGTAGCCATTGATTAATTATCAGTTCACATATAATGAAAGATGCAGCAGGACTGTTTAATTAAATTTCAATTTCTTTTCCGAAATATTTTTCTAACTGTTTTACCTCTTTTTATTGAAGTATAGATGTTTTTACAATATTGTGTTAGTTTGTGCTATGCAGCAAAGTGAATCAATCATATATAAATATATATATAATATGTATATTATTATATATAATATATATGTATATATAATATGTACATATTATATATATATATATACACACACACACACACACACATATATCGGAGAAGGCAATGGCACCCCACTGCAGTAGTCTTGCCTGGAGGATCCCATGGACGGAGGAGCCTGGTAGGCTGCAGTCCATAGGGTTGCTAAGATTCGGACACGACTGAGTGACTTCACTTTCACTTTTCACTTTTCACTTTCATGCATTGGAGAAGGAAATGGCGACCCACTCTAGTGTTCTTGCCTGGAGAATCCCAGGGACGGGGGAGCCTGGTGGGCTGCCATCTACGGGGTCGCACAGAGTCGGACACGACTGGAGTGACTTAGCAGCAGCAACACATATATATTCATTCATTTTTAGATTTCCTTCCCATTTAGGTCACCACAGAGCATTGAGTAGAGATTTTCATTCTCTATCAATTTCATCCATAGTAGTGTATTATGTCAATTTCAACTAAGTTTAGAAGAAAGTTCAGAAACTGCTTATAGTCGATTACCAAAGTGAAAGCCATTTGTTTAAAAACTCAGTTTTTTATTTCATGTCACAGAACTGAATTAAGGCTTCTAGATTCATACTTACTCATTTTCTTCAGAAATTTTTCTTTTTAATATTTTTAATGAAAGTTTAATTTTAGAACAGTTTTAGACTTAAAGAATTATTGGGAAGATAGTAATTCCCATATGCCCAAAGCAGTTTCTGTTATATTAACATCTTATTTTAGTATGGTATATTTATGATTGATAAACCAATAATGATACATAATTATTAACTGAAATCTATGCTTTATTTGGGTGGTTCAGTGGTAAAGAACCTGCCTGCAGCACAGGAGATGCAGGTTCCATCTCTTGGTCAGGAAGATCCCCTGGAGAAGGAAATGGCAACCCACTCTAGTATTCTTGCCTGGAAAATCCCATGGACAGAAGAGCCTGGTGGGCAACAATCCATGGGGTTGTGAAGAGTCAGACATGTAGCGACAAAATAACAATGGTTTATTTAGAGTTCCTTATTTTTTATACCTATGTCCTTTTTCTGTTCCAGGATCCCATTCAAGACACCACATCATATTTGTAGTCATGTCTTTTCAGGCTCTTTTAAACTGTGACAGTTTATTCATTTATTTCGACAAGCATTCACCATACTTGTGATTGCCTTAGATGTTAAGATGGTAAGAGTTGCCAGTTAGGTTTTATTGAATTTGCCAATTTAGTTTGCTTAGACAGTGGTTTTGAAGGTTGTTCTGAGAATGAGTTTGCAGCTGGTTTAGTAGCAAAGAGCATCAAGAATGATGTCAGTCAATGAAAAAGAGAGAGAATGCGCACACATGTGCCCAATGGTGGCTTCACCCAAGCTGTTGAAAATATAAATTAAATGGAAATAATTAACCTTTACAGTTTTACAGTGCATTTTTGTGGCCACGGTCATGCATGTGTTAAACCTTAGCAATAATCCGTGCCCACTCTCTCATTCATCTGAAATTCATCAAACAGGTGTTGTGTGCTGGGCCCTGGTCTAGATTATGGAGAAGGAGGTAAACCCTATGCCTAAAACTTGGTAACAACATGTGAAGCCTAGGCAGTAGGCTTTATGGAAAGGTCCTTCTGTAGAAAAGGTGCTCATTGTGTAACTGATCAGAAAAAATGTTGTGTGTGTGGTCATCGTTTTGTTTTTTAAAAGTAGGACTGGAGTTATTAGCTTTTAAGAAACAGAGGGGTTGGTGGGGAAAGGGTGCTTTTATAAGCCTTGGTGTTGCTGTTTAGCCCCTCAGTCATTTCTGACTCCTTGCGACACCCTGGACTATAGCCTGCCAGGTTTCTCTGTCCATGGAATTCTCCAGGCAAGAATATTGGAGTGGGTAGTCATTCTCTTCTCCAGGGGATCTTCCTGAGCCAGGGATTGAGCCTGCATCTCCAGCATTGGCAGGCGGATTCTTTACAGCTGAGCCACCAGGGAAGCCCTTTTATAAGCTTGCCACGTATATATTGGGGATGAGAGTGGGGGAAGGGTACAGAAACTCTTCCTTACCCCCAACTAATCTGATTTCTAAGGGACAAAAGGGCATGGTGTTTTATTTGCCAAGAAGCCACTTAACTTGGGCCTCCCTTGCCCTCTCAGACCATCACTTCACTACATGCATTCTTTTATTCAATAGATGGCCAATATATAGGTTTTCAGAACTCAAAGGGAATAAAAAGGTTACTCGGAGCCCTGCAATTGGGTAATTGAATGGACAGAATCATATGCTCAGCTTAAATTTCTTAGAGACTCCCATCTGCTCCAAACTGTAATAATCTCGAGGCTGATTTGTGAGTGCAGTTTGTAGGATCAGATTTAAAATTCCAAAGTCACGCCATGGTGTTCTCTCTTGAATGTCAAATGCAAGAATGGGAGGAGGAAATTAATGTATTCTGAGGACTGACTCTGTGCCAGGCTGTAGGCTGGCTGTTTTTTAAGCATCTCTCTCTATCTTCCTCAAGATGTGGGAAAGCATTTGCAAACTTGAAATATTACTAGAGAAAAAGTCTTATGTATTTTGAGCCTCTTTCTTAGAAATTCCACCAGGATATAGAGAGCGAGATGTTCTAGTTGTCTGATTTCCCACCATTGACGTCTGAGCTGGATGTAATAATGTCCCTTAAAGATAACCATGCCCTAATCCTTTGTAAACAGACTAGGTGACTTCCCAGGTGGTCCAGTGGCTGAGAGACAGGGGTCCTGGATTCTATCCCTGGTCAGGGAACTAGATCCCCCATTCTGCAACTAAAGGTTCTGCATGCTACAGCTAAGGGAAAAGAAAGAGAGAAAGAGAGAGATCTCGCAGGCCACAACAAAGACTTGGCACAGCCAAATAATAAATGAATATTTTAAAAAAACAAGTAGGGCTTCCCTGGTGGCTCAGATGGTAAAGAATCTTCCTGCAATGCAGGAGACCCAGGTTCAGTCCCTGGGTCAGGAAGATCCCCTAGAGAAGGGAATGGCTACCCACTCTAGTATTCTTGCCTAGAGAATACCATGCACAGAGGACCCTGGTGGGCTACAGTCCATGAGGTTGCACAGAATCAGACATGACTGAGCAACTAACTTTATTGAGCAACTAACTTTATATATATATATATATATATATATATATATATATATATATATATATATGGCAAAAGAGATCTCTGAAGATAGCATTCAGATTACTCTAATCCAGAGATTATTGTGGATAACATGGGTGGGTTCAATATAGTCACCTAAGGCCTTACAAGCAGAGAAACTTCTTTGGCTCCAGGAGAAGAAGGAAAGGGATGAAGCAGAAGAGAGATGGAAAAAAAAAAAAAGACAGTGATATCAGAGAGATTTGAAGAATGAGGAAGATTTGAGTGGTCATTGCTGGCTTAGGAAATGAAGGGGACCATCAACCAGGGGACCAGGCAGTCTCTAAAGGCTTAGAATTACTCTTGGCCAACTATCAGTAACAATATGTGGACCTTAGTCCTATGCCTACATGAAACTGAATATGACCAACCACCCGAATGAGTTTGGAAGTGGATTCATCCCCAGACATTCCAGTAAGAAACGCAACCTATTGACATATTTATTTTGGCCTATGAACTGTGTTTTTGTCCCCTAACATATAGAACTGTGGTGGCTTCCCTGCTGGCTCTATGGTAAACAATCCACCTGCCAATGCAGGAGACATGGGTTCAGTCTCTAGGTTGAGAAGATCCCCTGGAGAAGGAAATGGCAAGCCACTTCAGTATTCTTCCCTGGGAAATTGCATGGACTGATGAGCCTGGCGGGCTATGGTCTATGGGGCCGCAAAGAGTTGGACATGGTTTAGCAACTAAGCAACAAAGACAATATAGAACTGTGAGATATTAAGAGGGCATTGTTTTTTCTTTGTTTGTTTCTTTTTAAATTTGTTTTGGCCATGCTGCAAAGCATATGGAATCTTAGTTCCCCAACCAGGGATCAAAGCTACAACTCGGCATTGGAAGTATGGAGTCAACCACTGGACTGCCAGGGAAGTTCCAAGAGGGCATTGTTTTAACTGTTAAGTTTATGCTAATTTGTTAGGGAAGCTATAGAGAAATAATGCAGAGGCCCCTGTCATTGGACCTAAATGGGGCAGAGGCTGTACACGTGGGCCACGGAGTAAAGGAGGAATGAAGAAGGCATCTAAGAACAAAAGCAGGTATGGATACTTGGAAATCAATAGCAGAGTCTAGAAAGTTTCAGATCTGAAGGTGAAGAGCCTAAATGTGAGACCAGAGTCTAAATAAAGGTGAAGGGAGGAGAGTGGAAACAGAGCAAAGAGGAAGCCCCAGGTGCTTAGAGAAGAATTACCGAAACAGGAACATGAGTGGGGGATTATTAAAAAACAAAGGCTGGTCTCCTTAGGAGCAATGCTGTGAGCTTCATCTCCCCTGCAGAAACCTCGGGGTTCACAATGGGCCAATCAAGGATGCTTTGGACCAATCAAGGATGCTTTAGTCATGAGTGCATGCATGCATTCTAAGTCACTTCAGTCGTGTCTGATTCTTTGAGATCCCATGGACTGTATCCCGCCAGGCTCCTCTGTCCATGGGATTTTCCAGGCAAGAATACTGGAGTGGGTTGCCATGCTTTCCTCCAGGGCATCTTCCCAATCCAGAAATTGAACGCACGTCTCTTACATCTCCTGCGTTGGCGGGTGGGTTCCTTACACTAGCACCATCTGGGAAGCCCTTAGTTGTGAGTATCCCTGTGTTAACTGGTTCCCCACTTATATGACTTTACCCTATAGAGGATGTAGTGAGGCATTTTGCCCTGTGACTGAGCAGCAACAAACCCAAGTCCACATTTTTCTCCTCACAGACGTAGGGATAGTCGGCAGAAACTCACAGTACCCTGTGGGAAACAAAGTTCTCAGTCTACGCCTGTGATGGATTCCTTGTCATATGAAGGATGAAGAGTGGTCATTATGGATAATCTGGGGTAGTAAGAGAGACAGACTCTGTCAGAGGGGAGAGTCTTTCTCCTCATTATTTCCTGGGCTACTTCTGCTCATTCTCAAGGCTCAGTCTAGTCCAAACCTCCACCATAACCCTCCCTCACTCCTCCCACTCCACCTCCAAGTGGGTTAACCTTCTGCTTCATGCTTCCTTCAACCAGACTCCTTAACACATTACAGAATATCTGCATGTCCCTATACTCTACTGGTGGATTCAGGCTGACCATGGACTAATTACTATATCCTCAGCCCTTCAGGCAATGCCTGGAACATAGTAAGCTCTCTTATTTACTTTATGGTAAAGAATATGTTGGGCTTCCCTGGTGGCTTTGATGGTAAAGGATCTGCCTGCAATGCAGCAGACTTGGGTTCAATCCCTGGTTTGGGAAGATCCCTTGGAGAAGGGAATGGCTACCCACTCCAATATTCTTGCCTAGAGATGTTACCTTTGGTTTCTCTTCTCTTTGGTTATGATCTTGACCATAAGATAACCAGTGCCTTATGTTAACAGACTTTTGATGGAGCAACCACACAAGGATTCCAGGACATTTTAAATTTGATTAATTTTTCTGCAACTATATTGCTTAGCCTGTCTTTCAGTACTTTGGTTAAAATGAACAGGCTAGTTTGGAATTAGAGTGAATATCATTACTGTCACATTAAATTAACATCTAGCCTGTTGCATCAATAGTTCCTCAAAAAAGATGTCAAAACACTCGATCGTAGTGATTAAGCCAGTGCTTGTTTATATACACTCACAATTTACATGTCACCTACTTATCTGTGACTTCCCAGGTGACGCTAGTGGTAAAGAACCCTCCTGCCATTGCAGGAGACATAAGAGACCTGGGTTCAGTCCCTGATTTGGGAAGATCCTCTGGGGAAGGAAATGGCAAGCCCCTCCAGTATTCATGCCTGGGAAATCCCATGAACGGAGGAGTCTGGTGGGCAACAGTCCACGGGGTCACAAAGAGCTGGACCCAGCTGAGGTGACTTAGCACATGCACACACACTTACCCGTATGGATCCTGTGGATCTGGACCTGCTTTAATGACAGAGAACACACCTAAGTGTCTTCCACTGGTAGCTGTTGTTCACATGTCACCTTTCTGGCAATGATACACTCAGGGCCTTAAATGTTAGATCCGCCCTCCGAAATCCATCAGGCACTCCTGGAAGCTGGGCACGTCTGTCTCCCTGGCTCTGTTGCCAGCTTTGCATTAATTGTTCACTCTGAATAGAGAACATATGGGCTCTAAATGCCGAGGTTTGAAATATTTTTTCCTTTCATTTTGAAAGGCTTTTACTTGAAATGTGGAAGGTTCTAAACATTGCTTCATTTCTGAAGGGAAAGAAAAGGGGAAAAACAAGTCCTCTACAAAAAGCTTTAAGAAGGAGAAAAAAAAGAAGAAGAAAAAACTTTCCCAATGTAAAGTTTTAACTATCTACGCCTTTATAGGCACAACTAGTGAAGAGCTGGCTCTCATGGACACAAAAGAAAAATGGATTTCAGTTTATTTTCCAAATAGGGGTGGGGGAATCCATCTTCCCACTGATTTCAAGAGAAAAATGGACCAATTAGTTAAGGCAAAAAGAGGAGTAGGGCAAAGAAATACACACTGTTTTATTTTTCAAAGCCCCAGCTTGACAATAAGTTTTTCTTAACCAGCTCTGGGATGGTAATTAGCATAACTCAGGGCTGAGCTGTGTGCTAAGACATCAGGCCTGTCTGCCTCTCCCTACAACACTCACACAGCAGCAGGAGGGAAACACAAGGGAAGGTCACCTTGGTCTCCACATCATGGTGAAGCCTTAATGCGAAGAGTCCTGGGCTTATTTACCACCACAACGGACCGTAGAAACCCCTGTATACCAAGATCAAATGTCCAGTGTATTGGCAGAGATTTTTGTTTTTCCTAGACAAATAGTTTAAAAATATCACCCTTATTTTGGTACTTATTTGTATTTTGGTATTTCTTTGGAAAGAATGATGCTAAAGCTGAAACTCCAGTACTTTGGCCACCTCATGCGAAGATTTGACTCATTGGAAAAGACTGATGCTGGGAGGGATTGGGGACAGGAGGAGAGGGGACGACAGAGGATGAGATGGCGGGATGGCATCACTGACTCAATGGACGTGAGTCTGGGTGAACTCTGGGAGTTGGTGATGGACAGGGAGGCCTGGCGTGCTGCAATTCATTGGGTCGCAAAGAGTCAGACATGACTGAGCGACTGAACTGAACTGAACTGAACTGAAGGGAGTGTATGACTTAAAGACGGGGAAGGCAAACTGTTAGGAGCCTCTTGGTGTGGAAATAGCAACTCTAGCACAGCCTCTGGATCATGGACCCCCTGGGAAAAACCACCAGTTTCTGTGTGGAGATCCTGGAAGACTTGAGAAGCACCACCATGGGCCAATAGCTTTCCTGGAGTTGATGACAATTTCCTCTAGAGTTGCACTCTTGTGAAACTCTTTTTCCTCTTTAAAATAGCAAAATGAAAACCAGGTGACATCTACGGCTTGAGTATGTTTCCACTAAAGTTGGACATTTTGTTTTCCAATTATTTTTCATCGTCTCATAGGTGAGAATTCTATTCTTGACAATGTCTGTGTCCATATCACCATGAGGCCAATAAACTAGACCCTTATCTGGTAGAACTGTCCACTGTGGCCATCTTTGGATGAGTAAGGATGGAAGGGACAGAAGTGCACGTGAGAAACAGCTTCTTTTCTCAAGGATAGCTCAAAAAATTGTGCGAGATGAACATCACTCCAGTTAATTTGTGACCTTATGTAAAACACCCATCATGCTTGCTGAATTTAGATCTATATTTGTTTATTAATTTATTCATCCATAAATTGAATACATATAATGTACATATGGTGCTAGTGGTAAGGAACCTGCCTGCCAGTGCAGGAGATATGAGAGACACAGGTTCCATCCATGGGTTGGGAAGATCCCCTGGAGGAGGGCATGGCAAACCACTCCAGTATTCTTGCCTGGAGACACAGGTTCGATCCCTGGGTCAGGAAGATCTCCTGGAGGAGGGCATGGCAACCCAGAACAGTATACTTGCTGGAGAATTCCATGGACAGAGGAGCCTGATGGGCTACATTCTGTAAGGTTGCAAAGAGTTGGACATGACTGAAGCAACTTAGCACACATGGTGTATATATAAGTAATGTGTATATATGTATGTGCGTGTATGTGTGTGTGTGTGTATTAAAATCATATATATATATAAACACATAGATTTATCTATAGCCTATCTTGTGCCAGGTGCTATGGGGGATACTAGGAATACATCAGAGGACAGGACAGCCAAAGTCATGGAGATTATAAACTACCAAAATTAGTTGCTCAGTCATGTCCAGCCCTTTGTGACCCCATGAACTGTACCCTGGCAGGCTCTTCTGTCCATGGGATTCTCCAGGCATCAATACTAGACTGTGTTGCCATTCCCTTCTCCAGCGGATCTTCCTGACCCAGGGATCAAACCGGGTCTTCAGTATTACAGGTAGATTCTTTACCATCTAAGCCACCAGGGAAGCCCATAAACTAGCAAGAATGATGACAATTAAACAAGAGAATCTGACAAAGTATGTGCTGCTGCTGCTGCTGCTAAGTCGCGTCAGTCGTGTCCCACTCTGTGTGACCCCATAGACGGCAGCCCACCAGGCTCTGCCATCTCTGGGATTCTCCAGGCAAGAACACTGGAGTGGATTGCCATTTCCTTCTCCAAAGCATGAAAGTGAAAAGTGAAAGTGAAGTTGCTCAGTTGTGTCCGACTCTTTGCAACCCCATGGACTGCAGCCCACCAGGCTCCTCTATCCATGGGATTTTCCAAGCAAGAGTACTGGAGTGGGTTCCCATTGCCTTCTCCGAAAGTATGTGCTATAAGACACTATTCTTAAGGGTTTTATTCCAGTCTAGGTATGTGACAATTTCTCTCTAGGAAGAAATTAAATTTAAATAAAGAGAACTTTGGACTTGGCCAGCAGAAATGTGTTAGGATGGAGGAAGAAACTGGTTCAGGAGGAGAGAGGGCTGGAAATAATGGGAAAGCTGGAAACTAGAAAACATGGTTTGTGGGGAAAAAAAAATCAAAATAAAGTCGAATATTGTTCCCTGAATTGCAAGAGGCCTTGAGTTGTAATAACTGCTCAGTTGACTACATAGTTATTGAGACTAGTAGACACTTAATAAATAAATGTGTGTTGAATGATGAAGTGTATCAGTTACCTATAGCTGTGTAACAAATTACCCCCCCCCCACAAAGGTAATAGCTTAAAGCAGCAATTATTTATTATGTCATACAGTAGCCAAGGCTTAGAAATCCAGGCATGGCCCAGCTGGATGGTTCTGGCTCAGAGTCTCTCATGAAGTTGCAGTCAGGAACTTGGTGGTGGCTGCCTCACCGAATGCCTGCCTGTCCTAGAGGGTCTCAAACTCACTCATGTTACTGTTTGCAGTAGGTCTGAGTTTCTCTGGATGTTGGCTGGAGTCCTTGGTTCTTGGTGACCTAGGCTTCTCCATAGTTCATGACGTAGCAGCTGATTGAAAGTGAATGATAAGAAGTATTCACACACACACACAGAAAGAAAGGAAAAAGACACAAGATCTTTATAGCCTGTCCTCAAAATAACATACTATTGCTTTTGTCATATTCTATTGATCAAACAGACCACTCCAGATACATTATGGGAGAGTTCATACAAGGGCACGAATACCATCTTGGAAGCTGACTCTCATAAGGAATGAGTATTAAAAACAATTACAATAAAGTCTTCCCTGGCAGGCCAATGGTTAAGACGGTGCTCCCAATGAAGGGGACACACGCTTCTCCAGGGGATCTTCCTGATCCAGGGATTGAACCTATGTCTCTTACATTTTCCTGCATTGGCAGATGAGTTCTTTACCACTAGTACCACCTGGGAAGACCCGATCATTAAGTATTAGGGGCCAAATGGCAGCCCATGTTTTAACGCCATCTGCAACCCTCAGCTCCCAAGCAATCTTCCCATCACTTGTCTTGTGCTTCTCCCCTGTGCAAGGTTGTGCCCTGTTTCCAGATTTCCAACTTTGAAATCTTACCCAAATCACCTTTCTTCCTTAAGATCCCATTTCCTTTATCTCAGGTCCATCTGTCCATTTCCAGCTCATTTCAGATGCTGTTTCTCTTAGGGATATTTTCCTGATCAGTCTCTAACCTACCAAAAGTGACTTTCTCACCCAACTTGTCATCTTTTCTCTTGCATTTGCTTTTCTTTTTGTTTGTTTGTTTTGTTTCACGTGGTAATTATTTATATACCTGTCATGTCCTCTAATAAATTTTAACATCCCTGAAACAGCAGACTTCTGTCACACTCTTCTGAAACCACACAGCACCAATGACTGCGTTTGATACTTAACCTTGCCGTTATCTGATCTTCCTTTCCCTGTTCCTCATGTAACTTTAGATATTTATCTGCATCTTCTGGCTCCATATTGGTTAAAGTTTAGTTTTTCACTACTATATAGAAATAATCCACATAGTTTCCAACTCTTGCCTTTCAACTCAGTCAAGCATACACATGTGATTCTGTTTTAAAAACATAAAACCTCAATTGCTTCTCTGTGGTACCCAGATTTCTACCTCAAATCACATGGGAATTCCTTGTTCATAGTTTCCAACTCCCTCGGGTGTCCCAGATTTGGGTTTACATACAGGACTTGTGGTGTTGGAGAAGACTCTTGAGAGTCCCTTGGACTGCAAGGAGATCCAACCAGTCCATTCTGAAGGAGATCAGCCCTGGGATTTCTTTGGAAGGAATGATGCTAAAGCTGAAACTCCAGTACTTTGGCCACCTCATGCGAAGAGTTGACTCATTGGAAAAGACTCTGATGCTGGGAGGGATTGGGGGCAGGAGGAGAAGGGGAAGACAGAGGATGAGATGGCTGCATGGCATCACTGACTCAATGGACGTGAGTCTGAGTGAACTCCGGGAGTTGGTGATGGACAGGGAGGCCTGGCGTGCTGCAATTCATGGAGTTGCAAAGAGTGGACACGACTGAGCGAACTCCGGGAGTTGGTGATGGACAGGGAGGCCTGGCGTGCTGCGATTCATGGAGTCGCAAAGAGTGAACATGACTGAGTGACTGATCTGATCTGATCTGATCTGACAGGACTTGTGGCAGCTCTTACCAATGACATGGACCTGTTTCAGAAACGTTATTCTGACTTTATCTCTGGCATATTCTCTAATAGTCCCAGAATCCTGGCTCCCTGCACTAGAGGTGTGGAAAAGACATTCTGACCACAGACTTGAGATTGCCATCAACTGGGCTAGTTAGTCAACCAGTTAGGCAGACTGGTCCTAAAAGAATACTATATAGTTGTAGCATGCTTTGTAGTATATTAAGCTCATCAAAGTCATTACCACATTTAATTCAATCCTACATATGTTGCAGTCTTATACTCATTTTTTGTTTCTGTCAAGAAAGAGAGGTCCTAAAATGTTATCGTTTAGTCACTAAGTCATGTCTGATTCTTTGTGATCCCATGGACTATAGTCTGCCAGGCTCCACTGTCCATGGGATTTCCCAGGCAAGAATATCAGAGTGGGTTGCCATTCCATCTCCAGGGGATCGAAACTGTGTCTCCTGCATTGGCAGGTGGGTTCTCTACTGCTGAGCCACCGGGGAAGCCCTTTAAATGTATATGACTCACCAAAGAAAACAGAGTCATCAATTAGTGAAATCAGGAGTTACTTCCAGTTCTCTGCCCACGAGTCCGATGTTTCTTCTCTACAACTGTAACTTTATAGCTCACAGACCTTAAAATCCTCACATCAACATGGACCAAATTTACTTTGGGGACATTGCCCTCCCTACATGCTCCTCAAGAGCCTATCAGAATCGCTGGCCCAGCATCAAGGTATTTTAATTGCCTTCTGTTCACATTCATCATTGCTAAGTAAGGAAGCAGAGACAGACTTATGCCAGGGACGTAATAAGCCAACATCTCACTGAAGCCAGGTTAGGGTAGGTGTGGAGAGGCATAGCCCTGAGCTTAAGCTAGTCAGGTAATTCAGCTGACTGGAAGAATCAGGAATTAGGGTAAAATGCTGAAGCAGTTGCTTTTGCAGTCTTGCAGCCCCCAAAGCAAGTAAGACTTCTGATAACATGTCTTTCAAAAACTAATGGTTTCTGCTCAGACCCAGCCACTAAAGCAACGTAGGCTGAAAGCTTTTTTTTTTTTAACTTGGCTATAGTTATCTCTGTATTTGCTAGATCCCAGGACAGGCTGAGAAGTTCTTGGTGAGGTCTGTGTATGAGAAATTAAGGATGACATCGTCCTATCAAAAGAACTGGCACCCCCCATGTTGAAATCAGGGACCTTGATTTCATAGTAAGGGAAAGATCTTGGCAATCTCGAAGGCTAAACATGAGTGGGTGTATGTTGGATCATTCAGATCTTGTTTCAAAGTCTATCTTTCACACTTGACAGCTTTGGGCTATCACCAATGTAAACTGAGGATAGTAATGTACATCTCTTTACTGGATTGTTAAATACATTAGATGAAATTGCATATATAGATGAAATAACATATAATTTGGAGAAGGCAATGGCACCCCACTCCAGTACTCTTGCCTGGAAAATCCCATGGACGGAGGAGCCTGGTAGGCTGAAGTCCATGGGGTCGCTAAGAGTCGGACACAACTGGGCGACTTCGCTTTCACTTTTCACTTTCATGCATTGGAGAAGGAAATGGCAACTCACTCCAGTGTTCTTGCCTGGAGAATCCCAGGGATAGGGGAGCCTGGTGGGTTGCCATCTCTGGGGTCGCACAGAGTCGGACATGACTGAAGCGACTTAGCAGCAACGTATAATTATACTAGTACAGTCACACCTCAAAAATATCCTGGATTTTGTTCCAGACCATGACCAAGGCAACAAAAAAATTTTGTTCCAGACCATGACCAAGACCACTTCCAATTTACCTTGATTCTTGGACCTAACATTCCAGGTTCCTATGCAATATTGCCCTTTAGCATCGTACTTTACTTCCATCACCAGTCACATCCACAACTGGGTGTTGTTTTTGCTTTGGCTCCATCTCTTCATTCTTTCTGGAGTTATGTCTACACTGATCTCCAGTAGCATATTTGGCACCTACCAACTTGAGGAGTTCATCTTTTAGTGTCCTAACTTTTTGCCTTTTCATACTGTTCACAGGGTTCTCAAGGCAAGAATACTGAAGTGGTTTGTCATTCCCTTCTCCAGTGGACCACGTTTTGTCAGAACTTTCCACCATGACCCATCCATCTTGGGTGGCCCTACACAGCATGGCTCATAGTTTCACTGAATTAGACAAGGCTGCGGTCCCTATGATCAGATTGGTTAGTTTCCTGTCATTGTGGTTTTCGTTCTGTCTGCCCTCTGATGAGGAAGGATAAGAAGCTTATGGACGTTTCCTGATGGGAGAGACTGACTGAGGGGGAAACTGGATCTTGTTCTGATCGGCAAGGCCATCCTCAGTAAAACTTTAATCCAATTTTATGTTGCTGGGTGGGGCTGTGTTCCTTCCCTGTTATTTGACCTCAGGTCAAACTATGGTGGAGGTAAGCAAAAGAGTTCCAGAAAAACATCTACTTCTGCTTTGTTGACTATGTCAAAGCCTTTGACCATATGGATCACAACAAACTGTGGAAGATTCTTTAAGAGATGGGAATACCAGACCACCTGATCTGCCTCCTGAGAAATCTGTATGCACGTCAAGAAGCAACAGTTAAAACTGGACATGGAACAACACACTGGTTCCAAATCGGGAAAGGAGTATGTCAAGGCTGTATATTGTCACCCTGCTTATTTAACTTATATTCAGTGTACATCATGAGAAATGATGGGCTGGAAGAAGCACAAGCTGGAATCAAGATTGCCAGGAGAAATATCAATAACTTCAGATATGCAGATGATACCACCCTTATGGCAGAAAGTGAAGAGGAACTCAAAAGCCTCTTGATGAAAGTGAAAGAGGAGAGTGAAAAAAGTTGGCTTAAAGCTCAACATTCAGAAAACTAAGATCATGGCATCTGGTCCCATCACTTCATGGGAAATAGATGAGGAAACAATGGAAAACCGTGAGAGACTTTATTTTGGGGGGCTCCAAAATCACTCCACATGCTGACTGCAACCATGAAATTAAAAGACACTTGCTCCTTGGAAGGAAAGTTATGGCCAACCTATACAGCATATTCAAAAGCAGAGACATTACTTTGCCAACAAAGGTCCACCTAGTCAAAGCTATGGTTTTTCCAGTAGTCATGTATGGATGTGAGAGTTGCACTATAAACAAAGCTGAGCACCGATGAGTTAATGCATTTGAACTGTGATGTTGGAGAAGACTCTTGAGAGTCCCCTGGACAGCAAGGAGATCCAACCAATCCATCCTAAAGGAAATCAGTCTTGAATATTTATTGGAAAGACTGATGCTAATGCTGAAACTCCAATACTTTGGCTACCTGATGAGAACTGACTTACTGGAAAAGACCCTGATGCTGGGGAAGATTGAAGGCAGAGGAGAAGGGGCCAACAGAGGATGAGACGGTTAGATTGCATCAGCAACTTGATGGACATGAGTTTTAGTAACTCCCGGCGTTGGTGATGGACAGGGAAGCCTGGCATGCTGCAGTCCATGGGGTCACAAAGAGTCGGACATGACTGAGCAACTGAACTGAACAAATGACCAAGACCATGGCCTTCTGCAGTGTTTCGGTGGATGAGACCCTGTGCTCCTGGTGCAGGGTCCTGAGCTCATTCCCTGGTTGAGGAACTACATGCTGCAACAAAAGATCCCACATACCACAGCTAATATCCAGCACAGCCAAATAAATAATTAATATTTTAAAAAGAATACATTGTCTTCTCCCCCCCAAAAAAGAAAAAAAAAAAAAAAAAGAATACAAAAAAGAAAAAAAAAAAGTCTTCATTTCAAGAGTGTGTTCATAAGTCCAGTTTTTTACAAATCAAACAGTTAACCTAGGTACCCAACTAAGACAATCAGCTATTTAGTATTGTACTGTAATATGTTTATAATACTTTTTCACACAAATAATACATAAAACAAACAGAAAATAAAACATTTTTAATCTTACAGTACTGGAAAAGTGAAGTGAAGTGAAAGTCGCTCAGTCATGTCCAACTCTTTGCAACCCCATGGACTATACAATCCATGGAATTATCCAGGCCAGAATACTGGAGTGAGTAGCCTTTCCCTTCTCCAGGGGATCTTCCCAACCCAGGAATCGAACTGGGGTCTTCTGCATTACAGGTGGACTCTTTACCAACTGAGCTATCAGGGAAGCCCTAAAAGTAAAATAGTACAGTAAACAACCGGCATACAGGGGCTGGCACCAAGTGAAGAGGCCAGAAGAGCTACTGGCTGGAGCAGGGAGAGGTGGTGGGAGATGGTAGAGCTGAAGGACTGTCAGCAATAGGAGATGGAGGGCAAGCTGCCATTTCGCTCATGTCTGATGTTGATGCCTTGGGTTCTGATTCCTTGCTGGATTCAATTCTATCTATAAAGATACTGCACTACTAAACTCTATACAGTGCTGTAAAGTAAGGTACTCTAAAGCACAGCTTCTTCTAGAGAACACATGCGTGTGACAATGTACACTAGACACATGAACTAACTTACACGATTGGATATGCAAACACATGTTTGCATCTTTGAAAGTTCGCAACTTAAAGGTCAGTATGTAGGGGACTTACTGTATTGCAATAAAGTGAGTCAGGTGAATCTGTTGAAAGGTATATGAGAGCATATGAAAGGATAAAAGAGCATAGGAAAGGTATGTTTCTAATATAATGTAGTCTATTAAATAGCCAATAGCATTATCTCTAAAAAATAATATATTTACCTTAATTTAAAATATTTTATTGTTAAAAAATATTAACCATCATCTGAGACTTCACGGAGCTGTCATCTTTTTTGTAATAGTAACATCAAAGATCACTGATCATAGATCACATAACACATACAATAATACTGGAAAAGTTTGAAATATTGAAAGAATTACAAAACATGTGACACAGAGCCACAAAGTGAGCAAATGCTGTGGAAAAATGGCACCCATAGAATTGCTTAGCACAGAGCTGTCACAAAACTTCAGTCTATAAAGTGTGCAGTATGGGTGAAGCAGAATAAAGAAAAATAATGTGAGGTGTATCCATACTTGGCACACGCAAGTTCCATGACTTTGTATTTGTTTCCTCATTTACCTTTCTTGATCCTTTGTAAGTATCCTTCCATGTTCTCAAAAACAAGTTTGAGGCCCCTGGAGAAAAAGCATAAGAAAGTGCCAGAAATGCAATTGATCAGAAGGTCAGGTGTTTTCTGATCATGAGCCAACCTCTGTGCTCTTCAAGAATTAGAGGTTCCCCTCAATGTACAACCAGAAAGCTATAATGTCAAGAACAACATCTAGCCAGTGGGGCTGGAGCAAAGGCACCCCTTCCCCTATCACATTCCCTAATCATCTTTGTTCTACTTCTGTGTCCAGGACTCTGAAATAAAGAGATGCAATAGATAATCAGGTGAGCCTTTGGTCTGTAGGCTGTCCATGGTCATTAGCCTTTGGAAGTACCCAAGACTTTGGCTGAGACAAAATGACATACTGGGACCAGCGTTCTCCCTCCCTGAGCAGAGGACGTGTGCACAAACGTGCCAGCTCTCTTTCCACACCCTCTAGACAGCGCAGGCCCCAGTGGAGCGCTGTTCTCATTAGTTACTCTCCTACAACTGGCTTTTAGTACAAATGCAAAACACAAACTGCCTCCCAAGGGGCTGATTCTAAGAAGCTAACAATGTAGAAATAGGCATAGTACTGAAAAAACATGCTGAAAAATAGTCAGATTTGTGGCATGAGTTTTCTAATACCATCTAATTTTCATACTGAAACATGAGTAGAGATAAGCTCTGGTAGTTAGAGATGAGCTGGAGTGAAGGAAGCCACTAGGGAGGCAGGGCCCCTACTGCTTCCCTCCACCCAGAAGAGCAGCAGAGGCACCTGGCCTTGGAGGGAGGAGTCAGGGAGAACTGGATGGGAGAGGGGGACTGAGCTCTGTCCCAGAGGTGGAAATTCTTTGAGATTTTTACCATTCTTAAAGCCTGGACCCAAATGATCAAAGTCAGGTGAATTCTGACTCTACATCAGTGATTGTTTCACAATCTAGTTATTATTTCCAAAAAGAAAGTTCATTTTCCCTCTCTCTCTGTCTCTGTGTGTGAATATGTGTGTGTATGTATATAAAGAGATAGATACATATAGATATACATATACACATATAGATATGCATATATCTCTATATGTACATATATATAGAGATATACATATATATCTTTATCTATCTATCTGAAACTGGATTATGTTGGGGAAGAAAATAACTAAATATTCATGATAGCAAAAATAAGGAAATGTACTTAATATTAAGACATTTCATTTTAAATATCTTACATAGTAAGATGGAAATTTAGTTTTTTTCATGTAGAATCGTTCTGGAGATGGGAAGTCAAGCCCCACATGACTCAAGGCTACATTACTCCAGGCTCCCTCCTCTTCTCAGCTCACCATTTACACAGATGGGACCCTGATTCTCATGACCCAAGAAGGCTGCAGAGCTCCGAGCCTTACACCAATGTTCCAGGTGATACGACAAAGAAGCTAATAAGAATCATCAGAAATTTCACATATTTCTGTGTACATTTCTGCTTTAGCTCAGGTTCCCCCAGAAGCAAACCCTGAGACAAGGTTTCCAAGGCTGCTGTAGTTTATTCAGGAAGTATAAGGAATAAACTTAGAGAAATGTGGAATGATATATGGAAGAGAAGGTAGCCAGAAGATATTTTGCCTTAAGCCAGACATCAAAGTGGACAACTGGAACACAACTGGTAAACAAATCCTGGGCAATTGTGTAAAATACACAACTTTAAATTTTCCCACCCAAGGGATGAGAAATCGATGGTGTGTGTACACCAGTTCCAGGGAGCCATGCATTGAGGGCTATTCTTGACTGTGCTAACTTTTTCTCCTGATGCACTGCACACAGGCAGGGACCTTCCACAGCACTGGGAGATGATGCAGCAAGCGCAGAGGTGCAGACCCTTGCTGTCAGAACACACACTGGGCAACTTATAGTCTCTATCAAGTTCGCTTAGCAAACTGTGCCTCAACGCTCAACTGGAATCCCTAAGGACCTTTAGTGAATGAATTAGATTTGCATTTCAAAGTGAGTTGATTTGTCAAGATATACCTCTTACATCTGGGACTGAAATCATTCTGCCTTTCGTATGAGAACTCTTCTGATCAAGGAACATACAAGGTATTCCTTTAATAAATATTAATCTCTTGATTTGAAGTTTAACTTACGTATTTTAATTTTTAGCATTCTATTTCTAGCTCTAAAATATATCGTGGAGGAACAAACCTCCATATATAAACTATTACCTAGTTTGTGTAATACAAACTATTACATAGTTGTAATTATGACTTCTGAATTCTTGACATATCAGACAATTCAGGATGCAAGACCTATGTTTATCCCTATTTTGGAAGAAGTCAGAAGACAGATCCTTTTAAAAAAAAATCATCAATTATAAAGAGGCAAGAATGATCTATTCTGGCTGTGATTACTGAACTGCTCCAGGGAGTAATGTCAAACATCCAGTGTAACCAGGTGCAAATTAACTCAAGCAGATGTACATCATATCTCATAGTGAGAAAGTAAGAATGAGCTAAGAGTAAGATGAGGGATGAGGCAAGAGGGTGAGAGAAACTTGCTGGAACAGAAAAGATAGAACCTTCCAGAGAAGGTGAAAGGTAGCTCAAATCAGCATGTCCCTAGAAGTACAGTTATGAATTGTATTAAAATCTAGATTAGAACTGACACCTAAGAGCTTTTTCCTTTTTTTTTTTTTTTTCCTGGAGAAACAGAACAGGTTGTAATAATGGACTAATCATAGATCAAGAAAGATTGTGAGCCTATAAAAGTGATATATACACCTTTATATCACCAGTGACGTACATAAGACTTGGCACAGAAATCAGTAACTATCAGTGAAAAAAAAAGAATGAATAATGAGTGAATTTCTAGGTCTCCCATGTGACGCAGGAAGTGAGCAAGAGATAGCTACTGATTCTGAAATAAACTAATATAAAACTGTACATATGAAATGTCCTTTGGAGGTTCTGTGTTTTTTGTTCGTTTGTTTTTCCCTTTGTGATAAGAATTAGTTTCATTCATCAAAAAATCCACAGCTCGCCACCTACTAAGAACTAGGGAAGAAGGCTCTTCATGGAGCTCTTGGTGTCAAAAGGCATCACGTGGTTGGTTCTAGCCAATCAGCTGTGAGCAGAAGGGACATATGGTTTCTGGGATGAAATGCTAGCTCTCCAGGGCTCTCTTTTCCCTCTGTCACCCGACCCACAGATTTCCAGACAGCAACTGTGTTGTCAAACTCTATATCCAGTTTGGATGACGCAGAGCAGAGGCCCCCAGCCAAGACACAGTGTCTCTGGAGCATTGCAGGAAATAGGTGGTGTTGTTTTAAGCCATGTTTTGGAGATATCTGTTACTTCGGCATTATCAAACCTATCATGACTGATTCCACCCTGGGGATAGTTTATCGAACTTTCAACATATGCTCTCCACTGTGTTCTGAAAATTCTATTTCTTTCTCCCACAGCTCTTTTCTTCATTCACTTCTCTTTTAGGGAGGAATCCATTTATTTCCCTAAGGGAACCCTATATTTGGATATGAAAACTTTTTCTTTTTTTTTCTTTTTCTTGGCAGTGCCACAGGAAGAAAATCTTCCCCAGGAAACTGATTCTCTTTCTTTACAAGTTCCGAGGTTCAGCGCAAAGGGATAGCGTTTCAGAAAGATATCAAAATATGTCGTGTGAATGTTCCCTTGCTACTCTTCCTGACCCCTGACTACTTGATTGATTAAAGACAGGCGGAAATGTCATTTGCACATTTAAACCTATTCCTGCCCATGTGTGCAGATCATTCACACTCTGGTCCCTCCTGCTCATGCTTAGTCATGTCTGACGCTGCAACCCCATGAACTGCAGCCAATCCGGCTCCTCTGTCCATGGGATTTTTCAGCCAAGAACACTGGAGTGGGTTGCCATTTCTTCTTCCAGGGGATCTTCCTGACCCAGGGATGAAACCACTGTCTCCGGGGTCCCCTGCATTGGCAGGCAGCTTCTTTTTACCCCTGAACCAACTGGGAAGCCCACTCTGGTCCCTAGGAATCCACAAAATTATCTGTTAGGATATATGCTATAGGGGACATGATGACCACCTTACTTACTCTCAATCAAGTCAAGAACAAAGTGGAATTGACTATAACAAATAAAACAAAGCATCATTACACAGAAATGGTGTAATACTGATGAATGTATAATTGGGTTTCAAAAGATGAGAGATGAATCTCCTTTTAGCCAAGGCTCTAGAAGAGAAACGGGCATATATTACAATTAATACTGGCTAAAGCGAAGATGGTAATAGAAATATCATCATGTGGAAGATGACAGATGGATCCTACCCAGGCTACTTCAAATCCTGAGTTGCACCATAGGATCCTGACACCCTGATATGCCAGTTGTTGTAAAGGATTGTGAGTGATGGAGGAACAGGGATTCCTGCCTTTCCAGCAGAATCTTCCAAAATTGCTTCATGAGCACTTGGCACTGCTCCCAGCTCTGCACTGAGCATGGCGAGAGACAGCTTTTCCTAGTGGAAACCTCATTTGCAGCTTTATTTTCATTCTATTTCAATGTTGACCACCGTATGCTTATCAGAGAAGAAAGGAGAGGTGAGGAGAAGCTGGCTGTCCCCAAACCATTGTGAAATCGTTGCTCTTTGTTGCTGGCTCTTCCCTGCCTCCATCCGTCCATCCTCTTTTATAATAGTATTCTTTATTTTAAATCTTCATTAACATTCTGAACCCAAGGCATGTTTTCTTCTCTAAATCTTATTATACTCAGGATATTTTGGGGATTCCATTTACTTTTGCCTGTTGATATTTTCCTAACTTCGTTTTTTAGTTTTATTTGTTCTTTTAACTCCAGTGTGGTCAGAATGAGATAGTATTGCCAGAAAAAGTGATGGGTTTGAGGAGGAGGTTGCCATGGAAACCACTTAGGTTTTGATGATGGAGGAGGATGGCACATCTTCTGGAAAGAACTTGAAACTCTAAGGATACTTGATCCTTTTAAAGGCAGAGATAGCAAAGAGCCTAGAATTAAATTTCCATCTAGTTCAATGGGGCAGCATTTTGCATTTCTCTCTCACAACGCCCTTCACCCCACACACACATCTTAAAAAATACAGGGAAGCCTGGCATGCTGCAGTTCATGGGGTCGCAAAGAGTTAGACCCAACTGAGCAACTGAGTAGCAACAACTCCGATCTTTATAACATAGACGTCCAATACTTGAAAACATGGTGGTAGTAGAAGGAAGTGAAGTATTTCAGAACCTGTTTCCTTGAGAATAACACTTGACTCAGGTTAGGGAGTCATAAATGAGATGATAAATAGGGTGAATTTATATGATAGCTGTCTGGTGGTCTAGTTTCTCATTCTCTCAATCCCTGTTAGAATGCATCTAATTTATTGTTCATTTCCGGTAGACATACAAAAGGAAATAATGAATGACTGAAGAAATAATATAATTAATTTGTCTTAAGACACTCTCATAAAAGAAAGTGGGGCCTTCATACTTTCTTTGGCTGCCATGGAGGACATTTGAAGAAAGGCTATTCTCACACAAAATGGCTTGAGGTGTCATAGATGTGCAAATTGTATACAGCCACCACGTACTGAAATTTGGTAGCGTCTGAGTTTTTTTCTTTGCTCTGATACCAAAGTGTCTTTGATCTTGGACAAAGAGCTCTATCTGCTAGACTTCAAGTCATCTTGTGAGGGAGTTGGACTAAGGTCAAGGGCAGGGTTTCCCTGGTGGCTCAGCCATAAAGAATCCAACTGCCAATGCAGGAAACGTAGGTTCAATCCCTGGGTCAGGAAGATCCCCTGGGGGAGGAAATGGCAATCCACTCCAGTATTAATGCCTGAACGTTCCATGAACAGAGGAGCCTGGCAGGTTACAGTCCATGGGGTTGCAAAGAGTCAGATGTGACTTAGTAACTAAACAACCAACAAGAACAAGGTCAAGACCCTTTTCAAATTAAAGCCCCCTTTTTTTATAAGTCAGTCCTGAATATTCTTTGGAAGGACTGATATTGAAGCTGAAACTCCAATACTTTGGCCACCTGATACGAAGAGCTGACTCATTGGAAAAGACCCTGATTCTGGAAAAGATTGAGGGCAGGAGAAGGGGACAACAGAGGATGAGATGGGTGGATGGTATCACTGACTCAATGGACATGAGTTTGAGTAAACTCCAGGAGTTGGTTATGGACAGGAAGGCCTGGTGTGCTGCAGTCCATGGGGTCACAAAGAGTCGGACAGGACTGAGCAACTGAACTGAACTGATTTATAAAATAAAGCTTAGCTTTGAGATTTCTGTGTATAACAAGTGTGACTCTTTTTCATGACTTCATTCTTGGGTTATTTTTTCCCTCTGTAGTTACCCCTGACCTGGGAACAGTATCTGGTACTTATCCCCAAAGACTAGCTTCCCTTTGACTTTGCAAGGGCAACCATGCAGAAAAGACAATGAGAAACACTAATTGTTTGAGGGCAAAAAAACCCACCTCAGAGTGAGACTGTGTTTAAAAGACTTATGAAGAGATTTATACCAGCCAGACCATTGTGAAATGAGAACTTGACTCCTAAGATTGCAGTATAGATCCCAAAGATGTTTTGGTTTCATACTGTCTGTCATTTGAGAAAGTGACACATACTGATTAAGTATCTTGCTGTTGCTGACTTGGAGGAAGGTTGCTACTACTACAGACTAGTTGAATTGCCTGTGACTATACACATGTTCATGCTTGGAGTGGCATTATCTCCTCATAAGTACAACAGTCCAGCTGGTCTAGTTGTCAAGGAGATTGACATGTCTGGCATGGGTTACCACCCAGCCAGTTCCACAGTTTTTCTTTGCCATTTTTCCTATGTAGAAAATGTGAAAGTATCCTAATACAATAGATATATTAATGAAAAATTTGATCACAATGTGAATAATGATCATTTATGCATGATTTTGTTTACATCCATTAGAAACACTAGGTAAACAGGAAAAATGCATTAAGAATATACACATGTGCACAGCTTAAACATCTACCAGAGAGCTCAGTTCACCCTCTAAGTGTCGTGAGCCATACCTACCCTCAACTGATGCTAAACTTTGTCTTCAATTTCAGTTAACCTTCCCTTCACCACTTCATAAGAATGCGTGAGCTACAATCCTTCCAACACCTAATTCCAGAAGCAAACTTCTGATCTTTCCTATGGTAAAGTACCATATTTATTACAGCATTTATGCATTTGTTAACCATTCACATACATAAAACTATATTACCACGTTTATTAGATGTCCACCTTTTTAGAAGTTATTTTGCATGTGTTTGTCAAGGTTTTAAGTGTTTTTGCCTTTGATTCCTGTGTTTTCCATAGCACAATTTTTTCATATTCAGTTTCTATTATCACTGTAATAAGTAAGCTCAAATGTGGCTGCTTGAAATAACACAAATTTATTATCTCACAGTTCCTAAGAGTCAAATGTCCACACAGCATGGATCAGCTGGGTTCTCTTCTTAAAGCTTTATGAAGCTAAATTCTAGGTGTTGATCAAGTTGGGCTCTTGGTGCGGGGGTGGGGTGTGAGGTGTAGAAATCCACTTATTAAAGTTGTTGGAAGAATTCGGTTCTGTGCAATTGTAAGTCTGAGATCTCATTTCCTTAATGGTTAATGGTCAGACCTGTTTTTGGCTTCTAAAGGCTGCTTGTAGGCTTTGGTTTATAATCCCCTCTACCTTCAAGGCCAGCAACAATGCATGAAATCCTTTTGCTTCAAATTTCTCTGCACCACCTCCCCTTCTGTTGTATTCCTTGACTTCCTCTTCTAGATGTCTTCAGCTAGGAGAAAAGCTCTGCCTTCAGGGCTATATAAGTACATTCAATCTCCTTATTTTAAGGTCAACTGATTAGTAACCTTAATTACATCTATAAAGGAACATTGGCCACATGACATCACATATTCAAATCAGGGTGTAAAGGTCACGGGGGCCAAATGCCTCCCTACCATTTAGTGACCTTGCGGAACACATGCATCATCTTTCAGCAGAACTGCCTCTGATTATGGGTCATCTTTCTACTTCATAGCTTTCCTATTCTTTCTTCTGCCTCCATAATGTTGAGATCCCACAACATTCATTCTTTACTGTTCTTTGCATGCACTGCACTGCTGCTGCTGCTGCTGCTGCTAAGTCCCTTCAGTCGTGTCTGACTCTGTGTGACCCCACAGACAGCAGCCCACCAGGCTCCCCTGTCCCTGGGATTCTCCAGGCAAGAACACTGGAGTGGGTTGCCATTTCCTTCTCCAATGCATGAAAGTGAAAAAGTGAAAGTGAAGTTGCTCAGTCGTGTCCGACTCTTAGCGACCCCATGGACTGCAGCCTACCAGGCTCCTCCGCCCATGGGATTTTCCAGGCAAGAGTACTAGAGTGGGATGCCATTGCCTTCTCCTAGTATATATCTTTTCTTTGAGTGACATACAATGGAGAATATAATAAAAGTTGTAGCCCATCCCCTCAGACAAATGCAAGTACACATAAGATTCCACTGATCCTGCTACAGAGAACAGCACCATGGAGACCCTGCAAAGTAGTATCTTCCTCTTTAATCTTATGTGGAAAGATAACTTTGATGTAACTAGTTCTTGTAATGTGGCAGTGAAGATGCAACACATTCTCTCTTTACTGTCTTATTGAATCCTGCAGCAAAACCATGAGAATGGCATTGTCATCTCATTGAACATGAGGCTTTAAAGTAGCTTAGTATTTTATTAAGATACAGGCCTAATAAGTGATCACCCATACATTCAAATCCAAGTTTGTGCAGCCTGTGATGACAAACACCTGACTTAAACTACTAGATTATTACAGATCATGAAAAAATATCCATCTTTAGCCCTGATATCCCTTGTGGCTCAGCTGGTAAAGAATCTGCCTGCAATGTGGGAGAAACTGGGTTTGATCCCTGGGTTGGGAAGATCCCCTGGGGAAAGGAATAGCTACCCACTTCAGTATTCTAGCCTGTAGAATTCCATGGTTTATATAGTCCATGGGGTCACAAAGAGTTGAACACAACTGAGCGAATTTCACACACACTATCTATCCCGATGTCAAATCCAACTGGTCCCCCTAAGTAGCACCAAACTCATCATTTCTAGACTTGACTAGATGTATTACTATCATCCCAATCTTGCCCTCAACCCTCAGGAAAACTCACAGAACCTGTTTTGATTATTCTCTTCTCCATGGCTCAGATGGTAAAGAATCTGCCTGCAATGCCAGAGACTCGAGTTCAATACCTGGGTCAGGAAGATCCCCTGGAGAAGGGAATGACAACCCACCCCAGTATTCTTGCCTGGGAAATCCCATGGACAGAAGAGCCTGGTGGGCTACAGTCCAGGGGTTTGCAAAGAGTCTGATATAACTGAGCGACTAACACTTTTGTTGCACTATATCACCAATCATCAAATATCTGCTAATATCTACTTCCCATTCCTATAATAAAGTTTTACTTATTCTTAAAGAAACATAACATGTCACCACTTCTGAAAGTTTCTCTGGCTCTACCATGGAGAAACATTATACATTTTTACAGTTTAAAACAACCCCCAGTAAATTATTGTTAAAATACTCTACTGTGGCACCTACTTCACTGTATCATAATTATTTGTATATGTCATACAGTGGATAAGAAGTGGATGTTCCCACAAGTAAAAAGTCAATCTCTTGATTGTCGTACCAGTCTTTTTTACACATTTTCTGGAATATAGTGTGAGCTTAACAAATATTTGCTAAAGGAAACTGATTTGAATTAAGTTTAGGTAGAAACAGCAAAGGTATGTTTTAAATGAGAACAGTCTGACTTTTGTCAATCAATCTTAAGTTACCGCCCCCATTTTAAACATCAGATCAGATCAGATCAGTCGCTCAGTCGTGTCCGACTCTTTGCGACTCCATAAATCGCAGCACGCCAGGCCTCCCTGTCCATCACCAAGTCCTGGAGTTCACCCAGACTCACGTCCATCTAGTCAGTGATGCCATCCAGCCATCTCATCCTCTGTCATCCCCTTCTTCTCTTGCCCCCAATCCCTCCCAGCATCAGAGTCTTTTCCAAAGAGTCAACTCTTCGCATGAGGTGGCCAAAGTACTGGAGTTTCAGCTTTAGCATCATTCCTTCCAAAGAAATCCCAGGGCTGATCTCCTTCAGAATGGACTGGTTGGATCTCCTTGCAGTCCAAGGGACTCTCAAGAGTCTTCTCCAACACTACAGTTCAAAAGCATCAATTCTTCGGTGCTCAGCTTTCTTCACAGTCCAACTCTCGCATCCATACATGACCACTGGAAAAACCATAGCCTTGACTAGACGAACCTTTGTAGGCAATGTAATGTCTCTTCTTTTGAATATGCTATCTAGGTTGGTCATAACTTTCCTTCCAAGGAGTAAGCGTCTTTTAATTTCATGGCTGCAGTCACCATCTGCAGTGATTTTGGAGCCCAGAAAAAGAAAGTCTGACACTGTTTCCACTGTTCCCCCATCTATTTCCCATGAAGTGATGGGACCGGATGCCATGATCTTCGTTTTCTGAATGTTGAACTTTAAGCCAACTTTTTCACTCTCCACTTTCACTTTCATCAAGAGGCTTTTTAGTTCCTCTTTACTTTCTGCCATAAGGGTGGTGTCATCTACATGGCAAAATTTAAACATTTTCTTTTAAATGGGATAGGAAGATGAAGTCGTTAATAGACTTAATCCACTTTGAAGGTTTGTTTGTTTTGTTTGTTTGCTTGTTTTTTGGCCCAGATGATAATGAATCTTCCTGAAATGCAAAAGACCCAGGTTCAATCCCTGGATCAAGAAGATAACCCAGAAAAGGGAATGACTACCCACTCTAGTATTCTCGCCTGGAAAATCCCATGGACAGAGGAGCCTGGCAGGCTGCAGTCCATGGGGTCACAAAGGGTCAGACACAACTGAGCAACTAACACTTCCACTTTCACACTGGGGGCCTTCCTTAGGAGAGATGGCTCCTTATGCAGAACGCTCTTCTATTCTTTGTCCAGGTGAGTCAGCCCCCTTTTTCTCTACTGATACTCCACAAAAACTGGAGTTGAGGAATATGCGTACATGGAATCAGTCAGTCAAACAACTCTTCTTATCTCCTTTTTTAGTGTTTTTATTCTTTAAATGTCAGTGAATGTGACATCATTGCTGGGTTTGAGAGAGGCTTTGATTTCTTTTATCCTCATCTCATAAACCTGATTCAAGTTGAAACTTTGAATCAGGCCCTACTAAGACTGCCTATCTACCCTTACAAGCAGAAAATTTAGGTACCAGCATATATTACAATGGGTTATAAGAAGCTTATCCTGAACAGGCTCAGAGGATGAGTCAAGCCCCACGTCCACCTAATATCAATGAATGTGATAATATATCTCCGGGAACAAAACTTTTCTAAATGTTATTCTGTGCCCAGCCCAGGAATGGAAACATTCATTCTCTTTACCATACTTAATTCATGGAACCATACAAATAAGAGTAAATTTTCTTATATTCCAGGTTTTAGAGGAGGAAGTTAAGCTGATGGTGATTAAGTAACTTACCTAAGTTTTCCTCCTACTAGAAAGTTTGAGTTTAGGTCTATCTGATGCCAAAGACTGTGCTCACTCGGTTTGTGTTCAGGACTGAATGAGGTAAGGTATTAGAATTCCTAAGCCAGGAAACTGTGCTAGTGAAGCCAGGTCCATCTGATTCATGTCCCTGTAGCTTCTCTGGCAGCAGCCTTGAACCTGGGGGTCGAATCATCCATCTGGGACTCCAGAAGTGATGTCCCATAATCTTCCCCAGTGAACTGAGGGAGTCTTGAGCAGATGTGATTTCTATGGCTCTGCTACAAGTCACTGCACTGACAAGGTTCCTTCAAGAGCCTTGCCAAGTCAGACACCAGGCCCTATCTTTTGTAGGCCGCCAGCCCTTCAGCTTCGTGTTCATTAACTTCTTCAAAGGCTAAGCCAGTGGGAGGACATGGAGCCTGACTAAATGCACTCCAGTTACAGGTTTGTCTTCCACTTGTCAGTTTGAATTTAGACAAGGAGATAATCTGATTAGGTGAACTGGGAATTATCAAGATTCATTCACTCTACATATTTGCAGGTAACAGACAGATCTAGAGATTGCCGGTAACCAGTGAAGTACATGTAGAGTAGCTGATTAAATTCCCCAGGATCCATTTGACTTCTCAAATTGAAAATCTAATCCTCAATTTCTCTTGGCTATTTAAATCAGCATAGATCTTTCTTGGCACGTGACCTACTCTGACCCAGGAGAAAGCTCCTTCAAATCCCCTATTATTGGCATTGATCATGTATTATCCAAGGTTTGTCATTAATTTTCAGGGTCTCAGATGTAAGTCACTCAGTCCTTAAGAACACAGTCCAGGGTAGGGAAGAAAAATAAGGGGATACTAGGAATATTTAGACCAGAAAACCTGATCCTTTGAGGTTGAAATGATGGAAAATCTCTTGCTTTCCCCTAAAATGACCTTTAGGGCTGTTGTCAAAGTCAGAGCATGATAAACTCTGTGACTTGACCTAGCATGACATTTCATATATGATCATGGCACAGAAATTGAAGAGTATTATGTGCATGCTTAAGCGGTCAGACTGGCCACTCAGTAGACGTTATTAGAACCTCACAGATGTTGACATTCACAGTGTTATTTTCCAGAGATTACCCTTCACTCAAATGATTCCTAATGTAAAAATGGCCCAAGAGGTCCCAGAGTTTTCCAGAGTCCCCAAATCATATAATAATACTGTATGATTCGGCAGAGGTAAATTTTTATGAACTCCAAGTTTCAAGTCCCATCACTTGCATGGGCTTCTCTAAGACTCTGAGAGGGAAACTGGGAATATTTTAACTTGGTTATATATTAAAATTTGCAAAAGTAATCTACTCTAACCACAATCCATTAGGACTTCTATCTCATTCCATTATAATGCCCACTTTCCCTAACAGCTTTCCTTTTGTTGAATAGAACTGGAATAGCTGCAGGCATTATGGGGATTCAGCTAAGGTTAGGTTGGGTTTATTGAGATCTTTTTATGTTATCATGTCTGTAGTTAGGTGATGGCTGGCCAGTTCAGCCTAACTTCCAGAAATCCTCGTCCTGTTTATCTTACTGAATCATTCAGTATTGTGGTACAAAGTTGTGGATTTAAGGATCATATTGTAATATGATTAAGGTGCTCAATACTAAAATAGGTAGTGAGCTTCAGTCATGTCCAACTCTTTGCTACCCTATCAACTGTAGCCTGCTAGGCTTCTCTGTCCTTGGGGATTCTCCAGGCAAGAATACAGGAGTAGGTTGCCATGCCCTCCTCCAGGGGATTTTCCTGACCCAGGGATCAAAACCGCATCTTTTTTGGCAGGCAGATTATTTACCACTAGTGCCATCTTGGAAGCCCAAAAAACAGGTAGTAGAGAAAGAGAAACAAAGTTTGATATAAATGGAGCCAAAAGTTAGTCTGTGGAAAATTATTCAAGTTATCAGATATGTAAATCTCTAAGTAGAAAATGAGCGCCTCTGCTATCCCTGGTCAAAACAAAAGTTCTCTTTTGTCAAGAAATATACCAGTGAATCAGCATATACATGTATAAAGTCATCAAAAATAGGGATTTCTTGATAATCTGGTTAGTGAAGAGAAGTTAATCATATGAACTCACTGGAAAATAATTAAGCATAAAAGCCTTGTTATTGTGACATGAAATATTAACACACATAAAGATAACTAAAAACTCATATTTTATCATTGCAACTAGGACATTGGCAATAATTTGGACAAAATGGATATGGAGTGGCAGCAATACAAAGAATATTCAAGAGGAGTTAGAACACAGGAAACCTTAACATTGTTTGAAATCTTACAGTCCATGTGTCAAAGAATATTGATAGAAATTTTCCCAAATTTCACAATAGCTCACATTTTTACAATAGCATCCTTAGCAATTATGGCTTATGTACCTTAAAAATATGAACTATTAAAATTTTAAAAGAGCAAATATTGATTGAGCATCAGAAGAAACATGAGTTCACTTTTGTCTTTAGAAAAATTACAGCAAAAAATTGTTATCTTATAAAAAGGAAAATTAAACATATATAGCCAAAAAAGGGCAAAAAGAGAAAAGAACAACAAAAGAAAGCATTTTATATATAATTAATTGACAAAAATATTATTTTGGGATTTTATAAAATTGGAGATATTTGTTAGCTTTTTAAAATCCATGATTTCTTTTCAAATTCTCAATAAATAATTTTTCCTTATTTTCTTTTGATAAAGTTGTACCCTTCCCTTCAGTTCAGTTCAGTTCAGTTGCTTAGTCGTGTCCGACTCTTTGCAACCCCATGGACTGCAGCACTCCAAGCCTCCCTGTCCATCGCCGACTCCTGGAGTTTACACAAACTCATATCCATTGAGTTGGTGATGCCATCCAACCATCTCATCCTCTGTCATCCCCTTCTCCTCCTGCCTTCAATCTTTCCCAGCATCAGGGTCTTTTCAAATGAGTCAGCTCTTCGCATCAGGTGGCCAAAGTATTGGAATTTCAGCTTCAACGTCAGTCCTTCCAATGAATATTCAGGACTGATCTCCTTTAGGATGGACTGGTTGGATCTCCTTGCTGTCCAAGGGACCCTCAAGAGTCTTCTCCAACACCATAGTTCAAAAGCATCAGTTCTTCAGGGCTCAGCTTTCTTTATAGTCCAAGTCTCACATTCATACATGACCACTGGAAAAACCACAGCCTTCCTTTAATGAGGGCAATACAAATTATATCCAAACTTTAGACTCCATGAAATCCTAATCCACCTACTATGTCAGTCAGATTCCTCTAGTTGAAAGTGATAAAAAAGAATAGCCGACTTTAGCAACAACAGTGAAGTGTGAAAACTCAAGTGTGGCTGTGCCCAGGGTCTCAGATTATGCTGTTGGGCTCCAGCCTCATGCCTTCCAGTGCTCAGCTTGTTTTTTCCGTTTTTGTGCCTTCTGTTCTGTTCTTAGTTGGGCCTCATCTCCTGGTAGCAAGGGCTACGGGCAGTGAGGCTTCTACTCTATCCTCAAAACAATTTCAACACTTCTGACAAGAGTCCTGTATTAAACCTCCTTGGCTTAGACTAGCTAACAAGCTCATCCATGAACAAAGTCAGGGGACTATCAGTCTCTAGCTATCCAGAACTGAACTGTGTGCCAACCTCTCATCCGTCTCATGAACAAGCTGGAATGAGAAAGTGAGAAAATGGGCTTCCCTGGTGGCTCAGGGGATAAGAATCCACCTGCTAACGCAGGAGACACGGGTGTTTGATCTGTGATCCCAGAAGATCCCATAGGCTGCAGAGCAACCAAGCCCGGGAGCTGCACCTACGGGGCCCTCATGAGAAAACTACGGAAGCCCGTGTGCCCGAGGGTCTGTGCTCCACAGCACGAGACGCTGCTGCAACGAGAAGCCCAGACGCCACAAGCAGAGCCTAGCGCCCACTCACCACAGCTGGAGAAATGCCTGGGCAGCAACAAAGACCCCCCACAGCCAAAAAATTAAATCAATTTTAAAAAAGAGAAAAAGTGAGAAGATTATTCCCTAACGAAAATCAGGACATTGATATTAACAGAGGAGAAATGGATACTGGCTCAGCAAAAACAGAACAACTCCAAAACACATATACTCTTCTATATTTTCTATTTAGGACCTGGGTGGGAAAGAGTGAAGGCAGGAGGAGAAGGGGACAGCAGAGGATGAGATGGTTGGATGGAATCACTGACTCGATGGACAGGAGTTTGAGCAAGCTCTGGGAGGTGGTGATGGGCTGGGAAGCCTGGCATGCTGCAGTCCATGGGGTCGCAAAGAGTCAGACGTGACTGAACGACTGAACTGAACTGAACTACGCCCAGAAGGCTTAGGACCATAACAAGAGGCATATGCCTGGCTACAGACTGGGAATGAGGGGGAAAGGATCATGAACTCCTCATCAGAGTGTTTCTATACTTTTTTTGAAATTTGACCATATTTTTAAATTCTAAGTTTAAAATACAGTTTTAAAATAAGTATTTTAAATAACTATTTAAAATAAGTTTTAAATAGTTGCTAGATCTGGAAGGGAAACAACAGGACCAAAGATTCATCATGAATAATGTTTGACATTTGAAAGGATACAAGTTTCATTTAGTCATAATATGAGCTACCACTGCTGGGTATCTGACTTATTCCAGACACAGGGTTAGATGCTTTACATATGTATTTCTGATCTTCACAGTCATTACGAATGTATTCTTATGCATACTTTCAGGGTGAAGAATGTGACCCTCAAACAGATTGACTAAATCGCCCAGTTTGTGTATAGAACAGCCAATATCCAAACTTCCAAACTGGTACTTTGTATTATACTACACTGCCTATAAAATATTTTGCCATACTTCAAACCTTTATTATGCCTGTATGTGATTGTATGGGGCTTCCCTGGTGGCTCAGTGGTAAAGAATCCACCTGCCAATGCAGGAGATGAGGGTGGAGGAGATCCCCTGAAGGAGGAAATGGCAACTCATGCCAGTATTCTTGCCTGGAAATCCCATGGACAGAGGAGACTGGTGGGCTACAGTCCGTGGGGTCACAAAAGAGTCAGATACAACTCAGTAACTAAACAACAACATTTGATGGTATAGTGTAGAAGAAATCTTGCTAAAATATATCAGATCACAGTCCTATTTTTAATAGCATATAAATGCTCCCATTGTAGTTCCAATTCTGCAAAAATGGGATACATCCCAGCTCCCAAATAAGTAGTGATCTTGTTAGATCAATTTTAATGAAGTATCTGGTGCTGGCAGAAGGTACCATGTTGAGTTAATATGAGAGAAATATTGCCATTGTAGGCTTTGATATGGTAAAAAAGAGAGTCCAATACATTCTGAAACTTACCAGGACATTTTTAGTCTCCATGCTTCAGCCTTCTTTCTGGGCAGATGCTTGTGCAAGCTTAATCTGCTTTAAAAGGCCTCATTAGAAACACTGTGTGGTTCTATGGCACTTTACATTTTGTGAAGCAAATTTGTATGTTAGTGTTGAAAGAGATTTGAAGAAAGATGAAAGGTGGGGGAGATATTCAGCTTCTCTGTTCCCCAGGAAGAAATCAGACCAAGTGAACCGAGAGGAAGCAGTAAGACCTCTAGGTCCTACACATAGCATCAGCCCTTCTCAGGCCCCATTTTGTGCCCAGCACAGGAAATGGGAAACACTATTATTCTGCAGCATTATTACAATGAAGACGGAACCAACTTTGCAACATAATACAGTCTTTTCCCAAAATGGCAGCATAAATAGTTAGTAGAGCCAACACTCAACTCTTCCAAAGGAAGGAAGAGTTACAGTGGTGAGTTCCATGAGTTGATAGCATTAAACTATTAAGGGGAAGATCCAAGAGTCACGATTTTCCACATGTAAAAGAAGATGTAGCCTGGGCAAAGGTGTGGTGGGTCATGTTGTTGCCGTGAAAATTTAAAGAACATACAAAACAACTCTAAAAGAACAGATTTTTTAGTAAAGCAAGCTTGAAAAGTGTCTCTGGCAAATGCCTATGTCTTATAACTCCAGTAAAATGTGTAAGTGTTCCTTCCAAGAGAAGCATGCTTAGATTGGAAAAGGGTCAGCAAATCGTGTAACTACTCTCTATTCTCATCTTTTCCCATTCCTCCAGGTAAACCTCACACAAACTGATAGTTTAAAACTGAAATAAGGTTTACAGGAGTTTTCAAAAAATAAATGATTGCTGTTACTACTAATAAAAATAAATCCACTTAATCTGTGAATTTCAGATGAAACAAATTACCCATAATATTGAAGAAAAGGAGAAATCCAGCCTGCTTCACGGGAAAAAGATGACCTCATGTACTAATGCATTATAGTGACCGTTGAGAGGAAAATTCTCTAGGCTTGGATATTATACCTAATCAAGTCTCTTAATGCATTTTTATTGGCACTTTATGTTTTCCTCCACAGAGATGCTAATCAGAATAATCTGTGAGCTGTTTAAAGAGTTTCTCAGGGACAATAATGAGAAATAGAGGAACTACAGTCAAGGAGCTTTTATGATATCTCGCTGTCTTAACTTTCTTCATTCGTCAAGTCTTTTCCTTCTGGTCATGAGTATATTAAAATGGGGCCTAGAAGGGTTGAGAACCATCAAGAATGCCTTTAAAAAATATTTAAAAGGTCCACATATTGTATTATAAATATGATAAAAGGTCCACAAAAAGATGCTCAACATTACTAATCATCAGGACAATGTAAATAAAAATCACACAAAGGTATTATATCATATCTACTAGAATGGTGGTGGTTTAGTTGCTAAGCTGTGTCCTATTCTTACAACTTCATGGACTATAGCCCGCCAGGCTCCTCTGTCCATGGGCTTCCCTAGGCAAGAATACTGGAGTGGGTTGCCATTTCCTTCTCCAGGGGATCTTCCCAACCCAGGAATTGAACCCAGGTCTCCTGCATTGCAGGCAGATTCTTTACCAACTGAGCTACAAGGGAAGCCCTATCTACTAGAATGGTGCTATTATAGAAAAGATAATAGTGAGTGTTGTTGGGAAAGTGGAGAAAAAGGAACCCTCCTGCACTGCTGATGGGAATACAAATTGGTGCAGCCACCATGGAAAAGGTAGGAGTTCCCTCAAAAAATATAAAGAGAACTACCACATTATCCAGCAATTCTACTTCTGGGTATTTATATAAAGAAAAGCCACTGTCTCAAAAAGGTATCCTTTATACCTTCATGTTCATTGCAGCATTACTTACATTAGCCAAGAGAGGGAAACAATCTAAGCGCCCATTGAGAGATGAATGGAGAAAGAAAATGTGATGGATATATAATTCAGCCATAGAAAGAGAAATCCTGCCACTTGGGACACCATGAATTCACCTTGAGGGCATTATGCTAAACGAAATAAGTCAGACAGAGAAAGATGAATACTGTGTGACCTGACTTGTATGTGGAATCTAAAACCAAACTCAAGTGATACAGAGAATTGGTGGTTGCCAAAAGTGGAGGCCCAGGAGGTGGGAAAATGGGTTAAAGATAAAAATAATAAGAATAATAATAATGTGGTACCTACATATTTAATGAATATGCAAGGAAAAAATCAAAATATGATAAAATAATGATTAAGAAATTCATGAATATAAAAGTTGAAATCAGTGATTTAAAAGAGAGAAAGAAATTTAAATCATGAATAAAATCCATCACAAGATTTTATTTATGATTCATCTCACAGCGAGCAGATGTAGCCTGAGAACAATTTTTTTTTTTAATGGATGAACTATTTTCTAGACCCATACACATCTGAAAAAGGTTCTTCTGATAATTCTGCCTAAAATCAGAATGTTATCAGGGGACAGGATTATTAAGTAACAACAATTCCTCACTTAAAATTAAGTAGGTATTTATCAGCTGACAATATTGTAAACAGTCTGATGTTAGCATTATTCCATTTAAAAAAATTTGTATTTCTCTGCTTTATCTTCATAAGAATCTCTTTTGAGTGAGGTAATTTTTTTTTTGTCAGTAATTTTGGATTATGAAAGAGTGCTTCTATTTTTCGGTTTAATGTTTTCTTCTGTTAAATGTTTGATGATTATTTTTGCTTGCTTATTCTGGATACTTCCTGAGGATGACTTTTATTAATACATGAGTCCTTATTTTCTGTCATTCTTAACATTCTTTTTAAGAAGAAAAGAAAAGAATCAGTATGCGATGAATGTGTACGAGAGAAACAACAATAAAAAACACATCAATGTCCCCTAACTTTGGGGAATAACAGTCTAAGATAATAAATATTCTATTAAGTTGTGTATCTGTTTAGTTACTTTTATACAACTTTCAAACTTTTTTTACTTCTCACCACCGCATTCTTAGAACTCTAGCTTATTATCTACATACTGTCTTAATGTCCTACTGTGTTAATTTTATTTTTAGTATTCTTAATACAAGTTGCATTTCTTTTTCTTGGGGGTGGTCTTGATCCCTGTCTCCTATACAGTGTCATGAACCTCCGTCCCTATTTCTTCAGGCACTCTATCAGATCTAATCCCTTGAATCTATTTGTCACTTCCACTGTATAATCATAAGGGATTTGATTTAGGTAATATCTGAATGGTCTAGTGGTTTTCCCTACTTTCTTCAATTTAAGTATGAATTTGGCAATAAGGAGTTCATGATTTGAGCCACAGTCAGCTTCCGGTCTTGTTTTTGCTGACTGTGTAGAGCTTCTCCATCTTTGACTGCAAAGACTATAATCAATCCGATTTCAGTATTGACCATCTGGTGATGTCCATGTGTAGAGTTTTCTCTTGTGTTTTTGGAAGAGGGTGTTTGCTACAACCAGTGCATTCTCTTGGCAAAACTCTATTAGCCTTTGCCTTGCTTCATTCTGTACTCCAAGGCCAAGTTTGCCCATTACTCCAGGTATTTCTTGATTTCCTACTTTTGCATTCCAGTCCCCTATAATGTAAAGGACATCTTTTTGGGGTGTTAGTTCTAGAAGTTCTTGTAAGTCTTCATGGATCCATTCAACTTCAGCTTCTTCAGCATTACTGGCTGGGGCATAGACTTGGATTACTGTGATAATGAATGGTTTGCCTTGGAAATGAACAGCGATCATTCTGTAGTTTTTGAGATTGCATCCAAGTACTGCATTTTGGACTCTTTTGTGGACTACGATGGCTACTCCATTTCTTCTAAGGGATTCTAGCCCACAGTAGTAGATATAATGGTCATCTGAGTTAAATTCACCCGTTCCAGTCCATTTTAGTTCACTGATTCCTAAAATGTCGATGTTCACTCTTGCCATCTCCTGTTTGACCACTTCCAATTTGCCTTGATTCATGGACCTGACATTCCAGGTTCCTATACAATATTGCTCTTTACAGCATCAGACTTTACTTCCATCACCAGTCATATCCACAACTGGGTATTGTTTTTGCTTTGGCTCCATCTCTTCATTCTTTCTGGAGTTATTTCTCCACTGATCTCCAATAGCATATTGGGCACCTACCGACCTGGGGAGTTCATCTTTCAGTGTCCTAACTTTTTGCCTTTTCATACTGTTCATGGGGTTCTCAAGGAGACAATACAGAAGTGCTTTGTCATTCCCTTCTCCAGTGGACCACACTGGAAAAAAAAAAAAAAAACAGAGTTTTTCCAGAACTCTCCATCATGACCCATTCATAAAATTAGAGATACCAAGGGAATATTTCATGCAAAGATAGGCTTGATAAAGGACAGAAATGGTATGGACCTAACAGAAGCAGAAGATATTAAGAAGAGGTGGCAAGAATACACAGAAGAACTATACAAAAAAGAACTTCATGACCTAGATAATCACAATGGTGTCATCATCAACCTAGAGCCAGACATTCTGGAATGCAAGGTCAAGTGGGCCTTAGGAAGCATCACTATGAGCAAAGCTAGTGGTGGTGATGGAATTCCACTTGAGCTATTTCAAATCCTAAAAGATGATGCCGTGAAAGTATTGTACTCAATAAGCCAGCAAATTTGGAAAACTCAGCAGGGGCCACAGGACTGAAAAAGTTCAGCTTAAATTCCAATCCCAAAGAAATGCAATGCCAAAGAATGCTTAAACTACCGCACAATTGTACTCATCTCACATGCAAGCAAAGTAATGCTCAAAATTCTCTAAGCCAGGCTTCAACAATACATTAACCATGAACTTTCAAATGTTCAAGTTGGATTTAGAAAAGGCAGAGGAACCAGAGATCAAATTGCCAATATCTGCTGGATCGTTGAAAAAGCAAGAGAGTTCCAGAAAAAAATCTATTTCTGCTTTATTGACTATGCCATTATTGATTGTGTGGATCACAACAAACTCTGGAAAATTCTTAAAGAGATGGGAATACTAAACCACCTGACCTGCTTCCTAAGAAATCTGTATGCAGGTCAGGAAGCAACAGTTAGAACTGGACATGGAACAACAGACTGGTTCCAAATTGGAAAAGCAGTACATCAAGGCTGTATATTGTCACACTGCTTATTTAACTTAAATGCTGAGTACATCATGAGAAATGCTGGGCTGGATGAAGCACAAGCTGGAATCAAGATTGCTGGGAGAAATATCAATAACCTCTGATATGCAGATGATACCACCCTTATGGGAGAAAGCGAAAAAGAACTAAAGAGCCTCTTGATGAAAGTGAAAGAAGAGAGTGAAAAAGTTGGCTTAAAACTCAACATTCAGAAAATGAAGATTATGACATCTGGTCCCATCACATCAAGGCAAATAGATGGGGAAACAGTGAGAGATTTTATTTTCTTGGGCTCCAAAATCACTGCAGATGGCGACTGCACCCATGAAATTAAAAGATGCTTGCTCCTTGGAAGAAAAGCTATGACCAACCTAGACAGCATATTAAAAAGCAGAGACATTACTTTGCCAACAAAGGTCCATCTAGTCAAAGCTATGGTTTTTCTAGTAGTCATGTATGAAAGTTAGAGTTGGGATATATAGTAAGCTGAGCATCAGAGTTTTTCTGCTTTTGAACTGTGGTGTTGGAGAAGACTCTTGAGAGTCCCTTGGACTGCAAGGAGATCCAACCAGTCAATCCTAAAGGAAATCAGTCCTGAATATTCATTGGAAGGACTGATGTTGAAGCTGAAACTCCAATACTTCGGTCACCTAATGTGAAGAACTGACTCATTTGAAAAGACCCTGATCGTGGGAAAGATTGAAGGCAGGAGGAGAAGGGGATGACAGAATGAGATGGTTGGATGGCATCACCGACTCAATGAACATGAGTTTGAGTCAAGTCTGGGAGTTGGCAATGGACAGGGAGGCCTGGCATGCTACAGCCCATGGCATTACAAGGAGTCTTACTTGACTGAGTGACTGAACTGAACTGACTGAATACATGTTTTGGGCCTTTATTTACATTTTAAAGCATTTCCTTATTTGAAACATTTCTGTAAACTTCTCTTTTATTGCATATTGCATCTTACCCCAATTTATCCCTGTATCTTTAGCATTAATTCATGATTTTTGGCTTTTATTGGTCCACTTCTGGCTCACTGGCCTTGTAGCTATATAAATGGATGTGGCATGAGCAGTTAAGTTTTGAACAAATCTGCTCTCTGAAACCATAAACAGAAATAACTTTTTCTGTATTTGGAGAATTTCTTTTTTTTTTTTTTTTTTTGGTTTGAATTTTTCATAAATTTACTTCTATATAAGATAAACAATTTATAAAATATAACAGAAAGCTTATACACAAAATCTAGATAAAATTGTTAAAAATATTCAGTTGTTATTTATTTTGACATTATATTCATAAATGCATACAATTGTTTCAAAAATGATGGCAGACATGAAAACTAACATTATTGCAATTAAATGAGCATATATTTGGAGTTTTCCAGCAGTGGCAAAAATTTACAAATATTCTTTTCCTCGAGATAAAAATAAAATAAAATATTAAAAAATAAATAAATAAATATTTTCATGCCCATAGTAGCTTCTAATTTACTACTAATATAATAAGTTGCTTCAGATGATGAAAAGTGAGAAATATTTGGAGAATTTCTGATGCAGAGTCTTAGTCCTTGAGGATGTTGTGATTTTTTTTTCAAAATCATACTGATTTGAAAGGGAAGCTAGAAGAAGCAAACCGTATATTGTTGTTCAGTCACTCAGTCATGTCCAACTCTTTGTGACCCCATGGACTGCAGTACTCCGGGCTTCCCTCCCATTCATTATCTCCCAGAGCTTGCTCATACTCATGTCCATCGAGTCGGTGATCCCATTCAACCATCTCATCCTCTGCCATCTCTTTCTCCTCCTACCTTCTATCTTTCCCAGCATCAGGGTCTTTTCCAATGACTTTGCTCTTCACATCAAGTGGCCAAATTAGTGGAGCTTCAGCTTTAGTATCAGTTCTTCCAATGAACATTCAGGGTTGATTTCCTTTAGGACTGACTGGTTTTATCTCCTTGCAGTCCAAAGGACTCTCACGAGTCTTCTCTAGCACCACAGAAATTTGAAAGCATCAATTCCTCGGCACTCAGCCTTATTTATGGTCCAAATCTCAAATCTGCACATGACTACTGGAAAATACCATAGCTTTGACTATATGGATCTTTGTTGACAAAATGTTGTTTTTCTTTAATTTTTCTTTCTTTCCTCCTTACTTTTTCCCCCTCATTTCCTTCTTTCTTTTCTTCTTCCATTATATTCTATACCATGTTCCATTCTCAAGGTAATGGGGCATTTTTTTTTTTTTTCTCATCCCTTCAACTTCAAGTGAGGTTTCCCAAGTTTGGCATGAATGTCTGGGTGGAATTCTCCAGGCTCATGTTCCCAATCCAGTAGTGGTCACTATGCCAACCAAATGGAGTGGGAGACTTGTTAAAAAAAAAAAAAAAATACCCTGGAAAATCAAATAGCCTTATAACATATTAGTAGGTGAGGCAGTGTCAAGGGTGATTGCATGTCCAAAAACATTTTAGAGCAGAGAATCCCAGAAGATGGTTCAGGACCAGTGGCATCATGCCCCCCACCCCAGGGAATTTGTTAAAAAAGCAAATTCTTGGGTCCCACTCTAGACCTGTTAAATTGGAGATTCTAGAGCTGGAGCCTAGAAATTTGTGCTTCAATAAACCCTCGAGGTTATTCTGATACACACTAAAGTTTGCGAAACAGTATCTTAGTGACTAAAGCTTATAATAACCAGTTTACTGTGAGACTGGGTTCCTAGTTTAGCATATAGCCTACCATCCCAGCAACTGAGTTGAGAACAGATGAAAATAAATATAATAGGTGGTTACACTGTTTACTTCTTCATTCAGTCAACTTCTGTGTCCAGCTATGCACCCACCCGGTACTGAAAATACAGGGAGGAGTTTCCAGTGTAGTGACAGATGGAAACATGGAAACATCCAAATTATAGGTAAATATACACAATGGAGTATTACTCAGCCATTAAGAATACATTTGCATCAGTTCTAATGAGGTGGATGAAACTGGAGCCGATTATACAGAGTGAAGTAAGCCAAAAAAGAAAAACACCAATACAGTATACTAACGCATATATATGGAATTTAGAAAGATGGTAACAACAACCCTGTATATGAGACAGCAAAAGAGACACTGATGTATAGAACAGTCTTTTGGACTCTGTGGGAGCGGGAGAGGGTGGGATGATTTGGGGAAATGGTACTGAAACATGTATAATATCATATATGAAATGAGTCGCCAGTCAGGTTCGATGCACGATACTGGATGCTTGGGGCTGGTGCACTGGGACGACCCAGAGGGATGGTACGGGGAGGGAGGAGGGAGGAGGGTTCAGGATGGGGAACACATGTATACCTGTGGCAGATTCATGTTGATATATGACAAAACCAATACAATATTGTAAAGTTAAAAAATAAAATAAAATTAAATTTTAAAAAATAAATTATAAAGTACTCTGGTCAGCACAGGCTTTGAAAGACTATGAGAACACTTCAGTTGACCCGGAGGCATAGGCAAGGCCTCACAGAAAAGAAAATATTTGAACTGGAACTTGGGGTCTGTTGCAAAAAAAGATGATTTGCAGAAAGAGGTCAAAGATAATGCAAGTGAATGTAATATGAGAGGCTTATGGAATTAAGAGAAATTCCCAAGAGAATATGTTAAGAAAATCTTGTATCAATGCTAAGAGTATGTGTTAGTAGCTCAGCCGTGTCCAATTCTGTGACCCCCCCATGGACTGTAGCCCTCCAGGCTCCTCTGTCCATGGAATTATCCAGGCAAGAGTACTGGAGTGGGTTGCCATTTCCTCCTCCAGGGGATCTTCCTAACCCAGGGATCAAACCTGTGTCTCCTGCATTATAGGTGGATTCATTACCATCTGAGCCACCAGGGAAGCATCAGTGCCAAGAGATATCACATTAATAGGAATGATGGAACCTAGATTCAAAGAGAGTTTGAATCAGAGTGGATCCAAAGTTAAGGACAAGAGGCATGACTTCTAGACAAAGTGCTGAAGACAACAAGCCAGGTTTGATGTCCCTGAAAGTTGTTTGGGCACAGTCAGAGCTCACCTCATCTCTTCTGGATGTGTCACTGGTGACATATTGGATATGACATCTCACTGGAACCATAGCATGAGGTCTGATTCCATGTACCCTCCTCCAACTGAGCTCTCCAGTTGGTGAAATCTTCCCTAAGAATTGAGGAACTGTGAAAAGCTCCAGTGTGTCAGGGAATTTGGCAGCCAGACTTGGAATCCTATATTTGATACATGGTCCCATCATATATCCCAATGTCTAGAGTTTGGGATCAAGCCTTTTTTGGATATAAGACTCTAGCATAGCTTTAATTAGAAAGAAATTCTCCCTTTAAGCCAAGTTTCTTGGAGTTTTTTGAGCAATAAACTTGAACTTGCCAGATGCATTGGGATTTTTTTAAATAGACTTTCTTAACTGAAAAGTTATATGGCAGTCAGAATGGCAGAGCTCCTGATGCCAGTGCCTAGGAGACCATGTAGATGACAGAAGCTGGATTCTATGATTTTGACATATGAGTTTTAAAGAATTAGAGAAAAGAAAGCTTAATATCAGAAGTTTTGACCCGAAGAGAGTTTGTAGGTGTCTTTGGTTCTGGAGAACAAGATATAACAGTTCTGGAAGTTACCAGAAGAGAAGGAATATGGTTTGAATGCCAGGCATTATGCTAGAAATTTTCTCATGTGCCAGGCTATTTAATTCTCACACAAGATGGGTAGAGACAAGGAATTAGCATCACCATATTCAGATAAGAAAATGTGTGCTCAGAAAGATTTGACAAATTATCCCAAATCTCACATAACTAAAAGTGGCAAGTTGTTGTTCAGTCGCTAAGTCATGTCTGACTTTTTGCCATCCCATGGACTGTGGCATGCTGGGCTTCCCTGTCCTTCACTATCTCCTGGAGTTTGCTCAAATGCATGTCCATTGAGTTGGTGATGCCATCCAACCATCTCATCCTCAGCTGCCCTCTTCCCCAGGGTTCAAACCCAGGCCTACAGGATGTCAGTAACTTCCTCTTACTGAACCTACCAATCTTCTTTGATCATTCCATCTCATCTTCTCTTATGAGCTTCAGCCTAGCCACAGAGCCCTGGGTATCTCTTGATGGCTTAGGTAGGGGCCAGAGCAGCAACTTTTAGCAGTTCCACAAAATACATCTGCAACATGTTTCATTGAGTCAAGTAGAATGGGGCCAGATTTATGAAGTTCAGAAACATTAAATTCTTTCTTTTCCTGCTTTCTGCCAATCAAAAAACACAATGGTTTCTCATTCTTCAAGGCTGCATTCAGAAGCTCAGGCTTCCAAGATACAGGAAATGTATTGATGAACAAAGTTCTAACATTCTCCCAACAGAGACAGAGGAGACTCCACAGTCATCCAGAGTCCAGCTCACTCTGAATGGGCAAGTTTCCCAGGCCCTGAAGCGACATCTGGAATCAGACATAAAGGCTAAGGTAAGGGGATCGTCCGAGGTGGGGCCATTTGTTCAATCATGTGTCCCCTCACTCAACCGATATTTATTTTGGCAGGCCAGGAAAGAAGTGCCGAAAGCAGCCAAAATCTTCATTCTACTGCAAACCCAGAAGTTCCATAAAACTGGATGGGGGCTAATATCAGACTGATGAGGCGGAAGCTAGGGCTGAGAGAAGCAGGATATGGGGCAATAGGAAGCAGGTCTGTCTAGGAATGGAGCAGATTCAGAACCTGGTTAGATAGCCAAGGAAAATCCAGCATTCAAGCAAGATGCAATGGCCAGGGGCTCCTAGGGGCCAGGACCATCCAAGTAAAAGGGGCCTGTGGCACAGAGGTAAGGAGGCAGTTGGAGTCCGAGCTCCAGAACTCCAGTGTTTGTGAGTTTCAAACACTGACTTCTTTAATTATCCAAGATCCACATCATTCTTAGCACTTATGCAAACTGGATCCCCTAATAGAAGAAAAATTGTTGTTTAGTTGCTAAGTCCAGTCCAACTCTTTTGCGACCCCATAGACCGTAGCCCACCAGGCGCCTCTGACCTGGGGATTTCCCAGGCAGGAATACTGGAGTCAGTTGCTGTTTCTTTCTCCAAGGAATCTTCCCAACCCAGGAATCAAATCCTCATCTCCTGCATTGTCAGGCAGATTCTTAACTACTGAGCCATCAGGGAAGCCCAGAAGAAAAAGACAATCTGTGAAAGATCAGGTGGGCAAGAGGAGATAAAAAAGTGGTGAGCTAGGCAATTTTAGCAGCTCTGGAGGCAGTCTGGGCTTTAGAAGGTGCAAACTCAGTGTTCTGTTTCCTGGTAAAATGCAGTACACCATTCTGCAGCATGGAAACCGACACCCCAGTGTTTTGTGAAGTCTCATCTAATCCATACTGGGGATACAAAAAGATTAATGATTTTAAGTTTCACAAGGTAAGTCCTTCTGAAAATGCATATGCCTGCTAAAATGTCCTTAACCCAATCAAGGTCCATTTAGACTGGTTTACTTTTGGGGAAGAAAAAAAAAAAAAAGATACAGTTATATTTCTCAAGTGGCAATAAGGAGAGATGTATTTATTTATTTGGCCTTGCCAAGTGATATGTGAGATCTTAGTTCCCTGAAGAGGGATCGAACCAGCACCCGCTGTATTGGAAGCACAGAGGCGAGCCACTGAACTGCTAGGGAAGTCCCCAAATGGAGAGACTTAAAAGCAAACCCTGGGCTTCCCAGGTGGCACTAGTGGTAAGAAACCTGTCTGCCAGTGCAGGAGACACAAGAGACATGGGTTTGATCCCTTGAGTAGGAAAAGGCAACTTACTCCACTATTCTTGCCTGGAAAATCCCATGGACAGAGGAGCCTGGTGGGCTATAGTCCATGGGACTACAAAGAGTTGAGCATACACAGGACAAAAACATGGCTGCTGTTGTTAAAAGCAAACCCTAATTTTGGAGATTTATTTCTAAACTTTACCATCCCAGATAGAAATAATTTTTGCTCATTCTTCTTATCCTAGATTGGAAAATTAAGAGTATTTTTTATGTAGTTTACACTTTTAAAATTTCACCATGTTCTCAGAGCCCAGGTCTTATTAACATGAGTGAGTACAAGCAAACATTCCCTCTGAGTAATCCAACTGGGATGACAGGGGCTTCTGCAACTGCCATGCATCCAACTAGTGTTGGTCAAATGGAAATACTAAGGAGATTGTACCCAGAAAGATCTGAATTGGTGTCTCAAGCTCACCAAACATACCAAACATTAAATACCAATGAGGATGAAGGCTTCCCTGCTGGCTCAATGGTAAACAATCTGCCTGCCAATGCAGGAGGCACAGGTTTGATCCTTGAGTTGGGAAGATCCCCTGAAGGAAATGGCAACCCACTCCAGGAGTCCTGCCTGGGAAATCCCATGGACAGAGGAGCCTTGTGTGCTACAGACCATGGGGTTGCAATGAGTCAGACATGACTGAGCCACTAAACAACAAACAAGTGAATCTTATCTGCTGCTGACACGATAACACCTTTAATGTCATCATTTCTTCAAGTTTTCCTTCCCTCCTTCTCTCCCTTTGAGAAGGATGCTCTTAACTCATAAACCTACTCACGTCTGCATGTGATATGTTTTTTTTCCCCAATCACTCTCCATCTCTAGCCTCTTCTAGCTCACAGTGCATACATAGAGGCGATGCTCAAGACACAGGAAGAAATTGACTCAGAGAAGCCAAGGCTCAGTGGGAATCCTGAGTCTTGCCCTGAACAGCACCTCCAAAAGTCAATTTGTCCAGGCACCCTCGCAGACAATAAAACACGACAGGATGGCACCCCACACAATAGCTACCACTTTTCCTCCTCTTTTCTTTCGCCTTTCCAAAAACCACCTACAGATTGCTTCATCAGGCATCTTCTTTGCAGCTCTGTATTGGAGCCTTCTCAGAGCCCTCCCTCCAGGAAGCAGTTTGCTAGACTGGTAGCCGACACTGTCTCATCATGAAGCACCCAAATCAGTGGCTGCTTTCTGCCTTCAACCCGGCCAGGCGGCTGGGAGAACATAGATTGCTGAGTCACCTCGTAAATTGTTTCAGATGAATTTTTCTTTCCTGTTAACATACCGCAGCAGGAGGAGGTGGCCAGGGGAAGGATGTTGAGCAAAGAGAGACAAGGTTGAGAGGAAAGGGCTCCAGGGAGCTGGAGGGAGGGAGGGTGTAAGGATGGGATTTAGTTGCCTTCTCGGTTACGGCAATCAATTTCATCCATAATAACACAATAACGCAGAGGGGGAAACGCAGACGTGACAGAAGTGATAAAATGGAAATGAATCCTCATTACCTCTCTGAAGAACGGGCTACAGCTGCTGCTATGGTTTTGTCACCAGGCAAGGGGGCATTTCATCCCAGTGCTTGTCATGTGGGTCTGGGCAAAGAAGGGGAGAAGAGAAAAACATGCACTCTGATGTTTAGCTGCATAGCCGTGAGTCTGGCCAGCGGGGACTGGGGAATTTCAGATAGGCTCTAAGATTGACTTTCCCTTCGCTCTGCTCGTCTCCCCAAGCTCCCACCTTCTGGCTGTGGGGGAAAGTGCCTTGGCCCTCTCAATCAAATAACGGAAGCACTCAGAGCTTTACCTGGCTTCCAGTTCTCCAGCAGGGGATCGCATCACGTCCAAAAGCGTGAGTGTGCATGGGCTGTAGGCGATGGAGGGGCAGTGAAGCCATACTGCACAGTTAAGCATGTGTCTGGAGTTGGGGGCGATGGTGGATGACAGGACACATGGTCAAGGAAACCTCTAAGACTCCTTGGCTGTCTTCCAGCCCGTACTCCTAAGCAGGATTTAGACAAAGATGCATTTTTGCCAGTTCGATCACTGGGTTAGGAAAATGCCCTGCTGAAGGAAATCACAACCCACTCCAGTTTTCTTGCCTGGAGAGAGGGGTCTGGCGGGCTAGAGTTGCAAAGAGTCAGACATGACTTAGTGACTAAACAACACCAACAAACTGAAACCGCTTCTTTTGTCATTCAAGAACTCTCTATTAATTGGCCCCACATCATTGCACCCAGTTCTTTAAGCTCTCTGCCAATCTAGCTTTATTTAATGACCCACTGTTCCTAGAAAATGCCTGTATTTCCCACACATGTTGGCTTGCATGCCCTTCTCTGTTTCTTGTGTCTGTTTTCCCAGCGTTAGACGTCTGAGTCTCATCATCCTTAAAGATATAGATCCCATGGTTGTAAATGGCATCTCCTTTTTGTAAATTCCTTTATAACTTATCTCTAATTAGTTTATTTTATATCTTGGACCATAGTTACTTGTACAGGTGTCCCTTACTGGACTGTAACACATTTAGACGTTTATATCTATACATATAGATATAAACGTTTTCATCTATACAGGGTCTACTACGGTGAAAAAGAGCTATCTACATAGTAGGTACACAACATATGTTTTGTTTGCTTTGTTTTTAATGAATGAATGAGAAGAGCAGGAGAAAAGTGAATGCCTCTTGCTCACAGCCAGTTGCTAGGATCTCTTTCCATCCAATTCTCCAGTCCTCTGTGGATCCTTGGAATGTCAGCTGTTGTTGATTCCAGACTTGATGACAGATTCAACCTGAGGCCTTTCCAGTTCTAGCCGATACTTCCTCCCATGATCTCCTGGATAAAGCATGCGCTGGCAGGAAGCATTAGCATCCTGACTCCCATTATCATATCTTAAATTGGACAACCGGCTCTGTTTGCCTATGTATTTCAACAGTCTGATTCCCTGCAGAGCAGGCCTCCTTCCTGGCTGACCCTGACCCTCCAGATGCATTCTTGTCATCATGGGTGGCTTCTCCCCTCCCCACATCGGGCTTTTTCTATCTTTAATAAGGGCCACCTCCAAGGTGGGGTTTCCCGGGTGGCACTAGTTGCTGGGGACCTGCCCCAGCTGATCCAGGGTATTCGAAGGAGAGACGGCCTAGGCGACTATTTATATGCTAATTAGAGATATAGAGAACAATAGAATGAGGATAGCTCAGTAGGAAAATTCAGTGGAGAAAAGAAGCTGAGTAGCTTGGTTTACGCGGGAGACCAATAAAACTTCAAGACAAGAAGTTTGCACCACTGACGTAGGCCGCAGGCGCCCTCTCGAATAGCGGAAGGTGTCTCACCCTAGACACCTTCTCGAGTGGGTCTTAGAAGCCCAGGCATGATTAGTCAGCGTGGTGGGTTCCGCGCTCCAGATGGAGACTCAGCTGGAAGTTAAAGGAAAGAATGACATGGGGAGACCAAGCGTTGGTGAGCAAGGCCCGTAGCTTTATTTTTAACAGGGGCTTTTATACCCTAAGTTACACATAGAGGATAATAGGGGATGCAAAGTCAGCAGTCTTTGGTTCTTATCAAAAAACCAAGGTTTCTTTCCTGCAAATGTATCGTATACAAATGGTTTAGGTGATTTACATCATCTTCTGGCCAGAAGGCCTACTAACATTTTATGACTCTTGACAAGGACTTATCAACAAAGACTTACTTTCTCTAAGAGTAATTATTTCAAGGTTTGGCACCATCTTCCAAAGATAAAGTTGCATTCCTATAGGGCGGATGTGTAATGGGTTTACAACAAAGAAAGAATTTATTACCTTAAGGGTCTAAAGTTACTAACACCAAGGCCACTACTTATTTTTTCTACATACCCACTATTAATTGATACATATTCAAGGATACAATTCAGGGGATGTGAAAACTTGGCAACAAGCATTGACTCATCAATGAAATCCTTTACTAGTTTATTCTGACAGTTTTTAACTCTCTGAGAGGCTCTAAGCTATTTGAATATCTTAAGCTTCCCATGCCTCTCCTGGGAGACTGTAAACAATCGTATGCATAGCTGCAGGAGTCCGGGTAAACTTGTCAGGCGAGTTAGAGAGCCATCAGAGGGGTTTGGATTTAAACACTCCTAATTGCCCAGGAACTTTATTAATTGGAGCTGTAAGTTAACTCTTTGACACACAGAGAGAGAGATGGTGGTAGGGGACAGCCCCCAGTAAAGTCAGAGGTGAGAGCACAAAGCAATAAAGTAAGCAGACTCTGGTTTTTTGGGGGAAAATGCTCGAGAATATCCGGGGGGACTCCTGAGGCTCGATCCCGCCTTTGCGTATGCCGAGCCTCCTTCCTCATGACCTTTGTCACGAGTGGAATGTCTCACCGGCTCCCCGCATCTCCCCCTTTTTTATTTCTTAAAACAGCCAGATGTAGCTCAGTCGCGAGCCTCTGAAGGCTCTGCCGAAGAATCCTGACAATACAAGGAAGAATGATTATTAGAAATAAAATTAAAACAGCCAAGGTAGCGTAGCCGAGGAAGGTAGACAGAATATTTTTTCCTGAAATGTAGTTAGAGAAAGTATGGAAGAAATCATTTGCTGTTCCAGCGGCAGTAAAATCTAATCGGGAGTGTTCCAGGGTTGCTATTTGATTGTGAAGTTTCCCTAAGTCTAAGCTAATGTCAGAGCTGTTCCAAATACCTGAAATATGGTTTTTAATCTTTTCCCATTCAAAATCTGTCTCATTTACTTTCAGGGGTGTTACACATATCCACCGGTAGTCAGCATGACAGGACAATGCCATTTTCACCTTTAAAGCCTGCAATTCAGTCCCAATATGTATTACTGCTTCCTCTAGGGCATCTACCCTCATCTCTAATTTTCTGTCTATAGCTTCCTGTGTTGCCAATGCTAAAGAAACATTTTTGGACATAGAATCAACATATTGAGCAGTATGTACTTGTTGAGTCAATGATATTGCTGCCACAGTAACAGAAGTAATTGCACTTATCAAAGCTGCTATTCCCAAGATAAGTAAGCCCACAAACCGTCGTGTTCGCATTAAATCCTGCAGTTGTTGTAATACAGCAAGAGCATAATTCAATAAGTGGTTACATCATAAGATAAGGTGGACGTTGTAACATTACAAAGGAGCAAACATTATATTGAGGATTTAAACAAGATGAGAGCATACATTTGTTCACAACACCACCACAAAGGAGCAAACATTATATTGAGGATTTAAACAAGATGAGACAAGGAGCAGCTGTAGGCATCGGCTCGGCGGAGCAGTGTCCGCAGCATCAGGAGGCAGAACGCGAACGGCAGGCTGTGGGCCGCGGCGTCTACGGCGGGCGGAGGGGCGGGGTTCGCGGACTCGGGCTAGCCGCCGCCGCTTGGGCTCCGGGCGTTTTCCTGTCGCCGGCGGGAGCGCGCTGGTCTGGACTGCATTCCGCGGGCGCGCTTTCCTCTCTGGCCCTCACTAGCGCACAGACTTCCTTGCTCTAGGTCGCGGGGTGCAGCAAGGAGGGTGCGGGGCGCCGATGGCGGCGCGGAGGAGAGAGCTGGCTGGGGGAGGGGGAGCGAGCGAGTGCGCGCGCCGCGAACCTGGTCTTTGGGGAATGTGACATGACGAATTTTTCTGAGATCCAAATCGGAGAATCTGCATTCTGTAGAAATATATAAGCATACCCTCTCCCACAAGTTAGCAACACATCTGGCCCTTTTCACTCTCCAGTAAGGAGGTCTTTTTACTTGACCAGGGGCCGAGTCGTAGCCTGTAATTCAGGCATCTAGTGTCTCATCATTGTAGTCTGCTCCTGTGTGTTTACCTTTAAGTGATTAATTACAATTTGGACATAACTTTACTATTTGTCCAGCTGTTTTCCTAGGGATATGTTAATTTAGGTCTAATGTTTAGTTTAGGTCTCTGTATAAATTTAAATAATAAATGTATAACCTCCTTATCTCATTTTGGTATACAGACATACCTAAATGTAAAATGTATTTATATATGTATTTATATATGGCAACAAGTATAAACTTATTGACATATAATATATATAAATCAATATACTTGAATTAATCTTTATAATTAATATATTAATTAATATATATTACAGCAATACAACACGTACACAGCTAATACCAACCAACACAAACCAGTGTACTGTAATAATACATGTCACACACATACAATTATACAGTATATAGAACATATATCATCACAGCACATCAATCCATACCAATTAATATCAGCCACACACATTATATTACTGCAATATACATTTAATTATACAGTATATATATATGTATATATAGTATACATATTAATTTATATACAAATTAAGTATAGATCTATAAGTAGAATTAGGTATACCTTTATTATATTTTATTTATACCCATACCTAATTAGGCAAATTGTAATTAGGCAAATATATTTATATTATGTATTTATAACAATATATAAAGTATTGTTAAATGTACCACCTGTATAGCATCCCCACCTCACATACCACTTTCTCTAATCCCACCAACTCATTTTCAGTAGTATGTGTTGGCCAGGAGCTGTAATTTCCTGCACCCAAAAGGCTAGATCACTAGATCCAAATGTTTCGTGGCTCTTAACTTGAGAAGTCAAGTTTTTTCTTGTCTGATAATAAGGTAAAAGCAAAGGCTGTGTTACTCTTTGACCTTTATTAATTTGTACAGTTTTGGTAGGCGGTGATATCAAGACTTTAATTTCTCAATATAATCAGAATCTACTACACCATGCACCACCGAATTTTTTTTTTTTTTTTTTTTTTTTGAAAAGAAAGCGAGCTATGCCCCAGCACAGATCTTACAATGTCCAAAGGTAGGGGGCCAGCCACTCCCGTTGGAATTGGAGTAAGCGGCACATCAGGGGTTAATATTGTTGCTAAATCCCCTTGCCCTTTCGCTTTTCTCCTAGTCTGGGTGAGACCCCCGAGGGGGTTTTCTCTAAAAAGCATGCTCTGCATATTGTGCACGCAGTCTGTTTTAAAAGCTCCACTGTTCAAAAAACTTTTTATCTTCCTCAGGCTTAGGCAACGCTTTGAGAGGCTTTGGGGGCAAAGTGGGGAACTCCTGGGTCCTGGGAGGCACAAACGGAGGCGGTGGCGATCACCTTAAATCAGAAAGTGGTGGATAAGTTTTTTTTTTTTTTTTTTAAAAGGTTTGTGCAGAGGGGGAGGGAGCTCTCCAGGGCGCTCGGCCGCAGCGTCCTGTAAGCCCTCTCCTTCCTCGGGAGGTAAAGCACTTTCTCCCTCCCTTTTTTTTTTTTTTTTTTTTTTCAATAGCAGAAATTATGATCTGTGCAGAAAGTGGAGACTTACCACCATCAACCGCTATAGCCTCCCTCAAAGGCTATTTAACAGCCTTATGACAGGGGTCCAGGACATTTCTAATCATATTTCACAGAGCCAATAAACATTTGTCTATTTTTAGATGTAGAGAAACCCATTTTTTAAAAAAATTTTTTTTTTTTGAGAATATTATTATTTATTTTGTAACCTCTTTACTCTAGCTAAACTATAGAGGGGACTAGAAAAGAAGCCTCAAGGTGAGGATCAAATTTATCCTTGGGACTAGAGAAAACCCTTTTCCGGGAAACTCCTAGAGGAGGCCCTTTACCCCCACACGGAGGAGGAGGCATGGAGGGATGGGAGCGTCCGTATTTCTCTTCTCCTGCTCCGGAGATCCTTTAACTGTTTGGTGACTAAATCTTACAAACTGTCTAATCGGGGATGTTTCCCTCAAGCTCCTAGGAGCGGATGGTCTGACAGGGGAAGTTTCTCTTAGGCCTTTTGGGGCATCTTTGTTTAAGAGATGCCAATCTCCATCAGAGTGATATTTAGCTGTTATCTCGCCTAAATTCTCTTTTTCTTTTGGGGAAGGCTGATTTTGTTTTTCATCCCTATCTTTAAGTTGTTCCTGAGTAGTCATGGCTGCTAACATTTTTCTAAGTTGCCGATAGTCAGGCGGGTCTTCGTTTTTCTCATTTTCCTCAGGTTTAACTACAGTTTCGACCTCATTTTCCTCTTTAAAAGTTACTCTTTTAGATTCAGGGGCAGGTTTAGCTACAGCATTTTCTTCACTGTCACTTTTAAGATGTACTTTTTGTGAATCAGGGGCAGGGTCTAAGACATCTCTAATGATATTCCATAAGGAAAAGGCGTCATTAGGCACCTTTTCTGAGCCGTGTTCGGCGTGGTAAGTTTTTAGCTGTTTTCCTACTTTTTCCCAGACATCTAAGTTAACAGAGCCTTCGTCTGGAAACCAGGGACAGTGCTCTTGTACAAATGAAAGAAATGATTGAATGGCAGATTTTTTAACTTTGATTCCTCTTTTACCTAATAACTGTAAAATTACTCCTATAAAGAGCTGTCTTTCATTTGATTCAGTATTACCCATGTCAGAAAATTAAGTATAGTAAAAGATTTTGCTTTAAGCTATCAAAAGATCAGGCTTTCCTTTGGCCTTTTAACTTCAGAAACTGTTTTCTCTCTCTAAGTCTAACTCTTTAACACTTTCAACACTTCCCACTCCTCTCGCCCTGTCTATCCTACAGGGGGGTCCGCGGCACCCTTGAGTGGGGTCCTAGCCGTCCCGAACACTGGAAGAACAATAGGGCTGGTGACCCAGATTGTCCCGGGGGGAGGAACAGTAGGCTGATGGCTCAAACTGTTCCAAGGGAGGAGCAGTAGGGCTGGTCACCCAAACTGCTCCGTGGGGGAACAAGAGGGCTGATAACCCAGTTGTTCCGAGAACGGGGGGCAATAGGGCTGGTAACCCCAATTGCTGGGAGCTTACCTTCGAAAATCCTGTATCGGGCGCCACCTGCTGGGGACCTGCCCCAGCTGATCCAGGGTATTCGAAGGAGAGACGGCCTAGGCGACTATTTATATGCTAATTAGAGATATAGAGAACAATAGAATGAGGATAGCTCAGTAGGAAAATTCAGTGGAGAAAAGAAGCTGAGTAGCTTGGTTTACGCGGGAGACCAATAAAACTTCAAGACAAGAAGTTTGCACCACTGACGTAGGCCGCAGGCGCCCTCTCGAATAGCGGAAGGTGTCTCACCCTAGACACCTTCTCGAGTGGGTCTTAGAAGCCCAGGCATGATTAGTCAGCGTGGTGGGTTCCGCGCTCCAGATGGAGACTCAGCTGGAAGTTAAAGGAAAGAATGACATGGGGAGACCAAGCGTTGGTGAGCAAGGCCCGTAGCTTTATTTTTAACAGGGGCTTTTATACCCTAAGTTACACATAGAGGATAATAGGGGATGCAAAGTCAGCAGTCTTTGGTTCTTATCAAAAAACCAAGGTTTCTTTCCTGCAAATGTATCGTATACAAATGGTTTAGGTGATTTACATCATCTTCTGGCCAGAAGGCCTACTAACATTTTATGACTCTTGACAAGGACTTATCAACAAAGACTTACTTTCTCTAAGAGTAATTATTTCAAGGTTTGGCACCATCTTCCAAAGATAAAGTTGCATTCCTATAGGGCGGATGTGTAATGGGTTTACAACAAAGAAAGAATTTATTACCTTAAGGGTCTAAAGTTACTAACACCAAGGCCACTACTTATTTTTTCTACATACCCACTATTAATTGATACATATTCAAGGATACAATTCAGGGGATGTGAAAACTTGGCAACAAGCATTGACTCATCAATGAAATCCTTTACTAGTTTATTCTGACAGTTTTTAACTCTCTGAGAGGCTCTAAGCTATTTGAATATCTTAAGCTTCCCATGCCTCTCCTGGGAGACTGTAAACAATCGTATGCATAGCTGCAGGAGTCCGGGTAAACTTGTCAGGCGAGTTAGAGAGCCATCAGAGGGGTTTGGATTTAAACACTCCTAATTGCCCAGGAACTTTATTAATTGGAGCTGTAAGTTAACTCTTTGACACACAGAGAGAGAGATGGTGGTAGGGGACAGCCCCCAGTAAAGTCAGAGGTGAGAGCACAAAGCAATAAAGTAAGCAGACTCTGGTTTTTTGGGGGAAAATGCTCGAGAATATCCGGGGGGACTCCTGAGGCTCGATCCCGCCTTTGCGTATGCCGAGCCTCCTTCCTCATGACCTTTGTCACGAGTGGAATGTCTCACCGGCTCCCCGCAACTAGTGGTAAAGGATGTGCTTGCCAATGCAGGAGACTTAAGAGATGTGGGTTCGATTCATGGGTCAGGAAGATCCCCTGGAGGAGGGCATGGCAACCCACTCCAGTATTCTTGCCTGGAGAATCCCAGGGACAGAGGAGCCTGGCAGGTTTCATCCCATAGAGTTGCAAAGAGTCAAACACAACTGAAGCAACTTAACACACATACACACACACACACATATACCACCTTTGTGAATCTGAGTCAAGAGTGGAGTAGAATCTATGTCTAAGATGCCATCCTTACCTTTAGTAGGTATGCGGTACAGAATACTTACCCAGCAGTTGTCAAAACCTCTTGGGATGGAGATATAGCAGTGACAGTTTTATCCCAGAGCAAAATTTGGACTTGTGAAGAGACAAGGATGCCCATTTGCAGGTGTGCACTCAAGCACTTCAAAATATGTCTTTCTGAACATGGAGTTCATGTCCAGCTGGCAGCATTTGGTTTTCAGGATGTGCCTAGGCAAAAGAAATTAAATCCTCTTGGATCATGTACAAAATGTACATGATAAATCACCTTTCATCCTCCTGATCACACCAAAGAGAAAGTCTCAGTTTGGTGCTACTCTTGACTACCCTTGAACACTCACCAATACTGTCTTTCAGCAAAAAGAGAGTAAGCCTGAGGTCTGTAGCCTCAGAGCAGCACTACATGGCCGGAATTTAAGAATAATGCCTTTGTTTTCCTAGTATTGACTGATAGGGTTGCCTTTGGTTTACAGAAGATAGTTTATGTCCTGATGATAAAAGTAGCCAATAGTTTTTGAATATTTAATCCACGCAGGCACCACCATGTTTACCATCTTTTGATCTCATTAACCCCCAGGGCAAGCCTATGAGTTGGGTGCTATTGTTACATCCTTTTCCAGATGAGACACTGAAGTAAGGAAAATAGTTAACTGATGTCATACAGCTAAAGAGCAGTGGAGACGGGATGCAAACCCAGTACGGGCTCTTTTGGCTCAGTGGTAAAGAATCTACTTGCTAATGCAGGAGATAGGAGTTCGATCCCTGGGGCGGGAAGATCTCCTGGAAAAGGAAATGGCAACCCATGCCAGTATTCTTGCCTGGGAAATCTCATGGACAGAGAATCCTGGTGGGCTACAGTTTATGGGGCAGCAAAAGAGCTGGACATTACTTACTGACTAAACAACAATTACAGCAATGGGCTCTTTTAATCTCTGCCCTAGCTTAAGTGGTTAATCCTCAGCCTACTTAGAGAAGACCTTTTAACATTTCTTTCAGGATCAGTTTATTAATGATGGACACTTTTAGTTTCTGCTTGTCTGGAAATTTCTTTATCTCTTTTTCAATTCTATGTGATAGTCTTGCTGGGCAGAGGATCCTAAGATGCAGGTTTTTCCCTGTCGGCACTTTAAATATTGCTTGCCACTCCCTTTTGACCTGTAGAGAAATTAGCTGATAGCCTTATGGGGAGTCCCTTCTAACTGACTCTTTCTATTTTTGCTTTTAGAATCCTCTCTTTAACTTTAGCCATTTTACTGATGAAATGTCTTGATGTAAGTCTATTTGGGTTCATCTTGCTTTGGACGCTCTGTGCTTCCTGCACCGTGCTGGCTCAGATGGTAAAGAATCTGCCTGTAGTCTAGGAGACACGGCTTCGATTCCTGAATTGGGACGATTCCCTGGAGAAGGGAATGGCAACACACCCCACTATTCTTGCTTGGGAAATCTCCTGGACAGAGGAGCCTGGTGGGCTACAATACATGGGGGTTGCAAAAGAGTTGGACATAACTGAGCATGCATGCTCACGCTTCCTGAACCTAGAAATCTGTTTCCTTCTTTAGGGTGAGAACTTTTTAGCCATGATTTCATTAAATACATTTTCGACCCCCTTCACCCTCTTTTCTCCTTCTGAGACCCCTATAATGCAAAGGTTGGCATGTTTGATGTTATCCCAGAGATCTCTTAAACTTCATTCAAGAGTCTCCAGAAGATGGTTGTTTTTTAAAAGAACTTTTACTGTAGTTTAGTTGCTTTACAGTGTTGTTAGTTTCTACCGTACAGCCAAGTGAGTCAGCTATATATATATATATATATGTCCCCTCCTTTCTGGATTTCCTGCCCTTTTAGGTCACCACGGAGTATTGAGTAGAGTTCCCTGTGCTATACAATAGGTTCTCTTTAGTTATCTATTTTGTGTATAGTAGTGTATATGTGAGTTTCAATCTTTACTGCTCATAGTAATGATAGAAAATCCATTTTTGGGAAAAGCTTATTTCAATAAAAGAGCAATTAAAATTTAAATAATAATAAATAATAAATAAATAATGACTTCCCGGGTGGAACTAGTGGTAAGGAACCCTCCTGCCAATGTGGGAGACACCAGAGATGCGGGTTTGATCCCTGGGTTGGGAAGATCCCCTGGAGGAGGGCATGGCAACCCACTCCAGTGTTCTTGCCTGGATTTATGATTTATATTTATGATTTATACAGAACCACCGTACTAGATTTCAAACAATGATCCATTTCTTCTAATTCTGTGATTTTTTATTGTGATAGACGCCAGGATGTGCAAAAGGTTACTGGTTTGGCCCGGCTCACAGCATGAAGACTCTTCCTGAATTGAGAATTTAAATTATGTGGTATTGCTATCACAGTCTTAACCTCATATGGCATTGGGTTCTACCCAACCCCCACTCTGTTCCCAATGCTAGACTCTAAAATGCTTAACAGGGAATTTGGGTAGAAGACTGCATGTTGAAGATATGCAAAAGCCATATTCCTTGCAGGAGAATACCAGTAATGAAGCACTTGCCTTCCTTGCAGAGAAGAATGGTAGGGAGGTCTCAAAGACCATCTCTGGCAAAATGTGGAAAGCGTTTTCTTTTACCATCTCCAGAGGTTCCTTTATATTTTCTTTTTCTTCTAACCAAGCCAATCAATAAACATTGATCTTATATTGTTTCAGCAAATAATGAATGATAAATATTAAGTATCTTATTGATGGGAAGACAGTCTGTGTCCTCCAGGAACTTGGTTTGGTTGGAAGAAAAAGAAAAGTAAACATGTAACGTGCCAATTTGATAGACAAAAAAAGAAATTAGGCCCAGCACTATCCACTATGGTGGATGGCAGAAACTCAATATTTACTGAGTGATTGAATGAATGAAGGGATGAACCCTGAGATCAGAAAAATATACTTTTCTGGAGCATACACAGTAATTTACTTTTCCAGTAAAGCTTCTTCTGACCTATCAATACCCTGTACCTACCCCCTCTTTTGGTTGACAGGTTTGCCTTCTCCAATAGACTGAGGGCCCCCTGATAGTAAATGTGTTTTTGATGTTTGCCTTTGCCAGAGCCTGGCATAGACTAGGCACTTACTAAAAGTTTATTGAATTCATGTTTATATGAGCTTTATTTCCTGGGATGACTTTCTTCTAACTCTGGTACTTCGTGCATTAGAAATGGGGTGGGAGTTCCTTGGTGTTTATGGATCCTACAAAAATGACTATTTATCCAGCACAGGTATGAGATAAAAACGACTGAGGTCATTTTAATAAAACTTCAATTTTGCCCTCTAGTTATTTTGCAACCAGCTCTATATGGTTATATTATCCTTTATCAGTTTATAAATCAGTTTCAGTAAGTTCATAAATTTTGTATTATGTGTCACAAGAATTTGGCCCTGACTTGAAAACACTGGCTGTGTTGATTAAAATCCAGGTCAGGGCTCATACCCAAGCCAATTCTGAGTCTGTGTTTCTCATAATGGCCATCTTAGTTTTTTTTTTTTTTAATTTTAAATAATGCTTCCTATGAATGGATTATGGATTTACACTCAGCTAAATTTGTGACTGGAGAACAGAATGGGCTATTTGGGTCTCATTTAGTGGAAATATTCCTAAGAGAGAGGAAGATGAGAAGAGATAAGAGTTGACCAGAGGGAATTAACCTCAACGCTGTTGTAAGATTCTCTGCTGGGAGCTTTACATATGTTACATATGTTGAAGGTTATTATAATCACTACACTATGAGACCTGTGTTATTAGTCTCTTTCCTATTTAAGAAAGTTGTGTTTCAACAAGAGATTTTGATAAGCCAAGGTTATGCAAAAATGACAGGCTTTAGGATTTAAGACCCTTGCAGAATTTTTAACTCTATTTCTCCACTGGGAAGTGGAGATAGGGAGGCAGGGGGAAACTAAACTGATTTAGATGTCTCTGTCGAAAATGGATTATGAAGAGGCCATCTTTCATGAATATCCATGGAAATAACAGGATTTAAGGAACCCATTCAGCATGTCAGTCTTCATTAGCTGTTATGGCGAGATCAGAGGGGCTGAGGATGGTCCAAAATTAGGAAGACCTGGTGGACTGTGATGAGTGTTTAGTATATAAGTACTTGGAAAAAGGTATTTTTTATTTTTATTTATTTATTTTTTGTGGTGGGGGAGGTTTGATTACTTTGGTAAGAAACAGATAAAGATTAAAAAGATTAAAAAGGAAAGCATGAATTAACTTTACAGAGAGAACACACACGCACACGCTTTAAAATGTCCCATTGCTTCCTTTCGTCCTTAGGAAAACATGCAGACTCATTTCATGCCTTACAGAGACCTTTCGCTTTCTGCCCAACTCCCTTCCAATCCTTGCAGTTTGGCAGCAAACACTCACATCTATGCCCATCTTGCTGAACGACTTAACTTAGGCTTCATCTCATTCTCTCTCCCTGTCTTTTTAAATGGCTTTATAGACGCATAATTGACACACGATAAAGTATACTTGTTTAAAGTATACAGCTTGATAAGTTTTGACATATGTATACCCCTGTGAAGCCATCAGTACAATCAAGATAGCGAACATAACAATTATCCTGCAAAGATTCCTCCTGTTCCTCAGTGTTCTCTCTCTGTCTCTCTCCCCACACTAAGCAGTCACTGATCTGCTTGCTGTCACTATAGATTAGTGTGAATTTTCTAGAGATTTATATAAATGGAATCATGTCACTTATGGTTCTTCAGCTTTGTCGCTCAGCTTAATTATTTTGGGTTCATTATTTTTGCACCCATATCATCCTGGGTATCAGCATTTCATTCCTCTTAATTGCTGATAGTACTCCATCGTATGGACATAATACCGTTTGTCCATACATTTTCCAGTTGCTTTCTGTTTTGAGATATGTATAAGGCTGCTCTGAAGATTTGTTTAGAAGTCTTTGTACAGATATATGCTCCATTCCTCTTGGTTAAATACCCAGGAGTGGAGTGGCTGGGTCGCATGGTGGGAGTGTGTGTCTGTGCTCTGTTGTGTCCAACTCTGCATCCCCATGGACTGTAGCCCTCCAGGCTCCTCTCCCCATGGAATTTCCAGGCAAGAATACTGGAGTAGGTAGCCATTTCCTACTCCAGGGGACTTTCCCCACCCAGCGGTCGAACCCCTGTCTCTCTCGTCTCCTTCATCGGCAGGCGGGTTCTTTACCAGCACTATCTGGAAAGCCCTGGATCACAGGGTAGGTGTGTATATGTTTATATTCAGTTTTAAAGAAACTGCTAAGCTGTCTTCCAAATAGTTTGCACCATTTTATACTCTAATCAACTGTCCATGAGATTTCTAGTTCCACCATATCCTTGCCAAGTTAGCACTTGATATAGTCAATCTTTTTAATTTTTGTCATTCCAATAGAAATGTATTATTTCTCTTGTAATACTTAGTGTACAGGCTTTGCACATTATTGTCAAATTTATTCCTAAATATTTCATATTTGAATGTACTATAAATGATATTTCATTTTTAAACTTCCTATTATGTTTTATACAAAAGTATAATTGATTTGGAAACATTGATTTTGTAATTAGCAACATCACTAAACATACATATGAGTTCTAGTAGTAATTTTGAAGGTTTCATCAGATTTTCTACATAGACAATTATGTAATTTGCAAATACAAAAGTTTTAGCTATGTCTTTCCAATTTGGATGACTTTTATTATTTTTTCTTCTTCTTGCTTTATTGCATTATGTAGGCCCGTCATTAAAACGCTGAGTAGAAAGATTGAGAGCAAATACCTTTTCTTGTTCCTGATATTTGGGGAAAGCATTCAGTCTTTCACCATTACATATGCTCATATATATTTTATCATTTTTGTAAATGCCCACTATCATATTAAGGAAATTCACTGATTTTCTGAGAGTTTTTATCAGAAATGGCTGTCGACTTTTTTCAATTGCTTTTTTCCCTTGCTTTATTGAGATAATCATATTTTTTTCTTTTTTAGCTATTAATATGGCAAATTGCTTTGATTGATTTTCAAATATTAAACCAATTTTGCATGTCAGGCATACATTCTACTTGGTCATGATATAGTATCAATTTTACATATTGTCTAATTTTATTTGCTAACATTTTTGGAATGTTTTATCTGTGTATTTGAGAATATTGATGTGCAATTTTATGCTAATATCTTTGTCTGGTTTAGGTATCAAAGTAATATTGACATTATAGAATAAGTTTATAAAGAGTCCCTCCATTTAAATTTTCTATAAGAGCGTGGGAACTTGGTGTCACTTCTTTAAATGTTTGGTAGAGCCTACATAGTTAAAACCAGTTGAGCCTGAAGTAGTTGTTTGTGAGAGGTAGGGAGAAAAGGGGGGCTTCCCAGGTGGCGCTAGTGATAAAGAACCTGCCTGCCAATGCAGGAGCATAAGAGACCCAGGTTCAATCCCTGAGTCAGGAAAATCTCCTGGAGGAGGGCATGGCACCCCACTCCAGTATTCTTGCCTGGAGAATCCCATGGACAGAGGAGCCTGACGGACTACAGTCCATGGGGTCACAAAGAGTTGGACATGCCTGAAGCGACTGAGTGCCCACGCACAGGGAGGAAAGGGAATATGCTTAGTTTGTCTTTTAAGAAATTTGTCTTAGTCTTTTAAGAAATTTGTCCATGTCATGTAAGTTTTCACATTAATTTATAAAATTATAAAATATTCCCGTGTCATCCTTTTATTTTTTTATTTATTATTTTTTGTGTGTGTAATAAAGTTTTATTAAAGTATAAAGGAGATAGAGAAAGCTTCTTTTTTTTTTTTTTTCAATTTTAATTTAAAAAAATTATACGTGTGTTCCCCATCCTGAACCCTCCTCCCTCCTCCCTCCCCATACCATCCCTCTGGGTCGTCCCAGTGCACCAGCCCCAAGCATCCAGCATCGTGCATTGAACCTGGACTGGCATCTCGTTTCATACATGACATTTCACATGTTTCAATGCCATTCTCCCAAATCTTCCCACCCTCTCCCTCTCCCACAGAGTCCATAAGCCTGTTCTATACATCAGTGTCTCTTTTGCTGTCTCGTATACAGGGTTATCGTTACCATCTTTCTAAATTCCATATATATGCGTTAGTATACTGTATTGGTGTTTGTCCTTCTGGCTTACTTCACTCTGTATAATAGGCTCCAGTTTCATCCACCTCATTAGAACTGATTCAAATGTATTCTTTTTAATGGCTGAGTAATACTCCATTGTGTATATGTACCACGGCTTTCTTATCCATTCATCTGCTGATGGACATCTAGGTTGTTTCCATGTCCTGGCTATTATAAACAGTGCTGCGATGAACATTGGGGTACACGTGTCTCTTTCCCTTCTGGTTTCCTCAGTGTGTATGCCCAGCAGTGGGATTGCTGGATCATAAGGCAGTTCTATTTCCAGTTTTTTAAGGAATCTCCACACTGTTCTCCATAGTGGCTGTACTAGTTTGCATTCCCACCAACAGTGTAAGAGGGTTCCCTTTTCTCCACACCCTCTCCAGCATTTATTATTTGTAGACTTTTGGATCGCAGCCATTCTGACTGGTGTGAAATGGTATCTCATAGTGGTTTTGATTTGCATTTCTCTGATAATGAGTGATGTTGAGCATCTTTTCATGTGTCTTTTAATATCTGTAGATTTATAGCGATGTCAGCAGACTCATTCATGATATTGTTAATTCCTGTCTGCTTTCTCTCACTTTTTTCATTAGCCTGGCTACAACTGTGTCAATTTGTTGATTTGTTAAAAATATATGTCTTTTGGTTAATACATTGATTTTCTCCATAGCTTTACTGTTTTCTGTCTTATTTATTTCTGCTCTTTTGGAATCCTTTCTCTTTTCTAATAAAGGCATTCAGTGCTATATGTTTTCTCCATGTACTGCTCTGTTTTTTATTTTTAATTAGTTAAACACACTCTATTTTCATTTTTGCTGCCTTTGACCTAAAGTTCGTTCAGAAGTATTTTGTTCAGTTTCCCATACATTTTTATGCTGTGTCTAATTAAACCCCATTGTAATTTGTATGAATTAAATCCTGTGAAGTATCTTTATACCTTGCCTAGAATGTAGTTTGTTTTTAAATGTTATGTACTTGCATCAAAGGATCCAAAACTCTGCTGCTGTTAAGTGGGGTGTTCTATAATTGTCGATTACGTTGTTAATTGATAATATTTTTCAAATCTTATATATCTTTACTGAATTTTCAGTCCGTCGTTCCAAGAATTATTGAAACAAAGGTATAGAAATCTTTAAATTGTAGATTTGTCCATCTCTCCTTGCATTTCTATAAATATTTTGGATGACTATATTCTCTTGACAAGTTAATACCTTTATCATTATGAAATGAGTGACTATTATTCTTTGTTTTGTTATTTTAATGTTGCGTGAGAGTGGTATATATATATCACTCTCACGCAACATGTATGTATGTATATATATATATATATATATATATATATACACAGACAGACAGACAGACAGACACACCCATAGGGTCAGTTGGCCCCGAATTTGTCTCTTTTATGCCTGAAAAAGTCTTCAGTTTGCATTTAGTTTTAAACTAACTATACATTTTCACAAAGTAGAAAATTCTAGACTGACAGATTTTTTTTCCTTTTAGTATTTTTACAGTGTTGCCCCACTCTCTTTTCTTCTACAGAGCTTTTGTGAGAAATCAGTTCTTATTTTTGACCTTGGGTCCATAATTTTGCCTTTTTTCTCTCTGTCTTCTTTTAAACTCTCCCCTTTGTCACTGGTTATAAGCAAGTGGCTCATGGTGCACATGTTATTTTCTTTATTTCTGTTCTTGACTTCCAGCTTGTCGAGCTTCTGGGGTCTATGGTTTATAATTTCAATCAATTTTGGAAAGTTTCACCCATTTTTCTCCAAATAGTCTCCAATCTTATTTCTTTTGGGAATTCTAATTACCTACATATTAGCCATTTAATGTTGTCCCAGAATGCAGTAAATTTTTATTTTGCAATGTCTTACCTTTTATTTGGGCTTCCCTGGTGGTTCAGTGGTAAAGAACCTGCCTGCCAATGCAGGAGATGTAGGTTTGTTCCCAGCTTTGGGAAGATCCCCTGGAGAAGGAGATGACAACCCACCCCAGTATTCTTGCCTGGGAAATCCCATGGACAGAGGAGCCTGGTGAGATTCTCTTACAGAGGACTCAGTATAGGACCTGTCCTGTCCCATGGGGTAGCAGACAAGTCAGACACAACCTAGCAACTAAACAACAACAACAATCTCTTACCTGCCACTAATCTAATCTCGTGTATTTTTAATCATATGCATCATAATTTTAATCTCTATGTTTGTCCATATGAAATATAGTTAATAATAACTGTATGCTAATTTTAATAACTTTCTATTCTGCATTAGTTTTGATGTGTTTTTCTTCTCATGAAGAGTCATATTTTTTCTATATTATGTCTGGTAATATTTAATTGGACGCAGGACATTGTGAATTGTACCTTTTTAAGTGCTGGATATTTTTGTATTCTTATAATGTCGGAGAAGGCAATGGCACCCCACTCCAGCACTCTTGCCTGGAAAATCCCATGGACAGAAGAGCCTGTAGGCTGCAGTCCATGGGGTCGCTAGGAGTCAGACACAACTGAGCGACTTCACGTTCACTTTTCACTTTCATGCATTGGAGAAGGAAATGGCAACCCACTCCAGTGTTCTTGCCTGGAGAATCCCAGGGACGGGGGAGCCTGGTGGGCTGCAGTCTATGGGGTCGCACAGAGTCGGATATGACTGAAGTGACTTAGCAGTAGCAGTATAAGTATAATGTAACTTTTCCCCAGGTTGCATTAAGTTAGAGACAATTTGATCCTTTTCAATCTTGTTTTAAGAATTGTTTAGAAGTTTCCAGACCAGAATTTGATCCAAAGATGATTATTTTTCACTACAGATGCAAGACCCTTCTGACTGTGCTACCTAAATGTACCTTTAATCCTTTAATTATGAGGCTTTCTAGTCTGGCTACTATGTATGGTCCTTTGTGAACACTGGGTACTGTTCCTCCTAATCTGTTTGGGTAATTTTTTTTTTTTTTTCTGACTTTGGCTAGTTTTTCACATGCACCTATGAACCAGTACTCAGCTGAGTACTTTAAGGGGCCTTCTGCATATCCTTAGAGTTTTCCCTCTGTGCATGCCTCTCCCCTCTGGTTCACTTTCCCATGAATTCCAGTCTCATTGCCCACTCTGGACTTTCAGTTGTATCTCATCAGTCTAGAGTCCCCTGCTTTCTGCCTGGTTCCTGCTTCCTTTATCATAGCCTGAGAATTCTTTCAAAACTATAAAGAGGGGGGCAGTTTTCGGACTTATCTCACTTGTTTCTTGTCCCCACAAGGATGGCTACCTTTTGTTCTTTGAGTGGGGCTTGGAAATCATAGCCTCGTATATTTTTTTGGTTATTTCAAGTAGGAAGGTAAACATAGCATCTGGCCAGGAATTGTTGTTCATCGCTCAGTCGTGTCTAGCTCTTTGTGACCCCGTGGACTGCAGCTAGTCAGGCTTCCCTGTCCTTCACTCTCTCCTGGAATCTGCTCAAACTCATGTCCATTGAGTCAGTGATTCCATCCAACCATCTCGTCCTCTGTTGTCCCTTTATCCTCCTGCCCTCAATCTTTCCCAGTATCAAGGGCTTTTCCAGTGGCTCTTGGGTTGGCTCTTCATATCGGGTGGGCAAAGTATTAGAGCTTCAGCTTCAGCATCAGTCCTTCCAATGAATATTTAGGGTTGATTTCCTTTAGGATTGACTGGTTTGATCTCCTTGCTGTGCAAGGGACTTTCAAGAATCTTCTCCAGCAACACAGTTGCAAAGCATCAGTACTTTGATGCTCAAATGGAATCCCCCTATAATTCTTCCTTTGTTCCTGCCTTTTTCACAATCTGTTGGGGTTACCTGAAATAGTATTGCCTCTCTCTTCACAATCCTTTATACGAATTTCAGGTCTCTATTGGGTCAATTCTTTTCCTGAGTGACATTCCCACTGCCTTTTACTAGTGCTTCTGGAACAACTCAGGCTTAGCCTTCCTCATCAGCAATAACATTGACTATAATTGTCAGTTCTCATTGCCTTCTCTTATACTAGACTAGAAATATCTTGAAGGTATCATGAAAACAAGAATTGTTTTATTTTTACTGTTACATCGCAGGTGCTTTCCCTGAGCTTTACACATCTTCATTCATATTTTCCAAAGTGGAAATTAATAAATGGGTCAGCTCTTGATTGATTTTAACACACTGGTAAAACAACTGGAGAAAAGAGGTACACCTTATGTTTATTTTACTCATATATGTTTGGCCAGCTATTGGGCTCTTTGCACTCCAGATGCCATCATTGTATTCTCTGGCATGTCTTCAGAACTGCCAATTCCACACGAAGATACAAGGATCAATGTATCTCCAAAACATTGCCTCCTAAATCGTTGAAAGCAATAGTAATGCGAGAACTCTGTGAAGAGCTCATTAGAAGAATGGGCTGGTCTTGTGATGGCTGTAGTACTTTCACATAATCACAGAAGTCAGCAAATCAGAAACCCAAGCATGGCATTTGTTGGTGATTCCAAGGAGCTCTGCCAGCTTGCCCTTACTTTGTTCAGTGACAGGATGACAAAGACAGTGAGAGATGTGAGAAAAGATAGCCTGACGAAGCCCCAAGATAACACCATGGCCTCATCTGCATCATGATATGCAGAACAATTCCTACTGAGAGTTCAGGTAAAAAGGGCTGATGTTATTCCCCTGACATCAAGAGAAGTTCATGAGAGTCAGGGTTTACAACTTAGTTTCAAAGCAAAGGGAAGTTTGGGATTTGTATTTCTGGAAAGCCAACATGCAAACCATCATAGATTATCACCTATGTAATACAGATCTCTTCAAAAATATCTATAAAGAATGATTATCTCATGATGTGGCTCCAACTGATGAGCAACCTATGGACTTAAAAAGGGGTACAGTCCAAATCTGAGAAATTTAATTACGCAGAGCAAAACCCCTGCTATATTCCTCTGCAATTTTCAACTATGGGCATTAGTGCTGTTCTCTGTGAACTGTACGTGTGTTTGCTAGTTTCCTCATATGCTAATTTTCAACACTGTACTGGAGTTGCTTATACCTCCTGTGGGAGCTGGCCTTCTCAATGCCATGTTTAGTGGCACAGTAGACGTTTGAAATTAACCATGATGCAGTGTGGGTGGAGGGGGAATTCCTATCATGGAAACCAGCAACAATTTAGGACTTTCTCCCCAGAGAGTCAGTTGCTAAACATTTACCAGTGTGAAAAAAGTGAAAGTGTTAATCACTTCAGTCATGTCCGACTCTTTGTGACCCCATGGACTGTAGCCTGCCAGGCTCCTCTGTCCATGGGATTCTCCAGGCAAGAATACTGGACTGGGTAGCTATTCCCTTCTCCAGGAGATCCTCTGATCCCAGGGACTGAACTCGGGTCTCCTGCATTGCAGGCAGATTCTTTATCACCTGTGCCAGCAGGGAAGCCCAAACCTTTACCAGGATACCACTGGTTATTTGTCTTATTAAATAGTTGTTTACAACGACTATTTTAATAACTTTTATAACTGAGTGCCCTTGTTGGACTGAGGTCTGTGTGGCAGGGCAGCTGACCCCTTCAGGATGTTTTCCAGGCAGACGTCTGTCTAGGTCTGGCCATTTGCAGGCACTGATGGAAGACTGGTGGAAGGGAAGCCAGGATAGGCCTCTCCTTCTGTTTCTGCCCCAGGGCTCCTACAGTGACTGCATCCCTTCTTTGGTTTCAGCCCCTGACAAAGAAACCTGCCATGATGCCAGCTTCTGGAAGTCCTCCTAGTCCTTGACTATAGTTTTGGCATTCTCTCCCTCTGTCCCCTGTCGTCTCAGGGTGTAATGGCTTCCTGCTATTACTAAGTGCCTGACTCCCCTCTCTTAGACTTTTTTATTTTATATTGGAGTGTGGCTGATTAACAATGTTGTAATAGTTTTGGGTGAACAGGAAAGTAATTCAGCCATACATATACTTGTGCCCATTCTCCCCCAAACCCCTCTCCCATCCAAGCTGCCACATAACACTGAGCAGAGTTCCCTGTGTATACAGTAGGTCCTTGTTCATTATCCATGTTAAATATAGCAGTATTAGACTTCTAAGCTTTCTCATTACCTGTGTAAATCCTGAATCAAATGCCTTCTGCTTAAATATTCAGATGGCATTTGAATCGAAGCTAGATTCTGACTGTTAGAATCCTTAAGCAGTTGGCCCAGGTTCACACATAAATTAGCTAAGCTTGGACTTGAACCCTGGTATGTCTAACTATATAAACTGCTATATCCAATACCCTGGCACTTCCTTCCAATCTTATCCTGGCTTTCAGATTCTCTATTCAAGCTGTCCTTCGTGGCCTTCTTAGAAAGAATACTCAAAACTCCAGGAAGCTCTGGGTAAGGCCACCATGGAGAAATGCCTTTATCTGAGTTGAAATGGAAATCTTCCAGCCATTCTCCTTGCTTGGAGTTGGAAAATGAAAGACTACACGAGCTTTCCAAGAATCTTCTGCTGTAGGAGGATATGGTCTTGCTGTGTCTAGAAATAGTGCTGTTTTACGTTTTTGGCCCAAAATGAAGACGTTACATAATGTGACTTGACAATAAACATAATAATATTCCTGACCCGTTGTAGGCCCACACTCAGCTAAATTTGTTGTTGAATGTGAAATATGTCACATGGTTACACAGGGAATAGGAAGCAATTACGGAACACATGCACCTGGTCATCATTACCCTGTTTTTCTGGTCCCTTGTTACTCATCTTTCTTGGCTTCCTTTGTACAAAATCTGACCCAGTTTTCCTGTCTAGGCTGTTCACAAGCATGGATTCTATCACTGTGCTTGGTTATTCTAAATCCCTGGTAGTTATTATCATTGATATTTTGCCCTATCTGGTGTTCTGGGGTGGGCATAAAGGCAACCTTCTGAGAGGCCAGGGCTAAGTTAAAACTCCTGCTATGGGACTCCTGTGTTTATTACTATGACCAGTTTGATTTTTCCAGCTTCTCATCCTTGTATCTGTAGGTTTCTTGGGTTTGGGATGGTGGGGTTGCTGAGCCAGTGAGAAAATGGAAATCTTCCAGCCATTCTCCTTGCTGGAAGTAAGTCACATCTTACTGCCCTTGACCGAGGACACACCAGACGTCACATACCACCCCATTCCTGTCTTAGAGGACTTCACCAAAGAGCAAGATTGCAACCGTTTCTCAAGGCATTCCTTTCATTTTCATAATGTTTGTTGCAAATGCAGTTCATTTCTTTGCTTGTCATTTATTGTTCCTCTTCCTCCAAACCATTAACTCATGAGGACAGAATTGCTTTCTCCACCTCTATGGACAGGATGGTTTAGACAGGATTGTAGGGAGACCAGAGATATTTGTTTCTTTAAAAAATGCCTGAGTGAAATAGACAGATGGATACAAGCCCAGCATCACGCAACACCCAATGCCTTCTCTCTGTGCTCTTATGAGCCCCCCATCCTTCCCTAGAGCAGGAATGAGCAACCTGCTCAACCAGTCCCAGGGTATTTCCAGCCTCAGCCTGATCTCTGTCCTGCCATTAATAAGTCTGCTGCTCTGACTTGATTTTCTGAAACATTCTGGTACATGATGTCAAGCTAAAAAGAAATCTGGAAAAAAGAGGGTGACTTCTACATTTTAGACATAGACTAAATCAAAGTATCCTGTGTTTGTAATAAACATGATTATTACCATCACCCTGAATTTAAATCAGTTCTTTATCTCTTATAAGCAGTACTACCTAAGACAAGACATTTGCCTTCTCTGATTTTCAGTGTTGTGCTCATATGTAAAATGTCAGTGATCATTGTACCTTCTTTTACTGATTCATGCATTGCTGAGGAACTTAAAAGTAAGTTCCCTAGGCAATGTTCGTACTTCCAAATGACCTCTTTCCTTTTTGCCTATTTCTCTTCTTTCACAAAAATTCAAGCTCTTTAATGCATACATCTCACCCAACTACCTGAAAGGAATTATTTCAAATATCATCATTCCTATGATGATGGAAGTGACTGATAACCAACCCATACCCTTCTCAGGGAAATTTATATTAAGTGTGGTGTTTACTTGGCCAAAGTGCTATAATTTTAATAAGAGAACTCCAAGCTGTGTTATAAACTTACTAGGAAGCTATTTGGATTCAGAAGGAATTTTTAAGATGTCTCAAAATAAAACCACAGATAACTCTCTCTTATCTATACCTAAGGTTTGCCAGGTTGATCAATTCTGAATATGCTGTGCCTAACACTTGCCAATGTTGCTGTTGGTGTGATATTAATTGCAAAATATTGGCTCTCTCTGCATCAGTGCTAAAAAGAAATAGAGTTTTGGAGGACCAAGAAAGAGTAGCTTTATTCTCTGCCAGGCAGAGGGAACAGAACAGAATACTGCCTTAAGAACTGTACCCCAGTCCTTTCGAAACAGGGAGAGGTTGTATATCCTAATGAAGGTCTTGCTATTGTTTTTTTTTTTTTTTTTTTTTTGTAAAATTTCAAAACAGCCACAACTGGCATCAGGCAACTTGGTAACTAGGGTTGGTCTTTTCTGAAGTTATTGCCATGACTTTTTTTTCTGAAACAAAAAATGCTACAAGGGAGTGTAAGGGGGAAAAGAATGCCAGGTGCAGAGTGTAATTCGTATGGAGTCAGAGAGCAATTAGCTTTGTGAAGGACAAGCCCAGATACAAGCATTTGTTCAGTCAGATCAGTTCAGTCTCTCAGTCGTGTCCGACTCTTTGTGACCCCATGAATCGCAGCACGCCAGGCCTCCCTGTCCATCACCAGCTCCTGTAGTTCACTCAGACTCATGTCCATCGAGTCGGTGATGCCATCCAGCCATCTCATCCTCTGTCGTCCCCTTCTCCTCCTGCCCCCAATCCCTCCCAGCATCAGAGTCTTTTCCAATGAGTCAACTCTTCGCATGAGGTGGCCAAAGTACTGGAGTTTCAGCTTTAGCATCATTCCTTCCAAAGAAATCCCAGGGCTGATCTCCTTCAGAATGGACTGGTTGGATCTCCTTGCAGTCCAAGGGACTCTCAAGAGTCTTCTCCAACACCACAGTTCAGAAGCATCAATTCTTCGGCACTCAGCCTTCTTCATAGTCCAACTCTCACATCCATATATGACCACTGGAAAAACCATAGCCTTGACTAGATGAACTTTTGTTGGCAAAGTAATGTCTCTGCTTTTGAATATGCTATCTAGGTTGGTCATAACTTTAGTAGTAACAAATAAAGAATAATCAAGATTCAGCCTTGCTGTTTCCTCAGCTTGTGCATTGTTTCCTTATTTTCCTTGTTTATCAGAAAAGTTTCATGTTTTTATTTAAGGAAAGTCTCATTTCTCTCTCTCTCTCTCCCTCTCTCTCTCTCTCTCTCTCTCTGTGTATATATATATATATATATATATATATATGTATATATGTATATATAGCTGCAGCAGTGTGTTATATACTGCAAATGTTTTCTAAATTGGTAAAGTACAGAGCATGTAGAATCAGCCCTGGATAAACAGTAACTCATGCACTTCAGGGGCAAAATGACCCCATGGTACAGTCTAGCTGCTCAGAAAGTGGACTTGCTCGAGGAAAGTTTTGAGTGGTAAGAACAAAATAATCTATCATTGGAGTGTGGGCCTCAGATGACAGTCAAGGGAGGAGCTACAATACCAGCAAAGATTATTCATAGGCTAATAAATCTATGGATTTGTGAATTATATATTAATTAATTAACAATAAATTCAACAATATTAGTTGTCGCCTCAGATCATTTATTCAAGCTTCTATATTGGGTTGGGCTTCCCAGGTGGTGTTAGTGGTAAAGAACCCACCTGCCAGTGAAGGAGACATGAGATGCAGGTTCAACCTCGGGGTCGGGAAGATCCCCTGGAGGAGGGCATGGCAGCCCACTCCAGTATTCTTGCCTGGAGAATCTCCACAGACAGAGGAGCTTGGCAGGCTATAGTCCATAGGGTTGCAAAGAGTTGGACATGACTGAAGGGACATAGGAGACACATAAAATTGAGTTGACCGAAAAATTTGTTCAGATTTTTCCATAAGATGTTACAGGGAAACCCAAATGAATATTTGGCCAACACAATAATTTAAGGTCTGGAAAGTACTTTATTAACTGTACTATTTAGAATAGTCTAGACTTTTCTGTAGTATAACATGATCCATCTAATTCCAGTGGCTTAATAAGGTTCTTTCTTACTCTGCTATATACCTCATGTGTGTTGGCAGGGTCTCTGCTCCATAGAGTCACTCAGAGACCCAGGCAGACATATTCCAAATGCACACCTTTAACTTAGAATGGACACACGTGCCAGAATTAGTTACCTGGCCTTATCTAAGTAAAACAGGGATGAGACAGGAAGTCTTCCTGATATTTAGAAGGTACATTGAGCCTGCTGTTAATTGCAATACCTAGTATAGAAGGCTGAGTGCTGAAGAAGTGATGCCTTCAAACTGTTGTGCTGGAAAAGACTCTTGAGAGTCCCTTGGACTGCAAGGACCAAACCAGTCAATCCCAAAGGAACTGACAGAAATATGCTGGAGCTGATTTTGAGCCATTTGCAAGAGCTGACTATAAAATGCCTAGAAATTTTGCAGGCCACTTTATGCTTCACTGTTAGCTTAAGATGGCTGAAGTGGGAATTGTTATACCATGGAAACTGGAAAGTGCTACCAATCAGCCTTCCCCCGCCGGCAGTTTTCCTGTAGAGTGGATTTCCTAGCACTCCAATGCTAGATCACAGATCTCAAAATGTTGCATCTCACATGTCTTTTTTGTTGTGACTGGTGAGTGATTTCTTAGAGCACTGTTTTGAGAAAGAATGTCAGGTGTGAAAGGGCACGAGTATCAGTAGCAACGTCTGACGTGGTGTCAGAGCCTGGCCTGGCAGCAAAAGTGAATCCCTGCTTTCCTGAGACAATGGCCTCATGGTACAGATAGGGACACTAAGACCCAGAAGATTAAATTAAATTACTTGTTTGAGATCAATTAATGTTGTCAACAACCATGGAACGTTGATCCTGGGATTCCAACACTGTGCATCCGTGTCTCTGAATTAGCACCGAAACAGCTAGTATCTGCAGCAACCAGAATGACCATGGGTCACCCAAGACACAGTGATTCAGGACGGTTATGGCTTCTCAGCTGATCTTATTATCTTGACCTTTGAAGGGCATAGCTTTCTTTGTAGCTGTGCACTTACTCTAGTACCCTTCAGCCTACAGGTTTGAAGAAAACCCTCTTTCTGGGAGAGGAGATTGGGCTTTATATAACCGAGGGCATCTGAGATCTCTATCTGAATTGGAGATCAGATTTGGAGATCAAGTAACAGGACCAGAAAGTGAAAATGAAAGTGAAAATGAAGTCGCTCAGTCGTGTCCGACCCTCAGCGACCCCATGGACTGCAGCCTTCAGGCTCCTCCGTCCATGGGATTTTCCAGGCAAGAGTACTGGAGTGGGGTGCCATTGCCTTCTCCAAACAGCCTTTAAATTGCTAAGCCCCTGCTGGCAGGACAACCCCTTCATGTTAGTTCCCAAGATCACTTAATACATTAATCTTGAGTGATTGTGTTTTTAGCATGTGCAATTAAATACATGTATGCTGCTGCTGCTAAGTCGCTTCAGTCGTGTCTGACTCTGTGCGACCCCATAGACAGCAGCCACTAGACTCCTCTGTCCCTGGGATTCTCCAGGCAAGAATACTGGAGTGGGTTGCCATTTCCTTCTCCAATGCATGAAAGTGAAAAGTAAAGGAAGTCGCCCAGTCATGCCGGACTCTTAGTGACCCCATGGACTGGAACCCACCAGGCTCCTCCGTCCATGGGACTTTCCAGGCAAGAGTACCAGAGTGGGGTGCCATTGTCTTCTCCAATATATGTGTATATATATACACACACACACATACACACACACACACACACACACACACACACACACACACACAAAGCCTGAAATCAAAGGGGAAAGAGCTAGGGACCTAGTGGAAGCAACTCCCACATGGTCTGACTTTGAAGCTATTCAGGGTGCTTCCTCTGTCCATGACCATTATTACAAAATGAGTGAACATACCACAGGAGTGACTCCCTCATACACGGGGGTACACCTATGCCCACCATTCTGGATGCCCAACCAAAGAGTACACTAAACCAAACTCCTCCCACTCTTTAACTGCTGTGCTGCTAACTGACCAATGACCTCCAGAGCATTAGAGAAGGAAGAGATATAAAGAGTGCTGTTGCAACGGTTAATGATGACTACTGATGAGAAGGATCAAGGCACTGCTGCTTTGAACAGCCCAGGACTCAGCGCCTGCCCTCCAGCAGCTCATGACCTGTGGGTGATGGGTCTTATTTCAATGAAAAGAGGTGAGGACATTATGCTCTGCTTTGATGCTCAGAATTCCCAGAGCCTCCTGAAACAGAAGGCTCACATCCCAGACCAAGAGGGACTTGCTTGTCCTCTTATTTTACATCCTGGAAGTAGCAAGACTGGGAGAGTCTAAAGGATGGTGTTGCAACACCTTCATTCTCTGGAAAAATCGGGGCCATAAGGGGAAGTGATCTACACAAGGATGCACAATTATTTTATGTTAAAGCCCATGGAAAGACCAGTATTCTAACTTTCAGTCCAGTCTGCTAATTAGTAGCATTTTAAATAGAATTGAAATTATCTAAAAATTTCCGGGAAAAAGTGGCATAATTATGCCAAGTTCTATGTGACTCATTTACAATCAAATAATCATTTTGTTTACAAGTGAGTTTTTTTTTCCCCCTGATTATTTCTAGTTGTTTTTGCTGTTGTTGATTTGACTGCTTTGGATTTCTGTTTTTGACTTGGTTCTGTTCTTCCTTAATATTCTAGTTTCTGTTAGTCATTACCATGGAAGAAATTAGGATAGAGGCTGAAAAGTAATTAAGAGCAAGCACACATTCATGCATATAGTACCTTTTTTTTTTTTTTCAAAGAATTTTCCACACTCATGCCCTCAGTTCATTCTAAAGCAACTTTGTGAGGCAAATCAATCATTATGATCTGACCCATTTTATTGTTGCTCTTACTGGGCAGTTAGGTAACTTTCATAGCATCAAGTATTTAGTATCAAAGTAATGACTTAGGACTGGTTTTTATGACTTGAAGTTTAGTGTTCTTTCCATGATAATGATGATACCTGCTTGAATCAATGTGATACACATACTAAGTCACTTCAGTCGTGTCCGACTCTGTGCAACCCCATAGACAGCAGCCCACCAGGCTCCTCTGTCCATAGGATTTTCCAGGCAAGAGTACTGGAGTGGGGTGCCATTGCCTTCTCCGGATACACATACTAGTCCAGCACAAAAATTTTTTTTATGTGGGACTCTATAAGAGGTTATTAAAATAATACTCATCATTTTAATATGATGATCTCACATGCTAGGCAGATAACTTTTTCTCTCAACCCCACTTATTTGGGATATTGCCAGCTTCTAGCACAATAGTAAAAAGCAGCCAAACCATATGTCAGTGTCCATATGCAAAATTATGAACATCTTATTCACAGAAATGCTCTTAAGCCATCACTCATAATTGAACTATGTTAATTTTGCACCCAGTTCTAATCAGTTGCCAAACCTAGAGCAAATCCAGAGGGGGGTTCATGGAGGATGGACATACAAAATAGGGATTATACTATTATAATTACTTTGTGATAACAATAACAAATAATAGGTGGAAAGGAGAAAGCAAGGAAGAGAATGAAAAAAAAATTGGAAATCAAGACAAAAGAAAAAGCAGATAGTTACTCTTGAAATACCTGGTAACCTGGTACCATTTTTTGAAACTTAGTAGGTCTTCAGGTCTAAAAAATGATCTTGAGTCATTAAAAACAATGTAATGTAAATTCACTAAGGACCTGAGAACATTAGCAAATGCAGGTAGGAACTGCCACCCATCAAAGAAACATTTCAATCCTGCCTTGTTGAGACTAATCCACCACAAATACTTATTTTTAATGCCTTGCAGGACATAAGCAAACAGAATTAGCATGTCTTTTGTTGTTCTTGTGTCTTTTAATTTGGCAAAGGGATAAACTTCTGTTACTTGAAAATATCATCCACATGGGAAAGGTCCTTTGCCTACAATCTTGAATACAGGAGACATTGATACCTTTTTTGCTCTTTCTTTTTTTAAACTTTTTATTTTTTATTGGAGTATAGCCAGTTAACAATGTTGTGATAGCTTCAGGTGAACAGAGAAGGGACTCAGGCATGCATGCACATGTATCCATTCTCCCCCAAACTCCCCTCCCATCCAGGCTGCCACTTAACATTGAGCAGAGTCCCCTGTGCTATACAGTAGGTCTTGTTGGTTATCCATGTTAAACTTAGCACTGTGTACATGTCCATCCCAAACTCCCTAACTATCCCCCCATATTTCCATCCTGGTAACCATAAGTGAGTTCTCTAAACTGTCTCTTTTTGTTTGGTAAATAATAAATTCATTTGTATCATTTCTTTTTCGATTCCGAATACAAGGGAATCTAAATCGTCAAGTCGTGTCCAGCTCTTAGCAACCCCATGGACTGTAGCCCGCCAGGCTCCTCTGGCCATGGGATTTCCCAAGCAAGAATACCGGAGTGTGATGCAATATTTCTCCTGTCCCTTTCACTTTCTTATCGGAGAGGATTCAAGGCTTGTGGGTCGTGAGAGAGCCTGGGAACTCTCCCCTCATATCAGAATTGGAACAACCCACCACCACAGTTCCCCCTTTGGTGATTTATTATGGAAGAGAGTGACAATTAATTGCCTGTGGAGTTTCCCAGAGCTGAGAATGACACTGGTCTCTGGTCCTGGAAGAGCAGAGAGCCAGGAGGCTGGAGGGGCCTGGAGTGGGGGGCTGGGAGTGCAGAGAAGGGCAACCAAGGCATCACTGAAGGACCTTCCAGACTCTCCAGAGGCTGGCAGCTGTCAGGGCAATTCAGAGATTTCCATCCTAAAGCTGACTTCCACAAACTGTCCTTCCCTCCTTGCCTTAAAAGGGGACTACCTGAGTGCTTTTGTTATTCACTTGCCACCTTGGGTCCATTAGCCTGTATATGTCTGTGCACAGCAGTCTTGTCTCTGGGATAATGAACTGCTGGGGCTCTGAGCGTGGTCACTCAGGGGAGCCATACTAATCATGGCGGGTCTTTGCAAGTCCACTTTCTTCCTGGTATTCCAGATTGAGCCCAAACACCTATCCTAATGACACCTTCACCTGTGCACCAGACAATGCTTTATGGTCTCATTGCCCAGTCCACTGTTTCTCTTAAAAGCATCGGAAATGATGTTAATCTTTGCGTGAAAATAAAGTGAAGTGTTAGTCATTCAGTCATGTCCTAATCTTTGTGACTACATGGACTGTAGAAGCCCTCCAGGCTCCTCTGTCCATGGAATTCTCCAGGCAAGAATACTGGAATGGGTTGCCATTCCCTTCTCCAGGGAATGTTTCCAACCAGGGATCAAACCCAGGTCTCCTGCATTGCAGGAGGATTCTTTACTGTCTGAGTCACCAGGGAAGCCCTGATATTTTTTTACTTGTTCACTATTTCTTTTTCCTTCACTGGGGAGGGTTCCTATCTGTGTTGCTCACTGCTGCAACCTCTCTGCTTACATCATGGCGTACGACGTGGTGGGTGCTTAATAATACTCATGAGAAAATGGTGAATGAATTAAGTGGATGCATTAAGGCTATTCTTTTTCTAATGACATTTCTGCTTTTTTTTTTTTTAAATAGACTTTATTTTTTAGAGAAGTTTTATGTTCACAGAAAAATTGAAGGAATAGTACAAAGATTTCTCAAATCCCCCTACACTTACACATACATGGCTTTCCCCAAGATCAACATCCTCCACCAGACGGATGCGTGTTTTACAACTGATGCACCTACTTTGACATATCATAATGATCCAAAGTTCACAGTTTACATTAGGGTTCACTCTAGATGTTGAATCTTCTATGAGTTTGGTCAAATTAATAATGCCATGTGTGTGTGTGTGGTTAGCCAAGTCCAAATTTCTGTGAATCTTTGGACTGTAGCCCACCAGGCTTCACTCTCCATGAAATTTTCCAGGCACGAATACTGGAGTATTCATCATTTCCTACACCAGGGGATCTTCTTGACCCAGGGATCAAACCCATGTCTCCTGCACAGGCAGGTGGATTCTTTATCACTACTGCCACGTGTGAAGTGGAAACTGGCAAATTTTATTTTCTTGGGCTCCAAAATCACTGTAGACAGTGATGGTGACTGTAGCCACAAAATTAAAAGACACTTTCACCTTGGAAGAAAAGCCATGACAATTATAACAGTGTATTAAAAAGCAGAGGCATCACTTTGCCAACAAAGTCCATATAATCAAAGCTATGGTTTTTCCAGTAGCTTTGTATGAATGTGAGAGTTGGACCATAAGGAAGTCTGAGTACCAAAAAATTGATGCTTTCGAATTGCGGTAGTGAAGACTCTTGAGAGTCCCTTGGACTGCAAGGAGATCAAACCAGTCAATCCTAAAGGAAACCAGTCCTGAATATTCATTGGAAGGACTGATGATGAAGCTGAAGCTCCAATACTTTGGCCACCTGATGTGAAGAGCTGACTTATTGGAAAAGACACTGATGCTGGAAAAGATTGAGAGCAGGAGAAGGGGACAACAGAGGATGAGATGATTGGATGGTATAATCGATGCAATGGACATCATTAATAATATCATAGAGAGTAGTTTTACTTCCCTAAAAACCCTCTATGCTCCACTTACTCATCCTTCACTTCCCCTTTACCCCTTGCAACCACTGATTTTTTTCCCCCCATATTCATTCTTTTGCCTGGAATGTCATATTGTTGAAATTGTACAGTATATGGCCTTCTCAGACTGACTGCTTTCTCTTATCAATATGCATTTAAATTTCTTCCATGCCCTCTCATGACATGATGATTCATTTCTGTTTAGTGCTGAATAATATTTCATTGTCTGGATGTACCAGGGTTTATTCATCCTCTCACCTACTGAAGGGCATCCAGATGGCTTCTGAATTTAGGCAATTATTTACAAAGCTGCTATAAACATCCCTGTGCAGGTTCTTCTGTGGAGATACATTTTAACTCTTTGGGGTAAACATGCAGGGGCACAATTGAGGAATCACTCTGTGAGAGTACTAATTTTGTTAGAAATTACCAAATAAACTTCCAAAGTGACTGTACCATTTTAAATTCCCACCAACAGTATATGAGAATTCCTGTTGATCCACAACCTCATCAGCATTTGGTGTGGTTGGTGTTCTGGATTTTGGCCATTCTAATGGGTGTGAAGTGGTCTCCTTTTATTATGGTTTGCATTTCCCCGATGACCTATGAGGCAGAACATCTTTTATATAAAGCATACGCTCATGTGGCATCTGTATCTTCTTTAGCGAATGGTCTGTTAAGATCTCTGGCCCATTTTTTAAATACAGTTGGTTGTTTTCTACTTGTTGATTTTTCAATGTTCTTTGTATATTTCGGGTAAATGTACTTTACCAGATGTGTCTTTTGCAAACATTCTCTCCCAGATTGTGGCTTTCATGTGTCTTAATTTAACATTTGCAGAATGTGAGACATTGCGCCTGGTTTTGTCAGTTAGTGATGTCAGTAACAGTGGCAAAGAAACCAATGGAATCACAGGGAAGTGAAAAGACCATCCCAGGCCATCCAGCTCCACTGCTGTGAGAAGTTCCATTTTAGAAAGACAGAAATAGCTCATCTATTTTAAGAGGTTTTAGTAACTTCAGTGACATACATTGATATCTCCTGTCCTAAGTGAATGTTCTTTGTACTTCACTGCATCTGTGTAAGTCTTTGATGGGGAAACAGGCAAGACAGGATCCCATCTGGTTTGGACAAACCAGAATTCATCTTGAGAGGTCACCTCACCTGCCTGCGCAAGGAGGGAAGGACCGGATATAAGAAGTCAGCTCTAGGGACCTAAAGATCTATGTAACACTGCAAGCTGAATTTAGATATCCTGGGATCTTCTGCTTTACAGAAGTATAGGAAAAGGTGTCCAGAATTCGAATCATATCTCTGATCTTATCCCTTCTTTTAGCTATTCTCAAGACAGAAGTCCAGAGAAGGCAATGGCACCCCACTCCAGTACTCTTGCCTGGAAAATCCCATGGATGGAGGAGCCTGGTAGGCTGCAGTCCATGGGGTCACTAAGAGTCGGACACGACTGAGCGACTTCACTTTCACTTTTCACTTTCCTGCATTGGAGAAGGAAATGGCAACCCACTCCAGTGTTCTTGCCTGGAGAATCCCAGGGACAGGGGAGCCTGGTGGGCTGCCGTCTATGGGGTTGCACAGAGTCGGACACAACTGAAGTGACTTAGGAGTAGTAGTAGTAAGACAGAAGTCAAAATCCCTCCCTTGCTCATCATCCTGTGTGGCTTCCACCACATTCATTATGTCCAGATATTCTCCATGCCTCCATGATCCTGTGTAATCTCCTCAACCCCACACTTTCTGACTCATATCTTCTTCTTTCCCTTCACACCCTGTGTGGCCAAACATGCTTATCCCTGTTTGGGTCATTTGAATCTCCCAGTACATATGACAAGACCAATCCCCTCCTTGAGAGCTGCCCACCTCTACTCAAGTATTACCTTTTCAGAGATGGAGACCTCTTGCTGTTATACTACCTTAAGAGAGTACTCCACTATAGCTTTTTATCCTCTTGCCTTTTTTTAACCATCTAACATCATTTACCATATATCTGTTCATTCACTGGTTATCTGTTTGCTTCCGAAACTGTAGCCTAATGAGAGGGAGGGGATTTTGCTGTCTTCTTTCAGCTGATACATTCCCCCCAGCTGTTACAGTGACTGACACATAGTAGGTACTCAATAACCAGTTGTTCAGTGTATTGCTAAGTTAATTACAAGACATGGGACACATTTGCTAATAAAATTGACTAGTTTGTGTTTGCCCGACTTCATTAGTTTTGTATGATTCTAATGGAAAATTTTAAGAATTTCTACAACACTATAATGAATGTAAGAATGTTTTATTATTATCCCACCAGCAGTAATTTGCATTTAAGTACAGCCTCAGTGACAATTAAGTGGAGAACACCAGCACCCCAACTCCATCTGGGCTACTCTTAGAAAAGGAAATTGGACCAATCAACATAGACTCTGTCTTTCTTCATGACTGGAAAATGTATCCCTTTGCTCTGTGACCATCATCATCAGCTCTCCGACTCTGCTCTTACTGTAATATTGCTGCTAAAATATGATGTTTCTCTCAAAGCTCAAGGATAAAATTCTATTGAGACACCAGACTTTTGTGTGACTGCTTTGATAGACCATTCTAAGACATAATCTTATTTTATCTTTTTTCTAAAAATTCATCCTGTAGGCAGCTAGCTACTTATTACTGCACTGATACTCTAGGAATAGGAGCTTGTCACCTCAGAGCACCCATTAAGTCTTCTGCACCATTTTTCTGGGCTCTGTAGGTGGCTGAGTGGTAAAGAATCTGCTTCCCAATGCAGAAGACACAGGAGATTCAGATTCAATCCCTGGGTCAGGAAGATTCCCCTGCAAAGAGAATGGCAACCCACCCCAGCATTCTTGTCTGGGAAATCCCATGGACAGAGGAGCCTGGTCCATGAGGTCACAAAGAGTTGGACACGACTGAACACACATGCACCATCTTTCTAGATTCCACATATATATGTTAATATGACATGTTTTTCTCTTTCTGACTTACTTCATATGTGAAATCTAGAAACTATGGTACAGATGAACCTATTTGCAGGGCAGGAATAGATGCAGACATAGAGAGTGGACATAAGGACACAGGTGGGAGGGAAGGGGCGGGTGGGGCAACTGGGAAAGTAGCACTGACATGCATACAGGAGCGTGTGCAAAATGCACAGATGGTTGGAAGCTGCTGTGCAGCAGAGAGAGCTCAACTCCGTGCTCTGTGATGACCTAGAGGGTGGGATACGGGGGGTGTGGGAGGGAGGCTCGAAGTGGGGATGTATGTATACATTTAGCTGATTCACTTTGAGCAGCCGAGAGAAAAACACACTGTTCAGAACTATTGATTTCTGTCCATTTTTTTTTTAATGGTCAAAAGAGAGCTTAAGAAGAGGCAGGAGATAGAGATGAGATTTGCTCACCATTCAACTTCCTACCATATACTAATCTTGTGACCTTGGCCAACCCACTTAACCTTTCTGGACTTCATCTGGGTAGAGTACAACTTCATTTCCTTGGGGTCAAGAGGCTGACAGTTATCTTCCTTGGGACTTTTCCTATTCTAATTTCCATTATGTATTTGTCCTTGACCCATGGACCTGCTATTTAGCCCTTCTTAGTGACATCATTTTCAGGAAGTGATCCAGAGTAAAGCATTTTGCCACTAACTTGCTTTGGAAAAGAGATTGTAGTGTATCTTGATTTATCCTCTGGTTATATCAATTTGTTTACATGTCTAATGAGTAGAAGAAACCTCTCCTTTCTATGGCCTCACATGACCAACAGGTGAGTGACTTGCTTGGTGAAGGCTGAAAGGGCGTGAAGCCTTGAGACAATGGCATGCAGGTAGACTGACTGTGAAGACCCATCCGCAGAGTATCACTTTGTATCATCTCCTCTTGAATCTTCACACAGCGCCCACCCCCCTCCCCACTCCTACACACTTGCCATAGTGCAGAAGATTACTTACAATCTTACCTTCAGCTTAGGTGTAAACCCAATTCTGAAGGATCAGATTCCATTCAGTTAAAGAGGATGGATCTGATTTTTAGTTTGTTTCCAATTAAGTCCCAGGGAGGATATTTTTCATAACCTCATTAGTTGGGAAGAAGTAGCCCTTCGCCAGGCTTCTAGAAGACTTGGTTACCTGGATCTGAGAGGCAAACAGGGAGTGGAACTTCCTTCTCCAGCTTGATGCCCAAGTTTGTTCTGCACTCAGTACTGAGTGGATTAGTTCATTTCAATTAATATTTTCCCATGACATTGACTGATATCATATATAATCATGGTAACTATGATGTTGAACTTAATCTTAGTTTGATGATCTCTTTCTCCAAACTCTTTGCAGCCAAAAAAAAATTAGGCTAATTATATCTAGTCCCACCTTGATTCAGAAGAAAGATATGGGTTTTATGTTAGTGTTACTGGTACCCTGTAATTCAAATTGGGACTTGAACCTGCACAGCTGGGACTTGAACCCAGTCAAAACCCAGATTGGGATTTGAGGCCAGGACTCGACCCTGGCCAAAACTCATGGTCTTTTGACTGAGATCACACCCTGGTTTCAAGACTTAGTGAAACTCAGGTCTTGATGTCTCATCGCAGAAAGAATTCAGTGAGAGACAAAGTAATAGTTAAGAAGTGGATTTATTTAGAGAGAAACTCACTCCACAGAGTGTGCACTGTCTCAGAAGGTGAGCTGCTAAGTCACTTCAGTCGTGTCCGATTCTGTGCGACCCCATAGATGGCAGCCCACCAGGCTCCCCCGTCCCTGGGATTCTCCAGGCAAGAATAGTGGAGTGGGTTGCCATTTCCTTCTCCAATGCATGGAAGTGAAAATTGAAAGTGAAGTCGCTCAGTCGTGTCCGACTCTTAGCGACCCCATGGACTGCAGCCTACCAGGCTCTTCCATCCATGGGATTTTCCAGGCAAGAGTACTGGAGTGGGGTGCCATTTCCTTCTCCATCAGAAGGTGAGAATCGCCTCAAAATACGATGTAGTTGGTTTTTATGGGCAGGCTAATTTCATAGGCTAATGAGTGGGACAGTTATACTATTTCAGGGAAGGGTCAGATATTTCCAGGAATTGGGCCACTGCCCACATTTTGGTCTTTGATGGTCAGCCTTGGAACAGTCATAGCATTACCGGGTGTGTCACTCAGCATGCTGATGTGTTATGATAAACATTACTGGGGTTCAAGGTCTAGTGGAAGGCAACTCATCTGCCATCTTGGACCTGTTTATTTCTAATCAAATTATGTGGTGTCCTCAGGCTATTCCATTCTTTCAAAGGTTGTGCCCAGCCCCCTCTCCTCCTGTTTCATCACCATCTTGAAAGAAGACATTCAAGACCCTCTTGGTTTTTCTGTATGAATGGTGGTGGTGGGGATTTACATTTTTCCAGACCATCATATTTTGGATTATTAATGGAAGAAGTGTTGGTTGGGGTTAACAGCTGGAGACATGAATATCATTTTAAAGTGGACATTTTATGAGTAATTTGCTGATGGCTGGTGGTTAACTGGAGGCCATTCGGAGGACTCATCAGCAGTGAAGCAGCTTCCTGGTCCTAGCGATCTTTTCTCTCAAAGATTATTTTTATCTTATCCTTACACCCTTGTCTCTTCCATCCCTCTGATTCTGCACTTCTCCTTTCCTGGCCCTGCCATTTATCAGTCTCTGCAAATGGAGGCCAGAATCTTCTTATCTAAAGCCATTTAGAGACTATTTGTCAGTGTTTCCAGAGTGAGTCACTATCCACTGTCTATTTGGAGAAGAGAGAAGACATGGGCCCTCAGGGTGTAATTGAAATAATTTCATGGGGGTGGGGGACAAGCTGTTGGATTCTGGAAAATACCATGCTTCCTCATATAGATGATTTTAGTGATGGAATATAGCATCTTGTTCTTATGCAAAGCTAGGGTGGTGTTGAAGGCTTTAATGAGCCTAACAAAATGACAGTCTTGAAGTCCTGTCCAGTGTAGTTGTGCTTTATATAATATTGAGTACACAGGAAGTTCTCAATAGAGATATGCTGGATCAAATTGAAGGCATGATCAAAAGACTCATGGTCAAGAGACTCTCTGTATGTAGTCTTCTAGTTCCTTATCTTCTGAGACTCCAGATTCAGGCAAGGCTTAGCTTTGTTGTTTGTTGGAACTGTGTTTCAGGAAGTAAGGAAGGGAGTGCTTCTTAACCCAACACTAGGGTTCATCCTGACATTGAGGGCCATCCCTGCCCAATACTTAAGACATCATTATTACAGGTTATCTTTTAAAATACTTCAACATAACCTATAGTCACTTCCAAGTATTGTCTATGATCACTAAGAAACGAGGGGGTTTGTGGCATAGCAGGCTTGTTTTTGCTGTTCACCCCGTAAAATTGTGTCTGACCCTTTGCTACACCATGGACTGCAGCACACCAGGCCCCTCTGTTCTTCACTATCTCTCAGAGTTTGCTGTATTCATGTCCATTGAGCCAGTGATACTATCTAACCATCTCATCTTCTCCCACCCCTTTCCTTCTGCCTTTAATCTTTCCCAGCATCCACGCCTTTTCCTGTGAGGTGGCTTTTTGAATCAGGTGGCCAAAATAATGGAGTTTCAGTTTCAGCATCAGTCCTTCCAATGAATATCCAGGGTTGATTTCTTTAATATTGACTTCTTTAATCTCTTTGCAGTCCAAGGGACTCTCAAGAGTCTTATCCAGCACCAAATTTAAAAGCATCAATTCTTCAGTACTCAGTCTTGTTTATGGCCCAACTCTCACATCCATACATGACTACTAGAAAAATCATAGCTTTGACTTTATAGACCTTTGCCAGTGAAGTGATATTTCTGCTTTTTAATACATTGTCTAGGTTTGTGAGTGTTTTGTCAGAACTCTTCATGATGACCTATCCATCTTAGGGGACCCTGCGCAGCATGACTCATAGCTTCATTGAGTTATACAAGCCTCTGTGCTACGACAGTGCTGTGATACATGAAGGGGGACATAGGTAGTTGTGTGAAAAATATATCAGCTTTGAGGGAGAATATAAACCTTGTCATATTTACCAAATTTCAAAACCTCTCTAAAAAGAATGTACTAATATATTCTAGATATAGTCTGCTTTTGAATGGCATAGTATTGGGTTGGCCAAAAATTTCATTTGAGTTTTTCCACACAATCTTAAAGAAAACAGCAAACGTTTTGGCCAACCAAACATGGCCAATTTGTCATGTCAAACATTTAAGACATATAAATGTGTATCAGTGTTATGAATCTCTTTTTTTTAATGCAGTAAAAAAAATTAAATGAAGTTCTGTTGATGACAGATGTATTGCTTTCTTCTTTATTCATTGTAAATTTACTCATTGTCCTATTCTACAAAGGAAAAAGGAGAACAAAACTTTCAGCCCTAAGGAATAACCTTCCTTCTCTCCATGACTTCTTATCTTTACCACCAACTAGGTTGCATCTGGATATTGATTGTTCAGAATTTTGATGGAAGTTGTGAGCTAGGAGTAGTTTGGTCTAAAACGATAGTTTTGACTATATGGACCTTTGTTGGCAAAGTTCTGTCTCTGCTTTTAACTAAGCTGTCTAGGTTTGTCATAGCTTTTCTTCCAATGAGCAAGCATCTTTTACTTTCCTGGCAGCTGTCACCATTCACAGTGATTTTGGAGCTCAAGAAAATAAAATCTATCACTGTTTACACCTTTTCCGCATTTATTTGCCATAAAGTTATGGTGTGATCACTCACCTAGAGCTAGACATCCTGGTCTAGAATTCAGAGGTCCCCAAATGTTATACTAAGGGCATCCAATGTTATTTGATAGACCTTAGAAGATATCCTAGATACAAGTGTTAAATGAATAATTAGAAATATCTGTAAGGAAATAATTGCAGTAGTGTTGAAAAGAATGAATTGGATGATAAATAGGAAGAGAGGGACTTTCCTTGCAATCCAGTGGTTAAGACTTCACCTTCCAATGCAGTGGCTGTGGGTTGAATCCATCTTTGGGGACCTAAGATCTCACATGGTGTGTGGCCAAAGATAAAACCATAAAACAGAAGCAATAGTGCCGGGGAACAGCCCCGGCTGATCCAGGGTATTCGAAGGAGAGACGTCGTCGGCAAAGATCAGGAAACAATTGCTTAATTAAATGTTAATTAAGGATATAAAGAGTAATAGAATGAGGATAGCTCAGTGAGGAAATTCAGTAGAGAAAAGAGGCTGAATAATTCAGCCAGAAGGTAAGAGAAAGAACGACATGGTGAGACCAAGTTTCGGTGAACAAAGCCCGCACTTTATTTTCCAAAGTAGTTTTTATACCTTAAGTTATGCATAGAGGATAATGGGGGAAGGGGTAGAGTCATGCAGTAAGCCAGGCTTTCTTCCTGCAAACTTATCATATGCAAAAGTTTAGGTGATTTGCATCATCTTCTGGCCCAGAGGCCTTTTTCTCTAAAGGTGATTATTCTAAAGTCAGGTGCCAGCCTCCAAAAAGCATTAGATAAAGTTGCATTCCTACAGAGCAAAGGTGTGGTGGGCTATAACAAGAAAAAGAATTAACTCAAGGGTCCCAGGTTACAAACATTAAAGCTACTACTTACACCAATTATATTAATCAATACACTGCCAGGGACACAGCAGGTAAGGGATATGGAGACTTAGCAGCAAACATTGGCCCAACAAGTGAAAATCCCTTCACCAATACAATTTCTTATCAATCTTTCAACTGCTCAAAGGAATCTGTATTCAGACAGTTTAGAACATCTCATGCCTCTCACAGTTTGGAGGCTCTGAGCAATCACATGTGGCCAGAAAAACCTATTCAGGCAGGCTAGAGGACTTCCAAGGGACTTTGTAGGTTGAAACACTGTCACACCCAGGAATTATTAACTGGAGCTGTAAGCTAACTCTTTTTTCAGAGAAGTAGTGGGGGACAGCCCCCCGTAAAGTCAGAGGTGTAGGTGAAAGCACAAAGCAGAAAGTAGGCAGACTCTGGTTTTGGGGGTATATGCTTGAGAATTTCCAGGGGGACTCCTGAAGCTCAATCCCGCCTTTGCGTATGCTGAGCCTCCTTCCTCATGACCTTTGTCATGGGCAGGGTTCCTCACACTGGCTCCCGGCAGTGATAGAATTCCAGTTGAGCTATTCCAGATCCTGAAAGATGATGCTGTGGAAAGTGCTGCACTCAGTATGCAATATGCAATATGCAATATGCACTCAATATGCAATATGCCGGCTCCCGGCACAATAGTGTAACAAATTTAATAAAGACTTTAAAAATGGCCCACATTAAAAAAAATCTTAAAGATAAATAAATAAATTGGAAGACATTGAAAGTGGAAGCCACATTAGAAGGCAGTGGTCCAGGTAAGACAACTAAAAAAAAAATAACTGTGCTGTGACATTACAATGGAAAGGGGCACGAACACTGTCACGGAGTCTCTGTATTACAGCAACCCCAACGTGCAACACTAGAAATAGACACGAGCCTTTCCACACTGCTGCTAGCATAGTTAACAGTATTATTTGTTATAAAAATTATAATAATAGTAATGTCTGGTTACTTCCTGCGTACTTGCACTTTACTCAGCGCTTCATGTTTCTGAACTCCTGTCCTATTCTCAACCACTGCCCCAGGCAGTTGTTAAATCACTCAGTTCTATCTGACTCTTTGCAACTCCAGGGGCTGTAGCCCCACCAGGCTCCTCTGTCCATGGGGTTCTCCAGGCAAGGATACTGGAGTGGATTGCCATTTCCTACTCCAGAGAATTTTACTAACCTACGGATCAAACACGCGTCTCCTGCAAGTCTCCAACATTGTGGGCAGATTCTTTACTGCTCAGCCGCAGGGAAGCCCCAGCATTATCCTGTGTTTGTAGGTAAGGACATTGACACTTTATGAAACTAAGGAACTTGTCCAGTTCTCACAATAGGTAAAGAGCAGAGCTAGAATTTGAACATTAATCTCTATGACTTTCTAGCCCACTCTCTACATGATACACTATTCCTCATCTCTACCATCTAAAGTGATGCTCACAGAGATTAAGAAGTAAGTTTCTTCTAATATTTTGATAATTTCTACTTCTTATGCCCAGGGTTTCCCAGATGGCACTAGTGGTAAAGAATCCGCCTGCCAATGTAGGAGATGCAAGAGACAGCGATTCGATCCCTAGATTGGGAAGATTCCCTGGAGAAGGAGATGACACCGGACTCCAGTGTTCTTGCCTGGAAAACTCCATGGACAGAGGAGCCTGGCAGGCCACAGTCCAAAGGGTCACAAAGAGTCAGACACAACTGAGCAACTTAACACTAGCACTAGCATTCTTGCCTGGAGAATCCCATGGACAGAGGAGCCTTGTGGGCTTCAATCCCACAAAGAGTTGGACACAACTGAGTGACTGGGCACAGTTGTGTCCAAGCAGAAATATTTTAGAGGAAGTCCACCTATGTGTGCCAAAAGAAGGTAAACTGAAGAGATGAGCAGAGAAACTCTAATTAGCCTTCCAGAGTACTGATTCAACACCTCGTGTTCCTGAGCTTGTCACTGCTGATGGGATTACAATGAACAGACCAGATGGTTGAGGTTTTGGAGCCTCCTGGGTTGGACATTTCTGGTATTAGCTGAGAGACTGATGGTGGCCCAGACAGTAAAGAATTTGCCTGCAATGCAGGAGACCTGGGTTCGATCCCTGAGTTGGGAAGACCCCTGGAGAAGGGAATGGCAACCCACTCCAGTATTTTTGCCTGGAGAATCCCCATGGACAGAGGAGCCTGGCAGGCTACCGTCCATGGGACTGCAAAGAGTTGGACACAACTGAGCGACTAAATCTCGCACTCTCATTCTGTCAACTCACTGGCAATGGGGAAGCGTGGAAATTGATACCTTGGGGTAGACCCTGATATTGTGAAAGTCTCGGGTGAGAATGATGGCACCCTTGACTTAATTATTTATTTTTGGCTGTGCTGGGTGCTCATTGCTGCACATGGGCTTTCGGATTTTCTCTAGCTGCAGCAAGCGGGGGCCACTCGCTAGTTGTGGGGCACAGGCTTCTCGCGGTGACTTTTTTTGTTGCAGAGCACGGGCTTTAGGATGTGAGGGCTCAGCAGTTATGGCACACAGGCTTAGTTGTCCCATGACATGTGGGATCTTCCTGGATCAGGGGTCGAACTGGTGTCCCTTGTGTTGATGGGTGTATTCTTAACCACTTGACCACCAGGGAGGTCCTGCACTAACTGATTTTAATGTTGAATAGGAGGGATGGGTAAAGAGCATTACTTAGAAATATTCAACAGAGGGTGCTTTGGAATCACCTGAACCCAGGTTTCTATGCAAACAAAATAGCAACTAGCTGGGGCCAGTCCAGTTGATGGCTCCCGTGGGTAAGTACTGTTATGTGCGCATTGGAAGTCAGTAGAAGATGGAAATGTAGAGTTCTCAGAGCATTTCTGAGGAAGTATCTCATGTTAATGCATGCTTCAAAGTCTTAACTTCCCCAGGGAGAGATCTTTGCAGTGTTCGTGTCTTCCATTTAGGCATGAGGAATTACTTACCAGAAGTTTGCTGCTAACGAGAGCTTTGATTATATAGAGGAATTTTGTCCTTTTCGTGATAAAAATGCTCATTGCTGTGCATTAAATTAGCTGCAAAACATCCTCATTAACACCACCAATCTGGTAAATAACGTTTCTTAAGAAAATTGTCTTATTAATTAATAATTAGGGTCTCTGCTTAACGGCATGTTGGAATCTTGGTCTCATAAATGAGACTCCCCTCCCCAACTTGTTTTTTTTTTTTTTTCTCCTTTATGCTTGTGAAACTGGTAACATAAGAGAATAATAAAAATAAATATCTTAAGTGAATTGAGCTCAGCTCAGTTCTAAGCTTTTGTTCTAAGCTCTTTACTGCAGCTGGAGTTCCTCCTTGGTTCAATAACAGAATAAAGCAAATGCTTGTCTGGATCTTTACAGATGTTACAGATACATAAATGCTTCCAACTAAAGATGGCTTTAGACATCATTTAGTTCAGCCTCCTACTTATCCAGGGTGTGACTGTGCAATTTCTTCAGTGCACAGCTAGGCAATTTCTGATTGTTTGTATACAATTGGACTCTTTCACAACTTCATTCTGCTAATAATGTTGCCAGATCGGTCAGATTAACAGGAAGCTGTTCCTAATTTTGAGCCAAAAATGAGACTCCTTAAGTTCTACTTATTAGTCCTAAATGTGCCTCTGGCGTAAGTTCTACACCATGGGTCTCTCTGTTTCCCTTGATGGTGCTTCATCGAGTTGCAGGCAACTCTGCTATAGTCCTTTACTTTAGCAGTTTAGTCACTAAGTCATCTTGACTATTGTGACCCCAGGGACCATCGCCTGCCAAGCTCCTCTGTCCATGGGATTTTCCAAGCAAGAATACTGGAGTGGGTTGCCATTTCCTTCTCCAGTTTAAATTTAGTCCTTTACTCCAGTTTAAATTTAGCAGTTTATCTCTGTTTTTCTTGACATGATTCCTTTCCAAACAAATTTTGGTATTTTTTGGCTGTGCCATGCAGCATGTGGGATCTTAGTTCCCCTATCAGGGACTGAACACTTGACCCCTACATTGGAAGGGTGGGGTCCTAACTATGGGACCACCAGGGGAGTCAGTCCTTCAAGCAAATTTATTTTGAGGCTTTCTGTTTGGTAGCCTAGGGAAAGCCAAGATAAATGAAGCCCTGTCTTCATACTTCCATTTCTAAGGAAAATTAGAATGTCTTAGAATTTAGATACCTAAACACACAAAAAGGCTTCCAGTGTGGCTCAGTGGTAAAGAATCTGCCTGCAGTGCAGGAGATGCAGGCTAGATACCTGGGTCGGGAAGATTCCCCTGGAGGAGGAAATCACAACAGACTCCAGTATTCTTGACTGGGAAATCCCATGGACTGAAGAGCCTGGAGGGCTTCCATGGGGAGAGAGAAGAGTTAGACATGACTTAGTGACTAGACAACAAAAAAACACATAAAATGATACTTTCAAAGAGATACATGCAAAATGAAGAAAATAAAGTAGGGTAACGTGCCAGTGGGTGACTGAGGTGGGCAGGGAATGAAGCCAGTAGTTTTTGATAATAGAAGTGCTCTGAGGAAGCTGCTTTTACATTTAAACCTAGATTCCAAAAGGGATCCAACATACAAAATTCAGGAGGCAAAACATTACAACTGAAAGGAACAGAGGTATATTTATATGCACTAAGCAGAAATGGCATTCATGTAGTTGAATGGCTGAGGCCAAAGCTACTCTCCTCTGGATCAATTCTACTTTTTCACATTGGTCTTCAAGGGAGGGGTCAGATCTGAGCACAATGGGCTCTGACCAGGGCAGGTTATAGAAGTCTTACCCGTGGAGGTTTCACTTAGAAACCTTCCGGCACAGTTGACTCGTTTAAGCTGTGACGACTTTGACTCCCAGCACTCACATGAACTGCCCTCAAGCCAATCTCTCTACATCTGCATTTGTAAACTCAATCATTTTAATGAATATAGGCATTTTCATACTTTCCATTTTATTCTTATTATTTTGGTTAACACAGCATGTAACAACTTAAAGTATTTGAATTTTTTTTTTTCTGTCACAACTGTAGTTTACCCATCCAACCATAATCACATTTTATGTGATTCTATGCAAACCTTGGATGAAAATGTTCAATAAAACAGGACCACAGGTTGAGCCCCACAGCTCTGATCCAGATTCTAGAACCATCAACATGTTTCAGTGTGGATACTTAACCACTTAAATTGCCACTTAAATATTATGACATTTGAGTCTCAATCCAACCTTGTTTTTTTAAGTAGGTCATGAGGATGGTTCAGATGGTAAAGAATCTGCCTGCAATGCAGGAGACCTGGGTTCGATCCCTGGGGTGGGAGGATCCCCTGGAGAAGGGAATAGCTACCCACTGCAGTATTCTTGTCTGAAGAATCCCCATGGACAGGGGAGCCTGGTGGGCAACAGTCCATGGTGCTGCAGTCGGACACGCCTGAGCGACTAACACAGCACATGGGAGATTATTGTCCAACACAGTCCTGAATATAAGATAAAAGATTAACCATTAAATTTTTTTCAACTAAGTAACTAAATGGAAATTTTTTTAAAAAGAAAAAAAATGAATAAAAATAAGAATGAATGAATGAATGAAGGTAAGAACAAAAGAAAAAGAAAAAAGAAGGAAGGAACCGATTTAGCACCACTCACTATTAGAACATCTATGCAGTTTTATCTGATCTTTTTTTTAAATGCCCTCAAGCTACCCACATCCTAAAGCTTTGTAGAATCTTGATGTAGCCAATCTTACCTGCTTGTTTTATAGCAAAAAAAAAAAAAGTATCAGGTTTATGTTCTTCTCCCTGTTCTTTGTAAGGCTGGTTTTTCCTTATCTTTCAGCTTTCCACTTTGATCTCACCTCCACCAAGAGGACACATACAAGCCTTCTTTCTTTTTTTAAAATTAAGGTATAGTTGATTTACAATCTTGTGTTAGTTTTAGCTGTACACCTAGATGATTCAGGTATCTATCTATCTGTATATACTCTTCCAGATTCTTTTCCCTTATAGGTTATTAACAGATATTGAATATAAAATATTTAATACAGTACTCCTATATAGTGAGCTCCCCTGGTGGTTCAGTAGTAAAGAATCCATCTCCCAAGCAGGAGACCTCAGTTTGATCACCTGGTTGGGAAGATCCCCTGGAGAAGGAAACGGCAACTGGCTCTAGTATTCTTGCCTGGGAAATTCCATGGACAGAGAAGCCTGGCAGGTTACAGTCCATGGGAAAGAGTTGGACATGACCGAGCAACAGAACAAGTGCTATGTAGTGCTTTATAGTAGACACTTGGTTTTTATCTATTTTATATATAGTATTGTGTATATGTTAATTCCGAATTCCTAAGTTATCCCTCCCTGCCATTTCCTCTTTGGTAACCATAAGTTTCTGTTCTATATCTGTGGATCTATTTCTGTTTTGTAAATCAGTTCATTTGTAACTTAAAAAAAATTCCATATATAAGTGATATCATTTGTCTTTTTATGTCTGATTTTCTTCACTTATTATGATAATCTCTAGGTCCATTCATGTTGCTGTAGAAGGCATGCTTTTATCCTTTTTATGGCTGAGTAGTATTCTACTGTATGTATGTGCCACACCTTCTTTATCCTCTCATCTGTTGAAGGACACTGAAGTTGCTTCCATGTTTTGGCTCTCATAAATAGTACTGCTTTGAACACTGCTGCTGCTCCTCAGTTGCTTCAGTCATGTCCAACTCTTTGAGACCCTATGAACTGTAGCTTGCCAAGCTCCTCTGCCCATGAGATTTTCCCAGCAAGAATACTGGAGTGGGTTGCCATGCCTTCCTCCAGGGGATCTTCCCAACCCAGGGACTGAACCTGTATCTCTGCATTGCAGGATTCTTACTGCTGAGCCATTGGGGAAGCCCATGAACATTCGGGTACATGTATCTTTTTGTACTGTAGTTTTGTCTGGATGTGTACCCAGGAGTGGGATCCCTGCATACAGCCCCTCTTTTGAAAGTAAGTTCTGTTCAAAACACACTTTACGCTTTGTCTCAGCATCTTACTTGTTTCCTTCATTCTCCAAAATTCTCTATACACATATTTATTAAATTATACATGAAAATTTGTAAACTTATTAAATTACAATTTATCAGAATGGTTTTTATTTATTTATTTAATTTTGGATCTCTTTTCTGTCAGACAGTAAGTTCTGGGGGTGTTGGAATAGTTTCTGCTTTGTATAGCACTCTAATCCCACTGCCTGCTACTGTTGAATGAATAAAGCGAAGTTCAGTTGTGTTCATTTGCTCAGTCCTGTCTGACTTTTGCAGCCCCATGGACTGCAGCACTCCAGGCTTCCTTGTCCATCACCAACTCCCAGAGCTTGCTCAAACAGGAGTACCTAAATACAGGCATACCATACCAAAGACAATTTATGGGTTTTATAGGTAGAAAAGCCTGAGTTAAAATTCTAGCCCAACCAGTTACTAGCTGCATTCTTGTAGGCAAGTCACATCATCCTATTGATCCTATTGATTTAGGAGGAGATTCCTCCTACTAAAATTGGATTGTTCTGGTATCAAGCATGTGAAAACGCCTGGTAGTCAGTAGGTTCTTACTGATCCTAGTGTTCTTCCCTCTCATCCGTATGTCTTTTGACATAGCCTGTACTGTCCCTGAGTTCTCACAGGTTACCTCCTTTGTCTCATATCTATCTGTAGGCATTTTTTTTTATCAGTAGCCCTGGATGCTCCTTTTTTTTTTTTTTAATTTTTGTCTTTGAGTCTTTGACTTCCCCATATGCCTGTTTCACTATCTCGTCTTTCAAGAATCAGGTCATTTCAGATCAGTCTCTCAATTGTGTTCAACTCTTTGCCATCCCATGGACTGCAGCATGCCAGGCTTCTCTGTCCATCACCAATTCCCTGAGCTTATTCAAACTCATGTCCATTGAGTCGGTGCTGCCATCCAAACATTTCAACCTCTGTCATCCTCTTCTCCTCCCACCTTCAATCTTTCCTAGCACCAGGGTCTTTTCCAAAGTCAGTTCTTCACATCAAGTGGCCAAAGTATTGAAGTTTCAGCTTCCACATCAGTCCTTCCAATAAATATTCAGGACTGATTTCCTTTAGGATTGACTGGTTGGATCTCCTTGCAGTCCAAGGAACTCTCAAGAGTTTTCTCCAAAACCACAGTGCAAAAGCATCAATTCTTTAGTGCCCAGATTTCTTTATAGTTCAACTCTCACATCCGTACATGACTACTGGAAAAACCGTAGCTTTGACTAGATGGACCTTTGTTGGCAAAGTAATGCCTCTGCTTTTTAATATGCTGTCTAGGTTAGTCATAGCTTTTCTTCCAAGGAGAAGCATCTTTTAATTTCATGGGTGCAGTCACTATCTGCAGTGATTTTGGAGCCCCCCAAAATAAAGTCTCTCACTGTTTCCATTGTTTCCCTATCTGTTTGCCATGAAGTGATGGGACCAGATGCCATGATCTTAGTTTTCTGAATGTTGAGCTTTAAGCCAACTTTTTCATTCTCATCTTTCACTTTCAACAAGAGGCTTTTGAGTTCCTCTTCACTTTCTGCCATAAGGGTGGTGTCATCTGCATATCTGAGGCTATTGATATTTCTCCTGGCAATCTTGATTCCAGTTTGTGCTTCTTCCAGCCCAGCATTTCTCATGATGCACTCTGCATATAAGTTAAATAAGCAGGGTGACAATATACAGCCTTGACGTACTCCTTTCCCAATTTGGAACCAGTCTGTTGTTGCATGTCCAATTCTAATTGTTGCTTCTTGATCTGTATACAGATTTCTCAGGAGGCAGGTCAGGTGTTCTGGTATTCCCATCTCTTTCAGAATTTTCCACAGTTTGCTGTGATCCACACAGCCAAAGGCTTTAGCATAGTCAATAAAGCAAAAGTAGATGTTTTTCTGGAACTCTCTTGCTTTTTTTATGATCCAACAGATGTTGGAAATTTGATCTCTGGTTCCTCTGCCTTTTCTAAATCCAGCTTGAACATGTGGAATTTCATGGTTCAGGTACTGTTGAAGCCTGGCTTGGAGAATTTTGAGCATTACTTTACTAGCATGTGAGATGAGTGCAATTGTGCAGTAGTTTGGACATTCTTTGACATTGCTTTTCTTTGGGATTGGAATGCAAACTGAACTTTTCCAGTCCTGTGGCCAATATTAGCTTCTAATTTTCCATTTGTAGATCCATTTTTCCTCTGGAAACAATCCTTACATCCCCAACTTTATCAAGCATCATGACTTGCTAAGCAAGTGATTTAGATAACCAGGCCATATTTGTATGTTCGATGGCAAAGATATATTTATTGAGTAGTGAACTGATTTATTGAGGCATTCATTACATTTAGCTTACATGTCTTTTTTTCCCTAAGGCCATATTCAGATGCCTATTTCAAATGAGAAAATTCCAGATAGAGCAGAATTCTTGAAGAATTGTTTTTCTAAAACATGGAAGCATCCTTTGTTTTGATGAACTTAAAGTTTAGAATAAAAAAAAATAATCTTTTGAGATTATTTAATCCAATGTCCCCTACTTTTTAATAGGCAAAGAAACCAAAGTGAAAATGGATAAGTAACCTTACGTAGTATATGGAAAAAATCAAGACTATTTCCCAGATATCCAGGTTTTCGGTCAGTTCTCTGTCTTTGGCAATTAAGTACTAACGTTTACTGAACTATCACCGTGTGCCAGTTATCCTTTAACCTTTAAGATTAGGTTTGAAACATCATAATCTCCCTTTAACTTGTGTGGAACCTGAGGCTAAGGGCCATTGCTTAATTTGTCCCAGTTTTCCTTGCAGAGCTTGTAAGTTTGTAGTTGTCTCAATCTGGTTACCTGTTATGTCAGGAGTTCATGCTACTTCCTTCAGTCCACCTTAATGACAGTGAGATGATGAGGTCCAGAAAATGTAATCTACATTGAATGTCTTCTTCCTTACTCAGTGAGGAATTGGTAAGGGATTTTGAGATTCCCTGAAGAATGATTATGCAGGTGAGAGTAGTATACACCTCCATGCTCGCAGGATTGTTTAATGGAGGCAAAATTAAATGATTGGCAGGAATCACAGAAGTACAGGATGTCCTTCAAGTTCATGTCCACAATCATGTTTTTCATTGCAGCTTTTGGTAAAACTGCCTGATGACAATCTTGCATTTAGGAGTTGTGTTCCCCTAGCAACCCCAAAGATTGAGATGCCCTTAAGATTAAGGGGTCTACTGGCAAACTCCCAGTCCCCAGAAAAATTATTCTATCATGCTTTCAGAAAACCATGACTCAGAGGGCTGATAGTCTCTCTAATATATTTAATAAAATGACCGTGGAAAGCTTAAAATGGTCCAATTGCACAAGTTAGTCTATGTTAGTTCAATCTATTATGGCCATCATTTTTTGTAATAAAGGCTATGTGCCAAGTATATTAAGCACTTCATAGATACTTACTTTACTCCATACAGCATTCTACAAGGAGTTTATTATGGCCATTTTGCAAATGATGCAAGTGGCTCAGAGAAATATATTATCTTTGCCAAGACCACACAGCAAAGCCAAGATCAAAGATGGCTGCCTCCAGAATTCTTTCCACTCTACTATTCTATTTTTTTCTCTTATTCCTGGAATCAGAGTTAACACTGCTAGCAAGATCTTTTTGCCCAAAGTAATTAGATCCTTGAGAGAGAATACACACTGATCCAGAGGGCCGTGACTAAGGGGCCACTGGTACTATGAGAGGGTGGCACAGAAAGTTCTAGAAGAGAGTGCCAGGAAGTAGAAGGGTGAAAAATGGAAGACTTCTAAGATCTGTTTCATCTTCTATTATAGGATTCCTCTTCCTGTGCAGTGTCTCCTGTGAGGCTGAAGGTAGCAGGCACACTGCAACCCAGGATCTCTATGAACATGAAAAGGAATAATATCACCGCTTCTGAGCACAGTGGCTAAAACAGAATCACTGACTAAAATTCAAAGCGATAAGCAAGCCTATCCGGGAGATGCCTTTGAGATTTCCCTTTCATCTTCCAATGCCATAGTTAGATTTTATCTACTTCCAGTGCTTTTCCAACTATTTTCCTTGGCTCTCAGGAGACCATGGAGGACAGAAATGGGGGCCAGAAGGACAGTGCTTTGGCCTTTGTGCCATCTCACCATCAACAGGAACAGACCTTAATGCACATTTTTAAATTAAAATAATCTGGAAAACTAATTCTGCCATTTAGGAAAAAGAAAAAATATTTCTGCATTTTTCAGGAGAGTGAGATTGCTCAAAGAAGGTATAAATCTTTGAAGATTATGTAGTTGGTTTTAATATCAAAGTGAAGTTTAGACTACAGGTCTCCGACTCCCAAGCCAATGCTAGTTCCTGATTTCACAAAAGTTTATTTTTTTGGTATTTAGGTCTTGCATGTAATATTAAAATCGTCCTTCTATAGCACCTCTAATTGGTGGCCCTGAATGACATAACTATAAATCTACAGAGACTTTTTTGACCACTTGAAGTCAGCTTCTTGGGAAAAGACCTGAAATCATAGAGTATTTTGATGGTAATTGATTGAGGTCTATCTTGCTGCTGAAAGAAAATGTTCAGTCTTCACATTTTCAGGGAAAATAATACAGAAATCCTTCTTTATCTTGGTCATTGTTTTTTAGCATAGTATATACTCACTTGATTTATATACCATTCTAAGCAAAAGGGCAGACTGGTGCTTCTGCCTAGGCTGTTCTGATTGGGGGCTTTGGAACATCATAAAGAATACCCGAAGGACCAATTCAGGTCGTAACATGTTTGACCTAATCCAAAATGTCATCTCGTTGCATTTAGTCATTTTCACTGAGGTATAACACACAAACTGCACAAATGTAAGCATACAGCTCACTGAATATGTACTTATCAGTGCAATTGTGTAATCTCAAGCTAGGTCAAAATAAGATCGTCTCTAGCACCTAAGAGGCTCACCTGTGCTGCTCCACAGCAAAAACTGCCCTCTGCCAAATGGCAACAAATATTATTATTTCTATCCCCCCAATCGATTTCTTCTGTACTTTTAAATGTCATATTACTGGAAACAAACAATATATTCTCTGCTGTTGTCTATCATTTTTCTTTCATCATTACATCTGTGAGATTTATCCATGCTATTCCAGTGGGTCAAGACTTGTCTCTTTCTATTGCTGAGTAGGTAACATTTCACCGAGAGATTAAAACACAATTTATTTACCCATCTTCCTGTTGATGGGTATTTGGGTTGTTTCCAGATTTGGGCTGTAATAAATCTAGTTGCCATGAATCTTCTTGAATATGTCTTTTGGTAGACTTATGCCCTAATTTTTCCCTTGGGAATATACCTAGGAGTATCGAATCAATGGGCCATTGGTTAAGCAGCTGTTTGATTTTAATATACACCATGTATTCATTTTCTAAATTATTTTAGCCAATTCACAATGTATAATTCCAATTGTTCTTAATCCTCTGCAATAGTATTTTCATTCTTCAGTATAGTTTTTATTTTCATGTCCATAATGATAATGGTTTGACTTTTTTTTACATATGCTTATTGACCAGTTAGTAACTTCTTTTGATAGTAATCTGATAAATTATTTTGTCCATTTATTAATTGGGTATTTTTACTTTTTATTATTACTTGTTCACATATACACACACTTGTATATGTGTGTATGTGTGTGTGTGTGTGTGTGTTATTTATTTTTCCAGCTTTGTTGAGATATAGTTGGCAGGTAACATTTTATAAGTTTAAGGTATATCACCTGATGATTTGATAGGCATATATATATATATATATATATATATATATCATAAAATAATTACCATAGTAAGATTACTTAGCATATTTTATCATTTTGGTTAAGATAAGGTCATACTGGGCTATGAGAAGGAATTTATCTCTTTGTATCCTCAGATTACACATTGTTCAGGTGTCAACAGAAACAGGAGCATGAATAAGTTAAAGAGATAGTTGGTGATAGCCTATACTTCTTTTTTTTAAATTAATTTTTGTTGGAGTATAGTTACTTTGACCATACTTATGATGCCTGTGAATTATCTGTTTGGCAAAGAGGTAAAAGGATTTGCAGCACCAGGGCTTTCTGATCATCTCTCCAGCCAAAAGGCTGTGCCATCTGACATTGTGCAAAAGAGCTCCATCTGTTCAGGGTTCGGGTGGGCATGAGCAGGAGAAAAAGAGGAGGAAGTACTCTCTGATGTCGGTGATGGCTGAGCGATCTGCAGTCATCCTTGAACTGTGTAGCTGCTGCAACAGAACTAGCCTGATGAATTGATTTCAAAGTTCGCTTTGCACAATCCTTTCCCAAGCTACACACGCCCATTCTCAAAGCCAGATTTAAGGAGAGAGGATGAGAGAAAGAGGTAAAATAAAAAAAAAAAAAATGAGATCCTAAGAGTCCAGAGAAAATGAGAAATAGTCGCACTCTGTGGACAGTTCTAAATAAGCATCACAATCAGAAAAGAAACGCTGGGGCTGCCGATGCCAATCCAGACCCTCTTTACAGTCTGAGGATGCTCTGGCTTCCACAAGGAAATGCATAGAATTGCCCTGCAATGTGCACCCCAATCAATATTTCATTATCAATCTTGTTATTGTTTGCAGGAATTTCTACTTTAGACTCCTAACAGCTGTCAGTAAATCTTGCTGATCAGTGCAGGCTTCTGAATAAAGGCAATTTTTAACCAATCATCTTTCTCCAATTTGGGAAAAATGGGCAGCAATCCATGTACCTTCTCAAATTCTCAGCCTATAAGTAAGCAACATACTTTCAGTGATTCCAGATCACTATCTTTCAGCTTTTCACATAAAGCCTATGAAATCTGAAGTCTGGACACTGCCCCAACTGACCCCCATTACATAGAAAAGTTGCATAGAATTCTATCTGATGCATCAGGTTACCAAAGATTCTAAGAGTAGGAAGGGATATTCAGGTCACCTGATGTATTTCTTAAATCCATCCATTTGTTAAATGATTTGACAAATAATCACTGATTTTTTTTTTCCTTTTCTGTCAGGCTGACACTGGGGATTCAGCAGTAAATAGGACAGAAAATTTATGTGGATGATTTTGATTAAAGGAAATGGAGTCAGAATATAGGTAGTGATTGGGATATGCAGTAGAGGGACACTTCAATCAGGAATAGCTTTCTCAGGACTTCCCTGGTGGTGCAGTGGTTAAGAATGTGCTTCCACTGCAGGGGCTGTGGGTTTGATCTCTGGTTGGGGAACTAAGATCTTACAAGTTGTCCTTCAGTCACTCAGTCATGTCCAGCTCTCTGTGATCCCATAGACAGCAGCATGCCAGACTTCCCTGTCGTTCATTGTCTCCTGGAGCTTGCTCAAACTCATGTCCACTGAGTCGATGATGCCATCCAACCATTTCATCCCCTGTTGCCCACTTCTGCTCCTGCTCTCAATCTTTCCCAGCACCAGTGAGTCAGCTTTTCACATCAGGTGGTCAAAGTATTGGAGCTTTAGCTTCAGCATCAGTCCTTCCAATGACTATTCAGGGCTGACTTCCTTAGAGGAAGTTTGATCTCCTTATAGGCCAAGGGACTCTCAAAGAGTCTTCTCCAACACCACAGTTCAAAAGTATCAGTTCTTCAATGCTCAGCCTTCTTTATGGTCCATGACTTCTTTATGGTACATGACTACTGAAAAAACCATAGCTTTAACTTTATGGATCTTTGTTGACAAAGTGATGTCTCCTGGTGGCTCAGAGGGTAAAGCGTCTGCCTGGAATGCTCGAGACCCGGGTTTGATCCCTGGGTCAGAAAGATCCCCTGGAGAAGGAAATGTCAACCTGCTCCAGTGTTCTTGCCTGGAAAATCCCGTGGACAGAGGAGCCTGGTGGGCTACATGTAGTTCATGGGGTCGCAAAGAGTTGGACACGACCGAGTGACTTCACTTTCACTTTTCTAGGTTTGTCATAGCTTTCCTTCTAAGGAGCAAGCATCTTTTAGTTTCATGGCTGCAGTCACCATCTGCAGTGATTTTGGAGCCCAACAAAATAGTCTGTCATTGTTTCCATTGATTCCCCATCTATTTGCCATGAAGTGACAAGACCAGATGATCTTATTTTTCTGAATGTTGAGTTTTAAACCAGCTTTTTCACTCTCCTTTTCACTTCCATTAAGAGGCTCCTCAGTTCCTCTTCACTTTCAGCCATAAGGGAGGTGTCATCTGCATATCTGAGATTGCTGATATTTCTTCTGGCAATCTTGATTCCAGTTTGTGCTTTATCCAGCCTGGTGTCTTGCATGACGTACTCTGCATAAAGTTAAATAAGCAGGGTGACAAGATACAGCCTTGAAGTACTCCTTTCCCAATTTTGAAACAGTCCGTTGTTCCATGTCTGGTTCTAACTGTTGCTTCTTGACCTGCATACAGGTTTCTCAGGAGACAGGTAGGCTGGTATAGTATTCCCATCTCTTTAAGAATTTTTCACAGTTTGTTGTGATCCATGCAAAGGATTTAGGATGATCAATGAAGCAGAAGTAGATGTTTTTCTGGAATTTTCTTTCTTTTTCTATAATTCAGCAGAGGTTGGCATTTGATCTCTGAACATCCGTTGGATCATAGAAAAAGATACTACATGATGTGCAGCAAGAAAAATAAAATAAAATTTCTTGAACTAAATAAAGATGAAAATAAAACATATTGATTTAAATTATATGGGAGTGTAACACATAGAAAAGGAAGTAACTGTCTCAGAAGAAATCACAATTAATGGGAAACCTACATAAACGATAGAGGTTGACCATGGAAGGGAAAAAGAAAAAAAAGAACTGGGGAAGTATTCCAAATGGAGGGAAATATAATCCCCAAACTCCAAGTTAAGAAAGAGTTCAGTTTTGTCAAAGACAGATAGTTGGCGTGGCTAGAGATGTGTATTTCACAGAGTCTTGTTTGCATTCATAATAGAAAAAAGGAAGAATTATTATTACTATTTTACCAAGAAGGTGTAAAAACTAAGTCTATGGGGGAGGGCAGGAGGAATTGGGAAATTGTGATTGACACATATGCACTATTAATACTTTGTATAAGATAGATAACTAAGAAGAACCTACTGTAGAGCACAGGGAACTCAACGCCCTGTGTGTGTGTGTGCATGTGTTAGTCACTCAGCTGTGTCTGACTCTATATGACACCATGGTCGTAGCCTTGCCAAACTCTTCTGTCCATGGAGTTTTCCAGGCAAGTATACTGGAGTGGGTTGCCATTCCCTTCACCAGGGGATGTTCTTGACCCAGGGATTGAACCGGGGTCTCCTGCACTGCAGGCAGATTCCTTACAGTCTCAGCCATCAGGGAAGCCAACTTACTGTACTGGAGTGACTTAAATGGAAGGAAATAAAAAGAAGGAGAGTGGTTATATGTGTATGTGTGTGTGTGTGTATATATATATATAACTGATTCATTTTGCTGTACAGTAGAATCTATCACAACACTGTATAGCAACTATACTTCAATAAAAATTAATAAAGAACAAACTAAGGCTATCTGAAACAAAGGACTGCTCCGAGGAAAGAAACTTCTATGCATTCCAAATATTTTCTAGGGCCATAGTTCATGGGAATGAGATGATGAAAGTCATCTCGGCACTCTGGGAGTAGCTGCCTTCCCTGGTGAGCCACATGTGACAACGTGGAAAGTCCTGTCAAAGTGATGGATTCCATCCACAACAGCAAGGTGGGTGCATTTTTAAAATTCTTCACTAATCAGGAAAATGTATTAATGTACCTCCTCATTACTGATTCCAAAAGTACTGATTAGATATCCACCATGTGCCAGGGCCTGTTAACTCTTGAGGATATAGTGATGAATAACAATGGTTGGGGCCATATGGAACTGATTTTAGTCAAGTCTGTCTAAACCATACCATGCATATTTTTGAAATGGAGGAAAAAAAACTTTTGTTTTTGTGGGTATTCTTAGGATACTTAGGGCATGTTAGCTGCTTAGTCATGGCTGATTTTTTGCAACCCCATGGACTGACTGTAGTCCACCAAGACTGCGGTCTTCTCTGTCCATGGATTTCTTCAGGCAAGAATACTGGAGTGGGTAGCCATTCCCTTCTCTGGGGGATCTTCCCAACCCAGGGACTGAACTCACATCTCCCACATTGCAGGCAGATTCTTTACCATCAGAGCCAACAAAGTACTGCAGTGGGTAGCCATTCCCTTCATAGATCTAAACAAGGGAATCTGTGATTATTCAGGTCATTAACAACTGCAACACTAGTTAGGTGAGAATTTTGGCAAAACTAGGTCAACATTGGAGAAGGCAATGGCACCCCACTCCAGTACTCTTGCTTGGAAACTCCCGTGGACGGAGGAGCCTGGTAGGCTGCAGTCCATGGGGTTGCTAAGAGTCAGACATGACTGAGTGACTTCATTTTCACTTTTCACTTTCATACATTGGAGAAGGAAATGGCAACCCACTCCGGTGTTCTTGCCTGGAGAATCCCAGGGACGGGGGAGCCTGTTGGGCTGCTGTCTGTGGGGTCACACAGAGTTGGACAGGACTGCAGCGACTTAGCAGCAGCAGCAGGTCCACATTACAGAGAAAAGTCTCCATGCTTGGAGACACTCCTGCTGCTTCATTTCCCAAGCCAACAACTGACACTCAGTTTTCTGCCACAGAAAGATCCATCCAAGAGGTTTATAATCAAAGCTGAGTGGAATGAGTCAAAGAGAGACAATATCCTTCTCTTATCAAGACTCATAGACCCCATCTCTGGACCACCAAGTCCTAATACTTTTGTGCTTGTGCTCAGTCACTACGTTGTGTCAACTCTTTACAACCGCATGGACTGTAGCTCTTCTGCTTCTTCAGTCCATGGGATTCTCCAAGCAAGAATCCTGGAGTGGGTTGCCATTTTCTTCTCTTGGGGATCTTCCCGACCCAGGGATCAAACCCATTAGGATATTCCACAGTAAACTGAACTTGCCTTGAATGATTTTGTGACATTTTTCAGAAAAGAGAATTCAAGAAAATGTAATGATATGTTGATGGGAACGAAACAGAAGCAAAAGGAAAGGGGAAAAAAAGGCAACCCCCACAAGTTTTTATTTACTGTTGAGTGAAAGCCATTTTTGTTAAAATGCAGACAATTAACATTGTAAATATGCAGTTAAGAGTATAATGATGGTTTATAATATCCTTGACATTTTTGTGTTGCTTGTTTGTTTTTTCACTATTTTCACAAGTGGCGGGAATCCAAGCTGTTAGTACTTCTGCAAGTTTTTATATGATAACTAATCACAAATTGATCTGCCTTTTCCTTGGATTTCATATTCATGGGATTAAGACTCATCTTGCTTTTAGTCTTGAATCAGTTGTGCTCAGCATGGTACTGGCGTGTAATGAAAAATAGGTGTCTATTTTATGAATGAACGAGTGCATGAGTGCATGGATAGATGGCTGTAGAAAGCACAGGTGACCCAAGATCCAAAATATATGTGTTACTGACACAGATTTGGCTTCTAAGGAGGCTTTGTATCTTGTACCATTGCTCTCAGTCTTCAGTAAGTTCTTCAAAGATTCTTATTAAAAAGGAAAAAATGAAACTCAGAAAGAGAGATGGGAGCTTAAATCACATGTTAAATTTCTTTTTGGCCATGCTGTGTTTTTAAGTCCCATGTCTCTTTTTCAAAGCACCAAGCATTTCTTAATTTATTTTTAATTAAGATATAATTGGCATAATGTACCATAAGTTAAAAGTGTGCAACCTAATGATTTAATATGTGTATATACTACAAAGGGATTCCCTGGTAACTCAGCTGGTAAAGAATCTGCCTGCAATGCAGGATACCCCAGTTCAATTCCTGGGTCTGGAAGTTCTCCTGGAGAAGAGATAGGCTACCCATTCCAGTATTCTTGGGCTTCCCTGTTGATTCAGACTGTAAAGAATCTGCCTGAAATGTGGGAGACCTGGGTTCGATCTCTGGGTTGGGAAGATCCCCTGGAGGGGAGCATGGCAACCCACTCCAGTATTTTTGCCTGGGTAATCCTCATGGGCAGAGGAGCCTGGGGGGCTACAGTCCATGAGGTCTTAAAGAATTGGACCTGACTGAGTGGCTAAGCACAGCACAGCAGAATACTACAAAGTGTTTCCCTGCTGGCTTAGCAGTAAAGAAACCACCTGTCAATGCAGGAGATGCAGGTTTGATTCCTGGGTGAGAAGATCCCCTGGAGAAGATAATGGAACCCATCCAGTATTCTTGTCTGGAGAATCCCATGGACAGAGGAGCCTGGGGGGCTATATAGGCCATGGGGTGCAAGGAGTCGGACATGACTTAGCAATGACGTACTACAAAATGATTATCAGAGTAAGTTTAGTGAACATCCATCCACTCACCTAGTTACACTTATTTTTCTTGTGATGAGCACCAAACATGTTTTGGCTTCCTAAAAATAAGACAGGGAGAGGAGAAAATGCAAATCAACCTGTGACTTTCTAAAGGAATCTGGTCTTTGATGTGCACACTGTTTCAGTTTTCTGATCTGCTAATTCTAAACACAGCCTGAAAAAGCAGCACAGAACTAAGCCTAATTCTGACCAGCAGCCTGGTCAAGGCAGTGGTTGAACCAGACACCACTGCTGCCATGCACGAAACCATTTGGAATGGAGATGGAATGAGCCAAGCCTATAATTACCCAGCTTTACACAGGGGAAACGTCATTTGAAACATGCGTGACCTCCTGTGTGTCAGCTATTCAGTCCTTTTGTTTTCAATCATCCAACAAATCAAAAGAATTAAGGGGATTAGAAGAAGAAAAACTCAGTGACTTTATACATCAACACGGGGGCAGTCTTGAATGAAATCATTTCTGGGAAGTGACCGCAAGAAATAGGACCAGGAAATGCAGCTTAAGGGAAAGAAACACCTCAAGTCTGTGTGCACCATCTACTCTGAACCAACACATAATTGAAGACCAGATACATTTCAGGATAAAAGTCCAGAGGAAAAGCAAGTCAAATCCACACAAGTTTTATTTATTTTTAGTTGGAGGATAATTGCTTTATAATACTGTGTTGGTTTCTGCCATACATCAACATGAACCAACCATAGGTATATGTATGTCCCCTCCCTCCTGAACCTCCCTCCCACCTCCCACCCCATCCCACCCCCTACCCCATCCCATCCCTCTAGGTCGTCACAGAGCACCAGTTTGAGCTCCCTGCAGATTCTCATAGCTACAGAGGGTTTTGGGAAGTGCATTTCTGGCAGGCAAGAGGCTCAATAGAGCATTTTTGGAAGCATTTTGACAATATGAATCAAAAGCCTTAAAACTCCTTTGATCCATTAGTTTTTGGAAAGTATACCTCAAAAATTATCTTATATGCAAACCTCATATGCATGAATGTAGGTCAAAACTGGTGCATAATAAAAATTAGAAAATAATATAAATATTCTCTAATTTGGGAAGTCTAGAAAGTTCATCAGAATAGTATACACCCCTTAAGATTAGTTCTGCACAAAGTTGGGTAATGTGAAATGAACCATGCACAATAGAAAAGCATAAGTGAAAATCAGGATGGGCCAGTCAACTTTGACTTGCTCATTAAATCATAAGGACATTGGACTCTCTGTAGTAGAAAATTTGGGGTACCTTAATATGCAGTAGTCATTTGGGCGACTTACTGAATGCTACTTTGTTCATGTTAAAATCAAGGTCATTGGAGTCTTCAGTTACTAGGGAATTGCTTTTTGTCCTAACATAGCATGGCCAGGAAATGTGCAGGGGAGGAGAGCTTTTATTACTGGCATAGATAAAGTTGAAAAGAAGACAAGGATTTTAGGCTAATTCTCACTGTGCTTGTGGAGTGGGTGTGTCTTTCTGTCTGAGTGTTTGTTTTATCTAAATGTCCTAAATCAAAGTAAACAAATATGGTTAAAAATGTAAAGTCTGGAGAATCCTAAGCAGTGACTGCTTCTTTCTGTTTTATGCAAAGGTTAAATGTGAGCAGCTCAGGTAGGGAAACTCTAGCACATGCTGCCAATCACTAGAGGCCATGATTACTCTACTTTCTGGAAGAGTCTGGGATAAAACATTTACATTTCTTTTATGTCTCAGTTTCCCAATAGAAAAATAATGGCTCATAATACCTGTACTTCATAACTCTTAATGTTGATCATGGGGACCCAAGATATATACTATGCAGAAGAAACTCATAAACTTAGTCATTCTGAAGCTCCATTAAAAGAAAAACTACAGCATTTAAGTGCCAGAAATAAATAAGTTTAGTAACCACAACACCAGTATTAAATCAAAAAATTCTTCATGTCAAACCTATAAGCTTGAAGTGTTCATCTATCCATAGTCCTACCACTATCCTTACTTGATTTCTAAATCAGTATCTAAACAATATCACCAGGCTTCCCTGGTGGCTCAGCATAAAGAATCTGCTTGCAATGAAGGAAACACAGGTTCGATCCCTAGGTAGGGAAGATCCCCTAAGGAAGGAAATGGCAACCCAGTCCAGTATCTTTGATGGGTAATTAGGTGGACAGAGGAGCTTGGCCAGCTACAGTCCATGGGGTTGCAAAAAAGTCAGACATGGCTGGGTGACTAAACAATATCAACAATAACAAACACTACTCTAACTTTACCACTACATGAGACACACAATATCTTGCTGTAGCTCTTTGCTGATCTTAGTGTTTCAGTTCAGTTCAGTCTCTCAGTTGTGTCCAACTCTTTGAGACCCCATGGACACAGCATGCCAGGCTTCTCTGTCCATCACCAACCTCCAGAGCTTGCTCAAACTCATGTCCATCAAATCAGTGATGCCATCCAACCATCTCATCCTCTGTTATTCCCTCCTCCTCCTGCCTTCAATCTTTCCCCAAATCAGGGTCTTTTCTAATGAGTCAGTTCTTCTCATCAGGTAGCCAAAGTTGCTTCAACATTAGTCCTTCCAATGAATCTTCATGACTGATTTCCTTTACAATTGACTGGTTTGATTTCCTTGCAGTCCAAGGGACTCTCAAGAGTCTTCTCCAACACCACAGTTCAAATGCATCAATTATTCAGCACTCAGCTTTCTTTATGGTCCAACTTTCACATCCATACATGACTACAAAAAAAAAAAAACCAACATAGATTTGACTATATGGACCTTTGTCGGCATAGTAATGTCTCTGCTTTTTAATGTGCTGTCTAGGTTGGTCATAGCTTTTCTTCCAAGGAGCAAGCATCTTTTAATTCCATGGCTGCAATAATCATGTGCAGTTATTTTGTAGCCCAAGAAAATAAAGGCTGTCACTACTTCCACTGTTTCCCCACCTATTTGCCATGAAATGATGGGACTGGATGCCATGATCTTAGTTTTTGAAATGTTGAGTTTTATGCCAACTTTTTCACTCTGCTCTTTTCACCCTCATTAAGAGACTCTTTAGATCCTCTTCACTTTCTGCCATTAGAGTGGTATCGTCTACATATCAACTTCCCTGGTGGTTCAGACACTAAAGCATTTGCCTACAATGCGGGAGACCTGGGTTCAATTCCTGGGTAGGGAAGATGGAATTCCAGTTGAGCTATTTCAAATCCTGAAAGATGATGCTGTGAAAGTGCTGCACTCAATATGCCAGCAAATTTGGAAAACTCAGCAGTGGCCACAGTACTGGAAAAGGTCAGTTTTCATTCCAATCCCAAAGAAAAGCAATGCAAAGAATGCTCAAACTACCACACAATTGCAGTCATCTCACATGCTAGTAAAGTAATGCTCAAAATTCTCCAAGCCAGGCTTCAGCAATAAGTGAACCGTGAACTTCCAGATGTTCATGCTGGTTTTAGAAAAGGCAGAGGAACCAGAGATCAAATTGCCAACATCTGCTGGATCATCAAAAAAGCAAGAGAGTTCCAGAAAAACATCTATTTCTGTTTTATTGACTATGCCAAAGCCTTTGACTGTGTGGATCACAATAAATTGTGGAAAATTCTGAACGAGATGGCAATACCAAACCACCTGACCTGCCTCTTGAGAAACCTATATGCAGGTCAGGAAGCAACAGATAAAACTGTACATGGAACAACAGACTGGTTCCAAATAGAAAAAGGAGTACATCAAGGCTGTATATTGTCACCCTGCTTATTTAACTTATATGCAGAGTACATCATGAGAAATGCTGGGCTGGAAGAAGCACAAGCTGGAATCAAGATTGCCGAGAGAAATATCAATAACCTCAGATATGCAGATGACACCACCCTTAAGGCAGAAAGTGAAGAGGAACCAAAAAACCTCTTGATGAAAGTGAAAGAGGAGAGTGAAAAAGTTGGCTTAAAGCTCCACATTCAGAAAACTAAGATCATGGCATCTGGTCTCATTACTTCATGGGAAATAGATGGGGAAACAGTGTTAGGCTTTATTTTTTAGGGCTCCAAAATCACTGCAGATGGGATTGCAGCCATGAAATTAAAAGACGCTTACTCCTTGGAAGGAAAGTTATGACCAACCTAGATGGCATATTCAAAAGCAGAGACATTACTTTGCCAACAAAGGTCCATCTAGTCAAGGCTATGGTTTTTCCAGTGGTCATGTATGGATGTGAGAGTTGGACTGTGAAGAAAGCTGAGGGCCAAAAAATTGATGCTTTTGAACTGTGGTGTTGGAGAAGACTCTTGAGAGTCCCTTGAACTACACGGAGATCCAACCAGTCCATTCTGAAGGAGATCAGCCCTGGGATTTCTTTGGAGGGAATGATGCTAAAGCTGAAACTCCAGCACTTTGGCCACCTCATGTGAAGAGTTGACTCATTGGAAAAGACTCTGATGCTGGGAGGGATTGGGGGCAGGAGAAGGGGACGACAGAGGGTGAGATGGCTGGATGGCATCACTGACTCCATGGACGTGAGTTTGAGTGAACTCCCGGAGTTGATGATGGACAGGGAAGCCTGGCGTGCTGCAATTTGTGGGGTTGCAAAGAGTCAGACATGACTGAGCAACTGAACTGAACTGAACTGATCTACATATCTGAGGTTATTGATATTTCTCTCGGCAATCTTGATTCCTGCTTGTGCTTAATCCAGCCCAGAATTTTGCATGATGTACTCTGCATATAAATTAAATAAACAGGGTGACAATGTACAGTCTTGAAGTACTCCTTTCCCGTTTTGGAACCAGTCCATTGTTCTATGTCCAGTTCTTAGTGTTGCTTTTTGACCTGCATACAGATTTCTCAGGAGGCAGGTCAGGTAGTCTGGTGTCCCCGTTTCTTTTAAGAATTTCCCACAGTTTGTTGTGATCCACACAGTCAAAGGCTTTGGTGTAGTCAGTGAAGTAGAAGTAGGTATTTTTCTGGAATTTCTTGCTTTTTCTATAATCCAGTGGATCATAGAATTTGATCTCTGATTTTTCTGCCATTTCCAAGTCCAGCTTGTACATCTGGAAGTTCTTGGTTCATGTATTGTTGAAGCCTAGCTTGGAGAATTTTGAACATTACTCTGTTAGCATGTAAGATGAGTGAATTGTATGGTAGTTTGAACAGTCTTTGGCATTGCCTTTCTTTGGGATTGGAATGAAAACTGACTTATTCCAGGCCTGTGGCCACTGTTGAGTTTTCCAAAAACACTGGCGTATTGAGTGCAGCATTTTCACAGCATCATCTTTTAGGATTTGAAATAGCTCAGCTCGAATTCCATCACCTCCACTAGCTTTGTTCATAGTGATGCTTCATAAGATCCACTTGAATTCTCCTTCCAGGACATCTGGCTCTAGGTGAGTAATCACACCATTGTGGTTATCTGTGTCATTAAGATCTTTTTTGTATTATTCTTCTGTGTATTCTTGATACCTCTTCTTAATATCTTCTGCTTCTGTTAGGTCCATACCATTTCTGTCCCTTATTGAGCCCATCTTTGCATGAAATGTTCCCTTGGTATCTCTAATTTTCTTGAAGAGATCGCTAATCTTTCCCATTCTATTGTTTTCCTCTACTTCTTTGCACTGACCATAGAGGAAGGCTTTCTTATCTCTCCTTGCTATTCTTTGGAACTCTGCATTCAGAAGGATATATCTTAATGTTTATATTCATTTTTTTTCATGTTTAATGTTTATATTCATTTTATATTCATTCATGTTTAAGTTATTCATGAACCTTTCATCCAGTAGTTTTAGCAGCCATGATTGATCGTTGTCTATGTTTATTACACTAATGGGTGGCTAAATCTGATACAGTAAATTCCCTATATATGAAGGAGTTCCATTCTAAGAACATATTTGTAAGTCCAGTTTGTTCATAAGTATAACAAAGTTAGCCTAGGTACCCAGCTAACACAATCAACTAGACAATACTGTACAAAACTAACACAATCAACTATAGTACTGTACTGTAACAGGTTTGTAATGCTTTCTGCACAAGTGATGCATAAAAAACAAATGTAAAAAATAGAGAAAATATTTCTAATCAAACAGTACACTACCTTGAACAGTGCAAGAGTACTGTTCAACAGCTGACATATAAGGGCTGACATGCACATTTGCATCTTTGAATGTTTGCAACTTGAAGGTTCATGTGTATTCTGTCATTACATCTACTCTTATGAACTTGGATTCTTCTATAAAGAACTTTTACTCCTCTGCTATTAAATTATCTTGAAACATAATTGGTATGAGAAAGGCAGCTTAGATGCTTGATTTTACTCTCTTGGGTTTCTCTTGTGGCTCAGCTGGTAAAGAATCTGCCTGTAATGTGGGAGACCTGAGTTCGATCACTAGGTTGGGAAGATCTCCTGGAGAAGGCAAAGGCTACCCACTCCAGTATTCTGGCCTGGAGAATTCCATGAACTGTGTAGTCCATGGGGTTGCAAAGAGTCAGACACGACTGAGTGCCTTTCACTTTCACTTTACTCTCTTACCTTTTCTTTAAACTGGTTTTCAGAATGAGTTTATGCCTTGGCAGTGTCCTAAAGTGATTACTGAGATTTATTTTTGTGTCACTGTGAACTTAAGGGTTATGAGTTCTTTGGTGCTCTAAATGTTCGTTATTTTTTTAGTGAGATATTTATCACAGTGATGCTTATGACCCTTTTGGGTATAATCCAGTTAGGCATTGATAGCTTTCTTGTTTTCTGGTATATATAGATTATACTATATATAACAATATATTAAAATAATCATACACCATAATCAGTGAGAATAATTCCAGGGATGCAAGGATGATTTAAGCATATTTCTATAAGATAATAAAACTAGGTATGCCTGTTATCCATATTTATATTAAACTGAGCTCCTAATTCGATATTTTTGTATCCTTAAGGGCAAATTTTATATATCAACTTGGTAGACCATGGTACACAATGATTTGTTCAAACACTGGTTTAGAGGTTTGTTGTGAAGGTATTCACAAAGATGCAATTAACACCTAAATCTTTAGACTTTGAGTAAAGCAGATTACCCCTCCATCATGCGAATGGGTCCCATGCAATCAGTTGAAAGCCTTAAGTGAGAAAACTGAGGTCCTTCAAAGAGGAATGGATTCTGCCTGCAACCTGCTTTGAGAATCATGACTGTATCATCAACTCTTCCGGGAGTCTCCAGCCTCACACTTCCCTGAAGATTGTGGACCTTCTAGTCTCTGTGACTGTCTGAGCCAGTTCCTTAAAATGAACCAGTCTCTCTGTCTCTGTCCATCTATCTACCTATCTCATATAAATTATGATTCCTTTTTGTCTAGCTTCTAATGGCTCCGTTTTGTGAAGATTTCATGACGTATTTTACTTCACCAGTTCCAATAATAGCCATTGGGGTATCTAAGTAGTTTTCAGTCATATGATATATGAAACTGCTGCAATAAATAGTCTTGTGCATACTTTATTTCATATTCTTGTCAGTGTATTTTAGGAGTCAATTTTTAGAAGAGAAATCCTGGTTCATATGATTTTTTTCTAGGTATTTTCCAAGAATTTTAAGAATCACTATAAAGAATGCTTTTCAGTCACTTCTATTTGGGCATGATTTATCTTTAAGTCATACTTTGAATCTGAAACAAAAGCCATTTTGTGTATATCAAATGTAGCACTGTGTTTCCGAAGGGTTCAGATGAGAAAATGAAGAATTCAAAAGTAAAGTTAAGTTGCATCCCAAAGGGTAAAAGTTAGTCAGCACCGAAAGGGAAGGAAATGTTTGCAGTGAAAATTGTGTGTACAGAGAAGCAATAAGAATGAGGGTTATAATTTAACTGGAGGTAGATCTGTACATCTGTGAAGAGAAAGCCCATTTCTTGGAGAAATGAACTAAGAGAAGATAGGCTGAAAGTCTATTTAAAACAAATGCTCCAAAACCAATAAACAACATTTTTCTTCTGCCTCCAACTAATGTGTTCATTGAGAACAACCAACTGTGTCTGTGGCTAGAGTAACTGACATATAATTGGATTGCAAACATCCTATATTTCATGCTAATTTATTCAAAAAGAAGATGATTAGACAAGGAATTGTGGGAGTTGGTAACATGCCCCAATATGCCTGTATGACTTCAGGAGGAAGGGACAGAATATGAAGAAGTGGAGTCATTGGAAAGCAGTAGGGTTTAGAGAGCATGAAGGGAAATTGGGAAAAGAATACCTGGTCTTTATAACACAGCTTGGTGACACTTTAACTCTTCATTTGATTCTATAAAATATATTTCATATTTCACATGATTCCTGGATCTATTAATACTTCAGTGTTGCAAGTTGAAACAATTTTCTGTAGTCTCATTTCAGTAACTATCTCAAATCCTGCCCGTAAAATATTCTTGAACATCTATCTAGCCAGTAAAAGGATCCAAGAAAGGCCAGCATATATGCATTTTCTTTACCAAATTCCAGGTTCCCCTCTCCTCCACTATCTCCCAGAGTTTGTTCACATTCATTCTTTGAGTTGGTGATGCTATCTAACCATCTCATTCTCTTCTATCCCCATTCTCCTTCTGTGGCCAGTCTTTCCCAGCCATCAGGGTCTTTTCCAATGAGTTGGCTCTTTGCATCAGGTGGCCAAAGTATTGGAACTTCAGCTTAAGAATCAGTCCTTCCAATGAATATTCAAGGTTGATTTTCTTTTGGACTGACTGCTTTGATCTCCTTGCTGTCCAAGGTATTCTCAAGAGTCTTCTCCAGCACCACAATTTAAAAGCATGAATTCTTTTGCATACAGCCTTCTTTATGGTCTAACTCTCACATCTATGTGTAACTACTTAAAAAATCATAGCCTGAGATATAGTAGGTAGGTGATCAATAAAAATGGGTCAAATGAATGATGGAATCAATGGATTTAAATAAACACATTAACTAGCAGGTCTATATATCCTTGTAAGAGCCTTATCAACTGGTTAACTTTTGCTGAGTGACTCATGGACTTGGCATACATCAGGATCTCCTTAAACATCCCATGGGTGAGTATGACCCTCACCTCAATCTTCTTCTTAGGACCTAAGTGTTCCAGAAGGAATCCATTGGGCTTGCTAAACTCAGTCTGGTTGATATTTCTTTTTATGAGGGCCATCACACTGCATCTTTTGGTATTTTTCATTCCCAAGATTGGAAATATTTTGAGGCACACATTTCCTTTCTTCATGTACCACCTTATATCCCAATTGTTGTCAAAAACAAACAAGGAGAGTCCTTTGGCTTTGAGACTTTATTTGTTCATCAGTATAGGGAAGTGAAGAAACAACAAACCAGGCTGATGAAAACATTCAGCTTCTTCATGTCTCTACAGTCAGGTTCTGCATTCTTTTTATTTCCTTTCTCAGATGATATCTGCTATGGACTAACTGTTTGCGTTCCCCCAAATTTCAAAGGAAATTAAACCAGTCAGTCCTAAAGGGAATCAACCCTGAATATTCATTGGAAGGACTGATGCTGAAGCTGAAGCTCCAATACTTTGGCCACCTGATGCAAAGAGCCAACTCGTTGGAAAAGACTCTGATGCTGGGAAAGATTGAAAGCAGGAGGAGAAGGGAACAGAGGCTGAGATGGTTGAATGGCATCACTAACTCAATGGACATGAGTTTGAGCAAACTCTGGGAGATGGTGAGAGATAGAGAAGCCTGGCGTTTTACAGTCCATGGGACTGCAAAGAGTCAGACATGATTTAGCAACGAAACAACAACAAATTTCATTTGTTAAGATCCTAAAACCCACTGTGATGGCACTTGGAAGCTATACCTTTGGGAGATAATTAGGTTTAGATTAGGTCATGAGTGTGGGATCCTTATGGTGGGCTTAAATCTCTGATAAAATAAGGATTTCTCTCTTACTCGCTTGAGGATATACCAAGGAGGTAACCATCTGCAAAGCAGAAACAAGCTCTTGCCAGAACCCATCCACCCTGGCCTCCTGATATTAGACCTCCCAGGCTCCACAGTGGAAATACAGCTTTATTCTTTAAGTTTCCAGTCTATAATATTTTGTTATAGCTGCTGAACTGACCAGGACAATACCTTAATATTTCACTGGCTTTCAATGATACTTTAATCTCAGAATGGCTTCACCAAACCTTTCTTCTTGAGACCCTGCTTTGTCCTCTATAATAAGAAGTCCAGTTCATGGAGAATAACTCCCTTTATGAAGTCTTCTCTCTCTAGTAAAGAGGCCCAAGAGTGCAATTAGGGTGAAATAGCTGTTGGGTTCCATTGTTCATTTACATTTGAAGCCCGAATGTGTGTCATACATTTGTGGAGACCTTTGGGCTAAATGACCCCCATCACCTCAATCCCCACCTACCTTCCCATCTCTGTAGGAGTGACTATTTTATGCCATTTTACAAATGCCTCTGACAAGCTAAAATTAGCAATAAAACTGTCTTCAATTACCTGCTTAAAAATAGTGCCTGAGCTTCCCTCATGCTGTTATAAAGTCACTTTAACATGCTAAGCAGATTTCACACATTAAAGTCAAAAGAGCACACACTAAGAGTCAAATAGAATTAGATGGTTCATTCATGAATTCATCAGCTTTGGTTCCCATACCGTTTTACTGTTACTGACAGTTTTTCTGGCTGCCCTTCCCCTTTCAACTTTGCCTCTTTCCCCTCCTCCTTGTCTGCACTTTAATGCTTATTCTAGGTTCTCTACTGAGAATCTGCCTACCAATGCAGGTAATGAGAGTTTGATCCCTGGATCAGGAAGATACCTTGGAGAAGGAAATGGCAACCCAGTCCAGTTTTCTTGCCTGGGGAATCCCACGGACAGAGGAGCCTGGCAGGTGCTAAAGTCCATGGGGTCACAAAAGAGTCAGACACGACTCAGCAACTAAACAACAGCAACTGTCTCCTTAAACGTTTTATTCAAGTCCATGCTTTCATGATCATTTACATGCCAATGAGAGTCAAGTATACTCCTTTAAGCCTGGACGGCTCCTAAGACTTTTGACCTAAGCACAAGTACTTAGATGTTTCAAGAGTTCCACAACTGAGCACAACATATCCACCCACCAAACATGTTTCTCCTCCACTATCCTGTATCTTGATCTCCCGTGGCTCAGTGGTAAAGAATCCGCCTGCCAATGCAGGAGATGCTGGAGATGTGGGTTCAATCCCTTGCTTGGGAATATCCCCTGGAGGAGGCAATGGCAACCCACTCCAGTATTCTTGCCTGGGAAATCCCACGGACAGAGGAGCCTGCTGCTGCTGCTAAGTCACTTCAGTCGTGTCTGACTCCGTGTGACCCCACAGACGGCAGCCCACCAGGCTTCCCCATCCCTGGGATTCTCCAGGCAAGAACACTGGAGTGGGTTGCCATTCTCTTCTCCAATGTGTGAAAGTGAAAAGTGAAAGTGAAGTCGCTCAGTCGTGTACGACTCGTAGTGACCCCATGGACTGCAGCCTATCAGGCTCCTCTGTCCATGGGATTTTCTAGGCAAGAGTACTGGAGTGGCTTGCCATTGCCTTCTCCACAGAGGAGCCTAGAGGACTGCAATCCATGGGGTTGCAATGAGTCAGACACAACTGAGCACACACACACGCATCCCTTGTCTTAGTGAATGGCAGCACCTGTGTTTCATGTCAGAAATCTAGGAGATGTTGTTGTAAATTTATATTTCTTTCTTCCTACCCATATTCCACCTACCATAAGTCCTATCAGTTTTGCAGCTTTGTCTCCCAAATATCTCTCACTCTCTCTTTCTCTCTCTCTCTTTTTTTTAACCATCCTATACCAAACTACAATTATTTCACTTGGACTATGGCAACAGCCTCCAAGTTATTTCATCCATGAGAATTCTACTCACTCCTTCAGCCCATCCTTTGCACTGCAACTTGGAACTTTTAAAGCACAAATTGCTTATGCCCCACTTCTCAAACTCTATTTTAAAAATAAAACTTCAAAAGCTTCTCTTTTTGCTTTTAGGGTAAGATCAGTTCAGTTGAGTCACTCAGTCGTGTCCGACTCTTTGCGATCCCATGAAGGCAGCACGCCAGGCCTCCCTGTCCGTCACCAACACCTGGAGTCCACCCAAACCCATGTCCATGTCGATGATGCCATCCAGTCATCTCATCCTCTGTCGTCCCCTTCTCCTCCTGCCCTCAGTCTTTCCCAGCACAAGGGTCTTTTCCAATGAGTCAGCTCTTTGCATCAGGTGGCCAAAGTATTGGAGTTTCAGCTTCAGCATCAGTCCTTCCAATGAACACCCAGGACTGATCTCCTTTAGGATGAACTGGTTGGATCTCCTTGCAGTCCAAGGGACTCTCAAGAGTCTTTTCCAACACCACAGCTCAAAAGCATCAATTCTTCAGCGCTCAGCTTTCTTCACAGTCCAACTCTCAATCCATACATGACCACTAGAAAAACCATAGCCTTGACTAGATGGACATTTGTGGACAAAGTAATAAAGACTAAGGCATATTCTGGACCATGCCTCTTTTTCCAGTTCCCCTTATTATCCTTTCTCTTCTTATCTGTACTCTTGCTATAGTGTTTTTTGGTTTGTTTTTAGAATTTGTTGCTTTTTTTTTTCCATCCTACTTCCTACCACAGGATGCTTGCATATACTATTATTCCCTTTTATATGGAAATTCCTTCTGTATTCTCTTGACCTATTAAATCAAGGCCTTGCTTCTTATAGATGGAAAAGTGACTTAATGTACATCACAATCATATGTATAAATAAACAAAAATTACCATTAAAATGCTTTTTATAAAGTGAAAAATTTTAAATATAAATATGCACTAATATTGGCATTACTAGACAAGTTACAATGCAACCTGTGTTGGAATAGTATACAGTCATAAACTTAGAATATGCTTATTAACAAGTTGAATAATAAGAATGCACAATTATACAGAAACAAAATTCTAATTCTCTTAAACTCAAACAAATATGTGTTTGTGTATGCTTCAGTACATTTACACAGAGAGAAAAGTTGTGGATATATATCCACATATATGTAAATAATAATGTTATTGAAATGAAATCATAGTTGACTTTTATTTTCACATGTTTGCTTTCTATATTTTGCATATCAACTATGTATTGCTATAGTCTTTATAGACATCAACCTTTGAAGTTGTTTCATAAAGTGTAAATTTTTAAGTAAGTTTTAAGAGATTAGTGGCAGAGGTGTTGGACAGGGAAAGAATGGGGACTCAATGTCCCACTTCTTCACACAGGTGTAAAAATGATTCAGGATTCTACATGGCAGGCTGGACAAGTATGGCAGTTGTATCATGGATATGATTTCTATTTTAATCCCCATCCTTACCCTTTCTGAAGTAAACATCAGGGAACCTTCTTATGGATCATCCTGACTATAAAAAAAATGATGGCCTTTTAAAAATAGGACAAATAAAAGGAAAACTACAAGTTGACTCTTTTCTACTTTGGGCTAAATTCTTCTCTTAGCTGTATGATAATCAATAAACTTTGACCCTATAGGAGACAAAGTCTATCTTTTGAGATTAGATTTTAAAAAGCAAGGTATGTGTTATGTCTGCCAAGATGTGGACAGGATTTGTAATATTAGAAGAAGAGAAAGAGAGATAAAGAGAAAGAGATAGATAGATGGAGAATATTAACATCCTTTCTTAAATTTTAACTTATGACCAAAATTATTTACAAAGCCTTTGGCCTTTGTAAAACCATACAAATATGTGAATGAACAACAGAAGTTAAAAAAAAGAAAGTAAAAAAAGAAAAGGTTCAAAGATGTAATAAACTTTTGTTAGGAAATTAGCCATGGTGAATTTTTAGCAGGGACCACTGAGCAACCCAGGTGCTAATGGTAAAGAACCTTCCTACCAAAGCAAGAGACAAAAGAGGTGTGGGTTTGATCCTTAGGTTGGGAAGATCCCCTGGAGGAGGCATGGCAATCTACTGCAGTATTCTTGCCTGGAGAATCCCATGGACAGAGGAGCCTGCCAAGCTACAGTCCTTAGGTTCTCAAAGAGTAGGACAGGACTGAAGCAACTTAGCACCCACGTACTGAGCAACCAGTCTTCACAATCAGAGAGACACAGGTTTGAAATATGGCCCTTCTCTTTCTTGTGCAAATTTGGACAAGTTACTTACTGTATTTCTCTATGCCTCCATTCTATGTAACACTTAACATGAGGAGTTTTTTTTAAACATGAGAGATACTGTCTGCAACACAGATGAGTATTTAATCACAATAATTTTAAATAGAACTTTTACCTTAATCCAAACCTGATTGTTTAATGTTTAGGACTGGATTTTGCTGGACACAGGAAATAATGATATGCCCTTCTCGTCAGATTTTACAACTTCAAACCCATGAACATCAACAATAACCTAGAGCTCTGTAAGGCCGATGAGAAAGTTTGAGTTTATATTAAAGTTGTCTGGAGGGTAGGCAGGTGGCTCAGTCCTCTAGTTATTGAAAATCCATCCTTAGTTTAAGCTGGACAACCAAAAAAACATGGCTGTCTGTCTTCCGCACTCCTTTTCTCACCATCCATTCTTACAATGATGCCTTTAAATGAAGGGCTATTTGGCATTACAGCCAATGTTTGCTTTGAGAAATAATAAAGAAACATTCTAACAAAAGTTGTTGCTGTAATTTTTGTAAATAGCATGTTGAGAACCAAGTCTGAATCAATCCAAATTTTATCTATTCCTCTCTGATCTCAGCACCAGGATTATCCATACTTCTGATTAATGAGTTTGCTTTCATCTTGTAGACAAATATGTAGTTGCTAATTTCCCCCACTTTCCTTGCTATTGCAAAACACAGTGAAACATGCTAGAAAGAGTGGTGGACATTTGAAACACATTTTCTGAATTTACCTTTCTCCTGGGATCATTAAATTTGTTCTTTCATTGGAAGGACCGGTGCTGAAGCTGAAGCTCCAATACTTTGGTCACCTGAATGCAAAGAGTCGACTCATTAGGAAAGACCCTGATGCTGGGAAAGATTGAAGGCAGGAGGAGAAGGGGGTGACAGAGGATGAGATAGTTGGGTGGCATCACTGACTCAATGGAGGTGAGTTTGAGCAAGCTCCAGGAGACGGTAAAGGACAGGGAAGCCTGGTGTGCTATAGTTCATGGAGTCGCAAAAAGTCAGATGTGACTGAGCTACTGAACAACAACATTCTTTTGTAAATTTCACATTTCCCCTGCACTTCCTTGTAAGCCATCCTAAGGCAGCTTTTGAGGAAACATAGAGAAAAAAGAGGACAGAAAGAGAGGGAGGGAAGAAATAAGAATGGAAGCAAAGAAGGAAAACATCAATAAATGGTCAGTGTCTATTTCACTCATGTTTGTGGCAGACCTGCAATGAAAAATTTTGATTGTAATAAATTGAGTTGGAAAATAGATATTCAAGAAAGACGTAAAGTTATATGATGTAAAGTTATATGACGTAAAGTCACCACTTCGGAAGTGGGTTCCCAACAAGGTTATTAGTCTTTCTTAAGTGAATGAATAGCAGCACTAAAGCCAGAGCTTGGACCTTCCTATAGTTAATTGCTAACACAGTTCAGAAGCAGCAAAGGCAAATCTTTGTTTCACAGTCTGTTGTAGTCTTATTGCTTGTGAGTATCTCATTATTTTCTGCAACCTAAAGTAGGTATGGATGGCAAAGATTTAGGTTTGCCAGTCTTAAAGTCTGCAGGGTCTTTGCCAGTCTAAAAGTCTGCACAGGTTCTGATGCTCCAACAGAGGGGAAAGAGCCAGCACTCAAGCAAGCAAATAAAAGATACTAGATCAAAAAGATATGTTTAAAGACAGTACATACACCAGCCCCAGGGTACTTCAAATATTTATAATTCTCTACATATTTAATCTTTAAGAGTTCTTGAGATGCTATGTTCAGAATGTGATAGTAACATACTCAGCTCAGTGCTGATCCTATCAAAGTCACTGAAGAAACAAGAGACAGTTAGAGATGAAGGAAATACATGAAAAAGACAAAATAATCAGAACTCCTAAGGCAGTCCACATGACTAGATTCACAGAGTGACAGAATTAAAGGGGACCTTGGAAATCCCCTCCCTGTGTTTCACAAAGAGAACAGTAGGACATAGGGAGATATCCCAGCATGGCCATATTATTCAGAACTGGATATCTTTGGAGTAAAAGCACAGTGCTTTCCAATGAGATGAACACATATAATTGTTTGCCAAAAATCAGAAAATATTAACTCAAATGACACAGGTCAGCCACAATATGGAGGAGAGTAGCACATAACATTGTATACTTCAAGGGGTGATACTAGTTACATTATTATTAGTAAAAGTGTCAGCTATCAATCAGTATATAATTATTATGGGTTCATCTTTGTGCCACACTAGAAGGAATGAAGGGGCTTCCTTGGTGACTCTGCGGTAAAGAACCCACCTGCAGTGCAGGAGACATGGGTTCTATCCCTGGGTTGGGAAGATCCCCTGGAGGAGGGCATGGCAACCCACTCCAGTATTCTTGCCTGGAGAATCCCATGGACAGAGGAGCCTGGTGGGCTATGGTCCATAGGGTCGCAAAGAGTTGGACATTACTGAAGCAACTGAGCACAGCACACAAAAAAAGAAGGAATGAAGAAAGTATAGAAGAAACATTGCATAAGGACACCGTCACTGGCTTCAGTGAACTTCCATTTTAATTGGGAAGAGAAAAAAATCACTGAAAAAATACAACAAATGATTCATGGTTGTCCAACAAGGTGCAGATTTTATGGACGAAGATGTTGTAACACTTATGGTTATGCTACAGTGCCTCCTGTCTCAGTTCAGTTCAGTCCAGTCTCTCAGTCGTGTCCGACTCTTTGTGCCCCTATGGACTGCAGCACTCCAGGCCTCCCTCTCATTCACTATCTCCCAGAACTTGCTCAAACTCATGTCCATCGAGTCGGTGATGCCATCCAACCATCTCATCCTCTGCCGTTCCCTTCTCCTCCTGCCTTCAATCTTTCCCAGCATCAGAGTCTTTTCTAATTAGCCAGTTCTTCTCATCAGGTGACCAAAGTATTGGAGTTTCAGCTTCAACATCAGTCCTTCCAATGAATATTCAGGACTGATCTCCTTTAGAACGGAGGGATTGGCTCTTCTTGCAGTCCAAGGGACTCTCAAGAGTCTTCTCCAACACCACAGTTCAAAAGCATCAATTATTCGGCACTCAGCTTTCTTTATAGTCCAGCCCTCACATCCGTACATGACTACTGGAAAAACCATAGCCTTGACTAGATGGACCTTTGTTGGTAAAGTAATGTCTCTGCTTTTCAACATGCTGTCTAGGTTGGTCATAGCTTTTCTTCCAAGGAGCAAGCATCTTGTAATTTCATGGCTTCAGTCACCATGTGCAGTGATTTTGGAGCCCAAGAAAATAAATTGTCACTGTTTCTATTATTTCCCCATCTATTTGCCATGAAGTGAGGCCATGACAGGTCTCTTTTTTAGCCCTGACTTATTGAAGGCATCAGTCTTCTCTAAAAATTCCAATAGGTGATTGTCCAGAATCTGCTTAATTTTCTGATTGACAAATCATTTTTCCTAATGCAGCCCATTCTATTTAAGAGCATTCTAAATTATAAAAACATCTCCTATATATGATCCCAGATTCCCCTCCATTTCCACATGCATATAATCCTACATATAAACTTAATTTCTCCTTCTATGTGACAAAACTTTGGATATTTTAAGATACTAATTTTGGCTTTCTTCCATCTTGACTTTGAATTCCTTTAATCATTCCCCATATAGTATGGTTCCAGGTTCCTCCCCCACCTGAAAACTCCCCAGAATCTAATCCAACACTCCAGGTGTGGTCTCAGAATGGAGTGGTAAGATTGCCTCTTGTTTTGAAAAGTGGATTCTATTTCTGTTCTTGTTGCCCAAAGTCACATTAGCATTTTGGCAACTACATCACGCAGTTGACTCATACTGAGCTTAGAGTCAATTAAAACCTCTGTCTTTTTCACATGTGTTATTGATAAACCCCCTCCCTATTATTCATGTGTGTGATTGTTGATGGTTTTTATTTTTAAATTTACATTTGTGTCTGATAAATTTCATGATGCTATGTTCAGTCTGTTGTTGAAGCTTTTGAAACATTTTTTGGATCCCTTTTTAGCTCTCCTTCCTGGCTCTGTGTTCACATACAGGTTGATTTAGCCATATGCGTTCTCATTTCTAAGTTAAGGCCAATTAGATGTAGGTCAAAGCCATGACTGGGGATTCCCAGGTAGCTCAAAAGGAAAGAATCCGTCTGCAATGCAGAAGACTCCAGAGACGCGGGTTCGGTCCTTTGGTCAGGAAGATCCCCTGAAGGAAGAAATTGCAACCCAGTCTAGTATTCTTGCCTGGAGAATCCCATGGACAGAGGAACCTGGTGGGCTACAGTCCATGGGGTCGCAGAGTCAGACACAACTGAAACACACTCACGCAACGCCACAATTAAAGAGTGACATTCTTTTAAGGTAAAACCTGTTCATTTGTTATCTGTCTTTGGGTCTTGTCATAGTAAAGGAAGACTTGAAGGTGAAGCATTCTATGGTTGGAGAGTAGTGTGAACACATTAATTTAGGAGGGACACAAACATTTGGTCCATACTAATAAATACCTGCCTCCCATTGCAGGCATGGGTTTGATCCCTGGGTCTAGAAAATCCCCTGGAGAAGGAAATGGCAACCCACTCCAGTATTCTTGCCTGGAGAATCCCATGGACAGAGGAGCCTGGCGGGCTGCAGTCTACGGAGTTGCAAAATAGTCAGACACAACTTAGTGACTAAACAACAGAAAACCCATCTGTATTATGCTTAAATCAGCATAGCCCTGATCTACACACTCAACAGTTCTATTAAGGAGGGAAAACAGCGTGGCATGAAGTTGGATTTACCTTACATTTCTTTTTTAATTGAAGTACAGTTGATTTGTAATATTGTACTTGTTTCAGGTATACAACAAAATGATTCAGGTATATATAGTTTTTCAGATTATCTTTCCAGTATACATTATTACAAGTTATTTAATTAGTTCCTTGTGCTATACAGTAAATCCTTGTTTCTTATCTGTTTTATGTATAGGAATTTATGTCTGATAATCCCATACTCCTAATTTATCCCTCTCCCACCCCCTTGGTAAACATGTTTGTTTTTTATGTCTGTGAGTCTGTTTCTGCTTTGTATGTAGATTCATTTGTATTATTTTTAGCCTACATATTAAGTGGTAGCATATATTTGTCTTTTTCTGACTTACTTCCATGTCAATGCTACCTTACTTATTTTTAATGAACTTTGTGACCCCAAACAAATGATCTAATCTCTCTGAACTGTAATTTTTCTATCTGTTAAATGACCTTTGCTAAGTTGCTTCAGTTGTTCTCTTTGTGACACCATGGACTGTAGTCCACCAGGCTCGTCTGTCTGTGGGATTCTCCAGGCAAGAATACTGGAGTGGGTTGCCATTTCTTCCTCCAGGGGATCTTCCTGACCCAGGGATGGAAATCATGACTCTTACCATCTCTTGCATTGGCAGGCAGGTTCTTTATGACTAACGCCCCCTGGGAAGCTTCTAAGTGGGTCTAATATTATCTAATTTGCAGAATTTAGTAGAGATGAAAATGACCAATAATACTCTCTTGGCACATCACAGTCATTAAACTAACATTACTCCTTACACACACCCACAAAAACAAATGGCAAAAAGATAAATAAATAAAAATGAAATCAAAGATCACTGTCATGCCAAACCAGATTGACTAGAAGAACAGATAAAAATTATATAAGGAAATGTTTTCAAAAGCCATTCTTTAGCCAAGTTTTCACCACTCATCAATATGTAAACAGTAAGCTTCTAAAAAATAACATTTATTGGGTCTTTCACAGGCCTCCTTTCTGGCAACACTTCATCTGTTGTAAGTGTATGTTAAAAGAGGTACGGATAGATTTCTTTAAAAATATTCTGAACTTAGGTTTTCTCCTCACCCACACTCACTTTCACCCCTTCTTTCCAAGTCAGTGAGGCTTGAGGTGTGCTTCACATCGCGTGTTCTCTTCCTTCATTCTGCACTAGAGGCAGAGAGAGTGTCACAGTCCCTGTGGGTCCCAGGGAAAACAGGAGCTGGTGACAAGGCGAAGAGATCTTGGGTGGTTCCCCAGTCATTTTTCATCTGCTCTTTTAGCATTGAGAGATGTGTGGTAAAAGATGAAGTCTTGTGGCCCGTGCCCGCGGCTGCCTTCCTGATGATTAATAACCTCGTGTAGATTAATATTTAAAAGTGCACCGGCAGTGGGGGGCAGGGGGCGGGGGGAGTAATTCATGAGATGAGACGGAGATCGCCTCTTCCCTGTCACAAGCCTCTCAAAACGCTATTCAGAGCTAAGTTGTGTAAATGATGAAAAATAAAAAAAGAGAGAAAAAAGGAAGAAAGCATACTCTGGTGTATTAAAATTGAGCTTGTGTGCAAGTGCAAGTCCTGGATACTTTCCCACCAGGATGATTTTATCTGGCATCTTTCTCTATCAGGCGGGAACAAGACCACACTCCCCACTCTTGCCCCACCCCTTCTCCCCGACCCAGTCAAGTTCTACAGATTTTAAAATTAAATTAAGAAACTCTACACCAATAGGACTGCATAATAAGCACCCGGCACTCCTTGTGCTGTTGCTGAATGTTCACGGTAATGTATTATAAGATTGCAAAAATTAGTGAAGACGTCTTGTTTCTTGTGATCCTGTGGTCCATGCCAGTTGCCCGGATGCCTGGCTTCCCAGCCTGGGGGAGGAAGCAGTCCTAAGTATCTGGCTGCTTTCCGGCCCCAGCATCTTTTATCCAGCCTGGAATTAAGACTTGTCAGGCAGGCACTGCATGAGTGCTCAGTTGCTTTAGTCATGTCTGCCTCTTTGAAACCCCATAGACTATAGCCTGCCAGGCTCCTCCATCCATGGGATTCTCCAGGCAAGATACTGGAGTGGATTGCCATTCCCTTCTCCAGGGGATCTTCCCGACCCAGGGATCGAACCCAGGTCTCTTACCTCTCCTGCACAGGCAGGTGTGTTCTTTAACCCTAGTGCCACCTGCCTGATAAATTCATCTGAGAGTCAAGATTGTGGGGAGGGCACAGATGTCAGGAAGGACAACATTCACTTGGAAATATGTTTGAAAGGAAGTGGCTGGTGTTTGGGGTGTTGGGAAGGCAGCCCAGAAGAGGCTGAGTCCTTCTGAGGGCTGGAAGGATCCGGCTCTCTCCTTTCTGTGGTGTTTGGGGAAGTGCTACCATGGCCAGAGGGATACAGCTTGGGGACTGAGATGGAGCCAGAGCTCTGTCTTCCTCCAGCTGCTTCCCTGTACCATCCCTGTAAGCAAGAGCTGCTGAAGAGAAAATCCATTAGCAGCCTTCCCTTGGAGCGCCGAGGGCAGTAGCAGCCCTGTTAATCCCTGTTTCCCATTCACTCCATGCCAGTGCTCACTGAGGCAGCCAAATGGAGCTGCCCACTTTGCGGTACCCACTCATTTGACTTATTAGTAACATGGTAATTATGTTGGAAAGGGATGAAGGGCAACGAGGGGGAGGTGATGGAGGCAATTTGTCCAAGATGGGATGACAGCCCAGCACCTCCGCCTCAGTGCCCAGGAGAGAGGGCGGGGCAGAGAGGAGGGAAAAGGTGGCTCTAATCATGACTGAGCCGTCTTGTGTGCCTTTTTAGAAACTTGCTTATGCAGAGTGGCCTCTATAATCAGGCCAGTCACCCACTGGTCCTTATGAAATAACTACCCACAGCAAAGCTGAAAAAGGGCCTTTGGAGGGTGCACTGCTGATGGATATTTCTCAGACAGTTATATCTGCCTATTGTTTTAAACTAGCTTAATGATATCTCTTTCAAGAGAGTTAAGCTAAATTTAGATAAGCTAGTATGAAGTTTTGCCCAGCAGCTGGGATATTCAAAATGGGAAGCATCCTTTATGTGATCCTTCAATGAATATTTGTTGAAGACATACTATGTACTTGGCACAGATGCTAGGGACAGAGGAATGCATCAGACAGACAGATTTTGGTTGTTGACATAGAGCTTACAGTTTTGTAGTGGGGCAGAAAATAAATCATCAAATAAATAAGTACTTTTAGATTGTACAAAATGTTGCTGTGATGAAAAATGGGAATGTTTTTGATTGAGTAGTAAGCGAATGTTCTGTGAGTGGTGGTGTTTTTGCTATGTAATAGAAATCTGGGGGAAATAGTATCTCTAGCAGATGGCTGAGCAATGTAAAGATCTTAAGTTGGAAGTGAACTGACATTCTGAAGGTTGGCGCCAAGACAGGAGGGCCAGAAGCAAAGGAAACAAAAGGTGTCAAGGTCAAGGAAGAGGTGAGAGATGCAGCCAGGGGAGTCAATCACATGCCATGATGAGTTATTTCAATATTATTCCAAGAAAATGGGAAACTGTTAAAGGATTTCCATCAAAAAGTTGGCATGATCAAGTTCATATTTTCAAAGCATCTCTCCAATTGCTGAATGATGAATCAGTCATGTAGAAGCAAGAGAAACTAAGAAAAGTGGGGGTCTATTAAGCCAGACAACAGTTTATAAAAATGACAACATTCAAAGGAAACAAGTGGATTACAAAGGATGTGGTGTCACAGCCCCAAAGAAAGGAGGTGCTGGAATTCAGCAGCTATCATGTGTACTTTTTATATTGTCCATTGGCTTGACAATCTTGCAATGGATTTTCCATGTTGCCTATTATACTCCTGATGGGTACGTATCCCCATTAAACAGATGATAACACAGAGATTTAGAGTGATATTTAAAATATAACTGATTCATTTTGCTACTCAGCAGAAAGTAACACAACATTGTAAATGAACTATACATGGATAAAATTTTTTAAAAAATAAAGTGACTTGTCCCTCATTCCACATAATACTAGGTGGTAAAAACAGACCTTTATTTATTGGAATATACTTGCTTTACAATGTTCTGTCTGTTTCTGCTGTACAACAGAGTGAATCATCTATATGGATACATATACCCCTCCCTCTTGGATCTCCTTCTCAACCTCCCCATCCCATCCCACCTCTCTAGGACATCACAGAGCCCTGAGCTGAGTTCCCTGTGCTTTACAGCACATTCTATTAGCTGTCTGTTTCACACATGGTAGTGTGGTCAGGTACTCAGTCATCTATAATTCTTTGTGACTACATGGACTGTAGCCTCCCAGGCTCCTCTGTCCATGGGATTTCCCAGGCAGAGATCCTGGAGTGTGTTGCCATTTCCTCCTTCAGGGGATTTTCCTGACCCAGGGATCAAACCAGTGTCTCCTGCATTGACAGGCAGATTCCTTACCCCTGAACCACTTGGGAAGCCCACACATAGTAGTGCTTAAGTGTGTGTGTGTATATATATAATATATATATCATTATATTATATTATATATAGGCTTCCCCAGTGGCTAAGCAGTAGAGAATCTGCCTGCTAATACAAGGTAAGAAGGAAAAAAGACAATCTTTAGAATAGGATACAATATTTTCAAATAAAGCAACAGACAAAGGATTAATCTCCAGAATATATAAATAGCTCATGGAGCTCAATATATTAAAACAAACAAATAATCAAACAAATGTGTGGAAGACCTAAACAGATATCTCTCCAAAGAAGACATACAGATGGCCAAGAATCACATGAAAAGATGACTAGAGAAATGCAAATCAAAACTACAATGAGTTATCACTTTACACAGGTCAGAATGGCCATCGTCAAAAAATCTATAAACAATAAATGCTGGAGAAGGCTTGGAGAAAAGGGAACCCTCTTGTATTGTTGGTAGGAATGTAAATTGAAAGAGAATTTGAACCCAGATGAATCACATCTGAAATATGTGTTGCTCCCAATATACTACACTGCCTGTCTTTTGGGGACACCCTCTCCTAGGCACCAGATCAGATCAGATCAGATCAGCCACTCAGTCGTGTCTGACTCTTTGCGACCCCATGAATCGCAGCACGCCAGGCCTCCCTGTCCATCACCAACTCCCGGAGTTCACCCAAACTCACGTCCATTGAGTCAGTGATGCCATCCAGCAATCTCATCCTCTGTCATCCCCTTCTCCTCCTGCCCTCAATCCCTCCCAGCATCAGAGTCTTTTCCAATGAGTCAACTCTTCGCATGAGGTGGCCAAAGTACTGGAGTTTCAGCTTTAGCATCATTCCTTCCAAAGAACACCCAGGGCTGATCTCCTTCAGAATGGACTGGTTGGATCTCCTTGCAGTCCAAGGGACTCTCAAGAGTCTTCTCCAACACCACAGTTCAAAAGCATCAATTCTTCGGTGCTCAGCCTTCTTCACAGTCCAACTCTCATATCCATACATGACCACAGGAAAAACCATAGCCTTGACTGGACGGACATTTGTTGGCAAAGTAATGTCTCTGCTTTTGAATATGCTATCTAGGTTGGTCATAACTTTCTTTCCAACGAGTAAGCGTCTTTTAATTTCATGGCCGCAGTCACCATCTGCAGTGATTTTGGGACCCAGAAAAATAAACTCTGACACTGTTTCCACTGTTTCCCCATCTACTTCCCAGGAAATGATAGGACCGGATGCCATGATCTTCGTTTTCTGAATGTTGAGCTTCAAGCCAACTTTTTCACTCTCCTCTTTCACTTTCATCAAGAGGCTCTTTAGTTCTTCTTCACTTTCTGCCATAAGGGTGGTGTCATCTGCATATCTGAGGTTATTGATATTTCTCCCGGCAATCTTGATTCCAGCTTGTGTTTCTTCCAGTCCAGCATTTCTCATGATGTACCCTGCATATAAGTTAAATAAACAGGGTGACAATATACAGCCTTGACGTACTCCTTTTCCTATTTGGAACCAGTCTGTTGTTCCATGTCCAGTTCTAACTGTTGCTTCCTGACCTGCATATAGGTTTCTCAAGAGGCAGATCAGGTGGTCTGGTATTCCCATCTCTTTCAGAATTGTCCACAGTTGATTGTGATCCACACAGTCAAAGGCTTTGACATAGCCAATAAAGCAGAAATAGATGCTTTTCTGGAACTCTCTTGCTTTTTCCATGATCCAGCAGATGCTGGCAATTTGATCTCTGGTTCCTCTGCTTTTTCTAAAACCAGCTTGAACATCAGGAAGTTCACAGTTTACATATTGCTGAAGCCTGGCTTGGAGAATTTTGAGCATTACTTTACTAGCGTGTGAGATGAGTGCAATTGTGCGGTAGTTTGAGCATTCTTTGGCATTGCCTTTCTTTGGGATTGGAATGAAAACTGACCTTTTCCAGTCCTGTGGCCACTGCTGAGTTTTCCAAATTTGCTGGCATATTGAGTGTAGCACTTTCACAGCATCATCTTTCAGGATTTGGAATAGCTCAACTGGAATTCCATCACCTCCACTAGCTTTGTTTGTAGTGATGCTTTCTAAGGCCCACTTAACTTCACATTCCACGATGTCTGGCTCTAGGTCAGTGATCACACCATCATGATTATCTGGGTCATGAAGATCTTTTTTGTACAGTTCTTCTGTGTATTCTTGCCACCTCTTCTTAATATCTTCTGCTTCTGTTAGGTCCATACCATTTCTGTCCTTTATCAAGCCCATCTTTGCATGAAATGTTCCTTTGGTATCTCTGATTTTCTTGAAGAGATCTCTAGTCTTTCCCATTCTGTTGTTTTCCTGTATTTCTTTGCACTGATCGCTGAAGAAGGCTTTCTTATCTCTCCTTGCTATTCTTTGGAACTCTGCATTCAGATGTTTATATCTTTCCTTTTCTCCTTTGCTTTTTGCTTCTCTTCTTTTCACAGCTATTTGTAAGGCCGCCCCAAACAGCCATTTTGCTTTTTTGCATTTCTTTTCCATGGGGATGGTCTTGATCCCTGTCTCCTGTACAATGTCATGAACCTCAGTCCATAGTTCATCAGGCACTCTCTCTATCAGATCTAGGCCCTTAAATCTATTTCTCACTTCCACTGTATAATCATAAGGGATTTGATTTAGGTCATACCTGAATGGTCTAGTGGTTTTCCCTACTTTCTTCAATTTCAGTCTGAATTTGGCAATAAGGAGTTCATGGTCTGAGCCACAGTCAGTTCCTGGTCTTGTTTTTGCTGACTGTATAGAGCTTCTCCATCTTTGGCTGCAAAGAATATAATCAATCTGATTTCGGTGTTGACCATCTGGTGATTTCCTTGTATAGAGTCTTCTCGTGTTGTTGGAAGAGGGTGTTTGTTACAACCAGTGCATTTTCTTGGCAAAACTCTATCAGTCTTTGCCCTGCTTCATTCCGTATTCCAAGGCCAAATTTGCCTGTTACTCCAGGTGTTTCTTGACTTACTACTTTTGCATTCCAGTCCCCTATAATGAAAAGGACATCTTTTGTGGGTGTTAGTTCTAAAAGGTCTTGTAGGTCTTCATAGAACCGTTCAACTTCAGTTTCTTCAGCCTTACTTGTTGGGGCACAGACTTGGATTACTGTGATATTGAATGGTTTGCCTTGGAAACGAACAGAGATCATTCTGTCATTTTTGAGACTGCATCCAAGTACTGCATTTTGGACTCTTTTGTTGACCATGATGGCTACTCCATTTCTTCTGAGGGATTCCTGCCCGCAGTAGTAGATATAATGGTCATCTGAGTTAAATTCACCCATTCCAGTCCATTTTAGCTCGCTGATTCCTAGAATGTCGATATTCACTCTTGCCATCTCTTGTTTGACCACTTCCAGTTTGCCTTGATTCATGGACCTGACATTCCAGGTTCCTATGCAATATTGCTCTTTACAGCATCGGACCTTGCTTCTATCACCAGTCACATCCACAGCTGGGTATTGTTTTTGCTTTGGCTCCATCCCTTCATTCTTTCTGGAGTTATTTCTCCACTGATCTCCAGTAGCATATTGGGCACCTAGTGACCTGGGGAGTTTCTCTTTCAGTATCCTATCATTTTGCCTTTTCATACTGTTCATGGGGTTCTCAAGGCAAGAATACTGAAGTGGTTTGCCATTCCCTTCTCCAGTGGACCACATTCTGTCAGATTTCCCCACCATGACCCGCCCATCTTGGGTTGCCTCACGGACATGGCTTAGTTTCACTGAGTTAGACAAGGCTGTGGTCCTAGTGTGATTAGATTGACTAGTTTTCTGTGAGTATGGTTTCAGTAGGTTTGCCCTCTGATTCCCTCTTGCAACACCTCCTGTCTTACTTGGGTTTCTCTTACCTTGGGTGTGGGGTATCTCTTCACTGCTGCCCCAGCAAAGCACAGCCGCTGCTCCTCACCTTGGACAAGGGGTATCTCCTCACTGCCACTCTTCCTGACCTTCAACGTGGGATAGCTTGTCTAGGCCCTCCTGTGCCCATGCAGCTACAGCTCCTTGGACGTGGGGTAGCTCCTCCCGGCCACGGCCCCTGACCTCGGACGTGGGGTAACTCCTCTTGGCCGCCGCCCTTCGAGCATGGGGTCCTCCTGGCTTCTGCCCCTGACCTTGGACGTGGGGTGGCTCCTCTCGGCCGCGTGCGCCGGTCGCAGCCGCCTGCGCTCAGCGCACCAGGGTAGATCTCAAACACGGGACTCTAGTCTGTATTACTGCTCTACCTCTCAACACCTAGAACAATGCCTGGCAAATAGTGAGCACTCAGAAATATATTTCATAAATGAATGGCTGAGTAAACTGATAAAGGAAAGCTGGATGATAAATTAGACTATTTTCGCTCCTTCTGCATGGGGTGTAGATTGGTCCTACGCACCAGGTTGTCTAAAATGAAGGACAAGCAGTACCAGATATGCAGGAGGTGGGATGCTGAGATGGGGAAGTGGGGAAGGACCGTATCGATTAGGGAAATGACTTGCCTAAGTTATAGGTTAATCAATGAGGTGTGGTCTCAGGACTCACCTCTCACTCTCAATCCCAAGAGGCTGCATGGACCCCACGAAGATGTCAAAGGACCTGGATATAAATCCTGGAGATGATTACCCATAAACCTCAGCATTCTCCTCAGAAAAGAGGAATAATATTACCCATCCTTCAGCAGTGTGGTGAGAAATACATGAACTAATTAAATAAGAAATGCCTCCATGTCCTGGCTATTATAAACAGTGCTGTGATGTACATTGGGGTACATGTGTCTCTTTCAATTCTGGTTTCCTCAGTGTGTATGCCCAGCAGTGGGATTGCTGGGTCATAAGGCAGTTCTATTTCCAGTTTTTTAAGTAATTAGCCTCCAATTAAAATAGATAAATTTAAATTAAAAAAAAAAAAAAAGAAATGCCTAAAAACAAGTCTTGGCCTGATAAAAATTCTGATGAGCTCATCAAATATCAGTTTCAGGGGTGATACACTCTGATCATATATTCTTGAATATTAGTAGCAAGTCCATGCAGAAGTATTAGAAATTACTCAGATTTCTTAATCTGCTAAAAATATGTGCACCAATGAGGAACATATCCTGGGCAATTTCTTTGGAAAATGTGCTATTTATCAACTCACAGAAATTCCTAATACACTTATTAATTCAACCAAGATTTTCTTAAAACTATAAAAATGCAAGATGATTGATATTTTGGCGAACATTTGGGGAACCAGAGAATAGCACTGACAATCCCGAGGGATACTTACCCACATGACTATTTCATATCTTGCAGTGTAGTGGGAGAGAGAGAAAATACGTATGGGCTGATAGAGGGAATTGTCAAAAGTAGTTTGGATATATGGGAAAGCTTCATTCGTTGGTGGCTGGTTTTTACCTTGTAAAGACTACCCAAAGTTTACACATCTATACCTTATTCTACACTTACCAAATAGTTCTTAGGTGGCCCTGCTAAGCTTCGCTGGTAGCACAGCAGTAAAGAATCTGCCTGCCAAGGATGAAGGAAATGTCAGTTTGATGCCTGGGTCAGGAAGATCCTCTGGAGAAGGGCATGGCAACCCACTCCAGTATTCTTGCCTAGAGAATCCCAAGGAGGAGCCTGGTGGGCTACAGTCCAGGGGGTTGCAAAGAGTCAGACATGACTGAGAGACATGACTGGGCACTGAGCGCTGCTAAGGATGAATGTTGTTACCTGGTTCATTAACTTCGTGCATACATGACTGTCTCCTCAAATTGACTATGAGTTATATAGTAAAAGGACCTCCTAGCTTTATTCTTAACTATTCTCTTATAGCTCAGTCAGTAAAGAATCTACCTGCAATGCAGAAGACCCAGGTTCAATTCCTGGGTTGGGAAGATCCCCTGGAGAAGGAAATGACAACCCTCTCCAATATTCTTGCCTGGAGAATCCCATGGACAGAGGAGCCTAGCAGGCTATAGTCCATGGGGTCACAAGAGTCAGACATGACTTAGCAACTAAACCACCACCATCGTTACCACAGTTAAATCTTTGCTAACACAGCTTTAATGTCAGCCAAGGTGCTCCTTCAGACTTAAAATCTAGTGAGATTGGCTTGAAACCTCATTTTTGCATTTTCCATGTGAAAATTCAAAGCAAATTGATCCCATGATTTTTCTTTAAATTACTTGAAGGCTTGAACTGGATTCTGTTTTCTTTTCTATGATATCTTCAGTTCTCCATATTGCTTCAATAAAGTGACTCCATCTTCCTACTACCTTTCCAAAAGAAGATCAAACCCACCATTAAAATAACTAAGATCACAGAAAACTTCATAAAGAAGCTGAAAGGAGAGTTGGGGAAAGAGTAGGGGACAGGGATAGAAAATATTTCATGCTAGAAAAGCAAGCAAAACAATTGCATATTATACAGATTTTTCTCCAAAATTCCTTTCTGTTCTCTCTGATGCCTACCATTTCTCTCTTTGCTATTTATTTTTGAAGTCCCCTATTCTTTCATTCCCTGATCCTTCCATCTTCTTCCTCTCTCTTCTCTTCCACATATTTGCAAGCATGTTGCATTTATTTATTCTTCATGCCTTCCTTAAAGTAGTTTTGCTTATGTCTCTGATATTGGTCACTGACAGACAAGACCTTGAATTTGTCTCTATACCATGTTCATCAAGATACAATTTCAACCAAAGACAGCTTGCCTTCCTGTTGTAGCCATGTGTTTCAAGAACAAACTCACTCAGAAGGAAAATGCAGATAGTGGAGTGCAGCTTATTACACCAGCAGGTCCAAGGCAGAGTCTCCTCTTAGCCAAGGACCCCAACCAGTTTTTGTGAAAACCTTATATACTCAAAGTGTACGTGACCAAACCCACCTCCCCAAATTCCCTGAAACTAGTCTAAACAAAGGAAAAGAAAGATACAACCAAAGTTAACTCATGATTCATATACCTGAAGCCTAGGTAGTTAACAGTGGACAATTATCAATAGGCCTGTGGTCATACCCCAATAAGCATAATAGAATTTATGATTCTATTCTGTTACACAGATAATTAGGGTATTCTTTTATGTGACCAAGAGTCTAGGTATGAGCCCTTGGGCTCTTCCACCCGAGGGGTCTTGTTTTCCAGTTGGCATGTCATTTCCATAGATATTGGGCATATGGATCAAAGTCCACAGTCCAGCCCAAAATGGAGTCCTGCTTTCAAGACGGAGCCTGTTTTGTCTGTTTCTTCCTTCATTCCTAGTAGGAATTCAGGTGTCCACTGCTCAAATACTTGTTGGTTTTCAATAGAGTTGGGCTCTTAAGGAGTTACAGCCACTCTTTCTGCATCTCTTGTATCTCTGCTCCTGTACATTTCAGCCAGAATGAATTCTTTGTAACCAGGGCTTATGGACACTTCTTTATATTTGCATATTCTAATTTCAAAGCCTTGAAAAAGTCAATTTCCCCCTTGCACAGATGAAAGTGAAAGTGTTAGTTGCTCAGTCATGACCGACTCTTTGCGACCCCATAGACTATAGCCTGCCAGGCTCCTCTGTCCATGGAATTCTCCAGGCAAGAATACTGAAGTGGGTTGCCATTTCCTCCTCCAGGGGATATTCCTGACCTAAAGATTGAACCCAGTTCTCCTGCATTGGAGGCAGATTCTTTGCCATTTGAAATCTCAACCTATTTTACAAATCAGCTTAAAAAGTAGCCTTCTTTAAGAAGAATTCCCTATTGCTGAGCAAGTTCACCACCTCTTCCCCCAAATGTGGGGAATATTCCTGGAACATCCCTGTGAACTTCTACAGTTGGCCTTATCATTCACATTTTAAGTCTGCTCATTCTCTTCTCATTTCCTTTCATCTCTGATTAACTGAAAACAAAGTTAATTTCATCTCTTTATCCTTATCTCCACACATCATATGTTATTTATAAAATACATTAACTAGTTGCTAAATGAAAGAATTAATAATGAATCAATTCATGATCAATGAATACTGTTGTAAATGATGATCTCTATCACTGTCTGTAATAAATATTATAAATATTAATAATTCTGTAATAAATATTACTGCATGTATGTGGAATCTAGAAAAATGATACCTATGAACCTATTTGCAAACCAGAAGTTATAGACACAGATATGGAGAACATATGGATACCAAGGGGAAACAGGGTCTTGTGGGAGGAACTGAGAGATTGGGATTGATGTATATATGCTATTGACGGGCTTCCCAGGTGGCCCTAGTGGTAAAGAAGCCGCCAGCCAATTCAGGAGACATAAGACACTCAGGTTTAATCCCTGGATTGGGAAGATTCCCCTGGAGAAGAGAACTCAACCCACTGCAGTATTCTTGTCTGGGAAATCCCATGACAGAGGAGCCTGGAGAGGTACAGTCCATGCAGTTGCAAAAGAGGTGGACACGACTGAGCACACACTATTGATGCTATGTATTAATTAGACAACTAATGAGAACTGACTGTGTAGCACAGGGAACTCTACTCAGAGTTCCATGGTGATATAAATGAGAAGGAAATCCAAAAAAGAGGGGGTATATGTAAGCATATAGCTGATTCACTTTGCTGTACAGCAGAAACTAACCAATATTGTAAAGCAACTATACTCCAATAAAAATATATAAAAAACAATGTCTCTTTTTCAAAGAGAAATAAAAATGAAAATGCAACAACATTCTCTCTCTCTCTCTCTTTTTTTTTTTCCTTTTCTCTTTGTGGAATTGCCACAGGTTTGGCAGCAACTGGACTGGTTGGTTGCAAACACTATGATGTGTTTTGGCCCTTGAATCCTATACATTATGGCATATGAAAAATTAAAAAAACATAATTTCAAGATGATAATTTGAATGGAAACAGATGGTATTTCAGTAGTGATGCTCATAGATTCTTCCATCTTGCAGGTCATATTCCCTGCTCCCTTCCCTTGGGAAAATATTACATTCGCCACATTTCTTTCTCCACCTCCCTATTCCCACCCCTCTGGCCATATGTTTCATCATGAGGGCACTTAAAATATCATAGAATTGGCCTAGCTTCATGATATTTAAAAATGAGATGTGGCAATATATTAAACATATTTCAAACACATGGGGTACATAGAAGGAGAGAAAGGCACCATAAAAAGTTCACACCATGTTATTTTGAGTGGAGGTCAGCAAGAAAGTAGGGGACATAATATAAGGAATTTCAGATAACAGAAAAACTGGCTACTCTGGCATAATGCCTGAAAGATGGTGTTTGGCAAATGTGTGATCAATGTTTTTGAGAAACAGACCATCAATCTGAAAATGTACATTTAAATTTATAGAAGCAAAAATCCCAGACCGCCCAGAGAGTTTAACTGTCTGTCCTCTGGTCTGGAGAACAGGAAAGGGAAAGGTCACCCATCTGGTTCCCTGGACATGGGGCTGCTGCTTTGCTGGGATCATCTGCCTCTTGGCCCACCATGTGGGGAACTTGGCTGGACTTGGCTGTGTTGGCAGCAGGTGAAATATCAAATAGGAAGATGATAAATAATAAATGGACCCATATTTCATACTTGGATGGAGGAAAATGTTAATGGAGTTAGGGAAAGTTTGGCTCCCTTGTTTCAAACAGCCAGGCTTTGATTAATTCAAGATTGACTAGTCAATCTCCAGAGGCCTTTGGATGGTATTTCTCTCTTCCAGAATGGGTAGAAAAGCTGACTGTGTTGGAGGGTCTGCATGATTCAGCTCCTTCTAGAGGTTCAGCAATTATAAGTCCAGCTGGCTTTTGATTTCCCACTTTCCCTTAAGACAAGCTTGGTGTCAATGTATGGCAAAAAGCACTACAATATTGTAAAGTAATTAGCCTCAAATTAAAATAAATTTATTAATTTTAAAAATAAAAAAGATGCAATCCACCCCCCTGCAAAAAAAAAAAAAAGACAAGCTTGGTAGATGTGAGAACTACCCTCTTCCTATGCTCCCTGCTTGTGAAAAAAAAAAAATCCTTCTTACACTTATTATACAGGGCTATGAGTACCCCAGGGGGCACAGGGATCTGCAGTGAGTATTCAACACCATTGGGTTATCATGGCATATCTTTTAGTGCAAAAGCTTTACTCTAATGATCAGAAAGAATATATCACTTTTGTGTCAAAGTAAACATAGATATGAAACCGAACATAAGACAAAAGTCCATCATAATTCTAGAGATAAAACAATCATAAGGTTAGGAAATAAATACTTTAGAGAAGAGTCTGGGCTTCCAGCAGACCTCTTTGTTTACATCTTCCGGTCCCTCCTCATATCTTCTCACTCCCCCCAGCTACTAGTTCCCAGCAGTGAGTTGTGGTGGAGGGCTGCACCTAAGCCTCTTCTGGCAGAAACACTGGTCGTTCTGGTGGAAACAGAAGAGCAAATCACTTCTCACTTTTCATCTTGTTGGTTTCCCTCTAAGGAAATCCCTCTAAGGAAATCACACGACTCTCCCTGTCTTCAAGGAACTGATATTCATTTGGGTTTGGGACTAGGTAATGTGGAGTTCAGATCCACGGTGGAATCAGCAGAGTACCTCTTGGACTTCCTGTTTACTAATAAGTAATTGGAGGAACTGGCGCTAGCTCCTGTGTTCAGGCAAATGAGCTACTTTAGTGGTAATGGAGATGCTCAATAAGATAAGACAGTTGGCATCATCACTGATGGCAATTGTGGAGACAGAAAACAAATACAGAATATTGACTCTGAGACCCTGTGGACTGTAGCCCACCAGGCTCCTCTTTCTGAGGAATTCTCCGTGGTAATTCTACTGTAAAGGTAAGAATACTGTAGTGGGGAGCCATTCCTTTCTCCAGGGGATCTTCCTCACCCAGGCATCGAACCTGGGTCTTCTGCATTGCAGGCAGGTTCTTTACCATCTGAGCCACCAGGGAAATCCCATAGAATATTGAATATTGTGCAACTCAACTAATGTGCCTCCTTTGGAAGTTAATTGGGAAGAGATAGCTGGGAAGGATGCTCATTATGGTGTCAGTCTCAGGACCTTCCTGCAGAAACTCTGCTCCTGTTCTCTTTTCCCTGCAGTCCAAACTGTCTTCACTCAGGCTTGAAACAACATTTTAAATTACTTCATATTTCCCATACCAGTTCCTTCCTTTCTAATTCCATAATTAGATCTACTTTCCAGGATCCACTTTTGTAGTTGCAGGATCTACTTTCGTTCAGGCTCTCACTTTACACTTTAGATGTGCTACCAACTCAATTATCTTTCCATCCCTCCTCTACATGCTGCCTGAATGGCTTTAACTACCACTCTGATCTTGGCACTTCTGTAATCAGAAATGGCTCCTTCCAATGGTTCCACATTGCCTAGGAAACAAAGTTTAAGCTCTTTCAATTTGTACATAAAGGGCCCAATCTATGTCACATCGCCCTCCCTCCTCACCCCCTCCATAAAGCTATTCAGAGCAGATAGCTCCAGTTTTCATCCTCTGATATGCATGCCCTGTTTTGCCACCTGCCTTTTCCATTTATTCTTCCTGTCCTGCTGGCTTCTACCAGTGCTAGTTAACATCGTCTTGAAACTTTCAAAGAAGTCTTTCCTGATAATCTCAGCTTACAACATCCTGGTCTACTTAGGAAGCTTATAATGTAGGCAGAGTAACCACTATACACTGTCTTGAATTAGAAACATGGACCCCGATGTTCAAAGAAGCACTATTTATAATAGCCAGGAATCAAACTAAATATCTATCAACGGACGAATGGATAAAGATTTCACTCACATATATGATGATATATTACTCAGTCATAAAAAGGAACCAAGCTGAGTTGTTTTTTGTAGAGATGTGGATGGACCTAGAGACTGTCCTACAGGATGAAGTAAATCAGGAAGAGAAAAACAAAAGTCAGAAGTAAAGAATCCACCTGGCAAGCAGGAGACACAGGTTCAACCCCTGGATTGGAAAGATCCCCGAGGGAAGAAAATGGCAATTCACTCCATGATTCTTACCTGGGAAATCCCATGGACAGAGGAGCATGACAACTATAGTCCATTGGATTATAAAGAGAAATCTCATGGACAAAGGAGCCAGGCGTAGCAGAGTCAGACATGACCTAGTGGCTGAACAGTAACAACAAACCTATTTACAAAGCAGAAATAGAGACACAGACATAGAGAACAAACATATGGGTACCAGGGAGATAGGGGAGAGTGGGATGAGTTAGGAGACAGATATATATACACGATTGACACTATTTATGAAATAGATAACTAATGAGAACCTTCTGTAGAGCACAGGGAACTCTATTCAGTGTTCCATGGGGACTACATGGGAAGGAAATCCAAAAAAGAAGGGATATATGTATATATGTGACTGATTCCCTTTGCTGTACGGCAGAAACTAAAACAACATTGTAAAGCAACTATACTCCAGTAGAAATGAAAAAAACAGAGAAACATTCTGTCAGTTCTTTCCTCTTCCCAACTATATAAGAAACACTAGAAGGGCAGGAAGCTGTAGCTTTGAAAGATCCTGATGCTTAGTGGAGTGCTTTGAATACAGTATATGCTCAATAAATATGTGTTGAGTGAATGATTGAATTTTAATTTCCTAAGTATGATAATGTAACTTAAACCCTTTAAGATGTAAATATTCCAGGCAACATACTGTCACTTACAGAATGAATTGTTTGCTTATAAATGCTGCTTGGAATAGAGATTAATCACACTGTGGAAATTACCCTGCATAAGTAGAGGTGAGGTTTCAGACACAGAATGGAGAACTAGTTTAAATTCATAAATTAAATTTCTGAAAGAAAAAAAAATCACTGCTTTCTGTAAGAGATACATCAGCTTATAGACAAGTTCAAGCCCAGAGCAAATTTCTAGCTGTCTTTCAGGAACAAGTTTGTTTCCACCATAACAACTATAGAAGTCAGCCAGTGGGGTAGATTGAGCTCTGGTTTCCCTGAGCATCAAATATCAAATCCAGTAAGACTGATAGATTTCAACGGGCAGGTTGAGAAGGCTTGGTTTGCCCGTATGGCACCTAGTGTCATGTGCAGGGCAGCAAAGGACACAGAGACATACAGAACCGGCTTTTGGACTCAGTAGGAGGAGAGGGTAGGATGATTTGAGATAACAGTACTGAAATATATACATTACCATATGTAAAAGAGATAACAGTGCGAGTTTGATGTGAGACCCTGGGCACCCAAAGCCAGCACTCTGTGACAACCTGGAGGGATGGGGTGGGGAGGAGAGTAGGGGGGGCTTCGGGGAGGAGGGGCACATGGATGCCTATGGCTGATTCATACTGATGTATGAAACCATCACAGTATTGTAAAGTAATTATCCTCCAACTAAAACAAAACAAAACAGTAAAGACAGGCTATTCCATTTCTAGTAGTCCAAGACAGAGGAAGTGGTATGGCAGAGGTTAATGCAGAGCTGATGATACAAATAAACATTAATAGAAGACATAATGCATGACTCTTGGTTGAAAGCCATTTTTTACAGAACTTAATTCAAGTTCCTATTTATTTGCGTTGGATTTTACCTAATCCCCTATTTGTGTCCATCCAAGATACAAGAAATGTCATTTATTCTTTGGCCAGACTTAACTGTGATGGCTTCTCAGATATTTCTTGCTTTTGACCATCTTGACAATTTTGAGGATAAATTGTCAAATATTTTGTAGAATGGGCTTCCCTGGTGGCACAATTTTAAAAAGCCCATATGCCAATGCAGGAGACACAGATTTGATGCCTAGGTTGGGAAGATCCCCTGGAGGAGGAAATGGTAATTCACTCCAGTATTCTTGCTGGGACATCCCATGGACAGAGGAGCCCGGCGGGCAGCAGTCCATGGGGTCTCAAACAGTTGGACATGACTTAGGGGCTAAACAACAAGTAAGTATGCAGTGGCCTCTTCCTGTTGTTTTTGCATATTCCAAGGGGACGACAGAGGATGAGATGGCTGGATGGCATCACTGACTCAATGGACGTGAGTCTGAGTGAACTCCGGGAGTTTGTGATGGACAGGGAGGCCTGGCGTGCTGCGATTCATGGGATCGCAAAGAGTCGGACACGACTGAGCGACTGAACTGAACTGAATGACAAATGACATTGAGCAGTTTTGCATATGTTTATTTTCCATCTGTATATTTTATCTGGGCAAATATCTGTTTAAATATTTTGTTCATTTTTAGTTGGAATATTTTTCTTGAGTCTTAACTTTTATTTTTGTAAATTTTGAATACAGATTCTTTATCAGATAAGGATTTTGCAAATATTCCCTCCCAATCTAGTGCCTGTCTTCTGATTCTATTAAGAGTGTCATTCCCAGAGCAGAAGTTTATAATTTTCACAAAATCCAAAGTAGCAGTTTTTTCCTTCAGGAGTCACACCATGGTCTTATATTTGAAAACTTATCACAAAACTCAAAATTCGGTAGATTTGTCTCCTATGTTTTCTTTAAGGTATTCTACATTTTACATTTAAGTCTGCAATCCATTCAGCTTTTTTATTGAGGTATTATTGGCATATAACATTATATTAGTTTCAGGAATAGAACATATTGATCTGATATTTGTATATCCCAGAATACTCCATGGATACATTGTTCTTGATCTGTCTCCTTCAATCTCTGAACCCTATTGGATATATTCCCCTCTTAGGAGAGATGGGAAACCTGAAGGGGACTGGAATCGAAGGAATGTTCTTCCTGGTATAAGCCTTTGGCAAAGACTTTCTCCCTGGAGAGTGGGATTTGGTTAAATAGAAGTCTCTGAGCTTATTTCACAATGAGTATGCTTCCCCTTTCTCTGCCAGAACAAGGAAAGAGTCTGTTAAAACTTCACCATGAGAACTGGATAGAGTTCTGGAGATAAAACCCATGAATGTATGAGACCCCTCCTAAGACAATGGTCTTCAGGATCTTTCCCCTTTCAAGCTTATCCATAATCAGCCTCCTGCAATTTATGAAATTTCCTGCCTAAATGTTTCTGTCAGGGGTCCCCACAACTACCCTAGGTTCAGAAATTTAGAAGAAACACTCATAGGATTCAGAATATCATCATACAGCTAGGATTTCTGACAGTAAAGTGACACAAAGCAAAATCCTCCAAGGAAAAATGCATATGGGTGAAATTTGGAGGAAACCAGCCACAAGCTTCCCCCAGTCTTGTCTCAGAGGAGGCACCCAGGATGCTCTTAATTCCTACAACTAGGAGTTGTGACAATGCATATTCAATGTTGCCTGTCAGGGAAGCTCATAGATGCCGGGGTCCAGCCCCGGCTGATCCAGGGTATTCGAAGGAGAGACGGCGTAGGCGAAGATCAGGAAACAATTGGTTAATTAAATGTTAATTAAGGATATAAAGAGTAATAGAATGAGGATAGCTCAGTAGGAAAATTCAGTGGAGAAAAGAGGCTGAGTAGCTTGGTTTACTCGGGAGACCAATAAAACTTCAAGACAAGAAGTTTGCACCACTTACGTAGGCCGCAGGTGTCCTTCCGTTCTCCCGAAGGAGAGGAGACACTGAGGCCTCCCCAGTCGGATCTTAGAAGCCCAGGCATAATTAGTAAGCATGGTGGGTTCCGCGCTCCAGATGGAGACTCAGCCAGAGTGAAAGAGAGAGAGACATGGGGAGACCAGTATTTCAAGAAACTGATCCCAATTATTTATTTTCCATGGTCTACTTTTATACACTGAGATGTTATGCAAAAGTCACGTGGGGTCAGCAGTCCTGACTTTTATCAAAGTCAGGTGCTTCATACAAATGTATACAGAGGTCTTAGGGGTGTTACATCATCTTCTGGCCAGGGGGGCCTGCTGACAATTTATGACCCTCTCCTTGTGACAACAGTCAGTCAACCAGGACACTTATTTCTCCAGGGGTGATTATTCTTAAAACAGACACCACCCAAATAAAGTTACATTCCTATAGGGTGACGGTGTAGTGGGTTTTAGTTAAGGAAAGAATTTACTTAGCCTAAGGTCTAACGTGATTAATATCAAAGGTTAATACTTATTTCTTCTATATATTCATTAATGTGTGTAAGGGCAGGGGATGTGGAGACGTAGCAACAAACATTGGCTCAACAAATGAAAAACCCTTCACCAACACAATTTCTAATCAGCCCACTATACTTATAGTTTTCTAACTTCTCTAAAGAACCTGTTTTTAGAGGGTTTAAAGCATCTCGTGCCTCTCACGGTTGGGAGGCTGTGAGCAATCACATGTGGCCGGACGAGCCTGTCAGGCAGGCTAGAGAAACTTCAGAGGAGTTTGTAGGTTAAAACATTCTTATCACGCCCAGGAATTATTATTAACTGGAGCTCTAGGTTAACTCCTTCTCCAAAAGAGGTGGTGGGGGACAGCCCCCTGTAAAGTCAGAGGTGTAGGTGAGAGCACAAAGTAGTAAAGTAGGCAGGCTCTGGTTATGGGGGTAGATGCTCGAGGAGTTCCAGGGGGACTCCTGAGGCTCGATCCCGCCTTTGCGTATGTCAAGCCTCCTTCCTCATGACCTTTGTCACGGGCGGAGTACCTCACTCTGGCCCCCAACACATAGAGACTCAGTGCTCAAGGTTTTTATAGGGGTCACCTTCAGCCTGGCACATACCAAGCTTTCAGCCTCCCAGATGGGAAACAGGTGTCAGCTAAATCACATGGTTTATATAAACAACCTAGGCACCATGAGTGAACACTGTTCTCTGAACGGTGAGAACCCTTCCAAAATTTGAGTTGCCAGGAACCCGCTGACTTGCAAGCAGATATCTTCAAGGAGAAGTCTCAGGCCTGCTATGCAACTCTTCTGCGTAGTGTTCCTACTAGTTTATGATCCCAGTAGCTTCCATTTCCAGCAAGTAGATCTTGCTGTTACTGCTGCTAAGTCACTTCAGACCCAGCTGCTAAGTCACTTAAGTAGATCTTAAGTGGCTCTATCTCTCTGGATGTGTCTGTGTGTGTTAGTCACTCAGTCGTGTCCGACTCTTTGCAACCCCATGGACTTCAGCCCGCCAGGCTGCTCTGTCCATGGGGATTCTTCAGGCAAGAATACTGGAGTGGGTTACCATGCCCTCCTCCAGGGGATCTTCTCAACCCAGGGATCGAACCCAGCTCTCCCGCATTGCAGGCGAATTCTTTACCAGCTGAACCATCAGGGAAGCCCCCTGGATGTGTCTGTCTCTCCAGATTTCAGGGTAGTGGTCTATCCTGCAACCTCAGTTCTCTGAGAGGTCTAAGAGTAGTCATTGCTTTGCAATTTTTCCAGTTTTTTATTTTCTTTTTAAAAAAATTTGTTTGGCCATAGCAGATCTTAATTGCAGCATGTGAACTCTCTTAGTTGCAGCATGGGAGTTTTATTTGTGGCATGTGGGATCTAGTTCCCTGACCAGGGACTGAACCCAGGCCCCTTGCGCTGGGAGCACGGAGTCTTAACCACTGGACCACCAGGGAAGTCCTTATAGCTTTGTCTTATTGGAAGAATGGGAATGATAACTTTTAAGCCATTTAAATAGTAGAGCTGAAATCAGAAGCTCCAAGGTGAAATTTTAGTATCACAAATTCTTCCTCAGAAAAATTCTTGCACAATTCTGCAGTTAACAACAGACAGGACTTTCTCTTCTTGGAGAAAAAAAGATTAAAAAAATGAAAAATTCAAGAAAGGATGTCCATCGGATACATGTATGACAGGCCAAAGAGCGATATCCAAAATTAACTGCTGAGGGACTGAAGCAGTACTTCTTACTGTCTACATATCAAAATCCCATGTTGGTGGGCGGGCATCCTGGAGGATACTACTGCTCCAGACCCATCCAAAACCAAGAAAATAAATTTTTTTTTAAAGTACATGGAATTCAGGCAAGAAATTTTTTTTTCTGACTCATGATTTAATTTTTTTCACCTATACAAAGTGTGCAGTCAGATTAAATGCAATAGCCACAATAACTCTGTCTTGGACAAGTTTTTTAAGATGTGATTTAAATTGTACTGTTTCAAAAGAACTCATTAAATGGACAATCCTGGATATTTCTTAGACTACTAAACCATGATTTGGGGAGTAGGAATGAAAAGCCAAGTTTAAGAACCCATGATATTAAGAACCCTCCGGATATTATCATGTATGTTCAAGTTTGAGAATCATTAACCTAATATTTTAAAGACATAGGTAGAAATATTTTAAGTGACCCATCCGTTATCTCTTCCATAGAGGCTGTAGAGATTTAACCATGTTACCAAGGCTTCCCTTGTGGTTCATACAGAAAAGAATCTGCCTGCAATTCAGGAAATCTGGGTTTGATCCCTGGGTCAGGAAGACCCCCTGGAAAAGGGCATGGCAACCCACTTCAGTATTCTTGCCTGGGAAATCCCATGGACAGAGGAGTCTGGTGGGCTACAGTCCATAGGGTCACAAAGAGTCAGATACAGCTGAAGCCACTTAGCACATATACATCTATTTAAAGGCTTTTGAGAAACCTACCAATACTCTATAAAGATGGAAATATCCAAGAGTTGTCACAATAACTGACAAAATAGTCAGGGAAGCCAAGTCTTAATAAGGAAGAGAGGAAAATTTCTCAAGAATGAAACTACTGGTCTAAGATTGATTTCCTTCAAGCTCAAATTAGACTAGGAGCTGGCAAGGTCTGCCAGTTAAGCAAGGCTGAAAAGGGTATGCTGCCAATGACCTCCCCGACCAGGACCACCTGGCTAGGTGCGGAAACACAGATATCAAGCCTGTGTCTGAAATAATAATAATGAGGTTAATCAGGGAAGAAAAGCAAGATCATCAGAGGCCATTAATCATCAAGAAGCAAGGTGGTACCTGAGATATAGCATCTACTAGCAGATCAAGAAGAGAGAAACAAATGTCATCAAGTCTAAGATGGCCTGAACCAAATCCTTAGAGAGGAACTTAATTTACAGCAGATTTTTATACCTAAAGCACATGCTGTGGGTAGATTAGGCACATGCATGTAGAACACATATTGTCTAACGTTACTTACATAAAATAGTCTTAAACAAACATTTCAAGATTATCATCTAGGAACTTCCCTGGCAGTCCAATGGTTATGACTGCCTTCCAATGCTGGGAGTGTGGGTTCGATCTCGGGTCAGGAAGCTAAGATCCCACATGCCTCACAGCCAAAAATCCAACACATAAAACAAAAGAAATCTTACAACAAATTCAATAAAGACTTTAAAATGATCCACATCAAAAAAAATTTTTTTTTAATTTAACTGTGTTTTTTTAAACTGTGGTTTTGCATTGTTGAACTTTGCTGTTTGATACTGGAATACATTCTTAAATAAATGTGGTTATATAATATATCATTTTAATGCACATTTCTCACTTTATGTTTTTTTGCTAATGACATAGTACTTGCTGTGTATTTTATACTTATTTTAGACTGGGGAAATGTTAGACAAAAAGCAAATTTGAGCTATTTTCTTATTCAAGTTCAAAACAGGTCGTAAAGCAGTGGAGACTACCCACAACATCAACAGCACATTTGGCCCTGGAAATGCTAACGCATGTATAGTTCAGTGGAAGGTCAAGAAATTTTGCAAAGGAAATGAGAGCCTTGAAGGGGAGGCGCATGGTGGTTAGCTATCAGAAGTTAACAACGACCAATTGAGAGGTTCACTGAAGCTGATCCTCTTACACCTACGTGGGAAGCTGCTGAAGAGCTCAACATCGACTATCCTACAGTCGTCAGACTGTGGTGTGCAATGAGAAGTGGATTGTAAAGACAACCTGTGACAATCACCTCAGTGGTTGGATTGAGAAGCTTCAAAGCACTTCCCAAACCAAACTTGCACCCAAAAAAAGGTCATGGTCACTGTTTAGTGGTCTGCTGCCCTTCTGATCCGCTACAGTTTTCTGAATCCCAGTGAAACCATTACATCTGAGAAGTATGCTCAGCAAATCGATGAGAGGCACCAAAAACTGAAACTCCTGCAGCTGGCATTAGTCAACAGAAGGGGCCCAATTCTCCTGCAGGACAACACATGGCTGCATGTCCCACCACCACCGCTTCAAAAGTTGAACGAGTTGGGCTATGAAGTTTTGCCTCATCCGCCATATTCACCTGACTTCTTGCCAACCAGCTACCAGTCTTCAAGCATCTCCACAACTTTTTTCAGGGAAAATGCTTTCACAACCAGCAGGAGACAGAAAATGCCTTCCAAGAGTATGTCAAATCTCTCAGCATGGGTTTTTATGCTACAGGAATAAACAAACTTATTTCTCATTGGCAAAAATGTATTGATTATAATGATTCCTATTTTGATTAAAAAAGATTTGTTCAAGCCTAGTTCAGTTCAGTTCAGTTGCTCAGTCGTGTCCGACTCTTTGCGACCACATGAATCGCAGCATGCCAGGCCACCCTGTCCATCACCAACTCCCGGAGTTCATTCAGACTCACGTTCATCGAGTCAGTGATGCCATCCAGCTGTCTCATCCTCTGTCATCCCCTTCTCCTCCTGCCCCCAATCCCTCCCAGCATCAGAGTCCTTTCCAATGAGTCAACTCTTCGCATGAGGTGGCCAAAGTACTGGAGTTTCAGCTTTAGCATCATTCCTTCCTAAGAAATCCCAGGGCTGATCTCCTTCAGAATGGACTGGTTGGATCTCCTTGCAGTCCAAGGGACTCTCAAGAGTCTTCTCCAACACCACAGTTCAAAAGCATCAATTCTTCGGCGCTCAGTCTTCTTCACAGTCCAACTCTCACATCCATACATAACCACTGGAAAAACCATAGCCTTGACTAGACAGACCTTTGTTGACAAAGTAATGTCTCTGCTTTTCAATATGCTATCTAGGTTGGTCATAACTTTCCTTCCAAGGAGTAAGCGTCTTTTAATTTCATGGCTGCAGTCACCATCTGCAGTGATTTTGGAGCCCCCCAAAATAAAGTCTGACACAGTTTCCACTGTTTCCCCATCTATTTCCCATGAAGTTCACCTGACTTCTTGCCAACCAGCTACCAGTCTTCAAGCATCTCCACAACTTTTTTCAGGGAAAATGCTTTCACAACCAGCAGGACACAGAAAATGCCTTCCAAGAGTACGTCAAATCTCTCAGCATGGGTTTTTATGCTACAGGAATAAACAAACTTATTTCTCATTGGCAAAAATGTATTGATTATAATGGTTCCTAATTTGATTAAAAAAGATTTGTTCGAGCCTGCTGCTGCTAAGTCGCTTCAGTCGTGTCCGACTCTGTGCAACCCCACAGACAGCAGCCCACCAGGCTCCCCCGTCCCTGGGATTCTCCAGGCAAGAACACTGGAGTGGGTTGCCATTTCTTCCTCCAATGCATGAAAGTGAAAAGTGAAAGTGAAGTCGCTCAGTCGTGTCCGACTCTGTGCGACCCCATGGACTGCAGCCTACCAGGCTCTTCCGTCCATGGGATTTTCCAGGCAAGAGTACTGGAGTGGGGTGCCATTGCCACAGTTACTTTTTCACCAACCTAAATAGTTTCCAGTGTAAACAAAATGAATCAGCCATATGTATACATATATCCCCTCCCTTCCGGATTTCCTTCCCATAAAGGTCTCCACAGTAGAGCTCCCGATGCTATATAACATGTTCTCATTAGTTACCTATTTTATACGTAGTGTCAATAGTGTATATGCTTCAATCCCAGTCTCCCAGTTCCTCCCACTCCTTCCTGTTCCCTTAAGGAAAGATGAAATATATTAATTTCTTTGGACCCAACTATGTGATCTGTTTTGAACACTTGTTTATAGGCAGATGTAATGTCAACAAGATTTTGGAATATGTTTGCAAAGTGGGGCTTATCTCTACTATTGCCATGGACATCACGTGCCCCAGTTAGCCTGATAGTTTGAGAGGAGACTCACACGGAGAAGATACTGAATTGCAGATATGAAAAGAGAACCAGAGCTGCTGCTATGGCCAACAAGTAGATCTATGAATATAAAGATTATTTTAAGCCACCGAGTTTTGCAATGGTTTGTTATCCAGCATTATTTTAATAATAACTGACTGACATAATAGTATAACTTACAATTAAAAAATGTAAAATCAAATGAAATATTCAAGTGTTGTTGTTTAGTCACTAAGTCATGTCTGACTCTTTTGTGACCTCATGGACTATAGCCCACCAGGTTCCTCTGTCAATTGTATTTCCCAGGCAAGAATATTGGAGTGGGTTTCCATTTCCTTCTCCAGGGAAACTTTCTGACCCAGGGATGGAACCTACATCACCTTCACTGCAGGTGGCTTCTTTACCACTTTGCCATCAGGGAAATTGTCTAAGTAAATGATGATATATTCATGAAATGAATTTGCAATCACTAAAAATAATATTATAGAAAAATATTCCTTGGCATATAAAATGCTCATAAGCTTTCTAAGTGAATATGTGGCTATAAAGTGAATCCGTGGCTATAACATACTGTGCTTAGTAATTTTTTTTTTTTGGTAGAAAATATGTGTGTAGATTTCTACCTGTATACATCAATCCATTTATATATAAATTCGAATTTTTGCATGAGAAAGATTGAAAAGTTAAATATTAAAATATTGACAGTGGTTATTTAAGAATGCTGAAATAATAGATTTTCCTACCTTACTAAGTTTCACATGTTTTCCAATTTCAGAATTATAAGGGAAAGGGGGAGTTTTTTTAAAAAACTAAATATTCCTTGCAGACAGCTGTAGATTTCTCTCCAGTATTTCAGATATTGAGTCAGTCCTCTGCATGCTAATATTGATTGGAAACATCTGAGAGCATGTCTGTACATCTCAGTATTTGTAAAATCTGAATGGATAAACATTGGAATAAGAATGAAGATTTTATTGGTGTCATTAAGTGTTTTTGTCAGCCTAGTGTGTCTTTTGCAATCTGTTATCAACTCTTCTTTCTTGATTCAGGGTGGAACTTTCTGCGAAACAAAAATGTTGACACAGTAGGCACTTACTTAGTGTCTCTTTGGTGATTATGTGAATATGTGGTTGAAAGGCTGAGTCACTGATGGAATGAATGTCAGATGGGTCAGAGATTAGCAAGCAAAACAAAGGCTTTAGTCCAGCCCCACTTGTCTGCAAGGGGAGCAGGGGGGAGGCTGGCTCAGATAACGGTGGAGCTGGATCCATGTTCCAGAGGATAAGAGATGGCTCTGTACAATCTATCATGTGAGTGCTACTGTGATAGTGTTCCTCTCATAAGGAACAGTCTCTTTTAGAAACTTGTTAAGCCTATGTCTCAACAATATATTAACATAGGTAAATGGCTTGAATGATACATCTAAAGGCAAGATTTAGAGGCAAGATCCTCTAAATCTTTGTGCCACTAGAATACTCCCTTCAGAATAGTGTCTTCTTTGGGGACTCCTTGGTGGTCTAATGGTTAAGACTCTGTGCTTCCAATGCTAGGGATATGGGTTCGACCCCTGGTTGGAGATATAAGATCCCACATGCCCTGGGGCAAATAAGCCCACACACCACAACTGGAGAAAGCCCACATGCCACAACAGACAGCCTGCACAGCATCCCCACGCCCCACCCCACCCCCCAAAAAAAGGTGCTTTCTTTAAGTGGATGCCTGAGCATGAAAAAGTTTGGAAAAATACTTGGAATTGGATCAATACTATATGTCATCTAAAATAAACCAAATAATCCAAGAACTAAGAGAATCTTCCTATCTCCAACAGACTTGCCCACATTTTTACTAGGAGTGATCCAAGTTTGCAAGATCAGCTGGTCTCAGGACTTCAAAACAATCAGAATCTTACAAACAACTCCTAGTAATGAAAACGCTGACTGATGCTGACCAAAGAAACAACTTCATGGGGACAGGAATCTGTAGTCTACTGAGCATTTAGATTTTTCTCTATATATTTAATTTCCAAACCATATCAACTCTTCCTTGCTGTGCGATGTGGAAGGCTAGCTGAATTTTCTGGAGTTACCTAAGCACGGTGCTGGGGAAATGCTGAGTGAGATGAAGCTGGAAGAGCTACCTTGTACTCCTTAAGTGAGAGAATTAACTCAAGACTCCTGATAAGTCAGATAATTTATGTAGTCTCCTCTAAAAAGGGCTTCCCAGGTGGCCCTAGTGATAAAGAATCTCTGCCTGTTAATGCAGGAGACCCAAGAGATATGAGTTTGATCCTTAAGTCAGGAAGATCCCCTGGAGTAGGAAGTGGTAACTCACTCCACGATTCTGGCCTGGAAAATTCCATGGGCAAAGAAGCCTAGTACAGAATCGAAGAATAATGATGCCTGGCCACTGTGAAAATGAATGAGATTAGTCACATAAAATGCCTGGCAGGGATGTCTATTGCAGGCAGATTCTTTATCAGCTGAGCCACCAGGAAAGCCCTATCTGTGATACAGTAAACACTAAATAAGTATTAGAGTTCTCCATGACTTTTTCCCCTACCTTTTTTCTGTCTCTACTCTGTCCCTCCCTATTCTCTCCTTATTTCTGTCACCTCATAAACTAGGAATTACAGAAGAATATATATTTGATAAGGGAAACTCACATGTCTGGTGACAGAGATCCACATGAACCACAATAGGATAAATAGAACCTGAAGAACTATTGTTGCAAGTGGATTGAATAGACACTGACATGCTTAAATGAACACATTTCACTAGCACGTAATTTCATTCTATTACCAGCCTCAGAAACTTCCCATTCCTGCAGCAAAAACTTGTTAGGTAATATAAAGAAGGCATGAATTTGAGCAAAGTCTGGGAGATAGTTGGAGAAGGAAATGGCAACCCACTCCAGTGTTTTTGCCTGGAGAGTCCCAGGGACAGAGGAGCCTGGTGGGCTGCTGTCTATGGGGTCGCACAGAGTCGGACATGACTGAAGCGACTTAGTGGCAGTGGCAACTGGGAGACAGTGAAGGACAGGGAAGCCTGGTGGGCTACTGTCCATGGGGTCACGAAGTCAGACACGACTTAGTGACTATACAAGAACAACAAAGAGAAGACATGGAATGGTTTAGATGGCAAGATTATAGGAGCATTTTTAGCTGCAAGATACAAATCTATGAGTTCTCCTTTTTCACAAAGAAAAATTTTCACAAAGTTTTATACAAGAAGTAGTATGTAATATTACAATTTCTTCTCTAATCTTTTCCCAACTTAACTCTTGAAAGTGAAAGAGAAGTCGTTTAGTCGTGTCCAACTCTTTGTGACCCTATGGGCTGTAGCCTGCCAGGATTCTCTGTCCATGGGATTTTCCAGGCAAGAACACTAGAGTGATTTGCCATTTTCTTCTCCAGGGTATCTTCCCTAGCCAGGGATCAAACCCGGGTCTCCCACACTGAAGGCAGAGTCTTTACCGTCTGAGCCACCAGGAAAACCCAACTTTACTCTTCAATTCAGTTCAGTCATTCGGTCGTGTCTGACTCTTTACGATCCCATGAACCACAGCATGCCAGGCCTCCCTGTCCATCACCAGCTCCTGGAGTCCACCGAAACTCATGTCCATTGAGTCAGTGATGCCATCCAGCCATCTCATCCTCTGTCGACCCTTCTCCTCCTGCCTTCATTTTTCCCAGCATCAGAGTCTTTTCAATTGAGTCAGCTCTTCACATGAGGTAGCCAAAGTATTGGAGTTTCAGCTTCAACATCAGTCCTTCCAATGAACACCCAGGACTGATCTCCTTTAGGATGGACTAGTTGGATCTCCTTGCAGTCCAAGGGACTCTCAAGAGTCTTCTCCAACATCACAGTTTAAAAGCATCAATTCTTTGGCTCTCAGCTTTCTTTATAGTCCAACTCTCACATCCATACATGACTACTGGAAAAACCACAGCCTTGACTAGACGGACCTTTTTTGGTGAAGTAATGTCTCTGTTTTTTAATATGCTCTCTAGGTTGGTCATAACTTTCCTTCCAAGCAGTAAGCGTCTTTTAATTTCATAGCTGCAATCACCATCTGCAATGATTTTTGGAGCCCAAAAAAATAAAGTCTGCCACTGTTTCCCCATCTATTTCCCATGAAGTGATGGGTCCAGATGCCATGATCTTAGTTTTCTGAATGTTGAGCTTTAATCCAACTTTTTCACTCTCCTCTTTCACTTTCATCAAGAGCCTCTTTACTTAACTCTTACTTACTGTCTAAATAATGCAACCATTTCACAACTGATAAAGGATACCAGAAAAGAGACTTCTTTTCTGTGTGTCTTCTTTACCATTGCAACATCCACATCATCATCAATTTGAGCCTGAGTTCCAACTCCTGCAGAATACTTGGTGCCAATGTTGTGTATTTTCTGTGTCCAAATGTCCTTCCTATGACTCATGGTATCCATCCAGCATTTCAAATTACATGTATTTTTTTTCCCAGGAGAGAGACATAAAATCATGTAGATAAGGAATGTGGAAGAACACACACACTCACATTATCATATGGTTACAAAGACATCATCTCTAGGGGAAAAACGGCAGTTTCTACAGATTCCTGGATAGAATCCACATTAAAAGGAGGAAAATGAACAGTTTATAACAGACTATAAAACCTCTTCCAAGCATTTCCCTCCAGTTTCACTTAAATTTCAACATCAACAAGGCATTCCCCCAAGCACCATTATGTAGGAGACCTACCTACCCCTGCTGTTCAGATATGATAGGAGGCTTCGAGCTGTTCAATATCTTTTTCACCAAGATTCATTAAGGACTCAGCAGAGTTGGTCTTTATTTGCAGTGTGGTCATATATCAGCCTTGCAACGCACACACACACACACACATAAACATATACAACTAAAACAAATTCACTTGTGCAAAACTATATATTTTTATGAAATACTGCCTATATGTCATTGATTCTATTAATTCCATCTCCAAATCAATTCATTGTGTTTAAAAAGAGCTAGCCATGAAATTGTCTGAACCTTTTATTGTGCTTTTTCACTGGTGTGATGACTGTATACTAAAGAACACATACCTATAAATACATCCTTCTGGGGCCTCAGAACTCAGCAGAAATGAGAAAGAGAGGCAAAGAAGAAAATTAAAAATTAGACAAAAGACAACCCTGAGGAATGAGCCAGAAAGGGGAGCAGAGAGAGATGACAAATTACAAAGGAAACTGCAAAGCATCCGTCCTGAATTGAGGTCCATTGAGCTCCCAGGCGGCACTAGTGGTAAAGAACCTGCCTGACAATGCAGGAGACTTAAAAGATGTGGGTTTGATCCTTGAGTCAGAAAGATCCCCTGGAGGAGGAAATGGGAACCCACTCCATATTCTTGCCTGTAGAATACCATGGACACAGGAGCCTAGTGGACTGCAGTCCATAGGGTCACACAGAGTAAGACACAACTGAAGTGACTCAGCAGGCACGCATGCACAAGAGAAGCGCATTAGAGTAGATCAATGGGCCAGCCTTGTTGGTGCTCTTGTTATGAGCCCAGAAATGGTGAAGAAGAGAAAACTGAGCCATGGCTGGGTTACACATCTTGCCCCAGGTCATAAAATAATAAAAAGAGGCTGTGATCTCAGGTAGCACAGGGTGTGGCCCCCAACCACCCCTTCTTCACAGTGGCTGGGAAAGAACCCAGAGAGGTGGGTGGTTGACATGGGACTGGGAATGAGAACAGTGCTAGGTTCCGAGCAGGTGGCCGATGCTTATTATGTATTTCATGTGTCCTGAGGGGATTCAGGTAGTGGAAACCAGTAGGGAAAAATGTCTAAGGACATGGAAAAGGACCCATCATAAAATAAGGGCAGATAATAGGGAAGTCGGGAGAGAAGAGAAACAGAAATGATTAATTCAAGTAACAGAAGCCTTGAGTTTTTTTTTTTTCCCCCAGTATAATTGGTTTACAATGGTGTGTTAGTTTCTGCTGTAAAACAAAGTGAGTCAGCTGTACATATATGTATACATAGCCCCTCCCTCTCGAGCCCCACTCCCATTCCACCCTCTACCACACCCCTGTAGGTCATCACAGAGCACCGAGCTGAACTCCCTGTGCTAAACAGCACCTTCCCACTAGCTATCTGCTCTACACGTGGTAGTGTATATATGTCAATGCTATTCTCTGCAATTGTCTTACTCTCCCTTCCCCCCAACAGACTCTAGGCTCATTCACATCACTACAAATGATCCAGTTTTGCCCCTTTTTATGGCTGAGTGACATTCATTGTATATATGTGTCACATCTTCTTTATCCATTCCTCTGTTGATGGACATTAAGGTCGTTCCATGTCCTGGCTATTGTACATAATGCTGCAACGAACACTGGCTTACATGTGTCTTTTTGAATTATGATTTTCTCAGGGTATATGTCCACTAGTGGGATTCCTGGGTCATGTGCTGAGTTGTTTCATTCATGTCCGACTCTTTGCAATCCCACGGACCATAGCCTGCCAGTCTCCTCTATCCATGGGATTCTCCAGGCAAGAATACTAGAGTGGGTTGTTGTACCCCACTCCAGGGGATCTTCCCAAACCAGGGATCAAAACTGCTTGCTTATACCTTCTACACTGGCAGAAGCGCTTTACCAATAGCACCGCCTGGGAAGCCCCAAAGCTGTGCTGAACATGGGGATTAAACCAATGATCCTGTGATTAAGACTCTCATGCTCTACTGACTGAGCTAGCCTGGCCGCTATTTTTAATTTTATAGAAATGCGAGCCATTCCATGGGGGTCAGAGCCAGTCTCCCCACAGTTATCAAGAGTGGCCTCCATCTTCACAGGCAACTCCCATGTGAAGTAGGGTGGTTAGATTCTGGGCATTGATCGTTTTTGCAACTAGTTGAACTCAATATCCAGAAGAGGGTGGCTCCTCAATAATTCAGTGTGTTTAAAACCTACCATGTCCCTACTCCAGGTCAGACAGGGATGACACAAAAATCTGATTTCAGTCTTTGGAATCAGTTCAGAATCAGAACCCCAGGATCTGCCACTTACTGTGCAACGACTCTTTGGCAAGTTTCTTTCTTTCTTATTTTTCTCTTTTTTGGCCGTGATGGGTCTTTGCTCTGGTGCACCAGTGGGTGGGGGGGTAGTGCTTAGTTGTCCAGCAGCATGTGGGATCTTAGTTCCCCAACCAGGGATTGAACCCGGGTCCCGAGCATTAGAAGGTGGTTTCTTAACCACTGAACCACCAGGAAGTCCCTCTTTGGCAAGTATCTTTACCTTTTCCCTTCACATTCTCTCGTCCTGAAATGTGACTAATAGTTGCTAGTATAGCACCTGTGGCATCCTAGCGGCTCAAAAGTGGGTAGTTGTTGAAGATGTTCTGTCCTGATTTTCAGAGTATTCCTGCACAGCCCATGACACTGATGGAGTGCACAGCTTTGTAAGGATGAGAAACGCATAAGCCGACAGTCACCTGGGAGCATGCAGGATGCCCTGGGGGACACAGGCGTGAGCTCTGGAGGCAGGCTGCGTTTCTCCCACCTGCAGGTTCAAGATACTGCCTCATTTTCAGGGAGCTCTCCTTGGGGGTATCAAAAAGGTTGAAGTGACAATTCAGCCTTCAGCTGCCTCAGCAATGCCTGAGGAAGGATAGAAAGACGCCACGAGAGACTTCAAACTTGACTCTTAAAAATATCTGAGAAAATGGTAGGGTTGTATTGTTTAAATATAAATTTCATCAGAAGCCTGAGAAATAAGTCTGAAGCTGGCAATTCAGGCTGCATACCTGAAAACAAACCTTTGTCAAACTAAGAACTCTCTCACAAAGCAGTTCCTCGTGTTAGTTGGCATTCGTTTGTCACACAGTAATTATCCTATTAATCCAAATTAGACCCTTATCTTAGGCTCTTCATCCAATATGTGAATATAACAATTACTGTGTTGGTGGGGGTGAGAAGGAGGGTAATTTCAGAAACATGCCTTGTCATGAGAGCATTTTTTTTTTTTGCAGTAGAAAGAAATAAAACTTTAACATCTATAAGAACTAGTATAGATGCATGTATCTAAGAAATAAAATAAATTTTCAGTTTGTAAAGATCTTCGGAGTTCTTACAGTGTTGTTTTGTTGTTGCTTAGTCGCTTAGCGGTGTCTGACTCTTTGCGACCTCATGGCTCCTCTGTCCATGGAATTTCCCAGGCACAAATATTGGAGTGGGTTGACATCCCCTTCTCCAGGGGATTTTCCCGACCCAGGGATTGAACCTGCATCTCCTGCACTGCAGGTGGATTCTTTACTGTTGAGGCACCAGAGAAACCCCAGAGTGATCTATAGGGAGATTCAAAAAAGGCAAGCAGACTCAGTTACTGGGGATACCATGCCCTCTGGCACCTCATTACAGACGCTTCTATTCAATTAACCAGAGACGTCTATAAAGGACCTTCTTAATACAGGATTGTATGACACAGACCCAAAGGACAATAGCAGTGACATTCATGTGTGTGGGATTTTCCAGATGCCAGGAGTGGCTCTGTGCATCTACTTGGCCGAATACACTGGGCAGGGGAATAATAAGGCAGATACATGAGCTCCATTAAAAGAGATTTTATTCAGTAGGTTTACAGTAGGGTGCCAAGTTCTGCAGGTTTTTACAAAGCTCTATAGGTGATTCTGAGAGTTAAGAGTAGAAACTACTGTATGTGTGTTTCGGGGAGGGGACAGGTGTGTGCTCAGACACATGTACTCAGTCGCTCAGTCAGGTCTGACTCTTTGTGACTGCCTGGACTGTAGCCTGTCACGCTCCTCTGTCCATGAGATCTCCCAGGCAAGAATACTGGACTGAGTTGCCATTTTCTGATCCAGGGGACCTTCCTGATTCAGGGATCAAACCTCGTCTCCTTTACTGCAGGAAGTCTGGTGAATTGCAAGTGGATTCTCTACTACTGAGATACCCAAACTACTGCCAAATACAAATCTTGCCCTAATGATGAAAATCACCTGGGATATTAATTAAAAATGCCAATTTCCTGGTCACACTGCAGACCCACTGTATTTGGAATCTCCGAGTTCTGGGCCCAGATACTATATTTTAACTACTAACAGGTCAGTTTCAGCTTCTGGCCTGTTGCAAACCTATGCATCAATGCTTTGATGTCTACAAATCAATTTTCTAGCATTATCAGTCAGTTCCTAAAGGGAGACATTTCTGAGTTTTATTTCTGCTCTTTGACCTACTAGACTTGTAATTCTGGGCAATACCTGAAGCACACAAAATCTCAGGTGACTAATTTGTGAAATGATCAGAGTTTATCGAAAAGACTAAAAAGTAACAAATGTAAAATCTTTAGCAAACTGGCAGAGAGTGGTGATTGAATATTCATTTTTCCTTGCCATGACTTTATCTACCTCTTTGTTTTGTTCGTTTTGAGCCTGTGGGATCTTAGTTCCTGGACCAGGGATTGAACCCACACCCCCTACAGTGGAAGCTTGAAGCTTTATTGGACCCACCAGAGAAGTCCCTATACCTTGTAATATGAATGTAAATTCACAAATTAGAGGGGATATAAAATATAACATTCTGATCAAAGAATCATGATCAAAACAAATGTGAGGTCGTATTTCATTTTTACTAAAAAATAATGATAACACCAAATTCAGATGAAGTTGAAATGAAAGTGGTACACTCATATATTGCTACAAGCAATGCAAATTTCAGGTTCTTTTGAAGATTTGATATGCTTTTAAAATTATAATAAAATACTCAAGATTTTTTTCACTTGGTCATTTCCTATGGAAAGTAACCCTAGGATGGAAAGTAACCCTAAGGATGGAAAGCACTGTTTTAATCAGGATGTTTGTTCTGGCATTTTTCAAAATAGGAGAGATTTTAAAGCAGCCTGAATGTCCAGCAATATTTAAGACAAGGTATGTGCTTGCATGCTCAGTCATGTCTGACTCTCTGTGACCGTATGGACTATAGCCTGCCAGGCTCCTCTGTCCGTAGGATTTTCCAAGGAAAATCTTCTGGAGTATGTTGCTAGTTCTTCCTCCAGGGGATCTTCATGACCCAGGGATTGAACCCATGTCTCCTGCATTACAGGCAGATTCTTTACTGCTGGGCCGCTGGGGAAGCCCTTAAGAAAAGGTACATTCTTTTATATGTAATACTATGAAGCCACTAAGAGTAATTATTAAGATCATTGAGTAATAAAGAAAAGCTTTTGTCCTGTGATATGAGAAAGGAAGAGTAAAAATATATGTCTTATATGATTACAAGAGTAAAATACTTGGGTAAAATACAAAGGTAAAATATTTATGTACAGAAGATATGGAAAATTAATAATTAAGTTGCTATGGGATGAAGAACTTGAGTTTTTTTTTAATTTTTATTTTATACTGCATTACCATTATAGTACTGCTGTATGTTCCATGACTACTTTAAAATATTGCCTGTCCTTTCTATTATTTGAAAGAAGACAGCTCATAGGAATTGTTCCATCCACAGAAAGTCCTAATATAAAACCACTTTGATGATCTCTGACCATTAAAGAAAAATCTGATTTGTATTATAGGGCCATCCTGGTTAGTCAAGAGATCTTAGGCAGAAAATCAGAATCCAGTGAAAGGAAACCACAAAAGGCAATATGACAAGGGACATTCCAAGCTGGATGCAAGAAAATGAGCTAAGTCCAGAATGACTGGCCAAATGCAGGATGGGAAGAGGGTGTTGGCTTATAAGACAGTCATACCTGGAGAGGCTCAGAGTTATGAACACTGACAAGTTTGTTAGCTCATGAAGAATGATGAGATTAATCTGGCTCAAGGGTCCAGAGTGGAGTCACAGACATACATTTTCATGTATTTTAGAAAGAGTCTGGGTTCCTATTATACAGAGTGAAGTAAGTCAGAAAGAGAAAAACAAATATTGTATATTAAGGCTTATATAAGGAATCTAGAAAAATGGTTCCGATGAACCTATTTGTAGGGCAGCAATAGAGATGCAGCATAGAGAACGGACATGGCTGGGGTGGGGGTAAGTGTGGGATGAATTGGGAGACTTGCATTTGCATATATACATTACTGGGCTTTCCAAACGGCTCAGTGGGAAAGAAGCCACCTGCCACTGCAGGAGATGCAGAAGATGAGGGTTTGATCCTTGGGTCAGAAGATTCCCTGGAGAAGAGAATGGCAACCCACTCCAGTAGTCTTGCATGGAGAATCCCCTGGACAGAGGAGCCAGGTGGTCATAAAGACTCAGACATGCCTGAATGGCTGAGCACGCATGCACACATATACACTACCACATGGAAAATAGATAGCTGGTGGCAACCTGCTGTATAACACAGGGAGCTCAGCTTGGTGCTCTGTGATGACCTAGAAGGGTGGGATGAGGGGTGGAAGGGAGGCTCTAGAGAGAGGAGATATATGTATGCATATATCTGATTCACTTCATTGTACAGCAGAAACTAACACAACATTGTAAAGCAATTATCTTCCAATTAAAATAAATTTTAATAAATAAATAAATACAGTCTGAGTCAAGCACTGACCCAAGCGTTTGCTGGGCTGCCCCAGAGAAGGCACTGATCCAATCTTCCTGCTCATTTTCTCATCCCTATTCCCAATATGCTCCAAAGCTATGCCTGGTTCCATGGGCAGAGTTTTGACCACATTACATAATTGCTGTATGAGTTGGCTAGTGCCACCATAACAAAGAGGCACAGACTGGGTGGCTTAAACCGCAGAACCAGTCTTCCCAGCTCTGGAGGTTAGATGCATACAGTCAAGAGTTGGCACAGTTGGTTTCTTCTGAGGCGTCTCTTCTTGGCTTGTAGACGGCCATCTTCACACCATATTTTCACATGGTCTGTTCTCTGTGTCTGTGTCCAAATGTCCTCTTCTTAGAAGGACACTAATCATTTTATATTAGGACCCACCTAAATGACCTCATTTTAACCTGATCACATCTTCACAGACCTTACCTCCAAATAGTCACATTGTCAGGTACTAGGGATTGGAACTTCAACATAAGAATTTTGTAGAGACAGAATTCAGCCCATAATGGTTGTCATGCTTTGTTGTTCAGTCACCAAGGCATGTCTGACCCTTTGTGAACCCATGGACTGCAGCATGTCAGGCTTCCCTGTCCTTCACTATCTCCTGGGCTTTGCTCAAACTCATATCCATTGAGTCAGTGATGCCATCCAACCATCTCATCCTCTGTTACCCCTTTCTCTTGCTGTCCTCAATCTTTCCCAGCATCAGGGTTTTTTCCAGTGAGTAGGCTCTTCCCATCAGATGGCCAAAGTATTGGAGCTTCAGCATCAGCCTCAATCCTTGCCATGAATATTTAGGGTTGATTTCCTTTAGGATTGACTGGTTTGATTTCCTTGTTGACCAAGGGACTCTCGGGAGTCTTCTCCAGCACCACAGTTCGAAAGCATCATTTCTTCTGTATTCAGCCTTCTATATGGTCCAACTCTCACATGCGTACATGACTACTGGAAAAGGCTCACCCCAAATCCCTGAATAAACCAAGCAAATGAACCACACAGGAGAATGTTCATCATCTTGTGGGTCTGTTCAGCCAGTGAGCAGATAATAGATTTGTGGGGCATGCAGGGTGATCCTGACTCTGCTCTTGAGTCACAAGTGTCTGCAGCAAGTATGAGCATTCACATCACATTCACAGAATGGTAGAGAAAGTATTTTCTTTCTAAAGTAGAATTTAATATCTCGTTTCAGTTCCCATTTTGACAGACACAAACATTTACTCTCAATAGATTGAAAAGCATCTTTGTCAGTTGGGTCATGTCTCTCTTGTGTCGGGGAACAGTCAGAAGATGCCAAGCTTTGCTGGGGAAGGAGGTGAAAAATATCTATCATCATCCAATCTTCACAGATTGTTGCTTCTCATTCTGGAAACTGGAGGCCAAGTCACTGCCTTCCTCAGCCATATTGTCATCATGTCTTCATGGTATCCTGAAGAACATCCTAGGATGTTCTTCTGGAATCCTAGAACATCCTACAGACCCTTGTGTGCTTGGAGACACCAAGAACTCTCACTTTCCATTAGGGGCTCTGGGAAATCTGAGGCCCCCGGTAGGGGCAGGGGCAGAACCCAGGTCTTCTCTTTCAAGCCTATGGAATCCTAAGACCCAGTCTAGACTCCAGGATACACGGCACCATATTTAGGGCTCCCAAGCAGCTGAGTTCTGCCTTTCATCACCTGACTGTCTCTTATCCACATAGTCCATAAACTTTCTACCTAATCTGATGGCAAGTTTGCCTGACTCTTTATCTCTTCAAAATAGCCTGAGGTTTATGCCTTCAATTCTTTGCGGTTTAGGATTTTGAAGATAAACTCTTATGTTTTCCAGTTCCCAAAGTATTCCTCTTCAAAATCCATTTTGAAACTCAAAAACCTGAAATTGATTTCTTTATTTTCTGGTCTCTGCAGTAACAACTCCAACCCAAGGCAGTGGGTCCTTTGCAGTCTATTTTGAGTGGAGAAGAGCCATAAGGTTAAAAAAAAAAAAAAGATATGAAGGAAAATACACCATCAAAATAATGTCCTACTAGCTACCTTAACCAGTGAGGAAAACATGTGGTCAAATTCATCTAAAACCTAACAATGTTGCTAACTATGAGTTCTTAGGCATGATCTCCACTGTGGAGAGCAGGGAAATAAAAAAGAATCTTGAGGCTTTACAGATGCAATCCAATTGCTCACCTTCTTACTTCCTGGCAAGGTTGTGTCTGTCAATGGCTGGAAACTCTATTTTTATTTTTATTATCTTTCCAACTAACCCATCAGCTATTGCACATCCTAGCCCAGGGCTTCTCAAACTCTAACATGGATGCAAGTAACCTGGAGAGCTTGTCAAAATGCAGATTTGAGTTTAGCAGATCTGCAATGAAGCCTGAGATTCATTATCTGTAAAGCACTCCAAGGACAGGAAGTATATACTTCCTATTACTTATGTTGTCAAAGGGTCCCCAAGGATGGAGAATTAGATTCTACCACGAGTTTTCAGCACAGAGTCAGAGCAGACGTTCCAAACTGGAGCCTCTCCTCAAACTTATGGTGAATAGAACCAAGGTCATCTAAAGAAGCTCCAAAGTCTTCTAGAACAAGAGGCCATGCCTTTGAACATGGACATAGCTCCCAGGATATTGAATACAATACTCACCTTTAGCTCACTCAGAAGCAATCTGCCAGAATGTTCATATTCAGAGAGGTATCCCTAAAGTTACTTGCTACTATCCCTAAAGTTACTCTGAGAGGTGACAGTGGAGGCAGCAACAGCATACCCAAGAATTTGATCTAAAAATGACTTCTCAGAATTTATATAGAGCTTCCCAGGTGACACCAGTGATAAAGAACCTACCAGTTCAGGAGACCTAAGAGATGTGGGTTCAATCCCTGGGTCAGGAAGATCCCCTGGAGGACGGCATGGCAGCAAACTCCATAGAGTGGAAGTGCAATAGAATCCTATGAACAGAGAAGCCTGGCAGGCTACAGTCCATAGGGTTTCAAAGAGGCAGACACAACTGAAGTGACTTAGTACACATGCATATATATGGGCTTCCCTTGTGGTCAGACGGTAAAGAAACTGCTTGTGATGTGGGAGACCCAGGTTTGATCCCTGGCTTGGGAAGATCCCCTGGGGAAGGAAACAGCAACCACTCCAGTATTCTTGCCTGGAAAATTCCATGGACAGAGGAGCCTGGTGGGCTACAGTCCATGGGGTTGCAGAGTCAGATGTGACTGTGAGACTAACAGAGACAGATATATATGTACATACACACACACATATAGATATGTATACACATTGGAATATTGCTCAGCAATAAAAAAGTGAAATAATTTTTTCAATAATTCATGTTGTCATTTGCAGCAACATGGACGGACCTAGAGATGATCACACTATGTGAAGTAAGCCAAACAAAGACAAATGTCATATAATATCGCTTACATGAGAACTCTGAAAAAATGGTATTAATGAACTTATTTACAAGAGAGAAATAGACACACAGACATAGAAAACAAATTTATGGTTACTAAAGGTGAAATGGGGGGAAAGAGGGATAAATTAGAAATTTAGAGTTAATATATACACACTACTATACATAAAATAGATAAACAAGGACCTACTGTATAGTATAGGCAACTATATTCAATGTCTTTTAATAACTATAATGAAAAATAATATGAAAAAATGTGTGTATATGTATGTATATACATATAAATGTGTCTATACATGTATATATATATATATATATATATATATATATATATAGGCTTCTCTGATGGCTCAGAGAGTAAAGAGTCTGCCTGCAATGAAGGAGACCTGGGTTCAATCCCTGGGTCAGAAAGATCCCCTGGAGAAGGGAATGGCAACCCACAGCAGTATTCTTGCCTGAAAAATGCCATGCCCAGACAAGCCTGGTGGGCTAGTCATTTATATATATAAACTGAATATATAAACTTTGCTGTACACTTGAAACTAACACAACATTGTAAATTAACTATACTTCAATTTAAAAATTAAAATTAAACAAATAGTTCAAAACATAGAGTACCAGGGGTCACTGCCTATACTTAGAGCACAAATATTACAGCAGCTTTATTTCAATTGCAATCTCTCCATATGCAGCTTACCCTGCTAGCATGTAAAACATATGTAATTTTTATTTTTCTGTTTTGTTCATGCTGTTTGCCCTCTGTCTGCAAGAACCACCCAGACTCTCTGTTTGCTTAGTTGTTTGTATTTTTTAATCTTCAAGTCCAGACCCTCATCCCTTGAGTTGTGTCTCTTGCCAAGGGAGTGTTGATACAGGGGCCGTGTTGTAATTTTTGTTTGTTTGTTTCCTTTTACATCATATTAGGAGCTCTTTACATAAATCATTTTTCTCCTTTCTCGCCACCTATTACAGTGCATCATCTAAGGAAGGTAACAGTAACCACTTGAATGAATGAGTGACTTTCAATTTCAAATCCTGCCAAGAATAGATCAAGGATCTGTTCCTCCACTAGGTTCCTCCACCGGGGTCTGAAGAAGAGTCAGAGATCATCGTGAAATTGGGTTTTGTCACTGATGAGAGTAATTAAGCGCTAGGACTATCTACACAGAATGATGCACTTTGTACCTCAAGTGCTCAGAGTCTGGCAACTACAGAGAGGTAAAGGCAAACGTGTTTCTGCTGCCCAAGGCTTCCAGGGGAAACTCACTGCATCCTACAGATCGCAAGGGGAGGCCCAGAGTGATTATTACCTTTTGAGGATGGTGGATTCATCTCTGCAAAAGCCAGTTTCAGGTTTGTTCCTATTAATCCCCTGCTTGATAAGAACGGCGGGGCGCACTGCTAATGGTTTCTGGTTGCTTGTGGGCTGATGTGAAATGCATGTGATAATTAGCTAACTAAATTACTTCTGTTCTCATTATTTTTTATATAAAGCAGTTTTATAAGGATGGCTTTTTACAGTGATTTCTGGTCTAATTTCTCATTATCACCATTGGCAAAAAGAGATAATATTTTCTCCCCATTCTCTGCAATCTCTCCCACTCACCACGCTTGACACCTTCCATATTCACCCATGTATAATCTACTGCATGTTAAGCATGAAACCCTGGGGTTGCCTCAGTCTTCTCTTTTGGATCACTGCACTATCATGACTGTTGGATTTCCTCCTGGATATTCAGATGAGTGCAGGGTTTTTTTTGTTTTTGTTTTTTTGTTTTTATGACTCTAAATGTGGAGCGGAACACGAGTGATTTATCCAGAGCTTTCTGCTACTATAAACACTAAGACTTCCACCCCACAGCATGTTAACATCCCAGATGTATGACATGAGTCGCTCTCTGGGAATTGGCCCATCTGTTCTAAGTCTCAGCCACCTGGTGATTATACAGAAGGAGCAGCATGGAGCTTTTGTCCCTGAATGGCCATTAGGTTTTAGGGCTTTACAGATCCCTGCATATGCAACCTGCTCTGGAGAGCTCCCTATAGGGTTTTCATAGTGTTTTGTGTTGTGTTCAATGAGCTTCCTTGGTAAAGAATCCGCCTGCAATGCAGGAGACCTGGGTTCAGTCCCTGGGTTGGAAAGATCCCATGGAGAAGGGAATGGCAATACACTCCAGTGTTCTCTCCTGGAGAATTCCACGGAGAGGACTGAGCAACTAACACTTTCATTTTCTTTTCTTTTCAATGGGTTGAATTTGTACCTCCTTTCTAGAAGCAGTTTCTTATTTTTGAACAAATCAATGGGCAGCTTTATATGTGAAAATTCCTAGAGAATGTTGTGAATTGGATTATAGGACTTTACCTGTCTGTAGCTCAGCTACTTCATCAACACAATAAAACATTCTCTTGGGTTCATTTACCTGAAATGTGATCAAATGGATACTGCTATATGATAGATCAAGATTCAATGGTCATCCTCAGTTACCATGGTATAACTTGTTAAAGATGACCGGAAATCCTTTGGGCTTCCCTGGTAGCTCAGCTGGTAAAGAATCTGCCTGCAATACAGGAGACCCTGGTTTGATTCCTGGATCCGGAAGATCTGCTAGAGAAGGGATAGGCTACCCACTACAGTATTCTTGGGCTTCCCTGGTGGCTCAGTTGGTAAAGAATCCACCTACAATGTGGGAGCCCTGGGTTGGGAAGATCCCCTGGAGAAGGGAATGGCTACCCCTCCAGTATTCTTGCCTGGAGAATCCCTTAGACTGTATAGTCCATGGGGTCACAAAGAGTCACGGACATGACTGAATGACTTTCACTATCAGAGATCCTTTGACACTTCTTCCCATGACAGGTAGGGGTCAGATTCTCCATTCTTTCATTTGAGTTGGGCTCAGTGACATACTTTACCAAAAGAATTATACTTTTGAGACTTCTGAGGGCAAGATATAAAACACCTTTCAGCTTAGGCCTCTTGGCTTGCTCCCTATCCTTCCTGGAGGGTGCCAACCATCATGTAAAGAGTCTGACCTTCTCATACCATCATGCATTCAAGAAGCTCATGCTCACCATTTGGAAGGTCACATGGAAGGAAAGAGAAAGATGCTTAGCTGGCCCCTCATGACCAAGCCATCTCAGTTCAGACACCAGACATGTGACTAAAGGTGTACCATCTTGGATGTTCAGCTCAGAATTTTCAGATGGCTTTAGGTCCAGTCTAGCATTAGAGAGCCAAAGCAAGAACCATCCAGCTGAGTTCTATTACTCTATGTAGCCATGGGAAATCAGTAGAGTATTTGTATAGGCCACTAAGTTTCAGATGATTTGATTTATTCCAAGAGGTAGCTAGAATATATGAGAAAAGAACTCTGTTTCCTTATGTATTAAACAGAAATATCTATGCTGAACTGCTGTGATTATTGAGAAAGTTTAAGTATAAACTGGTAAATCCTTAGCACATTACTTGGCAAGAGTAATATCTTTAGATCAGATATTCATCCCTGGTCTTGTCAGCTGGGGTAGGTTTGGGTGGCATAACATAAATCATAATGACCTACTGGGGCTTCCCATGTAGCTTAGTGGTAAAGAATCTGCCTCCCAATGCAGGAGACAGTGGTTCGATCCTGGGTCGGGAAGATCCTCTGGAGAAGGAAATGGCAACCCACTCCAGTATTCTTGCCTGAGAAATTCCATGGACAGAGGAGCCTGGTTGGGCTATAGTCCATGGGATCACAAAGAGTTAGACACGACTTAGTGAGTAAACAACAGTATTGGGGAGGGATTCTCCTGAATAGCAGGACAGTCATCTGAATGCCCGAGGAGGCACACAGTAATATCTAGACTACCTGAAGCTTAGTTCAAGTCCACCTAATGTCTAGTAAGCTGCTGCTGTTCCCACCAACATTACTATTCCTGTTCCTGTATTAATCCAGCCTATAGAACTTAATTTCCTGATTTGTGGTCTGCTTTCTCCTGACACGATGAACAGTCTTCCTAGAATCTCAAACCCTTTGATTGGGGCTTTGAAAATATCCCAAACCCTTGCCAATCCCAGTTAGTTTCCTCTGGAGTCTGGACTTTGTCCAAGCAGCTGCTGTCCAGAGTCTTAACTCATGTCAGAACCAGTGGCTTAGAACCAAAACATCACTAACATTGAATATCAACACTCCCTTTAGACTAATAAGGAACAAAGAACAAAACCAAGTCTTGTGTATGAGGGCAATTCAGAATGAGCCAAAGATCATCTCCCTCTGGGCGGCAGTGAACATTTATTAGCATTACCCCCAGTAACTCTAATAATGGTTTCTAATATTCAGAGAATAACTCAACATGATCTATGGGAAACGTAATCTAATGAGCTACATTCTAGTCTTACACATATTGCATACAGAAGAAATGGTGGACTGGGGCTTGAGAGAAGGTCCCAAGACACAGGAGTGAGGAGAGACAGGATTCAAACTCCTTTAGCCACTGGACTCCAGAGCTTCAAAAAGCGCTAGCCCCACACCTGGTCTTGCCAGTCCTCCTCCTGTCTCTTTGTTTTCTTTGCAATTCAAGGACGACAGCTTAAATGCATCATGACCCATACTGTACGTGTCGTCATGGAGTTGCTGCAAAGAAAGTGAAGTGGGAGAGGATGATCACGTCCCAAGTCTCAGGCAAGTGTGAGTTCTTAGTTTCGCCAAGGAAAGAATTCAAGAGCAAGCCATAGTAAAATGAAGGAAGGTGTACTCAGAAAGAAACACATCCCATAGATACAGTGTGGGCCATCTTGGAAAGCACCAGGGTATATGGGCTTATGAGTTCTTACGTGTGTACGTGCTCAGTTATGTCCAATTTTTTGTGACCCCATGAACTGTAGTCCATGGCTACATGGACAGGAGCCAGGCTCCTGGGATTCTTCAGGCAACAGTACTGGAGTGGGTTGCTATGCTCTCCTCTAGTGGATCTTCCTGACTCAAGGATTGACTCAGGCCTCCTGAATTGCAGGTGGATTCTTTACTGTCTGAGCCACCAGGAAAGCCCTCAATGTACTTTGGTACCATCCAAATGGAGATGGTTTTACTTAACATTTTAATTAACTATAATATAGAGAGCCATGTAAGTCTAGACTACACCCCATCCTTTAATTAACTCCATCCTAACTGACTGCTTCCTTGGAATCAGGTCCAATGAGACTCTTTAGCACCACCTAACAATCTTTTCTCTACTTCCTCAATTAGAGAGGTATAGCCTGACTCCTTGCATTTCTTTCTGTTGGATCAGTTATATCCTGTATATTTGTGTACTTCTCAGTAGCACTCCAGGCTGATTATACTTGGTCTCTCCATAAGCCACGACAGTTCACGGCCATCCTTTATTTAACCCTCAATGTTCCTGTGTTCCCAATGTTTGGTCTGAGTCAGCTCCTCCAGCCTTGGGTAAGAAAAGCTAGATGACTTCAGAACAATCTTCTCCCTAGGCTAACTTGTCCAGGAGGTACTTAGCATATCCTTCTACATGATGTTCTATTCTCTCAAATCACCAGGAGCTTATCTTCAAAACACTTAGAAGAGTTGCTGTTTTCCAAGTATAGTTTTACTCATTTGATTAAAAACTCTCTCCCCTCTTAAATTCCATGGGGCAGAGTTCAAGCAAATTTTTTATATCTCATGCCTAGAATGATGTCTGGGATGAAGCAAAGATGCAATAATATTTTTTTAAGTGGATGAATACTGCATGCATAGCTGGACTCATACAGACCTTTGCTCATACCCTAGTTCTCCCAATTTTAAGTAAGCAATTTGCTCTTTTACTAGAATTTATCTATAAAAAGAAATGAAAGAAAGAAAGAAGGAAAGAAAACAAGGAAGAAATAAGGATAATAAAATTCCTAATCACACAGTTTTTCTGTGAGGATTAAAGGGGAAGATATAATTAAAGTGCTTTGATAATAGCGCCCTTGTTGTGGTTTAGTCGCTAAGTTGTGTCCCACTCTTTTTTGACCCCATGGACTCTAGCCTACCAGGCTCCTCTATCCATGGGATTTCCCAGGCAAGAATACTGGAGGGGGTTGTCAGTTCCTTCTCCAGGGGATCTTCCCGACCCAGAGAGAGAACCTGCTTCTCCTGTATTGCAGGTGGGTTCTTTATCACTGAGACATGGGGGAAGCCCATGGAGCCCAGGGCCTGGAAGACAGTAACTGCTCAGTGTCCTCACCTCATCTAGTGTGAATGTTTCATCTTAAGAGGAAAATCTAGAGAACATGATAAGCCCAGCATCACACAGTTTATGGCAGAGACTGCCTTGTGTTTTTCCCATATCAGAACCCTCTTTTCCTCATTGCTTTTCTAAATAACATACTCAAATTCCCGTCTGGACAAGATTCCTCTGACTACAATGTGTGTGTGTGTGTGTGTGTGTGTTGGGTACAGCCCCCTCAAACCCCTTTATCAAACCACACCCTGAACAATACTTTCTCCCTTAGTGGAATCTGATGTCCAGTGATCCCACACCTATAATGGAAGCTAGGAAAACATGATACAATTCACGTATCTATTTATAAGGTTGGGTGGGGGAAGGTTATTATAATTCTAACTCACTGTTTTGCTCCATAAATTAAATCAGACAGTACCCATGGATTTGCTTTGACATATTATAAAACACTATCTATGTGTTTGTATTATTGTATTAATAATACAAGCTTGTCAAGCCTGGGTATGCCGCATACATGCCTTAGGGTGCAGGCTGTTTAGTAAAAGACATCGCTTTTGCATGACACCTGTGTTCAGTGCCTCAGTCACCCGCGTGTTTTCTCTCCCTTCACAACAAGGGCTTCTGAACTTGGGTTTGTTTTACAGGAATCGGAAATAATCAGAAAGCAGCAAGAGAGAGGTCCATAGGGGGGCAGCTTTGGCTGGGAGGCTGCGAGTCTGTAATTCACAACTCCTTTTCCTGTGATGAAAGCAGCTGACTGACTGACAGCCTGGGGAGGGAGCCCTTTTCTGGCTGGTTCCCTGGGCTTCATTTACTTCTGTACTCTCCCTGTAAAGTATTCTTGCCTGGAAAATTCCATGGACAGAGGAGCCTGGCGGACTACAGTCCATGGAGTCTCAAAGAGTCAGACATGACTGAGTGACTAACATTTTCATTTTCTCCCTGTAAAACAAGGGAGAAGAATATTTGGTCTGAGATGCAGAAAAGGTTTTGGAAAGCTTCTCTCCCCAGTGCTGATAGCTGCCTACAATTATAGTTATTCATCACGGTCTGAGCAGAGCTAGAAACCTGACTCTAATTTCTTGGCTTAAGTAGAATTTTCTCTCCCAAGCCTGACTTATTGTCTCGTATTTTTAAAAAGGGAGAGAGCATCCTTGCCTAATTGAATCAAGGCTCAGTGTTACAGACTGTATGTTTGGGACTCCAAGAACTCATATGTTGCAGCCTTAACTTCTAAGGTAACAGTATTTGGAGTTGGAGGTTTCGGGAGATACAGTCTGATGAGGTCATGAAGATAAGCATCGCATGATGACATTACTACTCTTATAGAAAAGACAGCAGATGAGATAAATAGAGAGAGAGAGAGAAAGCTCTTTCTCTTCAAAAAGCACACACTGGGGAAAAGCCATGTGAAGACACAGTGAGATGGTGGTTGTTTATTGCAGAGAAGAGCCTCAGAATGAAACCCACCTTGCTGACAACTTGATGCTGGATTTCTGGCCTCTAGAACTGTGAGAAATTTCTGCTATTCAAGTCATCCAATCGATGGTATTTCGTTATGGCAGCCCAACCTCCTCCAGGATAGTAAGTTATAGGCCACCACCTGATGAAAGAGATTAAAAAGGTGTCACTTTGGTGACTTCAGAGGAAACTGGCTACTTGGTGAATCTGGCAAAATGTCCTTTTATTTATCAGCTACAGAGGGCTAGGCCAGGGCCAGAGCGGTAGGATTTTTTGTTTGCTTTTCATTAGCACTTCTTTCAGCTGCCTTACAGTCAAGCTACTCCAGATTTGAAGCTGTGAGATGAAAATATCTCCTGCAGTATCAATAAATAAGAAATGTCACAACCATCAAAGATTTCTGGCCTCCAAATGTGAATGAGGGCTCCCAAAACTGCGATCCAGCGGATGCTGCCATTCCCCTAAGTGATTGCTGAGGAGCATGGGGAATGCAAGAAGCAGCCATGTGCCACTCCTTAAGGTGAACAAGGAAACAGGATTTGGTCCCAGATAGTTGAGGTTCGTGAAAGGAATGAATTCAGTGAGCCTAGAGGCTTGCATCTTCCCATACACAGAATGCTAAATTCCTTAGCTGGATATTTGACCTTTGATGTTCAGACTGCCTGCTCCCTTTGTTGCAAACTTGCATATGGCCTTTCTCAGAGCTACTGAGATGCTGTCTCCTGGGCTCAGAGTCCAAAACATTCCTACTAAATAGAATAACTCTCTACTTTGAGGTTGTGACTAGTTTTCAGTCAACAGAGCTCTCTTAATGACCTCAGACTCCAGCAGAGGCCAGTACAGTCTCACATTAATTTTTGCCATTTTTAAACCCCTGTGGGTGGTAACTTTCATTATTATATTAGTCTTCATGTCCTTCAGATCACCCTGGAATCTGGAACTGAGCATGAGGACAAATGAACTGATCATTTCCTTAGATCCTTGCAGTTAATCTTTCGGTTCATCTTTGACTCAGTTCTCCAAGAGTATGGGTCCAGCTGGAGTTATAAGCCCCTCAGCCTGCACTTTGGTGCTTTTATTTTCCAGAAATGATTAGGGACTTTCTTCTTTCCTTAGACTTGGGACTTTGACAAAACCTCAAGTGCTAATATTTGCCCAGCAAGAAGAGTGAAAGATCCAGGTCTAAAATTAGAGAAATCATATATTTAAAATGGGTAACCAACAAGATCCTGCTGTATAGCACAGGGAACACTGCTTGATGATATGTGGCAGCCTGGATAGAGGGGAGTTTGGAGGAGAATGGATACAGGTATGTGTATGCCTGAGTCCCTTTGCTGTCCACCTGAAGCTATCACAACATTGTTAACTGGCTATACTCCAACACAAAATAAAACATTTTTTAAAAGTTTAAATGTAGCTCAGCCATCACTCAGTCTTCCCAGAACTCAAGGCTCTGGGTTTGTCAAAATGAAAACATTAAACAGTCTCATAGAATATTTAGGCTCTCTCTGAAAATAAATGAGACTCGACATATTTCCCAGCCTCTTCATAACTTGGGAAAGGATTTTTAAATACATCTTTCTTGACACCAGCTGTTCACAAAGTATAAACCAGCAACATCAGCATTGTGTGAAAATTCATTAGAAATGGAGAATGTCACATCTCCTCAACACCGATCAGAATGGCCATCATTAAAAAATCCACAAACAACAAATGCTGGAGAGAGTGTGGAGAAACAGGAACCCTCTTGCACTGCTGGTGTGAATGAAAACTAATACAGCCACTAGGGAAACAGTATGGAAATTCCTTAAAAAACTAGGAATAAAACCACCATATGGCCCAGCAAAAACACTTGAGGAAAACAAAACTGAAAAAGACACATGTACCTCAGTGTTCATTGTGGCACTATTTACAATAGCTAGAATGTGGAAGCAACCTAAAGGTCCATCAACAGATGAGTGCCTGAAGAAACTGTGGTACGTATATATGGTGGAATACAACTCAGCCATAAAAAGGAACACATTTGGGTCAGTTCTAATGAGGTAGATGAACCTAGAGCCTATTGTACAGAGTGAAATAAGTCAGAAGTTCAGTTCAGTTCAGTTGCTCAGTCGTGTCCAACTCTTTGCGACCCCATGGACTGCAGCACACCAGGCTTCCCTGTCCATCACCAACTCCTGGAGTTTACTCAAACTCATGTCCATTGAGTCGGTGATGCCATCCAACCATCTCATCCTCTGTCATCCCCTTCTCCTCCCACCTTCAATCTTCCCCAGCATCAGGGTCTTTTCCAATGAGTCAGCTCTTTGCATCAGGTGGTCAAACTATTGGGAGTTTCAGTTTCAACATCAGTTCTTCCAATGAACACTCAGGACTGATCTCCTTTAGGATGGACTGGTTGTATCTCCTTAAAGTCCAAGGGACTCTCAAGAGTCTTCTCCAACACCATAGTTCAAAAGCATCAATTCTCCAGCACTCAGCTTTCTTTACAGTTCAACTCTCACATCCATACATGACTCCTGGGAAAACCATAGCTTTGACTAGATGGACCTTATCCATAAATCTGTTCTCTGTGTCTGCATCTCCACTGCGGCCCTGCAAATAGGATCATCAGTACCATACTTCTAGATTCCATATATATGTGTTAATATATATAATATACATATTATATAATAATATTTTTATATAATATATTATAAGATATAATTATTATACTACTAATATTATTATTATATATATTAACACATATATATGGAATCTAGAAAGTTAGTACTGATGAACCTATTTTCAGGGCAGCAACGGAGATACAGACATAGAGAACAGATTTATGGATAAGGACCAGGGGGAGGAAGAAGAGGGTGGGATGAATGGAGAGAGTAGCATAGAAGCATATACAGTACCATATGTAAAATAGATAGCCAATGGAAATTTGCTGTATGACTCAGGGGACTCAAACCAGGGCTCTGTAACAACCTAAAGGGTTGGGAAAGGGTGGGAGGTGCAAGAAGGAGGGGACATTAGTACACCTATGGCTAATTTATGTTGATGTATGGCAGAAATCAAACCAATACTGTAAAGCAATCACTCTTCAACTAAAAATAAATACATTAAAAAAAAGATATGGAGAAACTCAGATCTCATCCAAAACCTGCTATGTCAGAAATTCTGCAGGAGGAACCCAGTGATCTGTGGTTTACAAGACCTCCTGGAGAATCTAATGCACATTCAACTTTGAGAACTATTCAACTTTTTATTCACCCTATTTGTAAGCATCTCTAGGATCATTATCACAGTCTTCCTGCCCAGGTGATGGGCTCTGGTTGGGTCAACTGTTTTCAAGTTTAGGGCCGCTGATTCCTATTTGACGAACAAGATATCATTTCTCTCCACTTGAATGTGAATGGGGAAAGCTGAGGTCTGGATCACTGCTGACAATCTTACATGAGGAGGAAAGCCAGTGGGAAGACAAACTCCACCACGAAGGAGCACATGATAAAATAATGGAAGTGAGAAAGATGGTATTGATGACCCTATTTGCAGGGCAGCAATGGAGACCAGGACAGAGAACAGACTTGTAGAAACAGTGGGGGAAGGAGGGGGTGGGACAAATTGAGAGAATAGCAAGGAAACATATGCACTACCATATATACACTAGATAGCAAGTAGGAATTTGCTGTGTGACATAGGGAGCTCAACCCAGTGCTCTGTGGCAACCTACAGGGGTAGGGTGGGGTGGGAGGTGGGACAGAGGCTCAGGAGGGAGGGGACATACGTATACCTGTGACAGACTCATGCTAATGTGGGGCAGAAACCAGCATAGTATTGTAAAGCAATTATCCACCAATAAAAAATAAAATAAAATAATAGTACCGAAATGGACCTAGATTCCTGATACATTCATGCCTGAAATCTGAATTGCTGCTAGAGTTTCTAATTAAATAATACAGTAAATTCTCCTTATTCCTTAGCCAGTTAGAGTTGGCTAAGAGTTAGAGTTTTCTCTTATTTGCAACCCCCAAAGCACCCTGACAAATAGTGATAACAGAGTCCAATTAGGAGGCCATTGTAGAACCAGGGAATATGCAGTGTTGGCTTAGAGCAAGGAGGTGGTAGAAGTGGGAATAAAGATAAGTGAAGAGTTCCTACATATTTGGAAATAAGAAGCTAAGGAATTTAATTTTGAGTGGGAAAAGCTTTAGACTAATATGAGAATATAAGAATACAAGATAATGTAGTATAAGAATCAGAAATAAACCCCAGGGTTCTTTTGTAATTTATTTATTTATTTGGCTGCATCAGGTCTTAGTTGCAGCATGCAAGATCTTTCTTCGTGGAGTGGCGTGGGCTTAGTTGCCCCACAGCATGTGGGGTTTTAATTCCCTGACCAGGGACTGAACCTGCGTTCCTTGCATTGGAAGCTGTATTCTTAATTAGCAGACCACCACAGAAGTCCTAACTCCAGATCTTTTGATCTGGGGAGACTTTACTAGGGTCACCCCTCTCCCAGCCTCCGTCATGTATCTTACCCCCATGCCCCACTTTCCATCTCTACTGTAATCCTCTCTCTTAATTTGTCTTTAATCCTTTCTTTATATCTCAACCTCACCTTTTATCCATTTCTAGCTCACATTATTTTGCTACCCTTCTCAGATTTACCCCCATCTCATCTTCCATTAAAAATATTCAAGCAAATATACATAAATAAATCAAACCTTAATAATCTAAACAAAGAATTTAAGGAATATCCTTTCTTTTAATTCACTAAGCAAACATAGTTTTAGGCAACACTTATGACTGAAGTCTGCATATGCTGAGATAAGAAAGAAATGAGCTTATCCTCTATATTTTTATGATCAAGAACACGAACACGTGTCAGCAACCTTTGCTTCTAAAGGTTCATATAGTAAATGTCTGTGGTCATACTATCTGTTCCAACTACTCAACTCCACCATTGTGGAGTAAAAGGAGCCATAGACCACATGTAAATGAGTGGGTGTGGCTGTGTTCCAATAAAATTTTATTTATAAAAACAGATTTCAGGACAGATTTGACCGTGGCTAGACAGATTGCTGGAAGAAATATCAATAACCTCAGATATGCAGATGATACCACCCTTATGGAAGAAAGTGAAGAGGAACTCAAAAGCCTCTTGATGAAAGTGAAGAGAGTGAAAAAGTTGAGGAGAGTGTAAAAGGTTAAGGAGAGTGAAAAAGTTGGCTTAAAGCTCAACATTCAGAAAACTAAGATCATGGCATGTGGTCCCATCACTTCATGGGAAATAGATGGGGAAACAGTGGAAACAGTGCCAGACTTTATTTTGGGGGGCTCCAAAATCACTGCATATGGTGATTGCAGCCATGAAATTAAAAGACGCTTACTCCTTGGAAGGAAAGTTATGACCAACCTAGATAGCATATTCAAAAGCAGAGACATTACTTTGCCAACAAAGGTTCGTCTAGTCAAGGCTATGGTTTTTCCAGTGGTCATGTATGGATGTGAGAGTTGGACTGTGAAGAAGACTGAGCGCCGAAGAATTGATGCTTTTGAACTGTGGTGTTGGAGAAGACTCTTGAGAGTCCCTTGGACTGCAAGGAGATCCAGCCAGTCCATTCTGAAGGAGATCAGCCCTGGGATTTCTTAGGAAGGAATGATGCTAAAGCTGAAACTCCAGTACTTTGGCCACCTCATGCGAAGAGTTGACTCATTGGAAAAGTCTCTGATACTGTGAGGGATTGGGGGCAGGAGGAGAAGGGGACGACAGAGGATGAGACAGCTGGATGGCATCACTGACTCGACGGATGTGAGTCTGGGTGAACTCCGGGAGTTGGTGATGGACAGGGAGGCCTGGCGTGCTTCGATTCATGGGGTCACAAAGAGTTGGACACGACTGAGTGACTGAACTGAACTGAACTGAGACAGATAGCTAGCCCCTGATTTAGACAGATAGTAATAAGAATGTGAGGATGCAATATAGAGGAGATATTAATAGAGTATTTTTAAAGTGAACTGAGTACTTGCCCAGAACCTCTTTACTGACCTTGAGATACCCAAACCCTATAATGAATTTACAGATAAATTTACAAAGAATTGACTCTTCACAATGTTGAATCTTTATTATCTACAAGGAATGTGCCTTTTCTTTGTCTCAATTCTTCTTTTATGTCTCTCAGTAGGGTTTTACTGTTTTCTTCCAACAGACACTGAACATTTTTCCAGCTTCTTTCCAGATTGTTTATCTTTATATTGCTCTTATAAATAGGATCTTTCCTGATTTTGGCTTTCTGACTTTACTGTTTATGTCTAGGAAGCAATTGATTTTGTATATTCATTTTTTAACTGGACAACTTATACACTCTCTTACTGTCAAAATAGTTTATCGGTTGATTCTCTTCCCAAATATAAAATCGTATCATGTCAAATATTAATAAATTTGCCTCAATTTTTTTAATACTCAATACTTTGCTCCTTTTCTTATTGTTCTGATTAACATTTCAAGATAATTTAAACAAAAGGTGGTTTGTTTCCTTATTCTAATAAGACTTCTTACATTTCACTTATCTGTCATGATAAGTGATTTACCTTTGATTTCATGTATATGTATCAGATTAAAGATTTATAAATATATTTCAAATTTACTGAAGTTTCACTGGTAAAATAAATAAATATCCCAGAAGTAGATCCTTATATAAGTGTGAATTAATATAGATACAAGTATTCATGAAATCAATGGAAAATGATGGATTATTTAGTAACTGATACTAGTGGAATATTATCCATCACCAGACCATGTATTTGGACCCCCATCTTATACCATTCCCCAAAGAAATTTCCAGTGAAATAAATATTCCAATGTACAGGTAACATAGTATTGCTAGTAAAATATGTTATTCATAAATAAAATATATGATAAAAATGGATTTTTACCAAAGTTTTTTTTCTTTCAGTGCAGACACCAGAGATAACAGATGAAGGATTCATGTCTTTAATACCCAAAGAACATTTGCAAATTTAACAGAACATACATAGAACCCATAAAAATTTTGAGCTTCCTGCTGCAACATTCAGAAATTCTGTCAGCATCCGTTTCCCAGGAAACTCAACCCACAACAGTGAAATACAGATATTTTATGATGCATCGTTTGTAGTGACAAAATGTGGAAACAATGTGAATTCCAATTATAGGTTGAATATTTTTATCTTATATCCATAGCATAGAATATTATACCAGAAATAAAATGCCTAGAGCTGCAGAAATGTATGTGGATAACTTTGCACTAGGTATTTTGCTGAGGGAGATAAGTACTATATACAAAATAATGCATATTATAAAGATATTTTGATCAAATAATGTCAAAACTCATAAACGATATTTGTGTATACAAATTTATGTATATGTCCTGAGTCTGTATGTGTATATGTTCATACACATATGGTTGTATGTAATTACATAAGCGTGAGCAAAAATTAGAGAGAACCTGTGCTAGGTTACTATGTGGGAAAGATAAATGTGGAAGGGGATGGAAGAAGAAAGAAGCAAGTAAAAAATAAATATTAAAAATTAAGCTTAGTTCATATGTACTATTTTTTAGATTCCACATAAAAGCAATAATAAATGATGTTTGTCTTTCGCTGTCTTTACAAAAGAGATATAGAAAACAAATTTACGGTTACCAAGGGGGAAGTAGGGACGGGGGAAACTGGGAAATCGCAATTGACATATACACAACACTATATATAAATAGATAACTAATAAGAACCTACTACACACAGAACTCTATTCTTTCTGTAATGACTTTTATGGGGTAAGAATCTAAAGAAGAGTTGTTCATTGTTCAGTAGCTAAGTTGTGTCTGACTCTTTGTAACTCCATGAATTGCATTACACCAGGCTTCCCTGTCCCTCACTATCTCCCTGAGTTTGCTCAAACTCATGTCCATTGAGTCAGTGATGTCATCCAGCCACCTCATCCTCTATTGTCTCCTTCTCCTCCTGCTCTCAATCTTTCCCAGCATAAGAGTTTCTCCAGGGAGTCAGTTTTTTTCATCAGGTGGCCAAACTGTTGGAGTTTCAGCTTCTGCCTCCGTCCTTCCAATGAATATTCAGGACTGATTTCATTTAGGATTGACTGGTTGGATCTCCTTGTCAAGAGTCTTCTCCAACACCACAGTTCAAAAGCATCAATTCGTTAGCGCTCAGCTTTCTTTATAGTCCAACTCTCACATCCATACATGACTACCAGAAAACCCATAGCTTTGACTAGACGGACCTTTGTTGGCAAAGTAATGTCTCTGATTTTCAAAATGGTGTCTATGTTTATCATAGCTTTTCTTCCAAGGAGCAAGTGTCTTTTAATTTCATAGCTACAGTCACCATCTGCAGTGATTTTGGAGCCCAAGAAAATAAAGTCTGTCACTGTTTCCATTGCTGCTGCTGCTGCTGCTGCTAAGTCACTTCAGTCGTGTCTGACTCTATGCGACCCCATAGACAGCAGCCCACCAGGCTTCTCTGTCCCTGGGATTCTCCAGGCAAGAACACTGGAGTGGGTTGCCATTTCCTTCTCCAATGCATGCATGCATGCTAAGTTGCTTCACTCCTGTCCCACTCTGTGTGACCCTATGGACAGTAGCCCACCAGGCTCCTCTGTCCACAGGATTCTCTAGGTTTCCATTGTTTCCCCATCTATTTGCCATGAAGTGATGGGACTGGATACCATGATCTTAGTTTTCTGAAGGTTGAGTTTTAAGTCAACCTTTTGACTCTCTTCCTTGACCTTCATCAAGAGGCTATTTAGTTCTTCACTTTCTGCCATAAGGGTGGTGTCATCTGCATATCTGAGGTTACTGATATTTCTCCCGGCAATCTTGATTCCAGCTTGTGCCTCATCCAGCTGGACATTTGACATGCTGTACTCTGCATATAAGTTAAATAAGCAGGGTGACAATATACAGCCTTGATGTATTCCTTCCCAGATTTGGAACCAGTCTGTTGGCCATGTCAAATTCTAACTGTTGCTTCTTGACCTGAATACAAATTTCTTAGGAGATAGGTCAGGTGGCCTGGTATTCCCATCTCTTTCAGAATTTTCCAGTCTGTTGTGGTCTGCTCAGTCAAAGGCTTTGACATAGTCAATAAAGCAGAAGTAGATGTTTTTCTGGAACTCTTTTGCTTTTTCTATGATCCAGCAGATGTTGGCAATTCGATCTCTGGTTCTTCTATCTTTTCTAAATCCAGCTTGAACATCTGGAAGTTCATGGTTCAGATACTGTTGAAGCCTGAATTGGAGAATTTTGAGCATTACTTTGCTAGCGTGTGAGATGAGTACAATTGTGGGATAGTTTGAACATTCTTTGGCATTGCCTTTCTTTGGGATTGAAATGAAAACTGACCTTTTTCAGTCCTGTGGCCACTGCTGAGTGGTATGAGAATGGAGGTAGAAATATGAGAAATATGGTAGTACTAACCACAGGATTTACCTAGTGTGGATAATGTATGTAAACATAGAAACCTGAAAACAAATTGGCTTCTAGTGTACGGGACAGGGGGTGCTTCCCAGGTGGCTCTAGTAATGAACCCACCTGCTAATGCAGGAGACATAAGAGGCATGATTTAGATCCCTGGGTTGGGAAGATCCCTGTGGAGGAGGTCATGGCAGCCCACTCCAGTACTGATGCCTGGAGAATCCCATGAACAGAGGAGCTTGGTGGACTACGGTCCATAGGGTCACAAAGAGTCAGACACAACTGAAGTGACTTAGCACATACAGTAGAGAAGATATTTTTCTTCTAGGTCTACCTTTTAAATTGCAATTTAAATCCTCTGTGACATGGATTAGTCATGAGACAAGAGAGAAGCTAAACTCTGCTAATTAATATTTTTCTATTCTTTTTCCTTTTATTGCCTGCAATTCTTGGTTACACATTTAAATTATTTTGTTATCTGATGCATGAAGACTCATGGTAATTTGGTCTTCTTTGTGTTTGTGCTCTTTATCATGCTAAAGATTTTTGTCATTTATTTTTGTGTCTTGGATTTAACTTTGATTGATACTCATTTGGCAGTGCCATGAGACATGTGGGATCTAAGATCCAAGACCAGAGATGAACCCTGCCCCCTGCATTGGAAGCTGTGGAGTCTTAACCACTGAACCACCAGGGACATCCCTTCTTCCCATTTTCTACATCTTGTAAGCCACGGTTCTTACTATTATATTCAAGTCTTTCCATCTATTTGTCCGTCCCTGCTTTTTAGCTTTATCTCCATCACTTCCTGCCTCAAAGTTTCTGTTTCACTTATGGAGTTACTATAGCTTACACATTTATCATACTGTTTTATGCTCCTGAACCTATACCCACATTTCAAATACTTAACTCTCCTTGCTTATTTTCTGATAAATCTAATTTTTTCATAAAAACTCAGATTGGAATTTATATTCCAAGAACACTTTTATTAAAGTATAACTTACATGTAGAAAACTACAAATAGTGAGTGTAAAGCATGGTAGTATTCACTCACAGATTGAAAAAAAATCATCACATAATCCACTGTAGACAAGGTAGAAATTTATTTGCTTGTGAGATCACCCCTTTCTGCACTCTTAATCTCTGTCTTGCTCCCTTAAGGTTCCACTCTCCTAACTTATCACCACTAGTTAGTTTTATTATTTTTCTTTTCAAATTTTTACCATTTATATGCATGAAAAGATATTGTATGGGACTGTACTCAATATTATGTAATAATCTATAAGGGAAAGGAATCTGAAAAATAAATCTGTCTATACACACACATGCGCGCGCACACACACACACACACACATATGTATCAGTCAGTCAGTTCAGTCGCTTAGTCACATCCAGCTCTTTGTAAACCATGGACTGCAGTACGCCAGGCCTTCCTGTCCATCACCAACTCCTGGAGCTTGCTCAAACTCATGTCCATTGAGTCGGTGATGTCATCCAACCATCTCATCCTCTGTCGTCCCCTTCTCCTCCTGCCCCCAATCCCTCCCAGCATCAGGGTCTTTTCCAAAGAGTCTGCTCTTTGGATCAGGTGTCCAAAGTTTTGGAGTTTCAGCTTCAGCATCAGTTCTTCCAATGAACACCCAGGACTGATCTCCTTTAGGATGGACTAGTTGGATCTCCTTGCACTCCAAAGGACTGTCAAGAGGCTTCTCCAATACCACAGTTCAAAACCATCAATTCTTCGGCGCTCAGCTTTCTTTATAGTCCAACACCATACATGACAACTGGAAAAACCATACCCTTGACTAGACAGACCTTTGCTGGCAAAGTAATGTCTCTGCTTTTTAATGTGCTATCTAGTTGGTCATAACTTTTCTTTCAAGGAGTAAGCATATTTTAATTTCATAGCCACAGTTACCATCTGCAGTGATTTTAGAGCCCCCCAAAAATAAAGTCTGCCACTATTTCCACTGTTTCCCCATCTATTTGCTGTGAAATGATGGGACCAGATGCCATGATCTTAGTTTTCTGAATGTTGAGTTTTAAGCCAATTTTTTCACTCTCCTCTTTCACTTTCATCAAGAGGCTCTTTAGTTCTTCCTCACTTTCTGCCATAAGGGTATCATCTGCATATCTGAAGTTATTGATATTTCTCCCGGGAATCTTGATTTCAGCTTTGCTTCTTCTGGCCCAGTGTTTCTCATGATGTACTCTGCATTTAAGTTGAATAAGCAGGATGACAACATACAACCTAGATGTACTCCTTTTCCTATTTGGAACCAGTCTGTTGTTCCATGTCCAGTTCTAATTGTTGCTTCTTCCATACAGATTTCTCAGGAGGCAGGTCAGGTGGTCTGGTATTCCCATCTCTTTCAGAATTTTCCACAGTTTACTGTGAACCACACAGTCAAAGGCTTTGGCATAGTCAATGAGCAGAAATAGATGTTTTTCTGGAACTCTCTTGCTTTTTCGATGATCCACTGAATGTTGGCAATTTGATCTCTGGTTCCTCTGCTTTTTCTAAAAACCAGCTTAAACATCTGGAAGTTATTGTTTCACGTACTGTTGAAGCCTGGTTTGGAGAATTTTGAGCATTACTTTACTCGGACATGACTGAGTTGCTTCACTTACTAGCTTGTGATATAAGTGCAATTGTGTGGTAGTTTGAGCATTCTTTGGCATTGCCTTTCTTAGGGATTGGGATGAAAACTGACCTTTTCCAGTCCTGTGGCCACTGATGCGTTTTCAAAATTTGCTGGCATATTGACTGCAACACTTTCACAGCATCATCTTTTAGGATTTGAAATAGCTCAACTGGAATTCCATTACCTCCACTAGCTTTATTCTTAGTGATGCTTTCTAAGGCCACTTCACTTCACATTCCAGGAGTCTGGCTCTAGGTCAGTGATCACACCATCATGGTTATCTGGATCATGAAGATTTTTTTTTTTGTACAGTTCACCTGTGTATTCTTGCCACCTCTTCTCAATATCTCCTGCTTCTGCTAGGTCCATACTTTTTCTGTCCTTTATTGTGCCCATCTTTGCATGAAATGTTCCCTTGGAACATTTCTAATTTTCTTGAAGAGATTTCTAGTCATTCCCATTCTATTGTTTTCCTCTATTTCTTTGCATTGATCACTGAGGAAGGCTTTCTTATCTCTCCTTGCTATTCTTTGGAACTCTGCATTCAAATGGGTATATCTTTCCTTTCCTTTGCTTCTTGCTTCTCGCTTCTCTTCTTTTCACAGCTATTTGTAAGGCCTCCCCAGACAGCCATTTTGCTTTTTTGCATTTCTATTTCTTGGGGATGGTCTTGATCCCTGTCTCCTATACAATCTCATGAACGTCTATCCATAGTTCATCAGATCTGTCTATCAGATCTAGTTCCTTAAATCTATTTCCCACTTCCACTGTATAATCATAAGAGATTTGATTTAGGTCATACCTGAATGGTCTACTGGTTTTCCCTACTTTCTTCAATTTCAGTCTGAATTTGGCAATAAGGAGTTCATTATCTGAGCCACAGTGAGCTCCTGGTCTTGTTTTTGCTGACTGTATAGAACTTCTCCATCTTTGGCTGCAAAGAATATAATCAATCTGATTTCAGTATAGACCATCTGGTGATGTCCATGTGTAGAGTTTTCTCTTGTGTTGTTGGAAGAGGGTGTTTGCTATGACCAGTGCATTCTCTTGGCAAAACTCTATTATCCTTTGCTCTGCTTCATTCTGTACTCCATGGCTAAATTTTCCTCTTACTCCAGGTATTTCTTGACTTCATACTTTTGCATTCCACTCCCCTATAATGAAAAGAATATCTTTTGGGGATGTTTGTTCTAAAAGGTCTTGTAGGTCTTCATAGAACCATTCAACTTCAGCTTCTTCAGCATTACTGGTTGGGACATAGTCTTGGATTACCATGATATTGAACGGTTTGCCTTGGAAATGAACAGAGATCATTCTTTTGTTTTTGAGATTTCCTCTAAGTATTCCATTTTGGGCTCTTTTGTTGAGCATGATGGACGCTCCATTTCTTCTAAGGGATTCCTGCCCACAGTAGTAGATATAATGGTCATTTGAGTTAAATTCACCCATTCCAGTCCATTTTAGTTTGCTGATTCCTAGAATGTCGATGTTCACTCTTGCCATCTCCTGTTTGGCCACTTCCAATTTGCCTTGATTCATGGACCTGACATTCCAGGTTCCTATGCAATATTGCTCTTGACAGCATCGGACCTTGCTTCCATCACCAGTCCCATCCACAATTGGGTGTTGTTTTTGTTTTGGCTCCATCTCTTCATTCTTCCTGGAGTTATTTGTCCACCGATCTCAAGTAGCGTATTAGACACCTGGGGAGTGTCTTCATCTTTCAGTGTCCTAACTTTTTGCCTTTTCATGCTGTTCATGGGGTTCTCAAGGCAAGAATACTGAAGTGCTTTGCCACACCCTTCTCCAGTGGACCACGTTTTGTCAGAACCCTTCACCATGACCCGTCCATCTTGGGTGGCCCTACACGGCATGACTCATAGTTTCATTGAGTATTTAAACTGTATGCTTAAAGACTTCTTCAGTGCTTAATTGAGCATTTACTTTGTCAATGTTTTCTTTCTTTTCTTTTTTTTTTCTTTTTGTCCATTAACTTCATACACATTGAGAACGAGTGCACTTCTCAAAGGAAATAGCTGGGAACAAAGTAGGTTCAGTCTAAGCTCTCACTGGACTTACTCTTTGATAGCATTTTCACTCAAATACTGTTTGTTTTGATACATTAGAAACTATCTCCTAATAGTCCCCTAAAACCCACAAATCTAAATACAGAGAAATCAGAAAGTATAGAGAAAATTAATATTAATATAATATCTGCCTTCTATTAAGAGCCATTCCACTTTCTCTTTAAATTTGGTCTAATTTTTTTTTTTATTCTTTAGGCCTGCTTATATTTAAGTTTTCTGATGCATTTGTGATGCATGGTGATTTGATTCCATGTGTGGTTCTTTCTCTTTCTTTCTAGTTTCTTTTTTTATTTGCTGAAACTATTCTTCTTTGAGAAAAATTATGTGAGAAATAATTTTTGAGTTCTTCATATTTCAACATATGTTAAATTTGTATTCACATTTGACTTCTTTTGATATGTGTAAAATTCTAAGGACAAAATTATTTTTGCCTGAAGCTTTGAAAACATTAATTTGTTGTTCTCTGGTGTAGAGTGTTGCTGAAGAGAAGGCTAAAAAGTCTGACTGGTTTTTTTTTTTTCCCCCTTTGGGGAACAATATTTTTTTTTCTTTTGCTTTCTGCTTGTTTGTGTGTTTTATCATGCTCTGACACTTTGGAACATTCTTTTCTTCATTTGTAGTATAGATGTGGCTGCTCTCATTCACATGACTTGGCACTTGTTGTGTTCCTGAAAACTGAAAACCTCTTTCTTTCTTAAATTCTGGTAAGATTTTTTCTTTTAGTTTATTTAATACATACTCTATTCATGCTTATTTTCTTTCCTGTAAACTCCTATTATAAAATTGTCATATTTCTGGTTAGTTTTCTCTCTTAGTTTTTTCTCAAATAATACATCTTTTTTCTCTTGCCAAACTATCTAGACTTAAATTTTTTTTAACCCATCTTCCCAAGTAACTTTAAGCCTAAATGATATATTTTTGTTTTTCTCTTCATTATTACCTTTTGTGAAAGTGCTAAATCATATTTTATGTAATTTCTTATTTAATCTCCATAATGAAAAAAATCCTTTAAAGATTTTTTTCTGTTAATGATATGCTTTACTTTCAGTTTCAAATAGTCCATTTCTAATGAGTGTGTATGTGTGCAATTGGATTTCTTTGTGCATTTGATATCTGACTTGTTACTGAAATTATATTGGAAAATAGCATACTTTTATAAATTTGCCATGTAGGTAACTCAATTACTAAATTGTCATACTTATATTTTAATTCCCCCTTTTCTAAATAATATTCTTATTTCTTCTTTTTCTAAATGTATTGGTTGGAATTTCTAGGAAAACTTTGAATATAGCTAGATGAGTTTAAGGATGCATACTATATAGAGAATACATGCAATAAAATATATATATTACAGCATGTATAAAATAAAATTTTATATCATTTAATCATATTGAAATAATCAACTTTGAAGTAGTCATCATGTAATGTTAGTATTTTTCTATTTATAATTAGTGCAAAGCTTATTTTTTGTGACCGCACCACTTGGCTTGCTGGATCTTAGTTCCCAGGGCAGGGACCTAATCCCTGCCCTCTCCAGTGGAGGTGCAGGCTCCTAACCACTGGACTGTCAGGGAAATCTCTGCACTAAGTTTTTTTAAAAAATGTTTTTGAATGTAAAGTAATAATATAAAATTTATTCCAATTATTTTTCACATCTACTAATATCTTCTCTGGAGCTTCCCACGTGGTGCAGTGGTAAAGAATCTACCTGCCAATGCAGGAGTTTCAAGAGATGTGGATTTGATCCCTGTGTCAGGAAGATCCCTTGGAGGAGGAAATGGCAATCCACTCCAGTATTCTTGCCTGGAGAATCCCATGGACAGAGGAGCCTGGTAGGCTACAGTCCATGAGGTTGCAAAGAGTTTAAAACAACTGAGCAATTGAGCATGCACACACACACACGCATGCACACGCGCGCGCACACACACACACACACACACACAGTGTCTTCTCTGCTTATTAAACTACATTTTAATATATTAATATATATCTTAATTTGGGCTAGCCTCACATTCCTGTAAAGACTTTGTTAAACTATATGTTATTATTTTAACAGATTATTTTATATTTTTGTTTTATTAATAAATTTATATTCTTAAAAATTAGCCTGTAGGTTTTTATTGAATTATCTTCATGGTTTATTATGAGAACTATATTAATACTTGATTTATAAATTTAATTGAGAAAAAATATATTGCTTTCTACAACACAAAAAAATTTAGAGAGCATAAGCATCATTTGTTTTTTGTTTTTAAGAACTTAAAACTCTTTGGACCCATCATTTTGGAAAAAGTGAAAGTTGCTGACTCATGTCTGACTCTTTGTGGCTCCATGGAATATACAGTCCATGGAATTCTCCAGGCCAGAATACTGGAGTGGGTAGCCTTTCCCTTCTCCAGGGGGTCTTCCCAATCCAGGGATCAAACCTAGGTCTCCCGAATTGCAGGTGGATTCTTTACCACCTGAGCCACAAGGGAAGCCCTTATTTTGGAGAAGGCCTTCAATAACATGTTAAATTTCTTTCTTTTAATAAATGCATCATGTTACATCTTATGTTTTGAAACAAAGTACAGACAATATCTTATTTTATATAGCTTTTCAATGTTATTCATATAATTTTATAGTACTATTTCTTTTAAGTGTTTAATCTCTTCCACATTATAGCCCCTTGTTGGCATATAAATTTATTTTTAATTTCCTAAAATTTGTTTGATTTATAAGAATTTTGACTATTATTAAAATTACTCAAAACACTAGCCTTATGTACAAAAAGCCTTATGTAAAAAATGGAAAAATCCTTACTTTGGCTTTTTAATTTTTAAAATTTTCTAATATATTGATTCAGACTTTTTGCTTAAAACTTATTGTATTTTTACCAAGGTTTTCTTTTTTTAAATTATTTATTTATTTTTTACTTGAGAGGACTGGAGGAGGGAAAATGAGTTATCATTGAAGGGTTAATTCTCATTTTCCTAGTTCAATAACTAATGAGTGTGCTTCTAAAAATATTTTTTGCCTCCTTTAAGTTTTCATGGATATTAATTATTCTAATTGGCATTAATATCTAAGACTATAGTTGACATAATATATTGTCTTTGATCCTAGAGCTATCTAATAGACTCTTTTCATTGTTCTGTGGCCAAAAGCATGTTTTGAAACTCATCCACTGACATACCTTCCCACAGTGGTGATGCTTTAGGAAATAAGGACCATTTTGCACTTGTGCTTTATAATATCAAAAACAACAGCAGCTTCTCTTTAGAATGTATTGTTCCAAAAGAAATTGAATATCTTCTTAGAATATCTTCTCAAGAGACATGGCTCTATTTTCTATTTTAATTGCAAGTAGTTCTCTATTTTCTATTTCAAGTAGGTATGTATTTTGTAAACATTCTCTAATGAGCATATTTTTTTAGTATTGAAGTACTTGAGTCTCATTTGTAAATAATATTTCATCTTCTCCTTTGCTATTATTAGGTCAATAAGTCTTACCCAGCTACTATTATGATGTTCAACAGTCAGTTATGCCCCTAGTCCAAAAAGTTGTTTCTAATGTAACATAATCTGAGAAGTCATATATTCAATTTACTGTATTAGTACCTAAATCAAAAAATTTAGGAGATTTAGAGTTTTTCATAAGCCAAGGCTCATGAAAAATTTGGGAGTCAAGACTAAGTAATATTCTGTAGAGTATCACTTTTTTAAACAAACTTTTGTATCCCTCAGTTCAAAAGTAAGCCATAATCAAAAAATCTTCTAAAAATGAGAGGAACTGGGGCCATTTGCAGCAATATGGATGGGCCTAAAGGGTGTCATACTGAGTAAAGCCACATAGAGAAGTAGAAAGATCTCATGACGTCTCTTACATGTGGACTCTAAAAAGAAATGATACAAATGAATTTACTTACAAAACAGAAAGAGACCCACAGACTTAGAGAAAAAACTTATTGTTGCCTGGGGGAAGGATGAGGGGAAGGGATAGTTAGGGAGTTTGGGATGAACATGTACACACTGCTGCTGCTGCTAAGTCGCTTCAGTCGTGTCCGACTGTGTGCGACGCCATGGACTGCAGCCCACCGGGCTCCTCTGTCCCTGGGATTCTCCAGGCAAGGATACTGGAGTGGGTTGCCATTCCTTCTCCAATGCATGAAAGTAAAAGTGAAGTCGCTCAGTCGTGTCCAACTCCTAGAGACCCCATGGACTGCAGCCCACCAGGCTCCTCCATCCATGGGATTTTCCAGGAAAGAGTACTGGAATGGGTTGCCATACACTACTATATGTTAAATGGATAACCAACAAGGACCTACGCTATAGCGCAGGGAACACTGCTCAATGCTAGGTGGCAGCCTGGATGAGAGGGGAGTTTGGGGAAGAATGGATACATATACATGTATCACTGAGTACCTTTAGCCGTTCACCTGAAACTATCACAACATTGATGGTTAATCAGCTATATCCCAAGACAAAATAAAAAGTTTAAAAAAATCAGTGCATTTGGGCCAGAATTAATAACGTGGTATAGTAATAAATTAGTTCTGATTAGAGCTGTGTCCTTTAGTCCTTTGAAATGACTAAATGATCAAAGAAGGGAAATGAAGCTTAGCAGAATTTGATGGACAGGAATTGTTTCAACACATCACACATGTATGGAAAGTCTATACTGTTTCAAGGTACTTACTCTGCCATTGATTTCCCTTTTGACCTTTCAGTAAGAGCAGGCTCATATTCACCAGGAAGTGTTCTCAGGACTTGGAATATGACAGCTGCTATCAAGAATCCTGTGGGTATGTCAGAAGATATCCTTTTGGAACAATGCATTCTAAAGAGAAGCTGCTGTTGCTTTTCATATTATAAAACACAAGTGCAAAATGGTCCTTATTTCCTAAAGCATCACCACTGTGGGAAGGTATGTCAATGGATGAGTTTCAAAGCATGACTTTGGCCAGAGAACAATATTTTAGCCTTCACCAGATGAATCACTGAAAAAAGTGTGTTAGTTGCTCAGTCATGTCCAACTGTTTGTGACCCCATGGGCTGTAGCCCACCAGGCTCCTCTATCCATGGGATTCTCTAGGCAAGAATACTGGAGTGGGTTGCCAGGTACTCCTCCCAGGGATCATCATGACCCAGGGATTGAATTTATATCTTGCATCTCCTGTATTGGCAGGTGGATTCTTTACCACTGAGCCAACTGAGAAGCCCCATATTGTCTATGAAAGTGAAAGAAAGTGAAGGCGCTCAGTCATGTCTGACTCTTTGCGAACCCACAGACTGTAGCCTACCATACATTGTAGCCTACCATAGACTGTAGCCTACAGGCTTCTCCATCCATGGGATTTTCCAGGCTGGAATACTGGAGTGGGTTGGCATTTCCTTCTCCAGGGGGTCTTCCCATCCCAGGGATCAAACCGAGCTCTTCTGCATTGCAGGCAGATACTTTACCCTCAAGGCTGACCCTCCTTCTCACCTTTTGTCATCTAGCCTGTTTCCTATTTCCTATTACTTATATTTTTCAGCGCCTGGTTCCTATGTAAAACATCACCTCTTTGATTTATGATTGCATCTCCTCACACCTAGTTAACATCAGTTTTTGTTCTTGTCTCTGTCTCATAATAATAACAGGTTTCATGAGAAGTCCTTTCTTTGTTCTGCAACAGCAGGGAGTATGTATGTTTAGCTATTCAGAATCACAGAAACGTTCCATTTGAGTAGGACCAAGAGATTATTCCTGGTGGCTCCATGGTAAAGAATCTGCCTGCAATGCAGGAGACACAGGAGATGTGGGTTAGATCCCTGGATTGGAAAGATCCTCTGGAGGAGGATATGGCATCTCACTCCAGTATTCTTGGGCTTCCCATGTGGTCCTAGCGGTAAAGAATCTTCCTGCCAATGCAGGAAACACAGGAGATGCAGGTTCTATCCCTGGGTTGTGAAGATCCCCCGATGAAGGAAATGGCAATGCACTCCAGTATTCTTGTCTGGAAAATCCCCTGGACGGAGGAACTTGGCAGGCTATAGTCCATGATGTTGCAAAGAGTTGGGCATGACTGAGCACACACACACACAAGATTATTACTTTGTCAACCGTCTTACAAGTACAAAGTAAGAGCATGGCATTCCTAAGTTTATACACAGTGGTCTACAGGTGATGTAGGGCTTGAATCTAACTTTTCAGAGTCTAATTCTGTGTGTTTTCTCCTCTATCAGTTATTTTCCAACTTTGCAACACCCCAGCGTGCTTTAACCCACTGTAGTGTTCTTGCCTGGAGAAGCCCAGGGACAGCGGAGCCTGGTGGGCTGCCGTCTATGCAGTGACACAGAATTGGACACAACTGAAGTAACTTAGCAGTAGCAGCAGCAACATGCTTTAAATGATGTATTCTGTTGAGTCAAAGAATAGAAAACTTATTAAAGAGAACTAAATTAAAACAAATGCTGGAAAATGAGACTTTGTCTGTGCAACTTCCCCAATTCTTATCCTTTAACAGACCCAGAAGCAAGCCTGCAAACATGTAATTTGAAAACCGCTGCTGTAGAAAGAATTAAACAACAGAAAGGGCAATCAGGAGTGCCAGGGGCTGAGGAAGTAGGCAGTGGGATAAGTGTGTGGGGAAGAAATTGCAATTTTAAATATGATGCTCAAGGCAAACCTCACTGAAAAGGTGACACTTGAGCAAAGATTGAAAACAAGTGAAGGAGTCATCCATGTGGCTATCTGGCAGATGAACATTCCTGGTAATGGAAAGAACCATTGGAAACTCCTGAGTATGTCCAAACCACAGTCAGAAGTGCATTTGAAAATATGAGAGAAAAGGTTTAATCTTCTAGCTCTCCAGGTCAAATCAAGGAGCCCTGGTCATAACTGTGGTGACAAATGCAGCTAAATCACTTTTCATATCGTCTTTATTGATAAGCCAAGTACTTCTATCACTCTTATCAGGCAAAGACTTTTCCAACCTTAATTTCTTTATAAATCTATTAGCAAGGAGCTTGTCAGTGGGTTGGTTCTAGATGATACCATTTACTGCTATGGTTTTAGACACCTAGTTACATGCTTGAGAACGATTAAACTGAGAATATTAAACATCTTGGACACAATCATTATGTGCATATGAAAGTGAAAGTGAAAGTCACTTAGGCATGTCTGACTCTTTGTGACCCCATTGACTATATAGTCCATGAATTTCTCCAGTCCAGAATACTCACATGGGTAGCCTTTCCCTTCTCCATTGGACTTTCCCAACCCAAAGATCAAACCCAGATCTCCCACATGGCAGGCAGATTCTTAACCAACTGAGCTCTCAGGGAACCCCTTATGTGCATATAAGATATATCATAGACAAAGCCTTGTCTAACTCAATGAAACTATGAGCCATGGCATATAGGGCCATCCAGAAGGATGGGTCATGGTGGAGATTTCTGACAAAATGTGGTTCACTGAAGAAGGGAACACCTTCAGTATTCTTGCCTTAAGAACCCCATGAACAGTATGAAAAGGCAAAAAGATAGGACACTGAAAGATGAACTCCCCAGGTTGGTAGGTGCCCAGTGTGCTACTAGAGATCAGTGGAGAAATAACTCCAGAAAGAATGAAGAGATGGAGCCAAAGCAAAAACAACACCCAGTTGTGGATGTGACTGGTGATGGAAGCAAGGTCCAATGCTGTAAAGAGGAATACTGCATAGGAACCTGTAATGTTAGGTCCATGAATCAAGGCAAATTGGAAGTGGTCAAACAGGAGATGGCAAGAGTGAACATTGACATTTTAGGAATCCCTGAACTAAAATGGACTGTTGCTACTGGTAAGTTGCTTCAGTCATGTCCAACTGTGTGCAACCCCATAGATAGCAGCCCACCAGGCTCCCCTGTCCCTGGGATTCTCCAGGGTGGGGAACACATGTATACCTGTGGCAGATTCATTTCAATATTTGGCAAAACTAATACAATATTGTAAAGTTTAAAAATAAAATTAAAAAATTAAAAAAATAAAAAGAACAATGGAGTGGGTTGCCAGTTCCTTCTCCAATGTATGAAAGTGAAAAGTGAAAGTGAAGTCGCTCAGTCATGTCTGACTCTTAGGGACCCCATGGACTGCAGCCTACTAGGCTCCTCCATCCATGGGATTTTCCAGGCAAGAGTACTGGAGTGGGGTGCCATTGCCTTCTCTGAAAATGGACTAGAATGGGTGAATTTAACTCAGAAGACCATTGTATCTACTATTGTGGGCAAGAATCACTTAGAAGAAATGGAGTAGCCATCATAGTCAACAAAAGAGTCCAAAATACAGTACTTGGATGCCATCTCCAAAATGACAGAATGATCTCTGTTCGTTTCCAAGGCAAACTGTTCACTGTCACAGTAATGCAAGTCTATGCCCAGACCAGTAGTGCTGAAGAAGCTGACGTTGAACAGATCTAGGAAGATCTACAAGACCTTATAGAACTAACACCCAAAAAAGACATCCTTTTCATAATAGGGGATTGGAATGCAAAAGTAGGAAGTCAAGAAATACCTGGAGTAACAGGAAAATTTGGCTATAGAGTACAGAATGAAGCAAGGCAAAAGCTAATAGAGTTTTGCCAAGAGAACACAATGGTCACAGCAAACACCCTCTTCCAACAACACAAGAGAAGACTCTACACGTGGACATCAACAAGATGGTCAACTAAATCAGACTGATTATATTCTTTGCAGCCAAAGATGGAGAAGCTCTATATAGTCAGCAAAAACAAGACCGTGAGCTGACTGTGTCTCAGATCATGAACTCCTTATTGCCAAATTCAGACTTAAATTGAAGACAGTAGGGAAAACCATTCGACCATTAATGTATGACCTAAATTAAATCCCTTATGATTATACAGGGGAAATGACAAATAGATTTAAGGGACTAGATCTGATAGACAGATCTGATGAACTATGGACGGAGGTTCATGACATTGTACAGGAGACAGGGAACAAGGCCATCCCCAAGAAAAAGAAATGCAAAAAAAGCAAAATGGCTGTCTGAAGAGGCCTTACAAATAGCTGTGAAAAGAAGAGAAGTGAAGCAAAAGAAGAAAAGTAAACATATACCCATCCGAATGCAGAGTTCCAAAGAATAACAAGGAGAGATAAGAAAGCCTTCCTCAGCGATCAATGCAAAGAAATAGAGGCAAACAATAGAATGCGAAAGACTAGAAGGCAAAGGCACCCTACTCCAGTACTCTTGCCTGGAAAATCCCATGGGCGGAGGAGCCTGGTAGGCTGCAGTCCATGGGATCGGACATGACTGAGCGACTTCACTTTCACTTTTCACTTTCATGCATTGGAGAAGGAAATGGCAACTCACTCCAGTGTTCTTGCTTGGAGAATCCCAGGGACGGGGAGCCTGGTGGGCTGCCATCTATGGGGTCGCACAGAGTTGGGCACGACTGAAGTGACTTAACAGCAGCAGCAGAGATCTCTTCAAGAAAATTAGAGATACCAAGGGAATGTTCCATGCAAAGATGGGCTCGATAAAGGACAGGAATGGTATGGACCTAACAGAAGCAAAAGATATTCTAAAGAGGTGGTAAGAATACACAGAAGAACTATACAAAAAAAGATCTTCATGAACCAGATAATCATGATGGTGTGATCTCTCACCTAGAACCAGAAATCCTGGAATGTGAAGTGAAGTGGACCTTAGGAAGCATCACTACGAACAAAGCTAGTGTAGGTGACGGATTTCAGTTGAGCTATTTCAAATCCTTAAAGATGAGGCTGTGAAAGTGCTGCACTCAATATGCCAGCAAATTTGGAAAACTCAGCAGTGGCCACAGGACTGGAAAAGGTCAGTTTTCATTCCAATCCCAAAGAAAGGCAATGCCAAAGAATGCTCAAACTACCACACAATTGCACTCATCTCACACGCTAGTAAAGTAATGCTCTGAATTCTCCAACCAGGCAGCAACAATACATAAACTATGAACTTCAAGATGTTCAAGCTGGTTTTAGAAAAGAGGAACCAGAGATCAAATTATCAACATCTTTTGGATCATAGAAAAAGCAAGTGAGTTCCAGAAAAACATCTATTTCTGCTTTATTGACTATGCCAAAGCCTTTGACTGTGTGGATCACCAAAAACTATGGAAAATTCTGAAAGAGATGGGGATACCAGATTACCTGAACTGCCTCTTGAAAAATCTATATGCAGATCAGGAAGCAACAGTTAGAACTGAATATGGAACAACAGACTGGTTCCAAATAGGAAAAGGAGGATGTCAAGGTTGTATATTGTCACCCTGCTTATTCAACTTATATGCAGAGTACATCGTGAGAAACTTTGGGCTGGATGAAGCACAAGCTAGAATCAAACTGCTGGGAGAAATATCAATAACCTCAGATATGCAGATGATACCACCCCTATGACAGAAAGCAAAGAAGTTCTAAAGAGCCTCTTGATGAAAGTGAATGAGGACCATGGAAAAGTTGGCTTAAAACTCAACATTCAGAAAACTAAATCATGGCATCCAGTCCCATGACAGAAAGCAAAGAGGAACTAAGAAGCCTCTTGATGAAAGTGAAAGTGGAGTGTGAAAAAGTTGGCTTAAAGCTCAACATTCAGAAAACTAAGATCATGGCATCTGGTCCCATCACTTCATGGGAAATAGATGGGGAAACAGTGGAAACAGTGGCAGACTTTATTTTGGGGAGGCTCCAAAATCACTGCAGATGGTGACTGCAGCCATGAAATTAAAAGACGTTTGCTCCTTGGAAGAAAAGTTATGACCAACCTAGACAGCATATTAAAGAGCAGAAACATTACTTTGCTAACAAAAGCTCATCTCGTCAAGGTCATGGTTTTCCCAGTAGTCATTTATGGATGTGAGAGTTGGAGTATAAAGAAAGCTGAGCACCGAAGAAAAGAATTGATGCTTTTGAACAGTGGTGTTGGAGAAGACTCTTGAGAGTCCCTTGGACTGCAAGGAGATCCAATCCCTCCATTCTAAAGGAGATCAGTCCTGAATATTCATTGGAAAGACTGATGTTGAAGCTGAAACTCCAATACTTTGGCCACCTGATGTGAAGAACTGACTCATTTGAAAAGACCCTAATGCTGGGAAAGATTGAAGGCGGGAGAGGAATGGGACGACAGAGGATGAGATGGTTGGATGGCATCACCGACTCAGTGAACATGAGTTAGAGTAAACTCTGGGGGTTGGTGATGGACAGGGAGGCCTGGTGTAATGTAGTCCATGGAGTCTGCACAATTCAGTCGGACACAACTAAGTGGCTGAATTGAACTGAACTGAACAACATCTAGACATGTGGTCTTCAAAGATGCTGTCTCTATATGTATATGAATAAAACTATAATTCAAAAAGATTTCATGCACTCTTATATTCATAGCAGCACTACTTGCAATAGACAAGGAAACAATCCAAATGTCCAATGACAGATAAATGAATAAAGAAAATGTGGAATATTACTCAGCCATAAAAATAAAAGCATAAAGAGGATATGATAGATAAACTAATAAGAAGATATGGAATATTACTAAGCCATGAAAAGAATGAAATAAAGCCATTTGCAACAGCATCAGTGTACCCAGAAATTATCATTGTGAGTCAGAAAGAAAAAGAGAAATAGCATAGAATATCACTTATATGTGGAATCTGAAATATAACACAAATGAACTTATCCAAGAAACAGACTCACAACATAGAGAACAGACTTATGGTTGCTAAAGCAGGGAGAAGGGGGCAGGAGAGTGTTGGACTGGGAGTTTGGGATTAGCAGATGCAAACTATTATATATAGAATAGATACACAACAAGGCCCTATTTAATAACACCAGGAACTTTATATATATATATATATGTTTAGTCAGTCCTGTCTGACTCTGTGTGACCCTATGGACTGTAGCCTGCCAGGCTCCTCTATCCATGAGATTATCTAGGCAGGAGTACTGGGTTGGCCAGGCCCTCCTCCAGGGGATCTTCCCGACCCAGGGATCCAACCTGGGTCTCCTGCATTGCCTGCATTGCAGGCAGATTCTTTACCTCTGAGCCACCAGGGAAGCATATATATATATATATACATATATATGCAACTAAGTGATTCCGTTATGTGTATATATATATATATATATATATATATATATATGCATATATATGTGTGTATGTATATGTGTATATATATAACTGAATCACTTAGTTGTATTCCAGAAACTAACACATTGTAAATAAATTATATTTCAATTTAAAAAATAAATAAAAAACAAAGATGCTTCCTCCATAGTAGAATGAGTTGTTTTTTGGAGTCTAAGAAGCTGTGTCATGTCTCTGACTAAAGATTCAGGGAGGTCATTCCCAAGAACTGAGTTTAATCAAGATATCCAGTATTCCACAAAACACTGACCCACTCTGAACTCCCCAGGTTCCTGGACCACACCACTCCTTTCCCCATTGGTTTTCCCTGCCCTAAGTCCTTCCTCTGACCTTCCCTCCTTCATCACCCAGTCCACCTGGACAGCTTCTGTTCTTCCTCCAAGACCCAGTTCGTTGACACCTCTTCCACAGCCGCAGTGAGGGACTCTCTTCTCTGTGCTTCTTCAACATCTGCGCTTCCCGTCTTAGCAGTGCAGTCTGCATCCTACCATTGCTACAGAAATGTTCATGGCTTCATCTTATAGCAGACGGTGAGCTCCTTGTGGACACACGCCGCAATTGATTCATTTCTGCATCCACGGGCCAAGTTCATCTGATACACAGTAGGCTCTTAATAAATGTCTATCTAACAAATGTGTGAATGACTCATGCTAGTTCAACCCTATTATGCTGGTCCATGCTGTGGAAACTAACAGTTTGGACTTCCATGGAGACAATTTCTGCATTGAAAATCGAAAACTGAAATCTCCTGATATCACTTGTCATTGGGATGATTAAAAAAAAAATAAAAAGCAGACCTCCTTTGGTCTCACCCCATATGAAGCAGACTTGCATGGAACGAGGTTTGATTATATAGGTTACAGGTCCTGGTAACTAGAACAATTACTCTCTTTCAGAAGATGAGATTTATAGTTCAGAGGAATAAAATGCCTTACCAGAGCTGCATTCATTTATTTATTTATTCCGTGCATTCTTATTGAGCTGCAGAAACTATGCTAGACACTTGAATATATCAGAGGAGGCCAAAAAAAAAAAAGACCAAGACTTTTGTTCTTAAAAAACTTGCATTTCATCTGCAGTTAACAGAAATAAGTCATTGACTTCTTTTTAAATAGAGTAGAATAAGGGAGATCGGTAAATGGAAGGAATCAGGCAGCAGGTTTTAGTATTAATAGAGCAGTGAGCCTAATCAAGAAACGTGACCTTTGGATGGATATTTAAAGGAATAGAGAACTCATGAGACATTTCAGCTCAGCAGGGTCTTCTATGGATTAGAACCTTCTGTAGCAAGGAGCCCAGAAAAGCAATTGAAATAGCTGAGCAAATCTAGCAAACATTCCTGGGACCATTTGCTACATTATCCAAGTACCGGTAGCCTGCAGAAACGACATCTATCAGATATTCTAATGGCATAGCCGTCTTTCAAGATCAATCCAGTCTATGCATTTTAAAGATAGAAAAATGTTTCCGTCACCACAGTGCTTTGCAAATATTTTTAAAGATCAAGGAAATTGGCCAATTTGAAAATGCTTAAAATGGAACATTTTTTATATCACCTCCTATATTACCCATCCCTTAACAATACATTTTATGAAGCCTGCACAAGGGGTACAGTTATGCTCCACCACCACTTCATGAGATGAACGTGCTGAATAAATACTGTTGGTAACAGATGCCATGATGATGGATTCATGATGAGTTCCCTGGTGGTAGCTATGCTCTGGGTAGCCTGGTATCCTTTCATTTTGTGAGTTCCTATCATATTTTGCCACATGGAGAAAATTGACTCGGACAGAGCTACCATGATTATTGCTATTCTTTTATTCTTGTCAGAAGCTGCCATTTCAAAGTTCTTTCCTCTCTGGATAGAAAAACAAAATAATGAGCCCAGGTTTTATCTCCTGGGAGGCCACATTCATTTCCATTCACTCATTGTTTACATTCTGCTGGTCTGCAATTTGAATGATGCTTGTGGATTGGCCTTACCAAGATAGCTAGGGCAAAGTGAGTCCCTAAAGCCTGGATATTGTGAGATGTGTAGGTTGTGCTTATGTGAGCTCAGAGGTTCTAGTTCTTTCAGCATTATATCCATATACATGTGCTGAGACATTTGATAGGAAGCAGTTTGGGTCCTTGCTTGTTTTATTAAATTTCTGATGGTTCCATGCCTGTCTGCTCTTAGGTCTGTCATCGTAGATCAAGTGCTGTAGTGCTCTCTGCGGCTGAAATCTATCAGACCCCTGACCTGTCAGATTTTTGTGTTGTTTTTCTTTTATGATAACTCACATTTATATAGCTTTCTCAGATGAAGAGTCTCTTTGTTCAAGACTAAACCAGATTATAGTAAGTCTCCTACATACGAACCTTCAAGTTGTGAACTTTAAAAGGATCTGTGTTCGTATGTCCAGTCAAGTCAAGTTAGTTCACGTGTCTGGCATAAACTGCCACATGAGTGCACCCTCTAGAAATGGTTGAACTTTTGTTTACTTCACTATGCAGTACTGGATAGAGGACAGTAGTACAGTATCTTTATTTCAAGCCCAGGATGCCAGGAAGCAAGTCTAAAAGCAGTGGTGATGTAGCTGGTACTACTGTACTTTTCAAGGTATTGAACTGTTAAGATTCAGTTCAGTTCAGTTCAGTCGCTCAGTCGTGTCCGACTCTTTGCAACCCCGTAAATCGCAGCACGCCAGGCCTCCCTGTCCATCACCAACTCCCGGAGTTCACCCAAACTCATGTGCATCGAGTCCGTGATGCCATCCAGCCATCTCATCCTCTGTCGTCCCCTTCTCCTCCTGCCCCCAATCCCTCCCAGCATCAAGTCTTTTCCAATGAGTCAATTCTTCACATGAGATGGCAAAAGTACTGGAGTTTCAGCTTCAGCATCAATCCTTCCAATGAACATCCAGGACTGGTCTCATTTAGGATGGACTGGTTGGATCTCCTTGCAGTCCAAGGGACTCACAAGAGTCTTCTCCAGCACCACAGTTCAAAAGCATCAATTCTTCAGCACTCAGCTATCCTCACAGTCCAACTCTCACATCCATACATGACCACTGCAAAAACCATAGCCTTGACTACATGGACCTTTGCTAGCAAAGTAATATCTCTGCTTTTTAATATGCTATCTAGGTTGGTCATAACTTTCCTTCCAAGGAGTAAGCATCTTTTAATTTCATGGCTGCAATCACCATCTGCAGTGATTTTGGAGCCCCCAAAAATAAAGTGTGTATTTTGTGTGTTTGTTTGCTATGTATTGTTTGTGTGAAAATTATTATAAACATATTACAGTACAATATTAGATAGTTGACTGTGATAGGTGGGTACTTAAGCTAACTTTGTTGGTGTCAAGAACAAATTGTCCTTTTGAAGCCCTCTTGGACTATAACTTGTTTATGTGTAAGGAACTTACTATAGTGATAAGGTGACTTAGTAACACAATATTTCTAGTTTTTCTCTGACCCATCTAGTTTGAGCTTTCAGGCCTTCAGCCCATCACCCTCTGAGAACCTACAAGGAAATCTCAAAGATGCTTCTTGCCTACCAGCTGCTATCCTCCTCTGCTTTATCCTGTGTGGATTTTTATCAGCTACTCAAATCATCAGAACTTCTCAAGTAGACAAGGATGGTTTCTGTTCTGGTTACCTTTGTATTGTTTTTGTTGTTCAGTCACTAACTCATGTCTGACTCTTTGAGATTTCATGGACTACAGCACGCCAGATTCCTCTGGCCTCCACTATCTCCCAAAGTTTGTTCAGATTCATGTCCATTGAGTCGGTGATGCTATCTAATCATCTCATTCTCTGTCACCCCCTTCTCTTTTTGCCTTCAGTCTTTCCCAGCTTCAGGGTCTTTCCAATGAGTCAGCCCTTCCCATCAGGAGGCCAAAGTATTGGAGCTTCAGCAACACTCCTTGCAGTGAATATTCAGGGTTGATTTCCTTTAGGATTGACGGGTTTGATCTCTTTACAGTCCAAGGGACTCTTCAAGGTTATCTATTGCCTCTTAACAAACACACTGAAACTTCTGTTCAGTTCAGTCGTTCAGTCGTATCCGACTGCTTGCCACCGCATGGAATGCAGCACACCAGGCTTCCCTGTCCATCACCAACTCCTGAAATTTGCTCAAACTCATGTCAATCAATTTGATGATGTCATACAATGATCTCATCCTCTGTCATCCCCTTATCCTCCTGCTTTCAATCTTTCCCAGCATCAGGGTCTTTGCCAATGAGTCAGCTCTTCACATCATGTGGCCAAAGTATTGGAGTTTCAGCTTCAGCATTTGTCCTTCCGATGACTATTCAGGACTGATTTCCTTTAGGATGGACGGGTTGGATCTCCTTGCAGTCCAAGGGACTCTCAAGAGTCTTCTTCAACACCACAGTTCGAAACCATCAATTCTTCAGCACTCAACTTTCTTTATGGTCCAGCTCTCACACCCATACATGACTACTGGGAAAACCATAGCTTTGACTAGACAGACCTTTGTTGGCAAAGTAATGTCTCTGCTTTTTAATATGCTGTTTAAACACCCTCTTCCAACAACACAAGAGAAAACTCTACACATGGAAATCACCAGATGGTCAACACTGAAATCAGATTGATTATATTCTTTGCAGCCAAAGGTGGAGAAGCTCTATACAGTCAGCAAAAACAAGACTGGGAGCTGACTGTGGCTCAGATCATGAACCCCTTATTGCCAAATTCAGACTTAAATTGAAGAAAGTGGCGAAAAACACTAGACCATTCAGGTATGACCTAAATCAAATCCCTTATGATTATACAGTGGAAATGAGAAATAGATTTAAGGGACTAGATCTGATAGACAGAGTACCTGATGAACTATGGACAGAGGTTCGTGACATTGTACAGGAGACAAGGATCAAGACCATCCCCATGGAAAAGAAATGCAAAAAAAGCAAAATCGTGTCTGAGTAGGCCTTACAAATAACTGTGAAAAGAAGAGAAGCAAAAAGCAAAGGAGAAAAGGAAAGATACAAGCATCTGATTGCACAGTTCCAAAGAATAGCAGAGAGATAAGAAAGCCTTCCTCAGCGATCAATGCAAAGAAATAGAGGAAAACAACAGAATGGGAAAGACTAGAGATCTCTTCAAGAAAATTAGAGATGTCAAGGGAACATTTCATGTAAAGATGGGCTCGATAAAGGACAGAAATGGTATGGACCTAACAGAAGCAGAAGATATTAAGAAGAGGTGGCAAGAATACACAGAAGAACTGTATAAAAAAGAGCTTCATGATCCAGATAATCACAATGGTGTGATCACTGACCTAGAGCCAGACATCCTGGAATGTGAAGTCAAGTGGGCCTTAGAAAGCATCACTACAAACAAAGCTAGTGGAGGTGATGGAATTACAGTTGAGCTATTTCAAATTCTGAAAGATGATGCTGTGAAAGTGCTGCATTCAATATGCCAGCAAATTTGGAAAACTCAGCAGTGGCCACAGGACTGGAAAAGGTCAGTTTTCTTTCCAATCCTAAAGAAAGACAATGCCAAAGAATACTCAAACTATTGCACAGTTGCACTCATCTTACACACTAGTAAGTTCAGTTCAGTTCAGTTCAGTCGCTCAGTCGTGTCCGACTCTTTGCGACGTAAAGTAATGATCAAAATTCTCCAAGCCAGGCTTCAGCAATACATGAACCGTGAACTTCCTGATGTTCAAGCTGGTTTTAGAAAAGGCAGAGGAACCAGAGATCAAATTGCCAACATCCGCTGGATCATCAAAAAAGCAAGAGAGTTCCAGAAAAACATCTATTTCTGCTTTATTGACTATGCCAAAGCCTTTGATTGTGTGGATCACAATAAACTGTGGAAAACTCTGAAAGAGATGGGAATACCAAGCCACCTGAGAAACCTATATGCAGGTCAGGAAACAACAGTTAGAACTGGACATGGAACAACAGACTGGTTCCAAATAGGAAAAGGAGTACGTCAAGGCTGTATATTGTCACCCTGCTTATTTAACTTCTATGCAGAGTACATCATGAGAAACGCTGGGCTGGAAGAAGCACAAGCTGGAATCAAGATTGCCGGGAGAAATGTCAATAACCTCAGATATGCTGATGACAGCACCCTTATGGCAGAAAGTGTAGAGGAACTAAAAAGCCTCTTGATGAAAGTGAAAGAGGAGAGTGAAAAAGTTGACTTAAAGCTCAACATTCAGAAAACTAAGATCATGGCATCTGGTCCCATCACTACATGGGAAATAGATGGGGAAACAGTGTCAGACTTTATTTTTTTGGGCTCCAAAATCACTGCAGATGGTAATTGCAGCCCTGAAATTAAAAAACACTTACTCCTTGGAAGGAAAGTTATGACCAATACAGATAGCATATTTAAAAGCAGAGACATTACTTTACCAACAAAGGTCTATCTAGTCAAGGCTATGGTTTTTCCAGTGCATGTATGGATGTGAGAGTTGGACTCTGAAGAGGGCTGAGCACCGGAGAATTGATGCTTTTGAACTGTGGTGTTGGAGAAGACTCTTGAGAGTCCCTTGGACTGCAGGGAGATCCAACCAGTCCATCTTAAAGGAGATCAGTCCTGGGTGTTCATTGGAAAGACTGATGCTGAAGCTGAAACTCCAATACTTAGGTCACCTCTTGAGAAGAGTTGACTCATTGGAAAAGACCCTGATGCTGGGAGGGATTGGGGGCAGGAGGAGAAGGGGACAACAGAGGATGAGATGGCTGGATGGCATCACCAACTCGATGGACATGAATCTGAGTGAACTCTGGGAGTTCATGATGGACAGGGAGGCCTGGCGTGCTGCAATTCATGCGGTCGCAAACAGCTGGACACGACTGAGGGACTGAACTCAACTTAACTGAGGTTGGTCATAGCTTTTCTCCCAATGAGTAAGCATCTTTTAATTTCATGGCTGCAGTCTCTATGTGCAGTGATTTTGGAGCCCTTCAAAATAATGTGTCACATCGGTATGAAAAGGCAGAAAGATATTACACTGAAACATAGGGGCTTAAAACAGTCACTCTTTTATTTGCCTGTGATCCTATTTTGTGGGCTGGGCTCAGCGGATCTTGCCAGTGCTCACTCCTGGAATTCCATTCAGTAGGCAGTCAGTTGGGCCCTGGGCTGAGCTGGGATGCTGGCACATGGGCATCTTGGCCTATGTGGTCTCAAGCCCCTCCCATTCCATGGGAACCTTCACTTGTCTCTCCATGTTCTCTTGACAGTGGTGTGACTGGTCTTGCATGGAGACTCAAGGCTCCCAAGAGCACAAAAGCAGTAGTTTCCAAACACTGATAATGAGTCACATTCTTTCCATACCCAAAATATACTCTCCTTCTACCCTATTGGAGCCCAGAGTCAGACCAATTTTAACTTCATGCTTGGACTGAAAGTCCAGAGTACTGTCTTCTAAATCAGACCCAGGTGCAGGGGGGGTTTCATCTGTGACTTCCTCAGGGTCAGTTCAATATGCACAAATCCTCTTAATCTGAAGACCTGAAAATTCACCCCATCCATCAAAAGATATGACACAGAATTAGATACAGCAGCAGGATAACAAGAGTAAAAGAAGCTGCCTATCAACCATATGTTCATGGAAATTCTGAAAATCTACCTTGGCATGCATCTCCAATTCTTCTACCCCTGGAACAGAAAATATTCTTGTATAAGGGCCCAGTGGATTCAATTCTGGGCTTCCCAGGTGGCCCAGTGGTAAATAACCCACTTGCTAATACAGGAGGCACGAGAGACAGGTGTTTGATCCCTGGTTGGGACAATCCCCTGCAGAAGGAAATGGCAACCCACTCCAGTATTCTTGCCTGGAGAATGCCATGGGCAAACAAGCCTGGAGGGCTACAATCCATGGGGTCATGGGGTTGCAAAGAGTCAGACCCAACTGAGCACACACACACAGATTCAATTCTACTCCTTGGAACGTGTGTGTGTGTGTGTTGTGTGTGTGTGTCTTGGCTGTGCTCTCTGAGCTACTGGTCCTGACCTCTGCGTCATCCTTCATTTTTCCTTTCAAAAATTAAGTAACCCATTTGTAGCTAAAGGCATTCTCATCCTACTGCTTCCTGTCTACATAAGTTCAGATGTCCAAAAATCTCTTGCCATTTTGAACTGTCTCTGTTTCTTTTAGTGCAAGCTCCCTTTAATTGTTTAAAAACTTCGTAGGTTTTCTACAATCATGTCAGTGTTTGCTTTGTCCCTCCTCCCCCATCCCAAATATCTTCAAGACAAGTCATACTCTACTTTTAGCTGCTATGATAAAATATCTTTAACATTCTTAGCAATTTTTTTTTTGGTCATCTAGTTGAATCTATAAGGCACCACATTAAATCCTTCCAAAGTTTTAACAAAGGACTTTACACTTGCATTCTCAATTTACTCTTGACCCTAAGGAAACCTTTTACTGCAGAAGGGCTGGATTTGATTCTTGTCTTGAAGCCATTTCTGTTTTTTGTTTTTAATTCATTCATTCATTTATTTTTGATTGCACTGGGTCTTTGTTGCTGCTCACAGGATTTCTCTGTTGCCAAAAGTGGGGCTACTCTTCATTGGGGTACATTCTCATTCCATGGCTTCTCTTGTGGAGCACAGGCTCCAGGGCACGTGGGCTCAGCAGTTGTGGGATCGTCCCGGACCAGGGATAGAATTGGTATCTCATGTATTGGCAGGCAGACTCTTAACTGCTGGACCACGAGGAAGTTCCCTGAGGTCATTTCTTACTTTGAGAATAGTTTTTCAAACTAGGATCTGGAAATGAGAAACAGTTTTGCTTTCCAAGTTCAGATTTAATTTCTTAAATATTTAGATTCTGCTCCAAAACTGAACAGTTTGTTCCTTAGTTAACCCACCTCTAATATAGCTACCAAAAGTCAGCTGGCATTTTTAGCTTTTGATTTAGATATTTCCTCAGCTAGATGCACAAATTCATTGAATATATTTTCTGTATTCCAAGTTACATAGGTGAGAGTGTTGCCAAATGTTTTGCTATTGATTAGCATGACTCTCTTTCCTTCTAACTTCCACTTAGAAATTTTTCCCTTGCCTTTCTAGCCTCTGGCACGTGTATTACATATTTCTTATGGTGGCAGCCCATTTAAAGTCACCAATGTCAGTTTTAGATATTTATTATTGCATAACAAGGGCTTCTCTGAGCTCAGTGGTGAAGAATTCACCTACAATGCAGGAGACGCAGAAGATGCCTGTTTGACTGTTTGATCCCTGGGTTGGGAAGATTCCCTGGATTAGGAAATGGCAACCCACTCCAGTATTCTTGTCTGAAGAATCCTATGGACAGAGGAGCCTGGCGGGCTACAATCCATAGGGTCGCGAAGAGTTGGACGCGACTCAAGTGACTGAGCACATACGTGTTCGCAAGGCCCAAAGAACCCTGGTGGTGGTGGTTTAGCCACTAAATTATTTCTGACTCTTGTAACCCCATGGACTGTAACCCACAAGGATCCTCTGTCTGTGGGATTCTCAAAGCAAGAATGCTAGAATGGGTTGCCATTTCCTTCTCCAAACAAAGAACACTAGAACACAGTGAATTCAAACACCATCATTGTGCTTGTGTGCTTAGTCACTCATCCGGTCCGACTCTGTGACCCCATGGACCGTAGTCAGCCAGGCTCTTCTGTCCATAGGATTCTTCAGGCAAGAATACTGGAGTGGGTTGCCATTTCCTAATCCAGGGGATCTTCCCAACCCGGGAACCTAGGTCTCTTTCATTATAGGGAGATGCTTTACTGCCTGAGCCACCATAGATATTTGGTCTTTGCAGGTTGGCTGTATGCTGGGGCACTTCTCCAGCCCTTAGGCCATTTACAACTCTTCGTTAGTTTTCACTTCCTACTTGCTTTGATTCTTGGGATTAGGCAGAGGTGACAGCTTAGGAAATTCTCAGGTCTTTTTAAATGTACATCCTGTCCCGGATATTTCCAGGACTCTCCCAATTTTCCAGTATATACAGGTGATTTTGAGGGATCTAATTTCCCAAAGCATTTCTCTTCCAAGATTGCTTTTCCCAGACTTTGGCTGCTCCACTGTTGCTTCAACCATTATCTTTTGCCCCAGGTGACTGTGGTTTGTTGAATTGCTTTACACTGTTTCTGAGGAAAGCTTGCTGCTTTAACCCTACTTGACACTGGAGCTGCGTCAAACCAAGGCAAGTGACTTGCGTCAGGCCTTGAGGCAGCCTCCAGGCAGATTGGAACAGACAAACACAATTCTTTTGCAAATAAGATCTATTCTGCTCCCTCCAAAATCAGTGACTAGGGTCCCACAAAAAGAATCTAAACCCTGAACTCTCTCCAAGACCACTTCCAATGGTAAACAGGAGGGGCAAAAAAAAGAAAAGAAAAAATGAGACATAACTTGCCTTTTTGTTGGTTCAGCAATCAGTTGGTTGCTCTAAACCTTTAGTATTTTCCAGAGTTCTGACCGACTTGATTCTGACACCTTAGCTCAATTTTTCTGTGTTTCTTTTGGGAAAACAGGCTATTGGAACTGTCTACTCTCCCATGTTTGCTGACATCACCTCTATTTTTATTTATTTGCTTGTTTTTTTTTTTTTTTTCTAAAATGTCACCAGTAGACATTGAGAAAGAAATAGAGATGTAACAGAGAAAGAAACTTCTACTGCATTGCTGTTCTACCCAAGAAATTCACTTTGAAATGAAGGTCAACATGGACTTGCAAAATTCAGTGGTGAAAGGCAGGTAGAGGTGTCCTAAAAGGACTTGTGGCCAAGCTATCATTCTCTCTGTTTCCTTCTAGACATCTCCATTCTAGCTGACATGATTCAACACTTTCACAGTCACCATACTGATCTAAGCAACATAAAGAAGTCCAAAAAATTATATTTCTCCGGCAGCGTAGCAGGGCTCTCAATTTTTCTGTTTGGGACCTCAGGTAATTTATTTTGGCAGCATATGTTCATTATCCAACAAATATATAAGAAGTTCCTAATACATATAATACCTGGTTCAAATGCATACTAGTTTACATATTAGAGGTACAGAGAAAAAAAAAAATCCCTGACCTTATGGAACTTATTTTTTTGTAGTGCAACAGTAGAAAAAAACAACATGAATGTATGCATTATGTGGTATATTAGTTTAAAAAAAAAGGAGAGTAGGGTAAAGATAGTAGGGATTGGGATAATGATTCCAATGGAACGTGGTTATAATTTTAAGAGAATGGTCAGAGTAGACCTACTTCAGAGTCGTATTTCAGCCAAACTGAGGACTGAATGGAAGTCAAGCCTCAGAGATACTGGAATCAGGACCTGGAAAATCAGTGGGTACACAGGTAATCCTCAAAAAGGTGAATGGTATTGGACCATCTGTGTATGTCATCAGATACAAAGATGACACCACCCTTACGGCAGAAAGCAAAGAAGAACTAAAGAGCCTCATGACGAAAGTGAAAGAGGAGAGTGAAAAGTTGGCTTAAAACTCAACATTCAAAAAACTAAGATCTTAGCATCTGGTCCCATCACTTCGTGGCAAATGGATGGGGAAACAATGGAAATAGTGATAGACTTTATTTTGGGGGCTCCAAAATCACTGCACATGGTGATTGCAGCCATGAAATTAAAAGACTCTTGCTCCTTGGAATAAAAGCTATGACCAAACTAGACAGCATATTAAAAAGCAGAGACATTACTTTGCTGACAAAAGTCTATCTAATCAAAGCTATGATTTTTCCAGTAGTCATGTATGGGTATGAGAGTTGGTCTATAAAGAAAGTTGAGCACCAAAGAATTTATGCTTTTGAATTGTGGTGTTGGAGAAGACTCTTGAGAGTCCCTTGGACTGCAAGGAGATCCAACCAGTCCATCCTAAAGGAAATCAGTTCTGAATATTCACTGGAAAGACTGATGCTAAAGCTGAAACTCCAATACTTTGGCCACCTGATGTGAAGAACTGACTCACTGGAAAAGACCCTGATGCTGGGAAAGATTGAAGTCAGGAGGAGAAGGGAATGACAGAGAATGAGATGGTTGGATGGCATCACCGACTTGATGAACATGAGTTTGAGCAAGCTTCAGGAGTTGGTGATGGACAGGGAAAACTGGCATGGGGCAGTCAATGGGATCACAAAGAGTTGGACACGACTGAGTGACTGAACTGGGTCAAATTACCAGAATCTAAACAATTATGTGCAATCAGACAGTCACTTTATACAAAGGTAGCCATAGGGCCCCCTTATAGAAGGAATGGGGTATTTTCACGAAAGCAAAGGTGATTGAAGAATTTTACTATTCTTATAGTAGAGAGCATATTATGAGTAGTGTGGCACAGAAACAATTTCTTTCAAGTTTAACATATTATTTTCTCTGACTATATCAGTCAGTAATAGCCCCAAAGATCAGCTCAAGAAACCAGCTACATCTGTGTTGTGCAAAACAGTAGCCCTTAGCCATATGTGACTATTAAACACCTTAAATGAGTCTAGTCCAAAGCGAGATGTACAATAAGCACAAAATACACAATGGATTTTGAAGACCAAGTGCAAAAAAGAACGTAAAATAGCTCACTGACATTTTTTATTATTACATGTGTGGAAATACTGCATTGAGTGAAATATATGGTTGAAATTAATTTTGTCTTTCTTTTTTTACTTTCTTTAATGTGAATATTAGAAAATCTTAAGTTATTTAGCTCACATATTTCTATTGGATAGCACTGGACTAGATTCAGAGTACATTTTGACACTGAATGAACAGCATAAACAGCATATGTGCAAACATTGGGAGGAGAACACATGGTTTAGCAAACACTGTCAATTCTCTTCCAAGTTCTTCTTGGATCTCTGAATTTATCTCCACCTTCTTTGCACTTTGCTATAAGTGGCGTGTGTGTGCGTGTGCTCAATCATGTCCAACTCTTTGAGATCCCATAGATTATAGCCCACCAGGCTCCTCTGCCCATGGGATTCTCCAGGCAAGAATACTGGAGTGAGTTGCCATTTCCTCCTCCAGGGGATCTTCCTGACCCAGAGACCGTGTCTATGCATCCTGAGGTTCCTGCTCTGGCAGGCAGTTTCTTTACTCCCTGAGCTATCAGGGTAGCCATAAGTGGCATGTACTTCTAGATAAACGTCTTTTGCCTACTGTAACCACCTTACCCTGTATGCCTGGGAGCTTCTATCCCTCTAGGAGAGCTTATAACTAAAGGCTGACTGTTACAGGATTAAGAAAGCCTAGCTCCACTGCTTTGAGTTTTGATAAACTGAGATGCAAACTGCAAACACTCCAGAGCCGTCATGGAATCAGGCTGAGATTAAACTTTGCCTGAAATCACCCTTGACTAACTTCTTGCCCTTCCCTGTCCTGTTTCTCCCAATCTTTTATCAGTTTACCTTGGGACCACTACCTTAATAAATCACTTGCAAGTGAATCCTCATCTCAGGCTCTGCAGCTGGGGAGTTTAACTGAGACACACGGTGACTTTTTTTAAGGGCGGTTGGACAGTTTAGTAATCAGGGTATAATTCCCAATGAACAACATTGTTTCCTATGCTCCAGAGTATTTTGCTTAGAGGCATGAAGTCTACAGAAGTCTACAACTGCAGGGTCTTAATTGATATCTCTGTTCTCCACACCGCTGTATTTAAAATGGATAACCAATAAGGACCTACTGTATAGCACATGGAACTCTGCTCAATGTTACGTGGCAGCCTGGGTTGGAGGGGAGTTTGGGGGAGAATGGATACACATATATGTATGTCTGAGTCTCTTTACTGTTTACCTGAAACTATCACAATATTGTTAATCAGCTATACCTCAATACACAATAAAAAGTTTTTTTTTTTTTTAAAGGTATCTTGTTCTCAAATGTTAGACAAGTAATAGTAAGTGCAGACTACTCTGAAGAATGATGTTTAATTGGGAACTGCCTTTTCTTTGCCTACTGAGAAAAGTAACTTTATTCTAAAGAAGCCCATATTGATCTGAAAAATAATCCTCTGTCTTAGGAGAAAAGTGCATTTGGACTATTCTTCTTCCAATGCCATGTGTAGATGTGTGCAGGGCACGCACGGCATGCCGTGAGACATCTTTGACTAATTATATAAGTGCCCCAGGGCTTGCCAGCTCTATTTGTCAAATTAAATATGGATCCATTCACAAGTTCAACTCTGGCAAAAGCAAAAGAGACTGACAAACAACAACAGCAGCAACAGCAACAAATAAAGTCAAAATAATTTAATAAACCATGTTGAAGTAAGTACAGAAATTAGAAGATATTGAAAAAGAGTGGAACTTTAGTGAAAATCCTGAGAGGCAAGAAACATAAATAATAAAATCCATTTATTTTCCCATGTTAAAAAATGACATGATTTGAAATAAAGATCTAAATTTTTACCTTCTCTTAAGACTGTTCTGTAGTCTTAGTCTAAGAGGTGAGCCATGGATTCTTGTTTGGTGCAAATGTATGTTTTCTATAAGAAATGTCTCTCTAGCCTATTAATACATCTCCTTTCTCCAATTTTCTCACTGACTAATCCCTCACTTTGTAATTATGGTTATATCAAGGCACTGTAGATATTAGCTAAAAAATATACTGAGAAGCAAATGATGCAAAATATCAGCAATATCAGGAAATGTTTAGAAAGTTACTTCCTTTAATACACAAAGCTGACATATGGAATGGTAAGGGGAGGTTGGATTTTTTTCTGGCTTACAGAAAGTCCAAGGTGTTTTAGTGGGAACCAAAGAAGTAAGCAAATATGTTTGCCTGGAAATGAAAAACCCCTTTTTTAACAACAGCAAATATTTGCCTTCAGTGGAGAGCAAATCAGTGTCACTCTTCTGGGAAGGAGCACTGGTTATATAAAAAAGGCGACCCTGAGATGCCATCCTCTGCCATTCCTCATCTCTATAGTAACGCATCATGTGGGAGCAATGCTTCTAACTGTGGGAGGTGTTTGTACATGAGTGAGAGGCTGTGGCTGCGGCCAAGCAGAATGAAAGAGGTCAAGTAAACTGACAACAGAGAAATACATACCAGTGGAGGCACTGGGAGATTTTCCCAAGGTAAAAAAGAGTAAATTTTGTTCGTGAGGACACAGTACATTGGTGAATTTACTCCACATAGTTAACAATGCCATTACACAGATACATTGATTGATTGATTGATTTTTTATTTTTTTTCATTGATTTAAAATAAGGAAAAATGAATATGTTCAAAACAGCCAAGCTCCTCTGTCCATGAGATTCTCCAGGGAAGAATATTGGAGTTGGTTGCCATACTCTCTCCAGGGAATGTTCTCAACCCAGGGATTGAACCCATAACTCTTGTGTCTCCACCACTGGCAAGCAGGTTCTTTACCATTAGCACCACCTGGAAAGCCCATTACACAGATAAATTTATTTAACATAAGGAAAAATGAAGAAGCTCAAAGCAGCTTGATGCATATCTGGAAGCTACCAGCAGAAATTTTTGCTGAGCTTACTTTCAACATCATTGCTTTCTCTGCTCATTCCTCGGGTGTTGGCCTTGATGGCAAAAGTGTCTTTGATTATTCTTAAATGCCAAACATCAGTGATTTTGTTAGTGATGTACTATATATCCATGCACAGAATTTTAAATACGATGAAGGGAAAGGAAGAACGACTAATTTTATTACTAATTTTTGATAAGAAATATTTCTCTGAAACTCTTCGGTGGAAATAAAAACAGTATCTGGATATTAGGTTCTTAAAACCAGTTAACTATCTGGACATTGATATTCATAGTTGAGCTTCCCAGGTGGCTCAGTGGTAAAGAATCCACCTACCAATGCAGGAGTCGCAGGAGATGCAAGTTCAATCCCTGAGTAGGGAAGATCCCCTAGAGGAGAAAATAGTAATCCACTCCAGTATTCTTGCCTGGAGAATCCCATGGGTAGAGGAGCCTGGAAGGCTATGGTACATAGGGTCCCTTAAAAGTTGGACATGACTGAAGTGACTTTCCTCCTTTGCTTTTTGCTTCTCTTCTTTTCACAGCTATTTGTAAGCCCTCCCCAGACAACCATTTTGCTTTTTTGCATTTCTTTTCCATGGGGATGGTCTTGATCCCTGTCTCCTGTACAGTGTCATGAACCTCAGTCCATAGTTCATCAGGCACTCTATATCAGATCTAGTCCCTTAAATCTATTTCTCACTTCCACTGTATAATCATAAGGGATTTGATTTAGGTCATACCTGAATGGTCTAGTGGTTTTCCCTACTTTCTTCAATTTCAGTCTGAATTTGGCAATAAGGAGTTCATGGTCTGAGCCACAGTCAGCTCCTGGTCTTGTTTTTGTTGACTGTATAGAGCTTCTCCATCTTTAGCTGCAAAGAATATAATCAATCTGATTTCAGTGTTGACCATTTGGTGATGTTCATGTGTAGAGTCTTCTCTTGTGTTGTTGGAAGAGGGTGTTTGCTATGACCAGTACATTTTCTTGGCAAAACTCTATTAGTCTTTGCCCTGCTTCATTCTGTATTCCAAGGCCAAATTTTCCTGTTACTCCAGGTATTTCTTGACTTCCTACTTTTGCATTCCAGTCCCCTATAATGAAAAGGACATCTTTTTTTGGTGTTAGTTCTAAAAGGTCTTGTAGGTCTTCATAGAACCATTCAACTTCAGCTTCTTAAGCATTACTGGCTGGGGCATAGACTTGGATTACTGTGATATTGAATGGTTTGCCTTGGAAACGAACAGAGATCATTCTGTCGTTTTTGAGATTGCATCCAAGTACTGCATTTCGAACTCCTTTGTTGACCATGATGACTACTCCATTTCTTCTGAGGGATTCCTGCCCGCAGTAGTAGATATAATGGTCATCTGAGTTAAATTCACCCATTCCAGTCCATTTTAGTTTGCTGATTCCTAGAATGTCGACATTCACTCTTGCCATCTCTTGTTTGACCACTTCCAATTTGCCTTGATTCACATGCGAAGAACTGACTCATTGGAAAAGACCCTGATGCTGGGACAGATTGGGGGCAGGAGGAGAAGGGGACGACAGAGGATGAGATGGCTGGATGGCATCACTGACTCGATGGACGTGAGTCTGAATGAACTCCGGGAGTTGGTGATGGACAGGGAGGCCTGGCGTGCTGCAATTCATGGGGTCACAAAGAGTCGGACACGACTAGCAACTGAACTGAACTGAAGTGACTTAGCACAGCACATACACATACAGCCATCATAATCATACTTTGCTTTATAGAGTTTGGGAGAAAATGAAATAAGGAATCCAATATGAGTATATGCTCCCAAAGGGGTAGCTCTCCTCACTATTCCTGTTTTTGTTGCAATTATTGTTGTTATTTTTGTTGCTATTGTACGGCTCCTTAAAGGGATGATCAAGACCAATACAAAAAGTATTAGAGAGTCAGATCATGCAAAAACTCAGCACTTCTCTTTTTGCCACTCAGATTGACTTTATTCTGGATTCTTCATTTCTATGTTTCAGTTAGTGGATGCTCCCGGAAAGTGATCTCCAGATACTTGAGTTGTTTCTGTACCCTGTAAAGGACATTTGGTCCTAATGTTAGGGAAATGACTCATGGCCCTTTGATACAAGAAGAGAGACACTTTCATACTGAATGAAGCCTTAGAAGGAGAGCTTTTCTTTTTCTTTTTTTTTTTTTAATTCATGAGTAGAAAATAGCCTGTGCATTGTGTAGCTTCTGGTTTTTCTTACAAGTGTGACAAAATGAGTACCCTAATCAAGATATGAAATCCCTTGCACTCATCTATGAATTATAGATCATTATAACTTAATTTAGTTTAGAGATGGAATGATCTCTCCATTCTTCCATCAGAACATAAGCCTATGAGGGCATGAACTTTTGTGTTTTGTCGACTGCTCCATCCCCAGTGCCAAGAATAGTGATTTACAACTAGAAAATGTTCAATAGATATTTGTTGAATGAGTGGGTGATCTAAAAATATGAAATGGCTAGGCATATTCCAAATATTTACATTTTTGATATTATAATTATTATAATTAAAATATTATTTTACATATGAAACTAACCTTTAACAGGTCTACCTGAAAGTGAACACTTGAATACAATTAATTCAATTCAGTTATATAATAAGCACATTTGAGTGCAAATGGACCAGGTAATTTGAAAGATAATATGGATACAAAAGTGAACAAGGAAGATAACCTCTATCTGCTTGACAGTTAGTTGTAACTGCTTGGCGCTAGTTGTAAAGAAACCACCTGTCAATGCAGGAGACCTAAGAGATGCAAGTTCAAACCTTGGGTTGAGAAGATCCCCTGGAGAAGAGAATGGCAACCCACTCCAGTATTCTTGCCTGGAAAATCCTATGGGCAGAGGAGCCTGGTGGGCTATAGTCTATAGGGTCACAAAGAGTCAGACATGACTGAAGTGACTTAGCAAACATGCAAGGTAGTTATATTATAATAGAGCTTCCCAAATATTTTCATTTTTTCCAGTAGAGAGAAGTTCTCACAAAGAAAATCTGACAAGTTACTACATTGAACTTTTTGAGGTGAATTGAGAAGCAAATAACATTGAAATTGCCCAGATCCAAAGTTATCACTGAAGCAGAAGGCATCAGATGAGAAGGCATGCTTTTTAGTGTCTTCATTTCATAGACGAGGCAACATCTTGAAGATAAGGATTTTGTTAAGATACCATTTTCTGGGACCCTTTGCCCCCCTTTGCTCAGCCTAGTACATCCCCATTCATTATTCAAGGCCCAGATCAAATGTTCCTGCAAGAAACCATTCCTAACTCCTTCAGGCTGAGTTGGTTGCTAAGACTGCACTTAATTCTTGCTTCTATTACAGCAACTAGAACAGTCATCTGAACATAAGAACATTCGATGCACTTATTAAAAACCCAGATCCATGGGACCCATCTCGGTACAAATAGATCAGAGATACTGATTTTTTGTGTGTATTACCTGACAGTCCCTCTGTGTTTTGTTTTGTTTTAATTTTTATTTTATATGGGAATTTAGGTGGCTCAGATGGTAAAATAATCTTCCTGCAATGTGGGAAACCCAGGTTTGATCCCTGGGTTGAGAAGAGCCCCTGGAGAATGAGATGGCTACCCACTCCAGTATTCTTGCTTGGAGATTCCCATTAAGAGAGGAGCCTGGCGGGCTGCAGTCCTTGGGTTCACAAAGCGTCAGACACAACTGAGCACACACACACACACACACACACACACAAATCACATAAATAGGTGGGGGCTGAGCTGGTAGACTCAAGTGGTTTGACTCATATTACAGTGCTCACCTGTATACTGCAATAGAGGGAGGGAAGCTCCTTTAAGCAGACTCCTAATATGTGATACAAGGGAAATGGGAAGGTGGAAATGATATTCAGGGCAGGTCTCCTTGTTCACCTTTTCCCCCACTGAGTCTGGCAATCCCAGTGATAAAATAACTTCTCTGCCCGAAATGTTCAGGACTGAGACACACTGAAACATCAGGGTGCTTCTCTGTACCTCTTCCTGATTCTGCCTTTGTAATGGACTTTATAATCACATATCCATTAATCTGAACACTTCTTAAGAGGTAATCATAATAACTCGCCTAGATCTAATGTTGTAGAGAAACATTTTATGGCCCTAGGATACATTTTCATCCAAGTTATTAAAGTCCAATTACATCATGTTTTCTTACAAGGAATGCCAAGTACTTGAGGGACAATACTGCAGTCACTCTCATTCGTCTATTGGAAATAATTTACACAGAGATAGCCTTGATATTGCAGAAAAAGCCCTCTGCTCTTCCTCCCTAAAGAGATGGAAAAGTGCACTTGCTTGGCTAAGATTATACAATAGAATTACACAGGGAATATTGGAAGGAGAATGCAAATTCTCTCTTTTTCATTAGTTATTACATGTAGCCTTCCTTTATGAAAATATCAGATCTGTATATTGTGCTTTTGCTGAACGAGAATCTACCACGTTGAGTGGTCTAGTAAATTTCCAGTAAAAGGAATAAAACGTAAGCTTTTCTAAATATAATTTCTGTACTATGACTATATTATGACTCATTGCACCAGTGCCAACCTTAAACCAAGCAGCCCACTGGAAATAATAATGAGAGAAATACTGATAAGACTATTTGCCATTTACTACTGTGTCTCACGTTTGGAGTAGATTAAAGGCATTTGTAAAGACTGACAATAACCTCTGTAAGGTACACTTTATTTTTCTATCTAGGGCTGTGAGTCTCAGATGCTATTTTTATATGGAAGTTCATACAGCTAGTAAGGGGTGGTTACCAGAATTTAAATCAAATGTCTCTATGTCTAAAAATCAAGACCTTTGTGCTACTCCATGCTGTTCTAGTATACATGACTTGGGAATTAAGGAGAACTCTATTTTGCTGAATTTGAACAAGTAGCTTCATATCTCATTGAGTGATTTTTTAACTAAATATAATATCTTCCCCTCCAAATTCTACAGCAAACTTCATGCAACTCCTCTAGAAGAGAAATACTCCCAGAATGAGGGGCAAGCCCTTGTTATCCACTAGAACCAGATAAAGTATACAATTATCATCACAAGACAATGCATGTGCCTTGGGACTTTGCTTACCTAGTTCTTCAATCAAAATAAACCCTCAGAAAACTTGCGGAAAATTCTTCCAACACAAAAGAAAAATCAGTTTAAAGTGAAAGTGTTAGTCACTCAGCCATGTCCAATTCTTTGCGACCCCTGGACTGTAGCCCACCAAGATCCTCTGTCCATGGAATTCTCCAGGCAAGAATACTGGAGTGGGTACCCATTCCCTTCTCCAGGGGATCTTCCTGACCCAGGGATCAAACCCAAGTCTCGGGCATTGCCTGCAGATTCTTTATCATCTGAGACATCAGGGAAGCGTTTCTTTACTATAACTGGGTTGCAGCACTTTCAATGTTGTTGAAAGGTTCAAGCCACTTCTCAGTTCAGTTCAGTTCAGTCGCTCAGTTGGGTCCGACTCTGCAACCCCATGAATCACAGCACACCAGGCATCCCTGTCCATCACCAACTCCCAGGGTTCACTCAGACTCACGTCCATCGAGTCAGTGATGCCATCCAGCCATCTCATCCTCTGTCATCCCCTTCTCCTCCTGCCCCCCATCCCTCCCAGCATCAGAGTCTTTTCCAATGAGTTAACTCTTCGCATGAGGTGGCCAAAGTATTGGAGTTTCAGCTTTGGCATCAGTCCTTCCAATGAACACCCAGGACTGATTTCCTTTAAATAGTAGCAATTTCTTCTATAGTTGTTTGCAGTTAAAGCAGGATCCCAGCAGGCACATCTCTGTTGGCTCAGATGTTAAGGAATTCATCTGATTCCTTAGGATGGATCTAACAATCCTAAGGATGCAGAAGACCAGGGTTCTATCACTGAATCAGGCAGATCCCCTCGAGGAGGAAATGGCAACCCATTCCAGTATTCTTGCCTGGGAAATCCCATGGACAGAGAGGCCTGGTGGGCTACTGTCCATGGAGTCGCAGAGTCAGACACCACTGAGCAACTTTCACTCCCTCACCCCAGTAGGGACAGAACAGTATCTTACAGCAAATTAGAATACTCAGAACACCAATGGGAAATTCATGGAGAAAGCATGAAGAGAGCATGGGGTTGGGTCAGTTTGACCCAGACTCTCCAACATGCCAAACCTTTCAGATAATAGAGCATGCAATGTTGTTCAGTCATTAAGTTGCATCCAACTCTTTGTGATTCCAGGAAAGACTCACATCCAACTCTTTTCAAGCTCCAGGAGTTGGTGATGGACAGGGAAGCCTGGCATGCTGCAGTCCATGGGGTCTCAAAGAGTTGGACACGACTGAGCGACTGAACTGGACTGGAACTCTTTGTGACCCCATGAACTGCAGCACGCTAAGCTTCCCTGTCCTTCACTATCTCCAAGTTTGCTCAAATTCATGTCCATTGAGTCGGTGATGTCATCCAACCATCTGATCCTCTGTCACCCCTTTCTCCTCCTGCCTTCAAACTTTCCCAGCATCAGAGTCTTTTCCAGTGAGTCAACTCTTTGCATTAGGTAGCCAAAGTATTGGAGCTTCAACTTCAACGTCAGTCCCTCCAATGAATATTCAGGATTAATTTCCTTTAGAATTGACAGGTTTGATCTCCTTGGGGCATGCATATTTCAATTTGAAAGGATTTAAAAAAAATGATTATTTAATAAAATGAGGATGAAGTCAGCAAATAACTGGTGAGAATTAACATTTAATTTCCAAGTGTGCCCTGGGACAGAGATCAGGACTGAAGCCATTGCAATTACTTGGGAATTCACTGTCAAAAACATTAAACTGATTCAGGCTACAGAGAAGTACCCATCAGTAATATGAAGAAGGTCTAAGTGGCCTGGTCAGAAAATAAACAGTGTAGCAACACTATACAGGACCAAAGTTGAAGATTAGAAATTTCAAAATCAAAGGCAAAATATTCAGCCAATTACCTTCCAGCTCAGCATCTTATAGCATCAAAGTGCAGGGCCGGAAAGAGATTTGAGACGTCCTCAAGGGTAATCAACTCCCTCTAGGTTAGAATATTTTTCAGCCCACACTGAACTGATGGATTTTGACGTGTTTTTAATTTCAGGTTTCACTTTTTATTTAGATTCTAGCTTTCCATCTGGTCTTGTCCTGCTCCCAATGCCAAAAATAATTTTCTTTTTCATTGACCACACTGGACATGTTTGGGTTGGGATTTTAACGTGGCTCCTCCCATTTCAACATTAATATTGTAAAAGAGGGAATGGCAGGATACAGCCCCAGCTCACATTCAGTGTTGCCCCCCGCCCTTGCTTCTTAACCCCTCATCCTTCCCTTGCGCATCATTTGTACATAAATCCTTCTTACTTGCAGACTGTAAAACACATTTCCTTCAAGCTAAGCCACTATGTCTTATTCAACCTCTACCCCCCTAAGCATATATTCAGTACTGAAGTTACACACATTTTACTAAACCATTTTCACACATATAATCACTTTTTCTCCCAACTCCCATGGGAAAAAAGTACCCTAGAAAAACAGTTGATATGGAAATTAGAAAAATCAAGAAATTGGTTTTATGTTACCACATTCTTGTTGGATTTTTTTTTAACCTTGCTTGGATTGAATACTGAGGCAATAATACAAGTATCTATACATATAAATGTGTACAACACACACACACAAAATGTAAAAAACTAATTTAAAGGGTCACCTTGATTTAAAACAGCATTTCTGAGCCTGTTCTCTTTCTCAGCATTTATATTTCTAAATAGAGCTATCTCTATAAAAATTAGAGATAGTAGCCTCTATTGGGTCTTTTATAAACCTCAACAGAAGAAAATTAAATTGACCATTGTTTTTTTTTTCAAGTTTCATGGTGAGATAGTTCTATGGAAAATAAATGGAATATGTACCAGCTTGTTCTCATCTCAAAAACTTTGATGACTCTTTTATAGATTTTCTGCAAAGTAATTAAAGTCCAATTAATTGGGAAAATGTACACAATGGGTGTTCCAAATATATCTCCAACAAAAGCAACTTTTATTACCTTAAACGAAGTGGCTAAGCCAATGTTGCAAGTTTAAATTCTGAGCTCCTAAGCAAATATCTCAGATATTTGCACTCTTGCACAGTGCTGGCTCCAAAATAAATGCCTCTGCAGTAGGCAGGTCTCTCACCTCCTCTGGGAGTTGATTACAGTTCAAGCAGAATACTGATACCTCTTTCACAGCCAATGGCTATACACCCAAAATTATGCCATAAACACAATCAATATGAATGGACAGGAGAATCGGCCACTGATAGGAATGTAAAGGGAATATTTCTTTGATGCAAAGAATGACCAAGTCATTTGTCTGTTCTCTAAATCTCAACTTTCGCTTTCTAAACATACATAAAGTCAGCTACATAATGTCCTCTTTTGCTTCCATTTAGGCACTATTTGTAAATAATACTAGCTACAGTCCCAATTCAGTATTCTCATTGGAATAACACGGTAAAGGGTTTTTTAGTGCATCTTTTCTCTTTTTTATTGAAATATAATTCATATACTATAATACTGACCCTTTAAAGTGTGCAATTGAGTGGTTTTTCAGATATTCTCATGGTTGTACAACTCTCACATTATCTAATTACAGGAAATTTTCACTAACACAGAAAGAAACCTTTTCCCATTAGCACTCTTTCCTCATCGACCACCTACCACTCCCCTAGAGGCGGCCACTGGTGGTAAAGAACCCGCCTCCAATGAAGGAGACATGAAATAGAGTTTCGATCCCTAGGTGGAGAAGATCCCAAAGATCCCCTGGAGAAGGAAATGACAACCCACTCCAGTATTCTTGCCTGGAGAATCCCATGGACAGAGGAGCCTGAGGGCTACAGTCCAGAGGGTTGCTATCATTCAGACATGACTGACGACTTGGCTGGCATGCAGGCAATGTATCAATATTTCTATCTCTATGTATTTACCTTCTTTGGACATTTCACATCAGTGGAATCACTATATGTAGATTTTTTTTCTGGTTTTACTTAGCATAATAGTTTCAGATTCATTCGTCTTGTAGCTTGAATCACTACTTCATTCCTTTTCACGGCTGAATAATACTTCATTGCTTAGGTATACCACATTTTTTTTACTAGATTACAGTTGCTTTACATTGCTGTATCAGTTTCTGCTCTTCAGCAAAGTGAATCAGCCATTTCTATACATACATCACCTGTTTTGTCTTTTCTTCCCATTTAGGTCACCACAGAGCACCCAGTAGAGTTCCTTAGGCTATGCAGCAGGTTCTCATTAGTTATCTATTTTATACATAGGAGAAGGAAATGGCAACCCACTCTGGTACCCCTGCCTGGAAAATCCCATGGACAGAGAAGTCTGGTAGGCTACAGTCCATGGGGTCGCAAAGAGTCCGACACGACGGATTTCACTTCACTTAATGTACATATGAGATTGTTCAATCTCCCAATTCACTGCACCCCTTCTCCTCTCACCTTGGTGTCCATATGTTTGTTCTCTATGTCTTCTTTGCAAATAAGACCATCTGTACCATTTTTCTAGATTCCAAATATATGAGTTAATATGATATTTGATTTTCTCTTTCTGAGCTACTTCATTTTGTATGACAGTCTCTAGGTCCGTTCATGCATTTCCAGTTCAACACAAGCTATGTGGGGTGAACCTCTGTGTCCTTCAGTTGCTCAGGGATTCAGGTCCTACTATGTGATGGCTTTTCTTCAGTACATAGTTCAGGGCTGCCCTGGCATAATCCAGCTAGCAGGCAGGAGGGAGGGAAGGGGGAACATGCATTTATTTATGTATAGCTTCTGTTACTTAACTATAAACAAGTTACTTGCTCTCTCTATCCGTCAGCAAGAACTTTTCACATGCCTCTTATGTGCAAAGGGGTCAGAGAACCCTCTTACAGGAAGAGAAAGGGAGTTTGGTAGGCATCTAGCCAGCCTTTAAACTTTTTCTAGGCTTTGCCTCTGTTTGACCTTTTCTTCTTCCCTTCCTGGCTCTCCTCCTTTTGCCAAATTCATCTATCCTGCGGATGTGATATTCTAAATTTTCTTCTTTATGACTTTCATTCTTTCCCCCTAGGAAGGTAACACATTCAGTTTCAGATTCGACAAACATCATTCAGCATCTACTACATGGCAGGAGTGATGCAAGGAATTGCCATCTGTGTTAGGCCATTTGAGATAGAAAGAAGCATTATCATTTGTTTTAAGATGAGAAATCTAAGACCCGGGAATTGACTAAGCATACATAAGAAGTAATTTGTCCTGTCAGCATTTTTATTTGCTCCTGGGATGCATTTACTTATATATCTAACTGAGCTGATTCTCTTACCAGTAAGCATTTTACATACTTCTTTTTTTTTGGAATCCAGTAATTTCTTAATTCCTTTGTTGTTTGTACTCACCTTTCCAACTTATCTGGTTATTTCTAAACAAATCACCTCACCCTCTCTGTGTCCCTATACATGCCTATTATGAACAAGACTTGTGATGACAATATTTTTATATCAAGAAAAAGCATGATGTTTTGGAAAGAAATCAGAAACAACAACATAGAGCTAGTAGTATCAATTTTTAAAGCTCTTACAAAAGCTCAGAGTCCTCACAAATTTTCCATTAAAACTGATTTTCTTGAGGAAATAATTCAGCTAAGTAATTTGTTTTTCTATTTTATTGGGGTTCATTTGGCTGTTGTTGTCGAATGCATTATTTCCAGAGTCTGGCATCCTGTGCTTTCATTAAAAATGTGTAGTGTTTCAGCTGCATTATGGTTGTAGATATTTCTAGCTAGGCTTAGAAGCTGGTAGCAATGTAAAACATGACTTTCCTGGAAAAATTTGCTACATGTTTCTGGTGACTACAAAAATCATTTTTCACATTAAATGTTTTTGTTTCTCTATGTTTTAATGGGCATCATATTCATGGCTCTTTTTTGAAATATCCTTTCTGTAATTTCATTTGTCAACTGATTCTTATCCAATGCAAGAGAATTTAAACTAATTTTCTACCCTCCCTAGGGTTTTATGTATATAGATCATGACTTAGTTCTCCCTTACCTTGTGTCATATTCTCTGGTACTTTGGGGCCACCCACATACACTCTAGCTAAACCTCAGTCCCCTGTCTCATTCTTGACCCATGAAACCAAGATTCACATCTAGCCCTTTCTTTTTTTTTCTTCCCATTCTCATTCTTCACAAGATCTAGTCTGGGTTTTGGAATCTTGGCTCTGTGTGATCTTTGGTAGGTTGGAATAAATCATCTGAACTTTTTCTTGACCCCTAACCTTGCAGTCTGGAGAAGGCAATGGCACCCCACTCCAGTGTTCTTGCCTGGAGAATCCCAGGGACGGCGGAGCCTGGTGGGCTGCTGTCTATGGGGTCGCACAGAGTCGAACACGACTGAAGCGACTTAGCAGCAGCAGCAGCAGCTGTGTGTGTGTGTGCTCAGTTGCTTCAGTGGTGTCTGACTCTTTGCAACCCTATGGACTGCAGCCCGCCAAGCTCCTCTGTCTATGGGATTCTCCAGTCAAGAATACTGAAGTGGGTTGCTATGCCCTTCTCCAGGTCTCCACCCAGAGATCGAACCCAAGTCTGCTGCTTTGCAGGCAGAGTCTTTACCACTGAGCCACTGGGGAAACCCAAAAGTCATCTCTATGTACCAGCTAATGACATACCTTGCAAAAAGGTTGCTAAGACCAAATGAGTTTCTTTGCTTCAGATCCCTCTCTTCTAATGTCTAGTACAGAGTTGGTACTCTTAACTCCATAGATATGATCTTCCTATGTAAATTGTCTATTGCTACATGAATAACTATAGTGAACAGTGGCTTAAGTTAATACAGATTTATTAATTTATAGTTTCTGTGAATCAGAGTCTGAGTGTGGCTTAATTACACTGGTCCTTTATCAGCGTCTCTAGAAGGTCATACTTAAAGTGCCAGTCGGGGCTGGAAACTCATCTGAAGGTAGAACTGTGCTTAGACGCTCAGTCGTGTCTGACGCTTTGTAACTCCATGGACTGTAGCCCACTAGGCTCCTCTGTCCATGGGGATTCTACAGGCAAGAATACTGGTGTGGGTTGCCATGCCCTTCTCCAGGGGGTCTTCTCTCTCTCTCTTTTTTTTTTTCCCAGGGGGTCTTCTCAACTCAGGGATCAAACCCAGGGCTCCCAGGGAAGCCCAAAGGAACAACTGAGGAGGATCTATTTCCAAGTTGCCATAGTTACTGGCAGAATTCAGTTCTCCAAGGCCTGTTGGCCTGACTGCCTCAGTTCCTAGCTGGCTTTTAGAGGCTGCCCTTGATTCCTTGCCTCCTCAAGAAGACAACTTTTTTTGTCAAAACCAGAATAGGTCAAAGAGAATCTGCTAGAAATATGGAGGTTAGGAGAGAGGCATTTGATCCCTCGGTTGGGAAGATCCCCTGGAGAAGGAAATGGCAAACCACTTCAGTATTCTTGCCTGGAAAATCCCATGGACAGAGGAGCCTGGTGGGCTATAGTCCATAGGGGTGCACAGAGTCAGATATGACCGAGCATTCACACACTCTCTCTAATCTCTCATAACCAATCACTAAGGCAGCATCTCATCATCTTTGCTATATTATATTACTTAAAAGCAAGTCACCAGACTAGCCCATCCTCAAAGGCAGGGGATTATACCTAGTATGGATATCAGGAAGTAGAGATCATTGAGGATCATTAAAGATGCGGCTTGACATACTTCCCAATCACATTTCCCCCTAAATCACAGTAAGAGAGCTCTATATTGAGATTATACTATGCCTTAGCCAATATACTGAGAATTTAGTACATAAAGAGATATGAAGCACATTTCTTTGTCACTAAAGGACTCATAGTCCAGGGGTTTAGGTTTTTTTTTTTTTTTTCATTAAAACTCTTTTACAAAAGGAACAGAGATATTAAGTGTGTGGGATTTACAAACATGGTTGGTGGCTCTCTCTGTGTAATTTAATAATCAGGTTTCGAGAACCCATGAGAAAAAAAAATCCATCAAGTCCATCAATCATAAAATCATAGACTCCAGGCTTGAAGTTAATAGACTGTCTAGTCTATTAACTGATCAATCAATATCTACTGTGTGCTTTCTGTTTTCAAAGCTTTTCCTAGTTGCCAAAGTCCAGATTCTTAAGGGGGTTGAAAAAGTTACAGCAATTGAAAAGAAGCTTGAGAAATTGAAGCTGAGAATTAATTTAGCTTTCAATTATTTTGATATATAAACAAATGTTGAAACAGGCTCCTTAGGGATCAGGGAAATAGAAGGAGAGGATACTTCAGGGAGAGAGAGAGAAAAAATAAATAAATAAAAGAATGAAAAGAAGAGAAGGCACTGCTGGGAGGTCTCCAGGACACAGGGAATCTAATTAGGGAAGTTGGCCATGCATTTGGTTATCTCTGAGATACAATGTATGGAAATCAGAGATAGGTATGCACAGCAAGACTCTAGAGTGCCAAGGGACCAGGAAATATGATTAGATCACATACAAATCATTTACGTTCAGAAGAAGGTTAGTGGATAAGGGACTAGTTCATTCAAAGATGTGTAATTGAACAAGTAAGAATAAGAACAGCAAGTATTTTCCCTTCTTTTTATTTTTGTTTTCAATTGCAGCCTTATACAGGTGATAAGATTGGGATTTTAGAAAAGCATATTTAATAATGAATATTTTATATACCTGGCTCTTTTTATTTTATTTTTTACTTATTTTTTATTAAAGGATAATTGCATTACAGAATTTTGTTGTTTTCTGTCAAATCTCAACATGAATCAGCCATAGGTGTACATGTATCCCCTCCCTTCTGGACCTCCCTCCCATCTCCTGCACTATCTCATCCCTCTAGGTTGATACAGAGCCCCTGTTTGAGTTTCCTGAGCCATACAGCAAATTCCTATTGGCTATCTATTTTACATATGGTAATGTAAGTTTTCATGTTACTCTTTCCATACATCTCACCTTCTCCTCCTCTCTCCCCATGTCCATAAGTCTATTTTCTATGTCTGTTTCTTCATTGCTGCCTTGTAAATTCTTCAGTACCGTTTTTCTAGATTCTGTATATATGCATTAGAATACATATATCTTTTTATTTCTGACTCACTTTACTCTGTATAATAGGTTCTAGGTTCACCCATCTCATCAGAACAGACTCAAAAATGCATTCCTTTTTGTAACTGAGTAGTATTCCATTGTGTATATGTACCACAACATCCTTATCCATTAATCTGTTGATGGATGTCTAGGTTGCTTCCATGTTCTAGCTATTGTAAATAGTGCTGCAATGAACAATGGGATACATGTGTCTTTTTCAATTTTGGTTTCCTCAGGGTATATGCCTAGGAGTGGGATTGCTGGGTCATATGATGGTCTTATTTCTAGTTTTTTAAAGAATCTCCATACCATCTTCCATAGTGTCTGTATCAATTTACATTCCCACCAACAGTGCAAGAGTGTTCCCTTTTCTCCACACCCTCTCCAGCACTTACTGTTTGTAGACTTTTTGATGATGGCCATTCTGACTGGTGTGAGATGATATCTTATTGTGGTTTTGATTTGCAATTCTCTAATAATCAGTGATGTTGAGCATCTTTTCATGTGTTTGTTAACCATCTGTATGTCTTCTTTGGAGAAATGTCTGTTTTTTGATTGCCTTGTTTGTTTCTCTGGAATTGAGTTGTATGAACTACTTGTATATTTTGGAAATTAATCCTTTGTCAGTTGTTTCATTTGCTATTATTTTCTCCCGTTATGAGGGTTGCCTTTTCACCTTGCTTATAGTTTCCTTTGCTGTGCAAAAGCTTTTAAGTTTAATCATGTCCCACTTGTTTACTTCTGCTTTTATTTCTGTTACTCTAGGAGGTGGGTCATAGAGGATCTTGCTTTGATTTATGTCATCGAGCAATCTGCCTGTGTTTTCCTCTAAGAGTTTTATAGTTTCTGGCCTTACATTTAGGTCTTTAATCCATTTTGAGTTTGTCTCTGTATGTGGTGTTAGGAAGTGTTCTAATTTCATTCTTTTACAGGTAGCTGTCCAGTTTTCCCAGCACCATTTATTGAAGAGCCTATCTTTGCCCCATTGTATATTCTTGCCTCCTTTGTCAAAAATAAGGTACCCATAGGTGCCTGGGTTTATTTCTGGGCTTTCTATCATGTTCCATTGGTCTATATTTCTGTTTTTGTGCCAGTACCATACTATCTTGATGACTGTAGCTTTGTAGTATAATCTGAAGTCAGGAAGGTTGATTCCTCCAGCTCCATTCTTCTTTCTCAGAACTGCTTTGGCTATTTAGGGTCTTTTGTGTTTCCATATGAATTGTGAAATTTTTTGTTATAGTTTTGTGAAAAATGTCACTGGTAATTTGATTGGGATCACATTGAATTTGTAGATTGCATTTGGTAGTATACTCATTTTCACAATACTGATTTTCTCTACCCAGGAACATGGAATATCTCTCCCTCTGTTTATGTCATCTTTGATTTCTTTCATTCAGATCAGATCAGTCGCTCAGTCATGTCCGACTCTTTGCAACCCCATGAATCGCAGCACGCCAGGCCTCCCTGTCCAACACCAACTCCCGGAGTTCACCCAGACTCACGTCCATTAAGTCAGTGATGCCATCCAGCCATCTCATCCTCTGTCGTCCCCTTCTCCTCCTGCCCTCAATCCCTCCCAGCATCAGAGTCTTTTCCAGTGAGTCAACTCTTCGCATGAGGTGGCCAAAGTACTGGAGTTTCAGAGTTAGCATCATTCCTTCCAAAGAAATCCCAGGGCTGATCTCCTTCAGAATGGACTGGTGGGATCTCCGTGCAGTCCAAGGGACTCTCAAGAGTCTTCTCCAACACCACAGTTCAAAAGCATCAATTCTTCGGCGCTCAGCTTTCTTCACAGTCCAACTCTCACATCCATACATGACCACAGGAAAAACCATAGCCTTGACTAGACGAATCTTTGTTGGCAAAGTAATGTCTCTGCTTTTGGATATGCTATCTAGGTTGGTCATAACTTTCCTTCCAAGGAGTAAGCATCTTTTAATTTCATGGCTGCAGTCACCATCTGCAGTGATTTTGGAGCCCAGAAAAATAAAGTCTGACACTGTTTCCACTGTTTCTCCATCTATTTCCCGTGAAGTGATGGGACTGGATGCCATGATCTTCGTTTTCTGAATGTTGAGCTTTAAGCCAACTTTTTCACTCTCCACTTTCACTTTCATCAAGAGGCTTTTGAGTTCCTCTTCACTTTCTGCCATAAGGGTGGTGTCATCTGCATATCTGAGGTTATTGATAATTCTCCCGGCAATCTTGATTCCAGCTGTGTTTCTTCCAGTCCAGCGTTTCTCATAATGTACTCTGCATATAAGTTAAATAAGCAGGGTGACAATATACAGCCTTGATGAACTCCTTTTCCTATTTGGAACCAGTCTGTTGTTCCATGTCTATGTCTTTCATTAGTGTCTTATAATTTTCTGTGTACAGTTCTTTTGTCTCCTTAGGTAAGTTTATTCCTAGATATTTATTTCTTTTTTTAACAATGGTGAATGGGATTGATTCCTTAATTTCTCTTTCTGGTTTTTAATTGTTAATATATAGAAATGCAAGCGATTTCTGTGTATTGATTTTGTATCCTACAATTTTGCTAAATTCACTGATTAGCATTAGTAATTTTCTGATACTATCTTTATGGTTTTCTATGTACAGTATCATGTCATCTGCAGTGAGAGCTTTACTTCTTGTTTTCCAATCTGGATTCCGTGTATTTCTTTCTCTTCTCTGATTGCTGTAGCTAGGACTTTCAGAAATATGTTGAATAAGAGTCGTAAAAGTGGACACCCTTGTCTTTTTCCTGATCTTAAGGGGAACGTTTTCAGTTTTTTGGCATTGAGAATAATGTTTGCTGTCAGCTGATTATATACGGCCTTTACTATGTTGAGGTAGGCTCCTTCTATGTCAATTTTTTTTTGAAAAGTTTTAATCATAAATGGGTGCTGAATTTTGTCAATGGCTTTTTCTGCATCTATTGAGATGATCATACGTTTCTTATCTTTCACTTTGTTAATATGGTGTATCACGTTGATTGATTTGCATATATTGAAGAATCCTTGCATTCCTGGAATGAACCCAACTTGATCATGGTATATGAGCTTTTTGATGTGTTGCTGAATCCTGTTTGCTAAAATTTTGTTGAGCATTTTTGCATCTGTATTCATCAGTGATATTGGCCTGTAGTTTTTTGTGTTGTCTTTGTCTTGTTTTGGTATCAGGGTGATGGTGGTCTCATAGAATGAGTTTGAAAGTCTTCTTTCCTCTGAAATTTTTTGAAGAGTTTTGGAAGCGTAGGCATTAGCTATTCTCTAAATGTTTGATGGAATTATCCTGTGAAGCCATCTGGTCCTGGGCTTTTGTCTTTTGGGAGATTTCTGATCACAGCTTCAATTCCAGTGCTTGTAATTGGGTTGTTCATAATTTCTATTTCTTCCTAGTTCAGTCTGGAAGATTGAACTTTTCTAAGCATCTGTCCATTTCTTCCATGTTATCTATTTTATTGCCATATAGTTTTTCATAATAGTCTCTTATAATCCTTTGTGTTTCTGCATTGTCTGTTGTAACTTCTTTTCATCTCTAATTTTGTTGATTTGATTCTTCTCTCTTTTTTCCTTGATGAGTCTGGTTAAGGGTTTGACAATTTTGTTTATCTTCTCAAAGACCAGCTTTTAGTTTTATTAATCTTTACTATTGTTTCTTTCATTTATTTTTCATTTATTTCTGCTCAGATCTTTATGATTTCTTTCCTTCTACTAAATTTGGGGATTTTTGTTCTTCTTTTTACAGTTGCTTTAGGTGTAAAGTTGGGTTATCTATTTGATGTTTTTCTTGTTTCTTGAGGTAGGATTGTATTGCTATAAACTTCCCTCTTGGAACTTGTTTTGCTGCATCCCATAGGTTTTGAGTTGCCGTGTTCTCATTGTCATTTGTTTTTAGAAATTTTTTGAATTCCCTTTTGATTTCTTCTTCTTCTTTTGATTTCTTCTTCTTTTGATTTCTAAATAACCTGTTGGTTATTTAGAAACGTGTGGTTTAACCTCCATGTGTTTGTGTTTCTTGCAGTTTTTTTCTTCTAATTGGTATCTAGTCTCATAGTGTGGTTGCAGAAGATGCTTGATATGATTTCAATTTTCTTAAATTTACTGAGGTTTTATTTGTGACCCAAGATGTGGTCTATCCTGGAGAATTTTCCATGTGCACTTGAGGTGTATTCTTCTGCATTTGGATGGAATGTCCTGAAGACATCAATGAGATCCATCTCATCTAACATATCATTTAAGACTGTGTTTCCTTATTAATTTACTGTTTTGGTGATCTGTCCATTGGTGTGAATGGCATGTTAAAGTCTCCTACTATTATTGTGTTACTGTCAATTTCTCCTTTTATGTCTGTTAGTGTGTTGGTCTTATGTATTGACGTGCTCCTATGTTGGGTGCATAGGTATTTACAATTGTTATGTCTTTCTCTTGGATTGATCTGTTGATCATTATGTAGTGTCCTTCCTTATCTCTTGTAATCTTCTTTATTTTAAGGTCTATTTTGTCTGGTGAGGATTGCTACTGCAGATTTCTTTTGCTTTCCATTTGCATGGAATATAATTTTCCATCCTCTCACTTTCAGTCTACATGTGTCTTGATGTCTAAAGTGGGTTTCTTGTAGACAGCATATATACAGGTCTTGTTTTTGTATCCATTCAGCCAGTCTGTGTCTTTTGGTTGGAGTATTTAATCCATTTACATTTACAGTAATTATTGATATATATGTTCCTATTGCCATTTTCTTAATTGTTTGGGGTTGATTTTGTAGATCTTTTTCCTTCTCTTGTATTTCTTGACTATATAAATCCCTTGAACATTTGTTGTAAAGCTTGTTTGGTAGTATTGAATTCTCTTAACTTTTGCTTGTCTGAAAAGCTTTTTATTTATTTATTTGAATGATATCTTTGCCAGGTACAGTAATTTTTGTTGTAGATTTTTCCATTTCAGTACTTTAGGTATACCCTGCCATTCCCTTCTGGCCTGCAGAGTTTCTGCTAAAAAAGCAGCTGTTAAGGATATGGGGTTTCCCTTGTATGTTACTTGTTGCTTCTCCCTTGCTGTTTTTAATATTCTTTCTTTGTGTTTAGTCTTTGCTAGTTTGATTAGTATGTGTCTTGGCATGTTTCTCCTGAGTTTATTCTGTATGGGACTCTTTGCACCTCTTGGACTTGATTGACTATTTTCTTTTCCATGTTGGGGAAATTTTCAACTACAATCTCTTCAAAATTTTCTCATATCCTTTCTTTTTCTCTTCTTCTGGGACCCCTATAATTCGACTGTTGGTATGTTTGATATTGTCCCAGAGGTCTCTGAGATTATCCTCAGTTCTTTCCCTTTTTTTACTTAATTCTGCTCTTGAGAAGTTATTTCCACCATTTTATCTTCCAGCTCACTGATTCATTCTTCTGCTTCAGATATTCTGCTATTGATTCCTTCTAGAGTATTTTTAATTCAGTCATTGTGTTGTTTTATCCCTGCATGTTTATTCTTTAATTCTTCTAGGTCTTTGTTAATTGATTCTTGCATTTTCTCCATTTTGTTTGCAAGATTTTTGATCATCTTTACTATCATTATTCTGAATTCTTTTTCAGGTAGTTTGCCTATTTCCTCTTCATTTGTTTGGACTTCTGTGTTTCTAGTTTGTTCCTTCATTTATGTAGTGTTTCTCTGCCTTTTCATTATTTTTCTCTTTAAACTTATCGTGTTTGAGGTCTCCTTTTCCCAGGCTTCAAGGTTGAATTCTTTCTTCCTTTTGGTTTCTGCCCTCCTAGGGTTGTTCCAGTGGTTTGTGTAAGCTTTGTATAGAGTGAGATTTGTGCTGAGTCTTGTTTGTTTGTTTTTCTTGTTAGGCTGAGCGAGATGGTAATCACGTCTGTTCATGATTGATTTTGTATTTTTGTTTTGTTTCTTGCTGAGATGAGGTGTCCTGCAAAGGTGCTACTGGTGGTTGGGTGATGCTGGGTCTTTTATTCAAGCGGTTTCCTTTGTGTGAGTTCTCACTATTTGATACTCCCTAGGGTTAGTTCTTTGGTAGTCTAGGGTCTTGGAGTCAATGTTCCCACTCCAAAGGCTCAGGGCTTGATCTGTGGAAGGAACATGAGTATTACCCAGTTCATTGGTTCTCATCTGGGGGTGTTGGTTGACTGCTGTGGGGATGACGCTATTGGTGTCTTGTTGGGCCAGAAATGCCCAATCAGCATGATAGTAGCCATTTGCTTGGTCTCTCACCAGGAGGTCCCAATAAGGAACACAGTGGAGACAAGCTGCTGCCAGACCAGTGTACCTGATTGTCTTAAATAATGTTAAAAGGTAAATGTACATTGAAGTCTTGGGAAAGAATAAACAAGATTTTCAGTGTTCACAAGTTTTTGTACCTTTTTTTTTTTTTTTAGTGTTCAACTCAAAGTTTTCTGATTCTGGTTTGCATAAATTTAAAAAAGAGTGTGAACAAATATAATTGTGGATTGTAAATGAGTCTATCAGTCAAAACCTTGCATTCAGTTTTCAAGTAAAAGATGGAAGACTGACCCAGTGAATTTATTTTCATTTGTTTTAAAATCTATATCTACGACAATATATAAAGAAATCAAAATCAACAATTTGATTCCTAAGTATACACCTAACAAAAATGTATATATATACATATATTCACAGTAATGGAGGAGGAAATAGAAATCCACTTCAGTATTCTTTCCTGGAAAATTCCATGGATAAAGAAACCTGGTGGGTTACAGTCCATGAGCTGCAAAGAGTCGGACGTGACTGAAGCAACTTAGCACTCACACACACACGTTTGCAGTAAGTTCATACCAGCCCTGTTTATAATAGTTAAACTGTTACTCTCCAGATGTCTGGTAACAATACAAAATATAGATGAACTGGGCAACAGTTGAATCTTGATGTTATATACAAAAATGAGAACAAATAAAGCACAAATGCTTGCAAAAAATAGGTGAATTTCCAAACACAACTGAATAAAAGTCAGACCCCAAACTAGAAATCTGCTTATATAAAACACAGAAACAGACAAAACATATGATGTAAGAGGTCAGTATAGCAGATTGTTTTGGGGAGAGGGTTTAATGATAGGAAAGGTACAGAAGGTGGGTTTCTGAGGTATTTAATACTATCTACTTTTTGCTCTGGGTGCTGATTATACAAGTACACTCCATGAATGCATATATATAGAATCTAGAAAAATGGCACAGATGAACCTGTTTGCAGGGCAGGACAAGAGATGCAGGCATGGAGAACAGGCATGCGGACACAGTGGGGCGGGGCTGGGAGGGGTTAGGAGAGCAGCACTGACGTGTGCATGCATGAGAGCCAAGCCGCTTCAGTCACGGTCCACTCTGTGCCGACTCTGTGGACCGTAGCCTTCCAGGCCGCCAAGTGTGAAATAGATAGCTAACGGGAAGCTGTTGTATAGCACAGGGAGCTAAGTTTGGAGACTGGGATGGGGGTGGGGGGTGGTGGGAAGGAGGCTCAAGAGGGAGGGGATATATGCATACATACAACTGATTCACTTAGATGTGCAGCAGAAACTTACACCACATTGTAAAGTAATTATACTCCAATAATAAACTTTAAAAAATAAAAAATGGAATGCATTTGAGTCGGTTCTAATGAGGCGCATGAACCTAGAGCCTATTATACAGAGTGAAGTAAGTCAGAAAGAGAAAACCAAATATCGTATATTAAGGCATATATATGGAATCTAGAAAAACGGTACTGATGAACCTGTGTGCAGGGAAGCAACGGAGACACTTTAAATTAAAGACGCTTGCTCCTTGGGAGAAAAGCTGTGATGAATCTAGACAGTGCATTAAAAAGCAGAGGTACCACTTTGCCAACAAGGGTCCGTATAGTCAAAGCTGTGGTCTTTTCACTAGTCATGTATGTATGTGAGAGTTGGGCCATAAAGAAATGACGAGAGCTGAAGAATTGATGCTTTCAAACTGTGGTGCTGGAAAAGACTCTTGAGAGTCCCTTGGACTGCAAGGAGATCAAACCAGTCAATTATAAAGGAAACTTTTAGATTCACAAAACTCTGTGTCTCCCTTCTTCACACACACACCCAAGGTTTCACTGAAAAATAACATACATAGAGAAAAGTGTGGATAGCACATAGCATAATTGTAAAGCTTCCCAAAGTTTCACAAATTGAACATACCCATGTAATGAGCACCTAGATAAAAAACAGAACACCAACTGTCTTTGGACCTTCCCCTGCCAGGCTTCCTTTAAATGACTACAACGACTCAACTACAACAGCTCTCCTGCTTGCTGCAGCAGAAATAACAGGTTGATTTGCTTTGAGACTTCGTTTTGTAATGTCCCAATAATTAGGCTTAGGAATGTTTTGCTAACATGTTGGTTTCCTTGTCTGCTGTGGGTGAGGGGGTAATGCATATTTTATTGCCTAGCATAGTGCCTGGTGCTAGTTGGTGCTCAGTAACAATCTGGAATAAAGATTTAAAAGGAAAACAAGACTTGATAAACAAAACATCTTAGGAATAAACAGTGATTTGGAGAAGAGAAAATAGACACCAGGCTACTGAAGACAGTTTGCATTCAGGGAACTGTGTCTGACCATTAACACTTATAATTAATATCAGTTTAATATAGTCCTGCTTGATATTACAGTTAGGGTTATAATGTTGATATTTTGAAACTAACTGTGTGGGATGTTGCATCACCTTTGCTTTTCATTTCAGGATAATAAAGAAGATGTTACAAATAATTATCATTAAAATGGTATACACCTTATTCTCAGTGAGTTGAGGACCTCTGCTCTATGTAAATTTCTCCACCCACTCACTTTTCTTGGAACACGTTTGGAATGTTCATGCCTCTTTGCATCCTTCAAGCCATTACTTCCTTTTGGAAGGGCCAGGAAGGAAAAACTGACTCAATAATAACATATTTGAAAAACCAAGGCAGGACAGAGGTGGTCCTAAAATGTGTGTTGCTACTGCTGCTGCTAAGTCGCTTCAGTCATGTCCGACTCTGTGCGACCCCATAGACGGCAGCCCACCAAGCTCCCCCGTCCCTGGGATTCTCCAGGCAAGAACACTGGAGTGGGTTGCCATTGCCTTCTCCAATGCATGAAAATGAAAAGTGAAAGTGAAGTCCTCAGTCGTGTCCAACTCTTAGCGACCCCATGGACTGCAGCCCACCAGGCTACTCCATCCATGGGATTTTCCAGGCAAGAGTACTGGAGTGGGTTGCCATTGTTAGGCAGGCATTTTACAACATCTAGCAATTTAGGCATGTTTAAAGCTGTCATTTACAACAGACAGACTTAGAATTAAGGATGGCAGTGAAAATCACTACACAGAGCACAAAAGAAGGCAAGGATGGTTAGCAAGGAATATTCAGACTGAGACAGACAGCAATCTTGTCCCCATTCACTGAAGACTCTGGATGAGGGAGATGAACTTAAGCTAAGTGTACTACCTATACTTGCCCAATAGGCAGGATTTTAGTAAAAGACTATTTCCAGCAGGTTGTTGGTCAATGGGAAATAAATATATATAGTACTGTGTTTAACATAATGGATCAAACAGTGTTTTTCTGGGAGATGGGGAGTGGAATTCAAAAGATTTAAAGTAAAATAGGAAACTGTTTTTACATTAATCAAACATTTGCTGAGTGTCTAATACAGGCCTGGTATACTAAAATGCAGAGAAAACAAAGTTGATAGTCTTAAGCCTTTGTATACTCAGCTCACAAAAATTTTTTCAGTTAATTCTAAGTCCCTAGAGCAAGTAAAACTGAGATTGAGATTCTGGATCTCCTTGATAAATGCTGAGGGCCTGCTAGGGACCAAGATATCTGGGGGAATCATAAGCAGATAAGTTGTGAGCTAACGGTAAAGAACTGTGTGGACGTGTGAGTGCTAAGTTGTTCCAGTCGTGTCCGACTCTTTGAGACCCTATGGATTGTAGCCCGTCAGGCTAGTCTGTCCATGGGATTCTCCAGGCAAGAATACTGGAGTGGGTTGCCATGCCCTCCTCCAGAGGATCTTCCACACCCAGGAATCAAACCCACATTTCTTATGTCTTCTGCATTGGCAGGCAGATTCTTTACCACTGAGCCACCGGGGAAGCCCTAAGGATAAAGAACTGATACAGATCTAAATAGCCATGCACCTCCATCCCTGTCCATAAATAGTGTATAAAACATATACCAAATAAAGTCAGACAAGGAAAAATATCACATGATATCACTGATATGTGGAATCCAAAACATGACACAAAGGAACTTATCTACAAAACAGAAACAGACTCATAAACATAGGGAACAGACTCACGGTTACCAAAGGGAAGAGGTGCAGGAAGCAGTAAATGAGGAGTTTGAGACTAGCAGATGCACACTGCTATATATAAACCAGACAAACAACAAGGTCCTACTATATGGGACAAGGAACTAGATTCAATATCTTGCACTAAAGGACAATGGGGAAAATATGAAATATTCTGAATATTTTAGAATAAATCAGTCATTTTGCTGTACACCAGAAACTAACCCAACATTATAAATTAACTGTGTGTGTGTGTGTGTGTGTGTGTGTGTGTGTGTGTGTGTGTGTATGCAGTAGCTCAGTTGTTACCGATTCTTTGTGACCCCATGGACTGTAGCCCGCCAGGCTCCCATGTCCATGGAATTTCCCAGGCAAGAATACTGGAGTCAGTTGCCATTTCCTTCTCCAGGGAATCTCCCTGACCCAGGGATTGAATCTGTGTCTCCTATGTCTTCTGGATTGGCAGGTGGATTCTTTACCACTGAGCCACCAGGGGAACCCCATTATATATACGCATATACACATATATGAAAATACTAGTGTATACATATGTTTTGTGTACATATGCATTATTTTTATACACATGTAATTTCGTATATATGCAATGTTTTCTTCTCTTCTTCTTTTCTGTCTTTTCTTCTCATAAACTTTGGTTTCCTAAGCCTGTGAAAAACCAATTTTCAAAAAACTAACAAAAGATATGTCTGAAATGAACAAAAAGTACCTAAGGGGCTTGAAGGATTTCACCCTTGGGAAAAGATGGAAATGACCAAGCATGTGTAAGCAGCTGGGATGCTGAGGGATTCTCAGAGGTATATGATTGACAGTTTTCTGCAGGATAATAGCTTGGTCTTCTATGCCATCACACTAACAATGCAGGGAGCTTTATTTAGGAAAAGAAAAAAAAAAAAGACAAGAAGAAAAGGACTTTTCTATATTTCAGCCAAGAAAATTCCAATTCAGCTCTTGAGTATTAAGGAATGGACATTCAGGGTAAGCAGGATAGGCGATGACAGCAAGGATCTTAGACCCTCTACTTCTTTGTCCTTTTGTCTGTTAACACTAGAGTTCCCTTAGGCTCTCAGATTCAAGGAAACTAGGTATCTTTTGGGGAGTTTGGGGGAGAATGGATACATGCCTATGTATGACTGAATCCCTTCATTGCTCACCTGAAATAATCACAACATTGTTTGTTAATCAGCTACACCCCAGTACAAAATACAATGTTTTAAAAAATAAAGCTAAAATAAAAATAAAGTAGCAATAGTAACAGAAAAGTTATGTAAGTCTTCTCCCCCTGCACTAGTTTGTAAGGGGATCCTCTTGTATCTTTCCAAAGAATTGAGATTTCTGGCTTAAGCAACAAATACACCCTAGAATCATAGATGATTATTAAAGTGTCTCTAGAACTCTCTAGTGGGCTCTCAGGCAGCCTGTAAACCTGCCTCTATATGCCAAGGAACTCCCTTGCTCTTGGGCACTTTGGATACCTACCTGGTGCCATCTTTAGAGGTAGATTTCATTGTATCAGGGCTCCCAATCAATCCTCTGACCCTTTTAAAACAACCCCAGGGAAAGGGAAGCTTGACATGCTGCAATTCATGGGGCCATAAAGGGTTGGATATGACTTAGTGACTGAACAACAAACAGATATTTCACCTCTTGGCACCTCAGTTTCTTTGTGCAAAATGGAAGTAATAATAGTATTTATCTTCTGAGGGTCTTGTGAGTGAATGAAACAAGTACATATTGACACATCCCTTGGAGTGCCTGGCAATTTATGCTATAAGTAATAGTATTTTCTATCATGGATATTCAGTATATGCACTGAATCATAGTCTTTTTCACTCCCTCAAGCCACCATTTTCTCTAATCTGGAGTTTTGCCTCAGCCTTCTAATTACCGACTTGCTTTTACAATATCTTTGCTCTCTTGCTTTCTCACTGTCTTCCCCAAAGGAGCTGGAGTATTCTATTTAAAAGGAAGTCATGCTCAAAGTTTCCAGGGTCTTATCCACTTCAGAATAGAAGTCAGGTTCTGGCCATGTTCATCAAGACCCCATAATAAAATCTGATTATTTGGAACCTGCACAATCCAACACGCAGCTGCCTCTTTGTCTGTTTATTATAGAGCACTGCCCCTTGCTCCTCCCCGGTCACACCCCCTCTCTAGTTCTCTGTGGTTCTGCCGCAGGACCTTTGCACATGTCATTTACTTCACCTGGAAAGCTCTTTCTGCATGTATCCACATAGTTCCTTTTCTCCTTTTCTTCTAGTGTCTGCTTAAATGTCATTTTTTCATCATATTTTGAAATCAGATAGAACATTCTTAAACATTTTCTTAAAGATGAGGAGTCAGGGTGAAATCCTGTGGTCTGAATTCCTCAGAATTCATATGTTGAAATCCCAACTGGCAAAGATGATGGTATTAGGAGGTGGGATCTTTGGGAGGTGCTTAAGTTATGAAGGTGGGGTGTTCATGAATGGATGAATGCCCTTAGAAATGTGATCCCACAGAGTGTGTTAGTGCCTACCACCATTTGAGGACACAGCAAGAAGGTGCCAGCTATGAACCAACAAGAAGGCCCACGCTATGCTGGCACCTTGAGCTTGAACTGCTGATCTGTGAGAATTAAAATGCTGCTGTTTATAAGCTAACAGGCTTGTACTTTGTTATACCTGAATGAAGACAAGCACCATGCAATCTCTATCTCATTTTATTTGTGTATAAAACACTATTGCTGTGCCATATTATTTATTTATTTGTTTCTTAAAAATATAATTAAGGCTTTAATTACTATTCTGTCTTTTTCATTGTTGTAAACTTATCTCTAAATTCTAGCAAAATACCAGACACAAAGTAAGACTTAATGAATATCTGTGAGTGGAGAAGCAAATTCAACATTTTTGCTTAATTTTAGAAAATATTTTAATAGTTTGCCTATGTGGACAGATTAAAAGGGAAAGCCTTTACAGTCTCTTCAATAGAAGGGGAGGAGTTGATAAAATTTAGCTTCTATATAAAATAATAGTTAAAACTCTCTTCAGACTTAAAGCAAAAGGAAACCCTCTTATCTTAATAAAAGTATTTACCAAAATCCCATCAGACTCTACAGTAAATGCTTAAGAGTACTGTTTTTAAAATCAGAAACAAACAAAAATGATGCTGACAATCACCACTTCTATTCAAAATTTAATTGGCAGTCTTCACCCATAAAGGAAGAAAAAAAGCAAATAAATATTGGTCATAAAGGAGAATAAAAGAAGCAAGGGAATCCACAGCCAATTTATTAAAATTGACAATTTTAAAACTATAGCTAGGTGCTTAAATATAATACCAAAATAAAAATAAAGTGAATTCTTATACACTAGCAATACAGAGCAATAAAGTATAATTTTAATGCAGTAATTGCATTGCCAAAATATTAAAAACTTAACTGTTAGATAAATCTAACAAAAAAGATACATGGAGAAAATGGCAAATCTTTATTTGATGGCACTTAGAAAGGTAAAAGTAAAGAACTTTTAGTAGGTATAGTCAATATTTTAAATAACTGTCTGCAAATTCATCCAAAAAACTTAATGCCATTGGAGTCTACATTAAACAAATATGAGCAGGTAATTCAAAGAGAAACAAGAATCAAAAGTAAGCAAAAAAAAAAAAAAAAAAACACCAAAAACCTGTATCCAGGAGATGTTAGTATTTGTTTACCAACAAATAAAACCACAAAGGGATACCAATGTGCACGGACCACACTGCAAACAATGGAAGGCAGACACCACTGGAAGTTTTCATGCATAAAGAGCAGCTAGTCATTTCATGCGTTTGTGAAAATGTAAACTGATGCAACTAGTTTGGAAAAGAAGTTGGCATTGTCTTGTAAAGCTGAAGGAACATATTGCTTGTTTAAATATGTAATATTTACATAAGTGAATGGTACAGATCAGCGACAATAAATACGCCATAGTCAACGGCAACCAACTCCAGTATTCTTTCCTGGAGAATCCCATGGACAGAGGAGCCTGTCAGGCTACAATCTATGGGGTGGCAAAGAGCCGGAGAAGACTGAGCAGCTCACTACTACTACTATCACAGACAAATGGCTCCCCAGATGGCTCAGTGGGCAAAGAACCTGCCTGAGATGCAGGAGACACAGGAGATGTGGCTTTAATCCCTGGGTTGGGAAGATCCTCTGGAGAAGGAAATGGGAATCCACTCCAGTATTCTTGACTGAAAAATACCATGGACAGAGGAGCCTGGCAGACTACAGTCCAAAGGGTTGTAAAGAGTTGGGCATGACTGAGTGACTACACACAACACATAAGCACATCACATCTAAATAGACACAGATCTTAAAACACATCGTTGACTGGAGAAACAAATTTCAATCAAGTAACTATGGTTTGACACCCATAATATGAAGTCAAACACACATACTCACATACACACATTCCATATGGTTTATGGAAATATAAAAATATATGATGAAAACATAATGGTTGAAGAATATGATAAAAATAAAAAATAGAAGAATGGTTATCATTGGCAGAAATGTATCTCACCATATTTGCAAGAGAAAGAAGATGGAAAATATGATCATATCAATAGATGCACAAAAACTATTTGATAAATTTTAACTCCCATTCATGATGAAATCTGTCAATAAACTAGAAAGAAAAGGGGAACTTTCTCAAGCTAATAAAAGGCAATGATGAAAATCTAACCAAATCCTACCATTTCTATTGAAGAGTATTTATAGAGAATTCAGCAAGTGTAATAAAGCAAGAAAAAGTTAAAAGGCAAATAAATTGGAAAATGTTAAACTGTCTTATTTACAGAGAATAAAATCATAAATATAGAAAATTTCTAAGAAATCTACAAAAAATTTCACTGCAACTAATAAGTGAATTTATCTGTGTGGTTAAGATGGAAAAATTAACATATAAAAATCAATTGCATTTTATATACTAGCAACAATAATTGAAAATATAATGTGAGTAATATTATCATCAACTACAAATCAGCACTTGCCACTGGAACTTGCCAACTACCTCTGCAAGGATTAAATAATGTGCTGCTTCAGCTGTTGATTTTCAATAACCTCTGAAAGGAGTTCAGGGTGGAGAGCAGAAACGAGGCACTCTGTGCTCTGGGAAAAACTGGCAGGACAGGCCTTCAGACACTTAGATATTTTCAGGAGGCAATGTTTTGAGCACAATTCTTGTATCTGCTCATATCTAGAAAAGCACTAACATCTTTCGTGATGACAATTGCTCCTCACGATTAGTAGGAAGAGCAGTTGTTTCCGACTCTTTGCGACCCCATGGACAATAGCCCGCCAGGCTCCTCTGTCCATGGAATTCTCTAGGCAAGAATACTGGAGTGGATTGCCATTTCCTTCTCCAAGGGATCTTCCTGACCCAAGGTTTGAACCTGAGTTTCCTGCATTGCAGGCAGATTCTTTACCATCTGAGCCACAAGGGAAGCCCAGCAATAATGTTCTGCAAAAATATATGTGGTTGATTGCATGGACTCCCCCTTTACCAAAATCACATATATATTGACCTTCCACCCTATCTCTTTGGAGAAGTTTTTCAGAATTATCTGAAATTCTGTCCCCAGGGCTGTAGTCCTCATTCTGCCACAAATAAAACTTAACTCCTTATACTCACACTGTTCATGTTTCTTTAAGTCAGTACTATTGGTAGTGCCATCAAGAAAATATAAAGCATTTAAGGATAAACTTGCTATAAAGTAATCAAGATAGTAAGTGAAGTGAAGTCGCTCAGTTGTGTCCAACTCTTTGTGACCCTGTGGACTGTAGCCCACCAGTCTCCTCCGTCCACGGGATTCTCCAGGCAAGAATACTGGAGTGGGTTGCCATTTCCTTCTCCAGGGGATCTTCCCGACCCAGGGATCGAATCCAGGTCTCCCGCATTGCAGGCAGACGCTTTAACCTCTGAGCCACCAGGGAAGCCTGAAGATAGTAAGGTATTAGCAAAAGTATAGACATACAGATCAATGGGTTTGAACAGTGAGTCCAGAAATATATCCAAACATGTATGGTCAACTGATTCTCATAAAATATACCTAGGTAAATAGAGGAAATTATGGTTTTATTGTGGTTGTTTTTAAGCAAATGATGCTGGAACCACTGGTGTGTCTATGTGTTCACTCATGTCCAACTCTTTGCGACCCTATGTACCGCAGGTCACCAGACTCCTCTGTCCATGGGGTTTTCCCAGCAAAAATCATTGCAGTGGATTGCCATTTCCTCTCCAGGGGATCTTCCTGACCCAGGGATCGAATCCAGGTCTCCTGTGGCTTCTGCATTGGTAAGAGGATTTTTTTTTACTGCTGGGCCACCAGGGAACCATTGATATCCACATGGAAAAATCTGAATCTCAGCATATAACTTTCATACAGTAATGAACTCAAAATGAAACACAGGACTAAAAGTAAAAACTAAAATTATAAAACTTCTAGATGCAAACATAGGAGGAAATTTTTAAAACCTACAGCATCAACAAAATTAGCCATAATAGAAAAAGTTGTTAGACTTCATTTAAATTAAAACCTTTTCCTCTTTGAAGATACCACTTGAAAAACTAAAAAGGAAGCTATAGAAGAGGAGTGAATACTGACAAAAGATACATCTGATAAAGAATTATATACAAAATAAAGAAAAAAACTTCCAAACCCACAATAAAAACACAATTGACTCTAATAAATGGGGCAAACTCTTGAAAAGAAACCACACCAAAAAGTTTTAGAGATGGCAAATAGCATATGAAAAGATACTCAGTAGCCTCAGTCATCAGGGAAAAGCTAATTATAAACATAATAAGATGTCACAGTATACACATTAGCAAGAAAATTAAAAAGGCTGATGATGGTAAATGCTGGTGAGATAAGCGATAACTTAAATTTTCACATCATTGCCGGTAGGAGTGCAAAATGATCCAGTCATTAGAAAATCATTAGGCAGTTTAGGGGTTAAACATAAATGAGCATATAAACCTCAACCATTCCATTCCTAGATACTTACCCAAGCAGAATGAAAATAGATGTCCACATGAAAACTGGTACCACAACAGCTTTATACAGATGCAATTCAAATGCTCAGCAACCAGAGGATGGGTAAACATAATGCAGCCTATCTATGCCATAGAGCACTATTTCATAATAAAAAGCAGCAAGCTACTAAAGCAGGTAACAGCTGGACCAGCCTCCACGGGTGAAGCATGATGTTGAGTGAAAGCCTTCAGATATAAACACTGCATGTTCTCATTCATATAAAATCTAGAAAATGCAAACTAATCTCTTTTGGCAGAAGGCAGATTAGCAGTTGTCTGTCAACAGCCAGGAGTGGAGGCAAGGATAGATTTCAAAGAGGAAGAGAAAAAAAGTATAATGTAAATTTATTGTTGTATGCATCTTACTCATCACATGTGCAGTTAAAATGGATACTCTTTATTGTATACATATTATACTGTAGTAAATTTGACAAAAAGGGCATCATTAAGGAAATGAAAAGGCATCCACTGACTGGTAAAAATATTTCTAACATATAAAGATAATTATAATTTATTTATATATAAATATTATAGAATATATAAGCATATATGTTAGAAATACATAGTACATATATATAATAAGTATATAATATACATTATATATAAACATATTATAGGAATGACATATACATATGTATACATAAATATATAATGTGATGTATAAATATATGTGCACATATGTCTATATTATTTATATTTATATATGCTATAGAAAATATATATTATAGGAATGATTTATCACATATATATACACAAAAATCTTGTATCTGAAATATATGAAGGAAATTTTTAATTCCATGATAAAAAGACAAGCTAATTTGAAAATAGAATGGACAAAAGATGTCAACAGATGAGTTACAAAGAGTATATAGGAATGAATGACCAATAAGTACAAGAAAAGATGATCAACAGCATTGATCCTTCTGGAGTACATTTTAAAATCACAGTAGCTAAAATGAAACAAACAAAAACAAAACCACTAAACTAAACTTACCTAGTGGATCTGGATTAAATAAAACACTCATGCACTTCTGGTATGAATGTAACATAGTGCAAATTGCTTTGGAAATGCTAAGAATCTAGACCTGTATACAACAATTTTTACATACAACCCAACAACTTCTTGTCTACTTATACAAGAGAAGTAACAGCAAACATCCACATGAAGTATATGCTCATACTTGTACATAAATATATTTTTAGTAGTTATATTAACAACTAAATATAATGGAAGCAATTCAACTGTCTCTCAACAGGAGAGTGGGTATGCAAATTGTGGTAATCAATGCAATACTACTCAGAGCTAAACAGTAACTTCCTACATACACATGATATAACATAGATAAATCTCAAAATTATTGCTGTGCAAAAAAGTCAGAGACACCAAGTACATACACAATGCAGGATTATATTTATATGAAATTTTAGAACATTTAAGACTAATCTTTAGTGACAGCTTATATTGGTTATTTGGGGCATAGTGTGGGGCGAATGGCCATTGATTGCAAAAGAGCACATGGGAACATTTTGGAAGTAATGGACATGATCTTTATCTAGATTACAGACATACATACTTGTCAATATATACTCTTGGAGGGCACAAACAAAACCTTATGTGCACCAGGACCCAGGAGAAAGGAGCAGTGACCCCACAAGAGACTGACCCAGACTTGCCCGTGAGTGTCCAGGAATCTCTGGTCTGTGGCAGAGATGTGGGTCGGTGGTGGCCTGCTGCAGGTTTGGAGCACTGAGTGCAGCAGTGCCTGCGTGGGACCTTTTGAAGGGGGTCGCCATTCTCTTCATTACCTCCGCCATAGTTTGGCCTCTGGTCAAATAACAGGGAGGGAACACAGCCCCGCCCATCAAAAGAAATTGGATTACAGATTTACTGAGCATGGCCCTGCCCATCAGAACAAGACTCAGTTTCCCCCTCAGTCATCTCTCCCATCAGCAAGATTCCATAAGCCTCTTATCCTTCTCCATCAGAGGTCAGACAGACTGAAAACCACAATCACAGGAAATTAACCAATCTGATCACATGGACCACAGCCTTTTCTAACTCAGTGAAATGATGAGCTATGCTGTGTAGGGCCACCCAAGATAGATGGGTCATGGTGGAGATTTCTGACAAAATGTGGTCCACTGGAGAAGGGAATGGCAAACCACCTCAGTATTCTTGCCTTGAGAACCCCATGAACAGTATGAAAAGGCGAAAAGATAGAACACTGAAAGATGAACTCCCAAGGTTGGTAGGTGCCCAATATGCTATGGAGATCAGTGGAGAAATAACTCCAGAAAGAATGAAGAGACGGAGCCAAAGCAAAAGCAACACACAATTGTGGATGTGACTTGTAATAGAGGTAAAGTCCCATGCTGTAAAGACCAATATTACATAAGAATCTGAAATGTTAAGGTCCATGAATCAAGGCAAATTGGAAGTGGTCAAAGAGAAGATGGGAGGAGTGAACACTGACATTTTAGGAATCAGTGAACTAAAACGGACTGGAATGGGTGAATTTAACTCAGATGACCATTATATCTACTACTGTGGGAAAGAATCCCTTAGAAGAAATGGAGTAGCCAACAAAAAAGTCCTAAATGCAGTACTTGGATGCAGTCTCAAAAACAACAGAATAATCTCTGTTCGTTTCCAAGGGAAACCATTCAATATTACGGTAATCCAAGTCTATGCCCTGACCAGTAATGCTGTAGAAGCTGACGTTGAACAGATCTATGAAGACCTACAAGGCCTTCTAGAACTAACACCCAAAAAAGATATCCTTTTTATTATAGGGGACTGGAATGCAAACGTAGGAAGTCAAGAAATACCTGGGGTAACAGGCAAATTTGGCCTTGGAGTATGCAATGAAGCAGAGCAAAGGCTAACAGAGTTTTGCCAAGAGAATGCACTGGTCATAGCAAACACGCTCTTCTAACACATGGTCACCACCAGATGGTCAATACTGAAATCAGATTAATTATATGCTTTGCAGTCAAAGACGGAGAAGCTCTATACAGTCAGCAAAAACAAGACTGGGAGCTGACTGTGGCTCAGATAATAAACTCCTTATTGCCAAATTCAACTTAAATTGAAGAAAGTAGGGAAAACCACTAGACCATTCAGGAATGACCTAAATCAAATCCTTTACAATTATACAGTAGAAGTGACAAATAGATTCAAGGGATTAGATCTGATAGACAGAGTGCCTGAAGAACTAGGGATGGAGGTTCATGACATTGTACAGGAGGCAGTGACTAAGACCATCTCCAAGAAAAAGGAATGCAAAAAGGCAAAATGGCTGTCTAAAGAGGCCTTACAAATAGCTGTGAAAAGAAGAGAAGCTAAAGGCAAAGGATAAAAGGAAAAATATACCCATTTGAATGCAGAGTTCCAAAGAACAGCAAGGAGAGATAATAAAGACTTCCTCAGTGATCAATGCAAAGAAATAGAGGAAAATAATAGAATGGAAAAGGCTGGAGATCTCTTCAAGAAAATTAGAAATACCAAGGGAACATTTCATGCAAAGATGGGCACAATAAAAGACAAAAATGGTATGGACCTAACAGAAGCAGAGCATATTAATAAGGGGTGGAAAGAACACACAGATCTATACAAAAAAGATCTTCATGACCCAGATAATCATGATGCTGTGATCACTCACCTAGAGCCAGACATTCTGGAATGAGAAGTCAAGTGGGCCTTAAGAAGCATCACTATGAACAAAGCTAGTGGAGGTGATGGAATTCCATTTAGCTATTTCAAATCCTTAAAGATGATGCTGTGAAAGTTCTGCACTCAATATGCCAGCAAATTTGGATGACTCGGTGGCCACAGGACTGAAAAAGGTCAGTTTTCATTCAAATCCCAAAGAGAGGCAATGCCAAACAATGTTCAAACTACTGTACAATTGCACTCATCTCACATGCCAGCAAAGCAATGCTCAAAATTCTCCAAGCCAGGCTTCAACAGCATGTGAACCGTGAACTTCCAGATGTTCAGGCTGGATTTAGAAAGGCAGAGGAACCAGAGATCAAATTATCAACATCCATTGGATCATAGAAAAAGTAAGAGAGTTCCAGAAAAACATCCACTTCTGCTTTACTGACTATGCCAAATCATTTGACTGTGTGGATCACAACAAACTGTGGAAAATTCTTCAAGAGATGTGAATACCAGACAACCTGACCTGCCTCCTGAGAAATCTGTATGCAGATCAAGAAGCAACAGTTATAACTGGACATGGAACAACAGACTGGTTCCAAATCAGGAAAGGAGTACAACATGGCTGTATATTATCACCCTGCTTATGTAACTTATATGCAGAGTACAACATGAGAAATGCTGGACTGGAAGAAGTACAAGCTGGAAACAAGACTGCCGGGAGAAATATCAACAACCTCAGATATGCAGATGACACCACACATATGGCAGAAAGCGAAGAACTAAAGAGCCTCTTAATGAAGGTCAAAGAAGAGAGTGAAAAAGTTGGCTTAAACTAAGATTATGGCATCTGGTCCCATCACTTCATGGCAATAGATAGGGAAACAATACAAACAGTGAGAGACTATTTTGGGGGGCTCCAATATCACTGAAGATGGTGACTGCAGCCATGAAATTAAAAGAAGATTCCTTCTTGGAAGAAAAGTTATGATCATCCTAGACAGCCTATTAAAAAGCAGAGACGTTACTTTGCCAACAAATGTTTGTTTAGTCAAAGCTATATTTATTCCAGTAGTCATGTATGGATGTGAGAGTCAGACTGAAAGAAAGCTGAGCACTGAAGAGTTGATGCTTTTGGACTGCGGCAATCCAACCAGTCCATCCTAGAGGAAATCAGTCCTGAATATTCATTGGAAGGACTGATGCTGAAGCTGAAACTCTAATACTTTGACCACCTGATGAGAACTGACTCATTTGAAATGACTCTGAAGTTGGAAAAGATTGAAGGTTGGAGAAGGGAACGACAGAGGATGAGATGGTTGGATGGCATCACGGACTCAATGCACATGAGTTTGAGTAAACTCTAGGAGTTGGTGATAGACAGGGAAGCCTGACATGGTGACGTCCATGGTTCTCAGAGTCATACACAACTGAGTGACTCAACAGAACTGAACTGATACTTGTCAAAGGATGTCAAATAATAGACTTAAAATGTGTGCCTTTTATATTATGTAACTGTGACTCAACAAAATTGAGTTTAAAAATTCAAAAGTGGGGTTACTATAGGGCATCCCGAGGACTGGTAGTAATGATATTTTGCTTACCATGTGATATGATGTGTGTGTGCAGGACAAGAGCATTTTTAAATTGTATTTTAAGTCTTCTATACGTATACAGTACATGAGTGTTTATTATGAAGGACATCGAAGATGTGGGGAACTGTCTGGACCCAGGAAGCAGAATTTGGGGGAATAAGATGCTTAAACTCAGCCTCCCCTTAATATAACTCAGCTCATCTAACTCTATGGGACTAATGGTTTGAAATGGTGATAGATCCTGTTTTGTTCCAAAAAAGCTTCAGTTCTCCTGGGCACAGAAGCTGGTGTTCATATGAAGCAGGTGTATTATATGGGGATTCAAATTAAAAGCAGTTAAATCACATGAGGACAATTCTATCAAATTCACAAAAGCATAACTCTCCTGGAAGTGTGAGCTTCCCAGGTGGCTCTAGTGGTAAAGAACCCGCTGGCCAATTCAGGGGATATGACAGACATGGGTTTGATCTGGGTCGGGAGGATCCCCTGGAGGAGGGCATGGCAACCTATTCCTGTATTCTTCAGCCTGGAGAATCCCACAGAAAGAGGAGTCTGGAGGGCTGTGGTCTATGGGATCACAAAGAGTCAGACACGACAGAGTAACTTATCACACACACGTGTGTAAAGAACCTTACAGGTCACAGAGAGAGAACTAATGCCAAGAAGATAAACATAAAAAAAAAAAAATCATGAACAAAATACTCATAAAACAGACTCAAAGAGCTGAGAGACATAAAAACATTTATTATAAGTAATTAATGAATTGCAAATAAAATAAAAGTCAGTTTTTCTGCCTAATCAAACAGTCATAGTACACTTAGAAGGACACTGTCCAATGAAGTTAAAAGTATATATATAAAATTTTTCTGGAAAGCACTTTGTTAAAATATATTAATAATTCTAAATTTTTCATGGGTTCTATTCAAGCAATTAATATTGTGGAATATTTCCTAAGGAGATAGTAAGAAGTGTGAATAAAGGTTTATTTGCTCTTGAGTCTAACTTTCATGTTATACACTTTAAAATATATTGGATATATTTGAAGGAAATGTTTAGGGAGATGAGAAAAGGGCTAGGTGGGGATGAACAAAGATTTTCTTAAGGGGCTCCCCCTTTGCAGGTTAATATTAAAAAGAAATGGAGAATATATATTTATGAAGACATTTTCAAGCATGATTTATATTTAATCATTAGAGAAAGCTTACATGTTCATCAGAAAAATAAATTATGCTTATGCAATCATTTAGCAAACCCATAATGTAAAATGAAAAAGGATCAACCAATTGAGAAAATGTAATGTACTGCAAATGTAGTCTAATAAATTTGAAAAAAACATAGACATTTATACACATCTGAGAAAAAGATAAACATCTTGAGTGTGAAAATCAACAGATACGTACAAAATAGGAACAAAATAAGATATTTAGAAAATGATAAATGTATGTAAAATGTATATGTATAAATTCAACAGATGCTTATAAAATGAATAAAATATATTTATAAATGATAAATATGCACATATATGCATTATGCATGTATGCATGTGTTTATGAATAAATTCAATCCTATTTGTAATCAAAGAGATACAAATTAAAATAAAATACAAATGTTGTCTGTCAACTTGGAAGAGTGTAAGAGGAGAAGAGAAATCATATTGTTGAGATGAGTATGACTAGATATTCTTATATCCACTAGTGTGAGAGAGCTCTGCTTTTCCTTTTAAAACAATCTGGCAGTATGCATTAAATATGAGATCGAATAATTCCATATTTAGAAACTCACCCTAGAAATAGGCATGAAAAAATTGGTGAAACAACTGTTTATTCCATCACTGTTTATAATAAAATATTTAAAATAGTCTAAATGCCAATAATAAGCTATTAGTTAAATAAATTCTTGACAAAAGGCCATGATGCTACTTAGCTATTGAAAATGATTTTGGTGGAGAATGTTTAATGGTTTTGAAAATTTGTCATGGTATTGTTAAATTATAAACAATGTATGCCCAGTAATCTGAAATTACATCTGTTTATCTCCAGGGTTGCCTGGTGTCTCTAACAGTAAAGAATCTGTCTGCAATGCCACAGACCCAGGTTCAGTCCCTGCCTCGGGAAGATTCCCTGGAGAACGGCATGGCTACCCACTTCAGCATTCTTGCCTGAATTCCATAGACAGAGGAGCCTGGAGGGATACAATCCATGGGGTCGTAAAGAGTCGGACATGACTGAATGATTAACACGTTCACTTTCATATATATCCACACATATACATTACATAAATGCACTCATATTTAACTGGAAGGATTATTTATTATAACTTTATTGATTATAACTTATAAGTTATAATTTATTATAACTTACTGATACATTAATAATGTTAGGTAAAATAATAAATGAATATAATTTTAAGAAATTACCAGTCCTATGTGACAGAAATAAAATATTTTATCCTATTTATAACAGTATTTTTGAAATTTTCTACATTGAATATGTGTAAACAATAGAATAATAAAATATATTTTATAACTTTAAAATGTTCAGTTTCTTTCTTTATTTATTCAGTTATTCATAAGCACATTTAGCAATTATTATTGAAGAGCTGCAAACCTTTTATTAGGTACCAATAGCACTGAGTAAAATTCCCTCTTTTGTGGGGCTTGCACAGTTATGTAAGTAATTCAAGTATAGTGAAGCCCTGCAAGATAATACAGAAATTTCCAACATTTTAAACACTTTGGCTATACAGGATAAGAACTGACTTGGAGCCCTTGAGAAATTGTAACAGGGATCAAATTAGGCTAAGATACTCAGAGGATGTTTTCCTGAGGCTGAAGGTTAAAGGCTAAGGATGGGTTAACTAAGCAAACAGATAGAGAAAGAAGATTTAAGACAGAGGGACCATCATTTGCAACAGTCCCTTGTGGCAGGAGGAAGCCTGGTCCATTAGAAAACTTACAAAAATTCTGTGATTGAGTCTGGAGCATTGAGAGCCATGGGGATATTTGCAGATAGAGTCTCAAGTTATAAAACTAGATAGAACGAGATTGTTTCTTAAGAGCAATCAGAAGCCATTGGGGATTTTTATCTTAATGCTGCTGTCAAAGGCTCTTTGGGTGAGGAGGCAGTATAAACTTGGTTCTGCCTCCAGAACCTCAGAGCAGCATGATGAGAAATGTGTATCTGGAGTCTTCCAAGAGCCACTTCTTCTAGAGACCTCTTAATCCTTTGCCTAAGCTCCCTAACACCATGAATAGTCCCATATTCCCATAAAAAATTCTTTTATTTCGGATCCCTGCTCAGCTGATACAAAACAACTACCTAGAAATCTGATTTCTCAGTCTTCAACTCACTAGATGGTTCCTGCTAACCAACATGAAGTAATTTCCACCCCAGTTCTCAGCTAACTTGCTTGAGATTGTGTTTTCATCCTGGCCCAGAGTGGAAATTAAAATAACGATACCTGTAATTATCTACCGTTGCTCATCTCCTCTCTGTCCTGATCAGCTTGTTATTATTATTTTTATTTTTGCAGAAAAGGGTTATATAAATATTCATGGCACATCGCAGATGTTTTCATAGCATTTAGAACCCTGGGAGGTGGGTGGATTTATAATTCCACTTTTCATCGAGGAAACAGACTCAGAGATGTAAAAGGAATTGCTAAAGTACAAACCTGGGAAAGGTAGGCTTCTAGACACTGCAGTGAAAACCCCTTCCAGTACAACACACCCTTTCTCGTTATGAGTCAAGTTGCTGTTATTCAGTCTCTAAGTTGTGTCCAACTCTTTGCAACCCCATGAACTACAGCACACCATGCTTCCCTGTCCTTCACTATCTCTTGGAGTTTGCTCAAACTCATGTCCATTGAATTGGAGATGTCATCCTCTGTGGTCCCATTCTCCCCCTGCCCTCAATCTTTCCCAGCATCAGGGTCTTTCCCAGTGAGTTGGCTCTTCACATCAGGTGGCCAAAGTATTGGAACTTCAGCTTCAGTATCAGTCTTTCCAATGAATATTCAGGACTGATTTCCTTTATGGCTGACTGGCTTCATCTCCTTGCTGTCCAAGCCCTCTCTCATTCTCTCTAGAAAAGGGCTTTGTTCAATATGAGGTCCTAGATTGCTGCGGCTGCATCTGTGTAATTCACTCTGCAGAGCAGTTATCAGAGCATGTGCTTTTTTAGGTGCCTGAAATGCCTTTGAATGATGTGATATTTTTCCTATGATTGTGGTAGACCAACCTGACATGAGAAAGCTTGGGAGACACTAGTTCCCTGAAGAGCAGTTGGGCTTTCTGACACTGAGTGACTAAGAAATGACATGAAGTCAGTTGAAATTGCTACTGTAGTTAAAATGTCCTTTTAAGTAATTATATGGAAAATAGATTTCTCACCATCAAGACGCTTCCACTGTTGATGGGATAGCAATGAACAATGGTTGATTAGGTTCAAAAAGTAAGTTTAGGTCTCACGGGTATAAAATTATTAGGGACCTGATGCTATGAACATGTCATCAAATTCCTCATGTGGTAATTTAATGCCATTGAAATTAGAAAGAAGAAATCATGACAATAGCTAATATACACTGAGTACTAACTAATGGGACTGCTAAGTGCATCTCTTCAACATTTTATTTAATCTCTACAAGAAGCTTACAGCACTAATAAATCCTATTATTACTATTTCACAAGCACAAACTGTTTTAGAAAGATTTTGAAGTTCACCGAAGGTCACACAACAAGAAAGTTGTAATTCTGACTTGTCTGATCCAAATTCTTTGTTTAATCACTCAGCTATTCTGTTTACTCAAATTATAATGAAAGGGACAGATGACTACTCCAGAAAGCTGGTTCTTTTTCTTGAAACACTACATTTACCATTATCGGGGTGGAGGCAGGGGGTGGGGGAAGAATCAGGGAAATTATTTGCAGGACTGTGCAAAACTTAGTTTTAGGGTAATGAAGAGAATTAGAATTTCAATATATTCATATAGAATACAAGTAAGAAGCCTAGCTTTTGTAAATCAGCATACTTGCATTAGCAAGATCAGGACATTTTTTTTTTCCTATAGGGAAAGGGGAACCAAGCATATGCAAATGTTTGGTTATCATGGAATCAAAGAAATGCAAATGAGCCTTATGATTCATACATTTAATGGCAAGTGTCCTAAAGCTCCATGTTTCCATGTATAAAACAAGGATATACATGGACAATAACGTGATATAGTAAAAGTACAGTGGAGAAAACTCCCTATTTCAAATCAGTGTGCAGGCGCTCAGTCATGTCCGACTCTTTGCGACCCCATGGACTGTAGCCTGCCAGGCTCCTCTGTCCATGGGATTTGCCAGGCAAGAACACTGGAATGGGTTGCCATTTTCTACTTCAGGGGATCTTCCTGACCCAGGAATCTGTGTCTCTTGTAACTCCTGCATTGGCAAGTGGATTCTTTACCATTGGTGCCACCTGGGAAGCATTTAATAATGTAAATTAAAACACATTAATTAAAATAAGCATCTTCATTTCTGATAGACCATTAATCACCTAAGTCTAGTTGACTATAAATCTAACTCTAGAACTACACCCCCCAAAAATGTCACTACTTTGTGGGAGTTGCCAGATTTTCACCTTTTCACCAGGTCGTATGCCAAGTCAGCTACTTCCAAGGATGCCAGCTATCACACCTGTGAAACTGCTTTCTTCTTCTCTCCTCAGCATGAGAGCTGATAAGTAGAGTTCATACAGTGATAATCATCTGCCAATAGCAGCTTTATGATATACTGTGTTAAGAAGGATTCTGAGGTCTTATCCAAGATGAATAGAAAACTATTATGATCAGCTAGTGCAATTGGCCAGGCTTCAAAGGGAGAGGACTGACAAGTTCCTAGATATTTGTCATCTCTGAATTAAAAGATGGAAGTTTAACTTTTACAGATTTAAGAAACTTCCATGATTTTGCAACCAAATTAAATGAATAGTATTAGACTGGATTCTTGTTTTTAAAAACTATCTATAAAAGATATTAGGGAAGAAGTAAGGGAATTTGATGAAAGTGAAAATGGAGAGTGAAAAAGTTGGCTTAAAGCTCAACATTCAGAAAACGAAGCTCATGGCATCCAGTCCCATCACTTCATGGGAAATAGATGGGGAAACAGTGGAAACAGTGTCAGACTTTATTTTTCTGGGCTCCAAAATCACTGCAGATGGTGACTGCAGCCATGAAATTAAAAGACGCTTACTCCTTGGAAGGAAAGTTACGACCAACCTAGATAGCATATTCAGAAGCACAGACATTACTTTGCCAACAAAGGTTTGTCTAGTCAAGGCTATGGTTTTTCCTGTGGTCATGTATGGATGTGAGAGTCGGACTGTGAAGAAGACTGAGCACTGAAGAATTGATGCTTTTGAACTGTGGTGTTGGAGAAGACTCTTGAGAGTCCCTTAGACTGCAAGGAGATCCAACCAGTCCATTCTAAAGGAGATCAGCCCTGGGATTTCTTTGGAAGGAATGATGCTAAAGCTGAAATTCCAGTACTTTGGCCACCTCATGCGAAGTTGACTCATTGGAAAAGACTCTGATGCTGAGAGAGATTGGGGGCAGAAAGAGAAAGGGATGACAGAGGATGAGATGGCTGGATGGCATTGCTGACTCTATGGTCATGAGTCTGAGTGAACTCCAGGAGTTGGTGATGGACAGGGAGGCCTGGCGTGCAGCGATTCATGGGGCCACAAAGAGTCGGACACGACTGAGTGACTGAACTGAACTGAAGGGAATTTGACAAGGACTGGCTATTAAAAGATTTTAGGGAACTGTTACCTTCATGTGGAAAGTGGTATTATGGATATATGTTTTAAAATTAAAATACTCTAAAAATTTTTAAGTATTTTAAAATACTTTAAATAAGTATTAAAGTATTTTAAAATGTTTTTTAAGAAGTATTCTTCTTTTCAAAAAAATGCATGCTAAAATGTTTAGAAATAAATTGTCATGGTGCTTGCGATTTACTTTTAAATACTTTACCAAAATAAATAGCAAATATGACAAAAACAAATAAAAAAAGATGGAGGTTTAATAACCCAAGTAATTTAGGAAGATAAGATGACCATATATTTTACTTTCTTAGTGGCATTAGATGCTGGGAAGCCAATAATTTATTTTTCCATTTTTCTTTTTTTCTTTTTCCTTTTTAACTAATTCAGGAGCTTAGTCAGGTTTTTCTTTGTTTTTTTTTTTTTTTTTTCCCCTGGCTTGAGCCTATTCAGTTCAAAAGGACAGACCTCTCCCCTATTTCTACATACCTGGGTTAGTAAGAATAGTAAGTGAGGCAGGATCCAGTATTTATGTCAATGGTGAGGTTGAGGTTATTCCTCTTATCAGGGTTTTAACTTGATTGCAGGTGACCTTGGAACCAATTTGCCTAAGAAAATCTTTTTGTTGTTATTGTTGCCTTGTTGTAGGAAAGCAGTCCTTCTCATGTTGGTATTCTGGGGTTCCCAATGGTGGGTTTCAGTAGAAGGGTCTGGGACTTCCCTGGTGGCCCAGTGATTAACACTCTGCACTTCCAATCCAATCTGGAATCTGGATTCCCAGATTCCAACCTGGGATCACAGGTTTGATCCCTGACAAGGGAACTAAGATCCCACATGCCTGCCTCGTGCCACAGCCAAAAAATGTAAAGGGAAAAAAAAAGTAAGGTTCAGATCCATACCAGATGAGGTCCATAATAGCAAGACAAGCAGAATGAGTTTGCTTAAATGAGGAGCATCTCCACCCAAACTCAAATGGCCCTGTATTTCCAGTGTAGAACTCAGATGCTGGATTCCAAGGAAATAACAAGCTTAATTTGCTCTTTGATATAATTTAGGATGGGAGGAGGAAGGGAGGAAGGGTTTTTATTCAATGAGATGAAGAATGAGAGTATGTCCTAGAGCACAGACAGCAAAAAGTTGAAGCTGAGAGGTAAGGAAAATATGTTCACATTTCAAAAAAAAAACAAAAAACAACTCCATTATAGTCCCTTGGCCTGGCTTCACAGATAATGGGAATTGCCCATTTCTTCTTCTGTCTCCTTTTCCCTTTTCTCTTGTCTTTTTTCTTTTTCTTTCTATTCCTCTTTATCTTCCTCTCTGCTCCCCGCCCATTTCTCCTTATTTACTCTCTCAATCATGCCTTGGTTCTAATGGGATATAATACTGGCATTTCTCATACAAAATGTTATTCCTGCCCAGCCTGGCTTGATTTCCTGCCTGTTCCAGGAAATAAAGCTGCAACATGTAAAAGGAAAGTTGAGAATCCTTATACTTTTTTTTTTTTAAATCATAAACTTCAAGAAGGCAAAATAATTGTTCTCCTGGCTCCTTTTTGAAGGGGTTATGTTAGAATACACTCTTGATTTTCCAGATATAAGGGTTTTTCCAATACAGAATCATGTCAAACCCTTAAAATGAATATGACAAAACAGTTTACTTTCTAACATCCCCCTGCAAAGCTTAAGAAAATTCTCCTATACACCATTATAGCCACGTTGTATTTATAACTATTCCTTGCACTTCCGCTCCAGCAGGGGTCATTCATTCTATTCCATGACGCCTTTATCCCCGTGTACTTAAATATTGTCTTTCACATTACCCTGCTACTTTATCTCCATGGAAAGTGCCTTGATTTATAACCTAATCATCTCCTACTGGGTTATTGACACCATCTGTTCTCTATGTGTCAGACATCATATTCTGTACCTTTGGGGCCATTCTTGAGTGAATCATTTGTTATCTTTTTCTAAATCCTAACAAATATGATTATAATACTAGTAATAATTTTATAAATAAACAGGTATTTCCTACACTTAACACAGATATCATCAGTCAAATTTATTTGAAATGACCCTTTCCTTATATTTTTGTTACCTCCAGTTTAGGGAGCAACTCTTAAACCAAAATTGGGGGACCTTGTAAGACTTCCTTGAGTAATATGGGATCATTTTTAAAGTAGGAAAGGGCTGACTCTTTGTTGGTTTTCTGGTCGTTTATATTGGGTGGGGAAGGGGGTTGAGGTGGGATTTGAGGATAGGAACGTATTTGTTCCTTAAGGTTATGGCATTTAGAGTCCCTTGTCTATTCAATTCTGTTAGCCGGGGTTCTTTGGTTATAAGTGACAGAAAGCAAACCCAAACTAGTGTAAGTATAAATAAAGTTTTATCGGAAAAAACATGTGAAAAGCCTACAGAATCAAGGTGGAGATAAACCTCAAAGCCACAGGATATTAAGTAGAAGGATGGTAGACCCTGGGATATGAAAACCATAAGTTCTTATTTCTGCCCACTGACATCATTCTTTAGTCAAATCTTTCCCAGGCTGATCCTTAGCTCTCACACAAACCATCTTCACCAAAGAGGAAAGGAACCGGAAAAGACCCTGATTCTTGCTTTGGTAATATTTCTGTCATGAGACTTGGAGATGGCAGGGGAAAAAATATAATTATTTGTCTTCATCAGAACTACATGGCTAAAAATGAGGACAAATAAGTTTCCTAAAACAAAATGAAAGCAATCATAGGCAACCTGCTAAACCATCTACATTAGTGAAGCTATAACAGTGGGCCGTGTTCATTAGATGATTTATCATAAAATGCTTACACATTCAGGATCCCAGGGACTCACTATGAATAGAACAGTCATTTTTAAGCAGGGATAATTTTCCTCCGGAGGACATCTGGCAATGTCTGGAGATATTTCTGGCTACCACAACTGGGGGATAAAGGGAAAGGGACAGATGTGTACTGGTATTCAGTAGGTAGAGGTACAAATGTTTCTAAATGTTCTACAATGCACAGAATAATCCCCCACAACGAAGAGTCATCCTGCCCCAAACGGCGGTGGTGCTGAGGTTAAGAAACCCTGGAATAAAGGTTAAGAGCCTAGTTTTACATGTTTGCTTTCTTATTCTGCTGCTACTTGCTCTGAACTTAACCTCTCTGGGCATATCTTTTCTCAACTGTAAAATTAATAAAATGATACTGAGTCTTCCAAGTTGTTTGAAGTAACATACGTACACACACATGCATACACACTCTTCTGCACACACACGTTTTCTGGCTCAGATATTCCATTAGCTTGATTGCTTGCAAAGATGCCTTTCTCTTCTTAAATTGTGATGATGTTTTTTACCCTTAAATCACTCATAACTATTTCTGCAAGATCTCTTATTCCTGACTTTAGAGGTAAGAACTCTGAGCCCTTTCACTGGGAAGCTATCGTCTTCAGAGAGCTATTGTTCAGAAAAATCATTGAACAGTAATTGAACGAGGAAAGCAGTAAGTCAAAAAGGACTAACGACAGAGACTTGGCCATCTTACTCCATCCTCTAACCTGTATAGTATACTAATCCTCCACTAACTCCCAGGGATATGAAAATGCACAGACAAACAATGAGGTGGAGGCTTTTTCCAAATCCTTAATCCAAATCCCAAATCCTCTGGTAGCTAACATTTGTCATGTATGTTTCTGATTAATGAAACTCCTTGCTATAACCTTATAATATGTATGTATTCAAAATGGTAGATTATTTCTAATACATCTAGTATACTGGATTATGTGCCCATCTACAGTATTCTTTCCTAGTAAATCCCATGGACCGAGGAGCCTGGCAGGCCACAGTTCATGGGGTTGCAGAGTCGGACACAACTAAGCATGAGCATGAAAGAGAGAGAGGAAATTTCTCACTGGTCAGAGGGCAGTAGAATACTCAAAGAGCGCGTGTGCAAAATGAGTTAATGAGTCAGTAAATGAGTAAATGAATAAGTGCTACAATAGTTATTTCAATTAAAATATTTCTAAACTTGGGGTTTGGTCCTCTTACAAGAATGTGAATGAAATGAAGATTCTGCAACCTGGAGATCATCATACTAAAGTGAAGTAAGTCAGACAATGACAAACATGTGATATTGCTGATACGTGAAATCTAAAAACAAATGATGCACTTGAGCTTATTAAAAAAAAAAAAAAAAAAACAGAAATAGACTCAGACATAGAAAACAAACTTACAGTTACCAAAGGGGAAGGGGAGAAGGGTAAATTAGGAATTTGGCATTAAAATGTATACACTGCTGTATATAAAATAGTTAACCAACAAGGACCTACTGTATAGCACAGGGAACTCTACTCAATATCTTAAAATAATCTTTAATGGAAAAGAATCTAAAAAAGAAGATATATATATATATAGATATATACACACACACATATATATATATAGCCATGAAGCTAAAAGATGATTGCTCATTGGAAGAAAAGCTGTAACAAACCTAGACAGCATATTAAAAAGCAGAGACATCACTTTGCCAACAAAGGTCTGTCTAGTCAAAGCTTTGGCTTTTTCAGTAGTCATGTACAGATGTGACAGCTGGACCACAAAGAAGGCTGAGCATCGAAGAATTTATGCTTTCGAACTGTGGTGTTGGAGAAGACTCTTGAGAGTCCCTGGGACAGCAAGGAGATCAAATCAGTCAATCCTAAAGGAAATCAACCCTGAATATTCATTGGAAGGACTGATACCAAAGCTGAAGCTCTGATACTTTGGCCACCTGATATGAAGAGCTGACTCTTTGCAAAAGACCCTGATGCTGGGAAAGATTGAAGACAGGAGGAGAAGGGGACAACACAGAATGAGATGGTTGGATGGCATCACCAACTCAATGGACATGAGTTTGAGCAAGCTCCAGGAGGTGGTCAAGGACAGGGAAGCCTGGTGGCTGCAGTTCATAAAGTTACAAGAGTCAGACATGACTTATGGACTAAACAATAACAACTACTACAATAATAACTTCAACTATGTGTGTGTGTGTGTGTGTGTGTGTGTGTGTGTGTATATATATATATATATATATATATATAGGCTTCCCTGGTATCTCAGTAGGAAAGAATCTGCCTGCCTATGCAGGAGACGTAAGTTAGATACCTGGGTTGGAAAGATTTCCTGGAGAAAGAAATAGCAACCCACTCCAGTGTTCTTGCCTGGGAAAGCCCATGGACAGAGGAGCCTGGCGGACTATAGTTCATAGCGTTGCAAAAGAGTTGGCCATGACTTAGCAACTAAACAACAACAACAACAACAAAAGCTCTGTCTCTCCATATATGTGTATATATATATATATATATAGTCACTTTTCTGTATACCTGAAACTAACACAATATTGCAAACCAACTATGTTCTAATAAAAATTAAATAAACACATCAGATCAGATCAGTCACTCAGTCATGTCCGACTCTTTGCGACTCCATGAATCACTGCACACCAGGCCTCCCTGTCCATTACCAACTCCCGGAGTTCACTCAGACTCACGTCCATCAAGTCAGTGATGCCATCCAGCTATCTCATCCTCTGTCGTCCCCTTCTCCTCCTGCCCCCAATCCCTCCCAGCATCAAAGTCTTTTCCAATGAGTCAACTCTTCGCATGAGGTGGCCAAAGTACTAGAGTTTCAGCTTTAGCATCATTCCTTCCAAAGAAATCCCAGGGCTGATCTCCTTCAGAAAGGACTGGTTGGATCTCCTTGCAGTCCAAGGGACTCTCAAGAGTCTTCTCCAACACCACTGTTCAAAAGCATCAATTCTTCAGCGCTCAGTCTTCTTCACAGTCCAACTGTCACATCCATACATGACCACAGGAAAAACCGTAGCCTTGACTAGACAAACCTTTGTTGGCAAAGTAATGTCTCTGCTTTTGAATATGCTATCTAGGTTGGTCATAACTTTCCTTCCAAGGAGTAACCCTCTTTTGATTTCATGGCTGCAGTCACTATCTGCAGTAATTTTGGAGCCCAGAAAAATAAAGTCTGACACTGTTTCCACTGTTTCCCCATCTATTTCCCATGAAGTGGTGGGATCGGATTCCATGATCTTCGTTTTCTGAATGTTGAGCTTTAAGCCAACTTTTTCACTCTCCTCTTTCACTTTCATCAAGAGGCTTTTTAGTTCCTCTTCACTTTCTGCCATAAGGGTGGTGTCATCTGAATATCTGAGGTTATTGATATTTCTCCCGGCAATCTTGATTCCAGCTTGTGTTTCTTCCAGTCCAGCGTTCCTCATGATGTACTCTGCATATAAGTTAAATAAACAGGGTGACAATATACAGCCTTGATGAACTCCTTTTCCTATTTGGAACCAGTCTGTTGTTCCATGTCCAATTCTAACTGTTGCTTCCTGACCTGCATACAAATTTCTCAAGAGGCAGATCAGGTGGTCTGGTATTCCCATCTCTTTCAGAATTTTCCACAGTTTATTGTGATCCACACAGTCAAAGGCTTTGGTATAATCAATAAAGCAGAATTAGATGCTTTTCTGGAACTCTCTTGCTTTTTCCATGATCCAGCAGATGTTGGAAATTTGATCTCTGGTTCCTCTGCCTTTTCTAAAACCAGCTTGAACATCAGGAAGTTCACGGTTCACATATTGCTGAAGCCTGGCTTGGAGAATTTTGAGCATTACTTTACTAGCGTGTGAGATGAGTGCAATCGTGCGGTAGTTTGAGCATTCTTTGGAATTGCCTTTCTTTGGGATTGGAATGAAAACTGCCCTTTTCCAGTCCTGTGGCCACTGCTGAGTTTTCCAAATTTGCTGGCATACCGAGTGCAGCACTTTCACAGCATCATCTTTCAGGATTTGGAATAGCTCAACTGTAATTCCATCACCTCCACTAGCTTTGTTTGTAGTGAAGCTTTCTAAGCCCCACTTGACTTCACATTCCAGGATGTCTGGCTCTAGGTCAGTGATCACACCATCGTGATTATCTGGGTCGTGAAGATCTTTTTTGTACAGTTCTTCTGTGTATTCTTGTCATCTCTTCTTAATATCTTCTGCTTTTGTTAGGTCCATACCATTTCTGTCCTTTATCGAGTCCATCTTTGCATGAAATGTTCCTTTGGTCCATACTATTTCTGTCCTTTATCGAGCCCATCTTTGCATGTTCCTTTGGTATCTCTGATTTTCTTGAAGAGATCCCTAGTCTTTCCCATTCTGTTGTTTTCCTCTATTTCTTTGCATTGATCGCTGAAGAAGGCTTTCTTATCTCTTCTTGCTATTCTTTGGAACTCTGCATTCAGATGTTTATATCTTGCCTTTTCTCCTTTGCTCTTCACTTCTCTTCTTTTCACAGCTATTTGTAAGGCCTCCCCAGACAGCCATTTTGCTTTTTTGCATTTCTTTTGTAGCCTGGTGGGCTACAGTCCATAGAGTCGCAAAGAGTCAGACATGACTGAGCTTAACAGAGAGAGAGAATCAAAAAAGTAACATCCTCTGACTGCAAATAAGGACTCACCAACATGTCACAAAGGTTTATTCAGTGTTTTATGGGGAGAAATGAAACACATGATGGATTTATCCTCACTTCCAGGCTTTCTGTAAGTTTGGCATTGGATCTTTCTCAACGGCCATGATTCTTCTACTGCTTCTGCTGCTGTCTCTAGGAACACTGAGTAGAGACCTTGGTCTCCATAGCGATAGAGTTCTGTTGGTCAGGAATCCTATCATAAAGTTGCAGCATGGACACTCATCGGCTCCATTTTGCTTCTCAGAGAGACAAAGACAATTCAGACTCTGGGTGGATTACAAGTACTTTCACAGAGGCCGTGGCAATGACCCTCTCATTGTCAAACCCCACTCAAACCTGATCTGTACCCTATGGAAACAAAGCATTTCCTAAGAGAGAGGTGAACTGGGTTCATTTCAGTCAGACATTTCACACTTGTAAATGGTACGGCATTGCCTACTGTTTATAGATCTGAGTCGGAAAACAATATAAAGAAAGAGAAGCTCCAAAATAGAGTGACAACAATTTGACTGGATATGAGATTTAGAAGAGGAGCCTGAATAGGGGAAAAAAACACAAACAGGAGACATCAACTGGAGTCTTGTCTCTGCATCTACTTAATGAATAAGGAGGTGTTAACTCAGACTGTGGAAAGCAAGATAAACAGCACTCTGTTTTTTCTTATTTTGTTTTTGATTCAATATAAAAAATGTTAAGGAAGTTGGAGGCATCCTGTTGAAATATTTTTAAAACTATTTTGAAATATTATCCATGATCCACTATATATTTTCCCCAAACCTTAAAAGAGTTCTTGTTATCTTTAGAGATGACACAATTAAAGTAGAACTGATCCCATTTCCCCTGAATAAGATAAATGAATAGAGCAATAAAGATCCAGTGTGGCTGTGTAAACATCTAATCAATGACCCACTGTTTAAAGTTAAATCTGTTCTGGAAATAGAGACGTGGGGAGAGACCCAGATGAGCATAATGTGCATCATTATTTTGGCTTTGAAAGAGAGAGATAAGGCTGGTGAAAGGATGTTAAAGTGAATGAGGACAGAGAGGAATGGGCTGAGGTGAGAAAAAGAAGGGAAGAGTGAAGAGAAAGAGAAGAAGAGAGGGAAAGCTCATTGATAAACAGGAAGTAAAACAACATTGGCTTATCCATTATCTGTAATGTAGAAATTAAATTTTAATTCATCCTAGCCTAAAAGTCACACGATTTTAATTCATCCTAGCCTAAAGGTCACACAACAAAACAGAAAAAAGCTTTGAGTACATGTATTGTAATAATGATCTTACAAGCAAATCTCTTCAAAACAAGAAAAGGCAAATCCACATCCATATTGAGGCATGTTGAAATTCTATTAGTAAAACCAGAGAATATCCTGCCTTCATGCAAGGACAGTTTTATAGGGGGAAGAATGCAGTGGCAAGACATCATTGAAGGTTATGAATGGCCTTTCAGTCATTCATTTTAATTATTTTTTTTATTTCTATAGATTTAATTTTATCCCTTTGTTGTTCTTCAGTCGCTAAGCCATGTCCAACTCTTTGCGGCCCCATGAACTGCAGTATGCCAGGCTTCCTTGTCTTTTACCAGCTCCTGGAGCTTGCTCAAACTCATGTCCATTGAGTCGGTGATGCCACCCAACCATCTTGTCCTCTGTCATTCCCTTCTCCTCCTGCCTTCAACCTTTCCCAGAATCAAGGTCTTTTCCAGTGAGCCAGCCTTTCACATCAGGTGGCCAAAGTATTGGAGTTTCAGTTTCAGCAACAGTCCTTCCAATGGATATTCAGGGTTGACTTCCTTTAGGATGTACTGGTTTGATCTCTCTACTGTCCAAGAGACTCTCAAGAGTCTTCTCCAGCACAATTCGAAAGCATAAATTCTTTGGTGCTCAGTCTTCTTTATGGTCCAGCTCCTACATCCATACATGACTACTGGAAAAACAATAGCTTTGACTATACAGACCTTTGTTGGCAAAGTGATGTCTCTGAGTATTAATATGCTCTCTAGGTTTGTCATAGCTTTCCTTCTATTAGACATTAAAAATATATTTAATCAATATGACAGAACCAGTAATTCTTCTTTATTTTTAACAGCACATTTTCATACATAGAAACATAAATTTTAATGTTTGATGTCAAGTACTAACATCTATTAAAATTTTGCCACCTTTTATTTAGGATTCTTTTTTTTTAATTGTAGACATATAAGCATCTAATTAAAATCCCATATCATCTCATTGCCTTCCCTACCTTCTCAGAAAGGTAAGAAATTTCCCTTATGGGGTTCTATATATTTAATATATTTGTTGGCAACTATATACAATATATATTATTGTTTTGAAGGTTTTAACATTTAAGATATAAAATATCTTAATCTTAGTATCACTTTGCAACTTGCTTTCTGTTCTTGGTATTATATGTTTGAGGTTTATTCATGGTGATAATTTTAGATCCAGTTATTTTATTTTAACAGATACATAGTATTGAATGGTATATGAAGTTTATTTCTCTTAATGATGGAGAGTAAAACTGTTTGCATATTTTTGCAATGACAGACTGTGCCAAAGTAAATATATTTTTAAATGCCTTCTTAAATATATGTCTGAAGTGTTGCTTTATAGAAATGAAAATACTGTTAATGTTTGTGTACTGCTTTAATTTTATATTCAAATCTTCACATAATTTTTTTTTAAAAACCAGGGATTTATTTTTGTATAGAAGGCATAAATCTATGTGATTTATCATTTTCTATAATTTTCTAATTGTTGCAGTATTCTCTACTAAATTTTCCCCATTAACTTGTAATAGCACTTCTATACATCCCAAATTCCTCTGCAGGTTGGTCTGATTCTTCTTTCCTCTTTGTAATGATAATTAATATGCTTGTCCACACCTATGCTAGTATTAAATGGTTTAAATTATTTCCCAGGTTGTGCTAGTGAAAAATCCCATGGATAGAGGAGCCTGGTAGGCTGTGGTCCATGGGGTCGCAAAGAGTCAGACAGGACTGAGCGACTTCACTTTCACTTTTCACTTTCATGCATTGGAGAAGGAAATGGCAACCCACTCCAGTGTTCTTGCCTGGAGAATCCCAGGGACAGTGGAGCCTGGTGGGCTGCCGTCTATGGGGTCGCACAGAGTGGGACAGGACTGCAGCGACTTAGCAGCAACAGCAGCAGCTCGTGGTAAAGAATCCTCCAATGCAGGAGACTTAAAAGACTCGCGTTTGATCCCTGAGTTGGAAAGATGCCCTGAAGGAGGGCATGACAACCCACTCCAGTATTCTTGCCTGGAGAATCCCAAGGACAGAGGAGCCTAGCAGGCTACAGTCATGGGGTTACCAAGAGTTGGTTACAACTGTAGAGACTTAGTACAGCACCACAGCACAGTGATGCTCAACCAGGGTGATTTCCCCACCTCAGGGAGCATTTGGCAATGTTTGGAGACATTTTTGGTTGTCATTACTGCAGAAGTAGAAGCCAAGGATACTACTAAACATTCTATAATGCATTGGACACTTTGCCCCCAACAAGGAATTATCTGGTCCAAAATGTTACAAGTATCAATGTTGAAAAATCCTGATGGAACATAAGTTGAGAGCCTGAGCATCATACATATTTGAAATCTTAACTATCCATAGTTCCATTGCCTTTTAACCTTTTCACTGTTTCAAGAAGTATATTGGGTGCTTGGTTTTTTATTTCTTTATATGAATTTTAGGAATAGATTCTTAAATCCTAAGAAAAACCCTTTTGACATTTAACAGTAATTAAGTTTGCTTTTAACTTTTGGAATAATATGGTAAGAATTGACCATTTTGTTATACTGATTCTTCCAATTTACTATGGTATAGATCTATGCTCATTTTGGTCTTTTTAAAAGCCCTTTAGTTAAATTTTATATTTTTACTCTGAAAGATCATTCATAGTTTTGTTAAATATATTACAAGATCATTACTTGATTTATTTTTGCTGTTTCATATGTAATCTTTGTTTTTCCCCTGTGCTATACAATAGGTCCTTGTTGGCTTTCCATTTTGAAAATACCAGTGTATACGTGACCATCCCAAACTCCCAAACTATCCTTCCCACCCCAGCAACCATAAGATGTAATCTTTCTAATTGCATAACTTATTGTTGTTGCTGATCTATAGGACTCTGATTATTTTCCATTATTATTTTATATTATAGTATATACTAATCTAACATTCTTACTGACCTTGTTCATCCTAATAAATAATCTTCTGTAGAGATTTCGTCTATCATCTGAGAATAACAAGGAGCTTTGAACTTTTTTCAGTCATTACATATTATAAATAATCTTGTTCGTCAAGGCTGTATATTGTCATCTTGCTTATTTAACTTATATGCAGAGTACATTATGTGAAATGCCAGGATGGATGACTCTTAAGCTGGAATCAGGATTGCTGGGAGAAATATCAATAACCTCAGATATGCAGATGAAACCACTCTAATGGCAGAAAGCAAAGAGGAACTAAAGAGCCTCTTGATGAGGGTGAAAGAGGAGAATGAAAAAGCTGCCTTAAAACTTAGCATTCAAAAAACTAAGATCATGACATCCGGCCCCATCACTTCATGGCAAATAGATGGGAAAAAGTGGAAACAGTGACCGATTTTATCTTCTTGGACTTCAGAATCACTGTGGACGGTGACTGCAGCCATGAAATTAAAAGACGCTTGCTCCTTGGAAGAAAACCTATGACCAACCTAGATATTATGACCAAAAGATATGACCAACCAGCATATTAAGAAGCAAACACATTGCTTTGTTGACAAAGGTCCATACAGAAAAACTATGGTTTTTCCAGTGGTCATGTATGGATGTATGAATATTGAAATGGGTTGCCGTGCCCTCCTCCAGGGGGTTGTCCAAATCCAGGGGTCAAACATGCGTGTCCTGCCTCTCTCCAGTAAAGCGGATTCTTTACTGCTAAGCCAGTGGGGTAGCCTTCCATATTTATATATACAATGCTATTTAAGTACATGTGTATTTGATTTTATTTCAAATAATATATTATTTTCTAAAACCATGACTTCCAGCTCTCACTTCCACCATAAATACATGAAGTTACCTGTTACTCCACAGCCACAATAGCATCTATCTTGTTGAATTTAAAATTTTTTACTTTTTTTGTCATGGTGGTGGGGGGTAAGGCTTGGGATTCCATTTCAATATATTAAAAATATAATCTAATGGATTTTTAAATTTTCTTCTTCAAAATCTAGTGTTTAAAATATTTTGAAGATTAGTTCGTTTGATCAAGTTTTGTGGATTTAATCACGTATATTTCATCATACCCTTTCAATACTTTAAAAACCTGTTAAATTTGTCAGTATACCTACCTTACATTCAGTGCCTATTTTCATCTTTCTTTTTTTTCATCATACTTCTCAGATTTTGTCTATAGTGTCTTTTTAGAAACTAGTCTTTAGTCTCATGTTCAAATCTTTTCTTTCAATCGGTTTTTACTTTTTCTCATTGTTTTTATCAACTATTTCTGCTGCTTTCTTTGGGTTTACTAACTTCTATTTCTTACTGCTTGAACTGAATTCCTAGTTCCTTCGTTCCTGACTAGTACTTTGTTTTCTGATAAGTGTAGTTGGGCTTCTGTTAGAATTGTAGGTTGCACTTTAAATGCTGTTTTGTTAGCAAGCTACCTGTTTTCACATGTAGGGTTTTCATTTGATTATGTGATTCAGTTTTAAGTGTTTGCTGATTTTTCTTAGCTTTCCTGGTGGCTCAGTGGTAAAGCACCTACCTGTCAAACAGGAGACATGGGTTCAATCCCTGGGTCTGTCAGGAAGATCTCCTGGAGAAGGAAATGGGAACCACTCCAGTATTCTTGCCTGAAAAATACCATGGACAGAGGAGCCTGGGCTCACAAAAGAGTCGAACATGAATTAGCAACTAAACAACTGTTTTTCTTAGAATTTTAAAATATTTTAACCACAATGGATATTTAATAAAATTGATTTTAACTTTAGATATATGTGATATTAAAGCTTTCTCTCATTTTAGTAAACTTTTTACCAGAATAAATATATTTATAAAATTTGCATAAATCTTAAGGCAAAAATAGGGCTGTGGGGTTTATAATATATGTAGCAATAAAATATATGACAGAAAAAGCACAAAACCAGGAGAGGAAAATTTATAGTATATTTTTGTATGAGTTTTCTACTATGTGAGAAGTAATTTTAGTAGGGTTTAGACTCTGATAAGTTAAACATATGTAATACATGTAAATATGTATTAAAAGATGTATAAACCCTAATAAATCCTAAAAAAGCCTCTGATATACTAACAGGACTAAGTACTCTGTTGATATTAGTTAAGTAGTGAGTAAATAAAGATATAATAAAAACACAATATTCAATCAATCCATAAAAGTGTGACAAACAGGGAAAGTGCAATAAAGAACATAATGAGACAAGTAGAAAAAAAATAGCAAGATGGTAAACACAATCATATAAACGATCATATTAAGTGTAAATTATCTAAAAATTCTATTAAAAAGGCAGAAATTGTTAAATTAACAACACATTAAGAACTTACTATAGATTCCTTGCAAGAAACACACTTTAAAGAAGCAAACAGGTTAAAAGTAAAATGATGGAAAAAGATGTATCACGCTCATAACAGCCAAAAGAAATCAAGGTTGTGTATTTTCAATATCAAAGTAAATAGTGTTACTGAAAATAATGAGCATCATTTCATGATAGTTACAGGCCATTAAAAGGGCATACAAATCCTAAATTCCCGTGTTCCTAGTGATAGAGTTTCAAGTATAAGAAGCCAGAATCAATAGACCTGCAAGGAACAATAACAAAAATTGTCCCAATAATAAGTGCACAGCTGACTAAATGTTCACAGTTTTCACTCTCTTCAGGTCAACTTATATGATATCACTTGCATTTCAGAAGTTCCTTTTGTCCTCTTCTCAGTAAATTATTTCCCCAAAGTAATCACTTTTCTGAATTCTAATCCTACCAGTATATTGCACCTTCTTTTAAAATTATTCTAAATTGATAAATATGATCCATTGTGTTTGCCTGTTTTCACTCAACATTATATTTGTGAGATTAATTACATATGATGCTGTGTCTAGTGGCATTTTGCTCATTTCCATCCTTGAATATTATTCCATTGAACTATCACACAACAGAGTATTCACATATTCTTCTCTTGATGAATATTACATTTGTTTTTTGGAAACGTTACATTTTGTTTTAGAAATTTTGCTGTCATGAGAATCCTCATACTTGACATTTGAGAAACATGAATTAGTTTGTCTTGAGTATAATAACAAAAGTTAGGCTAGCTACCCGGAGGAGGGCATAGGAACTCACTCCAGTATTCTTGCCTGGAGAATCCCCATGGACAGAGGAGCCTGGAGGGCTACAGTCCATGGGGCCGCAAAGAGCTGGACACGACTGAATGACTAAGCAGAGCACAGACTAGCTATGTCATAGGTATGCAGATATGTATCTTTAGTAAATATTTCAACAATTCTATCAAGGTGGTTGTGCCAATGAAATACTTCCACTGATTCCTATCCTCACAATGGGTACATGCCTCTACCCAGTTGTAACCATCAGGGTCACAACTGGGTAGAGGCAAGTAGGGTTGAAAACTTAAGAAAGTGCTCACTCTCATTGAGTTCTATTGAGTTCTGTACTCTAATCTATTGCATGAACCTAAGAGGGGTTCTCCTTAAGATTTAGATGCCAAGAGCACAAAATGAAAGGAGGCACTCACCTTCGGATTTGTGCAGACTGTGCATCGATCAAATATAAAAGTACGCTCTTTCTCAAAATTTGCACCTTAGATGTCTTACTTCTCAGCCCTGCTTGATGTTAGTTTGACATTTGCTCAGTACATGTGCAGTAGCCTTGTGTTATAGTTTTATTTACATTTCCCTGACGATTAATGACCTCGAGTACATTTTCGAATGTTTACATACCATTTTGATGTACTCTTTTGTGAACTATCTATTCAAGTCTTTTTTCCAATTTAAACTTAATTAGCTTTCTCCTGTTATTAATTATTTGTAGTTATTTTTATATATTCTGCCTGGGTCATTTGTCTTTGGTTTTTTTCCCATTGTAGATATCTTCCCTTACTCTGACTTTTTACTCTTGAATAGTTTCTTCTAATAAACACTGCTTCTAAATTTTAATTGAGATTAATTTATTAATATTTTTCTTTCTTGGTTACTGCTTTTCTGTCCTACTACAAGGTCACTAATGCATTTCTTTTCCTTTTGAAAGCTTTATTGTTTCGGGTTTCAAATGTAGATCTACAATTTACTGGGAACTGATGTTAGCACTTAATGTGAGATAAGGTCAACATTACATTTTTTATATATGGGTATCAGTTAACTGAGCATCATTTATTAAAATTATCATTCTCTCCCTATTAACTATAGTGTCATCTTGTCTCATATGAGATAAACTTATGACTATGATCTCTCTAATCTGTTCCAGTGGTCTGTTTTTAAAAGCTCTATATGAATTTCTATGACGTTGTAATGTTTTGCTTTCTGGTTTTGCAATTTCTTTAACTCTGTTTTTCCTCGATTGTTTTGAATATTCTTGTCTCTTTTAATTTCGACATACATTTTAAAACATAAACTTTCTTCACTCTTCCCTAATACAAAAAAATTTATATAATAATATAATTAATCTTTTCTAACTGGAAATGTATTTAATACATAAATCAATTTGGAGAGAATTAATACCTATGTAAAGAAAGAAAGTGAAGTCGCTCAGTTGTGTCCAACTCTTTGCGACCCCATGGACTTGTAGCCTACCAGGCTCCTCCGTCCATGCAATTTTCCAGGCAAGAATACTGGTCTGGGTTGCCATTTCTTTCTCCAGCAGACCTTTCCTACCCAGGGATTGAACCCAGATCTCCTGCATTGTAGGCAGAGGCTTTACCGTCTGAGCCACCAGGGAAGCCCATTGTTATAATTTATAAGCATAATGTGGCTCCGTTTATTTAATTCTTTAAAATTTTTCCATAGTTTTGTAGATTTCAGAGTAGGAGTCTTGAAATCTTTTATTAGAATTATTACTAAGGATTTGATGTTTAGAAGCCAGCATAAAAAGTATCATTATTCAAATTTTATTTCCTTTTCATTTGTTACTGGTACAGAGAAATACAATTAATGTTTTATAAGAACCGTGTATCAAGCAACTTTGATACATTTACTTATTAGTTTTAATATTTGGTAGATTTTCTTAAAATTAAAATTATGTAATTGTAAACAATTATGTCAACTGTAAATAAAATTGTAATTTCTACCTCCAATCCTTACACTTTGAATTCCTTTCCCTTTACCTCATTGCATTGGCAAGTAACTTCAGTAGTGATAATAGTCTCCTTTGCTGACCCAGTATCTGGGGCGGAAGCTTTTAAGATTTTACTATTAAGTATATTTCCTACAGATCTTTTTAAGATATTGTTTAACAAAGATTACAGTTGGTTTGTTTACTTGTTCTATCACTTATTCAATAAAGTATACTAATAATCTTCTACCACACTGTGTATTTTTCTATTTTTTTTTAGTTCTTACAACTTTATTTTATGTATTTCAAAGCAATATTTATATAGAAGTTTAATATGATATAGGTAGATTGCTGCTGCTGCTACTGCTGCTAAGTCACTTCAGTCGTGTCCGACTCTGTGCGACCCCATAGATGGCAGCCCACCAGGCTCCCCCGTCCCTGGGATTCTCCAGGCAAGAACACTGGAGTGGGTTGCCATTTCCTTCTCCAATGCATGAACGTGAAAAGTGAAAGTGAAGTTGCTCAGTTGTGTCCGACTCTTCGTGACCCCATGGACTGCACCCTACCAGGCTCCTCTGCCCATGGGATTTTCCAGGCAAGAGTACTGGAGTGGGGTGCCATTGCCTTCTCCATAGGTAGATTAACCCTTTTATTATTGTGTAAGCCACTTCTTTGTTTCTAGCAGAACTTTTCTCTTAGACTGTGATATATTAATATGGACTTCCCAGGTGCCACTAGTGTTAAAGAATCTGCCTGCCAATACAGGAGATGCAAGAGACACAGGTTTGATACCTGGGTTGAGAAGATTCCCTGGAGAAGGAAATGGCAACTCACTCCAGTATTCTTGCCAGAGGAGCCTGGTAGGCTACAGTCCATGGATCTGCAATGAGTTGGATATGACTGAGCAACTGAACACACACACAACTATTAATATATTCAAGCCAACTCTCTTTTAGTTCAGTTCAGTTATTCAGCCACGTCTGACTCTCTGCGACCACATGGACTGCAGCACACGAGGCTTCCCTGTCCATCACCAACACCTGTAGCTTGCTCAAACTCATGTCCATCGAGTTGGTGATGCCATCCAACCATCTCATCCTCTGTTGTCCCCTTCTCCTCCTGCCTTCAATCCTTCCCAGCATCAGGGTCTTTTCCAATAACTCCCTTCTTCATATCAGGTGGCCAAAGTATTGGAGTTTCAGCTTCAGCATCAGTCCTTCCAATGAATATTCAGGACTGATTTCCTTTAGGATGGACTGGTTGGATCTCCTTGCAGTCCAAGGGACTCTCAAGAGTCTTCCCCGACACCACAGTTCAAAAGCATCAATTCTTTGGTGTTCCGCTTTCTTTATAGTCCAACTCTCACATCCATATAAGACTAATGGAAAAACCATAGCTTTGACTAGATGGACTTTGTCAGTAAAAGAAAGTTTCTGCTTTTTAATATGCTATCTAGGTTGGTCATAGGTTTTCTTTCAAGGAGCATGTGTCTTTTAATTTCATGGCTGCAGTCACCATCTGTAATGATTTTGGAGCACTAAAAAATACAGTCTCTTACTGTTTCCAATGTTTCCCCATCTATTTGCCAGGAAGTAATGGGACCTGATTCCATGATCTTATTTTTTGGAATGTTGAGTTTTAAGCCAACTTTTGCAGTCTCCTCTTTCACTTTCATTAAGAGGCTCTTAAGTTCTTCTTTGCTTTCTGCCATAAGGGTGGTATCATCTGCATATCTGAGGTTATTGATATTTCTCCTGGGAATCTTGATTCCAGTTTGTGCCTTGTCCAGCCTGGCATTTCTCATGATATACTCTGCATCTAAGTTAAGTAAGTGAGTGACAATATACAGCATTGACATATTCCTTTCCCAACTTGGAACCAATCCATTGTTCCATGTCCAGTTTAAACTGTTCCTTCTTGACCTGCATATAGATTTCCCAGGAGGCAGGTCAGGTGGTCTGGTATTCTCATCTCTTTAAGAATTTTCCACACTTTGTTGTGATCCACACAGTCAAAGGCTTTGGCATAGTCAATAAAGCAGAAGTAGATGCTTTTCTGGACTCTTGCTTTTTCTATGATCCAACGGATGTTAAAAATTTGATCTCTAGCTCCTTTGACTTTTCTAAATCCAGTTTGAACATCTGGAAGTTCACAGTTCACGTACTGGTGAAGCCTGGCTTGGAGAATTTTGAGCATTATTTTGCCATTGTGTGAGATGAGTGCAATTGTGTGGTAGTTTGAACATTCTTTGGCATTACCTTTCTTTGGGATTGGAATGAAAACTAACTTTTTCCAGTCCTGTGGCCACTGCTGAGTTTTCCAAATTTGCTGGCACATTGAGCAGCACCCTAACAGCATCATCTTTTAGGATTTGAAATAGCTCAACTAGAATTCCATCACCTCCACTAGTTTTATTCATAGTGATGCTTCCTAAGGCCCACTTGACTTCACATTCACAGGATGTCTGACTCATGATGAGTGATCACATCATCGTGGTTATCTGGGTCATGAAGATCTTTTTGTACAGTTCTTCTGTGTATTCTTGCCACCTCATCTTCATATCTTCTGCTTCTGTTAGGTCCACACCATTTTTGTCTTTTATTGTGCCCATCTTTGCATGAAATGTTCCCTTGGTATCTCTGATTTTCTTGAAGAGATCTCTGCTGCTGCTAAGTCACTTCAGTCGTGTTCAACTCTATGCGACCCCATAGACGGCAGCCCACCAGGCACCCCTGTCTCTGGGATTCTCCAGGCAAGAACATTGGAGTGGGTTGCCATTTCCTTCTCCAATGCATGAAAGTGAAAAGTGAAAGTGAAGTCGTTCAGTGGTGTCCAACCCCATGGACTGCAGCCTACCAGGCTCCTCCATCCATGGGATTTTCCAGGCAAGAGTACTGGAGTGCGGTGCCATTGCCTTCTCTGGAAGAGATCTCTAGTCTTTCCCATTCTATTGTTTTCCTCTATTTCTTTGCATTGATCTCTGAGGAAGGCTTTCCAATCTCTCCTTGCTAGTCTTTGGAACTCTCCATTCAAATGTGTATATCCTTCCTTTTCTCCTTTGCCTTTAGCTTCTCTTATCTTTTCAGCTTTTTGTAAGGCCTCCTTAGACAACCATTTTGCCTTTTTGTATTTCTTTTTCTTGGAGATGGTCTTGATCAGTGCTTCCTATACAATGTCTCAAACCTCCGTCTATAGTTTCTCAGGCACTCTATCAGATCTAATTCCTTGAATCTATTTGTCACTTCCACTGTATAATCATAAGGGATTTGATTAGGTCATTCCTGAATGGTCTAGTGAATTTCCCTACTTTCTCCAATTTAAGTCTGAATTTTGCAATAAGGTGTTCTGAACCATAGTCAGCCATAGTCAGCTGCAGTCTTGTTTTTGCTGACTGTATAGAGCTTCTCCATCTTTGGCTGCAAAACATATAATCAGTCTGATTTCAGTGTTGACCATCTGGTGATGTCCTTGTGTAGAGTCTTCTCTGTGTTGTTGGAAGATGGTGTTTTCTATGACCAGTGCGTTCCCTTGGCAAAACTCTGTTAGCCTTTGCCCTGGTTCTTTTTGTACTCCAAGGCCAAATTTCCCTGTTACTCCAGGTATCTCTTGACCTCCTACTTTTGCATTCCAGCCCCCTATAATGAAGAGGACATCTTTTTGGGGTGTAAGTTTTAGAAGGTCTTGTAGGTCTTCATAGAACCATTCAATTTCAGCTTTTTCAGCATTACTGGTTGGGGCATAGGCTTGGATTACTGTGATATTGAATGGTTTGCTTTGGAAACAGAGATCATTCTGTCATTTTTGAGATTGCACCCAAGTACTTCATTTTGGACTCTTTTGTTGACTGTGAGGGCTACTCCATTTTGTCTAAGAGATTCTTACCACAGTAGTAGATATAATGGTCACCTGAGTTAGATTCACCCATTCCAGTCCATTTGAGTTTGCTGATTCCTAGAATGTCAACGGCCACTCTTTCAGTTAGTTCCTGGCATGTTGTTTTTCATCCATTAAATTGCCATTTTTAATGCTCTCACATTTAAAATGCATGTCTGGTAAGCAGCATGTGTTCCTTTTTTCTTTAATCCAATTTCATTATTTTCTGTACTTTAATTGGAGTGTTTGAACCATTTATTGCACTACAAAAATCATTATAATTTAGTATACAGCCAGTATATGATTTATTTTTATTTTAGTTTCTCTTGCTTTATATGCCTTTTTTTTCTCCTTGTTTTGTAATTTTATGTTAACCACTACACACTATTATAACAAATATTAGAACTTCTGTCTAGTCTATCTTTCTCCATTGTAGGTTTCTCCTCTATTAAGCATAGTATCAGCAGATAAAATTATTTCAATCAGAAAGGGAGCTTTTAAAAATCTGGGTTGCAAGTATTATGACTCTTTTTTATTGTATACTTCACCCACAGTTGGTGTCTACCTTTCTAGGTCTTAGCGTGTCAGACCAGGTGTTAAGGTGATAGTCCATGTCAGACTCTTTGTGACCCAAAGAACTGCATCCCATGAGGCTTCTATGTCCATGGGATTTTTCTGGCAAGAATACTGGAGTGGGTTGCCTTTTTACTTCTCCCAGAGATCTTCCTAGCACAGGGGCTGAGACTGCATCTCCTGTGAATCTTGCATTGCAGGCAGTTTCTTGACTGCTGAGCCTCTGGAAGAAGTCTCTGCTACAATGTACTCTATCATAAAGAGAAACATAATTCTTGTTGCTATTATCTTTTTATTTTTTAATTTAATAAAGTTATCTTCTATTATTTCTATGCTTTTGATTTCTTGAAAATCATCACCTGTTGGAAATTTTACAACATTTTTGATAGTTTTTGTTCTCTCCATTTTTTAAAATTTTATTTTATTTTTAACCTTTACATAATTGTATTAGTTTTGCCAAATGTCAAAATGAATCCACCACAGGTATACATGTGTTCCCCATCCTGAACCCTCCTCCCTCCTCCCTCCCCATACCATCCCTCTGGGTCATCCCAGTGCACTAGCCCCAAGCATCCAGTATCGTGCATCGAACCTGGACTGGCATCTTGTTTCATACATGATATTTTACATGTTTCAATGCCATTCTCCCAATTCTTCCCACCCTCTCCCTCTCCCACAGAGTCCATAAGACTGTTCTATACATCAGTGTCTCTTTTGCTGTCTCGTACACAGGGTTATTGTTACCATCTTTCTAAATTCCATATATATGCATTAGTATACTGTATTGGTGTTTTTCCTTCTGGCTTACTTCACTCTGTATAATAGGCTCCAGTTTCATCCACCTCATTAGAACTGATTCAAATGTATTCTTTTTAATGGCTGAGTAATACTCCATTGTGTATATGTACCACAGCTTTCTTATCCATTCATCTGCTGATGGACATCTAGGTTGCTTCCATGTCTTGGCTATTATAAACAGTGCTGCGATGAACATTGGGGTACACGTGTCTCTTTCCCTTCTGGTTTCCTCAGTGTGTATGCCCAGCAGTGGGGTTGCTGGATCATAAGGCAGTTCTATTTCCAGTTTTTTAAGGAATCTCCACACTGTTCTCCATAGTGGCTGTACTAGTTTGCATTCCCACCAACAGTGTAAGAGGGTTCCCTTTTCTCCACACCCTCTCCAGCATTTATTATTTGTAGACTTTTGGATCGCAGCCATTCTGACTGGTGTGAAATGGTACCTCATAGTGGTTTTGATTTGCATTTCTCTGATAATGAGTGATGTTGAGCATCTTTTCATGTGTTTGTTAGCCATCTGTATGTCTTCTTTGGAGAAATGTCTATTTAGTTCTTTGGCCCATTTTTTGATTGGGTCATTTATTTTTCTGGAGTTGAGCTGTAGGTGTTGTTTGTATATTTTTGAGATTAGTTGTTTGTCAGTTGCTTCATTTGCTACTATTTTCTCCCATTCTGAAGGCTGTCTTTTCACCTTGCTAATAGTTTCTTTTGATGTGCAGAAGCTTTTAAGGTTAATTAGATCCCATTTGTTTATTTTTGCTTTTATTTCCAATATCTTGGGAGGTGGGTCATAGAGGATCCTGCTGTGATGTATGTCAGAGAGTGTTTTGCCTATGTTCTCCTCTAGGAGTTTTATAGTTTCTGGTCTTACGTTTAGATCTTTAATCCATTTTGAGTTTATTTTTGTGTATGGTGTTAGAAAGTGTTCTAGTTTCATTCTTTTACAAGTGGTTGACCAGATTTCCCAGCACCACTTGTTAAAGAGATTGTCTTTAATCCATTGTATATTCTTGCCTCCTTTGTCAAAGATAAGGTGTCCATATGTGCGTGGATTTATCTCTGGGCTTTCTATTTTGTTCCATTGATCTATATTTCTGTCTTTGTGCCAGTACCATACTGTCTTGATAACTGTGGCTTTGTAGTAGAGCCTGAAGTCAGGTAGGTTGATTCCTCCAGTTCCATTCTTCCTTCTCAGGATCGCTTTGGCTATTCGAGGTTTTTTGTATTTCCATACAAATTGTGAAATTATTTGTTCTAGCTCTGTGAAGAATACTGTTGGTAGCTTGATAGGGATTGCATTGAATCTATAAATTGCTTTGGGCAGTATACTCATTTTCACTATATTGATTCTTCCAATCCATGAACATGATATATTTCTCCATCTATTAGTGTCCTCTTTGATTTCTTTCACCAGTGTTTTATAGTTTTCTATATATAGGTATTTAGTTTCTTTAGGTAGATATATTCCTAAGTATTTTATTCTTTCCATTGCAATGGTGAATGGAATTGTTTCCTTAATTTCTCTTTCTGTTTTCTCATTATTAGTGTATAGGAATGCAAGGGATTTCTGTGTGTTGATTTTATATCCTGCAACTTTACTATAGTCATTGATTAGTTCTAGTAATTTTCTGGTGGAGTCTTTAGGGTTTTCTATGTAGAGGATCATGTCATCTGCAAATAGTGAGAGTTTTACTTCTTCTTTTCCTCCATTTTTTTAAATCAGTGAGTTTAGGTTGATCAGTTCAGGTCATTCAGTCATGTCCGACTCTTTGTGATCCCATGGACTGCAGCATGCCAGGCTTCAGAAGGGAGCAAACCTTTCTTTCTTATTGAAGTAAAATTGACATACAATGTTACATTAGTTTCATAGTACAACATAGTGTACTATGGTGTACAACATAGTGATTCAACATTTAAATATATATATTTTCATAAAGAAACAGGCATATTAGGGTTTGTGGGCCATATAATATCTCTTGCAACTATTTAACTCTGCTGTTGTAGCCTAATAGAAAGCCGTTTGTTGCTAATCAGTAGCTAAGTCATGTCTGACTCTTTGCAACCCCATGGACTGCAATCCACCAGACTCATCTGTTCATGGAATTCTCCAGGCAAGAATACTGAAGTGGGTTGCTATGCCATCCTCCAGGGGATCTTCCCAATCCAGGGATAGAACCCGTGTCTCTTATGTCTCCTGCATTGACAGGCAGGATCTTTACTGCTAACACCAGACGGGAAGAACAACTTCACAAATTGGGTCTTTTTAAAATTAGGAAATCAAATGAGAAATGTAAGTCTAATTTGCCCTAATTCATTCATCTGCTAATTGGGGAAGCTGAGATTTGAACCATGGTGCTCAGTCGAGATTTATACACTTTTGTCTACTGCATCCACATTTCTTTGCTTCATGTTGTAAAACAAAATCTGATTTTATTTGTTTACTCTCGGCAAATGAAAAGACAACAAAATATCAAAAATAAGTGCATACATTAATAGAAAAACTTCCCTGGAATTAGCTTACAATATCCTCTCCCTTCCTACCTGAATCTGTAGTCAGACAACCATTTTAAATGCCATCTGCAAATTATGAGGTCTCAGAACAACATAAACTATTAAGTACCTGACATAAAGTCTACTGAGAATAATTTATGAAATATTTGCTATAAATTTCAAAGGAATACTAACTATTAAACATCAACAATATAAATTGAGGCCAGGTCTCTGAGACTAGGTTGTCAGATTTCAAGACTAGAAATTATGCAGATGTGAGTGACTGTCCTTTAATTCTGTGATTATTCAAAGCAATTATTTAAATATGAAATTAAGTGTCTGCTCTAACTCAAAAATATACATAATGAACAGGAGTCAGGAAGCTTTATATTCATTAGAATAAGCATCAGGAAACATATATTAGGGATTTATCCCATAACTCTTTTCCATCACTCACAAATTTAGCATTTAACTTCCAAAGAAATAACAATGGCAGATCTTCATGTTTCTAACTGATTAATTAAATATTCCTGGCTAGATTTGAGCCCTGACAAACAGTATGCTCACAAACCTAAATGAGAAGATGCACATTTCTGAGTCATAAGCAGAGGGCATGCAAAGGCTAAATTAATGCTTACGTGTGTGCCTGCCTGTTCAGTCGCTCAGTCGTGTCCGACTCTTTGTGACCTCATGGACTGTAGCCGACCAGTCTCTTCTGTCCATGGAATTTCTCAGGCAAGAATACTGGAGTGGGTTGACATTTCCTCTTCCAGGGCATCTCCCCCACCCAGGGATCGAACTAGCATCTCCTGTGTCTCCTGCATTGCAGGCCAGTTCTTTACAGGTGAGCCATCAAGGAAGCCAAACTAATGCTTAACTCCTTTCACCCACCCACACACTCTTTATGAACATCCCCTAAGATACATTAATAATGATAGCAAGTTTATTATAAATGAATAGAAGGCTTGTGACCCTGTGTTTTTGTTTATGGGGGAAAAGCTAAGCTAATACTTTAAACTATATAAAATAGAATTGGAGTAAATCTTACCAGGAAGAAAAATAAATCTTAAATGTTACACCCTTCAGACACAATCAAGCCTTCAGATTATGTGACTAGCATTGAATTTTTATTAAATTCAGTGTTTTACTTTTCTGGTGATCAGGCAGGACCCAATCTGCTAAGTACATCAGTAGTGCATATGAAGTTTCAAGACAAATTTTCCAGAGATCCCCTCTAACCCAATAGCAGCCCCTCAGCGCTGTCTGTAATAAAATTTCAGGTCACAGCCAGCGAGCCAGGAGGGCGCCAAGAATCTACCTTTGAAAGAAATTTGGACTCAGTGTTGAGAGACAGGAACTATATTCCCACCTTATCTCCAAACATCTTTTTGACTTTGGGCAATTAAGTTAATCTTTCAGAAATTCCAAATCTGAAACTGTAAAATGAGAATTATAATACCTGTCTGCTGTTGAGTAGATCAAATCAGATAATGCACATGAAAGCTCTTTAAAGTGGAAGTGCTATACGTTTGGGAAGAATTATTCTTCTTTGACTCTGAGCTGCCCTTCAGCTGAATTCACTAGTTAAAAACCTTGTTCAAGTCCACAAGTAACTTTTTAAAGACTTTTTACAGGACTCCCTAAACTGCTGACTAGTAAGAATGAATCAAGCTAGAAAATATGATTAAGTAAAGAAAAAGTACACACACACCACCACCATACACACACGCCATTCTGCCGTTCAGCATTTCAAGTTGAACAGTGTTAATATGCTGTAAAAGTCTACACTGTTTTCCTCCACACTATGAATAGAAATCAAATTTTAACTTTTCTCATATCTTAATGTATTGTGAACTCTTTTCATGGTATCAAATGTTTTATTTATAACTTCATTTATCAACTGTGCATTAGATAATTTTATGAGAATTAGAATACCTATTTGTTTATTAATATCATACTTTTTTACTTTTCCATTATAAATATGGATGTGAACATTTCATGATTTTTATAGAAATTCCATGACACCATATATCCCTGTTTTCCCAGGATATGATTGGTTAACACTCGTTGCCCCACTGCATTTATAGTATAGCCTTTCACTCACAAAAGTGTCCAAGTTTGGTCAATAAATTATATTGTCATTCTATCTTGGTGATCCATAATAATTGCCCTTAAAGCAACTCCTGAAGGCAGAACTAAGTGAAAGATAATGATTAATTAAACTTGTTTTCTAAGTAATGTGAAACACATATATTCATCTCTGACAGTGAAGGCATTAAAAATATTCTAGTTCTAATAAATGCTGGAGAGGGAGTGGAGAAAACAGAACCCACTCACATTGTTGGTGGGAATGCAAATTGACAAAGCCACTATGGAGAACAGTATGGAGATTCCTTAAAAATAACTAGGAATAAAACTAACATATGACCCAAGAATCCCTGGGTATATACACTTAGGAAACCTTAATCGAAGATATACATGTACCCCAGTGTTCACTGCAGCAGTATTTACAAAGGCTAGGACATGGATGTAACATAGATGTCCCCTGACAGATGAACGGATGAAGAAATTTTGGTATATATATATATATATATATATATATATATATATATATATGCAACGGAATATTACTCAGCCATGAAAAAGAACACATTTGAGCCAGTTCTAATAAGGTGGATGAACCAAGAGCCTATTACACAGAGTGAAGTAAATCAGAGACAGAAAGACAAATGTTGTATATTAACACATTAACACATATGGAATCTAGAAAGATAGTACTGATGAACCTATCTGTAAGGCAGCAATGGAGATGTAGACACAGAAAATGGACTTGTGAACATGGGAGCAGGGGGTCAGGGAGGAAAGGGTGGTAAGAATTGAAAGAGTAGCACTGAAACATATCCAGTACCATGTGTAAAATTAGATGCCAGTGGAAATCTGCTGTATGATGCAGGCAATTCAAATTTGATGCTCTGTGGCCTCTAGAGATGGGACGGGGTGGGAGGTGAGAGAGAGGTTCAAGAGGGAGAGGACATGTGTATACCTACAGCTGATTTATGTCTATATAGGGCAGAAACCAACACAATATTGTAAAGCAATTATCGTCCAATTAAAAATAAAGAAAATTAAAAATAAAAAGCAAAAGTTAGACAAAAAAATATTCTGCTCCTGTCTGTAGGTACTAAATGTTCTTGTAATATTTCAAATACTGTATTTCTGTCCTTCCCTATTCCATTCCTCCCATGAATTCCATATGTCCTCAAAATTGCTAAAAGCCGGAACAAAAAGAAGTCCAGTGTAATGATATCTTGGAATGCATCTTTTCATCATCAGAAACAATTTTGAGTTAGTCTCTTGACTCTTAACCTAAAATTTGCTTTCTCTGCACATGTTGATCCTTAAATCTGAAACATACTTGCCTTGACTCTATCTCGAGAAGACATTTTTTGTGAGTTTTTGTGTTTTTGTTACTGAAGTTTAGTTGATTTACAATAGTGTGTTAGTTTCTGGAGTACAATAAACTAATTCAGTTATGTATATATAATATGTAGTACATACATATATATTGCATATATAATAGATATTAATTTCAGATTATTTTCATTATAGTTTAAGATATTGAATATAGTTTCCTGTGAAATATGGTAAGATCTTGTTATAAGATCTACTTTATGCATAGTAGTTTGTATCTGCTAATCCCAAACTCCTGATTTATCCCTCCCTTTGCCCCTTTCCCCTTGGTAACCTGAAGTTTATTTCCTATGGTAGTGAGTCTGTTTCTGTTTGGTAAAAAAACTTATGTGTATCACTTTTTAGTTTCCACATAATATTATATGATACTTGTCTTCCTCTGCCTGAATTAGTTGACTTGGTATGACAGTATCTAGGTTCACCTATATTCTGCAAATGGCATCATTTGTTTCTTTTAAATGCCTGAGTAATACTTCATTGTATTATCATATCTTCTTTAGCCATTCCTCTGTTGATAGACACTTAGGTTGCTCCCATGTCTTGCCTATTGTAAATGGTCCTGCCTTGAACATTGGGGTGCATGTATCTTTTCAAATTATAATTTTCTTCATATATATGCCTAGAAGTAGGATTGAAGGATTGTATTGTAACTCTGTTTTTAGTTTTTAAAGGAACCTCAACACTGCCTCCATAGTGGCTGTACCAATTTATGTTCCCACCAACAGTGTGGGTGGGGTTCCCTTTTCAAGAAGCTAGACAAAATGTTTCTTCTCCTCCTCTGCCATGCTGATCTTGAAGACTGTGTGTTTCAGATGTGTAACTTGGGGAAGAAAGAAGGTTATTTCATCTGTATCTTACCTGAATTAAATGAGAGATAATCCTTTATTCTGTTAAGTCATGGAGATTTGAAGGTTGGTATGCTTTAACAGAAAAACTTACTTATCCTAATTAAAATGAATATCATTTCCAAAAATAGGGTATCACATGACAGAAGCTTGATGTATGTGATATTGGTAAGGGCATAAAGGCTGAAAAGATGATCCATGCTTAACAATGAAAACATTGAGAACAGAACATTTCCCCAAGTTTGCAATGCTAGGGAAATTTTTTTAAATAACTGTTATTAATGATATATTAGCTACTACTATGAATTTAGGAAAGTTGTTATAAGAAAGACATGAGCTGAATAAATTAACCTGTGTACAAGCAGAAATGAGTTGGAATGAAACAGAAAGAGTCTGGAAATGTGGAGCCTTGTAGGGTTGGAAAACTATTTCTGAAGCTCAAACTGTAAGAGAAGAAATTGGAAAAGACTTTGAATGACAAATGTCCAGACTAACCTTGTAGAGGGATAAAATGATTCAGGGCAAAGATCATATGGAATCTGAGAGCTTTAAGGTAATTTTAATTAAGTTGAGAGAGAGGTATGAGGGCAAAAATAAGTAGGCTAATGACTGTAATATATAATATCTCGGAAGCTATCAAGGCCCGATTACTAGCACATGGAGCTGGGTGAAAGTCAATGAATTGGAATCCAGCTACATTTTCAAAGGAATGAATCTAAGAAGATACAAGTTTGCAAAATGGCTCTGCCTGAAACTTGAGACAATTCTAGGACCTCTGATGAACCCCTCCTACAGCCAGGAGGGAATAGAGAGGAAATGGACAAATGAAACTTTCTAGAGAGCATGTGCAAGACTTGACTAGAACTCCACTCCACCAGGGGTTAAAAATCTTCACAGTTTTCAAGCAGAATCACTATGATCAGTATCTGCTGCCTCCATCACCTTTCTTTTTCCAAGTGTGTTCACTACTGTCATCTTATTCTGGTTACACCATTGTGTACTGAGTGAGAGAGAAGTGAGTGAGTGTGTGTGTGTGTTTAGTGGGGAGGAGCTTAAAGAGGAGAGTAGCATTTGAGTTACCAAGTCTCTGGGTTCAGAGTTGGCACTGTGGTCTTAATGAAGAGAACAGGGTACATTTCCCAGTTTGAGATCAAGGCTTGTGCTGTTTACTGCCCATGCACCACAACTACTGAGCCTGTGCTCCAGAGCCCTAGTGCCGCAACTACTGAAGCCTGTGTGCCTTAGAGCCCTTGCTCTGCGACAAGAGAAGCCAATGAGAAACCCGAGTACCACACCTAAAGAGTAGCCCCCACTTACCACAACTAGAGAAAGGCCCATGAAGCAACAAAGATCCAGCACAGCCAATAAATAAATAAAGGTTTAAAAGAACTGTTGCACCTCCATTGGCATCAAAATCCAGCCTAAATGAAGGCCAGCACATTTGGTTGGCTTCCCTCATCGTAGTGGGGTTCAGTATTCCCAACTCAGGCAGAGTAAAGGCCTCCCAGGTGGTGCTAGTGGTAAAGAGCCCACCTGCCGGATGCAGGAGACATAAGAAATGTGAGCTCAATCCCTGGGTCAGGAAGATCCCCTGGAGGGCATGGCAACCCACTCCAGTATTCTTTCCTGGAGAATGCCATGGACAGAGGAATCTAGGGGGCTGCAGTCCATGCGGATCACACAGAGTCAGACATGACTGAAGTGACTTGGCAGGCAAAGCATCGAGGCAGTACTTCTGTAGGGAGGCACTATACTAGGCTTGAGGGGAGAAATACTTCCTAGAAAGGCTATGCAGAAGTGCAAACAGGAGAATGTGGAAATGTCAGAAGTGGCAAAAAGCAAGAGCCAGATGGAGAGAGGGAAGTATAAGGGATGGCATGAGAAGCAGGCTTTAGATCGGGCTCTTTACAGCAGGGCAATGCTGGAGTTCCGCTTTTGCCTGAAAATGACTCGTGCCCTGAGGTCCTGAGAGAAGACAGTTTTTTTAAAAAATTTGTCTTTGTTTTGTTTTAGTGCAGTTCCCCAGAAAAATGAAGCCAAATTAGTGTAGAAGCTCAGTCTTCTTTTGTCAGTAAGATCATCTACACATTTTCCTAGATTCCACATACATGTGTTAATATACAATATATATTTTTTTCTCTTTCTGACTTCCTTCATTCTGTATGACAGACTTATTGGCAAAGCAGAAATAAAGACACAGACATAAAGAACTAGTGTATGGACACCAAGAGGGGGACGGGGGGTGGGATGAATTGGGATTGACATGCATACACTATGATGCATAAAACAGACAGCTAACGAGGGCCTGGGCTTCCCAGGTGGTGCTAGCAGTAAGGAGCCTGCCTGCCAATGCAGGAGATGTAAGAGACGCAGCTTCAGTCCCTGGGTCAGGAAGATCTCCTGGAGGAGGTCATGGCAACCCACTCCAGTATTCTTGCCTGGAAAATCCCATGGACAGAGGAAGCCCTACAGTCCATGGGACTGCAGAAAGTCAGACAAGACTGAAGCGATGTAGCACGCACACAATGGGAACCTAACATACAGCATGGGGAGCTCTACTCAGTGTTCTGTGATGACCTACATGAGAAATAAATCCACAAAATAAGAGAAGATATTTGTATAGGTACAGCTGAGTCACTTTTCTGTACAGTAGAAACTAAGTCAATGTTGTAGAGTAATGGCAAAATGAAGATTTTTTTTGTAAAATCCAATTTTTTTTTTTTTCTTAAAGATCAGTCTTCCTTCTTGGATCTGTTAATCTCTACCAAGACAGAGTCTGCTTTTATATACCCAGACCTAAACTGCCAGAGTATCCCTAAAAGACTTTGTGGTGCTTCAACTTTGATCCCCCCAATTAAGAGAACTCCGCCATCTGCTTCGAGACTTCACATCTGCTTTGCCCAAATCCCCACAAGGTGATAATTACTTGGGTCAAATCTCAATTTGGTTATACATCTTAGGCTAGATGCTTGCAATTGCCGAATCTCCCTCCAGTGATAAAGAATAGTTCCATCCTTTCCCACCATATGAGTAGGAAAGGTTTAGCTTTCTATAGTATAAAATCTGATTACACAGGCTTTAAAAAACAAGATATTGCTTTTCTCCCACAACAGCAGGAGAAATAGGCAATTACTGTTGTTTCAGTGAGTCAGCTCTAGTAGGTCTACTGGGTCTGGCACTCATAGCCTTTATCTTCTGATCACAGAAAGGTTGCTGCAGCTCCAGCCATTGTATCTGAGTACGAGACAGGAAGTCTATGAAAGGAGTAAAAGTTGTTGGAAACCACATCCATTTTTGTTCATCAGAAAAGCAAGCATTTTAAAGATTACTTCTTCCCACCCCTTTCCCAGCAGACTTCCATTTCAATTTTATTGACCAGATTTGGGTTACAAGTCTTCCCATAGATGCTGGGAAACTGGGAATCGGGTTTATTGGGATTGTCTTTGGATAACCTTGTCTTTGGCTGGGATCCCCAAAAGTTGAATTTCTCACAACAAGGAATGCTAGGAGACTAAATGATCCAATCCCTACCCTGCTCCCTATGGAGCCACGTAACAAATAGAAATAATAGGGGCTTCCCTGGTGGCTCCGCAGTGAAGAATCCACCTGCCAATGCAGCAGATGTGGGTTCAATCCCTGGGTTGGGAAGATCCTCTGAGAATGAAATGGCAACCCACTCCAGTATTCTTGCTTGGGAAATACCAGGGACAGAGGAGCCCATGGGGCCACAAAAGAGATAGGGCTTAGTGACGAAACAGTAACAACAGGTAGTAGATGGCATATGATACTTCACAGGTTGAAAGAAAAGAAAATGTTAATAGTCCTGCTAACATTCTTCCTATACTTAAGTACTTAAGTGAAAGTGCTGGCATAAAGCCTCGTATATAGTATGATGCTGAGTCTGGATTCCTTGGAGCTGTCCAGCTCAGAGAACGTGCCAGAATGCACCAGATAATAGCCAGTTTGCCACAAGAATAAAGACGTCTAGAATTCCCACCTGCTACTACAAGGCTTGCCACAGAGTGAGAGCTTTGCTGTTGCTTCTTACTTTTTTCTTTTTTCTTTTCTTCCTTTTTTCTTGTCATTTTTTAAAACAAGTTGTTATGTTTACAGTTTGGAATCTGTCCTCTCAGAAGCACTTGTTGACAGAGCGGGGCTACAGCGAGGGTGGCTGACACGCTCTGGATTAATCCGCACGACAGGAACCCGAGCTGGAGCGCCTGCTTAGCGGATGCACCACGCATCGGACACATCCATCACCATCTGTCTCGCCTCCAGCCTGCTCAGCCGCTTCCCACCGCCTTCGGTCCCGCGCTGGTGGCCAGGGCTCTTCAAATGCCAAGAAGGACGGGACATGAGGCTGCTTTCGTCCAAGCTGTTTCGGAGCTTCCCACTGCTGAAATTAGAACTCTTTTGCTTGTATTTGTAAACTAAGTGGATGTGACAGGAGAGTTGTGGAAGAGAAATAAATCTGGAACGTTGAAATCCCTTTTTAGAGTCACATTTCTAATCATACCTGCCCTTTAAAACCCACGTACAATCATCACGGTAAGTTTCTCTGTTTACCAGTCTCGATTGCTCTCTGCAATCCCCCAGCGTGACAGGAACAAGATTTCATTATCACTCAGACCTGACGCGGGGCTGAACACAAACATAGGGCTGTCAGTGTTTCCATAAACTCGCACCTTAACAGAGCCGAGGATGGAGCGTGGGCTACTCGGAAACGCGGTGAGGTTAGAGACCACCGTGCTGCTGCCTGGGGTGGTGTGGCCCCAGGGATTTTAGAGAAGGCAGGGTAACAGCAGGAGTGGACCCCAGCTTGCCCCTGGAGGAGTTCAGCATCTCTGCCACCACCCAGATTGTAGCAGCGGAGAAGCTTCTCCCATCAGCTACTTGTTTCCAGGCCTAGAACGGGCCTTGTCCTCATTGCCTTCTCACTGGCCATGCCTTTCTGAGTAGGTTAGCTGCCTTACAGTGCAGCCCCTGGATTCAAGCATACACTTAAATTTTCTTTTCCCACCATAAGTGTTTAATGAATGGCTAAAGAAGGTCCCCGTCGGAAAGGCCCGCATCCCAAGTAAAGGCCAAATGCAGTAATATTTCAGAGTTGAAACCATGCTTCCTTCATGCTAGGACGTGCCATGTCATTTATTGAAACAAAACAAAAACCAAGCAGGGCCACCACGTTTGTGAATAGCTGCAGTTTGTTAAAGTTCTCTTAAAACATATGGGTGAGGGGAAAGTAAAGATAATCAGAGGGTCACTGTAAGAAAAACCTTTATGTCTGGCACCTGGGAGACCCCTGGAGAGGAAAAGAAAAATATAGTATATTAACTTATATATGTGGAATCCAGGAAAACAGTACAGGTGAACCTATTTGCAAAGCAGAAATAGGGATACAGACCTAGGGAATGAACGGGTGAACACATGGAAACCAAGACAGGGGAGATGAGTTGGAAGATTGGGATTGATGTATATATACTATTATTATAAAATAGATAACTAATCAGAACCTATGACAAAGCTAGACAGCATATTAAAGAGCAGAGACATTACTTTGCTGACAAAGGTCCGTATAGTCAAAGCTATGGTTTTTCCAGTAGTCATGTATGGATGTGAGAGTTGGACTATAAAGAAGGATGGATGCTGAAGAATTGATGTTTTTGAACTGTGGTGTTGGAGAAGAATCTTGAGAGCCTCTTGGACTGCAAGGGTAAGAGGAGAAGGAGTTGACAGGATAAGATGGTTGGATGGCATCACTGACTCAATGAACATGAATTTGAGCAAACTCCAGGAGATAGTCAAGGATAAGGAAGCCTCACGTGCTGCAGTTCATGGGGCCACAAAGCATTGCACACAACTTAGTCATTGAACAATAACAACTGTATAGGACAAGGGAGAAAAAGGAAGTACAATAAGTTTGTAGGACATATGTTAAGCATACACTTAATTTTAATGTCACGTGTAAAACCACTTTCTTCCCCAAGGTAACTCACAGCACCCACATTATCGTCTAAGCCAGCTAACTTTTAAACACTGCAAGGTCCTCTAATTCCTCTCTGCTGTCACACAAGACATGAGGAGGGGGCTCCATAGTCAAAAGGATAGGATGGAGGCATCTAGAAGGTAGGAAGGTTGAGGAGTCAGGAGAAAACTAGCTGAGTTCATTTTCATGCCCTTAATAAAAAGAAGTCTTTTTCGGCTTGGAGGACCGATGCTACCCAGGTTACAGTGTAACTGTATTATATGCCTTTTACATTTTAATGTAAGACCAATGTTTGTTCAATTTATAATTACATAAGCTTGGGCAATGTGGTGGGTGGTACCAAGGGAAGAACAGTCCAGAATGTTGAACTACATTTTATCCTTTTAACCACAATTTTTTTTCAAACACGGTGTTTTTGAAGTATTTATGAATATACGTAGGGTTTACTTTGGTTGTCTATGAAGGTTGTCTATGAAGGCTTATTATCTCCTTCAATTTGTGTCTGTGCCCAGCAAGGATCAACAGCAACTATTAATCCTATTAAGCATTTACTGTTAGCTACCTATGAGACACGCAGTACTTTGAGGACTGTATTAACTGGTTCCTGGGGCTGTAATCTTAGCCACCACACTATATTGACCCCATAACACATAGATAAAACATAGCAGCAGTCAACAGATACTTTTTTTAGCTACGCGTGACTCGAGGGAGAGCTTTCAGGGGGGAGTTTGCTTTCCGGTTACTCCCTTTTTACCTGTGTGTAGCTTAACATGGAGGGACATGTAGGAAAAGAGAAGAAAACCCATTACAAGCACAGCACACACCAGCAGGTTCATTCTCCCTCCCCTCAGTCCATTTTATGATTCACGCCCTCGGGTCTATTGGCCTAAATGGATGACCCCCTAAAACTAAGTTACTTATTCTTGGCCAGTGATGATTTATTAGAATTTTTCTTGTTTTAACTGCTTTCTGGATACTTAAAGAAAGATAATAAAAAATATATATATATTATGTGATATCTCCACTTTGCCAGTGGTAACACGTGGTTAACAGCACTCTCAGCCTGCAGACCCATTCTGCAAGTTTATCCGAACAGGCATCTTCTCAGAGAGGTGAATTCACTCCTTCCTCTCATTAGCTCACAGAACCTTTTGGTTACATTTCATATTTCTGAACTTGAAGCACACGTTTGAAAAGACAATGGATGAAAACCATTCTATTAAAAAGATGGAGCAAGAAAACAGTGCTCTCTGATGACTGTATTATTTTGTTTCTGTGACTGAGATTCATCATAAAATCTACAGACGAAGGACATTGGAAATGATCTGGCCCAACTTTCTGGACTTTTAGACCGAGAAACTTAAATAAAGCCATAGAACATGTTTTGACAGTTAAAACTTAGGTCTCCTGATATTCAAAACAGAATTCTTTCCAGTGTATTGATTCCTAGGGCAAGGGAGCCTGTGTTTCGTGAATTGCATAAAATAAGAAGGATTACAATGGAACAGATTTAAGGAAAAAACCCAGGAGTGGGTGGAATAGAGCTGCTCTTTAAAGAACCAGATATATAGTGCTGTGAGAGAAAACACAACTGCTTGGCTAGAACAACATGATTGAGGAAGGGCAACCTTTAAGGTCATGCTGAGAAACCAATTTGAAGGTCAGTTATGAGCAAGTCTGCAGAAAGTCTCAAACATCAGAATTAAAGGTAATGCTGTATTGTTGATGATTCTATTATTATTCATTCAATTGCATTCACAAATTATGCCTCAATATTTAGAAGATTGATTCAAACTTGGCCTTAAAAAAATCACCATGGAGACCATAGCTAACAATTTTGTTTCCACCAGGAAGTCTCTCATAGAGAGTCAAGCCCAGAGCACTTAAATACTGGCTAAAAAAAAAAACAAAAAACTTCCCATCTGAAAGAAAATCAGTCTGGATTCATGTAACTAAACTTAATGGAAGGAAATTTCTCCAAAAGGTTAATTTCTGCCTTCAGCAAAGCCTTCATAATGGGCCATTATATGGTAAACAGTGGAACAGAAGAATGGGGAGTGTGCATATTTGATGTCTTTGTAAAGCAATTTGGAGATAAGATACAAAACAAAGGTCCAGTCCCTGAGAAGCAACCCTATCCTTGCCACAGGAGGTGATCTATATGTGACCTAATTGATGGTTTTTCTCTAAAGACTTGTGATTTGATTTACTTTCAGGATTCTCTTTCCTAACAATTTTCTGGCCTCTACTCCCAAGCAAATCTACACAGCAAGCAAAAAGGAATGCATCTCCATATACCCTTTGCATATAGGCCCAATACACTGTCCAATCAGCTCCCTGTCCATACAGTCATCCATTTCAGAACCTGAAAGATCTGGACTATTGACATTAATCAAATGATTTAGTAAAGGCCTGAAGTCTCCTGCTGCTGCTAAGTCGCTTCAGTCGTGTCCGACTCTGTGTGACCCCATAGACGGCAGCCCACCAGGCTCCCCTGTCCCTGGGATTCTCCAGGCAAGAATAATCGAGTGGGTTGCCATTTCCTTCTCAAACCCACTGTTAAAGGTGTTGACAAAACTGTAACACTGGGTTTAGACAATTGCTTGGTTGTTTATAAGCACATTAGGGAAATTCACAGGATGCATAAGCAATAGTGGATATAAGAGGGCTCTTAAAGGGAATGTGTTGGAAGGGGCTTTGAACTAGGTCTCGGGAATCCTGGGTATGAGCCCTATGTCTTTCCAGCTTAGTGACCTCAGGACTCATCATCTTTCACTTCAGAGTCTTTATCAGTAAAGTGTACAAGCTACATAAGACTCACTAAATTCCTTCCATCTTTATAGTTCTGTGATTTCACAGTTACACTCATTGTGTCCCTTAGAACGTCAAACACAACCACAAATAGGCATTTAATAAACATTCCTAGATAGCATCACATATGTTTTTTTTTTACTTGTACGTATTCCCCCAAACCATTCCATATTTTAAAGTACTCAGCTAAACACTCTGCAAATTGCACATTTCATTTCATTTATATATTTAGGCAACTATGATGCCTTCAGGGTTATGGTTATAAATGATGGTATTGACTTGTTTTAAGAAGCAAATAACTCCAGGAAAATGTGTCCCAATAGAATTCAAAGCATTTCCACCCAAAGTCCTCCTCCTCAACCACAACCACAACCACACACACACACACTTAATGTAAAGTTTCAAAATGTGAAAAATTTTTAAAATTCATGTTAGCATGAGAGAATACAACAAACCGACAACATCATCAGAAAACACTGTCATTTTGTTGGTGTATTTTTTCCATTAAAGTAATTAACACTTTTTTATGTGGATGCCTATAAAAATAATGTTGAATTTTCATGGATAATTCCTGTTATCATTTTAGTTCCTAGATTCCAAAATCCTAGAATGCAAACCCCAGTTTAATGTCATAGCAGGTGGATGTGTTCCTTTAAGATGCCAAAAATTACACTGTAATAATTGCTTATTTTTTGAAGAGATTTTTCTATAAGAGAAAATATTTTTTAAACAAAAGGATCAAACCAAACTGATTATCTCTAAGTAAACATCAGAGGCCCACCTTGCTTTTTGGCAATTATAAAATAAACTTATCTCTTAAAATAGAACCCCCTATTCAATGGATCTCCTCTCAATGCTAATTGCTAACCTGACACTCTTCTTTCATTCATAGACAGACCCCTTCTACTTATTTAAGTGTTGAGTATGTTGCTACATGCATCATCCCATCTGTTCAGAGTTGTCGGAACTGAAAGGCATGACAGGGTTTTTCTTTTCACTCTGGAAGGTTTTTCAGAGATTAAATTACTTGTCTAAAGTCACACTCTCAGCAATTAAACTGGAACAAGAAACCACATCTCCTAATTCACATCTCAGCAATATTTTCAGTGTATTTGGCATGATGGAAAGGAGTGAGCCACACTGATTGTATTATTCTTTGTCATTTACTCGTGATCTTTTTATTAGATTTGAGGGCAAGATAAATATAAGTGTGAAGGTATGGTTCCTTGTAAGCATAGTACAAAAGTGAAAAGGGAAATGCATAATAGATTGTTCAGATTCGAGAAAGCCAAATTACACATACACATACTTTGCCTATCTGCTTACCAAAGTTATCATTCACCTAAAGGTTGTATATTGGGGACCTGGGGAAAGGCATGTAGGTGGTCTCAAGACAGAGGCATCTCGTGGTTTACAGAGTCCAGAGACAATGCTCTGTGTATCTGTGAATGATATATAAGGCTTCAACTGAACACCAGAAATGAATGTTGATGGCCATAAGTATGGATATTTTTGGAAGTTTGCCAGTTCTATTTAAAGCTGAAACAATGGCTGTCTGGACACCTGAATTCCTTCAAAGAGCACCAAGCTGACTGGTAATACCAAGCAGTTCTTGGATTTTAGAAACTCCTGAGTATTTAACTGGTTATCTGAAAGGGATTTCTGGACTCTTATGTAATTTTGTGACTTTTTAGTCTGGGAATCTCATGTAAAATATAAGTAGAAAATTTAAGTTTGTTTATTCCAGTAAAATACTCGATTGCCAGAAACTTTGTGATTGAAAAAGTTTGCAATAGATGAGATAGAGGGGCACTTTCTAAATCATCTAAAGGAAACCTTGGGCTTCCCTGGTGGATGAGAATCCAAGCGCCAGTGCAGGGGACATGGGTTCGATCCTTGGTCCAGGAAGATCCCACGTGCCGCAGAACAACTAAGCCTGTGCGCCTAAACTGCTAAGCCCGTGCCCGAGAGCCCGTGCTCCATGACCAAAGGAGCCACCACAATGAGAAGCTTGTGGGTGGCAAGGAAGAGTAGTCCCTTCTCACTACAACTGGAGAGAGCTGGCATGCAGCAATGAAGACCCAATGCAGCCAAAAAATTGTAAAAAGGAGCCTATAATCCACATATGCAAACACATACATGTGAAAAAACAACGACTGAGCAATAGACCACACACACAGACTGATCTTTATGACTCATACCTTCTTCCATGCAGGTAAAGGCTCCACTACACAATACCATGTTCTGGAAAAACCAAAAGCAGTGGGTCAAGCCAGTCTGGATTGAAATACCCACTCCTCTCCATGTTCACTGAATAATCTCAAGCAAGTGGCTCGACATATCTGAGTTTCAAGGAAAATCAGTTATTGTCAAGTTCGACACAGACTACAACTGGGTCAGAATTTTTTTTTTTTTTTACAATCAAGGCATCTTTTGAACCAGAAGCTCTCTCATCCTCCTGTATGAACTGTGTGCTTTCTCTGTCTTTGGTTCTCTCTGTCTCTTCTCTACCTATGATTCCTCAGCATCGCACTTTCTGCCAATACAGGGGCTCAGCATCTTGACATCTTCAGTTTTCATACTGTTCTTCTTGGGCTCAAATTTGCCTTGTAATTTTTCAGACTGCTGTTCCTTGAGCTAAATAAATCATTATCTCAATTCTCTTAGTTTAAATGGCCCATAAAGGGGTCTGATTGGCCTAGCTCATTTTTGAAAGGTTTATTTTTATTTCATAAGCTATAATTATATGAAATAAAAAATATAAAGTTATATATGTGTATGTGTGTGTGTGTGTGTGTTAGTCACTCAGTCATGTGTGACTCTTTGCGATCCCAAGGACTGTAGCTGACCAGGCTCCTCTGTCTATGGGATTCTCCAGGCAAGAATACTGGAGTGGGTAGCCATTCCCTTCTCCAGGGGATCTTCCTGACCCAGGGTTCAAACCTGGGTATGCATACACACACACACACACACACACACACCTGCTGCTTTTGAAGTATTTGTTCACCTTTGGTCTAATAATGTCAATGGAAGCCTTAAGTGAGATTGTACAATATTCAGTTAGGTTTCTCTTTCCATCAGTGACTTTGAGAGGAGTGAGTGCCCCAGAGGTCTGTCATAGGAAGATAGACACAATGACTGAAATTTCTAATACACTGGAGCTTTGAAATTTTCTTATCAGTGACTGCTACTGATTATGATGATCAATCCTGGATTCTACTCTTGACCTCTAATCTATGTCCTATGCACCTCTCGTCGATACCTTCTGTCTAGATCTTAGTCTTAAAATAACTTTCTCTGTTGTTTGTAAATTCAGCTTCTGTAAGGGATAAGGAATAGAGATTCTTAGCTTATCTCAAACAATTTGTTAAAATGATATGCAACCAGGCTTCCTAGTGATGGAAACTTTGTTCAGGTCTTGACAATAGTTCAAAGAATGATGATGCAGAGACATTTTAGTGGCTGTCCCATGGCTTACTATCCTTCAGACTATTGCTTTGGTGCCTTGGCAATTCTTTACTTCAACTCCTATTGTTAACACTGTTTTTATATGTGTCTCAAAGTTAAACTCTTCAGCAAAGAAAAATCTGGTTAGCTTGGGAAAGTCACCATCAGGCAAAGGGTACTCTTGTTGGTATTGGCTACAGCTTGTATACCAGGTCACTTCATGAGCCTAAGGACTGCCTATAAACAGGCTGTTTGGGGGTCAGGAGTTAAATCCATTGTATTCAGGATCATGGTGTTACTGCACAAAAATATAGCAATCTACACATTATTGAGACTCTTGGAAAGAGGTTGTGTACATGGAAGGTGCCCTGATATTCAGAAGAGGTCATTACAACCATCAAACATCTTGCTCGGCCTGAAAGTTTCAAAGACTGGACACGCTTCAAGGTTCAAAAATAGTTGTGTTCATTTTGTTCAGAAAAAGACACGTATTGAGGATAAAGTAAGAAGAAATAAAGTCATGGAGATGGAAGTTGGCAGGGCAGATCATAATGAACTCATTCAACTAAGCTCTGTAGAGAAAGGGGATAGAGACTTGCAAACCTAGAGAAAATAAAAGGGGATAGATTAACAGAAAAGAAGCATGAGAAGAAAATGAGGGCAGAGGAGACAGAAGAAAAGAAAAATAGGAGGAAAAGAGGGGAGACGAAGCAGATATTAGTGTTTCCTTCCCTTAGAGATAAGTCTTTCTGTTCTCCTTGGTCCCATGAAAACAAACTCTTTTCTCAAGAAAAGAAGAAAATCTCCCATCAGTGACAACAAGCCTGTCATCACTGGTTTGGTGGAGGGCAACTTAGCGTTGGTAAGAACAAGGCATGAGATAGCATGAACATATGTATAATGTAGCAAACAGCTCTGAGATGAAAGAAAGAATATTGGTGTTGGTGTAGAGAAAATATTTAGGTTTGGTTTTAGCAAAAGTTTCTAACTAGTAGCATTATAATACATTTCCTTAAAAGGACCAGATGTTCCTATGATCACCTGGTGAGTCTTATGATAACGTGTCATGTCTGTTAGGACAGTGGTTCTCAAAATGTGTTCCATGGACTAGCAGGGTCATTATCACCTGGGAACTTGTTAGAAATACAAATCATTGGACCCCATCATATACCAACTGAATCAGAATCTCCAGAATTTGAGCTCAGCACTGTATTTCAACAAGTCATTGAGGTGACTTTTAAGTGGCTAAAGTACAAAAGACACACAAGAAGGAAATGTTATGACTGTTTTCCTTAGGCACTTGGTGAAAGTCCAAAGCTGAGAAGTGAAGTTAGGTATCCAGGGAACCTATGAACAACTAGACTCTGGTTTCTTCCCTCCCACAGTCCCCCTCTATTTGTCAGGCTTCTTCCCACTTCTGAACCCTAATAAGTTCCAGAGATATTATGCCCCTCTCTTAAATACAGAACAAACCAGGAGCCTGAAAATACAACCAGCCTGCTAAGCTCCCTTTCCACTCATTAGATTTTCTGGGATCATGATTAACAATGAATGGACACAGAGCTTTTCAATAGAAGAAAAGAAAGTGAAGTCGCTCAGTAGTGTCTGACTCTTTGTGACCCCATGGACTGTAGCCTGCCAGGCTCCTCCATCCATGGGATTTTCCAGGCAAGAATACTGGAGTGGGTCGCCATTTCCTTCTCTAGGAGATCTTCCTGACCCAGGGATTGACCCAGGTCTCCCGCATTGTAGGCAGATGCTTTACCGTCTGAGCCACCAGGGAAGTCTTTTCAATAGAGGAGTTCTTCAAAGGTAATATCACAAGGAAGAGGTCTCTACTTCAAAGTAATATGCTAGCCACAAACCCAATCAATAATCTCTGGGCACTCTCTCAATAAAATTGAGGCTTGAAGCATTCTGCTAAGATTTTACCCCCTTCTACTTTAAGTGGAATTAAAAGTTTTCCATGTCCTTGCCAATGAAGATCATTCATTTCGCCATTGAGAAAGCAATGTCCTTTCAGGGAAATCTGTGTGTGGCATTGATCAGCTGATTTATCATGGTGCAAACATCTGTGTATGTGTATGCACATGTTTGTGTGTACATGTTACACATGAATAGGCATTCTGTCTAGGTAGACGGAATGATTTAATTTTCTAGATTTAATTATTTTCTATATCTAATCTAGAAATCCTATGTCCCTGCTACAAATGTACAAATTGCAGGCAAATCGCCTACAGTAGCTGAAATACTCTTACGGAAAAATCTCTTTTGTATACGTAAATGTTATAAGCACTTTAGTGTGAAGTACCGTCTGGGCTGGAAACTCAGGGAAGGCATAATGACATCACAGCCTTGTTGGGAAAAGTAGAAGGTCTTTGTTGCATTCACATGGATTCAAATTTTGATTCTGCCCCTTATTAGTCACACGATGTAGGGCAGGTTTTTGAACTTCTCTGAGTTTTCATGACCTAGTCTGTACAATGAAGAAAGTAATCGTTAACCTTAAGTTTTATAGTGAGCATTTTTGTGAGATAATATTGATCAACAAATTGAAATTAGAGAGTGGCAAATGATGAATGCTGTGATAGAAAGACATGGCCCGGCTCTCAGGAATCAAACAGTGTGCTTGTAGAGAAATGACAGACACATGTGAAGCATCAAACCTCCATAAAAGAGATAAATGGCCAATCAGTGGAGCATGAAATGATATGGATAATTATGTAATAAATGGTTTAAGGGGTCATAGATGGAGGAACAGAGCGAACAGGAGTTATAGGAGAAGATATTCAGATGAGGGGCAATTTAAACTGGCCCTTGAAGGGAGGGAGGAAGAGCAAGACAAGGTGATAACATGCAGGATAAACTTAGGAGATGGTGAATAGCCCATTTTGGCTAAAAAGCTGGCTCTGGGGCCACGTGTATTTGAAGATAAGCCTAGAAAGGTAGGCTGGAGTGGACTAAGAAACCTCTGAATGTCAAGCTAATGCATCATATGGACAACTGAAGGAGACCGTCGTTTCAATTCATTTTAATCTGTCCTAAACCCACATAATTCAATAGATCTAGTTATCCCTTCTCCCTATTTATCATGTTTTCAAAGTTACCTTGTATAAGAGGGAAACAGGGGCAGGAGATAAGATATGGGCATATCACCGGATGACTGATGTTGAGCTCTGATGATGCTATGGCTTTGTTCCTCACCCCTCAGGCCTGCAGCCTGTGGCTTCTTCCTGCTGCAATGTTCTGGGGAGGAATCCTTTTGCATTTTTTGTGTTTTTACTTTTCATATGCTTTGGTCACATTTCCCCAGTGAGATCAGAACGGCTTTTTTCCTCCCAGGTCTTTTATCATAGCTCTAATAATAAACTCGTTCGTATTTCTTGGGCTTCTCTGGTGGGTCAGATGGTAAAGAATCTGCCTGCAACACAGGAGACCCAGGTTCAATCCCTGGGGGGAATGGCAGCCCACTCCAGTATTCTTGCCTAGAGAATTCCGTGGACAGAGGAGCCTGGCAGGCTTCTTCTTACCATTCCTAAATCAGTCCTCTATCTCAACTCTTTATTCCGAACTTCAGCTTTTGCATTTGTAATTCTTCTCATTGGTAATGACTCCCGAGAAATTTTTACTCATTACTTCTTTTCCACGCTAGATTGTTTCATTATGAATATTTTATTTAGTTTTATATAATGAATAAAAATAGCTAGATTCCCTTTTTGATCCTGGTAGATATTCTGTGTCACTTAGTGGCATAATTTATAGCATTTACATTTATAACTACAATTATTAAATGTTGTCAGTCTTGTTTCTGTTTAGTTCTTTTTACTGTTTAATTTCTTGGCTTTGTTTTCTTGTTATGCTTTTTGTTATATGAACTGAACACTTTTACTGTAGTTTTATTGGTGGATTTCCAATGTTAATACTATTACTTATGATATTAAGACATTCTAAAATAAAATACTTTTATTAAAATCAGCATTATTTTATATTTATTAAACTTTGTCTTTACTGAATTTCTGATTATAAGCTAACTTTGCCTTTAAGGATTTATCTTATTTCCTAACTAACCAAAAAATGTAATCCAAAAAGTGGAAGGTTGAAAACTATAAAATTAGCTTAATACCTCCTTGTGACTGAGTATAGGTGCTTTCAAATAAGCCTATATGGAGACTTCACTGAAGAGCCTCTTGATGAAAGTGAAAGAGGAGAGTGAAAAAGTTGGTTTAAAGCTCAACACTCAGAAGACTAAGATCATGGCATCTGGTCCCACCACTTCATGGCAAATAGATGGAGAAACAATGGAAACAGTGAGAGACTTTATTGTTTTGGGCTCAAAATCACTGCAGATGGTGACTTCAACCATGAAATTAAAAGACGCTTACTCCTTGGAATAAAAGCTATGACCAACCTAGACAGCATATTAAAAAGCAAAGACATTACTTTTCCAACAAAGGTCCATCTAGTCAAAGTTATGGTTTTTCCAGTGGTCATGTATGGATGTGAGAGTTGGACCATAAAGAAAGGTGAGTGCCGAAGAATTGATGCTTTTGAACTGTGATGTTGGAGAAGACTCTTGAGAGTCCCTGGGACTGCAAGGAGATCAAACCAGTCAATCCTAAAGGAAATCAGTCCTGAATATTCATGGGAAGGACTGATGCTGAAGCTGAAACTCCAATACTTTGGCCACCTGATATGAAGAACTGACTCATTGGAAAAGACCCTGATGCTGGGAAAGATTGAAGGCAGGAGGAGAAGAGGATGACAGAGGATGAGATGGTTGGATGGCATCACTGACTCAATGGACATGAGTTTGAGTAAGCTCCAGGAGTTGGTGATGTACAGGGAAGCCTGGTATGCTTCAGTCCATGGGGTCACAAAGAGTCAGACACAACAGAGTGACTGAACTGAACTGGAGACTTCACTGGTGGTCCAATGGTTAAGACTCTGCACTTGCAATGCAGAGGGCACAGGTTTGATCCCTGATCAGGGAACTAGGGATTTTGAGCTCAGATGGTAAATAGTCTGCCTGCAGTGCGGGAGACCCAGGCTTGATCCCTGGGTCAGGAAGATCCCCTGGAGAAAGAAATAGCAACCCACTCCAGTATTCTTGTCTAGAAAATCACATGGATGGAGGAGTCTGGCAGGCTACAGTCCAAGGGGTCACAAAGAGCTGGACATGACTGAGCAACTTCACTTTCACATTCCAGGGAACTAAGATCCCATATGCCATATGGTGGGACCAAAAAAACCCAAATAAGCCTATAGGGATAAGCATCGGTTTATTAAGTTAATTTTCCATATAGACCTGAGCACTTCAATTCAGGTGGGAAAAAGATACCCAGGGACATGGGAGTGGAAGTCTATTTCGTGAAAATTTCATTGTGTCTCATATCTATCAGCAGACATTGCTAGATCCACTGCTGTTGATGGATACATGGAGAGAGAACACTGTGAGAGTGGGGGAGGCAGCCCCTATCTGCTTCTCCTTTGTCCCACTCTGAGCCCACTGGTACCTCTGACAGTGAGGCTACTTCTTAAGCTAGAGGTAATCTTATTGCACCATCTTTGCCCTATTATATGGAATAAGGTGTCATGACATCAATTACAAAGCACTGGGAGAGAAGTAGCTCCACTTACTTCTATTTATAAACTTCCTCTTACCATGAAAACTCTGCTCTCTGCAATGGTTACCAAATCAGTGTCCTTGAAGGCTCCATCCATCTTGCCCTTTTTAAAAATTTTATTATTGGAGTTTAATTGCTTCACAATGTTGTGTTAGTTTCTGCTGTACAACGAATCACTCTGATGCGTGCATATATTCCCTCCTTCTTGAGCCTCCCTTGATCCATATAAGAGTTTTTCCTTAGGAACTAATGTGCACTTGTGTGTGAGTGTGTGTGTGTGCATGTATGTGTGTGTGTGTGAACATGGGGTAGGCAGCCAATCACTAACCATCTTAGGGTTTGAGTGTGGACTTTAACTTTTAGGATCTGGATTTTCCTTGCTAAGTGTCTCTGGTTCTGCCATCCTATAGTCACTGCAGATGAGGAAAATATCAACCAACTGACCAACAAAAATAAAAGGCATTCAAAAGAAGATCAGGAAGACTCTGGTCAAGTTTTGTCGTGGAAGAAACTTTGACTTATACCAAATGACATGGAAATCCATTCCCAACAGAGGGAAGAGAAGATAAGAGAGCAAAAAGTGTTCCTCTTGTTGCTGTTTGCTGAGTCACCTTGTAGAGGTGATTGGCTCCCTGAAAGCCCTGGTAAATAGAAGTTAAGTGATGTTGAGAGGCAGTGACAGTTTAAGATTTGGAAACCAGAGAGCCTGACCTAATAAAGTAAATTAAGTATCTCTTAAAATGAGGCCATGGTTATATGGTGCTCAGAGGTCTCTGGGGGCTTCCCAGGTGGCTCAGTGGTAAAGAATCCACCTGCCAGTGCAGGAGACACAGGAGACAAAGGTTGGATCTCTGTGTTGGGAAGATCCCCTGGAGGAGGAAATGGCAACCCTCTACAGTATTCTTTTTTTTTTTCTCTTTTTTTTTCCTACAGTATTCTTGCCTGGAAAATCCCATGGATGGAGAAGCCTGTTGGACTATGGTTCATAGTGTCTCAAAGAGTCGGACACAACTGAGCAATTGAGCACCATAGGTCTCTGAATAAGAGCTCACAATGAACCCTGAACCCTGTATTCCAGAGTGGCTGCAAAATAAACTCTAACACAAAAAAATATATAGTCACTGTGAATCCCTCATATTGTTCAGAATATTCATAGACATGGTAGAAACCTGTGTAACCATTTCCTGACTCACAGCAGACACTTTTAGGAAAATCCTGCTGATTGGCGCCCCAACCTAATTTTGTTTGGGTGGGACCATATCCATCCATGAATATGTCATTTACCTTTAAAAATATTTCAAGATTTCAGTGTGCTTCATGTATTCCACATGCACATCACCACCCATCACCATCAACCCACCGAGAGATTCCTTCAGACGATCAGATGGCATTTTAACTGAGAACAATGGAAGGAAGATGGAGCAACAGTAAGGTTCATGGGTGCACTGAGAGAGGATAAGTCTTGAAGAAGTTTGAAAATACGATGCTGAAAATGAATTTGAGGAAGAAAGCATGAAGACAGGTTTGTCTCAAGATGATAAAAGAAAGGAGCCGCATTGCCGAGGAGGACCACTTACTTTATGGAGGCTTTCTACCACAAAGACCATGGGAGGGAAGGGGACACAGAGTTCACATCCAAACCTGGCCTCTGTCTTGGGTACTTACTTTGCACACACTCTTAGGACTTGCTGTCCTCATTCACAAAATAGAGGTCATGACAGTTACTTACCTAGCAAGGATATCATGAATCGTAAACACTCAGCCTAAGACACGGTGCATGGAAAAGGACCATGGTCACTTGTTATTGTTGTTTCATGATCATTATTATCATCACCATTTTCATAGACACATAAAATGGCTGAAACTTCCAAGCTGGAGTGTGGGAACTGTTATGCCCTAGAAACAAATTTTTGCAAATTTCCTGCTTCCACTGAATTCTCCTTGACAACCTCTACCCACAGTCTTTTTATCCAAAACGAGCAAACCTCATCTTCCATTTACTCAAAATATTGTTATTTGAGATGGTCTTCTTTTACTAAAGATTTGAGGGCATAGGTATGGGGTCCAATGAGACCCCACAGAATAAGAAACAAGTTAAAATCAAACATCTCATGTGATTTTTTTTTTTTTAATAAATCAGAATTTCTCACGACCTTCCTTTTCTCCATGGAGCTGAGCCTCTGCCCATGTTGGGAAGTCCCCTCCCTCCCTGTTCTTTCCTGCTAGAGCCCAAATCTCTGTTTCTATATATGCACAGAGAAAGAGCTCTTAGTCCTTTTACCCTCACAATGTTCACATTTGCATATATCCCCAATTCATTGAGCCACCTCCTTTAAAAAAAAAAAAAGAGTATAGTTGCTTTACAATGTTGTTAGTTTCTGCTGTATGTATACATAGATTTCCTCCCTCTTGGCCTCCCTTCCCCATCCCACCCTCTAGGTCATCACAGGGCACTGAGATGATCAGCCTATGCTATGCAGCATCTTCCCACTAGCTATCTATATTACACGTGGTTCTGTACATATGTCAGCGCTAGTCTCCCAATTTGCCTCACTCTCCCCTTCCCTCACTGTGTCCCAGTATCCATTCTCTATACCTGCATCTCTATTTCTGCCCCGCAAATAGGTTCATCTGTACCATCTTTCTAGATTCCATACATATGCATTAATACACGATATTTGTTTTCCTCTTTCTGACTTACCTCACTTTGTATGACGGACTCTAGGTCCATCTGCATCACTATAAATGACCCAATTTCATTCCTTTTTATGGCCGAGTAATATGAAGCCACTTCCCTTGATAAAAATTCCCTCTGCTCTGGATCTTTACCCTTAGCATCTGTGAGAACTAGAAGCAGCCAGATAAAGTGAGCAGAGGTAGTTTTCTTGTGCTGACTTGTGTTGTTGTTATCCAGAGACGCCTGTCTCCTTGTATGTGGTATGAATGTGCCTATCCCAGAGGCTGGAAAGTGAGATGCACTTAAAAACTAGTAGCATCCTTTCCCTACCTAGCCCTCTTGCACACATATCGCCCTGAATCACCAGATTGAAACGCCGTTTCATTTGAAATCCAGAGTGTGTGCAAAGAGGAAGCAGAGTCCCAAAGCTGAGAGACGAGGTCAATGAGGGCAGCTGGCCCTGGCCCACGCAGAGGTCCAGGCACAGCAAGGGCACTGTTACAAAGCGCTCTCTCTGAACAGCCAACAAAGACCAGGGATGAGTGGGCGGATCGAGTATGTGGCAGAGAGGAAATGAGCCTGAGAAGGGGGTCACACCTCTGCTCCATGGCCTGCCTCCTATCCCAGGTGGCATCACACCCCCGTTCACAAGCGCACTGGCACCTCCGGAGCCTCCTGCAGCCCCATCCTCGCGGAAGAGAATGCATGAGACTCTTCCCCACACCGCGCCCCCCCCCCCCCCCCCAGTTTGCTGACTCAATTCATCCCCCACCACTTTTAGGTCTTCCTGTTTATGTTGTCACTTGGTTTCATTATTTATTTTTAGCCCTGATTTCGGAAGCTTTTATTCTGCTGGGCTTTGGCAGGGTATCAACAGCATCATTCTGGGCTCTGAAAAGATCATTGTACAAGCCTGGCCTCAGGCCCTCCGGGGACAGAGCGCTAGTGTGGGCCACCTCATGCCTCCTCTTCATCCTCCTGGCCAGTCCAGGGGTGCTGGCGTTCCCCATAGGCCGGCTGGCTCAGTGGCCACGAATATGAGAAAGAGACATGACCTTAGATTTCACCTGGCCCAGCCCTCACTCTCCAATGGAGAAATGGAGACCCAGAGAACCGAACCATGAGTCCCAAGTTTATCCATGAAAGTGATAGAGTCAGACCCCACCCCGTGGGCTCTTTTCAGTCTCATGCTCTGTCCCATACACTAGGCAACAATTTACAGAACAAAATCAGTGGTTCTTAAATGATAGGAGCAACCAGCATGCCTTCTCCATTTATATATATATATATATATATATATATATATATATAATCGAAATAATATATGGAAGTATATTTTTTCTGGTCTCTGAATGCATGTACATTCCTGATAAACAAAAAGCTAGAACATCAGAAGGAGTTCCTCTCATGGTATCCACATGTCCTTCTATTTGTTATTGTTTTGCTTTAAGAAATACAAAAACATTTTTTTTTTTTTTGCTGCTAGCGGGGAGCAGTAAGCTCATATGGCTTGCCTCCTCGGACTGCCTGCGTTAGCAATGAAGAAGGGACACGCTTCAGTTCCCAGGACAATGGTCTCTTTGACTGGGAATATACCAAAGCAGAATTACAAGTGTGCAAGAATAAACAAGGCTGGAGTCAATCTAAAGTTGTCTTACACTCTGTTTTATTAAACTCAATGCATTTCCGTTCCTATGTGCAGCGCCTAGGTTTGCTTAATTATAGATACCCGGGGTGAATGCTAATGGACACAGAAGACAGTCCTGGATTGGAAACCAAGGCCCTTTTCTGACCTCTACAGGCCATTCGGAGGAAAAAAAGGAAGCTGCATCTGGAAAATTACAGAGTAAGAGGCCCCACAGACCAGGGTCTGAGGGAGGTTTTTCCTGGATGCTTCACTGATGCTGCTCTGAGTTGGCCGGACACGTGTGTGCCCTACTTTCCTGCAAGCTGTGCTATCCATGTCTAATAGGTTACTGAGGCAACGGGTAGGAGGTCATTCTCGCGAGACATGCAGGCTGGAGATGGAGATCTTGATCATTCAATGTTTATGTATTTAACGAAGGCCCATCATTCTTTGAGCACCATGCTAGGCCCTCAGGATACTGCAGTGAACAAAATCATTTCTGTCCTTCAAAAAGATACAGTTTGGTGGGGGAAACAGAAGAGTCCCCAGGGAAAATCTTGCAACAAAAGCTATGATAGGGTTCCTACAAGGTGCTATGAGAACTCAGAATCAGATCATGGGAGACTATGTGGATGAGAATAGAATTGAAGCACACCATAAATAAAATTTGGCACACAAGAGGAAGCAGAGAGAATAAATGGGTAGAGTGAGTTCTGGAAACCAAAAGTGACTTTTAAGACCTCCATATGGGTTTGTGTTAAGAGTGGAGACCAGGTAGTTAGCCAGTGGCTGGATCAAGAAGGACTCAAGGGGCTTCCCTGGTGGTCCAGTGGTTAAGACTTCACCTTCCAATGCAGGGGATGCAGGTTTGAACCCTGGTCAGGGAGCTAAGTTCACTCATGCCTTGTGGCCCAAAACTCTAGACATAAAACAGAAGCAGTATTGTAACAAATTCAACAAAGGCTTTACAAATGGTCCACATCAAAAAAAATCTTTTAAAAAAGAGACGAGCTCAAATGCCAAGTCACATTAGCATGTTAACCTTAGGACAATGGGAGCCCAGTGAAAGATTGTAAACGGCAGAAATAGAAACAGATTTTCCTCCCAAATCTCCTGTCTATATGGGAATAAAGGGCTGGAGAGGAGGCAAAGCCAGAGATGAAGACTGTAGTGAGGAAACCATTGATGAAACCCAGGTGAGGAATGGACCAAGGAGAAAGAGGAGCAGATTCTAAACAGAGCTAGGAGGAGGCTTGAAACTGTCCACTGAGTGAAGCAAAAAGTGCCTGACTTGGTCAGACATTGGGTCATACGTCAGGCACACATGGATTCCCATTGAGATGGTCAAGTTCAGGAACCAGGATATAGAGACTTTGCTGGGAGGAGGCTCTGACATTGAACTTGTTCAGTTTGAGGTTAAAGCAGAGATTATACAGGGATGTCCTGGAGGCTGCTGCTACTGCTAAGTCACTTCAGTCGTGTCCGACTCTGTGCGACCCCATAGACGGCAGCCCACCAGGCTCCCCCATCCCTGGGATTCTCCAGGCAAGACACTGGAGTGGGCTGCCATTTCCTTCTCCAGTGCAAGAAAGTGAAAAGTGAAAGTGAAGTCGCTCAGTTGTGTCCGACTCTTAGCGACCCCATGAACTGCAGCCCACCAGGCTCCTCTGTCCATGGGATTTTCCAGGCAAGAGTACTGGAGTGGGGTGCCATTGCTTTGTCCTGGAGGAGGAAATGCCAAATCACTCCAATATTCTTGCCTGGGAAATCCCATGGACAGAGAAGTCTGGCGAGCTAGAGTCCATGGGGTCGCAAAGAGTCAGACATGACTTAGCAACTGAACACACACATATTTAGTGATGTCTGCTATGAGTTGTTTGTATTTGAGTCAAATACTGAAACCAACACTAATACATCTTTCTAGTGACAGAGGGAGATGGCCCTCTCCATGGCCCCTGAGAGGCCTTTAGGGTTCTTGGAAGAGATACTCTTCCCTGGAGTGCAGGCTCTGGGTTAAAATCATCATTCTGCTCCTTAACAGCTGAGTAATCTCAGGCACACAATCTCGGACAGCAAAGAGATTCAACCAGTCAATCCTAAAGGAAATCAACCCTGAATATTCATTGGAAGGACCGATGTCAAAGCTGAAGCTCCAATACTTTGGCCACCTGATGCAAAGAGCTGACTCATTGGAAAAGACTCTGATCCTAGGAAAGACTGAACGCAGGAGAAGAAGGGGACAACAGAGGACGAGATGGTTGGATGGCATCACCAACTCAATGGACATGAGTTTCAACAAACTCCATGAAATGGTAAAGGACAGGGAAGCCTGGAATGCTGCAGACCATGAGGTCACAAAATGTTGGACATGACTGAGTGGCTGAACAACAACACATCTTAGGCAAGTCCTGACCATTTTGCTCCAGCATTGTCACCTATGGACTGAGCATAGAAAGAGGGTTTATCTTGTAGGGTTGGGTTGTGTGGCTTAAACATGGTAACAAATGCTATGGAGTCAGACTACGGTATGTGGCAAGTATTCACATCCATCCCATTTTAGCAGCATCTTTTGGTTGTTATGTACTCTTACTGCCCAACCCTCTAAGGAAGTAAAAAGGATCATGGGTTGGAAAGTCAGACTTCTCTGGGGGTTGATACCAGTTCCATCACTCAGTAAAAGTGTCCTTCTGTATAGGGCCAAACCTCTTTTTGAAAATGGCATCAGTTAATGCCCCTTTATCATGTAAAGTAGTCATGAGAATTTAAATGAGTGACGATGAGCAGAGTAGGAACACAGGAAGGCTTTTCCTCCCTGAAACCTTCTAAAATAACTTCTTCAGAATGAAATGTGTGTGTGTGTGTGTGTGTGTGGTGTAGGGGGGTGCTGGTTGATATTATTCTATCCAACATTATCCAATGAGCCCCCACACCCTCAAGGTCACACTGCTGGCCTCTGTGCTTTCTCACGCTGCCCCACGGCCAGTCCAGAATGGACCTCAGGGTCCCTCTGGCCCTGACCTCCAAAGTCAAGTCCACATTCAGACACTTCAACTGAACTGCTCTGAAGAACGGTGCTTAATGCTGATTATTTTGTCAGAGGGATGCTCATGATACATGTCTGCTCTTAAGAAATCATTTTAACCCTGTAAGGCCCTACACAAGATTATAAAAGATCAATAAAAGCTCCTCATCAGAACAACCAGTTTTGCTCCATGCATTTTAATAGTTCATTGCTTTGCTCTGTTTGGCTACTTGTTACAAGAGGCAATGTGATTAAATCGGTAATTTTCTCAGAACCATGCATTCTCTTCCAAAGAGAACTGGATCTTTTTCTCCATGACCTGAACAGGCTCAAAATATACACAGGCGAGAAGACCAGCCTATGTCAAATGCTGATGAGACAGCCTCACATCCTACCCCCAGTTCTATGTGATAGAACGGAGTAAAATCATCATTTAGTTACTTCCTGCCTTTAGAAACAGGAACATAATGATAAACCTTTCTTCACTTACTTTGTTTTCTTTCCAAAAACATTGAACCTATATATATATATATATTGTGTGTGTGTGTGTGTGTGTGTGAATCAAGATCACTTTCAGCTCTCTTGTGTTGGAACATGTGTAACCGATAATTTTAAGCTATATACAATTGAATCTTTTTTTATTATTAGGTGCATAATGGCTGCAATATGATCCATTTTTATCTAAAAATTTCCTTTAAGCGGTTTCTTTTTTTTTTCTAAACAGCACTTTTTATCAAGAATCAGTTGGGCACGTGTCCCATGTGGAACCGAACTACAACATAAGCAGAAGAGGACATCTGTTGCGAGGACAGCAGCAGACTGCAAACCTCATGAATCCTTTTTGCCCAAAAAGGCCTGCGTGGTTAGTACCCGGGCTACCCTGCCATGTGTTTTTCCAAGGCCAGAGCCTTTAGAGGGCAGGGGCGGTTTGTACCAACAGGGCCAAATGAATCCATCACTCTGATGAGGGTGCAAGTGTTCAGCTCCACCATGCCAGTCTCTTTCCTGAGCAAGGATGACTCGTGTCAGGCATTTATTTCATGGAAATTTCTTATTTTGGCAGAGGGTACAGACTCCCCTTGGACTATGAAATTGACTCTACAGCTCTCTTACTCAGGGTGGGTCACGGAAGCCATGAGTGAGAATTCCTCCCCTTCAGGTGTAATGTGACCTTACTTATGTTGGCAAGGCTCAATGCAAGCTTTAACTCAAGGACCAGGTTCTGTTCAAATGTTCTCTGTAGCTCTGAATCCCTTTATTGGAAACCCAGGAGAAACTGGAGCCAATGGATGGGACTGAAAGAAGCACCCAGGCAGCCAAGTTGGCACAACGCACCTGGAGTCATGTGCCAGTTCACAACAAAGAGAGCCTGTGTGTTCAGAGCACCTTGATGGGGATGCAGCAGGAGACTCTCAGAGACTGCACCTCTGCTCTCACTGCTGTATCTAAACATTTGCATAATCTAGGCAAGGACAAGGCCACCCTGCTCCTTGGGAATCTAACCCCACACAGGGAACAGTCTTCCCTGGCAACCAATGACTTGAGATGCTGGGCTACACTTGGGCAAGATGTCAACTGTAATGAAACCGATTTCCCTTCCTATAACACATACTCTGATTTGAGAGGGGAAATGGAAGAAATTCCATAAATTTCCCAAATTTATGGAATTTCATTGAGACGTTGGGTGTCCAGGTTTGAGACCCGGGGGAAGATACATTTTTGAGAAACTTTAATATTTCAGGTACAGGGAAACTGAGAAATAATAGGTAGGTCCATGCAACTTAGAGTTCTCTATTCATTGGCCAGTGGGGATGGAGCTGTTAAAAAACACATAAATAAATAAAGCTGTAAACGGCAAGCAAGCTATAATAGGAATTTATAAATCGTACATTAGGGTCACAGAAGAGAAATTACATAACTTGACTTGGGGTGATTAGGAAAGGTTTTATGTAAGAAAAATGATATTTGAAGCAGGTCTTGCTACCCCAAATGAGGTAAAGGGAGAAGCTTGTCAGAGACAGAATGAAAATGTGAGCAGTTTTAAAATAATCATGAAGGGCATTACGGTAGCTCAGGTAGCCCTAGTGGTAAAGAATCCACCTGCCAATGCAGGAGAAGCAAGAGAAGATACCTGGGTCCGGGAGATCCCCTGGAGGAGGAAGTGGCAACCCATTCCACTAACCTTGGTTGGAAAATCCCATGGACAGTGAAGCCTGGAGCTACAGTCCATGGGGCGACATGGGTAGAACTTGAATCTAGAAAGAAGCTGAAAAATCTCCCGCACAGGGAAGTGTCATGAAGAGACAGCAGACCCCACCCTTAGAGGACCAACGATGTTTGATCTTTAGGGGATTGTGAGAAGCCTGTGCTTCTCTACACATGATGATTATCCTGGGGGTGAAAAAGGCCCCCACCCCATTCCAGCCCTGCCACGCAGAGCACCAGATGACAGCTGGCACAGGACAGCCACGTATGTGGCCTGGACTCCACTTCACCTCTCCAGACACACTTCTTCGCACAGTCTGAACCACATGTGCTTCCCATTAGCACTTACAATTCCCTGGAATTCCTGAATAATCACAGTTGGCTCAAAATTTGGTAGAACACTTTTCAGGACAATTGGCTATTGTGGTTTGGCCAGCAAGAGACACGTCTGGCTGAACTGGAAGATCCATATGTGACCTGTGATGAGCCTCCCCTCCCCTTACTCTGCTCCCAGACTCAAGATCAGTGAAGTGTAACACACAACAGCCTCCTGTCCTAGCAGGAAGGGAAGAAAGTCTGCTCTCCCCGACTCTCCTGCTCCGTCCAAGCTAACTTCTTCCCAGTTGACTTGAGTCTGGGTTCAGTGGCTGAGGACTTCCACCTGGGTCCCCAAGCTCACAGAGTGTAGCTTGACTTCTTCTACTTTCTTTCCTTATGTATTTCTGGATTCTAGGAGTTCTTTCTTTCCAATGGGACATCTTATGGATCCAAGTATTCAACATGGCCCCAACTGCATTTCTTATCTTGCACCTTATGCCAAACCTGTGAAGCATTATTCACTCAGTCATGTCTGACTCTTTGAGACCCCATAGACTGTAGCCAACTAGGCTCTTCTGTCCATGAGATTCTCCAGGCAAGAATACTAGAGTGGGTAGCCATTCCCTTCTCCAGGGGATCTTCCCAACCCAGGGATCAAACCCGAGTCTCCTGTACTGCAGGTGGATTCTTTACCATCTGAGCCATCAGGGAAGCCCTGCTGCTCTAATGATACACTCAGCATGGTCCTGAGACCATCGAACAACCAGCATAGCAAGGGTTCAGATCAATCAGTCACAAGCATGTGGTACAGCAGGAATGATAAGTACATGTCGACATCAGTTCTGGTCAAACCTTTGCTGAAAATCTTTGCCTCCACGCAGCATGTTCAGAACAAAGGCCAACATTTCCATCAAGGCAGGATAAGTGTTGTTGATCTGATAGATCTCTAGTTTGTCAATTTCATCTCCCATCACTCCCCTCCTTTCCCCACACACAAGCACATCTTTTCCATCAGTCACACTGAACATTTTATTCCAACTCTCACTCCACCACAGGGCCTTTGCACAAACTCTTCCCACTTCTTAAGATGTCTTTCCTCTTCTTTATAACCAGGAAACTCTTACATATCCTTCCAACATCACCTAAACTATCATTTTTTGGAGTAGACTTCGCCCACCACTGCTGCCTTCACTGGATGTGGTGTTTCTGTATCATCCTCTGCAGCCCATAATTCTGCTCTATTGCAAGAAAATGTTTATTGTCCATCTTTGTCCCTGAACTTTGAGCAACTTCAGGACACAGTGAGTCTTTTTTTCTCTGCAGCTTTAGAGCCTAATGAACAAGACAGGCTTCCCAGGTGGCTCAAGTGGTATAGAATCTGCCTGCCAAAGCAGAAGATGTGGGTTTGATCCCTAGATCAGGAAGACCCCCTGGAGAAGGGGATGACAACCCATTCCAGTATTCTTGCCTGAGAAATCCCATGGACAGAGGAGCCTGATGGGTAAGAGTTCCACGTGGTCCTAGGGAGCTGGACATGACTTAGCAATTGAGTACACATAAAAAGAGCATGGCACATAGCAGGTATTTAATATATATTTGTTACAATAGCTGGATCAATAAACAGTCCATATTCTTGGCTTTTCCTGAGCACATCACATAGAAATTTACCTGCCCTACGCACATTCTCAAAAGCATGCTAAATAAACAATTTTGAGCTGAGATGCAAATTGATGATGTGTTAGGATTATTTCCATTCCTCTCACCATTTATATATTCAACAATGTTATCTTCTTGACCCTCAAAGCAATGAAAAAAACAAACAAACAAAAAATAGAAACAAACAGAAGCATTATTCCATCCTCTATTTAAGAGTGGAAATACTGAATATGGAAGAAGTAAAGAGATGCTTTCAACTTGGATTTGAATTCAATGTCTTTGTTATTTCCCTCAAACTTCTCGTATATGTTACAGAAATCTGAATACCTTAATATAAAGAATGAATTATTATTTCTGAATGATGGCAAAGAAATTTGAAAAAGAGTCAGAAAATAAGGGACTATTTATAATAATAATAATAATAATGTAATAATAATATCTACTTCCTAAATCACAGCACACATAACTTTGTCACATCCATTGGGGCTAAATTATAGCAAAACATTTTTATTTTTCTATGGCTTTCTGCTGTTCTAGAAGTGTGGACTGTTAGTTTTCTCTGAAAGTATTCTGTTTCCAAAATCTCTTAGCAGTGCTAGGTATACTAGGAAAAGTTTCTTTGGCATGTTTTTGATCCTCAATATGCATCGTTTTCACTTCAGATTAAATTTCCAATTTTTAACCTTGCCTACTTCACTTTCACTTTTCACTTTCATGCACTGGAGAAGGAAATGGCAACCCATTCCAGTGTTCTTGCCTGGAGAATCCCAGGGACGGGGGAACCTGGTGGGCTGCCGTCTATGGGGTCGCACAGAGTTGGACATGACTGAAGCGACTTAGCAGCAGCAGCAGCAGCTTCAAATAAAGACTGCATTTTCCAACCTTCCTTTCAGCTACTTCTGTTCCTAGGACCACTTTCTGGATGGTGAGGTTAAGTAGAAGTGGTATGCATAATTTTGGAAATATGAAGAAGATGATATCCTATTTGTGTCCTTCCTAATGCTGACTGGGAAATGCAAAGTGTGATGCTTCCGCAGCTGTCTGAGACCAAGAGGAGAAGCAACACACAATGAGGGCTAGAAGGCTGCTGAAGCTGAGTGCCTGGCACCAGGCACTCTTGGTGCCTGCTCTGGTCTGCCTATATCCGGAATTCCACATGACAGACAAATGGACTTCTATCTTACAAAAGCTACTATGCTGTTTTGGATTGTCCATCTCTTGCAGCCAAACCTAATCATCACAAAATACGAATGGCATCTGGACAAACATACATTTGCTTTAACATATTATCTCCACTTTATCCTCCCTTTTAATCTGCCTTCCCAGTCTCTTCTCATCCTTTATGCTTTAGCCCTGCACATAGCATTGTTTCTATTTTCAAACTGTTTCCATCTTTCTGTTGCAGGGCCTTGCTGCATTTTCACTTGCCCTAAGTGACAGCAGCCTCCTAGGCTCTGCTCCGACAGAAACTCCTGCCCTGATCCCCTCCAGGAAGAGAGAGTATTTCCTAACCAACTGACTCCATAGTCTGTTTTGTTAACTGAGAATACTTCCATAGCATGTTCTGCCTGTGTTACGGTGTAAAATAAACCAACTTTATTGTCTACAACGTGCCAAACTCTGTACTTTTACATACGATTTCATTTCATCTTCACAATAACTCTGTAATATAGACACGCTCATCTCCACTGAACTGTAGTTTAGGGAGATTTGATTACTTGCCTTGGTTCTCATAACAAGCAAATGCCAGATCTCGGATATGAGCCACATCTATCTGAGTCTGAAATGAATGAAGTGTCCACTGTGCCTTGCTGCCTTCTAGGATAATGGTAAGTGGCCTGAATTTCATAGCATTTTCAAATTTGTAAAGACTTTGGCCATGTTTTATTCATGTAAAGACTTTGGTCATGTCTTATTCACCATTATGCCCCTTCCAATAGGACAGCTCCTGGCCTTTACTGGATCCGCAAAATAGATACTATTAAAACAGACCAAGGATGATTACTCAATTGTACAGTCTTCCATGTTCAATCACCCAGCAAGGGAAGACCCTGTCAGGACCCTCAGAGTCTCAAGGGGGCTCCTGCTGTGGGTTGAGGAGCTCAGATGGTATAATAGGAAGATAGCAGGAGGCTATAACCCTCATATAGAGAACAATGTGAATGATCACTTAGAATTTTCATTGAGAAGACACGAAGGAAGTTGAACTCCTTCTACTTCTAGTCCATTCTGGTTTCAAGCAGAGATGGAAAAGAGCTCAGAACAGTCTTTAGAGGACCCATGGAAATTTTGAGAGTCTCCCATTCTAGCATAATGACAGCATACATCTAGCCATCTAACTACTGGGTTGGCCAAAACATTTGTTCGGGTTTTTCCATAACATCCGATTGAATGTTTTGACCAACCCAATATGTAAAATGCTGTGATTAAGAAGTAGCCACCCTCAACGCATAGTGAAAGTAGAACAAAATCTGGCTGTAGGGATGTTGACCTCACTCGGGCTTTCTGTGCTGACGTTGTGTGTGTCTGATGGCAAAGCAGCAGCATGGCAGCTAATTCAGTGGCCAGAGGCACAGAACTTGCAATGAACCTCAGAGTTACGGGATGGCTTTTCTTCCCTTCCCTGTCCCCTCCTCTTCTTTGTCTCCCTCATCCTTGTGGAAAGCGCACGCTTGGATCTGCCGGTCCAGCTCTGAGAAGCTCCCTTCCTGGTCCAAGCTGCTGTCGGTTCCGGTTCCGTACTCAATCTCTTCCAGGCAGGGAGGCTCGTCATCCAGTTCTGAAGCGATGCTGCTGTTGCTGCTGCCTCTGCCATGAGTTCCCAGAAAACATGGAGAAGAAAGGAAGGAGAGGAAAGGAGGGAAGGAAAAGGGAGGAAAAAAAGAGGGGAAGGGGAATAAAAATGGAAGTGGAGAGGAAGGAGGGGAAGACGAAAAGAGATGTTATCCAAAGAAAAGAACATTTATAATTGGTTGGAAAAGAGAGGGTGGGGATTATCTTCACTGAGTTCTAATCTCAAGAGCCCCCCGCTCCTTTCAACGTGTTGCATATAGCTCCCTGTGTTCTCAACCACTAGCTTGCAACGGGGGAGAAAAATCTGTAAAATCTACAGGCTCCCTTCTTCGTTAGCTAGCAGAGTCTGCATGTCTAAGTCCAATCAGAAGATTTCCAATCACGAGTTAGGAATGGTCTCATCTATTTAACATCATCAGGGTCCTTGAGGCTCAAAGTGAAAAATCAGAGGTGGCTGTCATTGACTCTCTGTGAGTGTCATGTCAGTTATGCCCAGGAAAGAGTGGCACTGGAATGCTGATAGGTAGGATGCAAAAAATCTTTAATGTTTCCCACTATAATGAACAGCACTATAAGTCATATTTCACAGCTAGCCCTTCATCATGGTGGATGCCTGATTGAAATTTAAAAAAAAAAAATTAATCCAGGTGGACATTAAAGGAGAGAACAAGTGGAGAAATAGCACTCTCTTTCCACTATGTTTGAATGCCTGCATCATCTCCCAGATCTCCCTCCAGTTTATTCACAAGTGGAAGATCACAGATACTGACCAACAGGAGTCAGAAGGGAGTGGCAGGAATGAACAAGCTCGGACCGTATATTATGAGCAGGAGAAATTTCCTCCCAAGGAACTGTATTATCCTCCTCATTTGCATGAGGTACCTTCTTTCCTGAAGACTTCTTAATCACTCCCTACTTAGGATTTAACCAATTAGGATTAGCAGCAGGCTGGGTTTCCACTCTGTGATTTATAGAAGGCAAGCTCTTCATAAATCAGGCAGAGATGTTCATCCACCTGCCTCGCCATAAACAATGAAAATAGGGAATCAGCAGCATGGTTACATTTCAGCTTGGGAAATGAATCAGAGGCCAGTTTCTTAATTGTTCACTAACGTTAGGAGCCACTGCATGCTCTCTGGGTACTCAGTACCCTAAGCTGAAGGTCTGGGGGAACATTTCATGAATGGAGAGGAAAGAGAAGGAGTCTGAATCTTGATTCCACAGCATCACAGCATTAAGTTGTTATCATACCTTACAGGCTGAATGGTGGGTGATAAAGCAGTTGGGTAAAGGAAGGTAAGACCCGTCCAGTCGTAACACAAGCTCAAGTTGGCAAGGACACCAAGTGCCTTTAACACAACCGCCAACATGGTCAGTGTTGAGGGGACAATGCCGTACAAGGTCAAGAACCTGACTTATGATCCTGACCAGGGGACCTTGGAAAATCCCTTTCACCTCACAGAAGGGCAATAATAATAACTCAAACGTTGTTATGAATACCAAATAAGAGGACACACGGATGCAACCTAGTGGAGTGCTCTCCAAAATAAAACTGATCAACAAATTGTAATTCCCCTCTATTGTGGATACTGAAAAAGATGGTGAAACGTGGTGGTGAAGGTGAGTAGGAACTGAGCTGTGCTGCTTCACTCCTTCATTGCTGCAATTACTATTACAAAACCTTCCCAATCGGCAACACTAATAGTTTCTCTAAAACATAATTTTTATGATGCCATTTCAAATTAGCACTATTTACAGTAACTTGCAAGAACTCAGGCTTGCTTACTAATGCAATATGAGCATCAGTGGATGGGATGTTCTTAAAGGGTCCAGTTGGCAGGTGTCCATGAGTTACCAGCAGAGTCATTCATCCCCTCACAAAGCCCTGCCTCCCCTCCACTGTGGAGTCTGCTCCAGTCTCCCATGGCATTGGACCTTGCCTATGACAGGCAAGTTAGCAGACCATTCCTACTGTGATCATTCAAACATACCAGGCTGAATGTGTTTTCAAGTCTTGATTATTCACACAGACAATTTCCTATATCGAAAATAATCTTCCAACTCCTCAACATCCAGCCAAATAAGATAGATCAACTGTAAAAGCTCATCTTAATTTCCATTGAATGACTCTCTTATTGAAATGCCTTCTTCTAAATATAAATTTTCATATATTCACTTAATTTGTTTTGATCTTTAATAGTGTTTATATAGTCTTATATTGTGATAAGGCCCCTGCCTTTGATTCATATTTATATCATTCTATATTGAAAAGCAGAGACATTACTTTGCCAACAAAGGTCCATCCAGTCAAGGCTATAGTTTTTCCTGTGGTCATGTATGGATGTGAGACTTGGACTGTGAAGAAAGCTGAGCACTGAAGAATTGATGCTTTTGAACTGTGGTGTTGGAGAAGACTCTTGAGAGTCCCTTGGACTGCAAGGAGATCCAACCAGTCCATTCTAAAGGAGATCAGCCCTGGGTGTTCTTTGGAAGGACTGATACTAAAGCTGAAACTCCAGTACTTTGGCCACCTCATGCGAAGAGTTGACTCATTGGAAAAGACTCTGATGCTGGGAGGGACTGAGGGCAAGAGGAGAAGGGGACAACAGAGGATGAGATGGCTGGATGGCATCACTAACTCAATGGACATGAGTCTGAGTGGACTCCTGGGGTTGGTGATGGACAGGGAGGCCTGGTGTGCTTTGATGCATGGGATCGCAAAGAGTCAGACATGACTGAGTGACTGAACTGAAATGAACTGACAGAACACCTAGAATGTGCTGAAAATATAATAGAAACTCTTTGCATCTCCATGGACTATAGCCCACGTGGGTCCTCTGTCCATGAGATTTCCCAGGCAAAAATACTGGGGTGGGTTGCCATACCCTCCTCCAGGGATCTTCCCAACCCATGGATTGAACCTGCGTCTTATACATCTCCTGCATTGGCAGGGATGTTCTTTACACTAGCATTACCTGGGACTCCCAGATAGGTGATAGATAGATAGACAGATACCTGAAATAGATAGTAGATGTATGAGATAGATAGATAACTAGTCCCCTGTGTATATTACACACACCTACTGTCATTAGCAAGGCAACTGGAGAGGGTGGGAAGCAGGGCTCCTTCCCTGGCTTCAGAAAGGTGGCAGAAAAATATCTTGACTGTGCACATCCATGAGTTTCAGCAATGCAGCGGGAAAGTGTGTTGCTTGCATGCTTATGCTGAAGTTAGGCTGGGAGTGGGCAAGTGCCATGACCACTCTCACATGCCAGCCCCAGCCAGGGAGGAGGCGGGTACTGCAACCACCTGGCTCTCTGGCTTCAGCAGGGCAGCGATATAGTACCATGACCACTGGCTCCTGTCCATCTTAGCAAGGCAGCAGGAGGGTGCTCTCTCCAAGCTTACTTGCCTATGCCAGCAGAGTATGTGGAGAGGGCACCTATCAATACCTCCATCTCTGGAGAAAATTTTCAAAGATCCCTGCCCCTCCAGCACATGTTTTTAGATTAGCAAATGAGTCTCTCTCACATACACTCCAGGCACTTTTCAAGCTGCTATTTTTCTTTTTTTTTCCTCTGTGTCTCAGGGTGGGTAAGACAACATGTGAGTCGTTTAGAAGGGAAGTCTCAGATTCTAACAGCACTTTGGACACCAGCCTGGTTGGATCCCTTAGCCAAACATTTTAGCGGTTCATCCCTCCGGTGCAGACCCCAGGCATTGGGTAGGACACCAGCCCCTCGCTCCTCTGATAGAAGCACTAGCTCAATGAGATTTCTCCATGTCCTCTGTTGCATGCTGGTTTTCAGGCACAATTCTTGCCAGGGCTCTGTCTCAAACTTTCCTGCCATTCTCAATGTGCTCCTTTAATTCTTTGTAGTGGAAAGCAGGTCATTTAATTTTCAGATCTTTTTCAGAGGGAAACAATTTGTATGTAGCTGTAGAGGTGTGGCCATGAACAGAGGTAGGGTCGGAATCATCCTGTCCTGTCATCTTGATCCCACATTCATAAGTTTTATGTATGAATTAAACCATTAATTAATAAGCCATTAATTAATTGTCAGTACATTTTAGTAATTTTAAATAAATATGGATTCCTTTGTCATTCATATTTATAAATAAGTATAATCAGTTCAGTTCAGTCGCTCAGTCATGTCTGACTCTTTGTGACCCCATGGACTGCAGCATGCGAGGCCTCCCTGTCCATCACCAACTCCTGGACTTTACTCAAACTTGTGTCCATTGAGTCAGTGATGCCATCCAACCATCTCATCCTCTGTTGTCCCCTTCTCCTCCCACATTCAATCCTTCCCAGAATCAGGGGATTTTCAAATGAGAAAGCTATTTGCATCAGGTGGCCAAAGTATTGGCATAATATATAGCTTAAATATATAAAATATTGCATAATATATAGCTTAAATATATATTGAGGTGTCGAAAAGTTCCCTCATGTTTTTCTGCATGATGCTACTGAAAAAACAGGACAAACTCTCTGGCTCATCCAATAATTAGTGTATAATGAACAATGTATAATATATTATAAAATTATATATTATTAATATATTTATATATTATATATAATGCATATTAATATGTTATGTATCTATATGTTAAATACATTTATATATTTTTTATATATTTATAAATTAAGAAAGCCTGTGCTTATGTGCTCAGTAATGTCTAACTCTTTGTGACTCCATGTACTGTAGCCCACCAGGTCCTCTGTCTTTGGGATTTCCAGGCAAGAATACTGGAACAGGTTGCCATTTCCTCTTCCAAGGGATCTTCCTGACCCAGGGATCAAATCTGCATCTCCTGTGTCTCCTGCATTGGCAGGGAGGAATTTTACCACTTGTGCACCTGGGAATCCTTCAGTAGTTTAATTATATCTCTCACTTATTTGCCCAAATGTGTAAATATCCTGATGAGTTAGAGAACCACAAAGCATATTCAGGGACTCCCCACTTCTAGATAAACAGAAGGTTCTCCCTTTTCCTCTTCATAGCCCTCTCTGGATATTATATATTAAACAAACTGAAACATGGATGAAATGTGGAGAGAAGAGACCAGACTAGATGGGGGCCTACTGGTCAAAGGGGTGGTATGTTCCCTGGATTTTCTTTTGGCCTCACATACTCTAGTCTTGGACCTAGAAAAGCTGACAGCCTGGCAATGCTAACAAGACAAAAAAATCCCTGACAAGAACTTGCTCTCTTTATCCAAATGATTAAAAAATGGAGTGACTTCACTAAAAAAAGTTTTAAATTATAAAAGCTCTATTCCAACCAAACCCCACAGTGGGTAAAAAAAAAACCAAAAAAAAACCAAAAAAACCCAGCAGTCCTAGCCTTATCCTGCCAATAGAGGTGTGGTGAGGCTAGATTTCTGCTCTCATCAGACTGCATTCTAATGTCCAAAATTACAAGGAAGCTAAGGAAGCATCAGAGAAGGTAGAAAAGAGCCAAAACTTTCATCTCCAAGGGGCACGAACATGGTTTCTTACCCACTGATACCAGTGGGGGCCCTGTAGGGGAGCATGAACTTCCAAACACAACTATTGATAACAAGACCATTCACTACCAGTTTTAAAGCAGACCAATAGCACAAGGTACTCACACTGCTTCCACCCAGAACAATACTAGTGAAGGCCTGGTTAAGGCAAAAGCATTCACTAGTGCCCAGTAGTAGTAATTACTTTGTTGGCATTACTTTGCCAACAAAGGTCCATCTAGTCAAGGCTATGGTTTTTCCAATGGTCATGTATGGATGTGAGAGTTGGACTGTGAAGAAGGCTGAGCGCCGAAGAATTGATGCTTTTGAACTGTGGTGTTGGAGAAGACTCTTGAGAGTCCCTTGGACTTCAAGGAGATCCAACCAGTCCATTCTGAAGGATATCAGCCCGGGGATTTCTTTGGAAAGAATGATGCTAAAGCTGAAACTCCAGTACTTTGGCCACCTCATGCGAAGAGTTGACTCATTGGAAAAGACTCTGATGCTGGGAGGGATTGGGGGCAGGAGGAGAAGGGGACGACAGAGGATGAGATGGCTGGATGGCATCACTGACTCGATGGACATGAGTCTGAGTGAACTCCGGTAGTTGGTGATGGACAGGGAGGCCTGGTGTGCTGCGATTCATGGGATCACAGAGAGTAAGACACGACTGAGTGACTGAACTGAACTGAGTAGTAGCAAGGAGTTCTCAGCACCATGGGTGTCCATGGAGCCTAAGGGAAACCTAGAGTTTCACTTTCATGTGGTAATAACAAGATTCCTTCCTTTCCTGTCTGAGTGGTGTTGTAGGAGCCCAGTCCAAGCAGGAGAGTTTAATAAGGCCTATATTCTCATGGGTCTTATTCTCATATACAAAAAAGATCTTCATGATCCAGAAAACCACAATGGTGTGATCACTCACCTAGAGCCAGACATTCTGGAATGTGGAGTCAAGTGGACTTTAGGAAGCATCACCAAGACAAAGCCAGGAGAGGTGATGGAATGCCAGTTGAGCTATTTCAAATCCTAAAAGATGATGTTGTGAAAGTGCTGCACTCAATATGCCAGCAAATGTGGAAAACTCAGCAGTGGCCACAGGACTGGAAAAGGTCAGTTTTCATTCCAATCCCAAAGAAGGGCAATGCCAAAGAATGTTCAGACTACCGCACAATAGCACTCATATCACATGTTAGCAAAGTAATGGTAAAAAATTTACAAGCCAGGCTTCAACAGTACATGAACCATGAACTTCAGATGTTCAAACTAGATTTAGCAAAGCCAGAAAAACCAGACATTAAATTGCCAACATCCGTTGGATCATAGAAAAAGCAAGAGAGTTCCAGAAAAAAATATCTACTTCTGCTTTATTGATTATGCCAAAGTCTTTGACTGTGTAGATCACAACAAACTGTGGGAAATTATTCAAGAGATGGGAATACCAGACCATCTTACTCGCCTCCTGGGAAATCTGTCTGTAGGTCAAGAAGCAACAGTTAGAATTGGACATGGAACAACAGACTGGTTCCAAATTGGGAAAGGAGTGTGTCAAGGCTGTATATTGTCACCCTGCTTATTTAACTTATATGCAGAGTTCAGTTCAGTTCAGTCCCTTAGTTGTGCCCGACTCTTTGTGACCCCATGGACTGCAGCATGCCAGGCCTCCCTGTCTATCACCAACCCACTGGAGTTTACTCAAAGTCATGTCCATTGAGTTGGTGATGCCATCCACCCATCTCATCCTCTGTCATTCCCTTCTCCTCCTGCCTTCAATCTTTCCCAGCGTCAGGGTCTTTTTAAATGAGTCAGCTCTTCACAGAGTACATCATGAGAAATGCTGGGCTGGATGAAGCACGAGCTGGAATCAAGATTGCCAGAAGAAATACCAGTAACCTCAGATACACAGATGACACCACCCTTATGGCAGAAAGTGAAGAGGAACTAAAGAGCTTCTTGATGAAGGTGAAAGAGAATGAAAAAGCTGGCTTAAAACTCAACATTCACAAATCTAAGATCATGGCATCTGGTCCAATAACTTCAGGGCAAATAGATGGGGAAACAATGGAAAAAGTGACAGACTTTATTTTGGGGGGCTCCAAAATCACTGCACATGGTGACTGCAGCCATGAAATTAAAAGACGTTTGCTCCTTGGAAGAAAAGCTATGATCAACCTAGATAGCATATTAAAAATCAGAGACATTACTTAGTCAACAAAGTCCATCTAGCCAAAGCTATGGTTTTTCCAGTAGTCATGTATGGATGTGAGAGTTGGGCTGTAAAGAAAGCTGAGCACTGAAAAATTGTCGCTTTTGAACTGTGGTGTTAGAGAAGACTCTTGAGAGTCCCTTGGACTGCAAGATCAAACCAGTCAATCCTATAGAAAATCAGTCCTGAATATTCATTGGAAGGATTAATGCTGAATCTGAAGCTCCAACACTTTGGCCACCTGATGCAAAGAGTTGACTTATTGGAAAAGATCCTCATGCTGGGAAAGACTGAAGGCAGGAGGAGAAGGGGACGACAGAGGATGAGATGGTTGGATGGTATCACCAACTCGATGGGCATGAGTTTGAGCAAGCTCCAGGAGTTGGTGATGGACAGGGAAGCCTGGTGTTCCGAAGTCCATGGGGTTGCAAAGGGTCGGACACGACTGTGTAAATGAACTGAACTGAACTGATATTCTCATAGAATAATACCCAAATTGTTCAGATTTCACTCATTATATCAACCAAGACAACCAATAGATGCCAACAGCAATATGACACAGATGTCAGAATTATCTGACAAGGATTTGAAAGCAGACATCATTTAAGTATTTCACTGAGTCATTGTGACAGACAGGAAAAAATAACTGAATGTCTTAATAAAGAAATAGAAAATATCATCAAAAAATAAGGAGCATAAAGAAGAATCGGAGGAAATTGTAGAAGTGAGAAATACAATAACAGAAATGCAAAACTTGACAAAGAAACAGAAAGTACCAATAAGGAAACAGAACATATAAAGAAGAACCAAATGGAAATTTTAAAACTAATAAATATAGATATTTTAAAAATACATTAAAAAATTCAATGGTTAGGCTAACAGTAGAATGGGAGGAACTTAGGAAAGAATCAGTGAACTTGAAAATAGAACAATAGAAATTATACAATGTGAATAACAGAGTGAAAATAGATTAAAACAATGAAGAGAATATCAAGACAAGATCTACAATATTCATTTCAGCAGTCCCAAAAGAAGAGAATTAAAAAAAAATATTCAAAACAGTAATGGCTGAAAACTTTTTAAACTTTGCAAAAGACATTAACCTACAAATACAATACTGAGCAAGTAGATAAACCCAAGGAGACCTGATAAGACAGGTAATAAGTTTGCTGAAAATTAAAGACAAACTAAAAATCTTGAAACTAAAAAAGAAAAAAAAAAGAGAAAGAAAATCTTGAAACCAGTGTGAGAGAAAGTGTAGGGTCACAGCACTATAGTGGAAAAATAATTTGAATGGCAGCAGAGATCTCATCAGAAACCATAGGGGGAATGATAAAACAGAACACCGTTTTTCAAATTTGAAAAAAAAAAAAATCTACCAACCCAGTACTCTTAAATACAAATATATATATACATAGCCTTCAAGAAATGAACAGAAAATAAAGACATCTTCATATAAAGTAAAATTTTGAGGATTTGTTGCCACCCTACCTTAACAGGATGGCTAAAGGAAACCCCCTAAACAGAAATGAATGAATAAGATTATAATGTTGGAATATGAGAAAGGGAGAAAGAATAACAAAAGAGTAAAAATATAAATACAGGCAATAGATTTTTTCCCTCTTGAACTATTAAAATTATGTTTGACGGTTGGATCCAAAATTACAGTTTGTAATACAAAATTATACAGTGTGTTACAGTTCATATAAATATTTAAGCTAATTATATAATAAATGAGAAGGTAAAGGGATGTACAAAGGAGGAAAGTTTTCCACACTTGAACTGGTAAAAATGTGACACCACTAGGTTTTAAGTTATGCATGTAAAATGTAATAGCTACAACACAAAAATATATATGTAGAGATAACACTCAAGGTCTTATAAAGAAATAAAAACAGAATTGTTTAAAAAACCCACTAACAAGGAACCAGGAAAAAACAAAACTAGAGACTAAAAGGGAGAAAGAACAAACAATAAAATGGAAGAATTAGCTACAACTTATCAATAACATTAAATGCTATACAATTGTCTATCCAGTTCAGTTCAGTACAGTCACTCAGTCGTGTCCGACTCTTTGTGACCCCATCAGTTGCAGCATGCCAGGTCCCCCTGTCCATCACCAACTCCCGGAGTTCACCCAAACTCACATCCATCGAGTTGGTGATGCCATCCAGCCATCTCATCCTCTGTCGTCCCCTTCTCCTCCTGCCCCCAGTCCCTCCCAGCATCGGTGTCTTTTCCAATGAGTCAACTCTTCGCATGAGGTGGCCGAAGTTCTGGAGTTTCAGCATTAGTGTCATTCCTTCCAAAGAAATCCCAGGGCTGATATCCTTCAGAATGGACTGGTTGGATCTCCTTGCAGTCCAAGGGACTCTCGAGACTCTTCTCCAACACCACAGTTCAAAAGCATCAATTCTTTGGCACTCAGCTTTCTTCACAGTCCAACTCTCACATCCATACACGACCATTGGAAAAAACATAGCCTTGACTAGACAGACCTTTGTTGGTAAAGTAATGTCTCTGCTTTTGAATATGCTATCTAGGTTGGTCATAACTTTCCTTCCAAGGAGTAAGCGTCTTTTAATTTCATGGCTGCAGTCACCATCTGCAGTGATTTTGGAGGCCAGAAAAATAAAGTCTGACACTGTTTCCACTGTTTCCCCATCCGTTTGCCATGAAGTGATGGGACCAGATGCCATGATCTTCATTTTCTGAATGTTGAGCTTTAAGCCAACTTTTTCACTCTCCTCTTTCACTTTCATCAAGAGCCTTTTTAGTTCCTCTTCACTTTCCGCCATAGAGTGGTGTAATCTGCATATCTGAGGTCATTGATATTTCCCCCGGCAATCTTGATTCCAGCTTGTGCTTCTTCCTTCCCAGTGTTTCTCATATATATGAATTAAAAGAAAGATTGTCGGGGAGGAGCCAAGATGGCGGAGGAGTAGGACAGGGAGAACACTTTCTCCCCCACAAAGTCATCAAAAGAGCATTTAAACGTCGAGTAAATTCCACAAAACAACTTCTGAATGCCGGCAGAGGACATCAGGCACCCAGAAAAGCAACCCAACTCTTCGAAAGGAGGTAGGAAAAAATATTAAAAACAAAAAAAAAAGAGACAAAAGAGGGAGGGACGGAGTTCCGTCCCGGGAAGGGAATCTTAAAAAGAGAGAAGTTTCCAAACACCAGGAAACCTTCTCACTGCCGAATCTGTGCCGAGCTTTGGAAGCACAGAGGGCAACATAACAGGGAGAAAAAAATAAATAAACAATTAAAACTTGCAGATTGCGAGCCCTACGGTAACTCCCCCAGCGGAGAAGCAGCGCAGACGCCTGCATCCGCCATTAGCAAACCGGGGCTGGGCAGGGAGGTGCGGCGTGGGCTGCATCGCTGAGAGTAAGAATCTGGCATGAATACCCTGAGCGCTATCTGAGCGAAATAATTTGGGCTAGCAAACCAGACTGTGGGATATCTACCACGCGAAAAGCCAGCCCTAACCTAAGACCGCCAGGCCTGCGCACGGAACAAAGGACTGAACAGAGATAGCCGGCTGCAGATCTTCCCCCTCCGGTGACAGGCAGCCAGAGCCGGAAGGGGGCAATCGCAGCCCCAGAGAGACATTATCTATAAAACTGTAAGCAGGCTTCTTTGCTAACTAAAACTTCTTGGGAGTCTGGACGGTCAACATCTGCCTGAGAAGGTGCGCCGGTTTTACACCCAGATAACCAAGTGGCGGGGAGGCGATAAGTCGCAGCATTGGCGCTCGCCAAACACCTCATCACCTGGGAAGAGCACAAAACGCAGGCCCAACTGAGTCTGCGCCTCTGAGGACTACCCGAGTGCCTGAAGCTGAGCGGCTTGGACCTGGGAGGTGCATGCAGCCCAGGGCCAGCCTCGGATTGTTCCCGGCGGAACAACCTAGAGTCCGAGCAGTGTGGACAGGGAGGCTACACGCGCCGTGAGCGGGGGCAGACCCGGGGTGGCTGAGGCACTGCGAGCCCACGCCAGTGTTATTTGTTTGCAGCATCCCTCCCTCCCTCCCCACAGCGCGCCTGAACAAGTAAGCCTAAAAAAAAAAAAAAGTGTCCTCCACCGTGCCCTTTGTGTCAGGGCGAAAACCAGATACTGAAGAGACTAGCAAACAGAAGAAGATATAACAGAGGGAAACGCCTTGGAAGCTACAGGCAATAGATCAAAACCCTGTGGTTACTACAGACTACATAGGAAGGGGCCTATAGATCTTGAGAAATATAAATCTGACCAAGGAACTAGCCAAAAATGAACTGAACCCACAACACCCACAAAAAAAACCCAAAAAAGTCCTAGATATATTTTTATAATTTTTACGATCATTCTTTCTATTTTTTAATTAAAAAAATTTTTTTAAGTCCTCTCTTGTTCCTTTAATTTTCACTTTTATAACCTATTACTTTGCAAAAAAAAAAGACCCTATTTTTTTCTTCTTCAGCAAACTTCATATATATATATTTTATAATTTTTTGACCTTGTTTTTTTTGTTTGTTTGTTTTTGTTTTTGTTTTTTTCTTCTTTTCTTTAACATTGTATTTTTGAAATTCCAAACTCTACTCTAGATTTTTAATTTTCGCTTTTTGGTATATGTTATCAATTTTGTACCTATAGTTTTTTTTTATATAATTTCCGTGACTTTTTTTTTTCTTCTTTTCTGTTTCTTTCTCTTCTTCTTTTATATAACATTGTATATCTGAAATTCCAAACTTTACTCTAGATTTTTAATTTATGCTTTTTGGTATTTGATATCAATTTTGTACCTGTATTTTCTTTATAATTTTTGTGACATTGTTCGTATTTGTTTGTTTGTTTTCTCTCTTTATTTTTCTTCTTCTTCTTTTTTTTTTTTAACATTGTATTCTTGAAATCCCAAACTCTACTCTAGATTTTTAATTTTTGCTTTCTGGTATTAGTTATCAATTTTGTACCTGTACTTTCTTTATAATTTTCGCGACCTTGTTTGTTTTTGTTTGTTCGTTTTTTCTCTCTTTCTTTTCCTTCTTCTTTTCTTTAACATCGTATTTTTGAAATTCCAAACTCTACTCTAGATTTTTAATTTTTGCTTTCTGGTATTAGTTATCAATTTTGTACCTGTACTTTCTTTATAATTTTCGCGACCTTGTTTGTTTTTGTTTGTTTGTTTTTTCTCTCTTTCTTTTCCTTCTTCTTTTCTTTAACTTCGTATTTTTGAAATTCCAAACTCTACTCTAGATTTTTAATTTTTGCTTTTATGTATTTGTTACCAATTTTGTACCTTTAAGGACCCAATCTTCAGGACGCATTTTTCACTAGGGAGTGAGATTACTGGCTTGACTGCTCTCTCTCCCTTTGGACTCTCCTTTTTCTCCACCAGGTCGCCTGTGTCTCCTCCCTAACCCCTCTCTACTCTACCCAACTCTGTGAATTTCTGTGTGTTCCAGACGGTGGAGAACACTTAGGGAACTGATTACTGGCTGGATCTGTCTCCCTCCTTTTCATTCCCCCCTTTTATCCTTCTGGCCACCTCTGTTACCTTCCTCCTTCTTCTCTTCTCTGTATAACCCCATGAACATCTCTGAGTGGTCCAGTTGTGGAGTGCACATACGGAAGTGACTACTGGCTAGCCCACTCTCTCCACTATTGATTCACCTCATCTCATTTGGGTCACCTCTAACTCCCTCCTCCCTCTTCTCTTCTCCATGTAACCCTGTGAACCTCTCTGAGTGACCCTCACTGTAGAGAAACTTTTCATCTTTAATGTAGATGTTTTATCAATGGTGCTGTATAGAAGGAGAAGTTTTGAAACTACTGTAAAAATAAGACCGATAACCGGAAGCAGGAGACTTAAGTCCAAACCCTGACTCCAGGGAACTCCTGACTCCAAGGAACATTAATTGACAGGAGCTCATCAAATGCCTCCATACCGACACTGAAACCAAGCACCACACAAGGGCCAATAAGTTCCAGGGCAAGACATACCAAGCAAATTCTCCAGCAACAAAGGAACACAGCCCTGAGCTTCAAGATACAGGCTGCCCAAAGTCACCCCAAAACTATAGACATCTCATAACTCATTACTGGACATTTCATTGCACTCCAGAGAGAAGAAATACAGCTCCACCCACCAGAACACCGACACAAGCTTCCCTAACCAGGAAACCTTGACAAACCACCTGTACAAACCCACACACAGTGAGGAAACGCCACAATAAAGAGAACTCCACAAACTGCCAGAATACAGAAAGGACACCCCAAACTCAGCAATTTAAACAAGATGAAGAGACAGAGGAATACTCAGCAGATAAAGGAACAGGATAAATGCCCACCAAACCAAACAAAAGAGGAAGAGATAGGGAATCTACCTGATAAAGAATTCCGAATAATGATAGTGAAATTGATCCAAAATCTTGAAACTAAAATGGAATCACAGATAAATAGCCTGGAGACAAGGATTGAGAAGATGCAAGAAAGGTTTAACAAGGACCTAGAAGAAATAAAAAAGAGTCAATATATAATGAATAATGCAATAAGTGAAATTAAAAACACTCTGGAGGCAACAAATAGTAGAATAACAGAGGCAGAAGACAGGATTAGTGAATTAGAAGATAGAATGGTAGAAATAAATGAATCAGAGAGGATAAAAGAAAAATGAATTAAAAGAAATGAGGACAATCTCAGAGACCTCCAGGACAATATTAAACGCTACAACATTCGAATCATAGGGGTTCCAGAAGAAGAAGACAAAAAGAAAGACCATGAGAAAATACTTGAGGAGATAATAGTGGAAAACTTCCCTAAAATGGGGAAGGAAATAATCACCCAAGTACAAGAAACCCAGAGAGTCCCAAACAGGATAAACCCAAGAAGAAACACCCCAAGACACATATTAATCAAATTAACAAAGATCAAACACAAAGAACAAATATTAAAAGCAGCAAGGGAAAAACAACAAATAACACACAAGGGAATTCCCATAAGGATAACAGCTGATCTTTCAATAGAAACTCTTCAAGCCAGGAGGGAATGGCAAGACATACTTAAAATGATGAAAGAAAATAACCTACAGCCCAGATTATTGTACCCAGCAAGGATCTCATTCAAGTATGAAGGAGAAATCAAAAGCTTTTCAGACAAGCAAAAGCTGAGAGAATTCTGCACCACCAAACCAGCTCTGCAACAAATACTAAAGGATATTCTTTAGACAGGAAACACAAAAACGGTGTATAAACTCAAACCCAAAACAATAAAGTAAATGGCAACGGGATCATACTTATCAGTAATTACCTTAAACGTAAATGGGTTGAATGCCCCAACCAAAAGACAAAGACTGGCTGAATGGATACAAAAACAAGACCCCTACATATGTTGTCTACAAGAGACCCACCTCAAAACAGGGGACACATACAGACTGAAAGTGAAGGGCTGGAAAAAGATTTTCCATGCAAATATGGGCCAAAAGAAAGCAGGAGTAGCAATACTTATATCAGATAAAATAGACTTTAAAACAAAGGCTGTGAAAAGAGACAAAGAAGGTCACTACATAATGATCAAAGGATCAATCCAAGAAGAAGATATAACAATTATAAATATATATGCACCCAACACGGGAGCACCACAGTACGTAAGACAAATGCTAACAAGTATGAAAGGAGAAATTAACAATAACACAATAATAGTGGGAGACTTTAATACCCCACTTACACCTATGGATAGATCAACTAAACAGAAAATTAACAAGGAAACACAAACTTTAAATGATACAATAGACCAGTTAGACCTAATTGATATCTATAGGACATTTCATCCCAAAACAATGAATTTCACCTTTTTCTCAAGCGCACATGGAACCTTCTCCAGGATAGATCACATCCTGGGCCATAAAGCTAGCCTTGGTAAATTCAAAAAAATAGAAATCATTCCAAGCATTTTTTCTGACCACAATGCAGTAAGATTAGATCTCAATTACAGGAGAAAAACTATTAAAAATTCCAACATATGGAGGCTGAACAACACACTGCTGAATAACCAACAAATCACAGAAGAAATCAAAAAAGAAATCAAAATTTGCATAGAAATGAATGAAAATGAAAACACAACAACCCAAAACCTGTGGGACACGGTAAAAGCAGTCCTAAGGGGAAAGTTCATAGCAATACAGGCACACCTCAAGAAACAAGAAAAAAGTCAAATAAATAACCTAACTCTACACCTAAAGCAACTAGAAAAGGAAGAAATGAAGAACCCCAGGGTTAGTAGAAGGAAAGAAATCTTAAAAATTAGAGCAGAAATAAATGCAAAAGAAACAAAAGAGACCATAGCAAAAATCAACAAAACCAAAAGCTGGTTCTTTGAAAGGATAAATAAAATTGACAAACCATTAGCCAGACTCATCAAGAAACAAAGGGAGAAAAATCAAATCAACAAAATTAGAAATGAAAATGGAGAGATCACAACAGACAACACAGAAATACAAAGGATCATAAGAGACTACTATCAACAATTATATGCCAATAAAATGGACAACATGGAAGAAATGGACAAATTCTTAGAAAAGTACAACTTTCCAAAACTGAACCAGGAAGAAATAGAAAATCTTAACAGACCCATCACAAGCATGGAAATTGAAACTGTAATCAAAAATCTTCCAGCAAACAAAAGCCCCGGTCCAGACGGCTTCACAGCTGAATTCTACCAAAAATTTAGAGAAGAGCTAACACCTATCCTGCTCAAACTCTTCCAGAAAATTGCAGAGGAAGGTAAACTTCCAAACTCATTCTATGAGGCCACCATCACCCTAATACCAAAACCTGACAAAGATGCCACAAAAAAAGAAAACTACAGGCCAATATCACTGATGAACATAGATGCAAAAATCCTTAACAAAATTCTAGCAATCAGAATCCAACAACACATTAAAAAGATCATACACCATGACCAAGTGGGCTTTATCCCAGGGATGCAAGGATTCTTCAATATCCGCAAATCAATCAATGTAATACAACACATTAACAAATTGAAAAATAAAAACCATATGATTATCTCAATAGATGCAGAGAAAGCCTTTGACAAAATTCAACATCCATTTATGATAAAAACTCTCCAGAAAGCAGGAATAGAAGGAACATACCTCAACATAATCAAAGCTATATATGACAAACCCACAGCAAACATTATCCTCAATGGTGAAAAATTGAAAGCATTTCCTCTAAAGTCAGGAACAAGCCAAGGGTGCCCACTTTCACCATTACTATTCAACATAGTTTTGGAAGTTTTGGCCACAGCAATCAGAGCAGAAAAAGAAATAAAAGGAATCCAAATTGGAAAAGAAGAAGTAAAACTCTCACTATTTGCAGATGACATGATCCTCTACATAGAAAACCCTAAAGATTCCACCAGAAAATTACTAGAAATAATCAATGACTACAGTAAAGTTGCAGGATATAAAATCAACACACAGAAATCCCTTGCATTCCTATACACTAATAATGAGAAAACAGAAAGAGAAATTAAGGAAACAATTCCATTCACCATTGCAACGGAAAGAATAAAATACTTAGGAATATATTTACCTAAAGAAACTAAAGACCTATATATAGAAAACTATAAAACACTGGTGAAAGAAATCAAAGAGGACACTAATAGATGGAGAAATATACCATGTTCATGGATTGGAAGAATCAATATAGTGAAAATGAGTATACTACCCAAAGCAATTTATAGATTCAACGCAATCCCTATCAAGCTACCAACAGTATTCTTCACAGAGCTAGAACAAATAATTTCACAATTTGTATGGAAATACAAAAAACCTCGAATAGCCAAAGCGATCTTGAGAAAGAAGAATGGAACTGGAGGAATCAACCTACCTGACTTCAGGCTCTACTACAAAGCCACAGTTATCAAGACAGTATGGTACTGGCACAAAGACAGAAATATTGATCAATGGAATAAAATAGAAAGCCCAGAGATAAATCCACGCACATATGGACACCTTATCTTTGACAAAGGAGGCAAGAATATACAATGAATTAAAGACAATCTCTTTAACAAGTGGTGCTGGGAAATCTGGTCAACCACTTGTAAAAGAATGAAACTGGACCACTTTCTAACACCATACACAAAAATAAACTCAAAATGGATTAAAGATCTAAATGTAAGACCAGAAACTATAAAACTCCTAGAGGAGAACATAGGCAAAACACTCTCCGACATACATCACAGCAGGATCCTCTATGACCCACCTCCCAGAATATTGGAAATAAAAGCAAAAATAAACAAATGGGACCTAATTAACCTTAAAAGCTTCTGCACATCAAAGGAAACTATTAGCAAGGTGAAAAGACAGCCTTCAGAATGGGAGAAAATAATAGCAAATGAAGCAACTGACAAACAACTAATCTCAAAAATATACAAGCAACTCCTACAGCTCAACTCCAGAAAAATAAACGACCCAATCAAAAAATGGGCCAAAGAACTAAATAGACATTTCTCCAAAGAAGACATTCAGATGGCTAACAAACACATGAAAAGATGCTCAACATCACTCATTATCAGAGAAATGCAAATCAAAACCACTATGAGGTACCATTTCACTCCAGTCAGAATGGCTGCGATCCAAAAGTCTACAAATAATAAATGCTGGAGAGGGTGTGGAGAAAAGGGAACCCTCTTACACTGTTGGTGGGAATGCAAACTAGTACAGCCACTATGGAGAACAGTGTGGAGATTCCTTAAAAAACTGGAAATAGAACTGCCTTATGATCCAGCAGCCCCACTGCTGGGCATACACACTGAGGAAACCAGAAGGGAAAGAGACACGTGTACCCCAATGTTCATCGCAGCACTGTTTATAATAGCCAAGACATGGAAGCAACCTAGATGTCCATCAGCAGATGAATGGATAAGAAAGCAGTGGTACATATACACAATGGAGTATTACTCAGCCATTAAAAAGAATACATTTGAATCAGTTCTAATGAGGTGGATGAAACTGGAGCCTATTATACAGAGTGAAGTAAGCCAGAAGGAAAAACATAAATACAGTATACTAACGCATATATATGGAATTTAGAAAGATGGTAACAATAACCTGGTGTACGAGACAGCAAAAGAGACACTGATGTATAGAACAGTCTTATGGACTCTGTGGGAGAGGGAGAGGGTGGGAAGATTTGGGAGAATGGCAATGAAACATGTAAAATATCATGTAGGAAACGAGTTGCCAGTCCAGGTTCGATGCACGATGCTGGATGCTTGGGGCTGGTGCACTGGGACGGCCCAGAGGGATGGTATGGGGAGGGAGGAGGGAGGAGGGTTCGGGATGGGGAACACATGTATACCTGTGGCGGATTCATTTTTATATTTGGCAAAACTAATACAATTATGTAAAGTTTAAAAATAAAACAAAATTAGAAAAAGAAAAAAAAAGAAAGATTGTCAAAGTAGATTTTAAAAATGTGACCCAACTGTATGCCATTCATAATACTTCACTTAAAGTATCATGAAATAGATAGATATAAACCCAAAGGATGGAAAAGATACACCATGCAAACATTAATCAAAAGAAACCAGGAGTGTCTGTATTAATAACATCAAATAAAATAGTCATCGGAGCAAAGAAAATAACAAGGGAAATAAAGGGATATGATGATAAAAATGTCAATACATCAAAAAGTCAGAGTATTCTTGTATGCATGTGTACCAACCAATAGAAGTACAAATTACATGAAGCAAAATCTAATAGATTTGAAAGGAGAATTAGACAAAACTATCATTATCATTCAAGACTTCACTCCTTTCTCAACAAGCGATTAAACAACTAGAGAGGAAATCAGTCAAGGCATAGAAGAGTTCAACAACATCATTAACCAACAATATAGATCTGATATTTATAACATACTTTCCACCAAATAACAGCAGAATACCTATTATTTTCCAATGCTGATAAAATATATATCAAGACAGACCATATCTTGAGCCATAAACACATTTGAACAAATTTAAAAGATCTGAAATAGTGCAGTCTGGGTTCTCTGACCAAAGGAATCAAGCTGGAAATAAAAAACAAAAAGAACATTTCCAAACATTTGGAAAGTAGATAAGAAAATTCAGGAGGTCAAAATATCTGCATATATATTCATATATATGAATGAATATATCAATATATCAAATTTTGTGGCACACAGAGAGAGCCATGGTGAGAGGAAAAGTTATAGCAATAAATGCATACCTTAGAAACGTCTAAGTCATAAATCTAAGCTACACCTCAAGAAAGTAGGAAAATAAGAGCAAAATAATCATTTCATGACAAATAGATGGGGAAACAATGGAAACTGTGACAGATTTTATTTTCCTGGGCTCCAAAATCACTGCAGATGGTGACTGCAGCCATGAAATTAAAAGACACTTGCTCCTTGGAAGAAAAGCTATGACAGACCCAGAGAGCATATTAAAAAGCAGAGACATTACTTTGCCAACAAGATCTGTCTAGTCAAAACTATGGTTTTTCCAGTACTCATGTATGCATGTGAGAGTTGGACTATAAAGAAGACTGAGCACCAAAGAATTAATGTTTTTAAACTGTGGTGTTGGAGAAAACTTTTGAGAGTCCCTTGGACCGCAAGAAGATCAAACCAGTCAATCCTAAAGGAAATCAACCCTGAATATTCATTGGAAGTACTTTTGCTGAACCTGAAGCTCCAATACTCTGGCCACCTGATGTGAAGAACTGACTCATTGGAAAAGACCCTGGTGCTGGGAAAGAGTGAAGGCAGGAAGAGAAGGGGACAACAGAGGATGAGATAGTTGGATGGCATCACTGACTCAATGCATATGAGTTTGAGAAAGCTCTGGGAGATGGTGAAGGACAGGGAAGCCTGGAGTGCTGCAAGTCCATGGAGTTGCAAAGAGCCGGACATGACTGAGTGACTGAACAACAACAATAAATACTAAAGCAAACAGAAGAAAGAAACAATAAAGATAAGGGCAGAAATCAATGTAATAGAAACAAAAAAAAATAGATAAAATCAATGAAATGAACAGCTGACTGTTTGAAAAGATATATACAACTACCAACCTCTAACTATACTGAAAAGAAGAAAGCCACTAATTACCAATATCAGGAATAAAGGAGGGACTATAGATTTGGGGCTTGTCAGGTGGCGCTAGTGGTAAAGAACCTGCCTGACAATGCAAGAGACACAAGAGACAGAGATTCGATCTCGAGTCAGAAAGATCCCCTGGAGAAGGGAATGGCAACACACTCCAGTATTCTTGCCTGGAGAATTCCATGGACTGAAGAGCCTGGCGAGCTACTGTCCATAGGGTTGCAAAGACTCGGACACGACTGAAGTGACTTAGGTCACACACACACACACACATACTGCTGCTGCTGCTAAGTCGCTTCAGTAGTGTCAGACCCTGTGCTACCCCATAGATGGCAGCCCACCAGACTCCCCCATCCCTGGGATTCTCCAGGCAAGAACACTGGAGTGGGTTGCCATTTCCTTCTCCAATGCATGAAAGTGAAAAGTGAAAGTGAAGTCGCTCAGTTGTGTCCGACTCCTAGAGACCCCACGGACTGCAGCCTACCAGGCTCCTCCATCCATGGGATTTTCCAGGCAAGAGTACTGGAGTGGGGTGCCATTGCCTTCTCCGACACACACACACACACAAAGATTATAGACACTGCAAGGATCTAAATAAAAACTGATGCCACAAAAAATCTTCATAACCATAAATTTGACAATTTATATGATATGAATCAATTTCCCCTGAAAGCAAAATTACCACATTTCACCCAATATTATATATAATTTGAATAGCCCTGTACCTAGTAAAGAAATTGAATTCATAGTTTAACACATCTTGAAAAAGAGTTTTCTAGAACCAGATATTTTCACTGCAGAATTCTACATGATTAGAGAAGACTTAAGTAAACTACACACTCGCTTTCAGAAAATAAAAGAAGAGGAAAGACTTTCCATTCATGTTAAGAGTCAAGTATTATTCTAATACTTAAAGCAGACAGAGTGTAAAGAAAGGAAAATACCGATATTTCTAGTGACTATAAATGCAACATCCTTAACAAAACATCAGCAAATTGAATTCAGTATTCTATAAAAAGAACTGCATAAGCTGACCAAATGGGTTTAATTCCAAGAATGTAAGATTGGCTTAATATTTAAAAATTAAGAAGTGTAATCCACTGTATTTACAAGCTAGAGAAGAAAAATCATATGACCATATAAATTTATGGAAAAAAATTGACAAAATTAACACCCATTAAAGATTAAAAAGTCTCAGAGAATATAGTAATAGAAAGAGACTTCCTTGTATAGGTATAAAATAAAGCATCAAAAACAGACACTACAAGGTTGAAATCATTTGACAATCTGGTAAAGACTACTGAGTAAGCATTTTTTAAATAATTAAGAAACTAGATAAGTTCTGGAATCATAATGAAAGCAGAAGTCATTCTTGATAAAGAAAAGATAAAATTGAAAATTAAACAGATTCTCTCTAAAAAAAAGAAAAAGAAAGAAAGATACAGTGAACAACCCAGAGGAACATTTAAATGGCACAAAAGACCCATTTAAGCAGAGAATTAATAAACAATAAGAAATATGTCTAGAAGTAGATTTCAGAGTAAATTGGTAAGAGGCAATATTCAAAAAGATAATAGCTAAAAGGTGATAGTCCTCAAATGGAAGAAATACCCTGGAAAGAAGTAAGATTTGAAAAAAAAAGTTCACAATAAGATACAACAGGATGGAAACTAATTTAACAAAGGAGAAATCTTCACCAGTCCAGGTTCGATGCACGATACTGGATGCTTGGGGCTGGTGCACTGGGACGACCCAGAGGGATGGTATGGGGAGGGAGGAGGGAGAAGGGTTCAGGATGAGGAACACATGTATACCTGTGGCAGATTCATTTTGATATATGGCAAAACCAATACAATATTGTAAAGTTAAATAAAATAAAATTTAAAAAAAATAAAAGATAAAGAAAATAAAGAAAACCAGATAATCCAAAAATAAATAAATAAATAAAGATGGAAAATTAGTTTAAAAATAATAGGTTGATTTGCTTCACTTTGGATAAAAGGTTTAAATAAATATACTGAGCTTGCTAAAATTGCTTTAAAAATCTAGTCTTCCTTTCCTGTCAACATAGGCTTTGCCAGAATGGTTTCTCTGCTATGAGTGTTATCAAATCGAAACCTAAAACTTTAGGTAGACATTACGCCTTACGAGTAGCATGTCATCAGCCCTGTAATTTTTGTTTTCTTTTTTTCCTATGTTATGTTTGCTATTGTTTACTGAAATGTCATTTTGTCTATTGAATCTAATAATATAAAGTTTGGGCTTATATTAAAAAAAAAAAAAAAAAACAGAGGAGAAATCTTAGAGAAATTGAAAGATAAAAGACGGATCACCCTTATATGAATGACGATCAACAGTGTGGTGGTTGTTCAGTCGCTAGGTCATGTCTGACTTTGTGTGACCCCAGGGACTGCAGCCCACCAGATTCCTCACTCCCCCACTGTGTCCCAGAATTCACTCAAATTCATGTCCATGGAGTCAGTGGTGCTATCTAACAGATCCCCCACTAAAAAAAAAATAGAGGAAATTATATGAAGGAAACTCTCTGTGGTATCTCTGCAACGTGTCTATGAGTATAAAATTATTCCAAATTGAAAGTTTCATTTTAAAATGTTCTAAAAGTAATAATAATGTTAAAGCTAGTCAGAAAAAAAAAAAAAAAAGAATGACTATCTTAAAGATGCTAAGGGCAACAAATCCCATACTAGAACTATATATTGAAATAAAAGCAAAAACTTTATTTTTCTTGAATGAGGGTGAGCTAAATATTTTCCCACACATGGGCCATCAATGAAAAGACTACTAAAATATATAGTTCAGAAAGGAAAAAACTGAATTGATAAAAGTAACAGGCTCACAAGACATGATTCTGCTACAAATACTAAACACTTGTATAGACTGAGAGGAGTCACATACAGGCAATAAGAATAGTGATTTAAAATAGTCACTGACCAAAAGAATGTGAGCAGAAGTGATGTTTGTCACTTGCCTCCAGAAGTGCCCTAAGCAACCTTCCATGGGCTCTCTAAAAATATTTACATACATATCATATGCATCATAATATTAATATCACCTATAATATGTAAATAAATGCAAATGCCATAAAATAACTGTTTTAATGGGAAAATAAAACTGAAATGTTTTAAATTTGAAAGGATAAAAGAAGGAAAAGAAGAAGAGAAAAAAGGAAAACAAAAAGGAAGGAGGGAGGAAGAAGGGAGAAAAGGGAACAGACAAAAAAGACAAACTGACCAACCTGTTGCAGGTTGCTATGTATATCTCCTGCCGCCACTTGGTCCACTATCTTATTCCTTTGAACAAAATTGCTTATCTAAAAAAATACAGTCAGATTGTCCTTGACACTCCTGCCAGTCTACCCCACCTTGAAGGTAAAGCCTGCATCCCACCTCTTCTTCTAAGTCTTCCCCAAGAACAGTAGCAAGCTGCCTTCCTTGTCTTCTTTTTTTTCTTTTTTAACTTGTCCAAGCACTTAGCTTGACCATTCTCTTTGACATTTTGCTTATGCTGTTGTCTCATATTACTGTCAGTGTTAATAAGCAGTTCCATGTGTGCAACCTTCTGCCAGTTGCAAGACTTCTGGTTGCACTGCCCTTGAGACCAGGGCAATGAGGATACCAGGCTGGTCCCATCTCATTAGCTGTTTGCTCATTCCAGGTAACTCCCCGTCCTCATAAAGAGCCTCACCCAGCAGATAAGAATAGCACATATGTTGCTTGGGACCAGGGAGGGCCTTCTTCTAAGTGCAGCATTCTACATGGCAGAGGGCAGGTTCAAGTTATCAAAGCAAAGCTACCAATATCATTAAGAGATGCTCTCTCTGCAGCTTACAGATTCCGCTTTCACAGGACCAAGTCCATTTGGTAAGGAAGAGGAATGATACTGTCAGCAATATCAGCAATATTGCGGTGTCCGTGATTCTCCCTTTCACTCTTTCTCTATGTTTCAAAGATGATAAATTCAAGAAGAAGCTATCATATATGCAAATTCAATCAAATATAAATTAAAGGAAATCACATGATGCAGAAATCAAACTGTGCCTCCAACAATAAGGTGGTCCTTAATACACAGATGTGGAAAATGTATGGAGAAAATATCTGAAAACTGTTTTCATTTCCTTCCAAATGCTTTGCTATCCTGTGTGTGCATGCATGCTTAGTCGCTCAGCCGTGTCCAACTCTTTACAACCCCATGGACTGCAGTTTGCCAGGCTCCTCTGTCCATGGGGTTTCTCCAGGCAAGAATACTGGAGTGGGTTGCCATGCCTTCCTCCAGGGGATCTTTCCCACCCAGGGATAAAACCCAGGCCTCCTGCATTGCAGGCAGATTCTTTACCATCTGAGACACCAGAGAAGCCCTTGCTATCCTCTAAAAACACATTAAAAAGTCACCTTCGGTAGTGCTAGAGAATTATGTGGTGCAGTGAGAAAAATGTAAAAGAGGAAGAAAACATACTGTTGTACAAATGACTGGAGGAAGGACTCCTGGTTTCCAAGCCCTAGTGAGAAACAGGACTTTATCTTCTCTGAGCTTTACTGTCTTCATCTGTAAATTAGGTATCTCATTGGCTTTCTTCTTGAAACAATATATAAGGAGCAAATTTCATAGCACAACACTGGACACATCGTTACTTAACAGAATCTGTATTCCCCTCTTCTTTCCACAGTGTTGGGAGATAAGGCATGAAAATATTTTTATTTTGGTGAGTTCATCACCTTCATCTTCAAGTATAAACCCATCAGTGCAGCTTTGAACACAGTTTCTGGGCAAAGCCATTAAGAAGACTCCATCCCTTGCAATTCTTCCAAGCCAGCCTGTACAGCAATTTGCAACTTTATGATGTGATAAATAGAATTTCTTTGTTTTGATTTTTCATTTGCATATTTATTGAGATATGACGATCTTAATTAGTTCTGCTTTTTGTGTGTTTGTTTGTTTTCTCGGTTGGGAAAAGACAGCTTTCTGTAGAGCAAAATGATTCTGTATGCTAACAGGGTGAACAAAACTTAGCCTGTGGCGTTCCTTGATGTGAATGCTGCTTAGAACACAGCTTTGTGGATTCCCTTTTCCCTTGTTTTCTCTTTAAATGCCGAGGTGATGTTCAAGACTTGGGTGAGGGCCAGATCTCAAGAGGCAGCTGTCTACTGAGAAGCAGTAGAACACTTTTTAAATTCTAGACACTTAGCTTCATCCAACACTTTCTCCCCAGCCTACGGATCACCTGTCTGCTTCCTGGAAAAGCTGAGCCCCATCATATGCCTCTTCCCAATGAAACACAGCCCTGTTGCCTCTTGGCTTCTGTAGAAGAAAAAGAGGAAGTCTGAATCCCCTTGTTAATTGCATCCCAGGGAAGTATTTGGACATGTTGTTCACATCATGCTGTTGCAATCTGACCTTTGGGAGGATAGCTCTGTGAATGCTGTGTCCCACTGAGGAGGTACCAGCAGCCTATTAGACAACTCATAAACATCTAAAGACAAACAAATTATTCCCTCTGTGCATATCTCACCATCATCACCCAAAACAATTAGCAGGGTTCCCTAGTGTTTCCTATTTGCCAAGTTCTTCACATCATCACAGTCTGTCATTGATTCAACACTTGTAAGAGGAAGGGCATAATTTATTACTTTGCCTTTCTCTTTTTTTTGGTCTTGTTAATTGTTGACTTCAGTAATGGAGTATTTCAAGTATACAGAAAGCAGCACTAGGCACTATTAGTAAAGGAAAAATAAATAAATCAGTAACATTGTTATCACCTACTGTGTATTTGCATTTGCTCTCATTTCATTGAAATTTAAAAAAAAAAGAAAACAAGCAAATATATAGGGTGACATTATCATTTCTGTTTCAGCTGGGAAAAGAGAGACCTTGGGTATTTAAATAATTTTCTCAGTATTTTAAATTTATACATGGCATAGAAGATGTATAATCAGATAAGATGAAGGGCTTCTGTAACCCAAATGAGCTGAATGGCTTAATTCATTCAACAAATGTTGACATATTAAACCTACTTTATCTCAGGAAAAACTGTAATGAAATAGCAATTCAACCGAAATCAAAGTCATGAACTCTGTCATATGGTTTAGAGGTCTAGAAAGAAAACAAATGTCTTTTTTTTAAATTGATTTGTGCATTATTTTAAATTGGAGTATAGTTGCTTTACAACGCTGGGTTAGTTTCTGCTGTGCAGCAAAGTGGGCCAGCCATACATGTACACGTGCACCGTCTTCTAGGTTTCGTTCCCACACTGGTCACTCCAGAGCGCCAAATAGAGCACGCTGTGCTATAGAGTAAGTTCTTATTAGTTATACTTTACATATATTAATGTCCGTGTGTGTGTGTTCGATCATGTCCGACTCTTTGCGACGCCATGGACTGCAAGCCACCAGGCTCCTCTGTCCACAGGGTTTCCCAGGCAAGAATACTGGAGTTAGTTGCCATTTCCTTCTTCAGGGGATCTTCCCAATCCAGGGATTGAATTCATGTCTCTTGCATCTCCTGCTTTGGCAGGTGGATTCTTTACCACTGTGCCACCTGGGAAGCATATACATAAATATGTATGTGTGTGTGTGTGTGTATATATATATATATATATATATATATATATATATATATATGTCAACCCCAATCCGCCAAGACCCCCTTTCCTCCTTAGTAACCATAAGTTTTGGGGACTTCCCAGGTGGCACTAGTGATAAAGAATTTGCCTGCCAATGCAGGAGACCTGGGTTTGATCCCTGGGTCAGGAAGATACCCTGGAGAAGAAAATGGAAACCCACTCCGGTATTCCTGCCTGGTTAATCCCATGGACAGAGGAGCCTGCTGGGCTACAGTCCATGGGGTTGCAAAGAGTTGGACATGACTGAAGCAACTTAGCACAGCAACCATAAGTTTGCTTTCTACATCTGTGATTCAATTTCTGTTTTGTAAATAGGTTCATATATAAGCAATATCATATATTTGTCTTTATTTGCCTGACTTATTTCATTTAGTATGACAATCTCTAAGTCCATCTATGTTGATGTAAATGATATTATTTCATTCTTTTTATGGCTGAGTAAAATTCCATGGTATGTATATATACATCTTCTTTATCCATTCTCCTGGACATTTACGTTGCTTCCATGTCCTGGATATTATAAGTAGTCCTGCAATAAACTTTGAGGGTGCATGTATCCTTTTGAATTATGGTTTTCTCTGGATATATGCCCAGGAGTGGGATTACTGCATTATATGGTAGCTCTATTTTTAGTTTTTTTGAGGAATCTCCATACAGTTCTCCATAGTGGCTGATCAATTTATATTGCCACCAACAGTGTAAGAGGGTTCCCTTTTCTCCATACCTTCTCTAGCATTGGTTTGTAGGTTTTTTGATGATGGTTATTATGATCAGTGTGAGGTGGTAACTCATTGTAGTTTTGATTTGCATTTTTCTGATAATTAGTGATGCATACCATTTTTCATGTGCCTCTTGGCTATTGTCCAACTTCTTATTGAATAAGTTAATCCATGATAGGGTAAGGATGGGGACCAAATTCTTCATAAAATTAGAAATACAGAATAGCAGAGGGTGAGAGTGGGAGAGAAGGCGTTAATGTGAAATGAAGGAGAGCAAAATAGATGGGGAGGGGAGAGAGAGAGAAAGAAAGAGACAGAGGACAGTTTAGTGAAACTTGTTCAACCAACTTGTCAACAAGAATTTACCCCTAAGTTCTCATACCTGATATGATAAATGAGTTGATGTAAGTGGCTTGAAGGACAAGGTATGTAAATGTAAGATGCTGGTTCATTATAGAGGACAGTTAATGACTAAAAATGGCAATTATATGAAAGAAGATATTTGAGTGGCCCACTGATGTTTCAGACATGTACTGTGAATTATGTATCATTATTTTCTGAGTCCTTCTCTTTGGAAACTCGCTGGGTGATTATAGAATTGGAGCTGGGGTACAAGGCTGTCTGTGTGTGTGTGTGTGTGTGTGTGCGCTAAGTTGCTTCAGTCATCTCTGACTCTAGGCAACCCCATGGACTGTAGTCCGTCGGACTTCTGTGTTCATGGGAATCTCCAGGCAAGAATACTGGAGTGGGTTGCCATGCCCATACTCTGTGGCTCAGGGACCCAAGGAAGCTAACTAATTCATATACGGTCCAAATAAGGATAATGATGATCTACTTGATGTCAATTGATCAGACAGGATATTTTAGGGCAAGACAGTTTGCCACTTTAGAAATGAATGATGATGGTTTTGTTCAGACTACTACTGTTAAAGTGTCCAAAAGATAACCCATTCTTATGTCTGCTTCCCATCATTCTCACCATATTATCACAATGAATGGCTCCAATGGTCCCTTGAAAGTCCATTCTATTAAACCAGCAAGTCATCACTTTCAGCTACAGCATAACTGGGTATAGCTAAAATATTTTACCATTTGATACATTCCCATGAACATTGGAACACATGGTACAGTATAAATTTCAAAGTATCAGAAACTAAAATATCTTACTCTGACACTAGACAAACTGTGGTTTCTGTCTCACTCGGCTGCAATGTTGCAAAACTCATCTTCATCTTTCAAAAACTTGTAAAAGAACACTTTCTCATTGTCCAAAAGAAATCAGAAAATTTGAAAGAAATATGTGTTCGTTGAAAACACTTAAATTTTTGGTTAGCTTTGGTCCACCTTTCCATGCTAAGTGGTATCACCACTTCAATTTTATTTTTTTAATTTTTTTAAATTTTATATTAAAAGGACTTTTCTTTCTTACATGCTTCAAAGCCACAAAGAAATAAATTTGGTTACTGCATATATAGTAATCAACATAAAGAGCACTATGTATGATGGGAAAGTCAGGAGCGGTTGCTCAATACAGCACAACAAATTAGGACAATTTAAAATATGGACATAAATTTTGATCCTTCAAAAAGTTAAAAGATAATTAACGTATGCATTTATTTTCTGACTCACAGTTTATAGATATATGTCCCTTAAGTACCACTCTGCACTTACTTGTTATAGAACTCTTTATGTTATAAATGTTTATCTATTAGTCTCACTCCAGGAATGAAAACCATTGATTGCTCAGCCAATGAAATATAGTTTGACATTCTGAGCTTTCCTTACTTCAGAAAGTATCCATTTTTTAACTCCTCCACAGTTTTCTCTTTCTGAGGTGATTTTATGTTCTGGTGAACAGGTTTGACTCAGAATGGCTCGCGAAAGATACGCAGTAACAGCGCTGGAGGTGCACACAGCGAAAGCTAGGCCGAAAGCAGCCTGAGGCCAGGAGCACACTGAAGGACCTGAAGGCTCAGGAAACAGATGATTAATGCCCAGCGCTATCTGGTGTCCCCAGAGAAGTCACTGGACAAATCTCCTGTCACTCAAATTTAGGACCACCCCGCCCTCTCCCATCCCCAGAAAACTCATTTTGTATCTAGATCCTCTTGGGTTGCCATCCTCTGTCCTCAAAACTCGGACATCTATAAGTCGATGGAACTTATAAAAAGCCAATAACTTTGAATTTCAGCATTAATATTATCTTTAAAATGTAAGTGCAAGCTTAAATTCTAATATTCTTAAATTCGAGACAGCTGGTTAGACGGTCTACCCTACCTAAAAAAAAAAAAAAAATGTAAATACATAATTTTAGCTCTATATTTTAGATGGGTTGCTTTTATTGGTTTCTGTTTATTTATATATTTATTATGGCATCCAGTAGGTTTTCATGAGTTATCTATTTTATACATATTTTTGTATATATGTCAGTTCCAATCTGCCAATTCATCCCACCCTCCTTTCCCCGCTTGCTGTCCATACATTTGTTCTCTACGTCTGTGTCTCTATTTCTACTTTGCTTTGACAGACAGTTTCAGTCTCCTGAGCATTTAGGTTCAACTGGACAGCCCAGTTCTTCTTCATGAAGTATCCCCAAGCGGGCCTGGCCACTGGCAGTAGAATGATTCATGGATCATGATACTTCCTTCCCCCGCTGGTCCCAGGAATTGAAATTCTGTAACTCCCTGGGCCCAGAGAAAAAAAATTCCACTTTCCTGAACCTGGAGAGGGACATGGCAACCCTCTCCAGCATTCTTCTCTGGAGAATCCCATGGACTGAGGCGCCTGGCAGGCTACAGTCCATAGAGTCACAGAGTCAGACAGGACTGAAGTGACTTAGCACGCATGCAGCAAAGACCTGGAGGTTCTCACAGAGAGGTGTCCAGCCTTTGTCATGCAGAGGCAGGAAGGGTGGTGAAAGGTTGTAACCCTAGGTCTTCTTTCATTGTTTTCCCATTCTTTCCCAGAGAGTTTAGAGTAAATGGGAGGAAAGTGAACGCTTGCTGAGGTTTGCATACATCCTTGTAAACCTATGTCTGTCTGTTGAGACCCCGTTATCCTGAAAAGAGAAATGTTTTCTTTCTTTATTTTCCCCATTCATGCTAACTCAACTGGAGATTTATAAAAGTCCTTTGATATTATAAAGAGCTTCCTAAAACTCACTGTATCTTATGAGGTCCCTAGTCTGAATTGTGTGAACTCCAGCTAGAAGAATTTGCAGTGGTAGCCTGGAACAAAGTCAGGGAATTCAAAGTAAAGGAAACAGCAGTTGTAAAGTCCAATGTTGAGAACTGGTGTTCATAGGAACTGTGTTGAAAGGGACATGTATAGCTGTGGTTCATGCTGAACTCTCATTTCTACAAACACTTCCTTCTCTCCAGATACAGAATGATTGGACACTTTAGGAATTAAAAATCTAATATGAGGACACAGCAGAATGGAACGCTCGAGGGAAATAGTGGCTTTAAATGATTAGGTAGGAAAGTGCTGAAGGAGGTGTTTGAATCACATGACAATATATAAATGTATCAAATTAACATGTTCTACACCTTAAATTTGCACAACATCATATGTCAAAGATAGTGCAATAAAGAAACTGAGATTTACTGTGGTTTGAATGGTGAAAATACTTAAAAGTAAGAAACAATTCAGATAGACTGATATGTAGATATATATACTTTCCATAGATGTAAATTATTATTTATATTTATTTTAATAAATAGCTTTTATGCAGCAGGATCTTCACATAAAGTTTAAATTTACTGATAACCAGTATATTTTCTTTTCAGTTTGTATTGGAATATAGTTGCTTTACAATGTTGTGCTATTTTCTGCTGTCCAGCAAAATGAATAAGCTATATATATATATATATATATATATATGTAAATACACACAGATATATACATACACACACATATAAACATATATTTGCTACTGTTCTTTAGTCACTAAGCTGTGTCCAACACTTTTGTGAGCCCATGGACTATAGCCCACCAGGCTCCTCTGTCCATGGGATTTTCCAGGCAAGAATACTGGAGTGGGTAGCCATTTCCTTCTCCAGGGGATCTTCCTAACACAGGGATCAAACTTGTGTCTCCTGCATTGGGAGGCAGATTCTTTACCACTAGCACCACCAGGGAAGTCTTTATATATATACAACATGCACACGTACACACATACACATATATATACACAAACATATGCATACATATAGCCCCTCTTCTTTGGATTTCCTTCCCATTTAGGTCACTGCCGAGCGAGTAGAGTTCCCTGTGCCATCCAGTAGGTTCTCATTAGTTATCTGTTCTATACATAGTAGGGTATGTATGTCAATCTCCCTTTCCCAGTCCCTCCCACTCCCCTTCCCCCTTGAAATCCAAATGTTTGCTCTCTCTGTCTGTGTCTCTATTTCTGCTTTGCAAATAGGTTCATCTTAAGGACTTCCCTGGTGATCCAGTGGTTAAGACTCTGCCTTCCAATGCAAATAGATTCATCTGTACCATTCTTTCTAGATCCCACCGTCCTTAAACACATATTTTAAGCAAAGACATTTCACAATGGACACCTCGTGAATTTTCAGCAAACCTGGTTGCTTTCCCCACCCCTTTTCTTAATAGAGTTTTGGTCTATGCCATTTTCTATCACAGAGGCTTGATATCACATATCTAGGGAGAAAAAGGAGCTTCCACAGTCTCAGTTCTACTTATTTCTTCATCCACGTTTTTCAACTATATTCTCCTACATGATCCCTCCATTCAAGGTCACTTGGCCTTTCACCTCTCTTCATATACTCAGGACTGTGCTGTTTCTCTGATTTGACTCATCCTGACTCTGCCTCAAATGCTCTCCTTCTCCCTGCTGGTAACCGAAACCCCCGCTTGTCTTAAAACCAAGCCCACATGTTCTTTCTTTCACACATACACACAAAAGTCCATGATTATGCAGGATAGAAATAATTCCCTGGTCAATTTGAATGCATTTATTCACTGTGTTTTCCCTTACAAATCAGAAACATGTTTCAGATTACCTTGTAACTCTCATCATTATTAGCCCCTACCTCATACATAAAAAATGCTCAAATCATACACTATATTAAGAAATGACAGAAAATCTCACTTTTTTAATGTAAGAAAAATATACTCTGCCTGCAAATTAGGGTTATTCCCATGTCTCTGCTGATTTTTACTGGCCACAGACAGAAATTGAAGAGGTGAGGTGTTCAAGAGAATTCGTACTTTAAACAATGAAACTGCAGAAGACATGGTGCTAGAATGGGCCGTTTCTTTACAAGAACATTTGCCAAAACTTCAAGCTAATCAGTGTTCTTAGGTGAGATTCTAGTTTGCTTGCCATAGGCAGATACTGGTGTTCTCTGTCTTAGGAAAATAAGAAGTGCTTGAATAAGATGCTTACAGCTAAGATGAAAAAGGTAAAAATGGCTAGATGTTGAAAATTTGCAGGATGCGGGGGGCGGTAAGAAATTGGAGAGATTATTAAGAAACAAAATCAGTATTGCTATTTAAAGACTCTGTTTTGTTATCTTGGAAACCTTCTCCCAAATTCTATGTTTCTATCAGACTCTCAGGTTTCAGATAAAAGGATTTTGTGTTGCTATTGTTACACAGACTAAAAGAATTCTTTACACAGGCCTTTTTGTTGTAAGAACAAAATTGAATCTCCTTGCCTTCTGAAACACCCAGGGATTCCAAGGAGTTTAGAGAGCGATGAGTTCCTATCTCAGTTGTGGGAAGAAAACCAGATGGCTCTTGATTTCAGGACATAAATCTATATCCAACACCACCTACCACCAAATTGGGGGCAAAACCTGCCATTTTGTGGATGTTATTCTATTTTTGGTTAAGAGTAGCACATTTAATCTATGGATTATCACTTTCATCACGCATGTTTTCATGACATTTAAGTTACATGATAGCCAGGCAGAATGGCCATGATGGCATCATTGACTCAACAGACATGAGTTTGAGGAGATAGTGAAGGACAGGGAAGCGTGGCATGCTGCAGTCCATGGGGTTGCAGAGGGTCAGACACAACTGAGTGACTGAACAATGACAAACATCTCTGGAAGAAAACTCTGGTTAAGTATGGTTTCTTATAAGAATGAAGTAGTTATGTTTATCAGCTACTAAATGTTGTAGAGGGTGGTGATCTGTTTTGCCATGAAGTAGATAAATAATCTGGCTTCCCAGGTGGCTCAGTGGCAAATAATTCACCAGCCAGTGCAGGGGACATGGGTTTAATCCCTGGGTCAGGAAGATGCCCTGGAGTAAGAAATGGTAACTTACTACAGTATTCTTACCCAGAAAATTCCATGGACAGAGGAGCCTGGTGGGCTACAGTCCATGGAGTCACAGAAGAGGTGGACACAACTTAGCAACTACACAACAACAGATAAATAATCAACACGTGACATTTGAAGAGAAGTGAAGTATTGAGAATAGACTCTTGTGTTGTACAGACTACGGAGAAATCAAGTCTTTTCACAAAATGTGGGAGAGAAAACTGTTCAGTACCTTCTGAGGGAGGTTATCCTAACCCCAAGAAGTCTATTTTAATTTATCCCACACTCAGTTCTAAGGGAACTTAATTAATAGGGTATTAACAGTAGAATCAATTTTGCTATAAACATGACTGTTGACCTTCAAGGAAATACTTTGATTTAAACAGTTTACTAGTCACAGCTTGAGTTGGGCTCATGAAAAAAAAAAAAAAAGTTATAATTGTAAGTGACAATTATGGCCTTTAAAAAAAATATTAAAAGCTCAACTCTGTAAAGACAGCCTCTGAGGATCATAACTGAGGAGGGAATTCCTTTCTCAGGGAATCTTCCCAACCCAGGGATCGAACCTGCATCTCCTGCATTGCAGGCAGATTCTTTATAATCTGAGCCACCAGGGAAGACTGGCAGGACATAAAAGACTGCAAATATCCCGTCCGAGGCAGATTAGAGAGAGTTTGTTACAAAGAATCAAAAAATAAATATCCTTCTAGGAGGGGCTGGGATAGTTTGTTATAAGCATCATGATAAAACATATTATGCAATGTACTATAATACCACTTGATATGATATAAAGATGCCACAGCAATTTGACCTAAGGCAGGAGTCAATAAGTACCACTTAACAAAGCCATGGCACTGTATTATAAGAATTAAAACAAATGATAGTTTCTATATACATGTAAAGTTATTTCACAGATTATACAACACTATATATTTAGTTCATATATATTAATAGAAACTATTATACATTAAACTCTGTTTTTATCACTGTAAATTATTTTTAAAAGTGTCTTTAATATAAATGAAAATAGCAGTAAATAGGTGCTTTAGCATCAGCCAGTAGCATCTGCTATATTAGGTAGCTTTTTCCATTTACTAATTACTGAGTAACATAGCAGTAACAATAAGAAGCACGATAAAATGCATCTGCTGTGGAAAGCTTACTGAGAATTGTGTGGCTAGACACTTTAAATAAATTACCTCATTTAACTCCACGGTATTGCTTTATACTTTGTTTTTCACTTCTGATTTCAAAATATAAATATTCTGTCTCTGATCTTTCCTGTGCCTTAAGCCATGCACATCCCAGACTTGTGAAAATTCTTACTAACTCATTTAATCCACTCATTCATTCAATAATCATTTATTGATCATCTATGAATGTTCTTTTCTTCATTTATCTATTTACTGATTTAGGGGAGAAAAGTTAAGAAAAGCCAGCTTTCATCCACTTTCCATGTGCTGAGAGCTGTTGATGTAGAAGGGAATACAGAAGAGCCAGGGAGGGGAATGGGGTCAGACATACTCAGAGATCAATCACAGTGTTGTTCACTGAACATTCTATCAGAAGAGGGGGCAGTGCAGACTGGGAGATCAGAATGAAACAAGTGATTCAGTTGGAGGGGCTGGGGAGGTGTCCTCAAACAGGGAACGCATGAGCTTTGATCTGGGCTAAGACTAGTGGAAAGGACACCCCAGGATGAACAGTAACAGATAAAAAATCCTGGAAGAACATAGTCCACATAGCAACAGTGAGCCTTTTAGAGTCGGAAGCATAAACTGTGCATGGCGCTAATAGTAAAGAATTGGCCTGCTAATACAGGAGGCACAGGTTGGATTCCTGGGTCGGGAAGATCCCTGGAGAAGGAAATAGCAATGGACTCCAGTGTCCTTGCTTGGAGAATCTCAAGGACAGAGAAGCCTGGCAGGCTATAGTTCATGGGGTGAAGAGTTGAACATGACTGAAACACTAAAGAGCCTCTTGATGAAAGTGAAAGAGGAGAGTGAAAAAGTTGGCTTAAAGCTCAACATTCAGAAAACTAGGATCATGGCATCTGGTCCCATCACTTCCTGGCAAATAGATAGGGAAATAGTGGAAACAGTGGCTGACTTTATTTTTCTGGGCTCCAAAATCACTGCAGATGGTGATTGAAGCCATGAAATTAAAAGACACTTACTCCTTGGAAGAAAAGTTATGACCAACCTAGATGGCATATTCAAAAGCAGAGACATTAATTTGCCAACAAAGGTCCGTCTAGTGAAGGCTGTGGTTTTTCCAGTGGTCACGTATGGATGTGAGAGTTGGACTATAAAGAAAGCTGAGCACGGAAGAATTGATGCTTTTGAACTGTGGTGTTGGAGAAGACTTCTGAGAGTCCCTTGGATTGCAAGGAGATCTAACCAGTCCATCCTAAAGGAGATCAGCCCTGGGTGTCCATTGGAAGGACTGATATTGAAACTGAAACTCCAATACTTTGGCCACCTGATGTGAAGAAATGACTCATTTGAAAAGCCCCTGATGCTGGCAAAGATTGAGGGCAGGAAGAGAAGGGGACAACAGAGGATGAGATGGTTGGATGGCATCACCGACTCAACGGACATGGGTTTGGGTGGACTCTGGGAGTTGGTGATGGACAGGGAGGCCTAGCATGCTGTGATTCATGGGGTTGCAAAGAGTCGGACATGACTGAGTGACTGAACTGAACTGAACTGAAGCAACTTAGCATGCCCACGTGCATGGAAGCATAAACTGTGTGTAGCTAATGGTGGGACATGAAGTTAGGAGCTGCTCAGCCAAGGAAACTAAACCAGCCTTAATTTCATTTTGTGTTTATAAAGAAGATGCTGGAATGCATTCCCTATCCCATTAGCATTAGATATAATTATTTAAACATATCTTGTTAGAGATTAGCTGTTTAATTTAAAAAACATAATTAATTGGAGCAATGTGTTAAATACTAATATTTGACATCATTAATGAGGGGATAATTATGTGTGCTATTTAAAAACAGCACAATACTAATATTTTCTTGTCAAATGAAGCAAAAGCTAACTATAAAGCACCTTAACTCTTTGACTTAATTCATTTTGGAATTCACATTCCTGGCAATAATCACTCAAATTTAAAAAAATGAACTTATTTTAAATTTCTCCATGCAAACTCAAGTAAATATAAGAAAAGTGGAGGCATATTTTCATAAAGAATAGGTAAGAAAAGGAGGGTAAGGGAGATTCCCATTGGGTACACGTAAATTACATGAACTCAGACTTAGCAAGACTTGGAGAAAATGCCCCCATAGAGTTGCTATTTAGCTGTAGAATATCATCAGCGTCCAAGAGAAGCCTGATTCTAAAAGAACTTGTTTTGCATTGATGGGGAGAAGTTTTGATGGGTCAATATTATGGACCACTTAGTAGGTGCCAACATCATGGACCGCTTCATAGGTAATATTTAACACGTTATATACACTGTTCCTCTAAGTTTTACAAAAGCCCAGTGGGCTAAGTGCTACACATATGCTTAATTTTTCTGAGAAGGATGAACAGGTTAGGGGATTTGCCCAAGGTCACTCAGCTAATAATCAATAGTGTCAGGGTGCATCCTGAGGTTTTGCTGACAGTTTTACACCGGGAGACATTGTACACTGACATCAGAAAGTTATAGTTCAGAAGCTAATACAGCAAGTCATTAAATATGGACATGGGTATATTTTATGATTTGACTTGAACATTGTAACTGAATCGTATATGGCTGTTCTTTGCTGTCTGTTATCTAGCAAAGAGTATCTGTGGAAAATGAGGTTCTGGGGTATCACTCTGGCTTATGTACTTCTGGGAGAGTAATTAACAAATGAAGTATAGCCAATTCCTCTAAAAAATAACTCCTGTTCACAGGATGCCAATAAATATTTGTGAGCTAGATAATGACATCCGGTTAAATTGTATTAAAGTGTTATTTTGTGAAGGTCAAGAGAGGTCCAGTATTGGCCAGTTCATATGTTTGAACTTAATGCTATTAGATGATTCTATTGAAAGGTCACCTTGAAGACGTGAGTAGCATGGAGTTGGGGAAATGAAACAAAAGATGATTTTGAGTAGTCTTGCAGTGATCCAGGGGAAAAAGAATGACTGCTTCAGTAAAAGTCATGTCTGCATTGGTGTCTCTATTTCTGCTTCACAAGGAAGATCTTTGACACTGTTTTTTTCTAGTTTCCACATATATGTGTTAATAAACATATGGATACTAAGAGAGAAAGGGAAGGTGGGATGAATTGGGAGATTGGGATTGACATATTTGCATTATTGATACCATGTATAAAATAGATAGCTAATGAGAACCTACTGTATAGCACAGGGAACTCTACTCATTGCTCTGTGGTGACCCAAATGGGAAGGGAGTCCATAAAAGAGGGGATGTATGTATACATACAGCTGATTCACTCTGCTGTACAGAAAAACTTACACAACGGTGTAAAGAAACAATCAAAAGTAGTTTCAAATGTATTTTTGAATTTACCAAGGCTAGATTTATGGCTCAGGATGTGATCTATCCTGGAGAAGGTTCCATGTGTGCTTGAGAAAAAGGTGAAATTCATTGTTTTGGGGTGAAATGTCCTATAGATATCAATTAGGTCTAACTGGTCTATTGTATCATTTAAAGTTTGTGTTTCTTTGTTAATTTTCTGTTTAGTTGATCTATCCATAGGTGTGAGTGGGGTATTAAAGTCTCCCACTATTAATGACAACCCTGTATGCGAGACAGTAAAAGAGACACAGATGTATAAAACAGTCTCTTGGACTCTGTGGGAGAGGTGGGGTCGCGGGGGGGATGATTTGGGAGAATGGCATTAAAACATGTATAATATCATATAAGAAACGAATCCCCAGTCCAGGTTCGATGCAGGATACAGGAAGCTTGGGGCTGGTGCACCGTGATGAACCAGAGGGATGGTATGGGGAGGGAGGTGGGAGTGGGGTTCAGGACGGGGAACATGTGTACACCCGTGGCGGATGCATGTTGATGTATGGCAAATCCAATGCAATATTGTAAAGTTAAATAATAATAATAATAATAATTTTTTAAAAAGCCAAAAAAAAAAAAAAAGTAGTTTCAAAAAAGCCATGTCTAAGGAAGCATTAGAAAACTCTGCAAACTGAACTAACAAGATGATCAAGTAGAGAGGAGAAGCGAGAGAGTGAGAATTATCAGGCCAACGCTGAGATTTTTAATCAAAGAAGCTGGGAACATCATCTGAGCTAAGATTCCTCCCAACAAAGAATTATCTGACCAGAGATTCGCTTCCTCTTTCTAGAGAGTTTATCCTATATTCCATGTTTGAGTCCATGTTAATTCAAGAAATACCTTTCTGTCTTAAAAGTAAACAGTCAAAGAAAAAGTGACAAAACCCAGACTCCTGAATTTGCCAAATTGAAGGCAGCCCTGCTGGTGACGAAAAGACCCCAGGAGCCTGCCTGCCACACACCCTCGGGGTCTGCATGCTCAGCAGCGTGGTGTGTAGCCCGTCCACTCAGCAGATCTTAATCGGCTCCTACCGGGAGCCAAGCTCAGTGCCAGCTGCCAGGTCTGGGGTGAAGCACACACCGTCTCTCTCCGCCTCTGTCCCGCCGCTTGTAGGGGAGACTGCAGTTCACTGTGCAAATGTAGCGAGAAGCATGCAGACCCTGATGGGCAAGGGGCAGCATGGGCTGGGGGAGAAGTGTAACAGGGGTCTTACCTGCTCTAATGGCTGTTGATGTTCCCTGCACACACACACACGCCACACTTGTGGACTCAGAAACACAAGACAACCAACCACCATTTCTAGGGTACCCTGAAGAGGAAACTTCTCGCTACTGCTCAGAGTCCGAGAACTTTGGCCTCCCGTCAGCCATCTTTGGGCTTCCCAGATAGCTCAGTTGGTAAAGAATCTGCCTGCAATGCAGGAGACCCCAGTTCGATTCCTTGGTCAGGAAGATCCGCTGGATTAGGAATAGGCCACCCACTCCAGTATTCTTGGGCTTCCCTTGTGGCTCAGCTGGTAAAGAATCCGCCTGCAATGTGGGAGACCTGGGTTTAATCCCTGAGTTGGGAAGATCCCCTGGAGAAGGGAAAGGCTATCCACTCCAGTAGCCTGGCCTGGAGAATTCCATGGAATGTATAGTCCGTGGGGTCGTAAAGAGTTGGACATGACTGAGCGACTCTCACTTTCACCAATCCTTAATCCTTCTGACACACCAAAATCATTCCTAAAGTTCTCTATCTTCTGATTCCCTGCTTGGAATGGTTACAAATTTGCTTTCCCATTTCTTCTTTTATCCACATATTTATAGTAACAGTTTTGAGTAACAGCTCCCATGAATAGCAGTTCTAGGTGAAGGATCCTCTGCTGGGAGGATATAAGTGCTATAAATGGTCTGATTTCTGTTTTTATTATTGATATACTCCTATTAGTCAGTCAGTTGTGTCCAACTCTTTGCGACCACATGGACTGTAATCCACCAGGCTCCAAAATTCATGGAATTCTCCAGGCAAGAATACTGCAGTGTATAACCATTCCCTTCTCCAGAGGATCTTCCCAATCCAAGGATCAAACCCAGGTCTCCTGCTGCATTGCAGGCAGATTCTTTATGTCTGAGCCACCAAGAAAGCTCTTCTAGAGTCTGCTTTCCAGTATTCCTTCAATAAGAAAAGCCTTTATTGATATCTAATGCTGAGATTCCGCAAACTCTGAGATTCCTTTGCCTGTTGTTACCAGGAAAAAAAAAAAAAATATATATATATATATATATATATATGTTTTGAATTTCTCTGATAAGCTCCCTTGCTGAAGGAGATTGACCACTGCCAGGACCAAGTAAACCATGTTGCTCTGCTTTTCCTTCTAGAACCCCCTGCATCTGATGTTTGCTTTCTGTTGCCTCCTCTCCAGATTTTCCCCAAGTGAGTTGAAGTTCGTCCCTGAGGTGGAAGGACAGCCTAGGCTCACGGATCACGTGGTAACTTCCCCCAAAGTGTAAAAGGTGCTGTGGCCGCCACACAGAGCCACTCCTGGGGCCACCTCTGACAAACACTGGAAAACACACGTGTGTACTCAGTCGCTAAGTCGTGTCCTCTAAGAGTCCTCTCTTTGCAATCCCATGGACTGCAGCTAGCCAGGCTCTTCTGTCCATGGAATTTCCCAGGCAAGAATACTGGAGTGGGTTGCCATTTCCTCCTCCAGGGGATCTTCCTGATCCAGGGATTGAACCTGCATGTCCTGCATCTTCTGCATTGGCAGGCAGATTCTTTGCCACTGAGTCACCTGGAAAGCCCTGAAAACACACAGCAGAGCCAAATAAAGAACATTTTCACAATTATTCCTGGAAGAGCTGAGAAAAGCTCCTTCTCAGCATCCTCAGAATAGTGTTTTCTGGAACATAAGGCCAAAGGAAAAGAGTAATTTATTGTGGGGATTGCGTATTAATTAGTTTTCCGGAGTTCCTTGGGTAATTACAACCTGTAACATTTGTAATTGATTTGATGAGATTAAAAACGGATGCTTTGGTTCATCAGTGAAATTAGCAAGTGGCCCAGGAGAAGTTGGAGGAAGGCTTGTCTCACCTGAGAGATGAGGAGCCAATTGGTCTCAGTACAAGCCCCAGACAGCACCTTCCCTGAAGCTGAAACTGCCCCAGGCATCTAAGACTGCACACTCAGCAAGTAAGTTCTCTCCACAAAAGACTATATGGGGTGGGTGGCCAAGAGTCTGAGTGGCTCTTTAAAAATTAGAGGAGAGCGTGTCCGGGTCTGGTGAAGTCAGACCTACCTCAAGCCCACCTTGATACTGATCAGGGCAACAAGACTGACATCATTAAAAATCACTCACTTTGTAAAACAAGAGGAAGGGGCCCTTCTCCAGGAAGGGATAAGATAGGATGAATGGGGCCAGGATGGACAAGGAAGCTGTCTCCTGCCAGACATACTCTCTGGCTGAATCCTCCCCTCTTGAGGCCTGCAGGTAGCCTTCTGTTCTTCATGACGCTGGACAAAAGACTCTTGACCTCTCTCTGCCTTACTCATGCCTCTGCTTCCTTTGTCCACCTGTCACAACCTTTGGGACTGCTGTGAACTGCAGCAGCAAGTTGGCTCTTTGGGGGTCTGGAGGGATACCTGCTGAAGGTCCTGGGACTCAAACATCCCATCTCAGAGGCTGCCCCCAAACTGAGAGGTCCCGTGGGTTGACAACACCTTGTTACAGAGGTGACGAGGTTCTCCTGATAAACAGACCTGTGGAGGTTGTTGATCGGAGACCAAGGATGGAGATTCAGGAAAAGAATGAGTAGCATATCCCAACAAAATGGGCTTATTAGTTAACATTTATGGAACACTTTCTATGTATTAGGCGTTTTCTGTGGTTGCTTGTTGGTTATAACAACAGAGTTGAATAGCTCTGAGAGAGCTTATGCAAAGCAATACATTAAAAAAAAATAATGTAGCTGCTTGACAATGTTGTATTAGTTTCAACAATACAGGATAGTGAATCCTCTATACATATACATACATCACCTGTTTCTTGGATTTCTTTCCCATTTAGTTCACCACAGAGCACTGAGGAGGGTTCCCTGTGCCATACAGGAGGTTCTCATCGTGAATGTGAATGTGTTAGTTGCTCAGTCGTGTCTGACTCTTTGCGACCCTGTGGACTGTAGCCCGCCAGGCTCCTCTGTCCGTGGGATTCTTCAGGCAAGAATACTAGAGTGGGTTGTCATTCCCTTCTCCAGGAGATCTTCCCAACCCAGGGATCAAACCTGGGTCTCCTGCACTGCAGACAGATTCTGTCTGTCTGAGCCACCAAGTTCCCATTAGTTATCTACTATATGCATAGAATCAATAGCGTATATGCTGCTGCTGCTTCTAAATCGCTTCAGTCGTGTCTGACTCTGTGTGACCCCATAGATGGAAGCCCACCAGGCTCCCCTGTCCCTGGGATTCTCCAGGCAAGAACACTGGAGTGGGTTGCCAGTTCCTTCTCCAATGCATGAAAGTGAAATTGAAAGTGAAGCCACTGTCTTGTCCGACTCTTAGCGACCCTATGGACTGCAGCCTACCAGGCTCCTCCATCCATGGGATTGTCCAGGCAAGAGTACTGGAGTGGGGTGCCATTGCCTTCTCCAATAGTGTATATATGTCAACCCCCAAAAAGATGTGGTATATACACAATGAAATACTACCCAGCTGTAAAAAAGAATATGTTGCCATTTTCAGCAATATGAATGGACCTAGAGGATACCATATTTAGTGAAGTAAGTCACACAGAGAAAGAGAAATGCTATATGACATCGCTTATACGTGGAATCTAAAATATAACATAAATGAATCTATATGCAAAACAGAAACAGATTCAGAGACATAGAAAACAAATTTATGGTTACCAACAAGGAAAGGGAGGAGGAGAAGAGACAAATTAAAAGTATGGCATTATCAGATATACAATATTATACATAATATAGGTAAGCAATAAGGATTTCCTATATAGTATAGGAAATTATACAGACTATCTTGCAATAACCTATAATCAAATCTAATCTGCAAAAATACACAAATCACTAATGCTGTATACCTGAAACTAGCACAGTAGCTTAGTTGTACCATAAAGCAACACAAAAGTGTAGTTTTTGTAAGTCAGTTACACATCAGTAAAAAACTTTTGATTCAAAATAAGCCAGAGATACTGACTTATACAACAGGTTTGCCAAGCTCTACTCTAGAATAAAACCCTAATCACAAGAGCACACCCTATACACAAGAGCCCATATTCATTCTTTCTCCAGGGTTTCATGAACATGATAATTTGTGGGCTGAGACATAGAGCTCCGTGTTGAAATCTGAGGACTATTTTCTGCTCCAGGAGGGAGACAGTTTGCCCTTTCTAGTGTTCTTTACTTTTCCCCATAGACATGGAGTAAAAGTGGAAGAAAGGCTCACCAAGATGGGGTTGGCTCCACCTAAAATACAGATGCATGCCATTAGAAATGTCAACCTTTTTTCGCTTTGATAATGGGGAGAAAGACTGTGAGAAGAGGGTTGGTAACCACACAGCCTGCATTGCAGGGGTAGGTTATCATGAAATAAATATTGCTTAATAAGTAATCCAAAGAAGTGACCAGAGAAAAGTTGCTAAACTATAGAGCACGAAGCTGGCCTCAAGTCTCTTTGCTTGGGTTTATCTCTAATAGCTGACACTTACAGACGGCAGATAAATGCTCACAGTCTTCTGGGTTCAGAGCATATGGTTGCCCATTAAGAATGGGACATGTCTAATTGGACTCAGAGATGCAGAGACTCATGTGGTCCTGCCATGGGTGGGGTTCATGCCTTCTCTCTTTCTTTTTTTTTTTTTGCCTAATCACTTTCTACTTACTCCTTCCCCAATACTGACAGGAAGCAGAGTTTCCAAGTATCTTTCAATAAGATGGTGAGTCATCAGAGGTCACTGGTTTTATCCCACATCTCCAAGAAGAACACTAATTTCCTACAGAAGAGATGGCTATCTGCCTAGTCTCTTCCTCATGGAAGAGTGTGCCAGCCAGGTCTGGTGCATATTTTTAGCAATATCTTTTGTGTTTTTTGTGTTATTCAAACAGAAAATGGTGCGGAGCTGGGCACCTGCCACCTACTTTCCTCCAAGAAATGTGACTCAGGTTTTCTTAGCTTGTCCACTGTTGGGTGGCACTCAGGATGAGTGCAGTGAAGTAGGGAGCCCTCAGTGGGCACAGGGACATAGGGGTGAAGACTGGTTATGGGGTTTCACACACTTGAACCCAGTTAAAAGTTTGAGATTTGATTAATTGATCCATGTACACTACTCATATGGACCTGGGAAGATTTTCTTAAGCGGAGTGAGTGAGATAAGTGGACGGAATTAGATCTTAAATGCCTCTTCATACCCTAGAAACTGAAAAGTAATATTAAATAATGATAATAAAGAGTATATCACTATTGCTATTGCTATCATTGTGCCTGGTCCTACATACCGATTAGTATCCATCTGTTCATTCAAAGCTCTCAAAAACCCTAACCCTAGAGACAGGTGTTACCACTGCATTTTAGAAAGGAGGAAACTGAAGCTCAGGGAGTCCAAAGCATGCTCATAGGAAGTATCAGATGAAACCTGGTCAGCTACAGATGTAATCTCTCTTTGGCCCAGAACCAACAGCAACTATTTCCATGAAGGACTCTCTCCTACAAGAAAGGAGGTTCCAGGGATTAGTGTTCTTACATCCAGAGCACCAAATCTGGATATTGCTCTGGGACCCCAGGGCAGCAGCATCTCCACTCTGATTCCCTGTTAGGTCTGAAGTCCTGCCCTGAATCATGGACCAGGTTACTAGATATGATCTTCCTACCTCCTTCCCATGGGACCTTCCTTGTGGTTGAGCCCTGCCTCTCTCACTGCTCTCATCCACTTGGATGGGCCTCCTGCGTTATAACTGGAATCCAAAATGACAGCTCCCTAGTAACTGGAACTTCATGTTTCAGTTTTCAACACCTTGAGTATAAATCCTGTCCTGGATCAAACTGGAGTTCACTATATTCTCTTATATCTGGTGACAGAAGGGCCTCCAGGATTGAGGCAAATAAAATTCTGTATTCTGTCTGACAAAGCTTCTAGGATGATTGAGTTGCCAAAGGATGACTTGTTTCCTTCTTAACCAATTGCCTGATGGTGGAAGGTGAGTGATGAAGAGGAAATAAGATGATATCTCAATCCTGATCCTCCAGCCTAGATTTCTCTGATCTCCACTGAGTTTTTAGTGATAACCCCTTCAGGAGCCCCTTTGTCTATCTTTAATCCAGCCTTTGAACATAGAGGCCAGAAAGTTGGAGGAAAGCCAGGGGTTCAATATCCTATGTGATCGTTAATTTCTTGCCCATAGAAAACAAATCTGTATGTCAGTGCTGTGCTAACATTGCATCTTTAACATCATGGCAGTAGCTTTAGGCTAGTAAGCATTAACAAAACAAACTGACTTTCACAGAGGCAAGTCAGACACTAAAGAGAAAGCTATGAGGCTCACTGCTAATCCCAACTACTAATTCATCCCCTCCTCTCTTTTAGAATCTTGTATTAAAAAGTAAATAAAATAATAAGCTCCAATTAAGCCATGCCAGAAGGTATGCTATGTGTCTAAGGGACACTGGCATATTTGTCAACTGTGATCTGGATATAGAGATGTTATCTGGCTCTGGGCTTGTCCCATGAAGCAGGCATGGTTGTAAGACCTAGATCTTATTGATGGCCGCAGTAGCAGAATCTGATGGAGTGGATGCCCTAAGCAGAGACTGGGGAGGCCCAAGATTGATTTCATGCTTTATTGCTATTAAAAGATTCTTAGCATTTAGGTTGAGAGAAACTGTGGGGCTTTTACTCTGGAAGTTAAAAACAAAAAATCCAAGAAAGAATAAAGCATTTCTCTCTCTCTCTAAGGGGGTGTGTGTGTTAAGTCGCTTCACTTGTGTCTAACTCTTTGAGACCATGTGGACTGTAGCCGGCCAGGCTCCTCTGGCCATGGGATTCTCCAGGCAAGAATACTGGAGTGGATTGCCATTTCCTTTGCCAGGGGATCTTCCAGACCCAGGGATAAAACCCATGGCTCCTGCACTGTAGTCAGATTCTTTACTCTAGAGCCACTGGGGAGGTCCCCTTGCCCCTTTCTCTCTCTCTCTCTCTCTCTCTCTCTCTATATATATATATATATTATGTATACTTAAAAATATAGAATATAGGTATAGATTTTGGGTTGGCCAAATGAACTTTTGTAATATTTTATGTAAAATATTACATAAAAATACAATAAAAATACAAAAAATATTTTTGTAATATTTTATGGAAAAAATAAACTTTTGGGGCAACTCTCTCTCTATATATATGTTTCATATTTTTAAAACTTGTATTTATTTATTTTTGTGTTTATTTTGTCTGGGCTGTGTCTTCGTTGCTGTGCGAGCTTTCTCTCTAGTTGCGGCAAGCAGAGGCTTCTCTCTAATTGCAGTGTGTGGTCTTTTCATCGCAGTGGCATCTCTGGTTGCAGAGCCCGGGCTTTAGGCACACCAGCTTCAGCACTTGCAGCTTCCAGGCTCTAGAGTGCTGGCTCATAGCTGTGGCCCTTGGGATTAATTTGCCCTGTGGCATGTGGGATCTTCACAGATAAGGATCGAACCCAAGTCTCCTGCATTGGCAGGTAGATTCTTTACCACTGAGCCACTAGGGGAGCCCCGGTTTTATATTTTTGATCTCTTTTCAATTCAAAGTTCTGTCATGATCTCTTAGTTTTCTGATTTGCAAAACAGTAACAGCTGGCTTTGTTACTTATCAGACAGGGACATCATAGGGAACGACAAATGAAGTTATGATGTTGGAGGTCATACTTGGAGATACTCTGAAAGCATTTTTAAACTGTTGGATTGTTAACAATAAGGGTGTCCATAAAATTATTTTTTAAAGATCATGGAGTGAATAGACCAGAAAGTAGCATATATTGCAATGAAAGTAAAAATAGGGATCTTTATTAACTCTTGTCTGCGACTGTGTGTATGTACGTTTGTGTATACTCGGTCACTGCATAAGATGTACTACACCATGTGAGTTGCATTAACAAAAAACATTTAGAAAACTCTGTTCTAAAGATTGACCTTAGATCAGTGAAAGGGTGGAGGGAAATGCCCCATTCCTTCTCCCCATGGCTTATCCCACACAGAGGGATTCTTCTGATTCCGGGTCATTTAACTCTTAACTGGCAGATGGTATTTCCAGCCCCTCTAACTGGAACACATTCATCCACTTTGATTCCCTCTCAATCAGAACCAGGAGATTTTCTCAAATCAGGAGGGAGGTGGATTGAATGAGGAAGTGTAGGAAGAAGGAACTAACCGTACTTATTAGTACTTATTATGTGCTCCCCGGTGGCTCAGTGGTAAAGAATCTGCCCGTCAATGCTGGAGACATGACTTCAGTCTCTGGGTTGAGAAGATCCTTTGGAGAAGGAAATGGCAACCCACTCCAGTGTTCTGGGAAATACCATGGACAGAGGAGCCTGGAGGGCTACAGTCCACGAGGTCGCAAAAGAGTCGGACATGACGTAGCAACTAAGCAACAACATGTGTTGGTTACTGGCCCCAAAATATTGCAAACAAAATGAAATAAACTTTATGGCAATTCTAGGGCAGATACCTTACTTACTTATTTTCACACATAAAGAAGTAGAAATTGAGGGACACAGCACCATGATTTTTCCAAAAGACTTCACTATTTAAAATCACTTTTTACCTTTTTTTATTTGAGTGTAGTTGCTCTACCATGCTGTGACAGTTTCTCTGCAGCAAAGTGAGTCAGCCACATGTATACATATATCCCCTCTCTTTTTGGATTTTCTTCTCATTTGGGTCATCGCAGAGTAGTGAGTGGAGTTCCCTGCGCTATATTAATGCATATATGTAGAATCTAGAAAAAATGGTAAAGATGATTTTACTTGCAAAGCAGAAATAAAGATGTAGACTTAGAGAACATGGATACCATTGAGGGAAGGGGTGGGGTGGGATGAATGGGAGACTGGGATTGATATATATACACTACTGATACTACTCATAAAATTTACCTGGTGGCTTAGATGGTAAATCATCTACCTACAATTTAGGAGACCTAGGTTCGATTCCTGAGTCAGAAAGATCCCCTGGAGATGGGAATGGCTACCCATTCCATGTTCTTGCCTGGAGAATTCTAGGAAGAAGAACCTGGCAGGCTATAGTCCATGGGATAGCCTGGAGAGTTGGACACGACTGAGCAACTAACACTTTCACTTCCTTTTATAAAATATCTAAATCATTTTTAATTGAAGGCATTGTGTTAAGTGAAATAGGTCAGAGAGAGAAAGACGGATATTTTGTGACATTATTTATGTGTGGACTCTAAAAAATATAACAAAAATAGTCGATACGACAACAGCAAAAAAGCAGACTTTTTTAGAGAAAAACCCTAGTGGTCATCGGTGTAGGGGGAGGGACACGGAAGAGCAGGAGGTACAACTACGGGTGTAAGATGGGCTACAAGATGTACAACACGGGGAATACAGTCAATCTTTTGTAATAACTAGATGGAAAGTAACCTTTAAAAATTATATAAAAATAAAAAAGATTAATTACTTAAAATCATTTTTCCTCTTATTTAAATAATCTCTCGGACTGTTACTTCGGCCCGCAAAAAGGATTGGGACACACTGGCAAAACTGTGACTCCCCATAAGGGCACTTTATGTTATTTTATAGGAAATAATACATGTAGGTACATCAGGTTTCACAATAAACCAAGCACTTCCATAGTTTTGTCTAACTTGACCCTCACCATATATTCATCAGATGGGCAGGGGAGGAATGTTCCCATTATAGAGACTGGGAAATGAGAACTCAGATGGCAAATGAGCCACATGCTTAATAAGAGATGGAGTCAAATCTTGAACTAAGTTCTTGCTTTTGATTCCACTGTTCTTTGAACCATAACTACTATTGTTACATGATCATAGAGACCTTTGTGTATTGAGTCACATCCAATATTTTTCATTATGCTGGAGGCTAAAAAACAACATTACAAAAGAAGAGAGGAACTCACATTGTTATAAATCTGGAGTGGAGAGTTTTAAGACATCTTTAAACACACTCAAAACAAGTACATATTTTAAATTTGTATTTTCATTATGAATATCTCCTGGCACTCAGTGAAAACTAACCAGATTACTAAATCCTTATACAATACGGAGAATATTGTTCAGAAATCAACTCATCTGATTCAACAGGGAAACATGAAAGACCAATATGCATTTGCTCCTACATTGTATCCACCAAACTCTTAAAATGAAAAGCCAAAGATAAGGCTTTTCTCTGTCTTTTTAAACAGGGAAAATTAATTGCTCCTGCAGAGATGAAAACTTTACACTGAAACAGAAACCAGTGCAAAATGCTTTTTTCTCCTGTTCCCACCTGTGGAGAATGAGGATTTGGCAGCAAATTGGAGCTTACACAGAATAAGTCACAAAGACAAATACCAGATCCCTCCCTAATTAGGAAGTGGATGGTCTGTTAGACACTGTGCTCAGAAGATGACTGTAGGTAGAGCAGAAATGAGAGGAAGTGTTTTAGAATATTTGCATGTTTGACAGTGATTATATTCACATGGTCTGCATTTATATAACTAGACCAGTCTAGGGAACTGCTAAGGGAATATTGAGAATTAAATAAACAAGAATGTTGATCACAGAGTTTGAGATTTTCAGCTGGCATAGGAAGCGTGTCTATGTATCTTTCTATTTTGTCTGCAACCTTTGCAGATAAGCTCACAATACCACTCATAGTAGAATTCAATACATTAATTTATGAATGACGTCAACTTGGCCTGGTGGTTATTGTTGACCAGGATTCAGATCTTGGGTCTTTGATTTTCACTTCTCCAATTGAGTGGTTTTAGTCAAATCAGACCATCAGTTTGTCTCAGTTTTCTCTATCTGAAAAAGTGGGAAATGGAAATATTTCCCTCTTTGACTTCAGAAAATATATTAAAAAGAGGCATGCAGAGTTTGAGACGGACATGCACATGCTGCTATATTTAAAAAGGATAACCAACAGGACCTCCTATATAGCACAGGAAATTTTGCTCAATGTTGTGTGGAAGCCTGGATGGGAGGTGAGTTTGGGGGAGCATGGATACATGTGGCTCAGTCCCTTTGCTGTCCACCTGAAACTATTACAACATTGTTAATCGGCTATATTCCAAAAAATATAAAGTTAACAAAAAGGGGCATGGAGGGCGTCTTCATGGGAATTCATATACACTGTTTGTGATTCAAATCAGCAGCTCTTCTGTCCTAGGAATTTAATTATTGCAATTGTCCTGATAGAGTGCCTGGGTGAGCTTTGGACTGCATTTGGAATCTGCTCTTTGTGTTCTAGATATGCCTCTGTTGATCAATATTAATTTGAGAAATCCATTTCAATATCACTTAAACCATTTTCTCATCTGAATGAGAACACTGGGACATAAGCATCACAAGGTTATTGGTTGTATCAGATGTGAAAAATATGTACCATAGTGCTTAATAACTGTAGTTGCATTTGAAAACTAAATGTGACATGTGGCAAGCATTCAGATAATCTGACCCATCATTTTCCATAGATAAAAGAAAGTCTTTCCAGAAAGATTAAGTACAAGGTGATCAAACTCTCTTTTAACACAAGCGGATGGCAGGGGATCTGGAGCTCAATTTGGGGAATGAGTTCTGGGAGCTAGGATCTTAGGCATGGGAGAAGGTCAGGGCTGATCATTATTTTGAAAAGCATGAAGATAACTGCTCTAGGAGTGATCACTGAGAAAGTATAAGATTGCATAGAAGGATAGGAGTCACTGAGGAATCAGATCACAAGCATTTCACCCTCTTTGCATGGAGCCTGTGGGAATAAGAAAGAATTGTGGGGAGTCAGTTTGCTGCATCTACAGAGACTTCGTAATTCCTCTAATTATGGCCAGCCAAGGAGCTCGTGAAGGCTTGTTTTATTAATGTGCAACATCCCACTCGGAGGACTGATGTTGAAGCTGAAGCTCCAATACTTTGTCCACCTGATGCAAAGAGCCGGCTCATTGGAAAAGACACTGATGCTGGGAAGGATTGAAGGCAGGAGGAGAAGAGGGTGGTGGAGGATGAGATGGTTAGATAGCATCACCAACTCAATGGACATGATTTTGAGCAAGCTCTGGGAGATAGCGGAGGACAGAGGAATCTGGTGTGCTGCAGTCCATGGGGTCATAAAGAGTTAGTCATGACTTAGTGACTGAAAAATAACAACAGACATCCCCAGAGCTGGACTTGTTCGGTTGACAGATTGAGGTTCAGCTGGACACTTTTGAGTGTCTCAGTACATACTCTTTGGAGGTGCTGACCACACACCTGAGAGGTGGGTGCCCTTAGGGATCTTGGACATTTGGTGACACTTTACTTTCATGATTCCTATTTGCAGGTCATGGAAAAAAAGCAAATGACAATGGCTATTCTTGGTTTAGTTTCTTGAGCTGATTTCCTGGTTAAGTCAGTCAAAGATGTTTGATTTAATGAAATGACTCCTATAGGAAAACATCACATGGGTTGTTGGGTGTCAGATATAAATCACTTGCTGTTGCTTAGTTGCTAAGTTGTGTCTGACTCTTTTGTGACCCCAAAAGTCTGACTCTTCTGTAGCCCACCAGAGGACAGGCTCCTCTGTCCATGGGATTTCCCAGGCAAGAATATTGGAGTGGGTTGGCATTTCCTTCTCCAGGGGAATTTCCCAACCTATGGATTGAACTGCATTTCCTGCTGGGAAGGCAGATTCTTTATCACTGAACCACCTGGGAAACCCTTATAAAGACTGCACCTACTCAATTAGCTGCTTATCCAAAGGCAACTTATCTAGTCTCTCAGTCAAGGCAATTAAGGGAACCCATATTTAAACATTCACTTGAGCCAAAAACTTTGAAAACTTCCAATGTTGTTTTTACAGCCAACTGGCCAAATTGAAGGATCAAATCCAATATCAGTTGTGATGAAATAGCAATCTCAGTCTAGCTGATATATTCCCTGCAGTACAGACAGCACCAACATGCTAGTTTACCCCAGAAGGAATCAGGCTAGGATTACACTGCATCTTTATTCCTCATGGTTTCTCCCACTTGCTTATTCATCAGATGCTTTTTTTTTCACCTCCTCTTCCTTCTTGCTTTCAATATATCCATTCAAAACATGTCTGAAATAAATCCCAAGGCTCCTAAGAATATTTCTGCTCATGTAAGCGTGTGTACAACTTCCTTCCTCATGCTTTCACACAAGGCTTTCCTTTAAATGCCAAAGGAAAAGAAGACTTCCATTGTATTTTGTTTTCTTCTCTCTTTTTGGCAGATATGCTTTACTTGTTTCTTGCTAGAGTTAAACACAGGCTATGGATCCTTTTTTCCCAGGCAGAAAAAGGTAATGGAAAAGCTTAAATCCTGGCTTTGCCTATTTGATCTTCAACATGTGGCTTAAATTTTATTAACCTCTGATTTCTTTTCTGGAAACTGAGGATGAACAGTCAGATAGAACAAGAGCATCACATGTCGTCCATAAAGAGCACCAGATATAAGTGGCTATAAATTGATTTCCTTTCCCTTCCTTTTCTTATTAGACTCTTTTAAGATAATGTAAGCTCATTTTTTGAAATTATAAACAGGAATCTCTTAATGATCAAAGATATCTTTGTGTTAGGAGGTCTCTAAAGCACTTGCCATCTGAACAGGAGTGGGCGAGGACAGTAGAATGAAAGGGGGAAATGTCGCTTTGCTGCCTTTGTTTCAAAGCAGGAACTTGTGGGCAGTGGAATGGCCTGTTTACCAGTTCTCCTAGATATAAGCCCAGATAAGCATCCAGGAACTGCCAAGTCAAGAAATGATGCTGGTGTCTTCTTTATGAATTCTCTGAGGAAGTGGAAAATCAATTTCAATAGTGGTCTAGAGCCAGGAAGGATCTAAAGATGACTCAGCTTAGACTTTGACCAACTGAGATAAAACATGAAGATTGCTTGGTACATGGCATTTCTAGTCACCATCTCTAATTGAGTCAGAATAGAAGGTTGTTACTGTTAATGTTAGAAATATTTTTCTGGAATCAAATCAGGGCAAGATTTGGTAGCACTTATTTCTGTCTCCAGGCTCTACTTATGTATCAGATATAAAAGATCTAGATAGGAAGTGTGTCTCTTGTGGTTTTTGGTCTGTGCCCCAATTCCTTCTCTAAAATAGAGGAACTCTGCCACAGCACATCCCATTCAACATTGACATATCTTAGAGGAAATGTCTACCAATTCATTTCTAAAGAAGGAAATTAAAGTGCAGAAAATGGCCATGATTACTGATCAAGGCCATTCAGAGGCTCTGAAGCAGGAGAGGAAGATGCCTGATGCTGGAATCTCAATGATGAACAGATGCAGGGACATTGTCATGGCCTTGGGGGTGGCCATCACCATGACCACTTCGAAGATGTCATAGGTGGCTTTTTGTGCCCTGATGCCCCACTTCTGCTGTGTTTTCCCCTGGCACACATGGGAGTTTAGGGAATTATCAGAAAGTCCAACAGTCTTTTAAGTACAGCTTCATAGGATTTACTCTGTTTAAGTCAAATTCGGAAGCATTTATTACCTTGCCACCAAAGCAGTTGACAGCTAGGATACAAATGCTGCTCCAAAAATTCTTTCAAAATGATGCCTTCACTTATTTGAGACTGTATGATTTGAAAGACTTTGCATTTGGAACATTCTAAACTATGGGCTAAGGTAGGTATACCACTTTCTTTCATTATCCTCTCTCAAAAGCACAGGCCATTTAATTAATAAGTGAAGGTGAAAGTGTTAGTTGCTCAGTTGTGCTTGACTCCTTGTGACCCCATGGAATGCAGCCCACCAGGCTCTTCTGTCCATGGAATTTTTCAGGCAAGAATACTAGGGTGGGCTACCATTTCCTTCTCTAGGAACCTCCCTGACCCAGGTATCGAACCTGGGTCTCCTACACTGTAGGCAGATTCTTTACCGATTGAGCTATGAGGGAAGCCCCAGTTAATAAGTACTTTTTTTTTTTTTTCCCTATTCTTCTTCCTTTATGAAACTGCTTATTTCTCAATATCTGTTTCCCATCACCATGGTGTGTTTCCAGACCATGAATTTGTATTACTCACTCATATCTACTAATGACTCACAGGTCCTACTCTTTAGTAGTTCTATTGGATAGAAACTCAGATACAAACCAAACCAGGTGATGTCACAGAATGAAACTTGTCTCTGAACTCCAAGGGTGAGTAGAAACCAATTTAATATTTTCCTAGGTCGCTGTATTTCCTTACAACATCGTCTTCATGATTCCTTTACACATTTGTACTTCTTAAGCATTATTGTTAACTAGATTTTTTTTGAAGTTATGCTTAAAATCATTGTGCTTTAGATTTTTTTTCTTTTTTTTCTAATTTTATTTTATTTTTAAACTTTACATAATTGTTTTAGTTTTGCCAAATATCAAAATGAATCCGCCACAGGTATACATGTGTTCCCCATCCTGAACCCTCCTCCCTCCTCCCTCCCCATACCATCCCTCTGGGTTGTCCCAGTGCACTAGCCCCAAGCATCCAGTATCATGCATCGAACCTGGACTGGCAACTCGTTTCTTACATGATATTTTACATGTTTCAATGCCATTCTCCCAAATTTTTTAAAATTTATTTATTTTAATTGGAGGCTAATTACTTCACAATATTGTATTGGTTTTCCCATACATCAACATGAATCCGCCATGGGTGTACACATGTTCCCAATCCTGAACCCCCCTCCCACCTCCCTCCCCATACAATTGCTCTGGGTCATCCCAGTGCATCAGCCCCAAGCATCCTGTATCCTGCATCAAAACTGGACTGCTTTAGTTTTTTCCTTTTGAAATTTTTAATTCTTTAAAACATATTAAGAATCTTTATTTTTTGCATAGGTTCCTATTTATGCATAGGAACCTAGAATGTTATGTCCATGAATCAAGGCAAATTGGAAGTGGTTAAACAGGAGATGGCAAGAGTGAACATCGACATTCTAGGAATCAGAGAATTAAAATGGACTAGAATGGGTGAATTTAACTCAGATGACCATTATATTTACTACTGTGAGCAGAAATCCTTTAGAAGAAATGGAGTAGCCATCATAGTAGAAATGCAGTACTTGGATGCAATCTCAAAAACGACAGAATGATCTCTGTTCATTACCAAGGCAAACCATTCAATATCATGGTAATCCAAGTCTATGCCCCGACCAGTAATGCTGAAGAAGCTGAAGTTGAATGCTTCTATGAAGATCTACAAGACCTTTTAGAACTAACATCCAAAAAAGATGTCCTTTTCATTATAGGGGACTGGCATGAAAAATTAGGAAGTCAAGAAACACCCGGAGTAACAGGCAAATTTATTGAGCTTCCCTGGTGGCTCAGATGGTAAAGCGTCTGCTTGCAATGCGGGAGACCCAGGTTCAATCCCTGGGTTGGGAAGATTTCCTGGAGAAGGAAGTGGCAACCCACTCCAGTATTCTTGCCTGGAGAATCCCACGGACAGAGGAGCATGGTAGGCTACAGTCCATGGGGGTTGCAAAGAGTCAGACATGACTGAGTGACTTCACTTCACTTAACAGGCAAATTTGGCCTTGGAGTACAGACTGAAGCAGGGCAAAGGCTAATAGAGTTTTGCCAAGAGAATGCACTGGTCACAGCAAACACACTTCCAACAACACAAGAGAAGACTCTACACATGGACATCAGCAGAGGAGGAAATCAGATTGATTATATTCTTTGCAGCCAAAGATGGAGAAGCTCTGTATAGTCAGCAAAAACAAGACCCAGAGCTGACTGTGGCTCAAATCATGAAAACTCCTCATTGCCAAATTCAGACTTAAATTGAAGAAAGTAGGGAAAACCACTAGACCATTCATGTATGACCTAAATCAAATCCATTATGATTATACAGTGGAAGTGAGAAATAGATTTAAGGGACTAGATAGAGTGCCTGATAGAGTGCCTGATGAACTATGGATAGAGGTTCATGACAATGTACAGGAGACAGGGATCAAGACCATCCCCAAGAAAAAGAAATGCAAAAAAGCAAAATGGCTGTCTGAGATGGTGTTACAAATAGCTGTGAAAAGAAGAGAAGCAAAAAGCAAAGGAGAAAAGGAACCATATACCTATTTGGAGAGTTCCAAAGTTTTGCAAAGAGAGATAAGAAAGGCTTCCTCAGTGATCAATGCAAAGAAATAGAGGAAAACAATAGAATGGGAAAGACTAGAGATATCTTCAGGAAAATTAGAGATACCAAGGGAACATTTCATGCAAAGATGGGCACAATAAAGGACAGAAACGGTATGGACCTGACAGAAGCAGAAGATATTAAGAAGAGGTGGCAAGAATACACAGAAGAAGTGTACAAAAAAGAAGTTCATGACCCAGATAAGCACAATGGTGTGATCACTCACCTAAAGCCAGACATCCTGGAATGTGAAGGCAAGTGGGCCTTAGAAAGCATAACTATGAACAAAGCTAGTAGCGATGATGGAATTCCAGTTGAGCTATTTCAAATCCTAAAAGATGATACTGTGAAAGTGCTGCACTCAATATATCAGCAAATTTGAAAAACTCAGCAGTGGCCACAGGACTGGAAAAGGTCAGTTTTCATTCCAATCCCAAAGAAAGGCAATGCCAAAGAATGCTCAAACTACCACACAATTGCATGCATCTCACATGCTAGTAAAGTAATGCTCAAAATTCTACACACCAGACTTCAACCATATGTGAACCGTGAACTTTCAGATGTTCAAGCTGATTTTGGAAAAGGCAAAGGAACCAGAGATCAAATTGCCAACATCTGCTGGATCATCAAAAAAGCAAAAGAGTTCCAGAAAAACATCTATTTCTGCTTTATTGACTATGCCAAAGCCTTTGTCTGTGTGGATTATAATAAACTATGGGCAATTCTGAAAGAGATGGGAATACCAGACCACCTGACCTGCCTCTTGAGAAACCTGTATGAAGGTCAGGAAGCAACAATTAGAACTGGAACATGAACAACAGACTGGTTCCAAATAGGAAAAGGAGTACGTCAAGGCTGTATATTGTCACCCTGCTTATTTAACTTCTATGCAGAGTACATCATGAGAAACGCTGGGCTGGAAGAAGCACAAGCTGGAATCAAGATTGCTGGGAGAAATATCAATAACCTCAGATATGTAGATGACACCACCCTTATGGCAGAAAGCAAAGAAGAACTAAGGAGCCTCTTGATGAAAATGAAAGAGGAGAGTGAAAAAGTTGGCTTAAAGCTCAACATTCAGAAGACTAAGATCATGGCATCTGGTCCCATCACTTCATGGGAAATAGATGGGGAAACAGTGGAAACAGTGGCTGAGTTTATTTTTTGGGAATCCAAAATCCCTGAAGATGGTGATTGCAGCTATGAAATTAAGATGCTTGCTCCTTGGAAGAAAAGTTATGATCAACCTATACAGCATATTAAAAAGCAGAGGCATTACTTTGTCAACAAAGGTCCGTCTTGTCAAGGCTATGGTTTTTTCCAGTAGTCATGTATGGATGTGAGAGTTGAACTACAAAGAAAGCTGAGCGCTGAAGAATTGATGCTTTTGAACAGTGGTGTTGGAGAAGACTCTTGAGAGTCCCTTGGACTGCAAGGAGATCCAACCAGTCCATCCTAAAGGAGATCAGTCCTGGGTATTCATTGGAAGGACTGATGTTGAAGCTTAAACTGCAATACTTTGGCCACCTGATGTGAAGATCTGAGTCTTCAGATGCAGAAGGAGAAGGGGACAACAGAGGATGAGATGATTGGATGGCATCACCAACTCAGTGGACATGAGTTTGGGTAAACTCTGAGAGTTGGTGATGGACAGGGTGGCCCAGTGTGCTGCGGTTCATGGGGTCGCAAAGAGTCAGACACGATGGAGTGACTGAACTGAACTGAACCTAAGAATCTTCATACAATTTTTAAAGGTTATTTTCTATTGGCAGTTATTTTAATTATTTGTAATTTTCCTGGGTTGTACAATATATCCTTAAGCCTACCTTACATCCAGCAGTTTGCACCTTCCCCTCCCAGGCCAAATATTTCCCTCCTGCCTCCCTACTTGTACCCACTGCTTTCTTCTCTATGTCTGTGAGTCTGCTTCTTTTTTTGTTATATTCATTCAGTTTCATTTCAGTCACTCAGTCGTGTCTGACTCTTCGCAACCCCATGAACCACAGCACGCCAGGCCTCCCTGTCCATTACCAACTCCTGGAGTCCACCCAAATCCATGTCCATTGAGTCGGTGATGCCATCCAACCATCTCATCCTCTGTTGTCCGCTTCTCCTCCTGCCCTCAATCTTTCCCAGCATCAGGGGCTTTTTCAAATGAGTCAGCTCTTCACATCAGGTGGCCAAACTATCGTAGTTTAAGCTTCAACATCAGCTTAAGACATGCACTGTCTTACACCTCTTGTATAGCATCCTACAGTGTGCTCTAGATTCAGACATTGTGAAATACCAAGACACTCAGTGCTTACATTTCTGTGACTTTCCCCTTCCCTTATTACAAATGGCTCTAGATTCATTGGGATCTGTGTACTTGGCATTTGTAACAAAGCTTAGAAATTTGCATGTAAGAGATAGATTAGTGATTCAGAACTTTAAACTCAATCCTACCCATTTCCTTTGTTTTAACTTACATCTGATCATTTATTTTCCTCTCCTTCTATTCAATATATATTGTATATTTGAACATCTATTTATCTTTGTTCAACACCATAAATAATAAAATTGAACCAAAAATACCTGACACCAAAGCGCCACGTAGTCCACACATTTTTCCATTTTATTGTTCTGGTTTTTAGAACCTGGCTTCCCCTCAGAAGTTTTTTCACATGAAAGGGAGTCTTCTCTCAAGTAAAGCACTATGTACCTTCACTAATATATTGAAAACCATTACTGTAATAAAAATAAAAGTGTCAAATGAAGTTATATGTTTAAACTAGGCTTCCCTGATGGCTCAGTCAGTAAAGAATCTGCCTGCCAATGCAGGATAGATGCCAGAGATGTGGGGTCAATCCATGGGTTGGGAAGAGCCCCTGGAGGAGGAAATGGCAACACACTCCAGTATTCTTAGCTGGGAAATCCCATGGACAGAGGAGTCTGGCAGGCTACAGTCACAAATTTAGGGTCACAAAAATGTCTAACACAACTTAGTGATTAAGCCACCATTTTTTTAATTATTGTTTTTAGTACTGCCACATACAGAATTCTTCATTCCTGGGGTGGCCAGCACATATGCATACCATAAAATTCAGGAAATTACTGTCACCTACCTGATAGGAGAGCTGATCTGTAAAATGTAGTGATAGCAGACTGCCAACTCTGGGCGAGAGGAAAATTGAAGTGCCAGCACTTTCAGCACAGCCTTGAAAGAAGTGCTAGGCTAGGAGTATTCACACTCAGACCAGCATAAGCAAAGAAAAATTAAGGGCCAAGTGAAGCTTCATTTAACTTTATAATGTTAATGACAATTTGTGATTTTGAAATAGGATTTGTCCAATCCTAAGAAATGGACAAAACTGAAATCTTTAGAGCATGAGACGGAAATGTTTTTATAAGAGGACCCTTCTCTCTTGCTATCACTCCACCCACTCCCAAATTCCACATCACAGCCACACTGATATAGCAGATGTTTCCTGAGAGGGCTTTGCATTCTTATCTCATGGCTTTGCTTTTGCAGGCATTCATGTATTTGCACATTATGAATATATATTCACATATTCACTCAGTGTGTATGTGTGCAAAGTTGCTTCAGTTGTGTCTGACCCTTTGTGACCCTATGGACTGTAGCCCGCCAGGCTCCTCTGTCCATGGGATTTCCCAGGCAAGAATACTGGAATGGGTTGCCATGCCCCTTTTCAGGGGATCTTCCTGGCCCAGGGATCGAATACACATCTCTTATGTCTCCTGCATTGGCAGGAGGGCTCTTTACCACTAGTTCTACCTGGGGAGCCCATATATTCATAAATTTAGATGTAATTTCACCAAATGATAGCTCTGCTCTCCATCTTGCCAAACTCCTACTTCATCCTTTCAAATTCTCTTCTGATATCCCTTCTCTGAGAAGCTTTTCTAATTCTGCAGCCCAAGCTTCACAGGAACATCCTGGATCAAGAATGAGCCTATACAAAAATTTTGCCTTATATAATTCTCTGCATGTTTTTTCTCTGCAACAAATCCTTTCTTTATGAATTCCTTGATATCCGCTCTAGCATCCGATTTATTGCTGATTCACCAGTTTGAGCACAGAACCTTCTTTGGCAAACAGTAAGGTACTCAATCACTGTTAGCTAAAAGATTCATGAAAGAAGTAGATGAAGGTTGCATTAACCACCATTCCCTCTAGCTGGTTTTGCTTGCAGAAACAAGAGCCCAGTTTACATATCTCCTTTTCTTTAAGTGTGTGATCAATGCCATATTGACATGAAATAACCATTGCTTGGGCCACGAGGGGATGGCATTCAGTACTGAGGTTCAACAAACAAATCAGAAATAGTACACAAGGAAGTGATAGATAGGCATTGATCACTGTCACTGTAAGAAAAATCTATTGTCCTTCGTTTGATGACTCTAATTCATTCAATGGAATGTTTATTTTGAGCCATATTCCGGCTCTCAGAAGGTAAATGGTCTTGTTCGTACATTTAGAGGTATAATAAAAGGAAACTGTGGTTTGAAAGCTTAGAAGGGAGGTAAAGAGAATGACAGAGTAGGAAGAGATGTTTCTTGCAGCAAAACCCTGGGAGAGGAAAAGCTGGCTGAGGCAAGGTCATCTGAATGCACAATAGCAATGAAAATATAAACGGTAATGGCCGAGTTCCCAAACACTTGGTTACATACCAGGCCTAGAACTATTTCATATATATTAATTAATTTAATCATTTAACCATGGAAAGTTTGAAGCGCAGAGAAGCTACTTACCCCAAAGTAACCCCAGGAACCAAAGTAACTCAGTGACCCAACGAACTCATCCTAAAACTACACAGAAAGAAACAGGCAAACCTAGGGTTTCAACCTGGACAGGCTAACTACAGACTCTAGACATTTCACATCACAGACTGGGGAAAAGGGAGGTACTGAGGTACAGAGCGTAAGACTTTGATGAGTATGACTTTGTATGACATAAGGTTGTAAGGGATGAAGCTAAAGTTTTGCTTTGGGAAAGTAATGCCATAATTAGCTGTGGGTACATGGGATTTTTCTCTTGGTTATATTGAGTCAAGGAAACTAAATACAGTTTATCTAACCTTGTTCATCCACCTCAGCCCATTTACACTCTACATTTTCTTTAAGACTATCATGAAACTGAGAAGATAGACATTGATTCCATTTGCCTGTATTCATGTCCCTGGTCTAATTATATTGAGTGTCTACTGGTAAAATGCTCAATTTAGTGACATACTACCTCCAAAATCATAGCATAGCTTTATCTGCAATGTAGTGTAATAAAAAATGTGGGGCTTGGAGTCAAAGCAGTTGGAGTCTTCCATGTTGTAGGACTTTGGACAATTCAAACAGCCTTTTTGAATCTCTCATTTCTCTTTGGTAAAAGAAGAAGTGAAATTTTGGCTCTCTCCTGGGGGTGTTGATGACTATCAAATGAAATATTACATCGTCAAGCAGTTCCTAAACTTCAGGGGGAGGAGGTAAAGTGTTATGCCAGGATCTGTCAATGTTGTGTTCATTCAGTATTCACTCAACAGCTGGGTGCGTAACTCCCACAGTGCATCAAATCTGTTAGGTGTGCTGGGGATTGTATAGTGAACAAGTCTTCTGCTCCAGGGAGAACAAATGTTTGCATGGGGTGGTAAAGAGAACAGCAAGAAACAAGTAAACACATGTAATTGTTTGAGAGTCCAAGTGTTATCAAAACATCAAAATATGGATATGTTTTCAGTTGTTTTCGCTATACCATATTCTAACCACTAGCATGGATTGACTGCAGAACATTAGTATGGTAAAGTGTCCTTTTCAAACATCCGGACCACAGTGGTATGGAATTCTGGGTGATGTGCTGTGCTGTCGAGCGCCCATAGTAACCCCGACAGCAGGCACACGGAGGCACATGGAGCACACGCTCGTTGAATGCTCCACTAAGTGGATGGCAGTGACTGACACTTTGCTGATGTCCCCTTGCCATGAAATAGTTATAAACGAGTTATGACATTTGGAATTAAAAGGTAAGTCACAGTTTTAGAGAGTTCAGTATCGCGAGGTTAGTGGAGGCAGGCTAGCACAGTAGCGTGAGGGCAGACCCTTGAATGGGATGACCTAGGGCTTACTCTCAGTTCACACCAGTGACTATGGCCAAGTCACTTAAGCTCTATACATATCCACTTTCTCATCTATAAAATGGGAGTAGTAAAAGTACCAGAGGCCATAGGGTGGTTGATTATGTTCTATAAACCAGCAATTCCCAACTTTTTTGGTGTCAGGGACTTGGTAGACAGTCCCTGTCTACCTGGAAGACAGTTTCTCCATAAATGGGGGTGAGGGATGGTTTGGGGATGATTAGAGTACGTTCCATTTATCGTGTACTTTATTTCTATTTTTATTACATCAGCTCCACTTCAGATCATCAGGCATTAGATCCCAGAGGTTGGGGAGCCCTGATATAAACTAATACAAAATGTATTTAGAATGGTTCCTGAGTGCATTGAACCTTCAATGCGTGTGTGTTAAGTTAACACACACGCATTGAAGGCTCAATATACGCAATACATTTTGGTTATTGTTGTTTTCCTTCCTCCCTCCCTTCTTTCCTTCCTGTGTTTCTTCCTTTTGTCAATTGGAAAATTAGTCTTCTGGTTCCTTTGCCATAAGTCAAAGCAAATAGCGGAAAAACAACCAGAAATCAAGGTGCTATTTGGTTTTTCCTTCTATTACAGCTTGCAACTGTAGACTTGGGTGGCCCCTCTGGGCTTGGATTATTTTTTTCGAATGGGTCAGGCTAGAAAGCAAGTTGATCTTTCCTACACAATTTGAGATGAAAGAAACTCTGAGCCTCTGGCAGCTGTTTATCTCATGGATACTCTGGTTTCTGTCTTTATGCAAAGCTGTGTTATCTAACTAGTGAGAAATCCTCTCGATCCAAGAGGCCCACATTGGGGACAAACAGGTGACATTTTGCTGTTTTGATTATTGGGAATTAATCATAAAAACTACCTTTGGTTGAAACCCTATCATAGACCAAATTCTAGGCTAAGTAGCTTACATATAACATTTAATTCTCATGGCAAATATATGAAATAGTTATCATCCAGCTTTTATGTTTGAGAAGAAGCAGTTACGTAACTTGTTTAGAATCACACAGTGGATTCTGGATCTATCTGACCTCAAAGCCCATGTAATTTCCTCTAGAAAGCATTCCACAGACAGCATCACCTTTCTTAGATTATGACCTTGTCATTCCTACAATATATACAGAGCTTTCTAAAATTTAAAATCCCAAAGTCTTGCCATTCATAAGGGGCACCATGACTCACAAACAACATGAACACTTCCCAGCACCTACACACACCAAACCCTTTACCTTGAGTAAGGGATGGTGACTTTCCTTACTTATCACAGGAAGGGAAAATATGGACATTTTCGGTAAAGGCACTGGTGGTGAGCTTTTCCCAGCAACAATTACTATGGCTGCCTTGTCTTTTCATAAATGAGACATCTATTTTACTCCCAAGAGCTTGGAGCTAGAGCCTGAGCCATGGTTACAGCAGCTAACATGGTGCAAATGTTTAAAGCTCTAATCAGATATCCAGTCATTGGTTACATAGTCGCTTTTCCTTTTGATGAGGAAATATGCAATTCCTTAGGGATGAATGTCAAATGTTCATAAATAGAAAAGCATCTGAAATTTCCATGAGCAATACTTATTTATAGGGATCATTTATCCAGACTCTCTATGTGCATTTCCAGCTCCACTATTTATCTGTGGCATTATCCATCACCATGTAGCACTCATATATCCACATGCTCTTTCTATTTATATGCATGGAATCTATCTCGCTAATTGTTCTCAAATCTCTAACTAGTGAGTACCGTAATTCACCTCCTGCCAGATGGCAGCACGTGTTTCTCCATGACTTCTAAATCTGTCCACAGTAAACCTATCGGCAAATCATTCGTCTGTTCATTCATGGTTTCTTGCTACATCAATCGGCAACTTCATTTGTTTCTATCTACAACATCAATGTGGGGTTCTTTTCCATATACAATGCATTTTCCCCATTCAACTTTCCTCATACTTCTTCTTCTGACCCTCTCATGAGTGTCTGCCTGTATGTACATTCTCAGCAAAACCAATTATTGTTACCTAATGCTTGTGACCAAAATGGTGAAAAGAACATCTGTTTTGGATTATGGTGATGTGAATTCAAACCAAGCTCTCGCTTTAAGTTAATTTCATAAACTAAGTCTCTTCATTAGCAGGACCTGATTAATACTACAAATCTTATAGTTTTGTTTTGTTTTTGTAGGGGGGGGGGCTAAGCTGTAAATTACAATATCTGCCTATAAATGTGCACTAGATCTTCCTAAGAACTTATCTGCTTAATTAACATTTGCTTAGCACTTATTCTGTGCAATGACTATGCTTTGTATTTTTCAAGTCACTTAATCTTCAAATAATTCTAAGAGGTAGCTACTGTTGTTACTTTAGTAAAATGAGAAAACTAAACGCTATCAAGGTTGGTAATTTGCACAAGAATGCACAACTAGGAGAACAAGGAAGAAGTGAAGTGAAATTAAAGTCACTCAGTCGTGTCCAACTCTTTGCAACCCCATGGACTATACAGTCCATGGAATTCTCCAGGCTAGAATACTGGAGTGGGTAGCCTTTCCCTTCTCCAGGGGATCTTCCCAACCCAGGGATTGAACCCAGCTCTCCTGCATTGCAGGCAGATTCTTTGCCAGCTGAGCCACAAGGGAAGCCCAAGAATATTGGAGTGAGCAGCCTATCCCTTCTCCAGCAGATCTTCTCAACCCAGGAATCGAACTGGGGTCTCCTGCATTGCAGGCGGATTCTTTACTGACAGAGCTATGAGGGATGCCCAAGGAAGCAAGCTTCTAATCCTTGTTTTTCTGAATCCAAAGTGCCAGATACACTTTTAATTGCTGAATTCTCAGCACTTAGGACAGTGACCAGGGCTTCCCTGATGGCTCAGTTGGTAAAGAATCTGCCTACAACACAGGAGACTGCCTGCAACGCAGGAGATCAGAGTTCAATCCCTGGGTCAGGAAGATCCCCTGGAAAATAAAATGGCAACCCACTCCAGTATTCTTGCACGGAGAATTCCATAGACAGAGGAGCCTGGTGGGCTGCAGTCCATGGGGTCGCAAAGAGTTGGACAGGACTGAGTGACTAGACCACCACCAGGACAGTGCCAGGCTCTGTAGCTCTCACTTGACATCTACAAGCTATTGCTATCATTGGAATTAAATTACATCTCTGTTCTTGTGATATTTAGTGACCATATAGTTGGTTTCACCCTATGGATAAATATGACAGTTAACTCATAAATGCAGATGAGTGCTTTAGAGTTTCAAACACATCTGTCTCTTCCCAGAAATACTGATGGCATATCGAGGACATTGATGAAACCATAGCTAAAAATAGCTCACATTTTGGTGTGCTTGCTATATACCAACAGACAATACTAAATACTCAATACAAATTACCTTATTTGATTTTTACAATAAGTCTAGGAGGTAGATAACAGTGTTATCCCAATTGTATAAATGGGGACACTAAGTAACAGGGAAATTTAAGTAATTTGCCCAAAATTATAATTATGGTAACTATTTAAGCTAAGATTTGAATCCCAGCATTCTGTCTCCAAAACCTCCTTATAGTTGAGCTAGTCGCTAAACATCTTTAACCTACATTTAGGGTGCTAATATGATGGGGATGATAATATTGGCTAACACACAGGATTTTGAGAATTAAATGAGATGCTGTGTTCTTGAGCCAGTCCTTGCCACTTTGAAGAGTGAGCTCAGTGTATATCAGTCAGTACCATTAGTAGCTACTAGATTTCAAACTCCCTGAGTACAAATATCATGTCTAGTTCATTTCCATTTCCCCCACAGCACCCAGACACTGTTTGTTGTCTATTATTGGTGCATAATAAATGCCTTTGAATGAGACTGAACAGAGAATAGGACTCAATCAGTAAAGATCAAATCTCCTATGAGGAATTTAAGAGCAGTAGCCTTCAGGAGTTTCTAGGGGCTCAGGAAAGGTAGGGTTACTTTTAAGCCCCTTTCCATCCATAAGACAAAATATTGGGTTGGCCAAAAAGTTTGTTTTGGTTTATCCATACCATCTTATGGAGAATCTGAATGAACTTTTTGGCCAACCCAATAAATGAGCCCCTTATCATAACTTTCTTAATATCTGGCTTCCCAGATGGTTCAGTGGTAAAGAATCCACCTGCCAAAGCAGGAGATGCAGGCTTGATCTCTGGCTTGGGAAGATACCCTGGAGGAGGAAACAGCAACCTGCTTCAGTACTCTGGCCTGGGAAAACCCCTGGACAGAGGAGCCTGACAGGCAACAGTCCACGGGGCTGCAAAGGAGCTGGACATGGCTTAGTGAGTCAGTTCAATTCAGTTCAGTCACTCAGTCATGTCCGACTCTTTGCAATCCCATGGACTGAAGCACGCCAGGCTTCCTTATCCATCACCAGCTCCCAGAGCTTACTCAAACTCAAATCCATCGAGTTGGTGATGCCATCCAACCATCTCATCCTCTGTCATCCCCTTCTCCTCCTGCCTTCAATCTTTCCCGTTATCAGGATCTTTTCAAATGAGTCAGTTCTTTGCAGCAGGTGGCCAAAATATTGAAGTTTCAGCTTCAGCATCAGTCCTTTCAATGAATATTCTGGACTGATTTCCTTTAGAATGGACTGGTTTGATCTCTTTGCAGTCCAAGGGACTCTCAAGAGTCTTCTCCAACACCACAGTTCAAAAGCATCAATTCTTCGGCACTCAGCTTTCTTTACTGTCCAACTCTCACATCCATACATGACCACTGGAAAAACTGTAGCTTTGACTAGATGGACCTTTGTTGGTAAAGTAATGTTCTGCTTTTTAATATGCTTTCTAGGTTGGTCATAGCTTTTCTTCCAAGGAGCAAGCGTCTTTTAATTTCATGGCTACAGTCACCATCTGCAGTCATTTTGGAGCCCAAGAAAATAAAGTCTGTCACTGTTTCCATTGTTTCCCCATCTATTTGCTATGAAGTGATGGGACTGGATGCCATAGTCTTAGTTTTTTGAATGTTGAGTTTTAAGCCATCTTTCTTTTTCACTCTCCTCTTTCACTTTCAGCAAGAGGCTTTTTAGTTCCTCTTCACTTTCTGCTATAAGGGTGGTGTCATCTGCATATCTGAGGTTATTGATTTTCTCCCAGCTTAGTGAGTAAGCAACAACAAAAACATTCTGACGAAGCCCTAGCTCTTGGAATCCCACTGAGTTTCTAAGGGCAGGAGCAACCCAACCCTCCCACTGCCCACACTCCCCCTCCAAAGAATGGGATCGCCAGAGGGACAAGCACAGCCAATGTCAAGGAACTGGTAATCAAAGAGCACCTTAATCACAACCTCTACCTTAATATTGCCTTCTACTCACCAGAGACACAAGCAAGAGTCTCGATTTACCTATGGCAGGTGGCAGGCCTATGGAGAAGTTCAGAAGCAAAGAAGAGTGTTCATCCAAACATGTGGATATCTTCATACACAAATGAAAACGTGTTCATAGAGGAAAAGAACGATCAGTGATGGTGGAGGCTACCAAAATTCAAACTCGCTGGGACTGGCTGTTGAACAGCAACTCCTGCTGCAGAACCAAGTTCCAAAGCATAATTTGTAGTCACGTAGCATGAATACCGTGTAAAACATTTATAAATCAGACCCTAATGAACAGCGTCTGTGCTTTATAACTGCATTTAACTGTTTCTCACTTCTCTGCTGGTAGAAAACAAGAATGCATAAAAATATACTAAGAAGAAAGAGGAAAATCCTATTCCTAACATAATTTCACTTGCAAAAAGGGAATGAGGGAGAAGCACTCCTCTCGCTATGTTGTGATAATTAATAGTAATAATGTTTCTACTGCCTTGAGAACTCATCATGTTTTGGGTAGTCACCTCAGGGCTATACATGCATCATCTGTAGTTCCAAACTATGGTGCAAGAGTGGGCATCGTTTTCCTTTTAAGGATCCCAAACTGCAGTTCAGAGAGGTTTAGTAATCTGTCCAGAGTTCAAGCTGAGCTATAGGACTTTCGATATCCAGCCCCCAAATCAATTATGAAGGTACTGCAAAAAGACCAGACTGAGGCAAAACTCAGAAACAGACACATGATCATGTTTCACTAGTTTCTACTCCAGATTTAATTCTCTGACAATCCTGGATGTAAGGTCTCATCATCTCAGCAAAACTGAGCTCAGAGTACGTGTGTAACTCTTGCAAGGTCACATCTGTGAAATGCTGGAGTGGAATTTGGAATCAAGTGTGTTGTCTCCAAATACTTATCAGCCCTAGAACATCAAGAAGATGGAGATGTGAGTGAGTTTTCTTCTATACTTGCTACCATGCCTTCAAATGCTCGTGAACATCTGGGTATCCCTTCTTGTAGATTTTCTGCCAAGTATCCTTTCTGCTTCTAAGCTGACTTTCTCAATATCTGGAAGGGTTGGTTGACCTGCTTAGGACAAATATCGTGCACTTAGCACCCTCACAGAATAGAACTTGTCAAGATTTCAGAATATTTAACCAAAATCGAACAGCTTTGGTAGCAGCAACGTTTGACCTTAAAGGGCTGCTTCTCAAGTAGTATGGATTTATGACCTAATAGCTGTTCATAGCTCAAGGAGATCAAACCAGTCCATCCTAAAGGAAATCAATCCTGAATATTCATTGGAAGGACTGATGCTGAAGCTAAAGCTCCAATATTTGGCCACCTGATACAAAGAGCCAACTCATTAGAAAAGACCCTGATGCTGGGAAAGATTGAAAGCAGGAGGAGAAGGGGATGACAGAGGATGAGATGGTTGGATGGCATCACTGTCTCAATTGGCATGAGTTTAGGCAAACTCAGGGAGATGGTGAAGAACACGGAAGCCTGTCATGCTGCAGTTCGTGGGATTTCAGAGTAGGACATGACTGAGAGACTAAACAATAGCAACAAGCTGTTCACAGGAGATGGATTTGGAGGGGAGGGGCTAAAGGTCCCTCTCATTTGAATACCACCTCTGCATGAGGACAGCTCTCTTTTATAAAAAGAAAGATTTGGTAAAAACAGATACCTAGTGAGGAGATGCTAGATAGCACAGAGAGCTCAGCCCAGTGCTCTGTGATGACCTAGATAAGTGGGACGTGGGGAGTGGGAAGGAGGCTCAAGAGGGAGGGGATCTTTGTAGAGTTGTAGCCTATTCACTTCATTGTACAGAAGAAACTAACACAATATTGTAAAGCAATCATTCTCATACATATATATTTTATATATATGTGTATATATATATATATATATATATATATACATCAATAAATTAAATACTGGCAAATAAATTAAGATAAAAAGAAAGAGTTGCTTTTATTGTGGAATTCATGTCCTATTCATTTTTGTACCCTAGTATCTGGCACATGAATGCTACATTAATAGCCATGGATGTTCTTTGCATATGTAGAGTGTCTGGACCACCACTTGTCTATAAAGATCTCCCTGGGGTGTGACCAGAGCTGCTACAGGCATCCAAGGTGACCGGCAAGGCTGGAAACATTGCATGGATTTTTCCAGAGCTAAACCCATGCATCACCTCTATAATGTCTCAGAAGGCAGGAGGCTTGTTCTTTTTTTTTTTTTTTTTAACCATTGGATCCCAAAGGCCTAGAACTGTGTCTATATATTATACATTCTCAATGAATGTTTGGTGACTAAATAATAGCCAGAAAGTGGAAGCAACCAACATGGCCTTCAACGGACGATTAGATAAAAAAATGTAGCACACATATACTCAGCCATTAAAAGGAATGAAATTGTCATTTCATTTGCAGAGTGCCATTTGCAGAGATGCGGATGGACCTAGAGACAGTCAGACAGAATGAAGTAAGTCAGGAAGAGAAAAACAAATATTGTATATTAGCCCATATATATGGAATATAGAAAGCTGATACCCATGAATTTATTTGCAAAGCAGAGATAGAGACACAGGGGAAGAGAACACATGTACGGATACCAAGACCGGGATGGGGGTGGGATGAACCAGAACACTGAGATTGATGTATACACTATTGATACTATGTATAAAATAGATAACTATTTTATAATAAATATATGAGAACCTAGTGTACAGCATAGGGAACCCTACTCAATGCTCTGTGGTGAATGGGAAGGAAATTCCACAAAGATGGGATATATGTTTATATATTGCTGGTTCACTTTGCTATACAGAGGAAACTGACACAATATTATAAAGCAACTAAACTGATAATTTTTTTAAAAGTGATTCTTGCTACATTGTAATTTAGTCAGCCTTAACTTCCTTTCCACACACATAACTGCAGGCGCACACTTGCTACATTGTAATTTAGTCAGCTTTAACTTCCTTTCCACACACATAACTGCACGCGCGCACACACACACACACACACCCACATAACATGCATGAAAATCCATGAATTTGCACACCGATAGGCTTTGACCTGAGAATGCCTTGAGATCAGAAATTGTTTTGTGTTTCTGTCTGGCCCCAGGATTTAGAATGGTGACTGGTACAGCCTTAAGGGAACATTTGTTTGGGCTGGTAAACCGTCTCCCAAGGATGTTTTCCAGGGCTCCATCCCACTGAGTTTTAAGAGGCTCTGTATATCTAATTTTTCAAAGCTTTTCTTCATGTTAGTATTACCTTCTCATCAATTATTCCTCCATTTTTATTCTGAATTTTTTGCCTTTTTCCTTGTTATACCTTCATCTACCACTAAACAACATGTTGCTCCTGGGGATTTATGTTGAAATCTCTGCTACAGAGTGTATCACCAGCATGGGCTTCTATAACACTTCCAAAGTAGTACCAAGGGAGCCCACTCCTCGCACAGTGACTATAAGGTGTTACTTGTACAAAATGAAAAGGGATGAACTGCAAAAATTATTCTGGAAAGAAAGAGGAATTCTGGTTAGTTAGGGCGCACAGTAAAGGCAAGAGCCCAAGACTACAGCGTCCCCTCCCCCCACACACAAAACTGAAAGAAGAGACTCAGCTGTGGGATGTGGTAAAGACATTGTAAAATAAAGAGGAAGCCAGATATACACACACAAAAATAGATTTAAGGCTGAATTGAGTATGCATGCATGATAAGTCACTTCAGTCATGTTTAAGTCATTGCAACCACAGACTATAGCCTGCCAGGCTCCTCTGTCCATGGGATTCTCCAGACAAGAATATACTGGAGTGGGTTGCCGTGCTCTCCTCCAAGAGTCTTCCTAACCCAGGGATTGAATCCATATCTCTTATGTCCTCTGCATTGGCAAGTGGGTTATTTAACACTAGAGCCTTATTCAGTCTTTATTTCAATCTATACTTATTGAGTTCCTTCTAGATATCTGTCGCCAGGATATTGGGTGCCAGGACACACACAGTCCCTGCCCTGTTATGCCTTAGACCCTAGTGGGGAGCGAGGCATGGATAAGATAATTACATAAGTATAAAATAAAAAGCTGATGAGTCCTGTAAATGTGTGAAAGAGGCTCCGATCTATTTGGAAGAGTCTGGAAAGCTTTTGCCAAAGAGGTTATTTATTTATTTATTTTTGTGCCTCACAGCAGGCGGGATCTTAGCTCCAGACAAGGTATTGAACCTATGCCCCCTCTGGTGGAAGCACAGAGTCTTAACCACCGGACCACCAAGGAAGTCCCCAGAGAGATCGTTTTTGAGTTCAGATTCGGAGATGGGGAAGAGTTAGCTAGGCAAAGGAAGGTGAGGGAGTTGAAGGGAATTTAAAACAGAGAGGACAATACGTGCAGAGATTGTATTTGGGGAAAGAACACGTAAGAGGAAATGTAAAGAGACCAAGTGTCCAGAGCAGGGAGGCAGGAGAGCCGCCTGAGAGGAGGCCAGAGAGAAGGTAGAAATCCCTCACTGACTAGGAACAAAGGCCACAGAGGGGACAGTGACGTTCACCATAAGAAGGGTTGCTGTTGTGTAGCTGCTTCAGTTGTATCCGACTCTTTGCACCACTGTGGACTGTAGCCAGCCAGGTTCCTCTGACCACGGGCTTTCCCAGCAAGAATACTGGAGTGGGTTGCCATTTCCTTCTCCAGGGGATCTTCTCAACCCAGAGATCGAGCCCGCCTCTCTTGCTTGACAGGCAGATTCTTTACCACTGAGCCATCTAGAAGCCCCATGAGAAGGACAGGAAGCTGTTACTGGGACTTAAGTCAATGAGTGATAGAAGACATTTGCACTTTTCAAGTTGACTCTGGTTAATATGGAGGAAATGGTCTGTTTGGAATAAACAATAGCAACAGGATGCCCAGTTGGACAGTAACTGCAGGATTCCAACTAAAAGATGATGGCTTGGACTAGCAGGGCAACGGGTTGAGGAGGAATGGGGTATGTTTGAGACATACCGAGATATAAAACTGGCAGGATTGCTGATGGATACAGTGTGGTGGGCGGGGCAGGGGGGGAGGGGGCAAGTTTCCAGGATGGTTTCTGGATTATGCAACTAGATGACTGGGGGTGTTACCTGTTGGGGCTTCCCGGGTGGCGCTAGTGGTAAAGAACACACCTGCTAATGCAGGAGACACCAGAGACACAGGTTTGATCCCTGGGCCAAGAAGACCCCGTGGAAGAGGAAACAGCAACCCATACTGTGTGAGGACTGAGTAGGCATGGACAGGAGTGTGCAGTTGTTTGGGTCCAACACTTGGTTTCCTCACCCTCTAGTCATGAAAATTCATGCAATAGATTCACCTCTCAGAGGTCAGTTTCCTTATTTGCTGTGTTAGAATAATGCCTTGTCTGTAGAGTTGTAAGAATCAGATGAGACAAAAATTTAAAAAATTGCGCAATGCAACACTGGTTCTAATCTCGTGTCCCACAGATAACAGTGGTCACTGCATTACTAACTTTGTGATCTCAGGCCAGAAAATTGACCTCTTTTCTCATCTGTGGAATGGAATTAATCATAGTGGCTTCCTTGCACTTTGCTGTGAAAGATAATGCAGAAACCGTGCCTGTTCCAGAGTGGTTGCTCAGTACACATTACACATTAATATTAAAGTTCCAGAAATGTACTTGATTTCTGTTTGGCTGGATGAGTAGGAAATAAGTGCATGAAATGAGGGGGGAAAAAAAATAGCCAGGAGCAAACATGAAGACACTTGCCTGTTTTTGTTAGTGTCTGTCTTTGCTGGGGCTGTCTTTTTCAACTAGACCTTCACTACAATGTACGGGATGGAGATGAAGCTTATTTCTACTTCCTCTCCTGGTCACCAGGCAGAAGGTCATTGAAGAAAGGATCCTTTTGAGACTTCCCTGGTGGTCCAGTGGTTGGGAGTCTGCCTTCCAATGCAGGGAACATGGGTTCGGTGTCTGGTCCAGGAAGATCCTATATGCCATGGAGCAACATGCATCAAAACTACGGAAGCCTGTGTGCCTAGAGCCCATACTCCGCAGCAAGAGATGCCACCGCAATGAGAAGTCTGCACAGCACATCTAGAGCCTGGCTCTCGCTCGCTGCAACTAGAGAAAGCCCGCGTGCAGCAACGAAGACCTAGTACGGCCATGAATAAATACATAACATTTTAAAAAACAGTCCAAAAAAAAAAAATGAAAAGACGCTTTGTCCACCTGGAAATGCTTGTGCTGGGAAGGGTACAACAGATGGCTGCGTTTCAGCACACTCGCAGAAAGAGGGCATTCTTCTTTAGAAAACTTAAAGATAATGTCTCAGCCTCCAGGGAGCCAGGGACAGCAAAGCCAAGAGATAATGAAAGAGGGAGGGAGGTGGACAAAGACACAGCCTGGAGCTAACCATGAAAGACAGGCTGCCTGCCTGCTGTCCACCCCTCTGCGGCAATGTCAAGTCAGGGCCCATCAAAGCTGATGAGAAATCAGATACAGGGACTACGAGAGGGTACATTCCAAGGAGTAATTCATCTCTGGAGGCTGAACCTACGTAATGTCCTTGCTAATCTTGGGCTCCCGGGTTATGAAGCCTGCCATGAGGGATGAGTTATATTTTCAATAAGTCATTCTAGCTAATCAGGCCCTCTCATGGTGAGCTGCTGAAGAAGAGACAAGAGGAGCCACTCTGAGCTTCTGAGCACGGGGCCCAGATGAGGAGAGAAAACTCAGCGGGGGCCTCCTGACCCCAAAGGGTGTTGCCATCCCCACTCCCCTTGCCAGTTGGCCCAAAGGGAAACACAGACCGCAAAAGCACAGGAAGATGACGGAATCGGTGTTTGATAAGGTTATGATTAAATCAAGGCTTTTGCTCTAATTATACTGCATTTAAATAAACGCGGCCTAGTAATTGTAATTGATGTGCAATTAAACGTGTATTTATATCACCATTGCCTTTCCCTGTGCAGCTGTCTGTTCCTGCTTCTCATTGAGGCTGGGGACGCTGAAATCTGCCTGATGCTCAGGAGGAAGCCCTGCTTCTCTCACGTGGGTTCCTGGCCCAGGAGGTATAGCAGGAGCCCTGGGGCACACTTAGAGATGAATTACTCCTTGGAATGTACCCTCCCGTAGTCCCTCTATCTATCTGATTTCTCATCTCCAACATTCCAGGGCCTGCATGATATTTGCAGGTCTTTTCAATCAGCCGTTCCAGGAGAGGCCAGGGGCTGAGGGTCCTTCTGCCCCTCAGAAGGTTTTCATCTTCTCATCTCACAGCTATGGAAAATATCATTGGTGTTATCAAAAAGCCGTGAGGGAGATCCTAGGTAGAAACTCTGTGAATTTCTAGGTGTTTCAGCTATATGGAAGATAAGACCCAAATATGGCAAGGTGGAGGAAAAGGGACAGGTAAGAAATTATATGAAGATTCAAGCTCGATTTACATTTCAGTGAACACTTATCAATGCTGGTAGCTAGAATACATCATAAGGCTGAAGAAGATATGCCCTCAGGATGTTCATCACCTGAGCTATATGAAAGTAAGAAAACAGCTCAGGCAAAGAATTAAACCAATGTAAATCAAAGAAGGTTGGGGGCATTAATGCTGAGCTCACTACTGACTGCATATTTGAGACTTAGATAAATATCATAAACCTTTAGCCTCTTTCCCCAGAAGTCATGATGCCAGGGCTTCTCTTCACCCATCAGTGTGCTAATTAAGAGACCAGAGAAATACCACCGTCTACCTCATCTGTTTTTGTTCTCCTGTTAAAGGACACCATGCATCTCCCTGACAGCTAGTCATTACAGAAATGTATGGGCACCCGGACTTCTGCCAGAGACAACAAAGATCCCTAAAGATCCCAAGCAGAACCCTCAGCCATGCTGGTGCTAAGGAGGGGTGCATCCGCTCACCAGCTACTATGGCTGATGCAGATTTTAACTCCCAAAGGGGTTCAGTGAGGCAGACCTCAGTGGAATGAGGTGTCGGTAGACAGAACAATGGGGAAGAGGGAAAAACAACTGATCTTGCATTACTGCAACTCTCTGAGGTCACTTTCAAATCTAAGGCACTTGAAAGGTGAAAAATGGTTTTCATACTAAAGAAATGCAGTACTTTCTACTTTCTTTCACTCTTCCTCATTACCAGGCACTTCTCTATGTGATATTTAATTGACCTTTATCCTATAGCAGGGATTATTATCTCTAAGTGACTCATTTAAAAAATGGAGACCTAGAGGGGTTAAGGGCCTCTCCAAGGTCAGAGGACTGTGCAAATGATAATGCCGGGACTAAAGCCCAGATATGTACTTACAAATCCAATGTTCTTTAAAAGTCAGTCAGGTAAATGGGCACAAAGCATCTTTAAGGATGATGGAAATGTTTTAAAGCTAGAAATGGTGATGTTTGCACAGCTCTGTAAATGTTCTAGAAACCACTGTACACTTAAAATAATGACCTTTATGGCATGTAAATTATATTACAATCAGCTCTTAAAAAATAAAGGCAACCAAGAGTAGTAAGCAGGGCCTGAGTTTTGTGTTATTATACCATGGTTCAGATCCTAATTCCAGCTCTTAAATCCTGGGCAACCTTGAACAAGTTCCTTAAAAAGTTCCAGAACAAGTTCTGTCCACATCTATTTCTTCTTCTCTACAATTGGAGTATTATTACCCACTTCTCAAGACTGCTGTGATGACCTGGCACTAAAGCAATAGCAGCTAATTTTATTTCTGTTATTTCTGATGCCTAGGAATCCTGACATAAAAAATAAAGTCATTAGCCCTTCACTGCTTGCTTAATCAATAATCATATTCATATCAAGGCTGAAACTTGGATGAGCAAGAGACATATGATATTGTTTTGATCAAAGTCTCAAATCAGTACATTTCACCATCACTCAGTTAGCAACTAATTAGCTCAGCAGACCAAGGGCATCTGCATATTCACCTTCTCCTGCACTCAAATCAAACTAACCTCCTTCTCAAACTTGACTTCATAAGTATAGACTGGAGAGTTGTGAATTGGATGCCCTGGTCCCACCCTAGATCTAGCTAGTGTGTGCTCGGTTGTGTCTGACTCTTTGTGACCCTCTATCCATGGGAATATCCAGGCAAGAATACTGGAGTGGGTTGCCATTTCCTTCTCTAGGGGATCTTCTCAACCCAGGGCCTGAACCTGAATCCCCTGTAATTCCTGCATTAGCAGGTGGATTCTTTACTACTGAGCCCCCCCTAAGAAGACTCCCACCCCAGAGAACCTGATTTAAATCTGGTATGGAGTATAGACTGGGCATTGAGATTACTGAAATCTTCCCATGATTCTAATTGCTGCAAAGTTGGGAACCATAGTTCATTGGCTTCCAATTCTGACTACAAAACAATTCTCTTGAGGAGCTTAAAAAACCCAAGCCTGAGCCTCACACGCTAAGCTTCTAAAATAATAGATCCAGGGTGGAGTGTGGACATGCTAAACAGTCCCCAGGTGGTTCTAAAGTGCAGCTTGGGTGGAGAACCACTGCTTCCTATCTTGATAAGCAAAATGCCTTATGGGTGAAGGATTTATTCCACAGCCCTTCCCTCCATTCCTCTCCCTTGCATCCAGAACAAGAGTTCACAGGGTGGTATGTCAGGTATTCCTGTTATTGCCTATGAAACTGTGACCTCAGATCTTAGGCCTGATGCAGTGAAGCAGGCCCTGGAGTTTTCAGTAACCCCAAGAACATAGGAAGAATATCATTAAGGAGAATGAGTCCATGTGCACGTGGACTCAGTTTTATCCAACTCTTTGTAACCCCGTGAACCGAAGCCTAAAAGGCTCCTCTTCCCATGGGGTTTCCTGGATGGGTTGCCATTTCTTCCTCTGGCGGATTTCCCCGACCCAGGGATTGAACCCCCATCTCCTGCTTTGTCAGGCGGAATCTTTATTGCTGAGCCCCTGGAGAAGCCCATTAAGGAGGATAACTGATGCCAATTCAAAAGGAGCATGGGCAGAGTAGCTGAGTGTTCTTCAAGCCACATGGTCCATATAGGGCATGGAGACTGGAAGCCCATAAGAACAGAGTTTCCAGGAAGTGCAAGAGGTCATGGGGTACTGAGGAGACGCTCAGCAAAAGGTCAACCACCCACTCATCCTTTCAACAGATGGGAATGGAGTTGCTCCACTATGGTAGGAGCTGTGATGATGAGGAGCAAGGAAGGCATAACAGCCTATTCAGAACTTAACAATGAAAATACAAACCTGTCTCTGCTGTAGTCAAACCATTCACTAAATGGAGTCTGAGCTGACTACCATCCCTGTCATCTTGTATTATACCCAAATCTCTGTTATATACTTATTTGGCTGCATTGGATCTTAGCTGTAGCACACAGGACCTTTGCTGAGTCATGTGGGATCTTTCCTTTCGGCCCATGGACCCTCTAATTGTGGCATGCTGACTCAGCAGTTGTGATGCATGGGCTTAGTTGATTGTGGGCATGTAGGATGTTAGTTCCCTGACCAGGCATAGAACCCATATCCCTTGCATTGCAAGGCCAATTCTTAAATGCTGGACCACGAGGGAAGTCCCTCAGATCTCCACTGGTCACTGTTTCATTCATCCAGAATGGCCCCCACATTCCTTGTTGCCTAGTTCACTAATCACTATTCTTATCCCTTCCTGTCTTGGGCTCAGATTGATGTCTTGACTTTCTTTCCAGTAACTGCTCCTGTGCAGACCTAAAGTCTTTCTTTATCAACCCAGTTATCATCCTAGAGACCTTGAGGATGGGAGAATCAGGGGGTTCTATGAGTCAGGTAGAACTAACATGGGCAGATTTGGTCAGAAACACTTGCTCTTGTAAAGGAGTTCTCAGAAAACTCTGGGAAGACAGCAAGTTTCATTCACTGGACAGGTGAAGCATGTATTCTGTCACGTCAACCACATTTCCAGCTCCCAAGGATTATGACTGAGCAGTCATGTCCTGTCCTTGACCAAGTGATGGAAGGACCTGTCTTCGCTGTTTGCCCCCATCAGAATCCTTTGTGGCCCCATCCCACAGGGTCAGGTAGGCAGGGTGAGCCAATCCTGGTAGACGTAGAGCTGAGATAAGATCAGCATATACTCCAAATCCTGGTGATTTGTATTCTCAGGAAGTAAAGAACCTACAGGTCCAGCTCCCAATTTTCTCTCTGGGCTTTATATCTGTGCTTCTTTCCTCCACTTCTTGCCCTCTCTCCCAAAATAGTAAATGAGAGTGATGCTATCAGGAAAGCACTTAGGCGGGATAAGAGTGGGTGATGATCCTTCCACTGCTGTGATGTGTGACATCACTCACCCCTAATCAGATGGCCTGAAGTGCATTATCTATCCAGTCCACTCAACAATGGATCAGAAAGCCCCTCTAAACACACTTTAGAGGTGCTCTCAGAGGACTATTATTAATTTCCTACACTCTGATACCCTTATCAATAAAATGGACATGGCAATAATTAATGTGAGAAGTTGCTTCACATGGTATCTAATTTACAAATGTTACCTATTATTTATGTTGTTGGTGAACAGAAGGGAGTTTTTGTGAAAATTTTGTAAAGGTTTTGGAATGACCACATGATGTGAAGAGGAATGAATGAGCATCTGTCATGTGGTATGTATTATTGTAAGCATACTACTTATTATCCCATGTAAGCCTTACAACAATATATCATATAGATACTCTTATCCTTCCTACTTTATGGATGAAGGAAATTATCACAGAGAATTTAAATGACCATACCAATAAACATTCTCTGTGTTAATAAAAAAATATTTGGAAGATTCCAATGAACATGTCCTCTGCATACTGGTAATTTCTCTGATACTTAATCCATGCCAAGTACAGACACTATTTAATACAGTTATGGATGAAGGAATGAATAAGTAATGCCCATAGCCTAAGGCAGCAAGTAGGGTGACATCTTCCTACTTCCCAGGCCTTGAAAGTGACTGTCTTTCTTAATCCAGTGATCAGAGCATTCAGCCTGTGCCAAATAGATGTTGGGAAATAGACTAATAAAGGCTTATCCTTCCCACTGTGCTCAACTGGGTTGAGAGAGACTGAGCTTCACAACACCAAGTAGGTGGATAACTTTATACTATGAAACCCACGAAGCAATAGCACTGAAGTCTCCCAGGCCAAGGTGATTGGCTGGCGAAGCAATGGAATGAATGACAAATCCTTCTTTATTTTCAAAACTGTAAAATGATCAAAATGTCCATCAAAGAAGAATGGTTAAGGAAGCTATGGTGCATATATACAGTAGAATATTATCATAAAAAAGAATGAATTGGGGACATTTGTAATGATGTGGATGGACCTAGAATCTGTCATACAAAGTGAAGTTACTCAGAAACAGAAAAGCAAATATTGTACATTAATATATATAAATGGAATCTAGAAAAATGGTACAGCTGAGCCTATTTGCAGGGCAGGGATAGAGGCGCAGAGAATGGATAAGTGGGCACAGGGAAGGACGAGGAGAGTGGAATGGACTGGGAGAGCAGCACTGACATATACGCAGGACCATGTAGAAAACAGACAGTGAGTGGGAAGCTGCCGCACAGCGCAGAGACTTCATCTCTGTGATGACCTAGAAGGGCAGGATGCGGTGTGAGAAGGAAGGAATAAATGTATACATATGGCTCATTCTCATCATTGTACAGCAGAAACTAGCACAATATTGTAAAGCAATTAGACTTTCATTTAAAAATAAAAGATCAAAAAAAGCAGCTCCTGCTATGACCTCCCGTTAAAATTCAATCATGTCACTGACTTACTACTCTACTTGTAAGGCAGACATGGTCTTGTTAAGGTAGCAGAAGCTTTGCTTTCCTGGGATGAGGATTTGGCCTCAGAGTTATTGGGGCTAATGGTCCCAAGGGGTCCTAGATGCTAAGCCTGACATAACCTGCGCCATTTCTGACACTTTCGGAACTTGGGATAAAATTGACCCGAGCTGTTACTTCCTCTGTTCCAGACATGATTCCATTTTCATCCATTATTAGGTCTATCAGGATTTCAGCAACATTATTTTCATGTGACTTGCTATTCTGATGCTTTCCTTGTGGTTTGCATGAGATTGCCACCCCCAAAACCATTAGAAAGTGCCACCTTATTTTCAGAATGCATTGTTGTGTTTATCTAATGTCCTCAGATTCAGCGGCTGCCAGCAATCGTGATTTCAATTCCCCAGTTCCGTTCTGATTTGTAAATGATTGTTCTAGTGGGAGGCATGGCTACTTACCATGCACAATGTACTCCTGATGTGCATAGAGGTCTGTAGATTTCAGCAGCCAGAGGACAGTCTTCTTAGCCACTTTTCCTGGGGACTTGCGATTTTGGGAGGCAGAGCAGAGGCTTTGGCTTAAACTGGAACCTGGCACCACTATAATGTTCTGTAAGATGGACTCCTTCAAAATTTTACACCGGTAGTCTTCTCTCCATCTCCTTAAGAACTGGAAGTGGTAAAGCGAGGCATTCCCAGGCTAGCTTCCAATGAGAAAGCTCCCTTCACTGAGTAGTGAGCCGCACTTCATACTCAATAAATGCCCAGGTCTGAACCCAGAGTATCCACACTCAAACTGGACTAGGTCTGTGATCTCAGCCAGGTTGATTATTTCAGCTGATTTCTGCTTTCTCATCAATAGGGCTGCAAAGATCAAAAAAAGCAATAACCTGCAAAACACCTAAAATCATGCCTAGAACATGAAAGATTTTCAGGAAACGTTGGCTTTTCTCTATATTACTACACTCTCCTTTGTCCCTGTGGATGTTTCCATTGCCACCATTAAAGACTGAAGGATAAAGATAGTTAAACTAACCATCCCAAACTTCTCCTATGGAAACTTAATCTAGCGTGGAGCTACTTTCCCATCATGGATTCTCTGCCTGAGCCCAAACAAATCTATTGAAAAAATCAAGTTGTACTGTTTCTTGTTTACTGCTGTTGAATGATAGACTCTCAGTGAATCCATTCTATGACAGATTAAGCTACAACTACCTGAGGGAGTTGAGGGAGACCATGAGGGAGACCATGCGTGTATTACTGCATCCAGTTCTGGGGACTAAATAGTAAAAGAGGTGTTACATGCACCTAATGTTCATTGCAGTGCTATTTACAACAGCCAGGACATGGAAGCAACCTAGGTCCATTGACAGATGAATGGATAAAGAAGATACGGTACATGGATAGAATGAAATATTACTCACCCACAAGAGGGATTGAAATTGGGTCATTTGTAGGGATGTGCATGGACCCAGAGTCTGTCACATAGAGTAAAGTAAGTCAGAAAGAGAAAAACAAATATTGAGTGTTAATGTGTATATAAGGAATCTAGAAAAACGGTACTGATGAACCTATTTGCAGGGCAGGAACAGAGGCACAGATACAGAGAATGGACTTGTGTACACAGCAGGGGAAGGAGAGGGTGGAACAAACTGAGAGAGTAGTATTGACATATACACATTTATATGTGTATGTCATATGTGTATGACCTAGAGGGGTGGGATCGGGGGAGAGGCTCAAGAGGGATGGGATATATGTTTAATTTTAGCTGATTCACATTGCTGTACAGTGGAAACTATCACATTGTAAAGCAATTATTCACCGACTAAAAAAATTAAAAAGGGTGTTAGTACTCCAAATCATGAATTATAATCATGAGGAGACTTGATACCACATAATTAAAAGGAGGAGCATGGGATAGTGCATCTTAATTTTTTTAATGGGGTATACATGATAGCTACATTCTCATTGACTGATTCATGCTTGTCTTCTTTCAAAAACAAGGTTTTGAGACAAGACTTCTAATATGGCAAATCCTCTCAGCAAATTTCCCCCAAAATGAGCTACGAGACTGGACAAAGTTGTTAAAAACACATACACAATTTTAGGACGTTGGAAATTAACCAAATGCCTATATTGAGTTTGGAAGCAATTATTCATGGAAAAAATACTGAATTTGGGGTACAAAAACTGAAAGCCTGTGTCATTCTTTCTATAAGAATGAGCCAGTTCATAAAAACCGGAAGCTTCACTGATGGTGAGGGCCAATTTTATCTGCAACAAGCAGACAAGAGAGAAACCCTGTAACAGCTTTGTCGGTAACGTTAGCCATCTCTGTAACAAATGAAAGAAAGACCTCTTGCTCACTTAGAGGTGTGAACTTAGCTAGGCAAGTAGGAAACTGGCAGGCTAGACAGAAATTTAGCAGAGAAATTTGATAAATGACACAGCAAAAAGGGGTCTTGATCTTCCCCACTGGTCTCTAGTTGACTAGGAAGTTGTGCACACATGATAAGCGGAGCAAAGAGAATCTACATTGTTTATATATTGATGTCTGACCCTGTCCTTGCATATGTACAATAGGACCTGTGGAAAGGAAAAGCTGGAGCTGGCTTAAAAGCTGTAGAAGGGACTTCTCTGGTGCTCCAGTGGCTAAGACTCTGCATTCCCAATTCAGAGGCTCAGGTTCAATCCCTGGTCGGAGAACTAAATCCCACAATACTATATCTAAGACCTGGCACAGCCAAAGAAAATAAATAAATAAAACAAAAACAAATATTTTAAAAAATTGTATGAATTTGAATGTGCGCCCCAACATATACACAAATTCATTGGTAGAGGGTAGAGACTTTCTGAATTGAGGTATTTAGCACAGATTTTCAAATATCATTGTTTGATCATGAAGTTATGCAGAAAAAAATGACTCCTAGGAAATCATGAGTAAAATAAAAATTTTTAAACAAATCAGTAGAAACAGTAGCAGTCACATACTACAAGTGAAATAGATTTCATAGGTTTATTCATAGCAAGTTACTAAGAAAACAAAACAAAATTTTTAAAAAGACTATAGAAACAAAAATTTCTGCATAGACAGGACATATCAGATTTCAGTTACTATCATTCATTATCTAAAATATTCCCACTTTCAATAAAAATTATGAGACATGCAAGTAAAGGGAAAATATAAGGCATAGAGAAGGGGACACCAGAGAATAAGATGGTTGGTTAGCATCACCACTCAGTGGATATGAGTTCGATCAAATACCAGGAGATAGTGGAGGACAGGGAAGGTCTGGCATGCTGCAGACCATGGGGTCGCAAAGAGTCAAACGTGACTTAACAACAGAACGAGAGCAGCAAAGGCATACTCAGAAAAGTGTTAAAAAGAAGTCAATAGAAAGTGTTTTTGAGTGGGGCCATATATTGGATTTAGCAGACAAAGATTTCAGAGTAACCATTACGAAGTATGTTCAAAGGACTAAAGAAAACTATGTTTAAAGTGTGATGACAGTGATCAACAAACAGAAAATCTCAACAAACCAACAGGAATTGTGAAAAGTGCCAACTGTAAATTCTGGAGTTGGAAAATATACTAATGAACCACGTGGCAAGAAACGGTGGATATTCTCTAGGAACTGCAAATCTGAAGGTGGCAGCATTATACACAATAACGCCAAGCTGGAAACAGTCATAATGTCCCTCAGCTGGTGAATAGATAGACAAAGTTGTGTACCAACACAACAGAACACTAATCCACCACAAGAAAAGAAAAATTACCAACACGTGCTATTCATATAAGATGAATAAATCTCAGAAACACTACACTAATTGAAATAAGCTAGATGGGGAAGACTGCAAAGGGCATGATACTATTTATATGACTTGTCCAGAAAAAAATATATATAAAAAATAAGAAAGATTAGCAGTTTCCTGGGTTGGGGCTGGGAGGACATTGATTCTAGGTGGAAACTTGGGCTAATGGGGTGGGAAGATTGATTCTTGGTGGAAATTTGGGGTGATGGTAATATTCCAAAGCTGGACTGTGGTGATGATTACACAAACTTTACTAAAAATCATTGAATCTCATACTCACCAGGAGTGAAACTCATTGGATTTAAATTATATCTCAATAAAGCTGTTAAGAAAACTCTTTAGTATAAGCCTCTTGAGGTCAAGGGTCCACACAGAGCTCAGTTAGGACACTTTAATTCACTCAAGTAATTAGGGTTGAAAAGCAAAAACTAAACACTTCATCATTCTAGGTTTCCTTATTCCCTTGCCTTGGGGACACTGTTTGAGATCCCTCCTTCCCAGCTTAGTGTCTTTGTAGATCACTTCATAAATGGGAACAAATAAACCCCTAGTTGGTCAGTTTATTTAGTTTGGTTAATTTTCCACTGCTAAATGCCCAACAATTTTTTTTTTTTTTTAACCGCAGAAACTCTCCAAATCTTCAAATCTAACCCTACCTCTTTTTCTCATACCCATCCCTCTCTCTTTGGCCTTAGGGTTTGCAACTTGATGTTTAAAAAAAGGAAAAAAATCCCACCCCATGTTGCCTGCATTTAGAGTATACAGCTCTTGCTGTTGTAACATCTGTCACTCTCTCCATAGCAGGGCCATCAAACTGTCAGGGCTAAGTGAAGTTTGGCTGATTCAATGTACTCCTCCTTCGGAGATCCCTGTCGGAAGCATTGGGCTGTGGTGGATACAGATGTATGCTCTTTGGGTGACTTGCTTTTTTAGTTGTTGCCCATTAAAGACCCTGTTACTATTTGCTCATCTATAGCATTGAATCAGAGGCACGCAGTCAATACTTGTAGCTCGTTGCTTGGAAAACTGCCTCCAAATGCACTCTCCCTTCCTCTCTTCCAGTCACGGTGCCCTCTCAGCCCCCCAAGGTGTGAGGCCTGACCTGTTGGCAGGAGCCCTGAACCCAGACAGCTTATTAAAAAGCAGGGACATTGCTTTGCCAACAAAGGTCCATCTTGTCAAAGCTTTGGTTTTCCCAGTAGTCATGTATGGATGTGAGAGTTGGACAAAGAAAGATGAGTGCTGAAGAATTGATGCTTTGAACTGTGGCGTTGGAGAAGACTCTTGAGAGTCCCTGGAACTGCAAGGAGATCCAACCAGTCCATTCTGAAGGAGATCAGTCCTGAATATTCATTGGAAGCACTGATGCTGAAGCTGAAACTCCAGTACTTTGGCCACCTGATGTGAACTACTGACTCATTTGAAAAGACCCTGAGATTGGGAATGATTGAAGGTGGGAGAAGGGGATGACAGAGGATGAGATGGTTGGATGGCATCGCCAATACAATGGACATGAGTTTGAGTAAAGTCCAGGAGTTGGTGATGGACAGGGAGGCCTGGCATCCTGCATTCCATGGGGTCGCAAAGAGTCCGACATGACTGAGAGACTGAACTGAACTGGCCTTCCCAGGTGGCACTAATGGTAAAGAATGCACCTGTCAATCCATGAGATGCAAGAGATGTGGGCTTGATCTCTGGGTTGGAAAGATCCCCTGGAGTAGGAAGTGGCAACTCACTCCAGTATTTTTGCCTGGAAAACCCCATAGACCGAGGAGCCTGGCGGGTTACAGTTCAGGGGGTTGCAAAAAGTCGGACGCAACTGAGCAACTGAGCACACAGCACAGGGCACTTGTAAGCATCTTCCAGATGGGATTCATTGAGTGTGAGGTCATTAAGGAAGGAGAAAAAGGGGAGTGCAGCCCTCTAATTAATGATACTGATGGGCAATTGCACACTGGCAAAAAAAAAAAAAGAAAGAAAAAGGCTACACTTTGAGCAGAATTGCAGGCAGCATTCATCTGGTAGCAGTAATCAACAGACCTCATATCAGTGAGGAATTCTGCACTTCCATTTGGAAAGAAAGAATGCATTCTCCCATTGAGTACTGGGATAATTGGTAGAATTAAGGAAAACTACATCATTCCATTTGGATCCAGTGCTAATTGGAGTGAACAGAATAATCAGCTCAGCAGCATGAAGCACAATTTCTTACCTTCCTGCTGCAGAAAGGAGACTTTCTCTACACAATGAGCCGCCGTGGCCCCTTCATCAGGAGTTAGATCGCCTGCTCATCCAAAGCGCCCTGTGGGATGTCCCTGCATCATGTTTTCTGCCAGCCCGTTACTGATTCAGAAAAGCAAGCCTTCTAATTTGTTGCAGTGGAACAGGAAGGCCAGCCCACAGCGAGACTGGGCTCTGTCTGGCTGCTGAGCTCAGGCAGAGGTGTCTGCAATATCACAGAGCGAGTTTCAAGGGCTTGATTCATTAGAGAGAAATCAATCTATCCGAGGAACTCAGAGTCCAAAACAAAGTTCTTAGGCAATTCCCGAGCCACCACTTCAATAAAAGCCTTCCGCTTCCTAAAAGCAAAAACACTCAAGACAGGTGAAGTTGTACTTTCTTCAATATTGATAGCTGAGGTCTCATGCCCTTCCTGAAGAATGAACACTGAATTCTTTCTCACTGCTGATAAGAGCGGACAAAACAAAGCTGTTTTCTTTTTCTAAGAATTCAGATGATACTGTTTTTCTCCTGATGGATTCAGAGTTTCTGATTTTTCAACCCATCCACCCCCAAATCCATTCACCCATCTCCCTTGCCTTTACTGAACATCTGAGCCAGACTCTACTAACTGATTGGTTCCATTTTATAGATGAGGAAATGCAATTTTAGAATAATTAAAGAACTTGTTCCAATCCCATATCTAATAAGGAGTGGAGCTGGTATTTTATAAATGTGATTTTTCTGACTCTAGAGCCCAAATCCTGGTATAAATAGTGAAAATGCCAAGTTTCAGATTGATTAAAATTAAATTAAAAAAATGAATTAAAAAATAAACTTAAAAAGAGCATTCATAGGCCCTTCAAAATGCTAACATTCCAGCAAAACATTCTCTGAAATTCTCACCTGAATTCATATGTGCTTGCATTTTTACACACAGAATTTTCCACACACTACATTATTTTCCCATTCTGACCTAACTCCTTATAGTCCTTCCATTTTCTCACTTTTGCTAACAGAATCTTTCTGGAAATGATCTCATTAGCTCAAAACGAATGATATATACTTCAGCAATAATTATATTTTATTTGGCCAATTGCCCTCTTCCTTTTTGTAAAAGGGGAACAGCCACAGAAATGCAGAATTGCTCCTAGGGCTTGAATACAGACAGCTACCATCCCCCATTCAGACTGATCCACTCTCCCCAAGTATAAGCATCACCCGGCTTGTTTTAGAACTTTTTGATTGGTAGGGAAAATTTTAAAAATTTTTAAATTTTGGGGGGGAAAAGTGACCTTCAAGTTCTACTTTCAGAGGATAGCTCTTTTGGCAAAGGGCTTTTGGCTGCTGATGGCAAACTGCAGGGAAACTAATGTATACCTTCCATTAAAGGGTTGGGCTCTATCCTAGAGAAAAAAAGGACAGGGACACAGATGATTCAGATCTGATGAGAGAGGGACTTCTCTAGTGGTCCAAGAGTTAAGAATTTGCCTGCCAATGCAGGGGACACAGGTTCGATCTGTGGTTTGGAAAGATTCCACATGTCACAGAGCAACTAAGCCCCGCACCACAAGAGAAGCCCCCTCACTGAGAGGTCCACTGGCCGCGACTAGAGAGTAGCCCCCACTCACCACAACTAGAGAACGCCTGTGCAATGAAGACCCAGTGCAGCCAAAAATAAATGAATAAATGCCATTTTTTTTAATGATAAGAGGAAAGATATATTTTAAAATAGAGGATGAGCATGAGATAACACCTTTGTCTAAGACTAGATAATGCATTTGGTTAGGATATTTGGGGATGTATTTTTTAGGAACTTAAGCTTTGTTGACCAGGGACATTTGTAAGAAATAGTTCCCATTTGAACAAATTGCAAAGACACAAGCCAAAGGAATACTTCCTTAATGGAGAGGGTGGAATTCCCATAAATTGATAGATGGGGTAGTTTTCATGTTTTAAGATGACAATACTTGCCAGTTGGACCAGAAAACTTTAAGGTCCTGATCCAAACCCAATGCACTACATGCCCATAGCAGATACAGCCATGGGATGGATCATGGGTGGGAGAAATGTATTGAAATTCGTTATAAAAGCACAACCAGGTATAGTTAAGGTACAGAGAGGAGTAGGAGACTTATGTGTAATATATGAACAATCGTGTTTATTTTGCTTGAAGTTGAAACATCAAAATACCTCCTATGCACATATATGGAAGTGTGGAATTCCGTAGTATAAAACCATACCCCTGTTGTCAGAAAACCTGAGCTCAAATTATTCTTTTATTATTGTTTTGAGGCACATCAGTTCACTTCTCTGAGATTTATTTTCCTTATTTGAAAATGAAGTTGTTGGACTAGAAGTTCTCTTCTTTCCCAAGCTCTATCACCCAGCTTTTCAATAAAAGGAAATGAAAATGTACATTAGTTAGGTTTCAGAATTAATTCAGTTGTGGGCTTTTTGATAGATAGTGTACAGATCTTAAATTTTGAAATCTTGTTCTCTCCCAATAAAAATATGATGATCTGTATAACTGAGCAAAAGTCTACTATAAATTTTCTCCCCAAGAAGATGTGAGAAAATTGTGACTTACTTGGAAAGACAGTTTAACATAGTAATTTTATGGAAAAAGAGTCTGAGTTAAGATTTGCTTTTTATAAACACCTTGAATTACAGTAAGGCAACCTCAGAAATAAAGTTGAATGATTAACTGTATGACTTTGGAATCTGGCTTGACTGGGTTGAATGCTTCTTGCCCTAAAAGAAAAGAATTAAGAGCAAATTTCTTTTCTTTTCATCCATCTATCCTGCTGCTGCTGCTGCTGCTGCTGCTGCTAAGTCACTTCAGTCGTGTCCAACTCTGTGTGACCCCATAGACAGAAGCCCACCAGGCTCCCCTGTCCCTGGGATTCTCCAGGCAAGAACACTGGAGTGGGTTGCCATTTCCTTCTCCAATGCATGAAAGTGAAAAGTGAAAGTGAAGTCGCTCAGTCGTGTACGACTCTTTGCCAACCCATGGACTGCTGCCTATCAGGCTCCTCCGCCCACGGGATTTTCCAGGCAAGAGTACTGGAGTGGGGTGCCATTGCCTTCTCTGCCATCTATCCTATATACCAGCAGTTCTCAGGCAGGAGCAACTTGAGCCCCAAGAAACATATTAAAATGTCTAGGAATGGAGGGTAGAGGCATTCTTTGATATGGGGGAAGCAGAAAGGGAAGCAGGCATGGGAGAAGCTGATGACTCGGCACTGAACACAGCACATGTGAGCTGTTTCTGGGACAAACCCATGGAGGTGTCCAGTTGGTCACTGGAAGAGATGGAAGAAATTCCCATCTGCGTGGAGTTGGGGAAGGGTGTGGAAAAAGCTTCAGAGAGTGTTGACATTTTCATTAAGGCTACTAGGTATTCACTAAGCAGATTTTTGGAAGAGGGGAAGAGAACAACACTCCAGGTAGGGATTATACAATTAGAAAGCCAAAGGATAAATCAGGGAAGAGCAAGCTTTTAAATAGGGTTGAAGGAAGGGGAGCTAATGGGATGACTTCCCTATGTGACATCCCACAGTCCATGGGACTTGTCATGGAGTGATCCTTTCTATGGGTGAAGGAGTGCCACTCGGCTGTGTGACAGTGATGTAGTATGACTTTGTGAATAAATCTGCAGACTCTGAAAAAAAAGTGTCTAGGAACAATTTTGGTGTCATGACTGAGGGAGGGAGCTTGCTACTGACGACTACTTAGTAGAGGACACAGAGGTTACTAAACATCCTGTAAGGAGCAGACGAGCCCCTCACAACAAAGTATTACCCAGCCTAAAATATCAGTAGTGCTAAAGTTGAAGGACATGAATTTGAGCAAATTCTAGGAGATAGTGGAAGACAGCAGCCTGGCATGCTACAGTCCAAGGGGTCATGAAGAGTAGGACATGGCTTAGCCACTGAACAACAATAACAAGTCTGTGGGAGGTATCCAGAATCCTGAGTCCCCAGCCATAGACCATGGAGACCTTCCTAAGATATCATCATGGACAGCCAGCCATCTGCCATCCCTCAGCAATATTGCTTTCATAGCCTAAAAATCAAAAATTACAACACTGGAAGAGGAAAGGGTTGGAAAAAAATGAACGTAATATCCGGGATCTTCCACGCTGTTTTACCTCTAATTGATCTAAAGAGAAGCTAAGGGAAATAACAAAGTTTAACTCTGAAACAACTATAGCCTCTTATATAAGAAGCTCTGTGAATACTACACTACTTATAGACTTGTGATTTGTCTTTTTATATGAAGAGTATCTTGTTCAAAGTAGGAAAAAATGCAAAGAAATGTTTCAAAGGGGAAATGTGAAACTATTTTTTAGGTTAGAACATGGAAATTAGGGCTAAGTTGGTCAATCAGCCAAAAAGATTCCCAAGGCAAGGTAAGATCTTATGGGACTGCCTTGAGGCAAAGCCAATTCAATTATTTTCTGCAGCCTAACTGTCAGGACCCAAAAACTAGGTAGAATAATGAAGTGATTAAAACCTGTAATTGCAATTTAATGGGGGAAACAATTCATCATGAAGATGGCAATATTTTTACGCTCCAGACTGCACAGAAAAGACACAAACAAAGGTAGAACCTGGGGGCATGATGAAAACCTGAGGGAAGTGCATCTCTTAATAAGAGAATATAGAACCAGCCTGAATGAGGAGCTAGGTCTTCATCCAATGATGTTCTGTTTTCTGATTTAATGACTGAAACCCAGGCTTCTTGTTCTTGCTCTAACCTGAGACCCTGTTGAGGATACACTTCTAGTGAGATCTCTATAAAATTTCCTGGATTTTACCCAAAGCAAACACTAGTCAGTGCGCTCAGTTATCCCTTGATGTTTTGCAAGTCTTTTTCTCATACCATTTCTATCTTTGAAGCCATATTGATTTGTGAAAGACGTGGGAGTCGCTCAGTCATGTCCAACTCTTCACAACCCTGTGTACTACAACCCACCAAGTTCCCCCGTCCATGGGATTCTCCAGACAAGAATACTGGAGCGGGTTGTCATTTCCTTCTCCAGGGGATCTTCCTGACCCAGCGATCAAACCCAGGTCTCCTATGTTGTGGCAGATTCTTTACCATCTGAGCTACCAGGGAAACCCATATTGATTGATTTGTTTCAAGGGTTAATCAACCAATATTTTGAGCTTTAAGGATTAGACTGTCTTTTGCAGCTCTTCAAGTCTGCTGTTGCATCTCAAAATCAGTCACAGAAAATGTGTAATCAAATTAATGTGATTGTGTTCCAATAAAACTTTATTTACAAGAAATAGGTTGTGGGTCAAATATAGCCTGGAGGCTGTAGTTTGCTGACCTTTGTTCCACATACACAATAGTTACTAAAATAACATGTTAAGCAAAGTAAGAATTAAGAATAAATGACCAGTATACAATAACTTCCTTCATTTTTTAAAAGATTTTTTGATGTGGACCATTTATAAAGTCCTTATTGAATTTGTTACAATATTCCTTCTATGTTTTGATTTTTTGGCTTTAAGGCATGTGGGATTTTAGCTCCCAGACCAGAGATTGAGCCCACGCTCTGTGCATTGGAAGGTAAAGTCTTAACCACTGGCCCACCAAAGAAGTCTTTCCTTCATTTCTGGAAAGATATGGTGATCATTCTGTACCAAATGGCACTCTCTTCCAATAGCTAAGAAGACTTTTGGACCAGCTGGTAATAAAATGTACTAATGAGTGTAGGAATCCTGGGAGTAGAGTGTCTGGAAAATGTATAAAGCATACTTCATTTTATTAATTGTTCATCCTTTCACTCACTCCAAACAAGATCTGCGTGGCTATCTGTTCCAAACGCTTTTCTAGGTTCTAGGAATACAACATTGAACAAGAACAAAATTATTCTTGCTCTTTTGGAGATCATATTCTAGTATGAGGAGGCAGACAATGAACAGATACATACATAGGCAAGATAATTTCTAATCAAGAAAATTCCAATAAGGAATAAAACAGTGGTGTTGTATGGACCAGATGCAGGTGGAATAGTTACTACTACTGTTTGGGAAGCTAGACAAGGCTTCTCTGAGATGATTCTTTCAGCTAATGGTGATAAATTTCATTAAAAGAAGAATTTAAGAAATAAAAGAGACATTGGTATGGTTGGAGCATATAATCGAAGTGAATGGGAGGGTACCAAATAAGAGGTGAGAGAGATAGGCTGGAGCCAGGTCATGCCTTGGGACCAGGTTTGAGAATCTGAACTCTATTTCTAATGTGAGGGGAAGGTACTGCGTGATTCGAAGGTGGAGATACATAGTCTAACTAGATTCGAAGGTGGAGATACATAGTCTAACTAGATTCTTCAAGGATAGCTCTGACTAGTGTGTGAGAGTAGACTCTAGAATGGTAACAGGGAAATAAATTAGGAAACTCTTGCATGATAGTGGCTTGTTCTGAAGAGTTTTCATTGCATTTCCATTTGGTTAATTTATGCATAATTAAGATCTTGGTGGAAACTGGTATTTTAAGCTCTATTACCTTTTAAGAAATTACTTCTACCAAAGGAACCAAGGTCTGGGTCTGTTGAGAGCAGGTCTTTTGTTACATTCTACATAAACATCCTGGATTTCATCAGTTTCTACTTTAAGGATCAGCTATTTGACCTATTGCACAAATTAGCTGTGGGATTTCAGAACACAGTCTCCAATATTTCAGTTCTTGAATATGTTTTTAATCTGGTACCACACTATAGATTTTAAATAGGCAATCTCTGTTTAGCAGCACAAACTTGAACTTCTGTTTCTCGTGTATTTAAGGGTATGAGTGGTTTCTTCTGGAAGACAACAGAATAAAATGAAAAAATGTTTGGCTGAGAAATAAGCTAGAAGCAGCATGTTTCTGCTCAATAGCAGACTCAAAGGTAAGAAATCATTTTTCTTTCACTTTGTGAGTGGGATCTGATCATATGCCTGTGTGAGAAAAAGTGAGCTTTTCTTGATATAACGCAGATATATCAGCTGGATAAGATATATGTCTATGTATGAACTTGGGTCCAGCTTCTGATACCAGCCCTACATCTACCTCTTTGCAAGCTAATGCTCTATAGCCGCTTGCAATGACATTGAAGTGTCCTTCCTCATGCGAAATAATTCCTCCTTTAATCAAAAAAGCCCCATGATCTTTTAGCCATAGCTACAAACCACTGCAGGTCAAGGCATCCTGATTGCCACTCCAGCCTTCCTACCTCTTATAGTAATTACACCGGGCACATCTTCTTTGCCTCTGATGGCTAAGTGCTGCCATCTAGCCTCAGTCATTCTGGCATCTCATGATCAGCACTGATACTGCAGAGCTTTTTTCGATGTTAATATCTCCCGCTGTCAAACCCAGCCTAGAGAGGGCAACACACCACTGAACTTCTCAAAGATCCTGGAGCTGCCCCTCTTCAGCACATTTCTTATCGCCTTATTGTACAGTTCTCTCAAAGGGTAAACCTCAGAACAGTCACACTGACATCATGTGGGAGGACTCTGTTGGAGAGGGAGAGGGTGGGAAGATTTGGGAGAATGGCATTGAAACATGTAAAATATCATGTATGAAACGAGATGCCAGTCCAGGTTCGATGCACGATACTGGATGCTTGGGGCTGGTGCTCTGGGACGACCCAGAGGGATGGTGTGGGGAGGGAGGAGGGAGGAGGGTTCAGGATGGGGAGCACGTGTATACCTGTGGCGGATTCATTTTGATATTTGGCAAAACTAATACAACTATGTAAAGTTTAAAAATAAAATAAAATTAAAAAAATAAAAAATTTAAAAAAACTTAAAAAAAAAAGAAATATAAATTTTAGATCCCCAAATCTAATGGCATACTGAATTAGACTTTGGGGATGAGGTCCAGAAATTGATGTTTAACAAGTCTTTCTAAAGATTCTGTGCAGGGTTAAGTTTGAAAACCACTGGCTTCATGAAAGGAGTGTCCTCTGGGATATCACCTCTTCTAATATTTCCACTGTTCGGAGTCTTCTGATTTTATCCTCAATATTCAGCAAAGGCAATTTGATCTCATTATTGTGGGCCTTTGACGTGCACAAGCTTTGAGGAGGTGCACTGAAGATTTTTACTTTTGTTTGCACAGACACATGCACACAGAAATAAACTGAAGAAATCTGAGATCAGTGTGTTACATAAATGTTAACGTTCTAATTGTGATACTGGATTCTTGTTTTGCAAGAAGTTACCACAAGGAGGAACTGAGAAAAATGTACTTGGAATCTCTCTGTATTGTTTCTTGCAACTACAGGGGTCTACTACAATGATCTACCTACTGTCTGTCTGTCTATCCATGTATCTATCGATCTATTCATATTTTGGGTTCCTACCAGCATTGAATAAGTGATTCAGTTTCTTCTCAGCTTCATCAGCATTTGGTGTTAAATTATTTATTTTTTTTAGCCATTTAATACATAGAGATATTCCATTTTGGGTTTTGCTTTTTTTTTTTAGCATTTATCTGAAGGATAATAATCCTGAAAATATTTTCATGTCCTTATTTACCATATGTACATCCCTTTAAGTGAAGTGTCTTTTGACCACTTTCTAATTGACTAGTTTGATTTTTTTTTTTTTACTGTTGTTTTGAGTGTTCTTCTAGATACAAGTCCTTTGTCAGATAAGTAGCTTTTGCAAATATTCTCTCCCAGTTTGTACCTTGTCTTGTCATCCCCTTCATATAGTCTTTTACAGAGCAGAAGTTTTTAATTTTAATGCAATATAGCTCATCTTTTTCTTTTCTTTTTATCGATCATGCTTTTGGTGTCAAGTCTAAAAACAGTTAATTTTTAACAAAGTGTGAGGTTTAGGTTAAAGTTCATCTTCTTGCCTATGGATGTCCAATCATTCTGGCATCAGTTGTCAAAAAGTTTTCCTACATTGAATTTCTTTGGTACCTTGTTGAAATCAGTCAAGCATATTTATGTGGGTCTATTTCTGGGTTCTCTATTCTGTTCCATTGATCTATGCATCTATCCCTCTGCCAATATCACACTGTCTTGGTTATTGTAACTATAATTCTTAAAGTGGGTAGAGTGATTCCTCTCATTTTATTCTTTTCATCAAGATTGTCTCAGCTATTCTAGGACCTATGCCTTTCCATATAAATTTTACAATAGGCGTTTTCAATAGCTACAAAAAACCTTCACTAAGATTTTGATGGGTGTTTTATCAAACCTATAGATCAATTTACGGAGAATTGTCATCTTTACAATTGGAATTGTTTTGCAATCCATGAACACAGTGTGTCTCTTCATTTTAGATCTTCTTTGATTTCTATCATCAGCATGTTGTAATCTTCACTATTCAGGTCTTGTATGTGTTGTGTTAAGTGTCTTCCCAGGGGTTTTATTTTCTTTGGAGTAATTATAAATGATACTACATTTTAATTTCAGCTTCAGCATGTCATTTTTAGTATATAGAAACATTTTTTCTTTTAATGTATTAATCTTATATTCAACAATCTTGTTAATTCATTTGTTGGTTCTTGGTGGATTCACTGGGGAAGCAGGGAGGGGGGATATTGTATAGAATTTTTCTAGTCCTTCCAGTCCTGTGTTGAACAGTAATGGTAAAAGTAGACATCCTTGCTTTATTCCCAGTCCTAGGGAAAAGCATTGAGTCTTTTGTCATTAAGTATGATATTAGCTATACTTTAAAAAGTATAATCTTTAAAAAGCTATACTTTTAAAAGTATAATCCACCTTCATTGGAAGGTGGATTCTTGACCACTGGACCACCAGAGAAGTCTCCTGAGCTATAAATTTTTGGTAGATGCTCTTGATCAAGTCAAACTAATTCTCCATTTCTAACTACCTGAGAGTTTTTGTCATGAGTAGGTGTTGGTTTGTGACAAATGCTTTTTCTGCATCAATTCTATCTGTTCATGTGATGTTTCATTTTTGGTCTGTTAACAGTGTGCATGCGGCAAACTTCTAGAATCTGCTCTAGGTGTTTTTAACAGACCATTGAACTCAGAGTCTCGTGTGTCTCTATGTCAATACATCCTCCCCTACCCAGTATTAGATATCTGTCCCTACCCCAGTCTCACCTACTCAGAGTATAGTATAGTATAGTATAGTCTCACCTATACAGAGTCTCCTGGTTCTCACTCATACACACTAGGAAGGTCCTGCAAATCCTTCCACATATAGGCTCTGTTGTCCTGGAGCAAGGCTGTTCTTCCCTAATCCAGCTGCACTAAACCCTAACTCTGATTATTGCCCTGGAGGCAATCGAGGAAAAGGGGAAGCTCTTAAGGAGGATAAGCCTTATCTTAGAAGACTTGCTCTTCAGGTGACAAGATTGCAAGCTTCTAGGCAAGAAGAGTCTGTTTTCCTGCAACACATGAAAGGAGGTTGCCTCTGCTAGCCTCAAGAATCCAGGAGAATTTATTATTTGTAGACTTTTGGATCCAAATAATAAATGCTGGAGAGGGTGTGGAGAAAAGGGAACCCTCTTACACTGTTGGTGGGAATGCAAACTAGTACAGCCACTATGGAGAACAGTGTGGAGATTCCTTAAAAAACTGGAAATAGAACTGCCTTATGATCCAGCAATCCCACTGCTGGGCATACACACTGAGGAAACCAGAAGGGAAAGAGACACGTGTACCCCAATGTTCATCGCAGCACTGTTTATAATAGCCAGGACATGGAAGCAACCTAGATGCCCATCAGCAGATGAATGGATAAGAAAGCCGTGGTACATATACACAATGGAGTATTACTCAGTCATTAAAAAGAATACATTGGAATCAGTTCTAATGAGGTGGATGAAACTGGAGCCTATTATACAGAGTGAAGTAAGCCAGAGGGAAAAACACCAATACAGTATAATAACGCATATATATGGAATTTAGAAAAATGGTAACAATAACCCTGTGTACGAGACAGCAAAAGAGACACTGATGTATAGAACAGTCTTTTGGACTCTGTGGGGCAGGGAGAGGGTGGGAAGATTTGGGAGAATGGCATTGAAACATGTAAAATATCATGTATGAAACGAGATGCCAGTCCAGGTTCGATGCACGATACTGGATGCTTAGGGCTGGTGCACTGGGACGACCCAGAGGGATGGTATGGGGAGGGAGGATGGAGGAGGGTTCAGAATGGGGAACACATGTATACCTGTGGTGGATTCATTTTGATATTTGGCAAAACTAATACAATTATGTAAAGTTTAAAAAAAAAAAAGAATCCAGGAGAATTTAAAGATTAAAGACTTTCAGGCATGTCCATCCAAATGCCCATATCCTAGGTTTAATGGTTGACTCTTCCTCTATCAAGACCCTAATTCTCAAAGGTGATTGATTCATTGAAGGGGAACATTCAGGTTCATTTACAGCTCAGCTATCCTTTTAGCAGCCTCTGCGATTTTCAGTGGCTTATACCTCATAGTTACAGAAGATGAGAGTCTCCTTAAAATCTGTTATAAAGGCATCCCAGGGTTCATAGCATGACTCAAGCGAGCAGTACACTGCCCTTAACCTATCATTTTCTGTTGCCAAGGCTACCAGCATTATTAACAGAAGTCATACTACTCTACTATCCTTATAATAGGCATCAGGTTCATTCTGTTCCATCACACAGCCACTGCATAATCCATGTGTCACCTTCCACCTACAGCTCATCCTAATCATACATAGGTAAAGGCTATACGAAGGGATGCCCCTAAACAAGACATTATCATCATCCCGTTCTGGTACCATTATCTCAGCCTGGGTTCTAGAAAGATTAATACCTATGCGCTGCTATTCATTGGGAATATAAATATCAGGGGAGCATGAGGAAAGTGAGGGAAAAGGGTGTGGGATAGAAAAGGATAGGGAACACTCTGAGGGTGTGTCACTGGCCACTACTTGTGATCAAGAGCAAACAATTTCTCTAAGTTGGCAGGTTGTTATTTCCCAAAAAGATGACTGGGAAGTCTTTATGAAGTAATTGGTTCATAGGAAAATCAATAAAAAGACAGAAAGGGAGACAAAAACATTCACTGACTCCCATTCCCAAATGGTAATCAGTTCACTCTTCAGATCAGTTCAGTTCAGTTCAGTCACTCAGTCGTGTCCAACACCATGGACTGCAGCACACCAGGCCTCCCTGTCCATCACCAAGTCCTGGAGTTTACTCAAACTCGTGTCCATTGAGTCAGTGAGGCCATCTCAAACTCTGTCGTCCCCTTCTCCCACTGCCTTCGATCTTTCCCCGCATCGGGTCTTTTCCAATGAGTCAGTTCTTCACATCAGTTGGCCTAAGTATTGGAGTTTCAGCTCTAGCATCAGTCCTTCCAATGAATATTCAGGACTGATTTCCTTTAGGATTGACTGGTTGGATCTCCTTGCTGTTCAAGAGACTCTCAAGAATCTTCTCCAACACCACAGTTCAAAAGCATCAATTCTTCGGTGCTCAGCTTTCTTTATAGTCCAACTCTCACATCCATACATGACTACTGGAAAAACCATAGCTTTGACTAGATGGACCTTTGTTGGCAAAGTAATGTCTTTGCTTTTTAATAGGATTTCGAGGTTGCTCATAACTTTTCTTCCAAGGAGCAAGTGTCTTTTAATTTCATGGCTGCAGTCATCATCTGCAGTGATTTTGGAGCCCCTCAAAAATAAAAAGTCTGCCACTGTTTCCATTGTTTTCCCATCAATTTGCCATGAAATGATGGGACCAGATGCCATGATCTTAGTTTTCTGAATGTTGAGTTTTAAGCCAACTTTTTCATTCTCCTCTTTCACTTTCATCAAGGGGCTCTTTAATTCTTCACTTTCTGCCATAAGGGTGGTGTCATCTGCATATCTGAAGTTATTGATATTTCTCATTGCAATCTTGATTCCAGCTTGTGCTTCATCCAGTACAGCGTTTCTCATGATGTACTCTGCATATAAGTTAAATAAGCAGGGTGACAATACACAACCTTGATGTACTCCTTTACCGATTTGGAACCAGTCTGTTGATCCATGTCCAGTTCTAACTGTTGCTTTTTGACCTGCATACAGATTTCTTAGGTGGCAGGTCAGGTGGTCTGGTATTCTCGTTTCTTGAAGAATTTTTCACAGTTTGTGGTGAGCCACATAGTCAAAGGCTTTGGCATAGTCAATAAAGAAGAAGTAGTTATTTTTTCTGGAATTCTCTTGCTTTTTCGATGATACAACGGATGTTGGCAATTTGATCTCTGGTTCCTCTGCCTTTTCTAAATCCAGCTTGAACATCTGGAAGTTCATGGTTCACATATCATTGAAGCCTGACTTGGAGAATTTTGAGCATTACTTTACTAGCATGTGAAATGTGTGCAATTGTGTGGTAGTTTGAGCATTTTGGGGCATTGCCTTTCTTTAGGATTGAAGTGAAAATTGACCTTTTCCAGTCCTGTGGCCACTGCTGCATTTTCCAGATTTCCTGACATATTGAGTGCAGCATTTTCACAGCATCATCTTTTAGGATTTGAAATAGCTCAACTGGAATTCCATTACCTCCACTAGCTTTGTTTGTAGTGATGCTTCCTAAGGCCCACTTGACTTCACATTCCAGGATGTCTGGCTTTAGGTGAGCTATCACACCATCATGATTATCTTGGTTGTGAAGATCTTTTTTGTACAGTTCTTCTGTGTATTCTTGATACCTCTTCTTAATATCTTCTACTTCTGTTAGGTCCATACCATTTCTATTCTTTATTGTGCCCATCTTTGCATGAAAATTTCCCTTGGTATCTCTAATTTTTTGAAAATATCTCTTGTCTTTCCCATTCTATTGTTTTCTTCTATTTCTTTGCACTGATCACTGAGGAAGGCTTTCTTATCTCTCCTTGCTATTCTTTGGAAATCTGCATTCAAATGGGTATATCTTTCCTTTTCTCCTTTGCCTTTAGCTTCTCTTCTTTTCTCAGCTATTTGTAAGGCCTTCTCAGACAACCATTTTGCTCTTTTACATTTCTTTTTCTTGGGGATGGTCTTGATCCCTGCCTCCTATACAATGTCATGAACCTCCGTCCATAGTTCTTTAGATCAGATCTAATTTCTTGAATGTATTTGTCACTTCCACTGTATAATCATAAGGGATTTGATTTAGGTCATACCTAAATGGTCTAGTGGCTTTCCCTACTTTTTTCAATTTAAGTCTGAATTTGGCAATAAGGAGTTCATGATCTGAGCCACAGTCAGCTCCTGGTCTTGTCTTTGCTGACTGTATACAGCTTCTCCATCTTTGGCTGCAAAGAATATAATCGGTTTGATTTCAGTGTTGACCATCTGGTGGTTTCCATGGGTAGAGTCTTCTCTTGTGTTGTTGGAAGAGGGTGTTTGCTATGACCAGTGCGTTCTCTGTTATCCTTTGCCCTGCTTCATTCCGTACTCCAAGGCCAAATTTTTCCATTACTCAAGGTATTTCTTGACTTCCTACTTTTGCATTCCTGTCCCCTATAATGATGGCACTAAATCCTCTAGAGTTCAGGACTGTCATACATGGACATCCATCAGGTCCTATGATCCTACATATCTCAGAGATGATTAGCAAGCTGTAGCATAGAAGGTGAAAGTGAGCAGCACAGGTAGGATCTCAGGAGCTATTGGGCTATGCCATTGTGGTATTGGCTGGAGTCCATGGATAATTATTGCAGAGGCAATCAGGGAATAATCAGTAACCCCAAGGGCCCTGGAGCTTAGTGACACTGATAAGATCTGAGGCAGCATCTTAGAGGCACAAAGCAATAGTTCACAGGATCGATTTAAGACTTGCCTGAAATAATACTCATAATATTCTTATTACTACAAGAAGAAAATAGTCAATGCTCAATAAGTAGCACCTACTACTATTATCAGTAGTAATAATGACTTTTACACCATCCGCAAGCATCCATAGCCATCGCATAAGAGGAAAAATAACCATCAGCATAATATACTACTGTGTAACACAAATATTCAATTTGTGTGCCTTATCTTCAACAATTACCTTTTAAATCCCTTACCTTTTTTTTTTTTTTTAACATTTGATCTTGCTTTCTCTTCCCATCTCCATTACCTGGAATTACCTTCGGTTTTTCTACTAAAACATTGTCCTTTGTTTAAATCGAATTTATTCTCGATCTTGGGATTCCAGATGTCAACATTACCCTCTCTCCTACATCTCACATTCTTGCTAAAATATGCAAGGCACACAGTAAATGTTTAGAACCTATTAATCTAAAACCCCTATTCTGCTTCCTCTTCTTCTTTGTATTACTATTACGACTGCTGTTGCTTTTACTACTAGCAACACCACCCACTATCCTTAGTATCATGGTGCCTTAAATGGACAAACAAATATACTTCAAAGCTGGATTTTTGTCTTCATCCTTTTCTGCCTCAACTCTCTGTAATTCCACATAAAAATGCTGCTAGAAAAAGGCACGGAATTGTAACAACATAAACAAAAACTCTATTACAAAAACTACCAATTCACCTAAATTTATTGAGCACTAAAAGGCACTGCAGTGAATGCTTTATATGGCACATGCCCTTTATTCTTCATAATAATCCCATGGTGAAGGTATTATTATATCTAGTTTGCAAATAAGTGAACAGAACCTTAGAAACCTTAAATAACATGTCTCCCAGCTTAAGAGAGGCAGAATAACAAACAACAACAGCAAAAGAGAGGGACAGGACCCATTTGTGTCCATTTATAAAATCACTGTGCTCAGACACAGGCTGGCCTGCCAGTCCCATGCTCAGTCACTCAGTTGTGTCTGACTTCGCTACCCCATGGACTGTAGGCCTCCAGGATCCCCTGTCCATTGAAATTTCCAGGCAAGAATACTGGAGCAAGTTGCCATTTTCCTACTCCAGGGGATCTTCCCAACCCAGGGATAGAACCTGGGTCTTTTGCATCTCCTGCAGTAGCAGGAGGATTCACCACTGAGCCACGAGGGAGGCCCACAAACTTCCATATTTGGCCCCTAGGAAACACTCACCCCAGAACTCTGTTTACTCCCCTGAAAACTTCCACACTTAACCTCCATTCAGTCACTCACACAGTCTCTGTTCTGCTCAAGTTTTCACCACCCCATCTATGTTATATCCCTCCATGATAGCTCCCTAGGGGTATGATAACAAAGTCTCATAAACTAGGTGGCTGAAAACAACAGAAATGTCTGGTGTCCCCCTTCTGGAGCCCAGAAGTCTGAAATTAAAGTGCCAGCAGGACTATGGTCCCTCAGAAACCTAGGGAATTGTGATTTCTTGCTTCTTTTAGCTTCCGGATCAGATCAGATCAGTCGCTCAGTCATGTCCGACTCTTTGCGACCCCATGAATCACAGGACGCCAGGCCTCCCTGTCCATCACCAACTCCCGGAGTTCACCCAGACTCACGTCCATCGAGTCAGTGATGCCATCCAGCCATCTCATCCCCTGTTGTCCCCTTCTCCTCTTGCCCCCAATCCCTCCCAGCATCAGAGTCTTTTCCAATGAGTCAACTCTTCGCATGAGGTGGCCAAAGTACTGGAGTTTCAGCTTTAGCATCATTCCTTCCAAAGAAATCCCAGGGCTGATCTCCTTCAGAATGGACTGGTTGGATCTTCTTGCAGTCCAAGGGACTCTCAAGCATCTTCTCCAACACCACAGTTCAAAAGCATCAATTCTTCAGCACTCAGCCTTCTTCACAGTCCAACTCTCACATCCATACATGACCACAGGAAAAACCATAGCCTTGACTAGATGGACCTTTGTTGGCAAAGTAATGTCTCTGCTTTTGAATATGCTATCCAGGTTGGTCATAACTTTCCTTCCAAGGAGTAAGCGTCTTTTAATTTCATGGCTGCAGTCACCATCTGTTGGAGCCCAGAAAAATAAAGTCTGACACTGTTTCCACTGTTTCCCCATCTATTTCCCATGAAGTGATGGGACCAGATGCCATGATCTTCGTTTTCTGAATGTTGAGCTTTAAGCCAACTTTTTCACTCTCCACTTTCACTTTCATCGAGAGGCTTCTTAGCTTCCGGGATTTGCTCTAAATCCTTAGCATTCTTTGGCCTGTAGATGTGTCGTTCTGATCTCTGCTTCCATCACCACATAGCTGTCTTCTACCTGTGTGCCTCTCTCTGTATCACTGCTCCTCTCATCAGGACTCCCTTTAGATCAGATTTGGGGCCCACTTTATTCCACGATGATGCATTTAATTTACATATTTGTTATAAATGCAAAGATCTATTTCCAAACAAGATCACATTCCAGGTAGCAAGGAGTTAGGGCCTCAGCATGTCTTTTTGAGGAGGGGACACCATTTCAATCTATATAATCTTCCAATTAGTGTGCATGCATACATGTACACACAGGCACACACGCACACACACACCATCTTATTTAACAGCTCAAGTTCATCTGACTGCATCTCTCACATCTTTGATACACATTTCTACCTAAGTGCAGACGTGTGTCAGGAGCAAGGAAGTGACCTGGCTCTTGCCCTCCATCTTAGATGAGGAGATCTGGGATTTTTGACCTACCCTGCCACTTTGCAGGTACCTGGTCTTGATTGATTTATGTACCTGATTCAAGACTTTGTTTCTACAATGTAAGATGAAAATAATAATGCTTTCTTTTTTTTTTTTTTTTACAAAGTCCCTAGGAAGGTATAACAACCTATAGAAAAATATTTAAATGAAAAACTATATGTGTGTGTGTACCTGGCAATCTGTAGGGTTAGGTCAAATATTTCAACTCTCATCATATAGATGTATACACACCTGGAAAAATATTCAGTATTTTCAAAGGTAGAATAATATAACTTTTACCCTTTCTGACCATTGATCTCTAGGAAGGGGACAGTTTTCCTCTTCCTGGAGTCAACTGAATGACTCTTACAGGTTTTTACTTGACACTTCTCCATTTTAGTACCTCCAGATTTTCCCCTCAACTTAATTGGCTTCAAATATGCTGCTTTTCCTAATCCTGAAATGATTTTTAAGTGGCCTTAGTCATTACTTCGGAGGGCAATGGCAACCCACTCCAGGACTCTTGCCTGGAAAATCCCATGGATGGAGGAGACTGGTAGACTGTAGTCCACGGGATCTCGAAGAGTGGGACACAACTGAGTGACTTGACTTTCACTTTTCACTTTCCTGCTTTGGAGAAGGAAATGGCAACCCACTCCAGTGTTCTTGCCTGGAGAATCCTAGGGACGGGGGAGCCTGGTGGGCTGCCATCTATGGGGTCGCACAGAGTCCGACACGACTGAAGCGACTGAGCAGCAGCAGAGCAGTCATTACTTTTGCTTTTATCCTTCCCTTCATAGTGAAACTTCTTAAGGAATGTTTTTAACTGTGTTCCAATTTCCTTTTAACTGATTCTCCTGATATTTCTTTGGCATCCATTGTCACATGTCAACTGAGCTGCCTTTATGAAAGTCACAACACCGTTTAGTGACCTTGGCATTGAAAGCAACTAGCTGGGTGCCAACATATCTCTTGTTGGATTCCAAGCCTCTTGACAGTTCTGTTGTGTATCCCAACTGGCCACCCCTCCTTCTGGACTTTATCTTGACTTCTGTGTTGTGATAGAAGACTTGGTCCTCTTGCCTCTGTGAATAAGGTCACTCAATCTTATTTGCTTCTACACAGAGAGCTTTTCCTCTCTGTCCTATAGATGGGCATCCCCCAGTTCTCAGACATTCATAATACCTCCTTTATTTAATTTCTCTGGAAGATTTTTCTGTGGCTTTGACTAACACCTACTATTCATCTTCCCACCGTTCCTTCTTCTTGTGTGCCCATCCCATATTTCTGGCTAAAAATGGAAACCACTCTCCAGCATCTGAAATACTGGTATGGTGCTCCAGGAGCCATCTCAGACTCCACGGATCTAAAACCTAAAAGACCTGCTTCCTCCTTGCTTCTCCTTCATTCCCTTCACCAAAGCATCCTTGACTGAACTCCTCAATGCTATAGATATTGTTTTCTTTGTCTCTTTAATTCTTTATTCAACATCATAGAGTGCTTACTGTGCGCCAGGCCCTGTACTGGGCTCTGCAGCCGATACAGATACAAATATGACAGTGTTTATGCCTTACAGAGTTCATTGTCTTGAAAGCTACATCACAGCATGCCCTGAGAATTTTGACACTTTGGGAGATGCTGAAAAAAATCCCTAATTCAGTTCTGTCTTTTTGCTCCTCCCCACCCCCACCATGCTATACAGTAGGTTCTCATTAGTTATCTATTAGTTATCTATGCAGGACACAGCTCTTCTGGGTTTCCCTTGTGGCTCAGCAGGTAAAGAAACTGCCTGCAATGCAGGAGACATGGGTTCAATTTTGAGTGGAGAAGATTCCTTGGAGAAGGAAATGGCAACCCACTCCAGTATTCTTGCCAGAAAAATCACATGGACAGAGGAGCCTGGTAGGTTACAACAGTCCATGGAGTAGCAAAGAGTCAGACATGACTGAATGAGCACACACACACATAATATATAGATATGTCAATGCCAGTCTCCCAGTTCATCCCACTCCGCCCCACTTGGTGTCTGTACATTTGTTCTGTACATGTGTGTCTATTTCTGCTTGGCAAATAGGTTCATCTGTACCATTTTGCTAGACTCCACATATCAGTTAGCTCAGTTCAGTTGCTCAGTGGTGTCTGACTCTTTGCAGCCCCATGGGCTGCAACATGCCAGGCTTCCCTATCTATCACCAACTCCCAGAGATTGCTCAGACTCATGTTGATTGAGCTGGTGATCCCATCCAACTATCTCATCCTCTGCCATTCCTTCTCCTCCTGCCTTCAATCTTTCCCAGAATCAGGGTCTTATGCAAGGAGTCAGTTCTCTGCATTAGGTGGCCAAAGTATTGGAGCTTCAGCGTTAGTCCTTCCAATGAATATTCATGACTGATTTCCTTTATGATTGACTGGCTTGATCTACTTAGATGTTCTTTTAACATCATGTCTCTGGATTCATCTCTGTCTACTCCATCTTCTTTGCTTCTCTCTCAAACCCTCCCCAGACCTTTGAGATTTATTATCCCCTCTTCTGTCCACAAGTTGGACCCACCAAAGCCTGATTTATAACACATAACCTGGGGGACTGTTTTCTCTCTTTGCTACAACTATTCTTCCTAAAAGTGCAATTAGGCACCTCTCTGCTTCTTGATAACTAGCAGTTTTCATCAATGGGTGATCTTGACTCATTTCTTTTTTTCTTGACTGTATAAACAGGCACACCTTGCCAGGAATGATTAGTCTCTTCAGTCTCTCTTATAACAGAAGTTTTCCCCAAGTCCTTACAAGTCAGAAATAATTCTTTACAATTTTTTTTTAAGAAAAAAAATAAAGGAATATCAATACCATACTAGAAACTGGGAGTGGGCCCTATTAATTTCTTCCACTGACCTAGCCCAGCTCACCTAACACTTGCAAACTCATCCACTCATATATGCCCAATTTAAAAAATAAAGAAAAAAAAGTTAAAAGATCTCCTAAACCATTCAATCCATAAAAATTTCTTGAGTCTCTGCTAAGTGCAAACTAGTTAGATCATTACTGTGTAGATATTAAATATAAGGCAGTTTATCAATCAATGACCTCATAAATAAATGTCAGTTATCTACCAGTACACAATATATTATATTATATTGTTACAAAATAATTCCCAGGAGATACAGTGGTGATCAACTGGCATATAAGAGGCCACCTTATGTTCTGACTAGTCTATGTAACTTAATGTAGGAACACAAGAAGCTGAAAGAGAGAAGTCAAACAAAATTTGTTTGCAAATTATTACTACTAAGAACCTACTATATAGTACAGGGAATTATAGTCATTATCTTGTAATAACCTAGAATGGCAAAGAATCTAAAAAAGAATAGGTATATATGTATGTATAACTGAATAATTTTGCTGCACATCTGAAACTAAAATAATATTGTAAATCAACTATATTTCAATTAAAAAATAAATCAAAATAAAATAAGTCAATGAAACTTGATCAAGTGTGTCTGTGATGATTGCTGGGATATCAGGATAATTAAGATATACAGAGTTTCTGCCTTGAGGGGGTATGTGTGTGTATATATATATAAACAGGGATAATTTCCTAAAGGAAATCAGTCCTGAATATTCATTGGGAGGACTGATGCTGAAGTTGAAATTCCAGTATTTTGGCTACCTGATGCTAAGAACTGACTCATTGGAAAAGACCCTGATGCTGGGAAAGATCGAAAGCAGGAGGAGATGACAGAAGATGACATGGTTGGATGGCATCACCAACTCAATGGACATGAGTTTGAGTAGCTCCAGGAGTTGGTGATAGACAGGGAGGCCTGGTGTGCTGCAGTCCATGGAGTCACAAAGAGTCAGACACGACTGAGCCACTGAACTGAACTGAACAGGGATATAGATATTAACAGTGATAACAAAATCAGATTTGAATCAGATCATCCAGACACCACAGTCCCAACCCCTACTCTAAGTAATATTTTCTCCTTTTCCACTTTTATTTCACCTCCTGGAATATGAAGTGTCTCCTCTGAACTCCAGAGAACATAGTTCTGGGACCTGGATCCTTCTTGGGTGAGGACTTGTGTATATCTATGGTATATTAACAGTCTAAGTCCTCTTTTATCTTCCTGTGTAGGCTCAGTTCCTGTCTATCTACCCCATCCCTTCCCATAAATCTACAGCCCCAGTCTTCCCAGGCCTTAAGCCAAGGCAGGCTGGAGTCATTGGTAGGTCAGACAGAGATCTAGACCTAGTTCTAGATCTAGACTAGATCCAGATCTAGTTCCACAATCCTGCATCTGCTATTCACTCCCTTTCAGTCCGGGCCTAGGGCCAATCACAGGCAAAAAGGGAGATTGTTTCTGCCCTTCTCTTTCAGTAGGTGCCTGGCTCAGAGGGTTGGGCTGGGTTGATCATCTCAACGCAGATCATTAGTTTTCTCTGGAACTGGAGATCAGTCCTGAGTCTTCTGGGGTTTGACTAACCCTGAAATCTCATCTTATTTATCCCCAGCCCCCTCTCTTTCTCTGCAATGTTGCCCCTTGTCTAATAACTGGTGTAGAGCTTGTTTCAATCTCAACAGATCTCCTTAGAAACAAAGAGGCTGCCAACCACAAGAAATGAGAGCTGGGTGAGGATTCTGGAGGCCTTGTGTGTTGATGTGGAAGAGATGGAGGCCAGAGAGGCCATTAGAATAAGGTGCTTTGGTGTTGATCTGCCTTGGAAGACAGCAGAGAAGTGGACAGAGGTTCCAAAAAATATGTGTGATTCCTTTACTGAAAGGAAATAAAAAGATAGAACCGATTTCATCAGAACATCTTTTCTGGTTCAGAAATATTATTAAGGATAACTTGGTTGTTGAATTTACATCATTAGAAAAATTCAAATAGAGAGCCATGCTGTGTTTTGAGAACAGCAGAATAGAGCTTCATAGCAAAGCATCTAAACCCCCTCTTTATTAATTTTTATTGAAGTATGGTTGTTTTACACTAGTGTGTTCATTTCTACTCTATAGAAAAATGAATCAGCTATGTGTTGCTCTTTTTTGATTTTCCTTCCCATTTAGGTCACCATAAAGCATTGAGTCAGAGAAGGCAATGGCACCCCACTCCAGCACTCTTGCCTGGAAAATCCCATGGATGGAGGAGCCTGGTGGGCTGCAGTCTATGGGGTCGATAAGAGTTGGACACGACTGAGCGACCTCACTTTCACTTTTCACTTTCATGCATTGGAGAAGGAAATGGCAACCCACTCCAGTGTTCTTGCATGGAGAATCCCAGGGACGGTGGGCTGCCATCTATGGGGTCACACAGAGTTGGACACAACTGAAGCGACTTAGCAGCAGCAGCAGAGCATTGAGTAGAGTTCCCTGCACAATAAGTTCTCATTAATAATCTATTTCTAAAGCCCTTTTTGACGACTCCCTAAAGACCTCTCCAGCCTCATCCATTGAGGCAGCCCACCTCCTTGGACTTGACTCATCATCATTCCTATCTTTCTGAAGACACCATGTCCTCAAGACAATTTATGACTCCCTAATCATGGGCTTCCCAGGTGGCACTAGTGGTAAAGCATCCACCTGCCAATGCAGGAAACTTAAGAGATGCGATTTCCATCTCTGGGCCAGGAAGATCCCCTGGAGAAGGAAAAGGTTGTCCACTCCAGTACTCTTGCATGGAGAATCCCATGGACAGAGGAGCCTGGCAGGCAATAGTCCATAGGGTCACAAAAAGTCAGATAAAACTGAAGTGACTTTGCACAAACGTGCCGCCCTACCTTCTTTCAAGAATATCTTCCTTCCTTCTCTACTCTCCTACCAGCTCCCTGCTCTCTGTTTCCACTAGTTCAATTTATTGGAAAGTTCTCTTAGCCTTCAAACCCTGCCCAAAATTTGCCTCCCCTGTGAAGTTGTTTCTTTCTGATCTCCCTGTCCAATAGTACTCCCTGCTTTTTAATACTTCTGGGCTTTGCAACTTAGATGTCCATTGACAGATGAATGGATAAGGAAGTTTTGGTACATATACACAAAGGAATATTACTCAACTATAAAAGGAACGCACTTCAATCAGTTCTAATGAGGTAGATGAACTCAGAGCCTATTATACAGAGTGAAGTAAGTCAGAAAGGGAAAGACAAATGTCGTATATTAACACATATATATGGAATCTAGAAAGATAGTACCGATAATCCTGCCTGCAGGGCAGCAAAGGAGACATGAACATAAAGAGCAGACTTTTAGACACAGTGGGAGGAGAGGGTGGGATGATTTGAGAGAACAGGTAATGAAACCTATACATTACCACCTGTAGAATAGATGGCCAATGGAAGCTTGATGTATGATGCAGGGAACCCAAAGCCAGTGCCCTGTGACAACCTAGAGGGTGGGATGGGGAGAGAGGTGGGAGAGGGGCTAAAGAGGGAGGGGATATACATATACCTATGGCCGATTCATGTTGAAGTATGGCAAAAACCTTCACAGTATTGTAGAGTAAGTATGCTCCAATTAAAAATGTAAAATATATATATACTATTGGGCTTTCAGATACACATGCCACTGTAAAGATCACACTCTTATTAGGCTCACTTCTTTAGGGGCCAGGCATGCATACACCTGGAATGCCTTGTGGGCAGCAATTACGTTCATTCATTAGTGTACCCAGCAGAGCGCCTGGGCTCATGTGAATCCAAACTGGTTTGCATAGTGAGTATTTCCAACAATACAGAGAGGAGGAGGTGAGAGGCAAAAGGCAAGTTAGGGCATGTATTTACTTGTGAAGTTCGGCTACGATGAATAAACTTATAAATCTGAGACTGTGGGAACCCACTGACTGAAGCGCATATGAGAATCACCTCTGGCTGTTTAGCCAAATCCATGGGTTTGGGTTCAGTTACTCAGGAGAAATTCAGGATACCCTGACTTCAGAGGTCCTCAGTGGCTTGAACACCACAAATTATTTCAGAATTCCAAGGATGATTCCAATACCAAGACACAGTTGAGGATTCTATTCATCATTTTAAAGAAGCAGCTTCAGTTCAGTTCAGTTCAGTCGCTCAGTTGTGTCTGACTCTTTGTGACCCCATGAATCTCAGCACGCCAGGCCTCCCTGTCCATCACCACCTCCTGGAGTTCACTCAGACTCACGTCCATTGAGTCAGTGATGCCATCCAGCCATCTCATCCCCTGTTGTCCCCTTCTCCTCCTGCCCCCAATCCCTCCCAGCATCAGAGTCTTTTCCAATAAGTCAACTCTTCGCATGAGGTGGCCAAAGTACTGGAGTTTCAGCTTTAGCATCATTCCTTCCAAAGAAATCCCAGGGCTGATCTCCTTCAGAATGGACTGGTTGGATCTTCTTGCAGTCCAAGGGACTCTCAAGAGTCTTCTCCAACACCACAGTTTAAAAGCATCAATTCTTCGGTGCTCAGCCTTCTTCACAGTCCAACTCTCACATCCATACATGACCACAGGAAAAACCATAGCCTTGACTAGATGGACCTTTGTTGGCAAAGTAATGTCTCTGCTTTTGAATACGCTATCTAGGTTGGTCATAACTTTCCTTCCAAGGAGTAAGCGTCTTTTAATTTCATGGCTGCAGTCACCATCTGTAGTGATTTTGAAGCCCAGAAAAATAAAATCTGACACTGTTTCCACTGTTTCCCCATCTATTTCCCATGAAGTGATGGGAAGCAGCTTAACAACCCCCTTTTCTCTTTGAGGCTTCTTCTACCATAAGTTTCGGTGCACTGATGGAGTGGATTGTGCTAAGCACTAAAGAGAGTGGTTAGAATTAGGAAGAGACTGCAATGGCTTCTGTGTGTGCATATGTGTGTGTGTTTGTGTGTGTGCATGAGTGAGTGTTTTATTTATGACAAAGTTAGTGTGCTATGGGAAAAGAAAGCATCTGGACTACATTCTTTTTGAAACTGAGTGAGGTGTGCAGAGAAAAATAATTCAATATAAAAGTAAACAAATTGTCATATGGTTAGGCTAGAAATCAGGAGACCTGAGTATTCATCTTGGCTTTGTCACTAATTAGCTATTTGCCCTTAGACATTATAATCAAAAGCCATTTATTCTGAAAGTACATTAAAGTTTACAAAGTGTTTTTCCATATGTTAATTGATCTGAGAAGCAAGCAAGAGAGCTATTTTCCCATGCTTTCAGAGTTGAAAAATAATAAGCTTTGGAGTAGATAAGTATCTTGAACATGGGTATAGCCAATTAATATGAATTAGTACACATGCCAGAGATGAAACTGATTCCAAGTCAGAAACTTAAACTGCATGTTTTCTGTAACTCTTTCCAAACCCAATGATAGGTATTACAGTGTTAGTTCAAAAAGACTCAATTAAAATTGTTGTCACATGTTACACTAGCCTCTGACTTTCTTTTTGCTATTGTGTTCCCAATAGGTATTTCCAACATCATGTAATTTGGAACTCACCCCATTAAAATCATTGGAGTCTAAGATTATTCCGTGATCGCTGGCTGACAGAAGGGCCATGCATACAAATATTCAACTATATTTAAATACAAGAAAAGAATCTGGAGAGATTTTTGTACAGAGAAATAACAAAGAAACAAAGAAAATGTAACAAAGAAAATGTTACAGGGCCATGAAAGAGAAGTCTGGAGAAGGACTCACACTCACATTTGTAGCCCCAAATCCTGTTCCTCCAGTTGTTTACATATCTAAACTTTCCAATAGCCTCCTGACTGTTCTCCCCATAAAAGATGGGGAGAGCCTCCTCTGGGTCCATACTTTTATTCTACTAGAGTAACTTAAAAACTCACATCTGCTAAAACATCTTCAATTGTCCCTCATTATCTGTAGGACAAGGACCATATTCCTGGGCAGAATTCATATGACATTTCTTTTCCTAACTACTTTTTGAAAAAAAAATATTTATATATTCATTCATTTGGCTCTGCCAGGTCTTAGTTGCAGCTTGCAAATCCTTAAGTGTGGCATGTGGGCTCTAAATCCCTGACTAGGGAGTGCAGAGTCTTAGCCACTGGACCACCAGGGAAGTCTCTTCCTGGCTACTTTTGATGCTCACCCTTTTCTATCACTCCACCTGACCTTTCTCCTCTAGACAGATTGGATAACTTCAGCTTTGATTAATACTTCAAGAATTATCCATATATTTGCACATTATCTTCCCCTTTTGCTTGTAATAACCCTCCTTGGTCCATCTGCTTGGTAGACAACAGCCAGCCCCTTAGGACTTGGTTCGTATGTTGCCTTCTCTGGTACTGTAGATGAAGTTAAGCACTTTCTCCTCCGTATGTCATAGAAACCCCATTTCCATCGATTTCCCCTTTGAAACTGACAGCCTCTTGCAGTGAGATTCAAGTATCACTCAACTTGGTCACTACCATCCCTACATGCAATGTTCAGCACATATCGGAAGTATAATCGTATCTGCTGATCAAATGAACATTTTAGAGATAAGCTGGTATTTAAGAGTAAAGACATTTCTCCACAAAGAAAGAAACCCAGTGAGAGGGGGAAAAAAAAGAAACCTTCTCTGAGCTGGCTCCTCACAGTACAGAGAAGCTTGGATTCTTAAGGATTCTGAGAAATGGGGCTAATTAATCAAAGCAGCACTAGAGAGTGAGATGACTTTAAGTCATTTAGTCCTGCCAAGACTATAATATTCCCCACAGTATATCTCCTAGTGTATTATCCTGTCATACGTTAAATATTCTTGGTAATGGGGCCTTTCAGAGGTGGTGATTAATAGGGTTTAAAGAAAGACTGAAGATAAGAACTACACGACAAGGAGGGAGCGATGGACACTGTGATGTCTTTGAGTCTAGAAGGTAAAACGGGCATCCTCTCTAGGCAGTGTGTGCTGGACACTGGTGAGAAAACCTTTGGTTGTATTGGAGCTAAACGGCAGATGAGAAAACCCCTACTCAGTCAGAAGGACTAACTATGAGCCAAACAGTCAAGGAGATTGTATTACAGATAATGTGTGTGTTTGTCTCTTTTTCTCTCTCCTTGCAGAACTGAAAATCTGCTTAGTCCTAAAGAAAGGAGAACTAGTGTGTTTTTATAATAGCTTCCCAGGTTTGAACTCATTGGAGACATGATCAGCAGGACTGCCAAATCTCTCACTTCAAGGTGGAGCAAACCCAGAGCTGAATTAATGTGATATTTTCATAGGCTTTAAAAAGAAAAAAAAAATACTGGAACCCAATATTTCCATGCCAAGTATTTTTGTTAGAGGTGATCATTTATTTATCTTGTTAACAATCTACTGATCCAACAGAGACTTGACCAATTAAACAATACACAAGACTCATACCAAGGAAACACAAGGCTAGATTCATCATTCTTTGTCCTCTTAGAAATTTTCCAGCCTGGGTGGTCTGAATTTTAATATTACAGTGAGAATGTGTGGTCTATCAAACTGTTGTAAATTACTGAGCCTAAGTACTTTTAATTTAAGTAAAGGAGACCTAAATGCTTTTAGAAAATGATCTGGCATGACTGGAAGTTCCCCAAGTCCACGTGTTCTTTTCCTAATGCCCAGGGAATGCCTGGATTGCTCAGTTACTAATCTCATGGGTTAGAGAAATGTCCCCAGAATGGTCCAACCAAATGAAGCAGCGTTGACGCTAGACCTACTCACAAGTTCGCACACAGCGTTAGTGTATCAGATTAGCTGGTTTCTGAGTAAGAATACAAATGAATGGGACAAACACCAAACGCACTTCGATAGGAAAAAAAAAAAATCTGGGTGATGGTGTAGCTCCAAGAATGTGTATGTGGGGGAGAGGGTGGATTTAAAGGTGTTATCCTTGGATATGATAAAGACAGGAACTGATGGGGTAGAAGGAAATCACTGAAGTAAAATTCCCTCTGTCTCATATTTTGTCTGGGAAAGACCTTAGTAGTAAAAACTTTCAAGTCACCAGTTCTAAAAGGAGAAAAATGAGAAGACCAACATGAATTATTTCACACACACCCAAATTAGAATGAGCCATTGTTCTTCAGTGAAACAGATCTTGGATTGAATCATGAATCTATTACTTTCTAGCTAGTGACCTTAGGCAAGTTAATTATTTCCCCTAATCCTTACATGATGAGAATAAAATGAGACGATGAATGTAATACACTTCTTCTTTTCTATGTATTCATGTATAATTTTTTGAGTAGAAAAGAGCAACTCATTAAAGAAACCATAACATTACAACTCTGTTTGCCTTATTGGCATCTCACACAGTGTTTGGCCCAGTTGAATGTGATCGATAAATATTCACTGTGCATGTAATTGAATGAATTGTCTAAATAAAAAGAGAAGATTCATCCATGATCACTGAAAATAAAGAAATTATAGAGACAACTAAAATTGAAGTCAAGACAAGAGAGGTAAAGAAACTATGATTCACATGAGAACAGAAGTAACTAAAGAAACAGTGGAGGGCTTCCTGCTGATTCAAGGGTAAAGAATCTGCCTGGCAACACAGGGGTCATAGGGCCGATCCCTAGTCTGGGAAAATTCCACATGCTTGGAGACAACTAAGCCCACGAGCCACAGCTACTGAGCCCATGAGCCACAACTACTGAAACCCCCTCACCCAGGAGCCCATGTTCTACAACGAAAGGAACCATGGAGGTGAGAAGCCCACACGCCCCAACTAGAGAGGAGCCCCTGCTCGCCACAACAAGAAAAAGCCCGTGGGAAGCAAAAAGGACCCAGGGCGGCCAAAAATAAATACATAAAATTTAGAACATAAATGTATGAAATGGCCAATTAATAGCTTATAAAAAAGAAACATTGGAAAAGTTGGAAAGAAAGAGGGAAGGAAAAAAGAAGAAAGGAAATCACAAAATTATGTATAAACAATCAGTTTTTCATATTAGCAGATGTGGAATAGATTTACATCATATTTTATTCCTCTTTCAGTTCCTATGGGGCATTATTAAGGATGAAAGAAGATCAATGGGATTTAGAAACAAGAACTTGTCTGCTACACTGAATCGATGCCTTACTATTAGAATCTTGGCCAGCTCATGAGTGTTTCTAAAAGCTCTTCTGTGTTTTTAAACACCTCGTGCAGGCACTTCACAGAGAACACCATCTTCTCCATGGGAAGGGCATGGGTGGCACAGAGAAGCATCGTTTCTGGAATTCTCTCAACTGAGAAATGCAGATCATACCATGGGTCAACCAGTGTCTGGGAGTCTTATTTCTCAAGACGGTTGTTCTGTATAAGAGTTATGGATTCTTCACTAGTTTCCATTTTGCTCCAATTACTTTAGCATTTTATCTTCTCATATCAATGTGTTTATCCCTTGTAATAGGCTTGCAACTTCCCTATAAGTCTGAAATTGCATCAAAATAAAAACTTAAGACAAAAAACTAAAATTATATAATATTTGGAAATATTGATTAAATGACCAATAAAATCGTGTTATATTCTTGGAGAATATATGGCTCTATTAAAAGTTATTTTCAAAAATAAAATTCTTTCTTAAACAGTTTTTAAAAAAGTTATGGATTGCAAACCTACTGGAAGAAAGAAAAAAAAGGAAATAAGAAGGGAAATACCACATAATAATTGTTCCTTTGCAGTAATTGTCTTTTTTTTTTTTTTTGCATTTAATCTCCCTGTAATCTATCAAGGTCAAGGTTCTTATATAACAATAATTATTATTATTATATATATGATAAAATTGAGGCTCTGAAAGTTTCCACAGCTTGCCCAGCTTTATACAGTTGCCAACTGTGGAGCCTATATCCACACTCTGATAGTTCTCTCTCCCTTTAAAAAAATATTGGAGTAATAGTTGTTTTACAATGTTGAACTAGTTTCTGCTGTACAGCAAAGTAAATCATCCATATCTTTTCTGGATTTCGCTCTCATTTAGGTCACCACAGAGCATGAGTAGAGTTCCCTGTGCTAAACAGTAGGTTCTCCTTAGTTATCCATTTTACACATCGTAGTGTATATCTGTCAATCCCAACCTCTCAGTTTATCCCATGCCCCTCTTCCCTGCCTTGGTGTCCATCTGCTTGTTCTCTGGGTCTGTGTCTCTATTTCTGCTTTGCAAATAGCTTCATCAGCACCATGTTTCTAGATTCTACACATATGCCTTAATATACGATATTTGCTTATTTCTTCCAGACTTACTTTGCTCTGTGTAACTGTCTCTAGATCCATCTGCATCTCTGAAAATGGCAGAATTTCATTGTTTCTTACTGGGGGGTGGAAGGCTTCGAACAGAACAGGTGCAATATTTATGTTACTTCTACTCTGTGGCACATGCTTTATGTATCGTTTCTCATTTGATACGTCTAGTCAGGCTTTTTTTCACCCAGGTGTCAATAAGAAAAAGTGATTCAGAAAACCCAACTCATGTATTCAAACTGAGGATTCACTTATGATAATGAAAGTTCCATATCTTGAATACTCTCTCATTCCAGCCAAACTGAGACAGTTGGTCACCCTATCATCCATCCTCCAATGTCAACACACATTCACAATATTCAGGATTTCTAAGATATATAGAAGCTTCGCAGGTGCTGCTATAAAGAACCTGCCTGCCAATGCAGGAGATGTAAGAGATGCAGGTTTGATCCCTGGGTCAGGAAGATCCCCTGGAGAAGGGCATGACAACCCACTCCAGTATTCTTGCCTGGAGAGTCCCATGGACAGAGGAACCTGGCGGGCTACAGTCCATAGGGTGACAAAGAGTCAGACACAACTGAAGTGACTTGGCATGCATGCACGCAAGGTATATGGTAGGCTGTGGCCTCTAGGCTTGAAGTATAAAATAATGGGATGCTCCAATCCATTCTTCAGAGAAATACAAAACCACAACAGCAAACATAATTACTTTTTCTCCTTTATAGTCATCAGCACAAGCACAAGCGTTAACACTGGTGGGTCACCCTCTCTGCACCAGGCTGGCACTCAGCACTTCAAATGCTACATCTTTCTCAGGGTGCTCCAACAGGTTTTTCTGCTATGAAGTAAAATGGTGATATGTGTAGGGCATACTGAGATAAAAGCACGCATTGTCAGAGACAACCAGGCAAAAGTGAAATGAAGTCGCTCAGTCGTGTCCAACTCTTTGCGACCCCATGGACTGTAGCCTATCAGGCTCCTCCGTCCATGGGATTTTCCAGGCAAGAGTGCTGGAGTGGATTGCCATTTTCTTCTCCCAGGGATCTTCCCGACCCAGGAATCGAACTCAGGTCTCCCACATTGCAGGCAGACGCTGCAAGGGCCCTCATTTTCTCAGAACTTGTTGCCCAACTGCAAGCCTGATGTGCCCACTGTTTAATCCACGTGTTAACTGTGCAGAGGACTCTGACTGGACTTCATTCTCCTAATTTCTTTAAATTCTCACCAAGATCTATTTTCAAGATCAAGAAACTGGGTGGGACTAGGGAAGGACTCTTGGCGTTCCACAGCTAGTACGTGTTCGAGCTAGCTTTGAGCCAGACTACGTGGACTTTTTCTCAGAAAATATAGAAAGCAATTACAAATTTTAGGGAAAAAAATGGACCTCGATGTATCCTCAGAAACTCTATGCTTATTGAGATACCAATAAAGAATAATGTGTAATATATGATATATGCTATATAACATACAGTATGTAATAAACATATTATATTACAATATTATATTAGCCTACCAGGCTTTGAGGAGCCTCTCAAGTCCATGGAATTTTCCAGGCAAGAGTACTGGAGTGGGTTGCCATTTCCTTCTCCAGGGGATCTTCCCAACTCAGGGATCGAACCAGGGTCTCCCATACTGCAGGCAGACGCTTTACCATCTGAGCCACCAGGGAAGCCTTTATTATATTATTAGTATACTGCTGCTGCTGCTGCTAAGTCGCTTCAGTCGTGTCCGACTCTGTGCAACCCCATAGAGGGCAGCCCACCAGGCTCCCCCGTCCCTGGGATTCTCCAGGCAAGAACACTGGAGTAGGTTGCCATTTCCTTCTCCAATGCATGAAAGTGAAAAGTGAAAGTGAAGTCACTCAGTCGTGTCTGACTCTTAGCGACCCCATGGACTGCAGCCCACTAGGCTCCTCCATCCATGGGATTTTCCAGGCAAGAGTACTGGAGTGGGGTACCATTAGTGTTCTAGTTATATATTATAATATATAGTATGATTATAATATGTAATTGTAGAAACTATATAATTATAATACTGTAATATTATTATATTGTTATAATTATATTATTAATTATGCAATTATGGTATTATAATACATGTGTTATATGATATTATAATAAATATTATTATATTATAACACAATGTAATCTATGCATGCACGCTCAGTCATGTTTTGAGTCTTTGTGATCCCACGTACTGTTGCCCATCAGGTTCCTCTGTCCATCAGAGTCTCCAGGCAAGAATACTAGAGTGGGGTGTCATTTCCTCCCCCAGGGGATCTTCGTGATCCAGGGATTGAAGCTGTATCCTCTGTGTCTCCTGCATTGGCAGGCACATTCTTTACCACTAGTGCCTGCTGGGAATCTACCTCTATATATAATAATCTTTAACTATAATGTGTTATAAATTGTAATTCATATAATTAAATATGTAAATTGTGTATAATAAATATAGAATATATTTATTATAAATATTATATTATATTATAAATATGCAACAATACTAGCACTTGTATATTATTTTCCATGCATCAGCACTATCCTAAGTGCTCTAAATGTAATTTAACTCAATTTATTATCACAACAATCCTAGAGATAGATGGTGTCACTCCCATTTTACAAATAGGGAAGGGGAGACTCAGAGAGGTTATGTGACTTGCTTAAGTCCACAGAGCTAGCAAATGTTAGAATCAGAATCTGGACATAGCCAGCTCCAGCTGTGACACTAATCTGAGGTGTATCTCTTGGGATTTCCAGAACCAGGGCATATATATTATACAGTATTAACAGCTTGATTCTTCCTTGGGGAGCTTCAGTTTTGCTCAGCCACTGTGTAAGTGAAATCTCTCCCTAATTTTTCACTCCCAGGTAACATTTAGAGCCCTATGTGTCTCCCCACCCCGCCACCCTGGCTGAGCTTGCTTAAGAATGATCTGGTGGGTCCATCTGGAGTGGTCAAGATGGCTCCAGGCTCCAGTTTGACCCACAATGACCTAAAACATATTACATTCTCATTGTCAGAGTCAATGGTACTACAATGGTCAGACAATTTCTCATTGCCGGAAACCAAATGGTATTACAATGCGTTCTCTCTGGAGGAAGAGCTGGTTCCAAGTCTTGGCACGTATCTTTGTGTTTCCAGAAGCCACCCACTCTTCCATCTAATCCTTAATCCCCAACAGATTCCCCCAATCAGTCGAGCCAAGGTGTGGATATGCAGGCCTTGAGCTCTCTTGAGCTCTTGGCAGGAAGAATCCTCTGGGAAGGAGGCCCTGAGGTCAGTGAAGACCTTAGTGGTGTTTCCCAGAGTCTGAGATGTTGCAAAGCCCCGACTCCAGCATTACGGGCTGTTTTGATTTTCTCAGCCGATGTGCCTGTCAGGAACTAATTAGGACAAGGATAGTGTGGATGGACTTTGGGGAATTGCAAATGAGTTATAAAGGGCTCAGTGCTGTAGCTGGTTATGGCAAGTCTTTCAGTGCTTCTCCTTTGCATTTAGAGCAAAATTAGCATTTCATTTAGAAGAACATACTTCTCTCCTTTGAAACACTGTGCATGTTGAGGCATAGAATGGGGTGCCATAGGCATGGGGTGGCGTAGAATGGGGTAGGAATTTCAGAGAATAGTGGGAAAACCAATGACCATGTCACACCAACCTCAAGGACCCGTATTAGGTTCTTGATGTCTTCATAGCAGCTAGAAGTTGTTCCAAGCAATTCTTGATTCTGTCTTCTATGAGACACATGACCAGCCTGCTTCTAATGAGCGCATGTCCACATCTGAGTCCAATCTGTTCTAACCAGCTCCTCGGCTGGGTCCGCAGAGGAGGTCAGATGTGGCCCTCAGCCTGAGGACCTCTCCTCTCATGCTGAGCTCTGTTGTGCAGGGGGTGAGGTGTGCCGAGCAACTAGGCTCTTGAAGTCAGTTTGAGGGATGCTGGGAGGATTCAGAGAGGAGGTTCACGTGTTGCTTTTCTTCAGTTAAGTCACTATCCTGTGAGTTAATAGAAAACTTCAGCCTCAGGGGTCTATTTGCCTGGTGCTCCTTCCAGACATAAAATTCATTTTGAGAAAGAGGGAGGGAAAAATTTCTTTTTCCCTTTTTCTTGTAAAAATAATGGATTGTTATAATTTGTCATTGGCCCATGCGTGAGACAGCTCTGCTCAGTTCACCAATTATTTCCTGGGGCCAGAAAAGACCATCCGAGTCTTCACAATCATTTCATCTAACATGCTATAGAAGCTTGGCACTGGGCGTCCCTCTGCCTGCTTGTGGGACTCTGCTTACTCCCCAATGGTTCCGTCTCAATGGCATTTCCCTTGTTGGCTAATCTGAACTTTTACTGTGTCAGCTTTGAGCCCTTCTCATAGTCCATGGTTTCTGGCTGCTAATGCTTCTTTTCTCCGTGGATAGTGATCTTGGAAAAGAATCCTTTCAAATGGCATTTGTCCTTAAATACTAAGATCCCTTCTAAGTTATGTGTACAGTCTTCTAAAGAACACATGTCTTCATCTGAGTCCTACCCGATCCTTCCATGCGGGCTTAAAAACTCAGGATCTTAACTTCTACCCGACTCTTTCACATTGCCTCATGTCCCTGTGTTGCCTCCCCCAGGAACAGTGGGGAGCTATTTCTGTGCAAGAGAGAACAGCACGACCCAGGTTGTTTGAGGTGTGTCTTGGGCCAGAGCCTAGAGAACTGGCATTGCATGTTTCCCAGTTTAAAATCACATTAAATTGCAATCAGGACACATGGACAGCCTTCCCATTTGGCTTTGCTTTCTGCAATTTTGCATCTTTCTTGAGGCCAGATCTGTGGTGGTGGCAGTGGTTGTTATTATTTTTCATTTGGGTTTTTTGTTGTGTGTCTGCCTCCATCATTGGCTTGATGCACGAAACCAGCAAAAGGGGAAACACGGTGACTTAGAAAAGGATCAGACTGTTCTGCATTACATTCTGATTCTCTCATTAGCCAGCTGTGTATCTGCGGGCCCAGTTTCTAAATCCCAGGTAATGCCACTTACTGGAAGTTTTTTTTTTTTATGACAGCAAACATAAGATATACTTAAAGCTTGTTATAGTATATACCCTTAAAAGATAGTGGTCTCCTTGCCCCTTTCTCAGATTCTCCAATATATAAATAATTGATATTGGAAAGTATTGTGATTCTTTTAACCCCCTTAACATTTCTTTATAATTATAAATACATGAAATTAAAAATTTATAGTGCTGAATTTTCTGTCCCTTCCCTTTGTCTTCTAGCCCACAGGTGACATTATTTTCTTAGGAGAAGCTTCTTTCTTGTCTCTCTTCCTGAGATGTCTTCAACAAACCACCGATGATGGACAAATACTAAACCAAACTTTCTTTCCCTATGCCTGTGGTCCTCAACTGCAGAACTGTTGGCATGCGAGGTCAGATAAGTTTTTTGTTGAAAAGGATGTCCTGTGCACTGTAAGATCTGTGCATCCCTGACTCTACTCACTAGATACCAGTAACCCTCCCTCTGCAGACGTGACAATCCCGAAGGTTCCCACCCACTGCCAAGTGTCTCTTGGAGGGGGTAATCTCCCCAGGTTGAGACCCAATACACCATGCCCTTCTCATTCTCGTCCTTCAAGAATTCCAAAATAAATATGCTTCTTACCAAGAAGCAGAAGCAGTATCACTACACTGTTTATAAAATCCCAAAGAGCTAGAAGATGAATGAAAACTCAAAAGAGAGACACAAATGGCTGTGCACAGTTCGAATGGATCACCCATGAGAAGTCAGAGTTGCCGCTAAAGTTTTCTGAAATGACACAGGATAAATATTCATCCATGTACATATTAGTGCTACATAGGATGCTTTTGGGGCTTCCTTGGTGGCTTAGTGGCAAAAGAATCTGCCTGCAGTGCAGGAGATGCTGGTCTGTAGGTTCAATCCCTAGGTTGGAAGATCTCATGGAAGAGGAAATGGCAACCCACTCCAGTATTCTTGCCTGGGAAATGCCATGGACAGAGGAGCCTGGTGGGCCACAGTCCATGGGGTCACAAAGAGTCAGACACATCTTAGTGACTAAACCACCATCACCACCATGATGTTTATTATATTAGACAAATCTGAATGCCTTGCCATAGTATTGCCCCTTCACATGGCTGGAGTTTCCTACACACACACACAAACACACAATACAAAAGAATATCCACTTCTCTAGGGAAACTTTCCCTGATTTTGGAGCAAAAATTAATAACAAGTCAAATAAATGCTAAATGTAGTGCTAAGTACCTTATACATCTTATACCATCAAAACTTTACAATAGCTCTGTGATAAGTGCTTCATTAAATCCTTTTTACACATGAAGAAATCAGAGCTCAGAAAGGTTAAGGACAGTGGTGATGTTTCATAATTATTAGGTGACTGAGTTACATTTGAAACCCAGGCCTGTCTTGCTACAAATCCCATGCTAACCATCACCCAGGCTGTATATCTGTCTGATCGCTCCATGAATTACATTTATAGCATGATATTGAGATAATCTGCTTATTTACCTCTCCCTCCCATTAGACTGTAAGCAACTTAAGGCCAGGAACCATAATATGTATAGTCCCAGTTCCTACCTAAGACAAAGAAACTGAATCTCTTGATGAGTTTACAAGTGCTAAGTTGACATTTTTTGTTGCTGTTCAGTTGCTAAATTATATCTAACTCTTTGCAATCGCATGGATGCCAGGCTCCTCTGTCCTCCACTATCTCCTGGAATTTGCTCAGATTCATGTCCATTGAGTTAGTGACGATATCTAACCATCTCATCCTCTGCCACCCCCTTCCCTTTTTGCCTTCAATCTTTCTCAGCATCAGGGTCATATTAAGTGCTACTTATATGTTAGACTTAAGGTAAAGCAGGTAGAATTATATCACTACATTGGGTTCTCTAACACTGAAATATGGCTTTAATTTGCAATTTAAGGAATGGATGCTACAGATCTGTGACTGAGCCTAGGCATTTACTCACTGAAGTTTCATGAGGCAAGAGATATTACTGAGGCCCTGCCAAGTGGTAGGCTCTCTGCTAGAAACCAGAATATAACGGTGAAATGGCAGACACAGCTTTGCCATCATGAATTTCTGTCTTATTAAACACTGAAGGAGCGATTTTTGAAGCTGTGAGATGGTCACTTGGAGGGTGATCCCCATCACACATAAAAGTTCTAGTTATCTCTTTTTTTGTCTGAAGACAAGGAGGTACCAAGAAGAGACATCTCAGTGGCCCTTTGCTTGAAAAATTTGCTTTAAAAAAAAAAAAAAAGGTCCCCAACACTAATCTTTAGTGGGTAGTTCACTTATCTCACCCCTTAGAGCGTCACCTGGTGTAGCCTAATGCAGCGACCACTGCTTCTGATAAAAAATAATTGCCTCCTACCAGGTCCTTCAGTCTTTGAGACCCGTCTTTGCCCCCATTCCCTGAGGTTCCACTTCCTTCTTTGTAAGTGACCTCTTTTTTTACCATCATCCAGGTAACTGTAGAGCAAATATTTTCAAATGGGAAAAACAGAATGCCAAACGTGTTCTGAAACTCACTTGCCAGGAGGCGGTTGCCAGCATATGGCTCCCGCTTGAGCCTGGCACAGCTTGCCAAATTCCATGTTTAAATTATATCTCACATCTTAAAAATCCCCTAAAAACCTAAGTGGCCAGTTTTCTAAGCCAAACTGTTAAATTAGGTTAAGTGGAGTAAGAAAGGTATAGTCTGACACATGAGAGAAATCTCTGAGTACCAAACATAGATATAGGAGGCTGAGTTCCAGATTTCAGGTCTCTGTCCTAGAAGCTCTTAAAGGAAATACTGACCCTATCAAATCACTACTCTTCAAGGGTGTACTATTTGCAGAGACATAGAAAGGATATAAAGTAAAATTAAAATAAGTTTAAAAATCCTTGATTCAAATGATACACCAATAAACACAAAACTCTCTCTACATGGTTTCAAACATTTTGTAGCTCTATGGCATATGCTTTGCTACCTAAGGCCCATTAAAAATATCCCCAAATAATATTTGTAGATAACATGTGCCTATTAATTGCCAAGATCCATAGCAAAAACAATAATATTCTATCAAATGATATTAATCCAATTATTTCCTGGTGGTGCAGCTGTTTGCTAAAGAGAAACTGTCCTTAAGACACAAATTAGTAAACAAGCATGATATTGGGTGCTATATGAAAAGAAATTAAAGTAATGAAAAATTACTTGATGATCTCAAAAGGAATCTGCTATTTTGAGATACCCATATACATGAAGGTATTAATACTAAGCTATATTTTATACCTTGTAATTATGTGGATATTTTTCTGTTCTTCACTGGAACCTTAATTTTCTGATCTAAGCACTGCCAGTTACATGGTAATTAATCTTTGAGCTTTTTGATGACTTCAAGTATTATTAAGCGGTAATCTGCAGAACCATTTCATTATAAGGTAATGATTAATTTTGTATACAATTCTCTAGCACTTTTCAGCTAAGAATTCCATAATGGCTTACAGATGCAAGATTAAGACGTTGGGGCTATTTTTTTTTTTTCAGTTCAAAGTCAACAAAAAATCAGAAGTGAAGGTCAAAGTGCTTATTCCATTTCCTCAACTGCCTTACACCTATAGAATTCCCCTAGAGCATGAATTCTAGAATCTAGCTACATGTGTTCCCCAACATGTATACCTGTGGCAGATTCATTTTGATATATGGCAAAACCAATACATTATTGTTAAGTTAAAAAATAAAAAAATAAAATAAAAAAAAATAAAATAAATAAAATTTAACCTTAACACACACACAAAAAAATAGAATCTAGCTAATTCAATCACAATATCTGAGGATTTTTTTAAAAATAGAATTAGCTACTCTGAAAACAAGTGAAAGCGTTCAGAAATTTGTGTTCATGGGGTGATTAAGCGCATGAACTATCCTGATGAAGAGAGAAGAGAAACTTACTTTTTGTGCAGTTACTTAGTCTGGGTTACTCTCTTAACACTCATCCTTTGGGCTGACCCATTTCCATGTGCTTATGCATTTTTGAAGAAAACAGAGTTAGATTTACTTAGTACAGAAGAAAAAAAAAATGTCTAAAACGTCTGCCCATAGCAAGAGGCCCTAAAATGTTATAATTGCATTCAGATGCAAATAAAAGGAACCAGAGATGATTCCTATTCAAACTAGACAGAACTCTGAATCTGCAGTCTGGCGACTATCCAGACACTGAGTGCTAGGAATGAACCCTAGTGTGTAAGAAAGAGTTCCCAAAACGAAGACTCACCTCAGATAAATACATTTATTTATTTATCTTTTTTACTTTTTCCCAGATGCCCATCCAAAGGAAAACTGCCAAGCAAAAGAACTTCTTGCCAAATTCCTCATAAATTCTTAAAAGTCTCCTCCTAGTCAGGAGGTCTACTTAAAACAACAATAAAAAAAGAACAAAACAACAAACAAAAAAGTACCACCAATAATAATGGAATATCTGGTCTCTGTTTGTTTTTTTTTTCTTTCAACTCATCAATAAATATGAGATTCTGGGCTTTACAACCTAAGAATCTAAGTACATTCCTTAGATATCTGGTCATATTACCTACCACATATGTGGTGTAAATAGAACAAGTTACTTAAATTGGCTAACCTTCAATTTTCCAAATGTCAAGTGGGAAAAATAATATTTATCACCTATGGTTGTGGTAGCACTGAAGTTCGGCATGTAAAGCGTCTTAAATGTTGCTGTTGTTCACTTGCCAAGGCATGTCCAACTCTGCACCCCCATGGACTTCAGCATGCCAGGTTTCTCTGTCCCCTCCCATCTCCTGGAGTTTGCCCAAGTTCATGTCCATTGACTTGGTGATGCCATCCAACCATCTCATCCTCTGCCACCCTCTTCTCCTTCTGCCTTCAATCTTTCCCAGCATCAGGGTCTTTCCCAATGAATCAGCTGTTTGCATCTGGTGGCCAAAATACTGGAGCTTCAGTTTCAGCATCAGCCCTTTCAAAGAGTAAAGCATCTAACTTATTGCTATTACAGAGTAGTGGTCTATCTAGTGGGTGGTAACTAATCTTAGTAACAGAGGATAGCAGAATCTTCTTGATTCAATTTCTAAGAATGTCCAGGGATTAAAAATCCTCCTGAGATTAAAAAAAAAAAAGGTGTGCATTCTGTGTATTTTTATGCAATCTTTAAAATATAATTCAGGTTGTATAGACGTTATAGATTGACTTACTGGACTCTATTCCATCTCCTTTGTAGCATGCACTACAAGTTTACCTAATGCTGTGAAGCTAAAGTCTAAATTTCCCTGACTCCCTCACAGTTAGGATTGCAGGAGTAATCTGGCTTCTAAGAGCAAAGAATCTCACTCAGGACTTTGAAGGAAGAAGGAAGCGTGGTGAAGCAGTGGCTGTCTGCCTCTTCTGACAAGCATGTGGTTGAGCAAATTATTTTGTTGTATTTCTGTAGAAATAGTGAAAGTTTGATTTTGTGATTGGCAGTCTAACAGCTACCAAAGGTCTGCAGTGACAGCCTCAGGATTTCACTTGGGACAGTTTCACAAAGTGGATGGGAGAAGGAAATGGCAACCCACTCCAGTGTTCTTGCCTGGAGAATCCCAGGGACAGAGGAGCCTGGTGGGCTGCCATCTATGGGGTCACACAGAGTCAAACATGACTGAATCGACTTAGCAGCAGCAGCAGCACAGAGGGGTTGGGCATTTCTCCTGGCTGCATTGCTTATGACTGCATACCACCTAAGCGTAGCTATGTGAACTATCAGGAAATTCCATAAAATAATTATCCCTAACAAACCCTTCTCTGTCTACATGAAAACCATAACTAATACCTTAGCAGAGTATCTTTTGACAACAAAGTCATTACAAAAAAAAAAAAACGCTTTCTCAGACATTCAACTTCTTATATTACTCTGAGCCCTCCACACCCACTAGGTACCTTCTTTCCATCATAGTTTGGTTCAGGTTTGGTTTTAATCTACTTTGCCAATGTATTTTTCCCCTTCCTCTGCTTAAATATGTGAAACTTTAACTTGAAGATCCTTGCCTCTAAAATTACATCTGCACTGGTTTTGCGTGTGTGTGTCCTGCAGACAGACAATTTGCCATTCTGCCATAGACATATTTAAATGGGATTTCTTTATCCTGACCCGTCTCAATCATAATTAGCTAGAAGAGTCACTCAGAAATCCGAGAGAGTCAAGCCAAAGAAAGATCAATAGGGAGGGAACTATCAGCAATTAGCCACTGCCTGGTGCATTTTTTATTCATCAGAGTGGGCAAGTTGAGATGTCTGCAGGATAACAGGTCCCTGGCAAGAGAGAGACAAAAGAAAGAAGGGAGAGAAGAGACGGGTCTGTACTTTTTCTGAAATGACTCAGCTTTGGCATTCCATTTTAGAGCTTCAAGGCACTTAGCCTCCTCTAGGCCATGCACCATTGGGATGTCCAAAGCCATCTGCTATCACAGAGAAGCTCAGGGATTGTTGTTGTTGTTTAGTCACCAAGTTGTGTCTAGCTCTTTGTGACCCCATGGACTATAGCCCAGCGGTCTCCTCTGTCCATTGGATTTCCCAGGCAAGAATATTGGAGTGGGTTGCCATGCCCTCCTCCGGGGGATCTTTCCAAGCAAGGGATCAAACCTGCAGACCCTCATCTCCTACTTTGGCAGGTGGATTCTTTACCACTGAGCCACCAGAATAGTAGGAGCTAGTGTGAGTCCTCCAAAATGCCAATTTAACTGAGACCTTCATGAGATATGGTGCTCTAAGAATCATGTCGGAAATATCATTCAATGAGGTGCTTGTGCCTGGCACTAGGCTAGGTTCTACAAACACCCCAATCTGACTAAATCTTCAAATGGTCCACAAGGTCAGAATGATAACGTGCATTTCACAGATGAGGGAATTCAGCAGTTAAGTGACTACCCTAAGAGCACAGCCAAAAAGTTGTCTCAATTTCAACCCAAGGTTTTCTGATTTCCAGAGTCCATGTTTTAGACTGCTACAACACCTCTTAGCCCTGTACAATTCACTTTCATTAGCACCAGAAAATAGACTTTGTAGTGAGAAAATACCAGAAAGCCCTTCCCTCTGAACCATAAAGCTGGATTTGAAAACTTCTCTTTCACTGTAAAGGGCCATATAGTAAATATTTTAGGCTTCGTGGATCACACAACCTCTGACACAACTACTCAATTCAGTCTTGTAGCACAAACACCCATAAACAACTGGCAAATGAATGGTGCGGTTGGATTTTTAATAAAACTTTATTTACAAAAAAAAGCAGTTGGAGGACTGGACTTTGCCCTCGAGTCATAGATTGCTGGCCTTTTCTTAAAAACCAAATGAAGTCTTTCAGTGTTACAGGGTCTGCTAAGTGGGATAAAGCAGGTGACTTGATACTTCTGAAGCCATATCTAAATCCTTGGCCATCCTTAAAGATGCTTATCATGTTGTGGGTGAGTTGCAAGTGGTCAGAAGCCTTTTGGATGGTGCAGCACCTGAGCCAAGCAATATGACTTTTATCTTTGACCCTTACACTTCTTTGATGACAAAGGATAGATTGAGACCAACGCTTTCAGGTTTTAGAAAGTTCACTTCTGTGCTTTGGGGAGCTTAGAGAGGAGCCTTTACGACAGAAATGAAAGGATAGAGTGCATTATATTCAAAGTCCAGTGACATTTACTTTTCTGACAGACCACATGTCCACTCAGCCAGCTTGTCTCTTCACTTCTCCTAATGTGAGGTAGAACAAATGTGACCTTTCAGATCAGAGAGAGTGAGAAGAGAATGCCAGTTCCAGCAGTTACTTTTTTTGGTATGACCTTGGGCAAATCATTTTCTTCCTCTGAGCCTGAGAATAGACTTCTGTCCTTGGAAATGATGAAGCCAGTGGGTGCCTTGTAAAGTGAATATTTTAGTTGCTTGGTGCATTGACGAAGACTGCCATACCATTAAGTTTGCACAGTGAACACGGGGCGTTTTCCTATGCTGGGGAAAAGGGGGGACCATGTCATCAGGAAGGCAGTCCACTGCTTCCTCTCTGTGTACCCCTGAGCTTCCCTTTGGGGCTGTAAGACCAGGAAGGAACTAGGTTGGTGACCAGTCTGATGACTGTGCTGGAGCATGGGTGGAGGGAGACAGTGTCTTTCAGACAAGTTGACCTTCTACTCATCACATTGAGGCTATGTCTCCAACAAGCAGTTGCAGAGTCATGTTCCCCAGTCCAGGTACTAGCTGTTGTTGCTCAGTTGCTCAGTTGTGTCAACTCTGCAGCCCCATGGACTGAAGCATGCCAGGCTTCCCTGTCCTTCACTATCTACCATAGCTTGCTCAAACTCATGTTTTTCGAGTCAGTGATGCCATCCAACCATCTCATCCTCTGTCATCCCCTTCTCCTCCTGCCTTCAGTCTTCCTCAGCATCAGGGTCTTTCCCAATGACTCAGCTCTTCCCATCAGGTGGCCAGAATATTGGAGCTTCAGCTTCAGCATCAGTCCTTCCAATGAATATTTCCAGCAAATGTTTACAAAGCCTTTATTTCAAAGATGAGCATCTCTGAGTATGCAAAAACAAAAAGCAAAAAAAACCCTCCAGTCCCTCTTCTAAAGCCTAGCAGACTTTATAAAAGATTGGCTGTCAGATATCACAACAGAACTCCAGCAATCCTTCTTGTAAGCAACAATTTGCTCCCCTCTTTCTGCTTATTTCTCCTTTTCACCACCCAGGGATCCAGGCCAGAGCAGGTAGTCAATGCGAATTGATGAGCTGGCAATTAAGCTGAGCCTTCCAACTGAGCTGCACTGCTAGAGCCGGACCCTGCAGCCATCAGCGCCATGGAGACTAAATTGCAAATTTTGATAGCCATCTTCTTCAGCTGCCATTTAGCAGATGACTGTCAGTACCAGAACCCCAAACTGATAAATTGATTGCCCCTAGGTTGTGAAGTCTGCCATTTTTTCCCCTCCTGTGTCAATTTTCTTGCTTTGAGGCAGGTGCTGATCCACAGGTGGCGCTCTGATTAGGAACTTTCTGTGATGTGATAACATAGCGTCATCCTGTCCCCTTTGGGACTTTCTACAGAACTAGCAAAACTACAAAATTACCTGCTCAAACACCTACGTACAGCTCTGTGTTAAGAACTGAAAGACAAGTGCTCATCCTGCTCAGAGGGCAAGAAACAATGATTCTGTTATATATAAACTCACCAGGTCTGTATCTAAGGGCTATCCAATTAAAAAAAAAAATCATTGAATCCAGGGTTGGGGGAAAGTGCACTTCATGATGAGAACCCCACTTGCTGTTTCTCCATTGAGGTAAAATCCATAAAACATTAAATTCTCCGTTTTAACCATTGTAAAGCATACAACACAAGAAACTAACACAACACTATAAATCAACTATGCTTCAAAAAAAGTAAAGCTACCATACAATTAAATGGCTTTTTAGGACATTCACAATGCTGTACAAGCATTACCATCAGCAAATTCCAGAATATCACCCTAAAAAGAAACCGCATACCCATCAAGCAGTCACTCCCTATTCCTTTTTTCCCCAGCAATCAACAATCTAATTTTTATCTCTATGCTGCTGCTGCTGCTAAGTCACTTCAGTCGTGTCTGACTCTGTGTGACCCCATGGACTGTAGCCCACCAAGCTCCTCTGTCCCTGGGATTCTCCAGGCAAGAATACTGGAGTGGGTTGCCCTTTCCTTCTCCAATGCATGAAAGTGAAAAGTGAAAGTGAAGTCCCTCAGTCATGTAAGACTCTTAGCGACCCCATGGACTGTAGCCCACCAGGCTCCTCCATCCATGGGATTTTCCAGCAAGAGTACTGGAGTGGGGGTGCCATTGCCTTCTCCATTTTATCTCTATAGATTTCCCTATTCTGAGCATTTCCTGAAAATGGAATCATATGATATGTGGTTTTTGTGACTGACTGCTTTCATTTGACATAAATGATTCAAAGATTTGCCCACATTGTAACACATATCAGTCCCTTATTCCTCTTTATGTGCATGCATGCTCAGTCCCTCAGTCATGTCTGACTCTTTGCAGCCCTATGGACTGTAGCCCGCCAGGCTCCTCTGTCCAAGGGATTTCCCAGGCAAAAATACTGGCGTGGGTTGCCATTTCCTTCTCTAGGAGATCTTCCCAACACAATGATGGCATCCCTATTTCCTGCATTGTCAGGAGGATTCTTTGCCACTGAGCCGTCTGGTAAGACTCTCTCTCTTTTTGACTGAGCGATGCCCCCATTGCATGGATATACTATGTGTTTTCCATCGTATGGATGCACTGTGTGTTGATTTTCTGTTATTAGTTAAAGGACAATTAGGATGATTTCACTGTTTTGCTACTGCAAATAGTATTAGGTATCAATTCAGTTCAGTCGCTCAGTAGTGTCCGACTCTTTGCGACCCCATGAATCTCAGCACGCCAGGCCTCCCTGTCCATCACCAACTCCCGAAGTTCATTCAGACTCACGTCCATCGAGTCAGTGATGCCATCCAGCCATCTCATCCTCTGTTGTCCCCTTCTCCTCCTGCCCCCAATCCCTCCCAGCATCAGAGTCTTTTCCAATGAGTCAACTCTTCGCATGAAGTGGCCAAAGTACTGGAGTTTCAGCTTTAGCATCATTCCTTCCAAAGAAATCCCAGGACTGATCTCCTTTAGGATGGACTGGTTGGATCTCCTTGCAGTCCAAGGGACTCTCAAGAGTCTTCTCCAACACCACAGTTCAAAAGCATCAATTCTTCGGCGCTCAGCCTTCTTCACAGTCCAACTCTCACATCCATACATGACCACTGGAAAAACCATAGCCTTGACTAGACAGACCTTTGTTGGCAAAGTAATGTCTCTTCTTTTCAATATGCTATCTAGGTTGGTCATAAATGTCTGCTATAATTTCTATGCCATATGGTGATATTATGTTAACTGTTTGAAGAACCATCAAACTTCCTTCTACATATATATGTATGTATATACATTTTAGAGGTGAGTATATAAATTAGAAAAAGAGAAGTATATTCATGTCTTTATCACTTTTAAAAAATTGGGTTGTGTGTCTTTTTGTTGCTGAGTTGTTACATATTCTGGTTACTAGACCATTATCAGATATATGATAGGAAAATACTTTGTCCCATTTCTTTCTTGATGGTATCTTTTAAAACACAAAATCTTTTCATTTTTATTAAGTCTAATTTATCGGGTATTTTTTCTTTTGTCACTTGAGCTTTTGGTGTCATGTTAAAGAAACTATTTTCAAACTAAGATTTTGAAGATTGACACCTATGTATTCGTCTAAGATTTTTATAATTTTAACTCCTACATTTAGATACAATGTTCATTTTGTATTAATTTTTGTATATGATGTGAGGAAGGGACCAAACTTAATTCTTTTTCATGAGAATATAAACCTACATATAGAAATACCCATATATAGGTATAGATACATATCCATATATATATCATATAGAGAGAGATTTATCATAAGTATATATATCATATATATAGATATATATCCATATATCTAACTGAATCACTTCATTGTGCACCAGAAACTAACATGACATTGTAAATCAACTATACTTCCATTAAAAAAAGAAAAAAGAACACGTTAGCATTTACTGAGCACCAGCTATGGGCGAGGTGTTTAACATGAATTATTTATTTTAACTTTTGAGATAACCTTATGAATTAAAAGCATCCTTAACCACCAAATGTGGAAAATCAGGAAGTTTACCCCAAATCATTAAAATAATCCATAGAGAACTGAGATTCATATGCTAACCCACTCAGAAATGTTAGCGTCAGCCTCAGTAGTTCACTAAGCAGGTAATCCAGTCACAAGGCAGCTGATGGGAGGGGTTCATCCTTAGCAGACGTCAGTGTTGGGTTCATATATTTTCCAGACTAGGGTGGTGATCTAAATCTAAGGGCTGGGTCTTTCCGTATTTCCAAATTTTCCTTATATTCCATGACTACCTCTCTCTTGATGATTATGAAAATTCTGACGGAGACTTCATCAGAAGACAACATCAAGAGATATTTTTACCTCTTGTTACCTTGTAACATGGATTGTTTAATTATTTGGTCTACAGATTTTGAATTTGACTTATTTTTTTCACTATTCTTTAAGCATTTGGGACTTATTACAACTCTTTCATGAAATTGCTTCCTGTGGGTTACAGAAATCATAGTATGTTGTAGGAGCTGTGACCACATGGAATAGATATACATTTCCTGAATACTCACTGAATTAAATTGGAAGCATGTTGGATCTTTACAGCAGGAGAGACTTTTAGCTGTTTAAGAGGAAGAAATCATGAAAGTGAATTGATAAATCCCTAGGTTCTGTCATTTATTTCTTGCTGCCCTCTCCCCATTGGCATTCCAATGAAAATCATTTATTAAAGCTATACAATAAAAATAACAGGATCAAAAAAAATGAGGCCAAGTAGTCATCTTTTATGACTTAATAGTCTAGAAAAAAGGCAAGTTTGCCCTAGGGCACTAGCTTGCAGACCCTTCACTTGTCCACCAAGTGCTGAGAAACATTGAGAGAGCAGAGGCTGAAGAAATGTAGAGATTAACAAACATTTGCATGAAATACAACACTCTCTTAATCTCTCTCTCTGGGGGAGTGGCTCCTTTTCTACTCAGCTGGTGAAATTCATACACCACGTGATCTCCTTTCCTAGGCTGACAATGTTACCCAGATACCTCAATGGGATAACATCTATAGCATCTTTCTTCTAGAGAAACAGTGTCACTTGCCCCCCACTGAAGCTTCTTTGAGCCTTGTGATTAGAAAATAATTGCCAAGTACAAAATGAAGGCTCTTTGCTTTCTCCAGAATGTTTTGCATTCCCTAGGAATACTTATTCTTAATAATAATGCATCAGTATGTACTGAAAATAATAACAACAAAAACATCCTTATTTTTAACTCATGTCTAACTTTAAGAAATCAGATATAAGATGAAGTGAAAATAGTGAAAATCAGGAATGGTTCTGATTAAAATGTGTGGTATCTCCAAGTCTCCTGGTGACTATTTTTATAACCAGAGACTATTTAAGTGATTGGAATCATTTATGCAGAACTAAGAGCCATAGAGATAGATTTGAGAAGACTTTGCAGAGCTATCTCCAGGGAAGGATGAGCTCTCTGATGTGCCCTTTTCTCAAACAGCATTTACTTGGTCAAGTGAATATCTCTATTCTTTAAAAACAAAGAGGAGGGTGTCATTAAGTTTTATGAAAACTGCTAAACCTTGCATGTGTTTTAAAAGTATGCCCTTCAGTGAGTGATGCTGAGAGCTACTGAGATGGGCACTGTGGAAATTTAGATGGTAGGGGCTGCTGCTGCTGCTGCTAAGTGGCTTCAATCGTGTCTGACTCTGTGCGACCCCTTAGACGGCAGCCCAACAGGCTCTGCTGTCCCTGGGATCCTCTAGATTAGTTTTGTATAGACCTGGATCATTGGCCAGGGGATCTGATTTAAAGGCTAATTGCTTGGACTCCACTAGCTTTCTGAGAGGATGGAGTCAGGTCCATTTGTATTCAGATGTCCGTCCCAAACAATGGGATCATTTATATACCCTCATGACATATTTGGCTACAAAACTTTCAGCAACCCAGTAGCAATGAGCAAGTTCAAAGTAGAAGCTTTGGTGATGGGAATTTGACTGAAACTTGCCTTAGATGACCCCAACGTAATCTTCTCACTTCTAGTTAAAAATCACAATCTGGGACTTCCTTGGTGGTACAGTGGGTAAAAATCCACCTGCCAATGCAGGGGACACAGATTCCATCCCTGGCCCAGGAAGATCCACAGGCTGTGGAGCAACTAAGCCCATGCACCACAAGTACTGAACCAGCATGCTGTGAATACGGAAGTGCATGTACCCAGAGCCTGTGCTCCACAACAAGAGAAGCCATGGCAATGATAAGCCTACGCAATGCAAAGAAGAGTAGCCCCCACTTGCCCCAACTAGAGAAAGCCCACATACTGTGACAAAAAACCAGTGCAACCAAAAATAAACTAATGAATTAATTAAAACTGCTTTTAAAAAACATCATAGTCAGAGTTCTATTACATTCACATCTCTGGGGAAAAATATCCCTTTACTGGATCATCTCCAGGTTTTGGCCTAAAGATGGAGCCTATAATGGTTCTAGGATGCTAGGTTAGGAGACACAGGTGTGTCAGCAATTGGGCTGATCCTGGATCTAGGAAGAGCCGCATGCAGCGGCCCACTGGACTTTGTGCCTGACACTCTGATTGCACAGGTTAATGGATTTAGATGCTGAAACTCGGACTTGCACAGCACATTAACTCTCCTAATCCCTGATCATGTTATGTCACGTGGCCAGAATGTCCTTTAGCTTATTCTCCACCCTTCCATACTTTGCCTAATGTGACCTCTTCTGCAAAACTTGACATCAACCCCAAAGTTCCCTGCCTGTCAGCAGATTCCACTACTCCTTTTTCTGTGATTTCTGTTTATTTGTGAACCTCAAGCTCATTCTTGCCTTGCAGACTTTCACTTTCTCTATTCTTGCTCCTCCCATATTTCATATGGCTAACTCCTGCTCATCTCTTTATGATCTAAAGAATGTACCCATGAAATAAAAAACTCTTTCTCCTTGGAACAAAAGCTATGACAAGTCTAGACAGCATATTAAAAAGCAAGGACATCACTTTGCGGACAAAGGTCTGTCTAGTCAAAGCTGTGGTTTTTCCAGTAGTCATGTATGGATGTGAGAGTTGGACCATAAAAAAGACTGAGCACAGAAGAATTAATGCTTTCAAACTACAGCCCTGGGAGAAGACTCTTGAGAGTCCCTTGGACTGCAGAGAGGTCAAACCAGTCAATCCTAAAGGAAATCAACCCTGAATAATATTCACTGGAAGGACTGATGCTGAAGCTGAAGCTCCAACACTTTGGCCACCTGATGCAAAGAGCCAACTTATTGGAAAATACTCTGATGCTAGGAAAGACTAAGGCAAAAAGAGAAGAGGGTACAGAGGATGGGGTGGTTGGATGACACCCCCAACTCAATGGACATGAATTCAACCAGATTCTGAGAGTGACGGACAGGGAAGCCTGGTGTGCTGCAGTCCATGGGGTCACAAAGAATTGGACACAACTGAGCGACTGAACAACAACAAAACTCCTGATTATCACATACCTCTCAATGCAAATGTTTGCTCCTCAGAAAGGCCTTCTCTGGCCACACCAGATACAGTAGACCCATGCTTCAAAACTTTTCATGTTATCAAATTTGTCTGGCATGATATGTATCATTGCCTGAATTTCTTGCTTATGAACTAATTTAATGATGACTTATCTATGGGGTTGATTTGTTCATTTATATGTGGATTGCTAATTGATCATCTCCCACCTTTAACAAATATATGTTTTATGAGTTCTTGCCTTCCTTGTTTCACAGCTGCATCCCTAGTCCCCAGAGTAGATGCTCCATAAATATTCCACCAACGAGTGAAGAAATCACTGGCTCCTGTCCTTAGCTCTGTGAGGCTCTTGTCACATTGTTATTTAAAGGCTTCCTTAGAGGTGGGTCTCTCTGACAACATGGAGTGCTCCTGAAGAGCAAGTTCTCTATCCTCTTCACACATTGTATTAATACATATGATAATGGTGTGCAACGTAGCACATGTTATGAGTTCATTAAGTGTTTCTTGGATAAGGAACAACTGAGAGAGTAGCCTGGAAGCATATTCATTACCATATGTAAAATAGATAGCCAGTAGGAATTTGCTGTATGTTGCAGGGAGTTCAAATTAGGTGCTCTGTGACAACCTAGAGGGGTGGGATGGGGTGGGAGGTGGGAGGGAGGTGCAAGAGGCAGGGTCCATATGTATACCTATGGCTAATTCATGTTGATATGGGCAGAAACCAACACAATATTGTAAAGCAATTATCTTTGAATTAAAAATAAATTAATTTTTTAAAACTCCCACAAAAATAACGACTGAGTTATTTATTCTTCCTTCAGTTCATACTTGGTTCTCTGATGATAAAGCTACTTGAGACCACAGAAAGAGAAAAAAAAAATCCAGGTTCTCTCAAAATCTCAGCCTCATTTGAGGGTCAGGTAGAGCTACTGGCTCAGACTGCATAACTTCTGAATCCTGAGCCCTTCCTCCTGGCTTCAGTAACTTCTTCCCACAATGACTACTTTCCAAAGATGTGATGTATGCTTCCCTTTCCCTGTATTTGACCTTTTACATTCAAAAAGGTAACCCCACTCAAAATATATCCCACAATTCAGGGGGATTTTCAATACAGCTATATATCAAGAAATTAGTGTCCAAATTATGTAAACACTCCTTGAAAGCAACATTTTAAAAAAGAAACTAAGTATAAAATATGGATAGGAAGTTCTTGAAGGAGAAAACCTGAGTGGTCGGATCTCAATAGGAGTTAAGAAAATGCAAACTAAAACCATCATAAGATAACATCAATCAAATATTCAATGGGCAGAAATGAAAAAGACAGGCAATATCAAGTATCAACAAAGAGGAGGCACATTGGGAGCTCTCATACTGGTGTAACCAGCAAGTCCTCATAATCACTGCTGCTGCTGCTGCTAAGTCACTTCAGTCGTGTCCGACTCTGCGACCCCATAGACAGCAGCCCACCAGGCTCCGCCGTCCCTGGGACTCTCCAGGCAAGAACACTGGAGTGGGTTGCCATTTCCTTCTCCAATGCATGAGAGTGAAAAGTGAAAGTGAAGTCGCTCAGTCGTGTCTGACTCTTAGCGACCCCATGGACTGCAGTGCACCAGGCTCCTTCATCCATGGGATTTTCCAGGCAAGAGTACTGGAGTGGGGTGCCATTGTCTTCTCCTCATAATCACTATGACCCTTAAAATCTGCAGACTTCTGTACACTTTCTAGAGCTTTCATGTGTGTGTGTGTGTGTGTGTGTGTGTGTTTTGAAAGAACAGCATTTTAGGTAACATTTATCGAGCATTTGAGTATTGCTTTTTTCATGTATGCATTTATTCATTTAACCAATATTTTGTAAAGAATTAATACATACATAAAAAAGCAGTATTTTGTAATAACTGTAAATGGAAAGTAACCTTTTAAAAGTGTATATATATATATATGTGTGTGTGTGTGTGTGTGTGTGTGTATAAATATATATAAATATCTCCAGGTGGCCCTAGTGGTAAATAGCCTTCCTACCAATGCATGTAGATGTAAGAGACTCAGGTTCAATCCCTGGGTCAGGAAGATCCCCTGGAGGAGTGCATGGTAACCCACTCCAGTATTCTTGTCTGGAGAATCCCATGGACAGAGGAGCCTGGCAGGCTACAGTCCATAGGGTTGCACAGAGTTGGACACAATAGAAACGACTTAGCATGCATGCACATACATATATATATATATTTTTTTTTATTAAAAGAGAAACTAACTGGCATTAGAAGCAAAACAAGACATAATAGTGTCATGGCCCTGTTCATATCCAACCTGAGTCCCAGTCTCAACTCTCCTAGCTATTACTACTTAATATTTGAATTTTGCAAAGGTTACCAAACCTCTTAATGCATCACCTCTCTACTCTGTAAAGTGAAAGTAATGGTAATATCCATCTAACTCACAGGCTTACTGTAAAATTTAAATGAATTAATGTCCTAGAGCTTTTGAATCAGTAAGATTCCTAGGGGAGTCTGCTGGGCAGCCTGCCAAACTGATCTGGATGATACGTCTTCCTAATCCATTCCGTCTCTCACCCAACTGCCCAATTCCCTTGCTAAGAGTAGCCTGTATGTGCTCTCTACAACCAGGCCCTGGCTATCCTCCTCTGTGGGCCTCAGGAATGCAAAAGGGCTGCTACTGCCCCTTATTCATCCACTCTTTTCCTAAGAATAAGGTGAAAAAGCCTTATTCTTCCACCCAGAATAACACCAATTCCTCTCTACTGTGGGACTTTACCTGAAAAACCACACCAAATCTCTTATTGTTAGACAATGACATTACTATTACTTGTGAGACTGGGAGTTAAAAAGGTACTTGGGAAACTAAGAAAAATTCATATGTATTAGATGACATTGACTACAACATTGAGTATGCATTAGTCAATGGAAACATCCTAGGTTAAACCTCTTTTTTTTTTTAATTTTTCTAATAAGTGGTTTGTAGTGACTCTCTCTTTTATTTTTACTTATTTACTTGTGATTCACCGAGGGGGCATGTGGGATATTAGTTCCATGGCTAGGGATCAAACTCATGTCCCATGCAGGGTAGAGTCATAGCCACTGGACCACCAGGGAAGTCCCTTTAGGCTACTTCTTTTCTAAAATTTATATATTTATTTTAATTGGAGGCTAATCTAAACAAAATCTCTAAGGGTAGAACCTAGGCTTCTGCATTTGCAACAAACTTCCCAGGGATTTTTATTCACAGTAAGATTTGAAAACCACTGGGGCAGTGAATATACTCTGGCAGGCTGAAATAAATGTTAGCTATTATTTCTGGAATTTGCATAACCACATCTCCTATTTGCAGTCAACCCGTTCACAAAGCGAATTAACTTTCTGGCTATATTTTTTCCTGAATTCCATCAGTGGGTTGCTTCTGTGGGAAATAGTACTCTCTTTGCTCCACCATTATTAATATCATTATTAATATTTAACATGGCATGTAGGAGCTTATAATGTGCCTTCTCCATCCCAAACATTTTAAATACGTTATCTCACTAAAAATTAACAACATCCCTTTATGGAAAGTAGTAGTGTTATTCACTGGAGAAGGCAATGGCACCCCACTCCAGTACTCTTGCCTGGAAAATCCCATGGACGGAGGAGCCTCGTGGGCTGCTGTCTCTGGGGTCGCACAGAGTCAGACACGACTGAAGCGACTTAGCAGCAGTGTTATTCACAAGTTACAGATGGAGAACCGAGGTTAAGAGGTAGGTAAAGGCTCACAGCAAGTAAAGGCTGAGTTAGAGGTTTAAACACATGCCACTCAACTGGAAAATCTATATTCTCATCTCTAGCCCAACACTATCCTTGCCCCAAACCAGAAGTCTAATTTTCTTAGTGAATGTGTCAGAACCCCATAGAACCTCACAGTGGCTCTTCTCCTATAATTTTTTCAGCCTTAAGAAAAAGCCTTAATGAGGTATAATGAACAAATAAAAATTGTATATATTGAAGGTATACAAGGTGATTTTTTTCAGTTTTTAAAAATTTATTTTTAATTGAAGGATAGTTAGGGCATTTGAGATGGACATTTACACACTGCTATATTTAACATGTGTATAGGACCTACTGTATAGCACATGGAACTCTGCTCAATGTCATGTGGCAGCCCAGATGAGAGGAGAGTTCAGGGGAGAATGGATATTATATACATGTGGCTGAGTCTCTTTGCTGTCCACCTGAAACTATCACAACATTGTTAATCGGCTATAAGCCAATATAAAATAAAATGCTCAAAAACATAAATAAATATTTTTTTCAAAAGCTTAAAAGTCCCAGAGATGCTAAGAAAGCTGTTGGCAGGGAGTCTTGAACCTTGGAGACAGGACTAGGCTTCCATGGATGAAGACTCCATCACTTACAAGAATGACACACTCTGCAAAGGAAAGAGAAACTATTCTAACTCCAAAAGGGAAAGAGAAGGTTGAAATAAATAGAGACCCTTTGTTTCAAATAATGGAATTTATGTCCAGAGAACTCCAGACGTTAGAAAATCCCATAGTAGCTGACTGACATGAACATACAGCAGGTGCGCACCTGTGAAGATGATGAGAAAGAAAGCAGAATGGAGGACCAGAACTTTCAGACTCCCAGTATCAGAGTGCACATCCAGCCAAATGGATTAAGGAGGAAAGGGAGCAATGAGGACGTGGCTGGAGGGTAGTGTTATAGCAAATAAAATAATTTCATTCAGTGGAAGAACTTCCTTCAAACAACTGGAAACCATAAGCGATTTGGAAGGAATGAAGCAATTTCATGGATGTGAATTCCCCAGAGATTCAGCTGTTCTTCTCAGCCTTTTAACTAATTATGCATACCACTGGAGAGACAAAGCATCACTTACATGAAACAAACAAGCAGAAGGTGGCCAACGAGTTGGTTACTGCAAGTTGAAACTGATTTCACTTCAATGAAAAGCAGACATGGAAAGCAGTTGGCTTTGGGGCTTTTTGCAAATTTAGCCAAGATATCCCCACTGTCTTTAATTCTTAAAACATTTCACGGATGATCTTCATGGGAATGAAATGCCTGCTTTACTGTTGTGAGACAGAGTTTCTGGGGATTTCAACAGGTACAGAAACACAGTCTAGGAATCCAGGTTGGCTCTTCTTCCTTCCCCACTGCCCGTCTCCCTGTTGATCAATCTTGAATTCCCTTGATACACTCAAACTATAAGATCAACTTGAAGAAGAGATTCATGTAAGTGTTGATGTATGATACAAGATTAGCTTCACTCACAAATCACTTTCTAACTACTAGTCTTATCCCATCCCTCAAAAACCCACACCAAAGTAGGAAATGGTTCTTTCTGGATCTTGTTTCTAACTCCACAAATAAGATCAGTATGGACTGGGCAGTATTTCTTTTTTTTTTTAACTTTTTACTTTATTTTGGAGTACACCAGATTAACAATAATGTTATAGTTTCAGGAGGACAGCAAAAGGATTCAGCCATACATATACATGTATCCATTTTCCCCCAAACTCCCTTCCCATCCAGGCTGCCCCATAACATTGAACAGAGTTCCCTGTGCTACACCACAGGTCCTTGCTGGCTATCCATTTTCAGTAGAGCAGTGTGTACACGTCCATCTCAAATTATTTAACTGTCCTTTCCCCATCCTTCTCCACCTTTGGTCTCTAAGACTGTGAGTCTGTTTCTGTTTTGTAAATGAATTTGTTTTAGATTCTGCATATAAAGAATGTCACTGGATATTTCTCCTTCTCTTTTGGACTTATGCTTCACTCACTATGACACTTTCTAGGTCCATCCATGTTACTGCAAATGGCATTACTTTGTTCCCTTTAATGGCTGAATAATGTTCCAGTGTATATATGTATTTCAAACATTTTTAACAGAAAGCAATAAAATCCTACTGTCTCTCCTATAAAGGTTAATCTGAATTGTTCTGTCTGCCTTTTCAGGAAAAAGATAAATATTTTGGAGTGAGAGATCATATCTACCAGTTAGCACTGGGTCTAATAATGAGTCAGATGTGACATCCAAAAGATATATAAGTGCTACTGTCAGATAGTCCACAAGTTATAAAAAAAAATGATAATGACTTTGAAATGACTCAAGGCCCTTCGATAGATGTCAGTCAGTTCAGCTCAGTCGTGTCTGACTCTTTGCGACACCGTGGACTGTGGCATGCCAGGCCTCCCTGTCCATCACCAACTCCTGATGCCTACTCAAACTCATGTCCATTGAGTTGGTGATGCCATCCAACCATCTCATCCTCTGTCGTCCCCTTTTCCTCCTGCCCTCAATCTTTCCCAGAATCAGGGTCTTTTCAAATGAGTCAGCTCTTCACATCAGGTGGCAAGTATTGGAGCTTCAGCTTCAGCATCAGTCCTTTCAATGAACATTCAGGACTGATTTCCTTTAGGATGGACTGGTTGGATCTCCTTGCTACCCAAAGGACTCTTGAGAGTCTTCTCCAACACCACAGATCAAAAGCACTAATCCTTCAGTCCTCAGCTGTCTTTATAGTCCAAATCTCTCATCCATACATGACTACTGGAAAAACCATAGCCTTGACTAGATAGACCTTTGTTGGCAAAGTAATGTCTTTGCTTTTTAATGTGCTGTCTAGGTTGGTCATAACTTTTCTTCCAAGAAAGCAAGTATCTTTTACTTTCATGGCTGCAGTCACCATCTGCAGTGATTTTGGAGTCCCCAAAAATAGTCTGTCACTGTTTCCATTGTTTCCACATCTATTTTCCATGAAATGATGGGACCAGATTTCATGATCTTAGTATTCTGAATGTTGAGTTTTAAGCCAACTTTTTTATTCTCCTCTTTCACTTTCATCAAGAAGCTCTTTAGTACTTCACTTTCTGCCATAAGGGTGGTGTCATCTGCATATCTGAGGTTATTGATATTTCTCCCAGCAATCTTGATTCCAGCATTTCACATGATGTACTCTGCATATAAGTTAAATAAGCAGGGTGATAATATACAGCCTTAATGTACTCCTTTCCTGATTTGGAACCAGTCTGTTTTTCCATGTCTAGTTCTAACTGTTGCTTCTTGACCTGCATATAGATTTCTCAGGAGGCAGGTAAGGTAGTAAGTATTCCTACCTCTTGAAGAATTTTCCACAGTTTGTCAAAGGTTTTGGCATAGTCAATAAAGCAAAAGTAGATGTTTTTCTGGAACTCTCTTACTTTTTGATGATCCAACAGATGTTGGCAATTTGATCTCTGGTTCCTCTGCCTTTTCTAAATCCAGCTTGAATATCTGGAAGTTCACAGTTCACACTACTGTTGAAGCCTGGCTTGGAGAATTTTGGGCATTACTTCACTACTGTGTGAGATGAGTGCGGTAGTTTGAGCATTCTTTGGCATTGCCTTTCTTCGGGATTGGAATGAAAACTGACCTTTTCCAGTACTGTGGCCACTGCTGAGTTTTCCAAATTTGCTGTCATATTGAGTGCATCACTTTCACAGCATCATCTTTTAGGGTTTGAAATAGCTCAACTGGAATTTCATCACCTCCACTAGCTTTGTTTGTAGTGATGCTTCCTAAGGCCCACTTGACTTTGCATTCCAGGATGTCTGGCTCTAGGTCAGTGATCACACCATCATGATTATCTGGGCCATGAAGATCTTTTCTGTATAGATGTAGTCCCAGATTATGTCAGGACTGGTGTTTGAATGAATGAGGTTGCGAAATGGTGACTTCACAGTCAGAATTTTTGCATATTATGAAGGTCCGTAACTTGGTCTCAGAGCCTGAAGACCTATGAGGTGTGATGGAGATAAATTCTGAAGAGCCAGGAGAAACTCTTTAGTGGAAATGAAAAAGCACAATTCTGTTAATTAATGCATTGAAAGTGAAAGTCACTCAGTCATGTATGATTCTTTGTGACCTCATGGACTATCAAGTCCATGGAATTCTCCAGGCCATAATATTGGAGTGGGTAGCCTTTCCCTTTTCTAGGGGATCTTCCTGACCCAGGAATCCAAACGGGGTCTTCTGCATTGCAGGCTAATTCTTTACTAACTGAGCTATCAGTGAAGCCCAAATTAATGCAAGCACCCCAATTAAAAACTTTTTTTGTTCTTTTAGGGCAGAAACTCTTTGTGTTTGCTCCTCCAACAGATGATCAGAGCATCACCATATCTAGGTTTAACAAGTCACATGAGCCTGGATGCATTAAGCGTGTGTCACCTTCTCATCTCAGAAGTCTTAAGACCCCTACCAAGACTTCTACTGCCTTTAGAAACCTATTTGTATAGAAATATCCTTGCTACTTTTAGTGACTTTACTCTTATGATAAAATAACTCAGACATCAAAGTCTGTTAGTTATCATAGGTTTAATGTCCAGTCCTGGAAAGATATATAAAGATTGATAAAAGGATACATAAAAGGAGAGAGAATGAGGGAAGATGATGATTTTTGTCTTTTGATAATATTGCTAAGAGTCAGAGGAATACTCATAATGATAATTACCATTTTTGAGCACATAACATAGGCCATGAGCTCTGAATAGATTGTCTCATTATTGCTACTAAATTCTCATATCAACTCCCACAAAGGAGGTATTATATTGAAATATTAAGGGAAACCAATAAAAGAATAAAAGTATAATGTGCATCTTCCACAACAGTAGAGAGGAAGCTGGGAATAAATAAAATTGATCAATCCTATGGAAGACAGAAAATATAGAGATCAAAATAAAGACAAACATGGTACATAGAAAATTCAAAATAAGTAAGAGGAAATAAAGTCATACATAGCATTAATTTATCATTAGTTTAAGTGAACTAAACTTGTCAGTAAATACAGAAATAGCTTGGAGAAAATCAGCTTTATGCTATTTAAAACAGATATGAAACATAATTCAGCATTAACAAACAAGTATATTTGAAAAGATACTATTTAGTGTAAAATGTACAATACTTAAGAAAAATTAAATTAATGAAAATTATATAAGACTTCTAAAACAAGACATTTCAAAAAGTATTTAGAGGAGCTTAAGAAGAATCAATTTGGAGAAGGCAATGGCACCCCACTCCAGTACTCTTGCCTGGAAAATCCCATGGATGGAGGAGCCTGGTAGGCTGCAGTCCATGGGGTCGCTAGGAGTCGGACACGACTGAGTGACTTCCCTTTCACTTTTCACTTTCATGCATTGGAGAAGGAAATGGCAACCCACTCCAGTGTTCTTGCCTGGAGAATCCCAGGGACAGGGGAGCCTGGTGGGCTGCCGTCTCTGGGGTCACACAGAGTCAGACATGACTGAAGCAACTTAGCAGCAGCAAGAAGAATCAATTAATTGGAAAGACAGTCCAGAGAATGGAAAATTTCATGTTGTTAGGTTGCAAACATACTCTGTGTGGAAGTTTGTAAGCTGATTCTAAAACTTTACATTAGAACACAAATGTCTAAGAACAGGCAAGATAATCTTGAAGAAGAAAAACAAAATTGAAGAACATACTTAAAAGAAAGCAAGATCTATCATAAAGCTGTAATAATTAAGAGAGTGTGATTTTGGCCTAATGATAGACGAGCAGATCCACGGAACACACTGTAGTCTGGAGATAGCTTATATACAGTCACCTGGCTGATGACAAAGGTGGCTGCAGTGTAGTGAGGACAAAATGGTCTTTTCAGTAAATGCACTGTGTCAACTGGATATCAACATCATGGCAAGTGACTGTACCTTGATCACTGTATCATGCTATCTACAAAAATTAACTAAATGTGGAACAGAGACCTATACATGCAAGTTAATATAATAAAACTTTAAGAACACAGAAAAGAATGTTTTATGACCTGGAGGAAGGCAAAGATTTCTTGAATAGGACATAAACAAGAATATCTATAAAGGGAAAACTAAGTCGTATTGCACTAGATTAAGAGTACCTATCATCCAAAAATACCCTGGTAAAGAAGTAAAAAGTGTGTTGTGTGTTTGTGTCCAAATTAATCAGAAAAAAACAACCAACTCAACAGGACAACGAGCAAAAATTGGAACATCCTCCTCACAAATGAGCATACTCAAATGGTTCATAAAATACAAAAATTAAAGGCTCCATTTCATTAGTCATCTGAAAAAAAGTAAATTAAATCACAAGTAGACATCACTATTCTCCATTAGAATGAATCGATGATAAGGAAAGGCAATTCCCATAAGTGGCAATATGGAGCTTCAGAATTCTTCATAAATGTCGAAAAAATCTGTCAGTACTTACTACAAGCTGAATATATGTGTACAAATGACTCAAAAGAGAAACACCCTTGCAGCTTTTTTAGTTTATATATTTTATATAGTGGTTTATATTTTAATCTGGGTGATACAGGATACAAGAAGAGAAAATAGTCCAAGGGTTACAGAACAAAGAAACAAACCTTTGCGTATATGAGAGCTTGGCACATGACAGAGATGACATTACAAAGATTTTGATGGTGGTACTGAGACTGTTAATTGGCTGCCTATATAGGAAAAGACAAATTAGAACTCTCTCTGTATCTTTAACTGAAGTTCAGGTGGGATAAAAGATATGTGAGAAGCAATCCTATAGAACTTTTAGAAGAAAATTTGGAAAAAAAAAAATCTTCATCATGAGGTTAGGCAACAAATCCTAAACAGTACAAAATACACATCAATCCTAAAGAGACAAAAATCATGTAATTATTTCAAAACATATTAAATAAAACACAGAAATGAAAAACACAGAGAAATTTCCAGAAAGGAAATTTAAAAAGCAGAAAAATGAAAAGACAAAGTCACAGACTGGGTGAAAACAATTTTAATCCCTGGACCAAACAAAGGACCACGTATTCGGGATATAGAATAAATTTCTCCAAATCCATAACAAAAAGAATATAACAGAAGGAGAAGCAACAAATGGAAAAATGGACAAAGTATATTAATAAGTTATTCATAGCGGAAGAAACTTAAGTGGCTAATAAATTGTGAGAGAAAAAGCTCAACCTCATTAACAATTAGGAAAATGGATATTAAAACAATAGTGAGATATCCTTTCACATCCACATTTTCCAAAAGCAACTGCATGGATCACCATCTAGTAATGAGGATGTAGACCAACAATTCTGATTCACAATAGCTAACACAGAGAAACTTTCATGTGAGTGAAAGAACAAAGAGAAAGTTACTGTGTCCCAGTAAAAGAAATAGATCTATAAATGTTGAGTATCAATGGAATGGGATCTATATTATCCCAACCCAGGAATCGAACCTGGGTCTCCCAAATTGCAAGTGGATTTTTTACTGACTGAGACACAGGGTAGTCCATACTACTCTTAGAATAAATGAATGAGATCCACTTTTATCACAGACAAATCTCAAGAGCAGTATTTTGATTGAAGAAGACAAGAGAGAGAATGATCAAATACAATACAACCTGTGCAAGATTTTAAAATATACCGTGTGTTGTTTGTAGATATATACATGTTAAATAAATGCAGAAATATGCAGAATGACCTTCACCAACTTGCAGTGATGATTTCCTCTGAGATGTTAAGGATATTGAAGAGAGAGAGATCATGATTTAATTACATCTTCTAAAGGAAATCAGTCCTGGCTGTTCATTGGAAGGACTGATGCTAAAGCTGAAACTCCAGTACTTTGGCCACCTCATGCGAAGAGTTGACTCGTTGGAAAAGACTCTGATGCTGGGAAGGATTGGGGGCAGGAGGAGAAGGGGACAACAGAGGATGAGATGGCTGGATGGCATCACTGACTCGATGGACATGAGTTTGAATGAATTCCAGGAGTTGGTGATGGACAGGGAGGCCTGGTGTGCTGCGATTCATGGGGATCACAAAGAGTCAGACACGACTGAGTGACTGAACTAACTAACTATCTGCCTAAGAAAGCTACCTAAAGCAAATCTGATACAAAGTTAACTTTCTAAAATGTTAGTGCTAGCTACATAGGTGTCTATTACATTATTTTCTGTACATTTTTATGTGTTTGAAATATTCATAATTAAATATTTAATTTAAGATATAGCTCTATCTTGGGAGAAAAAAATCTGCCATGAGTTAAAAATAGAAGAAAAACCTGCCACTGCAAGAGCCCTGGCCCACAAAGGAACCTAAGTATGAAATTTTAAATAGATTTTTGCATCTCAACCTGTACTAATCCCTTTTCATGTTAGCTGCCCAGAAATTGGCTATGCCAAGTGATCTATCTTCTGCTGAGCATATGACATATTGACAGCTCTCTCTGAACTGATTTGCAAAATTCGAATAGGTTTCTTTTTCTCCATGGAATAGGCTGAGCTCTGTCATGTCATTCCATCAAGGGATGTTTATGGTCACCAGGAGATCCCAGTTACACAGCATCTTATAGCTTCTATCTCTACATAATCTCTGGAATCCATTCATCCCTCCCAACTGCACTCTCTGCCTTGGAGTAAGCCGTCACTTTCTAATGGCGGGTTTACTACCATGAGACCCTTAAAAGCCATCACTACCTTCTGGTTGGTTTACTACCATTGCACCTTTAAGATGCCTCTCTACCTTCATCTTCCATCTCTTCATATCTCAAGTTTATCCCATCAACACTGAATCATCTGTGTAATGTCTGTCTTATTTATAAGCTTTGGCTTTCCCAGGTGGTGCTAGTGGTAAAGAACTCACCTGCCAATGCAGGAAACATAAGAGATGCAGGTTCGAACCCTGGGTCAGGAAGATCCCCTGCAGGAGGGCATGACAACCCACTCCAGTATTCTTGCCTGGAGAATCGCATGGACAGAGGAGCCATATGGGCTACAGTCCATAGGGTCTCAAAGAATCAGACGTGACTGAAGCAACTTAACACACACACACACACATATTTATAAACTTCACAAGGTCAAGGACCATGCCTGCTGTGCACACCACTGTAGTCCCAGAGCTTAGCACAACGCCTGGTATAAACAGAGGCTTCGTCTGTTTTTTAATATGAATGAAGTAGTTATTAGTGAATATTTTCCAGAGTACCAGAGTACACACATGGAAAGCATCTGCTTTCCAGTTAAAACTGTTGTAAGGACCCAGAGATTATCATACTAAGTGAAGTAAGCCAGGTAAAGACAAAAATCATATGATATTGCTTATATGTGGAATCAGAAAAAAAAAAGAAAGAAACATTAAAAAAATGAACCTATTTACAAAACAGAAATAGACCCACAGACATAGAAAACAAGCTATGGTTACCAAAGTGGAAAGTGTGCGCGTGCTTAGTTGCTCAGTCATGTCTGTGGACTGTAGTAGCGGATGAGAAATTAGGAGTTTGGAATGAATATACACACTGTATATAAAACTGATAAACAACAGGGACCTACTGTATAGCACAGGGAACTGTACTAAATATTTAAAATAGCCTATAAGGGAAAAGAATCTGAAATATAACATATATATATATATATATACATATACATACCAGAGAAGGCAATGGCACCCCACTCCAGTACTCTTGCCTGGAAAATCCCATGGACGGAGGAGCCTGGTAGGCTGTAGTCTGTGGGGTCGCTAAGAGTCAGACACGACTGAGCGACTTCACTTTCACTTTTCACTTTCATGCATTGGAGAAGGAAATGGCAACCCACTCCAGTGTTCTTGCCTGGAGAATCCCAGGGACGGGGGAGCCTGGTGGCTGCCGTCTATGGGGTCGCACAGAGTCGGACACGACTGAAGTGACTTAGCATAGCATAGCATACATATATATATATATATATACATATATATATGGATTAATGTGTTGTACACTTGAAACCAGCATGACATTGTAAATCAACTATACTTCAATACAATAATTAAAAGAAAAAAAATCTGTTGTGTGCTGATGCAAAGGGTAACGTTGTATCTCCTCAGATCCACATTGGAGACCCTACGTGATCTAACCCCAGTTTACCTCTCCATCTCAATTACTGTACAGTAAGTCCCCTACATATGAGTTCCCATATGAGAACACATTCATAAGTCAAGTTTGTTTTTAAGTCCAACAAATTTAACCTAGGTGCCCAAGTAACAGAATCAGCTATATAGTATTGCACTCATTATAATAATTATTGCATTATAAGCTTATAATAGGCTTCCCTGGTAGCTCAGATGGTAAAGAATCTGCCTGCAATGTAGGAAACCCAGGTTTGATCCCTGGGTCTGGAATATCTCCTGGAGAAGATAACGCCAACCCACTCCAGTATTCTTGCTTGGGTAATCCCCTGGACAGAGGAGACTGGTGGGCTACAGTCCATGGGGTCACAAAGAATCGGATATAACTGAGCAACTAACACAAACTTATAATAGGTTTATAATACATTTTACACAAATAATATATAAAAAACAAACACAAAAAATAAATAGTACAGTACCTTGAAAAGTACAGGAGTACAGTACAATAGCTGGCACTCAGGGGCTGGCATCAAGTGAACAGGCAGGAAGAGTTAGTGATGGAGGAGGGAGAGGAGGTAGGAGGCGGTAGAGCTGAAGGGTCATCAGCAACAGGAGACAGAGGGCAAGCTGCCATGTCACTCACTCCTGACATCGACAGAACACAAGTTCACATCTTTGAAACTGCACAACTTGAAGGTTCACATGTAGGGGACTTAATGTACTCCTATTTCATCCTTCTCAATGTCAAGTCATTGGTCATTCAACAAATATGCCCTGCTAACGGCTCCTGCCTTGATACACTGTTAGCACTTCATTGAACACCACCGTCTCCTTTTTCATTGATGCAAAAGTCTTCATTTTCCTTACAGTTAACTCCCACAGCATCCTTCCAGGATTCTTCAAATACTGGGTTCCTACCTCTTCCCAGGTCTCCCTGAACTTAGAGCTCTCTAAACTTCAGGCTCCCTGTTGCAGCAACTGTCTCACTGCACTGAAATGACTGCTGATCTCCTCCCATAGATTTGATGCATTTATATTAGATACTGTTGTTTCACAGTGTTACGTTAGTTTCTGCTGTACAGTGAAGTGAGTTAGCTGTATGTATGCATATATCCTCTCCCTCCAGGATCTCACTTCCACCTCCCCCCATCCCACCCCTCCAGGTCGTCACAGAGCAGCACACAGAGCTCCCTGTGCTGTGCAGCAGCTCCCCACTAGACAGCTATCTTGCACATGGTGGTGTATGTGTGTCTATCCCCTCTCCCCATCCGCCCCGCTCTCTCTACTGCCCCCAGTGTCTACACGTCTGTTCTCTCCATCTGCGTGTCTATTCCTGCCCTGCAGAGAGGCTCATCTGGAACATCTTTCTAGATTTCATATATATGCATTAATATGTGATATTCGTTTCTCTTTCTGACTTACTTCACTCTGTTTGGCAGACTCTAGATCCATCTACATAACTACAAAGGACTCAATGCTGTTTCCTTTTTATGGCTGAGTAATATTCCATTGTATACATGTACCAAATCTTCTTCATCCAATCATCTGTTGATGGACGTTTAGGTTGCTTCTATGTCCTGGCTATTGTAACTATCACTGCAATAAACATTGGTACATGTATCTTTTTGAATTATGGTTTTAAAACCATGATGACATATCATGTCACACTGATCAGAAAGGCCATAATTTAAAAATCTACAAACAATAAATGCTGGAGAAAAGTGAATCCTCTTACACTGTTAGTGGGAATGTAACTTGATACACTCACTCTGGAGAACAGTGTGGAGGCTCCTGAAAAATACTTGGAATACAACTACCATATGACCTAGCAATCCCAATACGAGGTACATATTCTGAGATTTTAAGTTTTTGAGCGGAAATACTCTGTTTTGTTCAATAGTATGTCCCTTATCTACGAAAAGTGTGAAATAAATATTTGTTCCATGAATGAATGAATCAAACCAAGAAGACATGAAAAATGCCATTGTTCCTGATCCATGTCTCAGCTATCCCATTGTCGTAGTTCAGTCACTAAGTCATGGCTGACTCTTGCAACCCCATAGACTACAGCAGGCAAGGCTTCCCTGTCCTTCACTCCCAGAGTTTGCTCAGATTCATGCCCATAGAGTCGGTGATATTATCTAACCATCTTATCCTCTGCCATCCTCTTCTTTTGCCTTCAATCTTTGCCAGTATCAGAGTCTTTTTCAATGAGTTGGCTCTTTGAATCAGGTGTGAACCATCCTGTACTGACCCTCAAACACAGTTTTAATATCCCTATTTGAAACCATCCATCACTGGGATTAAAGGGCAAGATGAAAAGAGCACACAGAGCTTAAGTTTTTTGCAGGGAGAGTGACTCTGTTTTGGGGATCTGTTGGCCTGTCAGAAATAACTCATCTGGAGCAAGCAAAAATAAGAGCACAGATAAAGCAGTCAGGTTCAAGCTCAGAGACTTCTCTTATTACTATCCATGCCACTCTGATTTTTCACACTGAAGTTCTTTCACAGGACTGAAGTTGCAGAAACTCTTGGTTACAGTTGCTAGGCAGAGCCTTCTGGGATGGAACCACCTGCCCTAATTAATAGACAAATTTTTCTGAATGTGGGTCATTGGGTCCTGCCAACACCCACAACTCTGAGAATAGATTTTTCTGTGACTGTGTGGTCCCTTTCAGAGCCAAACTATTCATTTTCCATGGTTTGTTAAATAGGTTCCCATCTGTCAGGGGCTTCCCTGTGGAGCTGATATATTTCATTCTGAAACCCCACAGAGATAAGAAGTCTAGGAGTGATCTTTTCAATAGATACCTGAAAGCTCTGCTTTTTCCTTTTTTCAGTGCATGTAGAGCCAACTCGTGGTGCTTAGGCCCTGTGATGAATGTAAGTAAACTGACTTCTGGTTTTCTATACATTTATTCTATTGGGTTATTGACGTCCATATTTTATAGATGCAATTCACGCATGGAAGAGTTATCTTTCCACAAGGATAAACATAAATCCCACATACGTTTCAAGACTTGGTTCAGCTGTCACATCCTTCAGGAGGCCTTTGCTGATCCATTTAGGAAGATCTCCTCTGTATTCCTTCACTGTGTTACTACATCAAACTAGACCACTATCTTTGCAAAGCTATGTTACATCTAGATGACAGCTCTTTAAAATCAAGACCCAAAGCCAATAATAACCCGGAGTCTAACACAGGGTGTATATGTAATAAATGCTGATTGAATGTAAGTGTACCATGGACAGAGAAGCAAGCACACTTGCCCACTTCATTCTGGACGAGTGTGCTTAGTCGCTCAGTAGTGACTCCATGGACTGTAGCCCGCCAGGCTCCTCTGGCAATGGGACTTTACAGGTGAGGATACTGGAGTAGGTTGCCATTTCCTTCTCCAGGGGATCTTCCTCACCCAGGGATCAAACCTGCTTCTCCTGGGTCTCCTACATTGAAAGGTGAATTCTTGACTGCTGAGCCACCTGGGATTATTCTGGGAGATCTAGGCAAATCTAACAGCAAATCTCAATTTTTCAAGTATGTATTAGGTTGTCCAGAAAGTTCCTGTGTTTTCCTGTATTTGATTGGCTAGAAAGTTCATTCAGATCTTTTAAATGGAAAAATCTGAATGATCTTTCCAGCCAACCCAGTATTTAGCTGCTGGTAGTTTGCTACTGCATTTGAAGGGCTTAATGGCTTGGAAGCATTATTTATGATAAGCCGTCTCCATTTTCTCATGCCTCACTCACTCCTCAACCCACTGCATCTGACTCTAGCTCTGATAACAGTATTGAAATGGGTCCTAAGGTCACCAGTGGCATGCACATGGCTAAATCTGATTAGTATTTCTCAGTGCTCAGCTTATTGGACTTGTCAACAGCAAACAGAAATTGTGACCACAAGATCCTAAACATTTTTCTCCTTCCTTGGTTGGCACAAAAAAATCTCCTTCACTGTGATGACCTAAAGGGGTGGGATGGGGGATTGGGAGGGAGGCTCAAGAGGGAGGAGATATATGTATATATAGCTAATTCATGTTGTACAGCAGAAACTAACAATGTTATTAAGCAATTTTACTTCAATAAAAAATAAGTTGATTAATTTTAAAAAGGCCTCTTTGATTTTCTACTATCTCTCTGGTCACTGTTTCTCTATCTTCGTTTGCAGACTCATTCTTTTTTATTTAGCTATTAAATGTTGGGCTCAATATATCCCCCAAGGCCCAGCCCCAGGTCTTCTCTCTATTGACTATTAACCTTTTATTTTGTGATTTTATACATGCCCATAAACTTAATTATCATCAGTTATAGATGACTTGCAAATGTATATCTCCTGTCCAGAGTGCTTCTCTGAAACTCGGGTCCAGTGTTCTAGCTATGTAACTGACATTTCCACGTGAACGTGATAAAGGTGTATCCCTTACAAAGAACTTGTGATCTTCACACCCCTTCCACATTTGCTGTTTCTGTAGGTTTCTCTATTTTTCCTTGGGTGACCCTCTAATTCAATCACTTTTCCAATCTAGAAACTCAGGAGTAGTTTTTAACAACTCTCCCCTTCTTAATTTCCATACTTAGTTGATTAATGCATTAATTTAATATCCTAACTATCTCCCTAATGTGTGCTATTTTCTCCATTCTGAGTTCACTACTCAGGTCTATGCAACTCACCTCTCTTATCTAGATCACCATAATCACCTCCACACACACCACTGCTGTCCCTCTGACATACACCCTCCACAGTGCAGCCAGTGTGATTTCTTTGAAACACAGACTTAAGCATGTCTCTAGCTTAAATCCTTCAATGACTTCTCATTGTTTTTGAGGGGAAAAGGTTCAAATTCTTATCTTCGCCTAGAGGAACATGCCCTGCAAGTGTTCCTTTAGGTTGCAAATGAGAACAAGCCCAATTCAAATTAACTTAGACACAAAAAGAAAATGCAGTTTCCCTAAAACTGAAAACTTAGAGCATTTGGTTTATTTCATTGATGACTATATTTCTGGATATAATCTCAAATAATATGATCTGAGTATTTTTTTCCTCAAATCTTCTAAGACTGCTTTCTTCTGTGAGTTTGCATTTTTAAGCTCTTTTTATTCTTTTCAAGTTTTTTTAAAGTTTATTTTTAATTGGTTAATTGCCTTACAATGTTGTGCTAGTTTCTGCTGTATGACAACATAAATCAACCATAAGAATGCATATGTCCTCTCCCTCTTGAACCTCCCTTCCCCAACTCACCCCTCTAGGTCATCACAGACCACCAAACTGAGTTCCCTGTTAAGTTCTCCTTAAGGAATATCCCTGATGCCCCAAGGATTACCTGGCCCAGCTAATTAGATATATCTATAATCAGAGAGAACTTTGGCCCTAAGGATAATCCCTACTGGTGTTGCTTAGGCAATATGGCTGTTCTTATAACAGTCAGTGTGTCTGGGATCAGAGGTGGGAGATGGAGACAGAAATAAGTAATGAGTCTAGTCTAGATCAGTTGCCCAATTCTGGAAATAGAAGGTCATGCTCAGTCCCAGGTAATTTTCAAGGACTAAGAACGGAGGACCGATAGTTTCCCAAAGATGCTGGGCAGACTGGCAAACCAAGGCCACGTGTTTTCCTGGCCTTGTTTCCTGCACTCTGAGACCCGGTGGTGCTGGTCTTTTTGTTGTTGTTAAGGTGTGTCATATCAGAGATAGAAAGGCTACTCCTCTCAGGCCCTGATCTCACCTCTGACCACAGAAGAGCTCCTAGGCTTACCCAGAGCTCATTCATGGAAACACGTGTCTCCTTTATGACACTATCTGATTATTGGTAACTCCTTCTTCCAGCAGCCTTGGGGAGCCATAAACTCTCCTACTAGGAAATGTGACTTCCAGCAGCTGGAAGACATAGCAGACCCTTTGCTTCACGTACATTTTCAATTCATTGAAGGAAAAGACATAAGGAAAATGATAAGCAACAGTATTTGTGAAGCTTCTGTATTCATCACTTTGTGTCTGACAAGAAAGGTACCATTTATGCAAGAATGGTTTCTATTCACCAATCACGCTACCTCTTGTGCTGAGTCAAATATTTTAGATGATGAGAACACTGCAGTGGTGTCCTACACCAGGCATGACGAGTTGGAAGAAAGCTACCTGTTCATCCTCCAAACCAGAAGAAAAAGGGAAGACAAGGAAAGATACAAACCAGTTTAGAGAAGCTCTCCCTCCATAAAGTTATATAGTCATTCAAAGCTACTTCTTCCACAAGGATAGCGCATAGCTAATTAGCATGTTGGAAAGATCGTACATTCAATTCCTAATTCTCTCCAGTTACTAGTATCTGTTATTTAATCCCTTGGAGCCCTTTCTCATATGTTTAAAATATGGGTAATAGCAACTGTATTGCAAAGTCTTTGAAAGGATTAGGAATATTGAACCTAAAATACTTAGCACTATCTATACTAATTATAGTATCACTTCTTTATTTTTTTTAAACTGGAATAACTGCTTTACAATGTTGTGTTAGAGTCCACTGTACAGCTAAGTGAATCAGCTATATGTATACATATGTCCCCTCCAACTCCCATCCCATCCCACCCCTCTAGGTCATCACAGAGCACCAAGCTGAGCTCCTTGTGCTATACAGCAGCTTCCCACTAGCTGTCTGTTTTATACAAAGGAGAGTATGTATGCCAATGCTACTCTCTCAATTCATCCCACCCTCTCCTTCCCCCGCCACCATGCCTATAAGTCCATTCACTATGTCTGTTTCTGTTCCTGCCCTACAAATAGGTTCATCAGTGCCGTTTTCCCTAAATTCCATATATATGCACCAATATATGCTATCTTGCTATGATAGTTCAAGCCTGAAATCCCAGGGGCCTACTACCATAAAATCTTGGCTTTTGCTCAAGTAAGTTCCAGCACAGTGTTTTTCATGCAGTGATGCATGGTCTAGCCTCCTTCCATCATTCGAGACCTCCATTCTTGGGGGCTTATAGTCCTTTGCTTCCGCCCACTGGCTGGGAAAAAGAGTGAGGACCACGTGTGGCTTTGTGAGTAGGGCCTGGAGGTGGACACCCCCCTGCTCACACCTACACCCAGTCATATGGCCATTGCTTCCTGAGAGTGGAGGTGAGATAGGTAATTTAGGTGTGTGCCCAAGATGAACAGAAAACTGGTTTGAGAAGAGCTGACCAGTCTGCTCCCTTGTCCCTAACACAGAGAGATGCTTGAACGTGGTAGGTATGTAGAGACCTGTCCTTACCTGAACTACTTCTTACATCCTACTATAATGGGGTCCCCAGTATCCTTGGGGACTGGGAAGTTCTCTGGTAGGAAACCTGTGCCATATACCCCAGCCACTGAGAGAGTCTAGTCCTATAATGTCCCTCATTTCTACCTGGAAAACTCCCAACTATCTCTATGAATCAGCTCAAAGGACAGTCCTTACTCAGCGCTTCTCTGGCAGCTCCGCCACTCTTCATTAAGTTATTAACTTCCCAAATATGCAATCACAGTGTCTTTTTACACCAGAGTCAGTGCTGTGACCCTTTTACAGGGTTTCTAAGTCTCAGCCCTATGCTCATTTTGGATCTGGTAGTTCTTTATTGTGTAAGAGTCTTAGGAATTATAGAATGTTCAGCAGCATCCCTGGCCTCTGGCCAGTAGATGCCGGTAGTAATTCCACCTTCCCTCATTCATGACAATCACAAGTGTGTCCAGACATTGCCGTATGTCTCCTCTGAGGACAGAATCAACCTTGTATATGAACCACGGGTAGTGAAGGACAGGGAAGCCTGGCGTGCTACAGTTCACGGGGCCACAAAGAGTCGGACATGACTTAGCGACTGAACAATACCACAACAAGAACCACTGTCTTACTATGACTTTCTCAACAGTCTAAAGAGACTTCCCTTGTGGCTCAGCTGGTAAAGAATCTGCCTGCAACGTGGGAGACCTGGATTCGATCCCGGGGTTGGAAAGATCCCTTGGAGAAGGGAAAAGATACCCACTCTAGTATTCTGGCCTGGAGAATTCCATAGACTGTTCAGTCCATGGGGTCACAAAGAGTTGGACATGACTGAGTGACTTTCAATATACAAAGAGGTCATATCTGTCCTGGCTAGACTAGCCTCTATCCTAAATCAAGTCACTCACTATCCCAAGGTTTACTGTTAGATTTCCTTCAGGGAAGCTATCATCAGATAAAAATTATCTGTTTAACCTGTTGTTTACTCATGCCCTGGAATGTAAGCCCCACAGATCAGGAGCCTTTCTATGGAACTTAATGCTGTGTCCCAAGGGGCTTAGAAGAATCTCTCATGTATAGTAAGTCCTCTTTCAAAAAGCCATTGGTGATTAAACATTAAAAATACAGCACTATGCTAGACATTGTGGACAATATGGGATTGTAAACTGGTCTTCCCAGGTGGCACATTGGTAAAAAAATCCACCTGCCAATGCAGGAGACACAAGAGACACAGGTTCAATCCCTGAGTCAAGAAGCTCCCCAGGAAGAGGAAATGGCAACCCAGTCCAGTATTCTTACATGGGAAATACCATGGACAAAGGAGCTTGGTGGGCTACAGTTCATGGGGTTGCAAATATTAGGGTATGACTGAGTGACTGAGCACACACACATGGGATTTTAACCTACTTGCCAGCTAACATGAGACCTCCCAGTCAGAGATAAAGACAGATTATTACTCACAGCAAAAGCAGCTGCCAGAGAAATATGTTATATCAATTCCCAGTGCCCAGTCCCCAGATCCAGTGAGGGCTTGATGGTTCCAGCACATGCAGTGGGTATACTGTAGCTGAGCACCCTGAAAGTAGAGCTGTTCATAGATTGTCTACCCTAAACTCCAGAGAGAAAGACAATGTTGGAGTTGGACAGGGGGTAGGGGGAGGGTTAAATTGAATTTTCACTCTAGAATATAAGTAAATATTCTCTGGCAAGGGGAAGAAGAGGTCTGTACGTTTCCTACTGTTGAGTTGATTTCTGCAAGATCTCACATTTGAATGGAACACAAGTTTGCCTGACTTCTCAACTTTGGCCTCTTATGTCATCAGAGAGATAGTGGAAGATTTTTCAGAAAACTACTAGTGAGTACATCAAGAATAAGAAATAGTCCCCAGTTGTGACATCAGAGAATCTTACTCTAAAACTTCTATTCTTCTGATGGACTGTGTGAAGTTGGGGAGAAACCTCAGAGGCAAGATTCAATTTTCTCAACTCTAAAATGGGAACATTAATAAATTCATGAGAAGTCAATGAGAACTCTAAGTCAAATGAGCCCACAAAACACTGTGAGCTCAACAGTGAAAGTCACTCACTCATGCCCAGCTCTTTGCAACCCCATGGACTATATAGTCCATGGAATTCTCCAGGCCAGAATACTGGAGTGGGTAGCCTTCTCCAGGGGATCTTCCCAAACGCAGGGATTAAACCCAGGTCTCCTGCATTGCAGGCAGATTCTTTACCAGCTGAGCCACCAGGGAAACCCATTTGGAGCTCAAAAAATGCTCTATTATTTCTTTCAAGATAGGGATTCTGCGTCCATTTGACTCTGGAATATTTGCTATGCTCTGAACTTCAAATCATACTTTTGGTAACAAGTCTACTCTGCATTTGTTATTAGGGAATCTAATAATAGCAAAAAGCATGCTAAGGTTCTTATAGTAAGAGGAATGTGTGTGTGTGTGTGTGTGTGTGTTAGTTGCTCAGACTTGTCTGACTCTTAGCAAACCCATGAACTGTAGCTCACCAGGACCCACTATCCATGGAATTCTCCAGGCAAGAATATTGGAGTGGGTCACCATTCCCTTCTCCAGGGGATCTTCCTGACCCAGAGATGGAACCTGGGTCCTCCACATTGCAAGCAGATTCTTTACCATCTGAGCCACAATAAGAGGAATACAAAGAAGCAAAGAGCGGGTAGAAGCTATCTTCCCCTAGTTTAGCTTTACTTGTTTTAGAATAATATATAATCACATAAGACAAAGGCTGAATAGTCTATGTGCCTCCTCTCTGCATCGCCAGAATGCTTGCCTTGCTGCTGCACTTGATGACCAGAGGTTAAACTGCAGCTATCTATTTTCCTTGATTTTTCAGGGCTCATCTCTGCACAGTAAAGCACTCTTAAAAAATATATTTAGCAATTGGAACTTCACCTATTGCTAATTATGTTTAAAAAAATACTTCAAACAATTGTTCAGAGAAGTAAGGCTTAGACACAACTGGATACTTTTTCATTAATTCTTAAATACAATTACTTTTTAATGCAACATAAATTTTCTAGTTAAATTTTAATATAGACCTTTTTACTAATTTACCCCAAATCATAATGTCTGGGTCATCATTTTTTGCTTTTCTTCTTGTCTATCCAACTAGATTTTAAAAAGGGGCTCTTTAGCTTGGCAGTAGATTCTCAGAGCAGTTTTGTGTGTGTGTGTGTGTATGTGTTGAGATACTCTTGCCACGATTTTTCTTTAAAAAGAAAAAAAGATTATTATCACTTCCCTGGATCCAGTGGTTAAGACTTCACATTTCAATGCAGAGGGTGCAGGTTCCATCCCTGGTCTGGGAGCTAAGATTCCACATACCTTGTGGCCAAAAACCAAAACAGAAAATACAAACAATACTTTAATAAATTCCAAAGATTCTTAATATGGTCCACATCCATTAAAAAAATGTTAAGAAAAAAAAGATTAAAAATTCTAATCATCTCTGACTTTTGACTTAATTTTATTTCTTGACTTCACTAAATAGAAGTTTTGCTGTGAAGGCTTCCTTATTCTCATTGCTGTCTCACATTATAGACAGCAGCAGAAATAGGAATTTGATTAGGCCCGGCTGACTGAGAGATCTTGGAGGGTTAGGACCATGTCTTTTTGATTTTATATCCCTAGTACATTAGCCACATCCAGCATAGAGTTAGCACTCAATAGATATTTGACAAATGAATGGATAGATGGATGAATAAGAGAATCTCCACACTGAAATATAAATCACTATGACTTGTTCTTCTATATTAGAAACATTTTATATGCCCATCTATCTTTTCATATAAATTTTGTATGTCTTATAATTGATGGGTCTAGAATGAAATAAAAATGTTAAATGAAATAATTTCATTACCAATGAGTTTAATAATGACATCAATTATCAACTTGTCAAGGAGTCAGCATTAGATGTACAAAATCATCAGGTTATATCATCATCAAAAGATCAGTGTGTGGTCTAAAGAAAACATATTTCAAGTAACATATAAACAAGCAAAAATAGTGGGATGACTTTGAAAGTGGAAACACAAAATGGTTTTGATATAGAAAGTGGGATAGCACGGGAGTAAGAGTAGAGTTTCTGGGGGCAGACTGCCTGGGTTTGACCCCTGGCTACACTCATCAGCTAGCCTTGTGATCCTGGGAAAATTATTTAATCTCTCTGGGCTTTGTCTCTTAAATGAGAGAACTGCAAGCTATTTTATTGGGTTGTTGTGAGAGTTAAGTGAGAAAAAACACATGAACTCTTAGAATAATGCCTGGCACATAGAAAGAACTCAGTACGCATTGGTTGTGGTTGTTATTATTACTATTATGAGATATTACAACAAACCTGGGTGTTAAGGAGCTAGAAGTTGTTCAGTCACTAAGTTGTGTCCAGATCTTTGCGATCTCATGTGTCAGGCTTCTCTGCCCTCTATTATCTCCTGGAGTTTGCTTAGATTCATGTCCATTGAATCAGTGATGATATCTAACCACCTTATCCTCTGATGCCCCTTTCTCCTTAGAAATGACTCTTTGGAAAAGACCCGGATGAAGGGAAAGTGCTAGAACTACTTTAACCTAGGCTGTGGGCTTCCCAGGTTTGATCCCTAGTATGGGAAGATCCCCTGGAGAAGGAAATGGCACCCCACTTCTGTATTCTTGCCTGGAGAATCCCATGGACAAGATTCCCTGAAGAATCTTGCCTGGAGAACTCCATAGACAAAGGAGCCTGGCAGGCTACGTGGTGCATGGGGTCACAAAGAGTTGGACACAACTTGCAACTGAACGACAGCAACAATTACAAGCTAGGTTGTACTCTTCCTTTCTTCCAAATAACCTAGTGACTCTATCTAGTTCAGTCTACTGAAAGCACTCTGAAGCCAGAAGGTCTTATAAGATCCCTATCATTCTGGTTAATTTATGTTTTATTGCTAGGAGGTATAATTTACCTCCTAGCCACAAATATATTTTTGTCTCCAGCCTCATCCTCCAATAGGGAAGCATCTACATTATAAGAAGGATTCTATTTTTAAAGCAGAAATCTAGTCATTACCACCTCAAAATGTTTCAACATCATGCCATGACTATATTCTGTACTTCAATATTTTCTGCCAAACCTCAAAAGTTGGACATGACTTAATGACTAAACATTATCAACCATACCTCAGCCCCTTACAGCTCCAGGTATTTGAAAGTACTGCTCCACATATGTGAAATATGCTCCATTTGGGTTTATTTTGTATGTCAAGTAGACTAGGCTAAGGGATGCCCAGATGGCTGCACACATGCATGCTCAGTTGTGTCTGACTCTTTGTGACCCCATGGACTGTAGCTCACCAGGCCCCTCTGTCCATGGGATGTCCCAGGCAAGAATATTGGAGTGGATTGTGATTTCCTCCTCCAGGGGATTGAACCCAAGTCTCCTGCATCTCCTGCATTGCCAGGTGGATTCTTTATCATTGAGCCATCTAGGAAGCCTGCCCACGTAGCTGGTAAAACATCATTTCTGGGTGTGCCTATGAGGGTGTTTCCCAAAGAGCATAGCATTTGAATGGGAGACCAAGTGAAGTTCATCCTCACCAGTGCAGATGGGGTACCCTCCAATCCTTTAAGGGTTGGAAGAACAAGACGATGAAGGAAGGGTGAATTTGCCCTTTTTGCTTGAGGTAAGACATCATCTCATCTTGCCATCAAGCATCAGCACTCCTGACTCTCAGGCCCTTGGACTCAGACCAAATTATACCACCAGGTTTCCTGGGTCTCCAGCTTGGAGTTGGTGGGATATCTTGGCCTCCATAATGGCTTGAGCCAAGATACTTAACTAACACCATCAGCTATATAGTACTGTGCTATAATCAGTTTATAATACTGTTCACATAAATAATACATAAACACAAAAAATATTCTTCATCTTGCAGTACAGTACCTTGAAAAGTACAGAAGTACAGTACAACAGATGGCACACAGGGGCTGGCACAGAGTGAACAGGCCAGAAGAGTTCCTGATGGAGGAGGAAGAGGAGGTGGGAGACGGTAGAGCTGAAGGGTCGTCAGCAATAGGAGACAGAGGGCAAGCTGTGATTTGCCCTCCTGATAGAACTCACACCTGACACATAGGCACCTTTCAAAGTTCTAAACTTGAAGTGAACATTCATATGTATGGGACTTAACTGTATTCCATATGTTATGGAAAAACTCAAACTTTTTGGCCAACCCAATAGACTTCCAGGTGGTGCAGTGGTAAAGATTCTGCCTGCCAATGCAGGGGGCTCAAGAGATGCGGCCTCAATCCCTGGGTTGGAAAGATTCTCTGGAGTAGGAAAGGGCAACCAATTCCATAGAAAATTCCATGGACAGAGGAGCCTGGTGGGTTACAGTCCACAGGGTCGCAAAGAGTTGGACATGGCTGAGCACACTCACACACACTAGATCTCTATATATCCTATTGATTCAAATTTCTGGAGAGCCCTACCCTACACACTCCATCATCTTTCTTATTTAGCCAATAAAAGAAAAGGTGCTACTTTCTCCAGGATGTTTTCTCTGACCCACCAGGTGTAACCTGGGTACCCTTCCTGTCCCGCCCTAGAACACTGAGTGTCTTCAACAACAGAGCTCACCAAGTTGGGATCGCAGTTTGTCACCTGCTTCTCTTTCTCACGTGACTCCTGATGAAACGGCCTGGATTGACTGTGTCCCTGTGTCTCTCACAGTGCATGGTCACTAACTAAGAACACAGTAATCATGTGTTTACAAAAAAGATTTATTTTAAGGACAATCATGAAAGGGAACAGGACAGAGTCCCAACTATCAGCAAAAACAGCAAGGGACTTCCCTAGCAGTCCAGTGGTTAAAACTTCCAATGTAGGGGGTGCGAGTTCGATCCCTGGTCAGGGATTAACGTTCCATATGTCTTGTGGCCAAAAACAACAACAAAATATAAAACAGGAGAAATACTGTAGCAACTTCAATGAAGAATCTAAAAATTGTCCACATCAGAAAAAAATCCTTAAAGAAAAAAAAAGGGAAAAATAGCACAACTCAAGTGCTTTCCTGCTCTGGACCTGTGTCGTTTTCAAATATAGAAAACCACCCATGTCATCCTAATGTGGATCTACATCATGGCACGGGGCAGAACAAATTCAAGCCCATTCCCACCAAAACACACACCCTGTGGGTCTCACCACATTTCCTAGTACTCTGCTGCTGCTAAGTCACTTCAGTCGTGTCCGAATCTGTGCGACCCCATAGATGGCAGCCCACCAGGCTCCCCCGTCCCTGGGATTCTCCAGGCAAGAACACTGGAGTAGGTTGCCATTTCCTTCTCCAATGCATGAAAGTGAAAAGTGAAAGTGAAGTCGCTCAGTCGTGTCCGACTCTTAGGGACCCCATGGACTGCAGCCTACCAGGCTCCGCTCCCCATAGGATTTTCCAGGCAAGAGTACTGGAGTGGGGTGCCATTGCCTTCTCTGCCTAGTACTCTAGTTTTTCCTAAGAACACAAGTTCACCATCTTGCCATTTTCCCACCTGTAATTGGAACAGCTCTTGGGGAATCAAAGCCATCCTAAAGGAACTGATTACAGATGTTCTGTGCTTTCTGTCATTGTCTGGAAATAGGTTCATCAGAGTGCAGACTGAATAATCAGGTGTTTTCTGTATAATCTACATCTACACAGCTCAAAGTTGGTCCAAATTAACATTAAAAAGACACTTTACTCTTCACCTGCAAGATCTTAAAAAAAAACAAAAACTTCCAGATCAAAATGAATTAGAAATGTCATTATTCTTAATGACCTCAGCCACTGAGGCAAAGTGACATTAATAAAATTATGTTAGAAAACAAAGTATCCTTAAAGTAGATTATGAAATCTATAACACTATTATCACATTCTTGCTAATTATAAAAAATATGTTTATTTTTTAATTTTTTAATACCAAAAGGTAACTTAAATATACAACAAGTATGGAGGATTAATAACAGGGACCCATGTACTTCCTCATTTTATAAATTTAATACATGTTAACGGTTTACATACTTGTCTCAGATCCTTGTTACACAAATACACATACACACAAACAGAGCATTAGACACACTCAGTTAACTATTTCAGCCAATGCCCACATTCTATTTCTATCTGACTCCTTGGGTAACCCCACATGCAACAACATGTTTCTGTATTATGATGTTTTTATTTTATTTTTACATTTCAAGAGATATATATTTCTTCAGTGAATGTTTTTTTTAAAAGTAAAGTGATCAATGGGTTTCCCAGGTGGCCCTAGTGGTAAAGAATCTACCTGCCAATGCAGGAGATGCAGGATCGATCCCTGGGTGGGGAAGTTCCCCTAGAAAGGGAAATGGCAACCCACTCCAGTATTCCTGCCTGGAGAATCCCATGGACAGAGGAGCCTGGTATCCACGGGGTCATAAAGAGTTGGACATGACTGAAGTGACTTAGCATGCATGCACAATGTGATCAACACAGAATGTTTGAGAAACTGAATAAAAAAGAAGAAAGTTGATGCCCTCCCTCAAACCCACCACCAGAGATCTTCATTTTTAAATTGCAGTATAACTGCCTTACAATGTTGTGTTAGTTTCTGCTGTACAGTGAAGTGAATCAGCTACATTTATACATATATCTCCTCCTCTCGTACTTCCCTCCCACCTGTACCCCATCCCACTCATCTGGGTCATCACAGGGCACAGAGCTGGGCTCCCTATACACAGCTTCCCTCTAGCTTTCTGCTTACTCATGGTAATGTGTTCATGTCAGTGCTGTTCTCCCAGCTTGTCCCACTCTCCCCTTCATCTGCTCTGTCCACAAGTCCATCTTCTATGTCTGTATCTCTCTTCCTGCCCTGCAAATGGGTTCATCAGTACCATTTTTCCAGATTCCATATATATATGCGTTAATAAACTTTTACTACATATGACTGCATCCATGTATAGCTCATATTGGATCGTCCTCTACCTACACGTACAGCTACATGTACTGTTTTGTTTCTTTCTGCCTTTATCTCCCTCCATTGCAACCCCTGGTTTGTTTCTGGAAGCAGGTCTATTGCAAGGCTCAATAGCCCCAAGCAGTGGCAACTGGATTAACTTTCTAATCGAACCTACTTTCTTGTTCCTCAGAAAGACCATCTAAGCACGCCAACTCCTCTGTTTCCCTCCACCTCTCCCCATCAGACATACTCTGTCACATGTGTTCACATTCACCCCCCAACCTTTGTCTGTTCATTTCCTACCCATGGAACGTAATCTCTCCCTCACTTCATTCCATTTTTGATCCATTTCCTGACAAGTGACAATAATCCTGGTCAGTAAAGCTAAGAGTTGCATTAGGCATTTACCTCCATCAGCAAAAAAGGAACCCTAGAGTCGGACACGACTGAGCGACTGATCTGATGGCCTTAGAAATAACATAACCTGAAGCAGCAGGGACTATAATCTCTAAAGTCCTATAGACCTCCTAGAAATTGCTCTTAGACTACCATTTCATCTATTTTCCCATCTTCTTTAAATATGCACTTTTCAATAAAATGAGCATTTTTATATTTTTTTAATACCTCTGATTTGTTGAGCACAAATTATTAGCAACATTTCCTGCTTCTATTTATCAAGGATACAAAATTCTCAGTACTCTCAATGGATACGAGTTTGAGCAAACTCCAGGAGATGGTAAAGGGCAGGGAAGCCTGGTGAACTGCAGCCCATGGTATTGTAAACAGTCAGACACAGCATAGCGACTACGTCAGCACAGTCAACAGCAACAGCTTCTTCAGTTATGACTCTCTAGGCTGGGGGAAGCAAATTTAGGGAGAGCCAATTAATTGCCCAAGCTGGTACTCCTCTACCACCCAGTTAATCTCTTCATTTCCCTTGACCATCATGAGGTTATGGTAACAAAGAAAAGACAGAGCTGCCTTCCACAAAGCCAAGGGAACAGCGTCTGGGTTATTTATTTGTACAGAGGGAAGAGGCAGACAGGAGGCAAACTCTTCCTTAGCTCTCGTGGCAGCATCTGGCTGGCCAAGGTATCGATCATTTTGTTCTTACATTGGTCCATTTACATTCACGGGAGCAGGAGGCAAGCAGCAGAGACATCTCTCAGTTGTGTGTTTCCATAATGTCCCCCCATCCTTCACCCCTTCTGCGGTTTTTCTCTGCATTTAGAAAGTCGTTGAGAAATGTTAATGGTCTGGGGGAAAACTAGCGATTGGCGAATGATGAATGGGCAAGTAGCGGAATGAGGGTGTGCAGCTAATGATTTCCTACAAGTGATGATTAAACATCGTTCCTCCATCTCTCAGCACCTAATTCTCCCCAAGGCTGATTTATGGAAGACACCCTGATGTACAGCTCCTGTAGTTTTATTAGCAGGAACAATTTAGCCGTGAGAGTAGCCTGCCCCTGCTTCTCATTTTCTTCTAGTTGAAGAAGAAAAAATGATCAAATGTGAAGAACAACTGGGGCCTCCTGCTCTTAATACTAAAAAGACAAAATAGCGTAATACAAAGACCACTAAGGAGGTAAGTAGTCATCGGTGGGATAAAGTTTATGAATGGCAAGCCATTACTCCATTGAAGTCATTACCTTGTCCCAGACATAAGGGAGGGAGGGTTCCTACAGTTCCTAAAGATGGAAACCTGCCGCTGCTATTTGAGTCTAAAAATAACTGCAAACCTCATTTTTCCAAATGTCAGAATACCTGCCTGCCTTCACCACTTTAGGAAAAGGTATAAGGTTACCATAAGAACCCAGACAAGATGTGGGAGTGTTTGTGATTTTAAAAAGTGATGACAAAAAATGTTCCCATGGTGGGCAAAGAAAAATTAGAAGCATGTGAGGATCATCAAAAAGAAAGTGGAGTCATCAAGATCTTTTCTTCCCTAAAAGAACTGACTTCCTTGTTTTCTGTCAAAGATGTTAACGTCTTTCAAGGTTCTGTATGGATATTTTCAATTAATGTCTAGATGTCATCAAAAATCATGACTTTCTACTGGAAGTATTGCAAAAATATAGGGCCTGTGGTTTTCAAAAAATACCAAAGCACATCAATGAATATTTATTAATTCCTTAACAATTTAATAATACACTACATTAATCCCTTAATTATGTAAGACCTAATACTCATTAGATCCTTACTTTATGTCCAGGGCTATGCTACGAAGTTTGCAAAGATTATTTTTTATTTTATCCTTATCAATTTTAGATGGAAGTTGCTATTTTTTTTTTGTATTTTACAAGTAAGAAAACAGAAGGAAACTAAATAATTTATACAAGGTCACCTATGACTATGCAGTATTTGATCTGAAGAGGTCTGATGCTAGAACCTACACTTATAGCCACCATAGTAAACTAATACTAATACTACATGCTTTCTCCTGTAATGTTCACCTTCCACTAGCCAACTAACTTTAATAAACATAATTCAATCCTACAGTATTTAGAAAGTATTAACTAAACAAGAATTCTGCAATATTTTGTATTAAATACAGAGTTTCGAATTGATCTGAACAGGATCAGAATTCCATATAAACATACAATTTAGAACTCCTTTAATTCATAGAAATCTATATAAAATCTGATCATACTCTCTGGTCTTACGAAGTATTGGTTTAAATTCTAATAAAAGTGGATCCTTGATTCCACGTGTGCCCTGTGACATAGGGCAGACATAGAGAACGGATGTGTGGACACAGCAGGGGAAGTAGGGGTGGGGTGAATTGGGAGATTGGGTGACATATATGCACTACCATGTGTGAAATAGACCACTAGTGGGAAGCTGCCGTGCAGCACAGGTTCAGCTCAGTGCTCTGTGCTGATCCAGATGGGTAGAATTGTGGGGTGAGCGGTGAGGGGTCCAAGAGGGAGGGGATGTATGTATATGTACATAGCTGATACACTTTGTTGTACAGCAGAAATTAACACAACATTATAGAGCAACTATATTTCAATAAAAAACCATAACAAAAACAAAACAAGTGGATCCTTGATGCCGGGACCAGGACAATTCAAGGGCAATTGAATCCCCCCATACTGTAGTTCAGTATGTTAGAAAGTATTAACTAAACAAGTTCCAACTTCAGCAGGTACCACTGAGCACCTAAGTGCTAGTTACCGAGATGACAAGAATTCACAAAGGCAAACTTGGTCTCCATCATCAGGTTTATGATCCAGTGAATAAGACAGACATCAATCAGTTAATCACAACGCTAAATGCAAGTAACTATGGCCACTGTTAGGGCTTCCCAGGTGATGCTAGTGGTAAAGACTCCGCCTCCCAATGCAGAATACATAAGAGACGTGGGTTCGATTCCTGTGTTGGGAAGATCTCCTGGAGGAGGGCATGGCAACACACTCCAGCTCTTGCCTAGAGAATTCCATGGACAGAGGATCCTGGTGGGCTTCGGTCCATAGAGTTGCAAAGAGTTGGACACAAGTGAAGCAACTTAGCAGGCACGACTGACCACTGTTACAGAGGAATGATACACGGTACTATGAGAGCACACAGCAGCCAAGGCTATTCTAGGGGCTAGGAAGTGCTCCCTTGAGGAAGTGCTCATTGATTGCAACAAAAGGAATGAGTAGATGTTAACTAGAGGGTGGTAAGAGGTATCAGGGCAAAGAGAGGCTATGAGAAAAACCTTTCAGCGGGAGGAAGCTTGAGTATTTTAAGAAACACTCGGAAGCCAGTAGAAATGGAGCACAAGAAATAAAGGGTCTAGGGATACCAAATGAGGTTGGGGATGTGCAGGGGTGTGGACCTTGACGGGCCTTGGAGGCCATAGCTTAGTTTTTAATCATAAGAACACCTGGAAGTCATGAGGATACTGACTTGAAGTCTAAATAAATACAGGAATAGTCCTTCAAAAGCCCTGATGGCTGCCTGTCTTAAGATCTCCCTTCATTTTAAGTAGAGATCAGATCAGATCAGTCGCTCAGTTGTGTCCGACTCCTTGCGACCCCATGAATCGCAGCACGCCAGGTCTCCCTGTCCATCACCAACTCCCGGAGTTCACTCAGACTCACGTCCATCGAGTCAGTGATGCCATCCAGCCATCTCATCCCCTGTTGTCCCCTTCTCCTCCTGCCCCCAATCCCTCCCAGCATCAGGGTCTTTTCCAATGAGTCAACTCTTCACATGAGGTGGCCAAAGTACTGGAGTTTCAGCTTTAGCATCATTCCTTCCAAAGAAATCCCAGGGTTGATCTCCTTCAGAATGGACTGGTTCGATCTCCTTGCAGTCCAAGGGACTCTCAAGAGTCTTCTCCAACACCACAGTTTAAAAGCATCAATTCTTCAGCGCTCAGCCTTCTTCACAGTCCAACTCTCACAACCATACATGACCACAGGAAAAACCATAGCCTTGACTAGACGAACCTTTGTTGGCAAAGTAATGTCTCTGCTTTTGAATATGCTATCTAGGTTGGTCATAACCTTCCGAATGCTAATCTCTGCATCAGAGATGGGGCCATGAAAGCCTCCACAAAGTGGAATGAAATGCCCAGAATCACTCATCTTACACTGCAAGGTCAGAGTCAGGAAGAGAACACAGGTTTCTGAAATTCAGATCTGCATTTATTTCCTGCTACACTATCATATAAGAGCAAAGAGCCCTCGATGGCAGAAGCACTAGTGGCCCAAGACTAGAAACTACAAATGAGTTTATCAAGGCATGATGGGCCAGATAAGGAGATTGGAGGAAAAAAATAGAAAGCCCAAGGGACCAGAGGGACATCGCCAAGACAACTTTCAGGAATGGTGATAATGACCCAAAAAAGTGTGGAGAGACAAGATCATTTGTCATTGAGACCAAACATATCCATTTTATTTTCAGTTTTCCAAGGGTATTTCAGAGCTATGATCTTAGGGGAACTACTGACCAAAACTGCCCACTCTGGCCAGGTACCACAGGGACGATTCGCATGAGTTGGATTATGATAGGAGGTCCTGGCAAGGAACATGGAACTAATGCTGCTGCTGCTGCTGCTGCTGCTGCTGCTGCTAAGTCGCTTTAGTCGTGTCCAGCTCTGTGCAACCCCATAGACAGCAACCCACCAGGCTCCGCCATCCCTGGGATTCTTCAAGCAAGAATACTGGAGTGGGTATAGAACTAATGGGCCACCACCAACCAACCAGAAGTAGACACCAGTCCACATGTCCTACCAACCTCCCAGAATTCTTCTCAATGGAACCATCTTGGCTGAGCAATGAATGCATGACCAGGAAGGACCCTGAGTCAGAGTGATTGGACAAAGACAATCTGCAAACTAAACCCATCACCATAAAACCTGAGACTGCGAGCCACATGGCAGAGCAGTTCTCCTGGGTTCCTTTACCTTCCTACTCCACCCAGGGGAGCTTTCTCAATAAAGTTTCTTTCTTTGTTAGCATGTGTGTCTCCTTGGACAATTCATTTCTGAGTGTTAGACAATAGCCCATGCTCAGGCCCCTTCCTTCAGCAGTGTGAACACTGGACAGTCACTTAACCTCACAGAGCCTTGGTTTCTTCTTCATAAAATCAGAGTTGGAAAATCCTTGCCAAGAGTGTCATTGAAGGGATCAAAAGAAATGGCCATGGAAACTGCATTTCACTTTAATAGTGGTTCACTATTAAATAGGTCACTCTTCTAGTTCACAGCGTGGGCTTCCCTGGTGGCTCAATGGTTTAGCGCCTGCCTGCCAATGCAGGAGATGCAGGTTCCATCCCTGGGTTGGGAAGATCCCCTGGAAAAGGGAATGGTGACCCACTCTGGTATTCTTGCCTGGAAAATCCTGTGGACGGAGGAGCCTAGCGGGCTACAGTGTGTGGCGTCGCAAAGAGTCAGACAGGACTTAACTAAACAACAAACAACTAGTCCATAGTAGAGCCTTTAAGTTGATAGCTAAGGAAGTGATCTATTCCCTTAACTGTGGGAAAGAAAATACCAATCCTACCCATTCATCTCACCTGTAGCCCTGCTACAAGAATAAAGTGAAAGAACATGGAGAGACTCTGGTTGCTGAGATTCAGTAAGAACCGCACCATCAAGCTTACATGAGAAATCTGAAAATAACACCATGCTTTCTCTATGCAGTCTCAGGAGACAGCATCTAAGGTTATTCATGAATAAATTTGCCTAGGCATCCAGAGAGGATCTGAATTTATAAATGCAGGGCAAATCTTATGCTGTTAATAGTTATCAATAAATTCTTGGCCTAATGAACAAATTTCAAAACCCAAGATAAGGCACAGCACTCTGGAAGCTGCTGTGGCATAATTAGCTCCATGTGGAATGAGTGGAGGATGGGGAGGAAAAAGACAGGATAACTGGATTCAACTTTAATCCACTCATTATGGGCCAAACTATGGACAGAGGGTGTATCTGAATTGCCAATGTCCTTGTTTTTAAAACCCTAAGGACTTCCAATTACCCTCTTTATAAAGTCTAAACTCATTATTTATAAGATAGGCTCAGCCTATTTGTCCCACATTGCCTTCTTCTGTCTATCTGCCAAGATCCAGCCATATGGAGTAACTCTTCTGAAGGTTTCTTGGATCAATCAGCCTCACATGTTCATATGTGCTGCCTCCTCCAGGGCTCTTCCTATGCCCTCCCTCTCTCACTTCTGAACTCCTGCTCATCCTCACATCTCCATTTAGGAAGTACTTCTTCAGGAAAGTCTTCCCTGACTACCCTAATCCAGCTCAAATCCTTTCCACACCTTCCCATAGAACCCCACACTTCCTTTCTTAAAACACTCATAACATGGAAGAGCAGGATCTCTGTCTAGTTCACATCTCCCACCTGGACAAAAGTCTAGAGGGCCAGGGGCTTTATCCATCTTACTAACAACCAAATCGCCTATGCTCACACATAGGGGTTGCCCAAGAAAATGCATGGGAGAATGAATGGACTCTGGAAAAGGGATTAGAAGATTTCAGAGCAACACTTACCTAGAGCCTGGGGCTTCCAAGGTGGTGCTAGTGGTAAAGAATCTGCCTGCCAATGCAGGAGATATGAGAGACTCAGTTTCAATCTCTGCATTGGAAAGATTCACTGGAGGAGCAAATGGCAACCCACTCCAGTATTCTTGACTGGAGAATCCCATGGACAGAGGAATCTGGTGGGCTACAGTCCATGGGATCACAAGGAGTCCGACAGGACTGAACATCTGAGCACTACCCGGAGCCTGGGAATTTTGTGAGAAAGTGGCTATGCAGCCTTCTTTTACGTGTGTGCATTTTTTAAATGGGGAATTAATGAAATTTTGTGGGGGACACATCTCATTGTATGGGATGAAATATACTTTTAATTGCATATTTCAGGGCATCTGTCATTCCCAGCATCAGGTATTGAAAGTTAATTTTATCCTTTCAGCCCTCTAGTCTTCATGAAAACTTACAACTGACCCTACCACCATCGCTATGTGTCCAGGTACCCTTGGAGGATATGTTGTTCCCAGGAGAAGCAACAGCATAATATCCAAAGCAACTGGACTCTAGGCTAAACAGGATGGGAAATCCCAGTCTCTGGCCCTCTTTCATTGTCACTTTAGTGGACATCTTATTTTAGGGGACATTGCTTAGGAAACAAGTCCGTGTGTGTGAGGATTGCCTGATAGTCTTGGTACATTCTTCTCTCCCTTACCGCCTCTCTTCTCCTTGGTTTGGGTGAAGCAAGACGTTCCATGCTGGACAGAAGTCAACAAACAGTGAAAAGCCAGCATATACCACACGGAGTCCAGCAGTGGCTGTGTGGAGGTGAGAGCTGGAAAGGTAAAATCAAGCTAACCTTGTTCACCTTCAGCAGCCAGGTGGGAAAGCATGAAAAGAAATAGAGGGTGAGAGAAGAAGTTGACTTGCACACAAAACTAAGACAAAGGAGCAAGTAAGTATGTCTGGGTACAAAGGGGAGGACAGTCAATCTGGGAAGAACATCCAAAGAGGGGAATTTGGGAGTCAGTACAAAATGAATGGTAGTTAACTGCTGAAAAAAAAAAAAAAGACATTTAGAAATGGCATTGGTGCCTCCTGCCCCTTGAAGAAGGCATGCATACATGTTCAGTCACTCACTTGTGTTCAGCTCTTCATGACCTCATGGACAATAACCCACCAGGTTCATCTGTCCATGGAATTTTGCAAGCAAGAGTACTGGAGTGGGTTGCCATTTCCTATTCCCGGGGATCTTCCTGGCTCAAGATCAGACTCACATCTCCTGCATTGGCAGGCAGATTCTTTACCACTGAGCCACCTAGGAATTGAAGAAGGCAGGCAACTCTATTTGTTCCAGGATTGCAACCTTTCTGGCATCATTTTCCTATCATCTTTGCTCACTCCAGACCCCAAAGATGGACTTCCCTAGTGATCCGGTGGCTAAGACTATGTGCTTCCAATGCAAGGGGCTTAATCCCTGGTCAAGTAAGGCCCACATGACATGTGTCCAAAAACAAAAAAATAATGAAATAGAGCAAAAAATAAATCCAAAAGAAAAGGCTTGTTTTCTCAGAGATTCTCTGTGCTACCAGTTGGCTGATCCTCAGCAATAATGATGACCTGGACTTGAAACTCAGGATAGAATTTTCTGCATTTCTCACTTTATGGTGTATTGAATGTTTTCATTCTGTTTTGCACAGGGACAGGAAGAACCAGCTTCTAAATTTCCTAGAGAGGCAGCCCAAAGCCTTAGGTTATCCATCTTCACTTTTATTCGCCTGTCTTTATCTTTCTCCCTCCTTTTATTTTTCACTTTTGTCTTTTCCTTATAGCAGACACCAGTATGAAAATCCATCCACACATAAATATTCTCCCAGTCCTCTGTCTCTTCCTCAAGTCCATGGATGATACAATTTCCCATGGCATCATTTTGCAGTGAAAGGCTTCTGATAAATCTCAAACTTAGTGTCCTAGTCTTCTTCTTCTCTTTGTGCTAGGAAGGCTCCAAATGAGTCATTGGGAAGAAAATAAAATCAAAAGGCTGAAAGAGGGACAAAAAGGATCTAAGAGAGAGGGGAGAGAAGAAGGGGAAGGAGGGAGCGTCATCACAGCCAGGCAAAAACAAGGACGGATTGGGTTTTTTGATGGAACTTACAAAGTGGGCAAATTGAAAGGTCAGCACTGCTGGGAGGATAAAAGGATGAGAACAAAGAAACCACTTTATGCAGCGATATTAGTGCTACCAGGAGCAATAAAACTGCACGGCCACAATCGAACATTGGAGTGGAGGATGATGCTGGGGAGAGGCCCAGCCGATGCCTTCAGGATGCATGGGGCAGTCACTGGGAGGGATGTGGACTTCAAAGCCCTGCAGGAAGCTCAAGGAGGAGCCCTTTGGACCCAAGAACGGACACAAGAGAGTTGAAATGCATGCCTTCTTTCTGCCACTGCCCACAGAGATCCCTCCATCCTTGAGCCACTACAGAGTAAAGAGGAAACCCAGACCTCAGCACACACCTGGTGACAATGCCATTAACCAATAGGTATTGTCTGAGCATCACTTACATTCCTTGGAGCCCTGGGGTTTCAAAAAACATGTGATTCGTGGGATTTTTTCCCTCAAGGATCTTGCAATCTAACTGTGGAAGCTAGCATTTGCTGCTGTCCAGTCACTAAGTCATGTCCGACTCTGCGACTCCATGGACTACAGCAGGCCAGGTTTTCCTGTCCTTCACTATCTCCCAGAGCTTGGTCAAACTCATGTCCGTAGTGTCAATGATGCCACACATATGTGAAAAAAATAGATGGGATTATTAATTAAGGTGGCTTCTCTAAGTTGAAATAAACACAAATTCCCCTCAAAGACAAATGTCCTCTTGAAGCTGTTGAATTCATTTAAAAAATAATAGTGTTTCAATCTGCAGACATGAAACATTATATTATATTTAAAGACAGCTAATAAATTTGAATACATCATAATTTAGTGTGATAGGTATTGCTCTGCTAAAGGCAAAGTTGTGACGCAGTTTTTATGATGAAGTTTCCCTTGTGTTGAAGTGAAAAACATCATGCTTAGTAAGATTCTCACCAAGATTTTAAGAACTTACAGTGTAGAGCACAGGAGCAGGAGGAAGACAGACTTCCTTTCTCTCAAGTTGTTTACATCTGCCTGGTCACAGAGAACAAGTAAACCCCCTGACAAGACCGAGATACAGGGAGACAGACCTGAGTCTAAGCAAGAGACAAACCTCCGCTTCAGGCACGCTCCATTGACTGTTCTGACACCGAGCTTAATATGGACAAGTGTTGTCAGGGAGACACAAGGGGGATCTTCCTCCTCTCTCCTTAGTACCGTCTCACTAGACAGGATTTACAATTAGAAGGATAGCCTTTAAAAAGATACATGCATCACATTGTTCATTGCAGCACTATTTACAAGAGCCAAGACATGTAGTTCCCTGGTGGTCTAATGGCTAGGATTCGGTGCTTTCCCAGTCAAGGCCTGGGTTTGATTCCTGGTCAGGAAAGTCTCTCTTTAAAGGCTTCCCTTATAACTCAGTTGGAAAAGAAACCACCTGCAATGCAGGAGACTCCGATTTGATTCCTGGGTTGGGAAGATCCACTGGAGAAGGAATAGGCTACCCATCCCAATATTCTTGGGCTTCCTTTGTGGCTCAGCTGGTAAAGAATCCGCCTGCAATGTGGGAGAACTGAGTTCAATCCCTGGGTTGGGACAATCCCCTAGAGAAGGGAAAGCCTACTCATTCTAGTATTCTGGCCTGGAGAATTCCATGGACCATATAGTCCATGGGGTTGCAAAGAGTCAGACACGACTGAGCGACTTTCACTAAGACATGGACACTACCTAACTGCCTATCAACAGATGAATGGATAAAGAAGAGATGGTGCCATGGAATACCACTCAACCAGAAAAAGGAATGGAATAATGTTATTGGCAGCAACATAGATGGATCTAGAGATTATCCATAATCTCTAGATGGATATAGAGATTATCAGAGTAAAGTAACTCAGAAAGAGAAAGACAGATACCATATAATATCACTTATATGTGGAATCTAAAGCACTGCATAAATGAACATATCTATGAGACAGAAACAGATGCACAGACATAGAGAACAGAGTTGTGGCTGACAAGGGAGAGGGGAGTGGGGGAGGGAATGACTGGGAGTTTGGGGTTAGCAGATGCAAACTAGCATATATAGGATGGATAAACAACAAGGTCCTACTGTATAGCACAGGAAACCATATTCAATAATCTCTGATAAAACAGAATGAGAAAGAAAATGAAATGAATATATAAATTCATATATATATATATATATATGTGTATAACTGAATCACCTTGCTGTACGATAGAAATTAATACAACATTGTAAACCAATAACAGTAAGTTTTTTAAAAAAATACAGGCTTTATTCCTGCCTTGGATTATGCTTTTGTATTTCTAAGCAAGTTTGTAGAAAAGGAAACTCTCTGGAATTGAAATAAACATTTATCTGGTGACTTATCAACAGTCAAACTTCTCAGCAAGCACAGTTAGAATGGAGACTTAGAAGAAAAAGTCCTGTTCTGGACTGCTCAGGACCATGTGAGACCGTATAATATAATAATATACGTAATATCACTTCAGTTCAGTCGCTCAGTCATGTCTGACTCTTTGCAACCCCAAGGACTGCAGCACACAAGCCTTCCCTGTCCATCACCAACTCCTGGAATTTACTCAAACTCATGTCCAAAGAGTCAGTGATCCCATCCAACTATCTCATCCTCTGTCGTCCACTTCTCCTTCTGCCTTCAATCTTTCCCAGCATCAGGGTCTTTTCCAATGAGTCAGTTCTTCACATCAGGTGGCCAAAATATTGGAGCTTCAGCTTCAGCATCAATCCTTCCAATGAATATTCAGGATTGATTTCCTTTAGGATGGACTGGTTGGATCTCCTTGTAGTCCAAGGGACTCTCAAGAGTCTTCTCCAACACCACAGTTCAAAAGCATCAATTCTTCAGTGCTCTGTTTTCTTTATAGTCCGGCTCTCACATCTATACATGACTACTAGAAAAACCATAGCTTTGACTAGATGGGCCTTTGTCAGCAAAATAATGTCTCTGCTTTTTAATATGCTGTCTAGGTTGGTCACAGCTTCTCTTCCAAGGAGCAAGCATCTTTTACATAACATAGTCTCTATATAACATAGATATGTGTTCTCTAAATGTATTTAGCCTCTGAGTTAACAGATATACACATACATATATATGGGCTTCCCTTGTGGCCCAGATGGTCAAAGAATCTGTCTGCAGTATGGGAGACCTGGGTTCCATCCCTGGGTTGGGAGGATCCCCTGGAGAAGGGAATGGCAACACAGTCTAGTATTTTTGCCTGGAGAATTCCATGGAGAGAGGAGCCTGATGGACTACATACAGTGGAGTTGCAGGGTCAGACCCGACTGAGCAACTAACACACACACACACACACACACACACACACACACACGGTGCAGGAAAAAAAATTTAATTATATATATTTTTTCTTTTTTTAATTTAATTTTATTTTTTAACTTTACAATATTGTATTGGTTTTGCCATATATCAACATGAATCCGCCACAGGTATACATGTGTTCCCCATCCTGAACCCTCCTCCCTCCTCCCTCCCCCCCTCCTCCCTCCTCCCTCCCTCCCTCCCTCCGATCCCTCTGGGTCGTCCCAGTGCACCAGCCCCAAGCATCAAAATACAAGGAAGGAGTCGTCAGGGAGAAGCATATAGGATAGTCTCTTGTAAACAGTGCCTTGATTTTGGAAGGGCTGAAGGAAAGAAGGGAAGGAAGAAGAAGGGGAGAGAGAGAGAGGAAAGAAGGAAAGATAGATTGGTTATTCCATGCTTAGGAGATTTTATATGTGAATACTGCAAAATTTTGTATGGGAATATTACAATATTCTGGTCCATTAATTCTGCCAATTTGCTGTCCCTTATCTAAATCATTTGTCCTTGATGTTCGGTTGAGAAATGCAGTCACTGAAAAAAATAGCCCCAAAATAGCCACTCCTCATAAAACACAAAAGAGTTGGGCTACAGAGTTTGGTTTCATTTCATTTCCTTTCTCTCTGAATATAGTTCCCAGTGTGTCTATTCCTGGGAGGGTGGATAAAGCTGTCACCCTTAATGTCAGACTGTGTGTGTGTGTGTGTGTGTGTGTGTGTGTGTGTGTGCTAAGTCACTTCAGTTGTGTCTGACTCTTCATGACCCTATGAACTGTAGCCCACCAGGCTTCTCTGTTCATGGGATTCTCCAGGCAAGAATACTGGAGTGGGTTTCCATGCCCTTCTCCAGGGGATCTTCCCAATCCAGGGATTGAACCCAAGTTTCTTATGTCTCCTGCATTAGCAGACAGGCTCTTTACCCCAGTGCCACATGGGAAGTTATAACAGTAAAGAGGGCACAGGGACCCTTTATGCCTGGTCTCTGAGTCCTGAAACTGGGAGGAGGACTTGGGGTGCTAAACTCTTCCTTCTCCCTAGAGCATGGGATCCTGCAAGGTAGTGACAAGTGAAGAATCCATCTACCTCTCCTTTCATCACATCATGTGAATCAGACCCATTACCCGGGGAAACGCCTGGAGAGCCCTCTTACCAGACACAAGATGAATGACCTTGTCCTATAAACCTAGACAGATGAAGATGTATTTCAGAAACGCGTCTGTTTTGCTTCAGCAGCGAGCATAGCACAAATCCACAGGCTACACATACTGGTTCCAATGAGACTGGAAAGATGGATAAGCAGAAACCCAGGAAAACTGGAATAGATAAGGTGATGGGACCAGAGGTCTGAGTTAATGCATTAAGTGCTACAAACTCTTGAGGCTTCATTTAGCTTTTTGGTTTCCATCATGGCAATGCCATACACAGAGATTGGAGAAGTTTCCAGAATGTCCACCTATGGTACATCAACTCCTCACTAAGGCCACTGGGAAGGAAGTGTGATTCACAGAATAGCAAGAGATGAAAGTTAATTTATTTCATATATCACACATTGAACCAAGGTAATAATGTGTTGCTTAGGAAAGATTATTATAGATAAATATGTAAGAGTGGTCCATAAATCGAATTATCAGTTCTTTAATGTGAAATAAGCATGTGCAAAATTATAGGACCTGTAATTAAAAACAACAGCTTTATTTGAAGAAATCTGTGGAAGCCTGTATTTATGATTTGCTTTTTTCTTAAGGTATTGTTTCTAACTGATTTTAAGGCAGCATTCCAAGATATATGTCTACCATATTAGCGAGAAAAGATGTGTAATCTCACTTATAAAAATGATATTTAAATACAAGTCTGGAGGGGATGGGATGCACTGGGTGGTTAGGATTGCCATATATACACTACCATATATAAAAATGGACCTCCTTGGTGGTGGTGGTGGTAAGAATCCACCTGGTAGTGAAGGAGATGTAAGAGATGTGGGTTTGATCTTTGGGCCAGGAAGATCCCCTGGGGAAGGAAGTGGCAACCCACTCCAGTATTCTTGCCTGGGAAATCCCATGGACAGAGGGGTATGGTGAGCTACAACCCATGGGGTTGCAGAGTTGGACATGACTAAAGTGACTGAGCTTGCATACAGGCATGTATAAAATAGACAACTCAACAAGGACCTCCTGTATAGCGCAGGGAACTCTACTCAATGCTCTGTGGTGACCTAAATGGGAAGGAAGTCCAAAAAAGAGGGGATATGTGTATACATACAATTTTTGCTAAGAAAAAATGGGTAGAAGGGAAAGGGAATCAAGGACAATTTCTGAAATCTGACCAGGACCATAGTATTTACATGAAAATACTAAGCTTTCTGTGCCCTCTCACTTGGAACAAGTTGTCCATCCAAATAGTTGTCTACTAAAGGTCCAGAAATGACTGAGCTTCCTCAGAGGGGTAGTTTCTGATTCTCCAAAGCTCCTTCTATAGTCCATTTATTGATGTCTCTTCCTGTGTAGAGAATGATGCTTAAAAGAATAGACTTTGGGTCATATAGCCCTAAATAAAATATGCTTCACTTAATATCTTCCATTTGTGTTACCTAGTTCAGGTCATTGAAATGTACAGAGCCTCTATAATATTTGTATGATGGGTCTAATAACAAACCCTCCTTAAGGATTCGTATATTTAGAAAGATGTTTCATTGCTGTTCAATTGCTAAAAAGTGTTAGTCACTCTGCTACTGCTGCTGCTGCTAAGTCGCTTCAGTCATGTCCGACTCTGTGCAACCCCAGAGACGGCAGCCCACCAGACTTCCCCGCCCCTGGGATTCTCCAGGCAATAGCACTGGAGTGGGTTGCCATTTCCTTCTTCAATACATGAAAGTGAAAAGTGAAAGTGAAATCGCTCAGTCGTGCCCAACTCTTAGCGACTCCATGGACTGCAGCCTACCAGGCTCCTCTGTCCATGGATTTTCCAGGCAAGAGTACTGGAGTGGGGCGCCACTGCCTTCTCAAGGGGATCTACCCGACTCAGGGATCAAACCCTGGTCTCCCCCATTGAAGGAAGATTCTTTAATGTCTGAGCCACCAGGGAAATCCTGTTCAATTGCTAAGTAGTGTCTAACTCTTTGCAACCTCATAGACTGTAAAAAACCAGAATGCTCTGTCCCCCACTGTCTCCCAGAGTTGGTCAAATTCATGTCCATTGAGTTGGTGATACTATGTCTAACACCTAGATATCAATAAACAGCAGTTGTATTATCAAAATTATCTATGTGATGATTCTTAAAATACCAGACATCGTTCCTAAATTGAACATACATCACCCTTTGTTCTTGTTGGCATATTATGATACTATGCAAATAACAACCACTGGCTACCATGTGTGTAGCAATAGTTCTAGGTCAGAGATGCCTCCGATGGCCTACAAGGCCCCTGACACTTGGTAGCTCTGTTCCTAAACGTGCCTCTGCAGAGTGACCAACGGTTGCAGGTGAAAACCTGGAGCAAAGGATAAGTGCTCTACAGAGCAACAGGAAGACTTCCAAATGACACCGATATGCCTCTGTGTCTAACGAAGAATTCATAGCAAAACACTAAAAATAAGCTAAAGAAAACAGGGTTTCCCTGATGGCTCTGATGGTAAAGAATCTGCCTGCAATGTGTGCAACCCATCTCACAAAACTATGTATTAGCTCAATCAACAGAAAATAACAGCTAGAGAAACGCCCTGTGATGGTGTAAGTTTCCTCCCAGGGTGGGGGAGGAGGAGGAAGAGGCTCTCTTTTAGCCCCTCCCTGGCTCTGGGGAGTGTCTGCTCCCTTGTTGTAGTCTAACACTGATCTACAGGGAAAAGTGCCTCTGCCCTTTGCTTTTGCAATTGATGGTCTTGGACTCCACTGTTATGGCCCCGGCTCCCTGAAAGGTCTATTGATTTATTTCTTTTATATTAGAAAACCATATCTGCTCATTATCTCAGAAGGTCACTGGAAGGGAGATATTTCTTCCAGCTTCAACATCAGATCACTTGGCCTTTTTCATATCTCTCTTGGCACGGCAGGAGCTTTGTGAGAAAAGGGGAGGCTGGGACAAAAAATAAAAGCACATTTTTCCTAGGCAGAAAGTTCAGTGCAAAGCCAGCAGAATACATAAATATACAAAGCAGGCTCATCAGCTAGTGGTCTTCAACTTCTATTTCAATTGTTTTTTCCAATGCTAATTATTCCTAGGAAGTCCTGCCTTAACTAAGGGGGCTAGAGACTCTCAGTCACTGGATTTTTTTTTTTTTTTTTTGTAATTTCAGAGGCTTGAATTTCCCTTCTATTCATTTCCCAGCAGGGACCTAGGCTCAGCTAATATTTTCAAGACACATTTGAATAAGATATGGCATCATTCTAAAAAATTATTTTCACAAGAAAACTATATGTATTTAAATTACTTTTCCTTATGTATCCATGTTAGCTTGACTTTTCTTTTGTGCCTGTGTGTAAATGTATATTTAATTAGATGCCCCAGAAGGGCCATGTTAGGTAGATTAAACTAGATCTGCTTAGGTCAATGGAATCAACATTTCAACACATAACCATTCTGATGTTGCTATAAATTCATTCAGTGTCTCTCAAAATAGTCTCAGAATAAAATAGTCTCTGTTGTTGAGTCGCTAAATCATGTCCGACTTTTTGCAACCCCATGTATCCTAGAACACCAGGCTCCTCTATCCTCCATTATCTCCCTGAGTTTGCTTAAATTCATGTCCATTGAGTCAGTGATACTATCTAACCTTCTCACCCTCTGCTACCTCCTTCTCCTCTTGTCCTCAGTCTTTCCCAGCAGCAGGGTCTTTTCCAATGAGTTGGCTCTTCACATCAGGTGGCCAAAGTATTGGAGCTTCAGCATTAGTTCTTCCAATGAATATTCACAGTTGATTTCCTTTAGGATTGACTGGTTTGATTTCCTTGCTGTCCAAGGGACACTCAGGATTCTCTGGGACCACCTATACTTGAATCCTATTGGGATCTTATTTAAAATACAGTCTCCTTGGGCCCAAGTCAGCCATCCTGAGCTAGGAATTTAGAGGTGGAACCCAGGAATCTGTACTTTAAACACTCCTGATTGAGATCCTTTAGGCTCTTCAGATAAGAACTCTCAAGTGTATCTGTAGGTATAGGGCCTCCCTTCACTAAGACCACAGCCAATCCTTCATCCCACAGCCTGAGTGTAGGGGGAGCTCTCCTGCCAGAGGCCCAGGTTTCCAAGAGGGAAAAACAGCCCAGGGGGTTCTGAGATAAAAGGGATTTGCCAGAAAGCACTGTGCTCTGGGATCCTAGTAGATTACAGCTTTGATAATAGTCTTTTTAAATATAATTTTATTTACTTTTGGCTGTGCTGGGTCTTCCTTGCTGCCTGCGGTGAGCAGGGGCTACTCTTCCTTGTGGTGCTTGGGCTTCTCATTGCAGTGGCTTCTCTTGTTGGGCAGCATGGGCTTTAGGTGCTAGGGCTTCAGTAGTTGTGGCTCCTGGGCTCCGGAGTACAGGCTCAGCAGTTGCGGTGCAGGGGCTCAGTTGCTCTGTGGCATGTGGGATCTTACCTGTCCAGGGATCGAACACACGTCTTCTGCATTGGCAAGCAGATTCTTTACCACTGAGCCATCAGGGAAACCCTTGATAATGATCTTGAACCTCCTTAGTTTCCCTACAGATCAATCAGAGAAACACTGATCCTTCCTTTCATTATAACAAAAGTTGGGTCAAGAATAAATGCTACATCAATGATAATGTACTTAAATCGGTGAATATTATGATATGTAAATTATAGCTCCATAAAGCTGTTAAAGAAACATTTAAAGACAATTTTTTTTTTTTTTTTTTAATGAATGTAACTTGAGTGTGTCTTCAGGAGGTAAAGTATGCGAGCCCTTAAGATCTTCATGGCAAAATTCTTTGGGGCTCTTCAGAATTCATCTGTTCATCCAGCTTATAATTACTGAGACCTGCTCTAGGCACAGTTTAAGACCGGGTACTACAAACTGAAACTTAAAAATCTTTGAATAAATTGTATATGCTAACTCTTGCCCCATAGCTTCCAGGGAATGAGTTCATACAACAAGCATTGAAGTGTGTTGATTTTCAGTTTGATTTCCTCACTATTTGTTGAACCAAGCTACCTGTAGGCTTCTGAATCTTTCCAATGTAAGAATTTAATTTGGTGACTAACAGACCAAAGCGGAGAGAGCAGCAGGAACCATTGAATCTGCATAAGGAGAGTTGTATTCACTGTGATTCTATCAACCAGGGGAACAAAGAGGGCCCGGCAGGGAGGGCTTCTTTTTATGACACTGCCAATGTACTGAATTTAAGGAGTCAGTGCTCTCTGTGATAATCTGGGAAAATTCCTGGAAATGGCACAGCTCCAAGACTGACCTCCAGGGAGAGGACTTGGACAGCCAGGAGCCATTGGCTATACCTAGGGCTTTCCAGATGGTTCTAGTGGTAAAAAAAAAAAAAAAAAAAAATCTGCCTGCTAATGCAGGAGACAAAAGAGACATGGGTTCAATCTCTGGGTCTGGAAGATCCCTTGGAGAAGGAGATGGCAACCCACTCCAGGATTCTTGTCTGGAGAATGCTATGGACAGAGGAGCCTGGCAGGCTACAGTCCATGGGGTCACAGAAAGTCACACATGACTGAGTATGAGCACATCAGCATCAGGAACAAAGAGAAGATGAGGGGTAGGCTTTTCCCCTTCCTTCTCTGCACCCCATAATTAGATCTTATAATCCAGTGAAGCCCATGGAAACAACAAGCCAAAGAAAACATCTTTGGCAAATAGGTATTAATATAAGGTTAGATGATGGGAGTGACAACTTCAGGCTCTTGCAAAAGTTCAAGAAAGGTTAGTCACTTTTGTCATTTCTTTCTTTAAAAAAAAAAAAAGAAGAAGAAATTCATTGATTTGGCTGTGCTGGGTCATAGTTGCCACGTGAGGAAATTTTAGTTGTGACATATGGTATCTAGCGCCCTGACCAGGGATTGAACCCAGGGCCTCCTGCATTGGGAGCACAGATTTTTAGCCACTGGACCACCAGGAAGCACTGCTGCTGCTGCTAAGTCGCTTCAGTAGTGTCAGGAACTGCTACCATACATTTCTTTACCAACAAACTCCACAAAGGCAGGGGGCATTGCTTCATTTGTAACTAATTTTAATTAATCTTCCCTTTTGTGGTGCCAGAAGAGCTGTGAAGTCTGATTTCATTTGCAGGAGCTCAAAACAAGTGCAGAGTGAAAATCCTCCAGGAACAGAACTCTGACAATTGATGCTGTGCAGTCTGGGTCACTTCTCTTTATTTCTACCCAATAAAAAGAATGCCAGAGTCATCAATGAGCATAGACGGCTCAATGTTTTACTGTCGGTTTTAAGTTATCACCAGCCTCTCAGCCTTCTTCTCCACTCAAAGAGCCTTAACTTTCCCTTTCATCATGTTTAGCCTGACATGAGTTTTAAACCACCCACAGGTTAAAAAATTTCCAGTAGATAAGGAGAATTAGTAGGGACCTAGATCTAAAGAATATTAGGGGGGGGAAGAGGAATTAACATATATAAAACATCTACTATATGCTGAATACTAGCCTACACACATTGTGTTAACCCTAAAACCAAATCTTCAATGTAAGCATTGCTCTTCTATTCTACAGATTGAATAACTAAAGCAAGAAGTTAAACAAAATGCCTTCTAGCAAACATTAAAGCCAAATTTGAAAGTTGAGCCTCACCTCTTCCATCAAACTGGTGTTTCAAAATTCAATAAAGAACTGGATTCTTTTCTTGAAGGTCAATTAGCACAATGCAGAGTGTGTGTCTTTCCTAGTTCTGCTTGGTTGCCTGCTGATCTAAAATTTAAGAAGTTCCATCAGCAATCAGAACTGTGATGTCTTCATTACACTTCAAGACTTAAACATGGTCCCCATCACCATGGTCCATAATCCACTGTCCTTTCTCTTTTATATTTTTGGTGCTTATTTTCTTTCATGTCATTCTCTTGATTGCAAGCCATGTCTACTCTGGCTGAATTCTTCCTTTTTAGTTTTACCTCAGACCACCTGTCCACTCTAGTTAGGCAGCTCTCTTCACCATCTCAAGGTTTCTGCCCCTCTTTCTCCTTAACTTGGTGTGACATCTTGCAGTTGCAGCATCCCTTAGCTTCCCTGTTAGAAAACCTTTCCCTGTGGATATAAACAGTCTGCTCTCAAACCCCTGGAACAAAGCATTCTCTCTACTGTGTGACCCAGTCCCTGGGCGTGGCTGACTTGGATACAGTGGCTCGGTGGTAAAGAATCTGCCTGCAATGCAATAGACTTGCGGGAGACATGGGTTTGATTCCTGAGTTGGGAATGTCCCCTGGAGTAGGAAATGGCAACCAACTCCAGTATTCTTGCCTGGGAAAATCCCATGGACAGAGGACCTTGGCAGACTACAGTCCATGGGGTCACAAGAGTTGGACATGATTGAGCAAACTGAACCACAGCAAACAACAATTCCAGAGGAGCAATCCATAGGCTGGCTGGTTGCCAATGACGTATAGGGTTCTTCCCACACAGAAAGAAGTTCTGCCAATGGAAAGCAGAGGCTATAACTGGGTGGAGCGTAGGCAAGATAAAGAATAAACTTCTGTCCTGTAAGAGGAAAGAGATTAAGCAGTCTTTTTTTTTTTTTTTTTTTTTTTTTATGATGGTGGGAATGGTTAAGTATAAAATTGCTAACAGTATTTAGGCTCCATTGGTCATACCTTGGGCCAATAGACCAGGGGTCTATTCAAGATGGTGGATTAGAAGGACAAATGTTCATCTTCTGTGAGAACTCCAAAACTGCAACTCCCTGCTGAACAACCATCGGCTGGAGAATGTTGGATCCCACCAAAAAAAGATACCTCACATCCAGGGGCAAAGGAGAAGCCCCAACAAGATGGTAGGAGGGGCAAAATCATGTTTAGAATCAAGCCCCATACCCGCCAGAGACGCTCAGAGGGTTCAAACTGAACAGTGCACACCAGGAGCCAGAGGCCCCAGAGAGACTGAGCCAGACCTGCCTTTGAGCATTTGAGTGTCTCCTGTGGAGGAACAGGTCAGCAGTGGCCTGCCGCGGGGACAGGCACTCTGACTGCAGCAGACCTAGGTCACAGAGCATGTGGCATAAACCCTCTTGGAGGAGGTCGCCATTAGCCGCACCATAGAGCCACCAAGCAGACAAGAACCCCCAGGGAATTTGACTTTGGGGACCAGTGGGACTTGATTACAGAACTTGCACAGGACTGGGGAAGCGGACTCTGCGACGGCACAAACTAAATCTCGTGTGTGCCAGGAGACAGGAGAAAGGAGCAGGGTCCTCACAAGAGGCTGAGTCAGACTTGCCTATGAGTGTCCAGGGTGGAGAGGGGAATACCAGACCACCTTACATGCCTCCAGGAGTTGGTGATGGATAGGGAAGCCTTGTGTGATGCAGTCTGTGGGGTTGCAAAGAGTTGGACATTACTGAGCCACTGAACTGAACTGAACTGGTATCTGGGACGCTCCAACTGAGGATCAAACCTATGACCCCTGCAGGGGAAGCACAGAGTCTTAACCATTGGACCACCAGGCAAGTCCTGAGCCAGAATTCTTCACAGGACTTTGAGTGTTCTTTGAAGGTTGGAGAAAGAGTCACCTCTGGATCCTAAAGCACTTTATTTCTCAAATTCTAGTCACCTAAAATGTAGATGACTTTTCTTTCCTAACTGAAATGTATAAAATAACCTTATCGTTGTGTTAAAATTGTATTTTTCACATGGGATACCTGAAGTCCATTCCTTTTTCCTTGCAAATCAAAGAACCCTGGTAGAATACTTTCCTTTTGTTGACCAACCCAATACTCAGCTATCTGTCTACCCACCTCCCCATGAAACCATTCCTAAATGAATGCAGTCTGTCTACTAATCTTAAAGTACATGTGGTATGTGTTCCATAATTACTGTTCAACTTCACACTGACTGTTTTCTATTTTAGTCTTATGTCTCCAGTCCTAATATTTAGGGACAATTTTGGCTCAACCTGAATGTTAACACAACCCTCAATCTTATTCCTTCCATCAGATCTTCAGAGTAAAAGAAAATAATGGTGTGGATTATAGCTAGCAGCACTTTTGCACAGAGTCCTAGAACTTCCTGGTGGGCGGGCTGTGTTGTTACTGCATTAACCTCTAATTCACATATGTGAACACTCAGACCAGTTAATGGTCAGTCAGCTAATAAGATTCAGCATGAACTCTCTCATCCTGGAAGGTCTGGGGTGATCCAAATACAGATGAGCCAGATGGAGAATTTTACTCTGTAACAAAGGATCAGCTTTCCACGGATGGGAGACCATCTAGGTCATAATGACACACACCAATAGGGCTTCTAGTCTCTAAATTATGAAGGCTCTAGCCAGGGCTCTTTTATTCTCTTTAAAAAAAAAAAAAAAGTAGTGACTTTCTAAAGCTGGGTTATTTTTATAGTAAGAGAGCTCCTGGAACAGTAAACAGGAGGTAAGTGTATCAGGCTTAAAGGTGAAAGGGGTTATTTAAGAGTGTTATCAGAGTTAGCCAGTTGCAAACACATAGAGTATCAGAAAACTATAAAGCTTTCCCTTCCTAGCAGGGCTCAATTATTCATCAGACCACCCTGCTGCAGGGGGAGGGTCCTTATAAACTTGGTGTCATAGAACTCTTGAGGTATCCACACCTCTGAGCAACCTGCTGTACAGATGAACAGTTTAAAGAGTGAACATTATGCCTCTGTCCTTCCTTATCCCCAGTGCATTAGGGTTTTGAAAGTTATCAGGATAAAAATAATTTGTTGTTCAGTCACTCAGTCATGTCCCACTCTCTGTGACCCCATGGACTGTTGCACACCAGGCTTCCCTGTTCTTCACTGTCTCCCGGAGATTACTCAAGACTCAGGTCCACTGAGCTGGTAATGCTCCAACCATTTCATTCTCTGTCACCCCCTTCTCCTCCGGCCCTCCATCTTTCCCAGCATCAGGGTCTTTTCCAATGAGTCAGCTCTTTGCCTCAGGTGGCCAAACTACTGGAGTTTCAGCTTCGGCATCAGTCCTTCCAATGAATATTCAGGGTTGATTTCCTTTAGGATGGACTGGTTTGATCTCCTTGCTTTCCAAGGGGCTCTCAAGAGTCTGCTCAAGCACCACAGTTCAAAAGCATCAATTTCTTCAGTGCTCAGCCTTCTTTATAGTCCAGCTCTCACATCCATACATGACTACTAGAAAAACCATAGCTTTCCATTTCCTGCCACTTTCCAAGTGCAAAGGTGAGTCTATTATCCTAAGAGTGGAAAAATTACTCATGGGAAATTACACAGCAAGTTAGTGGCAGATTTGGAATTGAACCTAAATCTTTGGAAGCTTGCAAACCATGATTTTGACCCGTTACTCTGACATTTCTTATCTCTCCTCCCCAAGGAACACTAATCTTGATTGATCTTGTAGGAAATCATTATAAAATACAGGAAAGGGGGGCTTCACAGTCAAATTATCCGCCTGCAGCATTTGCCTTTGGGAGCTGCACAGTGCAGGGTAGCGCATTGAAGGCACAGAGAAAGTCAGCAGCGGTGAAGCTTGCTTTTCTTGGTTAACTCAGATTCCCAAATTAATTTGACTGCAGAACCCTATTTCACAGCATTCTATTGCCAGGGACACATCTTGGGCAGCAATGCACACCAAGTACAGCCTTGGTGAGCAGAGCCAGAAAACCCCATGCAGTTAAAAATGAAATGATACTTTCCCTTATGGAGAAAGATAAAATGGACACAGAGAGAGATATATATTATATAAAAATGTACATTATAGTGTCCTAAATACTTTCAGTATACATTTCATTATTATATTTTTTTTTCTTCTAATTTGCTCACTCACCATTAATTTTTTTAAAAGTCATATGTTTGAAACAGCTTTTTAAACCAAGGAATGCTGTCATGACTTTACATTGAATGTGCAGACTGTAGACACAGCAAAGCAGGAGCACAAAAGAAAAAGGAAAGCTGGATGGAAACACACCCTGAGCCTGGGGCAGGGGTGCCAAGAAGTCTCTTCACCTTCCCTGGGGGTTTGCCTCACCCATGTGGAGTGAAGGCCCCATTAGCCCTCAATGAACAATGGCAGCAGTGGGAGGGAAGTCTTGCTCTGGGGTCTTCATTTTTGCCCACAGAAGACCATGTAAGAGTAACAGAGAGCTAAGGAAGGAAGCACCCAGTGGGAAGAAATCGTCAGCCCCATCATGGAGGGAGCCAGTGTTATCCCAGCTCCCTTTTCTCCTGACGTGACATCATCACTTTTTTGCAAAGAAAGAAAGTGAAAACATTCGTAGCTCAGTCGTGTCTGACTCTTTGCGACCCCATGGACTGTAGTCCATCAGGCTTCTCTGTCCATGGGGATTCTCCAGGCAAGAACACTGGAGTGGGTGGTCATTCCCTTCTGCAGGGGATCTTCCTGACCCAGTGATCGAACCTGGGTCTCCTGAATTGCAAGCAGATTCTTTACCATCTGAGCCACCAGGGAAGCTCCAACTTTGTTGCAGTGGGGAAGCAAAGAGATCAATAGTGACACTGAGCTCTCACCAGGAAGGGGCTAGTCATGGTTCTGAGCGAGCATCAAGGTGTGACCTCTGCAAAACCAGAGGTGTATATATTTTTTTAATTATTTTTACTGTAGTATAGTTGCTTTACAATGGCGTGTTAGTTTCTACTCTACAGCCACTATTCCAAAAGGCACACACATCCCAATGTTCATTGCAGATTTATTCATAATAGCCAGGAAATGGAAGCAACCTAAATGTCCACCAACAGGGGGATGGATACAGAAGATGTGGTACATATGTACAATGAAATATTACTCAGCCATAAAAAGGAATGGAATTGGGTCATTTGTAGAGACATGAATTGACCTAGACACTGTCATACAGAGTGAAGTAAGTCAGAAAGACCAAGACCAAGGTGTCTATTTCCACAAGGTTTTCCTTCCATCTTTCAGACCCCACCCCTTGTGGACCTAGATTTGGTTCACACTTTTCTGCCTAAACTGTCTTACTCATCACTTCTTTTCCCAGGCTCTGCATCTTTTCCAACTACAGACCTCCTGTCACTGTCTTCCATCATCTATACAAAGCTCATCATGCCAGACTTCTCACTAAAAACGAAATTATGGTTTTACTCCCGCTCTCGTCATCTTTTTTTATGGAGAACTTGGTCATGGTCATATTATATCAGCAATGTTTATTTCGGGTCAAACAGTCCTAGTTTTCCAGCCTAACTATACTTCAAGATAACTGTGTGACTGGGAAGAAGTTTCTTAACCTCTAAGAAGCTAACTTTCTTGCGTCAAAAAGGAAGATACCATATAGATGTTCCAGGGTTGCTTATAGTCTAAGGATTTGAAAAATGAAAAAGAGTAATAATGTGCTAAATGCTTAGAGCAGTGTCCTGCATAAAGGTTTGATTTTAGTGAAAGTCACCTCCCTTCTTACCATGACACTGGAAGGGATCAAACTCAGCCCATGTGAGGGCTCACTGTTACAGACTGATAGTAGGTGGGCAGAGTTTAGTTCCAGATGGTGAGAAGTGCCTATTCTCACTAGTAAGTGTATGAGTGGTGAATGCTCTAGATATATGTGCCCCATGCAAAAAAAAAAAAAAAAAAAAAAACCTGTCTTCTTCCCAAATGAGATCTCACAGACAAGGATAAAGAGCCTTGCAATTAGATACAGATAAACCAGCTAAAGGGCTTCCCAGGTGGACCAGTGGTAAAGAATCCACTTTCCAATGCAGGAGATGTGGGTTCAGTCCCAGGGTCAAGAAGAGCCCCTAGAATAGGAAATGGCAACCTGCCCTAGTATTCTTACCTAGAAAATTACATGGACAGAGGAGCCTGGCTGGTTACAGCCCACAGTGTCACAAAGAATCAGATACGACTGAGTGACTAGAAAATATTTTTGACCTTTCTGAACATCAGTTTCTTCACCTATAAAATTTTGCTTTGAAGAATTTCTATTTAGTTCTTCCACGTATTTTTTCCCCCAATAGTAAGTACTATAGTACTATATGATCCAGGGTTGGTTGAATGTATGGATAAGAAAGAATTATGCATACAGAGGAACTCAGTATAGGGAGGGACTATATATATTTAGAGAGGCAACTTATATGTGGATTTTCGCCTGCATGGAGAGTCGGTGACCCCTAACCCCAACACCGTTCAAGGATCAACTGTGAACTATCATTTTTCTATGTTAAGATGAGGAAACTGACACAGATACATCTCCCTGACTTGCCTAAGGTACACATCTAGTATTTGGCAAATCCTGGAATCCAAATGTTAGTCGTTCAGTTGTGATCGACTCTTTGCGACACCACGGACTGTAGTCAGCCAGGCTTCTCTGTCAGTGGAATTCACCGGGTAAGAATAATGAAGTGGGTAGCCATTCCCTTCTCTGGGGCGTTTTCCCAACCCAGGGATGAAACCTGTGTCTCCTGCACTGCAGGCAGATTCGTTACCACCTGAGGCACCAGGTCCTCTATTTGAGGCAGTCTAGCCTCAGAGCATTTCCACTAAGGGCTCCATTCTACTCTCTCAAAATTCAGAAAAATGAACTCCTGGCTGATACCCTGTATTTGAGAACACGATTTTTGAAAGAGTACCATATGTCATAATCTTCATAATATTTGGCATCCATCATGATTTTTAAGTGCCAGGAACTGAAAACAAACCAGTCTGACTTAGGAATACATAGAAGAAATATTGAGAAGTTCACAGCATGAACAGGAATGCTAGAGACCCGGGATCAGAAAAGAGGTATTGATAGCAGCACCTACCTAGATAAGACACCTGAAAATCACATCATATGATTGCATCAAGCCAACTTGTTACTGAGAACAGCTATACTGTGGCTCAGTTGCTAAGTTGTTTCCAATGGTTTGCAACAACTATAAACCTGGATAAACTCATACACACACACACACACACACATCTATGCACATCATATATTTCAAGAAACTAGATTAAATGCATAGACTTTGGAGTCCCACTGCTTGAATTCAAAACTTGACACCAGCTTTACGGGCTGCATGGTTTTAAACAAGCATTTACTCTTGCTGTGCTTCAGCGGTTGCATTTGTAAAATGGGGGTTATAATAAAATCCATCTCACAAGACTCTTACACAAACCTTCTTGTTAATCTTTACATGGTAATCATGCAAGCAGAGTGACTGCAAACCAATTCCTAGAGGAATGCCACTTGAATAAATATGGGAGGGAGAATGAGCTAGAAATAAGATGGTAATGGGCAAAGTCATTTTGCAAACCTAAAGTCAGTCCGGTTGGGGTGAGGGACATTTTTTATGTGACACTGATAACATCCTCTTCTTTCTCTTTGCTTCTCAGTTTTTCCTCACTCAGTTCCAAAGGCTAAGCTAATGTCCTGCATGCATTTCTAAGCCTCCTACTCCCAAAGATTCCCAGGTCCGAGATTTCTAAACCTGCTGCCTATCCACAGTCATGCATGCATACTAAGCTGCTGCAGTTATGTCCAACTCTTTGTGACCCTATGGACTGTAGCTTGCCAGGCTCCTCTGTCCTTGGACAGAGTACTGGAGTGGGTTACCATTTCCTTCTCTATAGGACCTTTCTGACCCAGGGATCAAATTCTCATCTCCTCTGAGTCATTGGGGAGACCCACCTTACCTGCAAGCAACCTTTATTTCAAAAGCGCCCAGAAAACCTCTGGCTGCTCTAGGTTTCCTCGAGCCCAATGGCTTACCCTGCAGCCCCAACGTCAGTCTGGTCAGGGGAGAGAGACATTTTTTATGTGACATTGATAATGTCCTCCTCTATCTCTTTGCTTCTTGCCTGTTTCAAGTTTCATCTGCCCTCATGACAGTAGGGAGAAAGAAAACCAATACGATTTCCTTCCCGTGAGTGCTGCAGGATCTGATAGAACCCCAGAAGAACAAAGCTGGAGTCTTTCCTGTTTGGTACATCATCACCTGAGCCGTCAGCTCAAATCTCGCTGCAGAATATTTATTGCTGGTGATAATGTAAGAGGCAGAAAGATCGCAGCATGATTTGGGAATGTGTGGTGGCATTCGATCATCTCAGCCATGGGGGGAAAATCTCCAGCCTTAGGTTCTGAGAAAGCTGACTGCGAAGGTCAGAAAGAGAATCAGACACCACCTCCACACCCCCACCCATGAAATGATTCCTTGAGCATGTGAAATCTTCTTTCTAGGTCAGTGAACTGTAGAAAAGAAAAACCCAACTGAGCCCAGGCCAAAAAGGCCAGGAGCCTAATTCAACAATGTGGGACATATAACCCTGTCTTTTCTCTCTCTGTTGGTTATATTGGTGCAATGTTGTTTATATACAAATCTAAATCCAAAGATGTTTGCTTTGGCAAGGAATTAGTAATTATGCATTCTTAAATTCACATTACTTTTACCACTTGTAAAACCAACTGTCACGTGTTCTTACTTAATCTTACCAAACTGTTTATGATAACTTTTTATTATTGCCACATAAAGTCAAGTGATGAATTTTATGTCCAGAAACATCAGGTAATGTGGTTAAGGCTACCAAATTAGCAAGTGGTAGCTTGTGAGCTACTCTAATGGCTAGCCAAGACAGAGAACCCAAGCCTCAAAGAATTGCCAGAACTTGGTTATGGGTCTCTAAGGCTCTGTCAGGTATAACTTAGAAAAAATATTAGTTGATTATAAACAACTAAGAACTATACAGTTTCACTGCATTTATTTATCTGATCATGCTTGCTAACTCACTTCATTAGCGTCCAACTCTTTGTGACCCCATGGACTGTAGCCCACCAGGCTCCTCTGTCCATGGAATTTTCCAGGCAAGAATACTGGAACATGTTGCCATTTCCTACTGCAGGGGTTCTTCCTGACCCAGGGATCGAACCTGTATCTCCTGCATTTCTTTATTGGCAGGTAGGTTCTTTACCACTATTAATTGGGCTCCTGAATTTTGCTAAGTGATGTGCTAAGTTTTGTGGATACATCACAGAACAAAATACATAAAACTGTTGCTTCCATGGAACTTATTCTATGACTTCATCGTTAATTTCTTAATTCAAACTAAATCTGAATGTGTGTTAGAGGCCTCTGAAAAATGGATGGAATCTGTCCACAATGATCTTAATTTTGAGATGGTGAACTCAAAGCCTACAATAAATCAAGGGAGTGTAGAGGTCAATCCAGTGGAAAATCCCAGGTGCAAAATTTAAGGAGAGAGTGGTGGTTAAAAAAAAAGAAAACTCAGTAATCAAGATAAATTATATTTCAATGCAGTACTTTTAAAAATCAAAATTAATCCAAAAATCCATTATGTCTATAGTGTCAAAGTTATAAATAAAGTCAAGGTTTTTGTCTTTAGCTTCCTTAGCCTTGACAGGGCTCTGAAAATCAGAATCAAGCTCCTGCCCCATGGAAAATAAACTATTTTATTATTAAATAAATTATTTTATATATGCTTTTTAATTTCAGTTGTATGTGGTTCTGAAGATCTTTTCTTATAGTTTAATCTGGAAAGACAATAAAACTAAAGAAAGCTAGCTTTCATTGTGATAAAAAATAAAAATAAGGTCTTGGGATGTACTATCCCCATGCTTTTCTCATATCCGATAAAGACCCTTCTAATGGAGAATCTATTTTCAGGGCCTTAACACATGGAGAATAAACTGGAATTCAAAACATTTTTAAAAAATGACATCATCTTCCCAAGGTACCTTCTGCAGAGCAACACAGTATTTGCCAGCCCATGTGTTACTGCGGGACACCTCAGCTGACAGTTCTGAATTCACAAGTTCAGTTAGCCTCAAGGCCATGAGAGCCTTCAAACCTTCATCTCAGTGTCCCCGCTGTGATGTGGAAGGTCCCCGAGTATGGCAGGCTGTCTCGCCCTTCACCATGTTTTCACTTGGTAAATACTTGAACAGTGCCATCACACTCCCTCTCAGGCCACTGTGTCATCAACACTGTGCCTTTTGAATTGGTGTCCTGATCATTAGCATCCCCAACGTTCCAAATCCTGCCTGATTCTTACTCTTCCTTCTCTTTGACTCAACAGAAGGGAGGGAAAACATGGTCTACATTTTCATATCCTTTTCTCCAAGTACATTAACTGTGCCAAAGCATAGAAAGTAAAAAGTGCCCATGGGCATCCAGTCAATGAGAAAAATGACATTCCCACCAATCATTGTAGTACTCTGTCACCAATGAACTGTCACTAAACATGGCACATCTAATGGTCATAACACTATGTATTATCCAGCAATTCTGAGTAGCTACCATTGCACCAGGGCTTCTATGATGGCTCAGTGGTAAATATCTGCCTGCTGATGCAGGAGATACAGGTTTGATCCCTGGGTTGAGTGAGAAGATCCCCTGGAGAAGGAAATGGAAATCTACTCGAGTATTCTTGCCTGGAAAGTCCCATGGACAGAGGATCCTGGTGGGCTACAGTCCATGGAGTCACAGAAGGGTCAGACATGACTTAGCAATTAAACAACAATACCCATCGTGCCTAGCTTTATACATGTTTATCTTGCAAGACCCTAAGTTAAAGTTGCATCATGCATTGGTTATAATTGTCCTCTTGATACAGATGGAGGAAATGTGCTAACTTGCTCAAGGTCACACAACTCAAGTGACCAAAGCTGAAGTTTAGATCCAATACCCACTTTTCTCTAACTGTTCCATGTTGGGAACCCAACTCTATAATACAGCCAAAATCAGCCCTGGCTTGGTTATGGCTGAAGCACAATGCATTTCCTGATCTTACATGTAGTACTGAACAATGGTTCAGAAAACCAGATATCTAGTCCCAGCTACTACAAGTATTTGCTTATGGCCTTGACACTCTCACATATTAATGGAGACACTGTTCTTCACTGTGTAAAATAGAAGATGATAAGCATGCCATATAACTCAGTACATTGTTTATGGGTCCAATAAGTCAGTGTACATTTAAATGTCTTAAAACTTACAAGTTACAATGTACTCTTAAGCTAACACGATTATATTCCATTACAGTATTGCTGAATGATTTATTTTGCATATTCCTCTGCTCTTTGACTTCAATACTGAAGGTTAAACAAAATACCATCAAATGGTTTTTCAGTTTATGCTTTATGCCAGACGCTGAGCTAGATGTAGGGGCCCCAGTGATGAGTAAGATATGAATCAGGCCCTTTCAGAGTTCACAATCTAGTGGATGGTTCCTAAAACTACAGTTCGACTTAGAAGGGTTTTAGTGAAATCTTCAAGTATATATGTGTGTGCCTTGGTTTTTAGGACTGTTTCACCCATGAATACATGTGGTGCTCCCACTGGCCCTTTCTCTTGATTCCATGAACTGTAGCCCACCAAGCTTCTCTGTCCATAGGATTCTTCAGGCAAGAATCCTGGAGTGGGTTGCCATTTCCTCCTCCAGGAGATCTTCCTGACACAGAGACTGAACCCACGTCTCCCGCATCTCTTGTTGGGCAGTCTCTTCTTTACCACTGTATCACCTGGGAAGCCCATACCTCTTGCTGACGTCAGACCACAGTTCAACAGGCCATCTTGGTCTTTGACGTGGTGGTGCACATACACTCTACACCCTGGCAGAAAAGGCAAAATTCACTCTACAATAAGACATTTCTGAAACAGTGTATCAGTATTAGAGGAGAAAGGATCCCACTGAGAAAACTGTCACAGCTGCTCACACAGGCACCTGAGCAGATACAAGCATATGAAGATGATGCACACCAAGGCTTACCTAGAGATTCAGCCAGGCCTTTGTTTGTTTGTTTTTTAAATTTTTGATGTGGACCATATTTTTTAAGTCTTTACTGAATTTGTTAAAATATCACTCTTTTTTATGTTTTGGTTTCTTTGTCTGCAAGGCATGTGGGAGCTTAGCTCCCTGACCAGGGATCAAGCCCCATCTCCTGCATTGGAAGGCGACATCTTAACCACCGGACCACCAGGGAAGTCCCAGCCTTTGTCTCTTAATAGAGGACTGGAAAAAGAGGCAGCCATCACTCTTAGGCTGGAACTAGCATTGTTTGATGGCCTCGTGCCTTTTGAACTTTTCCCAGGCTGTTTCCTCTCCTAACCTAACCTCCCAACAATGACTTAATCATCCCTGAAGCACCTGTTTCTCTAAGAAACCTCCTCTGACCGATCACAAGGCTCTACACCAGCCTGAAAGAGTCACTTGATCTTTTGTGTGTTTCCAAAACAGCTAAAAGATGTTTCTAGGCTCCTCTCTGCTCCTGTGAGCTCTTGAATGAAATTATTTATTTTGTCCCCTTATATATGAAAAGTGAAAGTGTCAGTGGCTTATTTGTGTCTGACTCTGTGATTCCATGGACTGTAGCCCCCTAGGCTCCTCTGTCCATGGAATTTTCCAAGCAAGAATACTGGAGTGGGTTGCCATTCCCTTCTCCAGGGGATCTTCCCAACCCAGGGATCAGATCAGGACCTCCAGCAATGCAAGCAGATTCTTTACCATCTGAGCCACCAGGGAAGCCCTTAATCTATATACAGTGGCAACATAAAAGAAATAATCACAACTCTGCATTCATTCGTTTATTCAATCTACATTTAACTTTCAGCTCTATTGACAATCTTTCAAGGATATTATCTCTGCTGCAGCACTCTCAAATATTGCCTGTTTTTTTTTTTTTCTCTCTCATATCTCATATATCACTGATCATAAATATCCTCCTTGCTCCTCATTTTTACCTCCAAGTCACTGTTTTCTTCTTCTGTAAACTTCACCCCACCTCCAGCTCCTTTGTTGTCTATGCCAAAAGACTGTACTTTTGCTATTGATCATCAGTCCCATAGAGTCACCTGCATGCTTCAGATCATTTCTCTTCATTCCTTGAATATTCTAGCACTAAACTGACCCAAAACTCTCTGTAATTCTTGAAGACTTCAACATCCAAGCAGATGACCCCTCCAAAATCCTAGCCCCTAAATTTCTTGGTTTCTTTGCCTCCAGTGGCTTTTTCTTTGATCTCATTTACTTATTCCCAAAGGTCATACCCAAGAAATCTTGTAAAGTTTTCTGTTTGTTTGCTTTTTTAAATTTTATAATGTGTTATAATTCAAACAATAATGTGAATCAGCCATAATTATACATATAGCCTCCTCTTGAGCCGTCTTGAGCCTCCCTCCCTTCCCCCATCCCATCACAGAGTGCCAGACTGGGCTCCCTGTGTTATTCAGCAACTTCTCAATAACTGTCTGTTTTACACACAATAGTGTATATATGTTGATGCTACTTTTTCCTTTCATCCCACTCACTCCTTCCCCCACTGTGTCAACAAGTCCATTCTATTCATTCGCATTTCCATTCCTTCCATGCAAATGGGTTCATCAGCGCCTTTTTCCTATATTCCATACATGTGTGTTAATATAGGATATTTGTCTTTCTTTTTCTGACTTGCTTCACTCTGTATGACAGACTCTAGGTTCATCCATCTCACTAGAAGTGACTCAACTTCATTTTTTTTATGGCTAAAGTATTAGTCACTCAGTCGTGTCTGACTCTTTGTGACTCCATGGACTTTAGCCACCAGGCTCCTCTGTCCATGGAATTCTTCAGGCAAGAATAATGGAGTGGGTTGCCACCTCCTTCTCCTTTTATGGCTAAGATACCTTTGTATGTATGTAGCACATCTTCTTTATACATTCATCTGTCAAAGAACATTTTTTTTTATTTAATCACCTCACCCCTTCTTTAATTTCATTTTCAAGCATCTTTTATCTTTCTAGAAACTGTTATCTAGAACCTGACTCTTGGATTTCTCAACTCTGCCAAGACCTGCGTTCATGGGCCCTGTTGTCTTTTCAAGCCCCATGACTCTTTAGCATCCCCACTTCCCTTCTTACGGGCTTATTCTCCATGGTTTATTATTAATCACTCCTGACATTTACTCTTAAATACTTTGCTACCTTTACCGCCATCATTCTTGTCTGGCAAAACCCATGGTTACAGACAAATATTGCCCATTGCAGGTTTGATCACAGCAAGGATACACAGCTGAGGAACCAGTCACATGTTTACATTCATGGGCATGTATTGCAAATTGGACTTTGAGCAGGAAAGTAAACTCTTCTCACAGGAAATCCTACAGGTTCTGTGGCAAAGAATATGCACAGTCAACCCTTTATAGAACAATGAGAGAATGAATAATTGGAAGCATTAATACAATCTTCGGTGGTAGCAATAAAAATAAGCAAGTTCATTTAATATCTATTTCTAAGACAAAGAACAGAAAGGAAACATAAAAAGGAGAAGAAATTAAAAAATGATTCTTAGGTTTTGAATATGATAATTGTGTAAATATTAGTGTTAGTTATCCCCCTTTTAAAAAAAATTAAGGAGGAAGAAGTACAGTGTTGTGAAATGGACAAAAAGCTCTTTATCACCATTGGTTAGGCTAAATGAAAATGAAAGTGTTAGTCGCTCAGTCGTGTCCAACTGTGACTGTAGCCTGCCAGGCTCCTCTGTCCCTGGAATTCTTCTGGCAAGAATACTGTAGTGGGTTGCCATTCCTTTCTCCAGGGGATCTTCCTGACCCAGGGCTCAAACTCAAGTCTCCTGCATTGCAGGCAGATTCTTTACCATGTGAGCCACCTGGGTCATCCAAGGGAAGCTATCACAGAGGTGGCTGGCCATGTAAGTATGGGGCTCTGGGGAGAAGTCAGGGCTAGAGATAGCAATTTGAATATTCTGTATACATATTTGTTATTTGAACATAATAGGCTCCATTGAGGATAGAATATAAACATGTAAGAGCTGAGGGCCAAGAATTAAGCTATAAGGCAACTGGATGAGAAAGTCAAGAAATCAACAATTTGAGACTCAGTGAGTAGACACACTGGGGAGGGGCATCATGGAAACCAAGAGGACACTGGTGTGTGCCAGACACTTGACATACACTTTCCTGATCCTCACACCTTGCTGGACAGGCATTAGTATTTCCATTTAATGAGTGAATACATATTAAAAATTAGAAATACTGATGTGAACATCTAAGTTCACATAAGTATTATATTTTAACATTGGTAATCAAGCTGAAGTCCAGTAACTTCAAAATTCCTGTGTCCCTATACTACAAAGCTACAGTCATCAAGACAGAATGGTACTGGTACAAAAACAGAAATATAGACCAATGGAACAGATAGAAAGCCCAGAAATAAACCCAGGCACCTATGAGTACCTTATTTTTGACAAAGGAGGCAAGAATAAACAATGAGGCAAAGATAGCATCTTCAATAAATGGTGCTGGGAAAACTGGACAGCTACGTGTAAAAGAATGAAATTAGAACACCTCCTAACACCATACACAAAGATAAACTCAAAATGGATTAAAGGCCTAAATGAAAGACCAGAGACTATGAAACCCTCAGAGGAAAACATAAGCAGAACACTCTAAGACAGAAATCATAGCAAGGCCCTCTGTGACCCACCTACTGTGCCTAGTTGCTCACTATTGTCTGACTCTTTGTACCCCATGGACTGTAGCCCACCAGGCTCCCCCATCCATGGGGCTTCTCCAGGCAAGGACACTGGAGGTGGTTGCCATGCCCTCCTCCAGGGGATCTTCCCAACCCAGGGATCGAATCCAGGTATCCCACATTGAAGGCAGATTCCTTCCTGTCTGAGTCACCAGGGAAGCATGAAACACCTGCCAGAGTAGTGGCAATTAAAACAAAAATAAACAAGTGGGACCTAATTAAACCTAAAAGCCTTTACACGGCAGAGGAAACTATAAACAAGGTGAAACGACAAACCTCAGAATGGGAGAAAATAATAGCAAATGAAACAACAGGTAATGATTACTTTCTAAAATATACAAGCAGGCCATACTACTCAATACGAGAAAAACTAACAGCCCAATCAAAAATGGGAAAAAGACCTAAACAGGTATTTCTCCAAAGAAGACATATAGATGGCTAACAAACACATGAAAAGATGCTCAACATCACTCATTATTCAGTTCAGTTCAGTTCAATTCAGTGGCTCAGTCATGTCTGACCATATGTGACCACATGAACCGCAACACGCCAGGCCTCCCCGTCCATCACCAACTCCCGGAGTTCACTCAGACTCACGTACATCGAGTCAGTGATGCCATCCAGCCATCTCATCCTCTGTCGTCCCCTTCTCCTCCTGCCCCCAATCCCTCCCATCATCAGAGTCTTTTCCAATAAGTCAACTCTTCTCATGAGGTGGCCAAAGTATTGGAGTTTCAGCCTCAGCATCAGTCCTTCCAAAGAACACCCAGGACTGATCTCCTTCAGAATGGACTGGTTGGATCTCCTTGCAGTCCAAAGGACTCTCAAGAGTCTTCTCCAACACCACAGTACAAAAGCATCAATTCTTTGGTGCTCAGCTTTCTTCACAGTCCAACTCTCACATCCATACATGACCACTGGAAAAACCATAGCCTTGACTAGACGGACCTTTGTTGGCAAAGTAATGTCTCTGCTTTTGAATATGCTATCTAGGTTGGTCATAAGTTTCCTTCCAAGGTGTAAGCATCGTTTAATTTCATGGCCGCAGTCACAATCTGCAGTGATTTTGGAGCCCCCCAAAATAATCTGACACTGTTTCCACTGTTTCCCCATCTATTTCCCATGAAGTGATGGAACCAGATGCCATGATCTTCATTTTCTGAATGTTGAGCTTTAAGCCAACTTTTTCACTCTCCTCTTTCACTTTCATCAAGAGGCTTTTTAGTTCCTCTTCACTTTCTGCCATAAGGGTGGTGTCATCTGCATATCTGAGGTTACTGATATTTCTCCCAGCAATCTTGATTCCAGCTTGTGCTTCTTCCAGTCCAGCATTTCTCATGATGGATTCTGCATATAAGTTAAATAAGCAGGGTGACAGTATACAGCCTTGACGTACTCCTTTTCCTATTTGGAACCAGTCTGTTGTTCCATGTCCAGTTCTAACTGTTGCTTCCTGACCTGCATACAGGTTTCTCAAGAAGCAGGTCAGGTGGTCTGGTATTCCCATCTCTTTCAGAATTTACCACAGTTGATTGTGATCCACACAGTCAAAGGCTTTGGCATAGTCAATAAAGCAGAAATACATGTTTTTCTGGAACTCTCTTGCTTTTTCCATGATCCAGTGGATGTTGGCAATTGATCTCTGGTTCTTCTGCCTTTTCTAAAACCAGCTTGAACATCTGGAATTCACGGTTCACATATTGCTGAAGCCTGGCTTGGAGAATTTTGAGCATTACTTTACTAGCGTGTGAGATGAGTGCAATCGTGCGGTAGTTTGAGCATTCTTTGGCATTGCCTTTCTTTGGGATTGGGATCAAAACTGACCTTTTCCTGTCCTGTGGCCACTGCTGGGTTTTCCAAATTTGCTGGCATATTGAGTGTAGCACTTTCACGGCATCATCTTTCAGGATTTGAAATAGCTTAACTGGAATTCCATAACTTCCACTAGCTTTGTTCGTAGTGATGCTTTCTTTTTTTTTTTTTTTTGTCCTTTGATTTTCTTTTCTTTTTTTTTTTTTTTTTAAATTTTATTTAATTTTTAAACTTTACAATATTGTATTGGTTTTGCCAAATATCGTAGTGATGCTTTCTAAGGCCCACTTGACTTCACATTCCAGGGTGTCTGGCTCTAGGTGAGTGATCACACCATCATGATTATCTGGATCTTGAAGCTCTTTTTTGTATAGTTCTTCTGTGTATTCTTGCCACCTCTTCTTAATATCTGCTTCTGTTAGGTCCATACCATTTCTGTCCTTTATGGAGCCCATCTTTGCATGAAATGTTCCCTTGGTATCTCTAATTTTCTTGAAGAGATCTCTAGTCTTTCCCATTCTGTTGTTTTCCTCTATTTTTTTTTTTTGCATTGATCGCTGAGGAATGCTTTCTTATCTCTCCTTGCTATTCTTTGGAACTCTGCATTCAAATGGGTATATCTTTCCTTTTCTCCTTTGCTTTTTGCTTCTCTTCTTTTCACAGCTATTTGTAAGGCCTCCCCAGACAACCATTTTGCTTTTTTGCATTTCTTTTCCATGGGGATGATCTTGATCCCTGTCTCCTGTACAATGTCACGAACCTCTGTCCATAGTTCATCAGGCACTCTGTCTATCAGATCTAGTCCCTTAAATCTATTTCTCCTTTCTACTGTATAATCATAAGGGATTTGATTTAGGTCATACCTGAATGGTGTGGTGGTTTTCCCCACTTTCTTCAATTTAAGTCTGAATTTGGCAATAAGGAGTTCATGATCTGAGCTCCCGGTCTTATTTTTGCTGACTGTATAGAGCTTCTCCATCTTTATTAGAGAAATGCAAATCAAAACTATAGTGAGATCTCACCTCACAGAAGTCAGAATGACCATCATCAAAACTTCTATAAACCATAAATGCTGGAGAGGGTATGGAGAAAAGGGAACCCTCTTGCACTGTTGGCGGAAATGAATTGATGAATTGATACAGCTACTATGGAGGACAGTGTCACGATTCCTTAAAATAATAGGAATAAGAGTACCATACAACCCAGCAAGCCCACTACTAGGCATATACTCTGAGGAAACAAAATTGAAAAAGATGCATGTAACCCAATGTTCACTGAAGCACTATTTACAATAGCTAGAACATGAAAGCAACCTAGATGTCTATTGACAGATGAATGGATAAAGAAGCTGTGGTATACATATATATATATATATATATATATATATATATATATATATATATACACATACACACACACACACACACAGTGGAGTAGTACTCAGCCTTGTAATGAAGTGGATGAACCTAGAGCCTATTATCCAGAGTGAAGAAGTGAAAAAGAGAAAAACAGGGAATCTAGAAAGATAGTATTGGTGAAATTTTTTGCAGGCCAGCAATGGAGGCACAGACATAGAGAACAGATTTACAGACACAAAGTGGGCAGGAAGGAGAAGGTGGGATGTATGCAGAGAGTAAAATGGAAACTTACATTACCATATTTAAAATATATAGCCAATGGGAATCTGCTGTGTCACCCAGGGAACTCAAACAGGGGCTCTGTAACAACCTAGAGGGGTGGGGAGGGAGACAGGAGTGAGGTTCAAAAGGGAGGTAGCATATATATATACCTGTGGCTGACTCATGTTGATGTTTGGCAGAAACTAATACAATTCTGTAAAGCAAATATCCTTCAATTAAAAAATAAATTAATTAAAAATTTAAAAATTCCTATGTCTTTCATTATACCTTATTATTGTCATTGAAGATTTAAAAAAAAAAAAAAGGAATAAAAGGAAGGAGGAAGGAAGGGAAGGAGAGAGGGGAAAAGTATGGACTGTGAAGCGAGGTGAGGGGAGTGAATAAATGAATCCTGTGTAGGTACACTCAGGCCATGTCCAACTCTTCATGACCCCATGGACTGCAGCCCGCCAGGCTCCTCTGTGGCAAGAAAACTGGAGTGGGTTGCCATTTCCACTCCAGGGGATCTTCCTGAGCCAGGGGTTGAACCAGTGTTTCTTGTGCCTCCTGCATTGGCAGGCGGATTCTTAACCACTGAGCCACCAGGGAAGAGTGAATACATGAATTCCAGTTCATGGCAAAAAGGTTCAGGATGAAGTCTGGATTTACTCCAAAATTTATCAATCTCTATAGCATTGAAAAGAAGAAAAAAGAAGGCATTTTGACCCCCATTGTAAAGATTATTTCCATTTTTTTAAAGATTGGTGGATTTTTCCCTATCCCGTCTTTTGTATATATGCCCACTCAGGACTGTTATCAATTAACTTTTAATTTTAATTGACAGGTAAAGTGCTTGCAGTGTAGCAGAGAGCTGGGACTGTATAGGTCTAAAAATAAGATTTGTTTTCTAGCTAACTGCTTCTGACTTTCCCACACCGCTGTTCTTTACCATTTGATTAAGAGAAGCAAAGGTGGTCACGTACATAGGGCATGATTTCTCCCTTACAGATCTGCAGTTTGACTGGCTGATCATTACTCCTCTTTGTCTAATACTTACAGATTTCTTCTCATTATATTGATATTTGTGCCATTATTTACTAAACATTGATGTTAGGTTTCCCAGTAATTCATTCCCATTATTTTTTTTTCTCTCTCTCTTTGGAGAGAAAAGGGAAACTATTGGTAGAGAAAGGAAGTATTGGTGGATAGATTGTTTAATTTTTTAGGCAATTAGCCTAGAAGCCAAGATTAATAAGAGTACCAGCTGCAAGGACTCTAGTTCTATCTATTCAGAAATGCTTAGATTTAAGGGGGTCAGGGATAATGTTTTTTTGTTTTGTTTTGTTTTCATGGGATCATCATGTTTCCACTGCTTTTCTCCCAGAGTTTCACTTCATTTATTTTCCTGTTCAAAAGACAGGCTTACAAAATACAATTTCCAAAGGAAAAAAAAAAATCCCTCATTCCCTCGCCTCCCGCAGCTCTGTGGCTCCCTGCCCCTTGTCTGGCCTTCAACATCACTGCCGACTTGTCAAGCTCTGTTTTCCTTTCACAACTCTAACTAGCCATATGTTTTCTCATCTTTGTCCTCATCTTCCCTTGGTTCTGGGGGTAGTTTGTTCTTCTGACTGCCCTTCATTAAGCTACACTGTTTGCCTGCCTTTGCGTGATGGCAGGGTGGTTTCTAGATGATTTTTTGTTCTTGCTGTTGTTATTTTTGGGGGGTACCATGTGGGGTCTTAGTTCCCTGACCAGGGATCACCACAGTCACAGTAATAAACATTCATCATCTCCAAAGCTTTCATTGGCCCCTTTTGTTTTTGTGTTTTGTTTGTATGACTCAATGGACATGAGTCTGAGCAAACTCCAGGAGACAGTGAAAGACAGGGAAGCCTCGGCATGCTGTACTTTACGGGGTCACAAAGAGTCGGACACGACTTAGTGACCGAACAGCAACAAGAGCGCCTAACATGAGATCTAAACTCTTAACACATAAGTGCCCAATATAATATTGTTAACTGTAAGCCCTATGCCGTACAACAGATTTCAAGAAATTATTCATCCTGCATAACTGAAACTTTTCCAAGCCTTGATGAGCTGTTTATTTATTTTTAATCTTTGTCTAGTATCTTCCAAGCTACAGAAAATATAAACAGTGGTTTTTCAATGATGTATTTAGCTCAACTGTAAATCAGACTGGACAGAAAGTCACACAGAACAGAGGTGACATGAACTCTAGCTAGTCCAGGAGATTTTAATCTACATGCCAGCAACCTAAGCCCCCTGTGGGGCCCCACTCCACTTGAGCAGCCTTTCAGGTTTCTCTTGCGCAGCAATGCTTACTAGAAATGTGAATCAGGCTGTGTGCTTGGCAATCCTTAGAGTAACTCCAATTCAATCCTCAAGAAAGATCAGGACTGAAAATGCCAGGGAGGTTCCAGACATCGAGAGGTGATCCCCAGAAGATCTGTAGAGAGGAAACAACACTCTCTATCCCATTCACACCATCGGGGTATAGAACAGCTCTCATGGGCATGATGTTTATGGACATAGCCATTGGAGAAAATATTTTAAAAGAGTGTATTTCTGAAGAATGTTAAATTGCTTTTATTATTTAAATAATTTTTAAAAATTATTTCTGGCTGTTCTGCATCATTATCACTGCACTTGGGCTTTCTCTAGTCTCAGCCATGGAGGCTCCTCTTCACTGTGGTACTCCGGCTTCTCATTGCAGTGGCTTCTTTTGTTGCAGAGCATAGGTTCTAGGCCTATGGGCTTCTGTAGTTGTGGCTCGCAGGCTTAGTTGTCCACAGCCTGTGGAATCTTCCCGGACCAGGGATCGAATCCTTGCCCCCTGCATTGGCAGGTGGATTCTTTACCACTGCACCACCAGGAAAGTCCCAAATTATTCTTAAATTATATGTTAAGTAGTAAAAGCCTCAGAGCATAGATTATTATTGCTACCATCAAGCTAGCAATCTAGGATGCAATAGAGAAAATAACTCATATCGTTCCTATTTACAGAACCACAAACTGATTGCTGAAAACTTACCAAATAATCTTCCCTATGCTTCGCTTTTCTCTTCCTTTCTGTTCTCTTAAATGCTTACCATCACACCTTCTTACTGATTCAATCTTGCAAATAATACAACAGATTCACGAAGCCATTTTCTCTCCCCAAAGATGTCTGAGAATACAACAAATACAGTTTTCATTCTTCATAATCAGCTTCACATCAACCAGGAATGATTCTGGTTGCTGAAGACCCAAAGAAGGATACAATGAGAACAAATCATGAAGAAAATGACATCAACTTGTTTGGGAGGTCGAAAACAGGGAATTTCCATTTCTTGCTATTAGATTATCCGGTATAAGCACTTCTTCTAGGGAGAGACCTCAGATGGGATCTGTGAGGAATGCGAGCTGCAAAGAGTGGTTTATCAGATTTGTTCCCTAGTGGCTTGTTTGTTGTATGTGCGATAAGGCTGATGACCATTATAGGAACAGCGAACAGTAACAATAACAGGGGCATAGGGCTCTGCCCCTAATTCGCTGTGCAGGGTTTAGGTTATTTCCCCCCATTTCTCTTGATTTCAGAGATGTGGTGAGAACTCCCTGTTCACTCCCTTCTGAACACTTGACTTTGCAGGCTTAAATCAGTCAAGTTGCTGGGTCAGGCCAATTTCCTATGTCTCCTTTCCTAAAAGCAAATTAAGTTTCCAATTCTGGATGAGCAGAAGCACCGTGGGGAGTGCAGATGCCGGGCAGGACCTGGAGGCAAGGCCATAGGGAAGATCATTAAAGTACTTCCCTTTCTTTGAGGGACCCTAAATTTCAATAATCCAGAAGTGTTAAGTGGTGAGCACACAGCTTCAAACACTCAGAGTGCAGGCTGATTGCATGCCTGCTGGGAAGCCTCAGAAAAACAAGGATGATTCTTAAGAGGAAGGATGTTGAGGGGTCCCCATTCAAAGGTGCTCACTTACTTCCCTCCAGAGGATCCCTTCTGTCTTGGTAGACTGGGGAGGCACTTTTAAACCCCAGAAATGCCAGTCGGTGAGCATCCTTTTATACTTTTGTAAACAGTACTGACTTTCAGGAGGTTTTCCTGGTGGCTCAGTGGTAAAGAAGCTGCCTATTAAAAGAGTTGAGTTTGATCCCTGAGTCGGGGAGATGTCCTGGAGAAGGAAATGGCAACCCACTCCAAAATTCTTCCCTGGGAAATCCCTTGGACAGAGAATCTTGATGGGCTACAGTCCATGGGGTTACAAAAAAGTCAGAACATGACTTAGTGACTAAACAACAACTGACTTTTAGAGTGTCTTTAATGACAAGGTCATGACCTGTGTCCACAATAAACTGAACTTTGTGAACTGAACCACGCCTGCTCTGGGGGTTACCATGGGCGTTCAGTCTCCACACTATTTAAAAAAAAAAAAAAAACCTGTATCTTAGTAGTTTCAGTTTCTTACAGATCCTGCCGATCCCTACTGCCTCACACTGATCCAGACCGGCTATTTGTGTTCATGCTCAAGCCCCTGGTTACCTAGATCCTCTGACGACTTTCATAAGGCGGGCTTTGCCCCAAATTCCCCAGAGTTTAAATGACTTTCACTTTTCCTCTTCTAGTCTAACCCTCCGCTTCTGACTCACTTGTGTTACGGGTTGGAATCTGTGCTGTGCTCCCATCTTGCCTTCAGCTTACACTGCTTCTCCCCCTGTCAGTCCACTGACATTTAACTACCCTCCAGGGTGTGATTCAAATATCACCTAAGGCTTGAACTCCTTTATCCCTGTCACCAGTGAAATGTGTCTTTACCTTCCGCTGAAACTCAGTGGCACAGGCGTTTTATTTCTTGGGTCCCTTTCCATATTCTCATAATTAACATGCTGTTTGCATACGCTCCTCCCCTACAATATATGTGCCTTTGAGGAGGTCACAGCCTTGTTTATAACTCTCATGCCTTCTAATCAGTGTTCAATAGACATTTTATGACCAGAAAGAGTAAAAATCCAGCTATTGGCATAAGTTATTCTTCCTTCCTGTTGCCCATGCCTCCCTCTTTTGTGTGTGTGTTTAAGGAGAGACGTGGCATACATACATTACATAATTTTCTCTAACAAGGGCATGCTGAACTGGGCAAATGTTAATTAATTAGTAAACTCTCCAGTAATCTGGGTCTACTTTATAGTGCTTTTGTGATTGATTTAAATCTAGTGCCTTTCTGTTAGTAGTTTTATTGAAAGAAAGACAAAATGAAAGAGAGAGAAAAAGAAAGGAAGAAAGAGAAAGAGAGGAAGAGAGGGAGGAAGGAAGGGAAAAAAAGAAAAATTCAGTCTCTGTTCACCTTAGTGACTTTCCTGTTCTAAGACAATCTAAGACATCCTAAGGCTGAATTAGCTTCCAGGTCATGTCCGGGTGTGCTATGTACCCTGAAGGTGCTTTAGGTGTCCACAGCTAAATTATAATGTTGACCTGAAACACATAGAAGGGTATCAGAGCATAGTTCCGTCTCCTATCAGATCCCTCTGCAGCTGACATGACCCCCTTTCCTTCTTATTATTTTGTTTTTTCAAAATATAATTTAATCTCCACAACCTGCCTAGCACCTTACTGGGCACCAAGGATACCAATGACATGTTTCTAATTCTAATCATCCATGCATCCAGATCCAGAGTGGGATGACGTTTAAAGAAATGCAATGCAACAGCCACTAATTAGGTAAAAAGCAACTTAACCTCTGTGTATATAAACTTGAGAAATTCAGACGGCCCCATTCATAACCCACCACGATGCTTGATCACATACATCATTGGCCATTGCAGGGCATTCTTCCACTCCTCCCCCACCACGTTTTCCCCAATAAAAACTCTCTATCAATATGCTGCCTGGATTTTTCTATCTTTGTCCTTCTTCGATCTCTTTCATAATTAATGATGAAGCTATACTTAGCCTTCCTCCCTCCCAAAGAGAGAGAAAAGGAGAAAGCAGAGGGCAAAATAAGATTCTGTGTAGGAGGAGGGGAAGTGTAGGGTCTAGGAGTGCCCCAGTAAATAAGATAAAGACCCTGATCCCGACAAGTTGACTTTCTCATGGACAGACAGAAACTCAAGCACCACTGTCCCTTCTGTAGTTGGGCTATAATGCCTTGATTACACTGGAGGGTGGAATCCTACAAATGTGGTTGAATTCATGTGATGAGAGCAGGGCTGCAGCATGGAAGGAGGGTGGAGAGGGCAGGAGGGACTCCATCCCACTGGGTCTTTGAGGCTTTGATCCAAGAGGTTCACCTTCAGGTCTCCTCCTTGTTACACTCTTTGCTACCAAACAGTCTTCAAGCTCTTGGCCGTCATTTCTAGTTCCTGGAAATAGACTTTCCATCTCTTTTGCTATCTAATGAGTCTAGAATTAGACTAGGTGCCTCGGTGTGTTCTAATCAGTGCCTTATAAAAGCCCGGGTGCACATGTGTGTGTGAAATTGCTTCAGTTGTGTCTGACTCTTTGCAGCCCTATGGACTGTAGCCCACCAGGTACTTCTGTCCATGGGATTCTCCAGACAAGAATACCGAAGTGGGTTGCTGTGCCCTTCTCCAGGGGATCTTCCTGAGCCAGGGACTGAACTCGAGTCTCTTATATCTCCTGCACTGGGAGGTAGGTTCTTCACCACTAACACCCAGGAAGCCTCCTAAAAGGGCAGGTATCCCAGGACTAACAGAACAGCCCTCTGCACTCCAGCTGACAGCACGTTAGCTCCCTCCACCCCTGCTCACACTGAACCCAGAATGTAAATGCTCATCCTCTGAGTACACATGGATCTTTTTCCTCTGCCATATTAACTGATTAAGCACCATTTAAACTGTACTTAGCCTAGGCATTATTTCTACCTTCTAAGTGAAGTGCATCACTTAGCCACATTAAATTTCATATTCCACTTTGAAACCCATTTGCCTAATCTCTCAGAGTTTTTCCTGTGAAATGGTTCTATCTTGGTTTCTTAAACATTCCCTCCATTCCAATGTCAGCGGTGAGTGTAAAAAATGAGCACAGCCCCTCTCTAATCCCTTCGATTAAAAACAAGCAAACCAAGAAAGAAATAGAATAAAGAGAAAGGGACAATTCATGGCAAACAAACTTGGAAAACAAGGCTCAGGCACTTTCAATTTTGGTTTTGTTTCATGTTTTTTAAACAAATCATTTTTATCCTAAACCCATGAAAGAAAAGGAAATGGAGACACTGAGAATTTAACGACTTGCTCATGGTCACTTAAAATGCCTATGGTAAGCATATGAGTAGCTTAGTATAGTATGAAAATCAAAGGCTTTGGAGTCAGATAATTTGGGGAAGGATGAATCTGAGCTCAGACACTGCTGAGCTCCATATTCTTAGGGCAGTGATTTCTCTGCGTGCCAGTTTCCTCATTTGCAAGATAAGAGGAAATAAGAGCCATCTTGCAAGGGCTACCAAACAAAGGTAGTCATGTCTAGTCTAATTAAAATGCTTTTGAGAGCTATAATGATGAAGATAATGATTGTGATGAGATCATATTGTGGATTCTTAACTTCTAAAGCAGGTGTGGACAGACTTTTTCTCTAAAGTTCCAGATAGCAACTATTTAGACTTTGTAGGTCACCTGGCCCCACATTATGCCATGATAGCATAAAAGCAGACATAGGCAACATATAAATGATAAATACAGTTGTGTTTTTTGTAGGCTGTTCAAAGCAGGTGGCAGACTGGATCTGACTGATGGGTCATAGTTTGCTGCCTCCTGTTCTCACCATCAGCTATTAATTCATTTAAATATATTTATCTGGGTACCTACAATGGATTAGCAACTGCAACATGACTAGCAATTCAAAGGACTTACAACTCAGAGAACAGAGCAATAAACCTTATAGAAAAAAATGTTATTTTCATATGATCTACTTACATTCCTGGGAGAGGAGGTAATGAATAAGCAAGAACAGAAAGAAAGAAAATGAGAAACATTCCAGTAGCATGTGGAGACCAGGCAGAGAATTAACAGAAGAGAGTGGCAGAGTGTATACATGAGGCTTCTTGCCACATCTCAACATGGAGCATAAAGTACTAAGACGGTCTTTCCTGAAAGACTTTCATTGATTTTTGTTGAAGCTTTTCTCTTACAATTTTTGCAAAGTTTTTGAGTTTCTATTTTCAAAGAACTAAGCTGGACTTTGCAGTACTGATCTCTTCAGTAGGTGTTTTCAGGGAAATACTTGAAACATTATAGGGTACCAGGAGATCAAGGATGCATAGAGATTGGCCCTTAATGTTACCCAGACTCTTGACTGAAGTTTGAAGCAGTTGTTGTTTGGTCATGTCTGACTCTTTGTGACCCCATGGACTGTAGCCTGCCAGGTTCCTCTGTCCATGGGATTTCCCAGGCAAGAATGCTAGAGAGGGTTGCCATTTCCTTCTCTAGGGATTCTTCCTGACCCAGGGACTGAACTCTCATCTCCTGAATTGGTAGGTGGATTCTTTACCACTGAGCCACCAGGAAAGCCCACGAATATTGAAGCAATCCCCTCCCTAAACTTCTTAGAGTTCTGTGTGATTAGGGGAAGCTGCCATGGCATCAGTGTTCTAAAGTGAGGGGGAAATATTACATGAATACCTGCTATATGCCAGGTCCTGAGTTCCACTCTTTAAAACCATCTAATTTGCTCTCCTCAACAGACCCTGGGTAGTTACCTGGATGCTATGCTATGCTATGCTAAGTCACTTCAGTCGTGTCTGACTCTGTGTGACCCCATAGACAGCAGCCCACCAGGCTCCCCTGTCCCTGAGATTCTCCAGGCAAGAACACTGGAGTGGGTTGCCATTTCCTTCTCCAATGCATGAAAGTGAAAAGTGAAAGTGAAGTTGCTCAGTCATGTCCGACTCTCAGCGACCCCATGGACTGTAGCCTACCAGGCTCCTCCGTCCATGGGATTCTCCAGGCAAGAGTACTGGAGTGGGTTGCCATTGCCTTCTCCAGTTACCTGGAAGGTAACTAATAATATTATGAGATGAGAATATTGAAGTTCAGAAAGGATATGACTTAGTAATTAGTACTAAGCCACAAAGCCAGTAATTAGTACTGCCAATCTTTGACCACAAATCTATCTGCCTCTGAAGCCCTCCACTTTTGGCATCTTGTGATTTTCCAGCCATTCCAAAGAATAGCTATGCTTCTTTTTATTCGGTTGGCCAAAAAGTTCATTCATCTTACAGAACACCCAAATGAATTTTTTGGCCAGTCCAATAGCTCTTCAATCCCAGCATCCATTGTCTATTACCTCTTAACTATTTTATCATAAACCTACCTGGAACTAATGTGTTGTGTTTAACACTAATAAAGAATGCTGTCAGGCAGCTTTTTAAAAAAGTCCAGTTGTACTAAATTTACTTGATTCCTGTTCTATCTAGTTCAATAGCAATTTAATTTTAAGAAGTAATCAAATATGTTTGACATGATTTATTTTCACAAACCTATACCGTCTCCTACCAATTAAATTGCACTTTTCCAAATTTAATGCTGAGCAGAGCCTTAAATATCAGCCCAAACTCTCCTCCCAATGAAAACAACAGAATTACCTTGGTCTACATTCATTCATTCTTTATTAAAAAACAATGGGATGTTATTTTCAGGTTTATAATCATTCATTAAATCTTCCAATTCACTTCTAAAAGCAGATGCAATAAATGTTACCAAGTGAAATGATAGATTCTCTAATCAGGTTCATCCCCACCCCAGAGGCAGTCCATTAATACAAGGTGTTTTGTCTAATTATATCCTGTCTAAAGCATTGTAATACATCTGTAGGATTGGCTGTCTCGTGGATTCTTTTTAAGGTGAGCAAATATATTGCTTCCTGTTGTGAAAGAAGAGTATGATGAAAAGGGATTATGCATAACCCCTTCTCTTCGCTAATTAATACCTTGGCTATAGTACGTCTTCTCTAAAACTTGAATCTCTTTGCCCTCATTCAAAGCCAGTTCAGGAATCTGGCTGCGTTTTAGATCTACTCACGCATGTTGCTCATCTTTGTATCAGGGAAAAGTTGGAGCAGCAATTTTGGCATAAAAGAGTATGGATGAAGGAATCACAAAGCTCTCTACATAGTGATTTTCAACGGCCACAAATAGAAATCAGGAGACTCTGCCTGCAGCATTTACCGTGAGCCAGGTTCCATGATGGGGGCTTTAAATACGGAAAATATGGCTGAGAAAAGTTAAGTAATTTCCTTAGTAATAAAATGAAGAAGCAGATAGACACAGAATTCAAACTAGGTTCTGTTCAAAGTTCACAAGGCTTCCATCACACCATGCTGTTCTTTCTATGCCACTACCTTCACGATCCTTTTTAGTATTCAGTTCAGTTCAGTTCAGTTCAGTCCCTCGGTCGTGTCTGACTCTTTGAGACCCCATGAATTGCAGCACGCCAGGCCACCCTGTCCATCACCAACTCCCGGAGTTCACTCAAAGTCATGTCCATCGAATCGGTGATGCCATCCAGCCATCTCATCCTCTGTTGTCCCCTTTTCCTCCTGCCCCCAATCCCACTCAGTATCAGAGTCTTTTCCAATGAGTCAAATTATTTGCATGAGATGGCCAAAGTACTGGAGTTTCAGCTTTAGCATCATTCCTTCCAAAGAACACCCAGGGCTGATCTCCTTTAGAATGGACTGGTTGGATCTCCTTGCAGTCCAAGGGACTCTCAAGAGTCTTCTCCAACACCACAGTTCAAAAGCATCGACTCTTCGGCACTCAGCTTTCTTCACAGTCCAACTCTCGCATCCATACATGACCACCAGAAAAACCATAGCCTTGTCTAGATGGACCTTTGTTGGCAAAGTAATGTCTCTGCCTTTCAACATGCTATCTAGGTTGGTCACAACTTTCCTTCCAAGGAGTGAAAGTGAAGTGAAGTCGCTCAGTCATGTCCGGACTCTTTGTGACCCCAGGGACCGTAGCCTACCAGGCTCTTCCATCCATGGGATTTTCCAGGCAAGAATACTGGAGTAGGTTGCCATTTCCTTCTCCAGGAGATCTTCCCGGACCAGGGATTGAACCCGGGTCTCCTGCATTGTAGGCAGACACTTTACCATCTGAGCCACCAGGAAAGTCCCTTCCAAAGAGTAAGTGACTTTTAATTTCATGGCTGCAATTACCATCTGCAGTGATTTTGGAGCCCAAAAAAATAAAGTCTGTCACTGTTTCCCCATCTGTTTGCCATGAAGTGATGGGAATGGATGCCATGATCTTAATATTTTGAATGTTGAGCTTTAAGCTAACTTTTTCACTCTCCTCTTTCACTTGCATCAAGAGGCTTTTTAGTTCCTCTTCACTTTCTGTCATAAGGGTGGTGTCATCTGCATATCTGAGGTTATTGATATTTCTCCCGGCAGTCTTGATTCCAGCTTGTGCTTCTTCCAGTCCAGCATTTCTCATGATGTACTCTGCATATAAGTTAAATAAGCAGGGTGACAATATACAGCCTCGACATACTCCTTTTCCTATTTGGAACCAGTCTGTTGTTGCATGTCCAGTTCTAACAGAAGTGCACCGGCTGCAATGGACTGGGCAGAAGCATGGCCAAGAGGAGCTACCCCACGCCCGAGGTCAGGGGCGGTGGCCAGGAGGAGAAACCCCATGTCCAAGGAGCAGTGGCTGCGCAGGCACAAGAGGAACAAGAGGAGCTACTCCACATTCAAGGTCAGGAGGGGTGGCCAGTGAGGAGATACCCCTCGTCCAAAGTAAGGAGTAGTGGCTACGCTTTGCTGGAGCAGCCGTGAAGTGATACCCCATGTCCAAGGTAAGAGAAACCCAAGTCAGATGGTAGGTGTTGCGAGAGGGCATCAGAGGGCAGACACACTGAAACCATATTCACAGGAAACTAGTCAATCTAATCACATGGACCACAGCCTTGTTTAACTCAATGAAACTAAGCCATGCCCTGGGTGGCCACCCAAGATGGGCAGGTCATAGTGGACAGGTCTGACAGAACATGGTCCACTGGAGAAGGGAACAGCAAACCACTTCAGTATTCTTGCCTTGAGAACCTCATGAATAGTATGAAAAGGCAAAATGATAGAATACTGAAAGAGGAACTCCCGAGATTGGTAGGTGCCCAATATTCTACTGAAGATCAGTAGAGAAATAACTCCAGAAAGAATGAAGGGATGGAGCCAAAGCAAAAACAATACCCAGTTGTGGATGTAACTGGTGAAAGAAGCAAGGTCCGATGCTATAAAGAGCAATATTGCATAGGAACTTGGAATGTTAGTTCCATGAATCAAGGTAAATTGGAAGTGATCAAACAGAAGATGGCAAGAGTGAACGTCGACATTCTAGGAATCAGTGAACTAAAATGGACTGGAATGGGTGAATTTAACTCGGATGACCATTATATCTACTACTGCGGGCAGGAATGACTTAGAAGAAATGGAGTAGCCATCATGGTCAACAAAAGAGTCTGAAATGCAATACTTGGATGCAATCTCAAAAATGACAGAATGATCTCTGTTCGTTTCCAAGGCAAACCATTCAATATCACAGCAATCCAAGTCTATGCCCCAACCAGTAACACTGAAGAAGCTGAAGTTGAACGGTTCTATGAAGACCTACAAGACCTTTTAGAACTAACACCCAAAAAAGATGTCCTTTTAGTATTATTGGTGAGCAAAGATGAGATTGTGTTGGATATTCCTTGACATCTGGAGCACAAGCAGCAGTAGCACCATCACTCATCCAAACAACTGATCTACTATTCATAGTGTCTTTGGGTTCAGCTAAGAAATCCAAAATCACTGCAGATGGTGACTTCAGCCATGAATTTAAAACACTTGCTCCTTGGAAGGAAAGTTATGACCAACCTAGCATATTAAAAGGCAGAGATATTACTTTGCCAACAAAGGACCATCTAGTCAAGGCTATGGTTTTTCCAGTGGTCATGTATGGATGTGAGACTTGGACTATAAAGAAAGCTGAGCACCAAAGAATTGATGCTTTTGAACTGTGGTGTTGGAGAAGACTCTTGAGAGTCCCCTGGACTGCAAGGAGATCCAACCAGTCCATCCTAAAGGAGACCAGTCCTGGGTGTTCATTGGAAGGACTGATGTTGAAGCTGAAACTCCAATACTTGGGCCACCTGATGTGAAGAGCTGACTCATTTGAAAAGACCCTGATGCTGGGAAGGGTTGAAGGTGGGAAGAGAAGGGGACGACAGAGGATGAGATGGTTGAATGGCATCACCAACACAATGGACATGGGTTTGGGTGGATTCTGGAGATGGAGATGAGTCTGGGTAAACTCTGAGAGTTGGTGATGGACAGGGAGGCCTGGCGTGCTGTGTTCATGGGGTTACAAAGAGTCGGACAGGACTGAGCCACTAAACTGAACTGAATTGAAGAAATATACTACAGAGGAAGAATATATTCATATCCAATGCCATTTTAGTTTTTGTAAAGCCTAGATCACATAGTAACTGATTAGTAACAACTTCTTTGTTAGTAGGTTTGTTGGTTACTTTGTTAAAGATTTGAACCATGCATTTAAGGATTTTTTTTCTTTTTTTGGAAAAGTTGTCTCATAAACATAAGACAACACTGGAAGATACATAACCAAATACTAAAAGAAAATACATTGCAAACCAAACACACACACATGTACACACACACACACACACACACACACACACACACACACACACACATAACTAGAAGACTTCCAAGCAAGGGGATCAATATAGACTGACATAAGAAAACGTATACAAGTAGTTGGATTGAGTTTAGCTTCAGATGATGAGTAGAATTTTTGTATAAGGATGGGAGAGGAAACTGTTTTCCAGGAGCAGGAATGCCATAGACTATAAGATCATAAAGACAAAATTGAATGTGTTGTATTCCAGTATAGCATGGGGGATCAGAGATTGGACATGAGAGCTTGAAAGTGTGATGCATTTTAATTAAGTGGGCTCAGATTTTGAACATACCTTAAAAGACGGGTTAAGGATTGGGGACTTGTCCTGGCAACTCTTAGAGGGGCATTAAAAGAGCATGAGGTGAAAGTGAAGTAACAAAAGAGATGCTCTTGACTTGATAAGCATACAAAATTAACACAGGTGCTGGATAACTCTGAGAAATGCTGGAAAGCTAAACACGGTGGCCTAGGGAAATAATATTGGTGCATGGAAGAAACACACCATTAAAATAAAAGTATGCTGTCATGGTGAGCTGTCATCTTTTGCTATGTGTATTGGGGGAAATAATTTAACCTCTTAGAAAACTGAAGAGCTCATCTGTATAAAACCTCAATCATAAGGCTTTTATGAGGATTTATCTAAACCTGGGACAACATAAAATAGACCTGATTCTGGAATGATGTAATCAGCCTATGTCTTAGTTTGGGATGCCGTAACAAATACCATAGACGAGATGGCTTAAGCAACTGAGCTTTATTTCCTCACAGTTCCAGAAGCTGGGAGTCCAAGATCAAGGAGCAACAGCATTTAGCTTCTGCTGAGGGCCGTCTTCCTGGTTTGTAAACATCTTTCTTCCTGTGTCCTCACGTTGCCTTTCCTAGGCGTATGTGTGAGAGAGAATGTGCTGTCTGCGGTCTCTTATAAGGACACGAATCCTAGCAAGTCAGGGTTCAATCTTCATGGATCTCATTTAAGCTTAATAACTTTCATAAAGTCCCTGTCTCCAAATAAAATCACATTGGAGATTGGGGCTCCCATATATGAATTTTGGAGGAACACAATTCAATCCATAGCAACTTATATGTGTTTGTATCCATGACATTGAGAGAACTGGCATGCGTCCACCTATATATGTTAATACACAATATTTGCTTTTTCTCTTTCTGACAATTCACTCCTATGACTGTCTCTAGGTCCACTACAATAAAAATTAATTTTAAAATGTTAAAATGAAAAGGAAAAAAATTGGCATGGAATGTTAAAAATGGAAATTGGCCAGATGTAGCCACTAACCAGAGAAGGGAAATGAAGAAATGGAACAAAGCAAATGGCGTGTCAACATTTGAGGAATCATGGTCCATATTGGAATAGTGTTTCCTATCTCTGTCTATTAAGCCTCTTCTTCTAACTTCAGTTTCCAAAGGAAAAATCATTCATGCTCTCATCAAGGATGACCCTTTAAAAATTGATCACACGTTACTAGCTCTTCATTTCCATTAAAATAGAAAACTCAATTGTGGTTTCTACTTCCAGGAAAATTCTCAGAGGAACCCATGATATTCTTTTGGGCAATATTTTTTGTCATGAAAGTAATTTGACATGCTTCTTATTTTCTAATTCAATGTTTCTTCAACATGTTATACAAAAAGTCCAGAAAAGAGATTTCATTGACCCCTTGGGACTATCTTTCCTTTAGTGAGCTTTCTACAAATTCTACCCATGTGGCTTTGCATCATTTCCAAATTTTGAAAAAGTTATTGGAGGAAGGTATATAATATCCTATTACACTTCTACAACGTATTATGTTAGAGTTTACCAGGCGTGTGATGTGTGTATGTGCATGTATACACATTTTGTTTGATGATTCCTCCAAAAAGAGCAGAGTTATGTGATTTCATGAAAACCTAGCCTTTTCTCTTTGCTTAACCAGGAAGTAATCATTTGAAGGGTACTGCCAACTTAAATGGGCTCCCCAGGTGGCACAGTGGTAAGGAATGAATCTGTCTGCCAATGAAGGAGACACAAGAGATGCAGGTTGAGTCTCTGGGTTGGGAAGATCCCCTGGAGTAGGAAATAGCAACCAGCTCCAGTATTCTTGCTGGACAATTCCATGGACAGAGGAGTCATAGCTACAGTCCATGGGGTCATCAGTAGTTGGCCATGACTGTGACTGAGCACACACCCTTTACTACCGAATAGATGAAATGTTAGGAATTGGGATTAACAGCATGTGATAGTAAATTGTATTGAATACAGAACAAACTTAAGGTTTTCCTCAAGAGGATATTATCTAGGAGATGAGCGTGGGATGGACGGAGAGTTTTAGTGGTGATTTTCATAATTAAGTGCTATAATCAAATTCATAACATTTATATTACAAATTTCCCCCCAAGGTTAGCAGCCCAGGTCTAAGAACCTAGTTCTTCTGCTACAATTATTGACTCATAAAGTTTCTTTCCCTCATAAACATTTCATAAGCACATACCATTTTGTAAAAACTCAAGATGTTTCAAAACATTTTGTACATTTTTGTTGTGACAACAAAAAGTGGATTGAGGTTAAAAAAACATTATTTTATATTTTATCATTAATGTATGGTATACTATAATATAAAGTGAACTTATTATAGCCTCCAAGAATATTCATAAACCTTGCAGACAAATTTTACTCTGTCATTTAATAATGGACAAGGGTTATTTAACATTTGATTTTAGATTGAAAGAAAGTCAGGAAATTAAACATTGATTTTCAGACCTAATGTGTGGAATGATTGCATTTCATACTTAGAAAATAATTTGTTTACTTATTTTTAAATTTGTTTCTGAAATATGAGGTAAGAGAAGTGGTTTATGTATTCCAAGTGCAAGCACTTCACATAAAACATGTTGTTTGTGAGGATGCTGTTTACTCCCCCGAGACAAAAGTCAAATTGGATTTAATGATCACTAAATTTTCACTTTTTAGCACTGGTTTTCAAAGCACTAAAGACACCTTGATGTGCTCTGAGAATCTGGATCAGATGAATGCATCTTTAAGATCCCGTGAAAACTGCAGCGCATCAGTGCTCCTTACGCTTCCTGTCTGCAGCCAACAGCACTTTATGAGCATGGATTCAATAGTATGACTGAGAATAAAATAATTTAAAGCTGTGTCATGCTTACAGCCCCATAACCACTAGCAACACTCAAGTGAGGGATAAACTAGATGGCTAGGTCATTCAATTCACCCCAAATGATGAATATATTCAGGGGTGATTCCATCAACATGTATGGAGAACTCACGATGTACAAAACATTTTACATGGATATTCATTCTACTTTGATTTTCACAATAATTTTACAAACTTGGAACTATGCATGATGCACGTTCAATGGACTAGGAAACACAAGCTCATGGAGTAATAGTCAGTGAGTGTTTTTTTTTTTTTTCTCCTGTGTGGTACTCAGATTAAGGGGGCAGCAGAGGATGAGATGGTTAGATAACATCACCAACTCAATGGACATGAATTTGAGTAAACTCTCTGAGATAGTGGAGGAGAGAGGAGCCTGGTATCCTGTAGTCCATGGGGTAACAAAGAATCAGACACAGATTAGCTACTGAACAGCAACAACTGCAACAGATTCTAAGTTCTTGAAATATGTTTTCTCATTTAATCCTTAGAGCAAACTAATGAAAGAGGTATTATTACTATTTCCATTTAATGAATAAAGGAATTGAGATTTATTTAGTGGACACCATCTGCTGATAAAAAGAGCCAAAGTCAGGTCATCTAACCTCAGAGCCCAGGTTTCTCACCATCGTGGTTCATAAAAGGCAGAACCAATATTCAAACCAGGTTTATCCAAACCTCAGTTTACTTGATATCTATCCATTTATCTATGCATTTAAAAAATAAAAAACATGCTATTATCATTTATACTAGTGTGAACTTAGCAGAACACTCCACCTATGGTTGGAAACACTGACTGACTGTCACTACTCTATGCAGCTGGTAAGAGCCTTTCAGTGTTCCTGCTCAAGATGCTTATATCTCTTGGCTTCTGGGACAATAAAAATATCTGATTTTCCTTTAAAACCTCTGGCCACAAATTCTCATTTTTCTTTGGTAATTGCTCCCTGCCTTTTAAAACTTGGAGCGTGCTAGGACTCAGTCTTGAGTTACATGTTTTCATTTCTTTTCTGCATTCACTTTTTTTTTAAAGATTTTCTTTCTTTTTTTATTTTTTGAGCATGGTGGTCATAGTCCAAGTCATGGAGCTTGATCCGATTACTTCAGAAAAATGGGCAGAAAAAAAGGATAAGAAAAGGCAGTGAAGGAACTCCAGGAAAAATCAACAGATGAAGAGCAAACGGTGTGTGTGTGGGTGAGTACACATGGGTGGGTGTGATAACAGCGCCTGAAATTTGTGTTACTTAGTTGACTATAGAAATCATTTCATGATGTATATGTATATCAAATCATGATGTTGTACATCTCAAATATCCACAAATCTTACTTTAAAACTAAAATAAAGGAAGAAGACCAAATGAATGATGTTACTGACTACCCAGCCTGATAGGAGGAAAGCTAGAGGAGATGCAAAAAAAAAAAAACAAAACACTGAACTGTGGGAGAAAAGTGTGGAGAGAGTTTAAAAGCAGAGGAAGCAAGGAGCCACTGCACTTGATGCAAAGCAGAAAATGCAAGGGGGACTTAAAAGGAGAAAGTGGATTGGGCAGCAGAGTGGTTAAGTGAGTTAAGTTTATGGAAGGAGGAGGAAGTGGAATCCACTGTAATTTTACAAAAGAGAGGAGAAGGGAATAAATGATGATAAAAGGTATAAACATTTCCACTCATCTACCATTCAGTATTTATTGAGCAACTACTTTACACCCAGAACTATTCGAGGAACTGGGTACACACAGTGAACAAAACGAAAAGATAAACCCTATCTTCCTATAGCTGCATTCGGACGGACAGGTAAAAACAAATACTGCTATTACCGTACATATAATATTATATGTAAAATACATACAACTTGTTAATTCCTACTTCTATTATACTAGTTTTGTATCTGTGCTAGCTTATTTACTATGTTGCTAAGTCACTTCAGTCGTGTCGGACTCTGTGTGACCCCATAGACGGCAGTCCACCAGGCTCCCCCGTCCCTGGGATTCTCCAGGCAAGAACACTGGAGTGGGTTGCCATTTCCTTCTCCAATGCAGGAAAGTGAAAAGTGAAAGTGAAGTCGCTCAGTCGTGTCTGACTTTTAGCGACCCCATGGATTGCAGCCTACCAGGCTCCTCCGTCCATGGGATTTTCCAGGCAAGAGTACTGGAGTGGGGTGCCATTTACTATGTTAAGCTCCTCAAATTTAAAAACCCTCTATTTATTTTATTCATGCCTTATCTGTTTCTAATACAGTCTGTTTTACTTCATTCAATATAAAATATGTATTGGAGGGGACTCCCCTGGTGGTCCAGTGTTAAAACTTCACCTTTCAATGCAAAGGGTGCTGGTTTGACCTCTAGCTGTGGAGCTAGGATCCCACATGACTTGTGGCCAAAACACTAAAACCATGAAACAGAAGCAATATTGTAACAAATTCAATAAAGACTTTAAAAAATGGTCCACATCAAACAAACTTTGAAAAAATTAAATTAAATTAAATATGTATTGGAAAAAGAAATAATAGGATTTGTTGATCATTTGCTGTGGCAGACCAAAAAGAAAAAAAAGGTTTGGGGGCGGGATGAGAAGGAAAGGGAAAGAGGGGAGGGGAGAAGAGATTTGTGTTTTATCAGTTTCTATCTGGTTCTCTTTACCTGCTTTCCTCCCCCTTCTCATCTTTGAACCATTCATGAGACCAGGTAAATTTCAACCCTTGAGTCTAAGCTTCTTTTCTCATGATCTAAGCTTGGTTTACCCAGAATTCTGATGACATATATCTTAACACACACTCAGCACAATTCTGCTTGATCATTCTTAACAACAAAGTGGATGTCCTCTTATTTACAAGGGTTTTCAGAATTACTGACAGTTCTTAGTTCACTGTTGTGCTAGTACAGGGAACCAGAATCTCTATTTCCCCATCCTCCACCTCGTCTCCCCAATAGAACCTCCCAATACACACACGGCAAACACATGCCACATTCTCTGAAACCACCAAATGTGAAAAACATATTCCTTTCCCCCCATACCAGTGAATGTTATTCCACTTCCTTACTTTATAAAGAGCACACAGGGGCTGATATTTTCCCAGCAGAATGTCATCATTTGCTTTTCAAAGCAGGCACCAAATTTAAAAGCATTGTGGGTAAGGAAATGCAAATGATGTAAGCTGATATCTTACTAACAAAGTTAAACTGTTACTGGACACCTGGAATCATCTTGGGAATGAGCATGGGACCAGTCACGGAGCAACTCTTCTAGTACCTTAGACCCTTGGTGGGGGGTGGGGACGGTGGGGGGGCCGTGCTCAGCATCACAGTTTCCTACTTGATTCCTAAGCCTTGCTGACTCTTGTCTTCCTTGCTGACTGTCTCTCTCTGGGTTTTACGTGGAGGCTGATAAACACTAGCCCAAACACTAATGTGTTCACTTGGAAAAATCCATTTAATCTAAACCTAGTAGGAAGTTTGTTGACATCAAACAGCATCAAGTTTCTTGATGATGAACTAGACGCCATGGAGAAATTTATCTGTAAACAATGAATCAGGACAGAAGGAAAGTTAAGAGTACTTGAAAGCCAATGAAATATCAAGGTGGCCAATACCATTGCCTGTACCTATGGTGTGTCATTTGTTTCTTCTTGATCTTAAATTCCCCCAGCTGAAAATCACCAGTTCTGATAATAACTCAAAGAGCATTGATGCCAAAAGTCTATGTCTTTCCTTAAGAATGGCTCCATATAATTGTTTAAACTCTTCCTTTTCAACATTAAGATCATCTTGAGAAAGAGGGGCATGTGTGTGTGTGTGTTGAAGGGGGTGTATTAGTTCAGTCTGCTAAAAAAATAATACAAACTGACACTTAGATCTTAGTTGCTAAATACCACCTTAAAATGAGATCAGATCTCTCTGGAAGACAAAGAATGCTTCAGAGAGGAATCAGGGACAGTACAAAATGAACTTAGAACATAAATCTGTACTCTAAATAAAGGCATGCTCAAAGAATGATGGGGATGTGCCAGGGGGCTATAGGGGCCAGTAAGAAGGAATTTCGATTATCCAAATTAAGGACAGTTTGAGCATCAAAATAAAGAACTATTAGCAATTAATTATGACCATTGAAAAAAATCAGTAAATACATAGAGATGTAAATCAATCAGAAAGAATAGTTATTATTTACAATGGAGTGCTAACCAATAAATGTAGAAAAAATAGTGGAATTGAGAAATAATCATCTGGTTATACTACAAAAATTATACCAAAATAATACAGACAAAATACAACCAAAGGACACTAATACCGATTGGAGATTGCTTGATGAAAAATGGAATACTTATATAATCTCCAGAAATTTTCCCACTAGATGCTTATTAAACAAAAAGGAAAAAAGTGACTTTATATTGGAGAAGCTTGGCAGTTTAAACAAGTTATCAAAGTGTAACATCATCAGTAATGGGACAAATATATATTATGTGGTTCTTAAAATGAAGCACTGAGAAAGATAAGACACTATTTCTGTGGTATTCTTGCCAAAAGTACACAACCTGATTTTAATCACGACAAGACATCAGGCAAACTTAGATTGAGAGAGAAATTCTCCAAAGTAACTGGCCTGAATATTTTTAATGTAAAGGTCATGAAATGTAAAGCAAGTCCAAGAAATTGTTCTACATTAAAGGAGACTCCAGAGATTTGACAGCTAAATGAAACTTATTATTCTGAATTGGATCCTATGTCTTTTTTTTCCTTTTGTTATAAAGTGCATTACTGAAACAAACATTTTTGAATAAGATTTATAGATTATTTTTACAGTGTCAATTATTATTCATTTTTATAATAGTTCAGCTCAGTTCAGTCATTCAGTCATGTCCAACTCTTTGCGACCCCATGAACTGCAGCACGCCAGGCCTCCCTGTCAATCACCAACTCCCAGAGTCCACCCAAACCCATGTCGATTGAGTCGGTGATGCCATCCAAACATCTCATCCTCTGTTGTCCCCTTCTCCTCCTGCCCTCAATCTTTCCCAGCATCAGGGTCTTTTCCAAAGAGTCAGCTCTTCGTATCAGGTGGCCAAAGTATTGGCGTTTCAGTCTCAGCATTAGTCCTTCCAATGAACACCCAGGACTGATCTCCTTTAGGATGGGCTGGTTGGATCTCCTTGTGGTCCAAGGGACTCTCAAGAGTCTTCTCCAACACCACAGTTCAAAAGCATCAATTCTTCGGCACTCAGCTTTCTTTATAGTCCAACTCTAACATCCATACATGACCACTGGAAAAACCATAGTCTTGACTAGACAAACCTTTGTTGGCAAAGTAATGTCTCTGTTTTTTAATATACTGTCTAGGTTGGTCATAACTTTCCTTCCAAGGAGTGTCTTTTAATTTCATGGCTGCAATCACCATCTGCAGTGATTTTGGAGCCCAGAAAAAAATAAAGTCAGGCACTGTTTCCCCATCTATTTGCCATGAAGTGATGGGACTAGATGCATTGATCTTAGTTTTCTGAATGTTGAGCTTTAAGCTGACTTTTTCACTTTCCTCTTTCACTTTCATCAAGAGGCTCTTTAGTTCTTCTTCACTTTCTGCCATAAGGATGGTGTCATCTGCATATCTGAGGTTATTGATATTTCTCCCGGAAATCTTGATTCTGGCTTGTGCTTCCTCCAGCCCAGCGTTTCTCATGATGTACTCTGCATATAAGTTAAATAAACAGGGTGACAATATACAGCCGTGACATACTCCTTTTCCTATTTGGAACCAGTCTGTTGTTCCATGTCCAGTTCTAACTGTTGCTTCCTGACCTGCATACAGGTTTCTTAAGAGGCAGGTCAGGTGGTCTGGTATTCCCATCTCTTTCAGAATTTTCCACAGTTTATTGTGATCCACACAGTCAAAGGCTTTGGCATAGTCAATAATGCAGAAATAGATGTTTTTCTGGAACTCTCTTGCTTTTTCCATGATCCATCAGATGTTGGCAATTTGATCTCTGGTTCCTCTGCCTTTTCCAAAACCAGCTTGAACATCTGGAAGTTCACAGTTCACATATCATTGAAGCTTGGAGTGGGGAATTTTGAGCATTACTTTACTAGCGTGTGAGATGAGTGCTATTGTGTAGTAGTTTGAGCATTCTTTGGCATTGCCTTTCTTTAGGACTGGAATGAAAACTGACCTTTTCTAGTCCTGTGGCCACTGCTGAGTTTTCCAAATTTGTGTACTATAGTTATATACAGGAATATCATTGTTTTTAGGAAATGTACACTGAGTTATTTAAAGACAAAGATAAAGATTTGTATGATGTTTACAGCTTATTCTCCAATAGCTCAGAAAAAAATACTATTGTGTTTCTGTGCACATGTGTGTGAGAGAGAGGAAAGGAAGAAGAGAGAGCAGATGTACAAAATATTGACATCTGAGGAATTTTATTGAAGGTATTTGGATAGTTTTTTCAACTTTTTGATAAAGCTGGAATTGCTGTTGTTGTTTAGTTGCTAAGTCGTGTCTGAGTCTTTTGCGATGCCATGAACTGTAGCCCACCAGGGTCTCATGTTGCCATTTCCTTCTCCAGGGGATCTTCCTGACCTGGGCTCAAACCTGCATCTCCTACAATGGCAGGGAGATTTGTTGTCACTGAGTCACCAGGGAAGCTCAAACCATAAATTATTTAGAGAAGATACAGGAAGCTCAAACCTCTGTGACAATCTAGACGGGTGGGAAGGGGTGGGAGGTGGGAGGGAGGTTCAAGAGGGAGGGGACATGTGTACACCTATGGCTGATTCATGCTGATATATGGCAGAAACCAACACAATATTGTAAAGCAATTATCCTTCAATTAAAAGTAAATAATTTTTTAAAAAGGTTAAACATTTTAAAGTTAAAAACTATATATAATATACATTGAAAGGCATGTCACATGAGATTGATGATAATGTATTCTTCTGGTTTTAAAGATTCAATTAGTTTACCTCCCCAACTTAATTATTTTAAAAGAAAATTTTACAGGCCTCTGGTGAAGTCTTAAAAACTGAGGTTCTGTCTTATCTTACCAGGAGTCCACAAGATCTTTAAATTACATACACAGCAAAACAAACATATCATTTGTCTGTAATTTTCAGGCAGTGGTCTGTCTTCAAACTTTACAAATGCCTTTGAGATTCATTTTACTAATGGCAGCGAGTTCCCAGAATGGCACTTCAGGGCTTGCCCAGAACACTTGGCTCAAAGTTTTTTTAGGCCTCCCAGAAGACCCACAACCAAGGATAAAGGAGCAGGATGGGGAACACCAGGGTTGAGACTCCTTGCCTGAGAAATTCTGATTAGTTACTTTTGTTAGTCCTGCCTGTCTCTTTGGAAAACAAGGATCAGCACTTAGACCTACTAGAATTACAGTAGGGAGGAAAGGTGATATATCAATCTTTTTTTTCTCCTTTTGTGGATTATCTTCCCCAAAGATGCTCTTTGGGAACAAAGGAAAAGCAGCAGCAGATGAAGAATTTGAAGTCAGATAGATGCTTGTTTAAAACTGGGCAAATTGTTTATTTGTATTTGTTTTTAATTTTTATTGCTGTATAGTTGCTTCGCAGCATTGTGTTGCTTTCTGCTGTACAGCAAAGTGAGTCAGCTATACACATACATAAATACCCCCTCCCTTTTGGACTGCCTTCCCATTTAGGGCACCGCAGAGGACTGATAGAGTTTGCTGCGCTATACGGTAGATTCTCATTAGTTATCTATTTTGTAAATAGTATCAATAGTGTGTACGTGTGAATCCCAGTCTCCCAATTCCTCTCATCATCCCTTTTTCCTCTTGGCATTCTTAAGTTTGTTTTCTACACCTGTGACTCTATTTCTGCTTTGCAAATACATTCACCAATACCATTTTTCTAGATTCCACATAGATCCACTAATAGATGGTATTTATTTTTCTTTTTCAGACTTACTTCTGACACTTCCAGGTCCATCTACATCTCTACATATGACCCATTTTCATTCTTTTTTAGAGCTGAGTAATATTCCATTGTATATATGTACTACATCTTCTTTATTCATTCTTCTGTTGATAGATGTTTAGGTTATTTCTATGCCCTGGTTATTGTGAATAGTGCTCCTCTGAACATTGGGATGCATGTATCTTTTTGAACTATAGTTTTCTCTGGGAATACGCCCAAGAGTAGGACTGTTGGGTCACATGGTAGCTCTATTTTTATTTTTTTAAGGAACCTGGGCAAATTATATTAAAGACTTTAAGCTTGGTATACTTATCTATGGAAACATGGAAGCTAATCATGTTGGGGTGTATTTCCAAAAATAAATAAGCTAAAATGTGGGACGTGCTCTATATTCCCCATTTTCCCCACCAGGTCTTCTCTTCATCTTTCTCCATCCTGTTCTGTGTCCTAGGAAACTGACCTAGAAGACTGGCTTCACCAGGCTTCCTTGGCTTGGAGCAGTTTGGACAAACTGTGGCATAATGAGGAGATCAGAGTTAGCAAGAGAAAAAGGTACAGCATTCATTCCCTCACGTCCCTCCCTGTAAAGACATGGTTTGGCAGTGGCTGCAATATTTTTCCCTCTTGGACTCCCCTTCTCCTGCAAGTACATCTCTCAGGTTAAGGGTGACTCTCTCTTGGTTCTGTCTGTCTCCTTCACTAAGGTGATACTACCTTCCCACCATCGCTCTTCCTAGAGTGCTTCACCATCCTTTCACAGTTCCCTTCATCTTCCCTTCAAAAATAGTCCCTTCATTTATCTCTCCTCAGTGATCCCATTGCCATCCTCCAGCTGTTCACTCCTAGGACATAGACTGACTCAATTCCTGGCATTCAAAGAAAGCCAGTGTTACAATCCTGACTTCAACCGGCTCTGCCATAGTCAAGTTTAAGAAACCTCATGCTAATGAAGGACAGGTTCTCCTTTGAGGTTGGAAGGAGACTCTAGTATACTTCAACTTTTTCATAACAAAATTCTTACCAGGAACGACCTTACCAAGCTTTAAATAAAAAGCAATCTCATTTGCAAAGCAGAAAATAGACACAGACATAAAGAACAAATGTATGGACACCAAGAAGGGAAAGCTGAGGGGGGAGGGGAGGCGGGATGGACTGGGCGGTTGGGATGAACAATAGATGCATGACTGACACTATCTATAAAATAATAAATAATGAGAACATACTGTATAGCTCAGGGAACTGCACTCAATGCTCTGTGGTGACCTAAATGGGAAGGAAACTCAAAAAAGAGGGAATATGTGTATATGTATAGCTGATTCATTTTAGTGTACAGTAGAAGCTAACACAACATTGCAAAGCAACTATACACTAATAAATATTATTATTATTATTTTATTTTTGAAAAAGGCAACCTCAATGATTAGCTATCGGGTCATGTCCCGGAAAAAAAGTCCAGACTTTGCTTCTTTGCTGTTCTGTGGCCCATGTACTAAAAAGATGAGATGATTCATGTTTAATGTACTGTTTATTAAGCATTAGCAATAATTCCCTTAATATTTTCTATAATAGCATCAGCCAAAGAGGGAGAAAGGAAAGGAGCAAATGAGCTTAATATAGTAAAACTCTATGATTACTGACCTTGCAGAGCAGTTTCATGTCTATGACCTTATTTATTTTCTTAGCTATTACTTCAATAGGCTGTATAATATCTGAAACCCACCTCAATTTGCTCCTTGTTCCTGGCGTTATTCCCTCTCTAGCACCAGACATCTGGGAGCATTTTATAAGGCTTTCCTGTAATCTGGCAAACTATGCACACACGTGTCTTTCAGGAGTCCAATTTTCTCCACCCAGTAATTGGCCAATGCAGAGAAACAAAGTATCATTTTATTTTACGTAACAGCGCTATGTAAAATGATTCACTAATTCCGTGCTGAAAAATAATAATCACAAGTTGGAAGATTGAAAAACACACGTGAGAAGAAGCACCCAGGATAATCTAGGTTCCTAGTGCTTACACAAGCTCTCTCTTGCCCCCTGCAGTTTGCTGAGAGACAGAGAAATAGTTTGCAATTGGCCTTGGGTTTTGCTTGCAAACTTCAGCTGAAATGTTCATTTGCCTTATAAGAAGCTGTCAGGACCTCCAGGAATACACCACACAACAGTGTTATTTAGAAATAATTTTGCTTCCACAGCACATAACAAATATGTCTTTGTTCTTCCTTTGTCTCTACTTCTTGTTAATAGAGAAAATTGTCCAGGAAAAATGCAACCCTCAACTTAATATGGATTACTATGTGTTGTACTTCTTACAATTTGAAATAAATGTCTACATAAAAGAAAGATACAGCAATAGCTAATGCTTTTCCCTGGGTAATAATACAATTTTGAAGAATAGAATGCCTAAGTAAATAAATTGGGCAAGCTTATCTTATCGCCTGCAGTTTCATTTTACTAATGAGATTGCTGAGAAAATTTCCCCTCGAGAGCCCTGCAATTCAGCACCCATGCTTCTGGACAGTACTATCTCAGCAAGTATCTATGCGAAACCACCCAACTGAATGGAAATTGAGGAATATAAAATGATTTTCTGTGGTGACTAAGACCTACAAGCCAAATCCTTCAATATCCCCCCTCTATACTCTATTAAAAACTGCTATTTTCTGATTTAAGAAAAATTCAAAAACAAAACAAACACTTTTTTGTCTCCTAATAGCACAAGATAAAGTTCAAACAAGACTGCCAAGCAGTCACTCCTCAAACTTACTTTCACAGTCTATTATTCAATATCAATCGGAATTTAGGGAAGAATTCATGGTTTCATCTTTTTCTTTTAAAGTGAATGGACCACATGTCATACCAAATAAATGAAAACGAATGCCTTTATTAGTAGTAGGATACATTTTAATTTATAAGACAGTGTTAGTATAGATTCTAAATATACTGTTTTCCAAGTAGGAATTCACGAATCTTACATCTGCCCTACAAAGCCTTTGTCAAGTGCTATAAGATCCTGAAGTCATTCTATCTGTCGGCATCTCTAACTAAGCAAACCAGGTTGTATCAGGTATTAATAGATATTAGTTCATCGCATTTGTCAAACCAAGACTAGCTTTAATTTCTTTTCTTTAAGGGAATATCTGAAGACAGCTGACAAAATGACCACTGCCCTTTTCCTCTACTATTCATTACATGCACTATTTTTATATTACTCTTCTTACTATGATATAAGCAATCCATTGCAGCCATTTCCCTTTTTGTGGTTCAGGAACAAACTATAATACTTTAGGCTTTGTGTTTCCATGAGCAAAGCAGAAGGAAACTTGTGCCTCTCCAATTCTGTGTCTTATAAATCTATCAAAGCTACTGTTTTGTCATTAGAACTTTGACAGGCTTCTCACACTGAGCCTTCTTAAGCTCACTGTCAATTACAACCCGAAGGAGACAACTGCATACTCTTCCAAGAGGCTATGTCATCAGCTGGAAGGAGAATTTACCCTTATCTAGCTTTATGTTTTCAGCGCTATCTATCATTTCCACCTGTAAATATATTTTAGAATATCAATTACATCTTTTTTTTTGATTCTTTATTTTATTTTTTTTTACTTTACAATATTGTGTTGGTTTTGCCATATATCAACATGAATCTGCCATGGGTGTACACGTGTTCCCCATCCTGAACCCCTCTCCCGCCTCCCTCCCTGTACCATCCCTCTGGGTCATCCCAGTGCACCAGCCCCAAGCATCCAATATCATGCATCAAACCTGGACTGGTGATTCATTTCATATATGATATTATACATATTTCAATGCCATTCTCCCTAATCATCCCACCCTCTCTCTCTCTCCCACAGAGTCCAAAAGACTCTTCTATACATCTATGTCTCTTTTGCTGTCTCGTACACAGGGTTATCGTTACCATCTTTCTAAATTCCATATATATGTGTTAGTATACTATATTGGTGTTTTTCCTTCTGGCTTACTTCACTCTGTATAATAGGCTCCAGTTTCATCCACCTCATTAGAACTGATTCAAATGTATTCTTTTTAATGGCTGAGTAATACTCCATTGTGTATATGTACCACAGCTGTCTTATCCATTCATCTGCTGATGGACATCTAGGTTGCTTCCATGCCCTGGCTATTATAAAGTGCTGCGATGAACATTGGGGTACACATGTCTCTTTCCCTTCTGGTTTCCTCAGTGTGTATGCCCAGCAGTGGGATTGCTGGATCATAAGGCAGTTCTATTTCCAGTTTTTTAAGGAATCTCCACACTGTTCTCCATAGTGGCTGTACTAGTTTGCATTCCCACCAACAGTGTAAGAGGGTTCCCTTTTCTCCACACCCTCTCTAGCATTTATTGCTTGTAGACTTTTGGATCACAGCCATTCTGACTGGCATGAAATGGTACCTCATTGTGGTTTTGATTTGCATTTCTCTGATAATGAGTGATGTTGAGCATCTTTTCATGTGTTTGTAAGCCATCTGTATGTCTTCTTTGGAGAAATGTCTATTTGGTTCTTTGGCCCTTAAAAGATTCTGTACAACAAAGGAAACTATAAGCAAGGTGAAAAGACAGCCTTCAGAATGGGAGAAAAAACAATTACATCTCTATTATGTGTTATAGATTCACATTATACAGAAAGAAATATCATTGTTTCTACAGTTACAGCTATTTCTTTTAATTTTTTTAATGTGTAAAAATTGTGGAATAGGACAGGACTGAAGGTAAAGCTGTGGATATAAATCTTGAACAGAAAAATATCCATTAATCAACAGACATAGAATATATTACTTCAACTAATAACAATTGCATTGAATTATGCCATTATTCAGCCCATAGGTCTCCCTAATTTCCCATAAACATAAGATGAAAGACTTTGGCAAAGATTTATTTGTTCACTTATTTATTTATTACCTCCTATGCATCAGGCATTGTTCTGGGTGCTAGGAATATCCCTTTATACAAGACAGATAAAGTTCTTTTTCTCATGGGTTGCACATTCTCACTGGGAAAGACAGATGATATTGAATTAAAGTTGTCATAGTAGTAGTGATGAGGAATGCTACTCTAGGCAAGATGGCCATGACAAATCTTGCTGAGATGATGAAATTTAAGCTGAGATTATGACATTGAAGGCACGACTTGAATGTCAAGAAGGACCCAACTCTGAAGGAAATGTATACCAGTCTGAAGGAACAACCAGTGAAAAAAATTTAAATTAGGACTGATCCATCTCAAACTGTTAGAGAAACAAACATATGTGGCTGAAGTCCACATTTATTTGATCAACTAGCTAGTAACTTTATAAAAATAAAATAGAATCAAATTAGGATACAGATAAATCACAAGATAATGATGCTGAGTGAAAATGCCAAATGGGGAAAAGGAGTACCTACTATATGATTTCATTTACATAAAATTCTAAAAGTACAGACTAAAATTTGAGGACAGAAAGCAAATCAATGGTTGCCTCTGAGAGTTATGATTACAAAGGGACTCAAGGATATTTGGGGGGATGATGGAAATAGTTGTAATTTTTATTGTGATAATGGTACCATGAATGTATGTATACACGTCAAAGCCAATCAAAACTGCATATTTTAAATATGTGAGTTTATTGTACATCAATAATGTCTCAATTAAGCTATCATAAAATCAGATTTGTTTGAGTATCTTTCTTTTACAGAGAGTATTTGGTAGTTTTCAGTCATACCCAGTTCATTTTCTAAATACTTAATAAATCTTTCTCAATAATTCAACCTGTGCTTCCCTGATATCTACATCCTACTAACTTGCCTAGGTTTGAGAGACTATATCTCTTTCTAGGGTTTGGAGAGTAAAAGAACATATTTTCCAATTTCAGTTTGTAAACATGCCACCTCAAAGGTCTTGAACAAGAGTTAGATAATATAACACGCATATTATTTCAGAATTGCATTTTAATACAGCTAATCCAAAAAACCTGAACTCTTTTTATTGTCGTTGTTGTCTAGGCACTGAGTCGTGTCCAACCCTTTTGAGACCCTACAGACTATAGCCCACCAGGCTCCTCTGTCCATGGGATTCTCAGGCAGGAATACTGGAGTGGGTTGCCATTTCCTTCTCCAGGGGATCTCCCAAAAGCAGGGATCAAACCTGCGTCTCCTGCATTGGCAGGCAGATTCTTCACTACTAAACTACCAGGAAAGCCCCTGAACTCATTTAGACTCAAACATATACTGGTAAACTTCCTCTCCCACCTTTGACATGTGTTCCTTCCTGGCAAGCTTTATTCTCTTTTCTCTCTCCTCCTCTCTCTCTTCCTCTCCCTTTCTGCTCTTCATCCTTCTCAGTCTGAATATCATTCTCTACTGGGTGAGAACAAAACATGCCATAGGTCAAAGATCTCCCTCCCTTTGGCATTAAGTCACTTGTAGCTCCAAAGGATATGTCATCCCTTTAGCTGCATTTCAGCCTGAAATGTAACTAATGGTGTGTTTTTGTCTGTTTCTCTTGGTTTTATAAATTCCAATTTCTTTAGGAAATTTAGTGTTCCTGACTCTATACTTATTCCCACTGCTACAAAAAAAAAAAAAAACCTTAGGTCTTAAGGAAGACACAAACTCTGTGTTGCTGACGGAGTTAATAACAATTATGCCATTAGACAGAACAGAATGCTTCCTGGAACATCTGTTTTAAATCCCAAGAAGTGATTTTGCAGACCTGGCTGCCTAGTTGCCTGCATCTCTCATGTTCTCACCATTCCAGTATTTACCTAGGGGTCTTCACAGAGCTGTTGTAAACATAAATAGAAACACCTAAAATAATGAAGAATTTTACAAATCAAAATTATCATAATTGCTATGCACACATTGGGAAGTCAAGAAAAATTTCAGATTTAAGAATTGCCATCATTCTACTCTATGGGAACTAGTGAAACCGACATACTGCTGCTGCTGCTGCTAAGTCACTTCAGTCGTGTCCGACTCTGTGCGACCCCATGGACTGCAGCCCACTGGGCTCCCCCGTCCCTGGGATTCTCCAGGCAAGAACACTGGAGTGGGTTGCCATTTCCTTCTCCAATGCATGAAAGTGAAAAGTGAAAGTGAAGTCGCTCAGTCATGTCCAACTCTTAGCGACCCCATGGACTGCAGCCCACCAGGCTCCTCCGTCCATGGGATTTTCCAGGCAATAGTACTGGAGTGGGCTGCCATTGCCTTCTCCGAGTGAAACCAACATAGCTTATGCTTAATTCTGTTGTAACTCATACATCTGCTTTGAAGCCATAGATTTGTCTATTTGTAGGCAATAGTTTTTCAAAGTCACTCATGATTATATTAAAAATATTGATTGTTGTTATTTAGTTGCTAAGTTGTGGCTGACTCTGCAACCCTATAGACTGTAGCCCGCCAGGCTCCTCTGTCTATGGAATTTTCTAGGCAAGAATACTGGAGTGGGTTGCTGTTTCCTTCTGCAGGGGATCTTCCTGACCCAGGTCGAACCCACGTGTCCTGCATTGCCAGGCAGATTCTTTACTGCTGAGCCACTATGGAAGCCCTTAGTATGCAACAACATATTGGTTCCATCGTTTCTCTCTGATTCTTATTAAAGTTCTGAATTAGAGCCTGCCAATCTATTTATCAGATTTGGAGGCAGAAGGAGAGAGTCTATTATTCCTGGGGAGGGGGCGCATTTGTGGTAGAAGAATTGGGGGACGACAGACATGAGGGTCTTCTCAGCTTTCAGGGAAGCCTTAGCCAGCTGCCTTCTTCATGGCTACAGACACAGAGGTAGGTAAGGACAGTTCCTTTCGGAGGACTCCAGGAGATGATGGTGCAGATGGGGGAGGTGTCCTGAAAGATTTTGAGAGCCAAAGCACCTCCTGAGTGGGCTCTAAGAAACCTCTAACTTTCGCACTCTTAACTGACCACAGAGTCCTTGTCTATATCCCCACCATTTTTCCAATGGTTTAATAAGCCTCCCCTTCCGTGAAAACAACATTCCAACCTGCAGTTCATAAAGGGCAGCTTGTTTTCCTAACAAAGTAAACAAGTACAGACACACATACGATCCAGTTAGAAAGAAAAGATTTGTGATTTTACAAAACCACCTCTGTTGTTTAAGCTGGTGTCGTGGCTAAATGTGCTGGTCCTGGAGATGACCTCTGGGGTTCAGATTCCTGCTCCATCACTTGTGAGTAACTTTAGTCAAGTTATTTAAACTCCCTGTATCTTGGTTTCATCGTTTTAAAATGGGGCAAAATACTTTCTTTTACCTCTTAGGACTATTTGAGGGAATTTTAAAAGCTTATATGAATGAAAATTTAGAATGGTGCTTGGCACTTGTTAAATCAATAAGCATTGGTTATTATCATCAGTAGTGCCATTAACTCCTGTTTTTCTGATGAGTATATTCAATTCCCCAGGGTCTACTTTCCTACAATACTAATGGCTGAGTGGCAAACTAGGGCTCAGCTGCAGTGCAAATCATCTCTAGGTCCTCAGTGCTTCGATGATAAAAGACAGAGTCAATTCAACCTCTTCAGACCCTGTGTCCAAAAGCTATGTCCATCCTTTCTAAGGCAAACCTTCAACAACTGATATTAGGTACCCCTACAAGATAATTGCACATCTTTTCCTTAGAATGTGGAGGAGACTATTCCTAGGTTATTTCTAGGTAATGAAATACATGAACAAAAAGAGCAACAACAAAGTTAGGTTGGCTGGTTTTGCCTTATGGTCGCGAACTTCAGTCAGTGAAAAGTTTAGAATGCTGATACTCATTTGCATGTATATTTCCTATCTCTAATGTGGGATGTTGTTATCTTCATATCTAATGCAGAGGAGCCAGTTCTTTAGTCAAGAACACCAATTAAAATGGATTATATTTCATGGCTTAAGTTTTTAACCCCTTTGGGTTGGAAACTACTTTATAAATAAGTTTTTTAAAGAATTATTTTAAATACATTTCAGGAGAAAAATTTGGGATCAAATTGATCAGTATTTGTCACAGATCAGCCACGTAGTAGTGGCTTGGCTTTTATCAAACATTTAGCATCAAAAGCCTCCATTTAGTCATCTATAAGGTAGCAATTAATAATAATTATAATTTCCTAGTGCTTGCTCCATTTAAGATAACATACACATGCTATAAATATGCAAATATTTTATATATATACATATATAAATATATATTTTTTACATAAATATATATATATATGAAGAGAGTGAAAAAGCTGCCTTAAAAATCAGCATTCAAAAAACTAAGATCAGGCATCCAATACCATTGCTTCATGGCAAATAGAAGGGGAAAAAGTAGAAGCAGTGACCAATTTTATTTTCTTGGGCTCCAAGATCACTGTGGATGGTGATTTCAGCCATGAAATTAGAAGATGCTTGCTTCTTGGAAAGCACCTAGAAAGCATATTAAATAGCAAAGACATCATTTTGCCTACAAGAGTCCGTGTAGTCAAAGCTATAGTTTTTCCAGTAGTCATGTATAGATGTGAGAGTTTGACCATAAAGAAGGCTGAGTACCAAAGAATTGAAATGTTTTCGAATTATGATGCTGGAGAAGACTTTTGAGAGTCTGTTGGACTACAAGGAGATCAAACCAGTCAATCCTAAAGGAAATCAACCCTGAACATTTATTGGAAAGACTGATGCTGAAGATGAAGCTCCAATACTTTGGCCATCTGATACGAAGAATTGACTCATTGGAAAAGACCCTAATGCTGGGAAAGACTGAAGGCAAAAGGAAAAGAGGGTGGCAGAGAATGAGATAATTAGCTAGCATCGCTGATTCAGTGGACATGAATTTTGAGCAAACTCCTGGAAATAGTGAAGGACGGGGAGCCTGGCATGCTGAGGTCCATGGGGTTATGAAGAGTACAACAGGAATTAGTGACTGAACAACAAAATAAGTGTATATATATATATATATATGCATTTGACAGAGAAGGCGATGGCACCCCACTTCAGTACTCTTGCCTGGAAAATCCCATGGATGGAGGGGCCTGGTGGGCTATAGTCCATGGGGTCGCTAAGAGTCGGACACGACTGAGCGACTTCACTTTCACTTTTCACTTTCATGCATTGGAGAAGGAAATGGCAACCACTCCAGTGTTCTTGCCTGGAGAATCCCAGAGACGGGGGAGCCTGGTGGGCTTCTGTCTATGAGATCACACAGAGTCGGACATGACTGAAGCGACTTAGCAATAGCAGCAATATGCATTTGATAGACTTATCAAACCTTTATCACAGTTCCATCGCTATGACAAGTTACCACTCTGCTCTTCATTTTATTTATTCTGCCACACTCTGGCAAAAAGAAGGAACTAGCCAGCTTCCCTGACTGGACACCACCACATAACAAAATGATGAGTACCAAGTCATTATAAACACAATGGCTCTAATTCAGTTTCCATTTTCATTGTACTGAAACAATATTGACTTATGCTGAGTTGCCTCCACTTTTCTTATAGACTCACCTCTCACCACAACAGAATCAGTAAGTCTAGGATGAGTTTTCACACAACTGAAGATATTCTTTGTCTTATTAGGACATTTTCTGGGTCTGAGTTGGACAAAGGCATCTAAAGATATTAAAATGACCAAGCAGATGTGAATCACAACTCCTTCCCCCTCGAAGTCTTCACCTTTAGGAAAAGGATACAGTATACATTAACATTTGGGTTAAGAATATTAAGATCCTTTTTAAAGAATCATCTTGTACCAGATTCTACCTCTAATGTTGCATGGTTGGTTTAACATTCTTCCTCACCATGTTATTGTCTCTCAATTTGTGACATCCACTTATCAACACACTAATTTGTTTTACTCTCTCTTTTTCTCATTTATTTATAACTCCTTTCTATAACCTAAGGACTATTAAGCTTTTGTCCCTGTATTATCTACTCAGTAAGCATGGAGATAAAATTTAATTTTCATTTAACTAAATACAAGCTTTGCACCACTTAGCATAATCCAACAGCCCTGCCTTTTATGTCTTAAAGGTAGGGTTGTAACCTCATAGCCCATGTTGAAATGTGGGGATGTCAGTGGCCATAGCCTTGAGAATAAACATAAGGTATTCAAGAGGAAAGGAATTTAAAGATCTTGAATTTTAAAGCTAAAAAAATTCTGAGAGTAAACAAGTTAAGCCACCTCCCCAAAGTCACAGAGCCAGTTGTCAGCGTTAATATTTTGAACCAGAACTGAGCGTCAGTGAAACTAAGCCACATGTCCTTGATAAAAACTGTGTTGGGTACTAAAGTGAGGGCTTCATGAAGAGCTGTGAGACAGAGAAAACCATGACAGATTATTTCATCTCAGATGCAATAGATTTGTCTAGATTACTTGATTTCCTTCTTAGAGGGGGGAATTGGACAAATGACCAAGGTGTGTGTTAGCTGCTCAGTTGTGTCTGATTCTTTGTGACCCCATGGATTGTAGCCCACTGTCCATGAAATTCTCCAGGAAAGAACACTGGAGTGGGTTGTCATTTCCTTCTCCAAGGGCTTTTCTCAACCAGGGATTGAACTCGTGTCTCCTGTGTCTCCTGCATTGGCAGGCAGATTTTTTACCATTTAAGTTACCAGGGAGGGTAAAGAAAAATAACATAACCTGGAAATGTTCACAGAAACTTAAAATTAGTGTTTCTCTCCAACAACAGAGTCATCTAAATTCAGGATCTTACAAGCCAAAAATGTAAATTTCTGATTCTTTTTATTCACATGAGGATATTCTAGTTTGAATATCATGACCTTGATTTCTTCTCTTGTAAAGCAGCTTTCCATCCTTTCTCCCTTTTTCCTCATAACTTTGTTGTCACATCCATAGTTTTGCTATCCTCTATATATCTGGTAAACTTACAGGTGAAATGATTTGAACCCTAATACTAAATGGCTAACTCTTTGTAAGAGCCATAGGGGCTCATGGGGTGTCAAAAAGCGTAACCCAATACTAAGAAATAAAGAGAAAAAGGCATTACTCTAAAAATTAATGAAAAGCCACTGAATAAACTTAGGCTGTCCACATGCCAAGAAAACCATCCATAGGTTGCAAAGAGTCAGACATGCTGTTGATAAAGAGGGGGAAGAATGAGTTTTCTTGACTGAAATTCTTTTCAAAGGGCTGCTAGCCTATCCGTTTTCAGGTGTTCATAGATTCATAGGCAGGAGACCGGTCTTTCATTTGGACAAGCCTGAGGCATAATTGAATGAGACCCCCAATGTTTACTGGCAATGGGCAAATCACTTAACTATACCTAGCGGTATCTTGGGCCTTCCCGGGTAATGCTGGTGGTAAAGAACCCTCCTGCCAATGCAGGAAACATAAGAGATGCAGGTTTGATCCCTGGGTCAGGACCATCCCCTCAAGGAGGTCACGGCAACCCACTCTCACTTGCCTGAGAATCCCATGGATGGAGGAGCCTGGCGGGCTACAGTCCATAGGGTCACAGAGTCGGACACGACTGAAGTAACTTAGCATGCGTGCACACAGTGGCCACTCAGGATTCCCTGGGCCCCAGGGAATCACTTGTAATATAGGAATTCTTTTAGATCAGATAACATTCATGGTTGTTATCAGGTGGTAATGTTTTGCAAATAACAACTGCACTATGCAGAAAATTCACTTTAACCCCTCTCTGTCTGCAATCACTACCATCTTTCTTTTCTGAATCCTTAGCTCCAGGAGTGGCTAAGCATTTAATCTGTGGTGACATACAATCCACCTATGATGATGTATATTCATCTTCCCTAAGTGATCTTAAAACAATCAAGGGGTATTTCTAGGTCAAAATAAGCCCAGGACATTAAGGTTTGAAAACTTACACATAAACACACTCAGACATACATTCATCTAACACATACTTTTAGAGACTAAAGAGAAAAAGAAACCAGTAAGATTAAATTAGTTTTAGACTATGCATTTGAAGGCCCTCATCTCTGACAGTGGTTCTGTATGTTGCTGAAGCCACAATCAGCATGTGTAGAGTGTTAATTAATTTTTCTTTTTTCCATTTATTATTTGAAACTCTGAATATCATAAAGGGTAAGAACTTGAGCCTTGTCATGAAACAGAACTGAATTCAAAAGCTAGTGGTTCTTTTACAAGATTCATGACATTTGGCGGACGTCTTAATCTCAGTAGAACAATTTCTTTGTAAAAGACCCATTAATAATAGGCTCTATCACACAAATTATTTATATGATAAAATAACATAATACTAATAAAATGCTTAGTATAGCATCGAGTTCATGGTAAAGGTTCTAATGAATGTTTGTTCTTATTATCATCTTATACATGCATTGACACTCAGTATTTTCATGGTTTTGTGGTATTCTAGAAAATAACCAACCATGTTCTTTTTCTTTCCACTACTAGGAATTTGGGTTAAATTTATTTGGGAATATAAGTCTCATTGCTATAAATATCTATGTAGTAAATACTGTTTTCTGATAAGTTTATATCTTGAGGGATAGTCAAGCTGCAAACAAGATTAAATGAGAAGTTTTAAGGACCTTCTTGAAAGTTGCCAAATTCTTCTCCAGAGGAAAGTAAACCAATTTACAGATAGCTGTATGATATTATTAAAGCTCTTTCTTCATAGATACATCAACACTGAGTCTTCATTTTTTTGTTTATTATAGAAGAATCAGCATAGAATCATACCCTAAATATTTGAATTAGCCTTTCTTTAACTACTAATGAAGCTGGGGAGTTTTGTTATTGTTTCCTGCTAAGATGGACACTTCTTCCTGGCTAAATGATTCACTTTCCTTGACTAGTTAGAGAACCATTTAATGTTTTAAAGCAATATGTGGTAACTCATAGTCCCAACAGATTCCCAGACTGAGTTCCATTCCAACATTCCTCCTTGTAGTCAGTGGACATTTGTTGGCCTGCAATTATGGAGTGAAGCTAAGACTATTCTCAAATATTAAATATTATGGGCTTAGGGTGACCAACAACAAGGAAAATAAATACCATTATAATTGCTATGTAGCAACAATTGGAATTGGTGGAAACAGAGAGTAATTTACAATCAGAAGCACTGAGTTTCCATGAACCTTTGTGGGGAACCTTTCTCCCCAATACTATATATCCCATTTTGGTCCCTAGACATTGACACTCCACTTCCAGCCCTCACTGGTATCTGCCTAAGAGAGGAAGAGGGCCATGAAGTTGCTGAGCACTGAATTAGCATGAGCTGCTGGTGACCCACATAGTCATTCTCTCCCTGAACTCAATATGATTCATTGCTCCTCTATGCGATAAGGTTAGCAAGGCCAGCCCTGCTCCTATGGTTCTAGATAAGGAAGTTCAATTCTGGTGGGGCCATGCTCTCTAATTCTTTATTACCAGTAATAAATCAGGTAATTTTCATACAACATATCTAGCTCTTGGGTTTTATTTCTTATTTGGTTTAGAATTTATGAGAGAAGAAAAGGTGTCATTCATTGTTCATCAAAAACCCCACATGGCTTAGTACTGACATCACAAAGCATCAAAGATACTAGGGCTTCCCGGGTGGCACTCGTGGTCAAGAATCTGCCTGCCAATGCAGGAGACTCAGGACACATGGCTTCGATCCCTGGGTTGGGAAGACCCCCTGGGGAGGAGGAAATGGCAACCCACTCCTGTATTCTTACCTGGAGAATCCCATGGATGGAGAAGCTTGGTGGGCTACAATATCCATGGGGTTGCAAACAGTCAGACGTGACTGAGTGAGCACACACAAGCATTAAGGATACAGAGTCATAGTGTCTGACTCGACTCCTGTGCTTGTTCAACTCCTATCTGATTCTTATTATCAGGTGAGAGATAAGTTATATGGCTTCTCTAACCTCCAGTTTCCCCATCTGTATATGGGATATAATAATAGTAAAAGCCTCAAAGAATTGTTCAAAACAGGAGTTGGCAAACTGGCTCACTGGGACAAATCCAGTCATTGTTTATTTTTGTAAATAAAATTGTATTGAAATCTACCCATGCCCATATATTTCCATATTGGCTACGGCTACTTCCACATTGCAACAGCAGAGCTAAGTAGTTGCAAAAGAGACCATATGGACCACAAAGACTAAAATATTTTCTATCTATCCCTTTGCAGAAAAAGTCTGTCAATTCCTGGTTTAAAAGATAAAGCAAGAAGTGACATATGTATACAAAACACATAGCCCTGGACATACAAAGAGTAAATGCTTAACATGTGTTAGCTATTATTATTATTGTCATTATTATCTACTAAGAGGTTGTGCATCATAGTCATTAAAAAATACTGATTCTTTAGCAAAACAATATAGATTGAAATCTCAGCTCTATGACTTATCAACACTCTCACTTAGGCAAGCCACATATATTTTCTAAATCACAATGCACTCATCTGTAATACAAAGATAATAACATTTAGTGCATAGAGTTATTGAGAGATTTAAATGAGATTATACAAGTACTCAGTTCAGTTGCTCAGTTGTGTTTGACTCTTTGCAACCTCATGGATGGCAGCACACCAGGCCTCCTTGTCCATCACCAACTCCTGGAGCCTACTCAAACTCATGTCCACTGAGTCTGTGATGCCTTTCAACCATCTCATCCTCTGTCATCCCCTTCTCCTCCTGCCTTCAATCTTTCACAGCATTAGGGTCTTTTCCAATGAGTCAGTCCTTTGCGTCAGGTGGCCAAAGTACTGAAGTTTCAGCTTTAGCATCAGTACTTCCAATGAATATTTAGGACTGATTTCCTTTAGGATGGACTGGTTAGATCTCCTTGCTGTCCAAGGGACTCTCAAGAGTCTTCTCCAACACCACAGTTCAACAGCATCAATTCTTCACCACTCAGCTATCTTTACAGTCCAACTCTCACATCCATACATGACTACTGGAAAAACCATAGCTTTGACTAGATGGACATTTGTTGGCAAAGTGATGTCTTTGCTTTTTTAGTATGCTGTCTAGGTTGGTCATAACTTTCCTTCCAGGGAGCTATTTGGAACCAAGTAAATTATGAAGGAGATTTCATATCACTGACATGAATATTTGCTGTCATCACTATCGCCATCATCATCATAACTGCTATTAGTTTCCCTCCATACGATTCTAAAATATAAACATATTTTGAACAGAAGTTCATTAATAATATTAAGTATCAATTAGCTCACATATTTATTCAGTAAATTTTAACCAACCATCTTGAGGGAATCGGAGAGTCTCTGAAAATACAGATATAACATTTCCTTTCTCCTTAACTTCTGCAATGAAATCACCCCAAATCTACACTTTCAGGTCAAAGCCAAAAATACAACATATTATTGAAGAAAAAGCATCACCTATATCAAGAAGACTCTTGAGAGTCCCTTGGACAGCAAGATCAAACTAGTCAATCCTAAAGGAAATCAACCCTGAATATTCATTAGAAGGACTGATGCTGAAGCTGAAGCTCCAATATTTTGGCCACCTGATGTGAAGAGTTGACTCACTGGAAAAGACCCTGATGCTGGGAAAGATTGAAGGCAAAAGGAGAAGGGGGTGCAGAGGATAATATGGTTACATAGCATCACTGATTCAAAGGCAATGAATCCAAGCAGACTCCGGAAGGACAGGGAAGCCTGGCACGCTGCAGTTCATGGGGTCACCATGAATCGGCCATGACTTAGCGACTGAAGAGCAACAAATCAAGCTACTTCACTCTAAAACAGGAGAAGCTGCCTGCATGCGGCTAGACTACAAATTATTTTAAAAAACACTTAAACCCTGGGCTATTGAGTAATTTTAAGATAATAGAGCTCTCATTATTTAAAGATGAATAAACAAAAATAATGAAATAGAAGTTGAAAGAGGAGGACATAACAACCCAGTGGGCGATACGATCTGCAATATATAAGAACCCACAGAGCAATGGTGCTCTTTGGGAAATGATTAGCCACAGGAAAGAGACACTAGCATTTAGATCAGATCAGATCAGTTGCTCAGTCGTGTCCAACTCTTTGCAACCCCATGAATCGCAGCACATCAGGCTTCCCTGTCCATCACCAACTCCCAGAGTTCACTCAGACTCACGTCCATCAAGTCAGTGATGCCATCCAGCCATCTCATCCTCTGTCATCCCCTTCTCCTCCTGCCCTCAATCCCTCCCAGCATCAGAGTCTTTTCCAATGAGTCAACTCTTCGCATGAAGTGGCCAAAGTACTGGAGTTTCAGCTTTAGCATCATTCCTTCCAAAGAAATCCCAGGGCTGATCTCCTTCAGAATGGACTGGTTGGATCTCCTTGCAGTCCAAGGGACTCTCAAGAGTCTTCTCCAACACCACAGTTCAAAAGCATCAATTCTTCGGCGCTCAGCCTTCTGCACAGTCCAACTCTCACATCCATACATGACCACTGGAAAAACCATAGCCTTGACTAGATGGACCTTTGTTGGCAAAGTAATATCTCTGCTTTTGAACATGCCGTCTAGGTTGGTCATAACTTTCCTTCCAAGGAGTAAGCGTCTTTTAATTTCATGGCTGCAGTCACCATCTGCAGTGATTTTGGAGCCCAGAAAAATAAAGTCTGACACTGTTTCCACTGTTTCCCCATCTATTTCCCATGAAGTGGTGGGACCGGATGCCATGATCTTCGTTTTCTGAATGTTGAGCTTTAAGCCAACTTTTTCACTCTCCACTTTCAATTTCATCAAGAGACTTTTGAGTTCCTCTTCACTTTCTGCCATAAGGGTGGTGTCATCTGCATATCTGAGGTTATTGATATTTCTCCCGGCAATCTTGATTCCAGCTTGTGCTTCTTCCAGTCCAGCGTTTCTCATGATGTAGTCTGCATATAAGTTAAATAAGCAGGGTGACAATATACAGCCTTGTGGTACTCCTTTTCCTATTTGGAACCAGTCTGTTGTTCCATGTCCAGTTCTAACTGTTGCTTCCTGACCTGCATACAGATTTCTCAAGAGGCAGATCAGGTGGTCTGGTATTCCCATCTCTTGAAGAATTTTCCACAGTTTATTGTGATCCACACAGTCAAAGGCTTTGGCATAGTCAATAAAGCAGAAATAGATGTTTTTCTGGAACTCTTTTGCTTTTTCCATGATCCAGCAGATGTTGGCAATTTGATCTCTGGTTCCTCTGCCTTTTCTCAAACCAGCTTGAACATCAGGAAGTTCACGGTTCACACATTGCTGAAGCCTGGCTTGGAGAATTTTGAGCATTACTTTACTAGCGTGTGAGATGAGTGCAATTGTGCAGTAGTTTGAGCATTCTTTGGCATTGCCTTTCTTTGGGATTGGAATGAAAACTGACCTTTTCCAGTCCTGTGGCCACTGCTGAGCTTTCCAAATTTGCTGGCATCTTGAGTGCAGCACTTTCACAGCATCATCTTTCAGGATTTGGAATAGCTCCACTGGAATTCCATTACCTCCACTAGCTTTGTTCGTAGTGATGCTTTCTAAGGCCCACTTGACTTCACATTCCAGGATGTCTGGTTCTAGGTCAGTGATCACACTATCGTGATTATCTGGGTTGTGAAGATCTTTTTTGTACAGTTCTTCTGTGTATTCTTACCATCTCTTCTTAATATCTTCTGCTTCTGTTAGGTCCATACCATTTCTGTCCTTTATCGAGCTCATCTTTGCATGAAATGTTCCTTTGGTATCTCTGATTTTCTTGAAGAGATCCCTAGTCTTTCCCATTCTGTTGTTTTCCTCAATTTCTTTGCATTCTTTGATCGCTGAAGAAGGCTTTCTTATCTCTTGTTGCTATTCTTTGGAACTCTTCATTCAGATGTTTATATCTTGCCTTTTCTCCTTTGCTTTTTGCTTCTCTTCTTTTCACAGCTATTTGTAAGGCCTCCCCAGACAGCCATTTTGCTTTTCTGCATTTCTTTTCCATGGGGATGGTCTTGATACCTGTCTCCTGTACAAGGTCATGAACCTCCTTCCATAGTTGATCAGGCATTCTATCTATCAGATCTAGGCCCTTAAATCTATTTCTCACTTCCACTGTATAGTCATAAGGGATTTGATTTAGGGCATACCTGAATGGTCTAGTGGTTTTCCCTACTTTCTTCAATTTAAATCTGAATTTGGCAATAAGGAGTTCATGATCTGAGCCACAGTCAGCTCCTGGTCTTGTTTTTGCTGACTGTATAGAGCTTCTCCATCTTTGGCTGCAAAGAATATAATCAATCTGATTTCGGTGTTGACCATCTGGTGATGTCCATGTATAGTCTTCTCTTGTGTTGTTGGAAGAGGGTGTTTGTTATGACCAGTGCATTTTCTTGGCAAAACACCCCTATTCAGGTTTCAGGAAAATTCACGGAAAATGACATCCATGAAACATTAAATAAAAAGATAACTGATTCAAATGGAAAGAAAACTCTATATATTGTAAGCATGAATAAAAGAAAAAACTGACAAAGATAAAGAAATAGGTGCAATGAAACCAAAATGCAAAATGTCTGAAAATAAAACACATCATCAGAGGAGAGTCCAGGCTGCAGAAAAGTGAATCTGTGAGGGAAAACTTTAGAAGCACTTCCAGACTCTGGCATTAAAAGTTATAAGATATTATAGAATATTGAGCAGCGTCCCCTTGATGAACAGTAGACCGTTGTTGGTTATCTATTTTATTTTATTATTATTATTTTTTTTTTTGCCTTTTGTCTTCTTCCACTTTATTTTATTTTATTTTTTTTTATTTTTAAACTTTACATATTTGTATTAGTTTTGCCAAATATCAAAATGAATCCATCACAGGTATACATGTGTTCCCCATCCCGAACCCTCCTCCCTCCTCCCTCCCCATACCATCCCTCTGGGCCGTCCTAGTGCACCAGCCCCAAGCATCCAGCATCGTGCATCGAACCTGGACTGGCAACTCGTTTCCTACATGATATTTTACATGTTTCATTGCCATTCTCCCAAATCTTCCCACCCTCTCCCTTTCCCACAAAGTCCATAAGACTGTTCTATACATCAGTGTCTCTTTTGCTGTCTTGTACACCGGGTTATTGTTACCCTCTTTCTAAATTCCATATATATGCATTAGTATACTGTATTTGTTTTTCCTTCTGGCTTACTTCACTCTGTATAATAGGCTCCAGTTTCATCCACCTCATTAGAGCTGATTCAAATGTATTCTTTTTAATGGCTGAGTAATACTCCATTGTGTATATGTACCACAGCTGTCTTATCCATTCATCTGCTGATGGACATCTAGGTTGCTTCCATGTCTTGGCTATTATAAACAGTGCTGCGATGAATATTGGGGTACACATGTCTCTTTCCCTTCTGGTTTCCTCAGTGTGTATGCCCAGCAGTGGGGTTGCTGGATCATAAGGCAGTTCTATTTCCAGTTTTTTAAGGAATCTCCACACTGTTCTCCATAGTGGCTGTACTAGTTTGCATTCCCACCAACAGTGTAAGAGGGTTCCCTTTTCTCCACATCCTCTCCAGCATTTATTGCTTGTATACTTTTGGATCACAGCCATTCTGACTGGCATGAAATGGTACCTCATAGTGGTTTTGATTTGCATTTCTCTGATAATGAGTGATGTTGAGCGTCTTTTCATGTGTTTGTTAGCCATCTGTATGTCTTCTTTGGAGAAATGTCTATTTAGTTCTTTGGCCCATTTTTTGATTGGGTCATTTATTTTTCTGGAGTTGAGCTGTAGGAGTTGCTTGTATATTTTTGAGATTAGTTGTTTGTCGGTTGCTTCATTTGCTATTATTTTCTCCCATTCTGAAGGTTGTCTTTTCACCTTGCTAATAGTTTCCTTTGATGTGCAGAAGCTTTTAAGGTTAATTAGGTCCCATTTGTTTATTTTTGCTTTTATTTCCAATATTCTGGGAGGTGGGTCATATAGGATCCTGCTGTGATGTATGTCGGAGAGTGTTTTGCCTATGTTCTCCTCTAGGAGTTTTATAGTTTCTGGTCTTACGTTTAGATCTTTAATCCATTTTGAGTTTATTTTTGTGTATGGTGTTAGAAAGTGGTCCAGTTTCATTCTTTTACAAGTGGTTGACCAGATTTCCCAGCACCACTTGTTAAAGAGATTGTCTTTAATCCATTGTATATTCTTGCCTCCTTTGTCAAAGATAAGGTGTCCATATGTGCGTGGATTTATCTCTGGGCTTTCTATTTTATTCCATTGATCTATATTTCTGTCTTTGTGCCAGTACCATACTGTCTTGATAACTGTGGCTTTGTAGTAGAGCCTGAAGTCAGGTAGGTTGATTCCTCCAGTTCCATTCTTCTTTCTCAAGATCGCTTTGGCTATTCGAGGTTTTTTGTATTTCCATACAAATTGTGAAATTATTTGTTCTAGCTCTGTGAAGAATACTGTTGGTAGCTTGATAGGGATTGCGTTGAATCTATAAATTGCTTTGGGTAGTATACTCATTTTCACTATATTGATTCTTCCAATCCATGAACATGGTATATTTCTCCATCTATTAGTGTCCTCTTTGATTTCTTTCACCAGTGTTTTATAGTTTTCTATATATAGGTCTTTAGTTTCTTTAGGTAGATAAATTCCTAAGTATTTTATTCTTTCCGTTGCAATGGTGAATGGAATTGTTTCCTTAATTTCTCTTTCTGTTTTCTCATTATTAGTGTATAGGAATGCAAGGGATTTCTGTGTGTTGATTTTATATCCTGCAACTTTACTATAGTCATTGATTATTTCTAGTAATTTTCTGGTGGAGTCTTTAGGGTTTTCTATGTAGAGGATCATGTCATCTGCAAGTAGTGAGAGTTTTACTTCTTCTTTTCCAATTTGGATTCCTTTTATTTCTTTTTCTGCTCTGATTGCTGTGGCCAAAACTTCCCAAGCACCACACAAGGGCCAATAAGTTCCAGTGCAAGACATACCAAGCAAATTCTCCAGCAACAAAGGAACACAGCCCTGAGCTTCAAGATACAGGCTGCCCAAAGTCACCCCAAAACTATAGACATCTCATAACTCATTACTGGACATTTCATTGCACTCCAGAGAGAAGAAATACAGCTCCACCCACCAGAACACCGACACAAGCTTCCCTAACCAGGAAACCTTGACAAGCCACCTGTACAAACCCACACACAGTGAGGAAACGCCACAATAAAGAGAACTCCACAAACTGCCAGAATACAGAAAGGACACCCCAAACTCAGCAATTTAAACAAGATGAAGAGACAGAGGAATACTCAGCAGATAAAGGAACAGGATAAATGCCCACCAAACCAAACAAAAGAGGAAGAGATAGGGAATCTACCTGATAAAGAATTTCGAATAATGATAGTGAAATTGATCCAAAATCTTGAAACTAAAATGGAATCACAGATAAATAGCCTGGAGACAAGGATTGAGAAGATGCAAGAAAGGTTTAACAAGGACCTAGAAGAAATAAAAAAGAGTCAATATATAATGAATAATGCAATAAGTGAAATTAAAAACACTCTGGAGGCAACAAGTAGTAGAATAACAGAGGCAGAAGACAGGATTAGTGAATTAGAAGATAGAATGGTAGAAATAAATGAATCAGAGAGGATAAAAGAAAAACGAATTAAAAGAAATGAGGACAATCTCAGAGACCTCCAGGACAATATTAAACGCTACAACATTCGAATCATAGGGGTTCCAGAAGAAGAAGACAAAAAGAAAGACCATGAGAAAATACTTGAGGAGATAATAGTGGAAAACTTCCCTTAAATGGGGAAGGAAATAATCACCCAAGTACAAGAAACCCAGAGAGTCCCAAACAGGATAAACCCAAGGAGAAACACCCCAAGACACATATTAATCAAATTAACAAAGATCAAACACAAAGAACAAATATTAAAAGCAGCAAGGGAAAAACAACAAATAACACACAAGGGAATTCCCAGAAGGATAACAGCTGATCTTTCAATAGAAACTCTTCAAGCCAGGAGGGAATGGCAAGACATACTTAAAATGATGAAAGAAAATAACCTACAGCCCAGATTATTGTACCCAGCAAGGATCTCATTCAAGTATGAAGGAGAAATCAAAAGCTTTTCAGACAAGCAAAAGCTGAGAGAATTCTGCACCACCAAACCAGCTCTGCAACAAATACTAAAGGATATTCTTTAGACAGGAAACACAAAAACGGTGTATAAACTCGAACCCAAAACAATAAAGTAAATGGCAACGGGATCATACTTATCAGTAATTACCTTAAATGTAAATGGGTTGAATGCCCCAACCAAAAGACAAAGACTGGCTGAATGGATACAAAAACAAGACCCCTACATATGCTGTCTACAAGAGACCCACCTCAAAACAGGGGACACATACAGACTGAAAGTGAAGGGCTGGAAAAAGATTTTCCATGCAAATAAGGACCAAAAGAAAGCAGGAGTAGCAATACTCATATCAGATAAAATAGACTTTAAAACAAAGGCTGTGAAAAGAGACAAAGAAGGTCACTACACAATGATCAAAGGATCAATCCAAGAAGAAGATATAACAATTATAAATATATATGCACCCAACATGGGAGCACCACAGTACGTAAGACAAATGCTAACAAGTATGAAAGGAGAAATTAACAATAACAAAATAATAGTGGGAGACTTTAATACCCCACTTACACCTATGGATAGATCAACTAAACAGAAAATTAACAAGGAAACACAAACTTTAAATGATACAATAGACCAGTTAGACCTAATTGATATCTATAGGACATTTCATCCCAAAACAATGAATTTCACCTTTTTCTCAAGCGCACATGGAACCTTCTCCAGGATAGATCACATCCTGGGCCATAAAGCTAGCCTTGGTAAATTCAAAAAAATAGAAATCATTCCAAGCATTTTTTCTGACCACAATGCAGTAAGATTAGATCTCAATTACAGGAGAAAAACTATTAAAAACTCCAACATATGGAGGCTGAACAACACGCTGCTGAATAACCAACAAATCACAGAAGAAATCAAAAAAGAAATCAAAATTTGCATAGAAACGAATGAAAATGAAAACACAACAACCCAAAACCTGTGGGACACGGTAAAAGCAGTCCTAAGGGGAAAGTTCATAGCAATACAGGCACACCTCAAGAAACAAGAAAAAAGTCAAATAAATAACCTAACTCTACACCTAAAGCAACTAGAAAAGGAAGAAATGAAGAACCCCAGGGTCAGTAGAAGGAAAGAAATTTTAAAAATTAGAGCAGAAATAAATGCAAAAGAAACAAAAGAGACCATAGCAAAAATCAACAAAACCAAAAGCTGGTTCTTTGAAAGGATAAATAAAATTGACAAACCATTAGCCAGACTCATCAAGAAACAAAGGGAGAAAAATCAAATCAACAAAATTAGAAACGAAAATGGAGAGATCACAACAGACAACACAGAAATACAAAGGATCATAAGAGACTACTATCAACAATTATATGCCAATAAAATGGACAACGTGGAAGAAATGGACAAATTCTTAGAAAAGTACAACTTTCCAAAAGTGGACCAGGAAGAAATAGAAAATCTTAACAGACCCATCACAAGCATGGAAATTGAAACTGTAATCAAAAATCTTCCAGCAAACAAAAGCCCCGGTCCAGATGGCTTCACAGCTGAATTCTACCAAAAATTTAGAGAAGAGCTAACAACTATCCTGCTCAAACTCTTCCAGAAAATTGCAGAGGAAGGTAAACTTCCAAACTCATTCTATGAGGCCACCATCACCCTAATACCAAAACCTGACAAAGATGCCACAAAAAAAGAAAACTACAGGCCAATATCACTGATGAACATAGATGCAAAAATCCTTAACAAAATTCTAGCAATCAGAATCCAACAACACATTAAAAAGATCATACACCATGATCAAGTGGGCTTTATCCCAGGGATGCAAGGATTCTTCAATATCCGCAAATCAATCAACGTAATACACCACATTAACAAATTGAAAAATAAAAACCATATGATTATCTCAATAGATGCAGAGAAAGCCTTTGACAAAATTCAACATCCATTTATGATAAAAACTCTCCAGAAAGCAGGAATAGAAGGAACGTACCTCAACATAATAAAAGCTATATATGACAAACCCACAGCAAACATTATCCTCAATGGTGAAAAATTGAAAGCATTTCCTCTAAAGTCAGGAACAAGACAAGGGTACCCACTTTCACCATTACTATTCAACATAGTTTTGGAAGTTTTGGTTATCTATTTTAAACATAGCTGTGTGTACATGTCAATCCCAAACTCCCAATCTATCCCTCTCCTCCCCATCCTCCGCTGGTAACCATCAATTTGTTCTCTAAGGCCTGTGAGTCCGTTTCTGCTCTGTAAATTAGCTCATTGTGTCATCTTTATGGAAACACAATGTTGCTAATCAACCACACTGTTATAAAGTAAAAATTTGTTAAAATATGAAAAAAAAATAGTTACAAGGTAGAAGTGATGAAAGGAAAGGAGAGGACAGACCCATATGTTGGGAAAACATATCAAACACTCTTAGTGAAAGGAAATGAACACATAATGGAAACACTGCTATCTTATAACTGAAAGACTTGTCAGAAAAGGACAGAGTATTCAAATCCAGGATGAATCAAAAGGACCTAAACCTAAAATAAAGAAGTAAAGAAATATTTTTGATGCAGTAGAAAAAGAATATTTGTGTTCATGAACAGGAAAAACTAGTAAGGCAGAAATACATAAGATACATACAAAGAAAGAAAAAATAGGCTGATTACTACTCTTTAAACATCAGAGTAAATTGAACCAAGCCTATACTGCTTTAATGAAATCTCTTGGTAGGTAAAGTGGAACTGTGATGTAAAGTAAATAGGAAAATATTCAGATGTATACTAATATATCAAAAGTATCCATTGATTTAGTTTACAAAAAAAAAGGTGTTCTCTAGCAAACAAATGAGATGAATCAATATAAAAATAAGAAGGAGGACATGACTGCACAGAATGGACAGAGATGAACAATGCAAATAATTAGACAAAACTGAATTTTAAAATGATCTGACTGTGACTATAAGACAAGCCAAATGCCACAAATACATCTTATATGAGAAAATAAGAAGTGGAAAAATAATGCTTTTGTTTAAAATAAATGAGACACAGATGGTTGGATTGGCAATATGTGTATGTTCAACACATATATATTCCAGATAATATCCTAGGAAATGCAAAGTGTTTCTAATGATTGAACAATACAAAGTACATACTTTACTCACAAAGGGAAAAAAATTTCTCTACTCACAGTAAATAACATCAATATCTAGGATAAAATAATATTTTAGATCTTCAGCCAAATATATTTTCCTTTGATTTTTAAGAATGGGTGAATATTATAAAATCTATTAACATAATTTAAGACTATTAATTCAAATTCATAGTCATTTTTCCAGACACACCAAAAAATTCATCATCCAATCCTGCTTTTTAAATTAATATGCTAAGGAAAAGTAATAATTAAAAAATAAGACACTGAACATTAATACCAACCATCAGACATCTTACTTAACTCTTAAATACTTAGAGTTATTCTCATTTTCAAATGAGGTTCACAGTGAATTTGCTCATAGAATCATTATTGTCTTTATACTACATTCTCAAAACTGAGTAAGTTTATAGATAAAAGTAAAAAGCAAGCAGAGACTTCTATGGTGATCTAGTAGTTAAGACTTGACCTTTCAGTGCAGGAGGTGTGGGTTCAATCGCTGGTCTAGGAATTAGGATTCCACATGCTTCATGGCCAAAAAAACAACAATATTGTAACAGAAGCAATATTGTAACACACTCAATAAAGACTTTAAAAACATCAGATCAGATCAGATCAGATCAGATCAGTTGCTCAGTCATGTCCGACTCTTTGTGACCCCATGATCACAGCACGCCCGGCCTCCCTGTCCATCACCAACTCACGGAGTTCACCCAGACTCACGTCCATCGAGTCAGTGATGCCATCCAGCCATCTCATCCTCTGTTGTCCCCTTTCCTCTTGCCCCCAATCCCTCCCAGCATCAGAGTCTTTTCCAATGAGTCAACTCTTCGCATGAAGTGGCCAAAGTACTGGAGTTTCAGCTTTAGCATCATTCCTTCCAAAGAAATCCCAGGGCTGATCTCCTTCAGAATGGACTGGTTGGATCTCCTTGCAGTCCAAGGGACTCTCAAGAGTCTTCTCCAACACCAAAGTTCAAAAGCATCAATTCTTCAGCACTCAGCCTTCTTCACAGTCCAACTCTCACATCCATACATGACCACTGGAAAAACCATAGCCTTGACTAGACGAACCTTTGTTGGCAAAGTAATGTCTCTGCTTTTGAATATGCTATCTAGGTTGGTCATAACGTTCCTTCCAAGGAGTAAGCGTCTTTTAATTTCATGGCTGCAGTCACCATCTGCAGTGATTTTGGAGCCCAGAAAAATAAAGTCTGACACTGTTTCCACTGTTTCCCCATCTATTTCCCATGAAGTGGTGGGACCGGATGCCATGATCTTCGTTTTCTGAATGTTGAGCTTTAAGCCAACTTTTTCACTCTCCACTTTCACTTTCATCAAGAGGCTTTTGAGTTCCTCTTCACTTTCTGCCATAAGGGTGGTGTCATCTGCATATCTGAGGTTATTGATATTTCTCCCGGCAATCTTGATTCCAGCTTGTGTTTCTTCCAGTCCAGCATTTCTCATGATGTACTCTGCCTATAAGGTAAATAAGCAGGGTGACAATATACAGCCTTGTGGTACTCCTTTTCCTATTTGGAACCAGTCTGTTGTTCCATGTCCAGTTCTAACTGTTGCTTCCTGACCTGCATACAGATTTCTCAAGAGGCAGGTCAGGTGGTCTGGTATTCCCATCTCTTTCAGAATTTTCCAGTTTCTTGTGATCCACACAGTCAAAGGCTTTGGCATAGTCAATAAAGCAGAAATAGATGTTTTTCTGGAACTCTCTTGCTTTTTCCATGATCCAGCAGATGTTGGCAATTTGATCTCTGGTTCCTCTGCCTTTTCTAAAACCAGCTTGAACATCAGGAAGTTCACGGTTCACATATTGCTGAAGCCTGGCTTGGAGAATTTTGAGCATGACTTTACTAGCGTGTGAGATGAGTACAACTGTGCGGTATTTTGAGCATTCTTTGGCATTGCCTTTCTTTGAGATTGGAAAGAAAACTGACCTTTTCCAGTCCTGTGGCCACTACTGAGTTTTCCAAATTTGCTGGCATCTTGAGTGCAGCACTTTCACAGCATCATCTTTCAGGATTTGGAATAGCTCAACTGGAATTCTATCATCTCCACTGGCTTTCTTTGTCACATAAAAAAAAAATCTTTAAAATAAGTAAATAAAATCAAGTATTTTTTTAAAACAAGTAAGGAAAGCTAATTGTTAACATTTATAGTGATGCTATGATTTATCTAGAAAAAAAAGAAAAATCTAGGGAAATACATTTAGGTGTAACTACAGAGTGCAGTGAAATTACAAATAAGCACATCAATGAGTAAGAATCTTCATGTGTAACTAAGACCCACTATTTACCAATCTATGATGAAAAAAGACACTTTTTAGTATAACAAGAACATTAAAAGCTGGTGATAATTATCAGGTAAGTATATGAAAAAGATGTACAGAAAGAATACAAAATATTCAACAATATTTTGTTGAAAATTAAAGACCTGAAGAAGTGGGATAAAATGTCAGATTTTGAAAAAATAATATAGGTAAATAGTCAATAGATGAAAAAGACTATAATGTTTTTACATTTAAATATTTTATAATGCCACACTTTAAAATATAATTTTAATGCACCTTAAGTTAAAATTCCAGTGCTTTCACTTTTGGCAGGTAACAACTCATAAATAAATTATGTAAAAAATGTGAAAGGTTAATGGGAAAATATTTGAAGTATCCAGGATGAACAGAGGTTGAATACCTTTAACATAGAAATTGAAATTAAATTTAAAAATAAATTTTAAATGATTATTAAAAGAATAAAGAACAAAATATATTATTTGGAAATTCATTAAAAAAAACTAATGAAATAGAAGAATGTAATTCATATCAGAAAAGGTCAAACTAAGAACCCACTTTTCACCTATAAACTGCAAAGATTTTAATGCAAAAACAATCACTGTATTTAGAAGATGAGGTAGGAGAAAGCATAGATGACCTAGGTTTTGGCAATTATTCTTTTAGATACAACACCAAAGGTATAATCCCTGAAAGAAAGAATTGTTAAGGAGGACTTCATTAAAATGAAAGATTTCTGCTCTGTGATAGATGATGTGAAGAGCATGAAAAGACAAGCTACAGACTGGGAGAAAATATTTGAAAAAAATACACCTGATAAAAGACCGTTATCCAAAATATACAAAGAATTCTTCAAATTCAAAATAAGAAAACAATGTGATTAAAAAATGGGTCAACAACCTTAAAAGACACTTCGCTAAATAAGATATACAGATGGAAAATAAAGCATATGAAAAGATGTTCCACATTCTATGTCAACTGGGAAATGCAAATTAAAACAACAATGAGATACCACTATGCACCTATTAGAACAGCCAAAATATAGAATGCTGACGATACCAAGTACTGACAAGGATGCAGAGCAACTAGAACTCTCTTCCACGGCCGGTGGGAATGTAAGATAAGGTAGCCACTTTGCAAGATCTTTGGCAGTTTCTTACAAAACTAAACATACTCTTAGCATACAATCCAGCAATCATACTCTTGGTATTTACTCAAAGTAGTTGAACACATTTCCACACAAAAACCTGCACACAGATGTTTACAGCAGTTTTATTCATAATTGCCCACATCTGGAGGAAACCAAGATGTCCTTCAGTAGATGGATGGATAAATAAACTGTTAATATTATACATCCAGACAATGGAGTGTTATCAAGTGCTAAAAAAAAGAAATGAGCTCTAAAGCTATGAGAAGACATGGAAGAAACTTAAATATATGTATTTCTTAGAGATAAACAGACAATCTGCAAAGGCTAAATACTGTATGATTCCAACTATAGGATATTTTGGAAAAATGCAAAATTATGGAGACAATCAAAAGGTCAGCGGTTGACAGAGGTTGATGAAGAGGAAGTGATGAGTAGAGGGAGCACAGAGGATCTTTTAGGGCAGTGCAATTACTCTGCATAATATATAATGATGGACACAGGTCATTTTACATTTGTCCAAATGCATTAGATGTATAACATAACGTGTGAACCCTAATGTAAACTCTGGACTTCGGGTGGTAATGATGTGTCGATGTTAGTTCATTGACTATCAAACATTTACCACTGTGGTGGGAGATGTTGATAACAGGGAAGGCTATAGCTATGAAGGGGTAGGGTGCCTATGGAAAATTTCTGTACCTTCCTCTCAATCTTGCTGTGAATCAAAGTTTCTCTAAAATGTAATATCTAGGAACTTCTCTGGTGGTCCATTGGCTAAGAATCCTCACTCCCAATGCAGGGGGTAAGTTCAGTCTCTGGTCAGGGAACTAAGATCCTGCATGCTGCAAGGCATGGTAAATAGATAAATAAGTAAATGTAATTTCTTTTTTTTTAAAGAAGTGTTTATAAAGTTGCAAGGAAAGGAAGTCTTATATATTGTTGTTGAGTGCGTTTTTTAAATCAGTTTATTTACATGTAAAAAAGTCATCTAATTTCACCAAAATATTGACAATGATTATCTAGAGGTAGTTGGATAATGGGTGATTGAAGACAGAAGTAGGGTTGTATTGTTGTTGTTTGATTTCCAAATTATATTTTATTAAATATTCAGAAAAACAAAACTGCATTTGTTTTAAATCAAGTATCTATAATTATTTTAAAAAGTATAGTTAGGTTTTTTAATGTCTATGAAAGATTTTTATTTTTTCTGTATTGTTTCATCAAATTAAAGAGATGAAACAAGTTTATATGGATGCTAAGGGGTCCCCCCGTTAATGCAACGAGACTGTAATTTGGGAGAATAAGTGAGATGTTAAGCCATTGCTAAGGTTCAGCTTGGAGACTGCACATTCTGTCGTTATTAATGGAAGGACGAAGGGAGAGAGGGTAGCTGAACTGAAGAGTGAGAGGCAATGGAGGGACACAAATCGAGATGAACAGTGGCTGACTCGGCAAAACTATTAAATGATTTTGCAAAAGACCTGTCACAATGGATAAACGGTCCCTCCGGAAGAAACAGCTTAGCATTCCTGCAGTGCACACACAATAATTTCCAGGGATGAGGCTGAGAGGAAAGAGACAGAATGAAGAAAGGCAAGAAGTTCCAAGATGCCTTAACGAGTCTGCAGACATCTCTTGAATGAGCAACTGGGAAGAGAGCTAAAGAAGAAAAACCAAAAACAAAGCATGCATGTATTTCATTTTCAGCTTCAGTCACTGAGCAAACATCCACCATTCTGCCCTTTATCCGCTCATGAAAAATGGTGAGTTGCTCTGTGGATGTTGACTACATTCTAATTATTTCTGTGGTAAATGAGGCATGAAACCTATTGTCAAAAAACACGATGCCCACCAGCATACAGCCAGGCTTTATCTGCCCAGTAGATCACTCCTGGGCCTTGTCTCAAGGACTCTCAAAATAACACATGCTCACATATTTTTAAGGCAACTTTCAGGTCAATGATTGCCTTTTTTTTTTTTCTAGCATTTACTTCTGTGCAAGAAAAGAAGAATCTTTCTGAAATATATAATCCTATTACATTAAATAAAGGTAACACACCCAAGGATAAAAGTCAGGACTGGGCCAGGGGGTGGGAAGAGGGCAGCAGAAGTCTCCTGTTTAAGGCATATGTAACAGTTACACCCTTTTGTATGAAAATAAGAGCCCTGTTGCTAACACAATTCCTAGGATTCACTCTGCTGATTATTATACATCATGATTTAGTTCTATTCATCGGAAATGAATCAAAGGTACTCAAACAGCTTGCTGCTGGTTTCAAGCCAACAAGTATCTCCTCTACCATCCCTTAATGAATATACACTTACCGAAAGGGATATTTTCTGGGTCAAGACATTCTCACGGTGATTTCCCTCTCAACCAAGTAGTTTTCATGTCCTCTGGGTGGGAACCACCATCAACCATCTCCATGAGTAGACATATGATACAAATGTTTGGGTGGAAGAGGCAGCTTTCATTCTGTTGCTCTCCACCAGATTCCATGCCTCTCAAAGTTTAATTGAAAACTTTTCAAAACACACAGCTGAATCACATCCTATGTGTGGGTATCCTGCCCTGTAAGAAGTTGCCCCAGCCCAAGAAGGGTCAGACTTCAACCTTCAGTATCCTTGGATAGGTTGCAACTGAAAAGTTACTAGTTTGTTGTGTGGAATTACTAGTTAGTTATAAGGGATGGCATGGAGGTAAGGTAATACCCTGCTCTTATGATCACCCATAGAGAAACCACTGCATGTGGAGCCTGACACCAAATTCTTTAGACTTGAATTAGAAAAGGCATTTCTCTGATAGATTTCTTCTTGTTCCAGTTTACAGGCAACTAATCCTCACTGCATTGGATCAAACAGACGGGCACAATCAATTCAGGGAAAGCAAGCAATGCCAGGTCTGCTCAATCTTTCCTCAGTGAACAGCAGAGGAGACGGGAGGTGGTGGGGGGAGCGGCCAAGATGGAGAGAAAGAAAGAAAACGCAGGCATGTCTGCACCCAAGATAGCTCAGCAAAGGCGAAGATGAAAAGACACGTTGAAATATACATCCTGGCAGATGGAAGCACTTGCTGTCAGGGAAAGAAGCTAAAATACCAGCATGATGCCAAACACACCAAGCCTTTGGGTGCTGAGGGGCGTGGAAGGAGCAGGGGCAGACAGAAGCGGCTGTGATGTCAAAATGAAGTCAGTGCAGTGTCTCTGGGGAGGGAAGAGGCCTGGATTTACTTAAGTCACCGGAGTCTATGATCTATAGCATCGTGTGATAAGCAAGTTAATTACTGCACTTAGGTAATTAAATCTCAGAGAAAACCAGTGCCTTCCGAAGCATTATGAATTTAAGCTATTAGATCTTTCTAGGCTTGACTGGCCATTTGGTGAGAAGTCACATTGGAATGGCTGCCTAACAGTGGCAGGATGAAAATTCATGAAAATGAGCTGGAAGTAAGAGACCTCAATATAACGGTTTTCTCTCTGCCTTTGGATGTGAGGATGCTTCCTCAACTATTGGTAGCCACTTCCTTCCCCAGTGGCTCAATTCCCCTCTCCCTCCCTTTGCTTAAAATGTGGGCAATGACATTCCTTCCATCCTCTGATGTTTGTTGATACTCTTTTCTCTCTCTTGGCCATTATATCTCTCTTTCTTCCACCTAAATACAATTTGCCTAAAGTGCAGGGCATCAAAGGGGCTCATGTGGATAACAGTTATCCATCTCCTGACTCATTAACAATCCTCACCATTCTCAGAGACCCATCCTTTCCCTGCCATGGCTGTGAGTCAGGTTCTCGGGCCAACGTATTCGTCAGCATCATGTATTCTGAGACGCAACGTTGCTATTTAAGAATGGGAAGATTAAATTATTCCTTGTCCCCCAGGCGTGCTGATATTAATGATGAGATTGCCTCTTCTGAGCTGACTAATGACTCCAAAATGATACCTGTACACATATAAACATGTAACTGTCAAACCATACATAAGTAAGTGTGTATGTGTGTTGCTAAGCTGCATCTTCTTTGTCATAAGCAAAATTTTATAAAAATGCATATTTATAAATGTATGTAGCTTTCTATGTGCTTTTATGTACAAGTAAGCATCCTCCTCCCTGTCTTCATCAAGAACTCAGGATGTCCCAAGTTTGGCTCCAATAGAACTCTACTGTCTTACCTTCATTTGGCAGTTTCTCCATGCTTTTTTCTTTATCAAACACCCATAGGTCCACGTGACTTTCACTTCTGAGATATTCTCCGATGGAAACACAAAGGTTCAACTTGTGAGCAACTTACCTCTGCAGGTAGACGTCCAGAGACTCTTCCTCAGCATTTAGCAGAGCTGCTGCGCGGGTCAGGAGTTGATGGCTGCAGCTTCCAGATTTGAGTTCCAAGACGAGGAGCCCCAAGCAGAACATGGCTCCCATCTCCTCCAGCTCACCAGTACCAAACTGTAGACCCTGCCAGTTAAAGAGAGCAGTCAACAGTGAGAACAGAGTGGAAATCAGTGAAGACAATCTGTGATTAGGAGGAAGGATTCCTGGATGTACATCTATCACAGAAATGATGAATTAACAGTATTTGTCAGTCACTGCCCAATGAGTTTTCTCATGTGCTTTATGGATCAGCAGTTCTCAGCCTGTATAACATCAACCTTAGGGGAGAACCCCCAAGACAATAATGAGTGGTTAGGGGTATTGAATGGCAGCAGGGTGCTTGAAGATCCAGGAGCCACTCCCCGCCAACTTCTGATAAAGCAGCAATGCTTCTATCTATATTTTACAAAAGGATTTCACAGCTGAAACAAAAGTTTGTAAACAATGTTACTAAGAGAGACTAAAAGTCTGCTTATGCCAAAATACAAAAGAAAGCAATAATAAATTAAAAGAGTTTCTTGTAGGAAAAAAAATGAGATATCCTTTCTCTCCCACAAATTTACCAAACAATGGAGAATGAAGGAGATCTTTCATGTAAAAACACTAAAACTCAAAAAGTAAATAAATAAAAACCACTCACCATTTATTTAGAACCACATATTCAGCTGTACTAAGATAACATATGAAAGCAGAGCCGTGACATATACTCTATGATATCATTAACAATTAGCAAGCACCTTGAATGTTGACCACGTGTCATTCTGTTCTGAGCTCTTTTACATGCATTGACTCAGTGAATCTTTACCAAAGTCCTATGAGTTCATCATAGAGTACTGCGCTGAGCTTCCGTGCTTTATAGCAGGTTCCTGCTAGTTATCTGTTTTAAACATGGTAGTGTATATATGATGATCTAGGTAGGTGAGATGGTTGAGGGGGGTCCAAGAGGGACAGGATGTATGTATACATATAACTGAACTGGAAAAGGTCAGTTTTCATTCCAGTTGCAAAGAAAGGGCAATGCCAAAGAATGCTCAAACGACTGTACAGTTGTCTTCAGTTCACATGCTAGCAATGCAATGTTCAAAATCCTCCAGTCTAGGTTTCAGCAGTATGTGAACCGAGAACTTCCAGATGTACAAGCTGAGTTTAGAAAAGGCAGAGGAACCAGAGATCAAATTGCCAACATTCTTTGAATCATAGAGAAAAGAAGGGAATTCCAGAAAAATCATCTACTTGTGTGTGATCGACTACACAGAAACCTTTGACTGTGTGGATCACAACAAACTGCGGAAAATTCTGAAAGAGATGGGAATACAAGACCACCTTCCTGGCCTCCTAAGAAAGCTGTATGCAAGTCAAGAAGCAACAGTTAGAACCAGGCATGGAACAACGGACTGGTTCAAAATTGGGGAAAGGGTACATCAAGTCTCTGTATTATCATCCTGCTTATTTAACTTCTATGCAGAGTACATCATGCAAAATGCTAGGCTGAATGAATCACAAGCTGGAATCAAGATTGCCAGGAGAAATGTCAACAACCTCAGATATGTGGATAATACCATTCAAATGGCAGAAAGCAAAAAGGAAATAAAAAGCCTCTTGATGAAGGTGAAATAGAAGAGTGAAAAGCTGGCTTAAAACCTAACATTCAAAAACCTAATATCATGGCAACCAGTCCCATCACTTCAAGGCAAATAAAAAGGGAAAAAGTGGAAACAGTGATAGATTTTACTTTCTTGGGCCACAAAATCACTTCAGACAGTGACTGCAGTCACAAAATTAAAAGACGCTTGCTCCATAAAAGAAAAACTATGACAACCCTACACAGCATATTAAAAAGCACATATGTCACTTTTCCAACAAAGGTCTGTGTCATCAAAGCTATGGTTTTTCCAGTATGTATGGATGTGAGACTTGGACAATAATGAAGGCTTAGTGCCAAAGAATTGATGCTTTCAAACTGTGGTGTTGGGGAAGACTCTTGAGAGTCCCTTGGACTTCAAGGAGATCAAATCAGTCAATTCTAAAGAAAATCAACTCTGAATATTCATCGGAAAGAAAGATGCTGAAGCTGAAGTTACAATACTTTGGCCGCCTGATGTAAGAGCCAACTCATTGGAAAAGATCCTGATGCTGGGAAAGATTGAGGGCAGGAGGAGAAAGGGATGACAGAGGATGAGATGGTGGGATGGCATCACCGACTCAATGGACATGAGTCTGAGCAAACTGTGGGAGACAGTGAAGGACAGGAAAGCCCGGCGTGCTTACAGTTCATGGGGTCTTAAAGAGTCGGACACAACTTGGTGACTAAACAACAGCAACAAATAGCTGATTCACTTTGTTGTACAGCAGAAACTAACACAACATTGTAAAGCAATTATATTTTTTTAAAAAGCCCTACAAGGTGTATGTGTGTGTGTGTGTTACTTCAGTCGTGTCCGACCCTTTGCAACCCTATGTATGTAGCCCACATGCGGAGCTCTTCTGTCCATGGGATTTCCTAGGCAAGAATACTGGAGTGGGTTGCCACCTCCGCCTCCTGGGGATCTTCCCCACGCTGGGGTCAGTCCTGCTTCTCTTATTTCTCTTGCTTTGGCAGGTGGGTTTTTTTACCATTAGCGCCACCTGGAGACTCATAAATTGATTCTGACTTAACAACTCAACAAACTGCTATATGTAGACTGGGAGGAACTCTGTATTACTTGATGAGCTACAAAGTGCATGCTTTTTGAAGTTAAATTGGATTTGAACCCTCATTTTACTATTTTATGAATGTGTTATTTTAGAATTGTGAACTTCATTCACCTTGATTTTCTCATCCATAAAAGAGATTATAATTCCTCCCTCCACATACTTAGATGTGCCGTGAGAAAGAATATTTCAAAGTCCCCACAATATTGATCAGTTTTATCTCAATTTTTCTTTTCTTCTTCCTATAAAGATATTTAATACAACAGAATTCAATGTAGTTCTGAGGTCTTCGTGTTTATAAAGTACACTTCACTTACATGAAAAAATCAATAGTTGAATATTATATTTTTAAAAAAATAGATTTTCCATCCAAAGAATAGTAATCTAGAAGACAGGGATGTGATAGTAAAAATTTTAAAAGATTGGCCTAAGTGTCCCAAGGAAAAATGAAGTTCCAAGTTAGGAAACAATTTCATGAAAGAATTCCTAGGTAAAATGATAAAGAAATGTGTAAAGTCCTCAACTTTATTTCAGCTGTTTAAAAATGTGGTTTGCTGGATGTTTGGACACCTGTTTACCTGAAGAAAGGAGACATTACTTCAGAGTTAAGGGAAGTCTGTTCCTCTGTAAACAACAGCAGCAGGAGGGGAAAGACAGAAGTTTAACAAGTGGTTTTCCTTAGGTCAATCGAGAAGATCCCTTTTCACAAAAAGAGAACAGATCTCAGTCTCTTTCCTGCTACAGCAGCTCTGAGGTCCAATGCTTTCCCTCCTCCCATTTTCCTGACTGCTCTGCTTCATTCTACAATGGCTGGCTTGGTCAGGAACAGTGGGGTGGAGGTCAGACCGTCCTCCTCCACCCTCCTGCCTCGCTGGTGGCAAAGGGGAATAAACAAGGAGGGTATGAACAAGAATCCAGGCTCTAGGGATAGGCAACATAACTGATCCACATGTGTTACCCCAGCATCCAGTCCAACAAATAACAAGTCAGAAAAAAGAAGAGTCCTGGGGGAAATAAATCTCATAGCAGGCACAATATTGGCAGATCAGAGGAAATTTCTACATACAAGTCAAATTCTGTACAGCAACAGTCAAAAAGATAGTTTTTTTTTTTTTTTTTACTACCGTATCACCTTATTTTTTAGATTAATTTATTTTTAATTGGAGGATACTTGCTTTACAATATTGTGTTGGTTTCTGCCATACATCAGTATGAATCAGCCATAGATATACATATATCCCCTCCCTCTTGAACCTTCCTCCCATCTCTCAGCCTTTTAAACCCCTCTGGGTTTTTACAGAGCCCTAGTTTGAGTTCCCTGAGTCATACAGCAAATTCCCATTGGCTATCTATTTTACATATGGTATGGTATATGTTTCTAGGATACTCTCGCCATTCTTCCCAACCTTGAAAAAAAAAAAGAAAAAAATAGCATTTTTATAATGCAAAAAGAGTCTCAGAATAGATATCAGTTCACTTATTTCAGTTAATGGTTAGTAAAATAAAATGACTAGACAAGAAGACATCAAATAAAGTAACTTACAGCATTTACTGACTGTGGGGCCTTGAGGAACACCTGTTCCATTTCGCTCTCTACTATGAATCTCACTTTAGTAACCTATGCTTTTTACTCCCAAACAGTATGAAGAACATTTGTTTATCCAAATGGCCTCTTCTTCTGTCCTACATCCAGCCTGGAGTGAAAATCTCAGAGGCAAGGATTAAGCAATATATGTTTTTTTATATCCCTGGCATGGAACACATAGTTCAGCATATGGTATATCCTCCATATATTATAAATGGGTAAGTAATGGCTATAAATGTATGGATATGCAGAGGCATGGGTGTGCGTTCCTTGGATACTTATTGTATTTGCTGAGTGGAACTATATTTCTCTGGATAGCAGATATAGGAATGCCTTTAAATTCTGTTCTCCTGTTGTTAAATGCCATGAGCAATTTTAAAAAATTCTTATTTTATTTTCGCTCCAGGAGATGCATTTACTCCCTGGATACATTTGGGGAAACAGGTAAACAAAATTTAAAAATTCTCTTATCTACATTGGTCAGTTACTATGTACTCACAGCAGTAGTTTTATAGATAAATCTGGCTTTGGGTTAGTTTAAAAGTGTATCTTAGTAAAACAGAGAACCAATTTTCCTCTCCCTAAGCTTAGTTCGATTAATTAGGATTTGTTTTTCACAGGCAATGACAAAAAGTCTGACTAAAGTGACTTAATAATAAATGGAACCTTATTTTTTGCATATCATAAGTTTTGATGGGTATTAAGTTTCTGGCCTTATTTCAGTTGTCTTAACAAAATCAGGCTCACTGTATCTGCTATTCTTCTGATTTTCTCATCATGACTGCAAGGTGGCTGCAGTAGCTCCAGCCAGCACATCACCATTCAAGGAAGGAGAAAGAGAAAGTGGGGGGGGGGGGAGGGGGGAAATGACAGCATTTTCTTGCTTATACTTTATTGGTCAGAATTATGTAATAAAGCAAACACTAGCTTTAGAATTGTCTGGTAACTAAATAGTTTAGATTGCTCATCCTTTTTAATAAAGATATGTAAGACAGAAGAGGGTTAGAAACAAGACTGGGTGAGTCCAGCAAGGACACACCAATATCCATGTACCAATGCTGCTAGAAAGTACAGCTCTTTATTTTTTCAACACATTGGTAAGCAAAACTCACTGGCACAGTTCTTTACATATACATATATTTTTAAACTTTTCTTGATAATCTACCCCAAAATAAGTGAAATTCACAACTATATTTGTTCCCCAAATTGGCTAATAGCCTCACCCTCATATAACTTTTAAATATCAACATGGGAAGAATATTTGTATTACTGTAGAAAATTACTTATTTTAATATTTTAAAATAAGTTTTAAAATAACTTTAAAGTCTAAAATTTAATTTTTTAATATTTGTATTATTGCAGAAAATTATATATTGGTAAGACAAACATAGAATCCACAGAAGATAAGTTTATAAAGCATGAATACTGATAAGCAAGATACTAAGCAAGATACTTATCAAGATACTGGTGAGCATAGAGAAAAACCAATTAAAAATCAAACATGGGGAAATATTCTATTTTATTACTTAAAAATACTTCTTACACTCTGCAAATTGGTAGATAAACACACTCAAATTGAAAATATTTAGTGCTGACTCTTATGATAAAAGCTGGCACATATCAAAATACAATGACTATTTGATATGATAATATTACTTCTGAGAGTTTTTCCTAAGGAACCAATTCTAATAAAAGTGAAGCCGTATGCACAAAATGTGTATCATGTCAAAGTTATACATAGTAATTAAAATTTTTTGAGAGAAAAGTCTAAATATTTAATAAGGAAAAATGACTAATGAAATTATAGTGGAATAAATTTTATGAGATATAATGAAGTAATAATTATAACAATTTGACAATAAGCGATAATGTTTATGATTTAATGATAAGTGTGAAAAGCAAAATACAAAGCACATAATGATGTGATTTCTGGTGAAGATTTAGAAATGAAAACCCCTCACGTACACATTCAGACACTAGTGATATGATTTGCCTATAATACACAAACACATAGACAGGGGTAATATCAGTAAAACATTCATGTACAAAATACTTTTAAAAATTATCACTCACTAGAAAAATGTTTTAAAAGCTACGTAGGACTTCCCTGATGATCCGATCATTGAGAATCTGCCTTCCAATACAGGGTATGCTCATTAGATCCCTGCTCCCTGAGGATCCCACATGTCACTGGGCAACTAAGCCCATGCATCACAACCACTGAGCCCAAGAGTCGAAACCACTGAAGCCTGTGCACCCTAGAGCCTCTTTTCCACAGCAAGCGAAGCCGCTGCATTGAGAAGCCCACGCACCGCAGCTAGAGAGTAGCGCCCATTCACTGCAACCAGAGAAAGCCCACGTGTAACAGTGAAGACCTGCTGCAGCCAAAAAAAAAAATCTGTACATAGCATGTCAATAAACTAGTGTAATTACATTTAGAAATTGTAGGATCTTCTATCGTTAATATTCTGAAGTACAGTAAGATTTATTTCTTTTATGTGTAATTCAGTGACAGTAAAGATTGGTGTCTTTCATTAGTTCTAGAAAAATGTCACCCATTATTTCTTAGAATAATTTATTCCCCCATTCCCTATCTACTCCAAAACTCTTAACTCTACTTTCATATTTTGTTATTTCTTTCTATCTCTGTGATTCTGAATATTTTATACAAATACTCCATTTTCATAATTCTCTCTCCAGCTTTATTGAATCATTTTTCTAACATATCCATCTCAAAACCTGTCTCTGAAATACTATAAACACAGTTATTTATATGCTCTACCTGATCAGTCCTAAATATAGTCTTTGTGTGAATCATTTATTGGTTTGATTTTTCTGTTTAGTGGCAATAACATAGGCTTCTTTGCTCATTTTATGATTTTTCAAGAATTCTAAATTTGCATATTATTTAATTCAAAGAAAGTATTTGTGGATTTATTTTTAATGTTCTTGCCTCCAGAAAGATCTTATGCTTGACTCCCCTAGGCACTTGGGAACAGCCAATAAAGGACTAGTATAGGCTGAAGTTTGGGCTTGAAGCCTTTTGGGTTCTACTGTCCAACTGAATTATGTTCCCAAATCTGCTTAAAGGAGGGTTTGTGTTGAGAAATTATGAATAAAAACTTTTCCATTTTTTCCTGCTCTACCCAAAGCCATGGCCAAAAGACATTCAGGCAAACCTACTTTCTTGCTTTTCACAGATTGCGTTTTCACCAGTTTACTGACTGCAGTTGTCATCTTTCGAGGACCTAACTTTGCGTGGTCAAGTCTTCAATCAGTCCTCAGATCTTGCATGGGCCTCTCTCTGTGTCCAAAACCCAAGTTATAAGTGAATAGGGATTAATTTCTGCCCCCAAAGACCAACAATGTCTGGCAAAACCTATCTTTATTTTTAATAAAACTAGACTTCATTGAACACCCTCTATAAGCAAAGAGGAAAGAGGTTACATGCTTCATGCTGTCATGTGTAGAAATACTACAGTTAAAAAGGGTGGCACTCAAAAGACACTAAACAAGTTTCATTTTTAAAAATACAATTACTTCCAGAAATGAGAAAACAATCTGGGAGATTTCTTACTTATATCTTGGAAATAATCAAGAGATATCATTGCCCTGGTGCAAGGATAGCAAAAAGGAATGATGAGAGAATAAGAGGTCAGAAGAAATTGCACTGCTGAGATGGAAAAGGGCATTTCTACATTAAAATCCAAATGGAAAGAGTTCACACACTATTCAACGCAGAAAATGAAATTCATTCTGTGTAAGATAACCTTGAGAAATTTTCCAGCATCTCAAGGGAAAGCTGGATAAACCTGATGAGTTAAATATGTAAACAAGAATCATGGAACAGATTTAGGAAAAGCGATCTTGTACTTCGAGACTAGATAGTATGGAAGTCATAACACAAGTCAAGAAAAAGAAAAAAGGGATGAGGAGAAAGAAGAAAGAACTTCCTTACATTAAAAAAAACAAAACAAAAAAAACCTAAGTCTGCAGATCAAACAAGTTCACCAAATACAAGTGCTGTAATTAATTAAAAGAAACCAAAAAAGTGTATAGATCCCAATAAATAATTTAAAATTAAATAGTAAAATTTGCTCACACCAATAGACACAAAAAATAGTAAGGCAATGACATATAGAACTGAGGAGAAAATACTGTGTCTTGAAAAATGTTGTTTACATGTGAGGGCCCTGCAGGAAGATAAACCAAGGATGAGAAAGAGTTAAATACAAACCACATATTGATAAGGAAAATTTCAGGGACTTCTGTGAAGGTCCAGCGGCTAAGACTCTGTGCTCCCATTGCAGGGGTGCAGTTCTGATCATTGGTCAGGGAACTGAGATCCTACATGCCTCCCAGCATGGCCATACACATAATCAGAACTCAAAAAATTCAGAATTTCTTTTAAAATATTATTATAATTGTATTGTTTATAATAACCAATACATGGAATGAACCTAAGAATCCATCAATCAATAACTTGATGAAGAAAATGTGATATAGACATATAGATATGGATCAATCAGAATATTAGTCTAAATACAATAGAAGGAAATCTTGCCATTTGCAGCAACATGTAAAGACATTGAGGGCATTACATTAAGTGAAATACGTTAAGGAAAGACAAAGACTGTATGATCTCACTTACATGTGAAATCTACGAGAAAAAAAAACACCTCACAACGAACAGACTGGCGATCGCTAAAAGTAAAGAGTGGAAGGAGGGCAACGTGGGTGAAGGTGATCAGAAGTTAAAATGTCCAATAGTAAAAATGTAAAATGCCCTCATAGTCAACGAAAGAGTCCAAAATGCAGCACTTGGGTGCAATCTCAAAAATGACAGAATGATCTCTGTCCATTTTCAAGGCAAACCATTCAATAGCACAGTAATCCAAGGCTATATGCCCCAACCAGTATTGTTAAAGAAGCTGAAGTTGAATGGTTCTATGAAGACTGACAAGACATGCTAGAACTAACAACCAAAAAAGATGTATTTTTCATCATAGGGGACTGGAATGCAAAAGTAGGAAGTCAAGACATACCTGGAGTAACAGGCAAATTTGGCCTTGGAGTACAGAATGAAGCAGGGCAAAGGCTAACAGAGTTTTGCCAAGAGAACACACCAGTCATAGCAAAAACCCTTTTCCAACAACACAAGAGAAGACTCTACACATGGACATCACCACATAGTCAATAGTGAAATCAAATTGACTATATTCTTTGCAGCCAAAAATGGAGAAGCTCTATACAGTCAGGAAAGACCGGGAGCTAACTGTGGGTCAGATCATGAACTCCTTATTGCCAAATTCAGACTTAAAATGAAGAAAGTAGGGAAAATCACTAGACCATTCAGGTATGACCTGAATCAAATCCCTTATGATTATACAGTGGAAGTGACAAATAGATTCAAGGGATTAGGTCTGATAGAGTGCCTGAAGAACTATGGACGGAGGTTCGTGACACTGTACAGGAGGCATTGATCAAGACAATCCCCAAGAAAAAGAAATGCAAAAAGGCAAAATGGTTGCCTGAGGAGGCCTTACAAATAGCTGTGAAAAGAAGAGAAGCAAAAGGCAGAGGAGAAAAGGAAAGATATATCCAAGTTGAGTGCCGAAGACTTGATATTTTGAACTGTGGTGTTGGAGAAGAATCTTGAGAGTCCCTTGGACTGCAAGGAGATACAACCAGTCCATCCTATAGGAGATCAGTCCTGAGTGTTCATTGGAAGGACTGAAGCTGAAACTCCAACATTTTGGCCACCTGATGCGGAGAGCTGACTAACTTGAAAAGACCCTAATGTTGGGAAAAATTGACAGTGGGAGAAGAAGGGATGACAGAGATGAGATGGTTTGATGGCATCATCAACACAATGGACGTGAGTTTGTGTAAACTCTGGGAGTTGGTGATGGACAGAGAGGCCTGGCGTGCTGCAGTCCATGGGGTCGCAAAAAGTCAGACACGACTGAGTGACTGAACTGAACTGAACTGAACTGAACCCATTTGAATGCAGAGTTTCAAAGAAGAACAAGGAGAGATAAGAAAGCTTCCCTCAGTTATCAATGCAAAGAAATAGAGGAAAATAATAGAATGGGAAAGACTAGAGATCTCTTCAAGAAAATTAGAGATACCATGGGAACATTTCATGTGAAGATGGACAAAACGAAGGTCTGAAATGGTATGGAACTAATAGAAGCAGAAGATATTAAGAGGTGGCAAGAATACACAGAAGAACTATACAAAACAGATCTTAATGACCCAGATAACCATGATGGTGTGATCACTCACCTAGAGTCAGACATCCTGGAGTGTGAAGTCAAGTGGGGCTTAGGAAGCATCACTGCAAACAAAGCTAGTGGAGGTGATGGAATTCCAGCTATGCTATTTAAAGTCCTAAAAGATGATGCTGCGAAAGTGCTGCACCCAATATGCCAGCCACTTTGGAAAATTTAGCAGTGGCCACAGGACTGGAAATGATCAGTTTTCATTCCAATCCCAAAGAAAGTCAACGCCAAAGAATGTTCATACTACTGCTCAATTGAACTCATCTCACATGCTAGCAAAGCAATGCTCAAAATTCTCAAAGTCAAGCTTCAACAGTACGTGAACTGAGAACTTTCACATGTTCAAGCTGAATTTAGGAAAGGCAGAGGAACCTTGTTCCTCAAATTGCCAACATTCGTTGGATCATCAAAAAAGACATAGAATTCCAGAAAAAAATTCTACTTATGCTTTATTGATTACACCAAAGCCTTTGACTGTGTGGATCAAGACAAATTGTGAAAAATTCTTCAAGAGATGAGAATATCAGACCACCTTATCTGCCTCCTGAGAAATCTCTATGCAGGTCAAGAAGCAACAGTTAGAACTAGACATGGAACAATGGACTGGTCCAAAATTGGGAAAGGAGTACATTAAGGCTGTATACTGTCACCCTGCTTATTTAACTTATATGCAGAGTACAACATGAGAAATGCTGGGCTGGAGGAAGCACAAGCTGGAATCAAGATTGCCGGGAGAAATATCATTAACCTCAGATATGCAGATGACACCACCCTTATGGCAGAAAGTGAAGAGGAACTAAAGAGCCTCTTGATGAAAGTGAAAGAGGAGAGTGAAAAGTTGGCTTAAAGCTCAACATTCAGAAAACGAAGATCATGGCATCCGGTCCCATCACTTCATGGCAAATAGATGGGGAAACAGTGGAAACAGTGACAGACTTTATTTTCTTGGGCTCCAAAATCAGTGCAAATGGTGACTGCAGCCATGAAATTAAAAGATGCTTGCTCCTTGGAAGAAAAGCTATGACCAACCTAGACAGCATATTAAAAAGCAGAGACATTACTTTGCCAACAAACGTCCATTTAGTCAAAGCTATGGTTTTCCCAATAGTCATGTATGGATGTGAGAGTAGGAATATAAAGAAAGCTGAGTGCTGAAGAATAGATGCTTTTGAACTGTAGTGTTGGAGAAGACTCCTGAAAGTCCCTTGGACTGCAAGGAGATCAAACCAGTCAGTCCTCAAGGAAATCAGTCATGAAAATTCACTGGAAGCACTGATGCTGAAGCTGAAACTCCAAAACTTTGGCCACCTAATGTGAACAACTGACTCATTTTAAAAGACCCTGATGCTGGGAAGGATTGAAGGCAGGATGAGAAGGGGATGACAGAGGATGAGATGATTAGTTGGCATCACCAACTCAATGGATGAGTTTGAGCAAGCTCCCAGAATTGATGATGGACAGGGAAGCCTGGTGTGCTGCAGTCTATGGCTTCACAAAGATTCAGATGCAAATGAGCCACTGAACTGAACTGAACTGAATTGTAAAATAAATGTTATAGGGATGTTTTGTACAATGTAGTGATTATAGTTAATACCGTATCATATATTTGAAAGTTGCTAATAAACTAAATCATAAAAGTTCTCTCCATATACACACACAAAAAAATTGTATGTGTGTGTGGTGATGAATATTAATGAAAGGTGATGATGATTTCTCAGTCTATACATATATCAGATCACTATGTTGTTCAGCTGAAAGTAATATAATGTTATATGCCAATTATAACTCAATAAAAAGTTGGAAAATATTAGCATAACCCTAAATCCAAGACACTGATCCTTATAGCATGTAAATAATGCAGTAAGACAAATAATTTTATAGCCTAATCTAGAAGGTATTTTTCTGAGAATGACATGTGGCTGGTGTTATTTGAAAATCTACTAACATAGATGTTAATGGATAGAGATCAAAAAGCAGAGGAGAATAGAGGAAAAATAAACAGGACCTTCTGGATCTGTGCATCCATTTTGGATACAAATCTCAGCTTATGAGCTAACAGCACTTACAAAGACGAGAGGGCAGCATGGTGGGTATCAACACAGGCCCTGGGGCTCACATCGCTAGTGCCCAATCCTAGAGCTGCCCTATGCTAACTGTATGGCCATTAAGAAAATCACTCTCGGTGCCTCAATTTTCTAATCTGTAGAATGGGAATAATAATAATAATCATTAATGATAATAATAATAATATCACTATCTACCTCATGGAACTCCTAAGATAATTCAAGGAGTTAAAATATATTTAAAAACTTGATTTAATACATGGCCCATTTCTCATTATACAAGTATTTATTATTATCAACAATAACAGCAAATTCTTACATGAAAGTGTAGTTGCTCAGTCATGTACCCCAGTCTTTGCAACCCCACAGACTGTAGCCTAACAGGCTCCTCTGTCCATGGGATTTTCTAGGCAATAGTACCGGAGTGGATTGCCATTTCCTTCTCCAGGGGATCTTCCCAACCCAGGGCTCGAACCCAGGTCTCCTGCATTGTAGACAGATGCTTTACTGTCTGAGCCACCAGGGAAGTCTTTCTTACATGAAACCAATAGTCAAAATTATACTTGGCATACACAGTCCTTCTTAAAACTATTGCATACTCTCACTACCGTTATTTACCAATATTCAACAAGTTCCAAACAATTCAGTAAGATAAGAAAAAATGTAATCATACATATTAAAAAGGAAGGAAGCACGTTATCATTATTTGAAGACTGATTAGGTACTAAAGCAAACTAAAGGAATCAACTGAAACAGAAAATCTATTAGATAGGAGGCAAGAAATGAGTAAGTAGACAGGTAACAAATTAAATATACAAAAATCAATTTTCTTTCTATGAACCAGCAAAATAAATTATTAAGTATAATAAAAATTCCATCACAATAGCAACACAACTATAAAATATCTAGGAATGGAATTAATAATAAATACCCTAAGGATTATATGATAAATCTCAGGAATTTACCAACAGATAAAATGAAAAAATGTAAAGAAATGAAGGAGCATACTGAATTCTGGGAAAGCAGGGCCCAATGGCACGCAATGTCAATTCTCACATTAGTCTATAAAAGCATCGAAAACCAAAACAGCAGTGGGGATTTTCAGACTTGGCAAACTAATTCTACTTTAGAAGAATACATGGCAAAAATACCCAAGAATCATTTTGGAATAAACAGTGAAAATAATAATGAGCGTTTTCCTTTACAGATAGGCAAAAGATCTTACATGTTTACAATAATTTACTGTTATGATATTAATGCAGAATATGGCAGTAGATCAAGGGAAGAATACAGAAAGCCCCCAAACCTTGGAATATGTGAAAATTTGCACAAGATAAGAAGCTTTTCAAGTCACAAGAAAATGTACTATATGGGGCTAAAACAAAGACAACTGATTAATATTTCAGGCAAAACTTCTCCCACAAATATAAAAATTTTTATTTTGATTAAAAGGTTAGATATTTAAAAATCAAACAACAATACAGGAAAAAAATACAGATTTTATGTTTCTCATCTCCAGACCAGGAGAAGGTCTTTTAATATATATCTGCAAAGAAGAAACCATAAAGGAAAATATTAGTGATTGAACAAATAAAATATAAAAATATGTAAATTGCCAAAAATATTACAAAAGAAACATGATTTTAATAAAGGGGAAAATTAGCTCTCTTGATACAAAATGCAAATTACTATATTATACCATACTATAACATAGCATGATTTGGTTTTCAATTCAGATTTAGCCTTGATCCCAAAATTGTACTGGTTTGCTGGTACAGATCTGCAAATTGGCAACGTTATTGCTGGTTACCAGTGGAAGTGCATGTAGTTGCAGTATTTCCAAAGGACAATTTGAAAATGCATCCTTAAGAATGCTTAAGCTCTTGGAGTTAATTCAAATTCCAGAAAGCAATATTAAGAAAATAGTCATAAGACAAACAATAAGAAATTCCTAAATAAGCATTAGTATATCACTAGTCAAATAAACTTGTGTATATTCATATCATGGAATATTAACATTATGTGTTTTGAATAGGCAACTTCACGGGGATAATTTCACAATTTAGTTTAAGCATCTCTGGAATGTTTAAATTTCCTTCTTTTAAAATTTTTTATTTTATTTTCGACTATAGCTGATTGGAACAACAGACTGCTTCCAAATCGGGAAATCAGTATGTCAACACTGTATATTGTCACCCTGCTTATTTAACTTATGTGCAGAGTATATCATGAGAAACACTGGTCTGGATGAAGCACAACCTGGAATCAAGATTGCTGGGAGAAATATCAATAACCTCAGATACATAGACAACACCACCCTTATGGCAGAAAGTGAAGAATTAAATAGCTTCTTGATAAAAGTGAAAGAGAAGAGTGAAAAAACTGGCTTAAAACTCAACATTCAGAAAACAAGATTACGGCATCTGGTCCCATCGCTTCATGACAAATAGATGGGGTAACAATGGAAACAGTGACAGACTTTATTTTGGGGGGCTCCAAAATCACTGCAAAGAAGGCAATGGCAGCGCACTCCAGAACTCTTGCCTGGAAAATCCCACGGGCAGAGGAGCCTGGTGGGCTGCAGTCCATGGGGTCGCTAAGAGTCAGACATGACTGAGCAACTTCACTTTCACTTATCACTTTCATGCATTGGAGAAGGAAATGGTAACCCACTCCAGTGTTCTTGCCTGGAGAATCCCAGGGATGGGGGAGCCTGGTGGGCTGCCATCTATGGGGTCACACAGAGTTGGACACGACTGAAGTGACTTAGCACCAAATCACTGCAGCCATGAAATTAAAATATGCTTGCTCCTTGGAAGAAAAGTTATGACCAACCTAGACAGCATATTAAAAAGCAGAGACACTACTTTGCCAACGAAGGTCCATCTAGTCAAGACTATGGTTTTTCCAGTAGTCATGTACGGATGTAAGAGTTGGACTACAAAGAAAGCTGAGTGCCAAAGAAGTGATGCTTTTGAACTGTGGTGTTGGAGAAGATTCTTGAGAGCCTCTTGGACTGCAAGGATATCCAACCAGTCCATCCTAAAGGAGATCAGTCATGAATATTCATTGGAAGCACTGATGCTGAAGCTGAAACTCCAATACTTTGGCCACCTGATGAGAAGAGCTGACTCATTTAAAAAGATGCCGGGAAAGATTGAAGGTGTGAGAAGAAAGGGACAACAGAGAATGAGATTGTTGGGTGGCATCACCGATTCAATGGACATGAGTTTGAGTAAATTCTGGGAGCTGGTGATGGACAGGGAGGCCTGGTGTGCTACAGTCCGTGGGGTTGCAAAGAGTCATACACAATGGAGTGACTGAACTGAACTGAACTGATAGGTGATTTACAATGTTGTATTACTTTCAGATGTCCAGCAAAGTGATTTAGTTATGCATATACTATATCTATTCTTTTCCAAAGTCTTTCCCCATTTGGTTATTACAGAGTATTTGGTAGTGTTCCCTGTGTTGTATAGTAGGTACTTGTTGATTATTTTACAAACAATAGTGTGTGTATGTTAATCCCAAACTGCTAATTTATTCCCCTTCCCCTGTTTTTCCCATTTCATAATCACAAGTTTGTTTTCTAAGTCTCTGAACTGATTTCTTTTTTGTAAATAAATTCATTTGTATCATTATTTAGATCCACCCATAATGACAGTATGATGTTTGGCTTTGTCTGACTTACTTCACTTAGTATGATCATCTCCAGATCCATCTATATGGCTGCAAAAGCCATTATTTCATCCAATAGAATATTAAAAGCTAAAGTTGGCTATAGTGCAGTGTATCTTGCAATCCTAATTGCTAATTTTATTTAAAAAATTGTAAATGATTTATATGTCCTAAAATGTTCAAAGTAGTTAGAAATTCATAATGATGACAGTACCCACTTTATTTATTTTTCTTTGTTTGATTTTCCTTATTTTTAGTCATGAAAAATAAGTGATTGCTTTTTCACTCATATTTCCTTAAGCAATGCATGTAAGCTTGAAGAGAGTACTATATCTGAATGAATATGTTATTTTATATAATATGTGATTTAAAATGTATAAGTAAAATTAAATTTAAAATTCATTTTAATAAATCATTAGTTAAATTAAAATTAAATTAAATATTTGAATTTAAATATTTCAAAAGGACAAAAGGCAAAGAATAAAGCTGGCTAGGCATACTGACTTATCTTGAGTACCTGTTTCTTCCTTCACATATATTACCTAGTATCCTCTGAAGGTGAAAGTGTTAGTTGCTTAGTCATGTCTGATTTTGTGATCCCCGTGGACTGTAGCCAGCTAGGCTCCTCTGTCCATGGAATTCTCCAGGCAAGAATACTGCAGTGGGTAGCCCTTCCCTTCTCCAGGACATATTCCTGACCCAGGGGTCAAGCCCAGATCTCCTGCACTACAGGCAGATTACTTACTATCTGAGCCACCAGTATCCTCTAGATTCTCTTTAACTCCTTTGGGTCACTGAGCCTGTGCTTGTTTTCATTTTGGGGTTAAACATCTTAAGGTCTAGTAAAGATATAGCAACAAGAAATCTACTCCCTTGGTATTGTCCCCAGAAACATTCTCAGAATCTTTGGGAACTACCAGCATGAGTCAAGAGACAGTGACTTTGAGAGTTTTAAATGAGTTTGGAGAGGCTCTGAGCTGAATTAAGTGCGTACAACCTTTGTCCTGACATACACCCAGCAGAGAAGTTAAAACCAAGCCAATCCAGCCATGCGGATCCATGAAATCTAATAGGTGGAAGAGGAGAAAGTGAGAGAGTTGGTGGATAGGTTCCTTGGGTTCCTTGTTTATCGACCCCATCAAATGGACTCTAATGCTTTCACACTGAGGACCAAATCAATCGTGAAGCATGTTGGTGTCTCTGCCAGACTCCATCTGATGGGTTCCTGTGTATAAAGCCCCTCTGTATCCATCCTTTCAGCCCAGGCTTCCTAATCCATTACTGACAATTGTTTCCTTAGTAACTGCAAAAAGGCCCTATATTCACAGAAACAGCAGGGCTGAAGGTGTGGGCTGTATTTCAAATGTGTCCTTTATTTCTAGGCTGGACCTTCCCTGGGTCTTTTATTGGTGAATTTGTGCTTAAGCCATGAATGACACAGCAGACAGCTAAGTCCTCTGTGATTGCCTTTCTATGTCTTTCTGGACCATACACCTGAGAGTAAATATGAATCAGATACTGTATTTTAGACAGCCTACAATTTGAGCAGAGGCAGGAACGTTACCAAGCTTAACTTTCCGTTTTATAGATGCATAAACTGACAATGCCTTATACAAGGTTATACAGCTAAGTGCTGGTAGAAACCGGGTTACAATAAATGTTCCCCTGACACTAATCAAATGTCTCTGTCAATACATATGGCTTTAAACATCACAAACCTGTTTAATAATTGCCTTTGGAGATTTGGAGTTCATCTTTTCTTATAGGTTATGTGCCACCATAAATTGCACCTTCCCAACTTCCTCATCACCCCAAGAAATGAAAAGACTGAACCAGAATGGCAGCAGGCACAGGCACAGCCCAATCTTAAACAACTGGCCTGTCACCTCCCTTCTCTATCCCCACCCACTGCCCCTGTCACTCGTCTTCTCTGGCACTTGGATCCCTTAGCTCTGCCCTTGGTTCCTGAAGCCTTCATAGCCTACCTTAAGATGGCTAGCCGGAGCAATCTCTCTAGTTCTGGGTCCCTAGGGCCACTCTTAGACCTAGTTTTGAACTTTCCTTCTAGTGTCACAGATTCTGGGGGGGGGGGTGCGGGGGAGGGAGAAGGTACCCTGCCACTGCCTATGAGTTTTATATAACATTTTGAGAAATTCATCTGAAAAAGACAATGACCAATTAGAACTGCTATGGTTTTTCCAGTGAGAGTTGGGCTATAAAGAAGGCTGAGCACCAAAGAATTGATGCTTTTGAACTGTGGTGTTGGAGAAGACTCTTGAGAGTCCCTTGGACTGCAAGGAGATCCAACCAGTCCATCCTAAAAACCGTGCATATTCATTGGAAGGATGGATGCTGAAGCTGAAGTTCCAATACTTTGGCCACCTGATGCGAAGGGCTGACTCAATGGAAAAGACCCTGATGCTGGGAAAGATTGAGGGCAGGAGCAGAAGAGGGCAACAGAGGATGAGATGGTGAGATAGCAATCACCGACTCAATGGACATGAATTTAAGCAAATTCTGGGAGACAGTGAAGGAAAGGGAAGCCTAGCAGGCTGCAGTCCATGAGGTCCCAAAGAGTTGGACACAACTTAGCGACTGAACAGCAATGACAACAAATTAGAACAAGTGCTGGTCATAGCAATGGAGCAGGGTTCTGCTTGGCCAGATCCTGTAGCTTCTGAACCTTGATGTGGTCCTGGAGGAATATGGAAGAAGAGTGAGGGAGAACAGTATAGTGAAGGGGTGGATGGGGGTTCCCCTGGAGGGCATTAGCAGCGGCTATTAACGTGCAGAAGTGAAAGTATTTTAATGCACTAACAATGGACATAGTCATACTGGTGCACCCAGTGGAATATCAACCCTAATCTTTACCCATGCCTCCAGGTTTCACTCCAGTCCATCCAAGTGCACCCAGGAGGTGTCTCCTTGTCTGATGAGAGGGATGGGACATAAACAAAAACTATTTTCAAAAGGTGGAACACCATTAACATGAAGCTGAATACCCCAACTTTCCCATATGACTTCTGCCAGGAGAGGGACCCACCAGAACAGGCCTTCACCAGACACTCTGGGTGGGGCACGCCTTGGGAGGGTGAGAGCACCATAGCAGTGCTGAAGCCAGTGCTTCTCAAAACATGATCCTCAGATTAGTGTTTGCCTGTGAAATGTTTGTGAACACTTAAAGAAATGGAAGACCTGAGCCTGAATATAAATCAATCATGTGACGAAGCACACGTTTAGTTAAGCTAATTTTTCTTCCAAGGAAGGAGCATGTGATTGTGTTTATTTATATTCTGGTACAAGCTACTTATATCTTTGTAGTAACAGATGAATCAATAGTTCAGGAACCAGACAGTTTGAGTCGTACTGCTCCAGAATAGGCCCCAACAAGGCCTCTGCTTTGAATAGTGCGAAATAATATTTTTGGAGTCAGTTCTGTAGGCTCTGAATCTCAACACTGCCACTTCATATCCCAGTGGCTATTCAATTTATATAACCTATCTGAAATCAAGGCCTTTTTCCTTAAAATGGGAACATATTATCTATCACTCAATTGTTTCTATGAATACTGAATGAAATAAAATGTGCACATGTACCACGCAGGTACACAGAGTAGATGCTCCATAAATGTGAATTTCGGGTACTTTTACCACATGCACTATCGTATACATGAGCGTAGCCATTTATACAGATGAGATACACACACACACACACACACACACATATGAAACATACAAATATATGTATGTCCTTAAAAAGCTAAAAAGAGAGTCACCACATGATCCATGAATCCCATTCCTAGGCATACATCTGGAGAAAACTCTAATTCAAAAAGACACCTGCACCCCAGAGTTCATGGAAGCACTATTTACAATAGCCAAGGCTATTGTATTGCTGTGGAAGCAACTATTGCTCTCGCTCTCTCTCTCTCTCTTGCTCTCTCTCTCTCTCTCTCTGTCTATACACACACACACACACACACACACAGACACCTAATGGAATATTACTCAGCCTTTAAAAAGAATGAAATAATGCCATTTACAGTGACACAAATAGATCTAGAAACTGTCAGGCTAAATGAAATGAGGCAGAAAGAGAAAGACAAAAACTATGTGATATCACTTATACGTGAGATTTAAAAAAAATGATACAAATATACTTATTTATAGAAGTGAAATAGACTCACAGACACAAGATACAAACTCATGGTTAACATGGGGGGAGAAAGGAGAAAGGAATGAATTAGGTGTTTGAGTTAACATATACGCACTACTATATATAAAATAGATAACCAACAAGGACCTATTGTATAGGTAAGTACAGCATAAACTATACTCAATATCTCATAATAATCTATAAGGGAAAAGAATTTGAAAAGAATGATACATATGGATGTGTGCTAAGTTGCTTCAGTCGTGTCCGACTCCGTGTGACCCCATGGACTATACAGCCCTCCAGGCTCCTCTGACCCCGGGATTCTCCAGGCAAGAAGACTGGAGTGGGTTGCCATTTCCTTCTCCAGTGTGCACATATGTACATAAAACGATTCACAATGCTGCACACCTGAAACAAACACAACACTGGGAATAAACGAATACTTCAGCTTTAAAAAGTGTATGTGTGTACGCATATATAAATGCCACTCATCTATGATCAGATTTCACTTTCTTCTTTATTTTCTTCCATTTTAACCTGGTCAATTTGATGTGGATAAAACACAATGAAGCAAAGTACTGAGGGCAGGCATTCAAGAGAAGCTAGAGCTTTAAACCACCTAGATAAGTAAAGTTTTGGGTGAGCTGAGGGAGAAGAATCATATTCCTGGTATACAGAGACACCCTAGAGGTATGTCAAGTCCAGTTCTAGACCACCAGAATAAAGTGAATATTAGTGTGTACTCTAGTCTATCAAATGTTTTGGGTTAGGAGGAATTTCTTCCTTAACCTTCTGGAATTCTTCTGGCGGGTCTAATGATTAAACAGATATGAGATAGATTAATAGGAGAAAAAAAAATGGAACCCTTGAAAGTACCAGAGCAAGCTATTTGTATATATTGTTTTTAGACAAAGAAACAATTATTTGTGAAGACTTAAGAAAAACTGTGGTGTTGGAGAAGACATTTGAGAGTCCTTTGGACTGCAAGGAGATCCATTCAGTCCATCCTAAAGGAGATCAGTCCTGGGTGTTCTTTGGAAGGATTGATGCTGAAACTGAAACTCCAGTCCTTTGGCCACCTCATGCAAAGAGTTGACTCATTGGAAAAGACTCTGATGTTGGGAGGGATTGGGGGCAGGAGGAGAAGGGGACGACAGAGGATGAGATGGCTGGATGGCATCACCGACTCTATGGACATGAGTTTGGGTAAACTCTGGGAGTTGGTGATGGACAGGGAGGCCTGGCGTGCTGCGGTTCATGGGGTCACAAAGAGTCGGACATGACTGAGCGACTGAACTGAACTGAAGAAAATAAAGGGATTTGTGCATTGGGGTATAAATTCCCTATCTCTGGCAATAAGGATGCTTTCTGTCCTCCTGCTATAGGGACAATACCCTCACATGGTTCATATGGTAGGTTTATTTTCTGTTTTATGGAGAAAGATGGGAATATGAGTTGTTTTTTGTTTTTTGTTTCTGTGCCATGAAGCATGTGAGGGTTTAGTTTCCAGACTAGGTGTTGAACCTGAGCCCCCTGCAGTAGAAGCATGGAATCTTCACCGCTGGATTACCAGGGAAGTACCCGAGTACTTTTTTCAATATATTCTCCCCTCCACTAGCCATTTCTAAAGTGAATTTTATTCAAGATAATCAATATGCCATTGAGTCATATTTTGGGGTGGTCTTCCCTCAGCCCCAACAGTGTTCAATAGAATTATGTCTAAAAAAATAAAACCAATGTGCATATCTTAATAAAGAATACTTTATGCTAAAAAAAAAGCTTACCATCATCTGAGCCTATAGTGAGTCACAATCTTTCTGCTATAGTAATATCCAATATCTCTGATTGCAGACATAACAAATACAATAATGAAAAAGTGTAGAATATTTTGAGAGTGACCAAAATGTGAGACAGACACACCAAGTGAGTAAATGTTATGGGGAGGAAAATGCCGCTAACTGACTTATTCAACACAGAGTTGCCACAAACCTTCCATTTGTAAAAAAAAAAGTGACAGTCTGGGGGACAAGAATGACTTCTTAGGGAGCCCTACACCCTGATGAGACCTTGGCACCATCACCGTTCTTAACTCCGTCTTCCAGAACCCTAGACCGCAGTTTATGTGGGGACCAGCTGCTTGTTCCAGGGAAGAGGTTTCTAACTGGGTTTTACTGAACAATAGAAATGCAGGGATGGTTGATTATTACCCTCAATTTGAATGCAGATTTGTGTGGAGGGATCTTTTAGGAGGTGTCCTTGACTTCATGAAGAATTACAGGTTTTTCTGAAGGTTGACAACCTGGCTCGGTCAGCATTCATCACCAGTAAACAATTAGCATTGACGCCACTCACACACACACACAAATGGAAATTTATTTAGCTCTCACTACATGTACGTGATACTATGCTGGGAAGAAAGAAGCACCATGCCAACACTCAACCATGACTTATGTGCCTGTCACCTCCAAAAGACCACCTCCATCTCGACATCTGCAGCAGAGTGTGGTGCAGTGTATAATTTTAGAGGGCAGGGTTAGGCATTCAGAACATCATCAAAGGAGTTCAAAGAAGATGTCAACCTTCAAGGATCTGATCGCCTACTAGAAAAGTACAACTTACAGTAAAATGAGAAACATTTTGGATGTTCAGAGGGAAAATAACTGCTGTGGCTAAGGTCAGACTTTGCATGTCCCTGTACAGCATTTCTGTTGTTCTTGATATTTATTTAACTATGTATTTATTCACTTGGCTGCACCAGATCTTAGATGAGGCATTCAGGGTCTTTTAGTTTTGGCATGTGGGATCTAGTACCACCACGAGGGATTGAACCCGGGCCCCCTGAACTGGGAGTGTGGAGGCTTAGCCCCTGGACTACCAAGGAAGTCCCAGTACAGCATTTTAAAGGAGTCTAACAAAACAAGAGAAGCAACGTAAGCAGCTAAATACACACTTTCACACTTTCCTAGCCCTGTGCATTTATGTTATCTGCTTGGCCCCTGTTAACACCCAAGTTCTGAGCAATTCTAGTTACTAACGTTCTTTCTTCGATATTTTTTTATCATTCCCCTTCAAGTTTTGCTTGACTGAATGCTTAAGAGAGAGACAGAATAGGGAGAAAACCAATACAAACAGGAAGAGGGGCTAATATCCATTAGGGCCTGAAGATGTATGTGTGGCTATCTGACCGAATGTAATATAGCAATTTTATATTCAGTTCAGCAAATGAAGCCTGACCAAATGCAGAGAAAAATCATCATTCAGGATTTAAAAGCAGTAAGATTGCAGTACAAAACTTTCATATTGAGTCAATAAGTAAATTAAGAAATAATGGTTAATTTTAGAATGTTTTAACCAAAAAATCAGTAAGAAAATATTATTGATAGCATTAATGGGAAATAGATGGGAAAACAGTGGAAACAATGTCAGACTTTATTTTTGGGGGCTCCAAAATCACTGTAGATGGTGATTGCAGCCATGAAATTAAAAGACGCTTACTCCTTGGAAGGAAAGTTATGACCAACCTAGATAGCATATTCAAAAGCAGAGATGATACTTTGCCAACAAAGGTCCGTCTAGTCAAGGCTATGGTTTTTCCAGTGGTCATGTATGAATGTGAGAGTTGGACTGTGAAGAAAGCTGAGCACAGAAGAATTGATGCTTTTGAACTGTGGTGTTGGAGAAGACTCTTGAGAGTCCCTTGGACTGCAAGGAGATCCAACCAGTCCATTCTAAAGGAGATCAGTCCTGGGTGTTCATTGGAAGGACTGATGCTGAGGCTGAAACTCCAATACTTTGGCCACCTCATGCGAAGAGTTGATTCATTGGAAAAGACCCTGATGCCCCCGAGGGATTGGGGGCAGGAGGAGAAGGGGACGACAGATGAGATGGCTGGATGGCATCACTGACTTGATGCACATGAGTTTGGGTGAACTCCAGGTGTTGGTGATGGACAGGGAGGCCTGATGTTCTGCGATTCATGGGATTGCAAAGAATCAGACACGACTGAGTGAGTGAACTGAACTGAACTGAACTTATTAATAAAATTAACCCTAAGGGGAAAAAAATAAGATTTTGTTTTCATCTTCTAGAGTTTTGCTCTGTTTTTTACCAAATGACACCCACCCAGCTGCAAATCTATTTGGAAAGTTGATTTGTACAAAGGTTGTGTTTTAAAACATGCACATAATGAGAATGCAAGGAGAGATTTATTTGATAAATTTATTCAATAAAAGTATTTTTTCCTGTGTGCAACGACCCTTGGACTGCAAGGAGATCAAACCACTCAGTTCTAAAGAATTTAACCCTGAATATTCATTGGAAGGACCGATGCTGAAGCTCCAATATGTAATCTCTAGATGCGAAGAGCCAACTCATTGGAAAAAACCCTGATGCTGGGAAAGATTGAAAGCAAAAGGAGAAGAAGGTGGCAGAGCAGGTGGTTAGATAGCATCACCAACTCAATAGCCATGAATTTGCGCAAACACTCGAAAGTAGCAGAGGACAGAGGAGCCTGGTGTGCTGCAGTCCATAGGGTTGCAGAGAATTGGACCTGGCTTAGAGACTGAACAACGACAACAAAAGCATCAACAGGATGCATTGTCCCAAGCTGCAAGTGTAGGTCCCAAACAGTTTGGCCTTGAATATGCCTCTTGGCCCAGAGTTGGCAGGGAGATCTTGACACTTGGAGAACTTTTTAGATGAAAATGAAGAGGCTGCTCTCCTCTATTTTGCTTGCTGCCTAGAGTAAAAACCAATGTTTTCTGCAGGGAATCCTCTCTTTTCTGTGAGTGGAAGTCTAAACATCGCTGGTTCTGCTTACCAGATAAAGGGAAGATGCTAAAACCACATCAATCCAAGAGCTGCTGAGCAGTGACTGCAAACGGTGTGCCTGTGGCTTTGGGATTCCCCAGGGTTCAAGTCTGTGTAGAGAGGCCTTCAGAATCCATGAGCAGAGAAGTAATAATAAGAGTAATAAAAACAGTAACAGAGCTGAGCGCCGTCAGGCTATAATTGCTCCAGCATCAGAGCAAACAGTCCTCCTGTCGGGCCATGCGGCTTTGATACCCAACTGCTCAGGAGGGAACAGCTGGAGAATCCAGCAAGCAGGTTACATGTTAGCAGGTTTTGTTCACTTCAAATGGGGACAGATGTTTTATTTTTTAATGGAACTCTTCCCAATCAGTCCTATCTTCTTCCTTCCTGCCTCCAACCTCCTGTAACTACATAAGGAGGAGTGTTCAGGTTACAGCCTGTTGATGGCAGAAGAAAAGGGATGTGATATCAGTGAGAGACACATACAAGTTCAAGGTGCACCCGCAGGTAGCAGGAGATAGGAGCGTGCTGCTAAAATCCCACAAACAAGGTTTCTGTTGTTTAGTCAATAAGTTGTGCCTGACTCTTGGCAAAACCATGGACTGCAGCATGTCAGGCTTCCTTGTCTTTCACTATGTCCCAAAGTTTGCTCAAACTAATGTCCATAGAGTCACTGAGGCCATCCAACCGTCCCATCCTTTGTTGCCCCCTCCTCTTCCTGCCATCAGTCTTTCCCAGCATCAGGGTCTTCTCACATCAGGGTCTGTTCACATCAGCTGGTCAAAGTATTGGAGCTTCAGCTTTAGTATCAATCCTTCCAGTAAATATTCAGTGTTTATTTCCTTTAAGATTGACTGGTTTGATCTCCTTGCAGTTCAAGGACTTTCAAGAGCCTTCTCCAGCACCACAACTCAAAAGCATCAATTCTTCAGCACTCAGCCTTCTCTATGGCCCAACTCTCACATGCATACATGATTACTGGAAAACCATACCTTTGACCATACAGACCTTTGTTGGCAAAGTGATGTCTCTGATTTTTAATACACTGTATTGGTTTGTCAAAGCTTTTCTTCCAAGGAGCAAGCATCCATTTTCTTTATATTCTAGATATCTCAGCTGGATGCAGCCTGAGATGGTTCTTTACTGTCTCCCTTTTGCACAAGCCACTCATCTCTGGGCCACAGGAAGCACATATGCACCCTTTACCTGGAGAAATGCTCTCAACCCAACTGGGCCTCTAATTCACCATCAGTAAGGTGATAAGGATAAAACCATGCTGTGAACTCCATGCTATTTCCCTTTCCCTGCCTCAAGCTGGGAAGAGCAGTGTAAGTAAAACCATGGGGATAGTCTGATAAGTGAGTGTAAAGTCTGGGATCCATAGTGCATTGGGATTGGGTTTCCATTAAGACTGCCTACAAGAAATGGGGTGGAGTCCACAACATGATTTTATCCTTATCAGCTGTCTTTCTACTTTGACCTCTTTCTAAATTCTTTTATTTATTTTAATTCATTTTTTTTTGTTGGAGTATAATTGCTTTACCATGTTATGTTACTTTCTGCTGTACAACACTGCAAAGCAGCTATATGTATACATATATCCCCTCCCACTTGAGCCTCCCTCCCACCCTCCTCCCATCCCATCCTTCTAAGTGTCATAGAGCCCTGAGCTCAGCTCCCTGTGCTATACAGAAGCTATGGATAAAGAAGGTGTGATACATATATGCAATGGAATATTATATGCTCAGACACATTTGATTTTCCATGAGGAGAAAGACTCAGATACAAAGTGGAAAAATTCCTAAAGGTAGTTGTAAATCTTCTTTTAGCTGAGAGACTCTCTGGTAGCGTCCACTAACTAACCAAATATGTGGGTTTGGCATTGCAGTGTTCTACCACATTCCTTAGTGTTAGAATTGAATTAATATCTAGATTAAAATGTATGTGTTGTGTTGATTCTAGTGCCAAATGTGGTTGCTTTAGAAGTAGACTTAGGATTAAATAGGATGGATGACAGAAGTGGAGCTCATAGAGGAAAAACTTCCAAGAAGATGAGAAACTCTTAAGCTCAAGTACGGTGGTAAAGGTCTGGGTGTTCATCTTCCACTCAAGAGATAATCAGACCTCAATACTGAAACGATGCTCTTAAAATATGTCCATCTCAGTATCTGAACAAGTTGAGATAACCATTTGTAAATAGCATTTCTTACCCTTTTCTTTACCTTTCTCTAGCCAAAGACAATAGAGAAGGCAATGGCACCCCACTCCAGTACTCTTGCCTGGAACATCCCATGGATGGAGGAGCCTGGTGGGCTATAGTCCATGGGGTCACTAAGAGTTGGATACAACTGAGCAGCTTCACTTTCACTTTCAGACACTGTAGGTCATCACAGAGCACTGAGCTGAGCTTCCTGGGCTATACACTAGCTATGAATGTGGTACATAATACAGTGGAGTATCAATCAGACATAAAAAGAATTAAAGCGGGTCATTTGTAGTGACTTGGATCTTTCTACATATTTGATCCGGTTAAAGGGGTCAAATTCATGGATTAAATGGCAAATATTTCCTCTGAAAATTCCAATCTTTTTAGCCATGCTTTTTAGTATTGGGCAGTATATACACCTGGAAATTTCAGAAGCAATTTTCATACCAAATTACACAGTGGATCTACTCTGTTGCTGCTGCTGCTGCTAAGTCACTTCAGTCGTGTCCGACTCTGTGTGACCCCAGAGACGGCAGCCCCCTTTGTATTTTCTATATACGACTTAAGGGCTTTGCACTGATATTACCAGTCTCTTGCATAAATTTGTGTATAAAATATATAGCAATTAATGATATCAAGGACCACAGTCTCTTATCAAATGGAAGAAATATTCTTATTTTTCAGGACACACCATTGCTGATTGTGTAGACAAACCCCAGTCCACAAAGCACTTGTAGATATCAATTTAGTTCAGTTCAGTCACTCAGCCATGTCTGACTATTTGTGACTCCATGGACTGCAGCACTCCAGGCTTCCCTGCCCATCACCAACTTCCAGAGCTTGCTCAAACTCATGTCCATCAAGTCGCTGATGCCATTCAACCATTTCATCCTCTGTCATCCCCTTCTCCTCCTGCCTTCAATCTGCCCCAGCATCAGGGTCTTTTCCAATGAGTCAGTTCTTCGAATTGGGTGGCCAAAGTACTGGAGCTTCAGTTTCAGCATCAGTCTTTCCAATGAATATTCAGGACTAATTTCCTTTAGGATTGACTGGTTGAATCTTGCAGTCCAAGAGATTCTCAAAAGTCTCTTCCAACACCACAGTTCAAAAGCATCAATTCTTCAGCGCTCAACTTTCTTTATGGTCCAACTCTCACATCCATACATAACTACTGGAAAAACTATGGCTTTGACTAGAGGAACCTTTGCCGGCAAAGTAATGTCTCTGCTTTCAAGGTTTGTCATATGCAGTCAAGGTTTGTCATAGCTTTTCTTCCAAGGAGCGAGTGTCTTTTAATTTCATGGCTGCTGTCACCATCTGCAGTGATTTTGGAGCCCAAGAAAATAAAGCCTGTCACTGTTTCCATTGTTTCCCGATCTATTTGCCATGAAGTGATGGGACTGGATGCCATGATCTTATTTTCTTTAATGTTGAGTTTTAAGCCAGTTTTTTCACTCTCCTCTTTCACTTTCATCAAGAAGCAGGTAAAGTGGTCTGATATTCCCATCTCTTTAAGAATTTTCCATAGTTTGTTGTGATCCACAAATGTGTAGATATAGCTCATCTTAATTCTCATGCGACCCGATCTCATACAATAAAAGGTTGAGTTTTTTTTAAAACAATGATAATTATGTAGACAAATATATGTGCAAATCTTACAGTTTAAACCTAAGTGCAATGACATTAGAAATCACTTTGATTACCCCAAAAGAGGAGCCTTAGTAATCATTCCCTTGGTTTCCAAACTGAATTCATTAGGTGGGACCAGCTGTAACCTGAATTCAGTAACAGGATGTGTTCCTGTTAGGGTTCATCCCTTTAATCATTCCAGCCTGTGAACCCTAACTGTGGAGCTTCTGTCTCTGGGCTTCCCTGGTGGCTCAGTGGGAAAGAATCTGCCTGCAATGCAGGAGACCTCTGTTAGATCCCTGGGGAGGAAAGAGCCCCTGGAGAAGCTACAGACCACATAAACTTCAGATTAGAGAATCCTGGACAAGATCGAGACTCCTGCTTCAAGTTTAGATAACTCTACACATGAGAATGAGAGTTGGACTGTGAAGAAGGCTGAGCGCTGAAGAATTGATGCTTTTGAACTGTGGTGTTGGAGAAGACTCTTGAGAGTCCCTTGGGCTGAAAGGAGATCCAACCAGTCCATTCTGAAGGAGATCAGCCCTGGGATTTCTTTGGAAGGAATGATGCTAAAGCTGAAACTCCAGTACTTTGGCCACCTCATGCGAAGAGTTGACTCATTGGAAAAGACCCTGATGCTGGGAGGGATTGGGGGCAGGAGGAGAAGGGGACGACAGAGGATGAGATGGCTGGATGGCATCACTGACTCGATGGACGTGAGTCTGGGTGAACTCCGGGAGTTGGTGATGGACAGGGAGGCCTGGCGTGCTGTGATTCATGGGGTTGCAAAAAGTCGGACACAACTGAGTGACTGAACTGAACTGAACTGAACGGACACATGAGAAACACTCACTAGAACCAAATTCCAGGAGGCCTCAGAGTTACAATTATAAAATGGGACTCATAATCTCATTTTGTGAGACAGTTGTAAAAACTCAAATGAGGTAAGAATAATTAGTAATATAAGCCACTGGGATATTATTGAACCATATTATTTAGTCCAGGATCACAATAGACCAGTAGAGATGTCAGTGTCCATTAGTCACAACAAAACAAGTCAAAACATATGGTTCAGTCACCCAGAGATTTAAGAAAGACTAAGATTTAATAATCATTCATTCAAAAATATATAGTAAATTCCTTTCAAGTGCCAGACGCCATTACATTGTTCTCAGGCTGAGGACACAGGCCTTCCCCCTTCACGTAACCTAGTGTAGAGAAATTATGATAATAATTACTTTATTGGGACTTCCCGGTGGTCCAGTTGTTAAGACTCTGTGCTCCCAATGCAGGGGGCCTGGGTTCGATTCCCTGGTTAGAGAGCTAGATCCTGCATGCCTCAACTAAGAGTTTGCATGCTGTAACTGAAGTCTGCACCTGCCACAACTAAGACCTGGAACAGCCAAATACAAAAAAGGAAAAAGATAACAATTGCTTATTGTAGTTTTGAAAGTGCTGTGACCCCAAAACGTAGAATGCTATGAGCATATGGTAAAGGGACTCTAACTCAAGCTAAATAATTATATTGATCATGTTCTCTTGTTACACATATACTATAGACATATATATGCTATTAACATTTATAAACTAGGTAGAAAGAGTACATAGAATATGTAGATGGATGGATTGTGGATAGATAGATTAGATAGGTAGATACATAGATAGATAGAGATGACACAAAGATAGAAATGGAGTATAATCCTAAACAGTCCTAAGGAGCGGGTTGAAAGAAGGTGAAGATAAGATTATCTCTGAACCATCAATAACCATATCCCCTGACCATCAGTCCAGGGGTCTTCCCTCCAGGACATCACAGCTGATAGCCCACCAGAGACCTTTGCTATTTCCCTTTGTGATATACGTCCGCAGCCACTGGCCCATTTTCCCAGATGTAGGGGATTTAACAAAGACGTGCATTTTTCTATGATGGGAGGACCAGGTCCCCATGTCAAGTTCGGGCACAACAAGTCCACATATGGATGGCACTGTGATTATCCGTACGGAACAGAGCATCTCAGGAGGAAACTATCAACCATGAATTTGAAAAAGTGACCTCCATTTAGCAATAACACCAAGTCTTTCTTTGGCATTTTTATATCCTACTGTTAGTCACTTTTCCAATCCGTGGGGCAATGGATTTCCACTCTAAACGTCACCTCTAGTCAATATGTATATATATACACACACGCTCTATTTTATGCATGTTGTGATAGCTTTACACAGGCACAGTAGTTCTGTCCTGAGGCTGGATGTAAATAAATTGACAGTCCGATTTCCCACGGATGCTGCCAGAGAATGCTCTTGTTGAATACGAATCACAAAGTCTTTTGTGAAATGAGAAAACTGTGTCAAAAAGCAGGAGGAAACCAACACATACTGGGGCCAGAAAGCCAGCTGGCCAGTGGGAACTCGGGGGACCTTTGGGGCTTGTGCATTTGGCTATGTCCTGGCTCAGCTTCCCCTTCTGGAAACACTTCTGGGGACCAGAGGAAACGCTTCCTAGACCTCAGTGGAAGGGCTAGGAGGGACTGTTGTTGCTATTTAGTCGCTAAGTCATGCCCGATTTTTTTGCAACCCTAAGGACTGTAGCCCAGCAGGCTCCTCCGTCCATGGGATTTCCCAGGCAAGAATAGTGGAGTGGGTTGCCACTTCGTTCTCCAGGGGATCTAACGAGCTCAGGGATCGAACCTGTATCTCTGGCATTGGCAGGTGGATTCTCTGAGCCACTAGGGACGCCCCCTAGAATGGATAGCTGACCATATTCGCAGAAGAAATAAAACTGATAAATGAGGAAAGTGAGGGTCTCAGAAGCAGCAACAGTTAGTTGCTGAGAGGATCTTCAAAAGAAGTTAATTACCAGGAGGGAAGAATGGGGAGAAAGGGTAGTTAGGGAGTTTGGGATGCTTATGTACCCACTGCTATATTTAAAATGGATAACTAACAAGGGCCTACTGCCTAGCACAGGGAACTCTGCTCAACGTTATGGGACAGCCTGGATGGGAGGCGAGTTTGGAGCAAAATGGATACAAGTATATCTATGGCTAACTCCCTTTGCTGTCAATCTGAAATTATCACAACATTTTTAATTGGCTACACTCCAATATAAAATAAAAAGTTTAAAAAAAAAGAAAGAAGATAAGGGTCAGGGAACCGAAATGGACTAGCAGAAAAATGCCCAAACTTATTAAAGACCTCCACAATTCGCTCTAATACACTTGGGAGTGCAAAAACCAGCCAGGAACCATGCTTCATGCTGTGGCTCTGTACATTATTTCATTAGCTATCTGAATTGTATCTATAATATATAATATGATATATATGGTGTATGATACATTATATACTATGTAATACATAATACCTAATATTTATATTTCTAGCAGCTCAATGGGGATAAGCATTATCATCCCCATTTTATAAATTCTCAAGAAGGTGAATTAACTTTCCAAAATTTGAATTGTCTGCTACAATTTGTGTCGATTCACACTTAGGATCTAGCCACACCACACCTAAGCCCACAGCCAGAGGTTTCTCACAATGTTTACCCCAACCTCAGCCTCAACTCTTGACTCAATTACCTCTCCTCTTAACTCTCCAAACTATACACCATTTTGCAGTATTTCCTGGTCACTACAAGGTCATGATGTCCCCTCTCCCCAGGAACAAGAAGGACCATAATATCAGCAGCAACAGCATTTTTTTTTTAATATCTAATAGCACAAGTATCATCTCTAATTTTTCAAATGGTGTATTTTCTTTTTTCCTCAGGCAAGTCTTTACTGGGGTCCTTGCTGCAGCAGGGGGGAATGAGAACAAGTAACATTGTCTCTGGCTTGCTGGAACCTGGAGGGGCTAGCTTAGTCCTCAAATGGGGTCAGGTATAGTGGTGTCCAAAGCTTGGACTTAGGTGGTTTGCCTGCCCTTTTGGTGGTGTTGAGTGCAGGGAGCATACAGAGTGCCCTGCTTTTGCTCCCAACACTCTGTTTTTGCTCTTGGCTCTTCAGAAGTGGTCATTGGGGTCTTCTGGTGTATGTTCTTCTTTTTGTCAATATATAATGTACTTGAAGGGCTTCCCAGGTGGTAAAGAATTCGACTGTCAATGCAGGAGAGGTTCTGGAAGAGCCCTGAGAGAAGGGCATGGCAACCCACTCCAATATTCTTGCCTGGAGAATCCAATGGACAGAGGAGCCTGGGGGGCTGCAGTCTATGGGGCTGTGAAGAGTCGGACACGACTGAGCGACTAAACAACACTACCAAAGCAATGGACTTGATGGTGAGAGAGTGCCTCCTAAAGGTTAGCTGTGTCCTGATTGGTAGGCAGTAGAAGACGCTTAACAAGTATCTTAAGGAGATAAGAAGTCTTATCAGTCGGGGGAGAAGAAGAGGGGGGAAAAAGGAAAGGAAAATTAAGGGGAAATATTAATTTCACCATTTCTCAATGTTAGTATGGAGAATTGAAACATCATTTATTTACATGTTCATATATTTTCCACTGACTACTTACCAGTGAAGATACAATGCAATTGCCTCTGTGGGTACTTAGAAACCAGACTCAGTTGGCTAGCTCTGTTTCTATCTTCCGACTGTGTGCTCAGTTACATTCCCACTGTTGGGAAATGGTGGGAAGGCAAGTTGCTAATAGGTGTTCACAATTGAAAGAAATATGAGAGGAAGGTTTGTTTGCATTCTCTGAACACCTGTACCTCTTGGCTCATGATTCTTCCAGGGAAGAAGGCATTTTGGAGTTTGGGATCAGCCCCAGATGGGTCCCACTGGATGCATTCAGAATGACTGTGCCAATGAATCCAATAAGCCCTTGCCTTACCACCTTTCCTGCACCTGCCCTTATGTATGAAGGCATCACCTCTCCTGGCAGGCTGTTAGTGTGAATTTGGGTTAACACAAGCCATCCTCAGCTGCTTTACCATAACGCAGCTCTGAAAAGAAGGAGCTGTTGAAAAGATGTTACATTCCAACCGAGCAAAACCAGTTGAAAGAGATTCCAGAGAGGCAATCTTTTGGTGCCTGTGGCTATATGAAGCTGCTGTCTGATTTTGATGGTTCCTGGCATCTTTAGCCAAGGGAAGGCTGTGTGTAATCTTTATTTCTCCATGGCTGGCTGACTTGGCAGGGCCAGGTCATCAGGAAAGCCTTACAGTGAAGGGAAGTAGGAGGCCCACCACCTGCCCAAGAGGAGAGCTGCAGTGACACCTAGAGGAGAAGGCTTGAAGTGCAAGGGGGCCCCCAAAAGTTGCCCAGACTCATGCCATCTGTAACAAACCTAGACAGGGTATCAAAAAGCAGAGCCATCCCTTTGTTGACAAAGGTCCATCTAGTCAAAGCTATGGTTTTCCCAGTAGCCAAGTATGGATGTGAGAGGTGAACTATAAAGAAGGCTGAGCACTGAAGAATTGATGCTTTCAAATTGTGGTGCTGAAGAAAACTCTTAAAGAGTCCCTTGGACAACAAGGAGATCAAATCGTCAATCCTAAAGGAAATAAACTCTTGAATATTCATTGGAAGGATGGATGCTGAAGCTGAAGCACCAATACTTTGGCCATCTGATGTGAAGAGCTGACTCAATGGAAAAGACCCTGATGCTGGGAAAGACTGAGGGCAGGAGGAGAAGGGAATAACACAAGATGAGATGGTTGGATGGCATCACTGACTCAGCTAACATGAGTTTGAGCAAATTCCAGGAGACACTGAAGGACAGGGAAAGCTGGTGTGCTGCAGTCCATAGGATCTCAAAGAGTCCAAATGACTTAGTGACTAAACAACTCTCTAGGAACCTACAGGCCATTGAGTTGCAAAGAATCAGACACAACTGAGAGACTGAGCGCCCATGCACCCTCTAGGAACACATGTGGGTCCTACTTGGAGGTTTTTTAAAAAAAGAAGAAAATTCATGTGCTCTGGAAAGCCTTGATTAGGTTCCTGGGACTAATGAACTTAAAATGTCATTTAAAAAAAATTTTTTTTAAGTCGTTCAGTCGTGTCCGACTCTGTAACCCCATGGATTATACAGTCCATGGAATTCTCCAGGCCAGAATACAGGAGTGGGTAGCCTTTCCCTTCTCCAGGGGATCTTCCCAACCCAGGGATTGAACCCAGGTCTCCCGCATTGCAGGCAGATTCTTTACCAGTTGAGCCACCAGGGAAGCCCAAACATCATAGTCATGAGCTCTTTCTTTCCAAGGAAGAAGCAAGATCATGGGAAGGTTGGGGCCCAACCTGGTAGCCCTTAGCTGGATCCAGCCCATACATATGTTTTAGTTTTATTTTGGCCAAGGCATTTTTTTTCCCTAAATGAAATTTATTTCCCAGGTAATAAAAATGTGAAGGCTTTACATTAAAATAAATATTTATTGTATATATTTGAAAAATGGGAAGATCTGAAAACACGTCTCAGTTCAGTCCAGTCACTTACTCATAGCTGACTCTTTGTGACCCCATGGACTGCAGCAGACCAGGCTTCCCTGTCCATCACCAACTCCCAGAGCTTGCTCAAACTCGTGTCCATCGAGTTGGTGATGCCATCCAACCATCTCATTCTCTGTCATTCCCTTCTCCTTCTGCCTTCAATCTTTCCTAGCATCAGGGTCTTTTACACATGTCTACTTGTCAACAATTTGGTTGAACTGTTGAGAGGGGTGTTGCAAGAAAAGCATATATCTAGATGACAAAGGTGCCCCTCCACAACATCTGTGCCTATCCCCTGCTTTCCACTCATTTATGTCTTCTGCTTGGCCCCTAGAGACATCTGAGCTGTGACTCAGAAGAAAACATCGGTGTTTTGATTATCAGCAAAAGCCTGCAGTCTTTCTGCCAAAGATAATGTTTTCCCTCTGAAAAGACTAACATTCTAACTGTGGTTCCTCTTACCTCTGCTTTGGGGCAAGTATTTTTTTTTTTTTTTTTATCATACAGCTCACATTTATCAGTTCTAATCTGTTTTCATATATAGCATAGATTAATTGTAGCTCCCTCATAAAGTTAGAGATGGGAAACGCAGCTGAGAAAAAAATATGAGCTCCAGGATTTCGTTTTGTTTTGTGATCTGTCTCTGGGAGCCTGATATGTTCTCTGTTTACTCTGATGGCCACCAAAAGGGAAAATCATCATGATGGAAAAGAAGCGTTTGAAATTAGTTCTCCTCCCCTGAACCTGGTATGCCAGCTTGCATCTTTTCCATCTAGAAGCCCAGATAGCCTGTGGTCACCAGGGGACTAGCACAGGTAGGGTGAATCAACCCATTAGGAACAATAAGGATAAAACCTTGGCGCTTTTATGAGCTTTGATTTGTGTTGCTTTCGGGGCTCAAGTGCAAGGTTTATAAAAAAGAAGCCAGCAGTTATAGATTGTGCACTGCTCCTCGCTATGGTTTATATCCCATGTCTGTAAAGGTTTTATTGGATTATTGGTAGTGTGTTTATTTGCCTGAACACAAAAAGTCCTGCTAGGCCTTGAGAATAATAGAGAGAGAAGGGGCTTTGTGGTTTTATGGAGCTAGGGAACAAGAGGTAGGTGGTGACGCTCTGGGTGGCAGAGAAAGGGGAAATGAGCAGGCACTAAAGTGCGCTGTGCGTGGACCATAATTTATGTTGAGGTCACTGAATGGATGTGGAGGGAGCCTGCCAAGCCAGAGCTAACTATTCCTTATTTGTGAATCATGACCCCCTGAGATATTTGTGCTGATTTCACTCATTTTGGTTTGCAATTGAGGGGATTACAGAAGGAGCATGCGAAAAGGCCACTTGGCAGTATTCCAATTGGTTGATGGGTGAACTAGCTTTTCACAAAAACAAAATGAAAATACATTCTCATGGATAAACTTCTGTAGGCACTACACCAGGGATTCTCTGCCTCGGCACTTTCGACATGTGGGCTAGAAAATTCTTTGCTGTAGGGACTGACAACCCTGTGCACTTGCAAAGCAAACGGTTTAGCCGCATCTCTGCCTCTACCCACTAGATGTCCAGAATATGTCTCCCTCGTTAGGGCAACCCCAAATGTCTCTAGATATGGCCAAATGTCCTTGGTATTGAGGAGTGGGAGTGAGGGGCGAAATTTCCCCGTTCAGACTTCAGCTTCACACAAAATAAGGGTTTCCCTGGTGGCTCAGACGGTAGAGTCTCCCTGCAGTGTGGGAGACCCAGGTTCCATCCCTGGGTTGGGAAGATCCCCTGGAGAAGGAAACAGCAACCCACTCTAGTATTCTTGCCTGGAAAATCCCATGGATGGAGAAGCCTGGCAGCCTACAGTCCACGGGGTTGCAAAGAGTCTGATATGACTGAGCGACTTCACTTTCACTTACACAAAACAAAGTGTGTGTGTGTGTGTGTGTGTGTGTGAGCACATGTTGGGGAGATTTAATGCAGTCACTCATAAAGTTAAGAGAGAAAATTCCAAAAAGAATAATTACAATTAATTGAATTTCATCAAAGTGAGTCTCAGAATGGGAACCCAGAAATTATATTTGGGAGATTTTTAAGAAAGAAAAGCAAATAAAGTCAGCAGAGCACTAGTTTTAGTTAAATCTAGCCCCCAAAAGGGCTTCCATCTACAACCTGATCTGTAAAATATGAAGCACTTACACTGCATCTTGGTGTGTTTATGTTGAGCCTGAGACAACATCTTTCTAGAAGTTCTAAGCTAAGAAGGATAAAAACCTCCAGTAGCCAGAAAAAACAGGTTTTGTTTTCATTCCGCTTTCCAACATCAAAACTTGGTTCTGATCTTTAGATCTTCAACAATAACAGCAAAATTAAGAGGCAGAGATGTTTCTGTTTCTCAATAAAAGCCACAGAAATGGGCATTGATTTTGTCCCCTTTTTGACTAAGTGGAAGTCATACCACAGTACTGACATCTTCTGTATCACTTGAGTTGAACATGTGATGTAGGGAAACTGGTTTCCTCTCACTATTTTCAACCAAACTTCTGACCCCAAAATAACATTTAAATTGAAAATGCACTTGGGTTTAAGCACAGATGTCCAAGTCACTTTTACGGTCGAAGTTTTCCATTTATTGTATCTGCGGGGGGCGGGGGGGGGGGAAACAGTGCAAAATGGTGAACATCAGCCACTTTTTAGACTATCTCACATAGTGAAACTGCTCTGAGCAACTAGAATTCAACTGAGTCAAAGAGTGTCAATTTCCATGAAGACTTCTACAAAATTCTCAAAATAGGATCACATGGAGTGGGATGACACTGGTTAAAAGTAACTAATTCTGTGTTCCACGCCCAGATCCACCAAATCAGGAACTCCAAGGCTATCATTTGATAAAATGCATTTTGATCATTTTATGCTTATTAAAATCTGAAAGCTACTTCACTGGGTTGTATGTTGGAGGGACACAGTAAAAGATATGAAAGGGAGTCCTGAAGATGCTTGAATGAATAATATCAGAATTTACCTCTCAGAAGCAAGTCGATTTAAGGATTTGAACCAAGAAGTGCTAGGGGATTCACTAACAACAGGTTTTTCAAGATTCACTGCTCTGCCAATGAACTGTGAAGTCTATGAAATCCCCAAATCAGACTTATTTGGGATTTGTCCTTGGCAGAAGAGCAGTGTGGATAAGACTAGCTGTAGGCCACGGAAAATTACACGACACCTATATTCAAAGTCCATAGGTCTGAAAGACGAAGGAACTTGGAGAAGAAGAACCCAGAGGGTGTGCAGATCGGCACTCCTGACCATGTGCAAGTCAGTGTTCACTATTGGCAGGTCACAAATCTGAACTTTACAGGAGTCTTGACTTAGCTTTTAAATGCAGGTGTTTTCTTTTCTTTGCCCTTTTTAAGTGATGCCTGTTCCTTTTGCTTTTATTTTCAGATGATCTGATGTGAAATAAAGAGGAACAAGAAATAGAATGCTTGATCTGGAAAAAATGGTTTGTTGTGCTTTCATGCTCTGGGAAGGCTGCAATTCATCTGAGTTATCAAATATCTCACAATGACACTGGCTGGGTCTCCTGCATTGCAGGCAGATTCTTTACCATCTGAGCCACAAGGGAAGCCCTATGAAAAGTTAATTCTTTTTCACAATTATTTTGGCTAAAGGTATTGCCTCCACAGTGTCAGAAACCCAGGTTCATTTTTTTTTTTTTTTGGAATATAATTGCTTTACAATGTTATGTTAGTTTCTGCTGTACAACAAAGTGAATGAGCTATAAGCACACATATATCTTGGGCCTCCTCCCTCTTGTGCCTCCTGCCAAACCCCCATTCCATCCATCTAGGTCATCACAGAGCACTGAGCTGAGCTCCCTTTGCTATATAACAGCTTCCCAGTAGTCAATATTGAGGGCAGGAGGAGAAGGGGACAACAGAGGATGAGATGGTTGGATGGCATCACCACCTTAATGGACCTAAGTTTGAGCAAACTCCTGGAGAGAGTGAAGGACAGGGAAGCCTGATGTGCTGCAGATCATGGAGTCCAAGGAGTCAGGCACGAGTTAGCAACTGAACAATGAAGAAGTAAAACCTAATTTCTCACCTCCTACAAATCACACATTAAGGTAGAATCTTTTCTTTTTTTTTTTCATTGTTACCTATTTAGTGATGAAAAATGGTATGATCAGGTGGGAGCACTAACTAATCACAAAACTGAGTGGGTGAATCCCTAATTCTCCGTTCAGAGCTGTTCTTATAACATCATACAGGTTCCTCAGAGGGGAATCTCTCTTCACCGAGATTTTACGGAAGGTCACTGTTATGTATAAAACAGATAACTAACGAGAACCAACTGTATAGCACAGAGAACTCTACTCAGTGCCCTGTGGTGATCTTAAATGAGAAGGAGATCCAAAAGGAAGGAGATATATGTACATGTGTAGCTGATTTATTTTGCTGTACAACAGAAACTAATACAACACCACAAAGCAACTATACTCCAATTTAGAAAAATAAATAAATAAACTAACAACAACAACAACAAATCAAAGAACTAACTCAGACTCAGGGCTCAGAGTCTGAATGCAGGAAGGAAGCACCAGACACATCCCCTTACTCTTCAGGAAGACTGGGGCCAAGGAAAGTAAACAGAAGGATGTGGATAATGGAAACAAAGACATTGAAAACAAAACTTTTTTTCTGTGAGACAAGAATAAACGAGATTGGATAGCGCTCTCAAGTTCAAGAGGACTGTCAAGGGTCCAACCTACCTATTTCCAAGGCACCTGCCTCTGGCCACTCAACTGAAATTAACAAATCCAGACAGAAGGAAGCCTTCCGTTTGGAGTTTTTACTGGCTCCAGGCAAGTCTGCATGGCTCCCGGCAGAACTATTTACATGGAATTACCCATAATGCCTGACACCACAATAATTCCCTTCTGCCCTGATGCAAATTTTACTGACAGCATTGAAACTCTGTCAAAGGGAAAAAGTAAATGATTCAGCAAATTGTTGACTTAAGACAGGGCAATAAACATTCAGAAGTTCTGCTGCATGCCAAGATACACTCCCAACCTGGCCAGGGAAAGCAAGCAAGGATCTTACCCATTCAGAGGAGTTATGTAAAATGTTCCTGAGTCAAGCAATCAGCAACGCCTGACTGACCTGTGGTCAGATGTCAAACATAAACCCAAAACATATATAGAGGAATTTGAGGGTTTTTTGTCTTCTTTGTAACTTTGTTGTTCTAGTGTTTCATGGCCCAGAATTCTTCCTGCAAAGAACCTTCAGATCTGTGGTGGTGCAGTGAAAATATTACCAATCTAAAAAATCAGAAAACCAAGATTGTAACACAGGTTCTGACACCTTTTGTTCACTGAACCTGAGCCAAACACTCAACCCTCTAGACATCATCGTTTGTAAGATTAGAGTATCTGATCGACTTGTTCCATATCTATTATAAAATCCCAGAATGTTTTGGAACTTTAACCTTTTGGAACTGTCAGTCAACAGTATCCATGCAGTTTTTGTGGAAGGATCATACTCTAGACAATTCACCGAAACCCACTGAGCCTCAGTTTTCCCCATATGTGAAATGGAATCACAATGGAAAAGGTATTTCTCAAATTTTAAATGTCAGGATTAAATCACCGGGCAGGATTGTTTTTCACTTTTTTTAGTTTTGAAAAATTCAACTCCATAGAAGAGTTGAAACAATAAGACACTAACATATCCATCACCAATGTTTAACATTTTGCCACATGTCCTTGCTATTTTTATACACATACACAAATATACATGTATGTATATTTCTTTGACTAAACCATTTTTTTATATTTGTTTTTATTTAGTTATTTGGCTGTATCAGTTCTATTTATCTGACTATACCAGGGAAGCCTGGCAAGCTGCAGCCTACGGTGTCCCAAATTGTTGGACATGACTGAGCAACTGAATGGAACTGATAATATCTATAGGATCTGGTTTCCTGACTAGGGATTGAACCTGGGCTTCTAGCATTTGGATGGTAGAGACTCAGTCACTGGACCACCAGGGAAGTCCATTACTGAACCATTATTAAACTAACTTGCAGACCCTATAATATTTGACTCTTAACTATATCATCGTCATCTCTGAAGAGCAATGAGACATTCTCCTCTACAACCATAAGATCATTAAACATTCAAAAAGTTTAACATTGATCATATCATATTAACTGATACACAGTGCATATTCAAAATTCTCCAATTTAATCATACGTTTGGTTGCCATAGCTGCTCATTCTCTTTTTCCCTAAATTAAGCCCTCAGCTTCATGTGTGTTTCCCTCTGGTGCCTCACAATATTGACTGTTTTTTTTTTGGTTTCTTTCTAATTTTTAAGCATTAAAGCCCCTGGATTTATAAAACATTCCACACAAAAAATATGAACAAATCTCCCCAATACAATACAATGTTAAGACACTAGGAAAGCAGACAAAACCTATCTATCTCTACTGTTAGCATTAAGGACAGCAGCTACCTGTAGGGGTTAGTGACTGAAAGGGAACAGGAGGCTGAGTTATCGACTTTCAATTTCTTAATCCAGGTGCTAATTACAGCCTGTGTTCACATATTATTTAGGAAATCAATTATTTAACTAAGCAGTTATTTGTCAAAATTAATTAAGAAATGGAAAGAAATATAATGTAGTTGCTTTAATTCCCTACCTTCACTGGATAATGAATGAAGTAGTCAAAACATATATGAATAGTGATGATTGGATTAACATAATTAACAGAAGTATGTGAACAGACATATATTTAATTTTAATCACAAATTTAAAAATCATTCTTTTTTTAAGCCTTAAAGGTATGGCTTAAAAATTGTGTCTATTGGGATACAAATCTTCATTAAGTTCTGCAAATTAGTCACTGTACAGACCAACATCTTTTTTTATTTTTAAAGACTCAGCGAGAGCAGAAATTTCAAAAATAACTTTACAAGAAGTAGAAAGCGGTTATTCTAAGAGCATTTTAAGTTAAAGATTAAATACATATTAAAATACTATTTAGGAACTATCTTTGGAAGCCTATGAAACTCAGTGGGCTTGTTTGAATCTGTCTGCCAATGCAGGAGATATAAGAGATGCGGATTTGATTCCTGGGTCCCAAAGATCCCCTGGAGGAGGAAATGGCAACCCATCCCAGTATTCTGCCTAGAGAATCCTATGGACAAAGGAGCCTGTCAGGCTTCAGTCCATGGGGTCCCAAAAAGTTGGACATGACTGAACACAAGAAGAAGAAAGAAGGAACTATCTTAAATAAAAATATTATAAATCCACATAATAAATATAAGCATATATAATCTGGATCTTTAATACTTTTAAATTAAATGCTGAATAACAATTTTTAATGATCAAGAATTCAAAAAAGAATATAGAGGCAGCTTTAAGGAAAATAGGAGGAAATGATAAAATGCAGCAAAAATTAATTATTGAAAAAAATGTCAGAACCAGCAGACATAAGCAAATCTAAGAGCTAATTCTTTAAAAAGAAATAGATGAAAACAAAAATATTGTAATAAGTCTTATAAGAGAGTGATTGGAAATATGATAACATATGCAAAGCTGTTTGCACAGTACCTAAGATCTCAACACTATCATTATTATTCAAAAAGAAAATCAAAGCTATGGTAATAGCTATAGCAGCACATGTGAAAGAAATCAAAAAAGATTTAGAACCTTTGTGGGCTGGAACACTGTCTCAGAAGATGCTGGGAAACCCACGAAGGCATATCATGCACAGTTAGCCCAGCTCCCAGTCAGTGGAGGGCTATGGCAATGGCACCCCACTCCAGTACTCTTGCCTGGAAAATCCCATGCATGGAGGAGCCTGGTAGGCTGCAGTCCATGGGGTCGCAAAGAGTCAGACATGACCGAGCAACTTCACTTTCACTTTTCACTTTCATGCACTGGAGAAGAAAATGCAACCCACTCCAGTGTTCTTGCCTTGAGAATCCCAGGGATGCGGGAGCCTCGTGGGCTGCCGTCTATGGGGTCATACAGAGTCAGACACAACTGAAGCAACTTAGCAGCAGCAACAGCAGCATGGGCCCTGTGGGTCTCTGAGCAGAGAAGAGCAGTTTGCAACCCGTGTATTGAGGAATCAGTCACTGGGGTTTAACCATGAAGTGAATTTTTCAGTAACTGCCCTCAACTGTGGTATGTTGACCCCCATCTTTCCTGCTGGATTGAGACTCACAAAGATGGTAACAATAACCCGGTGTACGAGACAGCAAAAGAGACACTGATGTATAGAACAGTCTTATGGACTCTGTGGGAGAGGGAGAGGGTGGGAAGATTTGGGAGAATGACATTGAAACATGTAAAATATCATGTAAGAAACGAGTTGCCAGTCCAGGTTCGATGCACGGTACTGGATGCTTGGGGCTAGTGCACTGGGATGACCCAGAGGGATGGTATGGGGAGGGAGGAGGGAGGAGGGTTCAGGATGGGGAACACATGTATACCTGTGGCAGATTCATTTTGATATTTGGCAAAACTAATACAATTATGTAAAGTTTAAAAATAAAATAAAATTTAAAAAGCAAAAAAATAAAATAAATAAAATAAAAAATAGTTGACAGCAAAAAAAAAAAAAAAAAAGATTGCCGGGAGAAATCAAGACCAAAGTTCCTTTATTATCATGGCTGATCAGTTGACCCATCTCTAATGTCATCAATTCATGGCATTTGATGGTTAAAAAGTACAATGGACTCAATTCAAGACAATGAAACATAAAGCAGAAGCTTTTTTTTTTCCTATGAATTTCTCAAAATAAGATACCTCCATCTTATGAGAGCTTATAGAAGCCAGCCCTCTCTCTTCTGAACAATGTGATGTCTCAAACTGCCACACTTTGCCCCAGTGAAGGGAGCCAGTTTGAAAAGTTTTTTCAACCAGAATGCAGAGTGGAGAAGTAAAAAGAAACCATATCATTGATGTGAGAGGATCGCTGAATCAAACCAATGTCCAAACCCACCGAACCTCTTTACCATCTTCTCTGGTGGCTCAGATGAAGAGACTGCCTGCAATGCAGGAGGCCTGGGTTTGATCCCTAGGTCAGGAAGATCCACTGGCAAAGGAAATGGCTACCTACTCCAGTATTCTTGCCTGGAGAATTCCATAAACAGAGGAGCCTGATGGGCAAACACATCTATTCAAAAATAAAACATTGTGAGTTAGTTTTCTTCTAAAATAAAAATCATTTTTCTAGAGCACACAGAAAGATGGTATCTAACTCAGCATTTCTGGTGAAGGTAGTATCATCCTTATAAAACAGAATGAAGAAAACAAATTAAAATTGCTAATGTAAAATATAAAACCCTAAATAAAATATTAGTAAATAGATTTCAATATGGTGTAAGGGATACTTCACTAAAGCTAGACAGGATCTCTGCTAAGATGATAAAGATGGTTTAATTTTAGCAGTGTTTGAAGATAATATTTCATGACAATAGTGACTTTTAAAATAATCACCATAGTACTTTTATAGACAAAACTTGAATGCTGGTTAAATCTCTTTGTTCATTGGTAAATACTTGCACATGCAAGGAGATTGGCACACCCCACTCCACAGGGACAGGACCCTCCTAGAACTCATTGTATGCATCTCCTCCTGTGGCTGGTCATTTATTTGAATCTTTTATTATATGCCTTTACTGTTGTTATTAAGTCACTAAGTGGTATCCAACTCTTAGCTGCCCCATGCACTGTAGTCTGCCAGGCTCCTCCGTGCATGGATTTCCCAGGCAAGAATACTGGAGTGGGTTGCGATTTCCTTCTCCAGGGGATCTTCCCGACCTAGGGATCGAACCCTTGTCTCCTGCTTGGCAGGCTGATTCATTACCACTGAGCCACTAGGGAAGCTCATATTTGCCTTATTACGTATTAAACTAGTAAATGTAAGTAGTTTCTTAAGATTTGTGTGCCATTATAGCAAATAATCAAACTTGAGGAGGCTACTGTGGGATTTACGGCCAGTCATTTAGAAGTAATGGAGGCCCAGACTTACAATTAGCATCTGGAGCTAGGGGCAGTCTCATGGGCCTGAGCCCTTAACCTGTGGGATGTGATGCTTTCTCTAGGTCGCCAGTGTTAGAATTGAATTAAATTGTAGGACATCCAGCTGGTGTCAGAGAATTGATCCATATGAGAAAAAACCTTGTGTCTGACGTCAGAAGTGAAGTGGTGTCACTGTATAAAAGAAATAGAGTTTTTCCTTTCAGAAGGTAATGAAAGATTTTTAAAAATAAAACATAAAAAGAATGGATCATAAAGGCAAACATTGATAAACCCATGCATGGAAAATTGAGAATTTGAGTTCATCAATCAAACTACATCATAAAGAGAGAGAAATATCATGCCATAAATAGGAAGAATATATTTGCAACACTTATAATGACAAAAAAATTAGAATAAAAAAAGAGCACCTGTGATTCAATTAGAAAGAGGTTTTCTAAAAAAGAGAAAATAAGCAAAGAATTTAAACATTGATCAGAAAACATGAATAACCTCTAAACACGTGAAAAGTGCTTTAATTCACTTAGTAATGAGCAAAATTATAATTAAAATAACCTTGAAATAACATTTCATATTCATCCTATAAGAAAAACTTAAAAACTCAGAAATCCTAAATGCTATCCAAGGTAAAAAGCAGAAAACTTTGTTAACTGCTGGAATAAAAGAAAGCTAGAATAACTACTTTGGGAAATATTTTGGTGTTTATCCAGTAAAACTGAACATATTCCTATCCCAGTACCCAACAACTTGACTCCTCAACATATTCCCTAGAGATAATTTGCAAATTTGCTCTAGGAAACTTGTCATCTACAAGAATGTCCAAAGCAATATTGTGTGTAATTGCAAAATGACAACAAAAATCCCTGAAAATAACCCAAAGGGTCATTAAGATTATATAATAGATGAAGTATGGAAAACTTACTATATTGCAGAGCAAATTAATTATGATATGCATCCACATGTCATTATAATTTAAAACTACAATTGTTGAATGAAAAACATGTGACAAAAAAAGGCACAATGTGGTTTTACACTTATATAAAGTTCAAGTATGAGAAAAGCTGAACAATGTATTAAGTAGGAATACACATATATTTGCAAACTTGCAAAGAAGAGGAAGAAAGTGATCATCACCAAAGTCAAAAGTCTGATTACCTTGGAGAATTGGGGAATTACGTGACTAGGGGACAGCCAGTTATCAGCATTGGTTTTATGTGGATGGAAAATATTTTAAAACAAAAATAAGCAGCATGATTCATAATTTGGGGGGGAATCATATATAAAAGCATAACAGCAAATGATATCTTAAAAAGTATTACAATAGTCAAAAGGTTAAAATAAGCTATCAAAGAAACTTTATCAATCAAGAAAGAAAACATTAAGACTCATCCAAAGTCAAGTGGGCAAAGGGGATGACTAAACCATTCCCATAAGAATAAATGCAAAACACAAGAAAAATATCAACCTCAGTAATTAAAAAATACAATTACAGCTAAGTGCAAGGATATTTCTATCAAATCAGCAGAAATTTTTAAATGATAAGTGATGCATTTGAGGGTGGGGATGTCCTAGACTCCTGGAGAAATATAAACTGGCAAATTCTTTCCAGAAGAAAGAAATTTATAAAAATATTGCAAAAGGCCATGCAATTGACTAGTAATTCAACTTTTAAGACTCCAAAGGATGCCACTAATATGTATAACTGAATCACTTTGCTGTTCACCTGAAACTATTACAACATTGTTAATTGGTTATGCATGCTCAGCGGATCGGTCATGTCTGACTCTGTGACCCTGTGTACCACAGGCTCCTCTGTCCACGGGATTTCCTAGGCAAGAATACTGGAGTGGGTTGCCATTTCTTCCTCCAGGGGATCTTCCCAACCCAGGAATCAAACACGCATCAATTCTTTGTATATGTGTATACACATATATATAGCACACATATCTAGGCATGTAGCATATATATGATATATGTGAATGTAATTATATACGTATATACACATTTATCGGAGAAGGCAATGGCACCCCACTCCAGTACTCTTGCCTGGAAAATCCCATGGATGGAGGAGCCTGGTAGGCTGCAGTCCATGGGGTCGCTAAGAGTCAGACACGACTAAGCGACTTCACTTTCACATTTCACTTTCATGCATTGGAGAAGAAAATGGCAACTCACTCCAGTGTCCTTGCCTGGAGAATCCCAGGGACAGGGGAGCCTGGTGGGCTGCCGTCTATGGGGTCGCACAGAGTCGGACATGACTGAAGTGACTTAGCAGCAGCAGCAGCATACACATTTATACGAGGGGCTAAGAAATACAGTAAGTTGCCCAAGGTGGGGTCTTCTATTTTGTTCTCACTTTATTTCTATAGCTTTTATAGTTAGAAAAATAAAATATTTAGAAACCCAACTGACATTATATGTGATAGTCCCACTCTATAGTATTTATAATTTAAGGCAAATCGATGCACAAATATATCTTTGGAAAGGATTCGTTTATTCTGCTGCTCTTAAATTCTAAGGATCAAGACAGAGCATCGATCCAGAAGAGGGTCCATCTTTGAAGAGGGTACATAAAAGACGTGCTGGAGGGTGATGGTGATGATAGTAACAGTAATAACTGTACCATGTATACAGAGTGTTACCATTTACACAGCACTTTCAGGCACAATATCGCTTCTAATCACTAGTCTAATGGAAAAATACTCACAGCCCAGCACACATGCCATCTGTCTGTACCACTCTAGCCCAGCATTTGCTATGGCAGAATACAAGAAAGATAAGAACATGCTTTCAAGGAGTTTGCAGTCTGGTTAAGGAGATAAAACATGCACACAATAAATGCTATGTGATGAGACTGGAAACATTAATATAAGTGGGATTTCCAGCTTTTCTCCTCTCCTGCCTGCAAAAGAGAACTTGCTTTGCTCACTCTGTGTGTTTCCCTTCTCCACTCTCCAAAGAGAATTCAGCAACTGCCAGGCCATTTCGGTTCTGTAGCTGGAAGGTTTCTCTGAACTTTCGTAATCTAGAACTGGAAGATAGGATTAGCCATCCAGGAGGTTGTTTACAGAGACAGGAAGAGAGAAGTTTAACGTAATCATGGGGCTGTGTATGAGTTAAGTGGGTGGAAGGGGAAAAAAAAGAGATTTTCAGAGGAGATGGCGTAGTGTAGAAGACGCCTGTCTTCTGGGATGTTTGAGAAACAGTAAAAACTAACTTGAGTCAAGAGAAAATGTTTTTGGTTACTAGACTCTCTTTGACCATGACATTAATCTGAGCCTAGATTTGAGCTCAATGTTAAGAGTAATAATTTGGAGTCCTTTCTATGTAGAGGGAAATGTACTTAACCAATGAAGCATCTCTTCTTTTCCTGCGTCATGGCAGTTTCAACTTTTGTCACCAGATGTAGTTTGAGGTCAGAGAGGTTGGTGGGCTTCTAAGGTGACTCCCGATGAGCTCCATATCCTGTACGTGCCCTTGTATATTAATAATACCCTCTTCTTGAGTATACGCTGGAACTAGTGACTTGATCCTCATTGGCAGTAAAGGTGATGAGATAACAATTCTACAACTAGATTCCAAAAGCTGGAACTCCTATATGGCTTGCATTCTCTCTGTTACCTTATCACACAGTTGTAGACATAAGTCAGCTGCAACATCAATAAAGGAAGAGACTCACATTGCAAGGAATGCAGGGCAGGTAAAAGCAGTGAGAATCAAGACCTCCTGAATGAGCCTGGAGGTATCTCCTTACCAAGTTCAGCCCCGCAACGTCTATAGACCAACTGACCCCTTGACTGTGCCCTGTGAGTGATCCCTGGAGCACTGCACCTAGTCCAGCGATGCCAGACTCTGACCCACATAAGCTAAGCTAATATATGTGTGTAGTCTAAAGCGCTATTTGATGGTCATTTGTGACTTAGCAATAGATGATTAATGCAGTTATATATTTACCTCTTCCTTCATTTTGCTCTTTCTCTCAGACATTTCTCATCTCCTCCAAATCCTCACCCTCTTTCTAATGCAAGTTTCCCATTTGGATTACTTAGACCCTAAAGCTGAATGTAAGGAACAATGTGTCAGGCTGAACTAGGTCTCCAAGGTGGAAGAAAAGGCGGTGTCGGTCACGGCCATCCACCTGGCCCATGAACCCACCAGAGCAACTGCTCTGCCCTCAGAGCCCCTTATCCACACCTGCTTCACTGCCAGATGAAGAAACAAAATGATTGCAGCTCTAACACAGATGCATAGAACAAAATTATGGACACCAGTGGGGGAAGAAAAGGGTGGGATGAATTGGGAGATTGCAATTGACATATATACACTATTGATACGACGTATGAAACAGATAGCTAGTGAGAACCTACTGTATAGCTCAGGGAACTCTACTCAGGGCCCTGTGGTGACCTAAATGGGAAGGGAGTCAAAAAAGAGGGGATATGTGTATACATATATCTGATTTGCTCTGCTATACGGTAGAAATGAACACAACATTGTAAAGCAACTATACTCCAATAAAAATTAATTTTTAAAATTCATTGCAGCTCTATTGAGACCTTCCAAATTCCAAGACAGGCCAGGAGATGCAGATCACAGCAAAAACCCCGAGCATCATTTTCTTTGAAGATCATTAAAACGAGACAGATACTACACCACTTTCACTGAAGTATTCATGGAAATGATCAAGATGCATCTACGGATTAAACTGCCAACATCTGTTGGATCATCAAAAAAGCAAGAGAGTTCCAGAAAAAATATCTACTTCTGTTTTATTGACTATGCTAAAGCCTTTCACTGTGTGGATCAAAACAAACTGCAGAAAATTCTGAAAGAGATGGGAATACCAGACCACCTGACCTGCTTTTAAGAAATTTGTATGCAGGTCAGGAAGCAACAGTTAGAACTGGACATGGAACAACAGACTGGTTCCAAATAGGAAAAGGAGTATGTCAATGCTGTATATTGTCACCCTGCTTATTTAACTTATATGCAGAGTATATCATGAGAAATGCGGAGCTAGAAGAAGCACAAGCTGGAATCAAGATTGCTGGGAGAAACATCAATAACCTCAGATACGAAGATGACACCACCCTTATGGCAGAAACTGAAGAAGAACTAAAGAACCTCTTGATGAAAGTGAAAGAGGAGAGTGAAAAAGTTGGCTTAAAACTCAATATTCAGAAAACTAAGACCATGGCATCTGGTCCCATCACTTCATGGGAAATAGATGGAGAAACAGTGACACACTTTATTTTGGGGGGGCTCCAAAATCACTGCAGATGGTGACTGCAGCCATGAAATTAAAAGATGCTTACTCCTTGGAAGGAAAGTTATAACCAACCTAGACAGCATATTAAAAAGCAGAGACATTACTTTGCCAACAAAGGTCCATCTAGTCAAAGCTATGGTTTTTATGTAGTCCTTTATGGATGTGGACTATAAAGAAAGCTGAGAACCGAAGAAGTGATGCTTTTGAACTGTGGTGTTGAAAAAGACTCTTGAGAGTCCCTTAGACTGCAAGGAGATCCAACCAGTCCATCCTAAACGAAATCAGTCCTGAATATTCATTGGAAGGACTGATGCTGAAGTTGAAACTCCATTACTTTGGCTACCTTATGTGAAGAACTGACTCATTTGAAAAGACCTTGATCCTGGGAAAGATTGAAAGCGGGAGAGAAGAAGACAACAGAGGATGAGATGGTTGGATGACATCACCGGCTGAATGGACATGTGTTTGAGCAAACTCCAGGAGTTGGTGATGGAGAGGGAGGCCTGGCGTGCTGCAGTCCATGGGGTTGCAAAGAGTCGGACACAACTAAGCAACTGAACTGAACTGAACTGAACTGAACGGGCTGTGTACTAAGTCATATCCAACTCTGCAATGCTATGGACTGTAGCCTGTCAGGCTCATCTGTCCATGGAATTCTCTAGGAAAGAATATTGGAGTAGGCTGCCATGCCCTCCTTCAAGGGATATTCCCAACCCAGATATTGAACCCCTGTCTCCTGAATTGGCACATGGGTTATTTGCCATTAGCTACACCTGGGAAGCCCAGGGTGTATCTAAGGACATCTTAAAACCATGTTCTCTGTTATCAGTATCAGTTCAGTTCAGTTGTTCAGTCATGTCCGATGCTTTGTGACCCCATGAACCAAGCACGCCAGGCCTCCCTGTCCATCATCAACTGCCTGAGGCTACCCAAACCCATGTCCATTGAGTCAGTGATGCCGTCCAACCACCTGATCCTCTGTTGTCACCTTCTCTTCCTGCCCCCAATCTTTCCCACCATCAGGGTCTTTTCAAATGAGTAAGCTCTTCGCATCAGGTGGCCAAAGGATTGGAGTTTCAGCTTCAACATCAGTCCTTCCAATGGACACCCAGAACTGATCTCCTTTAGGATGGACTGATTGGATCTCCTTGCAGTCCAAGGGACTCTCAAGAGTCTTCTCCAACACCGCAGTTCAAAAGCATCACTTCTTCAGTGCTCAGCTTTCTTTATAGTCCAACTCTCACATCCATACATGACTACTGGAAAAACCATAGCTTTGACTAGACAGACTTTTGTTGGCAAAATAATGTCCCTGCTTTTTAATATGCTGTCTAGGTACTTTGGCCACCTGACGTGAAGAGCTGATTCATTTGAAAAGACCCTGATGTTGGTGAAGATCGGGGGAAGGAGGAGAAGGGGACGACAGAGGATGAGATGGTTGGACAGCATCACTGACTCGATGGACATGGGTTTGGGTGAACTCCAGGAGCTGGTGATGGACAGGGAGGCCTGGCATGCTGCGGTTCATGGGGTCACAAAGAGTTGGATACAACTGAGCGACTGAACTGAACTGAACTAGGTTGGTCATAACTTTCCTTCCAAGGAGTAGGCATCTTTTAATTTCATGGCTGCAATCACCATCTGTAGTGATTTTGGAGCCCAAAAAATTAAGTCAGCCACTGTTTCCACTGTTTCCTCATCTATTTGCCATGAAGTAAAGGGACTGGATGCCATGATCTTAGTTTTCTGAATGTTGAGTTTTAAGCCAACATTTTCACTCTCCTCTTTCACTTTCATTAAGAGGCTCTTTAGTTCCTCTTCACTTTCTGCCATAAAGGTGGTGTCATCTGCATATCTGAGGTTATTGATATTTCTCCCAGAAATCTTGATTCCAGCTTATGCTTCATCCACCCCAGCATTTCTCATGATGTACTCTTCATATAAGTTAAATGTTCTCTGGTAATTATGCAAAATAGAATAGGCATTGACTGATGCATCACATGTCTTTATCTCAGCTGGGCCACCAGCTGCTACCATGTTAGATAGCCCTTCCAGGGTGGCCACCCCAGTAGGATTTGTCCAAAAGAACAAGAATAACTGTGTGTCTCAAGCTTGTGCTACCTTGAACAGATGGTAAGTAGCTCTGAAATGTGAAGTATGAAGGATGTTTCCTTTTCTTCCTCCAAAGTCATGATCAGGAAGCAAATACACAGGGATGGAAAGAAGACCAAAAAAAAAAAAACAGCTAAGGAGCAGAAAGCAAGGGAAACCAGATATCAGACGCTCTATCTAGTACAACAAATTGCAAATCCATATTTGTTCATTACCTTCTATAAACTTGTTGCTGTAGGAATACAAACCAGCAGAAAACATGTCTAATGCTTGAAAGAACTCAGTCTTGCCACAAAGTTAAGATCACACTAAATACTATATGTTCCTGCAATCCCACTTCTGGGCATATATCTGGAGGAAACTCTAATTTGAAAAGATACATGCGCCCCAATGTTCATTGCTGCACTGCTTACAATTGCCAACCTAAATGTCTATCAACAGATAAATGGATAAAGAAGAGATGGTACATATGTGCAATGGAATATTACTCAGCCATAAAAAGAATGAAGTAATCCCATTTGTAGCCACACGGATGGATCTAGAGATTTTCATACTAAGTGAAGTAAGTCAGACAGAGAAACAAATACCATGTATAATTTATATGTAGGATCTTAGAAAAATTATACAAATGAATGTATTTACAAAACATAAATAGACTCACAGACATAGGGGAAAAAAAGTGTACAGTTACCAAAGGGGGGTGGAGGGTGGGAGAAGAAGACATAACTAGAAGTTTGGGATTATCATATACACACTGCTATACACAAAACAGGTAATTAACAAGGATCTACTATGTAACACAGGGAAATATACTCAGTGCTTCATAAAAACCTGTAATAGAAATGAATTTCAAAAAGAATATATATAGGTTTCCCTGGTAGCTGAGATGGTAAGGAAACTGCCTGCTATGCAGGAGACCTGGATTCGATCCCTGCGTCAGGCAGATCCCCCGGAGAAGGAAATGGCTACCCAATCCAGTATCCTTGCCTGGAGAATTCCATGGACAGAGAAGTATGGCAGGCTACAGTCCATGGAGCTGCAAAGAGTCAGACGTGGCTGAGCAACTAACACACACACACACGTACATGTGTGTAGGTGTGAATTGCTTTGCTGTACATCTGAAACTAATATAACACAGTAAATGAACTAGGCTTCAGTAAATTTTTAATTTTTTTTAAAAAAGAGACTATAATATAAAGCAAGTAGTCCAGCATTGTTCTCTCCTTCAATCTCCTCCCAATCCGTACACAGGTCCTGTCAATTCCACCTGCACAACTGGTGACCCTCCCCCAACTCTTACTGCTTCTGCACGAGTCCAGGTTACGATCGCTCCCTAAATGACTCCAGGAACCTCTTACCAGTACTTTCTTTCTGCTTCCCATCCACACTCTACATCATATGAGAGCCGTATTTTTTAGTATCTCCAAAGTATTGCCACAGCACAGAATTGCTAACATGTCTCTAAGTCCCTTTAGAATGTAGCTTCTATCTCTGCTCTCTGAACCACCTCATGCCCCTATCATGGATGAACTGTAATTTATCCCCGCTCACTTTCTTTCAGTACATTAAACAAGCCAAGCTTTCCCTGCCTTAGAGGCTTTCATACTTACACATCTCTCTGCCCAAAACATTCTACCCCTCTACCGGACTCACTCACACTTACTACTCAGTTTAACCAATGTGTCACCTTCTCAGACTTTAAGACTCTTGAATCTCAACCAGGATTTTCTTTCACTGTCTCTCAAATCTATTTTTTCATAACACATTGCAATTTACAGTGAAATAGCCAAGAATGTATGGAATTATTTCGTGCATGTCTTCCTCACTAGATTTTAAACTCTGTGAGCACAGGACCCAAATATATTCTGTTCACCCCTCTATCTTCAAATAAATGGATGATAATCTCCCTATTAGGAATTTCCATAGTTTTTTTCCCCATATCTACCTGCTACCCAGTATTTGTATTATATATACCAAGTATTTGTATTTGTATAGTTACCTGGATATAGTTACCTTGTTCTGCTAAAAAAAAAAAAAAAAAAGAGCTCCTTAAGGAACGGAGTCTGTGCTTATAAGTCTCTATATTCACCTCAGGCCCAGCAAAGCCCTCTATGGAGCTGACACTGATATATATGATGGAACAGCTGAATTGTGCCTTGTGAGTCATTAGAGATGGTTTTACAGTATTCTGGTTAAATACATTCAAGAATGTGATCTTTTCCTACCTTTTTATGTTTATCATAGTGATGGCTCATGAGATGCTGCAAGCCAATATGATAAGATTTAGATATGCTGACTCACAATGACTCAGTAAGCTAATAATACACCCATACTGAGAGCATTACAATGGATTTGGGATTTTTTTTTTTAATGCCTTTTATGAGGGGGAGAAGGTTTTCATCTCTGTGCTACAAATGGGAGATATTCTAGGAAAATGTATCTTGATAAGTGAGAGAATACTTTTTAATGTTGCTTCTTCTTCTGTAGTTCCTCTATTTTAAACTGGAAGCTTTCAAAATGTCCTAGGAACTTGTTATTCCTATGACTTTGTCCAAAAGATATGGGTGAAACAGTTTTATTTAAACGAATGTCTGCAAATGTCTCTGAAAACGAGAAGTCGGCAAAGATATATTTACCATGAAGTTAAAAAAGCTTAAGCTTCAAATCACATACTAATAGACTCCTTCCTATTGTCATAAAATGTACAGAATTGGGAATTTTAATAGCCATAGGTTAACCTTCTGCCTTCTCTCTAACAACATGACTTTCCACTCCCCTCCATCACGTTTCCTTTCCTGTGATGTGGTAGCATGGTGCCCATGGCCTTTCGAGCATCACGCTCAGGAGGAGTTGACTTGGGGTACACTTAGTTTCTGGTTAGTGGTACATAAAAGGTTCGTAGTGAGTCCAAGTGTAGTTACATCATAGCTACCATCCCGGTGTAGAAAGAGCTCCCAATAACTCTCCTACTTCCAGCTGTGCTGACTCGCCCAGTGATGTGATAAGAAAGTTGGGCCTGGAATTCTCCTGGGCTCCAAACACATCCTAGAGCACCAGGCTGTGAGAGTAAGTCTGGAAGGGGAGGAGAGACATAAAGTTTGAAATGAGCTTTTTTTTTTATGTTGGTGGGGATTGGCAGCATTTTACCTGTATGATGCGTTATGTCTTCTGTCTAAACAGATACTCACTTTTGTAAGTATTTTTATATTTACAATTTGTAATATTTTTCTTATAGGGCAGTGGTCCCCAAGTACCTTTTAGGTCCCCTAGTACCACTCCAGTGTTCTTGCCTGGAGAATCCCAGGGACAGAGGAGCCTAATGGGCTGCCATCTATGGGGTCACACAGAGTCGGACACAACTGAAGCGACTTACCAGCAGCAGCAGCACCTTTCAGGCACAAGGAACTAATTTTGCAGAAGACAATTTTCCCATGGACTGGGGGAAAGGTTTGGGGATGATTCAAACGCATTACATTTATTGTGCACTTTATTTCTATTATTATTACATCAGCTCTGCCTCAGATCATCAGGCATTAGATCCTGGAGGTTTGGACCCCTGTTATAGAGGATCCCCAAATTCAAGTGAAGTCCCCACAAAGGCTGGATTTAATTCCAGCCCCAAGTACCTACAAAACAGCTTTACCTAGAGTAAAAACTCAGGGCTAACTATCACACACATCAGGCTCTTTAAATAATCTCTCTGGAAAGAATCTGGAAAAAACAGATCTTAGACCAGATTTATTGAATTAGCCTCCAACCAGGGAGCTAAGACAGTGCCATCTCCCTGTTGTTCCTTTAAGTTATCCCCACAATGACCTGACCTGAATGACTATTCAAGTTAACAGCCCTTGAGTGAGTGACCGCTAAGTTGCTTCAGTTGTATCTGACTCTTTTCAACCCCATGGACTGTAGCCCACCAGGCTCCTCTGTCCATGGGATTCTTCAGGCAAGAATACTGGAGTGGGTGGCTATGCCTTCCTCCAGGGACTCTTCCCAACCCAGAGAATGAACCCAAGTCTCTTACATCTCCAGCATGGGCAGGCAGGTTCTTTACCATTCTCCTGTGTCTCCTGCATTAAGAGACACCCATTAAGACTATCCAGATTCTTTATCACTGAGCCACCTTGGAAGCCCTACAACAGTTCTTTGCCCTTGGTAGTTACTCAGAAATGAGAAAAAGCTGGGGGGTTCCCTGTCATTCTAAAACATAGCCAGAAGAGGAATAATGGTAAACTCTGAGCCTTACAGGCTCAAATAGAAGAAAATATGAAGAACTCAGTCTTCCCTATTCTCCACAGTCCCTTTCATGAGAACAAATTACAATTTTAATCAAATTGTTCTCCTTCTAATTCGCAGAAGAATTTTATGCAGCAGTAGTTCCTCAGTGCACATCCAGTGGGTCCCATTTAGACCACTGAGCCCATACACAAAGTGGAGCATGACAGCTCTTGTTAAATCCATGCCTACGGGTATTCGTTGTTGCTCTTTAGTCGCTAAGTCCTGTCTAACTCTTTTGTGACCCCATGGACTGCAGCCCCCTAGGCTCCTCCATCCATGAGATTCTTGAGGCAAGAACACTGGAGTGGGTTGCTACATCCTTCTCCAGCTTACAAGAATAATTTAAAGAAAAACTTCTTTTAGAGATTGTGCTATCTAAAGAGAGAAGAAATGTGGCAACTTCATGTAAATAGAATTGAATAGCTTTACTCACGTGATCGTCTAACTTTACTGCTTCAACCAGTTTGTGTGAGTTTATCTGCTTCAGTAATTTTCAAACATATTTTTTTTTCTTTTCTTTTTTGAAATACTGTTTTTTAGCTTTTTTCTTTCCCCCACAAAATTGTACAACTGCCATCATTATCTAATGTGAAAACACTTTTGTCATCCCAAAACAGAAACTTCATACCCATTAGCAGCTGGTTCCCATCTTCTGATCCCCCCAGCTCCAGGCAACCACTAATCTATTGATACTTTCTGTCTCTATGGAGTTTCTGTTCTGGACATAATCAATAAATGGAATCATAAAATATGTGCCCTTTGGTGTCTCCGGCTTCTTTGATTTAACATAATGTTTTCAAGGTTTATCTATGTTGTAGCATGAGTCAGTACTATATTCCTTGTCATGATATCCACTGCAAGGATGGATATATCATATTTTGTTTATTCTTTAATCAGCTATTGGGCTTTCAGTTTGTTTCTACTTGTTGGCTCTTATGAATAATGCTATCATTAATGTCCATGTACACGTTTTTTTGTGGATATATGTTTTCATTTCTTTAGCAGGTATCCCCAGGGGTAGAATCATTGTGTCACATGGTAACTCTATTTTTAAAATTTTATGAGCTTCCTTTGTGGCTCTGTGGTAAAGAATCTGCCTGCCAGTGCAGGGACCTGGGTTCAATCCCTGATTTGGGAAGATCCTGCATGCCTCAGAACAACTAAGCCCGTGAGACAAAGCTACTGAGCCTGGGCCCTAGAGCCTGGGAGCCACAACTACTGAGCCCAGATTCTGCAACTACAGAAACCTGCGTCACATGCCCTAGAACCAGTGGTCCTCAATGAGAGAAGCCACCACAACGAGAAGCCCAAGCATCACAATTAGAGAACAGCCCCCTCTTGCTCCAACTGGAGAAAAACCCATGCAGCATCAAAGACCCGGCTCAGTAACAAACTAAATACAAACATAAATAAAAATTTAAAGAACTGTCACATTGTTTTCTAAAGTGGCTGTGTCATTTTATATTCTCAACAACAGTATACCAGGGGTCAAATTTCACCACATCCTTAACATTTGCTATTGTCTGTCTTTTTTAATTTTACTTATATTAATGAGTGGAAGTGAGAAATATATTTAAGAGACTAGATCTGATAGATAGAGTGCCTGATGAACTATGGACAGAAGTCCATGACATTGTACAAGACACAGGGATAAAGACCATCCCCAAGAAAAAGAAATGCAGAAAAGCAAAATGGATGTCTGAGGAGGCCTTACAAATAGCTGGGAAAAGAAGGGAGGTGAAAAGCAAAAGAGAAAAGGAAAGATATACCCATTTGAATGCAGAGTTCCAAAGAACAGCAAGGAGAGATAAGAAAGCCTTCCTCAGAAATAGAGGAAAACAATAGAATGGAAAAGACTAGAGATCTCTTCAAGAAAACTAGGGATACCAAGGGAACATTTTGTGCAAAGATGGACTCAATAAAGGACAGAAATGGTATGGACCTAACAGAAGCAGAAGATATTAAGAAGAGGTGGCAAGAACACACAGAAGAACTGTGCAAAAAACATCTTCATGACCCAGATAATCATCATGGTGTGATCACTCACCTAGAGCCAGACAATCTGAAGTGTGAAGTCAAGTGGGCCTTAGGAAGCATCACTACAAACAAAGCTAGTGGAGGTGATGGAATTACAGTTGAGTTATTTCAAATCCTAAAAGATGATGCTGTTGAAGTTCTGCACTCAATATGCCAGCAAATTTGGAAAACTCAGCAGTGGCTACAGGACTGGAAAAGGTCAGTTTTCATTCCAATCCCAAAGAAAGGCAATGCCAAAGAATCCTCAAACTACTGCACAATTGCACTCATCTCACACACTAGTAAAGTAATGCTTAAAATTCTCCAAGCCAGGCTTCAGCAATATGTGAACCATGAAATTCCAGATGTTTAAGCTGGTTTTAGAAAAGGCAGAGGAACCAGAAATCAACTTTCCAACATCCACTGGATCATTGAAAAAGCAAGATAGTTCCAGAAAAACATCTATTTCTGCTTTATTGACTATGCCGAAGCCTTTGACTGTGTGGATCACAATAAACTGTGGAAAATTCTGAAAGAGATGGGAATACCAGACCATCTGACCTGCCTCTTGAGAAACCTGTATGCAGATCAGGAAGCAACAGTTAGAACTGGACATGGAACAACAGACTGGTTCCAAATAGGGAAAGGAGTATGTCAAGGTTGTATATTGTCACCCTGCTTATTTAACTTATATGCAGAGTACATCATGAGAAATGCTGGGGTGGATGAAGCACAAGCTGGAATCAAAATTGCTGGGATAAATACCAATAACCTCAGATATGCAGATGACACCACCCTTATGGCAGAAAGTGAAGAAGAATTAAAGAGCCCCTTGATGAAAGTGAAAGAAGAAAGTGAAAAAGTTGGCTTAAAGCTCAACATTCAGAAAACTAAGATCATGGCATCTGGTCCCATCACTTCATGGCAAATAGACATATAAAACCATGGAAACAGTGTCAGACTTTATTTTTTGGGGGCTGCAAAATCACTGCAGATGGTGACTGCAGCCTTGAAATTAAAAGACTCTTACTCCTTGGAAGGAAAGTTATGACCAACATAGATAGCATATTAAAAAGCAAAGACATCATTTTGCCAACAAAGTTTCGTCTAGTCAAGGCTATGGTTTTTCCTGTGGTCATGTATGGATGTAAGAGTTGGACTGTGAAGAAGGCTGAGCACCAAAGAATTGATGCTTTTGAACTGTGGTGTTGGAGAAGACTCTTGAGAGTCCCTTGGACTGCAAGGAGATCCAACAAGTCCATCCTAAAGGAGACCAGTCCTGGGTGTTCATTGGAAGGACTCATGTTGAAGCTGAAACTCCAATAATTTGGCCACCTGATGTGAAGAACTGACTCATTGGAAAAGACCCTGATGCTGGGAAAGATTGAGGGCAGGAGGAGAAGGGGACAACAGAAGATGAGATGGTTGGTTAGCATCACTGACTCAATGGACATGAGTTTGAGTAAACTCCGGGAGTTATGATGGACAGGGAGGCCTAGCGTGCTGTGGTCCATGGGGTCAATTTTGCATATATGCTAGCATTTGAACTTTCACCTATTTTATGCCTGATGGATTGTTTATGAATTTGTTTACATACAGTACAGTACAAATGTAGGATATGTTGTATAAAACATCCACTAAAATTGTTTTAAATTCAAGAAAGAAGGGCTAAGACTTTCTACTAAGATGTCACAGAACGATTCTTTTTACTCTCTTGGAGTTCATATATCCCACTGGGAAACTATGAAGATGAAGAAAATTTAAAATAAGAATTCTACTGAAGATCAAGGATTCTAATATCCTTTCAACAGCATTTATTTATTTATCCATGAGGCATTCTATTAAGTACTTTCCAGAACATGAATACATAAAAGAATGTCCATAAAGTCAGATGTCATAGTCTAATTATTGTTATAACCAAGGTTCTCTTGATATATATTTCTTTCTTTTAAATTTGGAGCATGTGACCAGATTACATGAACAATAATTCATGGTGCAATCAAACACAGCAAAACTAATCTGGTATAACTTAATAATATAGACAATAATTAGTAGGTATGTAAGAAGCCATGAAAGGTAATAATTCACTTAGTATCACACGACTTAGTATCACACAACTCAGCTTTCATTTTGTACATATGTACCTCTTCTTTATAAGTATTAACTGGTATTTGCCATTTTTTCTATCTAGTTGTCCTCCAGATATTTTCTTTCAACTCTTCTAAATTTTTAGTGCAATGTATTTAAATGCAGATTTATTTTTTACTTGTGTGAAGAATTGATTTTGCCTACCTACTGAGAAGGGATAGGCTACCCACTCCAGTATTCTTGGGCTTCCCTTGTGGCTCAGCTGGTTAAGAATCCACCTGCAATGTAGGAGACCTGGGTTCAATCCCTGGGTTGGGAAGATCCTCTGGAGAAAGGAAAGGCTACCCACTCCAGTATTCTGGCCTAGATAACTCCACGGACTGTATGGTCCATGGGGTGGCAAAGAGTTGGACATGACGGACCAACGTTCACTTTTACCTACTGTTGATAAGGCTTCCCTGGTAGCTCAGATGGTAATGAATACACCTGAAGTGCAAGAGACCCCAGTTTGATCCCTGGGTCAGGAAGAACCAAAAGTTAATTTTCACAATGTTCATCAAATCTGAAAAGTTCTCATTCATTTTGTCTTCAAATATTGCTTTTGGGTTTTTGGTAAGCTCTTTGGTTAATAATTAAACAAATAAAGTGAGCAAAGAATGATTGGTTTGAAGCAAAAAAAAAATCTGCATAATGATGAGAAAAAAATCAGTAATAATGTTAGCAAGAAATAAAATAAATTAAAAGTAACTGTGAAAACAAAATGATGTTGGTGTAAAACATCCCCAATTTTATGCATGCTTCTTAGGAACAGTGGTAATTAATATACTTGTTCAGATTCCTTTACCTCTAGGTAACCTCACCTAAAGAACAGCATGGGCTAGTTGAACTCACAATGAAGTCAGCCCTTGTGCAAACAAATATGATGAGACCTAGTTACTGCCACAGTTATGAGGATGGACAGGGGGGAATCTTGACATACAGGAGCAAGATCTGACTGATATGAATGATTTATGTGGTCCATATAAATTCCTTTCTTTGTCCTGAGTGGCAACTCTAAAATTCAAATGGATTTCATTAACTCTCAAAACTAGAGTAAGCCCCTACCTACAAACCTTCAAGTTGTGAACTTTTCAAAGATGCAAACATGTATTCACAAGTCCAGTCACGTAAGTTCATGTGTTTGGCGTACATTGTCACATACACGAGTCATTACAAGTGGCTGTGCTTGTGTACTTCAGTGTACAGTACTGTATAGAGTACAGCAGCGTTGTTGTTCAGTCACTCAGTCGTGTCCGAGTCTTTGGGACCCCAAGGTTTGCAGGCTTCTTTGTCCTTCACCATCTCCCGCAGTTGGCTCAAACTCATGTCAGTTGGGTGGATGATGCTATCTAGCCATCTTATCCTCTGTTGTGGCCTTCTCCTCCTTCCGTCAATCTTTCCCAGCATCAGGGTCTTTTCTAATGAGTCAGCTCTTCCCATCTTTCTAATGAGTCAGCTCTTCCCATTGGGTAGCCAAAGTATTGGAACTTCAGCTTCAGCATCAGTCCTTCCAATGAATATTCAGGGTCGATTTCCTTTAGGATTGACTGGTTTGATCTCCTTGCAGTCCAAGGGACTCTTAAGAGTCTTCTCCAGCACCACAGCTGGAAAGCCTAAACTCTACAGCACTCAGCCTTTTTATGGCCCAACTCTCACATCCATATATGACTACCGGATAAAAACATAGTTTTGACTCTATGGACCTTTGTCAGCAAAGTGAAGTCTCTGCTTTATAATACACTATCTAGCTTTGTTATAACTTTCTTTTTAAGGAGCAAGTAGGGGGCTGACTGTAGTAGAAAAGCAAGGAACCCAATGGAAACAAGGGAAGGCTGCCAATTTTTAGAAATCCTCAGCAAAAGAAGGAACAAGGGTCAGTGCAGGTCAAGGCAGTAGGAGGAGCCCATCAGCTCGTGGAAGAACAGCAATTTAGACAGAAAGAGATCCAGGACCTGGGGGCAGAAGGGCAGGAGTCACCTGACCCCTAGCTCCCTTAACAGCCTTTGAGCATCTTCCTGGGGACTCTCGTGAGACCAGGAAACCTCCAAGCCTCCTATGAAGGATGTGAGTTCATCCTTCCAGGAAGTTTTGGCACTCAGGTTGCCAAGCATATCTCATGGGAAATGATGCAAGTGATAAATAAAAGATACCAGTCGGTCTCAAATCAAACTACAGGTTTCAAAGAATGAGTAAGTCATAAGCAGTATTTTTTATAAATCAAGGGACATGGGCTATAGCTCTTCCTAGTAACTTGGCTCTGGGCAAGTCACTCAATCTCTCTGAATCTGTAGTAAGCTCTTCTGAGTTCCTTTATCTTTGATGTATGACATTACTGACCCTTTAAGATTAAAACCTGAAATGTTTGTTAAGATTAGCACAAAGAGTGCTGATAAAAGTGATTTTTTTTTTCTTCTCCAAAATCCAGGTCTCCTCCTGACTTCCTTTTGGAAATCTGTGACATAAGGACACCCTTCCTAAAAATTAATAACTAGGGTAAGAATGAAAAATGAGGCAGGACTGCCCTGGTGGTCTAGTGGCTAAGATTCTGAGCTCCCAAGGCAAGGGTTTGATCCCTGGTCAGGGAATCAGATCCCACACGTCACAACTAAGAGCTCAAATGCTGCAAGTAACGATTCCACATGCAACAAATAGAAAGCCCGAGGTAGAAACTGAAGGTCTCCCACACTGCAACGAAGATTACAGATCCCACGTGCCTGCTGCAGCCAAGTAAATAGATATGCATAATAAAAAATTTAGAAATGAAGCAAACTCCACTGTGATATCTACAGTTCTCACTGCCTCATGCTCTCACCTGCCTCTACACCTTGGGGGAAAACTCTCAAGGGGATTTTCCTGTATGATTCCATCCCTGTTGATTCATTTTCTTTTACTTTGAAAGAAAAACTACATGGCCCTCTGGAGCTAGCTGAGCAAAACACTAGTTGTTTTTGTCACAGAAGACAGAGGGTTAAATTGAAGAAGCTGAAATCCATCACTGATCAGGGCAATGCCAAGCACTTCATGGACCAACAGCATCTGAACCCACAGAAGACTGTGGAATTAGCTCTGCTTTGTAACAAAGCCCCAGAGGCATGCACAGTAATGTTTGAGACACACAGTACAACCTCTCTCCCACCTTGGCATTGTTGCCCCTGATGTCCCTTGTCCAAGTCAGGGATGGTGTGTGGGGAGGTGTTGCTTTGCCCTCGGTCTCCATTTCAATCCATCATCCACGGCAGAGCCACTAAGGAGTCCCTGAGAGCTCACTGGCACACTCCATCAGAGCTGAATTCCACCAAAACGATCATGGGGGACTTCCCTGGTGGTCCAGTGGTTAAGACTTCGATTTTCAATGCACGGGGTGCAGCTTCAATCCCTGCTCGGGAAGCTAAGATCCCATATGCCTCAATGGTCAAAAAACCAAAACATAAATTAAAGCAACACTGTAACAAATTCAATAAACAATCTTAAAAAAAAAAAAAAAAAGGTCCACATCAAAAAAATCACTATCATGGAACAGGCTAGTTCTCTCTGCCAGTGCTGGGGCCACTGTCTTGCGACCAGACAAGAGAACAACAGGAAAAGGTGGGAGGGATCTAGATTCGTAACGCTCAAGGTGCCCAAGCAAGTTCGGGATACACCTTATACACAAAGGCAGGTGGACAGACCTATGGCCACTCACCCTGGGATCTGCATCCTGACTACACGGAAGAAGATCTACCGAAGGAGAAACTTTCAGTCTCTTAGAAGCACTAAACTTAAAAAAAACCGAAAGATGCTGAATTTAACAAGCAAATGATACCAATGAATCTGCAATCAGAATAAGCATCTGCTTTGGGGGCAGCATCCTTTATCCCTGTGTGTATTAATGTAATGTTAATTCATTCTACTAATGAGAGTTATAACAGGAGGGTAATGACCAGAAGCTCCATACAAATTATTCTTCATCTATTTTCTTTTCGCTTTCTCTCTATCTTTTTTTTTTCTTTCCTTTTAGCAATGAATTGATGAGGGCATGGAATGAAGGAAATGCAATATCTGTCAACTCACTATAAATATGGTCGGGAAATTCTAAGAGGGTTTTTTTTTTTCTTCTGTTTCTTTGGCATTTGTTTCAGTGCTGCATGGATTTATTCAGAAATGAGCTGGGAAGTCAGTACCATAAAAATGACTAAATACAAACATAAAAAAATTAAACCTTTGTACCTTGGACCAAGCTGATGGTTATCCAGCTCCAGCCTCATCTCCATTTTTATTGGGAACGAATTACACATCTATGCATGATTCAAAGGGTGCTTCCTTTCACTCCTCCCCTTCTGAATGTGTGTGGTTCCAGCGTTTTGGTTAGCTTTGTACTAGCAAAATGAGAAAACTCGTCTTCAGGCCTACATGTCCCTGCTGAAATAGACAGACAGACTGATGGATATGCAAGATTCATGCCAGCTCTGAAATCATCTGTGACTTCACAGAGACCGAAAAAACCCTGATGCTGGGAAAGATTGAGGGCAGGAGGAGAAAGAGGCAACAGAGGATGAGATGGTTGGATGGCATCATTGACTCAATAGACATGAGTTTGAGCAAACTCCAGGAGTTGGTGAAGGACAGGGAAGCCTGGTGAGTTGCAGTCCATGGGGTTGCAAAGAGCTGGACATGACTGAGTGATTGAACAACAGCAACAACAGCAGCTGATTCAGATCAAATCTTTTGCCCACAAACATGCATAGATCTCTCAGTTTCTCAAATAAACAAAATGAAACATATTTTTTCTCCTCCATGTTACTTCCTTAATTCCCAGCCAGTTGCTGTCTTTTTAAAAATGTCTAACAATCTGAATTCAGTAAATCTGTTTTAAATACATACTATGAGACAGATCTCACTTACTTACCTACACTGCAGGTAAGAGCCTTACCTGGCATAGAAAGAAATCAGCAGAGATGTACCTGACATCAAACAGCAAATAACAGAAAGACTTGGGATTTACCGTAGGTCTTGTAATTAAATATCCAGGGATCTTTTCAGTAGCCCAGCACTTCTCAAAGTGTGGTCGCTGGACTAGCAGCAGCATCCACATCATCCAGGAATTTGTGAGAATGAAAATTTGGTTGACTCATCCCAGAACTACTGAATCAGTAACTCCAGAGGTAGAACCCAGCACTGCATGTAACCTAACCACCCTACAGGTGATCCACTACAGAGAAGATGGTAATGGTGCTTGGGCAGCTCCCATCAAAGGCCATCCTGACTTTTCTCATAAGCACATCCTGGGGCTTCACCTCGATCCCACTTAATCCCCAAGGCAGCTGCCACTACTGACCTTGGTTCTTCTTAGGGACCATCTACGTTTGTAACTCTATGTCTTCACCAGTGGTTTCTGCCTTTCCATCAGCTTTACTGTCTCACATTCACTTCCTCATAGGTCTCCCCTAGTGTCTCACTTGTATTGACCTTCTCTTTATATGCTTCCTCTTGTAAGCTTTCTCGAAGCTTCTTTCTCCTCCTGACTTTTCTGCCCCTCTTAAGAGCACCTTCATTTTCCACGGGAGCTCAAAACCTCAGCCTCCTTTTACCCTTTATTCAATATTCCAACCTGTATTAAATCAGAAGCCACATCCTCGAGTTCATACCTTGGTGTCTCTCACATCTCGTTTTCACTCCCACTGCACCAAATTAGTTCAAGTCCTGCTTATCTCTAACAACAATTATTTCACTGAACATTTATCTGGCCTCTTCATCTCCTGCCTCCACAATACATCTTATATCGTACAACAGACAAAGAAGTTTTTATAGAAATTACATCACTAGCTTGCTTCAAAATTCTGTTTGGTTCTTCCTCGCTCACCAAGCTCCAAATTGTCTTTTGAGAAGACCGTCTACAATATGATTGCAAATTACCTCTCCCAGGTCTATGCGCCCCATAACTTCAATAAAAAAGACCACCAATAAACTTTTCCAAATGAAAGCTTTTCTTAACCTTCTGTTCATGGATTTCTTTCTTTCAATTAGGTGAACCTGCTCTGTCTTGAAACCTGCTCTATCCTGTGTGTGTGTGCACGTGCTCAGTCATGTGCGACCCCACAGACTCTAACCCACCAGGCTCCTCTGTCCATGGGATTCTCCCGGCATGAATACTGAAGTGGGTTGCCATTTCCTTCTCCAGAGGATCTTCCAAACCCAGGGATTAAACTCAAGTCTCCTGCACTGCAGGCAGATTCTTTAACTGCTAAGCCACTGGGGAAGCCCTGCTCTACTGTACTGTTCTTGCAAATCTAACTGAAATAACACCTTCTGCATGGCTCGGACGGAGTTCCACCAATGGTTGAGGTTTCCTTCCCTAGTAAATGCCCCCAGTGCCTTGCGTGTTCTTCCCCAATCCTCCATTACTCTCCTTTGCCTCTGGATATTAATGTGCCTGGAATCATTTGCCCTCAAGAGATGCGTGTCCTCTACTACCCTAACCAGCCATTTTCTCAGGAGAGAAATTCATTAAATATTGATGGAATGTAATTGAAACCAGTTTCCTTTCTCCTGTTTCTTCTTTACACACATGGATGCATAATTCTGTTTTGTTCTTAACATTTGATTCATAAATCAAATTTAGCTTCTACCCCAAAGATCCAGAATTTACCTTTTACAGAACCTAATTCAAATTTATCCTCGGTGTCATTTATCTGATCGTGTGTTACACTGGTTTCCTAGAATTTATAGGAGGTTTTGGCATGGCTTGTCAATTAACATCTCAACTATGATGGAATTAGTCTGAGCTTCCCTGGTGGCTCAGATAGTAAAGAATTTGCCTGCAATGCAGGAGACCCAGGTTCGATCCCTGGGTCAGGAAGATCCCCTGGAGAAGGAAATGGCAACCTTCTCCAGTATTGTTGCCTGGAAAATCCCATGGACAGAGGAGCTTGGTGGATGACAGTATATGGGGTCGCAAAGAGTCAGACACCACTGAGTGACTAACACTTTAATCTGCATAAAATGTCTCTATTAGCTGACCTTTCCATTACCTTTTACTAGCCTCTCAGAAATTCAATTTCTGTGTCTATACACAGGGGGTAGGGTAATTCTTCTTACTTTAGAGGCTCTCCAGGCCAAATAAGGGACTTCCTTGGTGGTCCAGTGGTAAGAATCCACCTGCCAATCCTCAGGACATGGGTTTGATCCCTGGTCCAGGAGGATCCCACATGCCAGGGAGCAACTAAGACATTAAGCCACAACTACTGAGCCGGCACGCCCTAGAGCCTGTGCTCTGCAACAAGAGAAACCACGGCAGCAAGAAGCCCTTACACCACAACTCAACAGGAGAGACCCCATTCACCACAAGTAGAGAAAAGCTGCACACAGCAACAGAGACCCAAAACAGCAGAAATAATGTTTGTAAAGGCCAAATAAGACAACAAAATCGAAACATCTAACGACAGGACAAATGCCAGAGCATTCTCTCATGCTTTGGAAGTGAAAAGATGTGCTTTCATTCTACAGATAAAGAAACCAAGGCCTAGCTCGGTGATCACCAGCTTGAAGGAAATTGAACACCACCACAATCATTGTCTTTTGACTCCCTGGCAAGCTCTTCTCCAGGCAAATCATGAATATCCCTCCCAGGGGCAAACTGGGTCTGATTAACTGAAAGCCTAAGAGGGAGCCAATCTTGAGCAGGGCTACTTCTGTTCCCAGCCCCTCACCACACCCACGGGGGCAGCCAGAATTTAGATCCCTTCCTCTTGTTACACAGGGAACCTCTCAAGGTCTGAGGAGCAGTTTTGGAGCCATTCTGGCAGGGCCCTGGCAGATTCTGTGTGATTTCTGCAGCAGCAGCCAGCTGATTCAAGGCTGACTCACGAAGCCACCTGGGCAAGAGTGGGGGCCACCAGCAGCTGCTGCCTGACCTTTCAGACCTTCTCTCCTGAGTGTGTCTGGGAGTCTCTGGGGCAGTTGTGACACCCTGTGGCCAGCTTGGCTTATCACAGCAGAGTGTCCCTTAGTAAAACCAAGAGGAATAGGTGGGAACAGGTGCAGGCAGAAAGAGAGCTGTTTGCCTGAGTTTGTGGAACATTCCCGGAGGCTCAGTGGTAAAGAATTCACCTTCCATGTTGGGGACACAGGACACCCAGGTTTGATCCCTGGGTTGAGAAGATTCCCTGAAGGTGGGCATTGCAACACACTTGAGTATTCTTGCCTGGAAAAATCCCATGGACAGAGGAGCCTGGCGGGCTACGGTCCATGGAGTCACAAAGAGTCGGACACAACTGAGCGACTGGCATATGCATGTGGGACATTTGGCATCCTGCCTTCAGCTCATGCCCAGTCTTTCTCCAATGCCCACACCCACTTACACTCCAAATAAATTTTTTGGCCTTTTGGAGTTAACCCTGAATGCGTCCGAGAGAGAGGAGGTTAAAAGAACAGAAGAGATGAAAACCATAGGAAATGACTCAGGTTCGGCACTTCATACCTAAGAGGGCTGGGACCATGTCTTTCTCTTGGTAGCTCTCTACCCACCCTAACAAGCTTACTGTATACTGCAGGTGCTCTATGAATGTTGAATATGTCCTTGCCCACAGCTTGATCAAAGGCTGATAACTGTTGCATTAAATCTGATCGATCGCTATAAATTAATCTCATAATTTTAACATACAATTTCAGTTTGACTTGCTTTTGCTCTATACTCAGTCTCCAACAGCAAGAAGAAGGAACCTCACCTCTCAATGCCTTCCTAGACAAGTTTAGAAGACAGGGTTGCACCAGTGCGCACTGATGGAGGAAAACCCATCAGACCACAAGTAGACAATGCTAGTCGCTGCTTCAGTCCAGTACCTGCGTGCTTTGCTTCACTCGCCCTGCCTTTGTTCAGCTTCCCTTCACTCTCTCTCCTTCCTCCCAATACTCATAGCCTCTTTTCTTTCCCTTTTGGAAAGGCCCCGACTTCGCCTTTTATCTTCATGCATGCTTTTATCTTTTGAGAAAGTGTTTTTTATTACATAATTGAGCACCACAGGACATGAAACGGGAATGGGATTAAATCTAACTCTGGCCTCATCTAGCTGAAGCTACATGACAGATCACAATAGAGTGTAGCTTTAGGGGAAGAAGCTCAACAGCTCCCAGCATAGGAAAACTCACAAAACAGGATTTGTAATTTTGTGAAATTACTTAGAAAGGTACTATCATGTTACTTGCACTGGAGGAACTGACCACCTGAAAAGCATCTTTGGTTTCTCAAAGTGTCTCATAGTAATATCATCTACTTCTATCAGATTAAAATACAATGAAAAGGACTTCCCTGGGGGTCCAGTGGTAAAGAATCCACCTGCCAATGCAGGGGACACAGGTCCAATCCTAGGTAGGGGAAGATCCCACGTGCCTCGGGATAGCTAAGTCTATGTACCACAGCTACGGAAACTCCTGCCCTAGAATCCATGCTCTGTAATAAGAGAAGCCACTGCAATGAGAACCACGTGAACTACAACGAGAGAGTGCCCCACTCATTGCAACCAGAGAAAGCCCATGCACAGCAATAAAGTACAGCCAAAAATATTAAAAAAATAAAAAGAAATGAAAAGAGTGAGAACAAGTATCCAGAGATGGTGTGGCCCCATGTCGGGAGAACCGGCTCCATCGGTTTCTGTCCACACTGCTGGCGGCCTTTCTAAATTGGAGCCAGTGGTTGTGGCTGTCCTTGGACACTGCTGCCACCAGTCACACTGGATCCCACCCAGCACCTGTGACAGGTCCAATCTCAACTGTGGTCTACTGGGCTCTCTACAATGTGCCTCCTCAAAATCTATCCCACGTCCCATTCTGTTCGATGTCCCAGCTTTCTGCTTCCTCCATCTGTCTTGGGGCCTTTGCACTTGCTGGCCCCTCTGCCAGAATACGTGTCCTTCAGCCCCTTGCACTGAGTAGCCCCTTGCTTCATTCAGAACTTTCCTTCATTGTTATCTTTTCAAAACTCACCCTCCCCGCTGCCCTCTATCATGCTCCATCCCACTGTCCTGCTTAACTGTGCCTATTTTTTTATAGTGACCTATAAAAAAGTATGTATTTAGTGTGTTATTCTTAATTATCTTTGCTCCCATGATGCCTGGACTCTGATCTCCTTTAATCAGTGCTTAATACTTAATAAAATTTAAGTGTTAGTCGCTCAGTCCTGTCCCACTCTTCCTGACCCCAATGGACTATAGCCCACCAGGTTCTTCTATCCATGGAATTCTCTAGGCAGAAATAGTAGAGTGGATTGCCATTTCCTCCTCCAGGGGATCTTTCTGAACTAGGGATTAAACCCAGGACTCCTGCATTACAGGCAGATTTTTTTGCCATCTGAGCCACCAGGGAACCCCTTAGTATTTAATAGGTGTTCAATAAATACATATTCTGAAAGAATTAGGCCTGCCTGGCTTTTGTCTGCACCCCTTCTTCTCCAAAATCTCCAACTTTGTCTTGCAGTTGAATTATTAGAGGGAAAACTTATTTCTCAGTTTCGTATAGAAATACAGCACTAGATCTGGGACAACTAATTTTCCAATCTGTAAATATATCACATATGTTTTCCAATGTGCCATACCCAAAGAGCCATTGGACTTTTGGAGAAGGGAATTGATATTTACTGATGACTTAGTATATGCCCTTGTCAACTGCAAATTGGCACTTGCCATCTACCTCAAGGATTAAATCATGTGCTGCTGTAGCTGCTGATTTTCAACACCTCCTGAGAGAAGTTCAGGGCAGAGAGCAGAAATGAGGCCCTCTGTGCCCAGGGAAAACCTGGGAGGACAGGTCTTCAGATAGAGATTCTCAGGAGCCGATTTTATGAGCCCAAATATTATATCTCTCCATACCTACAAGGGGAGAAGGAACTGGCAACCCACTCTGGTATTCTTGCCTAGAGAATCCTGTGGACAGACGGGCCTGGTGGGCTTCTGTCCACAGGGTCGCACAGAGTCGGATACGACTGAAGCAACTTAGCATGCATACATGCATTGGAGAAGGAAATAGCAACCCGCTCCAGTGTCTTGCCTGGAGAATCCCAGGGGCGGGGGAGCCTGCTGGGCTGCCATCTATGGGGCCACACAGAGTCGGACACGACTGAAGCTACTTAACAGCAGCAGCAGCAGCATACCTACAAAGCACTAAATCCTTCATGGTGACTACTGTTCCTTGTGACTAGAAAGGCGTCATGAGACTAGTAGAAAACTTCTGGAAAAATATGCACTTGATTGCATGTATTCCTCCTTCAACAAAATCACATGAATGCTGACCTTTCTGCCTTGCCTCTTTGGAGCAGTTTCTCTGAGCTACCTGAGGAGTTGTCTCCCAGGCTGCCGTCCTCATTTTGCCCCAAATAAAATTTAACTTACCACTCTCACATTGTGCATTTTTTAAGACAACATCTTCTATAATGTTAGAGAATTTCCAAACATTTTGTGATTTATTTCCCTCAACAACTACTCTCGCTGGCAATATTATCCAAATTTTATAGCTGAGGAAACAGACTTAAAACTGTTTGAGATTTAAAATTTTAACTAAGATTATAGTGGGGTGAATAGTGTCCCCTAAAATGATATCCCCAAGTTCTAACCACAGGTACCTGTGAGCGTAATCTTATTTGGAAGTAGAGTCCTGCCAGGTGTAATTAAGGCAATCTTTTTATTATTATTTTTGACCACACCATGAAGCATGCGGGATCTTAGTTCCCTGACTGGGGATTGAACCCATAGCCCCTGCATTGGAAGCACAGTATCTTTTTTTTTTTTTTTTTAAGTAATTTTTATTACAGTATAGTTCATTTACAGTGTTAGTTTTTGCTGTACAGCAAAGTGAATCAGTTATACATATATCATTCTTTTTTTTTTTAAACTTTACAATATTGTATTGGTTTTGCCAAATATTGAAATGAATCCGCCACAGGTATACATGTGTTCCCAATCCTGAACCCTCCTCCCTCCTCCCTCCACATACCATCCCTCTGGGTCATCCCAGTGCACCAGCCCCAAGCATCTAGTATCACACAGTATCTTAACCACTGGACTGTCAGAGAAGTCCCTTAAGTGGATCTTAAGATGCTCTCATATTGGATTTAAGGTGGGCTCTAAATCCAATGACTGACATTCTTATAATAAGAAGAGAGGATACAGAGACACAGCCACGAAAAGATGAAGGTAGAGACTGGAGTGATACATCTACAAGCCAAAAGCCTAAGGATTGTGGCCACCACCAGAAGCTGGAAGAGAAGCTTTTCACAGGTTTCGCCTCCGGACTTCAGAAGGAACCAGTCCTTGACATTGAACTATAGTCCAAAACCATCAGAGAATACATCGCTGTCATCTTGTGACCAGACAGGACCCTACGCAGCCTTGTGGGGGCTGGGCTTGGACATGCCTTTCCCCATATCCTCTGTTTTAGCTCCTCCCTGAAGCACCTAGATAATAGTATTTGATGCAAATTTTCAGAGTTGTTTCCCAGATGTGAAAAGCTCCCACCACACGGAATATTAACTATTCAAGGGCCACATGCACACAGTCCCAGGGCTCCTGGAGCCTAAAGACTGATAATGCTGACCCCAGTAACCCCACCCTGTTTTGTTACCATCAGCCAGTCAGAGACTTGTGCACGACCCCCTCCCCCCGACCTAGATTTTAAAAATGCTTTAATGAAACCCTTCGGGGACCTCAGGGTCTTGGGTCCTGAGCCATCTGTGTCCTTGCATGGCCTCCAAAAAAACTTTCTCAGCTGCAATCTGAGACATTTTGGTCTCACTGTGTGTTGGGCACACAAACGTGCACTAACAATTGTAAGCCATCCTGTTTGTGGCCATTTGTAACCTGAACTAACACATCTGGGCTTCCCAGATAGCCCAGAGCTAAAGAATCTGCCTGCCAAGGCAGGATACTCAGAAGATGTAGGTCTGATGCCTGGGTTGGGAAGATGCTCTGGAGGAGGAAATGGCAACCCAATCCAGTATTCCTGCCTGGGAAATCCCATGGACAGAGGAGCCTGTCAGGCTACAGTCCATGGGTTCACAGAGTCAGACACAGCAACTGAATATAAAATCAGTAGCTAATGCAAACCCCTGGGTAGTAAGTGGGAGAGCCAGGATTTGAACCTGGATTGTTAAGTCCAAGCACTGCACTTGCCCCACCATCCCAGGCGACTGCCCCAAATCTTACAGCAGAGAGTCATCCTTGTTCAACACTGTATTAGAATACAGAAAGATGTAACAGCAGAGCCACATAACCAAATAAAATCTGCAAGGATGGTTGTTACCTTTGGTTGTATTGTCATTTATATTCATGCCCCAACGTGCAAAGGAAGACCTCACACGAAGGAAAAGTCTCAGGTGATTCCAAACTGAAAGGGTTGCAAATGTCAGGGAAAGAAGAAGAGACAGGCAGGGGAACATAGCAGCAATAGCAATGAGAGAGCAGAGTATAATAAAGGGAGACTTAACTGGAGGGAAAGAGCAGCCCTTCCCTTTGAAGAGAATATTCAAAGCACAGAGCAAACTTGAAAAAGAATGGTGAAAAGTGACATGCAGGCAGCAACTGGGATTTAGACCAGTCATGCAATGCTGTAGCAGGGAGGGAAAAAAGAGCCAACATTTCGAAGTTCAGTTTCAGAGGTGGAAAAATCACACAGCTGGTAGGTTGCAAAGTCCCTTTTTATGAGGATCTAATGAGAGGATAGATTATTTTCTAGGATGTGGAAATGCACCAGCTCTGGGTAAGAAACCGATGAAAGAGTTAAATAGCAGGGATGCCTGCAGAGGATGGATCAGTTTCTGGGGACAGATGAAAAGCAATAAGTATGTGCACTTCAGGAGGTGATAATTAAGGTCACTGGGGAAGCCCTGGGAGGAGGGCTGGGGTTGGGTGAGCGGTGGGTGGCAGCCTAGAAGCAAGGGTGCAGTTGCTTAGAGCATCACAAGAGAGTAAGTTAGTAAGTGAGAAGAAAACCCAGAGGGACCTCAGTGCAAACTTCCAGACAGCCTGAACTTTACTGTATCTCCCCTTAAGTCAGATTTCAAGTGACCTTTAGCCTTTTCCCAAGTGATGTCATTGCCTTTTTGGAGAGGTACTCTATGAATGGAAACATGTAAGTCTGAATCCTAACAGACTGTGAGAAAATAAACACATCCCATCATTGTCCTGCCCTGATGCTTAAGAGACAGACTGTATGTGACCTCGTGGACCTTTCTCTTCATCTTCTATTGATGGGAATTGTACCTGACACTACCAATTTGGTGCCCCCTTTTCCATCGGGGAAACTCACAAATAAGGGATATTACTGGAGACCGTGCTGTTTTAATCAAAACATGCTGAGGTCAGTAGTGACCCAGCTTGTCCAGAAGAATGGTTATGTGGCCAAGACAGGTGGTGAGCCTGGAAAACCCTCGATCTTGAAAGACTAGGTTCTGATCAAAGAAACGTGACTTAACTCTATAGGGAAATACCGAGGAGAAGACCCTTGCAGAAACCAAGCGTTTTCACATGTTCTCTCTACGTGCATCTGCTCCTTCACCTCAGTTGCTGTGTTATGTGTGGCAACTGCCATCTGAATTGGCCTCCCTGCTCCATCTGTCAAAGGCCTGATCACATATAATATAAGGCTTAATCCAAATGTCCCTTCTGCTGAGAAATCTTCCTTGATTTTCAGGTCAGCAGTAAGCTCTCTCTCCTCTCGGTACTATACTGCTACGTGTCACAGTCTGATCTCATTCTTCTAGCTGCTGTGGCCCAGGATCTGGGAGTCAGAGGCCAAAAGGATGAGACCCACACTCCATCTCTGTTCACCCCCATAGCACAGCCCACCCCATAGGACCATGCTTTACCAGCAGAGTCTAAATCCCTATAAATAGAAAAGATCCTGACAATGATTTTCTCCTGGCTGTGAATTAGCTAAAAAGGTCACCCAAAAATGTGACTTTTCTCCCCAAGGACCAGTGATATCAAAAGCTAATGAAATCTCAACTTTATCATTTTCCACTGAACTTTTCATTCTGTTGTAGGATATTAAAAGTGAAGCATGGAGAAAGGGAAAAACTGGAAGTCACGAGTTAGATCTTAAGAGGCTCTTCTCTTCACAGGTGATCTTTGATTTTTGGCCAGACACAAAATACAGTGGGGTCTCTATAAATGGAAGACATTGTAGGTTTGGTGAAGATAGATGTCACGTCTATTTTAAAAGTTGTATTGAGTACCTCTTACGCACCTGACAGTACACATGTGTGCATGCTAAGTCGCTTTAGTCGTGTCCGACTCCGTGTGACCCCATGGACTATATAGCCCACCAGCCTCCTCTGCCCATGGAATTCTCTAGGCAGTGATACTGGAGTGGGTTGCCATGCCCTCCTCCAGGGGATCTGCCCAACCCAGAGAACGAAATGACGTTTCCTGCAGCTTCTGCATTGCAGGCAGATTCTTTACTGTTAAGCCACAGGTAAGCCCACCTGACACTATAGTTGAAATAAATATCTCTTGGTTGTAGGGTAGGCTCCGAACTCCAGTGTTCTTGGGCTTCCTTGGTGGCTCAGATGGTAAAGAATCTGCCGGCAGTGTGGGAGACCTGGGTTTGATCCCTGGGTTGGGAAGATCCCTTAGAGGATGGCATGGCAACTCACTCCAGCATTCTTGCCTGGAGAATCCTCATGGACAGAAGAGCCTGGGGGGCCCCGGTCTATGGAATTGCATAGTGTCAGACACAACTGAGCAACTGCACTTTGTCGTAGCATGGTTTCTTGCTTATGTTGGCCTTCAATATATATTAGCCTCACGATTAATTAATGAATGAAGAAGAGGTCTGAACCAGATCATTGCTTCCCCTGGCCACAGATACCTGGGTATGCAGGTATGTATACAGACCCAGATACCACAGTCACAGAAAGGCCTGCAAAACGTTTTACTCTTAAAGTCATATTTTTCTTCTTCTAGGCTCTAAATGGGCACTACTGACATTTACTGTCTGCATTTGTTCTTAGGTCTAAGGGAAGGAGCAATTATAAAATAAAGGCAAGGGTTGTAAAAAAGGTTGTAGCCCAAGGGAAAGGGTTAATGTTAGCGTTAGTGAGGGCTTCCCTGGTGGCTAAGAGGGTAAAGAATCCCCCTGGTTCAAGGTTCAGTCCCTGGGTTGGAAAGATCCCCTGGAGGAGGAAATGGTAACCCACTCCAGTATTCTTGCCTAGAGAATTCCATGGACAGAGGAGCCTGGAGGGCTATAGTCTGTGGCGTCGTAGAGTCAGACATAATCGAGCGACTAACACTTTCATGTTTTTCTTAGTGCAGGATGCAATAGGATCCATAGAGAAAAAAATAAAAACTCAAAATAAACTCCAAACTTTTTCACCAGATGTTACAGTAGGTCAAGATGGGATCTACTTTCCTGTTTTCTGATCAGGATGGGTATTCAATATCCAGTACACCTGAATGTATTGTTATACCACACTCTGGCTTAGTGGTTCTCAAATGTCAGATATGTAAGAATAATTAGTAGTATTCATGTTACAGAATTACCATTCATTTACCTAGCAGTTACTCAATGCCAGGCTTTTGGAAAAGACAGTTAAAATATAGATTCCCTGGCTCTAAGGACTTACGGAACACTCTGTAGTTCTGGTGCTGGAGCTCAGAAATCTATACTTTTAATAAAAGGTGCAAGTGATTCTGATGAGGGTGGTCCTGGAACCACACCCAAAGGAAGATGTTTTAGCTCCGTTTGTTTCATGACCTTAATCAATCTGTCCATGTCACTTTAAATTCAATGAATCATATTCCCACAGTGGGAAAGTCTTTTAAATCACCATAGCCTAATCCTCATGCTTTACAAATGAGAAAACCATGGTGCAGTTTGTTGTTCTTAACCAAAATTGCAGTTATTTAAAGGAAAGACTATGCACTCTATCTATCTATATACATACATATATATATATATATAATATATGTGTGTGTATATATATATATATTTAATTTTTGGCTTTTTAAATTTAAATTCTCTTCTCTGGCATCAAAATTAGCCTCCTGCACTGTTTGGAATTTAAGAGTAATTTTGTGGTTCATAATTTGGTCCCCTGATTGAATATTCTATCAGGACTTCAGTTTCCAAAATATGCATAAGGGAAGCTAAGTCTTAGGTGGGAGTATCCTGTAGGGTGAGTCCTGTTTCCTCAATTTGTAGCTTTGTGATACTTGTTCCCTCTCTTTGAATTGCATCTTCAAAATGAGGATTAAAAAGGCCTACCTCTCAGAAATATTATGATTAAATAAAAAAATTTTTAAATATTTGACTCATAGGAAAGTGAAAGCATCAGTTTCTCAGTTGTGTCCGACTCTTGGTGACCTCATGTATTGGAGCCCACCAGGCTCCTCTGTCCGTGGAATTCTCCAGGCAAGAATACTGAATTGGGTTGCCATTCCCTTCTCCAAGAGATCGTCCTGACCCAAGGATAGAACCTCAATAAATATAAGATCCACTACTACTGTATCATCATGGAACCACAGCAATAACAGGATTTAGTAAGTGGCAAAACAACACTTTACTATCAAAGTTCTATTGCTAAGCACTTGCGTTGAGACAATGAATTAATTTCTTTCACAATCTTTCCTTCCCTCTTTCTCTCTCTTCCCACCTACCCCATGCTCATCTGTGTGTGATATAAAACTGAACCATACATAACTGATGCTGTCAATTGTTTTCAATGTATGACAAGAGCATAGATTTCATACAGTTTCACTTTATATATAAGTAAAATGCATATATTTCACTTATATATGTAGTATAGAAGCTAGATACAGTTTCACTTAATATATAAAATATATATGGCTATGATTTCAATGACATCATATTCTCATCTACCCCACTAAAATTTTACAATACTAGTTGAAGCTCCAATTGTCAGACTTTATCACATATTACAAGGTATCATCACTTATACAATTAATTAGTAGATGACAATTCAATACAGTTTCTCATCCTCAACTGTCTTCTAGACAGTTTTAGATTTTGAACACAAAGTCCTTCGTGCTTTAGTCAGAAGCATCGTGTTTCCAACTGTCAAAGTCAGTTTGGGCAGTTCTTGTGTCTGGTCCTTAAAGCAAAAGAAAACAGTGACTCTAAAGGTCACAAGAATATCATCCTCAGCTATTGACTCTGAAATCCAAACAGCTGTCAGATTGCAAAAAACATCAATTCTCTCAAATGACACTAGCCCAAATTCCTGTCAAAGGGTCAATAAATTGTGTAAAAGCAGGAACCCTTATGAAATGTAATTAGAAATCACAGATCAAAGGGCAAGGCAGGCCAAAGGTAGCTTGCCAAGGCTAAGAAGCCCTGAGCTAATTCTCACATTTAAGCAGAGAGAGACTGAAGGAAGCAACACTTAAACTGGAAGGCGATTATGTTTATTACTAGTAAAGTATTACAACACAAACTCATACCAGCGAGCAAGGGAACCATTGCTGGTGACGGAGGAGGCAGAAGAGATAGTCCTTTTTCACAATACTCACTAAGAACTGAGATATAGGACTAGCCCTTCAGATTTCTTTCCTTCTTTTTCTCCTTCTTAAATCAACTTTAAGTATCAATGATAAAAAGATAGGAAAATTGGTGCAACGGTAGATAGCCAATGTAAATGTCTAAAATCTGACACATTTATGGTAAATGGCAAAAATTTTGAACATTTTTGTTTATAGAAAGTCAAGTATGATCATACTCTCAAATCTATGAATTTGGAGAAATAACAAATGACTTGGCTTTATGGAAACATACAATATAGCTTTTCCAGGGTCAAGAACAAGTCAAGTCCATAACAAAATGAGACAAGAAGTATGGAATTCTGTGTTCACACACCAGTCAGGAGATTTTGAGACAGTGTCATCTACATGCCCAGTCCTGTCTCATGAACCATTTATCACTCACCCTACTGTGGGCTTCCCTGGTGGCTCAGACCAGTATTCTTGCCTAGAGAATTCCATGGACAGAGGAACCCGGTGGGCTACCGTCCATGGGGTTGCAAAGAGTCAGACAGGACTTAGCGACTAAACAATAACAGTGTAAACATATATCTTTTTCAATTTAGTGTAAACCAGAAACTAACATAATATTGTAAAGCAACTACACTCCAATAAACAAATAAATTTAAGTAAAGGGGGGTACAGTGCAGGGGGAGGGAATGCTCTTTTAAACCAGCTCTGGGAAGATCTTCTGGGGAGAGATGTTTGGGCAGTGACTTGAGCAAACACTATATCAGCTCTCAGACTCAATTCTGGGAGCTTCTATTCGTATATTCAAAGATGCTTCACCTGGGTGATTCTGTCTCCTTCTGGTCAAGATACAATCTCTTCAGAGTCCCTTCTCCCCTCCCTACACAACTTTCCAAGAGGTAAAGGGCAGAGCAGCAAGAGTCTAATCTGGGTTTTAGATCTGGGGCTTATTTGGTATATTGCTTTCAAGGATGAGGTTCACAACCAAATGACAATACTCCAGGTGTGTTCTGATCCCTGCAGAAAGGCGCATCACCCATCCGCCACTTATTTTAAATACTGGCTTCTAAGGCAGCACAAGATCAAATTAAACTTCTTGGCAATCTTGTCCTGTTGACTCACCCCGAGTTTACAGTAAACTGCCTTGAGCCTTTTTTGCATGTCGCCACTGTTTCCACAGTATCTCACAAATGGGCTTGCTCTCTTAATCAGAGCCACTTCTTTGGCCACTGGAGCCCGCTGGATATCATGCTTTAAAAAATAATGTGATGATAATAAAAATCCCACAGGAATGTACATTGCTTTTCTACTTTCTGATTAGATTACAGGATAGGGGTTGGAGTGGGGAGAAAAACATCCTTGGCTGAAGGGGCTGCAACAGATCTGTAGAAATCTCCACATTCTCTAATTCACTGGACTTGTACCTTGTAGCATTTGTGATTAGCTTTGTCCCCCATGCTGCTGAATATTCTTCTCACTATCTCTCTTTTTATTTTTTTAATTAATTTATTTATTTGTCATCTATTGGCTGTGTTGGGTCTTCATTGCTGTGCATGGGATTTCCCTCCTTGCGGTGTGCGGGCTTCTCATTGCAGCGGCTTCCCTTGTTGCAGACCACGGGCTCTAGAGCTTGTGGGCTTCAGTAGTTGTAGCGACTGGGCTCGGTAGTTGCTACTCGAGTGTTCTAGAGCACAAGCACTGTAGTTGTGGCCCACAGGCTCAATTGCCCTGGGTCACGTGGGATCTTCCCTGACCAAGGATGGAACCTGGATCCCCTGCATTGGCAGGTGGGTTCTTAACCACTGGATCACGAGGGAAGTTTCCTCTTTAGATTTCCAGTTGGGTTCAAATTCTCTGCCCTAGACAAACTGAATGGCTTCCAAATGGATACAAATAACCAACAGCATATTTTGTACTCTCCCTACTGAAAAATTCTCCAAAGAGATTTAGGATTTTCTCCTGGTTTGGTGTTACAGAGAAGCAACGGCCGGGTGCCTGCTGATTTAGAAGGAACCACATACTGGGTCATGGTGGAGAGGTCTGACAGAATGTGGTCCACTGGAGAAGGGAACGGCAAACCACTTCAGTATTCTTGCCTTGAGAACCCCATGAACAGTATGAAAAGGCAAAATGATAGGATTCTGAAAGAGGAACTCCCCAGGTCGGTAGGTGCCCAATATGCTACTGGAGAACAGTAGAGAAATAACTCCAGAAAGAATGATGGGATGGAGCCAAAGCAAAAACAATACCCAGCTGTGGATGTGACTGGTGATAGAAGCAAGGTCCAATGCTGTAAAGAGCAATATTGCATAGGAACCAGGAATGTTAGGTCCATGAATCAAGGCAAATTGGAAGTGATCAAACAGGAGATGCCAAGAATGAACATCGACATTCTAGGAATCAGCAAACTAAAATGGACTGGAATGGGTGAATTTAACTCAGATGACCATTATATCTACTACTGCGGGCAGGAATGACTTAGAAGAAATGGAGTAGCCATCATGGTCAACAAAAGAGTCCGAAATGCAGTACTTGGATGCAATCTCAAAAACGACAGAATGATCTCTGTTTGTTTCCAAGGCAAACCATTCAATATCACAGTAATCCAAGTCTATGCCCCAACCAGTAACACTGAAGAAGCTGAAGTTGAATGGTTCTATGAAGACCTACAAGACCTTTTAGAACTAACACCCCAAAAAGATGTCCTTTTCATTATAGGGGACTGGAATGCAAAAGTAGGAAGTCAAAAAACACCTGGAGTAACAGGCAAATTTGGCCTTGGAATACAGAATGAAGCAGGGCAAAGGCTAATAGAGTTTTGTCAAGAGAACGCACTGGTCATAGCAAACACCCTCTTCCAACAACACAAGAGAAGACTCTACACATGGACATCACCAGATGGTCAATACCAAAATCAAATTGATTATATTTTTTGCAGCTGAAGATTGAAAAGCTCTATACAGTCAGCAAAAACAAGACCAGGAGCTGACTGTGGCTCAGACCATGCTCATGCATGTTCGGTCATTTCAGTCATGTCCAACTATCTGTGACCTTATGGACTGTAGCCTGCCAGGCTCCTCTATCCATGGGATTCTCCAGACAAGAATACTGGAGTGGGTGGCCATTTCCTCTTGCAGAGGATCTTCCCAACCCAGGGATCAAATCCATGTCTCCTGTATTGCAGGCAAATTCTTTACCACTGAACCAGTGGGGAAGCCCAGATCATGGAATTCTTATTGCAAAATTCAGACTTAAATTGAAGAAAGTAGGGAAAACCACTAGACCATTCATTTGATCCAGGTATGACGTGAATCAAATTTAGGTCATTCAGGTATGACCTAAACCAAATTCCTTATGATTATACAGTGTAAGTGACAAATAGATTCGAGGGATTAGATTTGATAGACAGAGTACCTGAAGATATATGGACAGAGGTTCCTGACATTGAACAGCAGGCAGTGATCAACACTATCCCTAATAAAAAGAAATGAAAAAGGACAAAATGGTTGTCTGACGAGGACTTACAAACAGCTGAGAAAAGAAGAGAAGTGAAAGGCAAAGGAGAAAAGGAAAGATATACCCATCTGAATGCACAATTCCAAAGAATATAAAGGAGAGAAAAGAAAGCCTTTCTCAGTGATCACTGAAACGAAAGAGGAAAACAACAGAACGGGAAAGGCTAGAGATCTTTTCAAGAAAATTAGAGATACCAAGGGAATTTTTCTAGTGAATATAGGCACAATACAGGACAAAAACAGTATGGACCTAACAGAAGCAGAAGATATTAAGAAGAGGTGGCAAGAATACACAGGAGAACTATACAAAACAGAGTTTAACGACCCAGATAACCACGATGGTGTGATCACTCACCTAGAGTCAGACATCCTGGAGTGTGAAGTCAAGTAGGCCTTAGGAAGCATCACTACAAACAAAGCTAGTGGAGGTGATGGAATTCCAGATAAACTATTTAAAGTCCTGAAAGATGATGCTGTTAAAGTGCTTCACTTAATATGCCAGCCACTTTGAAAAGTCAGCAGTGGCCACAGGACTGGAAAGGGTCAGTTTTCATTTCAATTCCAAAGAAAGGTAATGCCAAAGAATGCTCAAACTACCACACAATTGCACTCATCTCACATGCTAGCAAAGCAATGCTCAAAATTCTCCAAGCCAGGCTTCAACAGTATGGGAGCCATGGACTTCCAGATGTCCAAGTTGGGTTTAGAAAAGGCAGAGGAACCAGAGATCAAATTTCCAACATCTGTTGGATCCTAGAAAAAGCAAGAGAGTTCCAGAAAAACATCTACTTCTGCTTTATTGAGTACACCAAAGCCTTTGACTGTGTGGATAATGACAAACTGAAAATTTTTTCAAGAGATGGGAATACCAGACCACCTCATCTGTCTCCTGAGAAATCTGTATGTAGGTCAAGAAGTAACAGTTAGAACCCGACCTAGAACCACAGAGTGGTTCCAAATTGTGAAAGGAGTACTTCAAGACTGTCTATTGTCACACTGTTTGTTTAACTTACATGCAGAGTACATCATGGGAAATGCCAGGCTGGATGAAGCAAAAGCTGGAATCAAGATTGCCGGGAGAAATATCAGTAACCTCAGAAATGCAGATGACACCACCCTAATGGCAGAAAGTTAAGAAGAACTAAAGAGCCTTTTGAAGACAGTGAAAGAAGAGAGTGAAAAAAACTGGCTTAAAACTCAGCATTCAAAAAATGAAGATCATGGCATCCAGTGCTATGACTTCATGGTAAGTATATGGGGAAACAATGGAAACAGTGACAGATCTTATTTTCTTGGACTTCAAAACCACTGCTGATAGTGACTACAGCTATGAAATTAAAATACTTGCTCTTAAGAAGAAAAAAAAGCTTCCCTTATAGCTCAGGTGGTAAAGAATCCACCTGCAATGCAGGAGACCCCAGTTTGATTCCTGGGTCAGGAAGATCCTCTGGAGAAAGGATAGGCTACCCACTCCAGTATTCTTGGGCTTCCCTTGTGGCTCAGCTGGCAAAGAATCTGCCTGCAATGTGGGAGAGCTGGCTTCGATCCCTGGAAGAATAGGAAGATCCCCTGGAGAAGGGAAAGGCTACCCACTCCAGTATTATGGCCTGGAGAATTCCATGGACTGTATAGACCATAGGGTCGCAAAGAGTTGGACACAACTGAGTGACTTTCACTTTCACTTTTCACTGGGAATATAAATGAGAAGCCAGAACTGCAATCATTGAAGTCTCATCCACAGGGTAGACACCCTGCCTGGGACCTTTTCCCAATTGGGACTCCAGATGTACTGTGATATGGGACTTCCCAGAACTGTTTAAGTCAGGATGTTGGTCAAAACCCAATTTGGTGGTGTATCCTCTACTGTTTCTCTTTCTCTTTTCCTTTAATGTTAGTATGTTGAAAGTAAGCTTCACAATTCTCTAATAAATAATTCTATTATTTATTTCTACATAACGAGTGGCTAAAATTGTTAACAAAGCCTTCGAACCTGAGAGGAACAGGAAAACTTTCGGAAAACACAAGAGCATAGCACAGCGTCTCTTAGATATCACGTACCCTACAAATATGTAATGTAAGGCAAAAAGCAAGAGATTGGAGGGAAGAGAAGAAAGAAGAAAAGCGAAAAAACGTGCTTATGGAAATGAGGTAAGGGCTGATTTTGGAGGCCTCTTGGAATGTCTCAAAAGAGTGTGAAACGGAGCTTTATAGTCCAAGTCTAAATCAGAGGTCCTTTTCATTCCCTCACAGATTTGCTGGAAATGGTTTAGGAGCCAGATTCGAGAGTTTCCCATTTTAAACACTGACAGTGAGTGGCAGGGGGGGCTTGGGGGGTGGGTGGTTGGAGGGGAGGGAGGTGGTGGTGCAGTTGGAAAGACCAGGATTCACTCTGAGAGGCGGAAGTTTCCAAGAACAGCATTATGTAGCCTAGGAAACTTTGTTAGTTTATCTATTTCTCTGTGGGGCAGAACAAGCTAATTTTCTTAGCTATCACCAAGCTACATGCTTCATTCCCATCCAAGAAAGTGTCTCTTCATAACTAAGGACCCAGAGGTAGATCTTTAAAATCCATCTGCTACACACTGAATATTTTTTTTAAGCATTCAAGCTTGCTTGATCTTAAACTTTTGTGTAGTATCACACGGACAAACAAACAAACAAACAAACAGTTGGTTGACTTAAGTTTTCCTCTTTCTGGACAGTTGTACTGGATCTTTTTTCACTAGTGTTAAACCTACAGCATGGCTCTGGTGAAACCCAGTTACCTGCACTTTTCACAACCACAGTTCTCTAATGACAAAAATATGCAATGACTGTCTTCACTTAATTGACTGAGCTGTGCATGCTAAATCACTTCAAATGTGTCCAACTCCTTGTGATCCCATGGACTGTAGCCCGCCAGGCTCCACTGTCCATGGAATTCTCTAGTCAAGAATACTGGAGTGGGTTGCCATGCCCTCCTCTAGTGGATCCTCTCAACCCAGGCATTGAACCCAGGTCTCCTGCATTGCAGGCAGATTCTTTAACATCTGAGCCACCAGGGAAGATGAAGCCCAAGAGTAAATAAATACAAATCAACTCCTAGAACACCACATTGCCCTTCATTGGTATCTCTATTTCCTACCACAACTACTTATATATAAATGAAGTATGTGTAAGCCCAGACATAAGGCTTTTCTGACATAAGAAACACCAGGGGCTGTTTCTCAGGTGACCACGTTCATCTTCCATGGAGCTTCAAAGACCTGTAACATTATGTGAGGGTTAACTTCCAGGCCTCTGCAACCTAGCAACTCTGCTTCCTGAAATTTCTGTTCTGAGTCTCTTCTCCATCCTGCTCCCTTTATAATCCTCCTTTCATCAGAGCCTGCCTGGTGCACAGGTCTTGAGGTCTAGTCACCCACACACAGAGGGCCAGTTTTATAAATCTTTACCTGGGTAAAACTACAGTGCCTTCAAGAATGGATTTCTCTCTGTGGGTAAGTGTTCGATAGATTAGGCAGCATGCAGAAAGGGAGTGTCATCTCCCATATTCAGGAGAGTAGACCAAGATGTTTTGGCATGAATATTTTCAAAATCAAAGAAGTATATGCTTATGAAATTAAACTAAAGGTGCTTCCTGTGTATGTTTTTAAATAGCTACCTTGTGTTTGTCAAAGTACAATTTCTCATCAGCAAATCATCATCAAAATGAACACCAGCAGCAGCAAAATGAACCCACATAGAGTGGACGTCATCAGCTGGAAGCCCTGTAGCAGGCCAGATCTCATCCACAGATACATTTTATTAAGGTCACAGGGCTGTGAACAAGATATGAACTCACTGCCAATATTTGAAAATTAGGAGATTTCACATGAAAATCACATTCACAACTTCCCTTGAAAAATCAGATTGGACTCAGGTCTCCATTCTAGCATGCAATGACCAAGCCACCCTTTCCAGTGGATAATGTTATCCAGTTTCCTATCAACATGTACCCACTGTGAATCCTGCAGTATATCCCAAGGTCACATAAGATGGACTCTCGGGGAAGGAGGCAGTTGAAGGTCTTTTTTGCTTTTCCTCCATCTCCTTTGTATTTCTCAGGACCCAAGCATTTTATTTCCCAATGAGAAGTTATAAGTCCACAGTCTTAAGCTCCATTTGTAGGTCATCTTGTCAATAGGGAAAAAGACAAGGATGTGTTTGGACACACAGTTTTCCCTGCTTTTGCATCCCTGGTTTGAAAAAAAAATCTGCAATTCAGAAATGAATTAGTGAGAAAGGACAAGAAACTGGCCCAAGCCTGTCTCTAGCCAAAGCAAAGAAAGTCTCTGATAGCACTGTGGAAATTATTGTAGTTTGAGATCAAAGACACATATTTCTGGTGATCCTCATTATTGAATAAAGGGACAAAACTTTTCTGGATTTCAAACAATATATCCACAGATTAGCATGCATCTATTGAACTTGGTTTGAAAAGTACTGCATTAAAAACGAATTATGTCACTTCAGTGTCATTGATGTCAAAGCAATTGTAAATACCAATGAAAATGCAGGTACCAAATGTGGATGATAGTACTTGGTTATAAATTGGTCCTCTGGCTTATCCAGTGCATGCTTCTCTTTATAGGCATAACCTCAAATATCATAATAATTTGCAAATGTCTGACAATGTATCCATTCACTGCCAAGATTTTTCTTATATCTCAGTTGGAGAAAAATGAAATGTGCATAATACAACTATTTCTTCATAGGACTTTCCCTCTGAGACACCAGAAATCAAAACCAAAGCATAGTTTAAAACTCATCAATAAGAAAACAATCCAATTAGAAACAAGAGTGAGGGGGAGATCTAAGCAGACACCACACCAAAGAATACATACAGATGGCAAATAAGATATGAAAAGATGCTCTTTATCCTGTTTCATGAGGAACTTATGATCAAAACAATGAGATACTACTCCTCACCTATAAAAATGGTCCAAATTCAAAGTACAGACAACATCAAGTGCAGATAAGGACCTGGAGCAACATGAACTCTCACTTATTGCTGCTGCTAATGCAAAATGGGGCAGTCACTTTGGAAGACATTTGGGCGATTTCTTACAACATTAAACGTAGCCTTACCATACAATCCAGCAGTCACACTCTCAGTATCTACTCAAAGGAGTTGAACGTTGTATACACGAACCTGCACATGGATGTTTTATAGTAGCTTTAGTTGTAGTTGCCCAAACTTGGAAGCAATCAAGACATTCTTCAGTAGGTGAATGAATAATGAACTGCAGTAAATTCCGACAATGGAATATTATTCAACACTAAAAAGACATGAGCTATCAAGCCATGAAAAGACATGGAGGCAGCTTAAATGCATATTTCTAAGTGAAAGAATCCGCCCTGAAAAGAATATACACTGTATGATTCCAACTGTATAACACTCTGAAAAAGGCAAAACTATGCAAACAGTAAAAGATCTGTGGTTGCCGGGGAAGGATGAAGAGACATAGCACAGAGGACTTTTAGGGCAGTGAAACTATCCTGTATGATACCCTAATGTTGCATATATTTGTCCAAACCTAAGACATTTTATAAGGGCTTCTCTGATGGCTCAGCAGTAACTAATCTGCCTGCAATGCAGCAAGTTCGATCCTTGGGTGGGGAAGATGCCCTGGAGAAGAAAATGACAACCCACTCCAGTATTCTTGCCAGGAGAATCCTATGGACAGAAAAGTCAAGCTAGCTACAGCATGTGGAGTTGTGGGGTCTCAAAGAGTTAGACACAACTGAGCACAGCATCGCACCATTAGCAAGAAATATTATAATTAAAATGTCAAAAGTTAAAGAGAGGATTCTAAAGTCAACAAGAGAAAAACAAAGAGTTAACTACAAGGGAACACCCATAAGACTCTCAGCTGATTTTTTTTTCTCAAATTCTTACCATTCATGTTGTCTCTCCATTCCCAGTCATCATACATGTAACCTCTGAGCCCAATTCAGTACAAAATGAATTATTTGACAAATGTTGAAAAATTAAAACCTGAGCTTCAACTAGAGACTAATACTGAACTAACAAAACCAATGTCTTAACTTCTAAGGGCAATTTCTATATTCCATGTGATGTTAGGAAAGGATCAGGTACATCAAAGATTCGAAAAGAAAAAAGGTCTTGAAATTGAAATTCCCCAGTTGCACCATCGTCTTCTATACAAATTTCCCCCAATGTAGAAGTTAATGTTTAGTGCCTTTAGCTGCTACACAGACTTGTGTGATAAATCCACAATGAAAAAGATTTATAAGAAACAGACAGACGAAATCAAAAAGCAAATCACACTGATTTCACAGGTAACATAAGAAAGATGTTTGGCTCTTGAAAGGGTCACCAACAAGACAGAAACACTACAATGTCCCTTTGGTAATGAAAAAGACTTTCCTTTGTATGAAAAGACTTGCTGCTAAGAGTGGAAAGAACATTAGGTTTCTTTCTTTCAAGCAATGCTGTTTAGAGTCTTCAACATCCAAATTTGTTCTTTGGAATAAACTTATTCTCTAAATGTCACCAGTTTTTACTTCTTGATATAAAAGTTAGAAAATAACAATCACTGTGATTCGCTGATGATTTTTACATAATTTTAATTACTTGATACTCTCAACTACCCCTCAGCCTACTCACCAGTAGCAGAGAGAATTTTGCTTCTCCTGTTTCGGGTTGGTAAATACCAATCCAAGTGTACAGGTATTGCTAAAAGGTACCAAAAATATGCCACAAGGAGAGAAAAGGCAGATAAATCAAGTGTAGGCAATCTGCAAGCCTGATCAGCCTTTACCTAATTAAGTCTTCACTGAGGCCTTGATTCCCTGGTCTTGGGACGACAAGACATGAATTGAGATTACAGCCCTGCCCCTTAGCTGGGTGACTCTGGTCAGGTTCTTTATCTCTACTGGAAATGTAGCTTTCTTTGAATCTATTAAGTGACAATATTAGCTTTTTTTCACAGAGTTGTCATGAGGAATAATTATAATACCCATGAAAGTCTATAGATTTGACATATGGTAAACACTTGATAATGGTTGTTTAATGAAAATGTTAATTATCATCTAATTGCCTACACTTTCATATTACAATTTTCTAATTGTTGTTCCTGTGTTGTCTAAATCTTTGTTGCCCCCCTTCCCAGACAAAAATTAAAAATCACCCATTTTAATATCTCCTGACATGGCCCTCTATGGGTTAGTCAAAGATGGGCTCTATTTTAGTACAAGGTGTCTGGATGGATAGTTGACACAATGAGCTAATGGTGTGAGTACACACTCTCCGAAGTTTCAGGTTGTGTAGATCTTAATGCAGAAGTATTTGAGGGTGTCTCAATAGTTCTGTCTGAGGTGACAGAATCCAAAACACCCCTTTGAAGTCTCTAAGGGACAATCTGTCCTCTTGCTTCTTGGAAAGGAAAAATGGAAATTTGCTACTTGGGGGACTAAAGAAGAAAAGAGAGAGAAAAAAAAATGACAAACAGACTGCTGCAAATGTCCACAAGGCCCTGTGGGTTCTTTTCACTAAAGGATAAGTTTTCACGGTTTTTTGGCACTTTCAGTAGAAGTAATTAAACTTTGGCAACTTCCACATCTCTGTGTTTCTCTTCTCTTCCAGATGGAGGGGGTGGGAAGAGAAGGAAGGGGTCAGGCTCCCCTTCTGAGAGATATGGTTCAGTGCTTCCCTCTGAAAGCAAGGATTCCTCCTCCTCTGGTAGGTACTGTGCCAGCCTGATCCTGTTCTTAGGCACGTTGCCCAACTTGGAAGTGAAATGGTCGGGTATGAGAAACTGGGGGCTGAGGGAGAGAGGGTTCACGCATCACTGCAATATTACACTAAGCTTTTAGCCAAGTGCCCAGATTCTGGAGGCGGGGGGATGACAACGTTAAGAGAAACTTTAAATGGATTTTATATCCCTATGCCTAAGTCAGCTTCCAACCATTTCTTAAATAAAATAATTAACATATAGAAGTGAGATGTTAAAATGCGCATCAGATGTTGGATCTTTCAGAGGGGAGAGTTTCTGCTGTAACTTAGGAAACCTGTATTTGGAAGGAAATAAATAAAAGAAAGTCTATAATGCAATGTGGGGAAGTGGGGAAATGCCGAGAGGTACAAGAACTTCCGGTTCTGAGAATCAGCTGAAACCAACTCCTCTGAGTCAGTGATGCCAGACATGGCTGCACATTCCCAACAGAGGCTGACCTCTCCTGCACTAACCCTGTCGTTGCTTTCTAGTGAACTGAATGGAACCATTTGGCATGGGGCTTCATATTCAATTACTCAGCTGGTCCGCACCCAGCTATGTGTCAACAGCCAGGGTGAGAGGCCTGATTTAAGACGTGTCACTGCTGTGAATAGGGCCTCCACTGGTCCACTGCTGGAGAAGCTGAAATCCTAGAATTCCTCTTGGAAGGAACCCTTTTGATATTGATTGACTCCAAGAGACCAAACCATGGCTGAAGTCGCCCTTCCCCTCTGGACCTTATTCCTTTTCCCTACTATTGTATTTAACTTAGCACTCTCTCTTTCAAATTCTGAAGATGTTTCTTCCAAGGCCTGAACTTTAAATAACTTCTCACCTCCCTGACAAATCAGAGGCTGCCCATTCTGATAAATCGTGATTATGATTCCACAGGCATATTATGAATTCCATCATTCATTCATTCCCCACTAGCTGTGTTTCTTTTCAACCCATTGTAAATCTTTCACATGCAAGGAAAATAGGAAAATTGATGGGATTTCACCAGAAAGGGCATTAAACCAACTGATAACAATGCTTGGATCTGATCTCAAATCAGTGCTGTGTATTCTGTGACTCCACCCCCATTCTTTGAAATGAAGATGGATTTTTGTCTTCTTTTAAATTTCAGTTCCATTGTTGCTTCATGAACTGAACAATCCAAGAGCAATAGCTACCATTTATTGAGCACACACATCTCAGTATAACAGAAGTTCAGGTAAGTCCATCACATAATGATCAAGCTTAATCCTCAGAATCATTCTATAAAGAAGCTATTTTATAATAACTCCCGCCATACTTGAGATGAGAAATTAAGAATGTAAGCCTGGAGGTTACTATGAGTAAGCAAGTTTAAGAGCTTGGTATTCAAAGCCAAATATATGTGTGTGTGTTTATATACATAAATAATCCCTTCAAAGCACATGCTAAGTCGCTATGGTAACTTTCAGAATGAGGAAGGAGGGATGAAAAGGTTTTATAAGTCCAAAACAAAGAGATTGCTGATGTCTACTAATGTCATGGTGCTGCAAAGAAAGAAAAATAGAAAACAAGGAAGGGAAGGAAAGAAGGGGAAAGGGGGAAAGAAAAAGGAAGGAAGGAAGAGAGGAGGGGGAAGGAAGCGGGTGGAGAAAGACTGTGAGAAAAGGTGGGGGGACAGAAGGAAGGAAGTAATTAAGGTATATTTAGCCACAAGATGTTTAAATCAGATGGAGATCATTTGTAAATTTTGAGGGGTGACATAATCTAGTGGAAAAAGGAAATGGCTAAGCTAAGAGAGCTGAACCCTGGATTCAATCCACTTATTAACCAGCTGTGTAATTTTAAGCACATTATTTACCCTGCTTGTCTCCATTTCTTTATCTATTGAATGGGATAATAGTGATAATTTGCCTAAATCACCTCAAAATAAAATGATACGGTTAATGTAGAGGACTTTGGGAAATTAAAACTGTTATTAAGTAGAATATGTTATTACTGATGATTCTGCTTAAAATACCAGTTTAAATGCCTCTTTGCTTCCTTTTGTTCCCATAGAAGACCACTCAAGACTTCTTCCTAATTGGCCCAGTAAAAAAACTGTCTAACTTTCCAGAGATGGAAATCGCCTTAATCATGTCTTTAAAAAAATAAAAATATTATTTGATCATTTGTTTATTCTTTCTTTCATTGGATTAAATAACTCACTTATGCCCAACTAAACCATGATTGGTGCTCAATTTTACAGCCAAATTTTTGTCCAATGTGCTTCATGTTTTCAATACCCCAACTGCTATTCAAGTAATGCAAATGTCAAGCAATGCAAATTAATGTATTATTGGCATAAGCAATGCATAATTGGAAAGCTACATATGCTAAAAAACAAAATCAAATAATGTCCTGTCCAATTTATTTTCACAATACCTGACTTAAGGATTCGAGAGCCCTCAACTGGCTGTCTATAGAAGAATATGTTCATTCTTAATTGCTGCTACTGCTAAGTCACTTCAGTCATGCCCGACTGTATGACCCCATAGATGGCAGCCCACCAGGCTCCCCCGTCCCTGGGATTCTCCAGGCAAGAACACTGGAGTGGGTTGCCATTTCCTTCTCCAATGCCTGAAAGTGAAGTCGCTCAGTCGTGTCCGACTCTTTGCGACCCCATGGACTACAGCCCACCAGGCTCCTCCGTCCATGGGATTTTCCAGGCAAGAGTACTGGAGTGGGGTGCCATTGCCTTCTCCATCATTCTTAATTAAACCTACACAATCTCTTTTTTAACCAAATGCCTGTCACTGATCAGACCTGGTCCCCATGTTATCCCCATGACCTCCTTTGACAATGGGCCTTCCTGACAAGCTATTTGCTTCATGGGGTCTGTCTGAAGGTGAAGGCAAATAGGTAGATGGGAAAAAATGGCTCCAGTTACCACCAATCCTAGGATATTTTAGTAGCCAGTAGATTTTCACTAAAGGAGAAGTCTGCAGACATTACAAATGAAGTCAAGCAGGCTGTGGACACTTGGAGAGTATCAGAGCTGGCAGGGAATACTGTTAGAGACTTCCTCGTCTGCCTTGAGTAAATCAGCAGCATCAGCTGGGCCTGTTCTACTACAGGAGTGTTCAGAATGTCTAAGCTATAAAATTCCTTGAGACTATGCCACTGAAAGAGCAAGTCAGCCAATTTGTGTCTCCCTTACATCCGCTCACCACGATAGTGCTTAGGGATAAATGTAGATTCAAGAGTTATTTTAGGGGTAAAGGCAAGGGTAGGAAAAGCAGTGTTCCCTACCAAGGCTCTTTTTTATATTAATTAATCAATTTGCCTGCACCGGGTCTTAGTTGCAGCACACAGGATCTTTTGTCGTGGTGCAAGGGCTTAGCTGCCCAGAGGCATGTGGGATCTTACTTCCCCAACCAGAGATCAAACCCACGTTCCCGTCCCCTGCATTAGAAGGCAGACTCTTAACCACTGGACCACCAGGGAAGTCCCATCAAGGCTCTTTCGGATTCAGCTTCCTGTCCTAGGAACCAGTTATCAGACTGCAGGCATCCATCTCTCTGCACCTGCCCATCCAAGCTGCCTTCAACAAGAAAACAAAAGGCGAGTTGAGCGACAGGCGAAATCTACTCTGACCTTCCCTGGAACACGGTCTAGGAGGTGTATACAAAGAGGTCTTGACAGGTAGGTTTCCACCCGGCAGTAAACAGAAAACTACATCTTATAGACCTTTTGCAAGAGCTTTTAGGATCTTTTAGGAACTTCATAGGCAACTTCCCAGGTGGAGCTAGTGGTAAAGAATTCACTTGCCAATGCAGGAGACATAAGAGACGCAGGTTCGATCCCTGGGTCATGAAGAGTCCATGGAGGAGGGCATGGCAACCCACACTAGTATTCTTGCCTAGAAAAATCCTATGGACAGAGGAGCCTGGTAAGCTACAGTCCACTGGGTCTCAAAAGAGTCAGACACAACTGAAGCAACTTAGCACGCATGCAGGCACTTCACAAATTACATTGTGGTACAACGAGCATATGCCATATGCATAGGGGTATCTGTATTTTTGGAAGACTTCCATTTATGCACAGAGTTTAGTAAACAGTGGACAAATTTAAGTCTGATATCAGAACAAAGGAACCTTATCAATTTAGAGCCATCACTTTTCCAGGTTAAGCATTCACAGCTCCTGCAAGTGACGCCTAAGGTGCTTCCAAAACCCCTCATCAATTTGTGAACTTCTTCTGAATCCATTTCTGGTTTTCAGTGTCCTTCCCAAGGATGTGGTCCAGAACTGAACACAACATTCTACACCTTCTCAGATCAGTAATAATAATAGAGAAGCAGTCACTTTTTACTCATGTAGAAGTAATTCCAAGTTCAATCTAACAAAGATGGCGGATCAAGTGTACCGCCATTTTGGGACCCAAAGTCTAGCTATTGTAAATAGCTTGTATAAAACTCAGCTGTTATTTTATGTTTTATGTTCAACATGGAACTTACATTGTGAGAAACCTTCTCATACGTATCTAACATGTACTGAACACTATTAATGTTATGCAAAACAAACCCAAGAACATTGTTGATCAGTTTGCTATTAGCCAACTGGATCCCACCATTTATCATTATTCCAAATGAATTTTGGATTAGGGCTGATAGTTATCAAAATGGGAGCCCATCAGCAAAAAAAAAAAATTTTTGGATGTTGGGTAGTGGATTAAATTACTGGCAATAATAGTGATTGACAACTTATTCCATCTTCATGGAGCATGATGGTATCACTACTTACTGGTGCTTACCAAAAAGAACACCGATTTGCCAAGTTGTTACCCTTCCATCCACTTACCCATCCTTTCATTGATTTCCTATTTCACTTCACAAAGGATTTGTGGGATTCAGAAGTGTGCATAATGTACATAAATGCCAAACATAAAAATAAAGAGTCAACACACTGTCATTTAGAATAGGAGACTGAGAACAGGAAGAAAAACCATAAATAGAGAGGCAGTTTGAATGTAGGCAGTTAAAACATTTAACTGAAAATTTGCCCCTTCATTTCATATCACTAAAATAAAAATAGGAACATCTTCAGTTACATGATCCACATAGTCTTTAAGGATAAAGTATACCAAATTATTAGGAGGAGAACAGATGACTAATAGAATCCTCTGTGTGGCAGATGAAACGACATAAGGCTAGTCAATTTCCCTTTATAACTCTGGCTCAGAAACTAAGCAAAACTCAGTTCACTGTGAAGCCAATCTCTATTTCTTCTATGTGATTACCCTAAAATCAGCCATTCTCTTTTCCTTAGAGTAGTTAGTCATCAATCAGCATCTCTCAAGAATCATTCTGAGTCACAGTGTCCTAGCATTGAAAGGGACATTAAAGTTAATCTATTTCAACTTCCCATTCAAAGCTAGAACCAGTGCCTGAAAGCCTTAAATAAGAAGCAGCCCACTACATTCTCAAGGCAGTGTCTACTCCATTTCCGTAGTTCTTATTAATGCCAAATTCATCCTTATATTGACTTTCAACAATGGACCATAGTTCTACTGCCAAAAGAGCAACAAAGTCTAAGTTGAATTTTTACATTTAAATGCCATTAACATGCTTAAATAGGTTATCTCAATATAATATCCTTAGAATAGATGCTGCCATTTTTTAAATGGACTCATCATTTATGAGAACATTCAGAGCAAACAGTGGAAATAAAAATACTTATCATGGACTCTGGCAGAAGTCGTTAAGGATACTACTCTGCCTTAGGTGAAATATAGATCAGTTTCACTCATTGACATGAGTAGGGCTGTACAGTCACATTGCTCTACATTTCTTGCATGCTCATCATGGTGGCTTCTCTGTCATTGCTAATACGTTTTTGTATTTGGATCTAACAGACAAAGCAGGACAAGCTATACCTTGCATTATGAAAAAGATACTTAGATCTGCAAGTGTGATTCTCATAACCTCTGGGATTTGTACTCTTGGAAATTGAGGTTCTTAGGTCCAAAGTATCTTATCAGATCAGATCAGATCAGATCAGTCGCTCAGTCGTGTCCAACTCTTTGTGACCCAATGAATCGAAGCACACCAGGCATCCCTGTCCATCACCAACTCCCGGAGTTCACCCAGACTCATGTCCATCGAGTCAGTGATGCCATCCAGCCACCTCATCCTCTGTCATCCCCTTCTCCTCCTGGCCCCAATCCCTCCCAGCATCAGAGTCCTTTCCAATGAGTCAACTCTTCGCATGAGGTGGCCAAAGTACTGGAGTCTCAGCTTTAGCATCATTCCTTGCAAAGAAATCCCAGGGCTCATCTCCTTCAGAATGGACTGGTTGGATCTCCTTGCAGTCCAAGGGACTCTCAAGAGTCTTCTCCAACACCACAGTTCAAAAGCATCAATTCTTCAGCACTCAGCCTTCTTCACAGTCCAACTGTCACATCCATACATGACCACTGGAAAAACCATAGCCTTGACTAGATGAACCCTTGTTGGCAAAGTAATGTCTCTGCTTTTGAATATGCTATCTAGGTTGGTCATAACTTTCCTTCCAAGGAGTAAGCGTCTTTTAATTTCATGGCTGAAGTCACCATCTTCAGTGATTTTGGAGCCCAAAAAAATAAAGTCTGACACTGTTTCCACTGTTTCCCCATCTATTTGCCATGAAGTGATGGGACCAGATGCCATGATCTTCGTTTTCTGAATGTTGAGCTTTAAGCCAACTTTTTCACTCTCCACTTTCACTTTCATCAAGAGGCTTTTGAGTTCCTCTTCACTTTCTGCCATAAGGGTGGTGTCATCTGCATATCTGAGGTTATTGATATTTCTCCTGGCAATCTTGATTCCAGCCTGTGTTTCTTCCAGTCCAGCATTTCTCATGATGTACTCTGCATATAAGTTAAATAAGCAGGGTGACAATATACAGCCTTGATGAACTCCTTTTCCTATTTGGAACCAGTCTGTTGTTCCATGTCCAGTTCTAACTGTTGCTTCCTGACCTGCATACAAATTTCTCAAGAGGCAGATCAGGTGGAATTGTCCACAGTTTATTGTGATCCACACAGTCAAAGGCTTTGGCATAGTCAATAAAGCAGAAATAGATGTTTTTCTAGAACTCTCTTGCTTTTTCCATGATCCAGCAAATGTTGGCAATTTGATCTCTGGTTCCTCTGCCTTTTCTAAAACCAGCTTGAACATCAGGAAATTCACGGTTCACATATTGCTGAAGCCTGGCTTGGAGAATTTTGAGCATTACATTACTAGCGTGTGAGATGAATGCAATTGTGCCGTAGTTTGAGCACTCTTTGGCATTGCCTTTCTTTGGGATTGGAATGAAAACGGACCTTTTCCAGTCCTGTGGCCACTGCTGAGTTTTCCAAATTTGCTGGCATATTGAGTGCAGCACTTTCACAGCATCATCTTTCAGGATTTGAAATAGCTCAACTGGAATTTATCACCTCCACTAGTTTTGTTTGTAATGATGCTTTCTAAGGCCCACTAGACTTCACATTCCAGGATGTCTGGCTCTAGGTGAGTGATCACACCGTCCTGATTATCTGGGTTATGAAGATCTTTTTTGTACAGTTCTTCTGTGTATTCTTGCCATCTCTTCTTAATATCTTCTGCTTCTGTTAGGTCCATACCATTTCTGTCCTTTATCAAGCCCATCTTTTCATGAAATGTTCCTTTGGTATCTCTGATTTTCTTGAAGAGATCTCTAGTCTTTCCCATTCTGTTGTTTTCCTCTAATTCTTTGCAGTGATCGCTGAAGAAGGCTTTCTTATCTCTTCTTGCTATTCTTTGGAACTCTGCATTCAGATGTTTATATCTTTCCTTTTCTCCTTTGCTTTTCACTTCTCTTCTTTTCACAGCTATTTGTAAGGCCTCCCCAGACAGCCATTTTGCTTTTTTGCATTTCTTTTGCATGGGGATGGTCTTGATCCCTGTCTCCTGTACAATGTCACGAACCTCATTCCACAGTTCATCAGGCACTCTATCTATCAGATCTAGGCCCTTAAATCTATTTCTCACTTCCACTGTATAATAACAAGGGATTTGATTTAGGTCATACCTGAATGGTCTAGTGGTTTTCCCTACTTTCTTCAATTTAAGTCTGAATTTGGCAATAAGGAGTTCATGGTCTGAGCCACAGTCAGCTCCTGGTCTTGTTTTTGCTGACTGTGTAGAGCTTCTCCATCTTTGGCTGCAAAGAATATAATCAATCTGATTTCGGTGTTGACCATCTGGTGATATCCATGTACAGAGTCTTCTCTTGTGTTGTTGGAAGAGGGTGTTTGCTACGACCAGTGCATTTTCTTGGCAGAACTCTGTTAGTCTTTGCCCTGCTTCATTCCGTATTCCAAGGCCAACGTTGCCTGTTACTCCCGCTGTTTCTTGACTTCCTACTTTTGCATTCCAGTCCCCTATAATGAAAAGGACATCTTTTTTGGGTGTTAGTTCTAAAAGGTCTTGTAGGTCTTCATAGAACTGTTCAACTTCAGCTTCTTCAGTGTTACTGGTTGGGGCATAGACTTGGATTACTGTGATATTGAATGGTTTGCCTTGGAAACGAACAGAGATCATTCTGTCGTTTTTGAGATTGCATCCAAGTACTGCATTTCGGACTCCTTTGTTGACCATGATGGCTACTCCATTTCTTCTGAGGGATTCCTGCCCACAGTAGTAGATATTATAGAAACCAGTAATTGTTGTTTTATCACAGTAGTAATAACATTGGTCCAGTGTATTCTGTCCAGATACACAGAACAGTGTATCTGTTTAACAGAACAGTGTATTCTGTTAAATGCAGTGACATCTCTCACCCAATGATCTCCACCATGAAATAATGACAATGTCAAGGAGATCTCACAATACAGTTGACATTGTTGACAATCACTGAGCACTAAAGATCTGGGATTTGTGCCTTCTCTGAATTGATCAATCTCTCACAAGCAAGAGAATGACCAAAATAGACACCAAAGAAACTGAATATACAGACAATGGCCAGACCATATATGACAATGGGACTCTCTAATTCACATGTGAAGCCCAGAAAACCCAACTGCAACCTCTGCTGCAATCAGCCAGAATGGTCAGGACTGGGTTAAGGACGACCAGCTCCCCCAACTGTCACCCCAACTCTCATCCAACTCAGGACAAACTAGAGAAAGCCACATATTCCTACCAAAACAATCACATAAGATGCCCCTCTGATATTTATCCACTTTCCCCAAGCCAACAGCCTCCAAGCTGATGCTTTCCCCTTTTCTCACTATAAAGCTTTTTTAACTACCTGATTGCCACTGACTCTCTGCCAGACAAGTGATGGTGCCTGACTCCCTTGCTATATCAATTTCTGAATAAATCACCTCTCTGTTCTCATTTATTTCCACAAAACACAAGTATAGTAAGAGTCAATTTGAAGCATCCTGCTATGTTCTGTTATGGGCTTCCCTGGTGGCTCAGCTGGTAAAGAATCTGCCTGCCAATGCAGGAGACCCCAGTTCAATTCTTGGGTCACGAAGATCTGCTGGAGAAGGGAAAGGCTACCCACTTCAGTATTCTTGGGCTTCCCTGGTGGCTCAGCTGGCAAAGCATCCTCCTGCAATATGCGAGACCTGAGCTCAATCCCTGGGTTGGAAAGATACTCTGGAGAAGGGAACAGCTACCCACTTCAATATTCTGGCCTGGATAATTCCATGGGTTGTATAGTCAGTCCGTGGAGTCGCAAAGAGTCAGACAGGACTGAACGACTTTCACTTTCAAGTTCTATTATATATTATAGTCAAGAATCCTATGCTTAGAAGTTTAACTGCTTGATGGCAAAGAATAAGTCTTGTACTTCTAATGATACTGATAAACAGGCTCTGGGGTTAAGGGGGGATGAGAAAAGCCCTTGTTTGTGGCATTTTCCAATTTATATAATGTAAAAGTTCTTACCAAGGCCAATTTCAAGCTATACTGATTTAACAACTGGGTTGTAAATTCCTGAATATTTAACAATCAGTTCTAGCAACCTGAGTGATCCCAGTCATCACTCTATATTTGTCTACCTTTTTCTCACACTATCTAACACTGTCCAACACAAGTAAATATACAAAAAAATAAATAAATAAAACACAAATGGATAGAAAACAGTAGATACTGGATGTTTGGAGCTGGTGCACTGGGACGACCCAGAGGGATGGTACAGGTAGGGAGGAGGGAGGAGGGTTCAGGATGGGGAACACGTGTATACCTGTGGTGGATTCATGTTGATATATGGCAAAACCAATACAATATTGTAAAGTTAAAAAATAAAATTAAATTTAAAAATTTAAATAAATAAAGGATAAAGGTAACAAAAGAAAAAAAAGAAAAAGAAAACAGTAGATATAGATATATCAATAGATATAGATGTGCTAATAGATATAGATATGGGAATATATAAATTATAGATGAATTACTAATTTAATGGGCAGAAGACAAATAAATATTTTAGATAGATACACCTTATTTTAGAAAACCTGTCTAAATCATGATACATGCATAATATACTGGTACAAAAGGGAAAAAAAGATCTCTGCTTTAAGAAGATTAAATTTTAACAGAGTACATACAATGAAGAGTAAATATAACAAATAAGTAAATTAGATATACAATAAAGAGTAAATATAACAAATAAGAAAATTATATACATATATATATACATAAAAATTATATATATAGTTTAAGCTATGGTTTTTCCAGTAGTCACGTATGGATGTGAGAATTAGATCATAAAGAAGGCTAAGTCCCAAAGAATTGATGCTTTCAAATAGTGGTGCTGGAGAAGACTCTTGAGAGTCCCTTGGACTACAAGGAGATCAAATCAGTCAATCCTAAAGGAAATCAACCCTGGATATTCATTGGAAGGACTGACACTATAGCTGAAACTCCAACACTTTGGCCAACTGATGTGAAGAGCCTACTCATTGGAAAAGACCCTGATGCTGAGAAAGATTCAAGACAAAAGGAGAAGGGAGCAGCAGAGGATGAGATGGTTAGATAGCATTACCAACTCAATGGACATAAATTTGAACAAACTCCAGGAGATAGTGGAGGACAGAGGAGCCTGGCATGCTGCACTCATGGAGTCAGAGAGTCAGACAAGACTTAGCAATTGAATAACAAAATTTTGTATTAGAAGGTGGCAAGTTATATAGAAATAAGAAAAGAGAAAACTGGGCAAGTGGAACTGGGAGCTCTGAGGGTGGGGATAGTCAAAGTAGGCAGCTTTAGGTAGATGAGAGTTGAGTGCTGACTTCAAGGTAGTGGTTCGCTGTGTAGAACTCCAGAAAAAGAGGGAGTGGTTAGGGCAAAGCCCTTGGACAGACACCCACCAGGAATTTTCATAGAATTGTAAGGAAAACACAGTTTTTTGAGCAAGGAGTAAGAAGGAGACACACCAGGGATCCGGCCTTGTAGAAAGCTGCAAACTGTTATAAGGGGTTTAGATTGTATAAGGAGTAAACTGGGGAAACACTGAAGTGTTTTGAGTAGGGGAGTAATGTAATTAAGCTCTAAAAATTCAGTTATTAATGTGATACAATATGAATGCATTGAAAATAGAAGATTTTTTTTTTTTTTTAAGAGTAATCCAGGGAAGAGATGATGGTGGCTTAGATTGAAAGGGGCAGGAGAGACAGGAGTCATAAAAAAGTGAAGTTGCTCAGTCGTGTCTGACTCTTTGCAACCCCATGGACTGTAGCCTACCAGGCTCCTCCGTCTGTGGGATTTTCCAGGCAAGAGTACTGGAGTGGGTTGCCATTTCTTTCTCCAGGTGATCTTCCCGACTCAGGGATGGAACCCAGGTCTCCCACATTGCAGGCAGATGCTTTACCATCTGAGCCACCAGGTAAGCCCCAAAAGAGGTATAAAGGGTGATAATAATTGACAGCTCAATGACATGATGAAAAGTAATAAGATTCTGGATGTATGAGAAAAGTAAAGCCAAGGGAATTTGGATTTTGATCAACTATAAGAGAAAGATGAGTCACAGTTGAATCCAAGTATTTGGAACTGAATAAAGACAGAATTGACATCAACCAAAGTAACAAAGTTTATGCAGGAGAATTTATTATAGAACATGAGTTTGAAATGCCTATCAGACTTCTGAGTCTGGAACTATAAGACGGATCTGAGCTAAAGGTATAAATTTGAAATAATCAGCAGAAATGATACTTAAAGTTGTAAATCTGGTTGAGATTATCAAGGGATTGAGGGAATAGAAGGATGAGAAGATGACTTAGAACAGAGCCTTGAATCATTTCAACATTAAGGGTTCAGGAAGTGGACAGGAAGTCCCACAGGAAGTGAAACCATTAAACACACAACAATCGGTGACTTAAGGAAAAACCAAGAAACACTGGTGTGTTCTGAAAGCCAAGTGAAGAAAGTATATTGAGGAAAGAGTGAATAACTTAGTCAAATACTGCTTGTGGGTGACATGACATGACACAGGGACTAAAAACTTACCACTGGGCTTAGCAATGTGGAGGTAACTCATTAGCTTGACATTAGCAACGTCACTGGAGTAAAAAGGCTTCAAAAGAGTCGGTTTAAAGAAAATGAGTGTGAGTATACAAGGGGAGAAATCGGATAAATAAACTGTCATACCTGCATGAAATGAAATGCTCTACAGTACTTGCATATATTTGTTGACGGAGAAATATACCATAATATATCACTGAGTTTAAAAGATTATACGTTGGGACCTCTCTGGGTCCAGTGGTTAGGAATATGCCTGACAATGCAAGGACAGTAGTGAAGCCACCGCAGTGAGAAGCCTGAGCAGCGCAGTCAGAGAGTAGCCCTCACGGCTGCAACTACAGAAAGCCTGTGCAGCAGTGAAGAACCAGCACAGCCAAAGCTAAAGTTTTATTTTAATTAAAAATAAAATATCATATTTTACTCCATTATATTATACTTCTGGTAATGAACAAGCAATATGTGTCATACTAACCTGCCCCAAGATTATACATTTCAATATTGGACTAAATTAAATACATACATATTTTAAGTTACTAGAGGGTGACCTTTATATCATTATTAAAATTCTTTCCCACAAAGAAAATCCCAGGCCCAGATGATTTCACTGGTGAATTCTAGCGAATATTTGATGAGTGAATAACACCAATATTCTCCAGGCTATTTAATAAAGTATAGAAAGAAAGAACATTCTCTACCACATTTTAGGAGACCAACATTACCTTGTGCACAAAACTTAACAAAAACAACCTAAGACATAAAATTCAAAACAAATATATTTTAAAAGCAAAAACATACGTATCTTTAGCAAAATACTTACAAAATAACTGTCGAAGCATATAAAAAGATAACAAATTATGAACAAATATGGGTTTATTCTAGGAATGCAAGGTTGGTTTATCATTCAAAAATCAATCAGAATCATATAGATGAAGAATCACAAAAATATCATTCTGAGTAAAATAAGCAGAAACAGGAGGGGGACTTATTTTATGATTCCATTTATATCAAATTCTAGAAGTGGGAATATGACTTTCAACGACCAAAAGCAACTCAGTGGCTACCTTCTAGCTGATCCCTATAGTGGAGGATGAGAAATCAGTAGGAGGAAACCTGGGGGGAGGTGTCAGAGCATTCTGTATTCCGACTGTGGTTGGTGGTTTCAGTGGTACACACATTGACAAAAGTCTTCAAACAGGACAGGTAAAATGGGTGCATTTGATTATTTATAAATTAAAATCAATAAAATATATTTTAAAATTAGTCAGTGCAATTCATCTATGAGCTGAAATATGCACACATTTCTTCTATTACCTCACCAGCTTTCTCATTATTGGAAAAGACAACTAAAATATGAAAAAGAGAAAGGTGAGACCATACTCTTTGGTCTTGAACTGGAGAAATCAACACGTCGTCTTGTTTTTACATACATGCGGGATATTTCTCTTAGCTCCTGGGTCTGTCCCATGAGAAAAGTCAGTAGCAATGAGCACGCATAGGTTTTAAAGACGTTTCTTCAATGAAAGTAGCCATTGTTTCTTGAAGGAAAATCTGATTTCACAGCAGGATGAAGGAAGTATAAAATTAGCCGGGAATATTTTGTGTTGCCAGAAACTAAAAAAGTGCCCAGAGAATGATGAGAACATGCCAAAAGAAAAAAAAAAGAAGAAGAAGGCATGAAGTGGCTCCCTTTGGGGAAATTTGAGCAATAAAATAAAATGACAATGATGGCCTATAAAATTCATTGAATAATCCGTGAGTCCTTACCAGTTTGCTAGCTAGAAAGGTAGATACATAGATAGATAGGAAGAGAAAGTTCTTTCTTGTCATACAAAGCTAACTAGTAAACAAAAAATAATGATAAAGTGGAAAAAAAAAAAAAAAACAACCTAAGTAGATGTTAAGCTAGTGGTTTGATGAAAAATATTCTATTTTTAGGGCATTTCCCTGGGCCTAAAATATCTCCCCATGGGAAAACTATTTATTATAAGGGGGAAAACTATAAGTTTCCAGTGGATAAACCTGGAAGACAGCACTTTGATCAAGTGATCAAATTTAGCACTGATACTGGGACAAACAAACTTTTGTACCTCCCGTCAAGCCCCCAAAAGGTTGCAGCATCAATTTTGTGATATACCTGCCAAGGATGCAAACACTGAACCTAACGATGAGGGAAAAATCAGACAGATCCACACGAGGGACATTTCCTTCAAATATGTCAAGGTTAAGAGAGATAAAAGATGAGAAACTGTTCTAGATTAAAGTAAATGAAAGAGCCATGACAGCTAAATGTAATATGTAATCCTGGATTGGATCCAAAACAAGGGGGAAAGAGCTATAAAATACATTATTGGGATAATTGATGAGATTTGAAGATGGACTCTGGTTAGACAGAGTACTGCATCAAGGTTTATTGTTTGATTTCATAATTTTATGAGAGTGTGTAAGAGAATATTTTATCGTAGCCATACAAGAGAATGTCCTTATTTTTAGGAAACACACATTAAAAGGGTGTGATGTCTCCAATTACTCTCAAATGATTCAGAATAATAGGTGGACAGATACATAGAGGATAGATTAGAGAAATAAAGATGTAGATTGATGGATGATAAGAAGGAAGAGGGAGGAAGGACAGAATCAGGTAAGGAAGGGAAGACAAAGGAAAGACGGAAGGAGAATTAATAAAGCAAATTGGGCAAAATGCGAACTGTTGATAAATCTGGATGATAAGAACTTCATACTGTTCCTGCAAAATTTCTCTAAGTGAAATAATTTCAGAATTAAAAAAACATACCCCCAAATGGTAGGTTTCAAAACAATTACAGGTCACTCTGGGGTCGAATAGAGTTGGACACGACTGAATCGACGCAGCAGCAGCAGCAGCAGCTCCTACTTTTAAAACTACTTGTTTATATGTGCTTATGTACCAAAGAATTGATGCTTTCAAATTGTGGTGCTGGAAAAGACTCGAAGAGTCCCTTGGACTGCAAGGAGATCAAACCAGTCCATCCTATAGGAAATCAGTCCTGAGTGTTCATTGGAAGGACTGATGCTGAAGCTGAACCTCCAATACTTTGGCCACCTCACGCGAAGAGCTGACTCATTGGAAAAGACCCTGATGCTGGGAAAGATTGATGGTAGAAGGAGAAGGGGGTGACAGAGGATGAGATGGTTGGATGGCATCCTGACTCAATGGGCATGAAGTTTTACCAAACTTTGGGAGATAGTGAAGGATAGGGAAACCTGGCGTGCGTAGTCCATAGGGTTGCAAAGAGTCGGACACGATTTAGTGATTGACCAGCAAATGTACTTAGTATACAAATATATGCATGAAGATTCTGGGAAGACATACATGAAAATGGTAGAAGTGCATGAGGGATGTTTAATATTTTTGCATTGCTCCCCAATCAGTATTTTCTCAGTCACCTGATTACACATATTATTTGCAATCAAAAATTAACACAGGTTTAACAAAAAAAATCAAAAGACATTTGCTCTAGTTTTTCCTAGGGAAGGGTCAGTCACTCTCAACAAATATGAGTATTTGTTTGGTTTCTGTGCCTCCTCCTAAGGGCCGGTTAAATTTTTGTCTGAGAAGGAGGACAAAAAACAAAGCTTATTTGGACTGCAAATAGAATGCTGCAGGAAGAGTATTTCTCTGCTTTGGAGGTGAGCCTACTGTGTTCCATCTCAGCTGGCCTGGCACAATGCCAGGGCTGAATTTGATCGGATTATCTGGCTGTGGCGCCTGACCCCAGGCAAATGAGATGTAGGTTTACCTGAGCTTCAGCCTTGTCACAAATGTTGAAAAGCCAAACCTGACAGATCTCAGCACTCCCTGCAGGAACTCTCCCCATGCAGGGCACAGAACACAGAATCATCCTCAATAGCTACTGCTGTTGATGAGTTTCTATCCAGACTGCCCCGTTGTTTGGGCAGGCAGAATTCCTATTGGCTGCATCCTCTTTTCACAGCCATCACTGGAGGGGACCAACTGCATCAGAGTCTTTGATAACAGAGTTAAGAGACAGAGGCCCCAAAGCTGAGGTTCTTTACACATCTTCATCGAAGAGACTACATTCCTTGTCACTAGGGTAGCCAGTAGAGGAGGGCTTCCCTGGTGGTTCAGATGGTAAAGAATCTACCTGCAATGTGAGAGACCTGAGTTCGATCCCTGGACTGGGAAGGTCCCCTGGAGAAGGGAATGGCTACCCACTCCAGTATTCTTGCCTGGAAAATTCCATGAACAGAGGAGCCTGGTGGGCTACAGTCAATGAGGTCACAAGAGCCAACACAACTGAGCAACTAACACTAATGTATAACGTGTGATGAGAACAGTCAATCCAGACTCACTCTGATTTCAAATATCACAATATTCTATTAATGAAAGTATAATTCAGATCGTAAAATTCTTGTCATACACATTATCCTTATCTGTAAGTGTAATTTGCTAATTGTGCAATTAAACATTCAGTTCAGTTCAGTCACTCAGTCATGTCCATCTCTTTGCGACCCCATGAATCTCAGCACGCCAGGCCTCCCTGTCCATCACCAACTCCCGGAGTTCACCCAGACTCATGTCCGTCGAATCGGTGATGCCATCCAGCCATCTCATCCTCTGTCATCCCCTTCTCCTCCTGCCCCCAATCCCTCCCAGCATCAGGGTCTTTTCCAATGAGTCAACTCTTCGCATCAGGTGGCCAAAGTATTGGAGTTTCAGCTTCAGCATCAGTCCTTTCAATGAACACCCAGGACTGATCTCCTTTAGGATGGACCGGTTGGAGCTCCTTGCAGTCCAAGGGACTCTCAAGAGTCTTCTCCAACACCACAGTTCAAAAGCATCAATTCTTCGGTGCTGAGCTTTCTTCACAGTCCAACTCTCACATCCATACATGACCACTGGAAAAACTATAGTCTTGACTAGACGGACCTTTGTTGGCAAAGTAATGTCTCTGCTTTTCAATATACTATCTAAGTTGGTCATAACTTTCCTTCTAAGGAGTAAGTGTCTTTTAATTTCATGGCTGCAATCACCATCTGCAGTGATTCTGGAGCCCAAAAAAATAAAGTCTGACACTGTTTCCACTGTTTCCCCATCTATTTCCCATGAAGTGATGGGACCAGATGCCATGATCTTTGCTTTCTGAATATTGAGGTTTAAGCCAACGTTTTCACTCTCCTCATTATTGATACCTTTAAATGAGTTAATATTTAAAATCACTGACAGTAGTGCACAGCATACATAAGTTAGTTATTAATAATACTTTCCCTATGAATACATTTACATACTAGTTATGTGTTTCATAAAAAGGGTCATGTTGAAAGATAACTGGCTTTCTAGTGAGTCCTCAGGGACTGTGGCAGAGTAAAAGGTTTCCTACCAGCCTGTGACTCTTATCTTGTGAGTTTTATCTTAATGATCCCCACTTCTGGAGGCGACCCAGCACAGGCACTCCTGCCTGATTAACATACATGTCCCCATGGCAGTATCTGCCTTATTCTTGGTCACTTTCTAAGGCTGTCCATTGATAGTAGCTTTGGCCAGTGTGCCCAAATCTCTTTCTAATCCAAACTTCTCTTTCCCCACCCTGAGTTCTTAGTTTCCCTAACTTGCTGTACTTTCAAGAAAATCTTCCAGGAAGGCATAGCTTATGTGCTTCAGGAAAGGCTAGCCCCTTTTCACTGCCCTAAACTTCTCCATGACCAACTGAACATTTTCAGGCCCATCCTGCAAAACTCAAGCTCTATGCCTTTGCTTATATTGTTTAATCTTCCTGAAATCCCTCCCTTCAATTTCTACCTATAAAATTAGCCCATTCCCCAAAGTTCTAGTGATACCATTCCTTCCAGGAACCCTTCTTGAACAACCCCTTACAAGCAACCAAATGTAATGTCCTTCTTCTCTGAACCAGGGAGGCACACCACCCTGTGTGTTACTCCAATGATTTCCTCTGTGCTGGGCAGTGGCTTGGCACACATCGTTGCAGCTGCCCTGCAGTGGGCACAGAGCACGTGGCCCAAAGACTGACTGCTGGCCAACTGGGTTGGAATCCTCACTCCTTACCAGATTTCTATGTGACTTTTGACAAGTGATTCAACTTCCCTGTCCCTCAATTTCGTCATCTGTAGGGAAAAAGATAAAAATAATATCTATGTGTCAGGTGGTGGTTAGAATGAATTAGGACCATGCTATAGCAAGCTCAAGGAAGTGGTGGGACAGACATAGCTACACGGAGCAGAGGCTCAAGGAGAAAGTCTGCCTGAGCCACAGCACAGCTCTTTCAACTTACTCTCTGTATGACTTTGGACATGTTACCTAATTACCCGCTGCTCAAGTTTCCTTATTCAAAGAGGTGGTAAAGAATCTGCCTGCCAGTGCCAGAGACACAGGAGATGTGGGTTCAGTCCCTGGATTGGGAAGATCCCCTGGACAAGGAAATGGCAACACACTGCAGAATTCTTGCCTGGAGGATTCCGTGGACAGAGGAGCCTGGTGGGCTGTAGTCCATGGGGTCGCAAAGAGTTGGGTATGACTCTGTGACTAAACGACAACCTTAAAGATTTACATTGACAGTTAATCTAACATGTGCAAACTTAAGAGTAGAGTAAGCTCCAATAGTATTCTATTATAATATGTTATGAGGTCAAGGCCAAGCCAGGTTTCAAGATCATGGTAAGCACTTAAATAATGTTACCAGTCATCCTTCACAGTCATGATTGCTCAGTGTATGACTATGAAATTTGGCCTGCTGGATGGTTTAGAAGTGCCGGGTTAGGAGAGAAAGAGAGGGTGAGAGAGAACAAGCAAAAGAAAGACAGATTTAATATCCCTTCTTCTTTCTGATTGAATTTTGGCAAGCATTATCTTGCAGATGAGAATGGCCTTGTCTGTGAAGCCGGACCCAAATCCATTGGTTCTCTTCGGCGCGTGGGGTGTACTGACAGGCAGCAAGCCTGTGTGTCCAAAGAGACACTGACCATCACAAAAGCTCTTTGCATGGTGATGGCAGCGGAATGTGGAGCGTGGCTCGCTATCCTTAACCACCTTTTTCCCGCTGCACCCTCTTGGCTGTGCTAGAACTCCTGAGCTTCTGTTTCTCACCAGTGTTCTAAATGTATTAGTCATTCCTTTCGATGTACTCCAAAAGCAGTTCATGGATTTCACACCTAGCCAGTCTCTCGTCCTTGTGAAACTTAAGCAACCAAGTGATGAAAGCATAAACCTTCCCACAGACATGTGTGCTCTTAGGAAATCAGTTCCTGAATCCCTTGAACCTTTTTTTACTCCTGTCATCTGGTTATTTTATGTTTAAAAGAAATGATGTGGGCATTTTCAGACTTGACATCTGTTGGTTTTGTCTTCACTCCTATCTTCTTCTCAGGGTTGGCTACTTTTCTGCCATCTTCAACTCCATCATATGCCAGCTTGCTTCCAATCTGGGGTACTTTAGGGCATTAGCACAAATAAAATTTCGAGTTCCGGTCTCTAACAATTATTGTTATTCTTTCCTAGAGGAAACAGCAGCCCATCTTGTTTACATTCCCCAACTGACAACACCATGGTGTTTCTTTTAAAACAGTTTCATAACACCGTAGCATTTTTTTCAAATATTTCTGATTTATTTGGCTGCATTGGATCTTAGGTATGTCATGTGGGATCTTTCATTGCAGCACGCAGGCTCTCTAGCTGTGGCGTGCGGGCTCAGTGGTTGAGGTGCACAAACTTAACTGCCCTGTGGCATGTGGGATCTTAGTTCCCCATACAGATCGAACCCGCACCCCCTGCTTTGGAAGGTAGATTCTTAATACTGGACCACCAGGGAAGTCCCCCATTGTAGCAATCTTTAAACTTCAGGAGTCACAAAAGTCTAGGGTTTGAAAAATCGTATGGAACAAAGAATCTGCCTGCAATGCAGGGGACCTGGGTTCGATCTGGGAGAAGAAAATAACAACCCACTCCAATATTCTTGCCTGGGAAATCCCATGGACAGAGTAGCCTGATGGGCTACAGTCCATATGGTTGCAAGAGTTGGACACAACTTTGAGATTAAACCAACACCACCAAAGACAATAAACCTGTTTCTCTGGCCTCCACATGTTCAAATGTCTTTAGAGCTAGAGGCTAAAAAAGTATTATCCAGTTCAATCTTCTGATTTTGTAGGTAAGGCATCCAAGCAAGATTCCAAGAGAGGACTTGGAAAACTAAGCAACTGCAGGTAATCAGTAGTTCTCAACTATGGGTGGTTTTAACCCACAAGGGGGCAACTGGTGATGTCTGGACATGTTTTTGGTTGTCACAAGTAGCATTTATTACTGGCATCTAGTGGTTAAGGCCAGGGATGCTACTAAACATCCTACAATGCACAGGAGAGCCCCTCGAAAAGAATTACCCAGCCAAAATGTCAACAGCACAGAACTGAAAAACTCTGAGATAGATTCCTCCTTCAGTAATCCAGTTAATGTCTCCTGCTAACATATATCCATACTCATTGCCTAAGAAACTCATAATCCAAATTAAACTCATATCTCGTGTCTTTGATGAAGAGAAGGCTGCTGGTCTCCATTTCACCACTTTGCTTGGCAATCTCTCTAATGGTTCCTAACAGAGACTACAAATGGTCTTATTTCTCTGCCAATGTTGAGCCAGTGAAGAAATATCTATGTCAGGGAGATTTGGGGGAGAAAGATTTCATTTCTGGGTTATATTTAGGGGTTGATTATGAACAGCTGTACTCAACCCATTCATGGGTGACTGAGGGGAGTCTGAGGAGCATTAGGACACAAAAATTGATTTGTTATGGGAACTGGCAATGCTTTTCAGGGGTAAATGAGATTTCAAATGGTTGATAAAATGATGATCCAATTTGGAAGTCAATCCAATGGTTGTTTCAATGGTCTCTTTTAGGACATCATTTCACAAAATTTAAAAAGTAAATTGACAAACAAATCCATGAATTCCTTTCTATGACAATACAGCTGAGTGAAAAAACATAAGAAATTTTGCCACTCAATCTTGCCATTACTAGATCTGGGAGTAAAAAGAAAGTAAGAAGGAACCTATCAAAATTATGAGATGCCAGAATTTAAGAATTATTTTTTAAAACAAATGTGGCCATTATATTTCTGTGCTGCCTTCCTTCCTATGCTTAGCTGTCCATTCATTCACTTTAAATGTGCTATGAAAAGTAAAAGTGTCAGTTGCTCAGTCATGTCTGACCTTTTGTGACCCAATGGATTATAGCCCACCAGCATCCTCTGTCCATGAAATTCTCCAGGCAAGAATACTGGAGTGGGTAGCTGTTCCCTTCTCCAGGGGATCTTCCCTGCCCAGGGATTGAACAGGGGTCTCCTGCATTGCAGGCACATTCTTTACCATCTGAGTCACCAGGGAAGCCCAAATTTGCTATATATATGGTTAAATTAAAAAACCCAAGTGAAAATGCAACTGTGCATACTGACCATAAGCAAAGAATCAAGGCCAAGGCAGGTTTTAATTTGGTAAATGATATTTTGCAATATCCAGTTCCATATTTTTTTTAAAGCACGTAGACTAGAAATTCCACTTTGGAACTCTAATCTATTTGTTGAAAATATGGTGGTGAGTAGGGAAAAGTTTATAGGTTAAGATGTTTTTCCTGAGAGTTGCATAAAACAGCCAAAAATTTGGAAGCAAACTAAATGTATAACAATTCAAGTAACTTGCAGTGTAATACGGAGAAGGCAATGGCACCCCACTGCAGTACTCTTGCCTGGAAAACCCCATGGACAGAGGAGCCTGGTAGGCTGAAGTCCATGGGGTCGCTAAGAGTCGGACACGACTGAGCAACTTCCCTTTCACTTTTCACTTTCATGCATTGGAGAAGGAAATGGAAACCACTCCAGTGTTCTTGCCTGGAGAAACCTGGGGATGGCGGAGCCTGGTGGGCTGCCGTCTATGGGGTCGCACAGAGTCGGACACGACTGAAGTGACTTAGCAGCAGCAGCAGTGTAATAAAGGCAATGTCGAGGGAAAATGCAGTTGTTAGAAGCATGATGTTTTCAGAGAAAAGTGGGAAACTCTTATGGTACAATGTTAATTGAAAACAATTCACAGGTGGTCTTGCCTTCTGAGATAGCTTACATTCTGTCTATGGTGTGTGTTTCTCTCTAAATAAATCCATTTTTCATCTGTCACTTTGTCTCTCACTGAATTCTTTCTGCGATGAGACATCAAGAACTGAGACTCGTTAAGTGCTGAGACCAGGTGTGTGATCTCAGTTAAAAGATCATGGGTTCAGGGGACTTCCCTGGTGGTTCAGTGACTAAGACATATGCTTCCAAAGCAGGGGACCCAGTTTCAATCCCTGGTCAGGGAACTAGATCCATCATACTGCAACTAAAGATCCAATGTCCTGCTACTTAGACCCACTACAGTCAAATAAATAAATAAAAATAAATATTAAAAATAGACTGTGGGTTCGAGTCCCAATTTGCACAACATGGTTTTATATTCCTGCATTGACTTCCCTTCTCTGGACCTCCCTAGTGTCCACTTTGGCCTAAGAGCTTTCCCTTTTCTTTTCTCTCTTTCTGGCCACACCATTTGGCTTGCAGAATAAAGTTTAAAAAAATAATAAAAGTAAATAAATGATTCACAGTATATGTACTGATTGACAACTCTGTAAACATATGCATATGATCAAAGTCTAAAAGTAATATCAAAATGACAAAGAAATGATAGCCATAGATACGAGTTCATACATTTATGAGCCATACTGTTTTTCTGTAATACGGTTAGAGGAAAAAAAGGCATATAGTCAAATTTGACCCAGGGCCTTTTTCTCCAGTCAAAATAATACCAAACTTATAGATTTGCATTTAGGAAGCTAGTAGCAATAAGGAAACGTATAATAAGAATTTTGGAGGATGTAGAATAACAAGCATTAGAATTTAAATTAAGCTGCAATGAGGATAAGGTCAGCGGTGTTGCAGCAGTAATGAGTATATGTTCAAAAGTTTCTCATAAGGTTAATATAGCAATTTCGCATTCTTTTCCATTAGTGGTCTGATCACAAAATCACAAACTTCTCCAAGGGAATTGGCCACAGAGTTTATCCATCAAGCCAGACTCTGCTTCTTTAGTTTCTGGTGCAAGATTCAAAGTAGCACTGAGTTGCCTTGCCCATGCTTTACCGCCTGACGCACTTGGTCATCCTTTCTCTCTCATGCATTCCCACAACGGTTCCACTTCTTACACTCCCGACCTTGAATCTAATCCAGAAGCCTGAGTCATCCTAGCCCCTTCCCATTTCTTCACCCCTCACTACCTCATTCAGCCCATTATCAGCTCTGGTCAAGTCCACCTCCTGAATATACATACATACATAATATATACATACATATATTTGGCTGCACTAGGTCTTCATTGCAGCACACATGCTTCCTCTAGTTGCAACACACCAGTTTGTCTTGTTGTGGCACGCAGGCTTCTCTAGTTGTAGCCTGTGGGCTTAGTAGTCCCACAGCATATGGGATCTTAGTTCCCCTACTAGGGATTGAATCCATGTCCCCTGAATTAGAAGGCAGATTCTTAACCACTGAATCACGAGGGAAGCCCCCTGAATATTTCTTAAATTTGTCTCTCCTGTTTGTTTTCAAGACCGCTGCCCTCCTTCCAACCATGGACTGTTGTCCCCAGTCCCAGTCAGCATACAGCTGTTAAACCACAAGTACGGTCTCATTACTTCTCTTTTTAAATCTTATTGATGGACACATTTTATCTTTAAAAAAATTTTTTTAATTGAAGGATAATTGCTTTACAGAGTTTTGTTGTTTTGTCAAACCTCAATGTGAATCAGCCATAGGTATACATATATCCCCGCTCCGTTTTGAAACTCCTTCCCATCTCCCTCCCTCATCCCACCCCTCTAGGTTGATACAGAGCCCCTGTTTGACTTTCCTGAGCCTTGAAAGTAAACACCATCATCCTTATGATGGCTCCAAAGGTTCTTTCTACCTGACCGTTGCATACTTCTATTGCAATTCTCCCTTAAGTGCCTGAAAATCAAGTCATATTACTGAATGGAACACATTTTTTCTCAGTGCAATTAGACTGAGCTGGAGAAAGCAGAAATATCAGCTTTCTCACTCTAAGCATTATGATAATTTTAATGCAATTGACTATCATATTCACATTTCCAACAGTCATAATTCACAATTTAATCACATTACATTACCAGTAAGTAAAATCCCTAAATATTTTTTATAAAATTTCTTGTACTGGAGTGATTTCTTTTGGTTTTAACCAAATGCTGGACTTTGCAATTATCCATATTAAATTCCTTTTTTTATATTATGCCCATGATTCTATTTTGCTACAATATTTTTAGACACAAATTTTTATCTGTAACTCAATAATTGCTTGTCCCAGATTTGTGACACCAGAAAATTTCATCAACATGAGGCCACGTGGTACCATTGAGTAACACAAGATTTAGTGTGTTTTAATTCTAATTACAACACAGCTTAAATTCTAATTCTACCACTGACAAATTACCAAGCATTTTGAATGCCTCATAAATTTTCTTTATCTTGGTATTCATGTCAGAAGCTTGAGTCTAACAATACATAAGGGAGATGCCCTCATTCTCCCCTTAAAATTTTAACTGAGATCCATCCAAAAGAATTCAAGTCTTTTGAGCATAAGCTACCCATTCTCCTTGCATGGCTCCTGCAATATATCTTTCTCTGAACTGCATATAAATATGCATTAAACATTCATATATATTACTTATATTTACGGGAGATTATAGGAGGAGGAGGATGGTAAAGACAAAGATTAGTTAGCATTTTGTATCTACTAAATGCTTCACATACAAACATGCTGAAGAAAGTACAATCATTATCCTCATTTTTTTCTGATGAGTACAATAAAGATTAAAAGGAATAGATCATTTACCCAAAATACAGCCACTACATAATGGAGCTAGTGTATAGAAATGCTAAAGACCATGTGAATTTAGTTATCTTCTTGCTTTAGTCCAAGTCATCCATCATTAAACAGACAATGTTTATTTCACCAATCCTCTACTGGTGGGAATTCAGGTCCTTTCCATTTCTTCACTACTAACAAGTAATGATATCCTTGTGTTTCGTATTTTTGTGAATTTGGGGGATTAAATTTCTGGAAGTGAAACTTTAGGATCAAACGTTATGAATATTTTTATTGAGTATTGTCAACTTGTGTTTTATAATGTTTATAATTAACAATATAAAGAAGATTTTTGGAGGAATTGTGTAGGACATATGTTAGGTGCCTTCTCAGATTTCAGTGGTGACATCAGCTGTGGGCCCCTCAGTGGTGGGAGAATTTTGCCTTGGTGGTCATGGTTTTAGTCACTAAGTTGTGTCCAAATCTTGTGACCCAATGGATTGTACCCTACCAGGCTCCTCTGTCCACAGGATTTCCTGGGAAAGAATCCTGGAATGAGTTGCCATTTCCTTCTCAGGGGATCTTTCCCACCCAGGGATTGAATCCAAGTCTCCTGCTTTAGCAGGTGGATTCTTTACCAACTAAGCCACCAAAGAAGCCTTTAGGAAACCCAAGTTCTGCTTGGGCTTTCACAGCTCCACACTCTGGAGCAGACCAGTTACTGTCCAAAGAGAACTTCCTCCATTCCGGCTACCATAGCAGGCCAACCAGCCTCACCCTGAGTTTCTAGCTCCTCTCAGCATCTCTGGACTTAGATGAATGGCTATAAAAGAGGCCAAATAGTTCAACTCTCTGGGGACACACTTGGTCTACTGGGAGACAGGAAGGGGAGCTGCCTGCAGCAGGCAGATATGTCTCTCCTTCTTCCCTCTCTACAACCCCTCTGGGAAATGGTTCCACACAGCCTGTCTGGACACACCCCATGGAGATGAGCAAACCTCCCTGCTGGATTTGGCCAGAAATACACTTTGCATTACTTTCCATCTCATTCCTGACTCACTTTCCTTATCTCTCACTTTCATTTTCTCTCATGCTTGGTCTATGGTGGTTTTCTGTCTCATCTGAGATAATAAAGTTTATGAAAGCATTTTCCAAATTATAAACCACTCTGCAAAGGTAAGGTATTTTTATTGCTGTAATTGCTGCTGCTTTCAGGAATACTTGCAGATATACAGAAATTCATTTCACAAAGTAATCAAGATTACCCTTATTTGTATTTCATCATTCATTATCAGCCTAAGAAGGATTTTGAGACATTTTTGATCTTTCTGATTTGACCGTGTGTCTTCAGGGAGCTATAGTCAACTATAAGCCTCATAGAAACACCTGCAAAACATTTCTGTATCTTCCCAAGGAAGGCATGGTAGAATAAGGAGAAGGATATTATATTAATAGTTGTGTGCTCCAGTGGACCCAGATGCAGCCTAACACATGCCACCATCATGGAAGTCCACAGTGAGATTTAGAAATAGGCAATGGAAAGAAAGCATAAAAGGAAACTGGGATGAAGCAAAAGTCAAGAACTTCCTGAGCCTTTGCTACTTTCCATCAATTATATTCTATTTCATTACAAAAGTTACCTCCCCCAATTTTGCAAAACAAAAATAACTAATGGATAATTTATATTCTGCTCAAAAACATTTAAGGAAGGTCTAAATGATCTCCTTCTGTGTTTCTTACAGCACCCAGTTGTTTTATAGGACTCTCTGTTGCTATTGCTTACTTAATTAACTTCCTTTCTGTCTGAACCATAAACTCTGGGAGAGTAAGAAGCTGTCATATATACTCTCTGTCATATTCTTGGCACCTAACATATTGTCTGGATTTTTTTTAAAATGTTTATTGAATGATGAATGAAAGAAAGAATGAATGCAGAATGAAGATGAATTGACCATGTATCTGACTTTGGCTAAGTGTTTTCAGCTTTCCATATATATCCTCAAGTTCCTAGCTTCAGCTTAAAACAAAGTAGATACCTAATAAAAATGTGCTAACTAACTGATAAAACAATTATAAATCTATATAAAAATGTCTACTGCCTACCTTCTGACAACACGGTTCAAAGTATTCTTTTTTTTTTTTTTTTGCTGCTAAGTTGCTTCAGTCATGTCCAACTCTTTATGATCCCATGAACCGTAGCCCACCAGGCTCCCCTGTCCATGGGATGTTCTCTTCTCATTTATATGGAATGTATGGAAAATAGATGTAAAGAGAATCACTGCTCAGTTTTATAAAAAATTTCCAAGTCTACTCCACTGATGTGAAATATGATAAATAATATGGAAAAAATAGCTGGAAAAATAGAACCATTACCTGCCCCTCCACCCCCACCCCACCCCCAGTTAAGGATGGTATTGTGGTCCAGGGTCCACTCCATGTTCTAGAGGAGACAACCCCACAGATAATACTTCCAAAACCTGAATCCTGCCTTCTCAGCACATTTGTAAGGAGATGCTACCCCAAGGAACTCAATCATGCACCAAGAACCAGAGAAATGAATCTCAGGCTGGGCCAATCCATCTTCTCTGTGCAAAATGTTTAATAATTAGATTAGGGAGTCCCCAGGCAGTCCAGTGGTTAGGGCTCCTCACTTCCACTGCAAGGGGCATAGGTTTGATCCCTGATCAGGTAACTAAGATCCCACATGCTGTGCAATGGGATAAAAAAAAAAAAAAAAAAAAAAAAAACCTATATTAAATGAATTCTTTGTTTTTATATCTGCTCCCTTAGGGCATCTGGGTTCTTGCATTTACATTAATCACATGAGGAGAGAAAGATTTACAGAGATAAACCATCTTTTCTTCTTCCTGCTCCTTTGAAGCCAAATTATTTTTAACCTATCAGAGGTCATCAGAGGCTCATTGGATTATCCTGTGCTGCCTGATTCTGACCTTATTTTTGATACAATGAACCATTTTCTACAATGGGCATTTAAAACTCACAGCTCCCAGGGCTTTAGAAATCCCAGGAAAGGCCCCTGCTGGCAACCTTATTAGCATCTCTGCCTCTTGATTTTTATTTAATTCCTTTTAACAGTCTAATCATAAGGCTGACAGACTTTATGGAATAAGGGGATACAGAATGAGGAACATATTTCACTATATCATTAAGCCTGCAGTGAGTTAATAAATAGCTCATTATGTGTTTTGAGATATACAAAGAGGTTAAGAAACCAAAACAGAAGCAGAAAATTAAGGCAACACTTGTTGAATCATTGTTCATAAAAAAAAAAAAGAGAGAGAGAGAGAGAAAGGGGATTGACATGAAAGATTCAAATAGAGTTTCATACTAAAATGATAGATTAGCATTTCGATTTCATATTTTTCTCTACAAAGGAATGGAGTGTCATTCCAATGACAAAGCAGATGTTTGGGAAATGGTCCTCTGTTCTGAGCCCCAGAATGGAGAAGGTTGATATAGAACAGAAAGTACAGTGGGGAAGAAAACAACAGCAAACTCATCTAGCGTTAAAATAGTTGCACATATCAACAAAAGGTCTCCTGTTGAAGATGGTACTGAAGAACCTGTTTGCAAGGCAAGAGAGAGACACAGACTTGGAGAATGGACCTGTGGACACAGCAGGGGAAGGAGATGAGGGGATGACTGGGAGGGTAGCACTGACATATATACACTGCCATGTGTAAAATCGACAGCTAGTGGGAAGCTGCTGGACGGCACAGGGAGCTCAGCTCGGGGCTCTGCGATGACCTAGAGGGGTGAGATGGGGGTGGGAGGGAGTCTCAAGAGGGATTGGGTATATGTATACATATAGCTGATTCACTTCATTGTACAGCAGAGACTAACAAAACATGGTAAAGCAATTATACTCTATTTTTTTAAAGGTCTCATATTAGGGATTATGTTAACCTTTTAAATCACATTCACATACAGCACCTCATTCCAGCTCACAAAATTTCTGGGAACAAAGTCCTTGTCTAACAGAAAAGTTAGAGCTCCCTAAGTTTTCCCTTTCTGGACCTCTAATCCTTTCTCAAGGCCCTGCCAACCAATTGTACGTATGCATGCATGCTCAGTCATATCCGACTCTTTGCAACCCCATGGACTGCAATCCATCAGGCTCCTCTGTCCATGGAATTCTCCAGGCAAGAATACTGGAGTGGGTTGCCATTTTCTCCTCCAGGGGATCTTCTCGACCCAGAAATCAAACCTGAGTCTCCTGGATTGCAGGCAGATTCTTCACCAACTGAGCCACCTGGAAAGCCCTCTCAGCAAACCAAGGATGCTCTAAATCAGGGCTTTCCTAGGAACATGTATCACCTGGGAATCTTATTACAAGGCAGATCCTGAAGCAGTAGGTGGGGCCTGAGACTGTGCATTAATCCCAGGTGAAGCTTGGGAACTGCTTCTCATTCTAAATGACCACCTGTACAAAGCAGAAAACATTATTGTCCTATGGGTAATCACAGAAGATTTAGATTGAAGTTACTCTAATACACACTTAATGAGATGCATCATTGTTCTTGCACTAATTGATAAGTAGAGAGCAATTTACAGACCCCATTTGATTTTCACAAAGTCAAGTCAAACACTTCTGGGCTGATTTAAAAGCAGACGCTGGGAAGCTGTGATGGGCTCCCTGGAAATCTTGGATTCAATAAACTGAAGTATGAGCTCTTAATCTTTGTGTGTGTGTGTGTGTGTCTGTGTGTGTGTGAGTGTGTGTTGGGGGGTGGGGTAGTTGCTCTCCCTTTAAAAATATCTTAAAAAACTGTAGACACTTTCCCCAGAAAAGTGTACACAAAGGCAAACAATTTGGTGTATAATTATATCAGTTCCTAGACCCTTTTGTTCTACAAGCAATTTAAGAAACTTTAACCTCATGCTGTCCGAAAAACTAGAAAAATAAACAAAACGAAAAATGTCTTTCAACTCACTGGGATATTAGGTAGTTTTTAAATACAACTTTTCTGGGAGAACTAAGCCAGTTACAACACAGATGAAACACAACATACAAACCAAAAAAAAAAAAAAATTTAAAGGTGGGGAGAAGCAGAAAATTTGAGACTTTACAATAAAAGCCATGAAAAAGTCTCCGTAGCCGAGAGCAAATCAGGAGAAAGAGAACAAAAACAGAAACTACAAAAACTAGCTTCAAAACCATCTCCCCTTTTACCTCTGGGTGTCCCCCCTCATCTCTCAGTGACTAAGAATCGCAATTCCCAGGAGTGCTTGAAGAAATGCAGATTCCTGGGTCAAACCCCAGGTCTAACAGAGATGTGGTTCAGAAATCTGCACTATACACAAAAATTACAAGGTAATTTTTATGCACATTAAAGTTTTAAGTAATACTATTTTTCCAGTAGTCATGTATGGGTGTGAGAGTTGGACCATAAAGAAGGCTGAGTGCTGAAGAATTGATGCTTTAGAATTGTGGTGCTAGAAAAGACTCTTGAGAGTCCCTTGGACTGCAAGGAAATCAAATTGGTCCATCCTAAAGGAAATCAATTCTGAATATTCATTAGAAAGACTGATGCTGAACCTGAAGCTCCAATACTTTGGCCACCTGATGCAAAGAGTCGATTCATTGGAAAAGACTGATGTTGGGAAAGATTGAAGGCAAAAGGAGAAAAGGGTGGCAGAGGATGAGATGATTAGATGGCATCACTGTCTCAATGGACATGAATTTGAGCAAACTCCAGGAGATAATGGAGGACAGAGGACCCTGGAATGAAACAGTCCATGGGGTCACAAAGAGTCTGAGATGACTTAATGACTGAACAACAACAACAACAATTCTCAAATTACATTAATGAAATTAAGATGCCCCTCGACTCTCATTCAGAGCTCAGCAAGAGTTATAGTCCGTATGAGGTTCCCCCTAGGATAGAAAAATTACTTCCAAGAGAACAGTGATCCAAAATATTTTCTGGAATTGTGCTCATGATCAGAATAGGGTTTAAAAAAAAGTCTCTACTGAGTTTGTTACATCGCTTCTGCTTTATGTTTGGCTGTTTGACCATGAGTCATGTGGGAACTCAGCTCCCTGACCAGGATCAATCCTGCACCTCTGGCCTTGGAAGGTGAATCTTAACCATGGGAGCACCAGGGAAGTCCCAGAGTAGGCTTTTAAATTCAGAAATTTTGGAGGAATTTAAATCTGTTTCCTTGCCCTGCCCTCTACTCCTCACTCTTCCCCTAAGAGCAGACTCACAAGTTTCCCTCCCCTTTCCTAGAACCTCATCTATAAACTATTATATAGATTATATTATTAAATAAAATAATAATATTATATATTATTCTTTTGATAGAATAAAAGGTAGATAATAGAGGAAATTTCTAAATAATACATACAGAAGCTATTTCAATATACCTAAATCTATAAATATAGATATATGGATATTCAGTTCAGTTCACTTCAGTCACTCAGTCGTGTCCGACTCTTTGCGACCCCTTGAATCGAAGCATGCCAGGCCTCCCTGTCCATCACCAACTCCCGGAGTTCACCCAGACTCACCTCCATCGAGTCAGTGATGCCATCCAGCCATCTCATCCTCTGTCATCCCCTTCTCCTCCCGCCCCCAATCCCTCCCAGCATCAGAGTCTTTTCCAATGAGTCAACTCTTCGCATCAGGTGGCCAAAGTACTGGAGTCTCAGCTTTAGCATCATTCCTTCCAAAGAAATCCCAGGGCTGATCTCCTTCAGAATGGACTGGTTGGATCTCCTTGCAGTCCAAGGGACTCTCAAGAGTCTTCTCCAACACCACAGTTCAAAAGCATCAATTCTTCGGTGCTCAGCCTTCTTCACAGTCCAACTCTCACATCCATACATGACCACAGGAAAAACCATAGCCTTGACTAGACGGACATTTGTTGGCAAAGTAATGTCTCTGCTTTTGAATATGTTATCTAGGTTGGTCATAACTTTCCTTCCATGGAGTAAGTGTCTTTTAATTTCATGGCTGCAATCACCATCTGCAGTGATTTTGGAGCCCCCCAAAATAAAGTCTGACACTGTTTCCACTGTTTCCCCATCTAATTCCCACGAAGTGATGGGACCGGATGCCATGATCTTTGTTTTCTGAATGTTGAGCTTTAAGCCAACTTTTTCACTCTCCACTTTCACCTTCATCAAGAGGCTTTTGAGTTCCTCTTCACTTTCTGCCATGAGGGTGGTGTCATCTGCATAACTGAGGTTATTGATATTTCTCCTGGCAATCTTGATTCCAGCTTGTGTTTCTTCCAGTCCAGCGTTTATTAGCCTCAGTAAAAGTCAAAATCTATGATTCTCAACCATGGCTTCATACCAAAGTTAATAAAATCACAGATAACCTAATCTCCAACCCCAAAGGTTCTAATTAAGATCTGAATAAGACAATTATGGGTAAAAGTTAGAGCTGAGGTGTCTTTATTTAAAATTAAAAGAGAAAGTAATCATTAAAAATTTTTACATACCATCAATAATAGTACAGATGGTTAAAAAAAATATGAATGTCTACTAGAAAAATAAAGATCCGTGTTTTACAGCCATTTGTTCATTCAGTCTTAACAGCATCTGCATAGGGAGGAATAGGGAGGAAATCGTTTTTACAACTAAACCTCGTAGAGGTCAGGTAATTGTCTCAAAGTTACGACTGCGTAGTGCAGAGGTCTCCTTGGAAATCAGTGTCTAACAGTGTGTCAGTCGCTCAGTCGTGTCTGATTCTGTAACTCCATAGACTGCAGCCTGCCAGGCTCCTCTGTCCATAGAATTCTCCAGGCAAGAATACTGGAGTGGGTAGCCATTCCTTTGGCCACGGGATCTTCCTGACACAGGAATTGAACTCAAGTCTCCCGCACTGCAGGTAAATTCTTTACTGTCTGAGCTGCCAGGGAAGCCTGGGTGTCTAACACAGACACCCACACTAAAGGATAAGCTGAGACTTCCCTGGTGGTCCAGTGTTTAAGATTCTGCTCTTCCGATGAAGCAGAAGCAGGTTTCTTCCTTGGTTGGGGAACCAAGATCCTACATGCCACTTGGCACAGTCAAAAAATGAAAATAAAAAAAAAAAAAAAGATAAATAGTTTTTTTTTTAAATCAGCCATACTTCCTGTATGAATTTATGGGGAACCACTGATAGGTAATATGTGCGTACACATATGATATGTACACATAAATGTGTTTGGTCGAGAGAGAAAGAATGTACGTGTATTCCCTGACAGGGGGGCAATTTTTCAGTTTAGGACATTTGAGGAAGAGAAGTGTCCTCAAATAAAGACTAGTCAAGTCCAAAGAGCTGTGTGAGAACCGTAGTTCCCTGACAGGACAAGGAAAGCAGTCACCAGAAAGGAAAATGAGTTTAGAAGCAATGCAGGGACTTGTCTGATACAAACTTCAATAGCTTGTTTCACTGAAGACTAGCTCTGCTTCCTTCATTTTCCCCGCTGGTAGAAAGCTGTCGGTTCATAGTGTTACATTCCTCCAGAGTCTTTTTGTTTACTCAGGAAAGGCCAACAAAGAAACAGGTCAGGATGGATGAAGGGGTGTGAAAGGACGGGATGGATGAACAAAGGCTCCTGACAAGTAGCTGCTGCTTCTCACTTCCGTCGTGTCTGACTCTGTGACCCCATGGACCGTAGCCCACCAGGCTCCTCTGTCTAAGGGATTCTTCCAGCAAGAATACTGGAGTGGGCTGCTATTTCCTCCTCACAAATAGCTAATTGGTGCTTATAAAAGCACAGCAGTTTCCCATTAGAAAAATCACATGCCCAGCAGTGGTTACTGAAGATTTTTAGGGCTTTCAAAATCATGCCAAGTCAACCTGGTCTAGGTAACCCAAAAGCCCCATGGATAATCATCAAAGGCTGCCTATTTCAAACACAATTTACCAGAGACCATGCCCATGTCTTCGGTCTTCCCTGGAGGAGACCCAGGTTCAATTCCTGGTTCAGGAAGATCCCCTGGAGAAAGAAAAGGCAACCTCCTCCAGTATTTTTGCCTAGAAAATCCCATGGACAGAGAAGCCTGGTGGGCTACAGTCCATGGGGTCACAAAGAGTCAGACTCAACTTAGCGAGCAAACCACCACCACATGCCCATGTCTTAGTTCTAATTATGTCTTCCTATTATAGACAAGAAACCCATAGCCATTGTTGCAGATTTCCTTGAAAGTGAAAGTGTTAGCCGTCCGGTTGTGTCTGACTCTGTGTGACCCCATGGACTGCCTTCTGCCAGGCTCCTCTGTCCATGGGATTCTCCAGGCAAGAGTACTGGAGTGGGTTGCCATTTCCTTCCTCAGGGGATCTTCCCAACCCAGGGACTGAACCCACGTCGTTTACATTTCCTGCATTGGCAGGTCGGTTCTTTACCACTAGCGCTACCTGCGAAGGGCAGATTTCCTTAGTGATAGCCAAAAGCAGAAGCTGGGTCACCTGTTTCCCAAGTCCAGGATTCCTTCCACCAGTGTCATTCAGCAAGGCAGAAAGTAGGGCGGGTAAAGGCAAAGATTCCAGGGCCACACGTACGTGCAGTCACATCTTGAGTCTGCTGCTGCTGCTGCGGCGGCGGCGGCGGCTAAGTCGCTTCAGTTGTGTCCAACTCTGTGCGACCCCATAGACGGCAGCCCACCAGGCTCCCCCATCCCCGGGATTCTCCAGGCAAGAACACTGGAGTGGGTTGCCATTTCCTTCTCCAATGCATGACAGTGAAAAGTGAAAGTGAAGTCACTCAGCCGTGTCCGACTCTTAGCCACCCCATGGACTGCAGCCTGCCAGGTTCCTCCACCCATGGGATTTTCCAGGCAAGAGTACTGGAGTGGGGTGCCATTGCCTTCTCTGAATCTTGAGTCTAAAAGTTATTAACTGCATGGCATTGAATAAGTTACTTAACCACTCTGCCTAAGTATCCCAATTAGTAAAACAAGGATGACAGTGGTGATGATGATAAAACAAATTGACAGTGTTTTACCCTGCAGTATCAAAAAAATGGATTAACTTACAGCTACCAAAGATTTTGGTGGAGTGTGTTAGTTGCTCAGTCGTGTTCAACTCTTTGCAACCCCATGGACTTTACCCAGCCAGGGTCCTCCGTTCATGGAGCTCTCCAGGCAAGAATACTGGAGTGGGTAGCCTTTCCAGGTTTTACACACAGTAAACAACATAGACTGTTTGTTATTATTGCTTCCTTAAGGGCATTGTATGTTATAATATTCAACCAGCACTAAACAGAATTCATTATCTAAAAGAAAAGTGAAAATAATTTGGGCTTCCCAGGTGGCTCAGACACTTAAAAAATAAACACAAATATTTTTTTTAAAGAATTAATTATCTATGGCATAGCTCTCAAATTTGTCTTCCAAGAAATTCCAAGAAAATCTAAAACTTCTCATGTTCTTGATCGTGAAAACAAGACTGGTGATCATCTGTTTGGGCTTCACAGCACAGCAGTATGAAGATAAATAAAAACCTCTTTTCGGTTCTTAGATCTAACTATTCTGTACCTTCTTGTCTGACCCAGTGCACTAGATTAAATAACGTCTCCCCCAAATCAGTGTCATTCCAAGAACTGCACAATGTGACCTGATCCAGAAATAGGGTTGTTGGAAATGTAATTAGTTTCGATGAGGTCATACCGGAGGAGTGTGGGTCCCAAATGCAATATAACTGGTGTTCCTGTAAGAAAAGGAGAGAAGACATGGAGACACAGTCAGACAAGTGGAGAAGACCAGGTGATGATGGGAAGAGATTCGAGTGATGCGTCTACAAGCCAGCAAACATCAGAAGTGAAGAGAAAGCCATCAGCCAGATTCTTCCCTAGGGCTTTCAGAGAAAACATGGTATTTCTAACCCCATAATGGTGGATCACAATAAACTGTGGAAAATTCTTCAAGAGATGGGAATACCAGACCACCTGACCTGCCTCTTGAGAAACCTATATGCAGGTCAGGAAGCAACAGTTAGAACTGGACATGGAACAACAGACTGGTTCCAAACAGGAAAAGGAGTACGTCAAGGCTGTATATTGTCACCCTGCTTATTTAACTTATATGCAGAGTACATCATGAGAAACGCTGGACTGGAAGAAGCACAAGCTGGAATCAAGATTGCCCGGAGAAATATCAATAACCTCAGATATGCAGATGACACCACCCTTATGGAAGAAAGTGAAGAGGAACTAAAAAGCCTCTTGATGAAAATCAAAGAGGAGAGTGGAAAAGTTGGCTTAAAGCTCAACATTCAGAAAATTAAGATCATGGCATGTGGTCCTATCACTTCAAGGGAAATAGATGGGGAAACAGTGGAAACAGTGTCAGACTTTATTTTGGGGGGCTCCAAAATCACTGCAGATGGTGACTGCAGCCATGAAATTAAAAGACACTTACTTCTTGGAAGAAAAGTTATGACCAACCTAGACAGCATATTCAAAAGCCGAGACATTACTTTGCCAACAGATGTCCGTCTAGTCAAGGCTATGGTTTTTCCAGTGGTCATGTATGGATGCGCGAGTTGGACTGTGAAGAAAGCTGAGCACCAAAGAATTGATGTTTTTGAACTGTGATGTTGGAGAAGACTCTTGAGAATCCCTTGGACTGCAAGGAGATCCAACCAGTCCATTCTGAAGGAGATCAGCCCTGGGATTTCTTTGGAAGGAATGATGCTAAAGCTGAAACTCCAGTACTTTGGCCACCCCATGCAAAGAGTTGACTCATTGGAAAAGACTCTGATACTGGAAGGGATTGGGGGCAGGAGGAAAAGGGGATGACAGAGGATGAGATGGCTGGATGGCATCACCAACTCGATGGACATGAGTTTGAGGGAGATTGTGATGGACAGGGAGGCCTGGCGTGCTGCGATTCATGGGGTCGCAAAGAGTCGGACATGACTGAGCGACTGAACTGAATTGAATGGTGAACTTCTCGTCTCCAGGAATGTTACAGAATAAATATGTGCTGTTTTAATCCCCTGAAAGTGTTAGTCACTCAGTCATGTCCAACTCCTTGTGACCCCATGGACCACAGCCCTCCAGGCTCCTCTTTCCAGGCAAGAATACTGGAGTGGGCTCCATTTCCTTCTCCAGAGGATGTTCCCACCCCAGGGATCAAACCCATGTCTCCTGAATTGCAGGCAGATTCTTTACCACCTGAGCTACCTGGGAAGCCCTGTTCATTTTTGGTAATTCATAAGGTAGCCATGGGAAACCAATATACTCAACCTCCCTTCTAGACCACACAGCAGTAGACCACCAGTGTGAGGGGCTTCCCTGTTGGCTCCACAGTAAAGAACCCACCTACCAATGTGGGAGATGCAAGTTCTATCCCGGGGTCACTAAGATTCCATGGAGAAGTAAATGGCTACCCCACTCCAGTATTCTTGCCTGGGAAACCCCATGGATAGAGTGGGCTGTTGAATAAGAGAGCGCTGGGAGCCTTGAAAGCCAAGTTGAGATGATTTAATTTTTATATGAAATTCATCCCTATCAACCTATCTTCAACAGCTTAGGTGCTTTGTTCCAACATTTATGTTTCCTAATTTAAGCCTTTGTGAAATACTGTTATAAGCTGTTTTGCAGAAGGATTTGCAAGAGAAGGGGGATACATGACATAATCCCACCTGTGAGTGGTGAGAAAAGCAGACTTGGGCTGAGGAGGAAGCTGAGCTTCAACACAGTTGCAGCTGAGGCTCAGATGATCCTACATGGACTTCTGGAGCTGGAATGTCCCTCTCTTTGGTGTTTTCCCAACTGGGCCAGGCACTGTACCCCCACATAGACCAGCCGTGGGATGCAGGCTCACACAGAGAAGCCAGGGCTTTGGTCAAAGCAGCTTCTACCAGCTCTAGGCAATTTCTGGTGATGGACGCAGCTGTGAGCCAATGGGGAATCAGCATCTCTCCAGGGGGATGTAGGAGGTGCCTCCCAGCTTCTTCCACATGCACAGGTGTATGTCTTCCTGTCTAATCTGTTATTAGAATGTGGCCATGTGAAGTTCCACACCTGGACTAGAATTGCCTTACTCTGAGAACGAATCATTAGATGCTCTTAAATCAAGTATATAGTGACAGGCCTGAGAAGTCTGAGTTGCATTCTTATTCATTTCCCGGTCTCACCCACACACTTTCCATTTCCATGAATTACAACTCTTAAAGTCAAATTTTAGAATGGCTTCTAATCACATTTAGACCATGGTGGGAATTTCATCTCCTTTTTCTAGTTATCCATGGACAGAGGAAAATCATCTGACCCTACCTGGAAATCACCATTTATTCATTCACTTATCCATTTATTGGTGAGACAACACACATACATAACACCTATTCCATACTAAAGAAGACACTGGGTATAAAAACGTGAATGAGGAGGGATGGGAAGTGATTAAGACTTCACCTTCCAATGCAGGGGGTCCAGGTTCAATCCCTGATCGAGGAGCTAAGTAAGATCCCACCTGCCTCACAGCCAAAAAGCCGAAAAGCCTAAACCAGAAACAATACTGTAACAAATTCAATAAAGCCTTTAAAAATGATCTACATAAAAAAAAATCTTTTTAAAAAAAGAGTAGCATGGAAACATAGATTCTAAGCATATATGTAGATAGCCAGTGGGAACTTGCTGTATGGCTCAAGGAACTGAAACTGGGATTCTCTGACAATCTAGAGGCATGGGAGGGAGTGGGAAGTGGAAAAAAGGCCCAAGAGGGAGGGGACATATTTGTACCTATGACTGATCCATGTTGATGTATGTCAGAAACCAACACAATATTGTAAGTATTCTTCAGTTAAAAGTAAATGTTAAAAAGGAGTTTAAAAAAATCTTTAAAAATAATGAATGAGGAGGCTGTCAAAGGCTTCACACTGATGGTGAGGAGTTGGCCTCCCTCATGATGAGGAGTTTGGATTTTTTCCTAAACACGATGATGGGTAATGGGCAGTACTATGATTTGAATAGGCTGGGGCTCCTGAAATATCTCTCTCTTGGTGGTAAAGAGGATGGATAGCTGGGGAGTCCACAATACAATGCAAGCGGCTGGCAGGTAGGGCTTGTCAACATGCAGTTGAGTCACTCTTCAGACCTCAGCTGAGTCACCCATCTTCTGTCCTTCCTCTGACTGAGACCCTCCTGGCCATCCCAGGAGTCAGCAACACTGCCAAGGAGCCTGTCAACAGCCTGTTTGGGTGGGAGTGTTCACATTAGCCTCCTAAGCCACCAGCAGCCCCCGGGGACCCAGTCATCAGCTTTTGAATATGCAAACACACCATGCATGTGACCCCCAGTCACAAACACTCAGTGTAAAGCACACAGCTGTCCACATAGGCTGAGTGACTTAAAAAATAAGCCTCCAAAGGATGCATCATTCCACTTTGGCTTTTCCTCTCAACAATCTCCACAGCTTTGGGCCAGTCCAAAGACAAGTAAATCTCTCAGTGGGTGGGACCTCCATATTAAATACAAATTATGGATCAGAGCATATAACCTAGCAGTACAGGCTATGTTTCAAAAGGAAAAAAAAAAAAAAAGGAGGATTTTTTTTTTCAACATTAGTCAACTATAGACTGGAAAATAGAAGGGAAAATATCATAGTATTAATAATTATTAGAAGGTGAGAGCTTATATGCTTCAGTGTTGTTCCAACATAAATGTCACTGTAAGAAATGATATTTCATTTCAGTACTATCAAATCAGATACTTAGTGTGCTGGGAGAAATGATTGGAGCTACTTTAAAGCTGCATTAACCAGAGAAACTACAAAAATATTTATATTCTTATGAAGGAAGGAAGGAATGTCCCTCATGGGGGTGTTTAAGCACCCTCCATCTTTGGATAAATGGTAATGCTAAACAAAAAAAAAATGGAAAGATGACCTTAGAATAATAACCTCAGGACTCAACTGGGATTCGGCTTCTCAAAGTACAAAAGTCATTTGCAGTATGCTCAGGATGGAAATTTCTATACAGCTTTACAGCTCATAGATTTCATTATATACCTCAGACGAAAATCACCAAAACACCCAACTCTGGGCTAACTTCCTCTCCCCAGGGGGCCCCCCAATATGTAAAATTACTCACCATCCTCTTGTTCAGTCTGCAATTCTGCTCAGTTGCTCAACAACAATTGTAAGAGCAGAAAAACAAAGGGGAAGGGAAAACCAGTCCTTTCAGAGAGGTGTTTCATATGCAGAATAGGATCTTGAAAGCAAAGCCAGGTCTGGCACTGTTAGGACTTTTCTCTGAGCCCATTCCTTCTCAGTGCTTCCTTATAGAGACCCCGTGCAAAGGCCATGTGGAAAATTTCACAGCACCAATGCTGAGTCCATATCTGAAAGCCATCCCACTGGGAGAGCTTCTTTCACTGTTTGCCATTTCCAACAGACACCGTGTGTGTTGCCTGAAAGATGGAGTGCTGGTGAGGGCCTCAACCTATGAGTCACTTAGTTTTCAAACAACAGCTCCAAGCGCCTTTGAGTGTCTGGCTGATTTATTGTGAATGGCACTGATACTTATGTGACTAGAAGCTGTTAGCCTGAATTGGTGCTTGGAGAAACAAAGTCAATGAAAGTCACCAATCCAATAAATCTGTGAGCGATGCATGGAGTTGTCTTTTAAACAAGTGACTGGCCCATTTCCATCGAGAAGCATATGGCGAGAGAGGCACAAGTCGAGAAGCGTAACTTCTTGAGTCACAATAGTCCAGAATTTTTTTTTTTTTCCCCCAATCCTATCTATGGGTTTTGAATGTCAAGAGAGTGAACAGAATCCTAATGCAATAACCCTCCAAGTACTTTTGTTTATGTATTTTCTTTCGACCTTTACAAAAATGTTGCCTGGCAGGAAGGAGCATGAGTGTGTGCTCAGTCGCTCAGGCGTGTCTGACTCTTAGTGACCCCATGCACTGCAGCCCGGCAGGCTCCTCTGTCCATGGGATTCTCCAGGCAAGAATACTGCAGTGGGCTGCCATTTCCTCCTCCAGGGTTATCAGGAAGGAGAGGAATCCTTAATAGTATCTGCATTTCATACATGAAACATAGAGGTTAATACAGGCAAGCAATGTACTGCCATTAATTGGAAGAGGGAGGTCTTTACTCTGAATCAGATTGATGTTTGTAAATAAAGATTAATTCATTCTCATCGTTTATTAATTCAGTAATAAAAACAATTCTTCAGGCCACTGTTTATAGACAAACTGACGATTTAACACAATTGATAGGTCAAACTGGTTGGTCAGGAGCCCTATGTTGAAAAGTATCTCTGAGCAGATGGGAAGTTAGATAATGTTCATCACCCACCTGTCACTCCCTGAACTGCCTTTGATGGCTAACAGATTTCTACGAGCACGGGATCATGGAGATGCCAAGTGCTTCCTAATGGTTCCAGGAGAGGATCAAAGCCAACGCGGTGGGCTTTAACGCTGGCAAGGTCCAGGAACACTTAGGGTTGAATAGAAGTCACCCAGGAGTAGTCTGTCATCTTGCCTAACACATTTAGAAGAGGCTATTGCCCTGGCACTGTCACCATGCCCCTTATTTATGGTCCTCTAGTGGGGGAGTGGGGCAAGCAGCTCTCAGAGCTACCCAGCTGCTCATACAGATAATACAGCTGTAGGAAGAATATGATTCATTCCAGGCCTTTCCTTCACCGTTAAGACACGAGTCCCAGGCCCGCTCATCTCAGGGAGACCTGCATCAGGCACACACTTCTGTCTGCTCTGCGACAGCAGGATAACAGAGAGCGGCTGAACACAAAAGACAGAGAAACACCAACCATATATGTCTCGACAATATCGACGCCCTGAGCTATGCCTTTTTTGATGATGCATCGGGGACTGGTCTGCGTGTTGCAAAAGGAAAGAAAATGTTCTCATACATAAAACAGGGCCAGGAAGAGGTTCCATAAAAGGCAGGGGTGCCTGTCTGAGGTGGCTCCCTACCACTCGCCAGAGAGGGCAGACGATTGAAATACCAAATCAGCAGGCAGCCACAGATTGCTTCCAGGATCAACACAGATTGTGCTGCCAGGGAAAGCATTCATTGAACTAGTTCTTCTGCAAGATCAAGGGTGCTAGGCCAGACTTTCCTGGAGACTTCTTCCTCTTTCAGACTAGACAGAAGGATCAATGGGTATGCAATAGCTCTCCATCACGGTGCATTGCTGCTGGACAGAAAGCAGAGGTATCCCTCAGCCTCACATACCTGATAGGGACCCTGATTGCAACCACAGTAGCTGCTCTCCATGGTGTAGCTTCTGGACACCCCCATCTCTCTCCACACCACTACCCGGGCTGTGGACGCCCGAGATTTCTCCACAAGGAAGCTGCAGCTGCTCATGGTAAACGCTGGTGCGAGTTTATCAAGGATTTTGGGAAGAGTCTACAATTAAGAAAATCAAAGTATGGTGAGTTGCAGAGGATTGTATCTATGCATCATTAAAAAAAATAATAACTTCTTAGTATTAAGCATTTCAATATATCAAACACTTAATATATGCAACTATAAATCTTATATCAATTCTAAGTATTGAGTACCAATTTTTAAATCCTTTTCTGTAGTTATTGTTACTGTTTAGTTGCTAAGTCATGTCTGATTCCTTGTGACCCCACTGACTATATCCCGTCAGGCTCCTCTGTCCATGGGATTCTCCAGGCAAGAATACTGGAGTGGGTTTTCATATCCTTCTCCAGGGGATCTTCCTAACCCAGGGATCGAACCTGGGTCTCCAGCATTGGCAGGCAGGTTCTTAACTACTGTGCCACTTGGGAAGCCCCTTTTATTCATTTTAAAGATGAGGAAACTGAAGCTTAGAAAAGTCAGAAAGAATTAGCTTAAGTTCAACTACAAAGTGGGTGGGATGGGATCCAAATGCCAACATGGCCAACTCCAAAGACTATGATCTTTCCACCTCATCTTCCTGCATCACTATGAACCACTGTTGCAACATATACCCAGCCTCATACATTACTGTGCTGAGCCCCACGGGAAGCCACAGACTTCACAGGGACCTGAAATTTAGAGAGTGGCTCAACCCAGACTCCCTGTCTTCTGGCTGGGTTTTCACTTATCTCAGACATACGGACCACTGGTGCTTCTTAAGCAGGAGCACATATACAGTTACTTTTCTTCCTGAAAGAGTATAACTGCCAAAATGAACTTCTCAATCTCATCCTCTGATCTATAAATCTGAAGTCGGGCCAATTATAAAACTTATAAAAATCCATACTCTCTGGATTCGTACATACCACGTGAGGTCACTTAATTTCCATTTAGAAGGTAACCGTATGTCCTGTGCGTGTGTGCAGTCGTTTTAGTCATGTCCGACTCTCTGCAACCCCATGGACTGTACCTGCCAGATTACTCTGTCCATGGGATTTTCCAGGCAAGAATACTGGAGGAGGTTTCCATTTCCATTTCAGGGGACCTTCCTGATCCAGAGATCGAACCTGCGCCTCTTGCCTCTCCTGCACTGGGAGGCAGGTTCCTTACCACGGTACCGCCAGGGAAGCCAGAAGGCATCAATAGACCCTAGTCTATCTAAAGAGAGGGGACAACTAGTCCCTGGACCTTCCCAAACCCCAAGGATGGCATCCCAGAGTTGATAGTATACCAATACTACATTTAGACAGTTCAGAACTTTTGTGATATGAACACAGAGGGTTCTCTCACTTCGGTGTTAGCAAAATCTCCAAAAATTAGCACATAGTAAAAAAGTATACAGATTAGATAAGAAATGGTATAATGTCAGTCTTTGGACAAATTGCTGGGAGAAGCTGGAGAAGTAGAACAAATGGATGAGAATGTAAATTAAGGAACTATTTTTCAAGAAATGCAGTTTTTGTTTATTTCTAGAACACTGAGCAAATCTCTTAATATCTCTGGTTCTTACTGTCCCCATGCTTAACATAGCTATCAGATTAATATAAGGATTAATATAATTAATTATAAAAACATTGAACATAAGTATATATTAATGTGTTTATTAATGTAATTTACTATGATCTCTAAGTTCCTACATAGGCTTCAGACCTATAGCATCATAATTTTAAGGGAAATGAAGTATAAATGTTATCCTCAGAGTTTCTCCAATTCCTCCTAATTGATTTAATCTATCCACTCTTGGGGACTTCCCTGGTAGCTCAGCTGGTAAAGAATTCTCCTGCAATTTAGGAGTCTACAGTTCAATTCCTGGGTCAGGAAGATCCACTGGAGAAGGGATAGGTTACCCACTCCAGTATTCTTGGGCTTCCCTAGTGGCTCAGACGGTAAGAATCCACTTGTAATGAGGGAGACCTGGGTTCAATCCCTGGATTAGGAAGATCCCTTAGAGGAGGGAATGGCTACCCACTTCAGTATTCTGGCCTGGAGAATTCCATGAACAGAGGAGCCTTTCATGAACAGTGGAGCCTGGCAGGCTACAATCCATGCAGTCACAGAGTTGGACATGACTGGGAGACTTTCACTCACTCACTCATCCATTCTTGGAGCTTCCCAGGTGGCACCAGCAGTAAAGAATCCTCCTGCCAAAGTGGGAGACGCAAGAGATGTGGTTTCAATCTTGGGTTGGGAAGATCGCCTGGAGTAGGAAATATCTACTCACTCCTGCATTCTTGCCTAGAAAATTCCATGGACAGAGGAGCTTGGTGGGCTACAGTCCACGTGGCCGAAAGAGTCATACACGACTTAGTACACATTATTCTTGTCCCTCTTTTCCCATGATCCCTCACACTGTGTTTTTCCTTTAAAGTGTTCATCATAATTTTCTGTATGTAACTAGTTGCTTATTTGCAATCTCTTCTGAAGCCTAGAAGTTCCATGAGAGCAGGTCTGTATCTTCTCTGCACATGGATCAGTGCTGCTTATAGGGAGTACTTCATAAACTATTCATGGGAAAAAATAGAATCTGCTTATCTAAGCCTTTAAATGACTGCTTAAATAGACATAAATAGAGAACATTTCTAGTTTTGAGTCTGTACAATATTGTATTGAAAACTATAGCTTTGTATAGTCTGAAGTCGTGGAGTCTGATCCCTCTAGCTATGTTTTTCTTTCTTAAGATTGCTTTGGCTATTTGCGGTCATTTTTGTTTCCATCAGTTCAGTTCACTTCAGTCGCTTAGTTATGTCTGACTCTTTGCGACCCTATGAACCGCAGCACACCAGGCCTCCCTGTCCATCACTAACTCCCGGAGTCCACCCAAACCCATGTCCATCGAATCAGTGATGTCATCCAACTATCTCATCCTCTGTCATCCCCTTCTCTTCCTGCCCTCAATCTTTCCCAGCATCAGGGTCTTTTCAAATGAGTCAGCTCTTCACATCAGGTGGCCAAAGTATTGGCATTTCAGCTTTAACATCAGTCCTTCCAATGAACATCCAAAACTGATCTCCTTTAGGATGGACTGGTTGGATCTCCTTGCAGTCCAAGGGGCACTGAAGAGTCTTCTCCAACACCACAGTTCAACAGCATCAATTCTTCAGTGCTCAGCTTTCTTTATAGTCCAACTCTCACATCCATACATGACCACTGGAAAAACCATAGCCTTGACTAGATGGACCTTTGTTGACAAAGTAATGTCTCTGCTTTTTAATATGCTATCTAGGTTGGTCATAACTTTCCTTCCAAGGAGTAAGCGTCTTTTAATTTCATGGCTGCAGTCACCATCTGCAGTGATTTTGGAGCCCAAAAAATAAAGTCAGCCACTGTTTCCATACAAATTGTAAAATGTTTTGTCCTAGTTCTGTGAAAAAAGCCATTGGTAATTTGATAGGGATTGCACTGAATGTGTAGATTGCTTTGAGTAGTACAGTCATTTTCACAATATTGATTCTTTCAATTCTAGAACATGGTATATCTCCCCATTTTTTTGTGTCATCATTGATTTCTTTTATCAGTGTCTTTTAGTTTCCTGCGTACAGCTTTTTTGCCTCCTTAGGTAGGTTTATTTTATCAACTAAAGTGATTGAGAATACTTGAATATAATTTCAATTTATCAATGCTTTGCCTTGTTGCAAAAAGTTTAATCTGACATCATTTAAATGATCTCTCCTTTCTTAAATTAAGTGAATCTTCTTTTCTTAGCTAGTATAATCTCTCTCCAAAAAATCACAGACTCTATTAATGGCGTGAATTTGGAAAACTCCATAATCTATGATCCCTTTACTGGAGCCTTGGAGCCTGGAGGATGTGAAATTTACAAAGTGCAATGGGAACATCCTTTTACACCTCTACAGTGGCAATTTATCCATTCATTAAATACTGGGTGCCACACCATCTCATTTACAGTAAAGTCTTTCTATTTCCTTTTTGATTTTACATAGATGGATCTAGGTCAGTGTGAGCAATGAAGATGATGATAGCTAGGATAACTGGAGGTGGTTTGATATGTTTTGTTTTTAAATGATTAGGAAATTGATGAACTCTACACATGAATTGATCCACTGGAGACTTACTGCAATGATTCCTAGGATCCCCCAGCTTGAGTGGGGAAAGAAGGCTTGGGACATTCAACTCTTCCCCAGACACTTTCTCTGTGTCTTAAACCTAATTTCAGTTTCCCAAACATTGATATTGTTGTTGTTGTTGTTGTTGCTGCTGCTAAGTCGCTTCAGTCGTGTCCGACTCTCTGCGACCCCATAGATGGCAGCCCACCAGGCCCCAACGTCCCTGGGATTCTCCAGGCAAGAATACTGGAGTGGGTTGCCATTTCCTCCTCCAATGCATGAAAGTGAAAAGTGAAAGTGAAGTCGCCCAGTCCTGTCCGACTCTTGGCGACCCCATGGACTGCAGCCTACCAGGCTCCTCCATCCATGGGATTTTCCAGGCAAGAGTACTGGAGTAGGTTGCCATTGCCTTCTCCTAGATAGCTTTTCACTGAATGCTTACTATGCATTTTGCATTCATTAATTCATTTAATCATCACAAGTCTTTGGGGTAAGTTTTATTGTGTGTGTGTGCTCAGTCATGTCTGACTCTTCGACCCATGGCCTGTAGCCCACCAGAATCCTCTGTCCATGGAATTTTCCAGGCAAGAATACTGAAGTGGTTTGCCATTTCCTCCTCTAGGGCATCTTTCTGGCACAGGGACAGAACTTGCATCTCTTGTGTCTCCTGCATTGGCAGATGGATACTTTACCACTGTGCCACCTGGGAAAAGATGCAAGTTTTCTCATTATCTATGAGTATTGTTAACTTTTTTTTGGAAAAAGAGAGCAAAAATTCGTGGTGACTCTATATTTAAGGCTGGATAGTATAGATTCTTTAACTCAAGATGTACTGCTCATAAGAGATAATTTTATATAGGTCAGCATGATCTGGTAAGATGAAATGTTTTAATCCAAGCTAGTTTTCTAATTAAGATTATGCAGTTAAGCTTCTTGAGGTTTATCACCAGTACTCTGGTTGAGCCTTAGAGTAAATAGGACATGGAAGATAAGCTGCTGTTTCTGCATTAATAGCCTTGGGGGAATTCTAGTGATCAATAGCAGTTATGCTTCTAATAGGCACGAGTGAAGAGGGGGGAGCAATTCAGGACACGGGAAGTATTTTCAGGTGAGATAGAAGTTTGGTGGGTTTTTTCCCCCTTTTCATACTCACTAACCCTGAAGGTATTTCATATTCAGTAAATTCATATATCCAGAATGATAAGTGGTTGAAAGTGAAAGTGTAGTCTCTCAGTTGCAAGAGACAGTTTGTGGCACCATGGGCTGTAGCCCGCCAGGCTCCTCTGTCAATGGAATTCTCCAGGCAAGAACACTGGAGTGGGGCTTGAACCTGGGTCTCCTGCATTACAGCAGATTCTTTACCATCTAAGCCACAAGGGAAGCCCCTAAGAAGAGGTTGGTACCATCATAATTGTGATACTGTCATTGCAGTAAGAACTATATATATTGGCTTTTCATTCCCAGTTTTGATATGAGATTCCTAAAACACTTGTAAATTCCTATGTGATAAGAATAACAGGAGCATATTTTCTTCTAATAAGGGGACTCTGGGTGGGCTCCTGAATCACTCCTGGATCAGGGCTGATCACTACTTCTCTGTGAAAGATTAGAGATGGAGTTAATAAATGATCAAGCCCATGTGAAGAAGTTTCCATAAAATCCAAATAGAATGCAAGTGGGGGGAGCTTCCAGGTTGGTGAAGCCTTCCATACACTGGAAAGTAATGTACCCCCACTGCGACTCCACACTTACAGAAACTTGGGACCCTCCCGTATCTATATATCTTTTCAAATGGCTGTTTATCTTGTCAGTGACAGTTTGCCACTTGCCATCCAATTCTACAAGGGTTAAATCATGAGCTACTGCAATTTTATGGACTTAATTTTTGTATCTCTTCATATCTAGAAAAGCACTATAAAATTCTTCATGGTGACGATTCTCCTCGTGACTAGCAGAAAACTTCTGCAAAAAAAAAAAAAAAGATGTTTGATTGCATGTATTACCCCTTCACTAAAATCACATATATACTGACCTTCCCTCCTGCCTCTCTGGAGCAGTTTTGCAGAATTATCTGGGGTCCTATCTCCCGAGCTATAGTCCTCATTTTGTCCTCAATGAAACTTAACTGGAAACTCTCACTTTGTGCAATGTTTTAAGTCAAAAACCTGTATCCTTTAGCATATCCTTAACTAAACTGGGAAATGTAAATAAGTGTTCCTTTGAATACTATGAACTATTCTAGGAAATAACCAGACCCAAAGGGAAGGAGATCATGGAAACCCTTGATTTGTAGCTGAGTCAGACAGGAGTTGTGGGTAACCTGGGGACTTACTACTTGCAACTGGTATCTGAAGTGGGGGGGATGTCTCCTGGGACTGAGCCCTTAACCTGAGAAATCTGATGTTATCTCCAGGTAGACAGTGTTAGAATTCAGTTAAATTGTAAGACACTCAGGTGTTGTCACAGAATTGCCTGGTGGAGGGAAAATGCAAATACCTGATCCTCAGCAGTGTCAGAAATGGCCTTCCCAGGTGGTGCAGTGGTAAAGAATCTGCCTGCCAATGCAGGAGATGCAGGAGACACGGGTTCTATCCCTGGGTCAGGAAGATTCCATGGAGAAGGAAATGGCAACCCACTAGAGTATTCTTGCCTGGGAAATCCCATGGACAGAGGAGCCTGGCAGACTACAGTCCATGGGGTCACAAAGAGTTAGACATGACTTAGCAACTAAGCAACAGTGTGAGAAATGAAGCGTTCTGTGTAAAAGGAAAGGAGAAAGACAGAGGAGGAGAACCAGGTTTTTCCAACAAGTCATTTTTTTCCTTTTCCTGTATAAATTTTAAAGAAAGGCCAATTTTTATTTATTTATTTATTTTTTGGTGGGGGATAACTTGACCTCTTCGACGTCTTCCTAATACCCGGTAAGCAGCAAACTTGTCTCCTTTATCCCAACAGGAAGAAGTCCTTCTTTCCTTTTCCCTCCTTGACCCCTCTGGGTTCAGTGTGGGGATAGCTGATCTCTAGCTACTGGAACCCAGAAAAAAAGAGAATTAGGTTCAGTGGATCACTGTCTACTTTTTATAGTATGCGCACACAGAGGAATGTGGATGGTGAAATGCCTTAATATTTTTCATCCCTTCATATTTATTTAAGATCCTTTCCAATTCAGTATCATTTTAGTCCTTCTGTAAATACATAACAGGGGCAGTGTTTTCATTATCCTTGTTTCACAGGTGACAGAATGGTGGTTCAGAGAGGTGATGTTAATGGATCATAGTCACACAGTTAATAGTTACAAAGTCAGGAATTAAAATGAGGTTTCCTATCACTATATCACATCATACAGGAAAAAGAAAAATTGAAAGTAACCAGGTAGAAAGACATTATTCATCAAAAGTGAGGAAAAGATACACATGCCTTCAACCTGCATGTGCTATAATCCTATAGTTAAAATAATCAAAATGCTTATTCAGGAAAATAATGGTTGAGGCAAGTCTCAAAGGCAAGAATCTGGACACAAATATTTTTATGTCATTCCCCCTAATGACTTACCCGGTAGCTGACATCTTCCGAGAGATTCGATGTACCTACAGTAGCCTCTGCTTGCCACAAGGTCTCTTTGATGCTGCAGCCATAAAGGAATACATTCTTCTTTTGGGAGTGGCCATGGAAATCACAGAAGACCTGCAATGACCAAAGAAAGAGAAGCTAAATCTGCTAGTTTCTTACATGCTTAAAATGTCAACTTTCTTAGGTAAATACTGTTTACTTAGCAGAACCAGACACATGGGGACCACTGTCGACTTCAGCAAGAGTTCTGTAGGTAGAGTTATCAAGGATGAAGTTAGGTTGGAAGGACCTCAGGGTCAAACAGGATGTAAAGAAATATAATTCATGTAAAGCTCTTCTGAGAAGTTTTCTTATGATGAGGGAGGAGACAGAGTCCAAACCAGAAGAGGAAATAAGAAATAACCTTTAAGAAATAGCTATTTATATCTTCCACTCAGTTTTAGATTGATTTTTTTTATATTGAGCTTCATAAGCAGTTCATATAGTTTGGAAATAAATCCTTTGTCAGTTGCTTTGTTTGCAAATACTTTCTCCCATTCTGAAGGTTGTCTTTTCATATCATTTATGGTTTTCTTTGCTGTGCAAAAGATTTTAAGTTTAATTAGGTCCCATTTGCTTATTTTTCTTTCTATTTTTGTTACTCTAGGAGGTGGGTCAGAAAAGATCTTGCTGTGATTTATGTCCAAGGGTGTACTGTCTGTTTTCCTCTAAGAGTTTTACAGTGTCAGGTTTTATATTTAATCTATTTTGAGTTTATTTTTGTGTATGGTGTTAGGGAGTGTTTTAAATTAGAACTTTTATATGTAGCAGGACCAAGAATCTATTATGTAGAATGAAAATCAGAAAGAGAAAAACAAATACCATATATTAACACTTATTTGTGGAATCTAGGAAAATGTACAGATGAACCTATCTGCAGGGCAGGTATAGAAATTCAGAGGTAAGGAATGGATGGGTGGACACAGGGAAATTGAGGGGGTGGAACGAACTGGGAGGTTGAGTTTAACATATATACACTGCCATGTGTAAAACAGAGTCAGTGGGAACCTGCTGTATAGCACATGGAGCTCAGCTCGGTGCTCTGTGATGACCTAGATGGATGGGGGGAGGCTTGGAGGGAGTCTCAAGAGGGAGGGGACATATGTACACATACAGCTGATTCACTTTGCTGTACAGCAGAAACTAACACAACATTGTAAAGCAACTGTATCTCAAAAAAAAAAAAAAAGAAAAAGAAATCACCTTTAACAGTTTTTCCATACAAACTCCAATTAATAAATATAGAAGAAATGAAGTAAATAGAAAATCACCATTAGAACACCGTTTAATAATTGCTGGCAAGATGGATGCCAAAATTAATGAGAAAGATTTGTGGAGCAAAAGGGTTATTTGCATAGTGTCAAAAATCTCTTCTCCAAGATGTTAACTACAGAAGGAAAAACAATAACTTTACCATGGAGAAATCTGGCCGACATTACCTTAACCAAGTAACCAAGGTAAACATCACCAATAACAGACGCGGTGACAAAATTCATATTGAAGAAAAGTTTAAAAATGACTAGCACTCTTTAAAATCATTGAGGTCATGAAAGACAAAGAATGTGTAAGGGATTTTTGCAGAGGAGAAACTAAGGAAATATGAAATCTAAGTATGATGAGGATTGTGAATTAATCTTGAAACAAACAAAAAAATTGGTCTGCAAAGCTTGTGAAACCCATATGAACTCTGTCATTTCATTTATAGCAGTGTTCCAATATTAACCTTCAGTTTTGATAATTGTACCATAATTGTGCAAAGCATTAGCATTAGGGGAAAGTGGATGAAGTATGTATGCGTGTGCTTAGTCGCTCAGTTGTGTCAGACTCTTTGCAACCCCACGGACTGCAACCTGCCAGGCTCCTCTGTCCACGGGATTCTCCAGGCCAGAATACTGGAGTGGGTAGCCTTTCCCTCCTCCAGGGGATCTTCCGCACCCAGTGATCGAACCCAGGTCTCCCACATTGCAGGCAGATTCTTTACCATCTGATCCACAAGGGAAGTATATATGGGTATTGTCTATTTGGGGAACTTTCCTAAAATTATTTCAAAACAAAAATGAAAAAATTATACAGTATAATATTTAGTTAAAATCTAGAATGCAAAGTTAGGTTGTTTCAACATCAAAAATTATTCAATGTGATTCACTACATTTATAGACTAAAGAAAGAACTAATATGATAATCATAATAGATGCATGAAAATGTTTGATAAAATTCAATACCCATACAGGATCAAAAAGTAACAAACAATCTTATAAGACAGGCTCAAGGATATATTGCACAACACAGTTAAATAGCCAATATTTTGTAATAACAGTATGTGGAAAGTAATCTATAAAATTGCATAAAAATAAAAAATGTAAAAACATATACATTTACAGACAGAATTTCCTTAACCTAAGAACCATTACCTAAAAAACAGTTAATAGTATAATTTTTGATGAAATATTATGCTTAGTCCCTGAACTCAGGAAAAGACCTGGCACTAAGATTCAATTGTAATTGATGGTATAATTGAAGGAAAAGAAAAATAAACGTAAGAGAAAAAAAACAGTATAAGATTTTAAAAGAATAAATAAAATTGTCTTTTATCTCCCTATATAAAGATTGCTAAATGCAGAATATAAAAAATCTATACATACAAATTATTGCAAAATTGCAGGTAAGAATGTCAATATATAAAAATCAAGTGCATTTATAAATACTATAAATGTACCCAAAAAGCCTAAAGTTTAAAACAGTATTTTATATGCCATGAAATATGAAATGACCAAATTGTCAACTTTTGCTGGATCATAAAAAAAGCAAGGGAATTCCAGAAAATCACTTAACTTCTATTTCATTGACTACACTAAAACCTTTGACTGTGTGGATCACAAAAAACCTTGGAAAACAGTATTTAAAATAGCATAAAAGCATGAAACTCATAAGAATAACAGACATTATTATTGGTAAAATAATACATAAATTGATCAATAGAGAAAAGTAGATATTCCAAGGAGAGTCTCACAGTCACTTGATTCATGACAGAGTTCACACACTGGTGCAGTGGGAAAGGATGGTTTTAGGAGGCTTGAATCCCCAGGTAAAATATATAGAAAAATAGAAGTAAATATTTATCCTCATAATATGTTAAAAAGTATCCATATAAATTATAGATCCTAACATGGAAGATAAAATAATAAAGTCACTTGAGGGTAACATAGGTTACTATGTTTGACCTTGGAGCTGGGAAAGAGTTCTTAACGAGGACGAAAATAAGAACTAAAAATAAATAAAAACATTAAAAAACTAGATACATTTCATTGAGAATTTTTTTTGAAGCAAAAACACCAGGAGAAATGTGAAAAGGCAAACCAAAGAGTGAAATAATATACCTGCAGATAGATATCCAACAAGTGATTCATCGAGAATGTATACATGTATCAATAAGAAAACAACAATTAATGGACAAAAAAAGAAGTTCCAAATGGCTGTTGAGCAAATGAAAATGTACTCAACCTCAATCGATATCAAGGAAATATAAAACCACAGTGAGACACGACTGCATCTAATGTGTTATTAGGACTCCTAACATCATGAAAAGAAAACAGCAGAAGTGGAACTCTCAAACCCAGCTTGTGGGACTATGTCACCATACTGCTACTATAGAAAACAATTTGGGAATGTCTTCTAAAGCTGAATATACACGAATTCTAGAACCTGCCCAACAGAAATGCATACATTGGGCACGAGAAGATAGCAAGAATATATTGGGTTGAACAAAAAGTTCGTTCGGGTTTTTCTGTACCATCTTAAGGAAAAAACCTAAACAAAAATTTTGGCCAACCCGTACACAGCAGCATTATTTTTCTTAGCCTAAATCTGTAAGCAGTAGAATTGATTAATAAATTGTGCTATAATCATTCAACAAAATACCATCCAGGATTGAGAATGCAAGAACAAGCTAGATGTGAAAGAGCACAGCCGTATGATTTCCTTATATGACATTCAAAAACAGGCAAAACTATTACACTGAAAGACGTTAGAATAATGTCTATGCTTGAGGGTAGGAGGACATTACATTATGGCCTGGTGTCTGGGTTGTGTGTGGTGTTCTGTCTCTTGGTTTGCTTGACAGTTACATGGTATGTTCATTTTGTGAGAATTTACCAAGCTGTAGAGGTGTAATCTGTGTACTTAACACTAAAATAGGATGCATACACACGTCTGTGTTTCAAAGAGACAGAAGTCCCAGAATTTCGTTGAGGTATTTCCTCACATTTGTTCCTTAGTTTCTAGAAATGTAGTCTTTATGTAATAAGTTAAGTACACAGCGTAGGTAGCTGAAGGTGCTTGTCAAATTTGCTAATGATACAGAATTGAGGATAACTAAGGGAAGAATGGGCTTCTTAGCTGGGCTAGTGGTAAAGAACCTGCCTGCAAATGAAGGAGACATAAGAGACATGGGTTCCATCCCTGGGTCAGGAAGATCTCCTGGAGGAGAGCATGGTAATCTACTCCAGTATTCTTTTTTTTTTTTCCTACCAAAGTTTATTGTTCATTATCATGTCTATAACTAAAGAGAAATGACATGAATCCACAATATTTAGTACAGTTTAACATATTCCATCAGTTTCAAAAGATTTAACATATTAAAAGCCTGTTTCTAAATTTTTTCATAAGTTTTATGTCATTTAAATATTAATATACAATTAGGTAAAATTCAGAGTATATTAGAAAACAGGAAAAATTGAATTATAAAGATCTCATTAACTCGCTTAAGGGATTAAACACATACCTGCACAAGGGGAATTTTTTCTTTGAAAACAGAAATAGTCTGACTCATTTAATACAGAAAATAATCAGCAATATATTTTCTTTTTTTTTTTTTAATTTTTAAACTTTACAAAATTGTATTAGTTTTGCCAAATATCGAAATGAATCCGCCACAGGTATACATGTGTTCCCCATTCCAGTATTCTTGCCTGGAGAATCCCATGGACAGAGGAGCCTGGTGGGCTACAGTCCATGGGGTCGCAAGAAGTTGGACACAACTGAAGCTACTACATACATATGCACAAGAGGGTAATAATGACCTTGAATGAGTGAAAGCACAGTAAGAGCGGAAATGATAAGTGGCAAAAGGAGCTGAATTCGTGGAAACTGAAACACTTAAAGTAGAATAAATGCAGCTCCTACAATTAGACGCAAACAGTGGCAAAAGGAAAGAGACATTCAGCGTAGCAGTAGGTTTTGAATGAGAGATTTGGAGGTTTTAAATGACAGTTTGCTCAAAATGAATCAGTAGCCATGGATGTCAAAATTAATCATAAATTGCTTCTGGAGAAGTTAAAGTGGTCATGCCTTAGGAGAGCAATCAGTCTGATATACCTCACACTGGTCAATTTATATCTAATACAGTGCTTTTCACTTCTGAGTGTGGCATTTAAAAACAAGCCAGGATGCCTCAGTAAATTGAAATCAGAAAGTCAGGGAAATGGGAATGTTTATAAACACAGATCAGGCTTCCCAAGCGGTACTAGCGGTAAAGAACCCACCTGCCAGTCCATGAGACATAAGAGACTTGGGTTTCAGTTCCTGGGTCAGGAAGATGCCCTGGAGGAGGGCATGGCAACCCACTCCAGTATTCTTGCCTGGACAACCCCATGGACAGAGGAGGCTGGTGGGCTACGACTGAAGGGACTTAGCATTCATGCACACAGAAACACAGATCAACTAACTATACTGGAGATGCTTACCCTAGGCGGGAAAAAAGCTCAGTAGGGTCTTGAGAAGCCCTCCAAATTTATAAATTCTCCCATTTGAAGAATGAATAAATATACTTGCTATCATTTCAAATGACAGAGGAAGGCAAAAGGAAGGAGAATATGTACCATGGAAGTAGATTTCAGTTGTTGAATATTTATTATCTGCAAGAAATAACTTTCAATGGTTAGAGATGTCCTGCAATGCAGTGTCACACTTTTAAAAACTTCTGTTCTCTGGAAATAGTTTAGCTAAGGCCAGATAAATTGCTATCAACAATGTTGTTGGTTGAGAAATTAGATGAGATGAGCCTGTTTTCTGGTATCTGATCAAGTCCTTTTGTTTACTGATTGAATAAGAAGCTGTTGACACCAGGAATGACCCGGAACATGCAGGGTGCATGCATGGAGCCATAAATAAACACACATATGTAAGAAAGATTAAAAAAGGCAAATAGGTAGATGGTCTGCTCAGTCATAATGGGAGAAGATGAAAACTAATTCTTGAAGAGTAGATCAGAACTGATAAGGTGTGGTAGTTGATGGGCTATGTAAGCAGGGAAGAATTCAGAGATGTCAGGACCGATATCTGGAGTCAAGGTGGTTGGAGTCATCTATGAGGTGAGAGTTTTAAGAACTAAAGGACTTGAAGATATTCTCGATAAATTTACCTTCTTTCTCTTCTCCCTCTCTCTCTTAATTTTAAATAAGAGGAAGCTACTGGGCTTCCCTGGTAGCTCAGATGGTGAAGAATCTGCCTGCAGTGCGGGAGATCTGGATTTGATCCCTGGGTGGGGAAGATTCCCCTGGAGGAGGGAACGGCTACTCAGCCCAGTATTCTTTGCATGGACAGAGGAGCTTGGTAGGCTACAATCCATGAAGTCGAAAAGAGTTGGGATCAACTGCGAGACTAGCACATTAACTTTTACTTTTTCTTCAAAAAGCTACTATTTTATTGGGGGAAATTTTTTAATTGCATTGTGAATTTCCTGTTAGCAGAGAAGTATTTTAGGTATTTTTTTCTCTTAAAAATAAAAAAGGAATTTTATTATTGGGGGAGGGAGGAATCCTTAACTGATAGTTTCAAGTTAAAATCTTAGGAGAAAATAAAATCTCTCCAGCTTCTAGATATCATTGAGCTGTGGGTGTTCCATACAGAGTTGCGAGGAGGGAGTCAGTCCAATGACAAGACAAAAATAATGAAAAAGCAGCGGAGAAACAGTGAATGAGCAGAATAAGTTGGGTTGTAAAGGCTGAGATAATTAGGCAAATGTGCAGAGAAAAGCAGAAACCAGAAAATGTGCCCACAGAAGGAGAAAATGAGAGATTGACAGAAGATGTGTCTAGGGTTTGGGTGTTTTCCAGCTCTGGTTAGACATTATTCGACTTGTTCAAAATTGCCACCTTGGTTTACTTAAGCAGGTTTCCGTTGTTTGCAAAAAAAATAAAAATAAAAATCCCCCAGGCCAGTGCTTCTCCATCCTGTCTGTGCACTGGAATCTCCTAAGGAGATTGTAAAAATATCAATGCCTGGAGCGCACCTCAAAAGATGTTGATTTAATTGGTCTGCAGTGACACCAGGGTGATGGGATTGTTAAAAGTTTTCCAGGTTTTTCTAAACGTGTAGCCAGGGTTTAGATCCACTGCATGCGTCTCGAGTCTAGAGCGGAGGGTCTGACACGCCATGAAGCAACAGAATAACCTGGAGGACTGGTTGCATCATAGACCGTGGCCCACTCCCCAGCAATGTGGCTACTGAAGCAAGTCTGGGTGAGGCCCAGGAACGTGCATATCTAACAACCCCAGGGGATACTCATGCCGCCGGACATGGGGCTATGCTTTGAAAGCCTCTAAAGGAACCGATCAAATAACTGTTCAAGGTGTGATCTTCTGCCATCATGAATTTCCCGCCAAGTTTTCTCTCTCACGCCTCAGTTTCTCCCTGGGAATAAACACCCACCATTCTCATGAAAAGTGTGCAAACAAATTAGGGCTGTGTCTTAGCAACAGATTTCTCAGCTGAACCAGAAGCTATGCCTCTGTGGTGACAGGTGCTCCTTAGCTGCCGAACTCAACTGGAAAAAAAGAATTTTATTTTTTTCTGATCCTTCAGATTCTGAAAGCTGACATAAATGATAAATTATAGACCTCTGCACCTGTTGGAATGAGCTCCACTCTGCCCTAGGAGTTCTAGTGGCCCCTCAAGATTGAAAATAAAGGAGATGGAGACATTGATCTACTTATTGCTCAAATGACATCCCTAAAAATAAAGGCACGTTAGTTATAGGAAACATGTGTTACTCTACATTGCAGGGGGCAATTACAAGACAATTATCAAGTTATTTCAGTTAAAGAAGCTTTTTTCTTTCTGATTGGATGACTTAATACTCGTCTACTTCCTTTCAGTAAAAATCTGTAATAGGTAAGTGGGAAATGTGCCCAGTCATGACACTCTAATATCCATGCATTAATAAATGGCCCTATCTTGCTTATTCATCAATTGATTCAACAAATATTTGCTGGGTGCCTGCACTGTGGCAGAAGAAATTAAAATTTTAATATAAGGCAATACTGCCCTCAATAACAATGACAAGAACAACAGTAGTTAATTTATTGGAGACTTACAATGATTCAGATACTGTGCTAAACATTTAATATAGATTATCTCATGATGAAGTAGGTGCTATAATTATCTCCTATTTTGCAGCTGAAAACTTAATTGCAGGAAAAAAAAAAAAAAGTAACTTGCCTAGGCTTGCTCAAGCTCGCACCACTATTAAGTATGTGAACAAGTAATTGAACCCGCGTTCGCTCTCATCCAGACTTCATGTTTTAAAACACTTTTTAGGTCGATATTGCCTTTTCCAGGAGCAGTTTTACTGGGATGATCCCACAAGTGAATGTTGCTGTTAATTGCTAAGTCATATTCTACTCTTTGCGACCCCACGGACTGCAGCACGCCAGGCTCCTCTCTCCTTCACTATCTCCTGGAGTTTGCTTAAATTCATGTCCATTGAGTCGATTATACCATCCAACCATCTGTCGCCCCCTTCTCCTCCTGCCCTCAATCTTTTCCAGCATCAGGGTATTTTCCAATGAGTTGGCTCTTCGCATGAGGTGTCCAAAGTACTGGAGCTTCAGCTTTAGCATCAGTCCTTCCAGTGAACATTCAGGGTTGGTTTCTGTAGAATTTACTGATTTGATCTCCTTGTAGTCCAAGGGACTCACAAGAGTCTTCTCCAGCACCACAATAGGTGAACATACTACTGTCAGAGGAGAAAGACGCACAGTTCCTCTGGAAACCCAAATAAAGACAAGCTGCACAACTCCTGGGGTGTCTTCCACCATGCACTCTAAGGAACGGCACCCCTGAAGTGTATGATGTGGTGGTCCTGGGATTCTTTAGGGGGTGATACCTAAGATGAGCTCCACTGAAGGAGAGCTGTCCAAGCAAATGGAAAAATGAGAAATGACTATGCACATGAAGAACTGCAATCACTCAGAATAAGACTATAGACTGAAAGAGAGTGGATCCTGGGGACAGGCAGAGGTGGGCAGTGATCAGATCCCTGATGTGCATGCTTATCATTGCAGGATGTTTGGACATTTTCCCAACAGTGGGGAAGGAGCCATCAGTATTGTGGTAAAGAGGAGTCATGCACTCAGGTCACCAGAACTGGAGTAAGAAGGAATTGCAGGAGGACTTCCCTGGCAGGGGGCATCCCTGTTAGCTCAGATGGTAAAGAACCTACCTGCAATGCAGAAGACCCAGGTTCAATCCCTAATCCAGGAAGATTCCCTGGAGAAGGGAATGGCTACTCACTCCAGTACTCTTGCCTGGAGAATTCCATGGACAGAGGAGTCTGGCGGGTTACAGTTTCATGGGGTCACAAAGAATTGGATGCGACTGAGCAAAGCGACCTTCCCTGGTGGCCCGGTAGTTAAGATTTCACCTTCTGATGCAGGGTGTATGAGTTCGATCCCTGGTTGGGGAGCTAGGATCCCACATGCCTGAGGGCCAGGAAACCAAAACATTTTTAAAAAATGAAAAAAGAAAAAAAAAAAAGAAGCACTACTGTAACAAATTCAATATAGATTTTATAAATCATCCACTTCAAAACAACAAACAAAAAAACAACAAAGAATGAATTGCAGGGCCTGAGACCAGGCACAAGAGAGGGCAAACGCTTACTTTAAGGGAGAAAAGGTAAGTATGGATACAAAGGATGTTTGGCGAGAGAGTAAGAAAGTAAAATCTATAGGAATTAGAGACTAAATGGATTCACAGGCTTAGTGAGGAAGAGGTTAAGAATGATACCTAAATTCTGATTACGTAAATAGGCAATATGATGTGCTTTTCCCCAAGGCAAGGGACTTGGGAGAGACATAGATCTGAAGCTCTCGTTTAGTTAAGTTTTGTTTTCTTTGAGCCAGAGTGGTTAGTCTTACACTTGTTCACCCTGAGCTAAACTGAGTCCCTTGTGCCTCACTTTCTTCATCAGCCAAGTGTATACTGTGGATTGGATTACGATTTTGAAATCAGACTCCCATGCGTCTCCCTAGTACCTTTTCCCGTGAATTCCTATCTGAACTAAATTGCAAGGTTAATTTAATTCATGCAAATGTGTGTTCCATCATTTCTTGCTCAGCAAAGAGGCTGTTGAGGGCCCCATTACTATGCTGCTCACACACCTTCACCATCTTTCCCTCCATTCCTTGGTCCCACCCTGGGTCCTCTATAAGCTAATTGGGAACCTTGTTCCAGAGGTTACTCCCCCCTCATCTCAAGCCCATCTCTCCTAGCCATTCCCCTACTCCCATGGCTCCGCTGTTCCTGATTGTTTACTGCTCTTTCTGCCAGCTTTAAGCTGCTGTGTTTTCCATTCCTGACATCTGGGTCTTGTTCCTGCTTCCTGGCAGCAAGACCTCCACATAATTTATACCCTTGCCACAAGAAAATGAAGGCAAGGCTGAAGCTCGAAGGAGGCTAATGCTGGGGAATGTGATGGAAATCCAAAACCACGATGCTTCCAATTAAACCAAACAAGTCTCACTATAGCCCTGGAGATTCCAGCCTGAGTACAATATTTTGCAGACAACATTCAGCCCAAGTTCTTGAGCAGAGTAAACCTCTCTAGGAGAGAAATGCTATTAGTGGAGTGCTTAGTTATCCAAGAACCCTGTTTGCAAGACCAGATTTCCCAGTCCTTTTACTGACAGGTGTGATCTCTTCTTAGCAAGAGATTCATCTGAGTTGTCAGCAACACCATTCATGTCTGAGGCTAACCACAGGGGGCACGTGCAGAATTTATTCCTATCAATACCTAAAAGAGGCAAGGTGAGGGTGAGGGTTGGCTTCCCCAGTGACTCAGCTGGTAATGAACCTGCCTGCCAATGATGGAGATGCAAGAGATGCAAGAGAGGCAGGGTTGATCTCTGGGTCAGAAAGATCCCTTGGAAGAGGAAATGGCAGCCCACTCCAGTATTCTTGTCTAGAGAACTCCAGGGACAGAGAAAGAAGCCTAGTGGGCTACAGTCCACGAGGTCACAAAGTGTTGGATAGGACTGAGCAAATACACAAACACAACTGAAAGAGGATCTGATGTTCTTTTCTCTTTCCTAGAGTGAGAGATTCTCACTTAAATTGGGCCATTATGGGTCAAAGTTCCAACACGGTCTTAGAAAAGCAGCCTTACTTACACATCAGCTTTGTCTACCTCCAGTGGCTAATTTGGGGTGAAAATTTTCCCATTTAACTCAGCAGAAGGCATCAGTAACTAATGGGTTATGAGATTTCTCACAGTGGGACCCTTTATTAAATATTATAAAATGCTGCTGGAAGTTTTCCGCCATTCCGGAGTTAGGTATTATAATGTCCTTCTTTCTCAAATAGCTCAATTATGTTGACAAAGCCCATGTACATTAATGCAACATCATGCACTCTAAAGTGTGGCTTTGTTTTGGATGTAGCACCGTTCTGGGAACTAATAATGATTTTAATCTCTGCGGTTTACTTAAATGTTTGATATGGGCCAGTCATACTGTTAAGGTTCATGACATACATGTTTAATCAGTATAAAATTCCTGAAAGGAGGCTTTCATTCAAATTTACAAATGAGGTTCAACTTAGCATTGTGCTAAAGTTAAAGGAGGTTAAATGACTAGCACATAGCCACTCATTACTTAATCTTTATTCTGGTATCACGGGAACAATTTTAAATAAAAAAATATGGGATCAAATTATTATTATAATTTTTTTTTTTTTTTTACCCAGGACCTCCATGTTTTCTGTTGCTTGTTTCCTTTTTGGAAGGGGGTTTTTTTCCCCTACTTTATCCTCAAATACAAAAACAGGAGAATTCTAGATTCAGTACCTTAGCCTGAGTCAAAGAAAATAAGTAACTGTAACACATGTTCCTTTGCTACTTCTGAAGAATAGAGTGCAGATAAAATAAATTGTGTGTACAGCGTATCCTTAGGTCCTTGGAGACAAGGATTTAGGAAGGGACATGCCATTTCTTCTTGTCCTCTACTTCCGTGCCTTTTTTAAAAAGAAGCTGATGAACTAAAAACATATGCCAGAGGGACAGAATAAGACCAGTAAAATAATGTTAGTAGCTGAAAGTTCTGTTTCATTGGGCCCCAGAGAAGGATAAACCCCAAATACGCCCTCCCTGTCCCCTGGAAGAAGGCAGCCTATTTTGTGTGAGTGGTAAATGGAAATCAATGAGCTGCTCACGGAGCACTGCAATCTCTTTACCAACACGTATTCAAATTCTTGTCTGGGAAGTCCCATGGACAGAGGGGCATGGCGGGCTACAGCCCATGGGATTGCAAAGAGTCAGACATGACTGAGCATGCACGCACGCACACAGCAAGAGCCAGGGGGATGGAAACTGATACCTCTCCTAATTCTGAAGCCCAGATGCTCTGCAGCAGGACAGAGACCAAGCAGCTACAGCACAGCTCTTCAGAAGACACTGCTGGTCTCGGCTCCTCGGAGCTTGCTGGAGCCTCAGCTTTCCTCCTCTCCCCAAAGCCGTGTCCTACTGCCCCAGTGCAGCATATCTCCTGACCCCTGTGTGGAGCTCCTGGAAGATGAACATTTCAGTGCCTACCACTAGTTGATTGTTAAGGCTGTCTGCTCTTCTGGGCTTCTCCACTTACATACCTCTCCTCTGACTGGAGCCTTCTGATTTCTGATAAATCTTCTCAGCCTCTCTACTCTGTTCTGGCAAAGATAATCTCCCCTAAATTGACTCACACGCCTTTGTGCTGGTCAATTTTACTTTGAACATCCTCCTTTATCTCCTAGCTACATTTCAAAGCTCTGTGACTTTGCTTTGATTTCGTTAATTCTAAAATAAATGGAAATGGAAGTATGTACAAGTACAGAACTTGAAAGAGTTTTGAGTCAATGAGTTTTGTTGTAACTGACTCTTCATTCAAAATATAGAAAAATTTCCACTAATCTAGAAAGTTCCTTCCTGGCCCCTTTTATTGAATCTCCTTCTAGAGGAAACCACTGTTCTGGTCTAACTCATCTTAAACTTTGTATAAATAGAAGCATAGAATATGTGCTTCTTAATGTCTAACTTATTTCACTAAACATGTTCCTGAAATTGGTCTGTGTTTTTGAGTATATCTGTAGTTGATTGCTACTGTCTTTAAGTTTTTATTGTTGAATTGCATTCCGGTGTATAAATATGCCAATAGCGTGTGTTTCTGGGCTTTTGGATCCAACATCTGCAGCATATTTCCTGATCTTCTAACAGGCAAGAGAGACATAAAATGGAAGTTCAGGACGATAGGAAAGGGAACATAAGATCAGCGTGATGTGAGAGCTATGCCATTAGTTAATAAAAGCTTCCTTTCTTTTGCTCCGTCTGGTGACCTTCAGACACAGAAATCCCACCAAGTCTTCAATTTCACAAGGAAGAAGATAAAAGAGTCCATAATCAGGCTTGTAGACATCTAAAGAAAGGATATTTCTCTACTAGTTTATTGTGAGTGCAAGAAAAACCTTTACTCATCATTCAAGTACAACTCAAACGGCATCTTCAGTCTCTAGCATTTCCATAACCTTAAGGGAAAGTTACTCAAGCCCTCATTTGTGTTCCTACAACTCACACGAACCTTGGTTTTAGTTTTTACTGACAAACTTTGTTTCATTTTTTACTACATGGGTTTCTTCACAGACTTGACTCCACTTTCTACCAAAGAAATTATACAACTCCTTAAAGAAAAGGTACCTTCTGGCACTTGGCACAATTATTATACACATGATGTAAATGAGTAGACAAATGGATGACTGCCTGGATGGATGGATGAATGGATGGATGAAAAGATGGATGGATGAATGGATGGAAGGGTAGATGGATGAATCAGTGAATGGATGAAACAATATATGAAAAGGGCTGTATTGCTTATAAACTGAATGAACTGTATGGTCTTTTGCAAGCTCCAGAAGTATCATGACATTGCTTTCTCCCCATCTCCTGCATTCTCATTAGTCCCAGGAGTTTATATTATTCTACCTGCCAATATGCAAATGTCTCAGTACCATCTAGAGCAGGTAGAACCTCCTAACCACCAGAAATGGGCTTCCTAATGCTTTCAGAAATATTTCCATAAGAGTCAGTGTTTGTGTGGAGTTACTGTTAATTTACAACCATGTAGCACAAGAGACAATCTTGACTCAGTGGAAGACTTCCAGGTAAAGGACAGGCCTGAGTACTGAGTGAGTGGCAGTGCTTCTGCTGTCAGCAGAAGGCTGCTTAAATATAGCCACACAGGTAACTGAAAGTTGATGTTGGCCCTAAAGGAGAGCTTTGTAATGCTACGAACAACATCTAGCGCTCAGCTGTTTCTCACCCACCTCTCAGATGGTCCCAGCAGGAAACGAATCTGTGACTGTCATGTTTACAGTTAATTAATGTTTATTTATATTTTTAAACAAGGCTTTCACCTACCATGCTTTAAAATAAATGTTCTGCTCTTCAATTAGAGGTTGTCAGAGTGGAGAGGAATCCTGTTTGTTACGGATAGAATGTGTGTATGCTTAAAATGTGTATCAGGGTGGAAACTCTTTTTCTGTAAGTCTCTCTCTCTCTCCACCCAGAGGCTGAGGCTTCCTACTTAGAGAGACACTTTTCAAGATCTTGACTTTGAGATTGGGGCTCTGCTATGCACGAGGCCCTGGGTAGGGACTTTCCAAGTGGTGCTAGTGATAAAGAATCCAAGCAGGAGATACAGGTTCAATCCCTGGGTTGGGTAGATGATCCCCTGGAGTAGAAAATGTCAACCCACTGAAGTATTCTTGCCTGGAAAATTCCATGGGCAGAGGTGCCTGGCAGGCTACAGCTCATGGGGCAAAGAGTTGGACAGGACTGAGCACACATATGCAGGCCATGAAGTTACTTCTAGAGGGCAGACAGCAGATTACAGCGTCTCCTTGGATGGAGAATGTGAGGTAGCATGAAAACATGGCACATTTTGACCAATGTAGAATAAGTGTTCTTAAGGGAAAAGCATGTGCTTTGTCATTTTGCAATAAAGCACTGACTCAACAAGCCTGAAGCATGTAAACCCTATATTCTCCAAAGAAAGGTCTGACCCTGGACTGGCTCCTGGGAGCTCACCTTGACATCTGTGGAATATCCTGATAGATAAGAGTGTCTTTCTTTACCTGGGACCTTGGGCCACGTTAGAAGGTTGATACCATGTGATATATGGTGGGGTTCTTGGGCCACAAAGCTTGACCTCTGAAGAGCCTGGAGACTAAGATTAGCTGCATGGACACCAGGGCTACAAAATGACTCCTGAGGACTTCCCTGGCGGCTCAGTGGTTGAGAATCCACCTGCCAATGCGGGGGATAAGGGATTGATCCGTTGCCGGGAAGATCCCAGTATGTCTCAGAGTAACTTGGCTCCCGCGCCACAACCACTGAAGCACGTGCACCCAGAGCCCACGCTCTGCAACAGGAGAGGCCACCACGATGAGAAGCCCGCACGTGGCAGTTAGAGAGTAGCCCTCACTTGCCAAAACTAGAGAAAGCCTTCGTAGCAGCAACAAAGACACAGTGCAGCCAATATATAACGACCCTCACTAAAAACCCTGGTGGCTCAGGGGAGCGTCCTTGTCTGACAACATTCTACCTGTGATCACACGTCATAGATGGAGAATTAAGCATTGTCCATACAACTGCCCTGGGAGCAGACACCTGGACTTAACACATCCCCTCAAAGAATAAGTGATGAAGAGAGAAGGGGTTGCAGGGTAGAAAGCCAGATCAACTCTACTTCCTGGTGATCCCAAGGACATCATCTGACCTCTTAATGTTTTTGAGGTTCAAGTCAGCTTCTAAATTAGATATTCATCCATTGTTTCACTGGATACTCATTGAATGTGCCACTGTTTTAATCATATAGTATATGGTCAAAAAGTGGTTAATGGTGGAGATGATTGTTTGAATTGGTCCATGTGTGAGCTTCTGCAAATTAGTTTAAGCTCCTTCAGTGAGGTAAGCACTCTAAATCTGTACATATGCCCTCTGCACTTTTGCAGATAGATATGTTCATAGTTTGTAGTCCATAAATGATTACTTTCATACAGTTATGTGGCTAGTATTACCTCCTATCTTATCTTGAGCCTAAGCCTCTGAATGTTGTTTTTCATCAATTGCACATTTACTATAAGCTCGAGAGAAAAGCCTACATGTGAAGGTGCCTAGAATGGTGACAGAATCATCTGTGGAACTTAATAAGTGCTAGTTGAATACGAATCTGAACATCTAGAGAAAATTTTACTATTTAATGAGACATATACACTTTCCTTCTTGATGAATAACTGGAAAAAAAAACTAAAGACCCAGGAAATGGGATGAAATGCAATTTTTTGCCCGGTTTTCAGCAATGAATATTGAACTCCTAGTTTGCTCTTGTTGCCAGTTAAATGGTTTCCCAAAAAGATACTCTCAATCCCTAATTCCCAGTACCTATGTATGTGACTTTATTTGGAAAAAGATTCTTTGCAGATGTAACCAAGTTAAGAGGAGCCCATACTGAATTAGGGTGGGCCCTGGTTCACTGTGGGCTTCCCAGGTGGCTCAGTGGTAAAGAATCTGCCGGCCAATGTAGGAGATGCACATTTGATTCCTGGGTTGGGAAGGTCCCCTGGAGAAGGAAAGAGCAACCCACTCCAGTATTCTTGCCTGGGAAATCCCACGGACAGAGGAACCTGGTGGTCTACAGTCCATGGGGTCACAAAGAGTCAGACATGCCTGAGCATGTACACATTAGTCCAGTGACTGCTATGCTAAGAAAGGAGAAATTTGGCAGAGATTGGAGCTGTGCTCCCATGAGCCAAGGATGCGAAGGACTGCTGGCAATCACCAGAAACTAGGACGAGGCAATGAAGGCTTCTTTCCCAGAGTCTTTGGAGACATTAGGGGCTGCTGACATCTTAATTTCCAGACTTCTAGTCTCCAGAAGTGTGAAAGATAGGCTGCTGTTTTGTCTTTTTTTTAATCTATACAGTTTGTGGTATTCTGCTATGTCAGCCTTAGGAAATGAATATGCCCCCATTACAGCTTGTCATACACAGGTCTTAGGCTTGTGTCTGGTTTTCCTGCCTGAACAGAAAGTACTCTGTACCCAGAAGGTGGGGGGAACCAGCCAAGAGTGTGGAAGCAGAAGGAAGTGACTCACCATGGGACTCCGACCAATGCTGCCCAGGTAGTGGAGGAGTCCTTTGGCATGGTAGATTGTGGGCTGGAGATGAGCGCTGGGAGACAGCCACTGTCTGTTCAAGTCCTCCCCTCTCAGTGAGCATCTGTGACTGCGGGAACCAACAACAAGCAAATAAATACACATTTAGAAGAAAATAACTTGAGAAAATAAAGCTCGACAAGACAATTAAACTAATGAATCCAACTTCCTTCTGACTTCTGCTCAATTGGCATCCACTGAAGATGCCCAGAAAGATGCAGATCCCAATTGTCGTGATTATTCACAGCTCCCCAGAGAACTGGAAACCATATTTAACTTGAGTCAGGGTCACCAGAGTTTGAAGATGAAGTTTGGGAAATATTGTTCTCCGCTACCTACTTCTGAGGAGAACAAGTTCAATAAATTTCTCTAGACTCTCCAGTTCCACAAATAATCATTATTAATAATAAGTTGAGATCAATATATCATGCTGGGCATGTTACATATGCTCTTTCTAGCTGGCCCAGTAATTCTGCCAAGTGGATATTATTGCACCCCAGTGAAGACAGTGACACTTAGAAATGGTTAAATAAATGCCCCCAAACCACCTAACAGACTTAGGCTTTCCATCCACATCTGTTTCCCTCCGAGAAACAGCATAGGGTCTTTCTCCTAACACGTTAACTCCACCCTATCCATATAGATGCCACAGAAAACTTGACATTTACTCAGAGAGCTGGAGGGTCATTTTCAGATACATCATCATGGATTATTAGCTCTAGAAATGAGCTCAAAAATCATACTTGTCCTCATTTGGGAAAAGAGGATGTTCCCATTTGAAAGTATCAAGTCTCTCTACAAAGGTAACACAGCTGGTTAGCAAGAACAGTGACTGCAATTCAGAGAGAAGGAAGCCGAGATGCTGGGTGGTGGGTAAAGGGAACCTTAAAAGCCCGGGTCCACCAGTGATTACCAATGGCCGCCCCTTCTCTAGGGAGGCGACCAGAAGTCCTGCTGAGATGTTATTTATTCAATAGGCTGACAATCAAGGTACCAGAGATTAAGAGGAAGCAGAGCAGCATCTCCATCATCTAGTCCTCCCAACCTCCCTACCCGGATCCCTACTACCACCCCCTGCTGCCCTTGTCCTTCTCTTTTTGAAAACATAATTTTATTAAATTATTTATTTTTGGCTGCCCTGAGTCTGCTGCTTTGCTCAGGCTTTTTCTAGTTGCAGTGAGAGGGTGCTATTCTTCATTGCTGTGCGAGAGCTTCTCATCCTGGTGGCTTCTCTGCAGAGAACAGGCTCTCTGTGTCCCGGCTTCAGTAGCTGCAGCACGTGGGCTCAGCAGTTGTGGTGCGTGGACGTAGCTGCTCAGTAGTATGGAACCCACGTCCCCTGGATTGGCAGGCAGATTCTTTACCACTGAGCCACCAGTGATGTCCTGCCCTTGTCCTTCTGTGCTTCAACTTAATCAAACTGCACACCACTCTTCCTGAGAAATTGTGCCTGCTGGTCTCATTGCCAGGACTCCCCAAATCTTCATCCCTTACCTCTTCAACATTCAGGGGTCAGTTTTTCAGGGAAACTTTCCCTGATCCCCAGACCCTTATGTTCTCCTGGTACTAAATACATTGCGACACCATCCTCAGAGTTCTCATAGAATCTTTTTGAATGGTTTTCATTCCATTTACTTTTGTTTCTTTCACCTTTGTTGTTAAACTGTAAGCTTCCTTGGGGACAGAAACAGTTTCTTTGTTACCATGTAGACCCAAATATAGTAACTGTGTCAGAGTTGGTATTAGTAAATACTTTGGAGTGAAAAATGTACTAACATTTAAATGTAGAATCAGATACTTTTTCTGTTCAAAGAAAAAACACTATTTTTAATAAATCTTGGAGGTGGAAGGAAAAAGGTTCAGCCTCCTCCTTTCAGCACTTTCTAATCTCATGTTTCTGAAATTATCTTTAAATATTAGTTTCCTGCTGCTTGTCAGGCCCTGTTACAGCTTGCTGGAAACAGAAAATCTTTAGATTAATCATTTATCCTGATTTCACCATTAAAATATTTTGACTTGAGAAATGGTAGGTTTGTTGCATCTTCCTCTATGACTTTTATTCTTTCCTTGCTTTACATCCCCCAACATCCTCTTTTTAATAGCAATGACATTTAGAAATAGGGTTTCTGCCTGGCGACCAAGGATGAAGATAAAATACAAAGCAAATCTTTCGAAAGAAGCAAATAGCAATAGAAAGAAGCCAGCGTCCCAGACTTTCTCCTAAGCCTATCTGCTGTGTTTAAATGAATTTCTTTTCTCAAATCAAGGTACTTGCCAGCACAACATCCCAGAGCCTCAGAATTTTCTCTAACTGCTCTGTGATTCTGCCCTGACCTGGAGTCTCATCAACCCTGGGTTGTTTTTTTTTTTTTTTTTTTTTGTAATATCAAAAGTAATGAAATCAGTGGAGGCCCCATAAAAGTATTTGTTTGTTGCAATAAAAATGCAAGCTTTCTCTGTGACCAGTAGCCAGCAATTCCATGCAACTCTCTCTGCCTCTGCTTTCCTTCTGTTCCACAGAGATCACATTCTAGAGCAATGTCCACAAGGAAAAAACCCAGAGGTTGACAATGGCAGATATACCATTCCAGACAACAGTTCTTCCAAATGTAGGGGCGAGGTGGAGTTTTGTGCTGCGATCAGAATAAGCCTGAGTGTTGGTTAAACAGATTGAGTCTCAACTCAGCTTTGTCTCCAGATAAGGGGATTGGGGGCTTCTGAGAGTCAATACTGTCATATGCAAAAGAATACAGATACTCCTACCCTACCTCTCAGGATTATTCTGAGGGTTAAATGAAACGATCTCTGTTTTAGATATCTCCATGGAGAAACTACATAACTCTTTCTCCACCCGTCTATGTCCAGACCATGTCTACATCTATATCCACGTGCATAATCTCTACTTCTATCTGTATCTACATCTTCATCTTCAACTCTAATGCTCAGGGATGCCAAGCACCACTTGGATTATGGTCATTCATTCCTTATCTCATCCTAACACTTTTCCTTATGAATAATCATCAGAGAACTGCATGCACTTTGATTGGAAGGGAGAAGAATCTTGACTGGGAACCTCAAATAAGAGGCAGTGGTTAGTTTTTAAATTCAAACTGACTTGAACACATTTAAGAGTGGAAACCACGAGACTGAAGAGAAAAAGAGTTATCTAAGGAATGGTACAGACGAGGCTGTTTGCAGGGCGAGAATAGAGACAGATACAGAGAGTAAGTGTGTGGACATGGTGGGAAGGGGAGGGTGAGACGTATTTGGAGAGTAGGATTGACATATATGCAGCACCATGTGTTAAACAGAAAGCTAGAGGGAAGCTGCTATAAAGAACAAGGAGCTCAGCTCACTGCTCTGTGATGACCTAGACGGGCAGGATGGTGGGGGAGGCTGCAGGGGGAGGGATATGTGGACATGTATAGATGATCCACTTTGTTGTATAGCAGAAACTAATACAATGTCGTAAAGCAATTTCCAATAAAAAATAAAATGTTGTCTGAGGAAAAAAAATGCAAGGATATAACAATATAAATTGCTGAACAGACTATTTAATAGTCCCAAGCAGGCCATTAAATTGTACCAAGGGAAGGATGGCTTCTAAGATCTACTAGGTGTGCAGATTTGGGGAGAAACTGGACTCATTTGAGACTTAAACAAGTCTTTTCTCCTATTAGTCGGGGAAAATTTTTGCTGGTTTTTCAGGGGCGGAGACAACAATGCATTCCTTAGGTCTATCTAGGAGGCATGAACTTGGGAAACCCATATGTATTTGTATTCAGTGTTCTCTGCGTGGCTGTGGTTTTGAGAGTATCTCTGTGTGCACTTATGGCTTCAGCAGTTCCTAGATTTCTGCAATTTCACATTATTACAACAAGTACAACACCTAACTCGAGTGCTGCTCCTTTTAAAGCAAATCCATTTTCTTCCAATCTTCAAGTCCATTTAGCATTTTGTGTTAATGACATCAGCGATTCATGCAGTCGGAGGAATTGCTGTCGCTCTTCCTAGGGATTTGTTTTAAGCATTTGAAGATGAAATGCACCCCATCTTATTATCTACTGTAGCATTTCTGAAATGACAGCTGCTGCCTCTATGTGGAGAAAATTAGCAGATGGACAGTTATGACTGGCTGGCAATAAATTCAGCGCCTCTAATTTCTGAAAAGGGGTCATCCCTCAAATAGAGTTTGAAGTCTTGCTTTGCTTCTAACGAGAGGAAAATGGTCAGCATTGCTATCTTTTTTCCCCCACTGAAAAACTGCAGACTTACAGAAGAGGGGAAGAAACACTTCCTTTTGATTTTCACAAAGGAAGTCATTTGACTCATATAGTCCTCCCCATTTTTTTAAAGCAAAAGCATTGGTTTAAGAGAGTGTCAAACAGAGTGAAGTAAGTCAGAAAAAGAAAAACTTCATATATGAATGCATATATGTGGAATCTACGAAAATGTTATAGATCAACTTATTTGCAAACCAGAAATAGAGACAGATGCAGAGAACAAGCGTGGATACCAAAGGGGATAAAAGGGGGAGGTGGGAAGAACTGGGAGATTCGGATGGACATGTACACTCTACTGTGTATAAAGTAGACAACTACCGTTTAGCACAGGGAACGCTACTCAGTTCTTTGTGGTCACCTGAATGGGAAGGAAGACCAAAAGGAAGGGGATACGTGTCCACATGTAGCTGATGCACTTTGCTGTACAGTAGACACTAGCACGAGATTGTAATGCAACTTTCTTGTTCAGTCACTCAGCCGTGTCTGACTCTTTTGTGATCCCACAGACTGTACCTGCCAGGCTCCTCTGATCATGGGATTTTCCAGGTAAGAATACTGGAGTGGGTTGCCGTCTCTTTCTCAGAGGATCTTCCCAACTCATGTATCGAACCTACATCTCTTGAGTCTCCTGCATTGGCAGGCAGATTCCTTACCACCAAAGAATCTGTGCCACCTGGGAAGCCTCTCTGAGTACTTTACATGTATATTATGAGCCTGCCTTTTTTAGGGTATTTGCAGCACATGTCTAGGATATCTCTAATTAAACCTGCAGTTTTTGGTAGGTCAAATCCCTTCCCTTAAAAAAAAAAAAAAAAGGCTTTTGGTCTCCTGAAAATGTGGTCATTTTATGACCCTCCCCCCCAAAAAAAAAACCCACATATTAGCCAAAACTATCAAAAAATGAATCAGAAAGGATGGTTCTAAGAGTTCACTGAATAAAAGTCATCATCTTCATGGTAACCTAAGCATACCTTCAAGGCCAGATAGTCTAAAGGGAAATGATGTCACTCAAAACCACTTTTTAACATCGGTTGTGGACTTTACAATGGACTTCCCAGGGAGCGCTAGTAAAAAAAAAAACTTCGCCTGCCAACGTGGAAGACATAAGAGACAGAGGTTCAATCCCTGGGTTGGGAAGATCCCCTGGAGGAGGGCATGGCACCCCACTCCAGTATTCTTGTCTGGAGCAACCCATGGACAGAGGAGCCTGATGGGCTACAGTCCATGGGGTCACAAAGACTCAGACAAGATTGAAGCGACTTAGCACCCACACATATGGGTTTATGTGTTTGCTAAATACAAAGATTATCCTAACCGGAGAATGGGAAATAAATGATCTAACCAAAGGCCTTGACACATAGACCCTGAACTACCAGGACCCCTGAAGCAAAGAAAGAATTAGAGGCCAGAGGAAGAAAGAGGAAAAGTGAGCTGCTTCCTGAAAGAGAATCTATAAAGCTGCAGTCAGACAATAAAATGATTCAAAAATCTCCCATCCAGCCGTGACTGATCAAAGGAGAGATGGGGCCCTTCAGACTGAATGAGTGATGCCAGGCTTGATAATATTAGTGCCCACGGCACAGCAAGCTCTGTAATCTGAAGAGAGGCAGCATGTTTGAGATTTAGCAAGTGCTTTACCATTCACTGCACATCTTAGTAACAGGAGACAGCGTGGGTGCAGGAGAATATTTATCAAGGTAAGTAGATGCACGAGAGAACACGACTGAACCGCATAGGCCACTGTGGGCCAGACACTGTACCCAGAGCTTTCCAAATAAAGACCGCCTGGATCAGGAAAAGGAGGAAAGAGAAAAAACACAGCAAAACACAGTGTCCTCCTAAGGCCATCATCACTCTACAGCTCAAACAATCAGGGTTGTAAGTGACATATTATGTTCAAAATAGTTTTGCCATACAAAGAGCTCAGATAGACAGTAGTCTAGAGTGAAGGAGAAAGAAGCAATCAAACCCAAGTGTCCCTCAACATATCCAAGAACCCAGCCACATGGTGCCAGAGGACTGGTCACCCCAGAGCCCGGGCAGAGGTAAGCTGAGGTCCTCAAATGATGGACAGATCTGCACATGACTACAGGGCTTCTCTGATGGCTCAGTGGTGAAGAACCTGCCTGCCAATGCAGGAGATGCAGGTTCAATCCCTGGGTCAGGAAAATCCCCTGGAGAAGGAAATGGCAAGCCCCTCCAGTGGTCTTGCCTGGGAAATCCCATGGACAGAGGAGCCTGGTGGGCTGCAGTCCATGGGGTTGCAAAAGAGTTGGACACAACTTAGCCACTAAACAATAGCAACAACAACAAAGAAATGACCAGGGTGGAAATCTCAACTTTGTTAAATAAATCACCCAGAGTTGACACTTGAACCTAGGTTAGTCCAAACCTAACCTGCTCATTTTCCTCAAAGTATGGGCACAGTAGCATCATGTGAGAGCTTGTTAGGTGTGTAGAAACCTGGGTCCCATTTCTGTATCTTCATTTTAACAAGAGTTCCAAAGAATCGGTATACACATTTAGTGAATGCCTTTAAAGGATTAGAATGTAAATTGGTATCAACACTATGGAGAACAGTTTGGGGTTCCTTAAAAAACTAAAAATAGAGATACCATATAACTCAGAAAAAACCTGCTCCTGGGCATACAGCTGGAGCAAACCATAATTAGAAAAGATACACTGACCCCTATGTTCATAGCAGCACTGTTTATGAGAGCCAAGACATGGGAACAACTAACTGTCCATCAACAGATGGATGGAGATGTGATGTGTGTGTGTTGTATGCGTAATGGAATATTATTCAGCCACAAAAAAGGAAATGATGCCATTTGAAGCACCATGGATGGACCTAGAGATGATCACACCAAGTGATGTAAGTCAAAGACAAATATTTGACATCACTTATATGTGGAATCTAAAAAATGATACAGATTAACTTATTTATGAGACAGAAACCATACACAGACTTAGAAAACAAATTTACATTTACCAAAGGGGAAGGTGAGGGAAAGGGATAAATTAGGAGTTTGGGATTAATGTATACATAATACTACACATAAAATAGATAATCAACAAGCACCTACTATATAGGACAAGGAACTCTACTCAATACTCTGTAATAACTCTATGGCAAAAGAATCTGAAAAAGAATATATATATGTATATGTATAACTGAATCGCTATGCTGTACGCCCGAAACTATTACAACATTATAAATCGACTATACTCCAATATAATTTTTTTCAAAAAGCCAAAGGCAATAATAAGCAAAATAAGCATTGCCTTATACTTTATTTTATGGAAAGAAAGAAAATTAACACTTATATAGGAACGTGGACTTTATAAAGGACTTTATTGCCAAAAAACTTGCAGGAATCTAGAGCATTTGCTGTTTAGAATCACTGGCATCTGACTCTGAGCAGCACCAGCTCCAAAAGCTTTAAGATGTATCTTTCCTACTTTCCCACCTAATTTCCCCCAGGATTGAATTAGCCTATTGCATGTTTTAATTTGAAAACCAATGTAGACTTAAGATGTAAGTGTGTTTTCTCTGAGTTATTTTGATAAGCCTGGTTTCGTAATATCATTCAGACATCCAATGTAACAAAAGATAACAAGCGAAGGACAAGGTGAAATCAGGTCAGACCATATTATGGGGTGGGAAATGTAGGAGAGTCCTGTAATATCATGATTATCAATCAGGAATATGTAACGTGTTAATTCAAATTTCTCCTTAGAACTGAGTCATATACAACTGACTCAGTAAAAGTAACAATTAGATTCAAGTGGTTAGATCTGATAGGCAGACTGCCTGAAGAACTATGGATGGAGGAGGTTCGTGACTTTTTAGGAGACCATCCCCAAGAAAAAGAAATGCAAAAAGGCAAATTGTTGTTTGAGGAGTACTTACAAACAGCTGAGTAAAGAAGAGAAAATGAAAGGCAAAGGAGAAAAAGAAAGATATACCCACTGGAATACAGAGTTCCAAATAATAGCTAAGAGAAATAAGAAAGCCTTCCTCAATGATCAATGCAAAGAAACAGAGGAAAACAATAGAATGGGAAAGACTAGAGATCTCTTCAAGAAAAATACAGATACCAAGGAAGCATTTCATGAAAAGATGGACACAATAAAGGACAGAAGTGGTATTGACCTAGCAGAAGCAGAAGATATGAAGAAGAGGTGGCAAGAAAGATCTTCATGATGCACATAACCACGATGGTGTGGTCACTCACCTAGAGCCAGACATCCTGGAATGTGTCAAGCGGGCCTCAGGAAATATCACTACAAACAAAGTTAATGGAGGTGATGGAATTCCAGTTGAGCTATTTCAAATCCTAAAAGATGATGCTGTGAAAGTGCTGCAGTCAAAATGTCAGCAAATTTGGAAAACTCAGCAGTGGCCACAGGAATGGAAAAAGTCAGTTTTCATTCCAATCCCAAAGAAGGGCAATGCCAAAGAATGTTCAAACTACTGCACAATTGCACTCATCCCACACACTAGCAAAATAATGCTGAAAATTCTCCAAACCAGGCTTCAGCAGTATGTGAACCATGAAATTCCATATGTTTAAGCTGGATTTAGAAAAGGCAGAGGAACCAGAGATGAAATTGCCAACATCCGTTGGATCATAGAAAAAGCAAGAGAGTTCCAGAAAAACATCTGCTTCTGCTTTAATGATTACATCAAAGCCTTGACTGTGTAGATAACAACAGACTGTGGAAAATCCTTCAAGTGATGGGAATACCAGACCACCTTACCTGCCTCCTGAGAAATCTGTATGCAAGTCAAGAAGCAATGGTTAGAACTGGACATGGAAAAACAGACGGTTCCAAGTTGGGAAAGGAGTACATTAAGCCTATATATTTTCACCTTTCTTATTTAACTTATATGCATACATAATGTGAAATGCCGGGCAGGATGAAGCACAAACTAGAAACAAGACTGCCAGGAGAAATATCATAACCTCTGATACACAGATGACATCACCCTTATGGCAGAAAGCAAAGAGGAACTGAAGAGCCTCTTGATGAAAGTGAAAGAGGAGAGTTGAAGGAGTTAGCTTAAAGCTCAACATTCAAAATACTAAGATCATGGCATCCATTCCCATCACTTCATGGCAAATAGATGGGGAAACAGTGACAGACTTTATTTTTTTGTGCTCCAAAATCACTGCAGATGATGACTGCAGCCATAAAATTAAAAGATGCTTGCTCCTTGGAAGAATATCTATGACCAAACTAGGCAGCATGTTAAAAAGCAGAGACGTTACTTTGCCAACAAAGGTCCATCCAGTCAAAGCTATGGTTTTTCCAATAGTCATGTATGGATGTAACAGTTGGACTATATAGAAAGCTGAGCGCCAAAGAATTGATGCTTTTGAACTGTGGTGTTGGAGAAGACTCTTGAGAGTCCCTTGGACTGCAAGGAGATCCAACCAGTCCATCCTAAAGGAAATCAGTCCTGAATATTCATTGGAAGGACTGATGCTGAAGCTGAAACTCCAATATTTAGCCAGCTGATGAGAAGAATGGACTCATTTGAAAAGACCTTGATGATGGGAAACATTGAAGGCAGGAGGAGAAGGGGACAGCAGAGCATGAATTGGTTGGATGGCATCACCTATCTGATGTGATGGGCTTCTTGAAGAAATACCTAGCTTCAGAGGTGGGGTGAGGAAAGAATATCAGTCTAGAATATATTACGATGCCAGAATTTTTAAAGCACTCAGAAATAATGGAAACATGTTGAAATGACAGAAGAATCAATTTCAAGGGAATCTCAATGACCAAATGTGGTAAGACTTGAACACTAAAATCAAGTAATTATTCATAAGTTTGTACTGATATAAGTAAATAAAGGAAGAGCTCTTCATTTGAGTAGAATTCCACTCGTTAAAACAGAAAGAGTGAAGGAAAATAAAGCTATCATTTGGCAAATATAATAGTAATTGTTATAAACCAGAATCATCAATGGATGCTAAAATTAGTGGGTTATGATGAGGAGTAGAATATTTACATAGACTTGTGTCCCTATAAGATACTTATTAATTTCAAAGGGAAATTATTAGTAAATTTATGGTGAAGAAACCCAGCAGATACAACCATAATCAACAGATCAAAGATAACGTCATCATTAGAAATACATATGCCCCTGAGGACACACCATCACTTACATGATGCTTTTGCCAAAAATATAGAAAATAAATTTAATCATCAGAAAAACTCAAATCAATGTGTACACTCCAAATAACAGACCAGTACTCGTCAAACATGTCCAGATCAAGAAAAATAAAAAAGGATGACAAGCTATTGTAGACTGGAGGAGATTAAGAAGACATGAACGTGGGGCTTCCCTGGTGGCCCAGTGGTTAACACTTTGCCTCCCAGTGAATAGGGTGCAGCCTCCCTGGTGGGGGAGCTAAGATCTCTCAGGCCTCACAGTCAAACACCCAAAATATAAAACCGAAGCAATATTCAATAAAGGCTTTAAAAATGGTCCACATCAAAAAAAATCTTTTTAAAAACTTTTTTTAAAAGAGAAGACAATGGAGTATTACTCAGCCATTAAAAAGAATACATTTGAATCAGTTCTAATGAGACAGATGAAACTGGAACCTATTATACAGAGTGAAGTAAGCCAGAAAGAAAAACACCAATACAGTATACTAACGCATATATATGGAATTTAGAAAGATGGTAATAATAACCCTGTGTACGAGACAGCAAAAGAGACACTGATGTATAGATCACTCTTATGGACTCTGTGGGAGAGGGAGAGGGTGGGGAGATTTGGGAGAATGGCATTGAAACATGTATAATGTCATGTATGAAACGAGTCACCAGTCCAGGTTCGATGCACGATACTGGATGCTTGGGGCTGGTGCACTGGGACGACCCGGAGGGAGGGTATGGGGAGGGAGGAGGGAGGAGGGTTCAGGATGGGGAACACAGGTATACCTGTGGTGGATTCATTTCAATATTTGGCAAAACTAATACAGTATTGTAAAGTTTAAAAATAAAATAAATTTTTTTAAAAAATAAATAAATAAAATAGAAGACATGAATACCACATGCATTGGGAAAATGATCTTTATTGGTGTAATTGATGAAATCTGAACCGATAAATACTAGTACCTTGATGTTATTTTCTAAGTTTCATCATTATACTGTGGATATGCAAGATGCTTCAAAATGGGTTAAATATACACACACACACACACACACACAGGGCTTTTTGTACAATTATTACAATTTTTACTTTTCTGACAGATGTTTATTATTTCAAAATAAATGCTTAAAGGATTTTTAAAAATTTAAATTTAAAAAAGGAACATATCCTATAATTCATGGGAAAAAAAAACTAATTTTAAAAACTCAGAAATAACTCAATAAATGGTTAGAAAAAGAAATTATAATTTTGAAAATGAAACCTAGAGTAGAAAGAATGAGTGAACCAATACAAATAATGCCTTATAAGAAAAATGTGAAAAAAAAAAATTTCAAACCTAAGGAAAGTGAAAGTGAAAGACGCTCAGTCCTATCCAACTCTTTGCAACCCTATGGACTATATAGTCCATGGAATTCTCCAGGCCAGAATACTGAAGTGGGTAGCCTTTCCCTTCTCCAGGGAATCTTCCCAACCCAGGTTGCAGATGGATTCTTTACCAGCTGCGCCACACAAGGGAAGCCCAATCCTTAGGAATCAAAGAGGTAAAAAGGATTTAAGAGAAACTGACACATAGTGCATGACACATTGAAGACAGGCAAACAGTGACCCATGGATAAGGGCGTGTAAGAAAGAAAACAAGGCCAAGATCAGAACAAAGGCTATACTAAAAGCACTAAGAAAGCTATATTGAGAAAACTCACACAAAATAATAAAAAAATTAAAATCACATTGCAATAATTTATTATGCATCTAAGATAAATAATATTGATCCAGAACCAACATCAAGACATAATCTAGTAATATTACTGGATTTTAAAGGAAAAAAAAAAAAACTCATTGGGGAGCAAGGCAATAAAAACACTGTACTTAAAAAGGAAAAATCAGGTTATCTCTTTTGGCAGCAATGCTTCAGAAGAAAATTGAATAGTGATATTCAAGAAATTAAATAAGACATTTAAAGGAAGAAAACATGAGACAAATTTGTTTGTATCCAACAAAAGTGATCCTCAGATACAAAGAGAAACAGACACATTGTTATTAAGATTCAAGAACCCAAGGAATATTATTCCCGTGATCCTATCCTAAGAAATACATTAGACAGCAAACTCAGATACGCAAAATGATCAGAGAGCTATGGATATTTTCAATTTTTATAAAAATAACCTGTGGATATTGATGCCACAGAACTCATTTCACATTCATATTATAGTTTCCTCCACCAGAAGTTGAGCCCTTTGAAGGTAAAAGATAGTATCTTGTCACATCTCTGAATCCCAGAACCTGGTACAGCACCTGACCCACTGAAATTACTCACTGAACATATATGAATGGGAATAAGACAGCATTGAATTTAAACTTCTAATTTAAATGTCGTAAATGAAGTGTGCTTAAATAAATGCTTAATACAGCAAAATCAGTTAAGAAGCAAAACAGTTTTGAGTTTCAAATGTTCGCTGACATCACAAAAGCAAAAGCAGATTATTCCCAGCAATCACATTTACCTTAGTTGTCATGTTTGCGATGTAAAATAAAACAAATACTTTTATTTTTTTAATAGTGAAAGATCCCATCACTATAAGAAAAACAATAAGGTACGCCCCATCTTTTTATATCAGGCCAGAGGATGGTACAGCTGGTTTTCCTCCTCATCACCATCATAACCAACATTGAGTGCCAATCTTCTGTTACGGGGTTCTATGCGTTATCTCCGTTGATCTTCATGATAATCCTATAGGCATTGTTATTATAATTGCCACTTTGCAGATGAGGAAATAGAGGTTTGGGACAGTTAAGTAATTTGCCTAAATTAGCAAAAGTACAATAGTTTCTAGTTTCAGAGTAAAAGGCATAATACAGAAGAAGATTATTTTATGAAAGTCTTAACCACCCTATCCTGTGGACAGATCAACTCAATGTCCTCAAGGGATGAAAGGTGGGGAAGAAACCTACAGAAATGGACCATCTTTGCCTCCCATACCTACATGAACCAGAACGTCTCAGCTTGTGTCTAACCTGCACATTGAAATTTAGAGGCAAACTTTGTTTGAAGAAAGGATTACGGTGTTTAATACATTAATAATTGATGGCTTGTGAGTCAAGTGTCATTACACGATTCAGCCTTAGAAATCTGTTGACAATTTAGTATGCAGTTTTCTCATATGTAAAATTAATACTCCCTTTCATGCTTGACAAGTTGGTGTAAGGTGTAAAATTTTATTCAAAAGACAAAAGCGTTGTATAAAACCATGTATTATTCATTAATTCACCATATATTTATTGTTACAACATCTACAGAGCGTCAGATACTATTCTTATCCTGAGGAATACAGTCATAAACAAGCCCAACTAGGAATTTACATTCTGGGGATTATGATTAAGTGGTAATTAAAGACAGGCAGATGTCCATCATATTTGTTAATTTTTCAGCACAGTGACCAGCATGTGGTAGGCAACCAATTCATCATGATTGAAGGAACTCCCCATTCTACTGCTGAAGAATATTTCTTCTCTGGGAAGCCAATATCTAAACTAAAGCCACAACTTTAAAAAAAAAATGTTAATTCAACAGATTTAATTATGGTGTATTGATTTTTTTCCTGATCATCTCTGTCTTGGCAAGCTCTCTGTACTGCTACAGTCTAAAAATCTCTATGCCTTCCTTGTTAGAGACAAACTCTTGGTGAAAAAATTCCACGTAAAGACCAGAAGCATTAACACTGAGAAAAATAAAAATTGTCCTTTCTAAGACTGCAATTTGTTTCATTCTCTTAACCTTAATGCAAGTGCTGATATTATAGCTGAGATATCCCCCCAAAATCCAGAATTAGGGTCCTTTAATTAGACCAAATAACACCACATATGTTTCTTCCTGAATGGAATAAAAAAAAATTCATAGCTCTTTGCTTGTTCTCTTCTTCTATGCCTCTGAGGCTTCTTTCACATTAAGGCAATTTTTTGTTGTGGACCAGAAGGTATACAGGACGTGTACAACTCCCTGATGAGCGGGAAGCCAAAAGATATCTCAAGAGAGCAAAACTCTTCCCTCTCCAGCTAACTAGTACAGGTAGCAAGAAAATTGATTCTCTGTTTCTCCAGAGGCTATCAATGTGTTTAACTCTGGTGTATAATAAAATCCAGATAAGTCTCTTCAGGAAAGAAACAGAGATGCAGGAAAATAATTTCTGCTGATTGGGAGTTTCAGTAGCTAGAAACATTCACCTCATCCCCTGAAAGCAACATTGACTGTCAGTACCATCCTAGGTAAAGGAATGAAGAAAGTCATCCAGGAAGTCTGGCCTTTCTTCTTCTTAAAGTCCTGGCAGGAGAAAGTTGAAAGATTGGGAGGATACTACTTACAGTACTAAAGAGAAAGTCAGAAGACAAATTGAGATTTAGTCTTGATTCGGACACTTGCTTCTATGGGATCTTAAACATGTTCCTTAATATTGCTTGAGTTTTTCCTGTGGTCATGTACAGATGTGAGAGTTGGACTGTGAAGAAGGCTGAGCACCGAAGAATTGATGCTTTTGAACTGTGGTGTTGGAGAAGACTCTTGAGAGTCCCTTGGACTGCAAGGAGATCCAACCAGTCCATTCTGAAGGAGATCAGCCCTGGGATTTCTTTGGAAGGAATGATGCTAAAGCTGAAACTCCAGTACTTTGGCCACTTCATGCGAAGAGTTGACTCATTGGAAAAGACTCTGATGCTGGGAGGGATTGGGGGCAGGAGGAGAAGGGGACGACAGAGGATGAGATGGCTGGATGGCATCACTGACTCAATGGATGTGAGTCTCAGTGAACTCCGGGAGTTGGTGATGGTCAGGGAGGCCTGGCGTGCTGCGATTCATGGGGTCGCAAAGAGTTGGACACAACTGAGCGACTGATCTGATCCGATCTGATCAGAGTTGTTATTTATTTTAAAAAATTAGGACACAGGATCTTTAGCCTATGTAACTCTTCTTTAAAAATTGACTATTTTAAGAAAAGAGAAAGAGAGAAAAAGAGATACACAAGGGGAGAAGAGAGTATAGAGGTGGGCTCTACAGTTTTACTCTTTGGAACAAAGATTCCTAAACAGAAAAATTGCCCAAGATTTATCACCTCATAGGTGAATTGTAAAAATTGACTCCACAACGGCTTTCTCGCCTTCTATTGCTCATAATGTTTCTCTCCCAAAGACATAATTCTAAACCGATACTTAAATTCTTCCAATGACTTACCATTATCTACAGGAGGACATGTAAACTACTTTGATTGGCATTCAAGATCTACAGAGTGGTCTTGGTTCACCAACCCAACTCTTGGTGAGCATTCTTATTTTCATCATCAGCAAATACTGTCCTAAACTTTTAACAAACTAAACTACATCCAGTCCCATCACTTTCTGGCAAATAGAAGGGAGACAAGTGGAAGCAGTGACATTTTTCTTTTCTTGGGCTCCAAAATCACTGAGGACGGTAACTGCAACCATGAAATTAAAAGACACATTCTCCTTGGAAAGAAAGTTGTGACAAACCTAGTCAAGCAAAGACATCAATTTGCCAACAAAGGTCCATATAGTCAAAACTACAGCTTTTCGAGTGGTCATGTATGGATGTGAGAGTTGGATCATAAAGAAGGCTGAGTGCCGAATAATTGATGCTTTTGAACTGTGGTGCTGGAGAAGACTCTTGAGAATCCCTTGGGTGGCAAGAAAATCAAACTAGTCAATCCTAAAGGAATTCAACCCTGAATATCCATGGGAAGGACTGATGCTGAAGCTCCAATGCTTTGGCCACCTGATGTGAAGATCCAACTCGTTGGAAAAGATACTGATGCTGGGAAAGACTGAGGGCCAGAGAAGGGGGTGGCAGAGGATAAGATGGTTAGATGGCATCACTGACTCAATGGACATGAGTTTGAGCAAGCTCCAGGAGATGTTGAAGGACAAGGGAGCCTGGCATGCTGCAGTCCACACAGTTTGAAAAGAGTTAAACACAACTGGGCAGCTGAACAACAACAACAACAAACTAGATATTTAGATTATAAGTCTGAGAAATACAGTGTTTCCTGCCATCTCAGTAAACAAAGGCTGTCACAGTCATGGATGACTGCAGCCCTCCAAGGTGAACACATGAGCTCTGAGGAAACTCAGGGCCGAAAACAATATCTGCCAACTGGCATCCAGCAGACTGCAGCCATTCCCCAAGGAACGAGCCCTGAGAAAACTCAGGATATGAAAACATAGGATACTGACCCCAGACAGCTGAGGTGCATATCAAAGGAAAGATGTCCGTGAGCCCCAGACTCTTGCATCTTCCCATACATAGAAAACTGATAAATACCTTAACTTGGGATATCTGGCTTTCTTTAATTAATAGTAATTTTTGATATTCAGTTTCCCTGCCCTTTGTTGCAAAATTCCTATATATCTTACCTCCCTGCTTGCCTCCTTGGAGCAGTTTCTCATAGCTATCAGAAAAGCTGTCTCCTAGACTGCAGTCCTAATTTTGCCCCAAATAAAACTTAACTCGCAACTCTCACAGTGTGCAAGTTTTTTTCAACAAGTCATTGGAGGATAAACTGTTCTTTTTTTTAATTTGCTTCCAAACTTATTCTTAGTAGTCTTACTACTGCCTAACAAAACCTAGTGCTATAAGCAAGACAGATGTCCTGGTTGTTTCCAAAACAGTGTGTGCTCTCCCAAGGATCAAATACTCTCTCCTGATGGAATCATGTCTGAAATCTGGTCCTTTTCTTTTCTTTTCTTTTCTTAGTCTACCCACCTTTCAAAAAACTTCTCAAACACTGCCATGTTCAAGAGACTTTCTTTGACTACTCCCATGTACAGCATCAATTTCTCCAACTTCTGAACTCCTTAGGAAAACAAAGAAAAATTTGTGTATAGTCAGGCTTGCCTGGTGGCTCAGATGGTAAAGAATCTGCCTGCAATGCAGGAGACCCGGGTTCAATCCCTGGGTTGGGAAGATCCCCTGGAGGAGGAAACAGCAATCCACTCCAGTATTCTGGCCAGGATAATGCCTTGGAAGAAGAGCCTGGTGGGCTACATACAGTCCATGGGGTCATGAAGAGTCAGACACAACTGAGCAACTAACACTTTCACTTGTGTATAGTCAGTAGAGTCAGGTCTGGTGCTGGAACTTGCCATGTATATTTGGCTAAATTATTTAACCTTGCTAAATTTAAGAATCCTTAATATCAGATAAGAATGATTCCTATCCCTTAATCTCTACCTAAAGGAAATATTAGTATCCAACTCACAGAATTTTGTTTGTTCATTTCTTAGAATTAAGTGACATACCATACTGAAAGAGACAGGCTGGGACCTGGGATTCTTTGCTGCAGGGTTGCAATGCTTGCACCTGGACAAACCTCTCCTCTAGCAACAAAATAAAAATAAATTGTATAAGACTAAAAATAACAGTGTGCCTGCACATTTGGGGCAAATTCTGGGTAAAAGATACAAAGAGACCAAAAAATAACAACCACCACTCCTAAAGAAAGTTGCTCATTCGTGTCCCTTTTGTGACCCCATGGGCTGTAGCCCACCAGGCTCTTCTGTCCATGGAATTCTCCAGGCCAGAATACTGGAGTGGGTAGCCATTCCCTTCTCCAGGGCATCTTCCCAATCGAGGGATCAAACCCAGGTCTCCCACATTGCAGGTGTATTGTTTACCATCTTAGCCATCAGGGAGCAAAAACTGGGTACTGAGAGCAAAAGCAGGTACCACGTATGCACACACCACCACCAGAGAGGTGGGCAGACCATGTAAGTCACCTTCTCTGACCCCTGGACACCCTTACCCTCATCCCAAGTAAGGATCCCCCTTGCCCCTCCTTCCGGAAGGAGCAAGCAAAGGAAACTTGTTTGTCCTCACCCCCACCACTGCAGCAGAGGTCAAAACATAGCCTTGCCTGAATTTCTTGTCTGGCCTCTAGTCAGCTTCTGTTGATTGCGGAAGGCCAAGAACCCAGTTGGTAACAGGCACTTAACAAAATGCTTAGTAAATTCTCAGTGACAAAGAATAAATATTTGGCTTTGTTAAAACAATTACTTACAGCATTCACATTTGCATCACCCTCAAATACTGTCCTGAACTTTCATTTAACTAAGCTATATGTGCTTGTACTTACATTATAAGTCATTGGAGGATAAACTATATTTTGGCTGTTTATTAAATCTGCTTCAGTCCTTATCATCATGTCCTATATTCAATGGATCTCAATAACTACTCATTACAGAGATGCTTAGCGATAAATAAGACTATAAATATAGGACTGTTCTCTTTCCTTTTTCTTTTAGATTTTCAGTAAAGCATGAGAAGTAAATAAAAATAACAGGAGAAAAACTGTATTTTTCATTTAATCCTCATAACAGCCTCCATTTCATATCTGGAAAAAAACTATACTTCAGAAGGTTTATGTAACCATCCACAGTCACACATTTCAAGGATGAATGTGAACCCAGGTTTTTCACCAAATTGAAAAATGGGTGGCCTGAAGGAAGTTTGGAAATTCATTTCCCTAAAAAATAATCTCTGGTATCTCTTTTATTGTTTGTCCTCATTTTCTCTTGACATACTCCATAATAGTTTCATACGGAGAGGTGTGGTGTTGGCTTCAATCTTACCCTGGCGCTCTGCAGCCCGTTTATTCTAGATTCCCCCATACCCACAGGGGATATGTTATCCACCTCAGTGGATGTCCTAGCTATGTGTTTCCTAGCATCACTGCTTCTGTGCTTTGAAGCAATTATTAAGGCTTATTTGAACAGAGCACTGTGATATCACGATGGTTTATCTGATAACCAGTATGGCTACTAAATGACTAATAGGCGGGGGGGCAGGTAGCATATCCCATGTGGAGCGCTTGGACAAAGGAATGATTCATGACCCAAGAGGGTAGAGTGTGACGGCTTGAAACTTCATCACACTTGCTCAGAAAGGCATGCAATTAAAAATGTATGAATTGTTTATTTCTGGAATTTTCTATTTAATATTTTCCAGCCATATTTAAACTCAGGTAACTGAAACTCTGGGGAAAAAAAAAAAAACAGACAACAGGGGACTGCTTATATTGTTCAGCTAAATTACACACACATACAGCACCAGGAAGTTAAAAAGGCAAAGGAACTATTCATCAGATCTTATTAAAAAAAAAAAAAAGGAGGTAACACTAATGACTTTCTCATTATTCTCAGCAAATGTCTCCCCCATTTCTTTGGCTTCTCAAACCAAATATCTTAGAGTCATCTTTGGGTGCCTCCTTATTTCATACCCCTAATCTCACTTATCAGCAAATTGTACAGACTCTGACTTAAAATATATATACAGACTGACTATGACTCACCACTAGCTTCCTCAAAGATACTTCCTAAAAAATTTGAAATTACTTTACTTTGGATCTTATTTCCATTAAGACCCAGAATTAAATCAGACAAGTTTCTCATTGCAGCTTGACTTCATCCTTTTATTCTGGGAGTTATTTTAGCAATATGAGAATTCAAAATATCTTTATAGCTAGGTCTCATGAACCAGAAAAAAAAAAATGCTACCTTTGATCTACTGTATATTTTAAATGAAAAATATACACTTCAAGCTAAACATAGTTAATATAATTTTACATCTCTTTTACATAACTTTTACATCTCTTGTCAAAATTATATTTTATAGGAAAAATTCCCCTGTATAAGATAATATCTGATCTCCTTCTTTCTCACCCCTCTTCCAAGGTAAGAAAACATAAATAAATTAAATTTTATTTCTTTATTTATTTCTTTTATTCATTCAATGCCAATTCTTTTAGCCTATGGCAAGAAGGAATCCTTTAGATAACATTGCATTGCTTCCCCAGCATCCAGATTGAGTAATCACAATCAACAGGAAGGTGTTGTTTTCTCCTTTCATTCTGTCATCTGTTCTTAATTTACATTTTACTGGTCTCTAACAAGGATAGTGTAGCAGATGGCAAGTGAAATCTAATTAGTGATGTCTTGCAAGTTGTGTCAAGACTCTTCAATAAGGTTGTTTTGTTGAAAAGCCATTGGAGAAGTGTTAGCTCTTCCCTGATGACAGGCAAAAGGAATCAGCAACACTGGTCTTTATTTTACCTACTTCAGAGCTCGCCACGTGAAAACAGCCTTTCTCCCGGGGCATTTTTAAAAAACAGTCAGAGGCAATTGCTGAATATCATGGCTGTCCGAGGCAGAGAACAGCAGTTGGACAAACAATGAACTATCCACAAAATCAAAACTAAAACCTGGGGACAGAAATGCCCATAGAGGAATTTGAAAAAAAATCTCAAACTATTCTGAGAATATACATGCAGAGGATTGTGTGAATACACAGATCTATGTGCATGCCTGTGTGCATGGCTCAGAAGACACCTAAAAAGGCCCTAGACTCTCACTTGTGACTAACCTTGAGTTTCTGTACAAGTAGGTAGTAAAGAAAAAAGCAGAGTTGTTAGCTTGCACTATTGATGGCATATCCCCAACTTGCTTGCAGGCCGCTCAGCAGAGGCTATAAACATTAACAGACACCTAAGAACATCACTAATAATTAAATGATCACTAAGCTAGCCAAGCAGGGACTTCAGTGACCACATATGACAAATAATATAGGCTTTAGAAAATTCATTCAAAAAATTTGCTAAACAAATGACAGTAAATCTGGGCATAGAGGATAAACCTAATCTCCAGAACTGAAGCATTATATTATTTAAAATTTCTACTTTTTATGAGTCATGCAAAAAAAGAGAGAGTAAAGAAGAAAGAAGAAAGTAAAAAGTATGGCTCATACATAGGAAAGTAAGTAGTTAATAGAAATTGTCCACGTAGAAGCCCAGATATTATATTACTGAGAAATATTCAAAACAGCTACTTATAGGTATGTCTATACGTTCAAAGGAATAGGAAAACTGGATCTGAAGAACTAAAGGGAAGTTTGAGATCCATGTCTCAACCAATAGATATTATCAATGAAGAGACAGAAATTATAAAAAAGAACCAAACAAAATGTCCTGAGTTGAAAAGTACAACAACTGAAATGAAAAATTCACTAATGGTGCTCAATAGAAAATTTGAGCAAACTGAAGAAATATTCAATGAAATTGAGATAGTTCAGTTGAAATTGTCCAATCTCAGGAACAAAATTAGCAAAATAATGCTCAAAATTCGCCAAGCCAGGCTTCAACAGTACAAGAACAATGAACTTCTAGACGTTCAAGCTGGATTTAGAAAAGGCAGAGGAACCAGAGATCAAATTGCCAACATCCGTTGGATCATCAAAAAAGCAAGAGAGTTCCAGAAAAACATCTACTCCTGCTTTATTGACTATGCCAAAGCCTTTGACTGTGTGGATCGCAACAAACTATGGGAAATTCTTTGAGAAATGGGAATACCAGACCACCTGACCTACCTCCTGAGAAATCTGTATGCAGGTCAAGAAGAAACAGTTAAAACTGGACATGGAATACCAGACTGTTTCCAAATAGGAAAAGGAGTACTTAAATGCTGTATACTGTCACCCTACTTATTTAAGTTATGTGCAGAGTACATCATGGGAAATGCTGGGTTGGAGGAAGCACAAGCTGGAATCAAGATTGCGGGGAGAAATATCAATAATCTCAGATATGCAGATGACACCACCCTTAACACAGAAAGCAAAGAAGAACTAAAAAGCCTCTTGATAAAAGTGAAAAAAGAGAGTGAAAAAGTTGGCTTAAAACTCAACATCCAGAAAACTAAGATCATGGCATCCAGTCACATCACTTCATGGCAAATAGATGGGGAAACAATGGAAACAGTGGCAGATTTTATTTTGGGGGGCTCCAAAATCACTGCAGATGGTGACTGCAGCCATGAAATTAAAAAAACACTTGCTCTTTGGAAGAAAAGTTATGACCAACCTAGATAGCATATTAAAAAGCAGAGACATTACTTTGCCAGCAAACATCCATCTAGTCAAAGCTATGGTTTTTCCAGTAGTCATATATGGATGTGAGAGTTGGACTATAAGGAAAGCTTAGTGGTGAAGAATTGATGCTTTTGAACTGTGGTGTTGGAGAGGACTCTTGAGAGTCCCTTGAACTGCAAGGAGATCAAACCAGTCAATCCTAAAGGAAATCAGTCCTGATTATTCATTGGAAGGACTGATGCTGAAGCTGAAGCTCCAATACTCTGGCCACCTGCTGCGAAAAACTGACTCATTTGAAAAGATCCTGATGCTGGGAAAGATTGAAGACAGGAGGAGAGGGGAAGACAGAGGATGAGATGGTTGGATTTCATCACTGACCTGATGGACGTGAGTTTGAGTAAGCTCCAGGAGTTGGTGATGGACAAGGAAGCTTGGCCTACTGCAGTCCATGGGGTCGCAAAGAGTTGGACACAACTGAGCAACTGAACCGAACTGAACTGAACTGAATCTCAGGAACAAACATATGAAACAAATTTTAAAAATGAACAGTCTCAGAAACCATTAGGACACTACAAGCATACCAATATACACATAACAGAAGTCCCAGAAAGGAGAAAAGAGAAAGACAAAGTATAATGAATAGTTAAAGAAATAATGACCAAAAATGTCCCAATTTAATGAAAAGTATTTATTTACATATTCAAAAAACTCATCAAACTCTATGACCGATAATTCAAAGGCCACACTTAGACAGCTATAATCAAATGAAAAAAGTTTTGAAAACAGTATTATAGAAGTAACTAATCCTATAGAAGAAATAAACAGTAATATTAGAAGTTGATTACTCTTTTCAGAAACAATGAAGGCCCGAAGGCCATGAGATAACATACTTACACTGAAAGAGACCGCCAACTAGAAGGCTAAAAGTAACAAAACTATCCTTTTTGAAGGAAAAATGAAGAAGAAATTATGATAATACTAGATAAACAAAAATTGAGAGAAGTAATTGCTAACTGATGTGCCCTATAAGAAATTTTGGACTTTCCTCCTGGCTCAAATGGTACAGAATCTGCCTGCAATATGGGAGACCCAGATTCGATCCCTGGGTTGGGTAGATCCCCTGGAGAAGGAAATGGCAACCCACTCCAGTATTCTTGCCTGGAGAATCCCATGGACAGAAAAGCCTGGTGGGCTACAGTCCATGGGGTTGCAGAGAGTCAGACACAACTGAGCGACGAACACATACACACACATAAGAAATTCTAAAATTCTAAAGGAAGGTCTTCAGGCTGAAATGAAAGGAGATTAGATAATAACAAGAATACACATGAAAAATGTAGTGTTGAAGGTAACAACATAGGTAAATATAAAAGACAGTATAAACATATTTTTAGTTTAACATTTTTCTCCTATCTAAAACACAACTACATAAATAATAATTATAAACTGTGTTGATGTGCAAACAATGTATAAAGGTATGATGTGTATAATCATAACACAAAGGAACAGGGGATGAAATGAAATTCTATATAAGCAAAAATTTATATACTGGTGTAATTCAGTTTGTATTCATCTGAACCAGATGCTTAAACATCAAGATATTAATTATAATCCCCAAGGCAAAAACAGAAAAGAACAAAAAAAAAAAAAATTACAAAAGCAATGTCAGATTAAATCTAACAGTAGATAGCATTTATTTAACCCAAAGGTGATAGTAATGGAAGAATGGAAAAAGTAAAAGATTGAGGGCAGGAGGAGAAGGAAGTGACAGAAGATGAGATGGTTGGATGTCATCACTGTCAATGGACATGAATCTGAACAAACTCCAGGAGACAGTGAAGGACAGAGAACCCTGGCATGCTGTAGTTCATGAGATCACAAAGAGTCAGACATGACTTAGTGACTGAACAACAACAAAAACAATGACATAGAAAACAAATAGCAAGAGGACATAGAAAATGTTCCATATCAGTAATTACATTGAATATAAATTGATTAAACTGTTCAATCTAAAGGTAGAGATGAATAGAGTGGATTTTTGAAAAAAGTAAAGGTTATAGCTATAAACTGCCTACTAGAGACATACTTCAGATTCAAAAACATGATGGGTTAAAAGTACAAGGCTGGGAAAAGATACACCATGAAAACTGTAATCAAAAGAAAGAGACTGAGTGACTATACTAATATTAAACAAAATAAACTTTAACTCAAAAATTATTATAAGAGACAAGAAGGAATATTATATAATGATAAAGAATCAATTCATCAATAAGATATAACAATGTAAATATCCATGCACAAAATAAAGGAGTAGCATAATATATGAAAATACCTAAACTAATCAGAATGAGAAACAGTTCAATAACAACACTTGCAGCTTTCACTTCCTCACTTCCAGTAATGGATAGAACAACTATGCAGAAGATCAACAAGGAAACATAAGATGTACATAAAACTATAAACCAACTCCAGAACACTTGGAACAATCCAGCAAGACTACACAATGGGGAAAAACTATAAACCAACACCAGAACACTTGGTACAATATAGCAAAATGCACACTTTCTACTGAAATGCACATGGAAATATGTGCCAAGGTGGATCACATGCTAGGCCATAAAATAAGTCTCAACAAATCTAAAAGATTCAAATCATACAAAGTATGTTCCAGGATCAAAAGTAGATCAAGTTAGAAATCAATAGCAAAGGGAAATTTGAGAAAACTCACAAATATGTGGAAATTAAATAATCAGTGGGTCAAACCAGAAGAAACAAGGGAAACCAGGAAAATCACTGAGAGAAATGAAAAGAAAACAAAATGCACCAAAAGTATGGGATAAACTGAAAGCATTGCTCAGAGGCATATAGTTGCAAGTGCTTACCTTAAAAAAAAAAAAAAATCAAGTCAGTAACCCAGCATTCTACCTTTAGAAACTAGAAATAAAAGAAAAGAAAATCAGGCCCAAAGCAAAAAGAAGGAAGGAAATAATAACAATTAAAACAGAAATCAATGAAACAAAAATGGAAAAACAATAGAGAACTCAATGAATTAAAAGTTGGTTCTTAGAAAATGTATAAACCTGTAGCTAAGCAGACACAGTAAAGAAAGAGAGAGAAAGTAAATTATTAAGATAAAAAATGGAAGAGAGAACATTATTATTAAGCTCATAGAAATTAAAAGGTTTATAAGGAAATACTACAAGCAAGGGCTTTCCAGGTCACACTAAGTAAGTAAAGAATCTGCCTGCCAAAAAAAAAGAATCTGCCTGCCAATGCAGGAGACTTAAGAGACACGAGTTCAATTCCTGGATTAGGAAGATCCCCTGGAGGAGGGCATGGCAACCCACTCCAGTGCATAGCAACCCTGGAGAATCCCATGGACAGAGGAGCCTGGCAGGTTACAGTCCGTAGTGTCACAAAGTGTCGGATGTGACTGAAGCAACTTAGCAGAGCACACATCACATAAGCAATTATACACCAACAAATTAGAATATATAGAGGAAATGGACAAATGTTGGGAAAGATAAATCTGCCAAATCTAAATCAAGGAGAAATATAAAATTTGAATATATCTATAATAAATAAAGACATTGAATTAATAGCTTAAAAATTCCCCACAAAGGAAAGCCCCAGACCATATGACTTCACTGGTAAAGTCTACTATACATTTAAAGAATTAGCATCAATTATTCACACATTCTTCTAAAACATAAAAGAGGCAGAAATATTTCCCAACTCTTTCTTTGACTGTGTATTACCCTGATACCAAAGCCAAAGACATTACAGAAAACTTGATATCAATACCCCTTATAAATACAAGTACATCTAAAAATTCTTCAAAAAATACTATCAAACCAAACAAAACAGTATATAAAAATGATTATATATGTTGTTCACAAACAAGTGGAATTTATTCCAGGATTTGAAGGTTTGTTCAACATATAAATCAATGTTAAAAATCAATCAATGTAATATACCATATTAATAAAACAAAGGACAAAAAAATACATTATCAACTCAGTAGATGCACAAAATCATTTTACAAATCTAATTCCTTTTCATGACAGAAAACACTCAAAAAAAAAAAAAAACAACTAAGAATAGGAGGGAATTCATCAACATAATAAAGCATATCTATTAAAATCCCACATCTGTTATCATACTTAATGGTGAAAGACTGAAATCTTTCCCCAAAGATCTATACTAAACCAAGGAAGGCTGTTCTCACCACATGTTCTCAAACTTGTATTGGGAATGCTAGCCAGAGAAATTAGGCAAGAAGATGAAATAAAAAACACCCAGACTGGAAAAGAAGTAAAATTATCCTTATTGGCAGATAAAATAATTCTGTATATAGAGACTCTACCAATAAAACCAAAATAGACCTAATAAACAAGTTCAGCAAGAACACAAGTTGCAAAAACAATGTGCTAACATCAACTGTATTTCTGTATACTAGCAATGACTGATCGGAAAATAAAATATTAAAACAATTCCATACATCATGGAATAGCATCATTAAGAATTAAATACTTAGGGACAAATGTAACCAAAGAAGTGCAACACATACACTTCGAACTATAAAACATTATTGAAAGAAATTAAAGAACACCTAAATACATGGAAGGTCAGTTTTCATTCCAATCCCAAAGAAAGACAATGGCAAAGAATGCTCAAACTACCGCACAATTGCACTCATCTCACATGCTAGTAAAGTAATGCTCAAATTCTCCAAGCCAGGCTTCAGCAATATGTGAACCCTGAACTTCCTGATGTTCAAGCTGGTTTTAGAAAAGGCAGAGGAATCAGAGATCAAATTGCCAACATCTGCTGGATCATGGAAAAAGCAAGAGAGTTCCAGAAAAACATCTATTTCTGCTTTTTTGACTATGCCAAAGCCTTTGACTGTGTGGATCACAATAAACTGTGGAAAATTCTGAAAGAGATGGGAATACCAGACCACCTGACCTGCCTCTTGAGAAATCTGTATGCAGGTCAGGAAGCAACAGTTAGAACTGACCATGGAACAACAGACTGGTTCCAAATAGGAAGAGGAGTACGTCAAGGCTGTATATTGTCACCCTGCTTATTTAACTTATATGCAGAGTACATCATGAGAAACGCTGGACTGGAAGAAGCACAAGCTGGAATCAATATTGCCAGGAGAAATATCAATAACCTCAGATATGCAGATGACACCACCCTTATGGCAGAAAGTGAAGAGGAACGAAAAAGCCTCTTGATGAAGGTGAAAGTGGAGAGTGAAAAAGTTGGCTTAAAGCTCAACATTCAGAAAATGAAGATCATGGCATCCAGTCCCATCACTTCATGGGAAATAGATGGGGAAACAGTGGAAACAGTGTCAGACTTTATTTTGGGGGGCTCCAAAATCACTGCAGATGGTGACTGCAGCCATGAAATTAAAAGATGCTTACTCCTTGGACGGAAAGTTATGACCAACCTAGATAGCATATTCAGAAGCAGAGACATTCCTTTGCTAACAAAGGTTCGTCTAGTCAAGGCTATGGTTTTTCCTGTGGTCATGTATGGATGTGAGAGTTGGACTGTGAAGAAGGCTGAGCACCGAAGAACTGATGCTTTTGAACTGTGGTGCTGGAGAAGACTCTTGAGAGTCCCTTGGACTGCAAGGAGATCCAACCAGTCCATTCTGAAGGAGATCAGCCCTGGGATTTCTTTGGAAGGAATGATGCTAAAGCTGAAACTGCAGTACTTTGGCCACCTCATGCAAAGAGTTGCCTCATTGGAAAAGACTCTGATGCTGGGAGGGATTGAGGGCAGGAGAAGAAGGGGACGACAGAGGATGGGATTGCTGGATGGCATCACTGACTCGATGGACGTGAGTCTGAGTGAACTCCGGGAGTTGGTGATGGACAAGGAGGCCTGGCGTGCTGCGATTCATGGGGTCACAAAAAGTTGGATACGACTGAGCGACTGAACTGAACTGAACTGAACTGGAATACATGAAGGCAATGGCACTCCACTCCAGTACTCTTGCCTGGAAAATCCCATGGATGGAGGAGCCTGGTAGGCTGCAGTCCATGGGGTCGCTAAGAGTCTGACATGACTGAGTGACTTCACTTTCACTTTTCACTTTCATGCATTGGAGAAGGAAATGGCAACCCACTCCAGTGTTCTTGCCTGGAAAATCCCAGGGAAGGGAGAGCCTAGTGGGCTGCCATCTATGGGGTCGCACAGAGTCGGACACGACTGAGTGACTTAGCAGTAGCAGCTGAGTATATAAGAGGTCAGAGGAGGGGGCCATAGCTGGAGATATAAAGTGTCTCATAAGGCCCCTGAGAGCTGAACCCTTTGCGATATAGTAATTTCCAAGTCTCCATGTACAATTGATTTGCTCTGAAAAAGTGATTCTGTATGGAAATTCTAGTTTCCCACTAGACATGACTGAAGCGACTTAGCAGCAGCAGCAGCAATTACATGAAACAGTATCCTTTGTTCATGGATTTGAAGGCTTAATATTGTCACTGTGACAATATCCATCAGATTGATCCAAAGTTTCAATAAAATATCTATTAAAATTCTACCTGACTTTTTTCTTTCTTTTGTAATTTGACAACCTGCACTTAAAATTCAGAATACATAAGACAATCTTGAAAGACAAGAATCAAGTTGAAGGACTCCCATTTTCAAAACAACTACAAATGAGGGAGAAAAAATAATCTTTTCCAGAAATAGCGCTAGGGAAACTGAATACCTAAATAAAAGAATGTCTTTGGACCCCTATCTCATATCATACACAAAAATTAACTCATAATGGATTAAAGGCCTAAATACTAGAACCAAACTACAAAACTAGAAAGAAACATTGGATTATATCTTTATGACCTTGGGTTAGCCAATGGTTTCAGATTATCAAAAGCAAAAATGACAAAACAGAGTAGATAAATTGTATTTCATAAAAAATTAAAATTCTTGAGTATCAAAGGACACCCTCAAGAAAGTAAAAATCAACCAATAGAATAGGAGAAAATATTCACAAATCACATATCTGATAAGAAAAACCAATTAAAAACTGGACAAAGCATTTAAATAAACCTTTCTCCAAAACAAATATACAAATGACCAATAAGTACATGAAAATACAATCACCATCACGAGTTATCAGGTGAAGCTATTTCAAAATGAAAATTAGATATCATTTCACACCCTAAATTAAAAAGCATCCCTAAAATTAAAAAGATCAAAATGTTAGAGAATGAATACAATTGAAAATCTTATACATTCTAGTGGAATAAAAAGTTTTGCCTATTTTGCAGTAATCTTGCAGTTACTTAAAACATAATAGATTCCCCACGTGACCCCACAGTGTCACTCCTGGTGACCCAAGAGAACTGAAAAAATATCTCCACGTAAATTGTATGTGGATATTCATATCAGTGTTATTAATAATGACCAAAAAGTGGAAACAAGACAACTGTCTATCAGTGAATGAACTGATAAATACATGTGATATATCCATACAATGGAAAAAATACTGAGCTGGAAAAAAAAATGAAGTGTTAAAAAACAGTGAGTGAATGAACCATGACACTGTGTTACGTGGAGAGCCATATATGACTCCACATTACACAACACTATTTTCATGGAAAGTCTAGAATCAGCAAATTCACTGATACAGCAGGTACATTAGTGATTTCCAGGGACCACAGGGAGAGAAGAATGGCGAATGACAGCTACTGTGTATGGGGTTTCTACTGGGGTAACAAAAATATACTCGAATCAGATAGTGGTGCTGGGTTGTACCACTGTGAATATATTAAAATCTGCTTGATTGTACACTTGCAATGGCTGAATTGTATGATATGTGAATTATATCCCAATTTTACAAATGCAATTATAAAAACTGTGAAAAAACTATTACATATTGTAGATACTCCGTTAATTAGTTCCTTAATCACTGAGGTTTAACTCTATCAGCATATGCCTATGTATTTGCATATAGAACCTTGGAATAGCCTGTACTCAACTTTTAAAATTTATTAATAATCTGTTTGAAAATTAAATATGAATAATGCTAGAAACTCTTAACTCCAGCTTGCTTCCCAAATTTTCCCATACGTGATGATGCTTTTAAAAACATCTAACTTATTGAGTGCAGTTTTAAGTACTTTTATTTACTTATTTATTTGGCTTTGCTGGATCTTTGTTGCTGTGTTGGCTTTTTCTCCAGTTGTGGCGAGCTGGGGGAACTCTCTAGCTGCAGTGCACAGGCTTCTCATTGCGGTGGCTTCTCTTACTGTGGAGCACAGCCTCTAGAGCATCTGGGCTTCAGCTTAGTTTTTCAAAACCTAATGACCATCAGGAAGCCATGAGACAAAGTTTTCCTCCACAAACATATGCATCAGAAAAGGATTTTCTGTCAGCCAGCTCCATAAAGTTCTTGAAAGTACTGGTCGCTCAGTCATGCCCAACTCTGCGACCCCATGAACTATAGCTCACCAAGCTCCTCTGTCCATGGAATTCTCCAGGCAAGAATAATGGAGTAAGCACCCATTCCCTTCTCCAGGGGATCTTACTGACCTAGGGATGGAACCTGGGTCTCCTGCATTGCAGGCAGATTCCTTACCATCTGGGCCACCAGCGAAGCCCATATAATGTTCTCAAGTTCCACCTGCGTGATGGATGTTTATTTGTGTATTCTTCAGAAGAAGAAAACAGTGGTACTGTCTTCAGTTGTTCATTTTGCCTTGCAAGGCTGCATGGCCACAAACACCTTAATTATCCAGCTTTCTCACAGCTAACAGGAAGACTGCTCAAAGCTGCAACTGACAGGCTCTTGAAATAACCACGGGAGTTACACCTGAAAAGCTGCTAGGCATTAGCAGAAGACATCCCTGCTGCTGTGAAAATGTTAATTAATTTGATCTCGCAGAAGAGCAGGGAACATTCCCCTGCTTCCCACCGTTTACATAACAATTGAATGTTTCTGTGCTAACTCAGACCCTGACTGCTAACCAGGTCACTACTTTCACTGAACACCTTGTTGTCAGTTTAAGACGGCAGAATGATTTATTTACAATTTTAGCTTCCTTCAGTGTATTTAAAATGCACGCTTCCTGCTAGCTAAATCCAAGCTCAAAACCTCAAGTATGAGACTAGTAATGAAATGAACTGCAATACTAATTAATGGAGCTTGCATTTTTTGTCTGACATTTCACAACAAATGGGTTTCCAAACACTGAATCACAACTGTTTAAAGTTGGGATTTTTTTTACTCTGAATCCCAACTGTTTAAAGCTCCGACCCAGAAATCTTGTATGGGGAACTTTTCCTCAATTCTTAAAACATTCCCTTATTTAATCTCAGCTTCACTGCTTCCATTTGATTTTGTTCTAAATTGTATAGTCATAGACCTCAATTTGGGGCTTCCCAGTGGTAAAGAATCTACCTGCCAAGGTAGGAGATACGGATTTGATGCATGTGTTGGGAAGATCCCCGTGGGAAGGAAATGACAACCCAATCTAATATTCTTGCCTGGAGAATTCCATGGACAGAGGAACCTGTCAGGCTACAGTCCATGGGGTTTAAGAATCAATACAGTTTAGTGACTTAGCAGCAGCAGCAGCAGCAGGCCTCATTCTTTCTCAAACCCACACATTCCCCTCTCCTGGAATTTCAGTGTATCCAAAATCCCCAGACCTCCTGCTTCTTTCAGGATAGATTAGACACTTCTCAGAACTAACAACGGTAGGTCTTTCTGCTCTAAGCAAAAATGATCATTACTCCTTTTTGCCTTCAACTATTCTGTGAGCAAAAATTTCTAGGATACCTATCAGTGTGTTTAACCATTTGTAATAAATAAGAACTTCATTTACCATTTATAAAAGTAGTGGTCCCTTTACCTCCTCTGCTTAAAAAAAATAGAGAAGAGAAGCTCAAAGTAGGAGTCATTTTCTGTTTGGAATGAGGGGCTTGGCTGAAGAGGTGTGTCTGTTTGGGCAAGGGTTCTAGGAGACAAGCCATTTCTGAGAATTTTGGCTCAAGTCCTTTCCTATTTCCAATCAAAAATTGGAGGGTGTGAGCTGTCTCATGGTGATGTCGTGAAAGGAAAATCAACATGGAGTCAACATTGTTAAGTGTGTTCTCTAATATGAAGCCATCACAGAAGTGTGACTTATGCACATCTCAGTCCAGATAGAATCTGACCTTTTGAGCCCTTATTGTCTTAAGTGATGAAGGCATCAGAACATCTATCTACCCAATGGACCCTTAGGCTAAAATAACTCATGACAGCTTAACCCTTAAGGACAAATATTTCCTTTCTTTCTTTTTTTTCAATAAGAAAAGTTATTATTATTGTTGTCTTTTATTGAGGTATAGTTGCTTCATGGGCTTCCCTGGTGGCTCAGATGGTAAAGAATCCACCTGCAGTGCAGGAGACCTGGGTTCAATACTGGGTTGGGAAGACCCCTTGGAGGATAGCATGCAACCCACTCCAGTATTCCTGCCTGAAGAATCCCCATGGACAGAGGAGCCTGGTGGGCTGCAGTCCATGGGGTCATAAAGAGTCAGACACGACTGAGCCACCAAGCACAGCACAGCACATGGTCGCTTCACAGTGTTGTGCTAGTCTCTGCTGTACATTGAAATGAATCAGTTATCTGTACATATAATCCCCTCCTTTTGGGGTTTCCTTCCCATCTAGGTCACCACAGAGCAATGAGTAGAGTTCCCTGTGCTATACAGCAGGCTCTCACTAGTTAACTGTTTCATGTATAGCAGTTTATACATGTCAATGCCAATCTCCCAATCCATTCTATCCCCCTGTTCCTGCCTTGGCATCCATATTTTTGTTCTCTACATTTCCATTTCTATCTCTGCTTTGTAAATAGGTTCATCTGTACCATTTTTCTAGATTACAGTGCTGGAGAGGGTATGGAGAAAAGGGAACTCTCTTGCACTGTTGCTGGGAATGTAAACTGATATAGCCACTATGAAGAATAGTATGAAATTTCTTTAAAAAACTAAAAATAGAACTACCATATGACCCAGGGATCCCACTATTCAGCATGTACCCAGAAAAAAAAATCATTCAGGAAGAAACATGCACCCCAAGGTTTACTGCAACTTTACAACTATTACTATTTACAAAAGCCAGTACATGGGAGAAAAGTAAATGTCCATTAACTGAAGATGTGGTACATATACACCGTGGACTTCACTTAGCCATAGAAAGGAACAAAACTGGGTCATTTGTAGCCATGTGTATGGACCTAGAAACAGTCGTACAGAGGAAATATTTCTTTTCTTATGCCAGAGTACAACCTTGTGGTTTTTGCTTTTATAAGACCCTGAGTCTTTCTCTTCCCTGGAATACACTTTCAGTTTTACATGAATCTATGTCTCCTGAATTACAGGTCTTAAGACCTCCAATAAAGTCTTTGCTCTTTGCAGCCTTTGTACTGATTATTGCTCAACAGCACTCTTTAGGGGCAGAGTGAAAAAGGAAAGAAGTCTTCCCTGGTGGCTCCGTGGTAAATAATTGACCTGCCAATGCAGGAGACATGAGTTCAACCCCTGGTCAGGAGGTCCCATGACAAAGGAGATGTCAACCCACTCCAGTATTCTTGCCTGGGAAATCCCATGGACAGAGGAACCTGGCAAGCTACAGTCAATGGCATTGAAAGAGCTGGATACAACTTAGTGACTAAACAACAACAAAATGGAAAGAAAAAGTTCTACTTTGTCGCTGACATTGCTCCATGTTCTATTATCCCTTTAACAAACTCTTCTGGGTCCCAGCCTTGGTTTCTCATAGTTTTACAGAAAAATGATGTTAAATTAGGGAATATTCTTGAATTTTCCCAATTTACCAATGATTATCCCTGCCAGTACTATACATTCTTTGGAAGAATAAATAAAAATAAAATGAAATACACCTTGCAATTCTCCAATATTGCAGGGATGTGTGAGGATTAGAAAAAACATATATGGTATGGAAACAACATAAAAAAATAAATGAATTATATAAATATAGACTAATGCTGTTAATTTATCATTATTTGAAGATTTAATCTCCTCACAATGCCAGTTTCTAAAACATACAATCACTCAAATCATGAGACAAACCTGAGAGAAAAGTCTGTGAACATCTGGTTCAAATTTCTCAATGATGGATGAAAAACACTTGCTGGAGCTAAAGGTTTTTTGTGTTAATTCTGATTCTAAACTATTTAATGTTATTGAAGAAGAATTTATGAGGCAATCTCTTTGCACAAAGCACTGTGATAGATACTAATGATCCTCAAATGCAAAAGTGCCTTAAACTTAAACATAATCCTAACTAGTTCACAGTCTAGTTACTGAGGCCTGCCTACCAAAAACCATAAATATGTGAAGGAGATATAATAAGGATATAGAAGCAATTAATTCTGAATGGGGGTCAATTATAAAGAGGAAAGCATAACAGCCATTTATAATTTATAAGTTAATGTGCTATGTCTCACTGGGATTTTTCTAATTATGAAATGAAGGACTCTATCATCTGTTAATAGAATTTCCAGGGTCTGCAAAATCTTAATGGAAAGGATTTTTGTTTAAACACAGAAGACTGAATATATGCATCCACCCATTATATCTTCAAGAATACCCCCCTAAAATTACTGTAAAGGATTTAAAAATAGCTATAAATCTTCAAACCTACAGAAAGTAGGAGAGGAGATGACAACAGGCAAGAAATATCTAAATATTGAGAGATGGAAAGCAGATGGTCTGGTGGTATGTGATTTAACAGATCAGAGATTTCTCAAACTTACATACCAAAAGCAAGTAAGCCAAATTACAATAGGAAAAAAAAAATCAGAAATTGAGTGTAAAATGTGTCTCTGAGATGCAGAACAGACTTGTGGACACAGTGGGGGAAGGAAAGAGTGGGACTAGTTGAGAGAGTAGCATTGAAACATATACATTACCACATGTGAAATATACAGCCATTGGGAATTTGCTCTATGAAGCAAGGAGCTCAACCCAGTGCTCTGTGAAAACCTAGATAGGTGGGATAGGGTTAGGGGTGGGAGGGTGGTTCAAAAGAGAAGTGACATATGTATACCTATTGCTGATTCATGTTGATGTATGGCAGAAAGCAATACAACATTGTAAAGCAATTATCCTCCAATTAAAAAAAAATTTTTAAGTGTCTCTGACTGTGAGACATAGAGAAATTGTCGAAACACGGTATTCGTTGAAAGTTTTTACAAAAAGAAATCAGGTCCTCAGATCCATGTCCCAGGTTGTGTAACTAAGCAGTCTTCCTTCCTCCTTTATGTCTGAAGGCTAAAGATTTATTCTCAATTATTAAACTATTCAGGTGTCAAACATAGGAACATCAGGCACAGCCAGGGTTAGTATGCAATGTGATACTAAAGATCAGATAACACTGCTATTTCATGCAATGAAAATTAAAGGAAATGGTCTTAAAACTATCAAATGAAAAAGATAAATTTCCTTCAAAGGAATAGTAATTGTATTGTGAATAATTCTAACTTTATTAATAATAAAAACCTGAAGCCAACAGAGAAAACATTTCAAAAAGGTGAGGGAACACAATAGTCAAACAAGAATTTTATATCTGGATAAAGTATCATTCAAGTGAAAATGAAGTGAAGCCATTTGCAGACATAAAATGAAGCTTACAGTTTAGTAAGCTGATTTATGATAAATCAGTAAGCTCATACTGATTTATGATTTCCATAAATCAGTATGGAAAGAGCCACTATAAGCTGTATTTTAGTACAAAACAATAATAATAACAGCAACAACAAAAACAAATACACAGTAAGATACAATTGGCAAATTTATGCAACTTGCCAGATTCAAATAGCTGAATTTCACTGTCTCAAAGAAGTAAAATTAAAATTAAAACAAAATCAGAGAAGGTGGGAAAGAGTTTAATGACTAGTTTGGTTTGCTAACATCCTCATCTCACTGGAGAAAGTATAGAGATACTGCATAACTTTAGCTAATTTAAGAAACTTAATTAACTCTAAAGATTTACCTTTAAAAATATATTAATACTTTGTGATTTTGAAACATTGCAAATGTTTTATTTCTTGTATGGCAATCACATGAATGTTAATTCTGTGATAAATTAATTTTTTTCTGTGCAATTTCCTGTATGCCAACTGTATATCTACCAATCTGTCTGTCTATCTGTCTATATATTTGTCAATAGCCTGGTGTGATGATGTACTAGAGTTTTCTAAGATGTTACCATTGGGGGAGGCTGGATGAAGGGTACCTGGGACCTATCTGTATCAGTTTGTTTAGTCACTAAACATGTCTTTTTGATACCCCATGGACTATAGCCTGCCAGGCTCCTCTGTTCATGGGATTTCCCAGGCAAGAATACTGGAGAGGATTGCTATTTCCTTCTCCATGTCATCCAAGTGAAAGTCACTCAGTGGTGTTCGACTTCTCGCGACTCCACGGACTATGAGGTCCATGGAATTCTCCAGGCTAGAATACTGGAGTGGGTAATCATTCCCTTCTCCAGGGGATCTTCCCAATCCAGGTCCAAACCCAGTTCTCCCACATTGCAGACAGATTTTTTACCAGCTGAGCCAACAGGGAAGCCCCCCTTCTCCATGCACATCAATATTTTTTTTAACTAGGAGAAATTTACAAACACAATAAAAATATAATTAGTAGTTTATAGTCTGGCAAAGGGGAAAAACAAAGGAATATTTTAAAATTTATAAGCTAATAGAAGTAGGAAATGTGAGATTTTAAAAAGTAAGCAAATAAAAAATGTTCAATAGATAGTTCAAGGTAAGATTGAAGGAATTAATTGAAACTGATCAGTGCTCAGATTAAATAAAAAATTAAATAACCTATTAAAAGGCAGTACTATCTATTGAATTTTCTAAAACCAAACAACCCAAAGGAAAAAAATCTGCTATATAATATTTAGAAGATGAACACTTAAAAGAAATTACCAGAGAAAGATTAAAAATAAAAATTATGTGAAAAAAAAGGATCACTATTTTTGTCTGACTTAGCAATACTAATATTGTGATGGGGAAGAGTGTTTGAGGCAAAAACATTGAATAGGATAAAATAAGTCCAAGAACAACTAATATTTTTTAAATAAACTTTAAAAAAAAGCAGATCAAATGGAAGAGAAAATAGAAAGGTGGATAAAATTAAAATAGCGTGATAAAAGCTTGTTCTTAAATACTTATGTTTCCAACAGAGACTATGCCCATCTTTATGCAAAATGTTGAATATCTATAAAAATTTGTCAGGAACTATGTCACAAAGAAATCTCAATAAATATTAAAAAGTTACCTTCACAGAGTCCAGTTTCCCTGACCACAATGGAACTGAGTCACGATGGAATGGAAAACTAACATCAAATTATAATTTACAAAACAAATTATACCAACAGTGATAACCACCTCTAATATCTGACACCCAAAAACAGAATCTAATCAATTCACAGGTTAAAGAAATGATTATGTAAATTACAAACTATATACAAATATAATAATGCTTGCCAAAAATCTTTTGTAAAGTTATACTTTAAAAAACAAGGTGAATTAAAATAAAAACAGGTTTGTTGAAATCAAAGGTTAAGGGTGTAGGAGGAGGATGGAATAAGTTCAGAGAAAAATAAATGGAATACACAAAGAAAGGAATTAAAAAAAATAATGAAACGGGTAAAGAAAAATGATCAGCAAGTCCCAAACTACATAGAAAAAAAGACTAGTAAATTAGACAAGTAATTATTGTGTAGTAGTAGTTATTAGAGATTTGTCTAATTTATTAATGTGAATGAAGAGAAACATAACATAATCCTTAAAGGAACACTGCACTAAGATATTCTCACCACCATGAGTGTTTGTACCCTTAACAGCATCACTTCAAAATACAAAAGCAAAAATATTTAAAAGCAGAAACTGACAGATCACAATCACAGTGGGATTTTTTTTTTAATAAACATCTTACAAAAGCCATCAGATCAGATCAGATCAGTCGCTCAGTCATGTCCGACTCTTTGCGACCCCATGAATCGCAGCACGCCAGGCCTCCCTGTCCAACACCAACTCCCGGAGTTCACTCAGACTCATGTCCATCGAGTCAGTGATGCCATCCAGCCATCTCAACCTCTGTCGTCCCCTTCTCCTCTTGCCCCCAATCCCTCCCAGCATCAGAGTCTTTTTCAATGAGTCAACTCTTCGCATGAGGTGGCCAAAGTACTGGAGTTCCAGCTTTAGCATCATTCCTTCCAAAGAAATCCCAGGGCTGATCTCCTTCAGAATGGACTAGTTGGATCTCCTTGCAGTCCAAGGGACTCTCAAGAGTCTTCTCCAACACCACAGTTCAAAAGCATCAATTCTTTGGCACTCAGCCTTCTTCACAGTGCAACTCTCAACCATACATGACCACAGGAAAAACCATAGCCTTGACTAGACGAACCTTTGTTGGCAAAGGAATGTCTCTGCTTTTGAATATGCTATCTAGGTTGGTCATAACTTTTCTTCCAAAGAGCAAGTGTTTTTTTAATTTCATGGCTGCAGTCACCATCTGCAGTGATTTTGGAGCCCCCCAAAATAAAATCTGCCACTGTTTCCACTGTTTCCCCATCTATTTCCCATGAAGTGATGGGACCGGATGCCATGATCTTCGTTTTCTATAAGCCAACTTTTTTACTCTCCACTTTCACTTTCATCAAGAGACTTTTGAGTTCCTCTTTGCTTTCTGCCATAAGGGTGGTGTCATCTGCATATCTGAGGTTATTGATATTTCTCCCAGCAATCTTGATTCCAGCTTGTGTTTCTTCCAGTCCAGCGTTTCTCATGATGTCTCTGCCTATAAGTTAAATAAGCAGGGTGACAATATACAGCCTTGACGTACTCCTTTTCCTATTTGGAACCAGTCTGTTGTTCCATGTCCAGTTCTAACTGTTGCTTCCTGACCTGCATATAGATTTCTCAAGAGGCAGTCAGGTGGTCTGGTATTCCCATCTCTTTCAGAACTTTCCACAGTTTATTGTGATCCACACAGTCAAAGGCTTTGGAATAGTCAATAAAGCAGAAATAGATGTTTTTCTGGAACTCTCTTGATTTTTCCATGATCCAGTGGATGTTGGCAATTTGATCTCTGGTTCCTCTGCCTTTTCTAAAACCAGCTTGAACATCAGGAAGTTCACGGTTCACATATTGCTGAAGCCTGGCTTGGAGAATTTTGAGCATTACTTTACTAGCGTGTGAGATGAGTGCAATCGTGCGGTAGTTTGAGCATTCTTTGGAATTGCCTTTCTTTGGGATTGGAATGAAAACTGACCTTTTCCAGTCTTGTGGCCACTGCTGAGTTTTCCAAATTTGCTGGCATATTGAGTGCAGCACTTTCACAGCATCATCTTTCAGGATTTGGAATAGCTCAACTGGAATTCCATCACCTCCACTAGCTTTGTTCATAGTGATGCTTTCTAAGGCCCACTTGACTTCACATTCCAGGATGTCTGGCTCTAGGTCAGTGATCACACCATCCTGATTATCTGGGTCGTGAAGATCTTTTTTGTACAGTTCTTCTGTGTATTCTTAATATCTTCTTAACATCTTCTGCATTGAAGAAAGTAGGGAAAACCACTAGACCATTCAGGTATGACCTAAATCAAATCCCTTATAATTATACAGTGGAAGTGAGAAATAGATTTAAGGGCCTAGATCTGATAGATAGAGTGCATGATGAACTATGGAATGAGGTTCCTGACATTGTACAGGAGACAGGGATCAAGACCATCCCCATGGAAAAGAAATGCAAAAAAGCAAAATGGCTGTCTGGGGAGGCCTTACAAATAGCTGTGAAAAGAAGAGAAGTGAAAAGCAAAGGAGAAAAGGAAAGATATAAACATCTGAATGCAGAGTTCCAAAGAATAGCAAGAAGAGATAAGAAAGCCTTCTTCAGCAATCAATGCAAAGAAATAGAGGAAAACAACAGAATGGGAAAGACAAGAGATCTCTTCAAGAAAATCAGAGATACCAAAGGAACATTTCATACAAAAGCCATGGCTCACTAAAAAAAGTTCTATTACAGGTACCATTTTTGTTTTTGATGTTTTAAAATTTTAGAGTAGTTTTTCTACCTGTGTGTGTGTGTGCTTTTAATTAATGGGGAACTTTAATTATCACTTTCTATAAACACAGAGTAAATTAGCCATGAAATGAAAGTGATAGTGTTAGTCACGGAGTCAAGTCTGATTCTTTTTAACTCCATGGACTGTAGCCCACCAGGCCCTTCTGTCCATGGAATTCTCCAGGCAAGAATACTACAGTGGGTAGCCATTCCCTTCTCCAGGGATCTTCCAGACCTAGAGATTGAACCTGGGGTCTTCAACATTGCAGGCAGACTCTTTACCATCTGAGTCACCAGGAAGCCCAAATTAGCCATACACAGGCATAGAAAAATTACCCAAAGAAAGCAAAGAGAAAACCTTAAAGCAAAATAGATAGATGATAGACAGATATATAGATAGATGATAGACCAACATTGGATTTGGGATAGTCATAACTTTGGAGAAGAAAGGATAGAAATTAAATTTGACTGGATACAAGAGGGTTTTAACCCTTATCCAAAATATTGTTTTTGTTTAAACATAAACCCTGACACAAATATATAAAAGTGTTAAAATTCATTAAATAGCATTACATTAGCTTTACGTTTGTTCCTTACATTATTCTCTATGCATTATTTATGTCTGAATTATTTCCTAAAACAAGTAAAACAGACACATGAGTAATTCTGCTGTATTTACATGAAATGAGAATTATTATGACTTATTTTTTTAAATATCAGTGCTCCAGAGTAAAGAACAAACTATGTATTGTTAAAAACCAAGAACGGTTCCAAATAAAATAATTAACTGAGGAAGATGATGAGATCCTACAGCCACAGCCATGCAGTGTTGACGTCTATACTCAGTTCTGACACTGCGGTATCTGTAAAGGGTCTCACTGCTGGATCCCATTAAGCTGCTTGGGGATATGATCTGGTGCCTAAGACAAGATTTTACAGATGCTGCTACTGCTAAGTCACTTCAGTCGTGTCCAACTCTTTGCGACCCCATAGAGGGCAGCCCACCAGGCTCCCCCATCCCTGGGATTCTCCCAGCAAGAACACTGGAATGGGTTGCCATTTCCTTCTCCAAAGCATGAAAGTGAAAAGTCAAAGTGAAGTCGCTGGGTCATGTCCAATTCTTCGAGACCCCATGGACTGCAGCCCACCAGGCTCCTCTGTCCATGGGATTTTCCAGGCAAGAGTACTGGAGTGGGGTGCCATTGCCTTCTCCATACAGATGCTGAGTAAGGTGCAAATATTGGATCCCACTTCTACCAGGGCTGGATCCTACTTAGCAGACTACCAAGCATAAATCCCGTATGTGTTGGGTGAACCATTATTTCTTCAAGGTCAGTGAAGAAATGACCTGGGTATAACCAATCAGCATGTCACATCCCCTCATACACACTGATTCATTTATGGAAATGCAAATGACTCAAGCTGTGTCCATCAAAGCTTTCTCCAGGACTACTGTTGAAACTGTCATGGCATAAGAACCTTATCTAGAAACCCTGAGAACCAAAAGTCTATATAAAGTTGATGCTTGTGGTAATCACCTTCTACCATCTAAGAAGCATAACTGAAAACAGAAGGAAGGAAGAGGAGATAAAGTCTAATTTCCCCTTGTATTTTTCTGATAAATAAGCATTGAGTCTCATTTTGACTTAAACTAGCTTTCGTGAGTTGCTTCCGCTCCCCCCACTCCTCAGTAAAATGTTCCTGACCCTATTACCCCAGCCATAAGAATCGGGCCAACACTCAAGAATTTTCATGGCTAATGAGTGCACTGATGCAGTGGCAAGCTGACATTCCCATGGTGGTGATAGATTTTTTGGGGTCATACCTGTTTAACTTTGTGATCAATGGCATAGACCTTTGAGACAGCTAGGAGGATAAAAGTGCAGCCTGTGACACCAGAACTGGGAATTTTAATTGCTTAAACTACCTACCCTGCATTAGAACCTCAGTCTCCTTCTTAACAGTCCACTAGGACACACTGAGATCCTCAACCCCAAATGGAAACATAAACCCTCCAGCATAGTACTATCCTGCAGAATCTATAAAATCAGCCTGGGAAAAACAAATGGAGGAGGGGGAATAACCATACTCAACAGTCAACGTCCTTTAGGTATGAATATAAACTACACTTCATAGCTTTGCCACGAGAACACACTGGTCATAGCAAACACCCCCTTCCAACAACACAAGAGAAGACTCTACACATGGACATCACCAGATGGTCAACACCAAAATCAGATTAATTATATTCTTTGCAGCCAAAGATGGAGAAGCTCTATACAGTCAGCAAAAACAAGAGTGGGAGATGACTGTGGCTCAGATCATAAACTCCTTATTGCCAAATTCAGACTTAAATTAAAGAAAGTAGGGAAAACCACTAGACCATTCAGGTATGACCTAAATCAAATCCCTTATGATTACACAGTGGAAGAGAGAAATAGATTTAAGGGCCTAGATCTGATAGAGTGTCTGATGAACTATGGACGGAGGTTCATGGCATTGTACAGGAGACAGGGATCAAGACCATCCCCAAGAAAAAGAAATGAAGAAAAGCAAAATGGCTGTCTGAGGAGGCCTTACAAATAGCTGTGAAAAGAAGAGAAGTGAAAAGCAAAGGAGAAAAGGCAAGATATTCCCATTTGAATGCAGAGTTCAGAAGAATAGCAAGAAGAGACAAAGAAAGCCTTCCTCAGCCATCAATGCAAAGAAATAGAGGGAAACAATAGAATGGGAAAGACTAGAGATCTCCTTAAGAAAATTAGAGATACCAAGGGAACATTTCATGCAAAGACGGGCTCAACAAAGAACAGAAATGGTAGGGACCTAACAGAAGCAGAAGATACTAAGAAGAGGTGGCAAGAATACACAGAAGAACTGGACAAAAAAAGATCTTCACGACCCAGATAATAATGATGGTGTGATCACTCATCTAGAGCCAGATATCCTGGACTGTGAAGTCAAGTGGGCCTTAGAAAGCATCACTACAAACAAAGCTAGTGGAGGTGATGGAATTCCAGTTGAGCTATTTCAAATCTTAAAAGATGAAGCTGTTAAAGTGCTGCACTCAATATGCCAGCAAATTTGGAAAACTCAGCAGTGGTCACAGGACTGGAAAAGGTCAGTTTTCATTCCAATCCCTAAGAAAGTCAAAGCCAAAGAATGTTCAAACTACCACACAATTGCACTCATCTCACACACTAGTAAAGTAATGCTCAAAATTCTCCAAGCCAGGCTTCAACAATACGTGAACTGTGAAACTGTAGATGTTCAAGCTGCCTTTCAAAAAGGCAGAGGAACCAGAAATTAAATTTCCAAAATCCTCTGGATCATCAAAAAATCAAGAGAGTTCCAGAAAAACATCTATTTCTGCTTTATTGACTATGCCAAAGCCTTTGACTGTGTGGATCACAATAAACTGGAAAATTCTGAAAGAGATGGGAATACCAGACCACCTGACCTGCCTCTTGAAAAATCTATATGCAGGTCAGGAAGCAACAGTTAGAACTGGACATGGAACAACAGACTGGTTCCAAATAGGGAAAGGAGTACACCAAGGCTATATATCATCACCCTGCTTATTTAACTTACATGCAGAGTACATCATGAGAAACGCTGGACTGGAAGAAGCACAAGCTGGAATCAAGATTGCTGGGAGAAATATCAATAACCTCAGATATGCAGATGACACCACCCTTATGGCAGAAAGTGAAGAAGAACTAAAGAGCCTCTTGATGAAAGTAAAAGAGGAGAGTGAAAAAGTTGGCTTAAAGCTCAACATTCAGAAAACAAAGATCATGGCATCCGGTCCCATCACTTCATGGCAAATAGATGGGGAAGCAGTGTCAGACTTTATTTTTCTGGGCTCCAAAATCACTGCAGATGGTGATTGCAGCCATGAAATTAAAATTGGCAGGAAAGTTGTGACTAGCCTAGACAGTATATTAAAAAGCAGAGCCATTACTTTGCCAACAAATGTCCATCTAGTCAAGGCTATGGTTTCCCAGTGGTCATGTATGGATTTGAGAGTTGGACTATAAAGAAAGCTGAACGCCAAAGAATTGATGCTTTTGAACTGTAATGCTGGAGAAGACTCTTGAGAGTCCCTTGGACTGCAAGGAGATCCAACCAGTCCATCCTAAAGGAAATCAGTCCTGAGTGTTCATTGGAAGGACTGATGTTGAAGCTGAAATTCCAATACTTTGGCCACCTGATGCGAAGAGCTAACTCATCTAAAAAGACCCTGATGCTGGGAGGGATTGGGGGCAGGAGGAGAAGGGGATGACAGAGGATGAGATAGTTGGATGGCATCACCGACTCCATAGACATGAGTTTGAGTAAACTCTGGGAGTTGGTGATGGACAGGGAGGACTGGTGTGCTGCAGTCCTAGGGGTCGTAAAAGTCAGACAAGACTGAGTGACTGAACTGAACTCTTTATAGGAAGCATCTTCTAGGAGTGAGGTTACCTGTAACCACAGGAATGACCTTAATGTCCCATAGGCATGTCAAATGAAACTCACTTATAATAAAACCAGTCCTCCTCTGTTATTAACATGACCCCTGCACCAACCCTGTCCTGTATTTACCACACAGTGGTCAATTATAATCCATCTATATGTGTGCTAATTTGCTCCAATGTGTCTGACTCTTCATGAATCTATGAACCATAGCCTGCCAGGCTCTCTGTCCATGGGATTCTCCATGCAAGAGTACTGTGGCTTGCCATGCCCTCCTTCAGGGAATCTTCTGGACCCAGAGATCAAACCTGCATCTCTTATATCTCCTGCATTGGTAGGAGGGTTCTTTACCATTAGTGCCACCTGGGAAGTCCGTAATCCTTCTACTGCTGCTGCTGCTGCTTCTAAGTCACCCAGTCGTGTCCGACTCTTCGCGACCCCATGGATTGCAGCCTACCAGGCTTCTCTGTCCATGGGATTTTCCAGGAAAGAGTACTGGAGCAGGCTGCCATTGCCTTCTCCAGTCCTTCTACAACCAGTAACTGATATATTTTGTATAAGAAATACTCAGTAAATGCTTGGAGTAAAAAGTGATGCTTCCCCACCCCTCACCTCCTGCCCCAAGGTCACAAGGGCTGGAGTGTCAGTGAGCAACTACTCTGCCTGTAAGTGTGTGTGTGTGTGTGGGCAATAGGGAGAGTGTGTTTTTATAAGAAGAAGTGAAAGGAATAGTTTCACATGGGGCTAAATATTGTGTAAAAATTCATTCCTACAGAACAGTGTGTAGACTCAAGAAATCCTGAGAACTGAAGCATCATGAAATCTTGGACATATTGGGGAAATTTCAAACTTCTGTAAATTAGGAAAGTGGGTTCAAGGCACTCTCCTGATTCTCAAGGAGCCAGGAGACTCCACCTGATGAAAGGTTATCCTGCTTTAAAAATGAAGCCATCATCCTTTCGAATATTCGAGGCATCCTCAGTTTCTCTCCCTTGCCCTCCATCTACATTCTACCCATGTCTACCCTCAAGCTCTTTCTTCCTCTCTAACTCCTCTACTTATAGTCTCCATCTTCAGTTCAGCTCTCTCCACAATGGCCAGACAGAAAACGAAGTGATTCCTCATATCCTTCTCTCCCTACAATCCCTGGTCAGCTTGTTATCTCTACTCTCTTAAATGTTAGTCCTGCTTCATCTCCACTTCTACCACACTAGTCCATGCTTCTACTATGCCTTACCTAGAAATTGCCTTCTTCCAATCTTTTTTTTTTTTCAATTTTACTTATTTATTTTTAATTTATTGATGAGTGCTTTACAATATTGGTTTGATTTCTGTCATACAACAACATAAATTAGCCACGTGCTGTGCTTATTCGCTCAGTCGTGTCTGACTCTTTGCAACCGTATAGACTGCAGCCTGCCAGGCTCCTCTGTCTGTGGGGATTCTCCAGGCAGGAATACCGGAGTGGGTTTCCATGCTCTCCTCCAGGGGATCTTCCCAAGCCAGGGATTGAAGCCAGGTCTCCTGCATTGCAGGCACATTCTTTACCAATTGAGCCACCACGGAAGCCCAAATTAGCCATAGGTGTACATATGTCCCCTCCCTCTTCTTTCATCTTCTTCATCCTCTCCATAGTGGCATCAAAATGATTTTTCTAAAATACGTAATTTTATCTTAACCCATACTTGCTTAAAAATTCATTTGGATAGTTTCTCACTGCTTTTATCAAAGTCCAGATTTAGCATGTCATACAGTCTCATTCTGCTTCCCAGGTGTCCCAGTGGTAAAGAATCCACCTGCCAATGCAGGAGATGTGGGCTAAGTCGCTGTGTTGGGAAGATCCCTTGGAGGAGAAAATGGCAATCCACTCCAGTATTCATGCCTGGAGAACCCCATGGACAGAGGAGCCCGGCAGGCTGCAGGCCATAGGGCCACACAGAATCAGACATGACTGAAGAGACTTAGCATTCACACATGCGATTTATAGTTTGCACAATGCTTTTACTCATGTTAGTTGAGCTTATGACCAGTATAGATATACCCTTCTTCACTGACCACATCCAATCAACTTCTCTCCCCCTAATGATAATATTTATGACTTCTGTCCTTCTCTCTGACTCTTGTCACAGATCTGCTATAACCCTTTCATTGGAAGCTGAAAACATTATTATATAGCTTTAAAACTGGCTGTCCTTGAGGAAGGACCCCCACAAATAATGTTTAATCGGATATGCACCATTGTGTGACTTCCCTGCCTGGAAACATCACTGGTTCCCCAGAGCTCTTTGGATTAAGTTGGGACTTCTTTTTTTTTTTTTTTTAAACTTTACATAATTGTATTAGTTTTGCCAAACATCAAAATGAATCCATCACAGGTATACATGTGCTCCCCCTCCCGAACCCTCCTCCCTCCTCCCTCCCCATACCATCCCTCCAGGTCGTCCCAGTGCACCAGCCCCAAGCATCCAGTATCGTGTATTGAACCTGGACTGGCATCTCGTTTCATATATGATATTTTACATGTTTCAATGCCATTCTCCCAAATCTTCCCACTCTCTCCCTCTCCCACAGAGTCCATAAGACTGTTCCATACATCAGCGTCACTTTTGCTGTCTTGTACACAGGGTTATTGTTATCATCTTTCTAAATTCCATATATATGCGTTAGTATACTGTATTGGTGTTTTTCCTTCTGGCTTACTTCACTCTGTATAATAGGCTCCAGTTTCATCCACCTCATTAGAACTGATTCAAATGTATTCTTTTTAATGGCTGAGTAATACTCCATTGTGTATATGTACCACAGCTTGCTTATCCATTCATCTGCTGATGGACATCTAGGTTGCTTCCATGTCCTGGCTATTATAAACAGTGCTGCGATGAACATTGGGGTCCACGTGTCTCTTTCCCTTCTGGTTTCCTCAGTGTGTATGCCCAGCAGTGGGATTGCTGGATCATAAGGCAGTTCTATTTCCAGTTTTTTAAGGAATCTCCACACTGTTCTCCATAGTGGCTGTACTAGTTTGCATTCCCACCAACAGTGTAAGAGGGTTCCCTTTCCTCCACACCCTCTCCAGCATTTATTATTTGTAGACTTTTGGATCACAGCCATTCTGACTGCCTTGAAATGGTATCTCATAGTGGTCTTGATTTGCATTTCTCTGATAATGAGTGATGTTGAGCATCTTTTCATGTGTTTGTTAGCCATCTGTATGTCTTCTTTGGAGAAATGTCTATTTAGTTCTTTGGCCCATTTTTTGATTGGGTCATTTATTTTTCTGGAGTTGAGCTGTAGGAGTTGCTTGTATATTTTTGAGATTAGTTGTTTGTCAGTTGCTTCATTTGCTATTATTTTCTCCCATTCTGAAGGCTGTCTTTTCACCTTGCTGATAGTTTCCTTTGATGTGCAGAAGCTTTTAAGGTTAATTAGGTCCCGTTTGTTTATTTTTGCTTTTATTTCCGATATTCTGGGAGGTGGGTCATAGAGGATCCTGCTGTTATGTATGTCAGAGAGTGTTTTGCCTATGTTCTCCTCTAGGAGTTTTATAGTTTCTGGTCTTACGTTTAGATCTTTAATCCATTTTGAGTTTATTTTTGTGTATGGTGTTAGAAAGTGTTCTAGTTTCATTCTTTTACAAGTGGTTGACCAGTTTTCCCAGCACCACTTGTTAAAGAGATTGTCTTTAATCCATTGTATATTCTTGCCTCCTTTGTCAAAGATAAGGTGTCCATATGTGCGTGGATTTATCTCTGGGCTTTCTATTTTGTTCCATTGATCTATATTTCTGTCTTTGTGCCAGTACCATACTGTCTTGATAACTGTGGCTTTGTAGTAGAGCCTGAAGTCAGGTAGGTTGATTCCTCCAGTTCCATTCTTTTTTCTCAAGATCGCTTTGGCTATTCGAGGGTTTTTGTATTTCCATACAAATTGTGAAATTATTTGTTCTAGCTCTGTGAAGAATACTGTTGGTAGCTTGATAGGGATTGCACTGAATCTATAGATTGCTTTGGGTAGTATACTCATTTTCACTATATTGATTCTTCCAATCCATGAACATGGTATATTTCTCCATCTATTAGTGTCCTCTTTGATTTCTTTCACCAGTGTTTTATAGTTTTCTATATATAGGTCTTTAGTTTCTTTAGGTAGATATATTCCTAAGTATTTTATTCTTTCCGTTGCAATGGTGAATGGAATTGTTTCCTTAATTTCTCTTTCTGTTTTCTCATTATTAGTGTATAGGAATGCAAGGCATTTCTGTGTGTTGATTTTATATCCTGCAATTTTACTATAGTCATTGATTAGTTCTAGCAATTTTCTGGTGGAGTCTTTAGGGTTTTCTATGTAAAGGATCATGTCATCTGCAAATAGTGAGAGTTTTACTTCTTCTTTTCCAATTTGGATTCCTTTTATTCCTTTTTCTGCTCTGATTGCTGTGGCCAAAACTTCCAAAACTATGTTGAATAGTAATGGTGAAAGTGGGCACCCTTGTCTTGTTCCTGACTTTAAAGGAAATGCTTTCAATTTTTCACCATTGAGGATAATGTTTGCTGTGGGTTTGTCATATATAGCTTTTATTATGTTGAGTTATGTTCCTTCTATTCCTGCTTTCTGGAGAGTTTTTATCATAAATGGGTGGTGAATTTTGTCAAAGGCTTTCTCTGCATCTATTGAGATAATCATATGGTTTTTATTTTTCAATTTGTTAATATGGTGTATTACATTGATTGATTTGCGGATATTGAAGAATCCTTGCATCCCTGGGATAAAGCCCACTTGGTCATGGTGTATGATCTTTTTAATGTGTTGTTGGATTCTGGTTGCTAGAATTTTGTTAAGGATTTTTGCATCTATGTTCATCAGTGATATTGGCCTGTAGTTTTCTTTTTTTGTGGGATCTTTGTCGGGTTTTGGTATTAGGGTGATGGTGGCCTCATAGAATGAGTTTGGAAGTTTACCTTCCTCTGCAATTTTCTGGAAGAGTTTGAGCAGGATAGGTGTTAGGTCTTCTCTAAATTTTTGGTAGAATTCAGCTATGAAGCCATCTGGACCTGGGCTTTTGTTTGCTGGAAGATTTTTGATTACAGTTTCAATTTCCGTGCTTGTGATGGGTCTGTTAAGATTTTCTATTTCTTCCTGGTCGAGTTTTGGAAAGTTGTATTTTTCTAAGAATTTGTCCATTTCTTCCACGTTGTCCATTTTATTGGCATGTAATTGTTGATAGTAGTCTCTTATGATCCTTTGTATTTCTGTGTTGTCTGTTGTGATCTCTCCATTTTCGTTTCTAATTTTATTGATTTGATTTTTCTCCCTTTGTTTCTTGATGAGTCTGGCTAATGGTTTGTCAATTTTATTTATCCTTTCAAAGAACCAGCTTTTGGTTTTGTTGATTTTTGCTATGGTCTCTTTTGTTTCTTTTGCATTTATTTCTGCTCTAATTTTTAAGATTTCTTTCCTTCTACTAACCCTGGGGCTCTTTATTTCTTCCTTTTCTAGTTGCTTTAGGTGTAGAGTTAGGTTATTTATTTGACTTTTTTCTTGTTTCTTGAGGTGTGCCTGTATTGCTATGAACTTTCCCCTTAGGACTGCTTTTACCGTGTCAAGTTGGGACTTCTTGACAAATCTTACAAGGCCCTTCATGTCCTGGTTCCTAAATGTACCTCCAACCACATACCCTGCCACATACTACTGAAACAAGAGGGAAGGGGGCAGGGCACAGCCTTTAAAGAATGAAATAGCCAAAGGACACAGCAAAAACTGATTGGGACCAAATGGATCCAAAATGGTAGAAAATTTGACTCCCACTAGGCTTTGAATCTCATTATATACTCATTATAATACATTAGCATGCTAAATGGCACACTCTCCAGCACCACGATAGTTCTGAGGCCAACCATAAAAGGCCAAAAAGTGGGCAGTGGCCCAATTCCTGGAAATCTCTGCCCCTTTCTCCAAATAATTGGAATAATCTTCCTATTTATTAACCTATAAAATTATCCAGACCATCAAAACTAACCATGCAACAGTTTGAGAGATCACACCTTCTGAGATGGCACATATTATCTGTGGAGTATATTTCTCTCTACATAAATCTACTTGTTACCTATCACTTTGTCTCTAAATGCTTCCACAACAAAATTAAGAACCTCAAATTTATGGGGATCACTATCTATTTCTGCTTTATTGACTATGCCAAAGCCTTTGACTGTGTGGATCACAATAAACTGTGGAAAATTCTGAAAGGGATAGGAATACCAGACCACCAGATCTGCCTCTTGAGAAACCTATATGCAGGTCAGGAAGCAACAGTTAGAACTGGACATGGAACAACAGACTGGTTCCAAATAGGAAAGGGAGTTCGTCAAGGCTGTATATTGTCACCCTGCTTATTTAACTTATATGCAGAGTACATCCTGAGAAACGCTGGGCTGGAAGAAGCACAAGCTGGAATCAAGATTGCCGGGAGAAATATCAATAACCTCAGATATGCAGATGACACCACCCTTATGGCAGAAAGTGAAGAGGAACTAAAAAGCCTCTTGATGAAAGTGAAAGAGGAGAGTAAAAATGTTGGCTTAAAGCTCAACATTCAGAAAACGAAGATCATGGCATCTGGTCTCATCACTTCATGGCAAATAGATGGGGAAACAGTGGAAACAGTGTCAGAATTTACCTTTTCTGGGCTCCAAAATCACTGCAGATGGTGATTGCAGCCATGAAATTAAAAGACACTTACTCCTTGGAAGGAAAGTTATGATCAACCTAGATAGCATATTCAAAAGCAGAGACATTACTTTGTCAACAAAGGTCCGTCTAGTCAAGGCTGTGGTTTTTCCAGCAGTCATGTATGGATGTGAGAGTTGGACTGTGAAGAAAGCTGAGCACCAAAGAATTGATGCTTTTGAACTGTGGTGTTGGAGAAGACTCTTGAGAGTCCCTTTGGACTGCAAGGAGATCCAACCAGTCCATTCTAAAGGAGATCAGTCCTGGGTGTTCTTTGGAAGGAATGATGCTAAAGCTGAGACTCCAGTACTTTGGCCACCTCATGTGAAGAGTTGACTCATTGGAAAAGACTCTGATGCTGGGAGGGATTAGGGGCAGGAGGAGAAGGGAACGACAGAGGATGAGATGGCTGGATGGCATCACTGACTTGATGGATGTGAGTTTGAGTGAACTCTGGGAGTTGGTGATGGACAGGGAGGCCTGGCGTGCCGCGATTCATGGGGTCGCAAAGAGTTGGACACGACTGAGTGACTGAATTGAACTGAACTGAAGTGAACTGAATATACCTCTTGCAGTTTCCTACATAAACAAGGTGGTTTCATGCTACCCCACTTTCTCTCCTGCTAGTGTTGCCATCTAAATAATCTTTCTTTTCTATCTTAGCATGATGACATTAATTCAATCACAGCTCTGGTACCATGTCTCAGAGGATGTTTTCCTGGACACTTGGATAGAGCAAAATATCCCTATAGAACCCAGACTATATCTCATATGATTCATACCAAATTATGTTAAAACCATATTTATATGTATCTGAATCTCCAGTACACATTAAACTGGTAAGGAGACATGATTAGATTGATTAATGAAAGGTTGTTGCCGAGCTGTGAAAGACGCCAGGATTCTTGGCCTCCAGAAGAGAGGAATTCAATCTGGGGCCAGTGACAAGGCTTGATCACTCAGAGCTTTTCTGCAATAAAGTTTTATTAAAGTATAAAAGAGAAATCTTCTGATATAGACATCGGAATGGGACAGAAAAAGTGCCCCCCTGCTAGTCTTTAGCTGGATGTTATAGCTACCAGCAGGCTGCTAATTAAAAGGAAGGTCTCAAAACTCAGAGACTGACACCAGGCCCCTCACCCACAACATGCATTTTGAGATAACATTGGCACCAGGTGAGTCATCCCAGGCCATAAAATTATTGGCATGAATCTTGAAGAAAGGCAGTTTTCCAAGTAAATATACAGCTTCATTAATATAAAGTTCAGTTCAGTCTCTCAGCCATGTCTGACGCTGTGACCCCATGGACTGCAGCACACCAGGCCTCCCTGTCCATCACCAACTACCAGAGTTTATTCCGGGAGTAAACTCATGTCCACTGAGTCAGTGATGCCATCCAACCATCTCATCCTCTGTCATCCCCTTCTCCTCCTGCCTTTAACCTTTCCCAGCATCAGGGTCTTTTCAAATGAGTCAGTTCTTCACATCAGGTGGCCAGAGTATTGGAGTTTCTTTAGCATCAGTCCTTCCAATGAACAGTCAGGACTGATTTTCTTTAGGATGGACTTGTTGGATCTCCTTGCAGTCCAAGGGACTCTCAAGAGTCTTCTCCAACACCAAAGTTCAAAAGGATCAATTCTTCGGCGCTCAGCTTTCCTTATAGTCCAACTCTCACATCAATACATGACTATTGGAAAAACCACAGCCTTGACTAGATGGACCTTTGTTGGCAAAGTAATGTCTCTGCTTTTGAATATGCTATCTAGGTTGGTCATAACTTTTCTTCCAAGGAGTAAGCGTCTTTTAATTTCATGGCTGCAATCACCATCTGCAGTGACTTTGGAGCCCCCCAAAATAAAGCCTGTCACTGTTTCCACTGTTTCCCCATCTATTTGCCATGAAGTGATGGGACCAGATGCCATGATCTTAGTTTTCTGAATGTTGAGCTTGAAGCCAACTTTTTCACTCTCCACTTTCACTTTCATCAACAGCCTTTTTAGTTCTTCTTCACTTTCTGCCATAAGGGTGGTGTCATATATGACACCTGCATATCTGAGGTTATTGATATTTCTCCTGGAAATCTTGATTCCAACTTGTGCTTCTTCCAGCCCAGCATTTCTCATGATGTACTCTGCAATAAGCAGGGTGACAATACTCCTTTTCCTACTTGGAACCAGTCTGTTGTTACATGTCCAGTTCTAACTGTTGATTCCCGACCTACATACTCATTTCTCAAGAGGCAGGTCAGGTGGTCTGCTATTCCCATTTCTTGAAGAATTTTCCAGCTTGTTGTGATCCACACAGTCAAAGGCCTTGGCATAGTCAGTAAAGCAGAAATAGATGTTTTTCTGGAACTCTCTTGATTTTTTCATGATCCATTGGATGTTGGAAATTTGATCTCTGGTTCCTATGCCTTTTCTAAATCCAGCTTGAACATCTGGAAGTTCATGGTTCACGTACTGTTGAAGCCTGGCTTGGAGAATTTTGAGCATTACTTTACTAGCATGTGAGATGAGTGCAATTGTGTGGTAGTTTGAGCATTCTTTAGCATTGCCTTTCTTTGGGATTGGAATGAAAACTGACCTTTTCCAGTCCTGTGGCCACTGCTGAGTTTTCCAAATTTGCTGGCATATTGAGTGCAGCGCTTTAACAGCATCATCTTTTAAGATTTGAAATAGCTCAACTGGAATTCCATCACCGCCACTAGCTTTGTTCATAGTGATGCTAACATAGATGATGTAACTTAGAGTAGGTGAATAATGTATGAGTAAAACATACTGGTTTGCTAACATAGATGATGTAACTTAGAGTAGGTGAATAATGTATGAGTAAAACATACTGGTTTGTTGAGTCCTTATAGGTTCTGAGTCTTAAGCTGAACCAACTTGAAGAAAGACAGAGTCTAGGGTAAATACACAGTTCATTGTCATAGCTTAAGAAAAACATTTCTATAAGAAAAATGCTCTGGTTAGCTCAAGGTTTGAGGAAAGTTAAGTTCAGGTGGAACTAGGTGTCATCATGGCAACATGGAATTTTAAAAGAAACCTCTTTATAAATGTGTATAGAGAAGGGGGAAATATCTGACACTTGTAATTTGTTTCCTCCTGCCACTTAAGAGAGAGAGAAAAAAACATCTGACTCTTGCAGTCTATTTCCTCCATTTGGAGACCCCTAGCCTTTCTGCCTGTTACCCTCTCATGCATAACTACAGTGCTAGGCAAAGCGCCTAGAAGGAGTATACGCTCAATGAAATGTTGCCACATTGAATAGAACAGAATTAAATTCAGTGAGAGCTTCCAAGGTGACTCAGTGGTAAAGCATTTTCCTGCTAGGAGCTGCAGGTTCAATCCCTGGTCAGGAAGATACCCTGGAGAAGGAAATGCCAACCCATATCAGTATTCTTGTCTGGGAAAATCCCACCGACAGAGAAGCCTGGTGGGCTACAGTCCATGGGGTCACAAAGAGCCAGACATGTCTGAGTGACTGAGCATGCATGCTCAAATTCAGTGAGGAGCACAATACTGTGAGCAGCCAGATTTCTTACAAGAGGAAACAGGCTCAGAGAAGTTACGGAGCAAATCAGCCACAGCCTTAGAGTTTGTCATTGATGAAGCTGTGCTTAGAACCCAGGTCCTCTCATCCCAGAGTCTGTGTAATTTTAATATAGCAGATGCCTCTGAGAAAGGATATTTCTGCATTCTCTCTATTTGCAAGATTTAACTCTGATCTGAAAGTCACTTAATCACTTTGCAGTCAGTTTCTTTATCTATAACCCAGTAATTAACTCAGTGATTTAAAGAAAAAAAAAAAAACAGTAAAGCTAAATGAAGCTGCCAAATAAAGAGGTAAATTGCAAATTCTCATGTTGGACTTGTTCTAGAATATTAGCATTGTCATGCAGATAAATAAAAAGCAGCTGCCTTTAGAAAAATTCATTGAGATTTATGAAAGTCAAAAAAATTGTCCACATGCAAAAGTTTCCGCACAGCTAGCCACATAGCTCATGACTTCTTAGCCCTGCAAGTGGCAAAATCTTTCAGAGATTACCAAAAAAAGGGAGAGAGAAAGAAAAGAAGAAGAACCCTTTGGTGTAACTGAGCAGAGGGTTACAAATGGACTCATCAGAGGAAAATTGCTACAATGCCTACAGGTGTGAGAGGTCCCATATGTTCAGTCTACTGAGGAATCCACTGAGAAAAAAAAAAAAAAAATTAAGTTCTCAAGAGTGAAGGCAGCTTGCACCCACTCCACAGGCGAGCAAGGGGAAGAGAGGCACCCATATCTAATTAGGTTACTTTCAGCAGGCATCTGGAGTGACTGCTCAGGGGTAAAGATAACAGAAAGTGTGAGATAAGAAGGGGACTGGGATGGCTCACTGGGATGTCACAGCTGCCTTGTGGAACAGCGGAAGTGCCTCACTGAGCCTTTTGAGATATCACAACAGACCTGAGTGAAAAACCCTGTATATCCCAGAGTGTCGTTGCCCAAAAATTGACTGAAAAGGATGATTTCTTGCTGTTCATTCTTTACTTTCTCGTGCTTACTTGCTGATCTTTCTTTTTAAGTGTATTATTAGATCATAGGTCAGAAATATAACTCAACAATCCAGAGGGGTTCCAAAGGTGGATAGATTCCCCCTATCTTCTTTGACATCCTTCAAAGTGACTCGTGTATCCTGCAGTTATTAAAATCTAGACCAGCGGTCAACAAAATTTTTCTGCCAAGTCTCAAAGAGTAAATAGCATAGACCTGGAGGGCCTAACGGAGAAGGCAAAGGCACCCCAGTCCAGTACTCTTGCCTGGAAAATCCCATGGATGGAGGAGCCTGGTAGGCTGCAGTCCTTGGTGTCGCTAAGAGTCGGGGACAACTGAGCGACTTCATTTTCACTTTTCACTTTCATGCATTGGAGAAGGAAATGGCAACCCACTCCAGTATTCTTGCCTGGAGAATCCCAGGGACAGAGGAGCCTAGTGGGCTGCCGTCTATGGGGTCGCACAGAGTCGGACACGACTGAAGTGACTTAGCAGCAGCAGGAGGGCCTAACCGCCTCTCACACTCTCCACCTCTGTCTGGTAGTCAGAAGGCTGTCGAAGACACGAGGTAATGAGTGATCATGGCTGCTGTTCTGATAAAACTTTATTTACAAAAGTGGACCACAGGCCGAATTTGGCTCACAGGTGTGTTTTGCTGACCTCTGATCTAGATCCCCCCAAGGCCTGCAAAGAGGTATGCTGGATACCTCTTTGCTGGTATCCAGAGACTGGATAGCATCCGGTCTTGCATGCCATGGCCTCTTCTGGTTAAATTCTTAGTTTAAAATAGGTTGTATATTTGTAGGCTTTCTGGCTCATTCACAAAAGTGCAGAAAAAGGTGACAACTTGCTAATAGTCACATCAAGGAAATGAAATATGTGGAAACACTTTGAAAAATCTTACAAATGTACAAATGTAGGGCATTAGCACAAACGTATTCAGCCAGATTTGACTGCAGTTCATTCATTCACTGTTCAATCCACAAGCACTCTTTCTACATGTATTTCAAAGACCAGGTACTGTGCAAGACCTCCAAGATACAAAGGAAAATAGAAGAAGTCTTCTTTTTTGTTGCTCTAGTACAATATATGGCTTTCCAGGAGGCTCAGCGGTAAAGAATCCACCTGCCAATGCTGAAGATTCAGGAGACGCAGGTTCAATCCCTGGGTTAGGAAGACCCCTGGAGAAGGAAACGGCAACCCACTCCAGTATTCTTGCCTGGAAAACCCCATGGACAGAGGAGCCTGACGGGCTACAGTCCATGGGGTCGTAGAGAGTCAGACACGACTGGGCACACACGCACTGACTGAGTGTACAAAACGTACACAAGCCAGGACAATGTAGTGCCATGGGCCCAAGAACACAGCCAGATGATGTTCCAGAGTAGTTCAGATTCACTTTCCTTTATTGACCTCTTTGTCACACATCCTCTCCCCACTGCCCTTCAGCCTTTCTGCTATTGAGAACAGTTACTCCAGGACTTCCCTGGTGGTCCAGTGGCTAAGGCTCCATGCTCCCAAGGTGGGGGGCTCAGGTTCGATTCCTGGCCAGGGAACTAGATCCCCAACGCTGCAACTGAGAGTTTGCATGCCACAACTAAAGATCTGAGTGCCACAACTAAGACCTGGCGAGCCAAATAAATAAATACTAAAAAAAAAAAAAAAAGACTAGTTAGTCCAACAGGTTGGAGATCAGTACTCCAGGGAAAAAGAAAACAAAGACATTGCTCAGTTTTCTTAAATCTACAGGGAAATAACCATCTTGAAAGATAAATTTCAAGCAGAAGAAAACTATGAAAGTTTGGTTACTTTTTCCTTCAATCAAGGTAATAAAATGCCAGAAAGAAAATTATGCATTGAAAGAATGACTAATGATCCAGCCTTTAATGAAGAATGGAAAGTGGAATATCTAAAGGAAAGGGAAGAATTCAGTAAAACTGGAATTCCTACCAAGAAAAGTCTATAGCAGCTTCCCGCCAAAAGTGAAACTGTTAGTCACTCAGTCATGTCCAATTCTTTGTGACCCCACAGACTGTAGCTCACCAGGCTCCTCTGTCCATAGGATTCTCTATCACATAGAAAATTCTCCAGGCAAGAATACTGGAGAGGGTTGCAATTTCTTTCTCCAGAGGATCTTCCTGACCCAGGGATTAAACCTGGGTCTCCTGCATTGCAGGCAAATTCTTTACCATCTGAGCCACCAGGGAAGCTTCCCACAAGTACATAAGCAAATATTCAAATAATACTCAGGAACACTAACGTTCACGGAAATCACAATCACCTGAAATAATGGACTCAAGGAAGTGGGTTTGCTTTATCCTTATTTATGGAAATAATTTTAATCTGAAAAAAAAAAAAGATTTTTTTAAACTTCAAAAAAAAGAACAAATGTTTGGAAAATTAACTTTAGATGAAAGCATGAATACTTGACATAAGGGAAACGGTTGCCTTCTTGATGCTTGGAGAGAAGCTCAAGAAAGATGAATGTCCCCCTATCATTGGAACAGGCCTTATGGAGAAGAGTGATGAGTTATAGCAGTTGTTTGTAGAAAGGAGGGCATGTATCTAGAGGGCAGAGGGAAGGGGGAAAAGGGGAGGAAAGGAGACAGGAGTGAAGGATATGCCATGGAAAGTCAAATAAAAGAAACAAGAGGCTGTGCTCTGAATCTTTCATATGCTTTTTGTTGCATTGGGGGCTACTTTTGTGACCCCCATAGATCTCATCATAGATGTGCATCTGAGTCTTATTTTCCAGCATCAGCTTATCATCATTTCCCCATCAAATTTCAACTGATGCATCACCCTGGCTCCACCTTTGACTGGATTTACAAGCCTGGAGCTGGGTCAGTTCCTCAATAAGTAGCGAACATTGTCTGAAACTGGAACTAGACTTCACATTTTGGCTGTCAATCTGGGTGGGGAAAGGGAAGTGCTTTTCAATTGGGGTGGAGTGCATGATTGCTGGATGACAGCACAGAATATATTTCTCCTGGTGACTTCCCAGCTGCAGACTGCTGGGTGCAATTAGAAGCCTATATGTCTAGTCATTTTATCATTTTTATACATTTAGGAGCTCAAGTGTTTGCTCTAGCAGGCTGCAGCTGGCTTGCTGTCAACTCCCAGCTGTTGTTTAGCTGAAACCCCACAGCTAAAATTGTGGGCCAATATGACCGGAAACCAAATTGGGACCTGAATAAAAATGTTCAGGATTAGTGAACGATGTTTAGTGTTTATTTGCTTCAACCAGGTGAAACCCACTCATTTAGGAAAAAGAAGAGGAGGGGAACCTGAAACCAATCCAGATACTTTTGAGAAGCCTTCACATGAACCAGACTCGCCTGCAAACCAGTGTTCTCTCATTGATGAGGCAAGTTCAACACATGCCACCCCATTAGGCACTTCTCTGGTTTTTCTCACTTTCCTGGGATTTAAATCCAAATAAATAAGTGGATGCTTAGAGAAAGAATGCATTCAATGTATGACATTTGGGTAGTGTTGGACTCACCCACAATGAGTCTTTGTACAACTGCAGGAAAAATCCTGCCTTTGGGTCCTTTACAGACGAGAGGGAGGGGCTACCTGAATGCATTAGCTTTGTTCTCTGGCATGGCTCTGGGCTTCCTTGCCAACTCAGCCTTCATCTCCTTTTAGATTGAAGCCACTTCCCTTTAAATGGAAACAAAGGGCCTTTGCTTTTCAAATGTTTAGCTGATGTCATTACCACGGTTGTCCAGGTTTCTAAGAGGTCTTTAAGAGACCCATATTCTTCATCTATCCAGCTTAGTAATACACAGTGTCCCTGATGAGTCCATAATGTCATATCATTTATTAATTATTATTTCCATCATCATTCTGTTCCCTGGCAATGGTGTCAAGTGCACTCCCAGAATCAGAAAACTGGGACTTCACTTCAGCTGTCCCAAGGCTGAGGAGCAGCTGGCTTGGGAGGAAGGCAGCTCCTTTTGCAAGCAAAGGGCTACAATAGGAAGAAAGGATATTTCAGGTGGAGTAAAGGTGTTTCTGGATAAATGCTACACCTTGCTGCCATTTCCTTACAACCTGACTTTTTTACCTTTTCATATCTGATTATAGAATCCTCTCTGGGGACAGTTCTGAAAGGTCAGGGAGGATGACAGATCAGAGCAAGAAAGAGCAGGCGGTCACAAGGACTAGGAGAGTGGCTAAAACCACAGAGCAGTGGATATCTACAGATCCCAGCTGGTTCCATGAAAGGATGTACAGGAATACTTGAGCCCTACGAGTTGAAGTGAAGATAAACTTCTAGCAGTTAATGTGGGGAGAAAATATGGAAATTTATAAAGGTCAGCTTTCTAGACTTGAACTGGGAACTCAGCCACGCAGTAAACATGTTGTCAAAGCTCACCAGCACTACGTGTAGTATTCAAGCTCAATAAAATCATGCAGACAGGCATAGGGTCAATAGAGACAGGCAGAGCCAAGACCCAAGTATCCACAAGCCTCAAGACGGAAGGAAGGAGAAAGAATGTTTGCATCCCAAATGACACATGGAGATTAATTGTACTGAACAATATCTCACTTCTAGGAACGAAGTTGAGAAAAAATTATAATAAAGACTTTCCAAATAATATTAAAAATGTATTTTCTTTGCCATTCTCAAGTTCTTTATCCATAACAGTGATGCAGGTGTACAATCACCCTTGAACAGCTCTGGTCAAAAGGTCTGAACTTTAGAATCACACCCAAAGCTCACCAGATATTTATCACCTTCATTCATGCAGCAAACTGTTGTTGCGAGCCCACTCTGGGAAACAGACTGTGCCAGATGCCTGGATAACAAAGTTGAATGAGAAAGTGTTCAGGTCCAGGGGTCTCATCACCCTGCCAGGGAGGCAAACATACACATGAGTGTAATGAAAGGCGACAGCAATTACGATGATGTGATTAACAAAACACAAGTAGGGAATACGGATTGTTATCTAAATAGGGGGTTGGAGAAGTAGAATGGGTTAAGAAAGATGTTAGAAAAGGTGTAATGAATATCCTCGGCCTAGAAGAATATAGAAATAGAAGGCAATGTGGTCAGAAGAAAGAGTATAAACAAAGAAGTATGTGTGTTGCTCAGTCATGTCAGGCTCCTGTGTCTACTGGATTTCCCAGACAAGAATACTGGGGTAGATTGCCATTTCCTACTCTAGGGGATCTCCCCACCCAGGGATGGAACTCAAGTCTACTAAAGTCTCTTGCATTTGCAGGCAGATTTTTTTTTATCATTGTACCACCTGGGAAGCCCAAGCAAAGAAGACAGACATCCAAATCCACAGTGTAGATCAGGAGTGGCAAATAATAATAGATGTCCTTATGCAGGATGTATAATATGCACTACATTATATGAAGAACTGCATATTTTATCTTTATTTAACATTTGGCACAAAACTGGTAGGCAACTGCCGAAGAATTGATAGTTTTGAATTGTGGTGCTGGAGAAGACTCTTGAGAATCCCTTGGACAGCAAGGAGATCAAACCAATCAATTGTAAAGGAAATCAACCCTGAATAGTTATTGGAAGGACAGACACTGAGGCTGAAGCTCCAATGTTTGGCCACCTGATGTTAAGCCAACTCATTGGAAAAGACCCTGATGCTGGCAAAGATTGAGGGCAGGAGGAGAAGGGGACGAGAGAGGATGAGATGGTTGGATGGTATCACCAGCTCAATGGACATGAGTTTGAGCAAACTCTGGGAAATAGTGAAGAACAGGAAAGCCTGGAGTGCTATAGTCCATGGGGTCACAAAGAGTCAGTGAACAATTGAACAGCAATTGTGTAATTATCTCTAAATTAAAGATGAGGAGGCTAAGGTGTATGCAGATAAGCCCTTAATTAGCTCACAAACCTGGTAAACAGAAAAGCCTAGATTTGAACCCAGAGAAGTGTGAGGCTGGTCCTCAGCCTCTTAGCTGCTATGCAATTCTGCCTTCCTGAGGGTCTAATGTATGGCAGGGAGGAGGAAATGAAGTCAAGGTTTGTGAAGAGCTTTAGGTGTGATTCCAAAGCTTAGACCTTTTGTTCAGGGCTGCTCAAGAGTGATTCTATAAACCAGGAGTTCCCAACCTCCAAGATCTAATGTCTGATGATCTGAGGTGAAGCTGATGTAATAATAATACATATAAATAGCAAAATAAATGTAATGTGCTTGAATCACCCTGAAACCATCACCCCTACCCTGGTCCAAGGAAAAGCTGTCTACCATGAAACTGGTCCCTGGTGCCAGAAAGGTTGGAGACCGTTCCATAGACCGCCTGCATCAGAGACACTTGGGGAAGGAGTGACTGTGCAGGCCCCCAGACCTGTCTCAAATCTCCCGAATCCTGCCTTTGGGAGGAAGCCCAGGAATTTACATTTGAAGAAATGCTACTGAGGAATCAGGGAAAGTGAGAAACACTGCGTTAGGCCAGCACTTCCCAATCTGAGGATCTACAAAACTACCTAGGAACCTTGTTAATTATACGGAGTTCTGGGATTCAGATTCTTTCAACAGGTCTGAGTTGGGCTCATGAATATTTATACTAAACCTAGGGCTTGATGACCATTAAACAAGGGAGTAATGCATTCATATCTATGCTTTCGGATCAAAGGAAAATAACTTCTGGTAGAAAGACAGAAGGGAAAACCAGAACCCAGCTGATTAGTAGACTGGTACTAAAATTTAAGCAAGAGATGGTGAAAATTTAAACCAGGCCAGACTGAAAATGAAACAAAGGGTATTAAAGAGGTAAAAACACTAAGATCTGATAATTAATTAAAATAAGGGTAGTGGAGAGAAGGAGCTGAAAAATGACACAAAGGTTTCCAGCCTAGATTCATGGATACAGGCTAATGCCAAGAGGAGAGGTGAATAGATTCTGCAGTGGCCACATGGGACAAGGCATTTTGCAAGTGCCATCTTGCATTTGTTCTCATTGTTGTTTAGCAGCTCAGTCATGTCTGACTTTGTGACCCCGTGGACTGTAGCCTGCCAGGCTCCTCTGCCCATGGGATTTCCCAGGCAAGAATACTGGAGTGAGTTGCCATTTCCTTCTCCAGGGGATCTTCCTTACCCAGGGACTGAACGCATGTCTCCTGTATTACATGCAGATTCTTTACTGCTGAGCCAGCAGGGAAGCCCTCAGCTGAGTTAGATGGATTGATTTTTGTCTCCAAATCCACACTCTCACAGAGAAAGCTGATTAACATTTTAGATATTTTGAGGTAGAGAACTGGGTTGAGGAGGAAAGATAGTTGGGTATATGTATCTGGCACTTAAGATAAAGCCCCTAGTTGAAAACAGACATTTGAAGTCACCTTCATAGAAGTCAAGTTCAAATAGATAAGCATCAATCAGGTATCTATGTGCCAGGCACTGTAGAGCTGTGATAGATGTATAGAGACAAGATCTAATCTCTACTGGAGTAAAGTGACATGTCAGGAGTTCTTAACTTGAGCTTCATGGACCACCCCCCCATGTTGGGTAACAGACACCAGAATTTTTTTGTACAAAAATGCTTGTATATATGTGTTTTTCTTGGGTGATATAATTGATTTCATCAGACCCTCAAAGAAGTCCAAGATCCAAAAGAAATTAAGGACCACTTATTTAAGACCTGGCAGTGTAAAAAAAAATTAATATGTTTCTTGTTCATGCATTGTAATAGGTTATTAAAAATGACACATATATTTGTGAATTGCTTGTGTGATCCTGCATGAAAATGAACGTCAAGTATTAAAGAGCAAAATCTGTGACTTCGGGAAGATGACTGAAAGGGCACCATATCATCTTGACGGTTACTCTAAGACATACTCTTATGCTTTTGTTCGCACCTGAAAGTTGGGAATATCTTCACTCAAAATAGCAAATTACAGACCATCTTTGACAAAGCAGTAGAGAAGAGATGAAACAGAGAAGCAAGAACCAAGACAAAGTTACATAGAAATTATGGGAAAATAGATGATTCCATTAAAAATGTGATGGAAATTTTACAGAGCAGAATGGGCAGAAAAAAAATGTACTTGGATATAAAATTAAAATTTAAACTTAAAAATCAGATTTCTTAGCACTTGAACATTAAGAGAGTAAGAATTATATTTTTTAAGTATCAATTATTCAAAAACAGTTAACAGTAATTGAATACTTCTTATGTGTCAAGCACTATTTTTAGAGAACTGGTTTCTATTACCCAGCCTGGAGGGCCCATGAACCTCAAGTTAAGAACTTCTGACTTGTCACTTTACACAGGTAGAGATTAGATCTTATCTCTATACTTATATCACAGCTCTACAGTGCCTGGCACACAGATACCTGATTGATCCTTATCTAACAATTCAGGTTACATGGATTTCTCTCTCTCTCTCTTCTTTTGTTGCTGTTGCTGCTTTTTGTTTTGTTTTGTTTTGCCACATCACAAGGCTTGTGGGATCCTAGGTCCCTGACCAGGGATCAAACCTGGGACCTTTATGGAGAAAGCACAGAGTCCTAACCACTGGACTGCCAGGGAATTCCCATGGATTTTCCTCTTAAAATCCTCATAACTATACTTGAAGATAATAACTTAATTTTTTTTCAATATTCTCAGAAAGAACACTGAGGCACAGATGGTTTAAAGAACATGCCCAAAGTTACCCAGCTAAGAGGTGATACAACCAGAATTTATGAACCTATTTGCAGAGCAGGAATAGAGATACGGACATACAGAACGGACTTGGGGACACAGCAAGGGAAGGAGAGGGTGGGACGGATTGAGAGAGCAGCGCTGACATACATACATTACCATGTATGAGACAGATGGCTGGTGGGAAGTTGCTGTATAACATGGGGAGCCTGCCTGGTGCTCAGGAATGACATAGGGGTGAGATAGAGGGGAGGGAGGGGGTATGTGGATACTCATAGCTGATTCACATCGTTGTAACCAACACAACATTGTAAAGCAATTATCCTCCAATTAAAAACAATTGTTTTTTAATGTACCATGAGACTCCCCAGGTGGTCTAGTGGCTAAGACTGCACTCCCAATGCAAGGGACCCTGGTTCAATATATTTAGTTGCAAGACACAACTAAAGATCCCACATGTTGCAGTGATCAAAGATAACACGTGCTGCAACTAACATCTGGCACAGCCAAATAAATAAATATTTTTAAAAAGTACCAGGAAATGCTAAACTATAATCTCAGTTTTCTAGAATAAGATTGTTTTCTTGTCCTTATCCTGTGCATGCTCTCATCAGGCCAATCAAGAGTTTGGCAAGATCACCAATAAATTAGCCAACAGCTCGCTCAGGACACGTTGACTGTTGTACTTGGCACAGCCTGCTTTGCCTGTGACTCTGCACGTGGCCTCACCTGCACTCTGCTCTCTGCCAGGAGCTCTCAGAGATCCCTGAGGTCCAACGTTTGTTGCCCAAGAGCTTATAAGCCATAAGCAGAAGGAAACACACAGGCACACTGGTTCTAAAAGAGATGTAGGGGTGCAGAGAAGGGAAGGCAGATTAGAACAACCTAGGAAACTTCTCAAACTTTTTCAATTACCTCCAGTGATTCTTATCTGATCTCATGGGAAGCTTTGAAAATGTTCTCGGAGCAATTTTATAGTGTACTTTTGACTGACTAGCACAGTCATAGAGTCTGTAGGAAATATACCCCAAAAGAAGGGAGAAGAGCTTAGGAAGTGCTTCACAAGATACAGGATAAATTGATAATAGGCTACTTTTTCAATGTGTCTCCCACTCAGGCAATAGCATATCAGTATACACCATGGGGAGGCAGCTTCCCCAGAAATGCAGAAGCAAATCAGTTTCCATCCTAACTTGCCACATGCCTCCTTAAGAATAAATCTGGACTCAGAGAACACTTAGTCATAGAATCAAAACAGTGCCTCCCAGATCCATGGATGATTCCTTGCAATTTCAACTTGGGAAAATATCATTTCCTAACTTTTGTCTAATCAGAGAGTGGTTCTATTAATGTATATATGTGAAATCTAGAAAGATGATACTGCTGAACGTACTTGCAGGCCAGTAATGGAGATGCCCCCTTCATGGATCACTGCCTTGTCATGGCAAAGGGGCTTGCATAACCCAGTGAAGCCAGCTTAAAACTAAATATTAAGAAAAACTAAGATCATGCCATCTGGCCCCATTATTTCATGCAAATAGAAGGGGGAAATGTGGAAGCAGTGACAGATTTCTTCTTCTTGTGCTCTAAAATCACTGTGGATGGTGACTGCAGCCATGAAATCAGAAGACGATTGCTTCTTGGCAGGAGAGCTATGACAAATGTAGTGTGTTAAAAAGCAAAGTCATCACTTTGCTGACAAAAGTCTGTAGTGTCAAGACTATGGTCTTCCCAGTAGTCAAATATGATTGTGAGAGCTGAACCATAAAGAAGGAAGAGCACTGAAGAATTGATAATTTTGAACTGTGGTGCTGGAGAAGACTCCTGAGAGTCCCTTGGACAGCAAGGAGATCATACCAGTCAATCTTAAAGGAAATCAACCCTTAATACTCAATGGAAGGACCGATGCTGGAGCTCCAATACTTTGGCCACCTGATGCAAACAGTCAACTCATTGGAAAAGATCCTGATGCTGGGAAAGACTGAAGGCAGAAGGAGAAGAGGGCGACAGAGGCTGAGATGGTTGGATGGCATCACCGATGCAATGGACATGAACTTGGGCAAACTCTGGGAGATGGTGAGAGATAGGGAAGCCTGGCGTGCGGCAGTCCATGGTGTCGCAAAGAGTTGGACACGACTTGACGATTGAACAACAATCTCAATGGAGATGTAGACGTAGGGAACAGACTTGTGGACACAGTGGGGGAAGGGGAGAGTGGGACAAGTGAGAGAATAGCATGCAAATATATACATTACTATATGTAAAATAGATAACCAGTGGGAATTTGCTGTTATGATGCAAGGAGCTCAAATCCGGTGCTCTGTGACAACCTAGATGGATGGGATGAGGTAGGAGGAAGGTTTAAGAGGGCGAGGACATACGTATACCTATGGATGATTCATGGTGATACATGGTAGAGACCAACATAATATTGTAAAACATCCTCCAATTAAAGATGAATTTAAAAAATGCTAATATAAAAAAAGAATATGGCACAGGCATCGTTGGATACACATTAACAATAACTTTTGTAGAGATGCACAGATTAAAATGAATCACGACTCTCCCCTGTGTGGTTCTTTCTACCTCGGGCTCCCTTGGAAGTTACACAGAGGCTCCTCCTGCAGTTCCATCTCCTCTCACCTTCGTGATTTCTGCCAGTCTGTGCATTCTTACAATTACGGGTTCTCAATTACATACCCTTGCTACTTGCTGAAGGGGACAGAAAGAATGCTTCCTCTCCTGGCAGATGCTCAAGCCAGATGTTACAGTGGCAGGCTGTGATTGGCTGGCAGATAAAGGAGACTGGCTTTCCATGGGTTGGTAAGTAAAAAGATGTAAACAAACCCATTTCAGCCCTGAATCAGCAGGTCCTCGTTAACCTGATTGGAAATGTCCTTCAAACTTCTACAGGAAAGCAAGGAGGACGTTGTACAAGAACGTTCAGCTGAATGCCTGTTGCTCCTCCCCTGGCTAAAATAGCAAGAAGCTTCATTTGGAGACATCATCACAGCATTTGAGATGAGCTGGGATTCATTTAAGCTGCATCTGCAGGGGTAAGCGATAATTGTAGGGATGCAGAAGTTTGTTTATTTTAACAGCTAAATGTTTGTATCTGGAAAACCAATGAAACTTTGCTGTAATCACTTTGGAAATGCACTGGAACCATTTCATCTGCCCAAATCTTTCCATTGTGCTTCTCGGTCAGTGACAATAGACAGTGATTGAGGCAGAATTAGTCAGCCACCAACTTCTCCCCCTGTGCCTCCTTAGGGCAAGCATGAAACTGAGGAAACAAATTTCGGCTTGGCTGCTTTGAAGCTTTGTGGAGTGGTCAAGACCAGATCACTGATTTAAAAAAAAAAAAAAAATCTGGTCAAGGTGGACTGGATAATAGACCTAGAACAAATGTCCTGGGTGGCAAGAGGTGGTCCATATGACACAAGGTACAAAAAAATATTCCTTAGATAAAACTCTTTTGCCCTTTTCGCTCTTCTCATATTACAGAGCTAGTAAAAATCCATGGAGTTTCTTTGTGCTGCTACCCGATACAAAACACCAAGGGTCCAGCCTGGATTTTAGTGTAGTTTGTTTCCACTATAAATACCAAGAATCACCAGATGAAATAGCAAGGGGAAGAAGTAGTTCATTCAGAATATATTATGGATAATAATATTTTTTTTAATCCTTCTAAGGGATTAAACATTTATTGTGCCCTGGACTGACACCTGCAACCATACTCCTGGGGATAAAACATGGCAGGGATCATCAATCTCCGTGACTCTGGGCAGGAGTTGATAATAATAATAATAAATAACCACTTGTGTTCTCAAGTTCCCCTCAACTGAGATCTCAGAATATTTTACTAACACAAATTCATTAAGCTTCAAACCACACCTGGGCATTCAGGAAGTGCTTGAAGGTTAGTTCTGTTATTATTTTATATTCATATTTCATCTTTCCTCCAAGGAGCTCAAAAAGATTATAAATATATTACCAAAGTAGGTTAACTCATCACAGTTATGGGTCAGAAAGACATCTCTTCTTTCTTGTTAGCATGGGAGTTTCTGTACTATGAAAGGCAGGTAAGACTGAAGTCAACAGAGAAGACTCTAGGACGTATCTCCGCTGCTGCTGCTGCTGCTGCTAAGTCGGTTCAGTCATGTCTGACTCTGTGCGACCCCATAGATCGAAGCCCACCAGGCTCCCCCGTCCCTGGGATTCTCCAGGCAAGAACATCTCTGCTGCTACTGCTAAGTCACTCAGTCGTGTCTGACTCTGTGTGACCCCATAGACGGCAGCCCACCAGGCTCCCCCGTCCCTGGGATTCTCCAGGCAAGAACATTGGAGTGGGTTGCCATTTCCTTCTCCAATGCATGAAAGTGAAAAGTGAAAATGAAGTCGCTCAGTCGTATCCGACTCCTAGCAACCCCATGGACTGCAGCCTACCAGGCTCCTCTGTCCATGGGATTTTCCAGGCAAGAGTACTGGAGTGGGGTGCCATTATCTCTAGCAACATCCAAACATTACTTTTTCTATTCAATGTTTAATCTCTCTAGAAGTAAACGTGACTTTACATCTTTCATTCCACTTCTCAACTACATTAAATGTCATTCCAGTGTCATGCAGCAAAGTTTTGAAGCAGAAAATACCTATCTGAGATAATGGGAATTTCAGTAGAGTGGGCACGGAACCAGATGGCCACTGAATTTCCATCTACAAGCGGTCCCCAATTTAATGATAATTCAGCTTATGATATTTTGACTTTATGACGGTATGAAAGCAATATACATTCAGTAGGAAAGGCATTTCAAATTTCAAAATGTGATCTTTTCTTGCAGTATGATGCTCTCCCAAGAGGCTGGTCAGTGGTAATGAGCTACAGCCCCCAGTCAACCAGGTGATCATGAGGATAAACAACTGATACACTTACAAGCATGCTGCACCCATACAACCAGTACAGTTGTACAGTATCCAATTAATTACATGAGATATCCAATACTTTATTGTAAAATAGTCTTCGTGTTAAATGATTTTGCCCAAATGTATGCTAATGTAAGTGTTCTGAGCACTTTGCAGGTTAGGCTATGCTAAGCTATGATGTTCAGTAACTCAGGGGTGTTAAGTCCTTTTTTTTTTTTTTTGCTGCATGAATATCATTCATTTATTAACATTAGTGTTGTGAACACATAATGGAAAAATGCTTCCCAAAAGAGGAAGGTGAATGTTGACTGTCAATAGGACAAAGCTGTCTTCAAAAGACAGAGATATGGAAATCAGGTTCACAGTTGGGTTGTGGAGCCCATGAGGATGGAACACATCTATGTATGTGTATCCATAGGGGCCAGGTGCTGGAGGAGGAGGCTCAGGAATGTCTCCAGCTGCTGCTTTGATCTGTACGTGATGAGTCCTCCCTTGTTGGCCCACTGATCCACTCCAGCAGCCTCTTCACTTCCCACGTGATACACCAGCTGTGGCAAGTCAAGCCCCACGTCAGTGTTCCTTTCCAGGCATTCTTTTAAGTCCACCATCCCCACACCCATGGCCCCGAAGATGGCATGGGCAGCACAAGAGTACCACCTGGACGTGGTATCTTCTGAGAAGATGTAAAAATCAACAGGGCTGAGGAACACATAGAGGTTCTTGTAACCAGCCCCAGCTGCCTGGAGATGCACTTGCCACACACACGTGGCAGTGCTCACCCTTGATGGTCTCCTTTTCACTGGTACGAATGAGAGCTGAGAACAGGAGGGAGCATTCAGAGCTGGGGTTTGGGTCATTTGGCTCTGCCTTTCACTGCTGCTGCTTGTAGAGATGGGAAGCAGAGGGAATGGATGTTGGTCCCCATGTAAGAAAGGCCCCAGTACACTGTCCTTTCCACCTGAGGGTGTTTAGGTCTTGTGATACAAAAGGTTGGTTGATGACTCCCATGAGAGGCACCCCTGTCTATATGTCATAGACATCAACTAAAATAGTGACACACTGAAGTCCCTGGGGAAGATTCCTTGGTTGGGTTTAATGCCAGCAGAACCTTTTATATACTGATAAGTGGAATCTATAGGATCCACCCAGATTCCCAAGATGTCTTGAGGAATGTTGATCTCTATTGAATCCAAAGCTGGGTCACTGAAGACAATCTTCTGGTATACAATCTCGGCGAAGGCCTCAGATTGTTACCATTAAGGACTTTGCAGAGAAGATCTACTGGTTCTTCCTCTAATGGACACAGTCTCATGATAATCTTTTTCCCCAAATCATTAGCAAATTAATCGGATTCTTTTCCAAAAAAATTTTTCCCCAAGCCTGGAAACTTGTTCTCCATATTCTGTTTGATAACTTCCTGTACCAGTACATCAGCCAGGGGTTAGAAAACAACTGCAAATCTTGTTCTTTTCTGCCTCTTTCTTTTCTTCAATCAGCAGCTGAAAGAGGGCTTCCTGCTGCCTGCACACCCAGGCAATGTTGGCAGCTCTCTCAGAAACTCAGAGCAGCTCCCAGAGGATATCTGACTTTTCTGAACCTGGTTTTTTAGTTGCAGCAGCTGGTGGAACCAGCACCCACCCTCTGGACTGTCAAAGTTCTGGAGACTGAAAGTCCAATACCAATGTGTTAGCAGGGTTGTTTTCTCCTGAAGCCTCTCTCCTCAGCTTGCAGATGCCCTTTCCTCTGTGAACCTCAAGTCCATTTTTGACTAAACAATACTTTCAACTAAGATGGGTTTATCAGAATGTAACCCCATCATAAGATCTGTAGTTTTGATGTGGTTTGACAGGATCTAGAGAAAATAATGTGAAAACAGATAATCCACTGGACATTCATTGCATATGATAACCCAAGTTCTCCATCCCCGGGGATGCAGAGATATGAGTTAAGAGGAGAACCAAGAAATCCTGCCCATGGAGGCCTACACATACAGTGTAGGGCAATACTCAGACCATAGGATCTGGAAACGATGGATGTTTTATTCCCAGTGCTGTAATTTACAGATGGTGTGATCTTGGACTAGGCACATGACCTTACAAGACTTTGGCTTTCTTACACATAAATGTGGTTTAAAATATCTGCCTCACTTGCTATAAACATTCAGTTAATGGCTAAAAATGTGTCAACCACATAGTAAGCACTTGATAATGATGATTATGGTTATTGCCACAAAACCATCAAAAAGTTTTCTAAATGTGTCAAAGGACCAAGATAGGAGAATGGCTTTTTCTTTCTTCCTTTGTCTTTCAGCTGTTATGCCCATTTCATTTCAATTAAAAAAAAATCATACTCGTCTTTCTTCCTCTTCGTATTTCATAATATCCCTCCCTTTGGACTGATAAATCCTATCCATTGAAACAGTCTTCAGGACTATTAAAGGCAGGGGAAAAAACAAACAAGAATACCCAGACAGTAATTTTGCCAATAGAATAAGTTTCGAAATTGGTTTCAGTGTTGGTCAAAGTCTTTCACATTCTTTCTAGGCTCCAACTAGGCTGGACTACTTACCATTCCTTAAATATTCCTCAGTTCAGTTCAGTTCAATTCAGTCACTCAGTCCTGTCTGACTCTTTGCGATCCCATGAATCACAGCACGCCGGGCCTCCCTGTCCATCACCAACTCCCAGAGTTCACTCAGACTCACAGCCATCGAGTCAGTGATGCCATCCAGCCATCTCATCCTCTGTCGTCCCCTTCTCCTCCTGCCCCCAATCCCTCCCAGCATCAGGGCCTTTTCCAATAAGTCAACTCTTCGCATGAGGTGGCCAAAGTACTGGAGTTTCAGCTTTAGCATCATTCCTTCCAAAGAAATCCCAGGGCTGATCTCCTTCAGAATGGACAGGTTAGATCTCCTTGCAGTCCAAGGGACTCTCAAGAGTCTTCTCCGACACCACAGTTCAAAAGCGTCAATTCTTCGGCACTCAGCTTTCTTCACAGTCCAACTCTCACATCCATACATGACCACTGGAAAAACCATAGCCTTGACTAGATGGACCTTTGTTGGCAAAGTCAAGTCTCTGATTTTGAATATGCTATCTAGGTTGGTGATAACTTTTCTTCCAAGGAGTAAGCGTCTTTTAATTTCATGGCTGCAATCACCATCTGCAGTGATTTTGGAGCCCAGAAAAATAGTCTGACACTGTGTCCACTGTTTCCCCATCTATTTGCCATGAAGTGATGGGACCAGATGCCATGATCTTCGTTTTCTGAATGTTGAGCTTTAAGCCAACTTTTTCACTCTCCTCTTTCACTTTCATCAAGAGGCTTTTTAGTTCCTCTTCCCTTTCTGCCATAAGGGTGGTGTCATCTGCATATCTGAGGGTATTGATATTTCTCTCAGCAATCTTGATTCCAGCTTGTGCTTCTTCCAGCCCAGCGTTTCTCATGGTGTACTCTGCATATAAGTTAAATAAGCAGGGTGACAATATACAGCCTTGATGTACTCTAGCCTTTTAAAACTTTTGTTCATGCTGTTCTTCTGGCCTTATAATCTCCATCTTTTAAAATCCTGCCTTGCTTTGGTGACTCATCTCCATGTCATATCTTCCAAGAAAATTTGACTCCATCACCCCTTTCGCTTGAGTCCATATGAGGGTATATACTGCCTCTTCCTTGTCATATATTCATAGGCCACATATGTCTTCGCAGGTATGCACAGGTTTTATCCCGCTATAAACTATGTGTTCTTTCAATGAATCACATCATTTATCTTTGCACAGTACCAGACATAACAAAAGTCTCATGCTTATCATAGGTGCTTAATGACTGTTTAACAGAATTTAAGTAATCGTTTCCGCAGCAAGTTCTCTTGATGAGATTTTTCTTTTTAAATGTACATTAGCCTGATAATGAGGACCACCAACCTGAAGTCTGACATAAACGCTCAAAGAGGAAAGCAACTTTGAACGTTGGCAACACACAACCTTCCTTATGACTTTCAGAACAGACGCTCAGGACGTGGGCACTGTCACAAACTTCATGTAAAAGTGCAAGTTGGGACGTGTCTCTAAGCACAATTTGGTGCAACTTAGTACAAGAGAGAAAAATGTGAAGAGGCTTGACCTAGCAGTTCCATTATGGGAGTTATTCCTTAGGTAATAATCAATGATATGAGCAAAGATTGACAACAATAGCATTCATGGAAATAACTGAAATTCCGACAATAGCAAATAAATTATTTTCCATCTTTGTGACAAAGTATTTACTATTGAGTCATTAAAAATGATGTCTCAGAAGAACAGTTTTGGCATGAGGAAAGGAAACACTAACACAAATTATATACATGTTCTTTTATTTTTTTTAGAAAGGCAAGGAAGCAAATATATATATCACAGTATTATAAAATTCAATATTATATATATTTGCTTCCAGTGGTAAAGAACCCACCTGCCAATGCAGGAATAAAAGACGGGTTCAATCCCTGGGTCAGGAAGATCCCCTGAAGGAGGGCATGGCAACCCACTTCAGTATTCTTCCTGGAGAACAGCATGGACAGAGGAGCCTGGTGGGCTACTGTCCATAGGGTCACAAAGAGTCGGACACTACCTAAGTGACTTAGCACGCACACATTCATATAATGGGTGTAAGTAAATCTATTAAAATATTAACTATGATTAATCCCTTGGTGTTGAAATAATGGGTTACTTTTATTATTTTTGCCCATCTATATTTTCTAAATGTTCTCCAATTAGCATTTTCTCCCATTAGAATATTTATAATCAGAAAAAGAAAATTTAACAAACACATACTGTAATAACTGGTCTCTTTTCATTAAGTGTAATTTTTTTTAATGTTTGGAAATACATCTAGTCATCAAAATGTCTACCACAGTGGTTGGAGCACAAAAGAAAGTCAGAATGTATTTACTGAAAAGATTACTAAGTACATGATGATGAATAAATGAATCTATCAATGAACCAACCAATCAGATATTGGAGAATATCTTTGTCCAATGCCACACAACCTAATAAGCAGTAAGATAACTTACACCTTGACCAGGTCTTTTAATTTGCCTCCCTGATATAAATCCTAAGCTTCTCAGGTAAAGCTGGTGGGAAAGAACCTGCCTACCAGTGCAAGAGACTTAAGAGATGCAGGTTCGATCCCTGGGTTGGGAAGAATCCCCTGGAGTAGGAAGTGGCAACCCACTCCAGTATTCTTGCCTGGGGAATTCTGTGGGCAGAGGAGCCTGGTGGGCTACAGTCCATGAGGCTTCAGAGTCAGACACAACTGAGCAACTGAACACAAACACTGACATAAATCGTAGTCAACTGTATTCATCTCCTGGGGCTGTCATTAAAAATTACGAACTCAGTTACTTAACAACAGAAGTTTATTCTCTTGCCATTCTGGATGCCATGGTGCCAAAACTGAGGTGGGCAGAGCTGTGTTCCTTCCAGAGATTCTGGGGTAAAAGCCCTCCTTGCCTCTTCCAGCTTCTGGTAACTCCTGGCTCTCTTTGAGATCATAATCCAATATGATCTCACTTCCAGATTCTTACTTATATCCACAAAGACCCTCTTTCTAAACATTCACAAGTTCTGAAGGTTAAGACATACACACATCTCTTTTGGGGGGATCACCATTCAACACAATATATGCATGCTAAGTTGCTTCAGTCATGTCTGACTCTTTGTGACCCTATGGACTGTAGCCCACCAGGCTCCTCTGTCCATGATACGATTCTCCAGGCAAGAATACTGGAGTGGATTACCATGCCGTCCTTCAGGGGATCTTCCTGACCCAGGGATTGAACCTGTGTCTCTTACATCTACTGCATTGGCAGGTGGTTTCTTTACCACTAGCACCACCTAGGAAGCTCTCAAGACATTATATTACTCTTCAAATGCTCATCAATTCTCTCCATATTCTACTTATTAAAATAGAAGCAACAGGATGCCCTGAAGATGCAAAGTTTATGCAGAGAAGCCACCATCACTGTAACCCAATGACCTCATCAAAGATTGGAAACAGGATTTTAAAATATCAATCAAAATCCACTTGACCTTCCCTGCTTCATTTAGGCAAACTGCATTCACAGAGGGGAAACAAAAAATTCTGTTCCCATTCAGTGTCAAGATTGATCATTCATCTCTCTTAATTCTGCCATGTCCCTCTCACATCCATTGAACGTAACACTCTTTTAATAACCCTAATCACTGAAATATTAGCTAAGGAATTTCCAAACCCTGCTCACGATTCCTTGGTGGTGACAGGAATGGCCATAAACAAGAATCTGCCATTTAGAAGAAATAAGAACAGGAGTCTTACTGATGAGAGTTTCAGCCCAATTCAGACCCAATCACAATGGAAGCTGTGCCATTAAAGGGCTTGCAAAGACTGATAATGAGATGGTTTAAAACTTTTCACCAGCACATGAAATGATTGTCTCCTTAGCAGAGGAAAGAAAACAGGCAAACCTACAGTGACGTCCATACAAGGTTTCAAGTCCCTCTGGGGACAAGTGGCCTGCCTTTGAAATTAACCTGAACTGAAGCAGAGAAGCCACATGACTGGAGTGCAGATTCTAGCAATGGAATTTGAGAAACTGCACCCTCTGCTTAATGTGTTCCTTATCATCTAGAGGAAATCAGCAGTTTGAGCTTTAGCTTGTCAAAATCTTTGCAATGAACAGAGTTTCTAGACTTCCATTCAAAAAGCCAGATATAGCAAGGTTCATGTAAATGTCCAATTGAGGACTAGTTAGAAAAAGGTGACCAAGGCCTTGAATGCCTTGTCTAGTGCTTTCTTCCCACACAGCCAGTGAAGAAATTCACAAGCAGTTTTTAATCAAAGTATTTGTAGGTAGCAATTTCCCTGCCTGTCCCCATATGCTCATGATACACTTGTGTGTCTGGCTGTAGAGATACAATGATTTAAGTCACATCCTTACCCTCACGAGTTTACAGTCTAGGCGGGAAGAGAAATGCTATCAAAAAAAAAAAAAGGAATATTCATAAATGGGGCATACACAAGTGAAAATGATACAACAAGGAGACAAGTCAAGAAGTTTCCCTGTGCAGTCAAAGACGATCTTAAAAAAGAGGAAAAATTTGATCTGAAACTTGAAGCCTTGGCAGAATCAATGATGATAATAAGAATGTCAACATCTATTGATCACCTATCACGCATCAGGCACACTGCACTCCACTCAATGCATGGCAATCTGAACTCAGCCTCATAGCTACCCAGCAGAAGGGGCTCAGGATGACCATACACTTAGAAAGTGGTAGGAGTTGAACCCAGATCAGTCTGACCCCTTGTTATATTCTGTATTCTCAACTCTTATGTGGCACTGTCTTTTGAAATAGAAGCTGGCAATGAGGTTTACCAATATCTATTTTTCAACTAATAGAGCAGCTCAGGTTTTGCAGGCAATTGACTAAAGAAAAGGAATCCCACTCCTGGGCATAACATTATCTGAAAGGACACATGCACCCCAATGTTCATTGCAGGCCTGTTTACAATAGCCAAGACTTGGAAGCAACCTAAGTGTCCCCCGACAGAGGAATGCATAAAGAACATGCTGTACATATATACAGTGGAATATCACTCATTCATGAAAATGAATGAAGCAATGCCTTTTGCAGCAACATGGATGGGCCTAAAGATTTTCATACTGAGTGAAGTAAGTCACACAGAGAAAGAGAAATACTGTATGACATCGCTTACAAGCAGAATCTAAAAGGAAATGATACAAATGAACTTACAAAACAGAAATAGACTCACAGACTTAGAGAACAAACTTATGGTTGCTGAGGGGAAGGATGGGGGTGGGGAGGGATAGTTAGGGAGTTCAGGATGGACATGTGTGAAGTAAAGTGTTAGTTGCTTCAGTCATGTCTGACTCTGTGACGCCATGGACTGTAGTGACTCCAGGCTCCTCTGTCCACGCAATTCTCCCCGCAAGAATACCGAGGAGAAGTAGCCATTCCCTTCTCTAAGGATCTTCCCAACCTAGGGATCAAACCCACATCTCCTGCACTGCAGGCAAATTCTTTACCATCTGAGCCAGCTGGGCAGCCCATGGACATGCACATACTGCTATCAATATATTTTAAATGGATAACCAACAAGGACTTACTGTCTAGCACAGGGAACTCTGCTCAGTGTTATGTGAAAGCCTGGATGGGAGGGGAGTTTGGGGGAGAATGGATACATGTATGTGTATGGCGGAGTCACTCTGCTGGGCACCTGAAATGATCACAGCAAGGTTAATCGGCTATACTAATATAGAATAAAAAGTTTTTCCCCCCCAAAAAAAAGGAATCCCAGACAGGAAAGACTTTGTATGGACTGAATAAAGCAGGGAGGGACTGGATGCGAGATTTCAAGCAATGGATGCTGCAATCGTTTGATCACTATGCGACAACTTTGCCACCAGGAGCATATGAGAAATAAGCAATCACTGTGAGTGAGCTACCCAGAAGTGTCACCAGGGGATTTCAGTAATAAAGAGAGATGAAAACTCCTGCAAAGGGAAAGGGAAAGAAAAAAATAGGGCACTAAAGATTAAAAGAAGGCTTTGAAAAGCACTGTTGATAAATATAAGCACACTGGCAGTGGGGGGGTGTGTGTTTAATATATGTCATATATAGTTTATGCTTCTGTATACATAGAGACAAACATGTATGCATGAATGGTTATGTGATGTAAATATTAAGTTAAAAAATCATATGGCACATACATATATATTTGAAATAATGTTTCAACATTTATATATTGGTGTGATACTCCTGTGAAATCCTAAGTAAAAAAATCTGTGAGAATTAATGAGATCTTAAAACAAATGTGCATGGTACGTCTGCTCCAGGGAGACAAGTACTACATAAACACCAAATACTGTAACAAGTCCTTCTCGGATGGGGCTTGGGGGAGGAATGTGGCTAGGCACAAACAGAGTTCATTGCAAATTCTTCTCTTCTAGAAAAGAGAGTTTGGGGGGCTTACCTGGTGGTCCAGTGGCCAAGACTGCATTCTCAACACAGGGTGCCCACAGTTCAACTCCTGGTCAGGGAACTAGATCCCCCATGCTGCAACTAAGGATCCCACATGCCACAACTAAGATCTGCTGCAGCCAAATAAATAGATGTTTTTTTTAAAAAGAAAAGAGAGACTCTGTGGGAGAAGGCGATGGTGGGATGATTTGAGAGAATAGCATTGAAACATGTTTGATGCATGAGACAGGGTGCTCAGGGCTGGTGCACTGGGATGACCCTGAGGGATGGGATGGGGAGGGAGGTGGGAGGGGGGTTCAGGATGGGGAACACATGTACACCCATGGATGACTTATGTCAATGTATGGCAAAAACCACTACAATATTGTAAAGTAATTAGCCTCCAATTAAAATAAATGAATTAAAAAAAAAAAAGATGAAAAGAGAGTTTGAGCAAGATGCTACTGTGGTTGGTTCCTTTAGAAGCTCCTACCATGAAAGTGAAGTTTATTAAAAACCCAGTTCCACTACCCTGTGGGCCAGTGGAGGGGTCACAAGTCTTCCTAGGGCAGTAGGTTTCTACTCGGGACACATTAAAGGTTCCCGGAGCCTTTAAAAAGAGGAGGGGTGTGATCTGTAAAATTCTCCAGGGAACTCCATGTAAGATTGAGGTCCTCTGGCCTAGAATGCATATACCTAGAATAATTATCCAAAAACCAGCAAATGAGAAAATAAGATCATAACATCCTTTAACCTTTGAGGCAGAAAATGGTTTGTTTGGACACTAAACAACCAAATTTCTCACACGGGTCATAATGACAGAGATAAAGCTCAGGGTTAGTAGGAGAAATAGCAAAGGGCTATGATGTAAGAGACAGGATGGTGGGCTCCAGGAGATGCTAGGAGCCCAGTGAAGGGGTGCTCAGTCACTCAGTCGTTTCAGACTCTTTGTGACCCCATGGACTATAAGCAGAGACATTACTTTGCCAACAAAGGTCTGTCTAGTCAAGGCTTTTGGTTTTTCCGGTAGTCATGGATGAATGTGAGAGTTGGACTATAAAGAAAGCTGAGCACCAAAGAATGGATGCTTTTGAACTGTGGTGTTGGAGAAGACTCTTGAGAGTCCCTTGGACTGCAAGGAGATCCAACCAGTCCATTCTAAAGGAGATCAATCCTGAGTGTTCATTGGAAGGACTGATGTTGAAGCTGAAACTCCAATACTTGGGCCATCTGATGCAAAGAGCTGACTCATTTGAAAAGACCCTGATGCTGGGAAAGATTGAAGACAGAAGGAGAAGGGGACGGGGACGACAGATGATGAGATGGTTGGATGGCATCACTGAGTCAATGGAGGTGAGTTTGAATAGACTCTGGGAGTTGGCGATGGACAGGGAGGCCTGGTATGCTGTGGTCCATAGTATCACGAAGAGTTGGACACGACTGAGCGACGGAACTGAATTGTACTATAAGCCCACTCTCCATGGTTCCTCTGTCCATGGGATTTTCCAAGCAAGAATGCTGGAGTGGATTGCCATTTCCTCTTCCAGGGGATCTTCCTGACCCAGGGATCGAACTTGTGTCTCCTGCATCTCCTGCATTAGCAGGCAGATTCTTTACCACTGAGCCGCCTGGGAAACCTTCCTTTAGGTCACTGGCTTTCAATGCTGCTACCAGAAAAGCTGCATTCCATTTTGCATTTCCTTGCTTCTGCCATTGTTCCCTGTTGTTGAATACCTACAACATTGGGTCCAGTGAAGGCAGAGCTGAGCTAAAGAGTCAATGATGCAGAACTAATAGTAAGGAACCAGGGAATCTGGGGGAAGTAGCGAGGAAAAACTAAAGGGTAGTCCAATTAATTCTGACAGCCCACAAATTCCCTCTCTCCACAGAATCTCTCAAACTTCTCTAATAGTAAGAATCTGCTAGGATTTGTTAAAATTTTTTTTTTTTCATTTATTTGGCTGTATCAGGTCGTAGTTGTGGCACATGGCACTTTACCAGATCTTCCATTGCAGCTCATGGACTCTAGTTGTGGCACAAGGGCTCAGGAGTTACGGTGGTTGGGTTTAGTTGCTCAGCAGCATGTGGGATCTTACTTTTCCAACCAGAGATCAAACCTGTATCCCCTGCATTGCAAGGTGGATACTTAATCACTGGACCACCAGGGAAGACCCAGGATATTTGTTAAACATGGTAGTTCCCAAATGACGTCTCAGACTTTCTGGATCCTAGTCTCCAAGGAAGATACCTGGGAAGCTCTATGTTCAATGAGCACCCATTTATAGTTCTTAATGCACAACTTGTCAACTCATGTCTAAGCAGCTGCATCTGACACCCAAGACAAGGACACCAAGTTGAACCCAGTGCCCAGTAAGCATCCTCTATTTCTGAGTTGATCTGGCCTGATTTCTGAGTTGATCTGACACACAAAAAATAGTCCACCTACTGAGTTCTTTCCTCTACCTTATTCAGAAGCAGGAATCTTTTGTCATCAATTTATGTTCAAACTTTGATTCTAAATTCTTTCCTCATTTTGAAATCCTCTAGGATTTTAAACATGTAGCAAGTCACCAGGTAATATAGCTAGGTAACTGATTCCAACATAAGGATTGCTTTCTTAAGGAAGCAAACAAAATTATATACTAGAATCAAGGCTTAAATTGGCGCAAAATTTCATAGGATCTCAATTTTAAATCCCCACATCTTTATTCTCACCCCAATTAGGTATAAGAACGAGAATTGAGAAATGTACTTTCAATGTTTGATATAAGGATAGTGAATGAAGATTTCTTTGCTACTTACTTTCAGGCAAACTAACACCAAAGAGAGTAGATCTTAGAGTCAAATGAACACAGGTACTGACTATGGCTTCTGTTTCCTTCATGTTTTTGAGCACATACACCCTAGTCAAGATGAAATGAGACCAGAGGAAAATCAGAAGAAACGCAATTTCTAGTCATCTTGCTGAATTGGCAGCAAGTTCCAAAAATGTGAACCTTCTGGGAAAATAGTAGCAATAGATCTGATCTTCTTCAGAACACCTCCCCAAAGCAGGCACTATCAGAGGGTCCTATTATACTCACAAGATTATTGTATGTAGGTAGGCTAAGAAGGTAAAGCTAGAGCTTTCCAGGTGGCTCAGTAGTAAAGGATTTGATTGCCGATGCAGGTTCGATCCCTGCTTGGAGAAGATCCCCTGGAGGAGGAAATGGCAACTCACTCCAGTTTTCTTGCCTAGATAATCCCATGGAGCCTGGTGGGCTAGCAAAGAGTCAGATCTGACTGAGGGATTGAACACGCATGCATGTAAGAAGGTAAAGCTACATGCCAAAATAAACAAATAAGACTCAGAAAGCTTTATTAAACTTTTAAGGCAAGGAGGAAAAAAGTTATAAGCTCATGGTTAACTAATTCTGTAACATATAAATAATTCATACAGATTTTGGCTGAACAGTGCTCAAAGGTACCCCAAGATGTCTAATTTCCCATCTATTTTCTCATCAACTTCACTTTCCTTGTAATACCTACCCTACATATGATATCTGCTATCAACCTAAAAACTCCCCTACAGTCTGCAACCCAGGATAATCAATCTATAACAGGAATGTAGTTCTAGCATGCCCTTAGGTGTACTCTTCAACCTCTTTCTGCTTCAATGTTTTCATTTCTTAAAAGAGACAATGAGACTGTGGCTCACGTAAAATTACTGGGGGAAATAGAACACTGATGCAAATGAATAGTGCATCGCCTGGCAAATAAGTGCAGCTTATTAGCATAAAGAATAATATGGGATATTATATCCCTAGAGAAGAGAATGGCAACCCATCCCAGTATTCTTGCCTAGAGATTCCCATGGACAGAGGAGCCTGGTGGGCTACACTCCAAGGGGTCACAAAGAGTCAGACACAACTGAGCAACGTATATATAAAGGTAATTATAATTATTTTTATTTTGTCATCTTCTTCTTGAAGTTTTACTTTCTTTTAAAAAAGAAATCCATCCTTTAAATGTTAGAGAAAACTGACTTGATCTTCATGTTTCTTCAAGTTGGTATCTAGTTGTAGTAGTTTACCTGACCTGGTTTCAGCCAGCCTGCTGAGCCTTCTTGTTGGGTTGATTTAACTCTTTTTGTTTGTTTGTTTTTGCAGGGCAGGGGGTGGTGGTGGGGTGGTTCTCTCTCTCTCTCTTTTTTTTTTTTTTTTGGCTGCACCCTGTGGCATGTGGGATCTTAGTTCCCTGCTGCTGCTAAGTCACTTCAGTCGAGTCCAACTCTGTGAGACCCCATAGATGGCAGCCCACCAGGCTCCCCCGTCCCTGGGATTCTCCCTGACCAGGAATCAAACCTGCACCCCCTGCAATAGAAGCACAGACTCTTAACCACTGGACCACCAGGGAAGTCCTGAACTCACTTTTTAAAGTGGTAAGAAGGGGGCAGTCGACCTGCTTTCCAACAAGAAAAGCGGTACTATTTTTTTTCTACTATTCACCAATCATTCTTTCCACGTTTATTCCATTAGTGTTCCCTCCACACCAGACCTCTCATGGGACTGAAGACACCGCAAATGGACAGAGACCAAGGATCTTACATGGAAGAATCTGAGATTCCTACTCATCTCAGGCTCAGAAAATCTCAGAGGAATTAGGAGACCAGATGAGTGTGGTGTGTGTTTCTAATATCCATTTTCTACTCTACTGGCAGAAAACAAATTTTTATTTTGAACTGAATGAAAGATGATGATTTATATACTCCTTTGACACCCTTTAAGCCAATAATCCTGCATAATTCTGGACAATATGACTACCAGGCAGATGTATCCTGCAAGCGGTCCCCAAAAGACTTCTAATCTTGTTTAGTTTCAAAACTAGTCTTGGTCCATATACACAATGGAGTATTACTCAGCCATTGTAAAGAACACATTTGAATCAGTTCTAATGAGGTTGTTGAAACTGGAGCCGATTATACAGAGTGAAGTAAGCCAGAAAGAAAAACACCAATACAGTATACTAACGCATATATATGGAATTTAGAAAGATGGTAATGATTACCCTGTATGAGAGACAGCACAGATGTATAGAATAGTCTTTTGGACTCTGTGGGAGAGGGAGAGGGTGGGATGATTGCGAAGAATGGCATTGAAACATGTATAATATCATATGTGAAACAAATAGCCAGTCCAGGTTCGATGCAGGATACAGGATGCTTGGGGTTGGTGCACTGGGATGCCCCAGAGGGATGGTACGGGGAGGGAGGTGGGAGGGGGGTTCAGGATGGGGAACACCTGTACACCCGTGGTGGATTCATGTTGATGTATGGCAAAACCAATACAATATTGTAAAGTAATTAGCCTCCAACTAAACAAATTTAAATTAAAAAAAAAAAAACTGGTTTCAACTCTTTCTTTAAGATATGAAGTTTGAAGCATAGTAGAGACGTTTTCCCTTAGACATGATACCCTAATCATACATTCCTGATTCTACAATTCTCCTGAATGAGTTAAGACAGATCTTTATAATGATCCCTTTTATGTTGAGTATGCCTTGGGTGCACTGTCCTCTTCAGAAAACAAAGATGTCAGCTATTGGAATTGCTCCCAGAGGATCTTAAGTAAGGCATACGTGCATGAGCAGTCATGTCCAACTGTTGGTGACCCCAGGGACTATAACCGCCAGGCTCCTCTGTCCATGAAATTTTCCAGGCAAGAATACTGAATGGATTGTTGTTTCCTTCTCCAGAGGATCTTCCCAACCCAGGGCTCGAACTCACGTCTCTTGCATCTCCTGCATTAGCAGGTGGATTCCCTACCAGTGCACCACCTGGGAAGGCCTCTTAAGTAAGGAAATGGCCACGAACCTGTTGAGTAAGCCTCCTCTTCACCTGATGGAATCAAAAAAACTTTATGTGCCAAGGATAGCCCCATTGCAAATAAAAAGCTCTCCATGTACATCCACAAAAGATCAAAGATTGTTGCATATCTAACAAATCAAATGATTGCTCTGGTTTTTAGCCTTTAAGGAAGAAATTATTGCTTTTCTTTGTTTGTTTTTGGCCTCACAGCATGGTGTGTGTGATCCAAGTTTCCTAACCAGGAATCAAACCCACACCTCCTCCAGTGGAAGCAAGGAGTCCTAACTACGGGAACACCCGGGAAGTCCCAGAAGTTAATTTCATAAAGGAAAAAAAATAGCAAAGTATATTTATTTAAGTAAAAATATATAATGAAAAATAGAGAGACTTTTCATTCTGTCCCTTTGCACATCTTTCCGGAGGTGGGGGCAAGTAATTTTTTTTCTAGGTTCCAGGATGAAAGGGATTCTGTCCATTTAGTGTGCTAACTTGTTCAGTAGCTCAGTCGTGTCTGACTCACTCTGACCCCATGGACTGCAATACTCTAGGCTTCCCTGTCCTTCAATATCTCACAGAGTTTGCTCAAATTCATATTCATCAATATTAGATATGTGTAGTGATGTTCCTGGAGAAGGCAATGGCACCCCACTCCAGTACTCTTGCCTGGAAAATCCCATGAATGGAGGAGCCTGGTAGGCTGCAGTCCATGGGGTCGCTAAGAGTCGGACATGACTGAGCAACTTTACTTTCACTTTTCACTTTCATGCATTGGCGAAGGAAATGGCAACCCACTCCAGTGTTCTTGCCTGGAGAATCCCAGGGATGAGGGAGCCTGGTGGGCTGCCGTCTATGGGGTCGCACAGAGTCGGACACGACTGAAGCGACTTAGCAGCAGCAGCAGCAGTGATGTTTCAGAATGTTTGTTTATGCACTAGTTCAGACAACTTTTCCTGTTACTTGTTCTTGATAAGTGAAAATTGCAGGGAAATAAAAATACACATCAAAACATGGAAAAAAATTCATATTCATTGAGCTGGTGATGCTATCTAACCATCTCATCCTCTGCCACCCTCTTCTCTTTTTGCTTTCAATTTTTCCCATCATCAGGATCTCTTCCAACGTGTCAGTTCTTTACATCATGTGGCCAAAGTATTGAAGCTTCGGCTTCAGTATATAGCACTAGTTTATAACATGCCCTGTTCTGTCCTTCTCTCTCTCATATGAATATATAAGTGTATATGAATATACACATATATGTATATCCTTTACTGATTCATTAAATCAGTAAAGAATAGCTAATAAATATATCAGTCTCCAGAGTGCAGGGATGTTTTTTTGAGATGTTCAAATGTTGGCCATACCACCTCAGCCAACACAACAGCAAAGGTTCTAAAGCCTGAACTTGAAAACATTTCAGATAGACTCTGTTTTATAAAACCAATCAGATAAAACTGACATCCATTTAATAATGCGACAACTCCTTAAATTGAAGCATCAAAACTGTCATGAAACAGATTAAATTTTATTTGCTCTGGAGGCATGGTTAATCAGAGTTCCCTCCCTGAAATACCTTAATCAAGCTGTGGCTTTGACCAGAGCTTCTCTGAATTTCTTCTGATCTAGGACTCTTGCCCCACCTGAGATTCAGCCTATAGACATGGATGGCAAAGTGAAGAATAAACCACTCAGGTTTTATGAGGGCTTCTCCTCTGAATACCACACTGGTCAGAGTTTCTTCTTGTCAGTTGCTCTGGAAGGCATCACCACCACCATCTACCATGCCCAGCCCAGCCCTGTATGGTCTTTGGGAAGAATGTCAATGAACATCTGGACATGAGTCCTTTCACCATTCACAGCACAGTCAAAATCCAGCAATCCCATGCTGGACCCAGCCAAAAGTTTTTTTAATAGCAAGATAAAAAGACATTGCAGATGGAACAAGCAGGACAGCTTTACGGGGAAGTTAGCCCTTTGTTAAGTTTTTCAACTTAAGAGGACATTATCCAGATAAATGTGTCATGAATTACTAATGTTGGATTTATCCAATTCAGGTTGGCATCATGAAAGTCAAACCATGCCACTGTTTTGTCTGCCTGATTGTTTTTGTTGTTGTTTAAATCTGGAGTATCAGCTTTCATCTGGAATAAGAAAAAGGTGACATTTTGAACAGAAAATGCAAATTCACAGAAAAAAATCGCACAACTTGCCATCTGTCAATCTAGTAGTCAACTGACATGAATGACAATGATGGGAGAATATCTGTGAATGAACATTAATTGTGAGATATATTTCAAGGGAAAATGCCGAGAAGCATTGATTCGGATATGGATGGATAGACGGATGGATGAGAGTATAAGGTAATGACTATGAGATATCCATATAGACTATTTGGATTTAAATCCTAACTTTGCCACTTAATATCTCTGTGACTGAGAAAATCTGCATGAACCTCAGTCTTCTCTGTAAAATGAAGACAATGATGATGGTTCTATCTACCCCACAGAGTTCTGGTGAGAACTGAGAGATTAAATATGTTTTACAGCACTTAAAATAACATGTGGTAACTTGTAAGCCCTCAAAAACTGTTAGCTTTTCTAGTGATAGTTAAAAAGAAAGCCACATTTTACATAAAATCATGTTTATTTCTTATATTTCTACAAAGCTTTAGAGTTTTCTATAAATTGTTCACATATTTTAAATCATCTGATCATCAGTACAGGCACATGACTTAGATGTAAGACATAGTTATAATAACAATTTGAGCATATGAGCAACCAACTGGGAGATAATACACTTTGCTACTACTACTACTAAGTCACTTCAGTCATGTCCAACTCTGTGCAACCCTATGGACTGCAGCCTACCAGGCTCCTCCATCCATGGGATTCTCCAGGCAAGAACACTGGAGTGGGTTGCCATTTCCTTCTCCAATGCATGAAAGTGGAAAGTGAAAGTGAAGTCGCTCAGTCGTGTCCAACTCTTAGCAACCCCATGGACTGCAGCCTACCAGGCTCCTCCATCCATGGGATTTTCCGGGCAACAGTACTGGAGTGGGGTGCCATTGCCTTCTCCCACACTTTGCATTAACTCAAATTAATTTAATGGAAAAATAAATACTACAGATCAGGACTCAAAACCTGGCTTTGCCAATTAATTAACTCAGATTTTGGAAAAGTCACTTAACCTGTCTAACCTCAGTTTCCTTATCTATAGAATATGATAAATGTTTATAAGATTGCTATAAGGTTTGTCCTGTTATTCAATAAATATTTATGGTGTGCTTCTTAGGCACCAGGCACTCTGCTAAAAATTGATATGATGAAGTAAAGCATTGCAAATTCCAGGCATTTCGAGCAATTGATACATTTTAATCACATTCATTGTTTTTATCATTGGTTGCTGTCCCAGAGATTTCATAGGAAGAGGAGAGCATAACCAGATATTGAACTCAGAACTTGTTTTTTATTCATATAAAAACTTAACAAAGTTTTCTAAAGGTCTCGTAATGGGTGAATGGTCACTAGAGTTTCAGGGAGGCAAGAGTTCTTTCTGGACAGAGCCTCTGGCAGGTGAAAGATGTGGATGAATACAGACTTTAAACATGAGTTCATTTGGTTTTCATTTTGTTTTGTTTTTACTTTAACTCAACAAGAAGCACCCATTTGAAGGGAACAGTTTGATGCATTTTTACACGTGTGCACACCCACATAATCACCACTTCAGTCAAGATATAGAACATTTTCATCACCTAAAAGATTCCCTCTGCCTGCTTGCCGTCAATACCTCTACCACTACCCCCAGGCAACTATCAATCTACTTTCTCTCACTTTAAATTAGTTTTGCCTGTTCAATAATTCCGTAAAATAGAATCACACAGTATACAGTCTTCCTGTGTCTGAATTCCTTCACTAAGAATATTTTAGAGATTCATTCATATTACAGCACATGCCAGATTTTTTTTTCCTTTGTGTTGTTGACTAATAGCCCATTGTATGGATATGTCTTCATTTGCTTTGCTATTCATCTGTTGAAAAACATTTGGATGATTTTCAGTTTGGGGCAATTATGACTAGAACTGCTGTGAGCAATTGCTTGCGTCTGTGTTTTCATTTCTCTGGGGTAAATACCTATGAATGGGATTCCTGAATCATAGAAGTGTGTGTTTGTGTGTGTGTTTAATTTAAAGAAAGTGCAAAAATGTCTTCCAAAGTGGTACTCTCACCAGATGCGTAGCAGAGTCCGAATTGCTCCACGTTCTTGCCCACTCTTGGGTTCATTTACTTTTTAAATGTATTTTATTATTGGAGTAGAATTGAGATATAATGTTGTGTTAGTTTCCACGGTACAATGAAGTGATTCAATTATGTGTATACATATATCCCCACCTTCTTGAGCCTCTCTCCCACCCCCCGGCCCCGTCCATCTAGGTCACCGCAGAGCACTGAGCTGCGCTCCCTGTGCTATCCAGCAGGCTTCCCACTAGCTTTTTGTTTTACTCGTGGCAGTGTATATATGTCAGTCCCACTCTCCCCTCCCCTCCTCCATGTCCACAGGGACGTTCTATATGTCTGTGTCTCTATGCCTGCCCTGCAAATAGGTTCATCTGTACCATCTTTTCTAGATTCCATATATAGGCATTAATAAATGACATTTGCTTTTTCTCTTTCTGACTTACTTCACTCTGTATGACAGACTGCAACTCCATCCACATCACTACAAGTGACCCAATTTCATTCTATTTTATGGCTGAATAATATTCCATTGTGTATATGCACCACATCTTCTTTATCTATTCATCTGTCAATGGATGTTTAGCTTCCTTCCTTGTCTTTTACAAAAGAGGCAAGAATAAACAATGAAGAATACATGATGGGTTTACTTTTCTTTAATATGTTTTTTTTTTTTTTTTTTTACTGAATGATGATTGATTTAGAGAATTTTGCTGTTTTCTGTCAAACCTCAACATGAATCAGCCGTAAGTATACATAGATCTTCTCCCTTTTGAAACTTCCTCCCATCTCCCTCCCCATCCCACCCCTCTAGGGTGATACAGAGCCCCTGTTTGAGTTTCCCGAGCCATACAGCAAATTCCTATTGGCTATCTATTTCACATGTGGTAATGTAAGTTTCCACGTTACTCTTTCTATACATCTCACCCTCTCCTCCCCTCTCCCCATGTGCATAAGTCTGTTCTCTATGTCTGTTTCTCCATTGCTGCCCTGTAAATAAATTCTTCAGTGCCATTTTTACAGACTCTGTATATGTGTGTTAGAATACAATATTTCTCTTTCTCTTTCTGACTTACTTTACTCTGTACGATAGGTTCTAGGTTCATCCACCTCATTAGAACTGACTCAAATGCATTCCTTCTTATGGCCGAGTAATATTCCATTGTGTATATATACCACTACTTCTTTATCCATTCATGTATCGATGGACATCTAGGTTGCCTCCATGTTCTAGCTCTTGTGCATAGTGCTGCAATGAACAATGGGATACATATTTAGTTTCCAAAATATACAAGCAGCTTGTACAACTCAATACCAGAAAAATAGACAATCCAATAAAAAAGTGGGGAAAAGACCTACCTAAAGAGACTTTTCTCCAAAGAAGACATACAGATGGCTAACAAACAGATGAAAAGATGCTCAACATCACTCATTATTAGAGAAATGCAAATCAAAACCACAATGAGCTATCACCTCACACTGGTCATAATAGCCATGATCAAAAAGTCTACAAACAATAAATGCTGGAGAGGGTATGGAGAAAAGGGAATGCTCTTGCACTGTTGGTGGGAATGTCAATTGCTACAGCCACTATGGAAGACGGTATGGAGATTCCTTAAAAAACTAGGAATAAAACCACCGTATGACCCAGCAATCCCACTCCTAGGCATATACCCTAAGGAAACCAAAATTGAAAGTGAGTTGACTTTTAATGGGCAGAACTGTTGGTGACAAAGCTGAAAGGATCTTCGTGGGTACATACAAAGGACTCTCAAAAGCCCCCAGTTCCCTTTTCTGTGTGCTCCTATAAGGGAACTTTTCTAACGTCTTCCCCACCAATTCAAAAATCCCAGAAACCTTTCAGCACTAAGTGAAGAAAGCAAGCAAATGGCACATAGATGAGAGGGAGAAACTGAGGACAAGAAGATTGAAAAATAAACTATCCTAAGAAGAGACAAGTTGTAGATACCATGGACCCGTGTGAAGCAGAGGGCGGAAAGCAAAGCTCCACACATTTCCACAATTATTTTCATTAAATGTTTATTCACAAAACAATAAGATGCAAAAAAAAATATCCTAGATAAGAGATTTTTTTTCCAGTGGGTTCCACAGGGAGGTTTTTGTTACCATTATGATGAGGTTTTGCTCAGACATCGAGGACTTGGCTGTAGCCAACAAGGGCTCTTCATTAGCTTGCCACTAAGAATGTAAACACTGAAATCGGTTATTTTAGGGTCAGGCACTGGAAAAGATTCTAATAAAACAAATTGACCAGCTTCCCACGGATGAGAAAACTCTAAAACCTGATGGCTTTTTGCTGGTAACTGCAGCTGTAAATTCAGGCAATCCAGGATAAATGTCGGCCTCCTTTCTGGGATAAAATGCCTCTATCAAGCTACCAAAATATCATTAAGAGAGGTATGGAATTGCTGCAGGGAGAAGCATGCAGGCCTTCTCCTCTCCTCTCCTGATCTCCTTAAAGCAATGCCAGACATGATGGATTTTGTATTATTAATACCATTGTGCCCACATCGGATTTGAAGATGCAGGGACATGCATCTATATTTAATTTAGGTGTCTGTCTGTTGATGTGGAAAGGGGGATATGAATGGCCGGTGGGAACGGTTCCCTTTATTCAATCATCCCGAACACAGTCATTTTACACGCTTTGTGCTCCTTTACATCTTTTCGTGTCTTTAGCACATATTCATTTATTTAACAAATCGTAATGAGTACCTAGGTGCCCTTCCAGAAGCTGGAGACAGAAAGAGGACAAGACAGTTTTCATACGCATAGAATTATCATATACATGGGAAGACATGTAATGAACACACTACTGAACATGTAGAAACTATTAAAAAGGGCAAGAGAGGGACTTCCCTGGTGACCCAGTAGTTAAGACTTTACCTTCCACTGCAGGCGGTGTGGGTTCCATCCTTTGTTGGGGACCTAAGATCCCATATGCTTTGGGGCCAAAACTCCAAAACATAAAAAAAGAAGCAATATTACAGCAAATTCAGTAGACACTTTAAAAATGGTCCACACCAAAAAAATCTTCAAAAAAATAAGAAAAGAAAAGATGGGTAAGGCAGATAGAAAGTGCCTTGAGGAGCATGCTTCACGATAGCTATTGGTCAGGGAAACTCTCTCCAATAAGAGGATGTCTAAGTAGAAACATGTGAACAGAAGTCATGTCAATATTAGGGAGATGACATTCCAGGCAGAGGCAACAGCCAGTGCAACACGGTCAGCCCAGAGCCCTGTAAGATTTTTAGTACGATGGGTGTATGGAGTGGGAGACAGAGTAAGAGAGAATCCCAGGAATGACAGAAGATGAGTCTGTAGATGATGCTCACATGATTCTTAAGACGTCTAATGAATCTACATGAGGTCTTCAGAAAAGCTACCCTGGCTGGGACAGGGTGCCTCCATCAGTAGACACAGGCCACCTTCAAGATAAAAGAGTGAATTTATTGAAAGTCTAGTTCAGGTGTGTACATGCCAAGTCACTTCAGTCATTTCTGACTCTTTGTGACACTGTGGACTGTAGCCCACCAGGCCCTTCTCCCTGAGGGGATTCTCCAGGCAAGAATACTGTGGTAAGAATCCAGGGAATTCTGGGTTCTGTACTAAGAATCCAGGGAATCTTCCTGACCCAGGGATGGAAACCACGTCTACTGTGTCTTCTGTACCGCAGGTGGATTCTTTACCACCGATCCACCGGGGAAGCCCCCCGTCAGTGAGAGATTTCTAAATAATAAAATCATAAATATCAGTAGGACACAGATTTTGTAGGGCCTTGGATGGCAGGCAGAGGAGTTCAAATGTTATAAAATGAGAATCAGCAGTCATTGAAGGTTTTGATATATGGTAAAGGTGTTTAATCTTATCGACATATTCAAAACATATTAAAATTGGGAGAAAGCAATTACCAGGTTACAGGAGAAGTAGTTACCAGGCTACAGGAGAACAGAGACCAAAGCATAGGGACAATGGGAGACATGAAAGACATCAAGGAGGCAATTCTTGGGAAACTTCCCTGGTGGTCCAGTGAGTTAAGAATCTCATCTTGCAGTGCTGGGGGCATGGATTCGATCCTTGATGGAGGAACTACAATCACACACGCCACATGCCAGGGGTGTGGCCAAAAAAGAAGGCAATTCTTGGTAAGTAATGAAAGATGAAGAGGAGACATAAATTATTTAGCTCTACTAATGCATCTGGGCTTCCCTGGTGGCTAGAGGTTAAAGCGTCTGCCTCCAGTGCAGGAGACCTGGGTTCGATCCCTGTGTCGGGAAGATCCCCTGGAGAAGGAAATGGTAACCCACTCCAGTATTCTTGCCTGGAGAATCCCATGGACAGAGAAGCCTGGTAGGCTACAGTCCACGGGGTTGCAAAGAGTTGGACATGACTGAGCGACTTCACTTTCACTTTCTAATGCATCTACTAAGGACAGAAATGGTATGGACCTAACAGAAGCAGAATATATTAAGAAGATGTGGCAAGAATACACAGAGAGCTATATAAAAAAGACCTTCATGACCCAGATAACATGATGGTGTGATCACTCACCTAGAGCCAGACATCCTGGGGTGTGAAGTCAAGCGGACAAAGACATCCTGAGAAGTCTGTATGCAGGTCAAGAAGCAACAGTTAGAACTGGACATGGAAAAACGAACTGGTTCAAAATTGGGAATGGAGTACGTCAAAGCTGTATACTGTCACCCTGCTTATTTAACTTATATGCAGAGGGCATCATGCAAAATGCTGGACTGGGTGAAGCACAAGCTGGAGTCAAGATTGCCAGGAGAGATATCAATAACCTCAGATGCAGATGACATCACCCTTACAGCAGAAAGAGAAGAAGAACTAAAGAGCCTCTTGATGAAAGTGAAAGAGGAGAGTGAAAAAGGTGGCTTAAAACTCAACATTTAGAAAACTAAGATCATGGCATCTGGTCCCATCACTTCATGTCAAATAGATGGGGAAACAATGGAAACAGTGGCAGATTTTATTTTCTTGGGCTCCAAAATCACTGCAGATGGTGAGTTCAGCCATGAAATTAAAAGACGCTTGCTCCTTGGAAGAAAAGCTATGACCAACCTAGACAGCATGTTAAAAAACAAAGACATTACTTTGCCAACAAAGGTCCATGTAGTCAAGGCTGTGGTTTTTCCAGTAGTCATGTATGGATGTAAGAGTTGGACCATAAAGAAAGCTGAGTGCTGAAGAATTGATGCTGTTGAACTGTGGTGTTGGAGAAGACTCTAGAGTGCCCCTTGAACTGCAAGGAGATCAAACCAGTCATTCCTAAAGGAAATCACTCCTGAATATTCATTGGAAGGACTGATGCTGAAGCTGAAACTCCAATACTTTGGCCACCTGATGTGAAGAACTGACTCACTGGAAAAGACCCTAATGATGGGAAAGATTGAAGGCAGGAAGAGAAGGGGATGAGAGAGGATTAGACGGTTGGATGGCATCACTGGCTCGATGTACATGAGTTTGAGCAAGCTCTGGGAACTGGTGATGGACAGGGAAGCCTGGCATCTTGCAGTCCATGGTATTGCAAAGAATCAGACATAATTCAGCAACCGAACTGAACTGAATGCATCTGGATACTCCTTTGGAGGAATTAATTCTACTGCTTGGTGTGAAATCTTAATACAATTCTTAAACTTCCAAGTTCCTTCCTGGCCAAATGTTGACATAACCACATGTGTGACCAAGGATCAACTAATTGAAGGTTCAAAAATCTAAGAAGACTGTTTTTCAAGGGATTTTGGTAAAAGGAAAGTCTAACACAATTTCAATCCAACAACTAATTTATAAAAGCAAGACAATGAAAAAGTGCTGAGAAAGTCAAACATCCCAAAAGTTTAAGCATAGGAAAGAAAGCATTCAATCAGTTGAGTTATAATAGAAACACAATTTCAAAGAAGTAAAATATTCAGTGATGAGTCTCTACATGTTCAATCACTAATAGCTGTGAGTACATCTGTGCATACATGTACATGTCTGTAAATATTTTCAAAGAAATGATGGCTATTTATTAAAACATATCCTAAAAGGTCTTATTACATTCTGACATGTCTCAGGTGAAAAATACCAATTTGAGTTTACAAATATTTGGGATATTAAGAAGATAAAGCAATAAGAATATCTATTAATCAGTAACTAAGATAATTAAATTATTAAGAGTAATAACTACTGTTTAAAGCATATCCCATGTTCAGGTACTGAGCTGGGAAAACTGCACAGTGTCTTCTTTAAACCTAAACTGTGAAGTGGGCATTGCCTGCATTTTATAGATGATGATCAAAGACATGACATAACATCCTCAAAGTCAGTTAGTGCAAAACTGCACTGAATTTTTCTCTTTTAGCTGCGTTGCACAGCATGTGGGATCTTAATTCCCTGACCAGGGACTGGACCTATGCGGCCTGCATTGGAAGCACAGAGTCAACCACCGGACCACCAAGGAAGTCCCAGCAGAACTAAAATTTGAACTCAATTGTCCCTAACCCAAAATCTATCATTTTGAGTCTATTCTAAAACAACTGTAATCAAAAAGTTAACTTTTAAATAAGCAAGGAGTCATCCTCCAGTCTTAATAAACAGAGCACAATAATGTCTAAAATTAATGTTAATTTAATCTAGGAGACAGGAAACATGTTTCCCCAACATTTCATTCCAGAGCAAACAACCAAAAAAAAAAACAAAACAAAAACAAAAACCCCATTCAACTTTTCAAAGATTTCTTGCCTCAAATTTGTGATTTCACTGTATAAATATGCAAGGAGCATTGTAAAAATACACATGACCAAACCCCATCCTTAGAGATTCAAACGAGCTGGGTCTAGGGTAGGGATTTAACAGAGGAAAAATTACAGAGTTATAAAACAAACCAGGAAGAGTTTCCTGAGCAAAGATGAGCACTGTTGACTTAGACAACAGTCAAATCCAGCATGAAAATGGGCCCCAGCTATCAAGGGGTGGCTGGATCGAGTAGCTATCATGCCACAATCCATTTGTGGAGCCTTGGAGAAAAGCTGACTTGGATCAGACTACGTTCACGGACTCAGAGGTGTGCTAAGGATCCATGACTACAGGATCGGTGAGCTACTGGAGTAAGCCGGCATCGAGGGTCACAGGTAGGTGAGAAAAAGTATGCCAAGTTTCCTCTGGATAGTTTTTGCTTGTTTGTTTGCGTTTTGGAATAGGCCAATGGAACAGAAGGGGAGTTATTTGCAGTTTAGAATTCTGCAAGTGAAGCCTGGGTGTGCCTGACCACAGCAGCAGACCAAAGGCTGGCTCTCCCACGTGTGAGGACCAGGCATGTCATGTCTCAGCAGCTGCACTCACAGGCATGTTTACAGCATCCTGGAACCTGCCTCTCTGAGGTTCAGGAGGCTGTCCTAGCTGGATGAACGGCATAGCCACTCTGCCTAGTCTGAGCTGAGGTCTCCCACCTTACTCCACACTCTGAACAGATATCTCTTATGGAGCACTATACCAAGTATTCATTATTTAATCCTTGCATGGTGGATAAGAGGCTGAGATAAATACACAGAGGGAAATCTGAGTATGAGTAACAGGAAAAGGGGAAATTGATATTTAGATTGCAATTGATTTATTCACTATATCGATCATCAGAATCGAGTGGATAAACTTTTTAAATTTCAGATTTATGGACCTTATCTAAAGACTTTCAAACGAGAATCTCATTCTGAAGTCTGGGAAATGCATTTCATAAGACCTCCTCCTCTGCCGAGGTGAGGGGATTCAAAGCCTCTGACTTATGTTTGTGCCTTCCTTTACTTCTATCACACGGGAAAGTAATGCAGGTTCATATTAAAAAGTTATGAAGCAATATTAAAAAGAAATATGAGCACCAAGGAAAGTGACTCTGTAAATATAAGATGTAAATATTCTCAATAAGCATTTCTACCTCCAATCTCATCTAAAACAAAAGCAGATGAGCCCCGGGGTGTCTGGTTCTGGTCTATCAGAATCACTAAAACAGATTTATTCTTTTAGATAACATGATGAGCGGTTACATCTTTGAAGGGAGTGAGAAATCCATTTCTTCTCCTGGGTGCCCCTGGACTCATCCTGGGAAAGTTGCATTCATAACATCACAAAGAAAAATTCAAAACAAACGGAAGTTTTCTCTCCCCAGACACAAAACAATCAGAAAAGTTTGCATCCAGATAAGAAAGACAGACATTTACATGACTATAACAGGATGAAAGGCGAAGAAATCCAAAATGAAAGATCCCTCCTCGCACAAAACCTGCTCTCACACGAGGGGCTTCAGAGTGTTTGCTTGGACAATTCGAATACAGCTTGTCATGCCAATGAAGTCGCAGAATGCCCAGTTCAGCCTGTCTGTCCCCAGAGAGATCCGATGCCCCTCCAGGGCGGTGCGTCTGGAGAATGAAAGGAGCGGAACAGCGGTGCAGCCAGCTCCAATCCCTCACCTGCCTGCATGATGGTTTAATACACTCAACCCTCGACCACATTATTTTAAAAATAAAATCAAGGGAGAGGAGATGAAAAGAACCAGGAGAGTGGCAGGTTGCTGGAGAGACTCACTGTCGTGTTCATCTTCCTGCATCACTTTTACTCTCTCAAGGGTAGGGCCTCCTTTCCTATCTTCTCCCAGCTATGTTGAGTCTTGCTTCCTCCTAACTCACCCACCTCTCAGCCCCCTCCCCAGAAGCGCTCCCCCCCCCACACACACATCATCCAAGTGTTCCAAGGAAGCCAGCATGATGGATAACAGATGTTCTTTGACATATTGTGTCATTTATCACACAACAGCCCCAATCCCGCTAACAGGGCCTTTCCCATATGTCACTGTCGGCTCCTGAGCAGCCCCAATGCATCAAGAAGAAATGGTTTAATACAATGTGCTGTAATTCCTGAGTCACAGCTCAATGGAGGGCTTTGGGATGCTGAGGTCCTTTTCCTTTCCAACTTATTTATTTGTATCAACTGGCACCTGTTCCTGATAAATGGATGAGTGGACTCAACTGAGACCAAGTGGAGGGGGAAACTGACCACCAAATTATGTGCCAGGTTGGAAGGAAAAGGGAGATCAGTCTAGAGCAGGAAGCAGAAAATGAACCCAGCAGTCCATCACCACGCTCCTTGTAAGGCTCTTGCTTCTTTCTGTGGAGTGGTTTGTCTGCCATGCTTGATGAGGAGCTTGCTGTGGTGAAAGTAAAAGTTCCTCAGTGGTGCCTGACTCTTTACGGACAGTCCATGAAATTCTCCAGGCCAGAATACTGGAGTGATAGCCATTTCCTTCTCCAGGGGATCTTCCCAACCCAAGGATCGAACCCAGGTCTCCTGCATTGCAGGCAAATTCTTTACCAGCTGAGCCACAGGGAAGCCCAAGAATACTGGAGTGAGTAGCCTATCCCTTCTCCAGCAGATCTTCCTGACGCAGGAATTCAACGGGGGTCTCCCGCATTGCAGACGGATTCTTTACCAACTGAGCTACCAGGGAAGCCTGCTTGCGGTGGTGAAGATCTATAAATCCAAACTGGCACAGGAGTGCCCTACTGTGTCCCTGAAGGGAAGAGATTTCATTGCAGCAGCCAGAAGGGAAGTTTCCCTGACCAAGCCTTCACTCATATATGCTCCTCGTTTGACTGAAGCCAAGGTTGGAAAGACTGAGGCTGAAGCTGAAGCTCCAATACTTTGGCCACCTGATGTAAAGGGTAGACTCATTGGAAAAGACCCTGATGCTGGGAAAGATTGAGGGAAGGAGGTGAAGGGGCGACAGAGGATGAGATGCTTGGATGGCATCATCGACTCAAAGGACACGAGTTTGAGCAAACTCTGGGAGATAGAGAAGGACAGGGAAGCCTGGCGTGCTGCAGGCATGCGGTCACAAAGAGTCGGACATAGATACGACTGAATGACTGAATGGCAACAAAGGGTTGAGAGGCATTTCCTGTTATAACCCATTCATCTCAGAAGTACTGCCATAGCAACAAGTCACACCTTTGCAAGCACCAAAAGCTATCACACATTCACACACTTCATGGATTTCTTTCTCTCCAGATCCCCTTGGTGGACTTGCTACTCTGTTGGTGTCCCAGGGGTCATATGTTACCAGAGTAATGGGCTTCAAATCAGAAGGAGCACCAGCGTGACTGTTCTTGATCTCTCAGGTTTGGTTCACACCCACTTCTCTAGGAAGCAGAAAGGATGCTACTCCCAATAACACACACAGAGCAGAGTCACAAATCTATTCACCATTCAGCTCAGACATTGCTCCTAAAAAGATATCTCCCCCGCCCTTTTACTCCCCACCATCCCACTGGATAAGGGAAATCTTAAATTTTCATGTTGAGTGGGGTATCTTGAATTTTTCTGGTTTAAAATTTGTTTAGGGGTTGGTTACAAACAGCTCTGTTGGGAAAAAGCTCAGTCAATTCAGAATTTAACTCTCTATTAGAGCTATTTCCCCCTGTCTCTACTTGCCCCAACACGACAGCTGGTTATAGGGAGATCCTATAGGTGGCTCAGATGGTAAAGAATCTGCCTTCAATGCAGGACACCCAGTTTCAATCCCTGGGTTGGGAAGATTCCCTGGAGAAGGGAATGACTACCCACTTCAATATTCTTGCCTGGGAAAACTCATGGACAGAGGAACCTGACTACAGTCCATGGGGTCACAAAGAGTCAAGCATGACTGAGCAACTAACACTTTCATTTTCATGAAGGTATGGGCAGCAAGTACTGTTTCCTCTTGTTTCAGTCCTTGGGCTGCAGAGGGCCAGCTTGGTCCACAGGCTGTTTGTATGTATTATATTAAAGCACGGTGGCTCTGTTGCTGGCCCAGTCTGCTCCTGCCTATTCAAAGACGGATTGTTTTTTTCTTGACCTAACCACATGCTTTTAAAATCCAGCTGAGTATCACACACTGCATAACCGATATCCAATTAAAACCAGGCACAGCCTCCTGGCTTCATGCAAACAATTGTCTTAAAGCAGGTTTTGCTCCCTCCTTTGTTCCCTTCTCAGTTCCTGAGGCTACTGGAGTGTTCCAAGCCTCATCTGTCATGTTATCATCTGCCCCTTCTCCTATGGATTTCACTGTTTTCTTTTTGATGCTCAGAGCTCTTCAGAACACGACCTGAGCTTTTGCTTAACCTCTTCTTCTGACCTCTCCAAGAACTAATCTCGCCACTGTCTGCTGGGCATGTCTCTCTACAGGCAGAAGAAGCTGGCTTGACCCCCTGCCAATTCCACCGTGATTACCTTCAACCCAGGCTGCTGACCCTTTGGTTGGACAACTGCCATGTTTATATCCTGGAGAAGGGGAGCTACCTGATCTCTCCCAATGACAGAGATACAGTGCCCTTCTAACAGGTGTACACCCTGCCACTTAGTCATTTAGTGACTTCAGGGCTTATGCTGGGGCCTTGGCATGGGCCTATTGGCACAGGTACCTGGATAGTCTTCTCGAAGCAAAGATATATTACTGGCACATCTAGCCTCCTATCATCTTCTACAGTTCTCAAAAGTCATTAATTAAACAGAATTAGCCAGAGTCTGCTCTATGTGCTCATCTCTGCTCCAAAGGCCATAAACCTTAGTTGAGCAGGAATTGGAGAGAGTTGTTGAAATTATTTTTCCCTTTGGTGGCTCAGACTGTAAAGAACTTGCCTGAAGTGTGGGAGACCCAGGTTCGATCCGTGGGTCAGGAAGATTTCCTGGAGACAGGAGTGGCAACCCACTCCAGTATTCTTGCCTGGAAAATTCCAAGGACAGAGGCATGTGGTGGGCTAGAGTCCATAGGGTCACAAGGAGTTGGGTGTGACTGAGCAACTTTCACTTCTGTAGTATGAGATGTTGAAGATTTTAGTTCCAAAGACAAAATACTAGATCAATATGAAAAAAGTCAGATTTTTTACTTCAGAAGTTTAAAGGATTGATGATCAGTGACATTCTTATTCAAATATCCCGATTACCTGTATAAACAAGCAGCAGTCTCACAGCTAATTAATACAGTCACATGACACAGGGCCACACTGATAGCCCTTCACAAAATGAGTCCATGCCAGCAAGCCTCCATCTGCTGGATTTGAGCACATCATCTTTCTTGAGTTCATGTAGTCAGATGGTTGCTGGGCTTGGTCATCAATTACACCTCTAATTGAAAAAGTTAGGGCTTTACTCCATCTGTTCCTAACCCTCACTCTAATGCATCTGACTCTGTTGTCCGTTCATTCCCATAACCATGCTGATCATGATGTTTCTTGAGCTTGTTTATCATACCTGACTATTCCACTTAACTCTTGGCACCTCATGTCCTCATGACAGGTACTTTATTCCAAAACCCCTTGGTTTCACTCTCACATACAAGAGTGTCTTAGAGGTTGGTTGCTGCTCCCTGGCTCAATTCCTAAGGCATCCATGATACAGTTTCACAGCAAGAGGCCATGGTAAATGCATGGAGAGTAGCTTCTTCATCTTGAATTAGAACATTAATAACACTGTTCGCTAGTTATGTGGCTTGGGGCAATGGGCTGGACCCATTTCCTCATCTAATGAGAAAGCCAATTTTATAGGGTGGTCACGAGGAATAAATGAGATCATGGTCTATAAAATGCTTTACATGGTGACAGAAACAAAGTAAATGTTTAACTCTCATTCACTATTCTGAGTCTTATTATTGTTATAATTCTGTATCCCACAGCAGGGATAGGACAATCACACATGTCAATTTAGCCCTTGATGACAGGTTATTGACCGTAATCTCAACTTCTCCTCTCTTGATGCTCAAGAAGACTTTTACAAAGAGATCTACTTTTGTGCATAGCCGAGTAATATATGAACCAATCATGAATGTATTATGGGCTTCTTAGTATTTCCCCAGTTGGGTAAACTCCCTTATTATTTTTTTTAAAATTACTCCACACATCCCCCATGAAAATAGGATTAAATTTCCTCACCCAAAATGCCTCAGATCCTGATGAATGATTTTCAAAGTATCTTTTGCTCTTTTATTGTCATTATCATGCAGCCTAGGAACACAGTGTTTCCTTTTCATAAAAATATAATATGGCTGCACAGGAATCACATAGAAATTACGGCAGAAAATTAGTCAATAAACTTTTATTATACAAGCCCTTAATGCTTTTATTAATATTGAGGAACTTAAAATTAAGTTCTTTGCAGAGCAAGATTTACTGCTTCAACTCCAGAGATAAAGCTGGCTAGGACACCTAGTCCTAGACACCTAGAGGCCCCTTCTGTGTCTCTGGTTTCTTCTCTCCTGGACTGTGTGCACTGATATAAAAATCCTCCCTAAGAAAATGGGATGTGCATCTATTTACACAACCCCTCTGCTCTGACTCCTTGAGTGGATAAGGCATGAGAAACACAACTGTTGTCGAGAGGAGGAATTCACTAATCACGATGACTGAAAAGAATGTGTATGAGGTAAAGTCTGGTAATACTCGGAAAATCTATAGATTTCTGTGCTTTGTTCAGCGCTGCCCTATTTAAAACTCTGATTCTCAGCCCTGTTGATAATCTTGGTTGAATCTCGCTAAATAAAAACTGGTTCATTTATGTATTCATTCATTCATTCTTTCAATTGATAATGTTTTAAATACTAAGCCCTGGAGAAGCAAAGATGAATTGTCCCTACTCTCTTGAAGTTGATAATCTTAGAAAAATATACCATACAGGTCCATAAACACTGAGCCATCAGAATGGAGTTCAACTGAAAGAGACACTGTCTCTACTGTGGGTTATCACAGAAAGTCTACATGGGGGAAAAAGGACATAATTATCCTGACCAGATTTTTGTAATTTGTGACCCATGGATAATTATTATAGCATTTGACTACTTCCAACATTTAAATACTAACAGATCACACGTACTTTATATTTTAAATTACCAACTACTCTCAGTTACTCTCAACCTACTTCCCTGGTGGCTCAGACGGTTAAGTGTCTGCCTACAATGCAGGAGACCTGGGTTCAATCCTTGGGTTGGGAAGATCTCCTGGAGAAGGAAATGGCAACCTACTCCAGTACTCCTGCCTGGAGAATCCCAAGGATGGAGGAGCCTGATAGGCTACAGTCCATAGGGTCGCAAAGAGTCGATACGACTGAGCGACTTCACTTTCACTTTCACTCTGTTAAGTTCGACTTTTAGACAAATAGATAAAATTTTTAGAAGTATTATATCTTATTAAATATTGCATGGGAAATACTTATCCTAAAACGTTATCTTTGTTTTCCTGAAATTCAAATTTAACTGGGTGTCCTGTATTTTAACTTGCTAAATCTGATTACACTGCATGATTTCAATGGAGAGAGGAAGGGGATATGGAAATGAGGCTTGATAAAGTGAATGGTATAAAAATTAGAAAAAGGGGTAAAGCAAGTTCCTGAGTGAAGGAGTATTCCAATCTGCTTAGAACATGAGACTGGGGATTGGAACCAGATATCAAATTGCCAACATCCGCTGGATCATGGAAAAAGCAAGACGGTTCCAGAAAAACATCTATTTCTGCTTTATTGACTATGCCAAAGCCTTTGACTGTGTGGATCACAATAAACTGTCGAAAATTCTGAAAGAGATAGGAATACCAGACCACCTGACCTGCCTCTTGAGAAATGTGTATGCTGGTCAGGAAGCAACGGTTAGAACTGGACATGGAACAACAGACTGGTTCCAAATAGGAAAAGGAGTACATCAAGGCTATATATTGTCACCCTGCTTATTTAACTTATATGCAGAGTACATCATGAGAAATTCTGGGCTGGAAGAAGCACAAGCTGGAATCAAGATTGCCAGGAGAAATATCAATAACCTCAGATATGCAGATGACACCATCCTTATGGCAGAAAGTAAAGAAGAACTCAAAAGCCTCTTGATGAAAGTGAAAGTGGAGAGTGAAAAAGTTCAGAAAACTAAGATCATGGCATCTGGTCCCATCACTTCATGGCAAATAGATGGGGAAACAGTGTCAGACTTTATTTTGGGGGGCTCCAAAATCACTGCAGATGGTGACTGCAGCCATGAAATTAAAAGACACTTATGCCTTGGAAGGAAAGTTATGACCAACCTAGATAGCATATTCAAAAGCAGAGACATTACTTTGCCAACAAAGGTTCGTCTAGTCAAGGCTATGGTTTTTCCTGTGGTCATGTATGGGTGTGAGAATTGGACTGTGAAGAAGGCTGAGTGCTGAAAAATTGATGCTTTTGAACTGTGGTGTTGGAGAAGACTCTTGAGAGTCCCTTGGACTGCAAGAAGATCCAACCAGTCCATTCTGAAGGAGATCAGCCCTGGGATTTCTTTGGAGGGAATGATACTGAAGCTGAAACTCCAGTACTTTGGCCACCTCATGCGAAGAGTTGACTCATTGGAAAAGACTCTGATGTTGGGAGGGATTGGGGACAGGAGGAGAAGGGGACGTCAGAGGATGAGATGGCTGGATGGCATCACTGACTCGATGGACGTGAGTCTGGGTGAACTCTGGGAGTTGGTGATGGACAAGGAGGCCTGGCGTGCTGCGATTCATGGGGTCTCGAAGAGTCGGACATGACTGAGTGACTGAATTTAACCTAACTGAACCAGGTGGTTCAGTGGTACAGAATCCACCTGCCAAACAGAAAATGTGGGTTCAATCCCTGGGCCAGGAAGATCCCCTGGAGAAGGAAATAGCAACCCAGTCCAGTATGCTTGCCTGGAGAATCCCATGGACAGAGGAGCCTGGCAGGCTCCAAACCAGGTTTCAAAGACTCGGACACCACTTAGCAATTAAAAAACAACAACAGCAAATTATTTAATAAAAATAAGATCTCTGTTAAACTGAGCATTTTGGGCTAGGTCCCAAGCTGTTTACCTAGATTAGCTTACTTTTTCTCTCAGAACCCACCTATTATCATATTACCCATTTAATCAGTGATACTTGTCTGGATTAAATACTTTGTCCGGTGATACTTGGTGATCAGGAAAGGCTAGATCTGACCACAGATATCTCTAGTTTCTATTCTGATTCTTCACTCTACACAGCCACCCATGATAAGAACAGAAAGGTAGAAGGAGAAAGTCACAGACACTGGGAGTTCAGAAGAGTAGGATTTGCATTTTTTCAACTTTCCACCACCTGATCCCTAAGCTCCACCTCATGGGCTTAGTAATACTTGAGGCTAATATTGCTGGAAGTAACAGCCACGTTAGTCACTTACCAGGATAAGCCATCTACTCTCAAGCAAGAATAGGTCTTAGGACCCAGCTAAGTTGGCAGAATCACCTGAGCATCAGGAGAAAATGGAATTGAAAGAACAGGATAACATGGTTCCATGGAGACACAGAACTTGGGAGGACAAACTGGATCTCACTCTGTTTCTTGAAATGATGATGCTCAGTCAATGGCTCACAATGCTAACCCAAGGGGGCCCTGAAGTAGGAACAAGGGTGCAGCCATCTTACTTAGAGCCCCCTCTCCTGCCTCTGCTGGAGAAAGGAAGTAGCAGAACACTGGGCTCCTGCTTCACCAAAAGCCAACACTGTTTCTATCAATACCAGGCCTTCAAGAGGAGAGCTTGTGCCAAAGCATCAAGGTACTTAGAACTCTATGCTTGAGAGTAATATTTATTATGCATGCTTCTCATTTCACCTCTCTAGAACATATCTTAATACACATACTCAGTGCCCTCAAATTGAGATAATCAATAAAATTCTGAAAACAACAGCCCATTCAGAATCCCCCTCTCTTTTCTTTCTTTTTTGGCATATAATTACTCTACAGTATTGTTTTAGCTTCTGCTGTACAATGAAGTGAATCAGCTATATGTATACATATATCCCCTCATTTGGCACGAAAAGAGATGCAGACATAGAGAATGGACTTGGGGACCCAGAGAGGGGAAAGGGGAGGGTGGGACGAATTGAGATCCCCCTTTTTGGCAAGAGTTCAGTTCAGTAGCTCAGTCGTGTCCGACTCTTTGCAACCCCATGAATCGCAGCATGCCAGGCTTCCCTGTTCACCAACTCCCGGAGTCCACCCAAACCCATGTCAATCGAGTCAGTGATGCCATTCAACCATCTCATCCTCTGTTGTCCCCTTCTCCTCCTGTCTTCAATCTTTCCCAGCATCAGGGTCTTTTCAAATGAGTCAGCTCTTCGCATCAGGTGGCCAAAGTATTGGAGCTTCAGCTTCAACGTCAGTCCTTCCAATGAACACCCAAGACTGATCTCCTTTAGGATGGACTGGTTGGATCTCCTTGCAGTCCAAGGGACTCTCAAGAGTCTTCTCCAACACCACAGTTCAAAAGCATCAATTCTTCAGTGCTCAGCTTTCTTTATAGTCCAACTCTCACATCCATACATGACCACTGGAAAAACCATAGCCTTGACTAAACGGACCTTTGTTGGCCAAGTAATGTCTCTGGTTTTTAATATGCTGTCTAGGTTGGTCATAACTTTTCCTCCAAAGAGCAAGCGGCTTTTAATTTCATGGCTGCAAACACCATCTTCAGTGATTTTGGACCCCCAAAAATAGTCTGTCACTGTTTCTACTGTTTCCCCATCTATTTGCCATGAAGTCATGGGCTAGATGCCATGATCTTAGTTTTCTGAAATGTTGAGCTTTAAGCCAACATTTTCACTCTCCTCTTTTACTCTCATCAAGAGGCTCTTTAGTTCTTCTTCACTTTCTGCCATGAGGGTGGTGTCATCTGCATATCTGAGGTTATTGATATTTCTTCCAGCAATCTTGATTCCAGCTTGTGCTTCCTCCAGCCCAGCATTTCTCATGATGTACTCTGCATATAAGTTAAATAAGCAGGGTGACAATATACAGCCTTGACGTACTAAAAAAAAAAGTGGTTTTGATGGAAAATTCTTAAGAAGTCCAGAGTCATTTGATATAAACCATATAAAAGCTCATTTAGATCTCTTTGAGATTGATGGTTTTGCAAGATTTGACAAGGCCAGTTTGTTTTATTATGGTGGAGTTGTAGAATCTTAAAAAAGATTTGGAGAAGTATGAAATTTGGTGATTCTTTATTTATTCCTTCATAGCTTTTTTCTAGAACCATAAGCAGATCCTCACTGTGTCTGAAAATTATTCATACCTTCCTCCCTCCATCTTTCTTTAGCTTATTCATTAACAATAATTAACATTGGGTACCTACTCCTTATTAGCACAGCTGATCTGCTTTATTTGTAAATAATAACTTTGAGATCATGGTTGTCAACTAATATTCATTTACTAAAATAATTCTTCCTATTAACTTAGTGTAACAGCCATTGGAGCAAAGACCATGCCTCTGGTGTATATCACTCTACACAAGGCTTAGAGCAGCACCTGTCACTTAGTGGTAGTACGTTAATTATCTACTGAATGGATGGAAAATAGTTACAATCTCCCTACTTCCAAACTCTTCTTGCACAAAAAGCCAGCTCTGGGCAAGACCATCTTTACCACCAAGAAACTTGCTCCCACAAACCCACAGGACACATTGATCCTATTTTATATCTATTTTTTCATTAATTTTATGAGATGCCAAATTTGTCTATTTTATTATGTATTTTGGATCTCTTCTTTGGCTTGGCCTAAGTAGCAGCCTTCGCCTTTCTCCTACACACCATCTGATTCTTAGCTATGCATAGTTTGGGCCAGAGATGGAACCTTTACCAAGCTGATTCACAACAAGATGAAAATGAATGCCCCCCCACCCCACTCTTCCTACCACCACAGGGAGGGATAAGTTAATAGCCATCTGTATGCATGCAAGGCTCAGAATCAAGGAGTTCAGTAAGAAATGGATGAGCAAAGGGGAAAGAGGAAAGGGTTGGAAGAAAAAAAATTAAGAAACTTTCATTGCAGTCACTCCAGGGAGACATTCAAAGTATCATCTTAAGAGAAAGGAACTGAATTCAAATGATTCCTTAGACTGTGATGAATGCCATGAGAATAACTTTCAGCTAAAATAAGAAGCCAATAGAGCTGTTAATAATTCATATTGCATTGTTATGATATTGATAATTAACTGTAATAACAATAGCTGAAGATTGAGCAGTTAGTATTTGCCACAGATCTAGTTAAGCAATTTATTTGATTATCTCATTTAATGGATAGGTTTCATAATCTACTTCACTTTACTGGTAAGGAATCTGAGCCTCAGAGAGGTTAGCTATGTGTCCAACCAGGCCAGAAATTTCAGAAGTCGGGCCCCAAAACCCATATGTTCTTCCTCTAGTCTACACTAGATTAGTGACCAACTTGAAATTTAACTTTAGATGTTCTAATTCTAAAGAAGCCCACTGAGAATAAAGTATCACAGGACTATAAATCTGTAATTTGGTTAAAACTTCTGATTCACATGGAAATGATTACTGAAAAGTTAGCCTAATGATAATTCATGGCTTAAAATAAGGACTCTTTAAAAATACAAATTTACCAGGTCTGACTAAAGTAAAAATGCTACTTCTTAAGTGGTGATAAGTTAAACATCAAGCAAGATTAGGCCTTCCCACCAAACTTAGTGGAAGATCTTCAAAGTTCACAGTTTATCCCCCTCTGCCTGGTCTTGACCTTTCCTAATTATTTTCAGTAGAAAAACAACTCAGAACTGAAATAGTAGGTGGAAATCAAGAATATAAAGAAAACAGGGATGAAATTTTTAATATAAACATATTTTTAATATAGGACTCATATGTGCTTATATAGAGATTTACTTGGGTAAGTTAATGACCAAGAAAAAAAAAGAAAAACAAACAAACAAAAAACAAGAATTCTCTTCCCTTTCTCTTCCCCTTTAGAAATTACAAGAATTACCAAGTTGTCCAATCACTACTTCTCCCTGTCCTTCTCATGCTTCAATTGAATGGATTTACAGTAGCTCAAGGGTCTTTCACCGTACATATTCAATCAAGAAAACTTACTGTTGGACACACACCTAATTTATAAGCTTCAGTAATTGTTGTGGCTGCATGAGCAAGACAAGTCCAGAATAAAAGGACATATAAACGCTGGGTTTACAAGTTCATTACTTCTGTATCAATTATAGCTGGACTATAAACCACTTCTGGGAGGAAGCCTTGTCCATTTAATATTGCATACTACCTTGTATGAGCCCAGAAACACATCAGATATTAATTGTCACAGAGGTAACAATATAATTCCCCTGTTCAATTCCGACATTCTCTGGTGCCAGATATCTTGGCAGCAGGTTGAAAAGTAGAGGAGAGGGAACCAACTAATGGATTCTATTTAAGGACATTTGATGAAAATGTTGACTGGCCCATGACTGATTTTATTCTTAGCGCTTAAATGTTAGTTAGTTAGTCAGTTTGAATGTTAATTAGCCATAATGACAAGGAGTGTCTCTTTTTATGGTCCTCTTAAAACGTATCCAGGGGCTAATAAGCAATGGGTGCATCCCATAAATATAATAAGTAAATAAATTAGCATCAGTTAATTTAAATGTAAGCAAACTGCACTGTGAGGTCTTTCCTGGGCTCATACTGCACTTGGCTTATTTTCCTCTCAGCATCATTTCTCCTCGCCTCACCAATTTCATGATCTAAACAATACACTCTACAGCGGAGGAGCAAGGTCAGACATTGAATTTAGAGTAAACCACGTGGATCTTGCTCACTTTTTAGACACATGTTGTCAGATAACTGGGCAGTTAGAATAAAGGTCAAAGGAAATAAGACTCATAAAACTCCGCTTTTGTGGACAGCTGATTTCACAGGGGTGATTAACCCAGATGGTTAGTACTGTCATCAAAAAGGTTAATTTGTTCAGGTAACTACCTAGATTCCATTTTGTTTAAAAGCTGAAATGACTAGGTAAATGACAGATCAAGTGTTTCAGCTACAAGAAAAGGACTGGCTGGACACGCTGTCTTTGAGTCGCTAAATCGTGTCCGATTCTTTGTGACCCCATGGACTGTAGCCCGCCAGGCCACTGTGTCCATGGGATTTCCCAGGAAAGAATACCGGAGTGGGATGCCATTTTTCTCTCCAGGGGACCTTCTGACCCAGGGATTGAACCCACATCTCTTGCATTTGCAAGTGGATTCTTTACCACTGAGCCACCTGCGAAGACCAGCTGGACATGAAGACAGGTCTTAAGATGCCTGTAGATCCCTCCACTGTCTGGATCAACTAGAATTATTTGTATCTGCCCAACTTTGGATGATGAAAGAGTTGGCAAAATCTTCCAAACTGGGTCCCATAGCTTAGGCTTCAGTAAGTCAGTGTCTGTAGGTGTAAGGTCTGCAGAAAGAAATTCAAGGTAGCAGAAAGGGAAGGAAGCTTAGGCTGGTAGCTTAGGCTAAGGGATGCCCTCCTAGAGGTGTCAGTGACCATTCAGCACATGCCAGAGTTCTCCCAGGACAGACCCCTTCACACAGGGATGCTTCCTTCCCCAGGAAAAGTGCCTCACACTTTGCCTCACACACGGGAAAAGTGACGCACAAAGTGGATCAAGGGAGGACTTGGCAGTAACCAGGTTTCTCAGTTAAACACATTCTGTTTAATATTTCCCTGGGCCTCTCTCCCACTCTAACACTGACATAATTCCATGGAACATTCCTGAGCAGGATCTGCCACCATCCCCTTCTAGAAGGAACGGTTGTTGTTGCTGTTGATGTTGTTCAGTCGCTCAGTCGGGTCTGACTCTGCAATCCCGTGGAGTCCTGTGTGCCAGGCTTCCCTGTCCTTCACTATCTCAAGGAGTTTGTTCAAACTCGTGTCCATTGAGTCAGTGATGCCATCCATCATCTCATCCTCTGTCATCCCCTTCACCTCCTGTCCTCAATCTTTCCCAGCATCAGTGTCTTTTCCAATGAGTCAGTTCTTCCCATCAGGTGGCCAAAATATTTGGAGCGTCACCATTAGAACTGCCAATGAATATTCAGGGTTTATTTCCTTTAGGATTGATTGGTTTGATATCCTTTCAGTCCAAGGGACTCTTAACAGTCTTCTCCAGGACCACATAGGCCCATTTGGGATGATGACTACCATTCTGACTCTATCTAAAATTCCTCCACCCATCCATTAAAGATGTGGCCAATGGCTTAAAAAAGAGCTAAAGGAACTCCATCTTCTGTCAAGGAATTCACTCGGAATCCTCATCTCTTCGAGGCCAGCTGGGCCACTCCTCCTTGAGCTACCAGGTTGGGGTCCATCAGCTTTAGCTGCTCCTCTCAGACTTCCCCTGGCATGAGCCACAGCTGAGCCACCCTTGGCCATTTTGTTCTGCACATCATGGAGTGACGTCAGCCTTGATGAGAGCACCAGGACTGACCTGCAACCTCTGCTCTGGTGGCCCTGCAGCATGGGCCCCTGGCAGCACCTGAGGGAGCTGAGGACAGAGCTCACTCCCCATGGCCAGCGGGGCCTGTCCCTCTGCCGGAATACAACCGCACAACAGTGGCCCACTCCTCATTGCTCTCAAGGAAAATTCTTTCCATTTTTCCTGCCGTTAGATCCAGGAACAAATTAAACCCCAAGCAGAATAGTCTCAGGCTTTAGATCTCCTGACCTTGTTCAGGCTTTTATCTAAGCTCCTCTTTATCTCTGCACTCCTTGGTGGTGACCTGATGTTATTTGAGTGAAAAGCACTGGTCAGAAAGAGTACAGTATTGAAACGGGGGAGAAAAGAGAGTAACTCTACACTGGAAGAACCCGACAACACCAGCTCAGTCGGGTCAACATCACTAGCGGGAAGTTGCATTAATAGAATTACCTTTAATATGATGTGATGAAAATGACTCTTTACCTCTGTGATAAATAAAACCTATAACCCTAATCTAATCATGGGAAAAATACCAGACAAATTCCCAATAAAGGACCTTCTACAAACTACCTGACCAGTATTCCTCACAACTATAAAGGCATCAAAAACAAAGTCCAAGAATCTCATAGGAGATATGACACCTAAATGTAATGTGACATCATGGATGGGGTCCTGGGACCACCACCACCACCAACAAAAGTACTTTAAGCAAAAGGTAGAGACATCTGAATAAAGTAGCTTTTAGTCAATAATCATGTATTATTATAGAGTTATATTAATTGCAGTTTGACACATGCATAATCGCTTGTCTTGAGAATGGATACCAGGACAGGCTATACACAGGCACCTCAGCTGGGTCCTGGACAAACAGAGTTTAGAGCCACAAACTGGAGCTCAATCTGGGAGCTGAGCAGCACTGAAGACCCCAGCTTGGGGGAAGGTGGGACAGATAGGAGGCGAGTTCCTGGGCTCCAGGACTGCACGATAGGAAAAGAGATTCAGAACTTTTATGGATTTTCAGTGCACAGTCCTAGAGCCCCAGGATATTCAGATCTGCTAGAGAGAGGGGAAGCCTTTGAAGTTATTATAAACCACCTGCCCCAAGTCAGGGCAACCAGGAGTCTCCACTGAAGACATATTAGAAGGTAGGCTCCAGGAAGTCAAAGAGAAAGATCACACAGACCAGCACTACAGTAGGGTTCTGATGCAATTGTTACAATTCAGTCCCCAAGCTGATACAGTCTATTAAGTAAGCACTCACATTGTTCAATGAACATGGAAAGTGATTTGGAAGGAAAGAAATAGAACTGTCACTATTTGCAGACGACATGACATTGTGTATAGAAAACCTTAAAGACTCCATCAAGAAACCGTTAAAACTAATAAACAAATTTGGTAAAGTTGCAGGATACAAATCAGTAGACAATCTGTTGTGTTTCTTTACAGAAATAACAAACTATCCAAAAAAAAGAAATTATGAAAACAATTCCATTTGCAACTACATCAAAAAGAATAAAATACCTAGGAATAAATGTCACCAAGGAGGTGAAAGATTTGTGAATTGAAATTACAACATATTAATGAAAAAAACTGAAGAACACAAATAAATGGACATCCATGCTCATTGATTATAGGAAGTAATATTGTTAAAATGTCCATACTATCCAAAACAATATACAGATTCAATGCAATCCCTATCAAAATTCTAATGGTATTTTTCAAAGTAATAGAACAATCTTGAAATTTGAATGGAGCCACAAAATCAATCTTGAGAAAGATGAACAAAGCTAAAGGTATCAAGTTCCCTGATTTCAAACTATATCACAAACCTTTGGTAATTAAAACAGATATGGAATTGACACATAAAACAATGAAACAGTACAGAAAGTCCAGAAAGCAACCCATGCATATATGGTCAGTTAATTTATGAAAAAGGAGGCAAGAATATACAATTGGGAAAGAATAGTCTCTTCAATAAATGATGTCGTGAAAATTGGGCACAAGCAAAAGAATGACACTGGACTGTACATCTTACATCCTTCACACAAATTAACTCAGAATGGATTACAGATCTAAATGTAAGACTTGAAACAACAAAACTTCTAGAAGGAAACAAAGGCAATAAGGTCCTAAACATAGGAATTGACAAAGATGCTTTTTTAATCTGACACCAAAATCAAAGGCAACAAAAACAAAAATAAACAAACTAAAACCAAAGTGCTTCTGTACACCAAAAAAAACTATCAACAAAATAAAAAGGCTACTGACTGAATAGGAGAAAATAATTCTAAATCATATATCTGAAAATGGGCAAATCACCAAAACATACAAAGGACTCATACAACTTAGTAGGAAAAAAACAAGCAAAAAATGGTTCAGAAATGGGCAGAAGATGTGGACAGACATTTGTCCAAAAAGAATACACAGACGGCCAACAGATAGATGAAAAGATATTCAGCATATTAATTACCGGGGAAATGTGAATCAAAATCACAGTGAGATAACACTTCACACCTGCTAGAATGGCTATAATCAAAAAGACATCAAATAATAATAACAAGTGTTGGTGAGGACTGTGCAGAAAAGGAGAGCCTGTGCACTGTTGGTGAGAACATAAATTGGTGCAGCCACTATGGAAAATACTACGCTGGTTCATCAAAAACCTATATAAAAACAGAACTCCCATATGACCCAGTAATCTACCTCTTTGTATTTATTCAAAGAAAATACAAACCAATTCTAAAAGATATATGCACCACATATTCTTTGCAGCATTATTTATAAGGCAAGATATGAAAACAACCTAAGTATGTTCATGAACAAAAGAATAAGGATATTATTAAAATGTATAATAGAATGTTATTGAGCCACAAAAGAGTGAAATCTTGCCATTTGTAATGCCATGTATGGACCTGAAGGGTATTATGCTAAATGAAACAGGTCAGACAGGAAAAAAAATACATCGTGTGGTCTCTCTCATATTTAGAATCTAAAAGAACAAGCAAAACAAAACAAAAAATCAAACTCATAGACACAGAGAAAAGATTGGTAATTGAAAGAGACAAGGGGCAGGGTGGGAGAAATGTATTAACTTTTTCTTTTTTAGTTTAAACATATTAACGCATATATATGGAATCTAGAAAGATGGTGCTGATGAACCTATTTGCAGGGTAGCAAAGGAGACATAGACACAAAGAACAGACTTGTAAAGACAGTGGGGGAAGGAGAGAGCAGAGCTAAATGAGAGAGGAGAATGGAAACATATATATTACCATGTGTAAAATACATAGTCACTGGGAATTTGCTGTATGAGTCAAGGAGCGAAACCCAGTGCTCTGTGACAACCTAGAGAGGTGGGATGGGAGATGGAAGGGAGGTTCAAGGGGGAAGTGAGGCTTTGAAGAGATCAAACCAATCAATCTTAAGGGAAATCAACCCTGAATACTCGCTGGAAAGACTGAGGCTTAAGCTGAAACTCCGGTACTTTGGTTATCTGATGTAAACACTGACTCACGGGAAAAGTCCCTGATGCTGGGAAAAATTGAAGGCAGAAAGAGAAGAGGACATCAAAGGATGAGATGGCTGGATGGCATCACCAATGCCATGGACATGAACTTAGGCAAACTTCAGGAGATGGTGAGGGACAGAGAAGTCTGGCGGCTGCAGTCCATGGGGTAGCAAAGAGTCAGACATGACTGTGTGACTGAACAACAAAGGCTGATTTATGTTGACATATGGCAGAAACTAACACAATAATGTAAAGCAGTTCAGTTCAGCAGTTATCCTCCAATTAAAAATTTTAAAAAGAACGAAACTGAGTAAAAAATATCACTTTGCTGTACAGTAGAATCTAACACAACATTGTAAAAAACTATTCTTCAATAAAAAATTAAAAGCACATTGAATAAAAAATAAAATGCAGGTGGATTCCTATGGCTTGTCAGACACCACATAAACACATAGGGTTTGTAATAAAGTAAAACAAAATCTTACTAGCTAATATTAATAGTGAAAGTCATTGTGAGTTATAGAAAAGTTTTACATGTAATTGTTTTACTGTCTAGTACTGAGGAAAAAGCAAACTTAGAGCATCCCACCTCTCTAAGTTGTCACAGAGCTTTAATGTCAACTATGGGTGAGTTGGAACTGATAGATGGCAAATTACTCAGAGGGCTTCCACAGTGACTCAGTGGTAAAGAATCTGCCTGCAATGCGGGAGTTGCAGAAAACTCAAGTTCCATCCCTGAGTTGGGAAGATCACCTAGGGGAGGGCACGGCAACCCACTCCAGTATCCTGGCTGGAGAATCCCATGGACAGAGGAGCTTGGCAGGCTACAGTTCATGGGGTTGCAGAGTTGGACACAATTGAAATGACTTAGCTTCAGTTCAGTTCAGTTCAGTCGCTCAGTTGTGTCCGACTCTGCGACCCCATGAATTGCAGCACGCCAGGCCTCCCTGTCCATCACCAACTCCCGGAGTTCACTCAGACTTATGTCCATCAAGTCAGTGATGCCATCCAGCCATCCCATCCTCTGTCGTCCCCTTCTCCTCCTACCGCTAATCCCTCCCAGCATCAGAGTCTTTTCCAATGAGTCAACTCTTCACATGAGATGGCCAAAGTACTGGAGTTCAGCTTTAGCATCATTCCTTACATGCATGCAGATAACTCAGAAATTTATGTGGTAATATATACTTTTATGAATTTCTCATTATGCACTAGGCACTCTGCTGAGCCATTCACATGTGTCATTTCCTTTCATCCTACCACATTCTGAGTAATGGAGGAATTGTTATATTTATTTTACAGGAGAGAGGACTACCTATAAAAGACTTTATGTAACTTTTCCAAGATCACTTGAGTAGTGAAGCTGACATTGAACCTGACAGTCCCAGAGTGAGACTGACCAGGGGGCACTGACTCTTGACACTGGGTCATGCTGAGCACTGAAGAACTGATGCTTTCCAATCATGGTGCTGGAGGAGACTCTTGAGAGTCCCTTGGACACCAAGGAGATCAAACCAGTCAACCCTAAAGGAAGTCAACCCTGAATATCCATTGGAAGGACTGATACAGAAGCTGAAGCCCCAGTCCCTTGGCCATCTGATGCGAAAAGCTAACTCATTGGAAAAGACCCTGATGCTGGGAAAGATTGAAGGTACAAGGAGAAGGGGATGAAAGAGGATGAGATGGGTGGATGGCATCATTGACTCAATGGACATGAGTTTGAGCAAACTCTGAGAGATGGTGAAGGACAGGGAAGCCTGCTGCACAGCAGTCCATAGAGTCACAAAGAGTCGGACACAAGTGAGCAACTGAACAACAACCACAGGCCCATTCTGGCAAATGGGTTCATAGCAGGGTCTCACAGTTTATAAGCAATTGGGTCCCATTAAAATGCTGATAGTTTAAACACCATGAGTGAAATAACTATGGTTTCATTGCACAGCTATCATTACATACTGGTATGTTGGAGTCAGAGCAGGTTCAAATCCCAGTGTCACTACTTGGTAGCTGAGTAACACAGAGAACATTAGTCAACCCCTCTGGGCCTATGTTTTCTTTCCTGCATAGAGGATTTTAATATCATCACTCCCAGTGGGTTGTCACAACAACTAAATAGGCTTTTGTAATATAAATTACTAGCACTGTTACAGTCACATAATAAACACTGATTTTAAGAATTCTTTTTTAACAGAAACAGACTCACAAATATAGAAAACAAACTTATTGTTTACCAGAGGGGAAATTGGAGGGGATGAGTTAAGAGTTTAAGATTAACACATATACATTACCATATAAATAAACAGATAAATAGCTAGGACTTACTCCCCCTTGTGATAACCCATTAAGGAAAACAACCTGCAAAAGAGAGACAGAGAGACAGAGGGAGAGAGACAGACAGACAGACAGACAGAGGAAGAGAGAGAGCTTTCATGGTGGCTCACACATCTCCCTGCAATGCAGAAGACGCCAATTCCATCCCTGGATAGGGACGATCCCCTGGAGAAGAGACTGGCGACCCACTCCAGTATTCTTGCCTGGATAATTCCATGGATAGAGGAGCCTGGTGGGCTACAGTCCCTGGGGCCTCAAAGAGTAGAACACAACTGAGCAACTAACACACTATATATATATATATATATATATATATATATATATATGAGTCATTTTACTGTATACCTGAAACTAACACAATATTGTAAATCAACTACACTTCAATAATAAAATTTTAAAAACAAAAAATAATCCTTTTTTATCTTGACTCAAGAAAATCCAATATATCACAACTAAAACCTATGCACTAAAAGAATGACTTGCGATTTGTGAGTTGTTGTTTAGTGGCTAAGTCGTGTCTGACTCTTTTGAAATCCCATGGACTATACCCTTCCAGGCTCCTCTGTCCATGGAATTCTCAGGCAAGAATGCTGGAGTGGGTTGCCATTTCCTTCTACAGGGAATCTTCCCAACCCAGGGATTAAACCCATGTCTCCTGCATTGGCAAACAGACTTTTACCACTGAACCGCCAGGGAAGTCCCATTTTTTTTTGAGTACTCTCTCAATATATAATAACATTAATATTATGCTTTAGTGTTCAGAGTCTTAGAAATTCTAAGATTGGATAAGACAAAGCATGATATTCTATTTGCAAGAAAAGAAAATATTGGAATCATAACAGGCTAGATTTCATGATACTAGTCTCCCAAAAGAACAACTCCAAACTCAGTCATCAAAAGCTAAAGAGCTGACTGAACTCCAGGCCAGCATGGGCAACAGTAAAGAATATTTATCAAAGTCAATATATTGTGGCCATTTGTTGCAACATGGGTTTCTCTTAGGTTTCAGTTTATTTATGTCTCTGGCTATCTTGGCATTATTCACAGCAAAGCTCGAAGGCAATGATAAAAAGGATGCCTGATTGCACAAATAACATGCCCTGTGAGAAATTCATTTGCCTGAAATAAAATGAAAAATGCAGACATAGTTCAAGGTTGTATTCACCCACATGGTGAGAACAGAGCTTGAAATTATAGGGCTTATGAGCATCCAGGAGAGGAGGCCCTTCATGTTGATTCCTCAGAGATGAATTGAAGTTACGATCCCAGGCAGCATTTGTACCATACTTGTCTGTTCCCCTCTTTGTCAGATTTACATTGGAAGTCTGCAGGGCCCAGCTATAATTTTCAGCTTGATAGTGTGGCTGACAGTCTATTATGCTCAATGCATTTTTTAAACTTTTACTTTCAAAGAAAAATCACAGCTTTCCTTGTCTTTTCTATTTACCATGCATGTGTTGCAAAGGTGAAGTTTTAGATTTTTTTTTTTTTTTTTCAATTCCAATGGTATAGAATAGACCCAGCCCATGAAGCTCTGTGGGCTTCCCTGGTGGCTCACGTGGTAAAAGAATCCTCCTGCTATGCAGGAGTCCTGGCTTTGATTCCTGGGTCGGGAATATCCCCTGGAAGAGGGTATGGCAACCCACTCCAGTATTCTTGCCTGGAGCATCCTATGGACAGAGGAGCCTGGAGGGTTATAGTCCATGGGGTCGCAAAGAGTCGGACACGACTGAGTGACTAATATGATGCAGCTCTGTTACAAGGTTGGTCCTGGAGGAAAGCAGAGACAAAGCTCACATGTTTTAGGCCAGCATGCTAGATACAAATGGGACTTCCCAGTGGCTCAGCAATAAAGAACTGACCTGCAGTGCAGAGGACCAGGTTTGATCCCTGGGTCAAGAAAATACCCCGGAGAAGGAAATGGCAGCCCACTCCAATATTCTTGCCTGTGAAACCCCACGGACAGAGGAGCCTGTCAGGCTACAGCCTGTGGGATCACAACGAGTCTGACACCACTGAGTGACTAAGCAGCAACAGCAAGAGATACAAGTGCGTGTCTGTTTTCCCACGGCTCTGGAGTAAGGCAGACACCTCCCAACAGAGAGACTACTCTGCTTTCGGTTCTGGACCTAAGGTTCTCACAGCCTAGTGATGTGGGGAATGAGCACCCCTGGCAATTCCTTTGTGAGAAGACATAGTGAAGAAGGACTGTTAACCCTTAGTTCCGCTCCTAGATCTGTTCTGTCTCTCAGTCTTCATTTGTCCATGGCTTTGTTCTTTGAGACTTCCTGCTCCAGGACACACCAAGAAATCCAGAAGATAAACCTTTCAATTATGCTTTTTACTTTCAGTGATCACTGAGAACATGAGTCAACCAATGTGCAAACGCATTTAATTACAAGGCAGGAAAGGCCTGCGTGTGTGCGCGCTTAGTCGTTCAGTCATGCCCAACACTTTGTGACCCCGTGGACTGTAGCCCACTAGGCTCTTCTGTCCAAGGGATTTCCCAGGCAAGAAAACTGGAGTGGGCTGCCATTTCCTTCTCCAGGGGATCTTCTCAACCCAGGGATCAAATTCGCATCTCCTGCATTGACAGGCAGGTTCCATATACATACACACACACACATACATATACACATACACACACACGCACACACACACACACACACACACACACATATATTCAACCATAAAAAAAGAATGAAATAATGCCATTTGCAGCAACATGGATGAACCTAGAGATGATCATACTAAGTGAAGTCAGACAAAAACAAATATCATATGATATCATTTATAAGTAGAATCTAAAAAAAACGATACAAATAAACTTATTTACAAAACAGAAATAGACTCACATATATAGAAGGGGAAAAAAAGCAATGGTTACCAAAGGGGAAAGTGGGCAGAGGAATAAAGTAGAAATTCTGGATTAACTAATATATACTACTATATATAACATAGATAAATAACAAGGATCTATTGCATAGCACAGGTAACTATATTCAATATCTTCCAATAAGCTATAATGGAAAAGAATATGAAAAAGTATATATATATATATATATATATATATATATATGTATATGTACATATGTATAACTGAATCACTTTGCTCTACACCTGAAACATTGTAAATCTACTATACTTCAAGAAGAAAGAAAAAAGTTAAAAATTAAAAAAAAAGAAAGGGTTTTGTGCCACTTGCTGCTTTTGGAAAGACTTAGTTCATCAACTTCCCAGGCAGGTAGGAATCCAAAGACCTGTTAAAGACCTCCAGATCTTATTCTGTGAACTCTGCTGTGAATCCATCCTCATGACTGGCGATACCTGTGATGAATTTAGTTCTAGTCATAATCTTCCCCATTTCAGATTTTTTCTTGCTTGGTTTTCTCAGAGAAAACATAGAACTCAAGTCAACTCATAAAATAATAATTTAGCACATATTAAAAACACAAAGTGTATCCTCTTCCCAATATTGTCCCTAAACAGGACACTAAGAAGTAGATTATCCTTAATGTCCCAGTGTCTTAGTATATATAGAGAAAAAGATGAGAAGAAAAGCGAAGAATGTCCAAAGTAAGAGTTGGATCTTTTTTTTTCTTTTTTTAAAATTTTATTTTATTTTTTAACTTGACAATATTGTATTGGTTTTGCCATATATCAACATGAATCCACCACAGGTATACATGTGTTCCCCATCCTAAACCCTCCTCCCTCTTCCCTCCCCGTACCATACCTCTGGGTTGTCCCAGTGCACCAGCCCCAAGCATCCAGTACTTTCCCTCGTCTTTACAATTTTTGCCCTACTTGAGGGTACTGAATAGTAAACGATATGATTCCTCAAGCCAAGGTTGGCACCTAGAGACTGCTGTTGGCTCCTAGGGACACTAAAATTCCCTCTTTGTCCAGCTCTTTGTTGTACAGTTTTCAGCCCAAAGCTGTTCTAGATAAGAGTTCCAAATTCCCAGAGTTTCATTTGCATTTGTGGACAATTCTGCCTTCACGCTGGCTCCGTTTTTCAGGTCACTCCCTTTCAATGGGGCTTAACTGGTAAAGAATATTCCTGCCAATGCAGGTGATGCAGGAGACTCGGGTTCAATCCCTGGGTTGGGAAGATCCCCTAGAGGAGGGCATGACAACCCACTACAGTATTCTTGCCTGGAGAATCCCCATGGGCAGAGGAAATTGGCGGGCTACAGTCCATGGGGTCACACAGAGTCGGACACAACCGAAGCAGCATAACAGGCACACACGCATGGATCTAAATGCTTAAAATGAACTGAAAAAAAAGAAAAAGAAAACAACCTAAAAGATACTCAATGGCAGTATAAAGCTGGAAATGTCATATAGGACTCTGGAGATGTCCTAGTTTGAAGCTCATAGAAATATTGCCTAATTAATGACCTCCAGCATGTACTAAAACGTCTAATGAAAGACGCTAATATTCATCCCTATGCAATTCCTGTTTCTTGGTTATGGATATTACAGAAAGGTCTAGCACATTTGTCATCACCCTATAAAATGAAGCTTTTATAATTTCATCTCATGAACTGTTCCTCTTTTTCCTTCTTACCATGAAAAAGTATTTCTCTGCAGTATCTTTCCCAGGAAGGATTTATCAGTTCAGCCGAAAACAGAGTAATACAGTGACGAAGAAAATATGAAGTACATTTCTTTAAATGATCACCATTTGACCTGAGGTAAATAAAATAAATACAAAGCACATAACAAAAACAGACAAGATAAATATCTCAGTAGACCCACTTGGGCAGCTTTAGAACAAGATCCATAGATGTCAACTGATGTGTGCATTTATACTGCATTGCATTCTCAGAGCAGAACAGACCTCTGTCAGGTCGCATTTACCAGGGACATTGCTCATTTCCACTGCTCACTCTGGCCACCTTTATCAGAGGCACCAGTTTGTCAGCTGGTCTAGCTGGCTAAGGTTGAAATTACCTGAAGCAGTCCTTTCAATGAGGGGCAAAGGAAGTTAGACACGTATGGATGAACCCACACTATGGAACCATATGCAATATCCTTTTGGGCTTACTTAAACAAATGGCTGATATCTTATACATATGGCAGCCAAACACTGCCTAAGATATACAGGACATAGTTTTCATAATGCATCACTATCAAAAATGCTCAGATATCCTTTACGATCTATGATCTAATGCATACACACAGACACACACATATATACATGTATATACAACACATACCATGATACAGTTCTCCAATAAAGATGACTTCCACACAGTTTTTTACAAAGGACTAAGCAGAATTCTTTGGTAGATATGGCTAAGGAGATTTTCTTTGTCCTGGATCTCTAGAAGCTGAAGGTGGTTTTAGATTGTCCACTAAATTTTTCTGATCCCATGCGGATTTCTTCCCCATCTGCCTTTGGCAAAATGGATATTCCCTTGTATGAGATCTTCAACATTAACTTCAGAGATTTCTCAGTCTTTCTGTGTATAAGCCTTCAGTGTTCAGGCTCTAAGTACAAAGTCTGAGCTTCATTCCTGTATTGGTTCCTCTATTTTCTGCTACATGTGCTTGTTCTGTTGTGCTCAATCATGTCTGACTCTTTCCAATCCCATGTGCTAAAGACCACCAGGCTCCTCTGTCCATGGAATTTTCCAGATAAGAATACTGGAGCAGGTTGATATTTATTACTCCAGGAGATCTTCCTGATCCAGGGAGTCAAACCCATGTCTCTTGCATCTCCTGTGTTTTGGCAGGCAGATTCTTTACTCCTGAGCCACCTGGGATGTTCCAGTGGACAGCAGAGATGTGGCCACCCTCATCTGTAGCGGATACTTTGAAAAAAATGCTTCCTGCCTCTCACATGGAGATGGCTTCTTCTTGTTCCTTTTGGTGAATTTTCTTCATATGTATAGTTTTTTATGTTTTTGTTCTTTCTCTCTCTCTCTCACACACACACACGTGCACACACACACATACACATATATATACTTATATTCATAACCTCTCTTCACAATTCTCTTGACAGTGTGACTGTCACAAGGCTTATAAAGACAAGTAGCATACTATTGCTCTATTTTCAGAATTATTTAATATACTAAAACACAGATTCCTAGATTCCTCCTTCGCTTCCTGAATCAGAAATCAGAAACTCTGAGGAGGTGACCTTGAACTCTGTGCTTTTAGAAAGTTCCTCAAGGCATTCTAATGATCAACCACATTTTTAAATCACTGGTGTAAATTACCAGAATTTTAACTGGAGACAGGAACACTTTTTAGTAGAAAAAAAAAGTCTTCTCACAACTATGAATTTAATCATTGATTTAAGTTGTTTCCCAAGTTATATTAATAGTCTGGAATTTTGCTGTTTAACCCCCTCAAACTTATCACAGGTGAACAACATTTTCATATTAAAAGTGCCTACAATAGGTAGGACATATATTTTATAATGTGTCATACATCAAAAAATGTGTTGATAAACTTTACAATCTAGGATCTAATCATAGCCAAGAAGGACCTCTATTGGTATAAAGAGCATTAAATCAATAGAAGTAAATTAAAAATATGTGGTATTTATATACAATGGAATATTACACAACCATTAAAGGAACAAAACTGGATCATTTGTAGAGAGGTGGATGAACCTAGAGACTACATACAGAGTGAAGTAAGTAAGAAAGAGAAAGACAAATATATGTGGACTCTGAAAAAATGGTACAGATGATCTTATTTGCAAACAGAAATAGAGACATAGACACCAGTTCAGTTCAGTTCAGTTGCTCAGCCGTGTCCGACTCTTTGCGACCCCATGAATCACAGCACTGCAGGGCCCCCTGTCCATCACCAACACCCAGAGTTCACTTAGACTCACGTCCATCGGGTCAGTGATGCCATCCAGCCATCTCATCCTCTGTCGTCCCCTTCTCCTCCTGCCCCCAATCCCTCCCAGCATCAGGGCCTTTTCCAATGAGTCAACTCTTCACATGAGGTGGCCAAAGTATTGGAGTTTCAGCTTTAGCATCAGTCCTTCCAATGCACACCCAGGACTGTTCTCCTTTAGGATGGACTGGTTGGACCTCCTTGCTGTCCAAGGGACTCTCAAGAATCTTCTCCAGCACCACAGTTCAAAAGCATCAATTCTTCGGCGCTAAGCTTTCTTCACAGTCCAACTTTCACATCCATACATGAGCACTGGAAAAACCATAGCCTTGACTAGACGGACCTTTGTTGGCAAAGTACTGTCTCTGCTTTTTAATATGCTATTTAGGTTGGTCATAACTTTCCTTCCAAGGAGTAAGCATCTTTTAATTTCATGGCTGCAATCACCATCTGCAGTGATTTTGTGGCTCAGCAGGGAAAGAATCTGCCTGCAATGTGGGAGACCTGGGTTTGATCCCTGGGTTGGAAAGATCCCCTGGAGAAGGGAAAGGCTACCCACTCCAGTATTCTGGCCTGGAGAATTCCACGAACCACTCCGTGGGGTTCACAAAGAGTTGGACACGCCTGAAGGACATAGACATAGAGAACAAATATATAAATACAAAAGAGGGAAAGGGAAGTATGGGACGAATTGGGAGACTGAGATTCATATGTATATACTACCGATACTATGTATGAAACAGGTAACTAAGGAGAACTACTATATGGCACGGGGAACTCTACTCAGTGTTCTGTGGTGACCTGAATGGAAAGGAAATCCAGAAAGGAGGGGATATGTGTATATGTATGGCTGGTTCACTTTGCTGTATAGTAGAAATTAACACTGAAAAATACTCAGATACTTTTCAGTATGAGCTTCCCTAGTGGCTCAAACAGTAAAGAATCTGCTTACAGTGAAAGAGACCTGGGTTCAGTCCCTGGGTCAGGAAGATCTTCTGGAGAAGGGAATGGCTACCCACTCTAGTATTCTTGCCTGGAGAATCCCATGGACAGAAGAGCCTGGCAGGCTACAGTCCACGGGGCAGCAAAGAGTCGGCCACGACCGAGCAATTTCACTACTTCAGAAACTAGCACAACATTGTAAAGCAACTATATTCCACTAGAAATTAATAAGTTGTAATAATTAAATAATAAATTAAAATTAAATAATAAATTTTAATAATTAAAAAATAAATCAATATAAGTAAAATAAAGACTTTTCTAGATTAAAATACCTGAAATCCCAATGATTTTGACCCATGTGTATGATTTAGTTCAGTGCCCTAAGGTCAAGAGAACTGCAGCTCTCATGTCCTTAGAATAAATCATCCTGACAAGCACTGCGCATGGGCTGTTCTGGGCAGAGGGAAAGTAAATAACACATCACCTAGAGATGACCCTGGGATGTTTGAGCTACCCTCAGTCAGGAGCTGAGGTCTCCTTTTCACTTTTCGAGGCTTTGACTGACTCTACCTGTAGCCGGAGTCAGTGGCAGTGGTCTATGGAGAATTCACAACAAGACTGAAGATGCACACACGCCCCTCTGTTTGTGAAAAGGAGAAAACAGCAGATAAAATCAGTGAGCTTGACAATGACCTTCAGCAACACTCTTAAACCTATTAACAAGGAAGTGTGGGGCTGCCCAGAAAAAGAAGCAGAAATCATAGAAACCAGCGCCTATCACCAAGAACAACTTAAGGAATTATTCCAGCTGTTTCAACCCAACTTCATTTCACACTTTGACAGGTTATTAGATAAGGAGACAGAGTTTAACAGGCCTTCAGTGAGGAATTTGCAAGAGTCACTCAAGATACCCCTGCACATTATATAAAAAGAGATAGGTTCAATGGCAGCACTCAAATAGATTAGAATGTGCTTGAATGATCATAACTAAATGGATCTGTTTTGGGTGATATGTATTCTAGTCTATTGTACTTGATTCACTCAAGTTCAACAAATGTATCAATAGCAGAGTAAAAAAGATAAAAGAAATTCCTGTCAGCAGTGAAGTCTCCTTGCAAATGAGAAGAGGGCCAAGTGAAATGGATGGCAAGTTCAAGATCCAAAGTGGTCTTGTAAGAATGGAATCTAATCAGATGAAATTGGAGTAAGTGTAAGCTCAAGCATGTGGTCCTTCCAGATCCACTATCCAGGGATGTAGCTGGAAACATTCATGCTAATGGCCATTATTAGAAAAAAGGAGTTCAGGACTTTACTTGACACTAAATTGAAAATGAGTTAGCCATATGATGAGGCCATCCAAAGACCTTAAGTCTTCATACTTCAGACTTCATGAATAGCAATTTGATTTTCAGAATGATAATGGTGGTCATCTGAGAATCCTACTATAATAGCTCAATATTTCTAGACTTACAAGCATTCTGGCTTCTCCTATAGAGAGTTCTAATATCTCCCTACTTCTACTGTCCTATACATGCATTGCTCCTGGCTAACTCTTCCTTCAGCTCTCAATGTAGACGTCAAAGGAAGTTGCTCCTGATCTCAAGATTAAGCCAGGTGTCCTTCCTCTGAGCATCCCTACAGTTCACAGTTATCAGATCGCTTCAAACACTGAATTATATTGTCTTTGTCCACCTCTATACTGTGAACTGCTTAGTGAGCTCATTGTTGCACCCATAAGTTTACCAGATGATCAACAAACTTTCAGTGAATTAATGAGTGAGGTAAATCAGTGAGTAGTCAGGAGAGTGGGAGAATAAAAAACAGTGATCACAAGAGAACTAGAAGGAACTAGAGATGCTTACTCTGGAGGAAGGAAGTCTCATGGGAGTGATGTGAGGGTGGTTTTCAATTAGGTAAATGTCTGAAGAGGATTGATTTAGCTTATTCTACATGACATCAAGGACAGAATTTTCAAGGACAGATATTTTAGCATGGTTCAAGAGAAGACATCTCTTCAAGAGAAGACTTTCTGATAGGAGTACCAGCAATGATATAAATTCCCATGAGATAAAACAAGTTTATACAGTATGGATATGCCAAAGCACACAATATTTGGCTATATGATGGCAGGAAAGCCATCAAGGAATATCAAATACAAGAAGAGAAGCTCACCTAAATGCTAAATTCTCTATTATTACATGGCAGAATGATTAAGTCACAGAAATATCAGTCAGTTCAGTTCAGTCGCTCAGTGGTGTCCGGCTCTTTGCAACCCCATGGACTGCAGCAAGCCAGGCCTCCCTGTCCATCACCAACTCCCAGAGTTTACTCAAACTCATGTCCATTGAGTCGGTGATGCCATCCAACCATCTCATCCTCTGTGGTCCCCTTCTCCTCCCACCTTCAATCTTTCCCACCATCAGGGTCTTTTCAAATGAGCCAGTTCTTCATATCAGGTGGCCAAAGTATTGGAGTTTCAGCTTCAGCATCAGGCCTTCCAATGAATATTCAGGACTGATTTCCTTTAGGATGGACTGGTTGGATCTCCTTACAGTTCAAGGGACTCTCAAGAGTCTTCTCCAACACCACAGTTCAACAGCATTAATTTTTCAGCACTCAGCTTCCTTTATGGTCCAACTCTCACATCCATACATGACCACTGGAAAAATCATAGCTTTGACTAGACAGACCTTTGTCAGCAAAGTAATGTCTCTGCTTTTTAATATGCTGTCTAGGTTGGTCATAACTTTTCCTCCAAAGAGCAAGCGTCTTTTAATTTCATGGCTGCAGTCACCATCTGCAGTGATTTGGAGCCCAAGAAAATAGTTTGTCACTGTTTCCACTGTTTGTTTCCCCATCTATTTGCAACGAAGTGATGGGACCAGATGCCATGATCTTCATTTTCTGAATCTTGGCTTTAAGCCAACATTTTCACTCTCCTCTTTCACTTTCATCAAGAGGCTCTTTAGTTCTTCACTTTCTGCCACAAGAGTGGTGTCATCTGCATATCTGAGGTTATTGATATTTCTCCCGGAAATCTTGATTCCAGCTTGTGCTTCATCCAGTCCAGCATCTCTCATGATGTACTCTGCATAGAAGTTAAATAAGTAGGGTGACAATATATAGCCTTGACATACTCTTTTCCCGATTTGGAATCAGTCTGTTGTTCCATGTCCAATTCTGACTGTTTCTTCATGACCTTCATACAGATTTCTTAAAAGGCAGGTCAGGTGGTCTTATTCCCATCTCCTTAAGAATTTTCCACAGTTTATTGTGGTCCACACAGTCAAAGGCTTTGGCCTAGTCAATAAAGCAAAAGTAGATGTTTTTCTGGAACTCTCGTGCTTTTTCAATCCAATAAATGTTGGCAATTTGATCTGTGGTTCCTCTGCATTTTCTGAATCCAACTTGAACACCTGGAAGCACACAGTTCACATACTGTTGAAGCCTGGCTTGGAGAATTTTTAGCGTTACTTTATAGCATACGAGATGAGTGCAATTGTGTGGTGGTTTGAACATTCGTTGGCATTGCCTTTCTTTGGGACTGGAGTGAAAACTGACCTTTTCCATTCCTATGGCCACTTCCAAAGTTTTCCAGATTTGCTGACATATTTAGTACAGCACTTTCACAGCATCATATTTTAGAATTTGAGGTAGCTCAACTGGAATTCCATCACCTCCACTAGCTTTGTTCATAGTGATGCTTCCTAAGGTCCACTTGACTTCACATTCCAGGATGTCTGGATCTAGGTGAGTGATCATACCATCATGATTATCTGGGTCATGAAGATCTTTTTTGTATAGTTCTTCTGTGTATTCTTGCCATCTCTTCTTAATATCTTCTACTTCTGTTAGGTCCATACCATTTCTGTCCTTTATTGTGCCCATCTTTGCATGAAATGTTCCCTTGGAACATTTCTAACTTTCTTGAAGAGATCTCTAGTCTTTCCCATTCTATTGTTTTCCTCTATTTCTTTGCATTGATCACTGAGGAAGGCTTTCTTATCTCTCCTTGCTATTCTTTAGAGCTCTGCATTTAAATATATTCACAGAAATATATTCATCTATAATTCACACTATCTTACTCTTTGAATTAATCCATGAGGAATAAGATGTATGTCCGAGAAAATTACATTCATGGAAATAGTAGAATGGGAGAGTCATTTGTCTTTTGACTTGATCTTACCTATTCTGGGGAACTGAATAAAAGTTTATAAGCAGCATCAAATCTCTAAGTGTTTTTTTTTAATCTATAGAATGGAATGACTAACCTGAACAAAGTAATTCTGAATAATTTTCCAGATTCATGTATACATACACACATACACACACACACACATATATATAAATCTGGGAAACTATATATTTATACACAGTGTGTATACACACACACACACACACACACACACACACATACTTAGTTGCTCAGTTATGTCTGACCCTTTGAGACCCCATGGACTGTATTCTGCCAGGCTCCTCTGTACATGGAATTCTCCAAGCAAGAATACTTGAGTGGGTTGCAATTTCCTCCTCCAGGGGATTTTCTCTACCCAGGGATCAAATCCAGGGCTCCAGCATTACAGGTAGATTATTTTCCATCTAAGCCATCAGGGAAGTCCATATACATACATACATACACACACACACACACACACATATATACATATATGTGTGTGTATATAAAAACACTATATACACTTTCCCAGGTGTATATGTATCCCAGCTATCCAAGGGAATGCCTTCTGAAGGAGTAGACTGTTCTCATCACAGAGTCCTACATTAGTAGGGAAAGAGCACATCAGAAGATAGAACACTTGCTACTTGCTTTATTGTCTCACAGAGAACCACTGGTGTGAACATATGATAACACAGAGGGACTAAAATTGTTTTCAGTTTACTAGGAGTAAAAAATATCTTTGTTCTTCCAATTTTCATGGGCTTAAATCTAACTATGAATTCCATGATAACTTATTTTAAGTATTGTTATCTTAATTATTCTTATTATCTATTGTATTATCTAAATTGTTATCTATGCTATTATCTTAATACTTATTCATCACTAATAAATAGTAAGCACATTGTACAATAATTCATTTAACCCATATCAATTTTATATTATGCCCACTTTACAGATGAGAAAAGTGAAGCACAGAAGAAACTGTGGCATTTCACTCAGAGTATCCCTCTAGGACTGAAGAACTCATCCTTAAACTGCTGTTGGCCACTGAGGCTCATGGCTGGGTACCTCCTTGAGGAACTGAGGAGTTGTCAAAAGGCTTTTAGCTAAGGTTGCACCCTCTCCCCAGGGACAGCCCACATTTAATGATTGGTCATTAGTCAGATTCACAAAGGAAAGGTTCAGTTCACATGGTTTAACTCAGGATATCCAAAGCCTACCCCAGCTGCAGAATTTCCCATTCATCATCTGAGGCCTCTGCAATAACTTCGTCAGTAATCAACCCTACCCTAGTCCTGGTTCAGCTACCTCCATTCCCTCACAGGTGTTATTCTCAAAAGCATGCTACAATAAACATACTATAGCAAATCTCCCTCTCAGAATGTTTCCCACATAATCCAAACCATGAAAGCTTCTTGTCCAAGATCACACAGACAGTAAGTAGCAAGCCTAAGAAGTTCAACTCCAGAATGCGTGTTCTCAGCCACTATGCAAATATGCTTCCTTAAAAGTAATGTGCTTCATTTTACGTTGGCATCTCACTTAAAAGTCTTGAGCCACACTTTCCAAGTTGTTGCTCAGTCACTCAGTCGTGTCCAACTCTTTGTGACCCCGTGGACTGCAGCATGTCAGGCTTCCCTATCCTTCACCATCTCCCAGAGCTTGCTCAAATTCATGTCCATTGAGTCGGTGATGCCATCCAACCATCTCATTCTCTATCATCCCCTTCTCCTGCCTTCAGTCTTTCCCAGTATCAGTCTTTGCCAGTGAGACAGCTCTTCGCATCAGGTGGCCAGAGTATTGGACCTTCAGCTTCAGCATCAGTCCTTCCAATGAATATTCAGGGTTGATTTCCTTTAGGATGGACTGGTTGGATCTCCTTGCTGTCCAAAGGACTCTCAAGAGTCTTCTCCAACACCCAAGTTGAAGGATCACTAGTATTCCTTTAAAGAGGCTTCCCTGGTGGCTCAGTGGTAAAGAAGCCACCTGCCAAGCAGGAAATATGGGTTCCTTCCCCGGGTGGGAAGATCCCCTGGAGGAGGAAATAGCAATCCACTCCAGTATTCTTTATTGTTTGTTTGCTTTTTCTCGCTTTTTTATTGGAGGATAATTGCTTTACAATATTACATTGGCCTCTGCCATACATCAACATGAATCAGCCATAGGTGTAGCATTCTTGCCTGAGAAATCCCATGGACAGAGAAGCCTAGCTGGCTACAGTCCACATGGTTGCAAAAGAGTTGGACCCAAATTGATGATGATACAGCAACAACAATATTCCTCTAGATCTTCTAGGTCTATATCAACAAGTATGACCCTGTTTAAGTAAGTTCAGTAAATGCCATGCATTTTATCCCCTATTGGACAGTCTCCATGCAAGTTAATATTCCAATAGGACTGGTAGGTTCTGAACAAAGAAATCTTTTTGCATTAAATTTGTAATGTGTCTTCCAACCAGAGCACCCATTTTAAGAAACATCTATTAGCACCAATCTGCTAGCGTGCTTCAGACCCAGTTTGGGAAACATTGGCCTAAAGAAATCTTCACCATTCTTCCAAGAATACTCTGCTTACCCTTTTGATATTTTGGAATATTTATTTTCATTTATTTATTTGGCTGCATCGAGTCTTAGTTGTAGCATGCAGGCTCGGGAGTTGAGGAATGAGGACTCAGTTGTCCCGTGGCATGTGGGACCTTAGCTTTCCAAACAGGAATGGAACCAACATCCCCTGCAGTGGAAGGTGGATTCTCAACCACCAGCTCACCAGGGAGGTCCCTGTTTCCCCTGTGTAATCTCTCTTTGATGTCTCACCATTCCTGGGATGCCATCTTAGACTAGTGAGGGACTGCAGTTTTGCACAGAGAAGTACAGAATGTAGAAAGTACTTAGCTGTGTGTTACTTGCCTAAATGCCATAAGATTATGCATAAAGTTATTAATAAATGTCTACATTGGTTGCAAATGCATTATCCTCACATGAAATGGCCATTCAGTGGGGAAAATTTTAGACTTAGCCTCTAAACTCAGCTCCAAAATTCTAAGGATTTAAAAACCTATTGAACCTGACTAGGCATCATTTTTATCTTCTGTAAAGAAAGAGAGCAGGGCTCGATTTATTGAAATGCAAAGAGCCTTTCCAGTGCTAACATTATAGGATTCTCTTAACTTTTGATATCATGTATAATGTATTGGTAAGTGGACAGGTTCTAGAAACACACACACAAACACAAACATACATGCACACACACATACACACATTCATACACAAACCTCAATTCTATACCCTCTTCATTATCTGTGTTCTATCTCCTTTCTCTCCTAAAATAATTTGTTGTTGTTGTTGAGTCACTAAGTTGTGTTCAACTCTTTACAACCTCAAAACTGCAGCATGTCAGGCTCCTCTGTCCTCCATTATCTTCTGCCATTTGCTCAAATTCATGTCCTCACGATAAAGTCATATTAGGGACTTATCACAGAGGGTTGTTATGAAGATGAAAATAGATAATGCATGCACAATGTTTAGCATTATCAAACAATTGCTAAATGCTCAATTAATATTTGCCACTTTATCGATGATGTTGGCTGTGTTTTTCAGAGATGGTTGCAGGAGTGACGGTTGAGAAATGAGACGGCATATTATGTGTTTAAACTGTGCATTTTTCCTGGATTTCAAATGTGTTAGATGACTAAGACCAATTGGCCAGAGTAAGTTAGATCACATGAGCACATAATGGATTAACAAATGTGATTATGTTTCTGTGATGCTGATGTTGAAGAATGATGCTCAAAGACATGATAAAACTATTATGCCATGCCTAAAGTGCCTTCCATACCCAGAGTAACTTGAAGAAGGCTAAAGAAACCAAACAGGGACAATTACAGTGTAGTTAAAAAATACTAAATGCAGACCATACAAGGACATAGTTTAAAGAAAAGAAATGATTCAAATACTAAAACGACTTGGAAAAATGGCTATCATAAATGAGATAATAGCCATAAATAATGAAGAAAAATAACTATTCCACATTTCCACTCTGGACCACACAAGAACAAAGAGACATAAATTGCTTTCAGATAAAATTAGATTGGCTTCAAGGAAAAACACTGTAACAAAAAGAACTGGTCAGCACCAGCATGTTTTACTAAGGCGTGCTCTGTGACCTCTACTTAGAAATTCACAAATGGCAGGATAAATACCCAGCTATTTAGATGATGAAGGAGGAGATTACCTATGATCAGAGGGAAGGATACCATGCAGTTCTTTGCAGTTCCCATGTTTTGACAATTATACAACTTAGCATGCAAAATGTAGCTGTTATCAACACAGGGCTGCTGACAAGGAAATTTCTCCAGGGATTCCTTGAGCCAAATTTTCCCTTCAAAGACCCAAAGTACAAGTCAGCTAGGGGCGGGTGTATTCAATGAGTGATAACAACACTCCCTAATTAGACACAATCTCCTAAACGAGGCATCCACAGAACAGTGAGACTGGTGCTAGTAAATTAGATTTTTTAAATCCTGTTGCAATCACTCCCCTGACATGCCCCCTTCCTTAAGCTCCACACTCGGTTATTTTTTATTTATTGTAATTACTTTAGTAATAAGATTTGTTTTCTTGTTATTATATATATTACTGTGCAGGGTAAGAAAAAAAAATAATAGCCAAAAAGAGTTATGTTTCTTATTTATCTCCTTGGCTGTTATTGGGCCAGGGGGAGGGGTGAGGAGCAGAGAGAAGCTGTAAATAGAAAAGAGTTTCCTACGCAGTGAAGATGTATAGGAACATATTTGCAACAAGGAAGCAGGGCAATAAAGGAATAAGACTAATAATTCAAAAGGGCTTGGTGGCTCAGGGAGATAAATAACCTTCTCCAAGAAAAAGACAACCTGGAAGCCAGGGTAGGGAGGGTGGAGCCATATTACCAAGGTTTACATGCTGTCTTTGACTTTCCTGTTACGGCCAGCCAGGCAGCAGGACCCAGAATTTGCAAGAACAAGGCTCCCAGCACTTGCCCAATGCCAGGCTTAGAGGTGCATTTCCTTCTGGTTCCTCATGGGGCGCACTTTCACAGGAATCCAGGCTTCTGTGGGTGCTGGGCAATAAGGCTGGCTAAGATGCTGAGACTGAGTACACCAAGGAGGCAGTCCCTAGGCTGGGGGAGACAGATTGCACCATAGACACTGCTCACACAGATACCCCGAAACACTCTTGGAGATGCCCTGATGGAGGTTGAGGCTGAAGGTTGAGGTTGAGGCTGTGTTCTAAAACACAAGAGGCCAGATTTTCATCCGTTCAAACGGAACAACTAAATTTATTTAAAACGGAAGCAGTGACAGATTTCGCCCCCTGCTCCTTGGGCTTCAAAATCACTGAGGGTGGTGCCTATAGCCATAAAATTAAAATATGCTTGCTCCTTGGAAGGAAAACTATAAAAAACCTGTTGCTGCTGCTGCTGCTATTGCTAAGTCACCTCAGTCGTGTCCCACTCTGTGTGACCCCATAGACGGCAGCCCACCAGGCTCCCGTGTCCCTGGGATTCTCCAGGCAAGAACACTGGAGTGGGTTGTCATTTCCTTCTCCAATGCATGAAAGTGAGAAGTGAAAGTGAAGTCGCTCAGTCGTGTCCGACTCTTGCGGCCCCATGGACTGCAGCCTACCAGGCTCCTCCTTCCATGGGAGTTTCCAGGCAAGAGTACTGGAGTGGGGTGCCATCGCCTTCTCCTAGACAGTGTATTAAAAAGCAGAGTCATCACTTTGCCGACAAAGGTCCTTATAGTCAAAGCTATGGTTTTTCCAGTTGCCACGTACAGATGTGAGAGTTGGACAATAAAGAAAGTTGACCACCAAAGAACTGATGATTTTGAATTGTGGTGCTTGAGAATACTCTTAACAGTCCCTTGGATTACAAACCAGTCAATCCTAAAGGAAATCAACCCTGAATACTCATTAGATGGACTGATGCTGAAGCTGAAGCTCTAATACTTTGGCCACCTGATGTGAAGAGCTGGCTCATTGGGAAAGACACAGATGCTGGGAAAAACTGAGGGCAAAAGGAGAAGGAGGCAGAAGGTGAGATGGTGAGATGGCATCACCAACTCAGTGGACATGAATCTGAGCAAACTCCAGGAGACAGTGAAAGACAGCAGACCCTGGTGTGCTGCAGTCCATGGGGTCGAAAAGAGTCAGACCTGAGTTAGCAACTGAACAACAAAAACTGATATTTATTTGAAAAGTAAGCATGAAAAGAAAATAGGCATTAGCTGAATTCTTCCAGTTCCAAGCCTCCCTAGTGCTGTATACTTTATACAATTTATTCAGTTCTCAACCCAATCCATAATTTTTAAATCATAATCACAAGTCAATCAAAGCTCTTACTAAAGAGGTTGTTGTCCTTGTGACTGTTACTTTAAAATTATGAAGTGGATGTAAGATTGATAAATTGTATACATATACATGTAATTATATATATATACATATATATACACCATGTATATACGTATATATCAAATATATATATTAAAGGAGACTTTCTCACCTTTGACCTTATCCCAACCTCTGAAAAATATCTGTCTCATCTATTCTTGCCAAACCTTATCCTGATATCTTTGAAACACTAGAAAATGGAAGCAGGAAAGAGCCTGCTTGGCTTGGCGACTGAGAAGAACTTTGCACGTCCCACAGTTATAATGCAGGCAACAGAAAACAACTGGAAACCATCAGGATGCAGATGGCAGAGTAGGAAGCTCCTGAGTTTATATCCTCTCACAGATACACCTGAACTACAATTACATATGAGCAATTGTGTCAGAATGACCTGGAGACTTGCATACAGATTTTCTACAACTAACAGCATAAAGAAAAGACCACGTCGAGACAGGTAGGAGTAGCAGAGATGCTGCCTCGTCACAGAGCTCACCCCACCATGGGGTCACTGACAACCGGGGGCAGGAGGCAGGTATCACGACTATGGAGATGCCCCCTGAGAAGCGAACAGCCTGAGCCCAGTGTTGTGTTTTCCAGCCTGTGGGACCTGTGCCAGGAAGAAAACACTATGAGCCCCCATAGTGTTTGCTTTTGAAAACCAGCTTGGCTTACATTTAGGAGCGCCAGAGGGTTGTGGCTAACCAAGACCCACTCTTAAAGAGCTTGTAAAAACACACCCACTGAGTTCCAGTGCAGAGGCACAGCCTGAAACGTGCTTGCATCATACAAGGAAATTTTACAATTTTATGCTCAAAGAGGTTAAGAAGTTGATGCTCAAAGGAGTTAAGTACCCAACCCAAGATCACAGCACAGGTGAGATGTGGAAAGGCTGTTGAGCCCTCATCAATCTGACCCTAGAGTTCTGGTGCTGTGTGCTGTGCTTAGTCGCTCAGTCGTGTCCGACTCTTTGCCACCCCACGACTGTAGCCCACCAGGCTCCTCTGTCCATGGAGTTCTCCAGGCAAGAATACTGGAGTGGGTTGTCATTCCCTTTCCCAGGGGCCTGACCCAGGGATTGAACCTGTGTCTCCTGCATTGCAGGCAGACTCTTTACCAGGGAGTTCTGGCTTATAACTTTATAGTGTGTACTAAACAGGCTAGGATCTAGTGGGAATTTCTCTGGGGAAATAAGTGCTGGTGGACACCATTTATTTTACTCTCCTTTCCCTGGCTTCTAGTTGGCTTAGCGCTAGTGAGCACTATGTCTGTCCCTCTCCATCAAACTAGTTAACACCACGCATCCCATCCTAGCATTCCCCTGAGGACCCTCCACACCTGATCCACCCACCCAAGCAGCCCCTCCAAGTGACTCCCACTCTGGGGGGGTCAGATCTGTCCACAAGCATACTTGCAGTAATCTCAGCTGGGCCTTAGAAACAGCCTTGCCAAGAAGCAGCCCTACCCAGCAGGGCACCTGCAACCACCACAGCCAGGCCTCACAGGCAGCTGGACTGGGGACCTGCCCCCACCACTTTGCTCACAGTCCAACCATAAGAGGAGGGCATTTGCCACCCACAGAGGAGAGCCTGTGTGGTGATCACGTATATGTAGGTCACTCTTCCAAGGCCCAGAGATGTAGCTGACATACCTAATATGTAGAAACATACACAGGGAGGTAGGGAAATTGAGGAGACAAAGGGATACCTTCAAATGAAAGAACAAGACAAAACCTCAGGAAAAGAAGTAAATGAAAAAGAGAAAAGCAACTTACCAAGTGAGGAGTTTAAAGAAGTAATCAGAAAGAGGCTCACAAACCTGGGAGAATAATAGATGAACTCAATAAGAACTTCAGCAAAGAGTAAGAAATTGTAAGTATAAGAAAGAATGAATCAAAACTAAAGAGAGGGAGAGAAAGAGAAGGTTGAGGGGTTTGGCGAAACAGGGAAAGGGAATTAAGAGGTACAAACTTGTAGTTATTTTATAAAATAAGTCACAGCTTAGATAATGTAAAACTTAGGGAATAAAATCAATAACATTGCAATAACTTCATATGTTGACAAATGCTCACTAGACCTATCATGGTGATAAATTAGTAATGTATATAAATGTCAAATCACTATGTGTGTGACATAGTAGTATCATATGTCAACTATACCTCAATAAAAATTTAAATATAAAACATATTCCTTCCTCTAGTTAAAAAAAGAAAGAACACCATCCGAGGAACCCTTCCTTTATAATTCCATACAGTGCTTAACGGTTTCAAAGTGCTGTGGTATTTGACCACGATGATACCTAGGGAAGGTGTCTTCAAACACTGAAGAAACAGGAATGGAGAGCTTAAGTAACTTGTTCAAAGCCACATCAATGGAAAGAATACAACTCTGACCTAAATCAGCCTTTGGATCACCTGATGGAAAGTTTCTTTACTACGCCTCCGTCAGTCATCCCAGATGGGAAAAAAAGAGCGATCCAGGAAGAAGGCAGGAAAAGTTCAAACAGTTTCCTTTGAGAAAAGCAGTGAGGTCTTACTACAGTTCTCATAACAAAGGGACACAGGCTTACGTCCTCCTTCATAAAAGCAGAGCCTCCCCGAGGGTAAAAGGCAAAAGAAATAACACCCTCGGTATTGGCGGAGCTGTCAGAGCTGTGCTTCGTATTTTCCAGTGATGGAAATTGATGGATTTTAGGAAGCCACATGACATACATCATTAAAAACATGGTAGACGTGATGGGAATTGAGAAATAACACATCCAAATTATCCTCAAGGGTTTGCTTTATAAAGACTTCTCAGTATGCTGAAAGAAGGTGTTAAGAGTGGTAATACTATAAAGAGAGATGTCTAAAGGGGAGATCTAGAAAGAAGAACAAATGATCTACCACCTCCCTCCTTGCCTGCATCCCTGCTCCACCTATAGGGGGAGGAACAGAGAAAAACTCCAGTGCAGACAGATAACAAAAGTTGCCCAGCAAATGAGGGAGAAAAGCATTTAACAAAACAAGCCCATTTCCCCAAGAGCCTCAGCTCCGATGTGATCAATGATTCTGCAACATTGAATCATTTTTAATTTAATGCTTCTGGGAAGAGAGGGGGGAACCCATCAACCATAGGCACAGTTGGCAAGAGCTGGGTATTAGCATTTGGCAGCATTTATTATCGCTGTTTATGATGGCATAAATTAGGTTTATGCTGATATAATTAATAATCCTAAATTTAGGAATAATAAATAGTAATATTTATTGGGCACTGCAATATCTGAGGAAGGCAAATGGAAGAGTCAAACTGCTGACCCCCGTCTCGGTGGGCAGGCTGTGGTAGGAAGGGGTGGGAGCAAGGAAGCCCTTGGGAGCACCCTCCCAGAACTATCCACCCAGAACTATGCATCATTTAACACTATGCAAATGACTTAGCAGCAGGACTTTCACAGTTCCCAGAGCAAATCATTTTCATTTTGTCTCTAAGAACAAGTTCATCAACAAGACTGTATCGGATCTCTCTCTAGAAGCAGTTCAGTTCATTTCAGTCGCTTAGTCATGTCGGAGTTTGCAACCCCATGAACTGAACCACACCAGGCTTCCCTGTCCATCACCAACTCCTGAAGCTTGCTCAAGCTTATGTCGGTGATGCCATCCAACCATCTTATCCTCTGTCGTCCCCTTCTTGTCCTGCCTTCAATCTTTCCCAGCATCAGGGTCTTTTCCAATGAGTCAGTTCTTCGCATCAGGAGGCCAAAGTATTGGAACTTCAGCTTTAACATTAGTCCTTCCAATGAATATTCAGGAATGATTTCCTTTAGGATTGACTGGTTTGATCCCTCTGCTGTCCAAGGGACTCTAAAGAGTCTTCTCCAACACGGCAGTTAAAAAGCATCTAGAACCACAACCCTCAAATATTCCCTTAACTCACACTTTTCCTAAGAGGTACGCACAGAGGTTCAGACAGTGCCACCAAATGCCACGTTCTTCATGGATCTCTTTACCTCCTTCTGTCTCTTAGAAGGAACATCACAGATGTCCGGCAAAATCTCTGTAGACCATGATTTGAGACTTGCTGGCAGACATTTGCAAGGCAAGTATTTAAGGTAGAAAACAGTTACATTTGCAACTTTTAAAATAATCTCAAATGCATATGTGTCTTTCATTTTGTTGTTATTTGATGCAGGTGCAGAAAAGGGACATGAACTTGGAGAGGGAAGGGGCTGAGATGATGTGGGAGAATGGAATTGACATATATACCCTCCCCTGTGTAAAACAGATAACCAGTGGGAACCTGCTGTACAACACAGGGAGCCCAGCACCATGCTCTGTGATGACCTAGAGGGGTGAGATGCAGGAGCTGGGAGGGAGGTCCCAGAGGGAGGGGATATATGTATACATACCATTGACTGACTTTATTATACAACAGAAATTAACACAACATTGTACAGCAACTATTCTCCGATGTTTAAAAAAAGTTTTAAAACTTTACCTTTTAATTTTAAAAAGAGTCTGTGAGATTAACATATTCCTGTAAGTGTTCCCTTTCTGTGCCTAGGAGAACATCTCAGCATTCAAACTGGACTGAGACTTCCATTGTTCCTTTTTTTTCCAGTGAGGGCATCAGGTAAATGGAGAAAACTATAGTTCCTCCATCCAAATAATCCTTTCTGGATCAAAATAACATTTCCCCCTATTATCTATATAAAGAAAGTAAAGCAAAGAGAAAGAGGTTAAATACCTTTTGCCCACCTCTTCTCAGAGCCCCTAACACTGAGACCAGCAAACAAAGCAGAAACGGAGTCAGACTGCTATTTCCATCCAAAGAACCAACCTTCACTCCATATCCAAAGAAATTAAAATTTTCTTAAAAACAAATATCCATCCACTGATGACTCTGGTCCAGAGACTACAAAAGAGCAAAACATTCTGAATTTTCAAAGTCCGTGATTGCAAGTTTAAGAAACTTTTTCAGCTCCCAGGAAGAGAAATTGCATCCTACGTTGAAGGAAAGATGACTGGCATGGCTAAGCTCTAACTAAGAAACATGACCTTTGGCCAGCAAATATTTCCCAGGGAGATCCCATAGCAGGAGTGGTGGATTTCCTGGGCCTCACTGAAAGGAGAATTTGGAGCTGAAACTTTGGAACGAGAGTTCAATGTGGAGTATCATTCTCCTGTCATGTCACGGCATGGCATGGGATAACGACCATCACTATTTCTCCAGACAACATTTACTCAATCATTCATCTTCCCAAAGGCCACAGAGAATGTAGAACTTTCTTCTGTTAGGCTGTTTGGCTTGGGATCATTTTGGCCTTTGGACAGGAGGACAAAGTGCCTTGCTGAGAGAGAGAGTGATACAGATAGAGGCTGACCGTCTACAGACAGTATCCCTCTGCCTTTACTGTCTCCCCTGTATTTTCCGGCTACTCCTTCTCCCCTCTACAAAGGAGTGTCATCGGCTGTCCTTGCTTTTCAGGGCATAGGGCAGAACTCATAAGGGCACAAATCTTCCCAGCGTGGAAGATGCTGATTAAACCTTAGCCTGTTGGAGACTGTCCAGACATAAAAACAGGCTCCCTGATATGTCATTCATTCAAAACAGTGAATGGGGACTAAAAGGATGAGAAGGGAATAGAGACAGTTAAGCATCATACCCCCAGGTTCAATAAAAATCATACCTCAAATGGGTAGGTTACAAATCTAATCTTCTAATTTTCTTGGTGTTGTTCAGTCACTAAGTCATGTCCAACTTTTCAAGATCCCTTCAACTGCTGAAAGCCTGGCTTCCCTCTCCTTCACTATCTCCCAGAGTTTGTTCAAACTCATGTCCATTGAGTCGATGAGGCCATCTAACCATCTCATTCTCTGTTGCCCCATTCTCTTGCCTTTAATCTTTCCCAGCATCAGGGTCTTTTCCAATGAGTTGGTTCTCATATCAGGTGGTAAAAGTATTGGAGTTTCAGCTTCAGCATCAGTCCTTCCCATGAATATTCAGGGTTGATTCCCTTTAGGACTGACTGGTTTGATATCCTTGCAGTCCAAGGGATTCTTGAGAGTCTTCTCCAGCACCACAATTCAAAAGCATAAATTCTTGAGTTCTCAGCCTTCTTTATGGCCTAACTCTAACATCTGTACAAGATTGAATGAAAAACTATAGCCAGTGTTTTGTAGTAAAACACTGTGAGTAGTACACCAATACTTGCTTACTAATATTTAACTGAAGATGTATCAGAAAGTTCATTTCTGACAGAGCTGGTTCAAAGCTCTTTAAAGCAAGGGTCTGCAACCTCCAGAATCTAATGCTTGATGCTCTGAGGTGGAGCTGATGTAATAGTAATAGAAATAAAGTGCAGAATAAATGTAATGCACTTGAATCATCCTGAAGCCATCCTCATCCAGTCTGTGGAAAAATTGTGTTTCATGAAAAGGGTCCCTGGTGTCAAAAAGCTTGTGGACCACTGCTTTAGACTGAAGCAGTCTTACTCTGGTCTGAAGATGAACTCTCTGGAGGGCCACATGTTAAAACACTTTAGAAAGGTCAGGTTCACCCTGAGTTAGACTTAACAGGTACGTATTAGGCGCTTACACTTTCCAAGTTCTATGCTGACAGCATTCGAAAGAAGCGTCACCGTATGACGGTATGGAAGGTTTGACATAAGTGGGACTGCACAGCCAGGTGGAAAGAATGGGAGGTTTGCAACCTGACAAACCTGGGTTTAATTCCTGAGTGTGAAACATCAACCGTGTGGCTGGCCTTGCATATGTCACCTGATTTTTGCATCCAATTTTTTTTTCCATCTGCAAAATGGGATACGATATTTACTTTTCACAAGTATAAAAAGTTAAATTTAAAAATCATATTTTTATCTTATCAGATTGACAAAGAATAAAAAGAATGATAATGTGCAGCGTTAAAAAGGTATGGAGACCAGGCCCTTTCATCCATCAGTGGGAGGAATATACATCTGCGTATCTTCTATAGAGAGAAATCTGGCAATGATAGGTATTAAATATAAAATGTGCATAACATTTCACTAAGAACACGACTTTTAAGAATTTATCTTAAAGGAAACGACCTGAGAAATTTGTCAAGAGACTGACAAGACTCTTTACCTGTCTGTTGTTTATAAGGAGAACTGTTTGAATTAATTATGGCCCAATAATACAGTAAGATTGCTGTTTTAAAAACGAATAACACCATTTGTATTCTTTGCCATTAGGAAGATGCTGTTTGTTTTTAAACTCTACTATAAAATACAGTATCTTATAAAAGTTAAAATGGGTCTGGATATAGAAATACATGTAAAGAAATAACTGATATACCCGAAGCTGTAGATTTATGAACAAACGCTAATGCATCTTCTTCATCTTCCTAATAGTGTATCTCTCTGGGCAGCCTGATTCAGGGAGGGACTCCATCTTACAAAATTCCACAGGCACAATGTAATTATCATAGATGATAATGTGAACAATACCCCTTGGAGTAATGCAATGTGTTAGCCTGAAATTTGGGTGCTTTTTAATTTCTTCTTTAAGCTTTTTCTGCACAGTGGGACTTTCTACAATAATAAAGCTTCATTTTCCCCCCATTGGAGACAATAAACCACTTTATTTTTTGAAAACAAAGAAGTCACATATAAACAGTAATAAGCCCAATGCAATTGCATAATGGGCACTCTGTAGATGGGCACTTTGTGCTTGCTTTTCACCAGTTGTCTCTGAGCTCTCAGCCCACAATTCTGTCTCCTTCTCTGTCACACTGCAGCTAAAACTCTGCAGATTGCAATGCTCAGACTACCTTGCCAGTTGACTTCCTGCTAGGTTCTGAAATGAGAGGCGCTAGAGAGAGAGAAGAAGGCAGGAGGAGGAAGTGAAGGGTACCCTCTATGTTTCCCAGTTCAGTAAAGAGACGAGAGCAGCACCAGGTGATTGGCTCAGCCCCTGCGTCTTAAGATGCACACCAATGGCATCACTGCATCCTCTCATGGGTGCCAGCAGCAGGTGGAATGTGTCCCCTTGCTATTTGGATATTACACTCTTTGACCCTTTCACCTGTGACCTTTGGTCTACCGAAGCCCATGACAAGTCACATTTCCTTCTCAGTTCCAAACACCAGTGTTTTGAAGCCTTTCAGCCCCTGGGTTCCAGTAACTCCACAGCTTCCCTTTGCTTCCCCCAGGCTTGTAGGCCGTGCCTGCCTCTGCAAATATTAATCATCTGGTTTCTTCTGCATTCCCCTTTTGAACTTTCAGATTTCTATCACTGTGTGAATCAAATCCCATCTTCCTCAACACCTATTATCTTGATTGTATCACGTATCCTTTCATAATTAAAAAACAATTTTATTTTTAAATGTCTCAATATTACTATGATTTTTAAAACATACTAGCCATTGTACTTATTATTCACTGTCTCCTTAAGAGTTTCTCTAAGTATGAGGGCCACTGCTCTTCTTCACCAATCTGAGGCATAGATACTTTCTTTCAATCTCAATAACACAGCTGAAATAAGACAAAAAGGCTTATTAGCACTTTCAGTTCAGTTCAGTTCAGTCGCTCAGTTGTGTCCGACTCTTTGCAACCCCATGAATCTCAGCATGCCAGGCCTCCCCGTCCATCATCAACTCCTGAAGTTCACTCAGACTCACGTCCATCGAGTCAGTGAGGCCATTCAGCCATCTCATCCTCTGTTGTCCCCTCCTCCTCCTGCCCCCAATCCCTCCCAGCATCAGAGTCTTTATTAAGAATAAATATGAAGAGCTGACTCTTTGGAAAAGCCCCTGATACTGGGAAAGATTGAGGGAAAGAGAAGAAGGGGGTGACAGAATGATATGGTCGGATGGCATCAGTGACTCAATGGTCATGAGTCTGAGCAAATTCATGGAGATAATGAAGGACAGGGAAGCTGGAGTGCTGAGGTCCCTGGGTTCGCAAAGAGTAGGATACAACTTAGTGACTCAAGAACAATAATAAGAATAAAGGATATACAGATGATAACTACTCACAGAAAATTTAAAACTGATCATTGGTGATAGCTGTTCTCATTCTCAGGCAGCAAGTTGAGCAATTGCTTCTTCAGACCTCCTTGACATCCTAGGTGCCATCATTCTAAAATGACCCTCAATGATGTAAGGGGGACCAGAGTTTCTCCAATTTCAAAATCATAAGAATTGTATCTTCCCCCTAAAAGGTCCATTTGTCAGGAATCTTTTCCTGTTCCAGGATTCACTCCTTTCTGGGAAGATTAATACTGGGAATAGCCAATTCATTCAATGACTACACTGTTCTCTACCCACAAGGAAGCCTTCATGGCCAGTAGTACATGTATCGTGGCAAGAAAAGTAAGAATGCTCACCTCCATGATCTAAAGATTGAGCAGCACAAACCTCTGAGTTACTTGTAGGATTTTATGTAAGTGAAGAGGCAGCCCAAGAAACATCTGATGTTGAATTTCTCATGAATCTATTGGTCAGCAGCTTAGAGAGTATCTTCCATTCTTACTTGTGCAAATTTTTAAAAGATTATATACTCACTACAGTCCTTTTTTTTCAAAGGTAACTGATCTGTGAAATCTGAAAATCTGAGAATCAGTGCTACATGTTTTTATCTTGAAGAGATTTGAAATACATTCAAAGAATTGAGGTCATATAAGAGGGGAGCTGGTAACATATCAAAAAAAGGAAGGAAGAGGCCTAGCCAAGCCCAGAGGTGAAGTGAGCCCAAAGGGGATCACCATAATCACTTTGTGATCCTGAATAGTCACCTGAATGAAAATGTACTAGAGAGGACAGTGGAAGAGGAGCCCAGTGACCAAAACTATTCAAAGTCAGACGAGTGCTATTTACAGCCAGAAAGTTGGTGGCAACAGGAAGGATGTCTTCTACAATGGAAAAAGCTGGCAGGATATGGTAGAGTGTCCAGGCTTAAGCCAAGCTGGGAATTCAGATTCCATGAAGGAAAACCAAGGATAAACTGATTCATTTATCATGGATCAATACTGTGGAAAGCTGGGAAGGCTATGCCTTCTTTCATCCCTGTCACACTGGATGTGAAGATCAAGGTCAATAATTTGAGATCAACATGTACACACTGCTATATTTTAAATGGATAACCAACAAGGTTCTACTGTCCAGCATGGGGAACTCTGCTCAGTGTTATGTGGCAGCCTGGATCGGAGGGGAGAATGGATCCATGCATATATATGGCTGAGTCCCTTTGCTGTCCACTTGAAGCCATCACAACATTGTTAATCTCTTTACTCCAGTATAAAATAAAAAGCTAAAAAAAAAAAAAAACAGGACTAACTTTAGAAACCATTTCTGCTGATGGGGCTGAGGCTTTACTTCCATCTCCATCTAGTACCTCAGCTGGTAAAGAATCTGCCCGCAATGCAGGAGACCCCATTTCAATTCCTGGGTTAGGAAAATCCCCTGGAGAAGGGATAGGCTACCCACTCTAGTATTCTTGGGCTTCCCTGGTGGCTCAGATGGGAAAGAATCTGCCTGCAATCCTGGAGACCCCAGTTCAATCCCCAGGTCAGGAAGCTCCCCTGGAGAAAAAAATGCCAACCCACTCCGTATTGTTGTTTGGAGAATCCCCATGGAGAGAGGAGCCTGGCAGGCTACAGTCCACGGGATCGCAGTCAGACATGACTGAGTGACTAAGCACACCATCTAAGTCTGGGAAGAGCTGATGGATTAAAATTGACATGGGCTCTGGAGGGAGACGGGTCCAAACCCCAACCTTATCACAAGCTGGCTATACAACCTGGACGCGTGTGTGTGTGTGTGTGTTTGCCTGAGCGTTTTAATTATCTAGACAATTTTTAGTGCCATTTTTCAACTAGGCTATGTGATAACTTATTTTTATCTCTTTAGTCTCAATTACCTTATCATTTAATGGACAGAGACTAAGTAATATACAAGGATCCGCCCAGCTAGAACATTTTAAGTTTCTTTTATTTTAATGCTTTTAAATCTCTATAGAAAAGGAATGCAGAATAGACGGTAGTTATAGTCCTGCCTCTGTAATATCAGCTACTTAAACTGAACTGAATAGACAGCTAATGGGAAGCTGCTGTGGAGCACAGGGAACTCAGCTCGGTGCTCTGTGACAACCTAGAGGGGTGGGCTGGTGGTGTGGGAGGGAGGGTCAAGAGGGAGGGGATATACATATACTTACAGCTGATTCACTTTGCCTTACAGCAGAAACTAATATTGTAAAGCAATTATACCCCAATTAAAAAATAAATAAACTGCTCTGAAGACTTCACCCCTGTATATGTATTTAAATTTATTTTCATACCTGAAAATTATACAGAAGATCTACTGATACCCCGGTTGGGCCATAATTACTACTGGATAAGAAAATACATGTAAAAGAGAAAGATTCTTTCTTGACTTAAAAAAGGTGCTAAATATTTTCCTAGATAAAGTCTGTGAGGGCTTTTAATGTAGTAAAATAAAGCCTTCCCAACTCACAAATAAAAGGCTATCCATACTAAGTTTAAATGGTCCTAGATAGTTAAAATCATCAAAATTTTTATCTGATCTTTATAGTTTCATATGTTTCTTCTAGAGCAAAGAGCCCCAACTTTTTTGGCAGCAGGAGCTGGTTTCATGGAAGATCATTTTTCCATGAACTGGCAGGAGGGATGGTTTGGGGATGATTCAGGGCAATCCATTTATTGTGCACATTATTGCTATCATTATTATATCAGCTCCACCTAAGATCATCAGGCGTTAGAATCCAGATATTGGGGACCGCTGTCCTAAAGCAGTCAGCTATTACTTACAGCATGACCTTGTTCTTTTTTTACTATTGCGGTAGAGTTGGCTTTATAATCTTGTGTTAGTTTCTGCTGGATTCAAGATGGCAAAACACCATCTTTACTGTTTTCTTTACTGTTGTTTACTTCTTTTCCACTGTGGTCTTGGAAGAGGTAATCACGTTTGTAGACTTGTATATATACTAAGGACAAATATACTAAGGACAAATATACTCCGATTCTACTGGGAACAAAATGTTGGCCTGTGTGTTGATTTTATAAAAAATTCTTTGTCACTACCATCCACCCAGCAACCAAAGTCCAAAAACTGGGATTCACATTAGATCTCTTCCTCTCGTTCACTTACTTGCCATGATGACCTTTTAAGGTATCACCTGTCTTCTCCCACCTCCCGCTTTAATCAAGCCACCATTATCACCTCTACTTTAACCCAACTGGTGGTCTCCTACTTTTATTGCATGTTGGGAAGAATTATAAGAATCAACGGATCACTGCGTCAGGCCTCCCAGATTACTTAGAACTCAGCCTAGTTCAATACAAATGACCAGGCCAACAAGATGGTAGGACGTTTCTTTTGGAAACCATCTTTGTGATTTGTTTTCCTGTTACAGACATATGTTGCTAAGATATCTTTGGTTTGGCAAGACCCTCTCTATTTCTGCTAGAAAATCCTGGCTTTGTCTCCCTGACCACTGCTATTAAAACCTCTCAGCCATCCTCAGAGTCTCCATTAGCATCAAATAAACTACTCCACCTTTACACGGTTTTTCAAACTCCATAGGGGCCCATCATTTCTTGTAAAAGAAAAGCTTCATGTGGTAGATTAAGTGCCAAGTTCAAGTTTGGGCTCTTTAATCTTTAGGCAAAGCTTGCCTCTTTGCTGGTCAGACCACACACAGGGAAGTTTTGTTAATGTTAAGAAGCCTATGAATAGGATGTGTCCCAAGAAAACCAATGAAAGTCAGAACATCAGAAACAACATCACATAAGCAATGTTTAGGTGAACTGCATCAAACTTGGAGTCGGTTTCACCTGGGGAAGTTAAGACATGTAAAATGAAGGTAACATCTTTTCCTTATTTTTACACATTTTAGGCAAAATGTGTAAAATTCATAAGATCAAAACAGAGAAAAACAAATCCACCTAATTATATACCATGGAATGTGTATGTCCTTAAATGGAATGTCAATGAAGAATTTAAGTGGACATTAGATAAACCATGGGCTTCCCTGGTGGCTCAGTGGTAAAGAATCCACCTACCAGTACAGGAGATATGGATTCAATCCCTGGGTCAAGAAAATATCCTGGAGAAGGAAACAGCAGCCCACTCTAGTATTCTTGCCTAGAAAATCCCATGGACAGAGGAGCCTGGCAGGCTAAGTCCATGGGGTCGCAGAGTTCGACACGACTTAGGGACTCAACAAAAACGAGGTAAACCATATGTTAGGTGTGTTCTGGGAAGGGCTCATGAGCTGAGGATTTTAAGCCTATTTATCATGTGATGTTATGATTCCATGGCAGCCTCAAGTCTTTCAGTAATGATGTGCAATGACCTGGGGATTTTCCTTTCAGTGGAATAACGGTATGATTTCCAAATCCCTCTCAGCCAAAATGGTTTGAGTGATCCAAAGTAACCTACAAAGTGCTTTGAGCTCCATGATGAAAGATGCTATATAAATAAAAAGGGTAAGTTAGTCATAATAAATAACGGTAATGATGATGAATGGTGGTGTCATAAAGAAGAAGCTGGCCTGCCATTAGGGAACCCAGAGCAACCAGCTGGAAATAAAGCATGTCCAGACCAGAAGGATATTCACTGATGAGACCACATTAACCTTTCAAACTAAGACCTGGACCAAGCCTCTGATTCAGAGGTGTGAGCATCTGAAATAGAAGAAACTATAGTATTTGTTCCAAAGCTTGAATATTACCTTAGAATATTACCTTGAATATTACCTTTACCCAGATGGGTCAACAGGGAGCTTCCTGTTTCAATAGAAGAGAAAACTAAGGAGGTCGGGGGAGAGCCAGAATTCCCAAGTAGAATTATGACTCTGAACCCAGTGCTTTTTTCACTCTCAGCCAGACTCCAGATGATTCAAGGGAACACGTAACTTCAGAAAAGAGCCAACTTGGATGAGAAAATATTTGAAACGAGGTCATGTCCCTCAAGATGGCTTGCAGAGTTGTTTTCCATCCATTTAGGCTAAGTAACCATGCTAATAAAATCCTTAGCCCCTCAAGCAGGGAGGAGAGATTCAATGAGACTCTAGAGCTGATTCCTAGAGCTCAATGAACACGTGGTAGGAGCCAGCTGAGTGCTGTGGACCAGGAATGGACACTGTGCTTCAGGGCTTTGTCCCGCTTGAGATCTAAGAAGCCTGACTGCTGCCCGGGTCTGATTGATGGTACCTGCTAAAGGACTTGTCCTCTCATGCCTCGTATGTGCCAACCGGTCACCATATGCAAAAAGTGCCAGACTGTGCCAACCAGTCACCATATACAAAAAGGAAGGACCCTGTTCTTTGCCCACCAAAAAATTCCATCAAAAAAAAAAGAATTGGGGAGCTACAAAACTAGGAAACTTGTTAAGTATGTTCCTGTTTGTTTTTTAATTTTATTTTTATAGGCTTTAGCTTTCATTTGCTTTCATCTTGGCATTATTTAACATATTTTATCATTTGGAATTTATTCTGATCCTCTTTTACTATTTTACCATTTATATATCTTTAACCTTTTTAACTTCTCAATATTCTTTTTTTGTTCTTATCCTTTGAAACTAATCTATTCTCAGCATTTCAACATTTATTAATATTTAGGATTTCTTTCCTGAAAGAAATTATTTTATATTTCTTAAAAATTTTTCTTATTTAAGTCATTTTATCTCTGAAATTTGCTTTTTCATATTTTTTATAATTCTCATTTTATCTCTCTTTATTTTCACATTTTCAATATTGCTCTATTTTCTTAGTTTCTAAAAGTGTGTGTTTGCCTCTTTAATATGGATATTCTAAATTACAACTTCTTTTGCATCTTTAGCTCTTGAAATTATGTTTCCTTTCAATATTTCTATTTATCTTGAATTCTGGTTTTTCCATAGGATATCACTGTCTAATCCTATAGTAAAAATAATCATTTATTACCAAAGGAAGGAATGTTAAGCTTTTTTCCACAGCTTGAGGCAGGTATGTATGAATGTTCACCCTGTCACCCCCATCCACCGGCTGTGAGATATTGAGAACCTGCTCTGCTTTCTGGGCCTCAGCCCACAAACTCTGAAAATGCTGACTCTTTCTAACAGTGGAATGCATCTTTCCCAATATACATTCTGAAAGGCATGTAGGAGTGGGCTAGGAAAAGCACCACCCCAGTCTTCTCTCTTTCAGCCAACCGTTTTTCAGTCATTTCACTTTTAACCATTCCGTGGCCATTCTTCAACCATTTCAGCCATTCCATTTAAATACAGCTTATTACAGCTGTATCCAGAATTCAGTAAAACACAGCTGCTGCTGCTGCTGCTGCTGCTGCTGCTGCAGACTCTGTGCGAGCCCATAGATAGCAGCCCACCAGGCTCCTCCATCCCTGGGATTTTCCAGGCAAGAATACTGGAGTGGGTTGCCATTTCCTGCTCCAAGTAAAAACACAACTGAAAATAAAGACTTATCTGCAGGGTGTGCTCAATCACTTCAGTCGTGTCCGACCCTCTGCGACCCCATGGGCCGTGGCCCACCAGGCTCAGAAGCAAAGAAAAGCACCAGTCTTAACTTCATCAGATCACAGTTTGAGCCCTGGCTTTGTCATTAACCCAGCCCAGGTGGCAGGGGGTGGTGGGCGGGGAGTCATCTGATTATCATGGACGTCAATTCCTTCCTTTTTAAAAGGAGAGTGTTAGATTCAATTCTTTCTAAGGATTCTTCTGTTAGTAATTGCCTATGAATCTATACTTTTCTATTAAAAGAAACTATGAGATTGATACCAATATTTATAGAGAATATCCTGATATTTGTACAAGGTAACAGAACTCAAGAGAAGTTATTCCTACCAGAGTACCAAGACCTCTCAAGTCAAATCCATTGAGCAGAACAACAATCCATTATCATGGTAACATAAATGTGACCTAAGTTAGGCCAGGTGCCTGACATACTTGCCATTGATGACACCATCTGGGTTGAGCATGGGGATTATCTTGAAAATGAAGTTTTCCCTCAAGAGCCTAGCCACAGGGTCACTGCTGACCAGGAACTCCAAGGTCCCCTTCATCACCCAGCTAGCATTGCTCTCTCCTGGGTGAACTCGAGCCGTAATCACTTGGTATGGGCGCTGCCCTGCAGAGAAAAAGAAAACACACACGCAAGAAAATTAAACCTAAATACAGTTTCCATATCCATCAAGACAATCTCCAGGAAGCCAGTTTTACACCTGACTGGCATAAAGCCTTAAATAGGTTGATTGTTTCTAATACACACCTAATGTGCATTTATCCATTTTCCATCCGCCTCTATAGTCTGTAAAACTCAGGAGAGTATAAAGTTAAAGCTCAAGGCTGTTATCCAAACCGTAAGTACTTCGTGGCATCAAAACAAGCCATGAATCAGATTTTAGAAGACCACCAAAGAAATAGTTTTCTCTTCAGGATCCAGTAGCATGGTGCTGGATGTCCCAGATCTGAGATTGAATCTTATCTTCATCATTTACCAGTTGTAAGATCTCACGAAGGATTTAATTTCTCCAAGGCTGCTTTCTCACGTGTAAAATGAGGACAATGCTACTGACCTCCTGTAGCTGTTATAAAAACTAAATGATGTAATTATAAAGCACTTGGCATATTGCTTGCCATTAAGTGTGTACTTGTTAGCTCTCTACCTTCTCAGTTATAAAATCTGTGGTTAGGATGTTCCCTCTCATTTCCCAGCAGTTAGAGGAGTCAAGTACAGAAACTGAACTGGGAAACTTATGATTGACTTTATGACACTGAGACCAATCCTGGAGAGATTTCACAGAAGGAAGTGCCTAGAAGTTCAGTTTTGGAGTTGCAATACCTGCTTCACTTTGCAAAAGAAATCAGGAACACACTTTCTGCCAATCACAAGGAGTGTATTGACACAATATACCTCTATGCAGAATGCATTGAGAAAAGATAGACTTATCATCCTTTCTTTGTTGACAGAAGATGCACATAGCTTTGAGACCTATTCTCAGACCACATCTGGGCTCAGGTGGAAAACGCTTTTGATTGATTAGTGATGTCTGTCCTCACATACTTGAGGAAGTGGGAGGTGGGGAACATGTGATATCAGACAAGCAATTCACCATGTCTGCTCTAACCTCCTGCCTGATTTTGTGAGGGTTTTTTGATTCTCACTTCCTTCTGTATCCTCACCCGATTCCTTATTGCTCCTAAACTCATTTTAAAGACGAGAACTAAATTTTTGCCAGGAATAAATACACTAGCCACTAAACAGTCTAAAAGTTAAACAAGTCATTTTCTTCCTAATTATTCAAATCATTAGTTAAATATTTAACTATGAGTTTATGGCTTTTCTTCCCTTAAAGAGTAATATTTTTGAAGGTATAAACTGTATCTCTAATTCTATACAAAGAAAGACAAAACTGAATAACCTCAAGAACCCCTAAATAACAAAGAATAAAAGATACAGAGAAATAAACTATTAATTACCCAATCATATTACTATTATCATCAGTTAAAACAAACAAAATCCCCTCTGTCAACAGCCAACGAGATGCAGGTTTAAGGGGCATATATATTCATGCACTTTTATTGACTATGTTGAGAGCACATTACTTCTCTTTGTAGATCCTTTTTATTTGGGGGATAACATTCAGCTTTTTCTTTTTTTTAATTTAAGCAGGTATCTTGAACATATTCCAGGAGCTGCAGGAGGCAGAGTAGAAAAAGCTGAATCTATTATAGTTCTTGTTCTGTAAAAGACCAAAGCGCTTGTCGGCAGTGACAAACATTCAAGCTAATGATGACAAGCGAGCTAATGGAGGTGTAAATAAAGCACCAAAAATAGGTCTATCTAAGAGAGGGAAGGACACTTCCAGAGATGTGATGCTATTTATTTAGACTGGGTCCTGCAGAATAATTACCATCTAACTTGAGAGAAATGGCATGGCAACCCACTCCAGTATTCTTGCCTGGAGAACCCCATGAGCAGAGGAGCCTGGCGCTCAATAGTCCCTGGGGTCACAAAGAGTCGGACACAACTGAGCAACCAAGCACAGCTTGAGAGAGAAGATGAGGAAGGGTCTTCTAAGCAAAGAAAAAGACACATGCAAAGAATACAGAGGAAACACAACCAGTTTCCTGTTGTGTTTTTAATGTTTTTACCAGTCTGTGAAAACAATCAGTTTTTACAAACCGGTGCTTTCAAGAATCAAGAAACGCCATGAGTGGCTGAAGCAAAGGACTGGAAATGGTAGCTCATGAATTTAGAAATTAGGCTGGTGTCAAACTAGTAATAACCCTCCTCGAACATTTTGTTTTGGGTTTGGAGTTTATACTGTTGATCAGAAGTTCTCAGTCATGAAGTCAGTGTCTCACTGGTATGCTATGATCTGTGATGAGATCTATTGAAGAATCACTGGTTATTAATAAAAGTACAAATGTTTGCTTGTTTTATGTATAGATATAGACAATATATAGAAATAGTTATAGATACAGATACAGATACATTCACATTATATATGTATATGCATGTGTGTGTACATGTGTGCTCAGTTGTGTCCAACTCTTTGCAACCCCATGGACTATAGCCCACCCTGCTCCTCTGTACATGAAATTTTCCAGGCAAGTATACTCAGATGAGATCAGTCGTTCAATCATGTCAAACTCTTTGCGACCCCATGAATCACAGCACGCCAGGCCTCCCTGTCCATCACCAACTCCCGGAGTTCACTCAGACTCATGTCCATCGAGTCAGTGATGCCATCCAGCCATCTCATCCTCTGTCGTCCCCTTCTCCTCCTGCCCCCAATCCCTCCCAGCATCAGAGTCTTTTCCAATGAGTCAACTCTTCACATGAGGTGGCCAAAGTACTGGAGTTTCAGCTTTAGCATCATTCCTTCCAAAGAAATCCCAGGGCTGATCTCCTTCAGAATGGACTGGTTGGATCTCCTTGCAGTCCAAGGGACTCTCAAGAGTCTTCACCAACACCACAGTTCAAAAGCATCAATTCTTTGGCGCTCAGCCTTCTTCACAGTCCAACTCTCACATCCATACATGACCACAGGAAAAACCATAGCCTTGACTAGACGAACCTTTGTTGGCAAAGTAATGTCTCTGCTTTTGGATATGCTACCTAGGTTGGTCATAACTTTCCTTCCAAGGAGTAAGCGTCTTTTAATTTCATGGCTGCAGTCACCATCTGCAGTGATTTTGGAGCCCAGAAAAATAAAGTCTGACACTGTTTCCACTGTTTCCCCATCTATTTCTCATGAAGTGATGGGACCAGATGCCATGATCTTCGTTTTCTGAATGTTGAGCTTTAAGCCAACTTTTTCACTCTCCACTTTAACCTTCATCAAGAGGCTTTTTAGTTCCTCTTCACTTTCTGCCATAAGGGTGGTGTCATCTGCATATCTGAGGTTATTGATATTTCTCCCAGCAATCTTGATTCCAGCTTGTGTTTCTTCCAGTCCAGCGTTTCTCATGATGTACTCTGCATATAAGTTAAATAAGCAGGGTGACAATATACAGCCTTGACGTACTCCTTTTCCTATTTAGAACCAGTCTGTTGTTCCATGGTCAGTTCTAACTGTTGCTTCCTGACCTGCATACAGATTTCTCAAGAGGCAGGTCAGGTGGTCTGAAATTCCCATCTCTTTCAGAATTTTCCACAGTTTATTGTGATCCACACAGTCAAAGGCTTTGGCATAGTCTATAAAGCAGAAATAGATGTTTTTCTGGAACTCTCTTGCTTTTTCCATGATCCAGCGGATGTTGGCAATTTGATCTCTGGTTCCTCTGCCTTTTCTAAAACCAGCTTGAACATCAGGAAGTTCACGGTTCACATTGCTGAAGCCTGGCTTGGAGAATTTTGAACATTACTTTACTAGCTGTGAGATGAGTGCAATGTGCGGTAGTTTGAGCATTCTTTGGCATTGCCTTTCTTTGGGATTGGAATGAAAACTGACCTTTTCCAGTCCTGTGGCCACTGCTGAGTTTTCCAAATTTGCTGGCATATTGAGTGCAGCACTTTCACAGCATCATCTTTCAGGATTTGGAATAACTCAACTGGAATTCTATCACCTCCACTAGCTTTTTCGTAGTGCCATTCCCTACTCCAGGGAATCTTCCCAACACAAGAATCAAAACTAGATCTATTGAGTTTCCTGCATTAGCAGGCAGATTCTTTACTGCTGTGCCACCTGGGAAGCCCTATATGTATTTATGCTGCTGCTAAGTCACTTCAGTCGTGTCCGACTCTGTGTGACCCCATACGTGGCAGCCCACCAGGCTCCTCTGTCCATGGGATTCTTTAGGCAAGAATACTGGAGTGGGTTGCCATTTCCTTCTCCAATGCATGCATGCGTGCTAAGTCATTTCAGTCATGTCCGACTCTGGGTGACCCTATGGACAGCAGCCTACCAGGCTCCTCTGTCCACGGGATTCTCTATGCAAAAATACCAGAGTGGGTTTTCATTTTCTTCTCCATACATAGATATATATATGTATGTTCACAATATATATATCACACAAAATGTTGGTTACTTGTCCAATAAACTTTAGTCCCCTTCTTTCCTACTACCAGACCCCTGATTTCAGGGGAGGTTAAAAAAGTGCCCAGATCAAAACACCCAGCTTCATGAATCCTCTTAGAGGTAAGAATGGCCATGTGACAGGAGTGAGACCAGTGAGATGTAAATAGCAGCCAGAGGGTAAGTCTTTCTGGAAAAAAGGATTAGAGAGCACAGTTTCACCTGGTAAATGCCTTCTTTGATTCCTGTCTCTTTTATTTGTCTCTTCTTCCTTCCTTGAACATAGATCTGACACTTTAAGGTGAGGAAGCCAATTAGAGAATCCAAGTCACATGAGAAGATGGTAAGCATAAAGGTAGAAAGAGCCCGGGTTCTTGAAAAACCCCTTAAGCAGCTATCCTGCACCTTCACTAGCTTCTTCAATGCTTCTAGATGTTTGAGACAAATAAACCACTATTTGACTGGGCAAGTGTAATCACATATTTGTTATACTTTGTTAGACTCTAGTTCAATTGATATGAATAAGAAAACAGGTTTAAAATCATCTTTATAATATGGTTACCTTGAATAGCATGCACCTAAGTGTGCTTTCTGGACTGGGGAGAAAAGAGAGACACAAAGAGTTGTAATGAGAATATTTGCTAGATGTGTCCCAGAAATAAACAGTTGAGAATGTCTACTTTAAGAAATAGAGAGTAAATGATGGCTTTTAACAGGAGGAAGACATACCAAAGATTGTGCTTCAAAAAAATCCTGACGTTTCTATAGACAGTGCATTTGTTTAGTCACAGACAGTACAGCCAACCAGAGTAGAGCACAACTTTTACTTTTTCAACTTTTTATTTTATATTGAATGGCGGAAAAGAGCTACCCAAGTCCAAGGTCAGGGGCGGCGGCCGGGAGGACCAACCCCACGCCCGAGGAGCAGTGGCTGCGCAGGCGCAGGAGGGCCTAGAGGAGCCATCCCACGTTGAAGGTCAGGAAGGGTGGCGGTGAGGAGATACCCCTCATCCAAGGTAAGGAGCAGTGGCTGCGCTTTGCTGGAGCAGCGTGAAGAGATACCCCATGCCCAAGGTGAGAGAAACCCAAGTAAGATGGTAGGTGTTGCAAGACGGCATCAGAGGGCAAACACACTGAAACCATACTCACAGAAAACTAGTCAATCTAATCACACAAGGACCACAGCCTTGTCTAACTCAATGAAACTAAGCCATGCCCGTGGGGCAACCCAAGATGGGCGGGTCATGCTGGAGAGATCTGACAGAATGTGGTCTACTGGAGAAGAGAATGGCAAACCACTTCAGTATTCTTGCCTTGAGAACCCCGTGAACAGTATGAAAAGGCAAAAAGATAGGACACTGAAAGAGGAACTCCCCAGGTCAGTAGGAGCCCAGTATGCTACTGGAGATCAGTAGAGAAATAACTCCAAAAAGAATGAAGGGATGGAGCCAAAGCAAAAACAATACCCAGCTGTGGATATGACTGGTGATAGAAGCAAGGTCTGATGCTGTAAAGAGCAATATTGCATAGGAACCTGGAATGTTAGGTCCATGAATCAAGGCAAATTGGAAGTGGTCAAACAAGAGATGGCAAGAGTGAATGTCGGACAGTCTAGGAATCAGCAAACTCAAATGGACTGGAATGGGTGAATTTAACTCAGATGACCATTATATCTACTACTGTGAGCAGGAATCCCTCAGAAGAAATGGGGTGGCCATCATGGTCAACAAGAGTCTGAAATGCAGTACTTGGATGCAATCTCAAGAACAACAGAATGATCTCTGTTCGTTTCCAAGGCAAACCATTCAATATCACAGTATTCCAAGTCTATGCCCCAACCAGTAACGCTGAAGAAGCTGAAGTTGAACGGTTCTATGAAGACCTACAAGACCTTTTAGAACTAACACCAAAAAAAAGATATCCTTTTCATTATAGGGGACTGGAATGCAAAAGTAGGAAGTCAAGAAACACCTGGAGTAACAGGCAAATTTGGCCTTGGAATACAGAATGAAGCAGGGCAAAAACTAATAGAGTTTTGCCAAGAAAATGCACTGGTCATAGCAAACACCCTCTTCCAACAACACAAGAGAAGACTCTATACATGAACATCACCAGATGGTCAACACCAAAATCAGATTGATTATATTCTTTGCAGCCAAAGATGGAGAAGCTCTATACAGTCAACAAAAACAAGACCAGAGGCTGACTGTGGCTCAGATCATGAACTCCTTATTACCAAATTCAGACTTAAATTGAAGAAAGTAGGGGAAACCACTAGACCATTCAGGTATGACCTAAATCAAATCCCTTATAATTATACAGTGGAAGTGAGAAATAGATTTAAGGGCCTAGATCTGATAGATAGAGTACCTGATGAACTAAGGAATGAGGTTCATGACCTTGTACAGGATACAGGGATCAAGACCATCCCCATGGAAAAGAAATGCAAAAAAGCAAAATGGCTGTCTGGGGAGGGCTTATAAATAGCTGTGAAAAGAAGAGAAGCAAAAAGAAAGGAGAAAAGGAAAGATATAAGCATCTGAAGGCAGAGTTCCAAAGAATAGCAAGAAGAGATAAGAAAGCCTTCCTCAGTGATCAATGCAAAGAAATAGAGGAAAACAACAGAATGGAAAAGACTGGAGATCTCTTCAAGAAAATTAGAGATACCAAGGGGACATTTCATGCAAAGATGGGCTTGATAAAGGACAGAAATGGTACGGCCCTAACGGAAGCAGAAGATATTAAGAAGAGGTGGCAAGAATACATAGAAGAACTGTACAAAAAAGATCTTCACGACCAAGATAATCACAATGGTGTGATCACTGACCTAGAGCCAGACATCCTGGAATGTGAAGTCAAGTGGGTCTTAGGAAGCATCACTACGAACAAAGCTAGTGGAGGTGATGGAATTCCAGCTGAGCTATTTCAAATCCTGAAAGATGATGCTGTGAAAGTGCTGCACTCAATATGCCAGCAAATTTGGAAAACTCAGCAGTGGCCACAGGACTGGAAAAGGTCAGTTTTCATTCCAATCCCAAAGAAAGGCAATGCCAAAGAATGCTCAAACTACCGCACAATTGCACTCATCTCACAGCTAGTAAAGTAATGTTCAAAATTCTCCAAGCCAGGCTTCAGCAATGTGAACCGTGAACTTCCTGATGTTCAAGCTGGTTTTAGAAAAGGCAGAGGAACCAGAGATCAAATTGCCAACATCCGCTGGATCATGGAAAAAGCAAGAGAGTTCCAGAAAAACATCTATTTCTGCTTTATAGACTATGCCAAAGCCTTTGACTGTGTGGATCACAATAAACTGTGGAAAATTCTGAAAGAGATGGGAATTTCAGACCACCTGACCTGCCTCTTGAGAAATCTGTATGCAGGTCAGGAAGCAACAGTTAGAACTGACCATGGAACAACAGACTGGTTCTAAATAGGAAAAGGAGTACGTCAAGGCTGTATATTGTCACCCTGCTTATTTAACTTATATGCAGAGTACATCATGAGAAACGCTGGACTGGAAGAAACACAAGCTGGAATCAAGATTGCTGGGAGAAATATCAATAACCTCAGATATGCAGATGACACCACCCTTATGGCAGAAAGTGAAGAGGAACTAAAAAGCCTCTTCATGAAAGTGAAAGAGAAGCGTGAAAAAATTGGCTTAAAGCTCAACATTCAGAAAACGAAGATCATGGCATCTGGTCCCATCACTTCATGAGAAATAGATGGGGAAACAGTGGAAACAGTGTCAGACTTTATTTTGGGGGGCTTCAAAATCACTATAGATGGTGACTGCAGCCATGAAATTAAAAGACACTTACTCCTTGGAAGGAAAGTTATGACCAACCTAGAGAGCATATTCAAAAGCAGAGACATTACTTTGCCAACAAAGGTCCGTCTAGTCAAGGCTATGGTTTTTCCTGTGGTCATGCACGGATGTGAGAGTTGGACTGTGAAGAAGGCTGAGCGCCAAAGAATTGATGCTTTTGAACTGTGGTGTTGGTGAAGACTCTTGAGAGTCCCTTGGACTGCAAGGAGATCCAACCAGTCCATTCTGAAGGAGATCAGCCCTGGGATTTCTCTGGAGGGAATGATGCTGAAGCTGAAACTCCAGTACTTTGGCCACCTCATGCGAAGAGTTGACTCATTGGAAAAGACTCTGATGCTGGGAGGGATTGGGGGCAGGAGGAGAAGGGGACGACAGAGGATGAGATAGCTGGATGGCATCACTGACTCGAAGGACGTGATTCTGAGTGAACTCTGGGAGTTGGTGATGGACAGGGAGGCCTGGCATGCTGCGATTCATGGGGTCGTGAAGAGTCGGACACGACTGAGCGACTGAAAGGAACTGAACTGAATAGCTGATTAACAATGCTGTGATAGTTTCAGGTGCCTGGCAGAGTGATTCAGCCACACATATACACGTAACTCTATATACACACGTGTACCCCAAACTCCCCTCCCATCCAGGCTGCCACATAACATTGAGCAGAGTTCTCAGTGATTCCTTGTTGGTTATCCATTTTATGTAGAGCAGTGTGTACATATCAATCCCAAACTCCATAACTATCCCTTCCCCCCATCCTTCCCTGCTGGCAACCATAAGTTCAGAGAACAACTTCAAGAGCTGTATTTCCAGAGTTCAAATTCCAGCCCCACCATGTTCTGTCCAAGACGGATTATGCAAGTTTCTAAAGAAACTGAGTTTTGGACTGGATGTTCGGCATGTTAGACCAAGGATTTGCTATCTGGAACTTATTAAGTAAGTGTATGAGGTTGGGGGTGGGGTGGTATACAATCAGCTAGTTAGCACAGTTGAAGTTAGTTGAAGTCAACTTTCCCACTATATCATTTGATCACAATTACTTTTCACTCCTTCCAAAGCAAGCTGTATTGACATGCCAATAAAAAGCTTATTGAGAAATAAAGAGGCTTGATGAATCTGTACCCAATCAGTGGCCTATTTTCAGTTCTATAATTCCATATCTCTCTCTGTGGTTTTTGAACTATGCTCATTTACAGTATATTAAACAATAGTAAGTGTTCCCAGTCCATCAAGAAGAAGTGAAAAAAAAAGCTCAAGCTGTTGTAAATTTTCAACATCAATTGGATCCTCTCATTGTCTGGGCAAGTTGAGTCCCATTGCATGATAACCAGTACAATTAGTGCATTATAGTCAATAGGTCAAATGCAGCTCTTGCAAGGAAATATCAGTGATGTTTCTCTTCTTTGGAGAGTCAAGTTTATAATTCAATAAATTGTCATATGCCACAAAACCTAAGAGGCTGTCCTAAAGAAGCAAACAGGGAAACTGTGGGTTCTCACGAAGACATTAGTATAAGCAGCAGCTTAGCCATTTCTAGTAGATTTTCCTCTCTGTGATTCTAGGCAATTTTGCATTCATATTGGTGAGTTCAACCTATGGGACCATTCAGTTGTAGTAGCAAATGGTGCCCCAGAGAACCCATAATAGACAACAGCTGTAAACAGTATGCGACACACATACTATGTGTTTTTTTCTTGTAATTGAAAATTTAAGATTTAATAACTCATCTCTGCTTAGGGGACGGCAAAGAGTGTAGGGTATACATCTTTTATTTTTCCTCTGCAATTTAAAAAATCTATTCTGGAGTCCATGAAGGTCTACAGTGGAGTCATGGTTTGGCATACTGTAATTCTTAAAGTCACATATTAAATTTATGTCAGTGGCAATGACATCTGTTAGAGAACTGTACAATCCTAAGAGATATCAGGCTCACGGCCAATGAAAAACTGAGAAAGAACTAAAGACATGTGTGATGTGCACCCAACTATATAAATATTCATTCATTTATTCCTTCTTTCTTTTAGTGGTATTAATAAGCTCCTACTGGCACTCTATAAGGGTCTTGAGATTCCAAAAGAAATGATTTTTGCCCTCAGGGAACTAATAATACTCTGGTGAGAAAGACAGGAAAACAGATAATCATGATCTTATGTGATCAGGGGAAACTGTCAAAACATTTCCACAGCACAGAGGAATGCTCATTATGACATTATTTACAGTAATGCGAGCACCTGGAAGTCACTTAATGTGCATCCACAGGAAATTAGTTAAGGAAACAATATATAAAGCAGAATACTATGTAGCCATTAAAAATGGCACATAGATCTCTTTCTGTTGATATTAGAGGGTTCAGCTCAGTTCAGTTACTCAGTCATGTCCGACTCTTTACGACCCCATGAATCGCAGCATGTCAGGCCTCCCTGTCCGTCACCAACTCCTGGAGTTCACTCAAACTTACATCCATCAAGTTGGTGATGCCATCCAGCCAACTCATCCTCTGACATCCCCTTTTTCTCCTGCCCCCAATCCCTCCCAGCATCAGAGTCTTTTCCAATGAGTCAACTCTTCGCATGAGGTGGCCAAAGTACTGGAGTTTCAGCTTCAGCATCATTCCCTCCAGAGAAATCCCAGGGCTGATCTCCTTCAGAATGGACTGGTTGGATCTCCTTGCAGTCCAAGAAACTCTCAAGAGTCTTCACCAACACCACAGTTCAAAAGCATCAATTCTTCGGCACTCAGCCTTCTTCACAGTCCAACTCTCATATCCATACATGACCACAGGAAAAACCATAGCCTTGACTAGACGGACCTTTGTTGGCAACCTATCACATTATGATGATTCAAAGCAATACAGGTGAGATACCTGAATTGTAATGGATCCTATCTGTGTTTAATTGTATTAATAGATACTTAAAGGCATCTGTACACAGAGACAAATCTGTGAGTGGAGGCCATCTGAGTCATTCTTATGTCCTCTTTATCCTGACCTAATGTGTCTGTCTCTCCAGAAAATAACAATCATATGTAAGTTTTCATAGAGGCAAAGTATTTGTCAATATTTCCAATTTTTCAATATATTCTAAAATATTTTCCAATAGTAAAACACAGAAGAGAAAATTTTTTAAAAAGCAAATAAATTTTCACAGAAGAGGTGACATTTGATCTGGTTCATCCCATTTTAATTGGAGTTTGACAGATGAAGAAAAGAATGGAGGGAGATGAGGGACTTTCCTGGTGATCCAGAGGCTGGGACACCATACTTCTACCACAGGGGGGTTTCCCAGGTGGCTCAGTGGGTAAAGAAACAACCTGCAATGCAGAAGACTTTGGTTTGACCCCTTGGTCCGGTAGGTCCCCTGGGGGAGGGCGTGGCAACCCACTCCAGGATTCTTGCCTGGAGAATCCCATGGACAGAGAAGCCTTGCAGGCTACAGTCCATGGGGTCACAAAGAGTCAGACAGGACTAAAGCAACTGAGCACTCGTACACACATGCAGGGAACTAAGATTCCCCATTCTGCATGATGTGGTCAAAAAAAAAAAATCAGTAAAATACTTTAAAAAGAAAAGAAAGGTGGGAGATGATAGGAAAGGGATAAGTTGATATATTTGCAAAATAACAATGTCATAAAGCGCATAGTGTCTGAAGAAAACCGATGTCATTTTATGTGACTGAAGCAATAGCTATATAGAAGATAAGAGTGATGCGATAGGCTAAATCTGTACCCGATTCTTTTAAACAGGTCTTTCAGCCAGGCTAAGGAGTAATTTTACAGGCTATGGAAGCACGATGAAAAATCATTCTACAATGGTGTGATTAGATGGGGACTTTTCTTGGAGCTAAAGATGGCAGGAGAAATAGCGAAAAAGCACATATTGTGATATTAAGGTCAAGTCAGCTAATGTGACCTTAACTCTGGAAGACAGTGGATAAAAATGGCCTGACTGAAGGGCAAGGGGGTGAAGAAAGAGACCAGAAAACAAATGGAAAAGAAAATGATATCATTTATATGCATAATCTTTTTAAAATGATATAAATGGACTTATTTACAAAAAAGAGACAGACTCACAGACTTAGAAAACAAACTTATGGTTTCCAAAGGGGAAAGGTAGGAGAAGGGAGGGATAAATGGGAATTTGGGATTGACGTGTACACATCACCACATTTAAAATAGTTAACCAACAAGCCTACTGTATAGCAAAGGGAAATCTGCTCAATATTCTGTAATAACCTAAATGGGAAAAGAATGTGAAAAAGAATAGATACATGTGTATGTACATCTGAAACACTGCTGTACACCTGAAACTAACATGGCATTGTTAACCAACCAGTTAACCAACCAGCTCAGTTCAGTTGCTCAGTCATGTCCGACTCTTTGTGACCCCATGAACTGCAGCACGCCAGGCCTCCCTGTCCATCATCAACTCCCAGAGTCCACCCAAACTCATGTCCATTGAGTCCGTGATGCCATCCAGCCAGCTCATCCTCTGTCGTCCCCTTCTCCTCCTGCCCTCAAACTTTCTCAACAGCAGGGTCTTTTCAGATGAGTCAGCTCTCCACATCAGGTGGCCAAAATATCGGAGTTTCAGCTTCAACATCAGTCCATCCAATGAATATTCAGGACTGATCTCCTTTAGAAGGGACTGGTTGGATCTCCTTGCAGTCCAAGGGACTTTCAAGAGTCTTCTTCAACACCACAGTTCAAAAGCATCAATTCTTCGGCACTCAATTTTCTTTATGGTCCAACTCTCACATCCATACATGACCACTGGAAAAACCATAGCCTTGACTAGACAGACCTTTGTTGACAAAGTAATGTCTCTGCTTTTTAATATTCTGTCTAGGTTGGTCATAACTTTCCTTCCAAGGAGTAAGTGTCTTTTAATTTCATGGCTGTAATCACCATCTGCACTGATTTTGGATCCCCCAAAAAATAAAATCAGCTACTGTTTCCACTGTTTCCCCATCTATTTGCCATGAAGTGATGGGACCGGATGCCATGATCTTAGTTTTCTGAATGTTGAGCTTTAAGCCAACTTTTTCACTCCCTTCTTTCACTTTCATCAGGAGGCTGTTTAGTTCTTCTTTACTCTCTGCCATAAGGGTGGTGTCATCTGCATATCTGAGGTTATTGACTATACTTCAATATAAAATAAAAATTAAAAAAGAAAATATCAATGAAAGAAGATTCTGAGAAAGAATATTTGAAAAGAGTTTGATGGAAAAAATTATATACTATATAGAATATACATGATACTAAAGTTTACCACCAAAGATAGCATGCTATGAACATTTTCTGTGTTGTGTGCTTTTCACTAATATATATTGGAGGTCTTTCTAGATCAGTATATAAAGATTTTTCTACCTCTCTTTTTTAATTAGCTGCATGTAGGGTATTGTTCTTTACAGCATTGAACTTTACTCTCAAAACCAGATGCATCCACAGATGAGCATGGTTTTCACTTTGGTCCAGCCTCTTCATTCTTTCTAGAGTTATTTTCCCACTCTTTCTCAGTAGCGTACTGGATATATTGGGCCATACCGACCTGGGGTAGGTGTCCAGTGTCATATATTTTTGCCTTTTCATACTCTTCGTGGGATTCTCAAGGCAAGAATTCTGAAGCAATTTGCCATTTCCTTCTCCAGTGGACCACATTTTGTCAGAACTCTCCACCATGACTGCACGATCTTAGGCGGCCCTGCAGGGCATGACTCATACCTTCATTGAGTTACACAAGGCTATAAATCCATGTGATCATTTTGGTTAGCTTTCTGTGGTTGTAGCTTTCTGGAGGCCATGGGATTATAGTTCTTGTTTCTTCTGTCTGCCCTCTGATGGATGAGAAAGAGGCTTGTGAAAGCTTCCTGATAGGGGGGACTGGCTCTGGGGAAAAACTGGGTCTTACTCTGGTGGGCAGGGCCATGCTCAGAAAATCTTTAATCCAACTGTCTGCTGATGGGTGGGGCTATGCTCCATCCCTGTTAGTTGTTTGGCCTGAGGTGAACCAGTCCTGGAGGTTACAGGTTCCATGGTCTATTGGCAACCTTCAAAAAGGACTTATGCCAACATGCCCTTCCCTGGTAGCTCAGCTGGTAAAGAATCCACCTGCAATGCAGGAGACCCCAGTTCAATACCTGGGTTGGGAAAATCCTCTGGAGATGGGATAGGCTACCCACTCCAGTATTCTTGGCCTTCCCTGGAGGCTCAGGCAGTAAAGAATTCACCTGCAATGTTGGGAGACCTGGGTTTGATCCATGATCTGCCTGCCCTAGAGGAGGATGTGGTAACCCACTCCAGCATTCTTGCCTGAGAACCCCAAGGACAGAGGAGCCTGGGGGGCTACAGTCCATGGGGCCACAAAGAGTCAGACACAACTGAGCGACTAAGCACATGCCAACATGCACCTCCCAGGACTGCTGGTGCCAGTGGCCCTGACCCTGCGGCAGGCCACTTCTGACCCACACCACTGCAGAAGACACTTAAATATTCACAAGTAGGTCTGGCTCAGTGTTTTGTGGGTTTTACCCTGGGTTCTGGTGGACACGAGATTTTGTTCATGCCTTCTAAGAGTCTTGGTTTCTCCCAATCCTGTGAAAGTCTTATAATCAAATCCCAATGTCATTCAAAGTCAGATTCCCTGGGGATTCCCTTTGCCAGATCCCAGGTTAGGAAGTTTGACGTGGGGCCTAAAACCTTCACAGAAGTGCAAGAACTTCTTTGGTATTCTTCAGTCTGTGGGTCACCCACCCTGCAGGTATGGGATTTGATTATAACATGATTATGCCCCTCCTTCATTCTCCTTACAGGCTCCCCTTTGTCCATGGACAGGCTTATTTAACTTTTATACAGAGTAGCAAGATGCTGGGCTGAAAGACTCATAGCTGGAATCAAGATTGCCAGGAGAAATCAACAACCGCATATGTGAAGATGATACAACTCTAATGGCAAAAAGCAAAGATGGACTAAAAAGCCTCTTGATAAGGGTAAAAGAGGAGAATGGAAAAGCTGGCTTAAAACCCAACATTAAAAATAACTCAGATCATGGCATCCAAATCCATCAATCCATGGCAAATAGATGGGAGAAAAATGGAAACACTGACAGATTTTCTATTCTTGAGCTCCTAAATCACTGCAGACACGGTGACTGCAGCCACAAAATTAAAAGACGCTTGCTCCTTGGAATAAAAGCTATGACAAACCTAGACAGCATATTAAAAAGCAGAGACATCACTTTGTCAAAAAAAAGGTCCATATAGTGAAAGCTATGGTTTTTCCAGTACTCATGTATAGATGTGAGAGTTGTACCATACAGAAGGCTGAGCATCAAAGAATTGTGGCTTTGGACTGCAAGGAGATCAAACCAGTCAGTCCTAAAAGAAATCAACCCTGAATATATATTGGAAGGACTGATGCTGAAGCTGAAGCTCCAATACTCTGGTCACCTGATGCGAAGAGCTGACTCATTAGAAAAGACCCTGATGCTGGGAAAGATTGAGGGCAGGAGGAGAAGGGAACAACAGAGGATGAGTTGGTTGGATGGCATCACTGAGTTGATGGACATGAGTTTGAGCAACCTCTGGGAGACAGTGAAGGACAGGGAGGCCTGGCATACTGCAGTCCATGGGGCTGCAAAGAGTCGGACATGACTCAGAGATTGAGCAACAAGACATCACTTTATATTAAACTGACTGATTTTTTTCAAGTTGTATCAACTTTACACTCCTGAGAGCCAATCAATCTGATTATAATATATGTCATTTCTGTAATTCTAGATTTGTTCTTTTTTCCCTCAGGATTTGTGCATCTATGTCCCATGACAGCCTGTAATTTTTCTTTCTTGTAATGTCCTTTACAGACTTAGAGATCAATGTATGATGAGTTGGAAGCCATTACCACTTTTTCATGTCTGTGGAAGATTTTCGAAGTTTAGAAGTATTTCTTTCTTAATTTTATTTTAGAATTTTTCAGTGGAGCCATGAGCCTAGATCTTTTTTTCCTCTGAAGATTTAAATAACAACTCAAATTATACAATAACAAAACCAAATCATTAAAAATCATTGGAGGAAAATGTAGGTGTTCTGAAACAAAACCCAATGTTCTTTTCATTTGACCATATATTATTCTGTTTGTATACTCAAGAGGAAGGCTGAAATTAATCCTCTTGAAATAAAACACAATGATATATTGATATGAAAACAAGCACCATGTCCATTTTGAGTTAGACAAGCTGGGTTTGGGGCCCAGTCTGCATCCTACTAACTGAACATATTAGGAAAGATTGAATTCTTCTGAAATCTAAGTCCCTCACCTATAAAATCAGGCTCTCTCAGGTCTTTGCAACACTAAATTCAATGTTATCAATGGCAATGTGAAATATTATAGATAAAAAAATAAAACTTTTTGGCCAGTGGTTTCAATCTCCTTTGATTCTATTATATTCTCCTGTATTCTTTTAAGAGAGAGCCTAACAAGAAGTGAAATTACAAGGAACTTCATCTCTCTTTTTTTTTCTCTTTCTCAAATATTCAGATGCAAGTGCTAATTAGTAGAGAAGTCAAAAGTCAGGTATTGGCAGAAAAAATAGAGAGCCCGTAATCAGTGCTAATAATAAGTTTCTGAACAATCAAGTGTGAACTGGATCTCCCTCGCTGCTCCTGATTATTGGGGCATAATTCCTTCCCAGATGAGCAGGGTCTACTTTTCACATGCCTTCTTTTACAAACACTTGAGGGGGCGGGAGGGGAGGTGGGCATGGGGCATGCAGGATCTTGGTTATGCAACCAGGGATTGAAGCCGTGCTCCCTCCACCGGAAGCATAGAGTCCTGTTCCCTGAACACCAGGGAAGTCCATACAGACTCGTAAGCTACCGGTTTTCTGGCCCATACGCCATGAGAACACACAACTGACCAGACTTCTGTTTCCAAACTTGTCTCAATTGGGGTTGCTCCAAATGGTGAGGTTAAAAACTTCAGTTCATCCCCAACCAATCATCTTCATCCCCACCCTCCTCCAGTGCAAGAAAGTGAAAAGTGAAAGTCACTCAGTCGTGTCTAACTCTTTGTGACCCCATGGACTATACAGTCTATGGAATTCTCCAGGCCCGAATACTGGAGTGGCCTCAAATCTTATCCCTCGCAGAACTCAGCACTCTGTCTTCCTCTCAAAGCTTGAGAAATGATCTCCTGACCACAGAATGAAAGGTAAACAGCCTGAGACCACTGTCTTCTTTCTGTAAAGAGATTTCTTATTTCTCGGCAGAAATACAAGGGCTCCTGTACTGACAGAAGGAGGAGAGAGGATGCTCACGCCCCCCACCACCGGCTGCCACGGCCTCACTGAGGATCTGGGGGGCAGCAGGGAGGAAGCTGTGGAGCAAAGGCTGACCTCAGAAAAGGTTTGCTCTGTGCACACGTGTGCAGTCACTTCAGTCATATCCAACTCTGTGACCCTATGGACTGTAGCCCACCAGGCTCCCCTGTCCATTGGATTCCTCAGCCAAGAATACTGAAGTGGGTCGCCATGCCCTCCTCCAGGGGAATCTTCCCAACTGAGGAATCAAACCCATGTCTCTTATTTCTTCTGCTAGCAGGCAAGTTCTTTACCACTGGCTCCACCTGGGAAGCCCCACTGTGGTTTAGCTGCTAAGTCGGGTCAGACTCTTTGCAACCCATGGATGGTAGCCTGCCAAGTTCCTCTGTCCATGGGATTTCCCAGGCAAGAAAACTAGAGTGGATTGTCATCTCCTCCAGGGGATTGTCCCGACTCGGGAATTGAACCTGTGTTTCCTGTGTCTCCTGCGTTGGGAGGCAGGTTCTTTACCACTGAGCCACCAGGGAAGCCCATAATTAACGGTAATTAACCTCTAATTAACCTCTCTATGCCCAGTTGTTTCACAATATATTTTACCAATTCTTGCAGAATCCATTCATTTAACAAGTATTTATTGAGACCTTATGATGCACCAGGCATTATAATACAAATTGGAGCTATAACAAGGCAGGAGTCAAAGTTCAGTCATCAGGAGCTTACTTTCTGGTAGGGAAGGCAAACAGTAACATCCTCTAAGTAATATGAAGAAAATTAAGGCAAACGGAGGCAACAGAGAATTTAGAGGAGGGGTGGAGGTCATTCATATGTAGGGGGCTTATTGTATTAACTTGAACAATACACCCCTGGACCCTCTTTCAAGTCTCTTAACTGATACTGTTCACCATGCTGCTGCTAAGTCTCTTCAGTCATGTCCAACTCTGTGTGACCCCAGAGACAGCAGCCCACCAGACTCCCCCGTCCCTGGGATTCTCCAGGCAAGAATACTGGAGTGGGTTGCCATTCCCTTCTCCAATGCATGAAAGTGAAAAGTGAAAGTGAAGTCGCTCAGTCGTGTCCGACTCCTAGCAACCCCATGGACTGCAGCCTACCAGGCTCCTCCGTCCATGGGATTTTCCAGGCAAGAGTACTGGAACTGTTCACCATACTCAGTGGTAAAAGTAAATACATTCCAATGTAATATAGTTGAGACATTAATAAAATGAATAAAAGGATAAGCCCCCCCCCCCACACACACACACAAAACATTGTTTCATTGCCTTCTTTCTCATGAAACAAATCCAATCTTGAACTATTACAAACCCATATTTCTTTGCAAAGGGCAATCTCACTTTCTTATTTTGACTATATCTAGTCGTGCCTATCGCTGACTGTAAGAAAGCGGGTTTGGATAATGTATAAATGAAAAGAAAATCAGGAAATCTATTCCTGGGAAATTTTCAGATAACCAAGAGGAAGTGGTGTAATGGAGGCTGAGATAACAATTTTAGACTCTGCATAAATAAGAACAAATTCCTGCATTTCCTCGTATGTGTCAGATTTTTTTCTAGAGATTTTGTTATACTATAATATGCTGGAAATAAAAATAATACATCTGTGCTATAATGATACACAATATATACAGTATCATAATACAGTATTTAGATTGGGTTTAAGAAATTTACTACCCACAGAAGCAACAGTCACTTGGGAGAAGTGAGTAATCGCATCAGAAAAATTGCAGACAGATGCTACTGCATCTCCAAATCCCCCCCCCAACCCATCAGCTGATCTCAGTTAGGGATGCTCACATTTCTGCCTGGGATGTATTGGCTCACTGGTACCTCAGGACACTGGCTCCTTTGCCTCTGGCCTCCTTAATAGAATTAATTCTGTCCAGAGGAAAGCTTTATAATTCCCTCAAGCACCACAAGGTCCCAGGAGGGCTGTGTCACCTACAGACCACTGATGGTGAGGTCAAATCACTACCAGCTGTTTCTGAAAGAATGTTTTTAAAGATACAGCCGAAATTCCAGCAATCTTCAGCCAGAGCTCTCTGAGCATCACAATAACCTTGAGAAGCCTAAATAAATGAACTGAGTTGGAAGGAGACCTTTTCCAGCTCAGTAAAGATACATCCAACACAGCTCACCTTGTTACACTAGATTACATCTCATCAGGTTGAGGCATATTATAAAGCACTGAAAGATGCAGATACAAATCTTGAAGAAAGAGATTAAAGAGCTATTGCTTTGCTCAGAAAACATTGAAACATCCTAGTGGATAATTCTGCTCCCAGATCACATACAACGGGTCTCTCGCTTTGCTTTTACCCATATTATTTGCCTGACCGTATTTGAAAGAGAAAAGAATTCAAAGTCCCTGAGGGTGCAGGTGCTCTGTTCTGAAGACAGTTTTTTCCATAAGCAAAGCGTCTGCCCCTGTGTTACCATAACCTGTTAGGAAATCTTATTGAGAGATACTATTAGGCATCTGTGAAGAAGGGAAGGGAAGTGAAAAAAGGAGTATTTCCTGCCATATCAATAAACAAGGATGTCACAGTCATCAGCTATTCCAATCCTCCAGGGCGCTCAGGAAGAATACCCGCAAGATCTAGCAGCCTTAGGGCTGCAGCCACTCCCTACAGTGAGCCCTGAGGAACTCAGGATGTGAAAATACAGGATACCGGCCCAGATAGCGGAGATATATATGAAAGGAATGATTTCAGTGAGCTCAGACTCTCGCATTTTCCCTCACATAGAAAAGTGCTTGTTGTTTTGCTGTCTAGTCCCTAAGTGGTATCTGACTTTTGTGACCCCATGAACTGTAGCCCACCAGGCTTCTCTGTCCATGGAATTTTCCAGGCAAGAACACTGGAGCAGTTTGCCATTTCCTTCTCCACGGGATCTTCCTGCCCCAGGGATCGAACTCCCTTCTCTTGTATCGCCTGCATTGGCAGGAAGATTCTTTACGTCTGAGTCACCAGGAAAGAAATTCCTTAATTTGAGATATCTGGTTTCTTTTCATAAACAATAATCTCTTGATGTTCAAGCTAACTGTCCTTTTTTGTAAAACTTCTGTATAACCTGGCTCCTCCCCTCGCCTCCTCACAGCAGTTCTCTCAGGGTTACTTGAGATGTCACCTCCTGGGTTTAAGTCCTAAAAATTTCCACTGAACAAAACATAGCTCTCAACTTTTGGGTTGTGGCTATGTTTTTAAGTCGACAGAATTGATAAGAGGGACACGGGGGGAAACGTGATCTCCTGTGCAAGGGACATTTTTAAATAGGCAAACAGGATGATTCTCTCTTTTTTTAAATAATTTACTTTTGGCTGCGCTGGGTCTTCATTGCTGCCTAGGCTTCTTCTCTAGTTGTGGCGAGTGGCTGCTACTCTCCAGTTGCAGAGCACAGGCTTCTCATTGTGGTGGCTTCTCTCGTTGCAGAGCACAGGCTTGACTGCAAGTGGATTTCAGTAGTGGTGGCACATGGGCTCTGTAGGTGAGACTGAGGGGCTCCAGAGCATAGGCTCTGCAGTTGTGGCGCACGGCCTTAATTACTCCACTACATGTGGGATCTTCCTGGATCAGGGATCAAACCTGTATCTCCTGCATTGGCGGGCAGATTCTTTACCACTGAGCCACCAGGGAAATGCAGATGATTCTCTTTTTAAATTATAAATTGCCAACTGAAAGCCTGCTCTCTTCCCTGCGTTTTCCTTCAGGAATCTTCAACCTCCCCCTTGCCAAAGCCTTTTTAGTTTCCGCTGTTGAAGACGGCAGAAAAAACCACCAAGTGAAAACCACACGATGAATAAATTATGGGCCTGAGTCATAAGGACCAAGAAGGTAGGAGAAAATTTAAGTCTTAAGCCCAAAACATATGTCACCACCTGACACTGGAGCAGAGAGCTTTAAAACTCAAATCGTGCCAGGAAATTTCAATAGCTGCGTTGCTTGCCTTGAGATGTGGACCTTTTTACTCTTGCAAGGGTTGGCGTGGTACAGGTTGTTTCAAGAACCTGGAGGTATTTAAGGAGCAGGGAGAAGTCACGAATACGGAAAGTAACTTTGCTGCTTAGTTATTCCACAAACAGAACCCAGAGCTATTCCGGCCACACTTGGGATGAAATAGAGATATTATGTTTTAAAATTAAGGTTGAGCTGCTGATTTACAGGAAGAGATGAAAGGAGGGAGTGAGAGAAGATACAAGAGAAAAAGAAAGAGAAAGAGGATTATTACTGATGCTGTTCCAATAAAAACCACTACAGCAATGACCTGCTAGCTCTTCACTTGCATAACCTGACAAGGGTATTTTGGTTTCCCAGTTGCTTGGCAACCTGCCTTTCATGTTTAAGCCATTTAAATGTATTCACCTTCTGAATTAGGTATATTCACAGACGACTGGGCAACAAGAAAGAGCTCCTGGCAGGCCAAGGGCTCCTAGGATGTGTGGAATCAACAGAGTGTGTATGTGGAGGGGAGGGGGTGTGGGTCTGGCCAGGGAGCCTCGCAGAGAATGTTAGTGACACATTTAGGCCTGAATCGAGAAATTGAGATCAGCATATAAAATCTTCCGCTGCTCCCAAACCAGGCTTCTATCAGGATCAAATACTTATTTCTGGCCCCTCTTGCTGATGTTTTCTTCTGTCTTTCCTGACATTTGCTGACACCCTCCTGCCAGTTTCTGTGGCCTGAGCTGACTGAGACAGCTGTCCAGAGACAAACCCCATGGCCTCAGGGCTTCACGCTCAGGGCCCGGCCCCACCCTGCCCAGCGTGGCCTGTGCTGGTGAAAGTGTAGAGCATCACTGTGCCTCCACGCGACTCAGCAGAAACAGGGAGGTCTCACCAGACCCCATGCCACAGAAAGCGACCCCACACATAGAAAGTTACTGAGTCCTGTTATTTCTGCCTCCAAAATACCTTTCTGAGTATTTCACATCCCCCCACCCCTGTTCGTACAAAATATTCATCTCCCCCTTCCCACTGCCCTTAGGATAAAACTAAGACTTTCTTTTCATTGAAGTATAATTGCTTTCAAATGTTGCGTTAGTTGCTGTTGTGTAACAAAGTGAATCAGCCATATGTATACATGCATTTCCTTTCTCTTGAGCTTGCCTCCCACCCCCTCCATCCCACCCCTCTAGGTCACCACAGAGCACAGAGCTGAGCTCCCTGTGCTATACAGCAGGTTCCCACTGTGCTGTGTGCTGATTCTCTCAGTCATGTCCAACTCTTTGCGACCCCATGGACAGCCGTCCACCAGGCTCTTCTGCCCATGGGATTCTCCAGGCAAGAATACTGGAGTGGGTTGTCATGCCCTTCTCCAGGGGATCTTATCAACCCGCATCTCAAGTCTCCTGCATTGGCAGCTGGGTTCTTTACCACTAGCGCCACCTGGGAAGCCCAGGCTATACAGCCGGTCCTCACTGTGTATTTTACAGCTGGCAGTGTCAATATCCTCGTTTCTCAATTCGTCCCACCCTCCGCTTCCCTCCCAGTGTCTGCGTACCCGTTCTCTACTTCTGCGTCTCTGTTCCTGCCCTGCAAATAGGTTCACCTGTACCATTTTTTAGGTTCCATGTATATGCATTAACATACAATATTTGTTTTTCTCTTTCTTTCTTCACTCTGTATGACAGTCTCTAGGTCCATTCATGTCTCTACAAGTGACCCAAACAACAAGCATTTACTGTACAGAACAGAGAACTACATTCACTATCTTGTGATAAGCTGTAATGGAAAATAATCAGAGAAAAAGAAAATATGGATACACACACACACACACACATATATATGTATGCTGCTAAGTTACTTCAGTCATGTCCGACTTTGTACGACCCCATAGATGGCAGCCCACTAGGCTTCCCCATCCCTGGGATTCTCCAGGCAAGAACACCTGAGTGGGTTCCCATTTCCTTCTCCAGTGCATGAAAGTGAAAAGTGAAAGTGAAGTTGCTCAGTCATGTCCGACTCTTCACGACCCCATGGACTGCAGCCCACCAGGCTCCTCTGTCCATGGGATTTTCCAGGCAAGAGTACTGGAGTGGGGTGCCATTGCCTTCTCCGATATATATGTATACATACATACATATGGGGTTTCCCAGGTGGTGCTAGTGGTAAAGAACCTGCTGCCAATGCAGGACACATAGACACAGGTTCCATCCCTGGGTCTGGAAGGTGTGTGAGTGTGTGTGTGTATGTATGTATATATATATATATATATATATATATATATATATATATATATATATATATATCTTGAGAGTCCCTTGGACTGAAAGGAGATCCAACCAATCCTAAAGGAAATCAACCCTGAATGTTCATTGGAAGGACTGATGCTGAATCTGAAGCTCCAATACTTTGGCTAACAGATGCGAAAAGCCAACTCATTAGAAAAGACCCTGATGCTAGGAAAGACTGAGGGTAGAAAGAGAAGGGGGTGACAGAGGATGAGATGGTTGGATGGCATCACGACTCATTGAACATGAGTCTGAACAGACTCTAGGAGATAGTAATGGACAGGGAAGCCTGTGTGCTGCAGCCCATGAGATCACAAAGAGTTGGACATGACTGAGTGACTGAACGACAACAACATGTGGAGATATATATATATCCGAATCACTTTGCTATACACCTGAAATTAGCACAACATTATAAATCAATTATACTTCAGTATAATAAACAAATAATAAACAGGCAAACTAAAAATCTAAGGCTTCTTTCTGGGGCACAGGCCCTCCATGATGGGCCGCCCCCTCTCTTGGGAAGCCCACACCAGCACTGGCACTCCCCATGCACCCCCAAAGCACAGTGTGCAGCCGCTGGCTCAACAGGCTCCGTTCTGCTCCCCAACATTGGCTCTTCTTCTGATGGCACACCCTCTCTGCTTGACCAGCTCCAATGGACTTCAAGTTCAGCTCAAGTTTCACTCGCTTCAGGGTAACCTCCCTGTTTACTTCCTTCTGAGTTTGAATTAAATACCCCAGAGCCTGTGCTCCTTGGCCTCTGGCTCACAATTCTACTGTGGCATCAGTGCTTTGAGTCCACCCCGCCTCGCACGTCTTGCTTTTCTTCCCTGTCTTGAGCTGGAACACACTTCAAGGCACGAAAGACATCCACAGTCCTTCACCCCTCAGGCCCCAAGCCACAGTACCAGAGCCAACGGGCTTGGTAAAACTCAGAAAAGTATTTGAGACCTGAAATGTATATGTTGGCTCTAAAATATGAAACATTATTTGATGGCAATAGGTGTTTAATTGCCCCAAAATTAGAATATTATGTCAACTTCATTAATGAATGAATTTAGGACTCATAAAAACTTTATTATCTTTGAAAGTCAGCGGTAGGTAAGATTTCCTCACTTCACAGAAATTCTTGAGTGCGGACAATGTTGGCTAAGGAATCACAGCCAACCATAAACTGAGTATCAGCCATAGCCTAATAATTGCAAAACAAACATGAAATTATTTCAAATTCAGTTTAAAAAGAGAAATGTGGCATATGAGGGCATTTTATTATGTTTAATATGATATATGATGATGGGGGCTCAAATTTTTAAAATGATTTGAGCCTAAGAAGATCTCAAAATGTCCCTAAGGATATCTATTTCATTCAATTTTGTTTCCAAAGAAACTCAGCATAGTAACTGGGGCATGCATGTGCAAACACACACACACAAACACACACACACACAAATACACACAGATAAACACACACACAAACATACATTAAAAAATAATGCCAGCGAGAATGATGAAGGGAAGGGAGAGTTAGGGAGTTTGAGATGGACATGTACACATTTTTATATTTAAAATGGATAGCCAACAAAGACCTACTGTATAGCAGAGGGAACTCTGCTCAATGTTATATGGCTGCCTGGATGGGAGAGGAGTTTGGGGGAGATGGATTCACATGTATGTATGGCTGAGTCCCTTTGCTATCCTCCTGAAATTATCACAGCATTGTTGATCGGCTATACACCAATACAAAATAAAAAGTTTTTTTAAAAATATGGGTTAGAAGAACAAAGCCTAGTGAGAGCAATATCACTCTGTCTGAAAATCACATGATTTTCATGTGATTTGCATGCTCAGCCATGTCCAGCTCTTTGTGACCCCATGGACAGTAGCCTGCCAGGCCCCTCTGTCCATGGAATTTTCCAGGCAAGAGTACTGGAGTGGGTAGCCGTTTCCTACTCCAGGGGATCTTCCCATCCCAGGTATCAGATCTGTGTCTCCTGTGTCTCCTGCATTGGCAGATGGATTCTTTACCACTGAGCCACCTGAAAATCACATAAGCACTAATAGCAAGACTTTTTAAAGTTCTACGGGGCATCCTTTGAGACACGGCTTTAAAGTAGAATTAGATGAGGATGAGTAGCCTTAAATGGGCACAGAAAACTGGAGCTTATAAATAGATTTCTAAACCATGCATGTGCATGGATGAACTTGTAAATTAAGAGGAAGTTAATGAAATACTTCTTTTCCTCTTTCAGGCTTCAGAGACAGAAAGAACAACGGACACTAAAAGAAACAGAATGACCTAGACAGATAGATAGGAGGGAGGGAGGTGACTCTGTGCTCATGGTGTAAAGATTCTATCATGTGAGAATTTCTGGCCATCAGTTATTCCTGTGCAGTGTGTAGATTTGACGTTCCCCAGAAAGCCATTTAATACAGGCCAGATGACATCCCACTAGTGCTTTGCTTTCAAACAACCCCTTAGGCCAAGCCAAGGAATTGTGCCAGAGGTGGGCCCTGCCGATTGCATGTAAATGGATATTTTAAAAATCAAGTCATCATTTAAATTTACTTGGAGAGCTCTCAAATTTGAAGCCCCCTGCTATGAATCTTTCTGAAAAGTTAGAATTCCTGCAGTTACTTTTTGAAGTGAGACACGGCTACACAGGTAAGATTGGATTGCTGCAAGGCCCTTGCAGACAGCCCTGAGGATGCGAGGACGAGGGCGCATAAACAGTGTTCCCATATGTCCTGAGCCAGCCAGCTCTCTGGTCTCAGACCTCGGTTATCATCTCAGCCCTGCATGCACACTGCGGTCAGTCACTTAAGTTCTCTGAGGCTTATTTGCAAAACTAGGGGGGAAAAAGTACTGCGTGATGGATGTGTTAACTAACCTCACCGTGGTAATCATTTTGCAAGATGGTTCAAAGCATAACATTGCACACCTTAAACTCACACAATGTTGTATGTCAATTGTATCTCAGTAAAGCCAGAAAAAAAAAAGTATCTCATAAAATTTTTGTCCAAATTAAATAGGATAAACAAGTAAAGCCTGTTTTCAAAGAAAAAAGCACACATTAAATTGTTCATAAATGTAATTAAATTGCATAATTATTAATTAAGGAGGATTATATTATTATTATTATTATTTGGGCTTCGCAGATGGTGCTAGTGGTAAAGAACCTGCCTGCCAATGCAGGAAATACAGGAGATGAGGGCTCCATCCCTGGGTTGGGAAGATACCCTAGAGGAAGGAATGGCAACCCACTCCAGTATTCTTGCCTGGAGAATCCCATGGACAGAGGAGCCTGGCGGGCAACAGTCCATGGGGTCACAAAGAGTCAGACATAGCTGAAGCGATGTAGCATGCACACACGCATATTATTATTCACGCTATAGTAAATTAAATGAATGAATTAATTATTGAAAAGGCTGCATCAAGTTTGAATGAGAACCATTCAGATTCAACTTCAAAAACTTTTCTCTAAAACACAATAAAAAAAGATAGGAATAGAGAAGAGTGAGTTTTGTATTAATTCATGTGATATTATTATATTATATTCTGCTTCATGCAGGTAGGGTAGTGTCCGTAATAGTTAAAACAAAGGGTTTTCAGCTAGTCAGATGGACTGGGATCTGAGATAGGGTGACCAACCACCCTAATTTGTCTGGGATGGTCCCTTTTTTTTCAGCACTGAAAATCCCAGAATCCTTCAGTCTTAGGCAATCCAGGACAACTGGTCACCCTAAATTTTAATCTTGCTGTTTCACCTCTAACTTGACCTTGTGTAAGTTATTTACAGCCAGTCTCAATTTCTTCAGTGGCCAAATAGGGAGAATAATAATAATCCCACCTCATTAGGTTCTTGTGAGAATGAGAGGAGGTGACTTGAATGGCTTAGCGTGACCCAGACCCCTAGGAAGTCCTTGAGAAATGATAACTCTTTGTAAGGCCCTGTGAAATCAGGGTGTCTCTCAACACAGCCCAGAAGAGGTTAAAGCTGCTCACAGCTAATGAGAAACCCAGCACTGGGTCACCAGGTTGCCTTTCCCTCCTCTGGAGAAGCAGAGGGGGACCCTAGGAGACCACACCCTGGAGACGGCCCCCAAAAGAACAAGCCAAGAGGAGGAGGCTGATGGGAAAAGATGAGAATTTCCACTGACACAGAAATATCTTCCATGGTAATCAGCACTGACGGGAAAAGGAAATAAGGGGAATTTATGTGACAGTTTAATAGGGTTTTGTGAAATATGATATTATTTTAAAGTTTGCCTGAGTGAGGCAGACAGCACATTAAGGTGACTCCAGCTTTAAAAATATGACAATACTGTATTTTAAACTCTGAAATCTGCCCCACTGTTTCTTTGCTGTATTAGGAAGAACATTATGTATTTATATTATCCATACATAGGTACACATTGCAGTGAGAGTCCCATTTACATGCAAAGTCTGTCTGTAGGCAAAGTGAAGCGTGAGCCTAGGTATATAAAGTCTGGATATTACATGAGAACTTTAAATTCTTATCCACAAATAACCATCTTTTTTTTTTTTTTCCTACCATTACTATTTTTTTCATGGTCTCTTTTCTACCATACAAAGGAAGAGAGGGGTTTTGAGTGTGAGTTTCTCTCCCAGGTAATTTTACAAAGCACCCACCAACAGCCTGGTGGGGTGACAAGTTCCTTCTTGAAGGAGTGTTCATAATGAGCACCTCCCTTGTCATAACAACACTGAACAACACCCCTTCCATTGATGTGCGCATGCATGCTCCATCTCTAAGTTCTGTCCAACTCTTTGTGACCCATGCGCTATAGCCCACCAGGGTCCTCTGTCCATAAAATTCTCCAGGCAAGAACACTGAAGTGGGTTGCCATTTCCTTCTCCAGAGGATCTTCCTGACCCAGGGATCAAATCCACCTCTCCTGCATCTCCTGCACTGGCAGGCAGAGACTTTACCGTTGAGCTACCTGGAAAGCCCTCTTCCCTTGAGGCAGTCTGCCTTTTATTTTTAATTATTTTCATTTGAAGATATTGCACATTAAAAATACAGAAAAAGAGAAAGTATTCATCTGACAGGGTAACTAAGGAGGGTGAGGATGGAGGGCTCAGAGGTGGACCCCAAATCCCCAAGGCCTGAAATCTTTGGGGAGTGAGGGAAGAGCTCCTTGGAAATAGCAAGCATGGCAGCCCCCACAGTGGATGAGAGGCAGTACTAACCCACAGCACAGCGTGATTTAGAGCCGGCTCATCTGTGAGATTAACATGCCAGGAACCAGTTACTCTGAAATGTCACTTGTATAAAATGAGCTTGTAAATTGTAATATAAAATAATGTAATGAGAGAAACCTTTGGGATCTGATAAGAAATAATGAAAATGGAGACGTGGAAATTCAGGACTTGTCAGCACTGACCACGAGAAATTTCCCTCACATTTTAGGAGTCTGGTACAGTTATTTAGGCCAGTCCATCAGGCTGTGAGAACCCCCATATCTTTAAAGCCAGCTCTCCTTGCTCCAAGTCTCTGCTGACCAAGCCGCCTTCGCAGGTATATTTTGGTGTCCTGAATGGATAACTTATCAGCTCTGGGAACACCCTGGGGGAGTGACCTCATCCTGTTCTATGTAAAAGTATGCACAAATACATGAGTGTGTGTATTTAATTATAAATTAATAAACTTGATACTGATTTCTTAAATCCATTTCTTGGGACTTTGGTCCATATAATCCAATCCACCTGGAAGAATGGATAGAGCTGAGTTTTCCCGACTGGAAAGTAAAGAAAGGCTAGGGCTGAACTCATGGTAGGTCTGGCCCCATTAGGCTCAACCAGAAAAACCAAGCCAGCACAATTCTCATAACATGATAATTATGACTCCTTTTCTGAGTATTAGGCCCACCCTGCCTGACTTTCCCACCCTGAGAGGATTACAAGCTTCTATGGTCTAGTTCTTGTATCCTCTATAACCTATGCCTCTCCTTCTGTCACCATCCTCAGGATGAGCTCAGGCTTCCCCAGTGGCTCAGCGGCAAAGAATCCACCTGCCATGCAGGAGACACAGGAGTTGCAGGTTTGATGCTTGGGTCAGGAAGATGCCCTGGGGCAGGAAATGGCAACCCACTCCAGTATTCTTGCCTGGAAAATCCCATGGACAGAGGAGCCTGGTAGGCTAGTCTATGGGGTTGTAAAGAGTCAAACATGACTGAGCGTGCGGGCACACGCACGCACACACACACACACACACAGGATGAGTTCATCAAAGGGCAACTCAAGGAGACTTCCCTGGTCCACTGGTAAAGACTCCACGCCTCCAGTGCAGGGTGCACAAGTTTGATTCCTGGTCAGGGAACTAAGGTCCCCCAAACTATGCGGTGCAGCATTAAAACAAAACAAAACAAAAAAAAAAGGAAAAAGAGGGAGGGCGGCAACTCAAGACTTAATAACTATGGAATGAAAAATTAACTGTACATGAAGAGACTCCAGTCTTTCTCCTTGACTACATGGAGGTCATCCCTAGGCTCCAGGAACGTACTTCCTAATAAGAGTGACTTTGTTTGCCTGGGGATTTTGCCCCTTGGACAGTCTAACAATGAGATTTATGACGGGGAAAAGGTTCTGGGCCAGACAGTATCACTTCTGAGTTTCAGAGAATCTGAGATTACAGGTCAGCCACATGTACAGTAAGTGATCAAACCCCGGTAAAAACTCAGCTCAGCAGAGTCTCGGGTGGGCTTCCCATGTGTGCAGTACTTCCTGCGTATTGTCGCACATCTTGGCAGGGAGCATGTACTGTTGTCCCTGACTCCACGGGGCTACGGCTAGCCAACTCTCTGCATATGGACCCCTCCTGGGTGGGTCCTTTCCCTGTAATAAACTATCACAGTAAGTATAATAGCTTTCAGGGAGTTCTTTGACTCCTCCAATAAATTATCTACATGGAGGTAGCTTTGGAACACTCCAACTTGCAGTTGGCCTCAGAAGGGAGAGCAGCTTGGTGGGGACTGTTCCCCCAGACTTGGAAGTTGCACTAACTCTGAGTGATGGCATTCACCAAACACTGACCCCCTCTCATCCTGCTTATAACCCTCCCTGATTCTGATCTCCACCCGTCTTCTCCTTTGTCCCATCGAGTTCCTAGCTCAGCATCCAAGTTCAAAACACATACCATATCCTCTGCTAAAACTGTGGCACCTCTCTAGCATAATTCTACTCTCTGTCTTCTCACAGAGCCATTGGTCACCATAGATGAAAACCTGCACAAATCCAACCCTAATGTAGGACCCACTGGCCTGCCTCAGGCAGTGTGGCCACCTGGTGTGATCAGACTCAGAATGTGTCCAGCCTTCTCTCAATAGAGAAGACTCCACCCTTCTGTTTCCAGCATGCACTTGACCTTACCACTGATCAGGGCTCAAACAAGCACCCTTCCTTGTTGACTTTGGTGTTTGTCCATTTCCCCTTCACCCATGAGCCCTAAACTTAAGTCTTATACCCTTTTCTGTCACATAGTAAGCTATGAAATAGGGGGTGGGGGCAGGTAACACAGAGAAAAAGCCAGAATGCTGAGTATACTGTCCTAGGACCAGCCTAGGGCTGCACATGAGACTGTATTTCTTCACTGAATACTGACAAATACATACTCCTTCCTGTGGTCAGCACACACTACCCACATTCCCTGCATCAGGCACCTTGCAGGGCTCTGCAGACAGACCAGTGAAAAGGCTGACATGGTCTGGGAATGGGAGGGTTTAGGAAACTCAACATGGTTCCGTAAATCATCATCAAAAGTTCCATACCTTTCAAAACAAACTGCTGCCCAACTTCAGTCTCACCAGGAATCAGACAGGCATCCTTAGATTTGGCCAAAGACAAGGGCAAGCATTGCATCCCAAGTGGCTGAGTAGCAAGAGGGTGCGGCTGATTCCCCAAAGGGAAACGAAGAATCAGTGGCTTTAGAACCAGAAAATAACAGTAGATTAAGGAGCATTTGGGCTTCCCAAGTGGCACAGATGGTAAAGAATCTGCCTGTAATGGATCCCTGGGTCCAATCTCTGGGTAGGGAAGATCCCTTGGAGGAGGGATGGGCAACCCACTCCAGTATTCTAGCCTGGAGAATCCCATGGACAGAGGAGCCTGGGGGGCTACAGTCCATTGGGTCACAAAAGAGTCAAACGCGACTGAGCGACTAACACTTTCACTTTCAAGGAGCATTTAATGTGTGTCCACGATTGACTATGCACTTTGTTTCTTTTAACACACTTTGTCCTCAGAAAGCATCTCAGAATAGAGGTGCTACTGTAATCACCATCCTACAGATCATGATCGTTAAGTTACTGGCCCAAGGTCACTCAGAAAATGAGTAAGGGAAGCTGGATTTTGACTCAGGCAGACTGGCTCCTGAGTCCACATTCTTAATTAAGCTCTGCAACAATTAAGCTCTGGGTTTGGATTCCCAGATGGCTCAGGGGTGAAGAACCCACCTGCCAGTACAGGACACGCAAGAGATTCAGGTTCAGTCCTTGGGTCAGGAAGATCCCCTGGAGGAGGAAATGGCAATGTGCTCCAGTATTCTTGCCTGGAAAACTCCATGGATGGAAGAGTCTGGTGGGCTACAGTCCATGGAGTCTCAAAGTGTCGGACAAAACCGAGGCACTGAGCACACATATGGGGTTGGCCAAAAAATGCATTTGAGTTTTTCCATAACATGTTACAGAAAAACCTGGCTGCACTTTTTGGCCAACTGAATGTTAGAGGCAAGTCAGTTCCAAAGAAAGTCTCGTGAGAGGAATACCCATGATTGAGGGCACTCTGACAAAGGAACAAGAAAGAAATTAAAAAGAGAGTCAAGGAAACTGAGGGGTTCTTTGTTGACAAGACAGATGCGAGCGGCCACTGAGTGTGAGCGGTGACCCCAGCTTACAGGTTTAGGACCTGACTCACTCCACTCCAGTCAGATTGTTCTGGAACTCCAATCATTACTGGCATTGCCCGAAGGACTAGGATGGAAAAGTGGATAAATCAAAACAGTCCATCACCAACAGCGTATAAACAAGACACATCCCATGCCCTGAAGTCGGGGCTGCCTGGATCACACACAGCCTCTGTCATATGTTCCTGCTATTACTTTTAGGATATTTAGATAGATGCAAGCATTACAGTCAAATATGCAGACCTCTAGGGTGTTCATAAAAATGAAGCCATGAAACACAAAATTACACTTATCTTCAGAGGCTTTGTCATAAATCAACAAAGTTTCCTCGCCAAGATGCAAATCTTACTTCACCCTGAATTCCTATTGATACAGTAAATGTTTACATGCTTAACTGGAGATGCCTGTGGGTTAGATTTGAGAACAGCTGGAGTTACATTTCTGGCTTTGCTTCCAACAACTGTTGGGATCTTCACCAAGACAAGTAACCATTCTGGACCATAGTCTCTGTTCGAATTGGAAATCAAGTCAAGCTTGAATAGGAGACCCTTCTCCTACTCCCTTGAAAGCCTCCGAAGTAGAGTCAAGTTCCATTCTAACGACTTGTGCCAGGGGGCTTTGCCTCAGGTAGGAAGGGGGTTACGTTCAGTTATTCAGAGCTTCTCTGCTCGGAGAAGCCCTGTACCAAGCACTTTGCACACATAATTTCACTTAATTCTCACCATAACAAAGCAAAAGAGTTTTATTGGCTCCACTTTAAGTAAAATAAATGGCTGACAGATGTTAATTATGCTCATGGACAGACTTCTCATAAATAGCATAACAAAAACTTCAGTCTGGGCTTCCCTGGTAGTCCAGTGGTTAAGAATCTGCCTTGAAAAGGAGGGGAGATGGGTCTGATCCCTGGTGTGGCAAGATCCCACATGCTGTGGAGCAGCTAAGCCCGTGTGTCACGACTACTAAGCCGGTGCTCTGGAGCTGGGAGCCACAACCACTGAGCCCAGGCACCCTACAGCTTGTACTCCACAACAAGAGAAGACATCACAATGAAAAGCTCACACACCACAACCAGAGAAAGCCCACGTGCAGCAGCAAAGACCCAGCACAGCCAAAAACTAAAAATAAATACAGAAAGTAGTGTTTAAAAAAAGGCACTTAAAGCCAGACCTGAATGTGAGGCCTAGCAGACTCTGGTTTTTCCATGCTTGCTGTCTCACCTAGGGCTTTTCTGATACTAACATGTTTAACCAAAGGCTACTGACCCTGCGATGCTCAGAGTCCCCACCTAGGTCTTGAATTTTTGCGCCTGGCCTTCTGGCATAAAATCCCATTTTGCTTCCTGCAATCTTTGGGTTACTGTCAACCTCCCTGCCTTCACTCCCTTCTTCTCAGCACTGCTAAGTGTCTTATATTTCATCTCTGACTTACAGGACTTCCTGACACCACCATTCATAAAGCCAAACCACTGGTCTTGGCCCTCAAGGGCAAGTCCAGTACCATCTCCACCCCAACCCTGGACTATTTCTGCCCCATCACTGCTTGTGCCCCAGCTTATCAAGGCTACTTTCTCTGTCCATGGGAGCAGGGTTTCCAAATGCTGGAAGGGTCTCACAGCCTTTCTGGGGAAGTAAGTCTTCATGTTATAAGAGACACACAGACCCAAAGCAAATTACACGTGGAAATTCAGCCTAGAGAATTTTAAGCAGAATTATTACCAAACTTTTCAGGATGTATGGATTAAACCACAATGAATTAATTAGAGGAGGGTTGATGGGTCTATTTATGAAGGTAATAATCCTTTGGGCTTCCCTGGTGGCTCAGTGGTAAAGAATCCCCTGCCAATGCAGGAGACGCAAGTTTGATCTCTGGGTCAGGAAGATCCCCTGGGAAAGGAAATGGCAACCCACTCCAGTATTCTTGCCCGGGAAATCCCATGGACAGAGGAGCCTGACGGGCTATAGTCCACAGAGTCACAAAGAGTCAGACATAACTCAGCAACTAAACAACAACATATATATGCGTGCATGCCCAGTCGCTTTGTATTATATATACGAATGTACACACACATATGTATACATATATATAATATAAATATTTAGTGTATGAAGTTCATACAGAGAACGGGCTACAGTGACCCAGATCTTGAGGGGGGGGGAACCACTCCAGATTGAGTGGACCCCAGGTGGAAGTCATGCAGACAGCTCATTCCAATCAAGCGTCCTGTTTCTCACACTGGCTGAAAACTGAGCTTACTAAGGTTCCCAGTGACACTCACTGCTTTTACTCCAGTGGAATCCTTTAAGGCCTCATTGTTCTCTACCTGCCCGCAGCATCTAGCACAATTCACGTCTCCTTAGAACATGCTCCTTGCAGCCAGGCTCATGTTCTTGAGCCCCCCTAATCCCCACTGTACCATATGCCATCTCTCAGCTTTCTCCTCTGCCCACAGTAGTCAGTACCACTATGATCTTATCCCATCCCCAGGCTTTCAATACCATCTGAATGCTGATGACACTCAAGATCATGGCTTCAGTCTTGACCTCTTCTCTGAACTCCAGACCAACAGATCCCAGCACCATCACTCTAGTGAAGACAATGTGTATATGCCTTCCACACTCAACTTGGTACTCAGCCTGTACCCTACCATATGCACACCACCATAGGCAAGTCCCCGATATGGGCATGGTGGGGGCTATAAAGATCTCTTCCCCTAAAGACCTTCTACTTAGTGGAGAGAAGAGAGTTAGGTTAAGCAGAGTCACTGATTACTTAGCACTAAAGCCAACTGAGATGAGCCCTGGGAGCAGAGAGGTAGAAACACAGAGCATAAATCAGCTTGCGTTGGAACCCAGAGGGTGTATTCTGGGCAGCTGTCACTTATCTTGGCCTTAAAAAGCAGAGGTGATAGGAAGATGAGGAGGAGTCTGAGAAATGGAATGTACTGGTTCATGAGACCTACCGGGTAACTACAGAGTGAATCTACAGCCCAGGCCACAGGGAAGTCACTCATGGTGTTCAATACCAGCTTAATGGGCAGAAAATATTATTTTAATTAACACGTTAGCTACGCCCCATATGTTTTGATGTGTTATATTTTCATTACTCTTCCTTTCAAGACATTTTGAAATTTCAGGGTGATTTTCTTAATGAAGAATTAAGTTTCTAAATATTTTTATGATTGATATGGAATTAAATTGCCCTCCATTCATAAAACCTGGCCTGTTTGTAACTGATTCTATGAAATTGCCTGAGAATTTTTCTTTTCTGATCTACAGTATGGTTAGATTTTGCAAGCCTATTTGTCGGGGGTGGAGTTCTATATATATCAATCAGACATATTTGTTGAAATCACCCACAATATAAATTGATCCATGTCTCCTAATAATTCTATTTCTCTCTGTTGGCAGACACCGTAATAAATAATTGTTATATTTAGGTACCAAATATAAAAAGGTAGCCCTCTTTATCTGAATTAATAATTCATTTAAATTTTCTCTCATCTGATATTGATATTATAACTCAAGTTTATTCTTGGTTTATATTTTCAGCCTTTCTCTGAGGGTCACCTTAAGTACATGTCTTGTTAACAGGATAAAAATCAATTTCCCTTTTATCAATCTAATACTTACAGTCAAAAGTATATAACTTTAATCCGATTACATTTATTGGTATTATTGATATATATATATACTCATTTTAGCCACTTTATTTTGTGTCCATCTCTTTTTTTTTTTCTTTTCTTTGCTGCTTTTTTACGTCTACTTTCTGGATTCTGCTTCGATTGATGAAGTTTAATATATTCTGCTCTTTTCTTTCTCTGTTAGTTTCAAAATTATAGATTTTTATGTCTGTGTTTTAGTTGTCTCTTTACTATAAATCTTCTAAACAAAATTTAATTATTCACAATATATCCCCACCCCTACAAAGATGACAGAAATTTCGCATATTTTAAGTACCCTTTGAATACTGTCTTCCTTCATGTTATTGCTATCTAGGGTTTACTTTTACCATGTTAAACAATAAATTATTTTTTGTGACCAATGCTTGTCATAGTTTTCTTATCGAATGTATCAATTTCTATGACCAGCATCATTTCTCCGACCCCATGCCTCCAATCTCTTGCTTACCCTTCTTACTGCAGTAGACTTGTTGCTGCTAAGTCGCTTCAGTCATGTCCGATTCTGTGCGACCCCAGAGATGGCAGCCCACCAGGCTCCCCCGTCCCTGGGATTCTCCAGGCAAGAGCACTGGAGTGGGTTGACAGTTCCTTCTCCAATGCATGAAAGTGAAAAGTGAAAGAGAAGTCGCTCAGTCATGTCTGACCCTCAGCAACCCCATGGACTGCAGCCTACCAGGCTCATCCGTCCATGGGATTTTCCAGGCAAGAGTACTGGAGTGGGGTGCCATTGCCTTCTCCAAAGTAGACTTGTTAATTGTCCTCCTTTAAAGGGTCTTATTGGAAAATTCTCCTCATCTTTCATGACTTAAAAATCTGCATTTAGTTCATCCTCTTTTGAAACATTGTGTCTTGTTGCTGTTTCATTTCCCTCAGTCTAATTGTTGTCTTTTTGAAAGTTATCTGCTGTTTTCTTTGACTATTTTTAAAAAGTTCTCTTTATCCTGTTGTTCTGCTGTATGAAGATGGTGTTTCTAGGGGTTGATTTATTTTTGTTTCTCATTTTTTAGTATTTAGAATGCATTTTTTAAAGATTCAAGTCTTTCTCCTGTTCTTCAAACTCCTAACCTATTATTTCTTCAAATATGATTTCTCCACCATTCTTTCCACTCTCTCCTTGAAGTTCTTTAGATGAATGTTGGGGTCCCTCAGCATGTGCTGTGTGTCTCTACCTAATCTTAATGGGGATATTTTATCTCTTTCTCAGTACTTTGTACTGAGTGAGTTTCTTCAAACTCATTAACTCTCTCTCCATCTGTCTCTAGGACTGAATTAGTCCCATTCACTTTTTTTGAATGAACTATATGTCCTTCATGTACAAGATTTCTAATCAGTTATTTTTCACCCCTGCCCATTCCTGTTTCCTGTCTGCCTCTTTTGTCTCATGTGTTCTTGTTCTCATCTGGGATTATTCCTTCATTTATCACTTTATGCATGCTGAATATAGTAAGTTTAAAATCAGTAAGATATTTTCATATATTTGATACGATTTAAGTGGATCTGTTCTTGTTGCTTAGTCACTGACTCATGTCTGACTCTTTCGTGACCCCATGGACTGTAGCCTGCCAGGCTCCTCTGTCCTTCAGTATCTCCTGGGGTTTGCTCAGATTCGTGTCCATTGAGTTACTGATTCTATCTAGCCATCTCATTATCTGCCGCCCCCTGCTCCTTTTGCCTTCAATCTTTCCCAGCATCAGAGTCTTTTCCAGTGAGTTGTCTCTTTGCATCAAGTGGCCAAAATATTGGAGCTTCAGCTTCATTATCAGTCTTCCCAATGAATATTCAGGACTAATTTCCTTTAGGGTTGACTAGTTTGATCTCTTTGTGATCCAAGGGACTCTCAAGAGTCTTCTCCAGCACCACAATTCAAAAGCATCAATTCTTCGGCACAAAAGGCACATAGTCACACATATATACACTTTTTATGTACATAATTTCAGGCTCTCACAGATGAAAGAAATCCAACCATGGACCCCATTGATCTAAAATCTCTAGCATAAGGACCTTTAGATCTATGAGAGTATAACAGAGGAGTCAGAAATGAGGAGTCTTGAGACTTAAGAACATATTTCCCCTTCATTGATCCTTCTCCATATGATAAAGCCTATAAAAACCAAGTTATCAGTGTGGGGATGCTTCAGAAAATGCCACCAGGGGGCGTAAGCATCAGTTGTATGCTATGAGCCTTAAACCAACATGGTTCTCACACAAAAAATGCTTTGTTAGAATTAATCTCAAAAATACACAAGCAGCTTATGCAGCTCAATCCCAGAAAAACGACCCAATCAAAAAATGGGCCAAAGAACTAAACAGACGTTTCTCCAAAGAAGACATACAGATGGCTAACAAACACATGAAAAGATGCTCAACATCACTCATTATCAGAGAAATGCACAAATGAGGTACCATCTCATGCCGGTCAGAATGGCTGCCATCAAAAAGTCTACAAACAGTAAATGCCGGAGAGGGTGCAGAGAAAAGAGAACCCTCTTACACCGTTGGTGGAAATGCAAACTAGTACAGCCACTATGGAGAACAGTGTGGAGATTTCTTAAAAAACTGGAAATAGAACTGCCATAAGACCCAGAAATCCCACTGCTGGGCATACACATGAGGAAACCAGAATTGAAAGAGACACGTGTACCCCAATGTTCATCGCAGCACTGTTTACAATAGCCAGGACATGGAAGCAACCTAGATGTCCATCAGCAGACAAATAGATAAGAAAGCTGTGGTACATATACACAATGGAGTGTTACTCAGCCATTAAAAAGAATACATTTGAATCAGATCTAATGAGGTGGATGAAACTGGAGCCGATTATACAGAGTGAAGTAAGCCAGAAAGAAAAACACCAATACAGTGTACTAATGCATATATATGGAATTTAGAAAGACTGTAATGATGACCCTATATGCGAGACAGCAAAAGAGACACAAATGTAAAGAACAGACTTTTGGACTCTGTGGGAGAAGGTGAGAGTGGGATGATTTGAGAGAATAGCTAGCATTGAAACATGTATATTACCATATGTGAAACAGATCGCTAGTCCAGGTTCGATGCATGAGACAGGGCGCTCAGGGCCAGTGCACTGGGATGACCCTGAGGGATGGGATGGGGAGGGAGGTAGGAGGGGCATTCAGGATGGGGGACACATGTACACACATGGCTGATTCATATGAATATGGCAAAAACCACTACGATATTCTGAAGTAACTAGCCTCCAATTAAATTAATTAATTCAGAAGAAGAAAATGCCTTGTTGAGTACCCATTCAGGGTGCTCTGTTTCAGGACCAGGCTTCATACCATGTATTTTGTCCAGTTTAGGAAATAAAATGGGGTTTCCCAGTGGGTACAGCAGTAAAGAATCTACCTGCCAATGCAGGAGCTGCAGGAGATGCAGGTTCAACCCCTGGGTCAGGAAGATACTCTGGAGAGGGAAATGGCAACTCGCTACAGTATTCTTGCCAGGAGAATACCATGGACAGAGGAGACTGGTTGGCTAGAGTTCACAGGGTCACAGAGAGACAAAAATGAGCAACTAAGCACACACGAAGGGAATAAAACAACTTATTCGCTTCCCCCAGAACACTTCTGAGTCTTGCAATAATGTCTCTTTGTCCTCATGGAATATGCTGTCATTTATACCTATACCATAACAGAGGCTGTCAAAAGGACATAAGGAATGGTCTAATATGGCTGAAACTCCAGTACTTTGGCCACCTCATGCGAAGAGTTGACTCATTGGAAAAGACTGATGCTGGGAGAGATTGGGGGCAGGAGTAGAAGGGGACGACAGAGGATGAGATGGCTGGATGGCATCACCGACTCAATGGACATGAGTCTGAGTGAACTCTGGGAGTTGGTGATGGACAGGGAGGCCTGGCGTGCTGCAATTCATGGGGTCGCAAAGAGTTGGACACGACTAAGCGACTGAACTGAACTGAACTGAATATGCCACAAAATCAAGGCAGTCAGTGTAGTAATACTAATAGATTCTATAGAACAGCCTTGGGACAAAGTTTTGAACCTGATTCTAGCCCCCTGGAAGATACATTCTGAATCTGAGATAGATTTCTAAGCACAGTCCACACAGCCTGGATGTCCCCAAAGAACATGAGTCACTTTTAGGATCATAACACTTAATTGTTAGAACAGAAACAATCGAGTAGCCCAGCCTCTCCTTATTTTACAGATGGATAAGACAGTAGACATTTCCCCGAGACCATACGATTAGTTTCTGGCAGAACTGACACTGCACCTCTCGGAAGAAGTTATTCTAGGATTTGGGAAACTAGACATTTCATGAATGCTTCTGGCATAGTTTAGAGAATGTGAAGAAATATGGTTTGCAACATTATTCTAAAGAGTAGTCCTAAGAAGAACTGGAAAGGTGTCCATGAGGGAAGGATGATGCTAGGAAGGACACAAAGCAAATTGAACAATCTAATGTGGTGTCAGCATTGTAAAGTGATTAAAAGCATGGATCCAGGCAGCCTGCCACACTTGGGTCCTGGCTCCACTGCTTGCCAGCAACTTTAGTTCTCACTTGTCTGTGCCTTAGTTTCCCCATCTGTAAAATGGGTTTAAAAATCTGATGGTCATCATAGGGTTGTTACCACCATTAAATGTATGAATATTTACAGATCCCTTGAAATGTCGTCTGACCCACACATACAAGTATTTGTTAAATAAGTACTTATTTGTCTCACTCCAGCCTTAAACAATTTCTATTGCATTAACTGGAAAGGACAGTTCTCAGACATAATGTCAGAATCCTCAGGTCTTCCTAAATTTATGAAGTGGGGCTAGATGAAGAAAGTGGAGGAGGCCTGTATCCCTGCCATGGTGAGATAAATTTCTTGAGAAGAACCAGAGAGAAAACCTGAAAGCAACACATTAAATCAAGAACTTGAGCAACTTTACAGAAATAATTGCTGCCAGGCTAGGGGACACAAAAGGCTGAAGGAATATAAGGTGACTTTCTTCACAATGAGCAAGGGATCTGCTCAGCTTTGATTCAAGCTTCTCTAGGGGAAGAAAAACGTTTTTTTCTTAAATTATGAAAAGGCACTGCAATCAGAGTCTTCCATTATCACAGGGATAAAATATCAATTTTTGTCAGGATAAAACGAAGCACAGATTAGCCCTGATAGGGAAAATTAAATTTCTGGCCTCCACTTGATTTGATATTTATCACTCCTTTACTCCAGAAATGTTCTGTCACAAAACATTTAAAAAAATGTGTTCATCACACACCAAACAAACTTAAAGGCTCTTGGAAAGCAAAACTGACAAATAACAGGTGTAACTGAGAGAAAATCAAAGGGTTGAGTGAGAAAAGGGATAAAGGAAAAAAATAAATAATATAAATAATCTCAGGGAGTTCTGCAAAGAGAAAAATGGGTGTAGAGAGAAACGGCACAGATGAGTTTCACATGTGAGAGGCAAAAATTCCATCACCCGCTCTCTGAAACAGGACTACCCAAATGGTCACTTTCAAATCCCTCTTGCAGACGGTTGCTGAGACAACCACACCCTTCCATCCCAGATTACGCAGATCTATCACAAGTACAATATCCTCATCACATCCTCCTTCCCAGCTTTCCCCCCCTCAAGGGTATCAGAATTCAGGGAACTCAAAATCGGTTCCTCAAAATGAACTCTTCTGTCAAAAAGTTCAGACCATTACATGTCAACTAGAATAGCTTAGATGAATCTCTTCCATCTGTTCTAAGAAATCAGAATCATGCTCTAAATTCTAATTAATGAATTTTTTCCATCCATTTGGACAGTGACATGGCCCTTTCAGGTATTATCACTTGTCTCTTGTAGAAATGAGACTTTACTTTCTTCCACTTAGAAGCGCAGCTCCTGAAGTGTAAATAAATCAATGCTATATATATATATATATATATATATATATATATATATATATATAAATCAAATGAGGCTACTTCAGTTGTCTAGCACTAGAACTAAGAGTACTAATCATAAAAGCATGAAAGGGGCCACTGTACTGAATTAGGACAAGCTCTTACATCGAGTTAATGTGCTACAAGTCAATTCAATTTAAATAAAGACACCGTGGCCTTCCCAGGTGGCTCAGTGGTAAAGAATCTGCCTGTCAATGCAGGAGACACAGGAAACACCAACTTGATTCCTGGTTTGGGAAGATCCCCTGGAGTAGGAAATACCAACCCATTCCAGTATTCATGCCTGGAAAATCCCATGTACACAGGAGCCCCACAGTTCATGAGGTCCCAAAGGGTTGATATGACTGGGCATACACACGTGATACTATGTTATAGAGAAGGTGTGCTCTGTTATATAACTTAAAGAATAAACAAAGGTGGTGGACAAATGGTCCCTCTCTGTAAGGAGATGATAAATATCAGAACTAAGAAGGTAGGGATATGCATTGCTATAATAAATGTTTAAAGAAGTTATACATAAAAGTACAAAATAAATAATGTGTGATTTCAAATAGGGAGCAGGAATTAGTAGAGTCCTTAAGAGAACAGATAGTTTCTTAAAATAAAATATGTAGAAAATCATTCCAATCAGAATGAGATAGGGAAGATGCATTAAGATTTCAGATTAAAGTTGCATATGGTATATGTAGTATGCATGCTAAGTTGCTTCAGTAATGCCCAACTCTTTGTGACCCTATGGACTGTAGCCCACCAGGCTTCTCTGTCCATGGGATTCTCCAGGCAAGAATACTGGAGTGGGCTGCCATGCCCTCCTCTGGGGGCTCCTCCCAACCCAGGAATAAAACCTATTCTCTTACGTCTCCTGCATTTGCAGACAGGTTATTTTAATCACAAAGTTCACCTGGAAAGCCCAGTATATGTAGAGGACAAGCCAATAGGACCTCAGAATGGTTAAAGCTTCTAGAGCTTCTTTGAGCTCTAGACTCAAAGTCTTATAAACTGAGAACATGAGCAAATTACTTAAATTGTGAGTACCTACTTCATAGGGTTTAAAGTCACTTAACACAATGCCTAATCCAGAGTAAACATTCATCCATATTAGCTATTTTAATGGTTAAGATACACCGAGTTGGCTCTAACATCATGGAGAAACTCAAATTTCAAACTGTTATGAAGTCTGTCACTGAGAAAAAGCCAATAGTGGGATCTGAAGAGAAAGATAATTTCTGAGTATGTAGGTTTTAACTGGAGATCACAGAGACTGCAGGTGTGGGATGAGTTAAGATGCTCTAAAGGTTCAGATGAAAAGGAATGAGCACCACACGAAAGCAGGGGTGGTGGGAATAGAAAGGGGGGCTCACTTGAACGGAATCTTGGGTAGGATATATAGACTAGGCACTGACTGTGGAGTAAGAGGAAGGGGAGTCAGCTCTGATTACAAAATTGTGGGCCCGAGCAGCTTGGATAATGGTGGTATCACAGTCAAGGAATGAGCGTGAGGAGCTAATGGAGTGGGGGAGTTTACCACTCTGATTTTCACCATGCTGCCTCTGGGGTACACAGAAGAACCAGGGGGAGCTCTCTAACAAGGCATTTGGAAATCCAAGTCAGTAATTTGGAAGAAAGGTTGGAGCTTAAGTTAATGGATTTGAGGGCCATTTGCGTGCAGGGCTATGGCTGACCCTAAGTGAGCCTATGATACAGCTGAGGGGAAAAATACAGAGGGAAAAATGGGAGAAGACTGCTCCCTGGGGAGTCCCAGGACAGGGTAGCAATAGTAGAAAGGGAATTAGCATGAGACTGCCTCAGAAGTCAAGAGAAGAGAGGGCTTCCAGGAGGTGAGGGACTGTATCCAGGGCCACAGGGTCATGGAGAAATCAGAAGGACAAAGATCGGGAAGATGCTTCCATATCTGGCAGTTAGGATGTCCAGGGAAGAGAGCTTTTCATGATTTTGTTAATTTTTAAAAAGCAAGAAGTCAGAAAAGAATATTAGAACAAACATGTCCATGCCCATCAGTAAGTAGAGTGAGGAGATAAGAGTCGTATATCAAGAGTCTGTGGAGTGAGCATGAATCAGGACCAAGTGCAGACAAAGTCTTGCTTCACGAAAAGTTTCAGAATGGAAATGTGAGGGGCAGGGAAAGTAAATACTGTTCTAGGGTAAAGAAGAATGTGGTGTGTAAAAAAAGAACGTGCCACTGGGGAAAGAAGACACACAACTGAAACAGAGAGAGGGGGAAATTTTGATAAGTACACTGAGAAGGAAATGGGAGAAAAGAAGACTGAGCCCAGAAAGGTGAGGTGGTCTCTGCTAAATCCACAGAAGTTTGGATGAAGAGTAGAAATCAAGACCAAGTCTAAGTGGAATAAAATCTTTAAAAATTGTGAATCACTGTGTTGTACACCTGAAATCATATAATACTGTACATCAACTGTACCTCAATGAAAATAAAAATAACAATTTAAAAATATATATAAAAGAGTATGGCCCTTCCCAGGTGGTCCAGTGTTGAAGACTTCACCTTCCAATGTAGGAGGGACAGATCTGATCCCTCGGTGGGGAGCTAAGCTCCCACATGTCTTTGAGGCCAAAACATAAAACAGAAGCAATATAGCAACAAATTCACTGGAGAATTTAAAAAATGAGCCACATCAAAAAATCTTTTTAAAAATTAAAAAAATAAAATTTTTAACTTTAAGAAAATTAAAATAAAACTTGAAAAATAGAGAAAGGGAAGTAAAAAGCTCAGGTAGGGTCATTTTAATTTTGATGGAAGCATTGAAGTTCAAGATTTGAACTATCAAGCCTTTACTTAATTACCTTAGGAGGCAGAGAACTCATTATCACATAAAAGAGTTAATTCCGTTTTTGAACAGTTCAAATTGAAAGCAAGTTCTTCCTTTCATGGGCTTAAATCTGTTTTCTTGTAATTACTACATCACACTCCTGCATCTGCCCTCTGGGACCCCAGGAGTTTAGATACATCCCTCTTTTACATGACTCCTTGACAAATATCTGAAAATAACAAACATGCCCCAACTGAGTTACTCGGTCCTAGCTAAAATATTTCCTGAGTTCTCAAATGTTCTCTCAGCCATGATTAAGCTCTGCATGGATAGTCTCTTGTTTGCAGAGAAACAAGAAACAAGTTTGTCCTCGGGGAATGCCAGAGTAGAAATAGGGTTTTAGTAATCAAGAAAAATTAAGAGTATTTAGATGAGTTCGTGTGGATGCTGCAGTGTGGAAAAAGTGAAAATGTTAGTCGCTTGATTGTGTCTGACTCTTTGCAACTCCATGAACTGTAGCCTACCAGGCTCCTCTGTCCATGGAATTCTCAAGGCAAGAATACTGGAGTGGGTAGCCATTCCCTTCTCCAGGGGGTCTTCCCGACCCAGGGACTGAACTTAGGTTTCCTGCATTGCGGCAGATTCTTTACCATCTGAGCCACCAGGGAAGCCCAGATGCTGGTGTGTGATGCTGGGCAAACAGTATCCATCTGTGACTCAGCTGCATCAAATGTAAAGTGAGAACCTATTTCACCTTATCTCTCCATTATTCTCCACAAAACGGATGCAAAACAAAATGCCAGCGATATCAACAAAAGGAACAGCTCCTTAAGTGACCAGGGGTAATAGATAGTGAAGTCGCTCAGCCATGTCCGATTCTTTGCGACCCCCATGGACAGTAGCCAACCAGGCTCCTCCATCCATGGAATTTTTCAGGCAAGAATACTGGAGTGGGTTGCCATTTCCTTCTCCAGGGGATCTTCCCGACCCAGGGATCAAACCTGGGTCTCCTGCATTGTAGGCAGACACTTTACCATCTGAGCCACCAGGGAAGTCAGACCTGGGGTAAAGTCAGCCCTAACTCCTGCTCCAGCTGACAGCCTTGCTCAGGAGAACTGTAGCCCTAACTCTCACATCCTGCCAGTGAAACTCCCAGAGGAAAAAGTCTCTGCAGGGGCTTCCCTGGTGGTTTAGTGGTTAAGAATCTGCTTGCCAATGCGGGGGACACAGGTTCGATCCCTGGTCTGGGAAGATCTTACATGCTACAGAGAAGCTAAACCCGTGCATCCCAGCTACCAACCCAACACTCTAGAGACCTCGAGCTGCGACCACTGAGAATCCACCTAGAGAAACCATGCAATGAGAAGCCCGCACACTGCAATTTGGGAACACCCCCCTCTTGTTGCAACTGGAGAAAGCCCTTGAGCAGCAAGGAAGACCCAGTGCAGCCAAAAATAAATAAATCAATCTTGTTTTAAAAAAAGTCTCTGCAGATCATCAAAATCACGGGACATAGTATAGCATCTCTGCTGAGTCCATCTAATTCACCCTGTGAGTAAAAAACCTGCCTGCCAATGAAGAACCTGCCTGCCAATGCAGGAGACATAAGAAATGGGGATTCAATCCCTGGGTCAGGAAGATCACCTGGAGGAGGAAATGGCAACCCACTCCAGTATTTTTGCCTGGAGAACCCCATGGACAGAGGAGCTTGACAGGCTACATGTAGCTCATTGGGTCACACAGTTGGACACGACTGAAGCAACTTAGCATGCATGAGATAACTTGGGTTCAGCTTTTTAGTTCCACCTATCTTCCAGCCTACAACCAGCAACTTGGTCTTTTGTTGTTAATCACCTTCAAAAACTCAACAGCTACCTTTACTATATCTAAAGACATAAACCCAAGGTTTGGAATAATTGATCTTCCAGGAAGGTGTGTAACTCCCTAAACTGATGTATATTTTTTTCTTTATCACTATTGCCTGACTAAGAAAAACATGCTTGGTCTATTTCCCTATATATAAATATACATGGGTTTTCCTAAGTTATTCTATCGCAGCCCCTCTCTGGGTTAACTCTAAAGAAATTCTTTAACCTCTACGGTTTTATTCCCAATCAGTCTCTGTAAATTTTTCACTCCCTTTCCTTTCTCCCTTCCCAGTCTCACCAAACATCCTCTCCCTCTGCTACTGTTCTTCCTGTCAATCCAGTTCTTGCTTATCATAAATTAGCATTTTTCAGTATCCACATTTAGATTTAAAACACAGAGGACAGTTCTGTTGACTGTGTAAGAAGTGCACACAAACCACCCAGAGAAAGCTGTCCATCCAGGCTGGTGCTGAAGAGAGACAGGCAAGCAGAGTGCTTGCTCTGGGGAGCATTCCATTAAATTCTTACGATCTGGGTGTTTGAGAAGAAAGAAACAGAAGATGCTTTTCTTTGTATAAACTTATCAGTGAGTTTGCAAAACACAAGGAATCATAACTAAAGGGATCCTGCGAGAGATGTCAGTCTGAGAAAAGGGCAGATTCAGTGTTGACAAAAATCAAATCTCCCCATCGTCTCTTACCAGCTCTGCCCCAGTCCACAGGAAATGAAGACCCATGTGTTTCAGCAAGGCTGGTGTCCAGTTCTATTCTTAACATGTTAGAAAACTGTTTTGGAAATGAGAGTTCTATATCTGTGTACATATAGTAGGCACATACCTTAGACGCATAAACCCACACACATGCATGTATATTGGCTGGAGAAGTTATCAAATTTGGCAAAAGTGTTGGGGAAGCCTGGAGCTGTTTGAATTTCTGACAATCTTTGTGAATCGGCAGCTCTTAAAAGCAGAGAGTACAATAATCTCACCCATGGAGTCTCTCTCTTTAATCACTGAAGAAGTTAAAAATAGTTGCACACATATATATGGAATCTAGAAAAATGAATTGATGAACCTGTTTTCAGGGAAGGAATGGAGACTCAGCTGTAGCACATGGCCTTGCGGACACAGTGGGGGAAGGAGAGTGTGCAACAAATGAAGAAACAGCATCAACATATACACACTGTTGGGTGTGGGATGGATGGCTGGTGAGCAGTTGCTTCATAGCACAGGGAGCCCAGTCTGATGCACTGTGATGACTCAGATGGATGGGATGGGGGGAGGAGAACGAGGGAGGGAGGAGATGCATGTATAATTGTGACTGATTTGCACTGTCAAATGGCAGAAACCTGGCAGGTCGGGAAGACACCTTGGAGAAGGGCATAGCAACCCACTCCAGTATTTTTGCCTGGAGAATTCCACAGACAGAGGAGCCTGGTGGGCTACAGTCCATGGGGTCACAAAGAGTCAGATATAACTGAGAGACTAACACTCTTTCTTCATGGCAGAAACTAATACAACATTGTAAAAAAAAAGAAAAATTCTTTTAAATTTAAGTAAAAACAAAACCAAAAAAAAAGGTGCATGCAACATGCTCTTAGACCAGCCCTCAGTGGTGGGTGCCAGAAGCATTGACCATAAGGCTGCATATTCCCATGAAATCGACTCATTCCAGGATGCTGTGTAGTATATGGTACTTTTGCTCAGATATGAGTGTTCACACATTAAAATAATGTTATGTATATCTATGGAAAGATAGATAGGAGAATAGACTACTTTCCTTTTGTGACCGTAACAAATTGCCACAAACTTACAGGTTTCAAGCAAAACCAATTACTCTTACAGTTCCGTAGGTTAGAAACTCAACACAAACCTCACCAGGCAGGGGACTGACCTAAGTGGGAAGGAAATGCAAAAAAAGAGGAGATATATATGTACCTATAGCTGATTCACTTTGCTGTACAGTAGAAACTAAGACAGCAGTGTAAAGCAACTATATGCCAATAAAAATCCATTTTAAAAAGAGTCTCACCAGGTAAAAATCAAGGTGTCACATGTTCAGGCCTCTCATTTGGAGGCTAGGGGAAAGGATCCGCTTCCAGGTTCACTCAGGTTGTCAGCAGAAGTCAGTTCCTTGTTACTTTAGGGCAAGAGACCCCATCTCCTCTCTGTCTGTTATCTTAGAGTTGCTCTCAACTTCCTTCCTCCATCCTCAAAGTCAGCAACAGTCCATCAAGTTCTGTTTCTGTTTTATCTTTCTGACAGATTTTCCCACCTGTCATATCTCTTCTGCCTCCTTTTCTACCACATCTAACTTCAGCCACTGAAAGTTCTCAGTGTTGGACAGAACAGATTGGGCTCACTCCAGTACTCCAGGATAATCTTCCCTAGTTTAAGGCCTATAATCTAAATTACTTCTGCAGGGTTCCTTTGCCATATAAAGCAACCTATTCACAGAAGCAAGAGACTGGGGCAAGGACATCTTGGAGGATCCATTATGTGACCTACCACAGTGAATCCATGACCTAAATTCCTGTTTATACTAAACTTCAACTGACATTTCAGGAATATTAGCTGATTGTCCAGAACTATATATTTATTGGGTTGGCCAAAAAGGTCATCTTTTGGAACATCACATGGAAAGACCCAAATGCATTTTTTGGCCAACCCAACACAACACTCTTAAACATGTCTCTTCTCCGTTAGCATCTTTCACCTTTCTAAATGCACTTAATCCTGATCATCCCACCTACTGATGACTTCCCCTCCAATTCCTCAACCATTTCTGACAGTGGCAAAGACCACAGACATGGGCTACAATCTAACCAAAGTGAGTGGTCTCAGGCCATTGGTCTACCTCTCATCCAGGATGTTGAAAACATATCCTGGTAACTCATGCACTATGCAGGATACAACCATGAGTTATCCAATTCCTCAAAATCAGTATACTAGCAATCAGACGGCTATATTAGCCCTGCCATGGGCACTCTCTACATTTTTCCAAATCACCAAATGATCCTCCTTCTTACTTAGGCCTCCTGGAACTGCTCCTTAGAAAGTGTTAGTCACTCAGTTGTATCTGACTCTTGTGACCCCATGGACTGCATAACCCACCAGGCTCCTCTGTCCATGGGATTCTACAGGCAAGAATACTGGAGTGGGTTGCCACACCCTTCTCCAGGGGAATCTTCCTAACTCAGGGATCGAACCCAGGTCTCCTGCGTTGTAGGCATATTCTTTATAGTCTGAGCCACCAAGGCATCTCAGAATAATTTTGTTTAAATATTAGAGCTTGGGGGCTCGGTAGTTGTGGTCAGGAGTAGTTGTCCTGAGGCATGTGAAATCTTAGTTCCCTGACCAGGGATCGAACCCATGTCTCGTGCACTTGAAGGCAGATTTTTAACCACTGGACTACCAGGGAGGTCTCCACCCTAGAATAATTTTACCTTTACTCTCAGTCTACTTGAATGCCCCTCAGGGACAAGCTGCTAGAGTAAGGGACAGACTTGGTTGGCCCATAGATCGGGTCTGGGTATACCCCTTACTCAAGCATATGGACATTGTGACAGTCACCCCCTTTAGCATCTGCTTCTATGGAGAAGTTAAGTGTAGATCATCTGCCTCATTAGAGGCCGATTCCACAGAGCTACATTCTCTGGAATTCAAGTATTATTCTGTGCTATAATCAGCACACTCTGTCTTGAGCCATGCATAAAAGAAAAAAAAAGAAGCAACTGTTTTGTCAGTTTATTACAGCCACCACCATGACTGTCGTATCTCCTCACCAATACAAATTCATGCTCTGGCTCTCACATGACTCTCATCTTTCACGTATGGGACATCTGGTCTTTGACTTCTAATTTGACTTCCATACTTCCCTGAAAAAATATCTGGTCTCAGTTGTTGAATATTCCACCAAATCTTTCCTCTGTGGCTATTTATATATTTCTCCCTCTCACTCAAAATGAAACTCCAAGGGCTCTCATCCAAAGGATTTGTCATTTCCAAGATAAACATCTCTCCTACCTGCACGTCTCTGCCACTTCCATTATTTCACTTATCCTTCAAATGATTTTATCATAAAATCTCACACACTGCACAATAATTGGCAAAGCTTGCTAAATGGGAAGAAATAAGAGTGATGTTTATTTCCTCTTCCTGGAGTGGCAGGGCCTTCCTTTAGAACCAGAGTAAGTTTCATTAATGTCCTCCACAGTGCTCACTTTTTCTTTCATTAGTAAATGAAGCTTGACCTAGAGCTGACCTCAGTGGCAGCCCATTAGATATGTCCTCACAAGGAAGACGCTGTGTTGTATTGATGGTCTCTGTTTAGAGGCGTGCGACCAGATTGAAGCTGTAGGACTGTCCTGATCCTGGTCAATTTAATTTCACAAATAGAGTTCTATGAAACTCTGTCTTACTATTTTCCTGGCAACAGCCTGAATATTTTCAAATAGCCCCCTGAAAAGCCAACTGATTTCCCCCACTCAACTCTTCTGCAAAGTGCGGTAGAAAAGCTACAATGGATAACATATTGCTGGACCAAGGAGCAGCAACTGAAAAGTCATATCTGAACCTTTTTGGCCAACCGTCTCTCTATCTCCCAGAGTTTCCTTCAACTGACGTATACTACAACAGATGCTTCATTAAAAGAATGATACAGTCCCCAAGAGAAGATTTTTAGCATCTCCTTTTTATAATTAAAACTTTACATTTTTTCTGACATATTTCTATAACAGAGTTCAATGTGTCATCTTCTAATTAAGGCACTTTTCCCCCAAGGTAAGACATTCGTCTTAGCCTGGGGCCGAGAAAACAGAACCTTGGTGTGAAGCAATCAGAATACAGCATTACCATTGTATTAGCCTGCTTTGGGCTACCATAATAAAATACCCAAGATTGGGTGAATTGAACAAGACCTGTGTTTTCTTATTATTCTGCAGACTAACAGTTTCTGATCAAGTACTTTCAAATTCATTTTTTGACGAGACCTCGTTTCCTTGCTTGTCGATGGTCGCCCTCTCCCTGGGCCCACACACAGCCTCTCCTCTGCGCTCTTGCAAACAGAAAGAGCCATCTGGTGTCTCTTTCTCTTCCTATTAGAACATAAATTCTACTGGACTGGAACCCCACACTATGACCTTTTCTTTTCTTTCTTTTCTCTTGAGGGAATATGAAACATTTTATTTAAAGATTTTTATGTTGGATGGACAGGCTTAGATCTCATATTCATTGTTAAAAAAAAAAAAAAAAACTTTTGCAAACCTTTTATTTCATAATGAGATATAGCCAGTTAACAATTTTGTGTAGTTTCAGGTGGATAGCAAAGGGACTCAGCCATACATGTACATGTATCCTTTCTCCCCCAAACTCCCCTCCCATCCAAGCCGGCATATAACAGTGAACAGAGTTCCATCTGCTATACAGTAAGTCCTTGCTGGTTATCCATTTTATTTATTTTTTAAAAATATATTTTTAATCATTTATTTAGGCTTCACTGCACAGCATGTGGGATCTTAGTTCCCTGACCAGAGATGTGCCTCCTGCAGCCTGCTTATCCATTTCAAATACAGCCGTGTGTACATGTCCCTTTCAAGCTCCCTAACTATGGTTTCTCCCCAGCAACCATAAGTTCTTTCTCCAAGTCTGGGAGTCTGTTTCTGTTTAGTAAATAACTTCATTTCTATTATTCCTTTTTAGATTCTGCATATAAGCCTACCCTCATGATCTTATTTAATCTTAACTACTTTCTGAAAGAATCTTCTGCAGTGCAAGAGACCTGGGTTTGATCCCCGGAGAAGGATCAGGAGATTGATTTGATTGATTTGATTTGATTTGATTCCGGAGAAGGGAATGGCAATCGACTCCAGTATTCTTGCTTGGAAAATTCTATGGAGAGAGGAGCCTGGTGGGCTACAGTCCTTGGGGTCGCAAGAGTTGGATACGACTTAGCGACTAACCACCACCACTTCCTGAAAAGATCTATTTCCAAATACAGTCACATATTAGGGTTTTAACATATAAATTACGGTGGTGGTGGATGGAGAACAGAAGTTAGTTCATAATCACCACGTTGACTCACAGCCTTCCATGAAGAGACAGACCGGGTTACTCAGCATGCGAGTAAACTAAAGACAAGCTGTAAAGAGAAATTCTACACCCAAGTAGTCAATGAAAGGGAAGAACGGGTGATAATTTGCCCACATCCCTCCTGTCTCCTGTTTCCAGCTGGTGAGAGTTCACTTCATGAGGTATTAAAACTTCTTCTTATCTTGGTTACTTTCATGACTTAAAATGTCACAACACACATCTTCAGTGTGAGTTTTCATCCAAGTCCAGAATTTTGCTAGAAGAACTAGAAACTGCAGGCTTGCTACTGGTCTAGTTTCTCAGGAGCAGTAAGAGGAGGGCTTTGCCTTCCAAGAGCCCTTGGGGACTGCAGTGTTGTGCAGGAGGTAGGCAGCTCCTCCCAAGGAAGAAAGGAGAATGTCTGAGAAGATCGAGAAGTCATGTGTCTAATATAGTGGAATCTACTTTGGTGTGTGTGTGTGCTCAGTCACGCCTGACTCCCTGCAGCCGCATGGACTGCAGCCCGCTAGGCTCCTCTGTCCAGGGAATTTTCCAGACAAGAGTACTGGAGCAGGTTTCCATTTCCTTCTCTAGGGGATCTTCCCAACCCAGAGGTGGAATCCAGGTCTCCTGCACTGTAGGCAGATTTTTTTGACCACTTAGCCACCTGGGAAACGCCAGAATTTACTTCTAATATGAATTAAAAGACTTTTACCTTTGGTATATGCTTTCTCAGAACCAGACGACCCAAAAAGAGAGAGAATGAAAATATTTCTGATGTCACCATTCATATAGAAGTCAATGGCTTAAGTTTAGATAGAAGGCAGAACATATAAGAGAAATGGAGGAGAAACCAAAAGCCACTTATCCCTAATGGAAGGACATTTAGAAATATGTTTCATTTTTGACTCTTTTGGATATAAACTTCTAAAAATACAGAAATGTGAAAATTTTAGAGTAGACATCAATGATTAAGTTAATTTGATTAACAGGATAGTAGGAAGTTAACTTTTTTTCTCTCATGATCAAATATCTGCTCTTGTAGCATCTTGGCAAAAGAAAAACACTACTAAAATCTCTCAGTGATGACCATCACAAAAGGAGCCCATTCTTGGTCATTTTGCTAGTATCATCCTCAATATCCACACATATTCAGATTGACTGATCACAGGCTGAGTGATGAAAGCTGGGTCTTCCACAGGCAAGATTTACAGCACCATGTGAGCCCACAATGACCTTCAACCATTGGTACCACCGCCATTCTATCAATAGTACAGGAAAAGCATGCTTTCCATCAACATGGGATTCCAATTTGAATTTCCTGAATAGCAGATCTGGAATAACTATGCAGAATATGCTTAACACAGATAAGTAAACTATTGGGTTCACCAAAACAGTTCATAAGATGTTATGAAAAAAAACAACTGAACCTTATGGCCAACCCAAGATAAGACTAGCTTTCTCTTGCTGTGATTCTGGTTTCATACACAGAAATTATTCTCTTTGATATCACTTAAATGTATATGTTAAACTTGTTTTTTTTCTTTCAAATGCCCCGCTGAAAACTTGCCCATGGATCTACATATTTTTCTATCAGGACATAGCCCACTAGGACACGGACATTTTCTCAGAGGAGTTACCAAGTATAAGTTCCTAATATGAACCTAACCTGAAGGTTTAAAATCTTATATGGATTGCTACTTCTAACTCAGTATTTCTTCCCAGGACTTTAACCCTAATCATGCTCTAGCTCTGATGGCCATACTTCTGAGACCAACCAACTCAACAGAGTGCCTTGTAGAGCTCCTGAGGCCATTACTCATCATTTTCTCTTTATCCCATGGTGATAGACAATGCTATTAACCTTCACCCAACATATTGTGGGAACATGCTGGAGACCAAGCTGTAGTCATCACCAAGTACAGAAAACCAGCCCAGACACACCGCCAGGCAAGAGTGGCCACACAGAGACAATACCCTATAAACATGTGTTCACTTCACGTTACAGTAAGTCCCCTACATACAAACGAGTTCCGTTCTAAGATTTCTGTTCCAATTTGTTCATAAGTCCAAAAAGTTAGCCTACTTACCCAACTAACACAATCAGCCATAGAGCTGTACTTTAATAGGCTTATAAAACTTTTTACACAAACAATACATAGAAAACAAACAGAAAATAAAACATTTTCAATCTTACAATACAGTACCTTGAAAAGTTAGAGGTACCAGTTACATCACTGCTGCTTTTTCACTTTCTTCCAGACATCCTGGGCTTGAAATAAAGATACTTTACTGCTGTACTCTGTACAGTAAAGTACAAAAAAGCAGAACTGCTTGTAGAGGATAAATGCATATGACAACGTACGCCAGACACGTGAACTAACTTACGTGCATGGACATGGGAACACAGGTTCGCGTCTTTGAAAGTTCACAACTTGAAGGGTCGTATGTAGGGGACTTACTGTATTTACAAGATCTCTTCTGTTCCAGCACTACACGGGTTCATCACCTTCCTTTGATTTACCAAACAACTGCTCAGGACTTTTCGTGTAAGCTTGGCAGGGGGCAAGTGCAGTAGAAACATCACGGACTTCATGATAAAATCTGAGTCTGTCCCTACTGGCTTCAGCTCTTTGTGAGTTTCATTTCCCTCGCTCCAGACTTTGAAGAGCAATGGCTACCTCAGAGAGTTGTCATGAGAAAGCATGAACATGCCTGGCACAGAGGATGCATGTTCACACAACATAAGCATTATTCTCTTCCTTGTTTTCTGCTTCTGAGACACAACTCACAGCCCCATCGTGCATGTATTAATATTTATATCTCCCAGTCGTGCCATTTTCCTGAAACAAGAAAAACATTTGTCCCAATTTTTACATGGATAAAAGATAAAATATTTATTTAGTACCTTTGTCAGACTCTTTATGTTGTTACCTGCTTGATTTTCTATATACCAGATGTAGCTAGTCTCATTTTTTAGGTAGACAAAACTTAAGTTTAGAAAGAAATGTGAGATGCCCAAAGGGTTGGAAATTGAACCCATCTCCTGATTTTCATCCTGGAGCTCTTTGAGAAAGACCAGGCTTCCTCATCCACACAGGCCTTCCTTATGGGATTGAATGGTTCTACCCAGAGGCTTCAGACTTAAGAAACATTAGTCACAACTTAGGAAAGCACAACCTCAAGACCTCAGAAAATGTTCAGTTAACATGGCTGGGGACAGGTGCCACTGAGCTCGATCAAAGACTGGATAACCTTTGTTCATTTACTCAAGAAGCATTTTTGAGCTCCTACAGTATGCATGTCAATTAAGCAAAGAAAGAAATCAAAGAAGCAAATACAAACCCCATGCCATCCAAGAGTTTACTTAGTGGATTGCTGACATACAAAGGCACAAAAAGGTAAATGACATATAGGAATCAGGTTTAAAAAAAAAAATTGAATTGATAGCATAGAAACTGCCTCAAAGCTTATGTAATAAAGTGTTCAGTGAGAGTTATAGACCTAAGCTCTTTGGCAGATTGTCTCAGTCCTGACACTACCAACAATTGGACCGTGCAGTTCATTCTCACAGTGGGCTGCCTGTGTGTTGCAGGACATTTAAGGGCAAACCCCACACAGCTTCTATCACCAAGTGCTGCAAACTGGATGGATGAAAGCAACAGAAATGTATTAGCTCGTAGTTCTAGAGGCTAGACATCTGAAACCAAGGTGTTGGCAGACCATGCTCCCTCCAAACTTTCTAGAGAAAAATACCTCCTTGCCTCTTCCTGCTTCTGGTGGTCGCCAGCAGTCTGGGCTTAGCTTGATTTGTGGCAGTGTAACCCCAGTCTCTGCCTCCATCATCCCATGGCTGTCTTTCCTCTGTCTGTGTCCCCACCTCCCAATTTCCCTCTTCTTATTAAGACACCAATCATTGGAACAGAGCCCAGTTTAATCCAGTGTAACCTCCTGCTAACTCAATTACATCTTCAAAGGTCTTGTTTCCCGTAATGTCGCATTTGCACTTTCCAGTTGGACATGAATTTTCAAGAATGGGATTCAAGCCAGCACACCTGTACCATCCCCACTACATTGTCCCGGCCCTCCCCTCCACAAGTCATGGCAATTAAAAATCTCTCCAGACATTGCCGAATGTCCTCTTGGGGGGAAAATGATCGCTTGGAGTTGAGAACCACTGCTTCACAAGATCAGAAAAGGGAAAAATGCAAGTCCTTTTGTTGACAACTTTATTCAAGAGATCATCTTCCCTGGAGACTTTTTTTAAACTTTAGCCTAATCTTCTTGAGACTTGCTTAAGACTCTTAGTTACGATTTCCTAGGGGGCGCTTCTTTCACTAAGTGGATTGTCAAAATACCTTACAACTCCATCCCAGCCAGATTTTAGGACTGAGCTGCTGGTTAGAATTAAATTTCAGGCTGGCTCCTTCAATGGAACCCTATTGTCTCTGAGGATAGCAAAAGTGATGAAGAATCTCAGCTCCGATTTGATGGCAGGGATACTGAATAGATAGATAAGAGCAAAGAGTTCCAAAGTTGTAATTCAAGTCTTGTTCCACCATCAGACACCCATGAATGTGTGCATGCGCATAAACATAAACCTCAAATAAAATGAGAGATCTGTCTCAGCAGGAAAAAAAAAAGAAAACGGAAAACGAATGTGAGCTGAGTACTCAGTAAAGCTTTCAACAGGACAGGAAAGGGTCAAGGGAATCTGTTTCTCTGCCTTTGCAGTGTTGTCCCTCCCTCTTTTTTTAATACATTATTATTTATTCATGTATTCAGCTGCACCGAGTCTTAGTGGTAGCACTTTGGATTTCGATCATCATTGCAGCTTGCAGGATCTTTAATTGCTGCATGCAAACTCCGTCGTGGCATGTGGGGTCTAGTTCTCTCACCAGGGATTGAACCTGGGCCCCTGCTTTGGGAGCACTGAGTCTCAGTCACTGGACCACCAGGGAAGCCCCTGTTTCTCCTTGCTTTCTCTCCCAATATCATTGCTATTTCCTTCCTCCTCTTTCTTTCCTCCTTTTATGTTCTCACCTTCCTCGCCTCTCCTTTTCTCCATTTCCCTTCCTTCCTCCCATTCCCCGTCAGTGCCTTTCTTTCCCCCTTCCTTAAGGGCACACTGCTGAGGCTAGCGTCAGGAGGAAAGATGCCATTAAAACCATACAATGCCAGCTAGTTGGGGTGACTTGGAAATAAAGTGGTCACTACAGGCTCACATCCCCTGTCAGCTTGTGAAGAATGGCTCTTCTCCAGTCTTTTCTCTTTCAAGAGTTTATTAAATTCATTCAGTGAGAAGAAGGAGAGATGTAAAAGGAATTATGAAGTCTTGAGGAAAATTACTTTTTTAAGGTTAAGTAGCATGACAATGGCAGCTGATAGAGCAAATTAAATTCTAACTGCACCAGTGATTTGATAGATATCATTTTGCTAAGTGTTACTGAGAAAATGCCGGCTTGGGGAAACGAAGCTGAAATTCAGAATGAGCGCTTGTCAAGTTGTGGAATCTGATTCAATTAGGTGAAGTTCATTAATATAAAGAGAAAAAGGGTCATATGGAAAATGGAAATTTGTAAAACAGATCCAGAGCATTTTTATGGCAAACATACATGCAACATCTTTAGGCAAGCAAGTATTTATTTAATTCAGGGTCTAAAAGGAAAGAAAACATTTCACTTCCACATCAGTGAGCAATCATAGTTGTAGCTTGCAATGGTTCATTTCTTATGACATTTGAGAAACATGCATAAACTATGCTTTGTCTTTGCGAATCCAATACAAAGCTTGCCAAGAACTTACTCATCCCAGGAAAACACTCTCAGTCACTTGGACATCACTCTGTCGCCACAGGTAGCAAGAGAAAGTCAGTAATGACTGCAATTACTCTGTGCCGATCCTGCACATCAAGAATTTTGTACAGGCAACTGCCAATGGGGACTTTTCAGTAACCATCTAGTTATCCTTAAAAAATTTAGTAAAATGGGTGCTATAAAATGTCCACCATGAAATATTTATCACCCATTCATTAGATTGCTTCTCCTAAGGCATTCAAGCAGGGTTTGCTAAAACAGTTTCAAAATCTTATTTTGCCTAGATGCAAGCAAGTAAGCCTCATTAGTGATCAATTACCAGCCAAGTCCACCCTAATAAGTCATTAATATATGCCTTGTACTGTCAAATCCCTTAATTGGGTACCACATGTCCAATAAACCATCAGATGCTATTATTAATAAAGGTCTCAAAGCTCCACCAAGATCCATATTGTGAAAACAAGGTACCAAACAGGGTAATTTTTCATCACTTTCTAACCTGACCTACCATAGTGCAGACCAAACCAGCAAGCGCTCAGACCCAAAGGCAGAGTTTGGCTGTACGGCCCATTGTTAGCATCGATTCTCAAAGCTTCCACGAGTGGTGTCATTTACACGAGAATCTTGTTGGCTGGTGAGCCCTGACTACCTTAAAAAGGTCCATTTTTCAGAAGTTCCTGCTTCCTCCTTTTCAACAAAAGATTGTCAGGTCAGTGATGTTGCTATTCACTCGATCTTAAAGAACAAGATCACATCCTGCACCAACTTGCTGCTGTTATAGTTTAGTCGCTAAGTCGTGTCTAACTCTTGCAACCCCATGGACTGTAGCCCACCAGGTTCCTCTGTCCATGGGTTTCCCAAGGCAAGAATAGTGGAGTGGGTTGCCCTTTCCTACTCCAGGGGATCTTCCCGACCCAGGGATGGAAACCTGTGTCTCTTAAGTCTCCTGCATTGGGAGGTGGTTCTTTACTACTAGCGTATTTGTATTCATTACTAAACTGTACATTTATGATCTGTTCATCGCAGTATGCCCAATGCCTAGCACAGTGCCTGGTGCATAGTAGACATGCAATTAATTGTGGCTGATTGCTGGTGTCACCGACCGCAGGAGGCAACTACAAACGGGATGGCTTGTGAGCAGCAGAAAGCGAGCAGGGCAAGGCCTTGAATAGTTCTGGCTTTACTATCCACAGAAAGTCTTCTCTAAATGTCACTGCCCCCCTCCTCCACATCCTTTTTCTTCTTTTCCTCTCCCTCACTCTTTCTCCTAATCAGCTGTCTCCCCGCAGGTAAAAATGAGAACAGAGCCATCCAAGGGAGACGTTGATAAGATGCTCAGGCAGACCAGCAGAAGCTGTGTCGAGGGCTTTGGGCATGACGTATGGATTGTCTTCTCTGCTCACTGCTGCTCCCCAGAGCCTAAGACAGTGCTAAGAAGGAGGAGGCGCTCGGCTAATTTACCATGAACAAATGGATGACTAGATTGATTAAATACTTAATTGACTGTGGAAAAGTCGTGCTCCTCTCTGCTCACCAATGACGTTATGTGACTGAGGGATGAAAAGGAGTCAGGTAGGAATTGAGGACTCTGAACAGGACAGATCAGAATCCCTTCTGTGTCCTTCTAGTAATCATCATTTCTTGCTATATTGGGATCTGGGCTCCCACTCAGGGCCTGCGTATTAAATGATAAGAGCAGTAATAGCTAATGTTTAAGAATTGCTTATCGTGCTGAGCAAAGTGCCTTACTTACATTATCTGATTCCATAATCAAAACCACACAGGGAGGTGTTGTTATTATCATTGTATTTAAAGCCAAGACCCTGAGGCTTAGAAAATGTAAAAGACACACTCCAGACCATACAGCTAGCAAGCAAAAGATCTGTGCTTCTGTCCACGTCTTGGGGCTCCCTGCTGGCTCAGATGCTAAAGAATCTACTGGCAATGAAGAAGACCTGGGTTCATTCCCTGGGTGGGAAAGATCCCCTGGAGAAGGGAATGGCTACCCACTCCAGCATTCTTGCCTAGAGAATCCCACAGACAGAGGAGCCTGGTAGGCTACAGTCCATGGAATCTCAAAGAGCCTTAGCCTCCGGACTATGCTGTCTCCTTCTAGACCTAGAATGTTATAAACCCTGGTTCACCCCGCCTGGATTCACAGGCTGTACACTGCACAACACCAGGGTGCTCTATTAACATGGATCACAACGTGACCAGTGCTCACTGGATTTGTGCAACACAACAGCAGTGCTCACGTTCGAGTTGCTGAGGCCCGCAGGACACCAAGCGACCACGGTTCAACCCTTGGATTAAGTTCAACACTCACTTCGATAAGCAAGCTGTGGAAAGAGTCGTCCTGCTTTGTCCACTCCATTTCAATGGTTACTCAGCGCGACAGTAACAATGATTCTAAGGCCCATGTTACAATTCTGCTTTCTGGTCTGAATCACTCTGGCACTGGAGCCATGCCCCCCAGCCCATGTTATGCCCATCAATACACATTGACAATAGATTTCATTCAACTCCAATGGTTCTCTGGTTAATTTACACAGTGCCAAACTGACCTTTCCAAATATGCCCCACAGCACGGTGAGAGGGAGAGAAATTTACTGCCAGGAATCAAAAATACGTTACCTTGTGAAATATGGGTTTTTTCATGGCTTGATTTGAACTTTATATCAGAAACTGTGGAGCGGTTCAATGATTATTCACCATTTGAGGAAGGGAAAAGGCAGTGCGGAGGCCTTCAGGGTCCATATTTCATAGCCCTATTAGACGTGCACACAGGTGATTAAAGGTCCTGCTAGCAGCAGGCTAGCAGGGCCTGGTGGTCACATTCTAGAAAAGGAGATGGATTACTTTGAAAAGGAAGAAACTTAAGAACCCACAGGCACTGGAAAAGTTGGTACAAATTTCTCCAGTGAATGCATTGGAGGGAAAAAAAAAAAAAGTTCCCCGACTTTTCCTTCTTTTTCTAATCTTTTGTTCTGCCATGAAATCCACTGCATGCATGCTCAGTCCCTCAGTCAAGTCCGACTCTTGCGACCCCGTGGACTGTAGCCCACCAGGCTCCTCTGTCCCTGGGATTCTCTAGACAAGAATACTGGAGTGGGTTGCCATTTCCTACTCTGGGGGATTTTCCCAACCTACAGATGGAACCTGCATCTCCTGCACCTCCTGCTTAGCAGGTGGATTCTTTACCACTGAGCCACCTTGGAAGCCTGCAAAATCTACGAAAGGCTTTAACCCATGCTTATCTGAGCTTAGATATGACTTCAATGATATTTGGATTCAGCCTCCATGAGGCATCTATCCTGTGAGGAGATGTAGAGGCAAGAATAATTTCTGAGAAGACCAGGGTATTGGGGCACGGGCAAAAGCAGAGCAAGAATCCAGGGGAATTAGCCAGGCCCGATCAAGGACCTTGAGGCTTGCTGGCAGGCCTGAAGGCAAAAAGCAGAGGGAGCCATTGCTGGTACCTAGAAAGGGAAATGGGTTTCCCAGGTGACCTGCCTGCTAATGTAGGAGATGTAGGTTTGATCCCTGGGTAGGGACAGTCCCCCAGAAGAGGGCATGCCAACCCACTCCAGTATTATTTCCTGGAGAAATCCATGGACAGAGGAGCCTGACAGGCTACAGTCCAATGGGTCACAAAGAGCCAGACATGCCTGAAGTGACTGAGCACACACACCCAGAAAGGGCAGAGGTTTGGAGAGAGGTGCCTCTAAGAAGTGGTGACTTTCAGAAGAGAGATATAGCCAACCCACAACCAAGAAGGAAGCGGGGAGAATAAAGAGATCTCACTCTTCTCCCTTTTACAATCTTTTATACTGCCTCCTACTGGTCAATCCAATTCAAAGCCACTCCATCAAAGGACCACCCCCCGCCCCAACCCCGCCACCATTGATACTGACTATAAAGATCAGTAACCTCCCAATTCATAAATTCACTCTCTAGAGTTAGAGAGTGGATACAGGGTATTAGGGGGGATAACTGGAAAATGTCTGGCACACCAAGAAAATTCTCAAAATACACTTTTATCCTTGATCCCCCAGGACTCCCCCTAATTTAATGAAGACTATATGTCTGGTACACCAGTCTGGATGGTGTATGTTGCCACTGCTGCTAAGTCACTTCAGTCGTGTCCGACTCTGTGTGACCCCATAGGCGGCAGCCTACCAGGCTCCCCCATCCCTGGGATTCTCTAGGCAAGAATACTGGATGGTGTATCAGATCAGATCAGTCACTCAGTCATGTCCGACTCTTTGCGACCCCATGAATCACAGCATGCCAGGCCTCCCTGTCCATCACCAACTCCCGCAGTTCACTCAGACTCACGTCCATCGAGTCAGTGATGCCATCCAGCCATCTCATTCTCCGTCGTCCCCTTCTCCTCCTGCCCCCAATCCCTCCCAGCATCAGAGTCTTTCCCAATGAGTCAACTCTTTGCATGAGGTGGCCAAAGTACTGCAGTTTCAGCTTTAGCATCATTCCTTCCAAAGAAATCCCAGGGCTGATCTCCTTCAGAATGGACTGGTTGGATCTCCTTGCAGTCCAAGGGACTCTCAAGAGTCTTCTCCAACACCACAGTTCAAAAGCATCAATTCTTTGGCGCTCAGCCTTCCTCACAGTCCAACTCTCACATCCATACATGACCACAGGAAAAACCATAGCCTTGACTAGACGAACCTTTGTTGGCAAAGTAATGTCTCTGCTTTTGAATATGCTATCACAACCCAGATAATCAGGATGGTGTGATCACTGACCTAGAGCCAGACATCCTGGAATATGAAGTCAAGTGGGCCTTAGAAAGCATCACTACGAACAAAGCTAGTGGAGATGATAGAATTCCAGTTGAGCTATTCCAAATCCTGAAAGATAATGCTGTGAAAGTGCTACACTCAATATGCCAGCAAATTTGGAAAACTCAGCAGTGGCCACAGGACTGGAAAAGGTCCGTTTTCATTCCAATCCCAAAGAAAGGCAATGCCAAAGAATGCTCAAACTACCACACAATTGTGCTCATCTCACACGCTCGTAAAGTAATGCTCAAAATTCTCCAAGCCAGGCTTCAGCAATACGTGAACCCTGAACTTCCTGATGTTCAAGCTGGTTTTAGAAAAGGCAGAGGAACCAGAGATCAAATTGCCAACATCCGCTGGATCATGGAAAAAGCAAGAGAGTTCCAGAAAAACATCTATTTCTGCTTTATTGACTATGCCAAAGCCTTTGACTGTGTGGATCACAATAAACTGTGGAAAATTCTGAAAGAGATGGGAATACCAGACCACCTGACCTGCCTCTTGAGAAATCTGTATGCAGGTCAGGAAGCAACAGTTAGAACTGGACATGGAACAACAGACTGGTTCCAAATAGGAAAAGGAGTACGTCAAGGCTGTATATTGTCACCCTGCTTATTTAACTTATATGCAGAGTACATCATGAGAAACGCTGGACTGGAAGAAGCACAAGCTGGAATCAAGATTGCCGGGAGAAATACCAATAACCTCAGATATGCAGATGACACCACCCTTATGGCAGAAAGTGAAGAGGAACTAAAAAGCCTCTTGATGACGGTGAAAGTGGAGAGTGAAAAAGTTGGCTTCAAGCTGAACATTCAGAAAACGAAGATCATGGCATCCGGTCCCATCACTTGATGGGAAATAGATGGGGAAACAGTGGAAACAGTGTCAGACTTTATTTTTCTGGGCTCCAAAATCACTGCAGATGGTGATTGCAGCCATGAAATTAAAAGATGCTTACTCCTTGGAAGGAAAGTTATGACCAACCTAGATAGCATATTGAAAAGCAGAGACATTACTTTGCCAACAAAGGTTCGTCTAGTCAAGGATGGTGTATAGAGTACACTAAATTTGAGACTTCCCTGGTGGTCCAGTGGTTAGGACTCCATGCTTCCACTGCAGGGAACATGGGTCCAATCCCTGGTCAGGGAACTAAGAGCCCATGCTGCATGGTGTGGCCAAAAATTAAAATAATGATAATTATTAATTAAATTTAATTTCTTCACCCAGTGCCAGTTTAAAGTGAGCTTTCTCCTTTGAATTCACAATATGCCGCACTTGGTGCAAATTCTAAAAATGTTATTTCTTTGAGTCTGTGCTTCCTTCTCTATTATAATAGAAACTCCTTTGAGGGAGACAGACATGATTTCCTAATAAACAACATAAATTGAGTACCTACTTACAGTGGGTATTCGCTACATTTACTGTTTCATTTAATCATCATAATGAACACATAGATGAGGGAATAAAGCTCAGAGGAGCTGAGTTTCACAAGGTGACGCAGCCAACATGGGAAAGATCAGAGAACTAAACGCAATTCTTTCTGACACTACCATTCAGGTTCTTAGCGACCTTGTCACTCTGCCTCTTTCTTGCTTTATGAAATTTCTGCAATACTTAGTAAGGCGCCCATACAAAGAAGACCTCGATATGTCTATTGGATGAATGAGTGAACATAGTCTAACAGAATAAAAACATGGTTGTGCGTCTCCGTCATTATCCCCTAAGCCAGATTCTCTTGATCTCCTTCATCAGTTCTTTTCACAATCAGTTACTGAGCCTGCACTCTCTTAATCATCCCAAAAGGTAACAAAGGAAACAAGAAACAGTCCTGAGTCTCACACTGTGTATTTCTGAAAAAAGCAACATATACAAGTCAAGAGACATAACTGAGTTCATAATCAAACAACTGTGTACAACATATAAAGAATGGCTGAATTCAGCTATTTCCCACATGCTTATGCTGAGAAAAACTTAAGCAATGCTTAAGAACATAGTAAGTGCTAGGCAGTTTGAGACCCGGCAGTAAAGAAAGGATATCTTGCTATCGACCGAGGGATTTTTGCAGAAGCTAATGTCTGTGGCCATGATTTTTATTTTGGCCGGTCAAAAATGAATTCTGTTATTTCACTAACACTTTGCAAGTTATTACATTCAATAGTCACACCTGACACGTGTGTAAAGCCTTCTCCAGCACTGAGAGTTTCATTTTCACTTTCTGTATGATGATCAATCACAGAGGTTATTTGTTTTTTTTTTTCTGTCTTTTTGTTGGCCTGATACATTGTCTGAATGAGAACTATATTCTGAAGAAATATCATCTTCTGAGGCAGTAGTATGTACGTCGCTTGGATAATCAGAGAAAGCACCTGCATAAAATATGCCGAAAAATTCTTCTTTACTCAAAATGTCATGGTGCATCATTTTTTTTAATTTTACATGAATAAGGTTGTGTTTATAATACAACACACAGGTTGGAACAAAAACCTAATGGAGAAGAATGTGAAAGAAAACAACAATCACAAATTGTATAATAAACCCTTGATCAATTTTAAGCTCTAACAACTTTGCATGGTAATGTTAATTGTATCCCCCTCCAAAAACCTATTGATGGTCAATAAGACAAACGAATACATCTTTGGTCAATAATGTGATATTAGATAACAAGGTGAGAATAAAATTGAGAAAAGGGCCATTTGAAGGTGGCAGCCTTTTTTACTATGAGAAATGCACACAGGAGGAAGGTGCTGGCCCACTGCCTTTTACAAGCCAGGATTTCAATAAGCAATCACTGATTTGAACATTTGTGTTCATGAAAACATTCATGTTAGCTGAATACTATTTAATTCACCCTTGAAAGACTAGCTCTTCTGAGAAATCCTATGGTTAAGAAAATTCTCAAGTGAAGACTCTCCTTAGAAAGAAATGAGTTACAATCAATTTCCCTTCCTCCTAAAAGCAATGACTCAAGTGGCTAGCTCACAAGTAAAAGCAAGGGGCAAAGGAAATTTCTGACCAAAATTCTATTAAGGTTCATGGGCCTCCTAAGTGGGGGACATGATGAGTCTATGGGCTCATAATTAAAGCCATGACCTAGCAGAGTTCCCTAGATCTCTGTAGGGTCTGAGGACTATACTCACCCAGAAGAGCATCGAAGATAAATTCTACAATCTGACAAGAGTAAAGATGTGAAAAATATTTGGGGACTTCCCTGGTGGTCCAGAGGTTAGACCTCCCTTCTTCCAAGGCAGGGGCACAGGTTCAATCCCTGGTCAGGGAACTAAGATTTTACACGCCATGTGGCATGGCCAAAAAAAATAGCTTTACAGGCAAATAAGGATTTCTACTTCTGGAAGCACAGTATTCAGTAGGTGTATCTTTCTTTCTTCTTTCCATATGATCATGATGTTTAAAACAAATAAAAGACGGCTCTAAGAAAGGACAAGAGGATGGTGAACCACCAGAACCTAAAGAGTGACAAAGGAGTCATCACTTCAAGTTTTTTTGTGTGGCTTTTTGTCTCATGCATCCCCATTCTAGAATGAATAAAGTCAGTAACTCAGAAACCCAACAGGCATAGATGAAAAAAGCCCAGACTGAAAACTGCTTTGTCTAGTCAAAGGATCAGAAAAGGGGGGAGCTTAGCAAATCAGAAAACTTTTAGATAATACTCTCCTACAGGCAACAGAAACAAACTGTTTCAAACCAACCCCACAGAAACAAACTGAGGTCCCACCCCTACCAGCAAATGCCCAGTGGGGACACTAGATTTCCACCTTGGATAGGTCTTACGGAGGCACCCTAACCCCCCTATCTTTACTCCCACAGCGGTGTATCAGAGAGGGCCATTAGGGAGCCTGCAGAGGTGGGGAGACCACACAGGGAGCCTGGACTTGTACTCCACCCTAGCAGTAATGAGGTGTTGCGTTCCTGCCCCCACCAGGGTAGCATTAGGGGAAGACTAGCAGGAGTCAGGACTTTCAACACTTCCCAGGAGTAACACGGCTGCCTTCACCCACAGTATCAGAAGCAGCCATGTCAGAAGCAGGGATGAAGCACTCTGGCCCCTCCCAGCCAAGCTGGAATCAATGGAAGCTTAATGTGATCAGAACACCTATCCACAATCAGCAGGAATGCAGAGGTTTCTCCAAACAAAGGCCAGGTGGGAAACTAGGACTTCACTCCTGTAGCAGTTACAAAGTGGTACCCCCACCCCTTCCCCTGCCAGAGCATTTCATTTACTTCCTAAGATGACCATAACAAACTATCACAAATTTGATGGCTTAAAATGACAGGAACTTATTCTCTTACACTTTTGGAGGCCAGAAATCTGAAACCCAGTGGCCAGCAGAGCTACACTGACTTGATGGCTCTATAAGGTCATCCTTCTTCACCTCTTTCAGCTTCTGGTGGCTGCAAGTGTTTTCTGGCTTGCTGTTGTTCTGTCGCTAAAGTTGTGTCTGACTCTTTGTGACCCCATGGCCTGTAGCCCACCAGGCTCCTCTGTCCATGGGATTTCCCAGGCAAGAATACTGGTGTGGACTGCCATTTCCTTCTCTAGGAGATCTTCCTGACCAAGGGATTGACCAATTTGTCCTGTATTGGCAGGTGGGTTCTTTGCCACAGAGGCCCCTGGGAAACCTGTTCTTTGGCATACGACATCATAACCCCAAAATCCAGCTCTGTCTTCACGAGGGTTTTGGTTTGTGTCTCTTGGTGCCCTCTCCTCTATAGATAAGGACAGCATCATTGGACTCAGGGCCCGTCCTAAGTCCAGGATGAGTTAATCTAAATATTCTTAATTAGTTCATTATATCTGCAAAGACCATTTCCAAATAAGGTCACATTCTGAGGTCCCAGGTAGATATGAACTTGGGGGGGCCACTATTCAACCCATTATACCAGCTAAAACAGAAGATTTAAATAAGATCCACAGTCTTAGAGCATGATACCTCAAAATGTCCAGGTTTCAGTCAAAAACTAACCATCATTAACAACAAAAACAAAAAAACAAAACAAACAAACAAAAAAAAACAGGAAGGTTGTCCTGAAAATGGGCAGCCATAGATAACAACACCAATGAAGAGGAGGGAACCTTCCTACACTGTTGGAGGGAATGTAAATCGGTACAGCCACTATGGAATGTACTAGGGAGATTCCTTAAAAAACTAAAGAGAGCTACCACAGGACCCTGCAGTCCCACTCCTGGGCATATATCCAAAGAAAAGCATGGTCTGAAAGGATATATAAAACCCAATATTCATTGCAGCACTGTTTACAGTAGCCAAGACACAGAAGCCACATACATGTCCATCAACAGCAATGGGTAAAGAAGATGCAGTACACATACATAAGGGAATATTACTCAGTCATTAAAAAGAATGAAATCATGCCATTTGCAGCAACATGGATGAACCTAGAGACTGTCATACTGGGAGAAGTCAGTCAGAAAGAGAAAGAGAAATATCATATGATATCCCTTACATGTGAAATCTAAAAAGAAGTAATACAAATGAACTTATTTACAACAAAAAAGAGACTCATAGACTTAGAAAAAAAAAAAAACTTATCACCAGTGGTGAAGTGTGGAGTTTAGGATCAACATATACACACTGCTGGATTTAAAATGGATAAACCAACAAGGACCTACCGTATAGTACAGGGGACTACACTCAATGTTATGCGGCAGCCGGAACGGAAGGGGAATTTGGAGGGAGAATGGATACGTGTATATGTATGGCTGGGTTGCTTTCTGTGCTCCTGAAATTACCATAACATTTTTAATCAGCTATACTCCAATATAAAATAACAAGTTAAAAAAATAGATAATAACACACAAGAAAACAGAGGTATTAGAATTTTATGACAAAGTTTTAAAGAAGTCATTGTAAAATTCCTTCAGTAAGCAATTATGAACACACTCAAAACAATGAAAAATTAAAAGCCTCAACAAACAAGATATAAAATAAAACTGAAGAACTGAAAAATACAATTTCTGAAATAAAAAAATAATTACTGGATGAGTGAAACAGCAGAATGGAGGATATGGGGAAAGAATCAATGAAGTTGATAGCAGAACAATAGAAATTACCCAATTTCAACAACAGAGAGAAATTAGGCTTAAAAAATGAACATATCCTTAAAGACATATAAGACAATAATGTAAGATTTAACAAATCCTTGACTCATTGGAAAAGACTCTGATGCTGGGAGGGATTGGGGACAGGAGGAGAAGGGGACAACAGAGGATGAGATGGCTGGATGGCATCACCGACTCGATGGACATGAGTCTGAGTGAACTCCGGGAGATGGTGATGGACAGGGAGGCCTGGCGTGCTGCGATTCACGGGGTCGCAAAGAGTCGGACACGACTGAGCGACTAAACTGAACTGAACTGAGAACTAGAAGAGAAAGAATGCAGGGCTGGAAAAATATTAGAAGAAATAATAGCTAAAAAGTTCCTAAATTTGGCAACCTACAGCAAGCTACAGATTTAAGAAACTGAGCAAATGTCAAACAGGATAAACCAAAGAAACCCATAGCAAGACACTTCATAGTCAAACCTCGAAAACTGGAGGAAGAAAAAAAAAAAGCTCTTGGCAACATGAGAAGGAAACCCTTCACCTAAACTTCCCTTCCCTTCCCTTACCTGTAGGGGAAAACATTTTCAACGACAGTGGATCTGTTTAAAAACTACAGCGGCCAGGGAATGCCCTGGTAGTCCAGTGGCTAAGACTCTGCACTCCCAATGTAGGGGGCCCAGGTTCAATCCTTGGTCAGGGAACTAGATCCCACATGCCTCAAATAAAAGATCAAAGATCCCATGTAGAGCAACTAAAATCCAGTGCAGTCAAATAAACGAAAACCACAGAGGCCAAAAGGAAGTAGAGAACTATTTTCCAAGTGCTAGAAGAAATGACTGTTAAGTGGAATCCTATAAGCAGTGAAGATAACTTTCAAAAAGACTTATTAAGTGACATAACTCATTGTGTTATTAATAGGATAAACAAGAAAAATACAGAAATGTGGAAGAAAGAATTTGATGAAATTCAACATCCAATCATGATAAAAAAGAAAACTCTCAGAAAAATAATAACAGAAGGTCACATCCTCAACTTGACAATAATCTACAAAAAAACTCACAGCTGACACTGTCCGTGATGGTGAAAGGCCAAGTGCTTTCTTCCTGAGACTAGGAACAAGGTAAGGATATCCACTTACATCACTCTCCTTCAACACTGAGCTGGAAATGCCAGCTTTACCTCAATGACTGAGAGCAGCCTCCATCCTGCTCTTGTTGGCTCCAGTCTTGGCAGCCTGTCTGCACTGTTTATCTGGAGGAGCATCCTTAATGATTTCTTTTTTATACATTCCTTATCCAATTCATCAGCAAAATCTGTTGCTCTGCCTTCAAAATGGCTTCAAAACACAACCATCTCCCCTGTCTGTTCAAAGTCACTACTATTTCTTGCTGGATCAAAGCAATGGATCACCCAGGGTGGCACTGCTTCACCTTCATCCCTTAGAAGCCAAAGTGATTCTTTCCATGTATAAATCACAGCATATTGTTCAGCTCTCCAGTGGAGCCATATCACTAAATGGAAAAGCCAGAATTCTTAGGACTACTACAGGAACCTGCAGACACTGGCCCTGATCACCTCTTAGACCTTACTTCTGACTCTCCTTGTCCACTTCACTCAGCCACATGGATCATCCTTAGTAGAACCCACCAAGCATAATCCTGTGGGGCTTTAAAACATGCTTTTATAAAAAAGAGTAAACCTCTCTAATTTATTTTTGCTTTTTAAACATTTATTTATTTAGCTTCATCTGGTCTTTAGTTGTGATTCACGGACTCCGTTGTTGCACGAGGGTGAAGTAGTTGCAGTGCACAGGCTTAGTTGCTCCACAGCATGTGGGATCTTAGTTATCCAGTCAGGGATGGAACCCACGTTCCCTGCATTGCAACATAGATTCTTAACCACTGAACTACCAGGGAAGCCTCTAAAACATGCTTTTACTGAGGCTCTTTTGTACTTGCTATTTTCTCATGGGCTGAAGGACCTGGTAGGCTACAGTCCCTAGAGTCGCCAAGAGTTGGACACGACTGAAGCAGCTGAGCACAGACTGCCAGGAATGGGTCTGCAAGCCTCCAGCTGGCCCCTTCTCAAAGAGCCTTCTCTGACCACCTCTGACAACCCAGAGGCCACATCCACCTGGCATTCCCATCCCACACTCTGTTTTTCTTCCCTCCATATCCCTTAGAACCACTGACACATCATTTATCCTAGGCTACGTAGTGATCATCTGTGTCCCCTCTTTAAAATGTAAACTCTCAGGGGTTTCCCTGGGGATCCAGGGGTTAAGACTTCACCTTCAAATCCAGGGGGTTCGGGTTCAGTCCCTGGTTGGGGATTTAAGATCCTACGTTCCTCAAGGCCAAAAAGAAACAAAGCAGAAAGCAGAAGCAATATTGTAACAAATGCAATAAAGACTTTAAAAAGGGTCTACATTAAGAAATATCCTTAAAAGTTTAAAAGATAAATCAATAAAATGTAAATTCTCAGAGGGCAGGACCTTACCTATTTTGTTTTCTAATCAGTACCTAGAAATACATTTGGCACACACCAAATGCTTGTAAATATCTGTTAAATAAATGAACAAGCTAAAACAATATTCTATATACGTCTTTCTACCCCATCCTTTCCTTCCTTCTCTTTTTCTTTCCTTCCTTCTCTTTTTCTTTCCTTCTTTAAACAAATGTCTCCTGGTTGTGCAAGACAACAGATTGGATTCATGCAAATTATGCATGAATAGGTCTACCTGTTTTCTGCAAATATCCAGGTGTGTAAACAAAATCTCACATGAGACACAGATGGCAACTCAATTTCCAAAAGTTTCACTAGTGTAAATCTGTGCAAATTTCTGTAGGAATGAGCGGCAGAAACAGATCACTTTCAGGAACACAAGCTAATGATTTTGCGTATTTCTAAACTAGTGATTTTGCATATCCACCTAATGCTTCACTCTTGAGAGTGATGCTAATTCTTGACAGCCAGAGTCCTCAGGAGTGTCTCCTGACAGCCTAGAAATAGAGCATGTATGTGGCTCCCCATGCCATGCCATGCTCAGTAGCTCAATCGTGTCTGACTCTTTGTGATCCCATGGACTGTAGCCCGCCAGGCTCCTCTATCCATGGGATTTTCCAGGCCAAAAATACTGGAGTGGGTTGCCATCTCCTCCTCCAGGGGATCCTCCCAACCCAGGAATCGAACTCTCATCTCTCGCATCTCCTGCGTTGGCAGGCAGATTCTTTACCAGTGCTCCACCTTGGAAGCCCCATACGCAGAAAATTTCTCTGTGCTAGAAGGACTATTCATACAGGACAGGTAGGTGGAAGGATAATTCTTACTGAGATTATGGGTTTGCACAGATCATGGGTCAAAATTGGAGCTCTTCTTGGGCCACTCTTTCACCTGTCTCTCTCTAAAGGATGAGGGCAATCTGTTGTTTGATTTCAGAATATGAGAAGTTCCTGTTAAGTTTCTGCCTCACGGGGTATAAAGGATAGGCTTTCACCCATCTACACTGATGGTCTTGCCGGCTGCTCCCATCTTGGTATACATCATGGATCAGAGCTAAAGCATGTCCAGCAAATCCAGCAACCCTGTGCTAAGTAAACACTCCTCACTTCTCTTCATGCCGAAGCCAGACCACTGGGTAATAAAAGCACAATCAAATGCCAGCTCACACACAAGACTTGTTATTCCAAGCAGGTACTTTGTTCCAGTCGGCCCAAGAAGAGGGAGAGATTATTCATTTAGCTCTAAATTCAATTTATTTTCTGAACTTGTTTCAGTTTGATTCTCTCGTGTTTTAGGCTCCATAATAAGTTTATCCTCTGTTCTACTTGAGTCGGCGAAACCTCAGGGGGGGTCTCTTTGCAAGTTACAGAGCGTGATGATTAGCAACTCAAAAACAGAAGCATGTTCTTTCGAAACATCCAGAAACAGAATCCAAACCCACAAGGCAAAAGGCAGCTCCGAGGGAAGAACTCAGGGCAGATGGAGCATAAGTCTTAGGAGTGAGAGATGCCCTGGGCACTGCTACTCTGCGCAAACTACTCCTCTGATTCCAAAGCCTCAGTTCGTCCGAAGGTCTGGGCTGCTCAGGAGCAGCAGGCGGACGATGTGCTTTTTCCTCTTCCTTGGCTCCTGGATTATTCTACCCTTTCTCCTCCTTACTGTAGCAAGCTGGCCTCACACTTTGCCACCTCTCTGGGACAACACGTTCACAACACAAGTACACTGGGCTCTGCAGTGGAAAATAACAATCACTGGGCAAAATGAGTTGATGGCTCATTAGGCCGAGTCTTCTAAAAACCAAAACCAGAAAACACCCCATGCAGGTTTTTCATCAGAGAATTTGGGTAGCTTAGCTAAATTTTCACTGCAACAGACCTGGAATGCCTGTGTGCATGCTAAGTTGCCTCAGCAAGGTCCAAGCCTGCAACCCCGTGGACTGTAGAGCAACGGGCTTCTCTGTCTCTGGGACTTCTCAGGCAAGAATACTGGAGTGAGTTGCCACTTCCTCCTCCAGGGCATCATCTGGACCCAGGGATCAAACCTGTGTCTCTTGTGTCTCCTGCACTGGCAGGGGGATTCTTTACCACTAGCGCCACCTGGGAAGCCCATACTCTTGTCCTTACTGCACCCAAACACCGAGTGCATTGTCCATCTCCACTTGCAAATCCAGTTCTGTTCTTTTACCCATATGTCTCTTTTGAGCCATCTCTGAGACAGTCAAACAGGCCAACTACTTCTTCTTTATTTCTGGGACATGTGTGAATGTGTTCTCTCTCTAAATCGTGGGGCTTTATTTTTGTTTTTTTAGTTTTACTTGGCAACAATATCAGACTTAGAGAAAAGTTGCAGAAATAGTTCAGAAGATTCCTGTGTAGTCTTCACCAAGATTCCCCTAATTTTTAATGTTTTACTACAGTTGTTTTAATACCCTCTATCTATATATGATTATTAAGCACCGACACTTTGATTCCACTGTTTTAGTTCTTGTTCTGGAGAAGAACCACAATAAGCACAAGTTGATCTCCCATACATAAGGCTAGAAGTTCTATGAGTAGGTGTCAGAGGTGAGCAAATATCCACAGGCCAGGAACTCAGCTGAGAGCTTCTAATACTTAGTCCACAGAATAATAAAACATTGTGTATTGTGAACTTCACTGGGCTTCCCAGTGGCTTAGCCATAAAGAATCCGCCTACATTGCTGGAGATGCAGAAGACATGGGTTCCGTCCCTGGGTTGGGCAGATTCCCCTGGAGGAGGGCATGGCAACCCACTCCAGTATCCTTGTCTGGAGAATCCCCATAGACGGAGGAGCCTGGCAGGCTACAGTCCATAGGGTCGCAGACAGTCAGACATGACTGAAGTGACTTAGCACGCATGCACGAGCTTCATTTTTAAAATGATTTGTTTATTTTGGAGGGGGTTTGCACTGGGTGTTCATTATTGCACAGGCTTTCTCTGGATGCAGCCAGTGGGGGCTACTCTATTGCAGTGCATGGATTTCTCATTGTGGTGGTTTCTCTAGTGGCGGGGCAGGGCCTCCAAGGCATGTGGCCTTCAGCCGTTGCGGTTCCTGGGTTTAGTTGCTCTGCGGCGTGTAGAATCTTCCCAGACCAGGGACTGAACCCATACCTCCTGCACTGGCAGGCAGATTCTTTTCCACTCTACCACCAGGGAAGTCTGAGCTTCATTTTTAAGAAAGAGAAAAATGGAGGCTTAAAGGCAAAGACATGCTCCAGTTGACGTAGCTATGAAGTCCATATAACTATGAAGCCAAGATTCTAACCAGATCCTTACTCCCTTTAAAACACATTACCTGAATACTCAGGGAGCCAGATCACAACACACTCCATTTGAAACCCACCCTGTCTGAAACACACCCTATCTGACAGCTGCCAAGACTTTTCCTATCATATGACCAGAGGGTACATAAATTAGGATAGGAGTGCTTTTTCCATCAGCAAGTAATTAGACAAGTCACACCTGCTTGGAGTTCATTCGTGGATACATTCTGGCTCCTTCTGGATTTATACCTGTCTCTTTTAGCAATTAAGAGACTCAGCTGAATTTCCTATGATTCACCTCAAGATGCCATATGTTCAATAAAGGTACTGGTATAGAAAAAGCAGCTGATGCCTCCAGGAAAACATAAGCAAACACTAAGTGTACAAACATTTCTGCTGGGTACACATGCCTAGGATTTATCTTCTCTTATGTGGATTTTATCACTTCTCAGAATAAGCAAAACGAAACTAATTTCCAGTGACATTTGTATTCAGACCAGAATTTCGGCTTCCAGAAAGTAAAATTTATCATCAGAGAATGAGTCAGAGGTGTTGTAAACTTCAGCTTTCTGAGTAAAGGAAAACATCATGTCTAGCTATCACATATTAAGGGCAAATCTAGTGTTTAAAGTGAAAGTGATGAAAGTGTTAGTCACTCAGTCATGTCTGAATCTTTGCGACCTATGGACCGCTGCAGCCTGCCAGGCCCCCCTGTCCATGGAATTCTCCAGGCAAGAATACTGGACTGGGTTGTCATTCCCTTCTCCAGGGGATCTTCCCAACCTAGGGGTCAAACTTGGGTCTCCTGCATTACTGGCGGTTTCTTTACCATCTGAGCCACCAGGAAATCTAGTGTTTGGATCATCCAAAATGTATTAGATAAGAACTTAGTTGGTTTCCCAGGGACGGCGGGGCCTAGTGGGCTGTGGTCTGTGGGGTCGCACAGAGTCGGACACGACTGAAGCGACTTAGCAGCAGCAGCAGCAGCAGCAGCCCCACAAAACAAAGGGTTTATGACCTAAGTCTCCTTTTATCCCCTAGTCTTCCCACTCCCTTGTCCTACCACCCTCAGTGTTGGGCCAGGCCATCCACTGACTTTCTCAGTTCCAGGAGACCTGCTGAGCACTGCTGGGAAAAGTACCTACCCACATAGACAGAAACCCACAAACCCATGATCTACATTTACACTTGTCTTTAAGTCCTACTCTGTCACCCATCTCTCCTTCATTGGTCAGCTTTTCCTCCATTCCCTTGAATGACTGTTTCTACTTTGACCAATCTCCTCAAATTATCCTCCCGTCCTACCCATCAGTGGATGATCTCGTATTACTCCCCACAGACTATCAAGGCTAGGGGAGTGACCTCCTTCAATTTCCAGCTTCCTGTATCCATAAACTTATCTTCTAAAAGCCACCTTCTTCCTTTCAGTCTAAAGGCAGAGGCTCCTTTCCCATTGTTCATGACCGATCTATTCTAAACCTCTTCTGACTTTGCTAAACCATTTCATTCCCCTCTTAGGCTGTGCTTTAAATCTTGTCTCAAAACTGGCTTCTGCTCTACCCAGAAGATATTTTTAGAAGTTTCTCAAGTTTCTTCTTTAAATGAAACAAGCAAAAAGAAAAATCAAATAACACAAAGCCAAAATATACCACTCCTCTGTAATTATTGCCCTAATAGTCTCTTTTCTTTAACAATCACGTTTCTCAAACAAAGATTACCTTCATTCTCTTCTCTCCTACCAGCCAAACATCCCTAGCCAAGGAAAGGAATCTTTTCTTCTCTTGCATTTTCAACTTAAGTTGGCTTCACTGCAATATTTGAAAATTTTATTTATGTGCAAAGTAAACAAAAAATAAACATTCTCTATACCCTTCTCCATTCTATTTGGAAGCAAATACATAAATAAAATACAATTTCATGGTATGTTTTTCATTAGCTTTAAATGTCTGAGACAGAGACATTCATGGCTGTTGTAGCCCAATCCAGTGAATCCCCTACATACAAACTTTCAAGTCTTGAACTTTCAAAGATGTGAACATGAGTTGCATCAACATCAGGCATGAGTGAAATTCCATTGCCTCTGTCTCTTATTGCTGATGATCCTTCAGCTCTACCACCTCCCACCTTCTCTCCCTCCTCCACTCAGTAACTCTTCTTGCCTGTTAATTGGATGCCAGCCCCTGTATGCCAGCTGTTGTACTAAACTATTGTACTTTTCAAACTACTGTACTGTAAGATTAAAAGTGTTTTCTTTATTCTCTGTTTATTTTGTATGTATTATTCGTGTGTAAAGTATGATTAAATATATTACAGTACAGTACTATATAGCCAATTGTGTTTAGTTGGGTACCTAGGCTAATTTTGTTGGACTTAGAACTCATTTGTATGTAGGAGACTTACTGTAATTCTTTGTTTCTTGCTTCACAGGAAGGTAGAAAACTATCTTCTCAGTGTTAGTGCTAAGTTGCTTCAATCGTGTCTGATTCTTTGCAACCCTATGGACTATGCCCTGCCAGGCTCCTCTGTCCAGGGAATTCTCTAGGTAAGAATACTGGGGTGGGTTGCCACATCCTCTTCCAGGAGATTGTCCCAACCCAGGGATCAAACCCATGTCTCATGTTTCCTGCATTGGCAGGTGGATTCTTTACCACTAGCACCACCTGGGAAATCCTATACAACGGATTTCCATTGTCCACATAAGACCGAACTGTGTTGCCCTGACCAAAAATAGAAAGAAAGAGAAAAAATGCTCACCTTGACAAAGTGTGCTAGCTTTCTAGACAATAGTAAGGCAATTAACTATAACACTTGCTGATGGAGAGGATGAATGAGAGTCGGAGCACCTAGCTGCTTTCACCCATGAGACTGCACTTTTCTCATCTGGATTTAAGACAAGCTCTTTACCATCTATCTTAAGCTGTATGTGATCAAGTTTGGAAGTTATAGGAGTTCAAGGAGTAGAACTCCATCCTCAGGTGGGAAGGCCTGGAATTTTCTGAAGGAGCAAGTGGGATACTGCCTCTGTGGGCTTGAGTGTAAAAGATTCAGGAGAAAAATGGAAGAAATTAAGAAGTGATATTTGAAGAAAGAAGTTATCCCTGTGAGGCACCATCCATTCAAAGACATAAGTCTGTATCAGGTACTTCCCATCCAGATGCAGGTGAGCAACTAAACTAAGTGAAACAGTAATATCTCCTCCCTCCCCTGAACACACACCTTGTAACTGTGAAATGTGTATGATCCACTAGAAAAATAGCACCCTACATTTCCACTATGAACCACTATGAACCAGCGTTTTGCCTGGTAAAATTACTAAGGAGGTACTAAGGAAAAGGACGTTAAGGATCTTGCTAAGAGATCAAGAGATGGCTGTTCAGCAGGGATTGACTGTGGGGCTGGCCAACTCAGCAACAAAACAATGCCAGGCTGGCCACAGAGGTGAGGACGGACTCATCGTGTGTGGAACCTGTTTCCCCGCCAGGGTAGGCTGGCAAGTTACAGAAAAGGAGGGCCCTTCCAAACCTGTGTCCTTCTCTCATACGAACCCTGGCTGCAGTCACAAGCCCCAAACAGATCTGCAAGTCCACCAAATGCTATTCTCTTCCTGGACACGCTCAGGACCTCAGAGGTTACCCATCTATAGTAACTTGTTTGCCTTGCTCCAGAGACTTGTTACTCTTGCTGAATTTAGAGGTTTAAAAACCGACACCACCGTCTACTCATGGATGCCATTTGTCACCTGTCTTCTTCCCCTACCCAAACATTTCTTACAAGATTCTTTCTCTCTGTTCCCATTTACACTCATTAGTTCCTGGCCATACTTTCCAAAGAAAATCATTGAGTGATTTTCCTACTTCTCTTCAACCATCCTGTCCACTCGTGTCAGTGGCATTTTTTAAATCCCAGATGTCAGTATCTTTTTTAATCCAAAACCCTTCAAAGGCTCTCTATTAAAACTTTTTTTTCGAAAACGTTTTCTTTTGTATTGGGGTATAGCTGATTAACAGTGTCGTGATAGTTTCAGGTGGACAGCTGAGGAACTCAGCCATACATACACATATATCCATCCTCCCCCAAACTCCCCTCCCATTCAGGCTTCCACATAACATTGAGCAGAGTTCCCTGTGCTAGACAGTGGGACCTTGCTGGTTATCCATTTCAAATATAGCAGTGTGCACATGTCCATTCCAAATTCCCTAACTATCCCTTCCCCCTTCTTTCCCCCCAGCAACCGTAAATTCATTCTCTAAGTCTGTGAGTTTCTTTTTGTTTGTTAAATAAGTTCATTTGTATCATTTCTTTTTAGATTCCACATATAGGGAATGCCATATGGTATTTCTCCTTCTCTGACTTACTTCACTCAGTATGACAATATCTAGGTCCATCCAGGGTGCTGCAGATGGCATTATTTCATTCTTCTTAATGGCTGAGTGGTGCTCCGTTCTCTATATGTGCTGCATCTTCTTTAGCCATTCTTTGCCAATGGACATTGAGCTTGCTTACACCAGTACTTCTTGCCTGGTCTACAGCGCCCTCCGAGATCTGTCACATGCCTACGTGTCCAGTGTCATTCACTGCATCTCTTCTCCTTCCTCCCCCCATACCCTGGCTTCCTTTTCATTCCTGAAACACATTAAGCTCATTCCTGCTACCCGGCTTCTCACAGGCTGTTCCCTCTTCCTAAAACCTTCTAAACCATTCCCCAGATTCCATCCCACCTCAGCACGTGTTGTGAAGTGCAAAGTTATTATGGCATTGACTTAAATGCTGCCTCTTCAAAGAGGCCATTCTTATCTAAACTACTTGCCACAACTATATCCCAACCTTATTTTATTTATCACTATAACCTACTTATTTTCCTTATGGCTATTACTACGTTATGTGACTATTCTCTCATTGGCTTCCTGGTTTACTGACTGTCTTACCTTATTCTGAAAGCTCCAAAAGGTCAGAGACCACATTTATATGTTTAACATCTGTTACAGTCTCTGGCACGGGCTTCCCTGGTAGCTCAGCTGGTAAAGAATCTGCCTGCAATGCAGGAGACCCTGGTTCAATTTCTGGGTCGGGAAGATCCTCCAGAGAAGGGATAGGTTACCCAATCCAATATTCTTGGACTTTCCTGGTGGCTCATATGGTAAAGAATTAACCCGCAATGCAGGGGACCTGAGTTCAATCCCTGGGTTAGGAAGATCCCCTGGAAGAGGTCATGGCGACCCACTCTAGTATTCTTGCCTGGAGAATCTTATGGACAGAGGAGCCTAGCGGGCTACAGTTCACGGGGTCACAAAGAGTTAGAATCAACTGAGTGACTACGCACAGCACAGTCCCTGGCACCTAGCAGATGCCCAGTACAAACTGGCTGAATGAATGACAGATGAATTAATAAATGAGTGCAGCCCATGAGATGCTCATGGCTGCCTCATGCCAGTGGACCTTTACGACAATGACCCCTCATCCTAGAGAGAACTTTGTCCCATCCCACATCCTGCTGAACACCCACACTGCACCCATATCTTTACTTCTGGCCTCATTAGCTCCTTCAAATTTTCTCTGACTACTCTTCCCTCCCAGTTATGGTTTTCAGCTTCCTCCTTTATACCTTACCTCGAATTCGTATTAACTTCTAGCATAGCTCCTGTAACACTTAAATGTTCTATTTTTGTGTTTCTTTGTTGTGTTGCATATGTGCTCAGTCATGTCTGGCTCTTTGCAACCCCATAGACCACAGCCCGCCAGGCTTCTCTGTCCATGGGATTTCCCAGGCAAGAATACTGGAGTGGGTTGCCATTTCCTTCAGGGGATCTTTCCAACCCAAGGTCCCCTTAGGAAAACTCATTAATTTCTTAAGGATAGAGAGTATGCTTTAATCATCCTTGCATACTCAATACCTAGCCCAGTGTCTGACACTAAACAAGCTCTCTTGAAATTATTTTTGAATTAGGAATTAATGACAAAATGAGGCATGCTACGATTCTACTTCTTAACCTATGAAACATCCCACTATAGAAATTAGCAGAACATATTCTCTGTGCGTTTCACCATCCATTACCTGGAGCACTAAGATATACAGCAGCGCTAGTGAGTGAAGTCGCTCAGTCGTGTCCGACTCTTTGCGACCCCATGGACTGTAGCCCACCAGGCTCCTCCATCCATGGAATTTTCTAGGCAAGAATACTGGAGTAGGTTGCCATTTCCTTCTCCAGGGGATCTTCCTGACCCAGGGATCGAAGCTGGGTCTCCCGCATTGCAGGCAGACGCTTTACAATCTGAGCCACAATAGCACAACCCTTAGGAAATTTCAACCCTTCCAAAAAGCAAGACTTGTCAGATTGTGCAGAAAAAAGGAGAAACACTGTGAAGAGAGGTCAGTAGTAAGTCCATTTAGTTTTCAAACTACTGTGCAAATCTGAGCACCAATGGTCCGTGAACCTAGTTAAATAAAAGAAATAATTTCAGAAGTCACACTGACAGCATTGAATATAGAGACTGCCAAGCAAGGCAGAGTTAGAGGCATTAGCCTTTTAGAGATTAATTCTATACCTGAATAAGGAGTATCACTAATAAATCAAGAGACCAAACACATTTAGTACAAACCTCCAAACAGGATTTTACACTGACAGTTATTTAACTTCTGATGACCTTGCCTCTAGTCAGACTATCTTTTGCATCATCTGCCAATCAAATGGTTCCCTATCCTGACAGTGGGTGGAGCTTTAACATATGGCTCTTTAACATAACAAATAGGCAATACCAAGGCTCACACAACCACCTTACAAGGAAGTGAACTTATCTCATTTTTCTCCCAAGCATGATGTCTATTTACATATTTTACATCAATTGTTAATATTATTCGCTGTTACCTAACTACGGAAAAGCAAATTTAAATAAGCAGTGTATACAAGAGGCAATATATTATGACAAGTAGGTTTATCTCAGGACTGCAAGTTTAGCTTAATATTAGAAAATTAATTAATGTGATTTAACTCAATAGCAAATTAAAAGGGAAAATTATCTGATAATCATAATAAATGTGGAAAGAAGCATCTAATACAATTCAACATCCATTTGTATTTAAAATATTTTAGTAAATGTGGAATAAAAAGATACTTCCTTAAACTTATAAATGAAATGCACACAAATATGACCATGCACACACACATACACACACAACACACCCCCCCTTCATTAAATACCATACTTAATGGTGAAATGTTGAAAGCATTTCTTTAAGATCAGGAACAATACAAAGATATTCACTATCACCATTTATACAATGTTCTTAAAGTTCAAGCCAATGTGTTAAAAACAAGAGAAAATTTTTAAAGATACAACACTTTGAAATGAAAGGAAAATAATTCTATCTTTCGCAAATGATATGATTATCCATATAGAAAATCCTAAATAGTGTGCAGAAAAAATATTAAAATTTTAAAAGAATTCCATTTTCTAAATAAAAAATGGTATAGAAAAGTCAAACTCATCTCTCTTTACCAGTAACAATTATTTTGAAAAGTAATTTTTAAAGAATATATCATTTACAGTAACTCACAAGTAAAAAATATTCAAGAATAAAATTATGATGTAGAAGCAAGCTCTTAATAAAAAAAATTATGAAAATTACTGAAGAATCTTATTTAAATGGAGAAATAGACAAGCTTTTGGAACCATCATGGATATGAGCATTTGCTATCATTTTTTATATCATTTTCCCTTGTTCAGTTCAGTTAAGTCACTCAGTCGTGTCTGACTCTCTGCGATCCCACGAAACGCAGCAAGCCAGGCCTCCCTGTCCATCACTAACTCCCAGAGTCCACCCAAACTCATGTCCATTGAGTCAGTGATGCCATCCAACCATCTCATCCTCTGTTGTCCCCTTCTCCTCCTGCCCTCAATCTTTCTCAGCATCAAAGTCTTTTCAAATGAGTCAGTTCTTCACATCAGGTGGCCAAAGTACTGGAGTTTCAGCTTCAACATCAGTCCTTCCAATGAATACCCAGGACTGATCTCCTTTAGGATAGACTGGTTGGATATCCTTGCAGTCCAAAGGACTCCCAAGAGTCTTCTCCAATACCACAGTTCAAAAGCATCAATTATTCGGTGCTCAACTTTCTTTATAGTCCAACTCTCACATCCATAAATGACCACTGGAAAAACCACAGCCTTGACTAGATGGACCTTTGTTGGCAAAGTAATGTCTCTGCTTTTTAATATCCTATCTAGGTTGGTCATAACTTTCCTTCCAAGGAGTAAGCATCTTTTCATTTCATGGCTGCAATCACCATCTGCTGTGATTTTGGAGCCAAGAAAAATAAAGTCAGCCACTGTTTCTACTGTTTCCCCATCTATTTCCCATGAAGTAATGGGACCAGATGTCATGGTCTTAGTTTTCTGAATGTTGAGCTTTAAGCCAACTTTTTCACTCTCCTCTTTCACTTTCATCAAGAGGCTCTTTAGTTCTTCTTCACTTTCTTCCATAAGGGTGGTGTCATCTGCATATCTGAGGTTATTGATATTTCTCCTGGCAATCTTGATTCCAGCTTGTGCTTCCTCCAGCCCAGTGTTTCTCATGATGTACTCTGCATATAAGTTAAATAAGCAGGGTGACAATATACAGCCTTGACGTACTCCTTTTCCTATTTGGAACCAGTCTGTTGTTCCATGTCCAGTTCTAACTGTTGCATTCTGACATGCATACAGGTTTCTCAAGAGGCAGGTCAGGTGGTCTGGTATTCCCATCTCTTTCAGAATTTTCCAGTTTATTGTGATCCACACAGTCAAAGGCTTTGGTATAGTCAATAAAGCAGAAATAGATGTTTTTCTGGAACTCTCTTGCTTTTTCCATGATCCAGTGGATGTTGGCAATTTGGTCTTTGGTTCCTCTGCCTTTTCTAAAACCAGCTTGAACATCTGGAAGTTCACAGTTCACCTATTGCTGAAGCTTGGCTTGGATAATTTTGAGCATTACTTTACTAGCGTGTGAGATGAGTGCAATTGTGTGGTAGTTTGAGCATTCTTTGGCATTGCCTTTCTTTGGGATAGGAATAAAAACTGACCTTTTCTAATCCTGTGGCCACTGCTGAGTTTTCCAAATTTGCTGACATATTGAGTGCAGCACTTCCACAGCATCATCTTTTAAGATTTGAAATAGCTCAACTGGAATTCCATCACCTCCCCTAGCTTTGTTCCTAGTGATGCTTTCTAAGGCCCACTTGACTTCACATTCCAGGATGTCTGGCTCTAGGTGCGGGATCACACCATCATGATTATCTGGGTCATGAAGATCTTTTTTGCACAGTTCTTCTGTGTATTCTTGCCACCTCTTAATATCTTCTGCTTCTGTTAGGTCCATACCATTTCCATCCTTTATCGAGCCCATCTTTGCATGAAATGTTCCCTTGGTATCTCTAATTTTCTTGAGGAGATTTCTAGTCTTTCCCATTCTATTGTTTTCCTTTATTTCTTTGCACTGATCACTAAGGAAGGCTTTCTTATCTCTCCTTGCTATTCTTTGGAACTCTGCATTCAAATGGGTATATTTTTTCTTTTCTCCTTTGCTTTTCAATTCTCTTTTCACAGCTATATGTAAAGCCTCCTCAGACAGCCCTGGCACATAAGTAATTTTATAAAATTCCAATAAAAACCCCAGTAAGTACTTTTATACTGTTTTTTTGAAATTAACACAATTTCACACTAAAATTTATTTAGACACAAAAAGGTTCAGAAGAGTTAAAATACTCTTGAATAAACAAAATAAAATACAGGACTTCCCTATTGCATACCAAGATATATTTAAAATAGGATTCCATAGAGATGTGGGATAAAGACAAACCAATAGCAAAATGGAGAGAAAAATGAACATACACATCACACCTGAGGGAATCCAAAAGACCTAAGGGTCATTTGAAAAAACGATTCATCTCTTTTGTAATCAAAGAAATACCAATTAACACGACAATGAGATATCATCACATACTCATCAGACTGGCAAAAAACAAAAAGTTTAACAACTCCCAAGTATTAGCCAGAATATATGTATAGCTACAGTAACTCTCACCTACAACTGGCTGTGTAGCCACTTCAGAAACCAGCTGTTTCCTACAAAAGTTAAATATCCATGTAGGGATGCACCAAATGATTCCTTTTCTGGGTACATACCCAACCTAGGGAAATTTTTATACACATCAAGAATGTCTATTTAGGTTGCTCACGTGCCTTGGCTATTGTAAACAGTGCTGCAATGAACACTAGGGTGCATGTATCCTTTCGGATCATGTTTTGCTCCAGCTATATGCCCAGGAGCAGGATTTTAGGGTCATGTGGTAACTATATTTTTATTTTTTAAGGAACCTCCATACTGCTCTCCATAGGGCTTCCCAGGTGGCAAAGAATCCACCTGCTAAGCCGGAGATGTGGCTTTGATCCCTGGGTCTGGAAGATACCCTGGGAAGGAAATGGCAACCCACTCCAGTATTCTTGCCTGGGAAATCCCATGGAGAGAGGAGCCTGGCAGGTTTACAGCCCATGCGGTTGCAAAGAGTCAGACACGAACTAGCAGCTAAGCAGCAGCAGCATACTGTCCTCCATAGAGGCTGGACCAATTTACATCCCCACCAACAGTGTAAGAGGGTCCCCTTTTCTCCACATCCTCTCCAGCACTTATTGTTTGTGGATTATACGATGATAACCATTCTGGCTGGTGTGAGGTGATATCTCATTGTAGTTTTGATTTGTATTTTTCTAATAATCGGTAGTGATGTTGAACATCTTTTCAGGTACCTGTTTTCCATCTGTAGTCTTCTTTGCAGAAATGTCTATTTAGGTCTTCTGCCCATTTTTTCAGTGGGTTGTTTGTTTTGATGCTGTTAAGCATCATGAACTGTTTGTAAATTGTGGAGACTAATCTCTTAAATGTCCATTGACAGAGGAATGGATAAAGAAGATGGGCTACATATATACAATGGAATATTACTCAGCTGTTGAAAAGAATGAAATAATGCCATTTGTAGAAATATGGATGGACCTAGAGAGTGTCATACTGAGTGAAGTAAGTCAAACAGAGAAGGAGAAATATCATATGGAATGCCTTATGCATGGAATCTAAAAAGAAATGATACAAATGAACTTATTTACAAGACAGAAAGAGACTCGAAAACAGAGAATGAACTTACGGTTGTCAGGCAGGAGTCAGGGGGAAGGATGGGAAGAAGGGATAATTACAGATGGACATGTACACACTGCTGTATTTAAAATGGATAACGAACAAGGATCTACTGTATAGCGTAGGGAACTCTGCTTAAAGTTATGTGGCAGCCTGGATAGGAAGGGAGTTTAGAGGAGAATGGATATATGTGTATATGGCTGAGTCCCTTTGCTGTTCATCTGAAACTATCACAACATTGTTTCTTAATTGGCTATACCCCAATACAAAATAAACAGTTCTAAAATTTTAAAAATGTTCACAGCAGCATGGCTTGTACCAGTAAATGCCCAGGAACAATCCAAATATATCAAGATAGAACTGATAAGTAAATGTGGCTATACTCTTACAATGGACTGTTGCACTGCAACAAAAATAAACTGCAGTGATAACATTTTTAATGCCTTTTCTGGCATCAAGGTTGTAAGGGGAAAACTGATCATTTAGAAACCATATCTGGCAGAATGCACACAGACCCAAGTGACAGATAAACTGCCCAACTGAGTCCTGATATGCATCACAGCTCACATAAACTCAAACTCTTTCAAAACCCATTTATCTAGATTCATACATTACAAGATAAAATCCACAACAAACTGATCTAACAGAGTCACTACATGAACTCACACTCTACAGATACAAACACTGACTATTCTAGCAACGTGGCTTACAAATTCTGAGAAATCCCTACCAAGAAAAGTGATGGCCAACACTAGCCAAAATCTATAAATAGCCTCTTATAAATCCCCTTTTGGAATGCCTAGTGATTCTCCATTTTTCTTAGTTATAGCATGTTCATAAATCTAATTTTGTTTGACTACAGGTCTGACTCCACTGCTCTTTGGGCCCCAGGTTTTATCAATTGCTAAATACATTCGTGTGGATAAACTCCCCCTTCAAAGAAAAATTCCTAATTTTAAAACCCAAGTCAGAGGAGGGTACAACAGGATGGTTCCAATAATTTTAAAAAGCAAAGAGGCAAAAAATTAAGGTACATAATTTTAAATGAAACATACGTATGAAGCAAAACATCAAGGAAATAATTAGCACAAAATTTTGGGTTAATGAGAAGCATAATGAGTCTTGGGAAAGACAGAAAAATCTTAGGTACTAACAGCATCTTATTTTTTGGTTAACATGGGTCGTGCAAAAATATATGTTTGCTTTATTTCTTATACCTTACATATATGTATTATAGATTGTATTGTATATATAATAGGGCCCATGATTTTTAAAAATTAGATTTCTAAATGAGAAAACCAAGGTTGATGTTGCTTCAGTGATTTCCCCATGCTAGCACAGCTAATTAGAACATAAAATTTTTCAAGGACAGAGATCCATGCGCTGCTGTATTCCCAATGCCCAGCACAGAATATTTCTTGAAGCGGAGCCACAACAAATGTTTATGGAATAAACAAAGGAACGGGGATCAGTCTATTCAGTCCTGATCTTTTCTTTCCACTCACAATACTATACTGCATGAACCAGTACATTTTAGGGGGAGTCTGGTATCAATACTACCATCAAGGCCCTTTCCATTTAAACGCAGTACTCGATTCTATAATCCTCTATTTCAAGAGTTCTCAGACTCAATCCAGTCTACATCCTATTTTTATAGTTTTATTGGAATACAACTTTCTTGTTTATGTATTGGCTATAACTACTTTGGAGAAGGCAATGGCACCCCACTCCAGTACCCTTGCCTGGAAAACCCCATGGACAGAGGAGCCTGGAAGGCTGCAATCCATGGGGTCGCTAGGAGTCTGATACGACTGAGCGACTTCACTTTCACTTTTCACTTTCACGCATTGGAGAAGGAAAAGGCAACCCACTCCAGTGTTCTTGCCTGGAGAATCCCAGGGATGGGGGAGCCTGGTGGGCTGCCATCTATGGGGTCACACAGAGTCGGACACGACTGAAGCGACTTAGCAGCAGCAGCATAGCTACTTTTGCTTCACAAAATCAGAGTCGTTAAGACAGAGACCACTGGCTCACAAAGCCTAAAATAAGTACTGTCTGACCCTTTATTAGAAAATGTGTTTCTATCTCTGCTTCAGTTCATTCTGAATACCAATGCAACCTTCTCAAAGCTTGTCCCTGTGTTTCACAATCTCTGGCAAATTCCTTAGCCTCTCAAAGATTGAATGTCCCCATCTTGTGTGGAATTCATCATCCCATGAGAGCTGTGCAGACTCAACTTTCATAGTGACTGAAAGGAAACAAAACACTGCTCATGAGTGTTGCTAATTTCCACCCCCTAATTTCTCTGACAGTGTTTGGAAATGGTTCTTCTCTCTCATTGCTTTTTGATGTATCTCCACCCTGCTCTTTATTACCAAGGAGAACTCTGTGTGAAGAGGATATTGCTTTCTTTTTCCTGTTTCCAAAAGTCTATCTGCAGTCTCACCACCTAACGCCTTGCTCGGGCCATCCCCTACTGTTTGTGACATCATGATCAGCGGCCATGAGAACAGATGAGCTAGAAACAAAGTTGGTTTAACGAGGTATAGGCACACTTCTTGAAGTACTGAGAGCATAAATTGATGCCTATCTCCTTGGAAAAAAAGAACTGAAAGGAAGGAGAAACAGGAAACAGATAAGAGGCAGTTCAGTTTAGTTCAGCTCAGTCGCGTCCAACTCTTTACAACCCCAGGGACTGCAGCGCGCCAGGCCTCCCTGTCCATCACCAACTCCCAGAGTTTACTCAAACTCACGTCCATTGAGTTGGTGATACCATCCAACCGTCTCATCCTCTGTCATCCCCTTATCCTCCCAGCCCTCAATCTTTCCCAGCATCAGGGTCTTTTCAAATGAGTCAGCTCTTCGCATCAGGTGGCCAAAGTATTGGAGTTTCAGCTTCAGCATCAGTCCTTCCAATGAATATTCAGGACTGATTTCCTTTAGGATGGACTGGTTGGATCTCCTTGCCAGTCCAAGAGTCTTCTTCAACACCACAGTTCAAAAGCATCAATTCTTTGGTGCTCAGCTTTCTTTATAGTCCAACTCTCACATCCATACATGACCACTGGAAAAACCATAGCTTTGACCCAATTGCCTGCTTATAGATGTTGTAAACAAACATGGAAACAGTGAAGGATGCCAGACTGGCAGGTGTGGAGGCGGACACTTTCTGTCCACAGGACAGCTCATAGCCCTGCAAGTCCCAGTATAAGCTTCTGCCATCATCCTACAGGAGAGCGCTGCTTCTCTCCGGACGACATCATCCCAGCAAGGATCAGTTGCTTCCTCCAAGGAAAGAATATAAAGCCAGAGATCAATACCTAGTACACAACTGAGATCAGAAAGGACACAGTGACTGGGCCAGATGGAGATTCATAAAACAGAGTAAAGAAAGATGAGAATCAGGACATGATGGACAATGTGATGTCCCCATCTCTATATCCTCTGATCTCCTACCTGCTTTCCAGGACCCAGCTCCCAACTTCACAGATAGATCTCTATCTAGGCAGCCAGGAGGAGGATACTGCCCCACACAAAGTAAGGGACCCACTGAGCTTCCAGGTTATCCAGTGGTAAAGAATCTGCTTTGAATTGCAAGGCACACAGGTTCAATCCCTGGTCCAGGAAGATCCCACATGTGATGGAGCAACAAAGCCCCTGCACCACAACCAGAGCCCATGCACCACAGCTACTGAAGCCCACGTGTCTAGAGCCCGTGTTCTGCAACAAGAGCAGCCACAGTGGTGAGAGGCCCATTCACCATGAGGAAGAGTGACCCCACTTGCTACAGCAAGAGAAAGCCTCCACAAAGGAACAAAGACCCAGCACAGCCATAAATAAATGAACAAATCTTTAAAATAAAGAAAATGTAACAGACCCACTGATTCCCAAATCCTCTGAATAGGGTTCACCTCTGATAGATGCTCAAATTACAAAGTCTCAGAGCTGTGTGAGAAAGAGGGAAGTCATTCTACTCCTTGGGTCTGCATGTGGAGATAAATGAATGAAAGTGAAAGTGAAGGTTGCTCAGCTGTGTCTCTTTGTGAACCCATGGACTAATTCTCCAAGCCAGAATACTGGAGTGGGTTGCTGTTCCCTTCTCCAGAGGATCTTCCCAACCCAGGGATCAAACCCAGGTCTCCCACACTGGAGATGGATTCTTTACCAGCTGAGCCACCAGGGAAGGCCAAGAATACTGGAATGGGTAGCCGACCCCTTCTCCTGCAGATATTCCCGACCCAGGAATCAAACCAGGGTCTCCTGAATTGCAGGCAAATTCTTTACTGACTGAGCTTGAAAAGGAAGAGTTAAAATTTTGCCTCCTTCTGCCTCTGTAACTCACCTTGCCCCTTGCAAAGTCTGGATCACGTAGGTCATGCAGTCTCAGAAAGTGGGGACGTACAATACTAGGAACTGGAGTTTATCTCACTCACCCTTGTCCTGCTCTTTGCAATCACCCAGCTCCTGCAAACCTGCTTAATCATGCCTGTCCTGGTCAGGCATCCCCCTCCCCGTCTTGACCACTGTTCCCACATGTGTGAAACCCCTTAGTTTAAACCAGCCTATTAACAGCTAGTGTTGCCCACTACAGTCTGTCTATAAAAACTCTGTAATCCCTTTGTTCAAGGCTCAGAGCTTGGAGTGTTAACTCCTCTGGGCCTGCCGGTGTAATAAACCTGAGTTCTCCAACTCTCCGAGTGTGGTGCTTGGTTTTTCGAGTACTGGTTTCTGCAACATTTCTGGAGGCCTCAGCAAGATTCCCACCATGCCAGCCCCTTGAGCTGCAAGACTGGTGGCTTGCCTGGGTCAGAGAGGATGAGCCCTGAAACAAACAAGGAGGCGTGCCACCTGATGGTATTCTGGGTTCTTTTCTGGACCAGCATTCCAACTCTGGATGGCTGAGCTCTGACCGAACTCATTGGAAGGACATACCAACTTACCAGGAATGGCCACAGGATAAGGTAAAGCCCCAGGGCCAGTCCCCAGGCAGGAACCTACCCCAATGGGTAGAAGAAGAGACTGACCACCTCCTTGGGCTCCCAGGAAGGAAGCATCAGATAGGAGACCTACGGACTCAGGCAAAGGGAGGTATTTTGATAACCTCTGAGTGATTGTATATACATGATTGCTAACTGAAGGAAGTGAAAGTGAGCTCCACAGTCCTCAGACTATGGAACTTGAGAGGGTCTAAAACCTGTAGTTCCGTGGTGACCTCATAAGGCTGAAAGGCAGTGCCAGTCTCTGCAGGATTTGATCCTTCCCCACAAGGCTGGTCCAGGTCAGGGGTTTATACTGACCTGCCAATGCTAAGAGGCATCTTAAATCTCCCTTAGGAGAGCGGCCAGGTGGACAAAAACTGAATGTGAACAAGTGTGCAGCCTGATCTGCTTGCACTTCAGGCTTGATTGTGTGGCTTCACAGCATTTGTGGCTACGGAGTCGGAGAGGGCCCTAACTTGCGGTTCCATGGTGACCTCATATGGCTCAAGGCGATGTCTGCCTCTGGGGGACCCAGTCCCTCCCTGCGAGACAGATGTGGACCAGGGGTTTATAGTGCTCCACCAATGCTAAGAGGCACCTAAGTTCCCCCTGGAGACAGGGCCAAGCAGTCACCTGAATGGTCTCCTCTTTTGAGGGGGCCCCCACCCTTGTTTGTCTTTGTGCCACCAACTCAGGGTGGGATACACAGGGAGGGAGAAATTATTGGTTACTGGTTATTCTTCTGTCAACTGACTCCTTGAGCCAACATCTAAGAGATTAGGTTTTCCTCAAAACCCTGCCAGGTAGATTACATTTGGCACCATGGGGGGAAGTTCCTCTAAGCCAACAGTTTTAGATTGCATGATAAAGAACTTTAAGAAAGGCTTTGTAGGAGATTATGGAGTCAAGATGACCCCCAGGAAGCTTCATAACTTATGCGAGCTCGATTGGCCATCGCTGGACATTGGATGGACGCCAGAGGGCATGCTCGACCTGCCCACTGTCCAAGCAGTACACCAGGTCGTCACTGGGACTCCAGGACATCCAGATCAGTTTCAATACATAGCCTCCTGGCTTCTAATGGCACAGACCCTGTCCCCATGGGCAAGATTTTGCACAAACAGACAGGGACAGAGTAGAGTATTTGTGGCCCAACCACTCAGAAAAAAAGAAAGAAGGAAAAAAATCTATATTCCAGGGAAATCCAGTGGAAGACCCACTACTGCCCCACAATACGTTCCCCTGACTCCACAAGCCCTGCACAGCCAGCACCGGACCCCTTGCCTGACAGCCCAGCTCCCTTCATGTTCCCCCACCACCTCATGAGCAAAACTCCAACCTCAAGGCAGTAGGGAGGTGGCTCCACTCAGCCAAACAATCTAACCAGCTGGCCATGGCCCATCAGATGCCACTGCGAGAAACTCAAGGTCTTCAGCAAGTGAACGAGGACGGCTCAATCCAGCCTGGTCACTCCATCCTCTATCACGAGCCCTTCAGCACTACTGATCTCCTAAACTGGAAACACCATAACCCAGCATACCTGATAAACCACAGGCTATGATTGACCTCCTAGAGTCCATTTTCCACACCCATTAGCCAACATGGGAGAACTGTCGCCAGCTCCTATGTCTCTCTTCACCACTGAGGAAAGATGATGCGTCTCAACTGAAGCCCAAAAATGGCTCCGAGGACAAGCCCTCGCAGAGGTCTTAGATGTGGAAGGATGGGCATAAGAAGCAATGCCAGAGACAAGACCTAATTGGGATTTCAATTCTTGTCCTTCAACCAGAGAAGGACAAGAAACCCTGGGCTGATACCATGATGATGCCCTTCTCCATGGACTTTGAGCAGGAGCCAAAAAGCTCACCAATATGTCCAAAATTACAATGATAATCCAAAAAGTGGGTGAGAACCCCACCAATTTTTATGAGAGACTGTGTGAAGCATTCCGGACAGACACCCCTTCCGACCCTGAGACAGCCGAGAATCAAAGGATGATTAACGCTGCGTTTGCGGCTCAATCCTGTGCAGACATCCAATAAAGCTCCGAAAGCTGGAAGGCTTTACTGGGATGAATGCCACACAGCTCCTGGAGGTAGCAAATAAAGTCTTTGTGAACCGAGACCGTGAAGCCCAACAAGAAGCAGATAGAAAAATGAAACAGAAAACGGCCCTGCTAGCAGCAGCATTAAGGAGCTCAGAAAGGGGAAAGGGGAAACTAAGAAGAGATCATCAGTCTGCTATGACCAATGCACCCATTGCAAAGAGGCCAGACCTGAAGGGATAAGTGCCCCCAATGCAGAGGGACATCTAAAGGGTCAAAGAAGTTCAGTCAACCCAACAGAGAAAGGTACCAGCCTGAGCCCGCTGTCCAAAACCTTATTGGCCTAGACAGAGCAGAACCAGACTAGGGAAGACCGGGCTCCCTGATCCTGGGTCCCCGGGAGCCCATGGTCACGATGAAGGTAGGGGGCCAATCAATGACTTTTATGGTGGATACCGGAGCTGAACACTCCATGGTAACCACACCTGTGGCTCTCCTCACAGGCCGAACAGCAACTATAGTTGGGGCTACAGAGGACACGGCAGCCCGCTCATTTTGCAAGGCTGGTTTGTGTCAGCTAGGGGGCCATCCGGTGACTCATGATTTTCTGTACTTACAAGAGTACCCCATTCCCCTGCTGGAGAGAGATTTACTGACAAAACTGGGGGCATAAATCACCTTTGCCCCCAGAAAGCCTGCGAGACTCACACTAGGGAGCCAATCGGCTCTGATGATGGCCGTGACTGCGCCCAGGGAAGGTGAATGGCATCTCTATTCCTCAGACAGAGAACAAATAAATCTCCCCCAGCCTGCTAAAAGAATTCCCTGATGTCTGGGCAGAGGAGGGGCCCCCAGGTTTGGCCAAAAACCATGCTCCCTTTGTAGCGGACCTGAGGCCAGGAGCCACTCCTGTTAGACAGAAACAATATCCAGTACCACGGGAGGCACACCTGGGAATTTAGGACTATATCCGTTGCCTACAAGATGCCAATATCCTAAATGAATGTCAGTCTCCCTGAAACACTCTGCTCTTGCCAGTCAAAAAGTCTGGAGGGAATGACTACCGTCCCATCCAGGACCCCTGCGCCGTCAACAGTGCAGTGATCACCATCCATCCAGTGGTCCCAAATCCCTATTCTCTCCTGAGTCTCTTACCCGCTCAGGCAAGCCGGTTCACCTGCCTTGATCTCAAGGACACATTCTTCTGCCTCCAGCTGTCACCAACCAGCCAGCCCTTGTTTGCCGTTGAATGGAAAGACCCACACACCGGAAGAAAGACACAGCTGACTTGGACTCAACTGCCACAAGGCTTCAGAAACTCACCTATCCTGTTTGGTGAAGCCCTGGCTGTGGATCTTGCTGCCTTTCCCAGGGAACCTTTAAACTGCACCCTACTCCAGTACGTGGAGGACCTATTGCTAGCCAGTCCCACCCAAGGGGACTTCTGGAGAGGCACCAAAGCCCTGTTGCCTCTACTGTCCACCACAGGGTACAAGGTGTCTTGGAAAAAGGCTCAGATCTGCAGACAGGAGGTCAAGTACCTGGGGTTTGTCATCTCAAAAGGGCATCAGGCACTCATACATGAGAGGAAGCAAGCCATCTATCTGTTCAATACCTCGGCCGAACACCAACAAAGAAGTCCATGAGTTCCTCGGGGCTGCTGGATTCTGTAGGATCTGGATACCGGGTTTCTCTGAAATTGCTAAGCCTCTGTTTAAAGCCACAGCAGGGTCTGGAAAGGACCCCCTAGAGTGCAGACCTGAACAGGAAAAGGCCTTCGAGGAGATAAAGAGACTTGTGACCAGCGCTCCAGCATTACAGCTGCCAGATGTGATGCGGGACTTAAACCTCTTTGTACATGAGAAAAATCACACTGCACTGGGGGTCCTCACACAAACATTTGGGCCATGGCAGCGCCCAGTCACATATCTGTCCAAACGACTGGATCCAGTGACCACTGGATGGCCGCCACACCTCTGGGCATTAGCTGCCACTGTGGTTTTGGTCAGAGAAGCAGATAAGCTTACTCTAAGATGAAATATAAATGTAAAGGTTCCCCATGCTGTTACTGGCCTGATGAACAGCCAGGGGAATACGTGGCTGACCAGCACCAGGATGACTCACCATCAAGATCTGCTTTGCGAAAACCCACAGGTTCAACTCCAGACTGTTCGGCTCCTGAACCCCATCACCTTTCTGCCTACGGAAGCGGGAATCCCCGATCATAACTATAAAGAGGTCATAGATGAAATTTACTTAACCAGACCGGACCTGATGGACATTCCCCTCTGGAACCCAGAACTTGAACTGTTCACTGATGGAAGCAGTTTCATCCAAGAAGGGCAGCCTAAAGCAGGCTCTGCCATAACAACAACTGACAAGATAGTGAAGCCTGAGGCTTTGCCACAAGGGTGGTCAGCACAATGGGCTGAGCTATGGGCACTCGCCCAGGTGCTAAGGCATGCCGAAGGGAAACAGGTCAACCTCTATACTGGTTCAAGGAATGCCTTTACTACTCTACATGTACATGCAGCCATTTCTAAAGAAAGGAGATTATTTACAGTGGGGGGAAAGGAGATTAAAAACAAAAAAGAAATCCTTCAGCTGTTAGAAGCAGCCTGGAAGCCTTCCCAAGTGGCAGTCATCCATTGTAAAGGCCATCAGTGAGGAACTGATCCAGTCAGCAAAGGAAATCAGTTGGCTGACCGGGCAGCCAAGGAGGCGGCGACCCAACTGAGTCCCACAGTGAGTCCTGAGTCAATCTTTAAGGTCCTCTTGGCACCAGAATTGCATCCATCCCAAGATACACCAAGGAAGAAGATCAGTGGGTTCTAAATGAGGGACGAATAAAAGAAAAAGAGGGCTGGTGGAAGCTTCCAGGCCAAAGACTCTTTGTTCCCAGTAATATAGCAATCCAGCTGGTAAAATAACATCATGAGACAACTCATTTAGGAAAAACTGTGCCGGAGAGTTTATTGAGCCACTGCTATTTCAATATTCCTAAGCTCCCAACCCTGTGTGCCCAGATCAGTGCTAGATGTGTGACTTGTGCATAAAACAACGCCAGCCAAGGACCAAGACCCAACCCAGGGGTGCAGACAGTTGGGACACTCCCCTTTGAAGATCCACAAGTAGAGTTTACTGAAGTCAAGCCCTATCAGGGCTATAAGTGTTTACCTGTGGTAGTCTGCACCTACTCAGGATACACCTACTGAAGCCTACCCTGCACGCACTGAACGGGCACAGAAGTGGCCAAGGCCTTGCTAAGAGACATAATCCCAAGATATGGGCTGCCTCTCTCCATAGGGCCTGACAATGAGCCAGCTTTTGTGTCTGAGATAATCCAAACTTTATCCAGGATGCTGGGCATCAAATGGAAGCTTTACACTGCTTACAGACCATAGAGCTCAGGGAAAGTTGAATGCATATATCAGACCCTCAAGACTACCTTAGTTAAACTCTGTCAGGAGATCCAGTTATCTTGGGTCAACCTGTTACCCCTAGCCTTACTCCGAGCCCAGTGCACCCAAGGTCCTCAGACTATTCTCCCCTTGAGATTTTGTATGAGAGAACACCCCCAGTGACAGGGAAACTCAAGGGAGACCCCCAACCAATAGCTGACCTGGAGATGTCCCAACACCACCAGGCCCTGAGAAAAGTTTTCTATCATATCGCCCGAGAAAGCTTAGAAAGGACACCCATTCTTTTGGGCAATTGGGTTCACCCCTATCAGCTAGAAGATGAGGTATGGGTAAGGACTGGGAAAAGGAACCACTTCAGCCAGTTTGGACAGGCCCTCACACGGTTGTCCTGGCAACCCCTACTGCTGATAAAGTTACAGGCATCATCCCTTGGATCCACCACACCAGAGTCAAGAAGGCAGCAGCTCCCTGTGCACAGTTCGGGACCCTGAAAACCCCCTCAGGGTCTGGTTCCAAAAGCAATGGCCCTCACCCATGAAGGATGCTGAGCCCTGCTCTAGTCTCTCCGGGAGCTGACTAGTTAACACACCTTAGAAGCTTGAGGATTCTTCAGCCTTGCTCCAGCCACACTCCAGCAGCTGGCTGGTCGACGCACGGTGGAAGCTTGAGTATCCAGCTACCAAAATATCAGTGGATTTTCACTGTCACTCCTAGACTGTACCCCTGATTGGTATTACTGCTGTGCTCTTTGCTACAACACTAGCTTCAGTCACACCCCAGGACTGGGATTTGGGTCAGAAGCTACGGTTAGCTGTCTGTTATCTCACTGTAGTGGGAAGCCTCATTCTTATTAGATGTCTCTTATGATCAATTCTCCCTATGAACTAAATTGCCCCACAGTATAACTGACCCCCCTTCACAATAGGCTCAGTTGCTATAGGTGTGACAACCCAAAGATGGGAAGGAAACCCTTTGCTAGTGTTCAGTTATCTGTTATGTGCAGGCTGTTTCGCAGACTTTTGGAGTCCCTTGCTGTAACGGATGGTGCCATTCCTTATCCATCATGCACCTGTCAACGTTACAGTCAACCCTGGGAAAATCACTTACTCAACCATCAGCTAGAACAATGTATAGATAGCCAATGCTATAGGCCGGTTACTTACTGCCTTCATAACATGTGATGTATATCCGGGGGCCTGGGCACCAAAAATGTTTTCCAGTTATTCCCTCCACTGCCGCTACCTCTCCCCCACCAGAAGATCCAAACCCTGGGCGGTATCCTGACACCATGCCATTGCCATCATGCCCCTGTCCTCTGTCTACCCCCAAATGCCATGCAGATGTTACAACCCAGAACAGGTATCTGTCTGTCAAATAAATGGAAAGACCCACCGGACAGGAACAACAATGCAGACAAAATCACGGACCAACTTTGCCCTAAAAACTCATGCTCTGCCTCTTGGCAGTAAGACCCAGGCTACAGAGTTAACTCCCTCTTAGACCCCTGTCTGTGCCAGGTTCTCAACACAACTCCTTGCCATCTTAACGACACCAACCCCAGCTGGCCAGGGACTGCTGGCTCTGCTCATCCTGAGGAGCTCCATGGTACTTAGCTACACCAGTACCATTAAATAATGCAACAGCCATGGGAACTCCTATAGATCCACCCTTACAAGGGCCAGTCTTAAAGGCTACTGAGTTAACTCAAAAGGCTCCCGAATGCTTTACAAACAATGGCAGAACTGAACCTCTAGGCAATTTAGCCAGGACCACTGTAATCAAACTATAAAAGGTGAGTGGCCCACCCACCCTCCCACAAACACAGTATGGAGCCGCCCCATCAAGGCCTTTTCTTTGTGTGTGGGACAGATGCTTACTTGTGTCTACCAGTCAATTGGACGGGTATCTGCACCTTAGCTTCTCTCACTCCCCAGATGAATATTGTCCCTAACAACCAGACTCTCACCATACCTCTGGCAGCATATACATGGTCAAAAAGAGCTATCCAGTTTATGCCCCTACTAGATGGTCTAGGAATCATGGCTGGGGTAGGTATGGGAATAGCAGGAATTGCTTCATCAGCCACCTTTTACTGTACACTATCCAAAGGCTTCACAGACAACATTAAGAGAGTAGCCAAATCTTTAGCGGCCTTACAGGACCAACTAGACTCCCTGGCTGAGGTGGTTTTACAGAATAGGAGAGGGCTAGACCCACTGATAGCTGAAAAGGGAGGACTCTGCCTCTTCTTGAACAAAGAATGCTGCTTTTATGTAAACCAATCAGGAACAGTCAGGGACATGGCCCAACAGCTAAGGGAATGAATCATGAAAAGGAGAGCTGCTGCTAAGTCGCTTCAGTCGTGTCCAACTCTGTGCGACACCATAGATGGCAGCCCACCAGGCTCTGCCATCCCTGGGATTCTCCAGGCAGGAACACTGGAGTGGGTTGCCATTTCCTTCTCCAATGCATGAAAGTGAAAAGTGAAAGTGAAGTCGCTCAGTCCTGTCTGACTCTTAGCGACCCCATGGACTGCAGTCCACCAGGCTCCTCCATCCATGGGATTTTCCAAGCAAGAGTACTGGAGTGGGTTGCCATTGGGAACTAGCAAATTCCTGGGGTAACTGGAACAATATCTGGAGCTGGGCATTGTGGCTTCTCCCTTTAACCGGTCCTCTCTTCATGTTCTTTGTGGTGCTCTTGTTTAGCCCTTGTATTCTCAATGCAATTACCCAGTTCATAACCTCTTGGATTGAATCCATAAAGTTACAAATGGTAATAGCTCAATATAGCCCCTTAAACAATGGGGAGCTCTGAAGTCTTACCAAAACATGAGATGATGTTTATCTCATGGAAGTGATAGAAGCATCAAGAGGGGGGAATGAAGAGGAAAAGTTAAAATTTTACCTCCTTCTGCCTCTGTAACTCACCTTGCCCCTTGCAAAGTCTGGATCATGTAGGTCACGTAGTCTCAGAAAATGGGGACTTTCAGTACTAGGAACTGGAGTTTATCGCACTCACCCTTGTCCTGCTCTTTGCAGTCACCCGGCCCCTGCAAACCTGCTTAATCATGCCTGTTCAGGTCAGGCATCCCCTTCCCCATCTTGACCACTGTTCCCATGCACATGAAACCCCTTAGTTTAAACCAGCCTATTAACAGCTAGTGTTGCCCACTACAGTCTGTCTATAAAAGCTCTGTAACCCCTTTATTAGGGACTCAGAGCTTAGAGTGTTAACTCCTCTGGGCCCACCAGCATAATAAACCTGTGTTCTCCAACTCTCCAAGTGTGGTGCTTGGTTTCTCGAGTACTGGTTTCTGCAGCAAGCTATCAGGGAAGCCCAAATGAATGGAGAGGTGTGGTTAGTCAACAAAAGCTAAGAGGTAAAGATGGAGAATCTCATCAAAATAAATCAAGCAAGACAAAAAAAAAATGTCTAGTAAATTATCTGGGATCTGAAGGAGCACTTCACTTCAAGGTGAGCTGGGATTTATTTCAACACAGGAAGAGCAGCTGAATCTATTAAGAGATTGCTTCTAGACAATCAGTATTTTTAGAACACTTCTGCAATTTTGTCTAAACCCCTTTATGCAACATAATGGGGCTACTTCAGGCACTCTCCGTGGGTCTACCCATAGTAAACAAGCTGAGTGTAAAGAAAAGGGGTACAAGATAGAAGGACTGCTTTGGCTATGTTAAAACTGGTCATTTGGGGGTTCATTTAGAAAACAGGAGTTAAAAGACATCCTTAACTTGGTGTATCAAAAACAGACGAGATCTGGGACTTCCCTGGTGGTCCATTGGCTAAGACTCTGCATTCCCAAAGCAGGGGCCCCGAGTCTGATCCCCAGTTGGGAAACTGGATCCCACATGCCACGACTAAAGCTTCCACACGCCACAACTAAGACCCTATGCACCCAAATAAATAAGTCAATAAATAAATAAAATAGACAAGCTTCCCCCACCCCCATCCCAGGAGCTTTAGGCCATTTGAGACAGGATGTTTTATCATACTGACGACTTCCTGCCTGCTGGTGTTATCTGAAATTACAAATGTGAAAGCTTATATTCTCCTCTTTGAGCAATCCCTCTCTGAAGTAAACATTAGCTACCGTAATGCCTATATAAGATGAGTACGGGAGGAGGGAGCACTACTGAGCCCTTACCTCGTGCCTGGCATTGTGCTTTACACACTAACGCTTTCCAACTTGATCACAGTCATATGAAAAAATATTACTGGTGTCATTTTACGGATGAAGAAACTGAGGCTGGTTCACTTCAGAGGTTGCCCAACAGTCAGTGGTCAGAGTCTACTGAGCTCAAAGTTGAATGCTAATCAGCAAGGTTCCAACAGCTGTGCTTGGTCGGTGCTCTTCACGTGACATTTGGGTAACTTGCCTCTCTGCTGAGTCTCACCCCCTGCTCCTCAATTCAGAAAGCTGTGTGCTAACCTGAGGGTTAAAATGGCACCAAGTAAGATGAGTGATGCATCAGCTTACAATAGCCAAGGATGGCAGAGACAGAATAGGCACATGAGAATTTAACAAGCACCTTCCTTAAGACATTGGAGCTTCCCAGGTAGCTCAGTGGTAAAAGAATTTGCCTGTCAACACAGGAAATGAAGGAGATGCAGAGACACAGGTCCGATCCATGGGTCAGGAAGATCCCCTGGAGTAGGAAATGGCAACCCACTCCAGTATTCTTGCATGGAAAATCCCATGGACAGAGGAGCCTGGTGGGCTACAGTCCATGGAGTCGCAAAGAGTCAGACACGACTGAGCATGCATGTACTTTCTTAGACATTCTGTTAGGAAAATATGCCTTACTGCATTAACCTCACCACCCTTATGAGGGCAATAATATCATCCCCATTCTACAGATAAGGAAACTGAAACCCAGAGAATTTAAGCCACTTTCAAACTTCACACAGAAAATCCAGGATGCCAGCCCAGGCCTGATGATGAACCTATGCTTTCCCACTCTATCAAAATCTTTCCTGGGGCTTCCCGGGTGGCTCAGTGGTAAAGAATGTGCCTGCCAGTGCAGGAGACACGGGTTGCATCATTGATCCAGGAAGAGCCCACATGCCACGGAGCAACTAAGCCCGTTCATTATAACTACTGAGTCTGTGTTCTAGTGTCTGGGAGCTGCGACTATAGAATCTCACGCGCCCTAGAGCCTGTGCTCCGCAACAAGAGTAGCTGTTGCAATGAGAAGCCTGCACACCACAACTAGAGAAAAGCCCATGTAGCAACGAAGACTTAGCACAGCCATAAATAAATAAAATTATTAAAAATATATCTTCTCACTTGAAAATATGCAATCTCTTAAAGGCATTCACAAAAAGAAAAAAAAATGTAGCCTTAAGATGAGATCTTATTTCTTACTCTGCTGATTTCTGGGCAAGGTTTTGGAGGTTAAAGGGGGATCTCACTGGAGAAGGAACATCTTAGAAGAGCCAGAATCATTCATCCTTGAAGGGTTTCTTAAGAACTAAGAACCCGAGCGGGCAACAGTAGTGCCTCCCAGGGTGTTGTCAATAAAATCAAGCCCAGGTCCTTCAAGGAAGGCCATAGATAGAGACTCACGGCATAGGAAGGGCCATGGGACTTTGCAAAATTGGGACTCCCCATGTCCCACAATTTTACTTTCCCCTTGAGCATCAAACATAAGCGCATTCCGCAGCCATAACCAGGTTAACCTTGTCCTCTCCTTTTATGTTCAGCCTCAAGTGTGGGTGCATTCTCAACTCCTGTCTCTATTCATCTGGCAAGCTGAGGCCAGACTGGGGCTCTGAAGCAGGATTTTGCTAACCAGTTCACCCTAAAAAAAAAAGAGAGAGAGAGAGAAAGAGAGAGAGAGAGAATGTAGCTAGAAGTAGGGAGAAATAGGACGCAATGGACTAATCTGGTTAAACCTGGTTTAAGTGGGATCACTCCTCTTCTTCAGTCTAAGGCCCTTCTAAAGGGCATTTTCCCAAACAGCTCCCATGCTTCCTATCCCTTGGAGAAGGGCATAGCAGCCCACTTCAATATTCTCGCCTGGAGAAATCCACAGAGGAGCTTTGTGGGCTAGAGCCCACGGAGTCACAAAGAGTTGGACACGACTGAGCAACTAACACTTTCCTATCTCTAGCCAGGAAAGGTCTAATCTTTCCTCTAGAATCCCCAAATAACCTTAGGCAAATCCAACCCTCAAAGACAGAATCAGTAAACTCCAGAACAGAAATGATGTCTCTATATCCAAGGTCTGTCTCTCTCAGTGGCATGTAATAGATGTCTTTGGGGGGAATAACTTTTACAGTATGATCTCAGTTGAAACAGAAGGTTGCCCCCAATGTCAACTGGTAATTGACAAGGTAATACATTTCCTTGATGTTAGAAGTTCCAAGGAGTTCTTCTTCTCCCACAGTCTAAGGATAGTCCTTCACACTGCCAATTCCATTTTCCTCTCTGAGGCCCTCTCTTTCCTCCCAGACCACTGATGAAGGAAGCACCCATCTCTTCCAGATGAAACCCACTCCCTACTGAGTAAGGCAAGCTCTTTCTCAGTAAGTAGAATCCACTGGCTTAGGAGGCTGACATCATCTACCTCATTCAGAAGGGCTTACCGTCCAACTTGAGCATGGGGTCTGCCAACTCCGTCTTTAATTCTTAGAGCCAGGCTTTAAAAAGGCAAATGTCTGCTCCCTTTTATTAAACAACACAGGGTTGAGAAAAGCCAGCTCTGAACCAAAGATAATCTTACTTCATTAAAAACCCCATCAGCTTTATCTCTAAAGTTATTCCAAGAAAAGTGCTTGAGCATTTCATAATTAACATGTGGGCAGCAGATGCAGTGAACAAAGCAGGTGCAATTATAATAACTTGAAGTCAATAATTCATAAATGATAATGTATTATTAATCAATTATTGGGGCCTGAACAACATTTAATGAGATTAAGCTGATTGCCAGGCTGAACTGTTGGGTACATATTGATTCAATCAGAGTGCTTAATTAAAGTATGTAAGTTGCCCACCAAATCATTACATCACAGCTTCCTTCAAAGGAGTACCATTTCTGCTTTTCTCCTCTTCCTTCTGAATTAGGAATTGTTATTGACTGAGAAGAAATTAAGATAAGGACTCTTGCTTTCCATAACAGCTTGAGAAACTACCATATGATCTGACAATGTATCTTTTCAACTGTATGAATAAAGGTTATTTGCACAAGTGTATTAGACTGCAATAAGGTATATAGGTTTGCTTTTTTTTTTTTTTCCAAAGAATTCAGAATCTTAATTAACAGGGCTACATTTTAAGCCTAAACAAAGAGTTGCTTACAACCCTCCATCGCAAAGACCAAGAAATACAGCTTCAAAGAAATGAAAAAGTCCTACAAAATACTGACATGAATCAGGATTCGAAGTCAAGTCCCTCCACCGCAGCCCTTTGCCAGCCTACAGTGTTTCCAAAACCTCAAATTAAACTTCATTCTGCTGAAGATCAGAGAGGCTTACCCGTCTGACTTCCCTAGTTTCTAGTAGCATCTCTCAGAAGGTAAAATCTACTTCCCAGCAGCTAAAAGTTTTCAGAATCACCCCTTACAACCACCATACAAAAACCTTTGTCTCTTGACATGCAGGTCGCCTTTTCACTTGTCACGTTGCTAATGATGGGAGTTATTTATGGTGAACATTGAACAAAATGTTTTTTGCTCAGTGTTCTAGCCGGATGATCCTGCCTGAGGGGAGACAGTGACAGCTCTGTTAAAGCATCCCAGGGTACAGGGCGCCTGCGGGTCTTTCTAATTAGGGTTTTACTCTGTTAGTTTCATGAATAGCCACTTCCAACCCAGATGCACATCAGTACATGTTGAGGGTGCCCTTGCCCTATAAAATTCTGGGATGTCAAAACCCACAGCTGCACTTGGGCTCCACATTCAATGAGCCACAGAAAATCAGCTACAGGGAGGGCGCACAGAGAACACTGGGGCATCACCAATTGCTTCTGAGTTGTGGAATGGAAGCTCCTACCGCACTCATCTGTTGCTTCGGAAAGGCAGCACCGCACATACCAGCTTAAGGTCAGAACTCCGTCAGGAGATCATTACCAAGGTGGCTTTGACATAAATTTCAGTGACCACATTTCAGGCAGTTAATATGCCCAGTGACTCAGCCCATAGTCTGTGTTCCTGAATCTTCTCCTGCGACTGGAATCAGTGTAGTGATATCCCTGCTATGGCCTCGAGAGATTCTTGTTTACAAAAGCCTGTGTGACCAAACTACCTTTTTCCCTCCAACTTGGTTTGCAGAATGGGAGTAGGAAACCACCACAAACAAATTGGATAGTGTAATATCGTTCACATCAGTGTTATTCCATTAAATTCAATCCTTATTTTTAAGAAAAGAGAAAGAGCATTACAACACAGTCTCAGCATTTTGTAAGTCAGACTTGCAAAGTGACCATGTATGTTTTGTTTTAGGGTGGGAGGGAATGGCTACACACTCCAGTATTCTCGCCTGGAGAATTCCATGGATGGGCTACAGTCCATGGGGTCGCAAAGAGTCAGACATGACTGAGCAACTAACGCAAGTTAGCTTCACAGAGCAGACAGATGGGATGGAATAAATAACTTGTCTTTTGGAGGTTTCTGGTGGTGATGATGGTGTTGGTATGGGTGACTGAAATCAGAAAGAGGAGGTACCTCTAGGTGAACAAGTCATCTTAAAGGCAAAGAACAAAGCCAAACAAAAGCCACTCTTCTGATAATATTCATGATGTCAAAGAAAAGAAGCAAAAGGCACTGGAGCAAACCTGTCCTGAGTTGGATTCTTAATTTAAAATTTTCAAATTATTTCTCCATTAAAATCCTTACTTTCTGCTAGGAGAGAAAAAAAAAGGGTATTTCAAGAACCATAAAAGAAGGAATATTCTTTCAGCAGGACTAACGTCAAATCTAAATATAGAAGAGCAGATATACTATTTCAGATTCACAAACAGACTTTCAAATTCATATTATCCATTATAGTAAACAAAAAATAGTTTCATTTTTTCTTTCTAATGGAAAGAAGCAGCATGTAAAGTGGAAAGATCAAGGAGTGAAAACCTCCATTTCCAACAGAATAATAGACTAAATATTCTGAACAATCCCCCAAATGAAACAACCATCATACTAAATATACTCTCTTTCTCCAAAATCATTTTCAATGCATTGCTGAGCTGATCTTAAATAAAGAAATCTGTAGATGCCAAAAACAAAGTGAGACCAAAGAAGTCTTGAAAGGTAAGCAAGCATCAAAGCATACTTTTCACCCAAGGATTTCTACCGAGCCTTGGAGACCACGAGTTCTCGCTTTGAAAGCTGCAGGAGATGCAGGAAAGTGAAGCATGTGGCTTATCCTTGGTGGGGCATCAAATAGAGATTCTTGCATAAAACTGAGACACCCCCCCGCCCCCCCGCCAAGAGTCTTCACTCTTGATTCACAAAAAGGCAGAGCAAGAAAAGCTTATTTCAAAATTTCCCTAGGAGTCTATAACTATAAGAAAATTTTCACATTCATTTGAATTCATGATCCATCTGTGGTCCCCAAATTTAAGAAAGGTAATACAGTTATCTGAATTTGTTAGCATCCTCAGATAACTAGCAAAAGCAAATACAAATGCTTTCTTAAGTAAAGCAGCCTCAATTTTGACCTCAAAGACCTCCAGGAGGTAAAATTCCAAGAAAAATGAGTGATTTGGTGTCAACAATTATGAAACACACCAGGGAACAAGGCCCCATGAGTGAGAGGCAGCAGAGACAAGAAGGAGTACCAGACTTGCAGAGACACAAGATACTAGATTGATGGGAAACAATATAAAATAACAACATAAAAAAAAACCATAATGTTGAAAGAAATGAAAGAGAAATTTAAGATATGAACAAGGAATGAGATTCTAAAAGCAAAATGCTGGTGTGGATAAGGATGGAATAAATTTCTAGAAGTTAAAAATCTAATAATTGAAACTAAAAAGTCAATAGAGAAAAGGATATTAATGGAATTTGAAGGGGTGAGAATTCCCATTAAGAGAAGAATAATAGACTAAATACTTTTTATAGCTTTCTTGAAGAAAACATGTAGAAAGCCACTGGACAATGTTTCTCTCATCCTAATGGAGAAAAAAAAAAAGCTGAATAATACTCTATCCAAGACAGGAAGCAGACAGGGCATTTTTTAAAAGAATGACATAGCCATGTGGCTGTGCTGTGTTAGCTCATGTCTGACTCTGAGACCACGGACACAGGAGAAAAGAAAAACTTATTAGAACTCACTAGGTTCAAGATAGCAGATCTGACTTCTTTGAGCCTCACTGAGCTTGTAATACATTAGCATAAGCTAAATGACACACCCACAAGTACCATAACAGTTTTGAAGCCAAGCACCAAAGATCAAAAAGTGAGGGTGGCCCAATTTCTAGAAATCTCTATGCCTGACCCAAGATAGTTGGAACAATCCTCTGCCTTATTAGCCTATGAAATTACCCAGCCAATAAAAACTCACCATATCATATTTCAAGGTCCTCTCTTACCTTCTGAGATAGGCCACACTCTGTGGAGTGTATTTCTTTCTAAATAAATCCAGTTCTCACCTATGACTTTGTCTCTCATTAAATCCTTTCTGCAATGAGACATCAAGAACGTGAGCTTCATTAAGTCCTGAGACCAGATGTTTGTTCTCAATGAACAGATGATGGGTTAAAGCCCCAATGTGAGTTGCATGATTTCATATCCATCATAACTTTCCTTGAATCTATCAGAGGTTAATATCATAAAGCAGTTGAATGCACTGAATTCCAAAGAGTGCAAAAAGTGTTATATCCCAACAAGGAGTAACAAATTTTTCTGCTTTGGTGGCATATAAGAGAGGAAGAAAGGCTGCTTGTAGAAGAGGTAAAATTTTAAGAAATCCCTGAAAGCCCTGGACACAAAAGCCTTTCAATTTTCCTATTTGCAAGATAAAGGCTTCAGTCTCCTAGACCTTCTCAGAGTTCCAAAGAGCAGATGCAAACAGTTGCTAATCAGGGAAATACAGAAGGCAGAAACAAGAGGAACAATCAGAAAACTATAGTGCATCAATTAAAGCAGGAAAAGAACCTGATGCTGGGAAAGATTGAAGGCAAGAGAAGGGGACGACAGAGGAAGAGATGGTTGGATGGCATCACCAACTCAATGGTCATGAGTTTGAGTAAACTCCAGGAGTTGGTGATGGATAGGGAGGCCTGGCGTGCTGCAGTCCATGGGGTCGCAAAGAGTCAGACACGACTGAGAGGCTGAACTGAACTGAACTGTTGTTCCTCCTCAAGGAATATACATAACAATATCTTTGAGTTCTTCTGTAGGAACTAAGGCCTCCAGGAGATAGTCGATCTGTGGAAAACAATATAAAATAACAATATAATATAAAAAACTATGTTTAAAGAAATGAAACAGAAATTTGAGATATGAGCAAGATGCTCACGAGCTGCTGATAAACAGGCCAAAAAACAGCACCTCCTTCTTCGAGCCCTATCATACAAAGTAAAACTTAAACTGCTGTGAGAGGAGAACCAAACTCTTTCAGTCTCAGGACCCAGGCTAATATATCATGTTTTGGGGGTAGAAGGAAATGAAAAGTTGTTTGCTCCAGCTGGAGGAAATGGGCATGGAGACATAGGCTCTCTGTATTGCAAACATGCTATTAAAAGCTGATGGTGGGAGAACAAGACGGCAGAGGAGGAAGTGGACATGGAGTACAACTCTCTCCATGGATACATCAGGAATACACCTTCAGACACAGAAGTGCATGCAGACACCAGCTGAGAGCAGACAGGAGTCCCTGACCAGTGTTGAAGAATATATAGAACCACGCAAAACTCAGTAGGACCAAGGGACTAGGGAGAAAAACAGGAGTGTTAGTAGGACTGGACCTGCCCTCGGCAGGTCAGGGAACTGAAGCAGGGGTCCAATCCCCATATCGGGACAATTGTCTGAGTCAGAGGAGAAACATTTAAGGCTGAGAGTGAAACAGCTGATCTGTGGCCGCCTAAATGGAGTGAGAATCAGACAGTACTTGCCACAGCCATATATATGCCGGGCAGGAACACAGGTCTCCTGGAAGGTGCAGTGGCTCGGAGCTGGAGTTTAGGGATTGTGGAGCAATCTCAATGTGAGGGCTGCTGTTGACCGCACAGAGACAGATCGAGGGGATTTGAGGGAGGAGATTGTGGTGGGAAATGCCTGTGAAGGAAAGCCAGGCAGCCATGGAAGCAAGGTGATACTGCTGAGTCACGCAAAGAGCATGGAACCACCACCATAGCCTCTCTCTCCCCACAAGCCAGCATCAGCAGCTGAACAACAGAGAGGCTGGCCCGTCAAATGCACCTGACGCACTGAACTACAGAGTAGGACCCCACCCAGGGGTCCCTCTTGGTGCCTGAACAGGCGGAGCTACGAAGAAAGACTGGCCAAAGAGGCCTTCTGATCACCAGCTACAAAGGCTCAAAAAAAGACTCTGTTAGGGCCATAACTCCTGCTACAGAGGCAGTCTGTGTCCCTGCACACTTGGCACTGCCAGCGTCCCCACAAGCCAAGCAGCTGTGCCACCTTCATGCTCAACTCTCACTGGGGCAGAGCTGCCACAGGCAAAAAAATAGTCTTGTGTTTATGTGTGCAGGGTCACTTCAGTCCTGTCCGACTCTTTGCCACCCTGTAGACTGTGGCCTACCAGGCTTCTCTCTCAGGGGTGTCTCCAGGCAAGAATACTGGAGCGTATTGGCTAGTACTGGTTGCCATACCCTTCTAGAGCACTCTATTTCCTGCTACCCTAGCCGCCAACCCCCCAGAGTACCTGGTGCTGCCAGAACCCCACACCTGGCCCTCACAGGGGCAACCCCAAGCCCTCCAGGGCAGCCTCAGGAGCAAACCCCAGTGGACGACCCACATGTAGAGGTGGAAATTAAACCACAATTGAAACCCAGGGGCAGTGTGGCTAAGGAAGAAGATTCAAACCCTTCCCACCAGCTGTACAAGATGCAGATTAAATCCACAGGATCAATTAGGCAGACTCTGTGTCTATGGAATATATAAAAGATCACTGAGAGCTCCCACAAAAGTAAACACACTAGCTCTGATAGCTGTGGACATTGGAGGCAAGAACACACAGGAGTAGGACCAGATTAGAATCTGAGCTGCCCCCACAGCAGGTCCAGAGATCAGCACAGTGTTGGAGGGCATCCTAGAGAGGTGAGGCGGACTGTGACTCCCAGCAAGGGAAAGGACTCTGACAGCAGAGACTCAAGAAAAACATTTATTATTCTTATTTTTTGACTTGTTCTTTAGATTCCTTTGGATTTTTGTTTCTTTTTGTTTTCCTTTTGCCCTCCTCTGTTGTCGTTGTCAATTTTATTGACACTAAGAAATCCAATTAAGCTTTCGAACTTTTTTTTTCTTTTTCCTCAGTCACATTTTTTATTGTTGTCATAAACCTCTGCCTCTACATTAGGCTTTTGCTGTTCTGCAGAGTTTTCCTCTTTTTGCCTTTTCTCTTTTTTTTAATTTTAATTTTTTAAACCTATTATTATTATTTTTTCTACATGTATTCCTTTGTTTGCTTTTCCTACTGTCCTTTTCCCCTTGCAGTTAATCTTTAATGTATACAAATCTTCTTTAGCTACCTCTATTTAACTTTGCAATCTATATTTCTTTTCTTTCTCTCCTTTCCTCTCAGCAAATTTGTTAGTTTTATTTTCATTGCTTTATTTCCCCAATTGGCACCTTGCTTTAGTTTTTTTTTCCAGTTTGTGCTTTAATTAGTGTTATTCTGGAGATATAATTTCATTTCCTTTGTTTGCCAGGTCAATCTATTGTACTTAAATTTTGTTGGATTGCTTTGATTTTGCTTATGAGTGTATACGTATATATTCAGTCACACTTCCTATTGTTGCAATAAACCTCTGCCTCTATATTGGGCTTTTGCAGTTCTGTGGAGTTATCCTTTCTTCCCCTTTTTTCTTTCTTCCATTTTTTTTCTCTTTCCTTTTTTTTATAATTTTAATTTTTAAAACCTATTATATTTTTTCTACATTTATACCTTCATTTGCCTTTCCTACTGTTCTTTTCCCCTTGCAGTTAATCTTTAATATATATAAATCTTTTTCATCTACCTCTATTCAACTTTGCATATCTATTCTTTCTTTCTTTCCTTTCCTCTCAATTTATTTGTTAGTTTTGTTTTCATTGCTTTATTCCCCAGTTGACACCTTCCTTTAGTTTTGTTTTCCAGTTTGTGCTTAAGTTAGTTTTGTTCTTAACCAGTAAATAAAATTTTTGATCTCCTTTGTTTGCCAGATCAATCTACTGTACTTTATTTTTGTTGGACTGTTTTCACTTTGCTCATGGGTGTATATGTATATGTGTATATTCCATTATTTTAATTATTATTTGTCTGATTTGTAACTGCCATTTTTCTGGGGTTCATCTTTGGTTTCTTGTTTTTGGATATTTGTTTTACTCTCCCTTAATGCCATAACAAACCACTTGTGAAATATTTGTTCCTGACCAGAGATCAAACCCTGAGCCCGAGACCCTAGATTACCAGAGAACCAACCCTAAGGAGTATCAAACAGTGAGAACTCACACAAAGGAACCCACTTGAATACAAGACCCAGCATCACCCAACCACAAGCACCCTGTGCAGGACATCTCACCTAAACAACAAACAAAACAAAAATACAAGCCCAATCATCAGCAGACAGGATTACCACCTCACTCAGCCTTGTACTGAGTAAGAAAAAAACAAAGGAAACAAATAAACAAACAAAAACTCAGCACAAATCTCACTCTATGCAAAGCTCACACAAACCACTGGACCAACCTTAGGAGGGCTGAAACAAAAAGGAAGAAAGAATTCAACCTTCTTCAAGGAAAGATTTCAACTTTCCTTGAAGCCTGGGGAAAAAAGAGACTTCAAACACAATAACTTTAAAAAAAAAATTAAAAAGCAGAGAAATACTGCACAAATAAAGGAAGAAACTAGAAACACAGAAGTCCAAATAAATGAAGAGGAAATAGGAAAATTACCTGGAAAAGAATTCAGAATAATGATAGTAAAGACGATCAAAAACCTTGAAAACAAAATGGAGAAAATGAAAGAGTCACTTAACAAAGACCTAGAAGAAGTAAAGAATAAGCATACAAACAACACAATTACTGAAATTAAAAATACTCTAGAAGGAATCAAGAGCAGAATATCTGAAGCAGAAGAACAAATCAGTGAGCTGGAAGACAAAATGGTGGAAATTACTTCTGAAGAGCAAAATAAAGTAAAAAGAATGAAAAGAGCTGAGGACAGCCTCAGAGACCTTTGGGACCATATTAGATATACCAACATTTGAATTATACGGGTCCCAGAAGAAGAAGAGAAGAAGAAAGGGTATGAGAAAATTTTTGAAGAGATTATAGTTGAAAATTTCCCCAACATGAAAAAGGAAATAGTCAATAAAGTCCAAGAGGCACAAAGAGTCCCATATAGGATAAACCCAAGCAGAAACATGCCAACACACATACTAATCAAACTGTAAAGACTAAACAAAGAAAGAATATTAAAAGCAGCAAGGGAGAAGCAACAAGTAACATACAAGGGAAACCTCATTCATTTAACAGCTGATCTTTCAGCAGAAACTCTGAAGGCTGGAAGGGAATACCAGGATATATTTAAAGTACTGAAAGGGAAAAATCTACAACCAAGATTACTGTACCCAGCAAGTATTTCATTCAAAATTGATGGAGAAATAAAAAACTTTTCAGACAAGCAAAAGTTAAGAGAATTCAGTACCACCAAACCAGCTTTACAACAAATGTTAAACAGACTTCTATAGTCAAGAAATACAACAGAAGAAAAAAGATCTACAAAATCAACCCCAAACAATTAGAAAATGGTAATAGGAACATATATATCAATAATTACTTTACATGTAAATGGATTAAATGCTCAACAAGACCCATATATATGCTGTCTACAAGAAACCCACTTCAGACCTCAAGACACGTATAAACTGAAAGTGAGAGAATGGAAAAATATATTCCATGCAAATAGGAAGCAAAAGAAAGCTAGAGCAGCAATCCTCATATCAGACAAAATTGACCTTAAAATAAAGAAGATTACAAGAGATAAGGAAGGACACTACATAATGATCAAGGGATCAATCCAAGAGGAAGACATAACAATTGTAAATATCTATGCATCCAACATAGGAGCACCTCAATACATAAGACAAACACTAACAGACATAAAAGGAGAAATTGACAGTAACACAATAATAGTAGGAGACTTTAACACCCCACTCACACCAATGGACAGATCATCAAAACAGAAAATGAATAAGGAAACACAAAGCTTAAATGATACATTAGATGAGATGAATCTCATTGATATCTTCAGTATATCCCACCTAAATGCAGAAGAATACACCTTCTTTTCAAGCACACATGGGACATTCTCCAGAATAGACCACATCTTGGGTCACAAATCAAACCTCAGTCAATTCAAGAAAAGTGAAATCATACCAAGCATCTTCTCCAACTAGAACGCTCTGGGACTAGATACCAATTAGAACAAAAAAGCTGTAAGAAACACAAACATATGGAGATTAAACAACACGTTTCTAAATAACCAACAGGTTACTGAAGAAATCAAAAGGGAAATCAAAAAATTTCTAGAAACAAATGAGAATGAGAACACAACAACTCAAAACCTATGGGATACAACAAAAGCAGTTCTAAGAGGGAAGATTATGGCAATACAATCCTATCTCAAGAAACAAGAAAAACGTCAAATAGACAACCTAACTTTAGACCTAAAGCAGTGGTGTACTGGAAAAAGAAGAACAACAACAACAAAAAAAAAACAAAATTAGTAGAAGGAAAAAAATCATAAACATCTGAGCAGAAATAAATGAAAAAGAAATCAAAGATTCATTTACTAATCAAAGTAAAGATTAATAAAACTAAAAGCTGGTTCTTTGAGAAGATAAATAAAATTGGCAAACCCTTAGCCAGACTCATCAAGAAAAAAAGAAGAATCAAATCAACAAAATTAGAAATGAAAAAGGAGCGGTTACAACAGACAATGCAGAAACACAAAGGATTATAAGAGACTATTATGAACAATTATTTGGCAATAAAATATATAACCTGGAAGAAATAGACAGATTCTTAGAAAAGCTCAATCTTCCGAGACTGAACCAGGAAGAAATAGAAATTATGAACAACCCAATTACAAGCACTGAAATTGAAACTGTGATCAAAAATCTCCCAAAAATCAAAAGCCCAGGACCAGATGGCTACTCAGGAGAATTCTATCAAGCATTTAGAGAAGACCTAATGCCTATACTTCTAAAACTCTTTCAAAAAATTCCAGAGGAAGGAACAATTCCAAATTCATTCTACAAGGCCACCATCACCCTGATACCAAAACCATACAAAGACAACACACAAAAAGAAAACTACAGGCCAATATCACTGATGAACAACAAAATTTTAGCAAACAGAATTCAGCAACACATCAAAAAGCTTATACACCATGATCAAGTTGCGTTTATTCCAGGGATGCAAGTATTCTTCAATATATGCAAATCAATCAATGTGATACACCATATTAACAAACTGAAAGATAAAAACCATATGATCATCTCAATAGATGCAGAAAAAGCCTTTGACAAAATTCAGTACCTATTTATGATTAAAACTCCAAAAAATAGACATAGAAGGAACCTACCTCAACATAGTAAAGGCCATATATGATAAGCCTACAGCAAACATTATTCTCAATGGTGAGAAACTGAAAGATCAGGAATAAGACAAGGGTGTCCACTTTCGCCACTATTATTCAACATAGTTCTGGGAGTCATAGCTATCAGAGAAGAAAAAGAAATAAAAGGAATCCAGATAGGAAAAGAAGTAAAGCTCTCACTGTTTGCAGATGACATGATACCGTACATAGAAAACCATAAAGACAGTATCAGAAAATTACTAGAGCTAATCAGTGAATTTAGCAAAGTTGTAGGATACAAAATCAATACACAGGAATCACTTGCATTTCTATATACTAACAATGAAAAATTAGAAAGAGAAATTAAGGAATCAATCCTTAATGCAAGAAGCTCACAGAATTCTAAGCAGAATAAATGTTACAAGCATATCTACATATATCTCACCTATATAGTTGATAGTCAAACTGCTGAAAACCAAAGTTAGTGAGAAAATCTTGAGGGCAACCAGAAACAAAACACTAAATTGTTGCTATTGTTGTTCAGTCACTAAGTTGTGTCCAACTCTGTGCAATCCCATGAACTGCAGCATGCCAGGCTTCCTTGTCCTTCAATATCTCCCAGAGTTTGCTCAAATTCATATCCATTGAATTGGTGATGCCATCCAACCATCTCATTCTCTGTCATCCCCTTCTCCTCTTGCCCTCAACCTTTCCCAGCATCAGGGTCTTTTCCAATGAACTGGCTCTTCACATCAGGTGGCCAAAGTATTGGAACTTCAGCTTCAGCATCAGTCCTTCCAGTGAATATCCAGGGTTGATTTCCTTTAGGATTGACTGGTTTGATCTCCTTGCTGTCCAAGGGACTCTCAAGAGTCTTCTCCACCACCATAATTTGAAAGCATCAATTCTTTGGCTCTCAGCCTTCTTTACGATCCAACTCTCACATCTGTATGTGACTACTGGAAAAACCATAGCTTTGACACTTCAGACATTTGTCAGCAAAGTGATGTCTCTGCTTTTTAAATTTCATATGCTGCCTAGATTTATCATGGATTTCCCAGTCGCTCAGCAGTAAAAATCTGTCTGCAATGCAGGAGCCACAGGAGACATGGGTTTGATCCCCAGGTCAGGAAGATCCCATGGAGGAGGGCATGGCAACCTATTCCAGTATTCTTGCCTGGAGAATCCCATGGACAGAGGAACCTGGTGGGCTAAATCCATAGGGGCACAAAGAGTTAGACAGGCCTGAAGCAATTTACAGGCAATTTGTCATAGCTAACCTTCCAAGGAGCAAGCGTCTTTTAATTCCATGGCTGCTGTCACTGTCCACAGTGATTTTGGGGCCCAAGAAAATGAAATCTGTCACTGCTTTCACTATTTCCCCTTCTATTTGTCAGGAAGAGGTAAGATTGGATGCCATGATCTTGGTTTATTTAATAGTTAGTTTTAACCAGATTTTTCACTCTCCTCTTTCACCCTCATCAACAGGCTCTTTATATGTATACATATTCTGTATGTAAAGGGCTTCCCTGGTGGCTCAGACGGTAAAGTGTCTGCCTACAATGCGGGAGACCCGGGTTCAATCCCTGGGTCGGGCAGATCCTCTGGCGAAGGAAATGGCACCCCACTCCAGTACTCTTGCCTGGAAAATCCCATGGATGGAGGAGCCTGGTAGGCTACAGTCTATGGGGTCGCAAAGAGTCAGACACGACTGAGCAACTTTCCATTCCTTCTGTATGTAATAGCAAACAAAACAAAATTGTAAATATTTCAATTAGCCATCAACAGTAAAATGGATGAATAGACCTAAATTGATACCTGGGAGTATTATACAGTAGTGAAAATGAATAGCTCAGATGCAATTCCAACATGTTATATGGTTCAGTCTCAAATGTTATTAACAAAATAAGCCCATTATAACACAAGATTTACATACACAGTATGTTTCCATTTACCTAAAGCCCCAAATAGCAGGCTTGACAGTAGGTTGTTTAGAGATATATAAATGTGATTTTTATAAAGATAAAGAAGAGCAAGAGACTACTTAACACACAAATCCAGGATGACAGTTACTCAAATGAAGAAACTGTGGGGTCATAGGAACAAGGGGCTTCCCTGGTGTCACAGTAGTAAAGAATTCACCTGCCAATGAAGGAGAAGCAAATTCAGTCCCTGGGTCAAGAAGATCCCCTGGAGAAGGGAATGGCACCTCAATCCAGTGTTTCCAGCCTAGAAAATCACATGGACAGAGGAGCCTGGTGGGCTGTAGTCCGTGGGTCGCAGAGTCAGACATGGCTGAGCACACACATAGGAGCAAGGATTACAGGGGTTAAAATATGGAGTAATGCTCCATTTCTTAAAATGGGAAGTATATCCCTGGGTGTCCATTTAATTGTTCTTAACCTAGATCTTTGCTGCTGCTGCTGCTTCTAAGTCGCTTCAGTCGTGTCCGACTCTGTGCAACCCCATAGACGGCAGCCCACCAGGCTCCCCCGTCCCTGGGATTCTCCAGGCAAGAACACTGGAGTGGGTTGCCATTTCCTTCTCCAATGCATGAAAGTGAAAAGTGAAAGTGAAGTCACTCAGTCCTGTCTGAGTCTTAGTGACCCCATGAACTGCAGCCCACCAGGCTCCTCTGTCCATGGGACTCTCCAGGCAAGAGTACTGGAGTAGGGTGCCATTGCCTTCTCCATCCTAGACCTTTATGTTACATGAATTCTTTTATAAGTGTTGCATTTAAAATAAAGCAATTTTTGTTATTATAAAAGACCCAGTTTCCAATTTCTGGCTTCATACTTAATAGCTACGCAACCATGCACCACTCGCTTTTAACTCACTGGGCCTTACTTCCATCATCTTTAAAAATCATATTTTTTCCCTAACACATTACTTTCATAAGAATAAAGGAAAAAATTATTATACTGGACTCTATGAAAACTAAGCAAAGATGTTAACAAATTTAAAAAGAAGTGACAGACCCTAGTCACTAGAAAACATCAACCATTTGTTGCCCTATCTTAAAACAATGATCAATACTTAATAAATATTTGCTAAATAAATCAATGTTTAACAAAGAAGAATATTTCTAATATACAAAGAGCTCCTATTACATCATTTAGGGAAAAACAAAGCATCTAATAAAACAATAGACAGATGACTCTTAAAATTGAGTAACTTAAAAGAAAGACACATAAATAACATTTAAAAATATGTATAACTTGAGTAATGCACAAAGAGATTCAAATGGAAATAACACTGAAATGGTATTTTGAGAGAAGGGGATTAATTTTTTTAACTAACAGGAAAATGTAGAAGACTGGTAAATCCATTGTTGGTTGGGCCCTGGAGGAAAATATTCTCCTACATTTTTGTGGGAGTATAATTGGTAATACAGAATTTAGTGAGGCTGTCAATCTTGGAATTCATGGGAAAGAGATTTGGACTTTCACAGGACAGAATTGTCAGAAAGGCTAATTTAAGTTCATTAAGTCTAAATTTCAGGAATCAGTATGCATGAGTTCATGTGTTTATGTGTGAGTATATGTGTGTGTGTGTGTGTGTGTGTGTGCACTGAAGAAAAACATGAACCTGTTAAAAGCAATTGCTTAGGGAATAATAAGATGAAAAATATGTGGTTAATTTAATATTTTATACTAGTTTATCAATTTTTGATTAAGGATGACATGTTAACATTTTAAATTTCAATTTAAATTTTAAATATGAAATACAAATATAGTAGGAAATCCAAAAATCAATAGGACAGACACTCATGTGCCTGCCCATCCAGATTTAAAAGCTCACACTTTCTGTCATATCTTCCTTAAAATTCTTTTCCTTTAAGAAATTCAAACTCCCAATAAATATTCATTTTTTTTCCTCTTTATGCTCCACCATCTTCAGATGGAATCACTATTTTGAATCTGGTGTTATTTTTTTTTTCAGAATGGTTTTATACTTTTTCTATATATATATAAATATCCATAAATAATCAACTACATTGTCCTTTTCTATTAAAATAAGGGATTTTAATAACAAATTCATGGTCATGTTGCACATGTGTGCTCGGTCATCCAACTCCTTGCAACCGCATGGACTGTAACCCATCAGGCTCTTCTGTCCATAGAATTTTCCAGGCAAGAATAGTGAAGTGGGTTGCCATTTCCTACTCCAGGGATCTTCCTGACCTGGGGATCGAACCCCGGTTTCTCGCGTCTCCTGCATTGGCAGTGGATTCTTCACCCACCAGTACCACCTGGGAAGCCAGTCATGTTATGAGACATCCATGAAATATATGAATCAGAGTGCCTGGTTACTGCAGCCTCGTAAACTGAGTTTGATTATTTGGGGAACTGGAAGGTTGGTCATGACCCACCCTTGAGAACATGTGCTGGCAGGCAGGGAAGCCTTAGGATTTGAGGCTGGAAGACAAGCAAGGAGTATGAGTTTTCAGGTCTCAGGTGAGGGACTCTTGAGAAAGAAAAACATCTGAATAATGCAGACATGGGTTGCCAATTTGTCCCTGTCCAGTGTATGAAGAAGGAGCTTCTTTCAGAGGAAACTTAAGGCACTTTGGTGCCAAGCAGCATTGTTTTGGGGAGTTTTAGAGAGTGCTAATTCCTCCCAACTTTACACGGAATTAAGCAACTCTCTGAAAACCCAGCAATGGCAGTAGCAAGAATCCTTTCAGTAGCTTTGAGGACAGCTGACAACTAACAAAACAAGCCCAGGCATCAGGGAAGAATGGAGTGGCCCGTAAGGGTGACTATATCCAACAGCTACTTTATGAGTACAGTTGAGGCTACCTGAGAGCAACCCATGAAACACCTAAGGAAAAAGTTAACTTTTCAAGAGGTGTCCCTGCATTGTGGGTGGAAGGAAAAATAGATGCAAAAATTTCATGCATTTGTTCAATAAATATTGAGTGTGCACCGGCTTTCTGCAGGAACTGTTAGACCCTAGAGATACAACAGTGAAAAAACACAGCATGTAATCTGTGTCCGTATGGAGTTCAGTCATAGGGGCTGTGAGGAAGATAGAACAAGGTCATGTAATAACGAGGTTCTGAGCGAAAGAACATTACATATGGTGACCCAGGAAGGTTTCCTCAACCTGAGCAAGGATAATATAAGACACAGAGGAAATCAATCTTGCCAAGCTACAGAGGTAAAGTTTTCCACTCAGAGGGAACAGCAAATCCAGAGGCCTGGGGAAGATAATTTGGTTGCTGTGTTCAAGGAATAGAAAGAAGGTGAGTGTGGTTGAAGGGTATGGAGTGTTTAAGGGGTAAGATACAGGCGACAAGGGTTTTGCGGAGGCAGAAAGATTTCGATTTTACTAAAATTACAAGGGCTATTCTATTCTAACATGGAATTTCATGGTATCAATGGCAAAAAATAAAAATAAATTGTTGTGCTCACTTCAGCAGCACATACACTAAAATTGAAACAGTACAGAGATTAGCATGGCCCCTGCGCAAGGATGACACGCAAATTCGTGAAGCGTTCCTTATTTTTGAATGGAGAGAGTAGCATGGAAACATATACACTACCGTATGTCAAATAGACAGCCAATGGGAATTTGCTGTATGACTCAGGGAAGTCAAACCAGGTCTCTGGGACAACCTAGGGGGTTGAGATGGGGTGGGAGATGGGAGGGAGGTTCAGGAGGGAGGGGACATAGGTATATCTATGGCTGATGCCTACTGGCATGTGGCAGAAGCCAACCCCTGAGATGTTCACAGCCAACAATATTGTAAAGCAATGATCCTTCAATTAAGAATAAGTTTTTAAAAAAGTTTACAGAAAAATACAAAATAAATAAACAAATTATTAATTAAAGGACTTGTAGTATAGATTTTTTTTTAATTACAAGGGTTATTAATGTTAATCAGACTACACAGGTACTAGGCACATTGGAGAAGCCTAGAATGTATTACCTGCTATATAAACAAGTATTTTTACATGCAGAGAATTGCACCTCAACGATAAAGGATTTTCTCTCATGACTGAAGAGCTGAAAGGTCCTAGAATATGGAATTAGGGTTATGGAGCTAGAGCATCTGGGGGTAAATCTGAGCTCCAGCTCTTACTAACCACATGGCTTTTTAGGGCCTCAATTTTAACAGCTAAAAATGGAAACCACAAATGTAATTTTTTTTTTCTTTACCTCACAGAGCTATTGTGAGGAACAGTTAATCATATATAAACATTCTGTAAACAGTTAATTACCTTGAAAAGATATAAATTGTTAAATCCTATGAACATATTTACAGGATATAACAGTTTTGGCATGGATTCTGATGAAATATAGACTTCCCTGGTGGCTCAGATGGTAAAGCATCTGTCTACAATGCAAGAGACCTGGGTTCAATCCCTGGGTCAGGAAGAATCCCTAGAGAAGGAAATGGCAACCGACTCCAGTACTCTTGCCTAGAAAATCCCACAGATGGAAGAGCCTGGTGTCCATGGGGTTGCAAAGAGTCGGACACGACTGTGCAACTTCACTTTCAACTTCACTTTCACTTTCTGATGAAATATATTACATGCTTCTGCTTCAGTAACCACATAGAGTCAACTTATAGTATCCTTGCTAATTTAGAAAATTAATCAGGTAACGCAACTTTGTTTTATTTCCCTCTTAAATAGATTATATCTTATAGTATATTGGCTTTATGATCATGTTTAACCTGAGTTATATAATTTGCAGGCCTCTGGAAATGAATATTTCCAAAACTGAACTCAATATCCATTCATAACAGTCTCACTCTCTCAAGTATTCTTCTATTGGTATTAAACTGTGCACCCATCACCCAAAAGAGAAATAGTTCAACTCCTTCTTTATCCCTATTCTCTGTTAATCACCAAGACCTCTCACTCCTAACTTAGACATATCTCCTAAATTCAGACCCTCCCCTCCCATTTCCATAGACTTATCTTCCCTGGGAGGGAATGGCACCCCACTCCAGTACTCTTGCCTGGAAAATCCCATGGACGGAGGAGCTTGGTAGGCTGCAGTCCATGGGGTCGCTAAGAGTCGGGCACGACTGAACGACTTCACTTTCACTTTTCGCTTTCATGCATTGGAGAAGGAAATGGCAACCCACTCCAGTGTTCTTGCCTGGAGAATCCCAGGGACCGGGGAGCCTGGTGGGCTGCTGTCTATGGGGTCGCACAGAGTCGGACACGACTGAAGTGCCTTAGCAGCAGCAGCAGCATCTTCCCTGGGAATCTCATCAACCAGGTAGAAGACTAACAGTTGATATTTTTCTTAAATACTGCGTCCCATGCTCTAAGTCCTTTCACAAGCTTCAGATTGCCCCGTGAAGAAGGTACTGCTGTCACCCGAAATTTATAAGTGGAGAAACCTCAGCATGAAGTGTCGAAACATATTTTCCAAGCTCGTGAAGCTAGCAAATGGCAGAGTTGAGACCAGGACCCCAGTGAGTCTGAATCTGGGTCTAAATGCTTATGAGCTTCTAGGTGCTGGGTGTCATGTCACCATGTTCGCACTCCAGACTTCCCCTGCATTGTGTGTGCTCAGTTGGGTCTGACTCTTTGCGGCCCAGGGACTGCAGCCCTCCAGGGTCCTCTGTCCATGGAATTTTCCAGGCAAGAATACTGGAGTACGTTGCCGTTTCCTCCTCCATCCCCTACATTCCTGCCACAAGATCTTCCTCCAAAACAGATTTGATCTTGTCATTTCTCTGCTTTTAACAGCATCCTATTACTTCATCATTGCCTTCAGGAGAAACTAATATGAAAAATAAGGTATATTTTTTAACTCAGCCCAATTTATCTTTCCCACCTTATTTTCTGATCCCATACTCAATCCACCATCCTGTAGTTCTGGCACCCTGAGATGTTCACAGCGATTATTTCCAGGCCTCCGTGTCTCTACAAAAGCTATTTTCCTGCTTGGGAAGACACACCTCCACGTCACTGCATGCCATAGTCTGAGTTCAAGACACAGATCCAATGGCATTGATACTGAATCTCAGTTTTATCATTATAGAACAAAGGAACTATAAGGACAAAATGATATATTATGTAAAAACTCTGTAAGAGTAAACTACATGATTGGGTATAATAAGCAAAACTATTCAACTGTAAGATTTTGTAGTTTTTCCCACTGCCTCCAACCAGCCTTGGAAGGAGAAAGCATTCTTCATCTTCCTTTTCTTAGAGTGACTGGGCCAAAATGGGAAGTAGAAAGGAGATACTTAACTGATCTAAATGTCATAGTTTAAAAGGTTTGTGTTGGAAAACGGTGGGATTATTGTGAACCTCTATTTGTCTGTGTAGATTGGTAACAGTAAGAAAGATGAAAAAAGATGAATTTACGATGGTTTGCATGCATTTTATATATTCCCCTTTTCATGTCTTCTCAAGAAAGATTTAAACAGTTCTTTAAATAGTTTTGGGATTGTCCACTGAGATTTCTTTAAAAGCAATGGTGTGTCAATAAAGGATCGTCACACACATGGGATTTTCAAAGCTGTCCCTCCTAGGTACCAGCCCTCCTTTGATTCCAAGAAGAAAAAGGCTCTCTCTTCAGTGCTTCCACTGAACTTTGTTCTTGTATAACTTCTGTATCATAATGACTTGTTTGCATAAGTCACACACATACACACAAACACAATGCTTATCAAGAGTGTCTCAAAGACTAGAATCACGTGCTATTCATCTCTATCTTCCTAATATCTACCATGGTTCCTAGCCCTGGTTGCCTGAAAAGATGTATACTGTAAGACAAGAAAAGGTTACAATTCAGTATTTCTAACTTGTTTTTATTAAAAACTTCCATACAGAGAAGTTTTTCATACTCTTGTAGCTCATTTTTTAGTCCTAATAACTTGTCAACAGCAATGCATTACCCAAAAAAAAAAAAAAAAAAGGAGAGAGAGAAAAGCACTTAATTTAATCAGGAGACGAGAGGTCCGAAGTTTCAGACCCCATCTGCCATCAACCAGGTGGGAGACGAACACAGGTCAGTTCGTGCATCTGACCTCCAATCCCTCACTAGCAATGGAGGAATCTGGACTCCACGGTCTACAGATGCTGAAGTTCTAAAATTCAGTGATCCCTTAGCAGTACTCAGCCCCACGTGCCTCCAGGAGGGGTGGGGGACAAAACCGAAACAGAAATTTCCAAGAGGGAGAGGTTTCCACTTCAGGTTTCTGTTTTCCTTGGACCGTTACTGTCACTTCACACTCTCCTCATTGGAAAGTTCTGTTCTTCATACCTGATCAGGTGTCTCAGGAAGAGACAAAGGCCAGAGAGGGTGGGAAATGATTTGCAAAGAAGCCAAAAGGGGAATTCTGTAACTGTGTATTTTTCCACTCCGTTCTAATTTAAAACCACTTACAAGTGACAACTCCCAACCCGAGGCAGGTGCTGTGTGGTAGCTCATTACACCCTGGGGACCCCGTGTAAATCTTTTTTTTCCTGAGAACAGCTATTGTCTTCCAAGAAAAAGCTTTTAGCATAATAGCAGGCTGAATAGAACATTGCTCTTGTATGAATATTTTTAAGGGAAAGAACAAGAGAAAGGTATTCTTTAACAGCAGCAAACACAGTCTCTTGTTCTGTACCTCAGGCCCCCTGGAAAGAACAGTGTGTGAGCCATCAGAGGCTATGGCAGACCTGTGAGATTACCTCACCTCCAGACACAGAAGGGTAGACTCTGCTCTTTCAGGCTATAATAAATGCCAGGTAGAGGTGTCCCCAAGGGCAGAAATAGCAGATCTGCCCCCTTCCATTCGCCTCTGTTTCTCGGCTTCTCACCAGTCCGTGAGTCAGGCAGTCACTGTTCGCTTGGAGAAGGACAGCTTCTAACAAGAGAATGTCATTCTGCCTTGGAAAATTCTCACAGACTTGTTCCCCCCTAAGGTTCTTCTTAAGGATAGTCAAGCCAATGCGGCTCGGGGGCGTGGATGGAGAGATGTCCAAAGGGGAAAAGAATCAGCAAGAAAGTTCCTGAGAAAAACATGAAGCTTCCATCACAGAGATGTGATCCCAAACTAAAAAGGAACTCAACTTTCCCTGGACTGAAATGGTCATTGAAAACATGAGGGACTTCCCTGGCGGTCCAGTGGTTAAGACTCCGAGTTATCACTGCAGAGGGGGCGCAGGTTCAGTCTCTGATGAGGGAACCAAGATCCCATACGCCTCACAGGCCAAAAAGCAAAACATAAATCAGAAGCAATGTCGTAACAGATTCAGTAAAGATTTTTTAAAATGGTCCACATCATAAAAATCTTTAAAAAAGAAAAAAAATAATGTGAGGGGATGGGGGAAATGTGGAGAAAATAGAAAAGCTGACAGAATGACGATGGTCTTCAATAAGCAGTGTGTTTGGATTGTGTGCATTTCTGGGAAATTTCTCAGTGAGGGCAGACCCTAAAGAGGGGGATATTCTGGAACTGTGGGGTAGAGACCTGGGGTCTCCTCTCTGAGAAACCTCTTAACATGGGGCTTCAGGCTGGCTGTATACCCTTAGTGAGGCTTAACTTGGCCATCTGCAAAAGGGAGATAATGACAGCCCTTCCGCAAGAGTAGGAAGCCAGGCAGAGGAGTGGCTGAGCCCTCGAAAAGGCAGACCAACTGCCCTTCCTGGTTTTTCATCCACTTTCAATGGGGTTTGAGGAAACAATACTCCCCTCTCCCGAGACTTTTTTTTTTAACCTTCTGAATTGTTCTCTAGTTTTCTTAAATGCAGTATCTTCTCTCAGTTCCAATCCAAAAAGCACACCTATGCACACACACAGACACACACCACTCCTGAAGAGAACAGTCAAGTCCCCTACATATGAACTCAAGTTGCAAACTTTGAAAAGATGCGAGCGTGGGTTCACATGTCAATCACATAAGTTAGTCCAGGTGTCTGGCGTACATTGTCACCCGCCGTGCCTCCTCTACAAGTGCTGTGTTTCTGTGAACTTTACTATGCGGTCCTGTACAGAGATCAGTACTGCAGTGCTGTGCCAAGTCCCTGCAGTCGTGTCTGACTCTTTGCGACCCTGTGGACCTTCAAGTGCCAGGCTCCTCTGCCCATGCGATTCTCCAGGCAAGAATCCTGGAGGCGGTTGTCATGCTCTCCTCCAGGGGATCTGGCAACCCAAGTCTAGAACCCGTGTCTCTTACGTCTCCTCATTGGCAGGCAGGTTCTTTACCACTGGTGCCGCCTGGGAGGCTCCTGGAGAAGAGTAGTACAGTATCTTTATTTCAAGCCCAGGATGTCTGGAAGCAAAAAGTAATGCTTATGTAGCTGGTACCCCTGTACTTTTCAAGGTTCTGTACTGTAAGATTAAAAATGTTAATTTTTTATGTTTGTATTTTATGTATTATTTGTATGGTATTTTTAATGTATTATAGTGCAGTACTATCTGGGCTGGTGGCTCAGACTGTAAAGAATCTGCCTGCAATGCAGGAGATCTGAGTTTGAGAAGATCCCTGGAGAAGAGAATGGCTATTCACTTCAGTATTTTTGGAATTTCCTGGTGGTTCAAATGGTAAAGAATTTGCCTGCCAATGCAGGAGATGCAGGAGATCTGGATTCAATCCTTGGGTCAGGAAGATCCTCTGAAGTAGGAAATGGCAACCCACTCCAGTATTCTTGCCTGGGGAATCCCATGGACAGAGGAGCCTGGTGGCTATAGTCGATGGGGGTCACAAAGAGCGACTGAGCGACCAACACTTTCACTTTCACGGTACTATACAGATGACTGTGTTAGTTGGGTACCTAGGCTAACTTTGTTGGACTTATGACCACGCTCTTAGAATGGAACTCATTCATATGTAGGGGACTTACCATACACAAACTAAAGAAAATATGATTTCTCAACTCTTGGAATATCTGCTAACACACAACGTGTAGAAGGATTTAACTAGGCTAAGTGTAATTATGCCAGAAAATCACTAACCAATGGAGAGTAGTCTCAGAAAGCACCCAAACCCATGTCTGGGATAGATCTTGCCTACCAAACCTACCTCCAGACCAGCTCATCCAATGCCTTCTATTTCAACCTGTCAGAGCCTTTATCCCACCCTCTTAGACTCTGTTCACTCTTCACTGGCTCTCTGCTCTACACGTCCCAAACATCCAGGGTTCGTTTGACCTTTGGAATCCTACCAGTTAAGAAGACCCAGAACGGCTTATCCACTGAGAGTCTCTGATGCTAGAATGAGTCATTTATCCTTTTTGTAACAGCTCCCTTTTATTCTCCATTTCTTTTCAAGTCAGTCTCTTCCACACGGCCTCAACGAGAATTTCTCGGAGAACTTCCCTGTTCACTATCGCTCTGAAAGGGTGGACAGTGACTCTGCTCTTGGGGACCTGCCAGCATTTTGGCTCTGAGGCTTAGATCTCCAGGTCTAAAATGAGCCTTCTCTCTTGGGACCATTGTGAGAAGTCACTCACCCTCAATTCTCAGGAGAGAGATAAAACATATACCAGGCAAATCTGGCTACTTGTTGTTCAGTCACTAAGTCGCGTCTGACTCCTTGTGACCCCACGGACTATAGCCCACCAGGTTCCTCTGTCCATAGGATTTCTCAGACAATAATACTGGAGTGGGTTGCCATTTCCTTCTCCAGGAGATCTTCTTGACCCAGGGAATGAACTTATGTCTCCTAAATCTGGCTACTACTGAACCCCTGGTGGCTCAGAGGTTAAAGCATCTGCCTGCAATGAGGGAGACCCCAGTTTGATCCCTGGGTCAGGAAGATCCTCTGGAGAAGGAAATGGCAGCCCACTCCAGTATTCTTGCCTGGAGAATTCCATGGAGGAAGGAACCTGGTAGGCTACAGTCCATGGGGTCGCAAAGAGTCGGACACAACTGAGCTACTTCACTTCGCTTTTCACTTTCACTGAACCAAAACTATATTTATCAGGAAAGTAAGCCTAAATGTTTCCAGGAAAATATCTTTTTAAAAAATGCTTTAGAAAAATAAATCAAAGCAAATGAATCCTTCCAGGAAAGACTCTCTGGAGCCCAGAGTCAAGAAAAAATTAAAAGTAACCAATAAATTGTTCTCAACAAGCCCCTGGTCTAGGACTTTAGGTCAGACTATCAGGGAACCAGTCTCCAGTGGGGGGAAGTGTTTTCTCCCTGGGCCCCCATGCTCTCATTTCTTGAACTTCTAAAATAAGACTGAAGTGATAATCCTGCTCAGTGGAAAGAAAGTCTTCTAGTACCCAAAACCTCCTTATGAGGGATGAGAGGCAGCCGCTGAATCTGAAACCAGTCACATCACATTTAAATACAAGTGCAGGCTGAAGCTGGTGACCCAGGCAGGGAGGAAGCAGATAAGACAATTGAAGCCTGCAGGCAGGAAGAGTCCAGAGCTACTGGCTCATTGGCTATTTTCTTGTCCTAAAACAATGTGACACACTGCAGTTCAAAGGAAGTTGTTTTATTTCTGATTTACAGCCATGGTATTGTGTTTTGGAGGGTAGGTGATGTTCATATTCTGCTCTTTACAGTAAAGACCTGTGCTCATGTATATATTGAAAGCTGCTGAACAAATTGTTTCTGCAACCCATCAGGGACTATGAATCCAGCACTGAGGCTCAGGTCATGCAATCTCAGCTCTGTGCTGGGATCTTAAGGGTCTGGAGGGTTATGAATCTTCCTTCCTTCTTTCCTTCCTGCCACAGTGCCTGAAACATCCTCCATGAAAATGTTTACATTGGGTGAGGAGAAGAAAATAAAATTTACTGTGAGCAGGAAGAGGATAATGCATTTACCTGCGGTCAATTTAGTGTGAGTTGCTTTAACAACTAAACTAGCTTCCAATAGTGTGAGGACATAGAATAGGGGAAAGAGGAAGTCCTGGATCAGAGTGGAGCCTGAATGGTGATGTTGAACACCGGTTCTGATGACTGTGTTAGCACATTTATTGTGCATATGCACCCAGGAGTCAGAAAAAGAAAATCAGGCACCACCATTGACTGTGATATTTAACTTCCCTGAGCCCCACTTACCTCATTTGTACACTAGCTTTTTCATTTTTCAGCTATAGGAACTTAGATTAGGCCTAGGACCAGCTGCTCAACATGAGGGTCCATTGCACAGTGAAAATACAGGGACTCCCCTGCTGGTCCAGTCATTAAGAATCTGCATTCCAATGCCAGGGACGTGGGTTTGGTCCCTGGTCAGGTAACTAAAATCGCACATCGCATGGGACAACTGAGCCCACATGCCACAACCACTGAGCACGAGCACCACAACAAAATGCAACGAAGACCCTGCAAGATGCAATGAAGACCCAACACGGTCAAATAAATAAACTCAAAAAACTTAGAGAAAACTCAAAGCCCCTTTCAGAACTTTTTTCTTAGGATTTTCAAGTTGGAGACTGAAGAGCATTAAACAAAGTTTGAGGCCCTTCTAAGCATGGCATCTGTGCAAATGCCCACTTGACACACCTGTAAAGACAGCCTCCATGGGTCTTTTCTCCTCGGGACTCAACTCAGTGGTTGTCACTTCCAAGTCAATGATGCCCAAAAGAAGATGAACATCATTCATTTCTGGGTCCTCTCAACACCTGCCCATCTTGAGATGAACAACAGCTGACATGTTAGCACATGTTTAAGAGAGAAAACTCTAAAGATACATGAGACTGATGTAGGAGATAGTTGGGCACAAGGCTGAGCCACTGCATCCAGTCTCCTGTGGACACTTTGAGACAAAATAGCAACAGGAGCATCCGCCCTGATTGGGTGAAAAACAAAGTGACCATATTTTTTTTCATATGTCCTGCCAAGCCCCCCAGAAACCTTCACGCTGTAATCCATCTTGGTTGAGAGATGTGTGTGCCACCAGGAAGGACCCTGAGTCAGGCCAAATATGGGCCCAAGCAAGATTACTGGCTAGAGACAAACACAGAAGACTGCCCCCATATAAGCAAACTAAGCCATTCTTATTGGGAGCAGTTCACTCTGAGAATTCGCCCGTGTGCTCTTCCATGCGTGCTGTGTACTTGATCACTCATCTGTGTCCAGCTGTTTGTAACCCCATGAACTATTGCCCACCAGGCTCCTCTCTCCATGGGATTTCCCAGGCAAAAATATTGGAGTGCTTGTATATTTTGGAAATTAATCCTTTGTCAGTTATTTCATTTGCTATTATTTTCTCCCATTCTGAAGGTTGTCTTTTCACCTTGCTTATAGTTTCCTTTGATGTACAAAAGCACATGAAAAGATGCTCAGCATCACTCATTATTAGAGAAATGCAAATCAAAACCACAATGAGATATCACCTCACACGGGTCAGAATGGCCATCATCAAAAAGTCTACAAACAATAAAAGCTATAGAGGGTGTGGAGGAAAGGCAACGCTCTTGCACTGTTGGTGGGAATGTAAATTGATATAGCCACTATAGGAGATGGTATGGAGATTCCTTAAGAATCTAGGAATAGAACAACCATATGACCCAGGAATCCTATTCCTAGGCATATACCCTGGGGAAACCAAAATTGAAAAGACACATGGATCCCACTGTTCACTGCAGCACTATTCACAAAAGCTAGAACATGAAAGCAGCCTAGGTGTCCGTCAACAGATGAATGGATAAAGAAGTTGTGGTATATGTACACAATGGAATATTACTGAGCCATACAAAGGAATGCATTTGAATCAGTTCTGATGAGGCAGATGACTTAGAACCTATTATACAAAGTGAAGTGAGTCAGAAAGAGAAAGATAAATAAATATCATATTCTAATACACACATACAGAATCTAGAAAAAATCGTACTGAAGAATTTATTTACAGGGCAGCAATGAAGAAATAGACATAGAGAATAGACTTATGGACATGGGGAGAGAGGAGGAGAGGCTGAGATGCATGGAAAGAGTAACATGGAAACTTACATTACCATATGTAATATAGATAGCCAACAGGAATTTGCTGTACGGGTCAGGAAACTCAAACAACCTGTATCAACCTAGAGGCTCTGTATCAACCTAGAGGGGGTGGGATGGGGAGGGAGATGGGAGGGAGCTTCAAAAGGGAGGGGGAATATATGTACACCTATGGCTGATTCACATTGAGGTTTGATAGAAAAAAACAAACTTCTGTAAAACAATTATCCTTCAGTAAAAACAATTTTTAATAATTATTAAAAAAAAAAGAATACCAGAGTGGGTTGCCATTTCCTCCACATGTACTTTGATTTTGATAAACACTTTATCTGTTTCACAATATCGCTCTCTATTGAATTATTTCTTTAAAGAAGACGGGGACCAAGGTCCTGCTTCCAGCCATCCCCACCCCCCAACAATAGTATACATGTATTATTACCAACCTTAGATCCCAAGCAGAAATGAGTCTCCATTGATTCATATGAACATGTGATAAGAAATATTTTCTCATTTTTTTTAACTGAACTATTTGGAAGTGTCAAATTATTTAGGGGCTTTCACTGTGTGTCAGTGGTACGAGTGGTAAAGAACCTGCCTGCCAATGCAGGACATATAAGAGACACGGGTTTGACCCCTGGGTCAGGAAGATCCCCTGGAGGAGGAAACAGCAACCCACTCCAGTATTCTTGCCTGGAGAATTCCACAGACAGAAGAGCCTGGTGGGCTCTAGGCCATAGGGTCTCAAGGAGTTGGGCATAATTGCAGCAACTGAGCAAGCAAGCACTGTGTTTCAAGTCCTTTCCTTAAAGGGAGAATGATCTCTGTGGTTATAATATCAACAAAAGTACCATTGTCAATGTAAATAAAGATGCAAGCGCAGAGGCAACTCTATGTTATAATTACACATTGGGTACCTCTCAGCTCCTATCTAGAAACTGAGCCTGCAAAATGCAGACATACAAAGATCCACTTTCTTAAATAAATAATTGCTCTCTGAAGGTTGCCTGGAAGGATTACTGTCTCTAACTTCCATGAACTGCTCATCTGCAAGGGAAGAAAGTGGTAACTGTTAAGAGAAACTGCTCTTAAATGCATGAACCACATCAGAGAACTTTTGGAAAATCCCTTATTATTCATTAAAGCATGTTATGGCCTTATTAATTCAGATGGGATAATCGGTTGTTGATTAGCCAGACAGTTAAGCATTCATTGTCAGATGCTGATGGGGTGTGAGAAATTACATTTCCTATCCACCAAAGATTCACCTGAATGCAGTTAGCACCTCATCAGGTAAGGCTGCCTCTTTAGGGGATAAATTAGCTGGATTTTTATTCCCCAGCCTTTTCTTTCATTTCCCAAACTTTTCCATATTGCAAAGCATGCCTCATTCTGTTTGGTTTTCCTTGCTTTTGTCTGAGGTTGAAAACTATGCCAGGAGGAGCCAACTTTAAAAGCCGGTGGGTTACAAAGAAAATCACATCTGTGCTCAGGATTCTAACATGAAATGGGTGTTGCGTGTGTGTGTGCATGTACATCTCTGTGTGTGCCTGTGTGCTTTGGTTTGGTTTTACAACTCTTGGCTAGAGCCTACTCCATACTTTTAGTTCTTCAGATCCAAACTGTATCCAGGTCATTCAGGGACTTATTGAGCCAGCTCTCCAAGACTCAGCTTCTTTTATTTCCAAACTGTGACTGACCATGAGGGTAGTATAACAGCAATAAGCATGGTGAGAAAAGTCCCTGGATTAGAGGTCAGAAAATGTTGATTCATTTTCCTGTTCCAGTTCTGTTTTAGGAGAACTGACTGACACTTTTAAACTGCTCTCAATTTCAACAAGTCATTTCATCTCTCTGACAATATGCAATTAATTTTTTTCTCCCTATGATAACAGAGCAACACTGATATTTAAGCTCCAATACTTTGGCCACCTGATGCGAAGAGCTGACTCATTGGAAAAGACCCTGATGCTGAGAAAGATTGCGGGCAGGAGGAAAGGGGATGACAGAGGATGAGATGGTTGGATGGCATCCCAGACTCAGTGGACAAGAGTTTGAGCAAACTCTGGGGGATAGTGAAGGAGGGAAACCTGGCGTGCTGCAGTCCAAGGGGTCACAAAGAGTTGGACATGACTTAGCAACTGACCAACAAAACAAAGCAAGAAGAGTTGGGGTGTATTATTTCTACAAAGGTAGACCAGTACCCAACCCTTTGTGGAATTTCTGACCTCAAAGGGACAGAGGGCTTCCAAGACTAAGAGGACCTCCCCGACCACCGTCACCACCAAATCTTCAAAGAAGGTATGTGATTACTCACGGAACTGCTCCAGGTGGTCAGCACTGTTAGACTCCGGCATGGCTGTGATGGTCACCAACGGACAGGAATTTCCTCCTAGCGTCTGGCAGAGAACCTCCTGTCGGAAGTAGACCTGCTTGTGGTTCACACTTTTTTCCAGAATATCAAGGTGAGTCTGGGGCATAAATGAAAGGAAAGTGTATTTAAGATTTTTGATAATAACAATAGGTGAAAGCAGCAATAACGCTTATATTCCTCTAACTCCTGGTAGTTTAGAAGTATTTTTGTTAACCTAATCTGTCCGACAGGTTCAGTGGTAAAGAATCTGCCTGCCAATGCAGGAGATGTAGGTTCAGTCTCTGGGTTGGGAAAATCCCCTGGAGAAGGCAATGGCAACCCACTTCAGTATTCTTGCCTGGGAAATCCTATGGACAGAGGAGCCTGGCAGGCTATGGTCCATGGGGGTCACAAAAAAGTTGGAGAGGACTTAGCAACTAAAACAAACAGATCTGCCTGACACAGGGCATCAAGTCATTTAGAAGCAGGACTGTTACTGCTCGCTGGAAGAAGTTCAGTGAGGCTGAACAGGAAACATCATTCCTGCCTGTGTCTGCACAATAGAGTATCTGATTTCAAGCTGCACTGACAGCAAAAGAGGAGGAGCACACAGCACTCTTCCCATGACAATGACATGTAAAGAACACTGTTATCACAAAAACAGAGTACACGCAAGACGCTTGGGAACGTGAGACAGAGCTTCAGTGGTGCACATGACTAGATTTAAGCAATACAAGGAGGGCTGGGAGCGTATGGAAGGAAAATAGAAAGCAACCGATCCAGGGAAAATGTTAAGTGAAGAAAACTAACTGGTAACAAATGATTTTCCCTACTGTACCCTACCTTTGGGCTTCCCTGGTGTCTCAGTGGTAAAGAATCCACCTGCCAATGCAGGAGATGTGGGTTCAATCTCTAGGCTGTGAAAATTTCCTGGAGAAAGAAATGGCAACCCACTGCAGTATTCTTGCCTGGGAAATCCCATGGACAGAAGAGCCTGGCGGGTTACAGACCATAGGGTCATGAAGAGTCAAACACAACTTCAGTTCAGTTCAGTTCAGTCCCTCAGTCGTGTCCGACTCTTTGCGACCCTATGAATTGCAGCACACCAGGCCTCCCTGTCCTTCACCAACTCCCGGAGTTCACTCAGACTCACGTCCATCGAGTCAGTGATGCCATCCAGCCATCTCATCCTCTGTCGTCCCCTTCTTCTCCTGCCCCCAATCCCTCCCAGCAGCAGAGTCTTTTCCAATGAGTCAACTCTTCGCATCAGGTGGCCAAAGTACTGGAGTTTCAGCTTCAGCATCATCCCTTCCAAAGAAATCCCAGATTAGCGACTAAACAACAACAAAGGGTGTCCATGCTCCAAACTGCAGACCCTGACAATATGTTACCTTACATGGCAAAAGGGACTTTGCAGATATATTTAAGATTTAAGTCTATTTGAGATGGGGAGGTGATCCTGCATTAACCAGTTGGGGCCAAACTATTAATATATAAATCACAAATGCTTAAAAGCAGAGAACTTTCCCCAGCCACAAAGGACCAGAACCACATGCTAAGAACTCAGGCTTCCATGCTGGCTTTGAAGATGGAGGAAAGAGGGCAAAAGCTGAGGAATGTGGTGTCTTCTAAAAGCCAGCACAGGCAAGGAAATGGATTCTCCTCCACTATCCTCCAGAAGGAATACAGACCCAATACGTTGATTTTTTTGATCTCTGGTTCCTCTGCCTTTTCTAAAACCAGCTTGAACATCTGGAAGTTCACAGTTCACGTATTTCTGAAACCTGGCTTGGAGAATTTTGAGTATTACTTTACTAGCATGTGAGATGAGTGCAATTGTGTGGTAGTTTGAGCATTCTTTGCATTGCCTTTCTTTGGGATTGGAATGAAAACAGACCTTTTCCAGTCCTGTGGTCACTGCTGAGATTTCCAAATTGGCTGGCATATTGAGTGCAGTACTTTCACAGCATCATCTTTTAGGATTTGAAATAGCTCAACTGGAATTCTATCACCTCCACTAGCTTTGTTCGTAGTGATGCTTCCTAAGGCCCACTTGACTTCACATTCCAGGATGTCTGGCTCTAGGTGAGTGATCACACCATCATGATTATCTTGGTCCTGAAGATCTTTTTTGTACAGTTCTTCTGTGTATTCTTGCCACCTCTTCTTAATATCCTCTGCTTCTCTTAGGTCCATACCATTTCTGTCCTTTATTGTGTCCATCTTTGCATGAAATGTTCCTTTGGTATCTCTAATTTTCTTGAAGAGATCTCTAGTCTTTCCCATTCTATTGTTTTCCTCTTTCTTTGCACTGATCACTGAGGAAGGCTTTCTTATCTCTCCTTGCTATTCTTTGAAACTCTGCATTCAGATTCTTATATCTTTCCTGTTCCCCTTTGCTTTTCACATCTCTTTTTTCAAAGCTATTTGTAAGGCCTCCTCAGACAGCCATTTTGCTTTTTTGTATTTCTTTTTCTTGGATATGGTCTTGATTCCTGTCTCCTGTACAATGTCACAAACCTCTGCCCGTAGTTCATCAGGCACTCTGTCTATCAGATCTAGGCCCTTAAATCTATTTCTCACTTCCACAGTATAGTCATAAGGGATTTGATTTAGGTCATACCTAAATGGTCTAGTGGTTTTCCCTACTTTCTTCAATTTAAGTCTGAATTTGGCTATAAAGAGTTCATGATCTGAGCCACAGTCAGCTCCCGGTCTTGTTTTTGCTGACTGCATAGAGCTTCTCCATCTTTGGCTGCAAAGAATATAATCAATCTGATTTCGGTGTTGACCATCTGGTGATGGTCATGTGTTGAGTCTTCTCTTGTGTTGTTGGAAGAGGGTGTTTGTTATGACCAGTGCGTTCTCTTGGCAAAACTCTATTAGCCTTTGCCCTGCTTTATTCTGTACTCCAAGGCCAAATTTGCCTGTTACTGACACGACTGACGTGACAGTCATAGCAGCAGCAGCACAGGTGTTTCTTGACTTCCTACTTTTGCATTCCAGTCCCCTATAATGAAAAGGACATGTTTTGGGGGGTGTTAGTTCTAGAAGGTCTTGTAGGTCATCATAGAACCATTTGACTTCAGCTTCTTCAGTGTTACTAGTCAGGGCATAGACTTGGATTACTGTGATATTGAATGATTTGCCTTGGAAATGAACAGAGATCATCCTGTCATTTTTGAGATTGCATCCAAGTACTGCATATCAGACTCTCTTGTTGACTATGATAGCTACTCCATTTCTTCTAAGGAATTCCTGCCCACAGTAGTAGATATAATGGTCATCTGAGTTAAATTCACCCATTCCAGGTAAATTTATCAAAATTCACTGGATCATTGAAAAAGCAAGAGAGTTCCAGAAAATCATCTATTTCTGCTTTATTGACTATGCCAAAGCCTTTGACTGTGTGGATCACAATAAACTGTAGAAAATTCTTCAAGAGATGGGAATACCAGACCACCTGACCTGCCTCTTGAGAAATCTGTATGCAGGTCAGGAAGCAACAGTTAGAACTGGACATGGAACAACAGACTGGTTCCAAATAGGAAAAGGAGTATGTCTAAGGTGTATATTGTCACCCTGCTTATTTAACTTATATGCAGAGTACATCATGAGAAATGCTGGGCTGGAGGAAGCACAAGCTGGAATCAAGATTGCTGGGAGAAATATCAATAATCTCAGATATGCAGATGACACCACTCTTATGGCAGAAAGTGAAGAAGAACTAAAGAGCCTCCTGATGAAAGTGAAAGTGGAGAGTGAAAAAGTTGGCTTAAAGCTCAACATTCAGAAAACGAAGATCCATGGCATTCTATCCCACCCATGGGAAATAGATGGGGAAACAGTGGAAACAGTGTCAGACTTCATTTTGGGGGGCTCCAAAATCACTGCAGATGGTGATTGCAGCCATGAAATTAAAAGACGCTTACTCCTTGGAAGGAAAGTTATGACCAACCTAGAGAGCATATTCAAAAGCAGAGACATTACTTTGCCAACAAAGGTCCGGCTAGTCAAGGCTATGGTTTTTCCAGTGGTCATGTATGGATGTAAGAGTTGGACTGTGAAGAAGGCTGAGCGCTGAAGAATTGATGCTTTTGAACTGTGGTGTTGGAGAAGACTTTTGAGAATCCCTTGGACTGCAAGGAGATCCAACCAGTCCATTCTGAAGGAGATCAGCCCTGGGATTTCTTTGGAAGGAATGATGCTAAAGCTGAAACTCCAATACTTTGGCCACCTGATGTGAAGAGTTGACTCATTGGAAAAGACTCTGATGCTGGGAGGGATTGGGGGCAAGAGGAGAAGGGGACGACGGAGAATGAGATGGCTGGATGGCATCACTGACTCGATGGACATGAGTTTGGGTGAACTCCGGGAATTGGTGATGGACAGGGAGGCCTGACATGCTGCAATTCATGGGGTCGCAAAGAGTCAGACACGACTGAGCGACTGATCTATCTGATCTGATAGCCAATTAACAATATTGTGATAGTTTCTGCAAAGGTTGTGAATATCAAAGAGACTCTGCCATACACATACATGTATCCTTTCTCCCTCAAACTCCCCTCCCATCTGGATGGCACATAACACTGATCAGAGTTTCTTGGCAAGATAGTAGGTCCTTGTTTGTTAAATACAGCAGTGTGTACGTGTCCATCCCAAACACCCTAATTATCCTTCTCCCTGGCAACCATAAGTTTGTTCTCTAAGTCTATGAGTTTGTTTCTGTTTTCTATGTTCATTCGTATCATTTCTTTTTAGATTGCACACGTAAGTGATGTCATAGGATGTTTGTCCTTCTCTGACTTCTCTCAGTATGACAGCCTCTAGGTCCATCCATGTCGCTGCTAATGTCATTACTTATTCTTTTTAATGGCTGAGTAATATTCCATTGTATATATGTATCACATATTCTTTATTCCTCTGCTGATTGCCATTTAGGTTGTTTCCATGTCTTTGCTATTATAAACAATGCTGCAATGAACATTGGGATGCATGTATCTTTTCAGGTTGATTTTTGCCCAGTGATTTTTACCCATATTGAACTTCTCACCATAAGAGCTGTAAGATTTTTTTAATTGTTTAAGCTACAAAATTGGTGATAATTTGTTACAGCAGCAATACAAAACCAATACACTGGGCAGTAAGAAAAAGAATTTTCTAAACGAAGTAGAAATCCTAGCATCTGGGTAGGAATGAACTAAATTCCACTTGTACTCTATTAGATAAATCTCGGACTTACAAGGAAAAAGAAAAAGTCCCAAGGAAAGAAAAGATGACAAATGATTCTGTGGCCTTTCCTATAGCTTCAGGGATACCTGAAAATTTGACCCTGAATCGCATCCTCCTTGCAACTGGGATCCTGAATCATCTGCCTCCACACAGCCTACTGCCTAGATTAATATGAATTTACTACTCTCTGTCTGCATCAACACAAGTTTACTGCCACAGGAAACACTTGCCTGGGAAAATAGAAATTACAAATAAATTTACTTTTCATAAATTGATAATTTTTCAGGAACATCTGAACAACTCTTCAGTAGAAAGTATCAACTGGGGACTTCTCTGGTGGTCCAGTGGTTAAGAATGTGCCTGGCAATGCAGGGGACACCGGTCCTCTTCCTGGTTTGGGAACTAAGATCCTACATGCTGCAGAGCGACTAAGCCTGTGGGCCATGACTAGAGAACCCATGAGCCACAACAAAAGGTGATGCATGACACAGTGAAGATCCAGCATGCTGCAACTAAGACTCGACAACCCCTCTCCTCAAGATGCTTGCCCTACAGCCTCCACCAGTCTTAAACCATTTTATCATGATCTTTACCCAATGTTAATCAAGCCCTACATTAAAATACCAGAACTTCACAAAACTTTAAAATCTTAATAAATACCTCAGGTTTGCCCTTCCTCCTTTGAGACACTATCAAGACTCTTCTCACATTCTCCCTTACCAAATATGTTCGTTTCCTATCACTTCAGTAACAAATTACTGCAAATTTACTGGTTGGAGATGACACAAATGTATTGTATTACAGTTCTGGAGGTCAAAAGCCCAAAATGGGTTTTACTGTGCAAAAATCAAGGTGTTGGCAGGACTGCACTGCTCATGGAAGTTCTAGAAAGTAACTTCCTTGCCTTTTTAGCTTCTGGAGGGCAGCTATATTCTTTGTCCCATGATGTTCTCCTCTTACATTCAAAGGAAGCAATCACAACATTGCTACCTTGGTTTCCACGGTCAAATCTCCTTCTCTGACTCGGACTCTTCTGTCTCAGTGGTTCATGGTTAAGGACCCTTGTGATTACATTGGACCCAGTCTAATTGTCTGACATAATCTCCCCATCTCAAGAAGTTTAACTTAATCACATCTACAAAGTCCTTTGTGCCACATAAAGCAGCATCCTTAAAGGTTTCAGGGATTAGAAAATGAACATCTTGGGCTAGGGGCATTATTCTGTCTACCACACCGAGATAAGCAATATCTTCGGTCTGTCTTAGAAACCGGTGGTATTTCTGAGAGCCAGCATTTGACACAATACTAAGAAAAGGAATTATAAGGACCATGGCTACCTCAGGTTCAAAAGGAGAATTCACCTAAGGCACATATATCTGACCAAACCTTTGTGCTTCATTCTTCCTGTCATTTGTCAAGTGATGGTGAATACCAGGTATTGTTGTGAAGCACCTGCAATGGGGATTGGGAGGTGGTCTCATACCCCTGAGGAGACAAGGACGCTAGCTAGTTGTGCACACATACACACACACACTCTGCACACACTAGTTACAAAGGCCCTATGTAAATAGCCAAGTATGAAAGCTGAAGAAAACCCAGAACTGATGGCTCTTCTAAGCTGAGCTCAGCTTCATCTCTCATGACCACACACTTCCCTGGGCAAAGACTGACTCAGGCCAAGAAAGCTGTGTCTGAGAGCCCAGACTTTCACAGAGGCTCTTCCACGCATGCTGTGCTATGGCTTGCCTTTCTCGAGGATGCGTTCATTTGGTTCCAGGTAAAGCCTAGATGTGGAGAAGGCAATGGCACCCCACTCCAGTACTGTTGCCTGGAAAATCCCATGGATGGAGGAGCCTGGTGGGCTGCAGTCCATGGGGTTGCAAAGAGTCGGACACAACTGAGCAACTTCACTTTCATTTTCCACTCTCATGCATTGGAGAAGGAAATGGCACCCCACTCCAGTGTTCTTGCCTGGAGAATCCCATGGACGGAGAAGCCTGGTAGGCTGCAGTCCATGGGGTCGCACAGAGTCGGACATGACTGAAGCGACTTAGCAGCAGCAGCAAAGCCAAGACATATGTGTTCGATCACCAGTCTAAACCCAACATCACTGCTCCTTGTTGAGCAGAATGAGGGTTTCATTATACAATTAAAGTTATTTTTATAAGTGTGTGTGCGTGTGTGTGTGTGTGTAGAGATAAACCTATTCATGGATATATATAAATATATATACACATATATATATGTAAAAAGTTATTCTTGGGTCACAACTCCTTCTGCAGTGCTGAATGTCAGAGGAAATGAATACTGCTTAGTGCTTGAAAGTACAATGCATAGCAAACCTATAACCAGCCAAGTTTTTACTCACACATTTCTTCTCATATATGCTTAGCTATGCAAGAGCACAGAAAACATATCACCTCATCCTTATAATAACTTGAAGACAAATTTTAGCTGCCCAAATTCAAACTAAAGAGTGATATAAAAGGATAGTCCAGTTAAACAAGGTTCGTTTAGATGATCATTGGAAAACACAGTTACTACATAATACAGACATAAAAAAAAGTTCTTTAGGGAGAAAACATATCATCAAATGTTAATCTCATCATCTGGTTCTGAAATGAAATTCAAAAGAAATGTGTAAGTGAAGTATAAAGTAAAACAAAATGTTCACTTTTCAGCTTACATGGACATAGTATTATTATTTAATTCTTAAAAATGGAAAGGCAGTATAGCAAGATGACTAACCATGCAGGCTCTGAGTCAAACCGCCTGGGTTCTAAATTTGGTTGTGGATTCTAGATAAATCGTGTAAATCCTATACTTAACCTCTTCGTGACTCAGTTTTCTCTGTAATGTGTATATAAAATGGCATTACCTATGTCGTTCAGTGGTTGCTATAATTTTGTCATTTACTGTGTGTGAGAAGTGTCTGTCATACAGGAAACACTCAACTTCAGCTGTTATTATTCATGGATACATATATATTTAATTTTTTTAAGAACTGAAAGGGAAACACTAGTAGAATTATAAACATTGTAGGAAAAAAAATCAAAGAAAATATGGTCACGTCATGTTGCATAAAACAGAAAGAAAGAAAGGAAGAAATGAGAAAGAAGGGAGGGAGGGAAGGAAAAAAGGAAAGAAGAAAGAAAGAGAAAGGGAGGAAGGGATGGACAGGGGACGAGGCGGAGAGAGAGAAAGAAAGAAAAGCAATGAAGCATGGAAATTACAAAACCAAAATGACAGACCCAACACCGAAAATTGTTTTAAGTATAAATAGGCTAAACAGCATTATTAAATGACAGAAACTTTCAGATTAGCTTTTCAAAATCCCACTGCCTACTGCATATAAAAGGAACTTTAAAAGAGAAGGGAAAAAAAGACCCATGATGTGTATGAAAAACATTCCTAAATTATCTTTTATTCTATTTGACTCAACTAAAATATTTTAAAAGAGAAATATGGAAACTAAATGGATAAGCAAACACAAATTAAAGTGGGCCTGGCAACAGTAATATATGACAAAGTCATATTCAAGAAAAGTGCATTAAATGGGATTTAAAAATCTTATTTTGATAAAGGGCATGATTCATAAAGAACATATAAGATTCATAAATCTCAGGAATTAAATAATGCAGAACTGAAATGTACAATGGCAAAACAGCAGAAGGGGAAAACACTGCACTCGGAGTGGGAGACTTTATAACAATACATCAGCCTTGAACATATCAATTGCAAAAAAAATGATAGAGCATTTGAACAATATTGTTTTTCATAGATATATGTCAAACTGTCTTTACAGATAGCATCCTTTACTTTTTTCTCAAACGTTCATGGAACTGTAATAAAATTAATCATATACAAGACTATAAAAATTTCACTAAATTTTTTTAAAAGCAGAAATTATACAAACCACATTTTCTAACAATTAGATGAAACGAGACTTAAGTAAAATTTGTTTTAAAAACAGCAAATATATAATGATTAAGGAATTCCCTGATGGTTCAAACAGTAAAGAATCTGCCTGCAATGCAGGAGACCCAGGTTCTATCCCTGGGTTGGGAAGCTCCCCCAGAGAAGGGAATGGCTATTACCCACTCCAGCATTCTTGCTTGGAATCCCATGGACAGAGGAGCCTGGTGGGCTACAGTTCCATAGGGTTGCAAAGAGTCGGACACAACTGAGCAACTAACTCTTTCAGGAATAAAAAATCATCTTCCTAAAGAAGAAATTCATCTATTAAAAGAAAAGTCAATATTAAATCAGTGTAATTAAAGCCCTCATTGAAGAAGTGTCCATTTGCCATCCCAGGAGAAAAGCCACAGACAGGAATAAAAATGACCCCATCAGAATGTCAGCCACCCTGGTAAAAGGACATTTCAGCACCTTCCTAAAGAGTCAATATCACCCTGGATTTAGTGATAGTCTGTCATCATAAGCAAATTATTTTAATCACTTTCACACATATCTGGGTGAAAGTTGTCCCAGTATTATTATTGAAATCTCAACTGAGTTGAACTCTGCCTCATAACTACCATCAAGATTCCAGGCCCCCAAACTTGGAAATCTATACCTTTTCCTGAAGCATTTTCCAAAATGTAATCAGCAGTATCTTACTAAATGCTGGAGTGTGGAGAGGGGGAGATCCAAAGTACCTGGGGCACAGTGAGTTAAACTAAATGAAGACATTTTCACGACTGCAGAACTGTTCAGACTCTTGTGCAAATACGCATTATATGCAAATACACATTACATGCAAATACACATTACAAACTCATAGAAGAAAAACTAGCCAATAGGGCTTCAAGAATCTGTGTGACCCTTGAACCCTTTTCCTCTAAAGATCTTGGGACCCTGGAGAGTTGTAGCATGCGTTTTGGGAAACACTGTCTGCTGAATTGTTTCTATGAGGGTTTTTGCTTTGTTTTGTCTGTTGCCTTGTTCTTGCCATCAAAGCTATTTGTTTCACATTTATTATGGCGACAAGGATTCTCGACATATGAGGGTGATGGGGGAGAAATAGAGACCCTTCTCCAGAAAAGTACTGGCCATGATTTCTACGATATCACAAAGTTATTAGGCTGGCCAAAAACTTCTTTCAGGTTTTCCATAAGGTCTTACAGAACGGTCTGAACGAACCTTTTGGCCAACTCAATACAAATAGGCCATAGCTCTTCTTGCCAAATCTTGGGGTTGTTGTTGTCAGTCACCCAGTCGTGTCTGACTCTTTGTGAACCCACGGACTACAGCACTCCAGGTTTCCTTGCCCTTCACTATCTTCTGGAGTTTGCTCAAACTCACGTCCATTGAATCAATGATGTCATCCAATCATCTCATCCTCTGTCACCCTCTTCTCCTTCTGCCCTCAAACTTGGGGAAACAAAATAAAATCTAGATTTTATAAATTAGATCCTGAAAGGTTTGGAAGCAGGTTTGCCTACAGAAGTCATCAAACACAATTAGATACAGGAGAAAAAAGGATAAAAAAGCAAAGTATCTTGTGTTCATGTACACTCTCCTTTAAAACACTGTCACCTTAATGAAGGAAGCAAAGTTTAAAAGTTTTCTTCTTCTATGAGTTCTTTGTTAATTTTCTCACTATAACATTTTTCATGATCACTAATATTACAACTCCACAAATGCCAAACAACTTTTAGCTTAAGCCCATTTTCTGTAATTGCTCATGCAGTCATCTCCCTGTGTCCCTCAATGAACCCCTTGTCCCTTTGACCACTCCACCTGCCATGGAACATGTAACACCCCTGTGCTCATTGCATTATTCAGCTCCAGTCACACAGAAGTCTTCCAGAAGTAAACCAATTATAAACTGCTGTTGGTTTTCCTTTCTCAAAAAATGGCTTTGTATCATTCTCCTGGAAATGAGTCTTAGGTAAATGTTCCCATCTCAGGTCCAGCGAGGCCATGCCTAATTAACTATTGTTGGCACCACTGATGAGAGAAGCAGGGCTTCTGAATGCATGTGCCAACAAACAGCTGTAATAGCAGCCCTGTGGAAGCCACAAGAGTGGGCTTCTTTGCAAAAATGGGAAAGAGTTCAGGGCAATTATGGAAACCTCCAGAGACGTTGTCTTCTTAAAAGAAAATCCTCCCTACCCAGGAAAGACATCAGGCTGATAACTCTGCAGCCTCATGGCTGCCCCTCGGCAGGCATTTTCTGCCCACTTTGTTTTACCAGCTACTCCCTTAAAACTTCCATAAAAGACTTCGCTCAACCTCAGCAGGCTACTCTGCTGATGGCTACTAATAAAGTAAGAAAAACTCACACTCAAAAATCATTCACATCTCATTGTTAGCCCTTAAACAGCTGTACCTCCTATCCCCCTAATTCAGAATAAAGTTCACCCCTAAAAAGATGGCCTATTTTACTTTTGTACTGACTAGTCCTCAATTGTCACTTAGATACATTCATCAGAGAATCGAATCCTTCTCATTACAAGAGAAGAACCAAAGACACCTTTAAGTTAAATAAAAAACAACAGAATATGCTGTAACTAGGTTCTAATGAGCTTTCTCAAACTGCCCCAGTCTGCCAACACCACTTTCCCTAAGTGAAACAGATCCACTTTGAGACTGATGGAAGTGATTCGTCTCTAGATGTGTATTCACAGATTGGCTGATTATAAAGAAAAGGTGATTTTAATATCCTTTTTCTGTTAAAAATAGATAAAGTTATATCGCTGGTGATTTGGAGAAGAGCTGCTGCTGTGCTGCGCTCAGTTGTGTTCAACTGTTTGGCAACCCCATGGACTGTAGCCCACTAGGCTCCTCTGTCCATGGAATTTTCCAGGCAAGAATACTGGAGTGGGTTGCCATATCCTACTCCAGATTGGATAAGAGAGTAAATAAAAAATAATCATAATCCACTACCCTAAGAAAACTACCAGTAGATTCTGTATGTATTTCTTTTTGGTCCTTTAATGGGATTTTTTTATAACGTAATTTTAATTTTGTTATATATTGTGTATATATACACAATCAGTTCAACAGAGAAAATGATCACCCATCATCATTTAAAAAAAAGAGAATAAATGCTCTAAGGTCACTATCTAATACTGTTTACTAGTTGTAGACAGTTGGCTAACACTTGCCATGTATCAAGTCATGTAATCTTGATAACCCATAGAAGAACCACTTCAATGGTTCCAATTCACAGGTGAGAAAACTGAGGCTGAGAAAAATTAAGTAGCTTGCCCATGACTACACTGCAAAACACAGAGCTTAGACCTCAATCCTGGCCACTCTGACTCCAAAGCTTGCTCTTCCATTGTGCTCAAAACCCTGGAATTCAGGGGTCCCTGTGGTCAATGACTTCAGCACCCATGCACACCTCAGCTCCTTCAGAACGGCCTCTCGTGTTCAACTCCTCAACATCAGGACCCTTTACTGATATCTGTCCTTTCTTTTGGCCCATACAAAGATAGATGTCTGTTGATTGATTAAACGACAACACTGATTTATGACTTGCTCACTGCATCTTTGATCTACCACATGTAAGTCAATACTTCCCATTTGACATGTTTTAAATGTGAGCTCTTTCTAAGATGTTGTGAATATGGCATTCTAATTCTCAATACTTTCTTTCTCCCCTCCTCTCTCCCCGTCCCTTCCCTTTCACTTCCTACACTACCCTCCATTTTATCTCTAAAGATAAAGCTTCATCAGCTACTCCCTTAAAATTCCCATAAAAGACTTCATTTGACCTCAGCAGGTTACCCTGCTGATGGTTACTAGCACAGGGAGTATACATGCCTGGTGAAAAACCCTACTATACTCCTTAAAAGCCACAAGCTCTCCCAACACATCCATCCTATTTCTGATCACTTTTTTTTTTTTTCCTCTCTTGCCAACTCATATCGTTTTAAGTTCTCAGTAAGATTCCACTTTCTTACTCTCTAAAATGTCCACCAGAAACTCTCTTGGGATGCCAATACTCCTGGCTACCTACGGGCAATCCAGAACACAAACCAAATACTTTAACAAGTATTGCAAACAACACATTAACAATCATTGCAATTATTGAAAAAGCTTGAGATGGATGATTAAACAGGTCTTTTGTTGGCTTTGTAATGGCAATAATATTGTATTTCTTTCTTTTAGCATTATTTTAATACTATAATTGGGATGATTATCCAACAGAATTCCTGGCAAGCATCTGGAAGACATCAGTTTGAAAGAACCCAATAAATACTAATTCTCTCATTATAAGAGAATAATAAAATTTTTATGGTTCATGTTGAAAAACATTCAACATACATGTACCCTGCTTTAAAAATGTCTATAATTGTTAAACATAATCCATATTACAAGAGATTTACCAGTTGTGAATTCCACATAGAAATATATTTTTCACCCATCAGCATAACCCCCAAGTAAAATACAGCTAATTCCACCCTTGGGGTATCATCCACATTTAATTTATCACTGATCTGTTGGAATAAAACTGTTTCTCCTTAGGATATGTCCAAAAGTAAAAATGACTAGTGTGCATTACAGAATGAACTCATTCTGTCCATGATGGGAGAAAGAGCTTTCTAAAAGAAGTCACAGAGTCAATTACTCTCTTAAACCTGAAGAGGACAAAGCCCATGCATTATTGGAAATGTAAAACCTAAAATCGAGTATACACGTTTTTCACCTCAAGTAACAAATTGTCTTTCTTACTCTGTTCTACTCATTTAAAAGGAATGAAAAGCTATCCCTTTTCCTCTCTTTTTCTCATTAACTCTCCTCAAACTTCCCTAATGTGAAGAGATTCAGTCAATAGGCTGAGTAACAAGCCAATAAGCATCAATGAATAAGATCTGTCTCTTTTTCTCACAGAGATCAGTTGATGGAAGATGAGACCATCTTCCAAGATCTTCTTTTCTTGAGTTTTTGTCCCCCATCAATATGAAATTTTCCTCAATTTGACCTCAATGTCTCCTAAACTATTAATAATTGTTGACTGTAAACTTGTGCTTCGGTATGACAAAAGTATTAAGTGTTCCCAGAGACAAAGCTATGACTTACAGCAGCTACTACAATGGCAGCCCACTTTTATAGGTGCACATAGTTGTCAAGTTGTGTGATTATACAATATCCGATGGTTGAGTTCAAGTCACCAACCCACAATTTTTGTCTGTAACGCTATGGATGTGATTCAGCTGAGAACAGTGTTATTTCCCAAACATGATCCCATTCTTATTCCAAGAAGCTTTAATGGGTCTTTGCTAAGTGCATACAAGCTGATTCAGATCTAAAATTCAAATTAAAAAGCCAGATGCAGCCAAGGTCAGCTGAAGGACTCTCAGAGTCTCCATCAGATAGGAATAGACCTCAAAGGCCACTACTCAGTTCTCTGGCCACTAGCTAAATGTGGGACTTCTAGGCTTTGGTTTTTGCATTTATGAATGATAGATGTGAGCTACACAATTTCCCAAACGCTTTTGAATTCTAAAGTTTTATACTAGCTGCCCCTGAGCTTCTCCACAGGGTCAAAGATAATCTTTTTTTTCCCTTTTGTGTTACTTTTTGTTGTACAACAACGTGAATCAATCAGCTCTCTCTGTCTGTCTGTCTGTCTCTCTCTCCCTCTCTCTCTCTATCTCTATACACATACACACACACACACACACACACACACATATGCTGCTGCTGCCGCTAAGTCACTTCAGTCGTGTCCGACTCCGTGTGACCCCATAGACGGTAGCCCACTAGGCTCCCCTGTCCCTGGGATTCTCCAGGCAAGAATACTGGAGTGGGTTTCCATTTCCTTCTCCAATGCATGAAAGTGAAAAGTCAAAGTGAAGTCGCTCAATCGTGCCCGACTCTTAGCGACCCCATGGACTACAGCCTACCAGGCTTCTCTGTCCATGGGATTTTCCAGGCAAGAGTACAGGAGTGGGGTGCCATTGCCTTCTGTGATGCACATATGAGGAGACTAAAAAGTTGGCTTAAAGCTCAACATCCAGAAAACTAAGATCATGGCATCCAGTCCCATCACTTCATGGCAAATAGATGGGGAAGCAGTGGAAACAGTGGCTGACTTTATTTTTCTGGGCTCTAAAATCACTGCAAATGGTGACTGCAGCCATGAAATTAAAAGATGCTTACTTTGCCAACAAAGGTCCATTTAGTCAAGGCTATGGTTTTTCCAGTAGTCATGTATGGATGTGAGAGTTGGACTATAAATATAGCTGAGCACCAAAGAATTGATGCTTTTGAACTGTGGTGTTGAAGAAGACTCTTGAGAGTCCCTTGGACTGCAAGGAGATCCAACCAGTCCATCCTAAAGGAGATCAGTCCTGAGTGTTCATTGGAAGGACTGATGTTGAAGCTGAAACTCCAATACTTTGGCCACGTTATGCAAAGAGCTGACTCATTTGTAAAATCCTGATGCTGGGAGGGATTGAAGGTGGGAAGAGAAGGGGATGACAGAGGATGAAATGGTTGGATGGCATCACCGACTCAATGGACATGAGTTTGGGTAAACTCCAGGAGTTGGTGATGGACAGGGAGGCCTGGCGTGCTGCAGTCCATGGGGTCACAAAGAGTCGGACACAACTGAGTGACTGAACTGAACTGAACACACATATATACACACACACACATATATCGCCTCCCTCCTGAGCCTCCCTCCCACTCCTCCATTCCACCCCTCTATGTCATCACAGAGCACCTAGCTGAGCTCCCTGTGCTGTTCATCAGCTTCTTGCGAACTACCTATTTTACACGTGGTGGTGTATATATGTCAATACCAGTCTCTCAAACCATCCCACCAGCTCCTTCACCCTGAGTTCACAGGTCCATTCTCTAAGTCCGTAGGACTAAGATATTCTAACAAGTGAAAAGAACAGTGACCTGGACCCATGGACCATTACTCTGACAGAAAAATCAAACCTGTCTTTAAAAAGGAACCCCCTCCACCAGTAGACTTTTCAACATGCAGGGTTTCATAGATGAGACAGTAAGAACAGCTGTTGGAGGAGATTATGGATCTTGCCTGTTCTGAGGCCCTCAAGGCAACAAGCATGTTTTAAAACAAACATGCCTTGTTACAGCCAAGCTGGTGATGCACATTTCTTGGATTAAATTCTTGAGATCTCTAAGTGTGGTCCACAAATAATACTAGTTGTGTATCTTTTACAATCCGGGAAACAGTAAAAACAAATCTCTCTTTAGGTAAGCCAGCATATGGAGAGAAGGGCAGATGTACTTTTATGAAGCAGTTAGCTGAGTGGTTTAAGTTATGCCTTCTCAATGGAGAAAAAACAATGCATTTACACGTGAATATTTCTTTGGAGGGAAAAGGTGTTCTCAGTTATGATCTTTTCCAAATCCTTATCACAGGCTTGCAATGAAAATGCTTATCCTTCAGGCTAAGTGATATATATTTGCATATACACATATTATTATAAATATGCTAATAACATTTTGCATTAACACAGAGGATGGAAATACTTTATTAGATACTTTAGCTCATGACTCCACAGGATATCCATGAAATAGCTCAGGGACAGGGATGATTTACCAACTTTTTCAAATGGCAAGAAATGGCCTGATAAGATATCTGAATGATGACTTCAAGTTTGGACTGGTTGACAGTACACTCCTATTGTAAAAAGATCGTGACCCTTATTTGCAATGATTCAATGTTTTATTCTTCTACCCTTCTTTTCCACCCTGGATCCTTCTAGTCCATGGCCGAGGAAACCACTGGAAATGGGAAAGTGGCTGCAAGGTGATCTCAGGGCATTTTTCCAAGCTTCACCCCCTCAATCTCTGCTTCACACCTCTCAATGCATCCATGTCCTTTAAACTGGCATCTCAGCTGACCTGCATGGTGTTACCCCATTTCAGCTTAATAATCTCACTCCAATCTCATTCTTCTTGTTTAACTTGAGGGCTTTTTATTATTTTTTTAGGGTAAACTAATAGATATTTATTAGATCATGATTCCAACCTTTCTATATTAACTTAGTGTACCTGCATTTCTAAAATAAAAGGAAATAACCTTTCAGAATTGCTATGGAATTTTAGTTAATTTTATTTAGACTGGGAGTACTTTTTAAAGTTATATTTGTGAACTTTTTACTTCTGGTTAGCATGAAACCAAAGTAGAATATCAGTTTTGCTGCCTCAGAATATGACAAGATGAAAAAAAATCACAGGAGGATATACAACACCCATGATCAAATTTGTTTAGCTGAGAAAATTTTCAAACTTTTTCTCTGCTTTGGTTTTGGCCTTGGTAAAATATGAATTTTAATCTTCAGCCATGTGTCCTCCTTCAACATTGTATATTGAGGGCTATTTAAAGATAAAGCCCCTAAAAAGTGCCCCCTGCCCCTCGCATCCACACTCACCCTGGATATGAAGAGCACAGTGCACCACTGGGGCTGTTAGAATGTCGCTGGCCATGACCTCAGCCCGCGCTCTGTCCAAGGAAGGAAACGGGACAGACAGAAAGCCCCTGAGTCAGAAACAACAAACCCTGGCTCCCTCGGACGCCTGAAGCTCCCCAGCAGGATGTCAGGGTTTCCTGAAGATTTCCAGGAAAGCCTCAAAGAGCCCTTTCAGTCCAACCCGCGTAGGGCTGGCAGAGGAACTTACCAAGAGGGCACTGTAGGTGTAGGGATAGTGGTAAGCCAGATAGCAGGCATCTTCGGCGTGCGGGAAGGTGACAGCAAAGGTCAGCGTGTAATAGCACTTCCCAGAAGCTGCGCCCGTCACGGCTGTTCTCTGGTGATAATGATTTCTAGAAGAGAAGGGAGAGAGAGGCGAATGAGTGAAAGGTGGGAGGAATTGTCATTTAGATGCCATAGACCCAAAATCACTGAAGCCATGAAATTAAAAGACACTTGCTTCTTGGAAGAAAAGCTATGACAAACCTAGACAGTATATCAAAAAGCAGAGATGAAACTTTGCCGAAAAAGGTCCGTCTAGTCAAAGCTATGGTTTTTTCAGTAGTCATGTACAGATGTGAGAGTGGGACCATAATGAAGGCTGAGTGCTGAAGAAATGATGCTTTCAAATTGTGGTGCTAGAGAAGACTCTTGAGAGTCCCTTGGACAGTAAGGAGATCAAACCAGTCAATCGTATTCCCAATTTCCCAAAGGAAATCAACCCTGAATATCCATCGGAAGGATTGACGCTAAAGCTGAAGCTCCAATCCTTTGACCACCTGATGCAAAAAGCCAACTCATTAGAAAAGACTCTGATGCTGGGAAAGATTGAAGGCAAAAGAAGGGGATGGAAGAGGATGAGATGGTTTAGATAGCATCACTGACTCAATGGACATGAGTCTGAGCAAACTCAGGGAGATAGTGAAACACAGGAAAGCCTGATGTGCTGCTGTTCATGGGTTCACAAAGAGTCGGACAAAACTTAGTGACTGAACAACAACAAAGATCAAAAAGCTAGTGAGTGCCTTGGACCCAGATCTGCCTGCAAAGCCTCTGTTCTTTCCACAACAATACTTTCTTCCCAAAGGCATACATTTGTTACCCCGACATGGTTCAACTTCTTACAGCTTGAGAATGTGTGCTTTCCTTTGTCAAAGATGAAGACCCAATTTTGATACTTCAGAGAACAGTATCAAAGTAAATTGCCCCCAGAAGTACACTCCCAGCAATATTTTCCCCACACGCTGCCAGTTACATTCCCCTTTTGTCTCTTGATGCTGAGACAGCCTGGCAGGCTTTCCTGAGAAATGCTATCATCAAGGCTGCATTATAATGCAAAATACACCCAGACACAGAAAGATGTAATTCCACCTTTGAACATTAACAACATTGGCTTTCTTGTCCATTGTGTTTTGGGGTTTCACTGGGGGGAAGGGTGGAGAGAGGGAAGAAATAGATAATTATTCTGTGTGTTCTTGCAAGTATAAAAAATACAGACTATTCTCTTCTGCCTTTTTTACCACTTTCATGACACCTCCCGCCAAAAGAATCAAGCAATTGAGAAAGGAAGAAATAGAAAATCTACCGTCTTGTTTCTAGTGGTTTGGTGGTTTTTCAACACAAGAAGTCCTCTACAGACAGACGAGTTCTGTTCCGAGAGTGTGTTCGTAAGTCCAACTTGTTGTTAAGTCCAACAAAGCTGGTCTAGGTATCCAACTAACACAATCGGTTACATAGGACTGTACTGTAAAAGGTCTATACTTCTTTTCACACAAATAATACATTAAAAACACACCAAAATAAAGAAAACATTTTTCATCTTATAATACAAGACTTATAAAAGTTCAGTACAGTAGTACAGTACAACAGCTGGCACTCAGCGGCTGGCATCGAGTGAACAGGCAAGAAGAGTTACTGATGGAGGAGGGAGAGGAGGTGGGAGATGGTAGAGCTGAAGGGTTGTCAGCAACAGGAGATGGAGGGTAAGCTGCAATTTCACTTACACCTGATATGCCATCAGTCACACGGATGGCACAGGTTCTGGCTCCTGGCTGGATTCAATTCTATCTCCCTCTTGAAAAAGCGATTCAGTGATACACGTTCACATCTTTGAGAGTTCAAAACTTGAAGGTTCATATATAAGAGACTTACTTGATTCATACAACTAAGAATGGGAGAAAGAGAAATTCACAGTTCCATGGACTATGACCTGCATTTCTCTTGCCTCAGCTTCTGCCAACATGGCACTCTGGGTCCCTGATCATTCTAGTGAAAGAAAGAAATTCCCAATGATGTAAGTGTCAAATGATGATCCCACCAAGCTTCTCAGCTTCCTATTAATAGGAGCCATAGCTTTTGTGACTACAGGATTAGAAACTTCAAAAAGGTATCTTCATCCATGGCTTTCTCTGGTCCTTGATACCTAATTGGGTCTACTCTCTCCAGATTTCCCTAAAGCTCTATAGTTTCTGCAGAGCTAAGGTTCTGATTATTAGCAAGTATGTAAAGAAGCAGATGGTAACTCAGAAAGCATGCAAACCACATACGCTCTACCTTTTATTCTCTCTGACTCCACTCATAAAGGCTCTACTGCAAACACTCATTCAGTTTACATTAGCAATTATACCTCTCTTTGAAGTAAAATGAGCCAGTCATCATTTTGGTCAAATGGTCAACATTTTGACAACTAATCAAAACATGGAAGAGAGTTTTACATGCACGAGTGTGAAATCACACACACACCACACACACATACTCATGAAGGTAAAGGCATCTCCAAAAGAGGGGCCTAGCTACTCGCCATTCAAAAGCCATTAAAGAGGCCAAGCTGGTGGAAAGGAAAGTTTGCTTTATTTAGATGATTAGACGCCAACAGCTGGGGGGAGGGTGGACTCCTGTCCAAAGGCCAATGCCCCCTCACTCCTGACAATCAAGGGGCAAGGGCTTTTATAGACAAAGGGAAGGGGCTTCGTGCAGATACAACACACACACAACACAACTGGCAGTCATCTTGAAATTGGTCATCAGTGGTCTGACCGGCATCATCTTGATTGTTTTAGGTACAGTTGATCCTCAGTTCTGGGATCAGTTTGTTTCCATGACTTTGAGGCCAGTTCTTGGAATTGTGGCAGCTTACGTCAAGGCCACAGTCTGGTCATCATGTAGCTAACTTATTTCACCTGGTGGGAGTTTCAGTATCTATAGGATATGGCTCAGAATATTATCTACAGCCCTTGAGCAGAAACTAAGTGTCATTGACTATGCTTAAGGACTACCTTATCGTTATTATTTGGTCTCCTTTGTCTGTTTTCCTTAGTTTCTACACGATCTCGCTTCTCTAATTAAATTTGTTCTTTGGCTAAAGTTTTTCTACAGACAAAATGCAGGCTGAGAACATAGGGTACAAGGACCACAGGGTCCTTCTCTCTTTCAAAGGCAGGTAAAACACTCAACCAGTGCATTGGGCTTCCTCCTAGCTCAGTCAGTAAATCATCTGTCTGCAATGCAGGAGACCCAGGTTTGATTCCTGGATCGGGAAGATCCCCTGGAAAAGGAAATGGCAAGTTACTCTGGTATTCTTGCCTGGAGAATCCTATGGACAAAGGAGTCTGGTGGGCTCCTTTGGGGTCGCAAGAGTCGGACACGACTTAGCGACTAAAACCAAACCAGTGCCTTGTCATCCCCAAGTTTTTCACCTACACGGAGTAGAACCAGAGCCCGCATCTTTACTCAAGATTAATAAGATGCCCCCAGGGTGAGTGGGGATGGTCTCATCTCACATGAGTCTTGTTTCTTTTTAGGTTTCCTACTGTATAATTAGGGCTAACCAGGTGACTCAGTGGCAAAGAAACTGCCTGCTGATGCAGGAGATGTAAGTTCGATTCCTGGGTCAAAAAGATGCCCTGGAGGAGGGCATGGCAACCCACTCCAGTATCCTTGCCTGGAGAATCCCATGGACAGAGGAGCCTGGTGGGCTACACAGTCCATAGGGTCACAAAGAGTCAGACACGACTGAAGGGACTAAGCATGCATTCAGGCATACAACAAGTGCAGTAATCAGGACTCAACCCCAAATGGGATTGAATGGGATTGTGGGCTAACTCCAAAACCAAGGTGTTGTTTTTTTTTTTTTTTTCTTTCATTCTATCATCTGTCTCATAAGAATGGATAAAAGGGCAAGTAGTCTTTTGGTTTAATACAGCAAGAATTTGAAGTTTTGGTTTTCATAAATCAGGGCTACCTATAAACTTAAAGTCTAAAATAACTGAATGATAAATAATTCAGAGGAGATCTAGTGAATGTTATTTATTCACTATCATTCTTTATGTCATCAGTATTTGATGCCACTAAGATGCTTCTATTAATTATGAATCACTGCTACCATTCACAGAACATCTAGTATGCACCAGACACTTTTTATGAGTTCCATGGACTTTATCTTATTTCGTTTCATCTTCAGCACAGATCTATCAAGTGGATACCATTAACATCCCCTTTTACTGATGAAGAATCTGAAGTTGACAGAGGCTGGAATAATTTGCCCCAAGACCACATCATTAATGGGTGGTAGAACTTTGACTCCAAGAACTTTCTGTCCTTGATCTGTTCTTCTAGTGGGAAAAGAAGCCTGGAGAAACTCAAGTGTGCTCTCAAATTAGACCCTAGATGTGTTGTACATGCATGTTAAGTTGCTTCAGTTCAGTTCAGTTGCTCAGTCATGTCCAATTCTTTGCGACCCCATGAATCGCAGCATGCCAGGCCTCCCTGCCCATCACCAACTCCCGGAGTTTACTCAAACTCATGATCATCGAGTTGGTGATGCCATCCAGGCATCTCATCCTCTGTCGTCCCCTTCTCCTCCTGCCCCCAATCCCTCCCAGCATCAGAGTCTTTTCCAATGAGTCAACTCTTCACATGAGGTGGCCAAAGTATTGGAGTTTCAGCTTCAGCATCAGTCCTTCCAGTGAACACCCAGGACTGATCTTCTTTAGGATGGACTGGTTGGATCTCCTTGTAGTCCAAGGGACTCCCAAGAGTTTTCTCCAACACCACAGTTCAAAAGCATCAATTCTTCAACACTCAGCTTTCTTCACGGTCCAACTCTCACATCCATACATGACCACTGGAAAAACCATAGCCTTGACTAGATGGACCTTTGTTGGCAAAATAATGTCTCTGCTTTTGAATATGCTATCTAGGTTGGTCATAACTTTCCTTCCAAGGAGTAAGTGTCTTTTAATTTCATGGCTGCAATCACCATCTGCAGTCATGTCCAACTCTGTGCAACCCTATGGACTGTAGCCCCCCGGGCTCCTCTGTCCAAGGGATTCTTCAGGCAAGAATATTGGAGTGAGCTGCCATGCTTTCCTCCAGGGGATCTTCCCGACCCAAGGATCACACCTGCATCTCTTATGTCTCCTGCACTGGCAGGCGAGTTCTTTACCACTAGTGTCATCTGGGAAAGTGAAAGTCACTCAGTCAGGTCTGACTGTTTGTGACTCCATGAACTATACAGTCCATGGAATTCTCCAGGCCAGAATACTGGACTGGGTTCCCTTTCCCTTCTCCAGGGGATCTTTCCAGCCCAGGAATCGAACCCAGGTCTCCTGCATTGCAGGAGGATTCTTTACCAGCTGAGCCACCAGGGAAGGCTAAAAATAAAGAAGTGGGTAGCCTATCCCTTCTCCAGTGGATCTTCTGGACCCAGGAATCAAACTGGAGTCTCCTGCATTGCAGGAGGTTTTTTACCAACTGAGCTATCATCTGGGAAGCCCCCTGGATATGTCATCTTGGGTCAAGGATAATACGGAGAGATCAGTCATTCCACAGTTAAAAGGCTCCCCTCTGCTTTTTCATTCCCTGAACCATTTATCTTTGGAAGGATCTGCACTTTTATAATCATAAAGCCTTCAATGAAGCAAGGAGCAAAGTACACAAATGCATAGTTATGAACTCCATCTATTTCCGTTTGTACTTTAAAACAGGCTGGGAAGTCATATTTTTTATTTTATTTTTGGGAAGCCTTTTTTTTTTTTTTTCCTGTGTGTGTGCATGAAAGAAGTAAATGCCAAGACAGAAAGGGAATTAGATAATCTCATAATGACGATGGCTCTGTTTAACATGGGTGTATCATTTCACTTAACAGGATCCAACAAGGCAGAGCTGCCAAGTCACCGGGCTGCCCTGTGTCTGTGGCGTTTCTAATATTCTGGAGAGCACCAAATCTCTCTCCTGAGATCCCCAGCAAGACTGCGCAACGGCAGAGCTCTTGTATGACATTCATCTTCATGAGTGAGCTGTTCCGTCCCCTCTCACAAGCAGAGATAAATGTCAGAAGAGATCAGCCGTGGTGTATTACATGGCCACTCTGAGTGGGCAGCTCCTCTCCCTCTGCCCTTTGGCAAAAAAAAAAAAAACTTTAGACCAGAGCTGAGAGAGAATTCAAAAAGGTGTGCAGCTGTGTACGTTCGAGAAGAAGCAGACCTCGGGGAAGTAAATAAAGCAGAAACTAAAACTGCCCTGGCTTACTTTTATGAGAGCCATGGAAAAACAAGCCTGCCCATTTCTTTCTTTCCTCCGAGGATCCCTTTTGGTTTTCTGGCTTTAGTGGTCTGTAAGGTGGGTGGGCGAGGGGGTGGGATGGAGGTACTCCAGGGAAGGGGCAGAAAGATCAAATCAACTGAATGTGGGGAGAAGATGTGAGAATTCCCCTTTAAATGTATGGTGATCTTAGAAGAAAGAAACAAAGTTGCCTAAGGTTTAATATAAGGGTTGACACTGCTGCCAGTATGCTCTGCACATCAACCTACTGTGATGAATCATTGTGAAACAAGCTAGATGTGAGAGTTAGGAAAAACACTGGCTGAGACCACCCACCCTGACTAGGCACCACAGCAACCACTGGCATGAGTTATCCCCGGCAAGGATGCGCGATGGCAGAGCTCTTGTATGACCTCCTAACAGGAGGTCCTGGTAAGGAATAAGGGAACTAACAAGCCATCCTCCACCAGAAGAATTCAGGAAAGGGCAAAAGGAGAAACTGCTTGTGCAGTCAACCTCCTAGACTCCTTCTCGCTGGACTCCATATTGGTTGAGCAATGCACACACCACCAGGAAGGAACCCAAGTCAGAATGATTGGCCAGAGACAACTGGGAAACTAATCCCATCACCGTAAAAACTGCGATGGCGAACTATCAGAGCAGTCCTCCTGGGTTCCCTTACCCTGCTCTCCACCTGGGCCCCACCTTAACAATAAGCTCTCCTGATTTGTCAATGTCTCCTTGGACAATTCACTTCCCAGTGTTAGACAAGAACCCACTCTCGGGTCCTGGAAGGGGTCCCCCTGCCTGCAACAATAGTGTAACAGTGTTATCCGTTCTTCTCTGTTGTTTTTCAGGGCTAGAATATGAAAAATATATTACATTGCATATCGATGGTTTTCATATGTCAGATAGTTAAGTATGGATTGCTACACAGGAGGCTTCCTGAGGGAGGGATGGGAATAGCTCACCATCTCTAATGGCAACCCACTCCAGTATTCTTGCCTGGAGAATTCCACGGACGGGGGAGCCTGTTGGGCTACAGTCCACGGGGTCGCAAAGAGTCAGACACGACTGAGCAACTTCACTTTCACTTTCTGGCAAGGTATTTAAATTTGCAGAAGACTTCTCAAGTGGATTTACAGATTATATTATCTACATTAAACCCTACAATACAGACAATTCATTTTTTCTAAATTCAGCTTGGAATTCAGAGACTGATAATAATATTACATTGTAAGCATGAATGACAAAGAGAAGGGAAGAACTGACATGATCCATCTCCTACCCTTAATACTAGCTCTTTCTCAAGAATTCTTATTTGCATAAAAATTCACTAATTAGATCTGGGGAGTTAACCACAATTTTTCAAAATTATCCACCAGACACTTTACAACTATATTTTTCATGGTCAACTTTAAGGGTACAGGATGCCCCGAGTTATCAATAGTACAAAAATATAATAATTTTACATTTAAAATTTAAAGATTTAAATTTTAAATTATTTTTCTCATCTTTTCCCCATGATTTAAAATTCTAAACTTTTTGCATGTTTTCTAAGGGTACATAATATACTAGTACAGCAAGATTTATATAATTGAATTTTAAAAATTGTGAACAAATTATAAAGGTCCATGGATTGGGGCTTCTCTGCTGGTCCATTGGTTAAGAATCCACCTGCCAATGCAGGGGACACAGGTTCAATCCCTAATCTGGGAGGATCCCACATGCCATTGAGCAACTAAGCCCATGTGCCACAGCCGCTGAGCCTGCATGCCTAGGGACCGCGCTCTGCACAAGAGAAGCGACTGCAATGAGAAGCCTGCACACCGCAGCTAGAGAGTAGCCCCCAGCCACCTCTACTAGAGAAAGCCCGTGCTCAGCAGCGAAGACTCGCCACAGCCACAAATAAATAAATAAATCATTTTAAAAAATCCATGGATTAATATATGTTATCAAAATACTTTGGAGATCACTTTTTACGTGATGATGCTCCAACCCAAAAAGCAGTCAGCCCATTTCCTTAATTGATCATTATTGCTATCACTTTTTAAGGGAAATGAATATCCCATTCTTCCTGAGTGCTCTCTTTTTTCCTTTCACCTTCCCATAGATATACTCAGGTACCATGGCTCATGGTTCTTTCCACAATAAGCACCCAGCCGATCCTTTAGAAACGTGGTACTAAATCTAAGAATGTAAACAGTCAAAGGACTTCTGAGCGCCTGATGACACATCGGAGACAAAGAAATAAGGAGGCAAAGTTGTCCCAAATAAATATATTAGACAGAATAAAAGCAGGGATGAAGGAAAAAATAATCTTCTAGAGCAGAGTGAAAAATTATCATATATTAATGCATATGGCGGCTCAGATGGTAAAGCATCTGCCTGCAATGCAGGAGATCAGGTTCGATCCCTGGGTCAAGAAGATTCCCCTGGAGAAGGAAATGGCAACCCACTCCAGAATTCTTGCCTAGAAAATCCCATGGTCGGAGAAGCCTGATAGGTTACAGTCCATGGGGTCACAAAGAGTCGGACACAACTAAGCAACTTCACTTTCACTTTTTCATGGAATGTAGAAAGATAGTACAGATGAGCCTGTTTGTGGGGCAGGAATTAGAGAACAGACATAGGACAACAGACCTAGGGACACATGAGGGAAAGGGGAGGGTAAGACAAATAGTGAGATTAAGTCCGACATATATGCATTCCCATGTGTAAAACAGACAGCTTGGGGGAAGCTGCTGTAAACACAGGAAGCTCAGCTCAGTGCTCTGTGATGACCTACAGGGGTGGGGCGGGGAAGGTGGAAGGGGAGTGGGAATCTCGAAAGGGAGGAGACATATACATACGTATAGCTGATTCACTTCATTGTACAGTAGAAACTAACACAACATTGAAAAGGAATTATACTCCAGTAAAAAAATTAAAAGTCAATGATTCACTCTAATAGAAAGAAGATGCAATTAATTGCAATAAAATACCATATATTTTTTAAAAGATTGTGTTAAGTAAAAGAGGGAAACAAATACATTTTCTAATCTAAGGCATTTTACCTTAGGGAAAATTACTCTGATTTGTGGTTGAATAGAGATACACATATCTATCCTGTTGTTAGATCACATTATTGGAAATATGTTAACACAATGTGGCCAATCATTGTAAAACAAGCTACGTGACTGGGTAGCAATCTTATCCATTCATCTGCTTGGATTCATGATTGGAAGACGAAAAATGAATTACATTACACATGCATGGTTTTCATGTTACCCCTCTGTTGCTCTTTAATCACATAACAATTGTCTTGTTAATGAATCTAAAAGCTATTAACATTAACACAGGCATTCTTTAGGCCAAGGCTCTGCTTTGGGATGTCTGATTTCTTCCTTCTCTTCTGGGCAAATGCTTAGTCCCCTTAAACTGATGCTTTATCCCCCAGCCAAGGAAGCAGCCTCTAGGGGGAGCTATTCCCTCTCCACCCTTACTCCCCAGAGGATGCTGAAAGTTAATGCTTGGAGAAGGCACTGGCGACCCACTCCAGTACTCTTGCCTGGAAACTCCCATGGACGGAGGAGCCTGGTGGGCTGCAGTCCATGGGGTCGCTAAGAGTCGGACACGACTGAGCGACTTCACTTTCACTTTTCGCTTTCATACATAGGAGAAGGAAATGGCAACCCACTCCAGTGTTCTTGCCTGGAGAATCCCAGGGATGGGGGAGCCTGGTGGGCTGCCGTCTATAGGGTCTCACAGAGTCGGACACGACTAACGTGACTTAGCAGCAGCAGCAGTCTCTTACTATGGAGAAAGCAATGGCACCCCACTCCAGTACTCTTGCCTGGAAAATCCCATGGACGGAGGAGCCTGGTAGGCTGCAGTCCATGGGGTCACTGAGGGTCGGTCACGACTGAGCGACTTCACTTTCACTTTTCACTTTCATGCATTGGAGAAGGAAATGGCAACCCACTCCAGTGTTCTTGCCTGGAGAATCCCAGGGACGGGGGAGCCTGGTGGGCTGCCGTCTATGGGGTCGCACAGAGTCGGACATGACTGAAGCGACTTAGCAGCAGCAGCAGCAGCAGCAGCAGCAGCAATGAACTAATAATTAATTACATCACTTCTACCTGTCTGCAATTCCTATCTTTTTTTTTTTTTTTTGTCTTATGAATTTCTATTTTATTTTCTATCAGAGGAAACTGCACAAATAAGCAATTCATGGGCCTGGAATGAATTTGTTTTATCAAAATACATGGATAATTCAAATTTCATTACAACTTTACAGGATAAGTTGATGAAACTGGCTACTGATCAAGAGTTGAAGATGAATTCTGAAATACTTTTCTCTTTTACTTTTGTCCAAAACGTCATTTGCTGTGGAGGAATAGTTACTTAGGTGTATTTGTCACATATTCACGATTACCTACTTTGGAAAACTGAAGTGCAGGATGGATAAGAATAAGCCAGAATATCTGAGACATTTTTGTTCACTGAGACAAATGGAAATAGGAAAGAAACTGAAGGCTAGTCATAGGTTGAGTCTGTACCCAACAACAAGGTCTAAAGGTTTTGATGTGTTTAAATAAGAATAGATGACTTTTCACAAAACCAAAAGATATTTCTTGTGGTCTACTGTGGGTGTCATTTAACATGCTTATGCTTCTGAAAGACACAACATTTGTCATTGAGAGGGTGATGAGTAAACCAGAAAAGCACAGATTGATCAGGTTTATAAGATTAAAATGGAGAAGCAGGAAGGACTTCCCTGGTGGTCCAGTGGCTAAGACTCCATGCTCCCAATGTAGGGAGCCCAGGTTCAATCCCTGGTCAGGGAACTAGATCCTGTATGCTACAACTAAGACCTGTCGCAGAGAAATAAATAAATAGCAAATAAATATTTTTTTAAGACATTTTTTAGAATGGAGAAGGAGGAAGCTGAGAGAGAATGAGAGAGCAAGGGAAGCTAACAGTCTAACTTACTTGTAATAACAGATGTCGTAGCCTGTCCGTACCCAGGTGGGCCTGCCAAGAAGAGCCTCCTTCACGGAATACAGAGTCAGCTGCATCCCTACACAAAATAAAGGCAGGATTAATCCATGAGGGGGGAAAAAAGGAAAGGAGAGTTGTGGTAGGCTGAATAACAGCCCTGGAACATACCCAGATCTTGGGCTTTTCCTGGCAGTCCAGTAGTTAAGACTCTGAATTTCCAGTGCAGGGGGTACAAGCTTGATCCTGGGCTTCCCTGGTGGCTCAGACAATAAAGAATATGCTTGCAATGCAGGAGAGCAGGGTTCTATCCCTGAGTCAGAAAGATCTCCTGGAAAAGGGAATGGCAACCTACTCCAGTATTCTTTCATGGAGAATTCCATGGACAGAGGAGCCTGACAGGCTAGCCACATGGGATTGCAAAGAGTCAGACATGATTGAGCGACTAACACCTTCGGAAACTAAGATCTCTCATGTCACACTGTGTGGCCAAAAATAAATAAATATATAAATAAAATAAAATTAGGAGTATGTGAAAAATAAAAAAGATACCCTGGTCTTAACCCTTGGGAGCTGTGTGTTAACCTTCTATGACAAAAGAGACTTTGTGGATATGATTAAATTAAGTATCTTGAGAGGAGGAGATCCTGGTTGTCCCTAAATTCAATCACACATGTCTTTCCAAGAGAGAGGCTGGGAGAGGTTTGAGTTTAGAGGAGAAGCAACGTGACTGAAGCAAAGAGATTTGAAGATGCCCTGACGCTGAAGATGGTGGAAGGGGCCATGAGCCAAGGAATGTGAGGAATACAGCTCTGAAAGTTGGAGAACAAAAATAAATAATCTGCTAGACTGTCCAGAGGAAGCCTTCCAACACCTCGACTTAAGCCCAGGGAAACTGATTTGGGACTTGTGGACTTCCGGAACTGTAAAAGAATACATTTGTCTTCTTAAAAACCACAAAATATGAGACAATTTGTTACAACAGCTACAGCAAGTGAATTCAAGAGTCAAGGATTCCCTTTTCTCTGTCTATACCAGCAAAAGTCTATTTCATCACTGCCAGACAGACGCAACATCCTGTGCTCGAGCCTGGAGATGTGGGAATACTTTTTCTTTCCTCAAAGCCACTCAGTGCCTCAGTATATGAGCCAACAGTAACAGGCAGAACTTCCAGTTTCTACTCTTTGTCCCTTGAATGCCTCCTCTAAAATGGCCACAGGTGTTAGGGAGAATTTAAACGTTCTCCACTGTTTTCTGAGAGTGTAAAGGAGCGTTGTCCCATTGAATTGTGCTGTTTGCCTGTCTGGCACAAACAGAGCAATGCGTGTGCTCCTGGGGGGTTCACGAGATGGAGAGAAGGGATAAGTGAGAGGGCTCAGTGACTTCAAAAAGTTCAAGCTGAGACAGGGAGGCAGGTAGTTGTAAAAAGTTATGTGAGGTACAATAAGCCCCCTGCATATAAACGAGTTCTGTTCCAAGAGAGCATTCCTAAGTCCAATTTGTTCATAAGTCCAATAAGTTAGCCTAAGTACCCAACTACCATCATCAATTATATAGTACTGTACTGTAATAGGTTTATGATACTTTGCACACAAATTACACATAGCAAAGATAAATCTTCTTTTTTTTAATTTTAATCTCATAGAACAGTACCTTGAAAAGTACAGTAATTCAGTACAATAGCTGGCATACAGGGGCTGGAATCAAGTGAACAGGCCAGAAGAGTTACTGATGGAGGAGGGAGAGAAGGTGGGAGATGGTAGAGCTGAAGGATCGTCAGCAATAGGAGATGGAGGGCAAGCTGCAATGTCACCCATGCTTGATATTGATGGCATAGGTTCTGATTCCTTGCTAGATTCAGTTCTATCTACTCTCTTGAAAAAAAAATGATCCAGTGATTCCTGGATTGTAATGTACCAGCTACAACACCACTGTTTTACACCTGCTTCCACACATCATGGGCTTGAGATAAAGCTACTGTACTACATACTCTATACATTACTGGACAGTACACAAAAGAACAACTCTTTATTGAGGATGCATGGGGGTGACAACGTACACCACACACATGAACTAACTTAAGTGGCTGGATGTGCAAATGCATGTTTACATCTTGGAAAGTTTGCAACTTGAAGGTTCATATGCAGGGGACTTCCTTTAGTTACATTGCATGGCAGAAGGAGAGTTCCCCATTCCCCTCCCACAGTAGAAATTTGCTCTAGGTTGGCGGCTTTCTCGCCATTTAGCTTAACCAAAACGTGCCATCCCAACTTCAAACCCTATGCAACCCAAGCAGAGCTTGGTCCAACACTCAAAAGTGACATCATTTTTGGTATTGTTGTGAAAGTCTCTCTTCCCTGAGTGCACATACCGTAATTGAACTGGCTGTTGGGCTTCTCACAGTTGATGATGTTGAAGCGGTAGGGGACAGCGGCCCTCATACCGCTCACCTTGAAGTAGAACCACTGCTGGTGTTGCGTACTATTCACATCAGCATTGACCAGTAAGTCATACTCAAACCTGCAAAGGCAGAATCAAAACGGGTGGGTTAAAAGCCTTCAACAGAACTTCTAACAATGAGAAGTCCACACATCTCAGGTTCTGGATGACAGATCTAAGACCCAGGATCTAGTTGTCTGGTAAGCTTTAGTTTTCATCCTTGTCTCACAATTTTGGACACAGGCTCTAGAAATTTAAGGAGAGGGAAGCAGTATCCTGGTATTAAAAGAGTCAGTTATACAATTAGAGCACATCTTTTTATTAAACAGTAAGAAAGCTTCAAGTAGTCATGTACGGATGTCAGACTTGGACCGTAAATAAGGCTGAGTGTCAAAGAATTGGTGCTTTTGAATTGTGGTGATGGAGAAAACTCTTGAGAGTCCCTTGGACTGCAAGGAGATCAAACAAACCCTACAGACATGAATTTGAGCAAACTCTGGGAGATAGTGGAGGACAGAGGAGCCTGGCGTGCTGCAGTCCATGGGGTCACGAAGACCCAGACATGACTTAGCAACTGAACGATGACAGTAACAATGAAGTGTTTATCCAGGTCGAAAAACATAAGTGTGCTATATTCCAGAGAAAAATGTGGTCACATCTGGTTGGATATGCCATTACTATCTGATGCTAGACATGACTTTCGAGCATCAGTCTCCTCATATGAAAATTAGAAATAGTGTCTAAACTTGCAGTACTGTTTGTAAAGATTAAGTAGAATCATATCAGATCAGATCAGTCACTCAGTCATGTCTGACTCTTTGCGACCCCATGAATCGCAGCACACCAGGCCTCCCTGTCCATCACCAACTCCCAGAGTTCACTCAGACTCACGTCCATCGAGTCAGTGATGCCATCCAGCCATCTCATCCTCTGTTGTCCCCTTCTCCTCCTGCCCTCAATCCCTCCCAGCATCAGAGTCTTTTCCAATGAGTCAGCTCTTCGCATGAGGTGGCCAAAGTACTGGAGTTTCAGCTTTAGCATCATTCCTTCCAAAGAAATCCCAGGGCTGATCTCCTTCAGAATGGACTGGTTGGATCTCCTTGCAGTCCAGGGGACTCTCAAGAGTCTTCTCCAACACCACAGTTCAAAAGCATCAATTCTTTGGTGCTCAGCCTTCTTCACAGTCCAACTCTCACATCCATACATGCCCACAGGAAAAACCATAGCCTTGACTAGATGAACCTTTAGAATAGCATATGTAAATCCCCATCAGGGCAACAAACATGAATTAGACTAGTAATGAAAGATTTGTCTGTTTGCCCCCCCCTTTTTAATTAATTTAGCTTATATGCACTAAAGTATACAAATCTTAAATGTACAACTCAGTGAATTTAAACAAATTCATCTGGACACACCTGTCTGACAGTTCACTGGATCAATATGTAGAACAGTTCCTGCACCCCAGAAAGTCCTTATGTGTCTCCACCCTGTCACTATGTCTCCAAAAACTATTTTTTGAGCTTTAGCAACAAAATTGGCAATGCAGTTTTGACTTAATATTATCATCAGGTTACTTTGTTTTCAAAAAGTCTTATCCCTGCCCCTCGATACACTCTTTCTCATAAAATTGAGCTTTATTCTAAGATAAAGTCACAATAGGGTTTGAAGCAGGGGGAGGACTTGAATCAGATTTTTTTTTCTTTCAAGCACCCAGTCTTGTTAAGCAAGTAATCAAAGTCAGTATCACCAACAGTAAAACAAAATAACATTGTGTCCTTGCCATTTTATGACATTAGGAAATGGCAATGTAAAATCATCACCAATGTAAAATTGTTGCCAAAATAAATGTTTCTCTAGAATCTAATCATGAAGCAGGAAACAGATTCTGGTTGTGGGTCCTTCTACAATAACCCACTCTGAATTTTTAAAAACACCAGTGTCAGTGTCATGAAAGGCCATAAAAAGATGATGAAGTGAATAGTTCTACATTAATGCGTGTGCCAAGTATGTGGTCTTTGATAGAGTTCTGGAATTAAAAAAAAAAAAAAGCCATAAAGGTATTTGTGACATTTGGGGAAATTTGTGTATAGACACTATCATTACATGATCTGTGAGTTGCATGTGGGATCTTCCCAGACCAGGGATCAAACCCACAGTCCCTGCATTGGCAGGCGGATTCTTAATCACCAGACCACCTGAGAAGTCAGAGTCTCCACTTTCTTGACATCAGCTAATGAGTTCCCCGGTGGTGTGTTGGTAAACATTTAACAATCAACTGTTAGGAAAATAAAAAAACCTTCACATGCTGGGCTGTTTGTATGTTGTAAATGCTCCCACCATGATAGATTTCAAACTATCAATGTGAGGTCCCTGAAAACAGAGGACGGGACAGATAGTCGCAAAATGCTGGCTTGAGCTGCCAGGACCTACCCCTGCAGCTTTCCTTACTTACTCACGCACTTGGATGGCTTTGCGAAGATTTCCGGACTCAAACGCAGAGAAGAACTGCAAGCAGTCAGAAGCAGTATCTTGCAAAGGCCTGAAATGAATTAAAGAACCTGTTATTATAGGAGTGACTGCTATTCTTAGACACAGTTTGACATTTCTTAGAGATAAGCTTTATCTTACAGATCTTTAACACGAATTTTCACTGTGTTGTTTTCAGGAGAAGGAATGGATTACTAACTTAAAATATTCGTATTCACATGCCATTAAAAGGTTATTCAATATGCCCACCACCCCTCACCCTCGCTCCACTGATGTTCAGGACCACCTACCAAGGCTCATCTAAACTGAAGACAACCTTATTTATAATATCACTTGGCTGGATGAGTCTCCGGACATCCTCAAGTATCTTGATCCTGGAAAGGAAAATTGGAAACATTTTAAGGATTGGCCTTCACTCCTTATCCCATTCATCCTATGTCATGTGGAAAGCACTTTGGGAGTCATCAGTGAATTATGAAAGAAAAATGCAACAATACCCCAACCTTGAGCTGAATGAGTACAAAAAGCAGTATGCCTCCTCCCTTTTCTTCATTATCAAGCAATAAAACTGCACCGAGCAGTAGGAATGTACGAAGCTGTGATGCCAGATTGTGGTTTTAGGAGAACTGTCTATTTGAAGGAGAGTTTTGTCGAGAGCATTCGGGCTGAAGGACTCTGAGAGCTTCTGGCTGTGGGAATAAGAGGGTCCTTTGCACTAAGACAGGAGACATCAGGGTTGCTGACTGTTAGCCTCCTCAGGGTCTAGGAGGTGCCAGTAAGACCTTAAACTTTGGTATCATTTATACTCCTTGGTTCTGTTAAGGAACCAAGGTGCTGTCTAAGAAACAGCAAAGTGTGCTCAGTCAAATCTGATTCTTTACAGCCCCATGTACTGTGGCCCCCCAGGCTCCACTGTCCATAGAAGTCTCCAGGCAAAAACACTGGAATAGGTTGTCATTTCCTCTTCCAGGGGATCTTCCCGACCCAGGGATCAAACCCAGCTCTCCTGTGTCTCCTGCATTGGCAGGTGGATTCTTTACCTCTGTGCCACCTGAGAAGCCCAAGAAACAGCAATATCCGGGAGATTGAAGTACAAGAGAGGAAGGCTACCTAAGGATCTTTCAGATTCCCTCCCTAAATTTCCATTCCAGGTCTCTGTGGTAGGGAGTGGTAGGAGAAGAGGAAGGATAGGTCAACACGAGGCTTGAATTCAGGGGAAAGTATCCTGGCCAGAGGGGTGTGGAGGTGAGCCAGCCCCTGCCGTGAGTCTCTCGGGAAACAGAACATTAAGATAAGGTCAGAGATGTCAGATGTCAGAGACGGCAGCCAAAAGACCAAGTAGGAACACTTTTTTCTTGGGGTCCACCGTCAATTTGCTGATGAACTTGAATATAAGTTAATAAAACTTACTGCTATGCACTGGAGAAGGTAATGGCACCCCACTCCAGTACTCCTGCCTGGAAAATCCCATGGACGGAGGAGCCTGGAAGGCTGAGGTCCATGGGGTCGCTGAGGGTCGGACACGACTGAGCGACTTTACTTTCACTTTTCACTTTCATGCATTGGAGAAGACAATGGCACCCCACTCCAGTACTCTTGCCTGGAAAATCCCATGGACAGAGGAGCCTGGTGCGCTGCAGTCCATGCAGTCGTGAAGAGTCGGACACGACTTTCACTTTCACTGCTATGCACACTTTACTGCATAGACTTAATGCATATATACTCATTTTTTTTCCATGGAGATAGGTTTTTTCCCCTCGGCTTTAGTAATTTTCTTTTTAATCTCACTAGGCCATTCCCAAGGCAAACTCCCTTCCATGCATGCTGGGAATAATCCATCACCCAAAGATGGAAGATGCATTTTTTCCTTACAATCCTCAGTGATGCAGCCAAACTCTTCCCCAAGCCAAGTCAAGTTCTGTAAGGTTGGGACTGTTGCGTGGAGGTCACATCCTCGCATCAAGAGATCAGACTCCAATTTGCAGTGAATGAGAAAAGTGATCCCAAACAATCCACACTTGTTTGTTTGTTTGTCTGTTTTCCTGAGGAATTCCTTTAGGGAACGATCCCAGTGTTTGGTGGAACTAGATAATCTTTTCCTTTTGTAGGATTTGCAATGGACAGGAGCTAAGCAGTTGCACTGGAATCATCTAAGAAACTCATTTTGCAGACATACATCTACTACCTGGAGGAGGGCACGGCAACCAACTCCAGTATTATTGCCTGGAGAACTCCATGGAGAGAGGAGCCTGGTGGATTACAGTCCATGGGGTCACAAAGAGTTGGACACAACTGAATAACCAACACTTTCACTTTTCACTTTAAGGTCTACCATTCTATACTTGGTTCTGAAATGTCCTAGTAGAGAAACAAGCTTGTATATTTGGCAAAAATGTTCTTAAAGGTCGTGGGGATTTAAAAAATTTTTTTTGATGTGGACCATTTTTAAAGTCTTTATTGAATTTGTTACAATATTGTTTCTGTTTTTATGCTTTAGTGTTTTTGCATGTGGGAGCTTAGCTCCCAGACCAAGGACTGAATCAGCACCCCCTGCATTGGAAGGTAAGTCCTAACCACTGGACCATCAAGGAAGCTTGTACTTAAGGGTTTTCAGATGCTCCTGACTAATGTTCACTTTCTTGAGGATAACAGAACTATCTGCACCAACCATTCCACCTACAACAATATTTACTGAAGAAGGAAAAAACACATAGCTCCCAAGTTAATAACACCATCACCTTTGGACTCCACATTTACGTTGCAACATAGGCTGGGCAGAGAGAGGTGGACAATGTCCCCAGAAATCAGGAAATGCCATCATGCTGAAATCAGCCACAGATCTGGTTCTCCTGGCTTTGGCCATATAAAGATAGGGGTCATGGAAGACCATAGGCTTTGGATGTGTCTGCAGGAGCTGATCTATGAATTCGGCAGTTTCTCTAGTCTTAGTGGAATTGGAAAAGGAAGCACTTATCCTTGGGCAGGAAATCGCATCCATGTCCCAGGCATCCTCTCGGAAGGATGCCTGAATGTCTGAGACGTCACTTCCAGAAGAACCTATCCCAGGACCATTAGAGTGTACATTTCGGTATGAATTCATCCCAGGTCCTCTTTTGGAAGTTACATGTACGCTGGACCTCCCCATCTTCACCCTGCTCAGAAGAGAGGTTTGGACCGGGACTTCTTTTTCTTGTCCCCCGGAGATTTGGTCCTTATTCAAGCAAAGCCCCTTTGGGGAGGCAGCAGTCGGAATGTGATGGTGATTGGCATACTCAGTCTCGTCAGAATTCAGATCATCTCCAGGCTTGGACTCCAGTTCCTTCAGGTTAAAAGGAGAAAGGAATATGTCATTGTTTCATTCCGAAAGAGAATGCAATCTGATCCCTGTCCTTACTCTCTGGGCACAGAGCTAAGCATAAATCCTGTCAACTGGAAAGCATTTTCCAAGGTCAGTCAACAAAAAGTCTAAGCTTCAAGAGTCAAAGAAATGGTAGAATCCTAGCAACTCGAACTTAGAAGGGGAATTCAATGGGTGTAGTACAGTTCTACATGAATGCCTCCTGCGATACCCCAAGTATTCAGTCTAGTCAAACAACTCACTTACAGAAGCTTCCTTGCATCCCAAGGTGCTTCTTTGCATTTGTGGGTGATTTTGATTATTTTTAAGATATTACTTTTTACATTTAATTAAAATTTCCTTCCCTGAACCTTTTACCCATTGATCCCCTTCTGCTTTCTAGAGCAAAATGCAGCATGTTAACTCTCTTCTATAAGTGACTTAGCTTATACTCTTAGAAGAGGCTAAATTCATGCTTTATTAAGAATCATAAGAAAAGAATGGAGGTCAAAAAGTAGGTCTAAAATTAGGTGGAAACAGCAGTAGCAGCAGCAACTAGTCACTGAACTGACATCACTAGGTATAAGGTTCTTGATTTGTATCCACTAACAAAGAAACCCTAGAATCAGGCTGGTCACCTTCAGAAAGCCAAGGAGTACAACCTTTCCATTTTGACAAGGGGACAATTAAATCACCAAGATTTTCACTGCTTATCAGTGCGTGGGGGTAGGCATCTTGCCCACCAGACAACAGGCTGCAACGTGAGCCTTCATCCTACTTCCTTCCTAGGTCCTGAGGCCACACTGTAGAACCCTTGCATGCATCTGTGGCTCTGCCACCTTCTCACGTTTGTGTTTAGCCTTATGCTTCTCTTTCAGAAAGATCCCAGAGCAGATTGCTAAAAATGAGTGATGCTTTCCTTGTGGAAACCTGTCTGGCCTCCCAGCACCTGCAAAGAACCCATGGGCATCACCAAGGAGCAGAACCACAGCTGACACCCTACCTCAAAGCTGCAGGAGAGCTCAAGACACATTGCCTTGTATTGCATTAGTTCTTCTTCAGGTCGGTCAAGACCAGGTTTGGAGCTCAGCTTGTTCACATCTGTTTCCAAGTCATCATCCTGCAATGGAATATTCAAAACATATGTTACCAACAGGCATATGTTTATTCAAAGCATATGCCATCCTGAGAAATATCGAGACAAGCTACAGATGTGATTCTTCAGAATCATGGGCACAGTTCCCTTGCCTCCAAATTATAGGGCTGGCCTAATCAAGGATAATTTAATATGTAAGATTGTATTTCTTAAATAAAAAGAAAGAAGATAATTTTTCTCAGCACTCATGTCAGTATTTATCAACATTCATCACAAATAAATAATTTATGCAAAATGAGATGAACTGGGTAAACAATATAAAAGAATTGCTTTTATCTCATCACCACTTTCTTCAACATAATTGTAATTGTCATATTTATTCATCTATCTACCCATTTAAATAATTCTTTTCACAAACATTTAATGAGCACCAACTATGAAAGGGTACTGAGACCCAGAGATAATGGAACAGACCAAGGTCCATGATCCCATAGAACTTACCTTCTAGTGAAAGAAGGAAGACAGGAATTAAGTAGGTAAATGCATGAATAAGGTGACTTGGAACAGTGATAAATGTCATGGGAAGAATGAAAGGGGGTAGAGTGATTATGAGTGAGGCTGGGGTACAAGAAGCTGAGGAAGTCACATTTAACTAGACCTAAATGATCATAAGGGCTAACTAGGCAAAGACTTGGGGAAAGGAATTACTAACCAAAAAAAAAAAAAATACAAAAACAGCTTAAATTTGCTTAAAGAAAGAAGGTGGCCGAACCTATACACTCACATACAGAACAAGAACATTTATGAATGTATAACTGAATCACTTTGCTGTACATGAGAAATTAACACCACATGATAAATCAACTATACTTCAAAAAAATATTTTTTTAAAAACTTTTACATAGAAAGAACGTGGTTGAAGCGTAAAGTGTAAGAGGAAGCCTGGAGGAGTCAAGATGATGCTGGAACTCCCAGGCTTTGAGGAGGAGGTTGTAACCTCTGGCTACGCCTTTATCTCTTTGTACACCTAAAAGTTTACCAAGTCACCACCAGCCATTTCTTCACTGGACTGAATAATCCCAGACCTTTTACTTCTTCTAGATCATCATTCCATAATAGTTTTATAGCAATGGTGACTCTCCTCCAAACACTTCTCTATTTCCAAAGGTTATAGATTCATACGGAGAAAGGACATCAAGAATCAAACAGTTTAATCTATTCATCTCTCTGTGCTTCTTCTAGATCAAATTTCCCTAATCAAATGGGGTGGCGGGGGGGAATGCGGATTCTACCCTAGAGTTTAGAAGTCTATTTTGTTAGTTAAGGAAAAATCTGAGAGTCCTGAGAGTCTGGATTATTCTTCCCTAAATCAAATAAATTGTGAAAATAAATGTTTATATTCCTGATTCAGGGGATAAAAATGCAATATTTCATCCATCTTCTGCAATTTCCCTCCAAATTTTAAAAGAAATACAGATTCCCATGAGGTTGATATAATGATATTTTCAGACCCAAATTCCTTAGCCTGGTATTAGAGATCCCAACACTTATCCTTCCCAGCTTCGTCCATCAGATCTTCCTTGCTTCCACCATCTCTGCTCCAGCCTCAGCCATGCCCTGAGGTGGCACCAATAGAAATGCAACCTGGCAAGCATTGAGAAGCATCTCCCCACCAGCAAGTAAGGCCAGTGTGTCTGGTGTGAAGAGTGTTCGGTAGCCCATGAGTTTCAGCCTAACTAGGTGATCTACTTAGCATTAGAGCAGAAGTTAGCAATCTATGGATTTCCCAGGTGATGCTAGTGGTAAAGAACCCACCTGCCAATGCAGGAGACATAAGAGACACAGGTTCAATTCCCTGAGACAGGAAGATCCCCTGGAAGAGGGCATGGGATCCAACTCCAGCATTCTTGCCTGGAGAACCCCATGGAGAGAGGAGCCTGGAGGGCTATGGTACATAGGGTCGCAACTGATGACCACAACTAATCACAACTATGAACATAGGTCACGACTGATGACCCACTGCTTGTTTGTGTAAATAAAGTTTTATCATAACACAACCATGCCCATTCATTTATATATTGTCTATGATGCCTTTCTCAAAGACTTGTAAGAGACCATTACTTTTTAAAAAATATTTATTTGGCTGCACTGGCTCTTAGTTGCAGCATGTGGGATCTAGTTCCCTAACCAACCAAGGACCAATCCTTGGCCCGCTGCACTGGGAGCTCGGAGTCTTAGCTACTGGACTGCCAGGAATCCCCCCAGAGATCCCTTCTGGTCTTTAAAGATTGAATCTTGGCCTCTGAATCTCCAGGCATTCGGGCAGGTTGTCAACTCCTTCCATATTTTACAAATTCCATTTATATTTATTTATCAGTAGACCAACTTCTCTGCAGTCACAGCAACCCAGACAAACTTCATCATCTGGGGATTCTGGAACCCATACAACCCAGATAAGGTCCTTCTTCCTCAGATTGGACCTTTCCAATACTGACTTTGGCCAGCATTAGATTTGAGTTCAACACCCTTTTGAAGGAACTAATTTGAACTCTGGCTGAGACAATCCCCAAGTTGACCAGACTGATTTCTTTGAAGATAAAATTGTGTCTCATTTGCTTCTGTATCATAATATCATCCCTAAGATGCAGGGATGCATGAGAGAGCATTTTGTAAATCATGCTCTTTGGAGAGACTACTCAGGTGAAGAATTAGAAGGAAATTAAGGACACTAGTATTTTTAAAGAGTAAAGGTATTTTCTTTTAAATATCTTTGGTAACTGAAAAATAGAACTTAAGATGTTTCTACATAGAATGTTTTCATATAACTTCAGCTTCATGCCTTTATATTTTTCTGAAAAGCTAATGAGTATCCAGATATATACTCCCTCAGTTCTCTCTGAGAAGCCTGTGAGGGGACTCTGTGTCACCAAGTAAGGGGACTAAGGAAGCAGCAGTTCCATGTACCACAGAATGGGTGCTAATTACGACTTCCACTTGGCAAGTTGAGACCGCTCGTTACTTCTCCATTACAGCTAGCAGCCTTTCAAAAATGTAACACTAACGTTGGCTTTGATTAGAAGGTAAAGGTGTATTCTCAGTGCAGGAGAAAATTTTGAGGCCTTATTTGGAATATCACCAAGTCTTTCACAGTTGTGTTTTTCTTTAACAGTTAACTTTTTTTTAACAAATAGATATGATTCAGGGTCATAAATACATAGAATGTACTTGGTTACTTAGAATTTGGTTAAGGTGAATTTTGGAGAACAGAAAATAGGTTTTGGGGTCTCACTTCCCTGGTGGCTCAGAGGTGAAGGCGTCTTCCTGCAATGCGGGAGACCTGGATTCGATCCCTGGGTCGGGAAGATCCCTTGGAGAAGGAAATGGCAACCCACTCCAGTACTCTTGCCTGGAGAATCCCATGGACGGAGGAGCCTGGTGGGCTACAGTTCATGGGGTCGCAAAGAGACACGACTGAGCGAATCCTTAGTACTTAGTAGTAGTATCATCCCTAAGAACTTAGCATGCTGCTGCACGCACGAATCATATCCAAGAAAATATCTGAAAGAAATAAAAAGTTTAAGAGGAGGAAAAAAAGGAAGGAAGAGCTTGAATTCACTCTGTACATCCTCTTCTCCAGGGTCTATCTAAATCTAATGTTTATTTTCATGAAGGAAAAATCATGGCCAATTCCCAGTTGATATTCATTGTAAGTTTCTCCTTCCTTATGATGACACTTTTTAAAGAATAGCAATCTGACTATCCACACTCAAGACCCTTTACAGATATAAGAAGTTCCTTTTAATAATTCTTTCTAACAGACTTCTCCCAATTAGCAACTAAGATTTTTCAAATGAAAAGGCCATAAAGTCTTGGGTCACTTCTCTGACCAGCAATAAATACTCTTGGTTTCTTGCCCATATGCTGCTGCTGCTGTGTCACTTCATTCATGTCCGACTCTTTGTGACGCTATGGACCGTAGCCCGCCAGGCTCTTCTGTCCATGGGATCCTCCAGACAAGAATACTGGAGTAGGTTGCCATTTCCTCCTCCAGGAGATCTTCCTGACCCAGGGATCAAACCCGCATCTCTTATGTCTCCTGCATTGGCAGGCAGGTTCTTTACCGCTAGCATCACCTGGGAAGGCTTGGCCACAAATCTAGGAGAAAATGCTGCTGGCTTCTCCTGGGGAAAACAAGTTTGCTGAGGCACCAGTTCCCCGACTCTTGCAACAGCCCCAGAATCAAGCCCTTACTCCACTGTTCCTCTGTTTCTCTACAATGCGTGCTCACACTAACTTCTCACCTTCTCCTCGGCTTGAAGGCTCGTGATGAATTATTTCCAGGGCCTCACTCATTTGTCTTATGCTTCCTTCCCAGCTGGATTTATTTATTTGTTTAGATTCCACTCCATCCCAACCCACCATCATCTGCAGAGCCAGGGGTGGGGGCAGGGAGATGGTCTGAGAGCTCCCCACCCCACAACCCCATGCTGTGTGAAGTCAGGCACCAGCCTGCAACTTGTGCCTTCATATCAGATACAAGAGATTACTGACGCTCTGCATCAAACATTCAGTTATCAAAGAGCCCGCAAGAGGGGAGGGAAAGTGGCATTGATGAATGACTGCAGCAGCACAGTATTATTCAAATAATTCAGCAAGTTCTCCATAGGCCTGCACCAGCAAGCCACAGCAAAGAGCCAATTTGCTTCTGATGACTTCAAAAATGATTCTGTTTATCAGCAAAACTCTGAGCACACTATAATATCAGTAACAGCCTTAACTTAGAGACCTCACTAAGAGGTAGACCCTCTATGTCTTGTACTACTAATAGCAAGGTGGGTGATTATTATGATAGAGAATGCAAAAAGTCCCTTTCTCTCTAGGTAGATATGTAGGTGGAAGAGAAGGGAGAGAGGAGGATGGAATGATGGATGGCTAGATAGATGAACAGATAGACACAGATGAGCTAGATAGATGGATATAGATAGGTAGGCAGACGTGAGATATATAAATTGACATATAGATGATAGACAAGTAGATAGATAAATATATAGATAGATAAAGGTGAAATAGAACTACAGATAGAGATGATAGGTAGATAAGTAGCTTGATAGACAGATAGATACACATGAGACAGGTAAATAGATATACATAATAGAAAGGTAGTAGATGATAGATATATCAACAAAGATAGATGACAGATATATAGGTAATACATAAATAGATATGAGATAGATAGATAGACATACAGATGGTAGATGATAAATAGACAGATTTTTAAACTCAGACTTCATCTCCAGGAATGTCATAAAAGCTAGTGCATGCTTTTCAGTCTTATTTCTCTGGCGTCAAAATTAAGGAACTATAACTTGAAGGAACTTGTTCATGGCCACCAACAGAAATGGAGATATAATTATAACTCATAGATGAATTATCATTTTTCTAGAGCAGGAGTTCTCAACCACAGGGTGATCCCCTCCCCACCCCACCCCCAGAGATATGTGGCAAGTCCTAGAGACAGTTTTGGGCTTCTCGAGTGACTCGAGAATATAGGAGACTCGGGTTTGATCCTGATCCCTAGGTCAGGAAGATCCCCTGGAGAAGGAAATGGCAACTCATTCCAGTGTTCTCGCCTGGAGAATCCCAGAGGAGCTCTGAGGGCCACAGTCCATGGGGTCTCCAAGAGTCGGACACGACCTAGTGACTAAACAACAAGAGACAGTTTTGCTCGTGACTGGGGGTCAAAGTGGTGGGTGTCACCAGCACCCTGCGCACTGAGGTCAGGGGTCCTACTAAACACCCTACAATGTACAAGACAAGCCACCGCAGCTAAGAATTATCTGGTCAAATGCCAACAGTGCCAGCATTCAGGAAGTCTTTTCTGGAAACGCAGTCAGTACACTGTGCCCCACTGTCCCTATTGTCTGCACGTCTGTCTACATCTGCCTTTGTGCCACCACAGCAAAGCTGAGTCATTGAGAGACTGAAAGGTCCACGAAGCCTACAGCGATGATCATTTGACCTCTCCTAGAAAGTTTGCTGGCCTCCACTCTACAGCACAGGTTAGCAGTGATAGAGACCAACAGGCACTACTCTCCCACTGGTTAGGATGCTCACGACACAACCCAAAGGAATACAGCTCACATCGACTCCAAGGTACATGGAGTTGTACGACACAGTGGCCCTGTGTGGACAGAGTGAGTAGGAAAGGCTAACTTACAAAGATACTGGAGATCTACCAGAAATAGTTCCCTAGAAAATCTTTCCGTGGTCTCTTTGCCTGAATGCCATTCACACTTATTAAATACACCAACCAGGAGTGTCTACCTGAGGCTCATCCTGATGGAATACTAGTGCCTTAATAATGGATAGCCTCTGATGTGACAATAAGATTGTACAGGACCTACCAAGATGAAAAGGACAACAGTTGCAGTCATTAACTGAGCATCAGTATCTTTGGGGCCCTAGAGTGGAAGCACAAAGTGAAAGTCGCTCAGTCGTGTCGACTCTTTGCCTGGATTCTCCAGCCCAGAATACTGGAGAGGGTAGCCGTTTCCCTCTCCAGGGGATCTTCCCAACCCAGGGGTTGAACTCAGGTCTCCCGCATTGCAGGCGGATTCTGTATCAGCTGAGCCACCAGGGAAGCCCAAGAATAGTGGAGTGGGGAGCCTATCCCTTCTCCAGCGGATCTTCCTGACCCAGGAATCGAACCGGGGTCTCCTGCATCACAGGTAGATTCTTCACCAGCTGAGCTACCAGAGAAGCACAAAAGTGTGTCCTTAAAATTTACTCTGGGTTCAGCTGCACATAGAAAAGGGCACTTTCTTTTGAGAATTGTGAATGTGGAGAGCATCTGAATCGAGGGCAAGTGTACCTACTTCCTCTTTCACATCTTCAGAGTCTGAGTCCTTGTCCTCCTCTTCCTCACCATCATCTTCATAATCTTCTAAGTGGGGGAAAAAAAACAGAGGTGGGTTGCAATTCTTAGAACACAATGGTTAGTACTTTTTTTTACAACTAGGAGGCTATTATGAAGTGCGCAAGACCTCAACACAGGCTAGTGATTATTGAATGTGTAATTTGTGCAAATACAGGCACACAAGAGCACTATCTCATGAAGTCTAAAGTGCTGCCCCATGCTGAATGCAAAACGAGTGCAGAATAAAATGACACATGGCTTCCCAGATGGCTCAAGAAGTAAAGTATATGCCTGCAGTGCAAGAGATGCAGTTCAGTCCCTGGGTTGGGAAGATCCCCTGGAGGAGGAAATGGCAACACACTCCAGTATTCTTGCCTGGAGAATCCCACGGAAAAAGGAGCTTTGTGGGCTATAGTTCATGGGGTCACAAAGATTTGGACATGGCTGAGCGACTTAGCAGGCACGTGGACCATTCTGGCTTCCTCCACCCGATATAGAAGTAGTTATGCAACTATCATTGCCAGGGTTTAGTGATCACATACATGTCAAAGCTGCTGTAATGTCGACAGCACTTTGACTGACTCCCTAATTTTAGTACGAAGGAACGTATTTAAAACAGAAGTCCAAAGAAAGCATCCAGTGTCATTACAACAAGATGATGCCTACAGAAAATCTGTTCCCTGGAAAAAGGACAAAGTTGAAAACCACTAGACTCTTCTGACAATAAAATCTTCTTGGACATTGGACAATCACACTGTCACATATTCTAACAGGACTACTGTGGGGGTGGTGAACAGCAAAAGTTTGATTTCAATTCCATCCTTAGGGCTAATTCATTCCAGAACCAGTCTGTACAGTGGAGGGGCTCCACCATGGGACTGGAAATAGATTTTTTTTTTAACATCAGCTGAGATGACTATAGTCATTCCATCAGTTCAGTTCAGTTCAGTCACTCAGTTGTGTCCAACTCTTTGTGACCCCATGGACTGCAGCACGCCAGGTTTCCCTGTTCATCACCAACTCCTGGAGCCTATTCAAACTCATGTCAGTGATGCAAACTGGCAACAATTAATAATAAAGGACAAAATTAATGACCTTGGTATTATGAAAAAACTGATTCTACTTTCATCCACATTCCTCTGAAATATTATCCAAATGCAAAAATTCATCATAAAGCTTACAGCTAGCAAAATGAGTACAGAATAACTACCCACACATTGTGTATGTGCTTAGTCACTCAGTCGTGTCTGACTCTTTGTGACCCTATGGAGTGCAGTCTGCCAGGCTCCTCTGTCCATGGGATTTTCCAGGCAAGAATACTGGAGTGAGTTGCCATTTCCTCCCTCAGGGGAACTTCCCAACCCAGGAATCAAACCCGCCTCTCCTGCATTGGCAGGAGGACTTTTTACCACTGAGCCACAGGAAGATCTGTATATCCACATATTTACCTTCAGTTAGAACACGTGGAGTTTCAGAGGTGACGATCCCAGGGACTGGAAAAGAATACGCGCTGCTGCTTGTGACCAAGGGAAGTGGACTCTTAGGGTAGCATTGTCTCAGGATCTGAAGACCAGTGGAGATGACAGGCTCCAGACTTTGGTCATCCAGGCAGTTCTAAACAAAGAGAATATCCTATCAGACACCACCATCTTGTGCAGAATCCCTTTGCTATAATGGTATTTTAGGTAACGAACTGCACACAGCCTAAATGCACAGCAAATACCCTAAAGGTAGACCATCTAATCTGAACATTCTAACGTAGCATTTTGTCTAATGTAGAATCTGCTTTGGTCCAGTCTATCATCTACAGTTTTATTTCTCTTTTACAGCTCATATATTACTGGAGTGAATTAAGTCTGAAAATAGACCTGAAAGATTTTCAAGGGAGGCTGCACCTAAGGTAAGACATTGTCTAGAAGAGCCGAGGGAAGGAAAGGAAACGGTATCTTCCTTCAACCACCCATGTGTCACTGTGAATTATCCCCTAAATTAGAAAATGAGCAGCTGAACTGATAGAAGTCTTACTGTTCTCTTTCAGCTATTATCTGAGGGGGAAATATCAAGGAAAATGTAAAATATGAAATCAGAAGAAAGATTAAGAGAATCCCAAGCACCTAAATTAAATAGCATGCCTCTTCTCAAAGCCCACAGTGTCCGTCCCTCTTGGTACAAGACAAAGCAAAGAAAAATTGAGTTTGCAAGAGGTAACATTTTGATGCTGATGGAACATGACAAGATCCTGCTTTTCAGGCACCGTGAAAAATCTAAGAACAAGTATACTAAACTGAGAGAGAGAGAGTGAGTTGGGAGTGGTCAGAATCTCTTTGGCAAAAGCATGGCCATTTCCTTCAGTCTCTTAGTAAACATTTTGTCTCCTGATTTGGTACAGAGAGTTGATTAATGAAAGCCTCCAGCGTGATATTCCTAAAGGGCTTCCAGTAAGCTCTGAGGCCAATAAGTCAGAGCAGGAGATATGGAGGACGCTTTAGAACATGCCACAGAGCAGGGACTGTCTACAGTGACACCCTGCCTGGCACCTTCAGGTCCACATTACAGGCAGCCCCACAGGAAAGAACATGGAGGGGAAAAAGTTAATAAAATTTGAGCCATGAATTCAAGCTACCCAAATGACTCCAGAGTGAAATAAAAGTAAGCCAACTTTCAAAACAGAAAGTTCTTAATACAATCAAGAATGCCTGGGACTTCCCTAGCGGTCCAATGGGTAAGATTTCACCTTCCAATGCAGAAGGTGTGGGTTCAGTCCGTGGTCAGAGAGCTAAGATCCCACATGCCTTGCAATCAAAAAACCAAAATATAAAAGCAACAAAATCAATAGTGTAACAAACTCAATAAAGACTTTAAAATTGGTCCACATCAAAAAGAAAAAAACCACACTATCTCTCTTCAGTGTGCTCAGACAATACCAATCAGGTAACCTGAACCAACAGCAGGCGCACTTTCCATGGAAAATAAATTAGTTGAGGCTATTTCATCACCGAAAGACTTAGTCACTCAGTCATGTGCGACTCTTTGCGACTGTGGCCCACCAGGCTCCTCTGTCCATGGAATTCTCCAGGCCAGAATACTGAAGTGGGTAGCCTTTCCCTTCTCCAGGGGATCTTCCCAACCCAGGATTGATGCCAGGTCTCCTGCACTGCAGGTGGATCCTTTACCATCTGAGTTACCCAGGAAGCCCACTTCATCACTGGGACTGCTCAAATAGTTTCAAGTGCTTAGTGAAAGCTAGGAGGATTGGAAAAAGAGAGAACTGAATGTGGATGATAAAGAGAGGTGAGTGAGGTGGATGACTGATCAGAGGTAATGCTCTGAGTTACAACCTTAGGAGATATGGAGCCAAGTCCAGGCCAGGAAACTTGCTCAAATCTGCCAGGACTCTGGAAGCCAGGTCTATGACTGTCATTGGTTTATTGCTGATGATGGAAACAATGCTTTACTTGGTGTGGGATGGTGCAGGTGAAAAAGCAAGTACAAGGATGGAGTCAAGTCCAAGTGTCCTCTTGGATTAGGCCATGCCATGAACTGACTTTGGGTGACAGTGTCTCCAGAAACCTAGACATTAGGGATAATGTTATGTTGGGTGTCTGCTCTACTCTGGAGAAAACATTAATGAATTTGAAGGTGATCCTTGGACTGATACTATGTATAAGATAGACCACTAATGAGAACCTACTGTGAAGCTAAGGAAGCGCTGCTCAGTGCTCCAGGTGACCTAAATGAGAAGGAAACCAGAAAAGAAGGGATGTGTGTGTGTGTGTGTGGCTGACTCACTTTGCTGTACAGCAGAAAGGAACACACGATTGTAAAGGAACTATGCGCACGTGTGCTCAGTCATGTCCAACTCTTTGCAACCTCATGGACTATAACCAGCCAGGCTCCTCCATCCACGGTGTTTTCTGGGCAAGAACCCTGGAATGGGTTGCCATTTCCTACTCCAAATGCAACCATATTCCAATAAAAATTAATTTAAAAGAACAAAGATAATCCTTGAGTCCAAGGTATTGTAACAGAAATGCCTAGATCTTTCGCCAACATTTTCCTAGTCTTAATGCATCGTGACCAAGACCCAGGTGAGGCAAGAAGGGGCTCAGGACACAAAATTTAAGCAGGCATACACCCTCCGGCTCCTGCAAATGCAGGGTAGCCACTTGTGTTGTGTAACATCAAGTGATAAGACTCCAAGATATCGGATCTCTGTGGACAAATATCTCAGAATTGTGGCAAAGGTGACATCTATAGGCACACTCTTCCTGTAACTGAGTCATCCACCTGCTACTTGAAAAAGACGATGAAATACAAGACTGCTTAAAATATTCAGCTCACATTTAATATCATTGAGTCAGCTGCGGGGTGATAAATATCCTACTTTCATAATATGTAAGTGAAATAGAGGATAGCACACAGCTCAGATCAGAGCAAGGCCATCTGAATCCAAGTCCTTGACTGCACCCCGATGTTCACTGCAGCACTGTTTACAACAGCCAAGACATGGAGGCAACCTAAATGTCCATCGACAGAGGAAGGGATAAGAAGCTGTGGTGCGTGTACACAGTGGAGCACTTCTCAGCCATAAAAAGAATGAAATGATGCCACTTACAGCCACATGGATGGACCTAGAGAGTGCCATACTGAGTGAAGTAAGTCAGACAGAGAAGGAGAAATATTGTATGACATCCCTTAAATGTGGAATCTAAAAAGAAATGATGCAAATGAACTTATTTACCAAGCAGAGAGAGACTCACAGACTTGGAGAATGAACTTACAGTGGCCGGGGGAGAAGGGACAGTTAGAGAGTTTGGAAAGACCATGTACACTGCTATATTCAAAATGGATAACCTACTGCAGAGAACAGGGAACTCTGCTCAGTGTTATGTGACAACCTGGATGGAACAGGAATTTGGGGGAGAATGGATACTGTATATGTATGGCTGAGTCCCTTTGCTATTCACCTAAAACTACCACAACATTGTTAACTGGCTATACCCTAATATAAAATAAAAAGTTTAATGTTGAAAAAAAAAAAAACAAATCCTGGGCTGACGAGGACTAACTGTACAACTCAGAACCCTGGTGAGTTACTATACCTCTCTTTTCAACTTCCTTATCTGTAAAGAAGAGATGCTATCAGAACCTCTCTCATAGACTGTGTCTGAATTAAATGAGTTATATGTAAGATGAGTGCCTAATAGTAAACACTCAGTAAGTGAGCTAGGAGGATGCCAGGAGGCATCATTAGGATCATAAAATCTCGTAAGAATCTGAAAAGATCTTAGGAGACCACGGCTAACTCACGGCGGAGTCCTAGAAACAATTCTTGCAATAACAAAATGAGATGTTCTAGTGGAAGAGGTGCTCAAGGAAGAAACAGTCCTGGGTTTAAGCTCCAGATCTGCTTCTTACTGGGCTTCCACGGTGGCTCAGTGGTAAGGAATCTGCCTGCAATGCAGGAGATGCAGGTTCCATCCCTGGGTTGGGAAGATCCCCTGGAGAAGGAGATGGCAACCCACTCCAGTATTCTTTCCTGTTGGAAATCCCACGGACAGAGGAGCCTGGTGGGCTATAGTTCATGGGGTTACAAGCAGACTGAGTGACAAGTGCTTCTCACCAGCCAAAGCCATCAGCATCTCCTGCCTCAACTCTCATGGTCTGACTTCTCCCCTTGCCCTGCTAACTCCTCCTCCTCTCATGCCCTGGGATACTCCTCTCCAGTGGCAGCCAGCATGATCCTTGACAAGTTGAAATCTGCTTTGCAAATAATCATCTCTACCATGTGGGCGTGAGCATTAAGTCCCTTCAGTTGTGTCTGACTCTTTGCAATCTCATGGACTGTAACCCACTAGGCTCCTCTGTTCATCTGATGCGAACAGACGATTCATTGGAAAAGTCCCTGATGCTATGAAAGATTGAGGGCAGAAGGAGAAGAGAGGCTCAGAGGATGAGATAGCTGGATGGCATCACCTATGCAATGAACATGAACTTGGGAAATCTCCAGGAGATGGTGAGGGACAGGGAGGTGTGGCATGCTGCAGTCCAGGGAGTAGCAAACAGTCGGACATGACTTGGCAACTGAACAACAACAACAATATTCCATTGTAAACATGCACCACATCTTCTTTATCCATTTCCCTCTTGATGGACATTTAGGTTGCTTCCATGTCCTGGCTATTGTAGGTAGTGCTGCAACTTTTAAAAAGACTATCATGGCTTACTCTTGTGGTTCTCAAAGTGAGGGTTCCAGATCAGCAACATTAACATCCCCTGAATACTTATGAGAAATGCAGAATCTTGTACCTTAGCTCAGATCTAATGATGAGAAATTCTGGGAGTGGAGTCCAGTTATCTGCATATAAATGAGCGCTCTGGGTGATTATGACACATAATTAAGCTTCCAAACAACCATTCGTAGCAAAGTTTTAGGTCTCAGAAGCTGTTCTGGCTCCAGAGACTGAATGGCCCCTTTATCTGATTATCTCATACAAGTTTATTCCATCTGCAATTACCCATTTCTCAAAATTGGTAACTATCTCAAATTATTTCAGGGCATCCTAGCAGGGGTTCTTTTTTAACCTTACATGCAAACTGTCAGGATTCTTTGTCCTTCCTCATGCAGAGCTCCAGCAAGATCCCAGTATGTTACACACAGCCTCACTGCATTATGGACAATGTGATCCTCTGAACATTTAAAGGATGCTCAGAGAATCTGTGCAAGGATGCAGGACCCAAGAAACAAAGAGGTGGGGTTATTGAGAGAGAAACATGGCAAGCAGCGACCTCAGCAGCAAAGTGAAGAACACTACGATGAGCAGGAGCTGTGGGAAGGACTCAAAAACAGTTCTTTCTCAGTCGCTTTCACGCCTAGTAGACTTGTAATGACACCACAAACACCAATAAAAATGGTACAGGACAGCGGTTCTCCAAGTGTGATCCCCAGTCCAGAAGCAGCAGCATCACTTAGGAACTTGTTAAAAACACAAATTCTAGGCTCCATCGCAGACCTACTGAATCAGAAACTCTGAGGATAGGGACCTTGCCACCATGTAGCAGCTTTGATCACACTCATTTTGGAGAATTGAGTGCTTCTGTCCAATGCACTCAATTCTGGTGCATTGGACAGAAGCTTGGACTCTTAAGTAAGACCATGATATATACACTAACATGCACAAAACAGATAGCTAGTGGGAAGTTAATGTGTAGCACAAGGAGCTCATCTCAGTCTCTGTGGTGACCTAGGGGGTGGGATGGGAAGGGTGGGAGGGAGGCTCAAGAGAGAGGGGAAAACTAACACAACATTGTACAGCAATTATAAGCCAATTTAAAAAAGATCATCAGTTTCAAATCCTTTAGGTAGGTAGTGTTAGTCGCTCAGTCATGTCCAAGTCTTTATGATCCCATGTACTGCAGCCCATCAGGCTCCTCTGTCCATGGAATTCTCCAGGCAAGAATACCGGAGTGGGTTAATGTTCCTTTCTCCGGGGGATCTTCCCGACCCAGGGATCGAACGCGGGTCTCCCACATTGCAGACAGATTCTGTACTATCTGAGCCACCAAATCCTTTAAAAATATTGAAATCAGAAAGTCTGCATAAGCTGCTATGCCAGTCTTGGGCTATAGTAAGCATTCAACACAAATTTCCTCCGCAACCCCCGCCTCCCGCCTCTTCCATCTCTTCCTTCATTTTCTTCTTCTTCCTCTTCTTCTCCTGCATTGTCAGTGTTATTACCATTAGCTGCAGCAGCAGCAGCATAATATGCAATAGTGGCCAGAATGACATCCCCAGATCCAAGGTTCCCAGGTTGGCCGTCCTGCAGCTCCCGTGCCGTCTCTGGCAGGAGAGGGGAGAGGATAGATGTGAAGCCCCGCCTCCAGCACAGCTGCAACAGCATCTGTGCTCAGAGCCCAGAGTCCAGGTGCTGGGAGGCCTGCGGGCAAGAGAAACCTGGCCACCAAATGCAGAGTCTGCCTCTCTCACATCCTGCTTCAGTCCCAACAGTAATTGGAGGCTGGGAGTTCACTGTAAATTTGCTTAATTGAGCAGTTGAGGTCTTTATCGACCTGCTGAGGAACTGCTTCTAGAAGCCTGCTTCTAGGCTCACAGCTGCTTTTATGTCTGGGCTTCACTTCGAATCTTCTCCACCCTCTCTGTGTCAAAGACCTGTACCTCTGGGATCAACATCTTCTGTCTTTTCTGCTCTTTTGTGTTTTTTTGTTTTTTTTAAAAAAAAAAAAAACACAGATCTGAGAAACAGTCAAAAATGCAGAGGGCAGGGGCAGAGGAGCTGGCTGCAGCACACGAGCCAGAGTAGGGGGCTGTGAAAGATCAGCATAGCAGGGGGCAGTTTCACAGGGCTGGGAGAAATTCGAGATTTGGGGAACACAAGCTTACAAAGTATGGTGCAACTTGGAAAAATTCAGAGCATTTCCTCATCCAGAGGGACAGAATGGAAAAGGTAGCTATTTCATGACCGAGAAACTCTGAAAACTGTAATGATGGAGAGAAACCCAGAGGTGATAGCAGACAAAAAAATTAGATATTGGCTTGCAGTGCAATATTATGTTATTGTTTAGAGGGGAAAAGCTTTTTTAAAATGGTTAGAGTCTACAGATAGCATGATTGGAAAACGGCACTCTGGTTGACTGCTTCATTACCCCAGATGTACTCAGGTGGAGAGAAATTGGAAGGTGTCCAGAGAGAAGCAATGAGACAGATGAAGGGAGTACAGAGACTAATATGAAGATATTAAGCATTGTTTGGGCTTCCCTGGTAGCTTAGCTGGTAAAGAATCTGCCTGCAACACAGGAGAACCTGGGTTTGATTCCTGGGTTGGGAAGATCCACTGGAGAAGGGATAGGCTACTCATCCCAGTATTTGTGGGGTTCCCTGGTGGCTCAGCTGGTAAAGAATCTGCCTGCAATGCGGGAGGCCCAGGTTTGATCCCTGGGTTGGGAAGATCCCCTGGAGAAGGGAACAGCTACCCACTCCAGTGTTCTGGCCTAGAGCAATTCCATGGACTGCAAAGAGTTTGACACCACTGAGGGACTTTCATTTTCACTTTTCAAGCATTGTTTAGTCGCTAAGTCATGTCAGACTCTTTTGTGACACCATGGAGTGTGGCCTGCCAGACTCCTCTGCCCATAGAATTGCCCAGGCAAAAATACTGGAGCAGGTTGTCATTTCCTACTCCAGGGAATCGTCCAGATACAGGGATTGAACCCCATTTCTCCTGCCTTGGCAGGCAGACTCTTTACCACTGAGTCTCCAGGGAAGTCCAAATAAGAAGACAGAAAAGAACATAATGTGTGTGAAACACAGCTGCTTTGGCCCCAACAGAGGGTGGGTGAACAGATGACGGGTACCTGGGAGACACTCACATTATTCATGGAGAACGTATAGGCAGCCCTGCACGATGGTGCCTGAGTGTGTGTGTTAGTCACTCAATCCTATCCGACTCTTTGCGACCCCATGGACTGCAGGCCACCAAGGTCCTCTGTCCATGGGTTTCTCCAGGCAAGAATATTGGAGTGGGTTGAAAGTCTCTTCTCAAGGGGCTGTTTCCGACCTAGGGATCAAACTCAGGTCTCCTGCATTTCAGGCAGATAGATTCTTTACCATCTGAGTCACCAGGGAAGCCCACGATGGTGCTTACATTAGCCCTAATCAAGTGAAATTAAGAATGTGTTATTTGGTTGAAATCCAGGAAACCCTAGACACATATTCCACTGGGGCAGAGATCAGTGACAGCTTTCGTAGGTGCTACTCCCTTTGCTTGGGATGTCCTTCCTCCTAAACTTGGCATGACCGGCTCCCTCAATAATTCAAGTCTCAGCTTAGGTGTCACCCACTCAAAGACCTGATGTCTCTAAGAGAAGACCTTCTCTCTGCCCAGGCAGGAGTCACTGTGGACCCGTGCCCTTCCTCTATTGATCCCACAGAGCAATATGAAATTATATTCCAGACTGAATCATTTGCTTCCTTAATGTCTGACTCTCTGTTGGAACATTTGCCCCCAAAGGTCAGGGATCTTGTCTATCACATTCACCGTGAGGTCCCAATAACTAATCGCTATTCCAATAAACACTCGCCCTCATAAAGCAGTGAAGTCATGGCAGTACCCTGCTAAACAAGATGTGTCTATGTTAACTTATCCAGGCCACGTAGAAAACCTAGATTTTATCACTTTCGTCTTTTTTTTTTTTTTTTTTTAAGAAGAAGAAGGTTGAAACCCAGAGAGATGGAGTCACTGCACAGCAGTAGGCGCCAGGTCTGAGATCTGAAACCAGGTTCTCTAGCTTTAAAATCAGCACTAACACATGTATGTGGAATCTAGAAAAATGGTACAGATGAACCTATTTGCAGGGCAGGAATAGAGAAGCAGATGTAGAGAGCAGACATGCAGACACGGGATGGGGATGAATCGGGAGATTGGGATTGAAGCATGTGCTCTGCCATGTGTAAAAAAAATCCCTCTAGATTGCTAGAGGGAATCTGCTGAATAGCACAGGGAGCTTGCCTCGGTGCTCTGTAATAATCTAGATGAATGGAATGTGGGGATGAGAGGGAGGCTCAGGAGGAAGGGGACACATGTACACATATAGCTGATTCACTGTCGTACAGCAGAAAATAACACTGTAAAGCAACTGTACCCCAGCAACAAAAAAGCAACGCTCTCGATCACGGCTCCGCTCAGTGTGTACACACTGTGCGTGCGTGCCTGCTCAGTCACTTCAGTCGTGTCCAGTTCTGTGTGATCCTATGGACTGTAGCCTGTCGGGCTCCTCTGTCCATGGGATTCTCCAGGCAAGAACACTGGAGTGGGTTGCCACACCCTCTTCCAGGGGGTCTTCCTGACCCAGGTGTACCCAATTAATAAGTGAGTCAATCAATACATGAGTGAGTGAAGGAACGAGGATTTGAGTCCAGAACATCTGCCCAGAGCAAGAAGCAAGAAACATACTGAGATTTCCCAGCTCTGTGAAGGGTGAGTCCTAAATGACTTCCTTCACATGCCATCTAACTACAGAGGCAGTCCCCATGCAGGTTACCTGTATGGTGCTGAAAAGGATCTCCATTCCCTGAGCTGCCAGGAAGGCCTCCCTGCCCGATCGGAGCTTGGCAATATGCTTGAGGCAGAGCAGAAGCGCCCGGCGGATCGGAACGAAGGAATTGGCCGTGTCGTGGCTGTGCCAATCCTGATGCAGCCTGAGCAAACCGGGGACGTAGCTTCTGTTCACTGCCCTGCGGCTGTTAGACTCTGAAACCAATGGGAAAAGGCAACATCAATCAAAGGCTCTCCTGGCCACACCCCCCTGAGGATGTCCCAGTGTGCGTGCGTGCTAATTCCTCTTAGTCATTTCAGACTCTTGGCAACCCTGTGGACTATAGCCCACCAGGCTTCTCTGTCCATGAATAGTGGTGTGAGTTGCCATATCCTCCTCTAAGAGATCTTCCCCTCCCACAAAATACTAATTAATCATAAAAGGATGATATTAATTTTCCAGTGTAGAAACTGGTATCCAGTGGCAGATATCAGCTTAATCAAGTGACCAGGGTCAACAACATAAGACAAGATGTTCTGAGAAAGACACAGCATCACTTGAGTATCCGTACTATGATATTCCTGAACCAAAAGCATAACCTGAACGTAACCACGAGGAAAATCAGCAAACCAAAGATGAGGGATATGCTGTAAATATCTGATCCACACTTTTCAAAAATGTGAAAGTAGTAAAAAGCCAAAAAAAAAAAAAAAAGACCAAGGAATTCAGCTAACAAAGACCGAAAAGACATGACACAGGGATATATGTATACATGTAGCAGAATAAAACTCAATATTCAATATTCAAAAAACTGAGATCATGGCATCCAGTCCCCTCACTTCATGGCAAATAGATGGGGAAACAATGGAAACAGTGATAGACTTTACTTTCTTGGGCTCCAAAATCACTGCAGATGGTGACTGCAGCCATTAAATTAAAAGACGCTTGCTCCTTGGAAGGAAAGCTATGATCAACAGACACAGCATACGTAAAAGCAGAGACATTACTTTGTCAACAAAGGTCCATCTACTTAAAGCTATGGTTTTTCCAGTAGTCATGTATGGATGTGAGAGTTGGACTATAAAGAAAGCTGAGCACCGAAGAATTGATGCTTTTGAACTGTGGTGTTGCAGAAGGCTCTTGAAAGTCCCTTGGACAGCAAGGAGATCCAATCAAACCATCCTAAAGGAAATCAGTTCTGAATATTCATTGGAAGAACTGATGCTGGAGCTGAAACTCCAATACTTTGGCCACTTGATGCAAAGAACTGACTCATTGAAAAAGACCCGGGTTCTGGGAAAGATTGAAGGCGGGAGGAGAAGGGGACGACAGAGGATGAGATGGTTGGATGGCATCACCGACTTGATGGACATGAGTTTGAGCAAGCTCTGGGAGATGGTGAAGGACAGGGAAGCCTGGTGTGCTGCAGTCCATGGGTTTGCAAAGAGTTGGATGGGACTGAGCAACTGAACAACAATAGCCGATTCATATTACTGAACAGCAGAAACAAACACAATACAACACAATAGCAAAGCAACTGTACTTCAATAATTTTTTTTAAAAAGATATGGCATGTAAGTACAATATATAGTGAGAATTTAGTCCCTGGACCAAAATTATTTTTTTTCTTTCCCTGCATAAGGCATTAGTGAAGCAGTTGGTAAAGTCTGAATAAGGTGTTTAGATTAACCCAGTGCTGCTTTCCTGCTGCAGAGAAGGCAACAGCAACTCACTCCAGTACTCTTGCCTGGAAAATCCCATGGATGGAGGAGCCTGGTGGGCTGCAGTCCATGGGGTCGCTAAGAGTCAGGCACGACTGAGCGATTTCACTTTCACTTTTCACTTTCATGCATTGAAGAAGGAAATGGCAACCCACTCCAGTATTCTTGCCTGGAGAATCCCAGGGACAGAGGAGCCTAGTGGGTTGCCGTCTATGGGGTCGCACAGAGTCGGACATGACTGAAGCGACTTAGCAGCAGCAGCAGCAGCTTTCCTGCTGGCTCAATGGTAAAGAATCCACCTGCAATGCAGGAGACCTGGGTTCAATTCTGGGTCAGAAAGATGCCCTGGAGCAAGGAATAGCTACCCACTCCAGTATTGCTTTCTGGAGAATCTCATGGACAGAAGAGCCTGTTGGGAGCCCATGAGGTCACAAAGACTGAGCAACTAGCACACTTAATTACATAGTTTGTTCCCAGGTGGTTCAGTGGTAAAGAATTCACCTGCAGTGCAGGAGACCTGGGTTTGATCCCTGGTCGGGAAGATCCCCTGGAGAAGCATCCCTGGGGAAGGAGAAAGCAACCCATTCCAGTATTCTTGATGGGAAAATTGCATGGACAGAGGAGCTTGGTGGGCTATAGTCCATGGGATTGCAAAGAGTGGGGCACAACTGAGAGACTGGGCATGCACCCACACATAGTATTATGTAAATGCATATTGTTGGATTTTGATAAGCTGTGCTTAGGTAAGTGAATATTCTTGTTTTTAGGAAATCCACAATTGTGAATGTCTATAACTTATTCTCAAATAGTTCAGAAAAAGGATAATTGAGTGTGGAGGAGAGAGAAGAAGGGAAGAGAGATTCACCAGATTTCCATTCCTCTTTCTGGAATCTCAGTGGACTTGGGGTATGGTCATTTGAGCAAACTATAAGACTCAATCCAAATGGAAAGGAAAGGACCCCGAGTGAGAGACATCATGTCGGGAAGGCTGTCGTGTGTAACAGATGTGTTGTGTGTTTTCCCGAAAGAGACTGGAAGCCAGTTTACATAGTCAAGGGGCTGGCTCCATCTGGGAAAGGAATTCCTTGGAGTCAAGCCACCCAACAAGAGACTGGACTCTTATGTGGTGACGAGCAACCTGGCACCAAAAATACCCAGACAGAGGTTGGAAGTCCACCCAGCAGGGAGGTGAGGATGGGGCTTCCTTACATCCTTCAGGGAGCTGTAATAGTAAGATCTTACAGTGCCTTTCCCCTCTTCCACACCACAACTGCAGTTTCTTTAAGTTTTTACATTGGAGTATAGACAGTTACCAATGTTACCAATGTTGTGATGGTTATAGGTACATAGCAAAGGGATTCAGCCATACATATCCACTCTCCCCCAAACTCCCCGCCCATCCAGGCTGCCACATCACACTGAGCAGAGCTCCCTGTGCTCTACAATATCACTGTATAATGGAGTTATTCAGTGGACACACTTGCTATATTTAAAACGGATATATAGCAAGGGTGTACATGTTGTTAGTTGAATGACTCTGCCTGAGAGTCTTATGGGAGGATAAGACCCCTCTGATTGATGTATGGTTTCTTCATTTTCTCAAGATACGGTCTTTTTTTTTTATATTACCTATTTATTTATTCATTTGGCTTCCCAGGTGGCACTAGTGGTAAAGAACCTGCCTGCCAATGCAGGAGATGGAAGAGACACAGGTTCGATCCCTGGGTTGGGAAGATCCCCTTGAGAAGGGCATGGAAACCCACTCCAATACTCTTGCCTGGAGAATTCCATGGACAGAGAAGCCTGGAGGGCTATAGTTCGTAAGATAGCAAAGAGTAGGATCGGAGAAGGCAATGGCAACCCACTCCAGTACTCTTGCCTGGAAAATCCCATGGACAGAGGAGCCTGGTAGGCTGCAGTCCATGGGTTCTCGGAGAGTTGGACACGACTGAAGCGACTTAGCAGCAGCAGCAGCAAAGAGCAGGATACAACTAAAGTGACTTACATTTATTTATTTGGCGAAGTAAAGTCTTAGTAGTGGTACTTTGGAGAAGGCAATGGCACCCCACTCCAGTACTCTTGCCTGGAAAATCCCATGGATGGAGGAGCCTGGTGGGCTGCAGTCCATGGGGTCGCTAAGAGTCGGACACTACTGAGCCACTTCACTTTCACTTTTTCACTTTCATGCATTGGAGAAGGAAATGACAACCCACTCCAGTGTTCTTGCCTGGAGAATCCCAGGGCCCGGGGAGCCTGGTGGGCTGACATCTATGGGGTCACCCAGAGTGGGACACGACTGAAGTGACTTAGCAGCAGCAGCAACAGTGGCACTTCGGATCAATTGTTGCAGCAGAAAGGCTCCGTAGTTGAGGCTTAGTTGCCCTGTAGCCTGTGGGATCTTAGTTCCTCAACCAGGGATCGAACCCATGTCCCATGCATTGCAAGGCAGATTCTTAATCACTGAACCACCAGGGAAGTCTCCTCAAGATACAGTTTAAATTCTCTTTGAAGAAACAAAGGGGGAAGAACCATCTAAGAGACTTCTCTCAACAGCACACATACTCCAGTTTTCATGTTAAACTCCTCACCCTACAGGGCCGGCGGACAACCAACTACCTGTGGATTAGTGTGGACCTTAGTAGATGGGTAGATCCTCTCTGGATTCTGGTTCTCTCTGCCCTTGTCAACTAGGTGCCCTGTATAACTCTAACCAGCTGACTCTCAGGCACAACGGCCCATATCGTGCAGCTCTGCACTCTGACACTACATTTCTGCATTATCCATACTGTTCACACTGGTTTATAGACAGTCTATGCTTTTGGCTGAGTGTGAGAGGGAGAGATCCCTTGTGCTGTAATTGGATAAGCAAAGTTTCAGCCCCGAGTCAGATTTTTCCCTAAGACCATGTAAATGCCCATGAGTGAAAAAAAATGACATGGAAATTGTGTTTTATTCCAGAAGGGTTTTCTCATAATGTTAATAGAATTCTCCTTTTATCCTGCTTGTTTGTCAAATTCTAAACTGTCAGGCTTGACTGAGCCCCACTGAGATTTTTTGACCCATTTGTGCAGTTGCTTTCTTTCTTTTTTTTTTTTCACTTTTCACAACATTTCATTTAGCCATGACCCTGAACTGAGAGTGATGAGCTTTATTCACTCTGTGATATATTTGTGGTGGATGGTTTAAATCACCTTTATTACCTCCTTTAATGAATTATTCTTTTGTATCAAAAATATTTCTCATCTCGGCTGGTCGTGGCCACAGAGCACTGGAGTTTCTTTGCTGCCTAAATGAGGTTCCAGCCTAGCCAATATCTGATGTTTAAAAGAAATTGAGGATTAAGTAGGAGGCATTAAAGGAAAGTATCGCCTGCTAAAAAGATGACAGAATGGCAAAAAGCAGTGCACAGAGGCCCTGTGGGCAGCGAGAGGTTAAGCATTTTTGTCTTTCATCTATTTTAAAAGTATGAGACTAACAATGTGTTATCTTTATGACCTTCATCTCCAGTTTTGTGGGGAGGGGGAGGGAGATACGGGGGGGGGGGGATCTTTAATTGTCTGTGAGAAAAATCCCTTATCAAATCCCGATGATTTTATTCATGGTTTCCTGCTAATCTTCAGCAAGCTGTCCTGTTTACTAACATCGAAAACCGCTACACCTCTCCCCCACCCTCTACCCTAAATCAGTCAGTCTTTCTCTGGGGATGGCTCGGGAGCTTTGCAAAAGTCAATATGCATCTCAAACCCAACAAGAGGAGGGTCATCAAGCTGAACCAATGCAGAGAGGACCCAAAGAATGAAATGAGGGTGGCTGGGATCAGAAGTTTCCAGGAGCTCCAGAAGGTTTGGGGGGAAGACTGTGCTTCTCCTGGGGAGGCCAGATAGCAAGGAGAAGATGTGGGCTTTCATAAGCTGTTTTGGGTGAGCTCAGGGTTTGGGGGTGGGCAGGTAAGGACCCCCCACCCCCCCTTAAAATTGACAAGGTGCACTTTAGCCTGTTTACATAAATGGCTTCCTCCTAAGATTTTCTTGGGGAAAAAAGTTCCTGTTCTGTATTTTTTTTTTTTAATTTCTGAAATGGATTGGTTTATCTTAAGCTGATTGGAGGATGGAGTGGAGTGGGCAGAGAGGACTTCTGAGAACCTTTAATTTAACAGTTCATCCTCAAATCCTAGGGCGTCCCTGGTGGCTCAGAGGTAAAAAATCTACCTACCAACACAGGAGATGTGGGCTCGATCCCCTGAGTCAGGAAGATCCACGGAAGGAGGGAATGGCAACCCACTCCAGTATTCGTGCCTGGAGAATCCCCAGACGAGACCAAGGAGCCTGGCAGACTACAATCCATGGGGTCACAAAGAGTCAGACACAATTGAGCAACAGAGCACCCCAACTCCTACTTCATCCAAAGGTGTTATGTCCTGTCTCCATCAGCCCCTCCTTGGAGGCCTCCAGCTGAAAGTCTTCTCTGGCCAGTTTTCCTGTGGCAAGCCCACATCCTGGTCCCCACCTCCCGTTAACTCTCTTAAGTTTTACTATTTCTACCTACCTCTCCAGGTTTTATCCCCCTGATGTCTTATTTGTAGCTAATTCTCAGTCTAAAATGTGGTCTCACAATCTTATTTTTGCTCCTCATTTCTTCATAGAAGTTCAAATGTTTTCTTTAGTACTGACCCCAACGATGCAGCAGATTTTTATACTCAGGAAAAAAACAAACAAACGAAAAACGAAGGGAATATGCCAAGATATCCATAGTACTTATGAGGGAGGAAGATATTGATGATTCAATTTGCTGTGGATTTTTTAGCCTCAATTTACACTTCTCTGTAGTTTTTATTCTCCACGTCATCTACAATGAACCTTAACGAGAGGAAAAAGATAGGTTACGCTTTGACAGGAAGTCCATAGACTATATGCCACGTCATAAATGTTTGTGGGCAGGACAGGCAGTCCCCAGGTTGCCATAGCAACCAATGCACCTTTCTGGTCTTACCCCATCCCTTTCAAAAGTGAATTATCTACCTCGCCCCTGAAGGTATTTGAGATCATGATCATCTCTATAAGGATGTTTGTCTTTTAACAAGAAAGCTCAGAAACCTTTAAGACTCAAAACCTGGATTTCTCATGGGGAATTTCTATGCCAGGACAGGCTGGTAGAGAAGTAAGTGCCTGATGAGCCAGATTATTATACCTGCAAGCAGCCCAGCACTCTGCTACTGTTATTTGGCAAAACCAGAGATTTCCATGGATGCTCTTTGTTCACCATGTCTGAGAATTTTATCAGCCCTTTAGGGAAAAGAGATGACTCAAAGCGGTGGAAAGGTGGGAACCTGCAGTAGAAGAATGAGCTGCACGCTTTCACAGCCACAGCTCTAGGAATAAGACACACGAATCAGTGCAGAACTCCAAACCCACCTTAACCATCATCGTATGCTCCTCACTGCCTCAGTGGGCAGACCCTTCAGCTTTCTTTATGGATTCCATGTACAAGGCCATGACCTCCACTGCTTTCTAACTTTGTGACCTTGAGCATGTTACTTGACAGCTCTCATCACTAAGACTTAAAAAAAAAAAAAAAAAAAAAACACCTAATAACGATCTCCTCCTTGAGAATTGTTGAGAAAATTAAATGAGGTAATATATATAAAGTAGATAGCTCAATGCCTGGAATGTAATAAGCACTCAGTGGGCTAAATTGCTTCAGTCGTGTCCGATTCTTTGCAACCCTGTGGACTGTAGCCTGCAAGGTTCCTCTGTCCATGGGATTCTCCAGGCAAGAATACTGGAGTGGGTTGCCATGTCTTCTTCCAGAGGATCTTCTTAACCCAGGGATCCAACCCAGGTCTCCTGCATTGCAGATGGGTTCTTTACCATCTGAGCCCACCAGGGAAGCCCATAATCATGATAAGCATTATCTATTTAAAATTCCAATACTTTGCTCCACCTGAGGTTAAGAGCTGACTCATTGGAAAAGACCCCAATGCTGGGAAAAGAGTGAAGGCAGGAGGAGAAGGGGACGATAGAGGATGAGATGGTTGGATGGCATCACCAACTCAAAAGACATGAGTTTGAGCAAGCTCCAGGAGATGGTGAAGGGCAGGGAAGCCTGGTGTGCTGCAGTCCGTGGGGTCACAAAGAGTTGGACACAACTGAGCAACTGAACTACAACAACAATTTATTATTTCAACTGGCCCTCTGTAATTTTGGACAGCAAACTGTCAACTGCGCAGGACATGAACACATTCCTCTGGACAGCCTCATGCAAGAACAGGAGCACCAGGGTCACATAGCTGCTGATCTGCATTTTGACTGTACCAGCTGCATAACCTTGGGTAAGTTGCTAAGCCACTCTGGACTACATTTCCATTATCTGCAAATATTAAAGCAAGATAAAAAGGAAACAATGACAGCATCAACCTTACACATCCGTTATAAAGAATGAATACACAGTGCAGCCCCTTGAACCACATATGTGCTCAATAAAAGCTCAGGAGGATGTGCTCGAACAAAAACCCTTTCCCCATATGGATTCCATTCAAACTTCACATACATTTCACCAGTGAGAATAGCCCAAGCAAAAGTTTCAAAAGAAGTAAAATTGATAACCAGAGTCCTTCAATCCCCATGTAATGTAATTGACTTCTTACCCCAAATGACCATCCCTTTTACATAGCTGCCTTAGACACCCCAAAAGACATGCTGAGGATCACTTCCCAGTGTTATCCCAGGACCCCTTACAGACAATGTCCATAATGTAGACCTTAAGGAACTATAAGTAGTTCCCTCTCTGGAAAAATTTACCCCAGTTGGGTCCCATTACTAAAGCTTTTTTAGAGGCCTGGTTAGTGTTATGAGATCTTCTTGATTGATAATGGTTAACTGTTTAATAACTCATCCTTGCTTTTGATATGCACATATATGAGTAAGAATATATACCAGGATTCCAGGCCCCCACCATTCTTGAGAACAGAAATCATGTTCAACCATACAGCATACTAGGACATCACGCTCGCAAGAAATTCCTAGGAAGACTAAATAGATTTATTATCAGCTTGATTTCCTTTTGTTTCAGGAACTTCATGGAAATTCATTCATATGAACTATTGGCAATTCAGCTAGCCCTTTTCAGGAAAGTGGTCCTCTTCTCAGAAGAGAAGACCACTCGCTGGGCTCATCAAACAAATCTTCCTCCCCAAGGTTTGCTTCCAAACCCTCTCGTCCCTGGATCCCCCAGACCAGAGCAATTACATCACAAACACTGCCTGATCTTCATCAAGACCCCATATGGAAAGATCTAGTTGGAGCCACAGAACTCACACTGTGTAATATCTCACCCTAGATCTCCCCCTTTCGAGATATTACTACAACCCAAGATAACGGTGACCTTAACTACAGCCAACAGATGCTTTTAGCGGTCTTTTCATGGAGTCCATTTAGAAGATGTTTCTGGACAAAGCAGGCTTTTACCAAGCCTTCTAAGTCCTGTACATGAACAAAAGCTGCCTCTTTGCCACTTTAACACCAGTTAAAATTACTGAGTATTTATTTACTGACTGTTTCCTCTGTGCTCAGCATTGGGCTAATCAGCCTACATGATCATCTCATTTGTCTCATGAAAATGCTTGAAGATAAGCATTATTTGCCTCCTCTTACAAATGAAGACACAGAGGCTGAGAGAAGTTAAATAACTTATTTAAGTCCTGAGAGCTTGTAAATGGCATATGGAGAATTCAAATGGAATCCCCCATCTGCCTCCAAAGCTGACAACCCACATTGTTATCCCCAAAGCTCTGATGCTGGTTTGCAGAGATTACACTGCTTTGCATTCAGATAAAGACCCTTCATGGTTACCAGGAGAAGCAGCTTCCTGCAGAAGGTTTCTGAAAGGCCAAAGGAGATAAAGTCAGCAGAACACCTGAGGTGCTTGAGGGGCGTGGCTACCTGCCAAATCTAACCTGGCTCAGCCCCTCCACCCAATCACCCTCCAGCATCTTCTCTGCTACCTCCCAGGCCCCTAAATTGTGATGAGAGTTGATTTTTTTTTTCAAACTGGAGTATAATTGCTTTGGGCTTCCCAGGTGGCACAAGTGGTAAGAACCTGCCTGCCAATGCAGAAGACATTAGAGATGGGGGTTCCATCCCTGGGTTGGGAAGATCCCCTGGAGGAGGGCATGGCAACTCACTCTAGTATTCTTGCCTGGAGAATCCCATGGACAAAGAAGCTTGTCAGGCTACAGTTCATAGGGTCACAAAGAATCAGACACGACTGCAGCAACTTAGCGCACACACACACACACAATTGCTTTACAATGTTGTGTTAGTTTATGCTGTACAACAGTGTGAATCAGCTACAGGTATGTATATATCCCCTCGCTCTTGAACCTCCCTCCTACACCTCCATCCCACCCCCTAAGGTCATCACAGAGCATCGAGCTGAGCTCCCTGTGCTATACAGCAGCTTCCCACTAGCCATCTGTTTTAAACACGGGAATATACAGATGTCAGCGCTGCTCTCTCAGTTCATCCCACTCTCCCCGCCAACTCCCCGTGCCCCCGTGCCCACATGCCTGTTCTCTGTGTCTGCATCTTTATTCCTGCCCTGGAAAAAGGCCCATCAGTACCATTTTTCTAGATTCCCTATGTGTGTGTTAATATATGATGTTTGTTTCTCTCTCTCTGACATACTTCAGAGAGCTGATTTTTTATAGGAAACTCAAGGTTTGTGCATTCAATGTGCTAAGTCGCTTCAGTCATGTCCGTCTCCATGTGACCCTACGGACTGTAGCCCCCCAGGCTCCTCTGTCCATGGGATTCTCCAGGCAAGAATTCTGCAACATGTTGTGATTGCCTTCCTCCAGGGGATCTTCCTGACCAAGGTATGGAACTTGGGTCTCCAGCATTGCAGGCAGATTCTTTAGCATATGAGCCACCAGGGAAGCCCAAGAAGGTTTAAGGAGCCAAACAAACAGCCGACGGTTCTTGGGGTCACTGCAGGGGATGTTCAAGAGCTGTCCTGACACCTAGCAGTGATGCCCTGAGGCCAACCCCTATGTCAGGCCCAAGAGGTGAGTGTAGGGCTTCTGAGGAAAGGAGGGGTCAGCTTTCAGCCTCCGCTGGCAGCTGCATAGACGTTCCCCACAAAGGAGAAGCTATGATATATGTATTGAAACACAACTAATCTTAATGCCAGAAGTAATGGAAATTATACTCCATTATCTTTAGCTCAAATAAGAATAATGATATTGAATTAGCTTGCAGGTATTTTCTTTTTATCTTTGTAAAATAGATACATTTCAGTAAACCTGGCTGTAAAGTAAATTTGGATTTTAAGCAAATCTTGTTTTCCCATTGACTGCCTTTTGAAAATTAAAGATGCTTTTCCTAAGCTTCAGTGAGAGTGGCTGAAAAGGGTAAGAAAACATCCTTCATAGTATTGTTTTAAATCTAGACTCACTCACTGTTGGTTAGGTTGTTTTGTTTGTTTTTATCACCAACTCCTTCTAATGCCTTTCCATAGATACATTCCCAAGCTGGAGAACTTTTTCCACTCTTGAGAAAGCCTCAGAAGTGATATCTGCCTCTTCCTGCACACACCCAGTGCTTCCTCTGGTCCATCAAGCGTGCCATGTCCAAGTGTCAGGATGCACTGCCTCGGAGGAAGGGACGACTAGTAAGGACATACTCCAGACCCGAAACTGCCCCACCACTTCCCTGAACTCCATATGATGAAGCCACCTCATCTTGTACTTTATCAATTCTCAGACATTTTTTTTTCACATTTTAAGCTGTTCCAAATTTAAGGTGCTTCTAACTAACGATGGTATTTCAATGGCAACTGGCAGCATTCTCTTTCTCTCAGTGGCATGTACACATGGTGCTTCTTATAATCAATGACATCTTCGATTTGAGGAAGCAGGATTAATTCTTCAGTATCTAGTTTGAAAATTTTCTAAAAGGAGCTGGTTCCCAGCAAGCGGTGATCACATGAGGGCTTTGCTCAGCAAATGCAAATAAGCGGAGACAACTTGTCCCGAAAGCCAGACCTTGCTGTGACGAGGCAGGCAGTAAATCATCAGCTAGAACCATACTCCTACCCCCAAACCCCAGACACCACTCCTCATTCATTCAACAAACACTGCTAACAACTGCTGTGTGCCAGTATGTGCCGGACACCACCGTAGGCCTTGGTGATATCTCAGCAGGAAATGAGATGGACCAAGTCTCTGTTCTAAGGGGTTTCTATTCCCTTGGGGGAGATTCAAATGGGCAAGAGCTGTGCTGTGCTTACTCACTCAGTCGTGTCCGACTCTTTGTGACCCCATGGACTGTAGCCCGCCAGGTTCCTCTGTCCATGGGTTCTCCCGCCAAGGATAATGGAGTGGGTTGCCATGCCCTCCTCCAGGGGATCTTCCCAACCCAGGTATTAAACCCAGGTCTCCCACATTGCAGGTGGATTCTTTACTGTCTGAGCCACCAGGGAAATCCAAGAATACTAGAGTGGGTAAGCCTATCCTTTCTCCAGCGGATCTTCCTCACCCAGAAATCAAGTCAGGGTCTCCTGCATTGCATACAGATTCTTTACCAGCTGAGTTACCAGGGAAGCCCTCAAATAGGCATACACAGACACAGATTAGGTAAATTCAGATAATGACAGTGAAAATTAAATAATGAGGAAATTCCCTGGATGGTCCAGTTGCTAAGACTTCCCACTCCTAATGCAGGAGGTCTGGGTTCGGTCCCTGGTCAGGGAATTAGATCCCATAAGCTGCAATTAAGAGTTCACATGCCCCAAAGAATATGAGGATCCTGCATGCTGCAACTAAGACCCAGCATAGTCAAAAAAATTAAAATTAAAAAAATAATAATAAAATAATGATTCTAGAGGGACTGGGTAGGGTAGCTATTATAGATCAGTGGTCGGGGCAGCCCTTTGAGGGGGACATTAGCGCTGAGACCGGAATGTAGGAAGGAGTCAGGATGCAGACATCCAAGAACAGAAAATTCTAGTAATCTTGAGATCAGAGCAAGTGGCTAAGCCCAAATTTGGTGAGTGCAAATAACAAAAAGCCTAGAAGCTAAAGGCAAGTGAACAGAGTGAGGGGAGGGCAATAGGAGATGACTGAAAAGAAGGGCGGGTGTCAGAGGGCGGGGCCCCCACCTCTTGACATTCCTCACAGGGGGTTGTGCAAGTTCAGGTCAGGGGAGGGACGGATATGTCAGGTAGATTTTCTCACTCTCCTTTCTATTATTTATTTTTGACATCTCTGCAAGAAAGCCCTTAGGAATGAACGTCTTTGTCCAGACCTAAAATTTCCCAGGAGTTTTCCTATCCATCCAGAGTTTTCTTCTGAATTTGGATTCTTATTACCTGCTAAGTCCTAAGACAAACCACTATCTCTTCTGGGCCGTTGTTAGTAACCTTCCTCCTAGTTTCATTTTGCCATTTCCATGTTCAGCTCATCAGAAGCTGACACTTAAAGAAGAAAGCCAGAATTATACCTGGAAGGAGAAACACAGAGCACTCTCCTTTCTCCGTCAATGGATGCAGGAGACACCTATCTGCCGTGGCCTTGCCAGTGTCCAATCAGAGTGAAAACAAGCACTGTGGGCTGCAAGAAAAGAAATCTGCACGGCGGCGCAAAGGTCACATGCAAATTGGTTCACGCAGCATCATGCCTCCATGCCTCCACATGCGCAGAAGACAACAGCTAGGAGCTGAGTCTCCCTGCTCCTGGCGTGCCACCCTTTAGCCTGATGACACCCAATAGCACAGTGCTGTAAAATCCCACAGCATGCCTGAGCCTCCTGTGTCCTCGTTTAAACTCTACCCTATCGCCTGTAAATTACAGATGTGAGAATTGGGCCATATGGAAGGCTGAGCATGGAAGAATTGATGCTTTTGAACTGTGGTGCTGGAGAAGACTCTTGAGAGTCCCTTGGACTGCAAGCAGATCACATCAGTCCATCCTAAAAGAAATCAACCCTGAATGTTCATTGGAAGGACTGATGCTGAAGTTGAAGCTGCAGTACTCTGGCCACCTGATGCGAACAGCTGACTCATTTGAAAACCCCCTGATGCTGGGAAATATTGAGGGCAGGAGGAGAAGGGGGCGACATAGGATGAGATGGTTGGATGGCATCACTGACTCGATGGACATGAGTTTGAGCAAACTCCAGGAGATGGTGAAGGACAGAGGAGCCTGGCGTGCTACAGTCCCTGGGGTCACAAAGAGTCCAACACAACTGTGACTGAACAACTATCATCTGTCACCTGTAATCCTTCCAGTCCCCTCTCCTACCACCTGGAAGGTGCCAGCAGCAGCCTTCTCCTTGGCCCCATGCTTCCTTCTCCCTGCCACTGCTCAACACATCTTACTAAAATGCAAACTCAGATGCTCTCATCCTCTGCCAGAACAATGTAACAGCTCAGGGAAATCTGGAAGGTCTGTGAATGCCAACAGGGTCCTGATGTTCTCTGGGTCTCCTTGAATGGATAGGAGAGGTTGCCAGGCTGTGCACCCCTGGAACTCAGGGGTGTGTGTTAGTCCCTCAGTCGTGCCCAACTCTTTGCGACCCCATGGACTGGAGCCCACCTGGATACTCTGTCCATGGGATTCTCCAGGCAAGAATACCGGAGTGGGTTACCATTCCCTTCTGCAGGGGATCTCCCCAACCCAGAGATCAAACCCAGGTCTCCCACATTGCAGGCAGATTCTTTACTGTTTGAGCTACCTGGGAAGCCCCAGAATTAAGGGGAGGGGCTGAGAAGGAGGCTGAGTGGGGCCTCTGACCCCCACTTCCACCACGGCAGCTCTGCTGTCAGCTGTTTACATGCAACAGTCTGCCAAGGTATTTAAAACAGTTTTATTTCATTTTTTTTAAAGATTTGTTCTTTGATGTGGACCATCTTTAAAGTCTTTGTTGAATTTGTGATGAGGTTACTTCGACTTTATGTTTTCTGGGGGTTTTTTTTTGTTTTTGTTTTTTTGTGTTTTTTTTGGCACTGACACATGTGGGATCTTAGCTCGCTGACTAGGGATCAAACCCTCACCCCCCTGCACTGAAGGGCAAAGTCTTAACCACTGACCACCAGGGAAGTCCCTAAAACAGTTTTATTTCTTTAAAAGACTTGACCTCCTCTGGGAGTGAAACAGAGGGATAGATTTCAGTCCCAGTGTACCAAGGGCACATCACACAATCTTAGGCAAATCAGCAATCCTCTTTCAACCTCAATGCTTTGTCTATAGAACAGTTTTCCAGCCTCCACTATTGATATTTGGGTCTGGAGAAGACCATAATGCTGGGAAAGATTGAAGGCAGAAGGAGAAGAGGGAGACAGAGAATGAGGTGGTTGGATGGCATCAACAATTCAATGGACTTGAATTGGGCAAATTCTGGGAGATAGTGAGACCTGGCATGCTGCAGTCCATGGGGTCCCAAACAGTTGGGCATGAATTGGCGACTGAACAACAACATTATGTCTTGGGGTAGGGTGGGGGAGAGCTGCCCTGTGCGTTGCAGGATGTTTAGAAGCATCCCAATCTCTACTCACGTGATGCCAGGAACACCCCCACTCCCTGCAGATGCAACAACTAAAAATGTCTCCAGACCTTATTATTAATAAATGTTCCCTTGGGACAAATCACTCACTTTGAGAGCTGCTGCTCTAGAAGACTTAAATATTTACCTGTCTTGCAGGACTACAGTAAGCATTAAATGAGATAATACATGAAAAAGTGCTTGGCAAACTGCTCTTATTAGACGTCTGTAGGAAGCAGCTGACTTACAACCTGACAAATGCAAATAATTGTACACTCAGTCCTGAATGTGATGAGAAAGATACCGTGCACGTTCAGAGCCCTGAGATGTTTATCTTTTTGTCTATCTCTTTAAATCTTTGTGATACTTTATCTCTGTCAATCCATAGCCAGTCATTCATTATGTCAGGGTGACACGAATTCTAAAATCCAGAATATTTAGAGCTCAGCAATCCTGGATGTCAACCCCTGCTTCCCCAGAATGAAAATAAAGTATGTTTAAGGGCATGTGGATCAACTCAGAAGGCCTGTTCTTCTGTGTTCATCTATTTACTTGCTTCTTTTATTGGAAAAATCAAAAAGCTTACAGAAGGAAGACAGACAGTAAAAACAACTCTGTATCATTCAGCACTGAGGCAGACGCTGGGAGACGGGATGACATTTCAACAGCAGTTATGCTCATGTGTGACCCATTTCTGAAACTCAGTATTCCTCAAGTGGTACTGATAATAAAGTGAGAGTTGATCTTTATAGAGACAGACTAAGATCTAGCACTACGCTCCCGCGATGAGCACATCAACTTGCTTGTTGTTGTTATTTTTTAGTCGCTAAGTCGTGTTTGATTCTTTGCAACCCTGTGGGCTGTAGCCTTCCAGGTTCCTGTGTCCATGGGATGCTCTAGACAAGAATATTGGAGTGGGTTGCCATGCCTTCCTCCAGGGCAGCTTCCCAATCCAGGGATTAAACCAGAGTTTCCTGCATTGCCGGCAGATTCTTTACCACTGAGCCACCAGGGAAGCCCACCACTTTGTTTAAATCTTACTAATTATCCTTGGAGGGTATCATCTTCCCTGCTTTACCAGTGGGGAAATTGTAGCACAGAATCTTGACGGAACCCACCCAGCGTGGCCACGATTTGAGTTCAGTCTGTTGAGAGCCAGCATTGATACCATCGTACAAACACTCTTCTCCATCGTGTTTCATCCTTCTAGCAAGTAAGAGGTTTGAGCTTTCAGCAAACACAGGCTACCTTCACACATGACCCTGAGCCTCCCTGAACACATTTGCAGTGTTGTCAAAGCAACATCACGGCTCAAATATACAGTCAGATAATCAGGCAGAGGGAAAGCACTAGAGGGAAAAGCAGGTCTTTAATGCTGGAGAAAAGGATCATCTGAAAACACAGCCAGCCTCCTTCTCGGGTGTGAGAGCCAGAATGGTTGCAGTCTTATTAAAACAATATATTCTGCAGACAACAGTTTTATGTCAAGCAGAGAAAATACACGACCACAGTCCACAGTTCTGTTATACCCCGTGTGGGTACCTGGAACACCCTGGCCACCTCGGGAAGGTGGTTTACCATCCTGCCCATACTAACAGGGCTTCCCAGGTGAGGCTAGAAGTAAAGAGTCCTCCTGCCAATGCAGGAGATGCAAGAGATGCGGGTTCAATCCCTAGATCAGGAAGATCCCCTTTAAGAGGGCATGGAAACCCACTCTAGAACTCCAATGCACAGAGGAGCCTGGCAGGCGACAGTCCATGGGGCCACGATAGTCGGACACGATTGAAGCGACTTAGCACACACCATACTAACAGTCTAAATTCCAATGAAAGCTGACCCTCCTCACTTAATTAGGTTAAGTTTAATTGCTTCATTAGTCCTCTTAGTCCCAAGAGCCTCAAAAGTTACTTGACTAGGGCTAAGGATGAAGATAACAATTTTGCATCTCTCAGCCAAACTGGAGGAGCTCTTCCTTAGGACCAGCACACAGTAAAAACGAGCATAGTTTTCCAACCCTCCTAAAGGATTCATCTGTCCAACTTTAAATTATAATCCCTGACAATATACTGAGTTCTGAAAGTGCCTCATGAGAATATTTACTTTGGAGGTTCACAAGCTTCATTCCTTCAAACCCTAAGGAACATCCGTGGAAGCTTCTCAGTGTCAGTCAAACGGGTCAGAGAAAGGAGAGGGGACAAGGGCGAGGTCAGGCTGTGATTCACTGGGCTCTCCCACCTCTGCTCCTGTTTCATCTGCTTTAGATGTGTCTTCTCCTCAGAAGAGGGCTTCCCAGGTGGTGCAATGGTGAAGAATCCGTCTGCCAATGCAGGAGATGCAGGAGACGTGAGTTTGATCCCTGGGTTGGGAAGTTCCCCTGGAGAAGGGCATGGCTACCCACTCCAGTATTCTTGCCTAGAGCATCCCACGGACAGAGGAGCCTGGCGGGCTGCAGTCCACAGGGTCACAGGGAGCCAGACGCGACTGAGCACACAGCAGGCATGCTCCTCAAAAGACTTCCTTTAAAAAAAAAATTGTTTCTTCTACTAAAGCACTCTCAAACCACTCAATCTGTATAACCCTCCCTTTTCCAGAAAATGAAACTGAGTCACATACAATGACAAAGAACTGATTAAAGGTCATCTGCCCATCAGCCAAGTCCAGGTTTCCTTGGCTCCAAGTGGGAGGCAGGAATCATCCTTGAAATAGGAAGATTTTCTGCTTTGAAGGAAGGCACAACTAAGTTCAAATCTTAGTTCTCCACTCACTACTTATGGGATCTTGGGGGAAAGCATTAACTCTCCTAAGGACAACTTCCTCATATGTAAACTGGAAATATAAAATATGCGACAAGGGCCAGTGCTCTGTAATTAATAGTTACGATCATTATTCATTGAAGGTATTCTAACAATAATTCCCTTCCCACTGCCCACCTTCCTGCCCCCTTCCTCGAAGGCTGGCAGTGAACAGCTCATGAAACATATTATCAAATGGGATGTGGGATGCCTGTGAACCGCGGGAAGGCAGGTGGACATCTTCCTTAAGCGAGTAAGATACAGGAAAATACAGGTTATCACGGGGGTTCAAGGGAGATGGGGAAAGTAAGTTGCAGAATTTGCTGCCCTTGACCAGAGGCATCCCTCAAAAGAGCTGCTCGAGATGCCAGATGCCCCCGCCCGCAGTACATCTTTCTCAGTCACGCTGACCTCACCTCGAGAGCAACAAATTCCCGCAGCTTTTCCAACCCCAGGTTCCGCTCACCCTGCCTTCTTTCTCCCAGCTCCCTTAAATGATGGCTGAGCAAATGCCTCCGAGACCATCTTCAGCTAATTTCCTTCAAGACATGCAAGCTGCTAACGCTGGGAAGCACAGATAGTGTGGAATAGCAAATATGGCCAAAATTAGATTAAAATAACCTCCTGATAAACAAATTACTCACTGAAAATAAATATTGGACTAGCGCGACCGAGATAACTAAAAGAACAGCACCACCACATGGCAGAAAGAGGAACTACAGGAGCTGCCTTTTGTGGCCAGCGCCGATCAGCTAGGTCCCCCAACTAGGGGAAAAAATTTTCCCCAAACTAGGGGGGCGGGGGGGGAAATTACTCAAAAAAAAAAAAAAGAACCAAGGGGGAAAAATACCAAGTTGAATGCGGCATGACGTATTAGAGGTCTGGAAGCCCTCCCGGTCTTGTCCCCTTCTCCTCTCGCTCACTGCATCGTTCACCAGCCTCACAGCAGATTCTGGCCTCTAGGGCAGCCACGTGTGTGTATTGGGCACCCCTCACTGGGTCCCCTTCAGATGCTTGTATGGGATGGACCAGGGACTTTCTCAACTAAATGCCAGATGCGACCACAAAAAAAACGAAGAAAAAATCCTAAGACTTAGAAAGCATTTAACTTCCTTTCAGCTTTTGATTTTATCTTCTTTGGGCTAAATAAACCTACCCTCTTTGGTATCTATCCTTGGTATGCACAGGGCTCAGGTTTCAGGGATCTACAGCAGATAAGCTCTGCAGTCCACAAGCTGTGTGCATTACTTAAGCTCTGCAGGCCTCAGTTCCTATACCTGTGAAATGGGTATGAGGAGACCTCCTTGCTAGGCAACATGTATATACATAGTTAATGACACTCAAGCCAGTCAATGAATGGTAGATATCTGTGCTATCATGTCCATCCCACTCTGTGCTGGACAAAGTCCATCACAGCTGTGCATCCCAGTGTGACAAATGCAAAAATCTATCCATATTATCTGAAGTTCATTTCTGGATCATCACAAAATAACCCGGCTCGCTTCTGCAGTAGTTATGGTGGCAGAAAGCACATCCGGTCTGTAATGACACCACAGTGCGATTCTTTCCAGGGACAGGAATTGGGCTGGTCTCTTCATTAAGGTATATTGAAAGCAGGTATATGAGGCTTAAGTCAGGAAATAAGAATTCTTCCTCAGTTAACACTGCGTTACAGCAGCGGTCCCCACCCTTTTTGGCATCAGGGACTGGTTTCAGGGGTGGGGGATGGTTTCCGGATGATCCAAGTGCGCTACATTTATTGCGAATCTTATTTCTAGTATTATTATGTCAGCTGCACCTCAGGTCATCAAACGTTAGATCCCAGAGGTTGGGGACCCCTGTGCTAGAGTTTCTCTGGGCCCAGCTCAGTGAGAGGTGTGGGGGCTATAATAGGGACCCCAGCCCCCATGGAGGCATACCCTGCAGGAAAAACACATACATACATACACAGAAACACATACACACAGACTCTTATGCAAAAATGCAGGAATCATTGATTGCAGATAGTTGGTTCTTACAAGTATGCATGCACATGTGGCTTCAGTCATGTCCGACTCTTTTCAACCCCATGGACTCTAGCCCACCAGGCTCCGCTGTCCATGGGATTGTCCAGAGAAGAATACTGGAATGGGTTGCCATGCCCTCCTCCAGGGGATCTTTGCAACCCAGGGATTGAACCCGAGTCTGTTGCATCTCCTGCATTGGCAGGTGGGTTCTTTACCACAGGCACCACCTGGGAAGCCCCAAAATGAGGAGGGGGGTGAATAAAACCAATAGTTTTTTGGGGGGATCTAGACAACAAATTGTATTATAATCATCCAATTCATTAAGAGACTGCATCTTAATTATTCCAACCACTAAAAAGAAATGGTAATTATGTGATGTGACAGACATTCAAATTATTGCTATAATGGCCACCGTAATATACAGAGGTAGCAAATCAACACTGTTACATGTATACAATGTTAAGTGTCACATATATTTCAATTTTAGAAAAGATTAATAGTATCCTAGGTTCTCAGGGAGCCCTATATTTTCATGAATGTGTCTCAGAGGCCACCTTAAGGCAAGAATCATTGGGAAATGGACAGAGAGCGCTCTCAGCTCTCTACTCAAAAAAAAAAAAAAAGATTGAACACCACTGCACTAAGCAACCCAGAAAGTCTTTTCCAGCTCTAATGGTCTGACTCCATGGCCCTCACCTGGAAACTAAAGGGAAAACACTCCCTAGGTAGAACCCATTGGAGAAGGAAATGGCAACCCGCTCCAGTGTTCTTGCCTGGAGAATCCCAGGGACGGGGGAGCCTGGTGGGCTGCCGTCTATGGGGTGGCACAGAGTCGGACATGACTGAAGCGACTTAGCAGCAGCGGCAGCAGCAGGTAGAACCCAGGGGTACCTGGCTTGTCCAGAAGCCAGGAGGACAGATTCCAGCCCCCATGGTGACCCAGACTGTACATGTGAACCCCAAGAAGGCTATACTGCCCCACAGCTACTGGTGTGTGTCAGAAGTTCAAAGGAATTACCAAGCCTACCATCCTAAAACACTGATGCCCTACTGAGAACTAAGAGCTCCTAGAATTCCCACAAAAGCCTCAGTCGGGACATTTCTTACATGGCTAGTTCTCTGACATTTGGCCACAGAGCATCTCTCTGACCATCACGGCCTCTGGTCCCTGCACAGCTGCTTGACAGACCACAGGAGAAGACCGCTGAGAGCCTGAGAGGCACCAAAAGGCCCCTTCCCCTAGCAACAGGATGCACTGTCCCCTGGATCCCGCTGGACAGGCTTCTCTAGGGAGATCACAGAGAACCCCTCTTCCTGCCCGACTTGCCCCAGCTCCCCTGCATTCGCCATCCCTCCACTAACTCACTTTGCCATTTCAAACACCCTCCATTGCCCCCACTTATGCAAACTCCCAGACTCCTCTAAATGAAAACTCTGAAGCTGGAGGGTGGTCTGAAGTAGACCCATCACCCTCTTACCAAGACATAGGCCTGGGACCTCCCTGGTGGTCCAGTGGTTAAAACTCCACGCTTCTACTGCAGAGGGTATGGGTTCGATCCCCAGTCAGGGAACTAAGATCCTGCATGCTACATGGCCCATTAAGAAGTTTAAAATAAATAAATAAGATGTAAGGCCTGAGACAGAAAGTGCTTCAAGTGTTTCCTTGTTGTGGGCAGCAAGGTGACTGCCAAGACATCACATGAAGATTCACCACTGGAGCTGGTACAGATCAGAAAGAATCCCACAGCGCACGCTCATTCCAAGCATCCCTGCCAGGGCCTGCACTTCTCTGAACTCCATTTATACCTAATGCTCATGGAAGGATGTCAGGGTACATGCTACCTGGAAGCTTCCCTGGTGACTCAGTGGTAAAGAATCTGCCTGCCAATCCAGGAGACTCGGGTTTGATCCCTGGGTTGGGAAGATCCCCTGGAGAAGGAAACAGCAGCCCACTCCAATATTCCTTCCTGGAAAATCCCACGGACAGAGGAACCTGGCAGGCTACTGTCCATGGGGTCATAAAAGAATCAGACATGACTGAGCACACACACACACACACACACACACACACACACACACGGACACAGAGAACAGAGCAGTTGCCAAAGAGGAGGGAAGATGGGAGAGTCTGGGCTTAGGAGAAGCAAACTATGTTGGATGAACAACAGGTTCCTCCTGTTTAGCACAGGGAACTATATTCAATATTCTGAGATAAACCATAATGTAAAATAATATAAAAAAGAATATACATAAGTGAGACACCTTGCTGTACAGCAGAAAGTAACACAACATTGCAAGCCAACTATACTTCAATAAATTAATAAAAATTTTAAAAGGGATAGGGCAAAGGACCATGCATTGTTTTGATTTACTGGAGGAAAATAATTGCCTGCCATAGAAGCCTTATTTCTTAATTAAACCTTTATTAAGTTTTGTGGATAAAAAGCTAAATGTTTTTGTGTAGGATAAAGCATAAAAGGGTAAAACTTTCACTACAGGAAGATTTAGCATTTGCACATGTGTGGGTAGAAGGAGGGAAGCTGATAGAATAAAGGATTAGACTCTGGATTAGATGATTCCATGTACACACAAAAAGGACCCTTGAATGAGCAATGACCTTAATTATTAGGATTCTAAATTTCAGAAGGTATTGGGGAAAACGCCTAGAACTTCCAAGTTTATTTTGCCTGCTGTTGCTTAGAAAGGGAAAGAGATGAGAGCTGTCTTTTGGTTCATTTCTCTCTGCCTACCATCTACCTGCCCTTCTTTGCCTTCTCATGCAGAAGCTACTTGATGGAAAAAAGAGCTGAAATAATGAAACTGTCCTAATGCAAACTGGTGTTCTCTGCCTTTCTTTGTTACAGTGGGTGGCTCCATGGCTCCCAGATCCCCCAGCCCTACTCTGTTATTGGTGGGGGTTACCTCCCATCACCTACTACTGATAAGACTTTTTGACCTCAGATTCCCAAGCCCACATGTGTTCACTGTCCGCAATGTAGTAGATATGTCCTTCAGGCTCTATTTTGACTGGGGAATATTCTCCTTTTGTGGCACAATTATGTTGTTATTGTTGTTCAGTCGCTAAGTCCTGTCTGACTCTTTGCGACCCCCATGGTCGCAAAGGAGGATTCTTTACCACTGAGCCACTAGGGAAGCCCCATGATGAAATTATAGAGATATACTAAGAAGGACAACTTTTATACTGATAGGTATAAGTAGAAAGGCCAGAATAACCACCAGCTAAAAAGAGTGTGCTTTCAAGAGATAAATGTTCATGGAAATATTCTAGATATCAGTGTCACACAGTGAGGATTTGAATTTTAGACAGAAATTAGCTTCCTGCATTTAGGTTCAGTGGAAACAATCTCATCTGGGATCCAAAGTGACATTCCATGTCAAATCTTAACTATGCAAGAAGGCATTTGAAGACAACTGCAGAATTCCATGACAACCGTCTCCCCTGCAGTACCCCAGCCAGCCTAAATGCAGCAGCAGCACACACACTCAGACCTCACATGCCACACCATACCGCTTAGGCTGGCAGGACAAAGATGGCAACTGCTCCTGCCCAAGTCCATGAAAGACCTTGCCATTGAAACTCAGCCCTCTTGAACCTTCCTACGTTGGTGGTGGGAATGTAAAGTGGTGCAGCTACAGTGGAAAGCAATATGGAGGCTTCTCAGAAACTAAAAATAGAACTACCATGTGACCTACCAATCCAACCCCTGGCGGTATATCTGAAAAAAACAAACAAAACGAATTCCAAAAGATACATACATCGCAATGTCCATAGCAGCATTACAAGTGATCACTAAGGTATGGAAGAAACCTACGTCTCTATCAACAGATAAATGGGTAAAGATGAGTACTGTATACACATATTATGGAACACTATGCAGTCATTAAAAAGGAATGGAATTTTGCTATTTGCCACATCATCTATAGACTTGGGACTTCCCTGGTGGCTCAGATGGTAAAAGCATCTGCCTACAATGTGGGAGATCTGGGTTTGATCCCTGGGTTTGGGAGATCCCCTGGAGAAGGAAATAGCAGCCCACTCAAGTATTGTTGCCTGGAAAATCCCATGAACAGAGGAGCCTGGCAGGCTGCAGTCCATGGGGTCACAAAGGGTCGGACATGACTGAGCAACTTCACTTTCACAGGGGGCACTATGCTAAGTGAATAAGTCAGAGAAAGACAAATGCTATATGATATCACTTACAGGAGAATCAAATACAGCAGACCAGTGACTATAACAACAAAGACGCAGATTCACAGAGAGAACAAACCAGCGCTTAAGAGTGGGGAGAGGGAAGTGGATAGGCGCAACATAGGGGTACAGGAGGAAGAGGCAAAAGCTATTAGGTATGAAATAAGCTACAAGGACATATTGTACAACACAGGCAATATAGCCAACATTTTATAATAATTATAAATGGACTATAACCTCTAAAAAGTGTGAATCACTATATTGTACATCTATAATCTGTATAATATTGTACATCAACTATACTTCAATTTAAAAAAAAAAGATAAAAACACAGTCCTCTTTCCTGCTGAGCTCAGCTGTGATCTCAGAATCTTTCTACCCACACATGGGTGTTGGCACTTGTAGAAGAACTTTCTGCCCTCCTTGTGCTAAGATTCTCTAAAGCTCGAGAACATGCTCCCTCCCAAGTAAATTCTGCATGTTCAACACGACTTTCTGCCATTCATATTCCTACCTCATTTGAGTCCACAGGAATGATGCCAGCACTGGGGAATTTAAGATCACTAATGGAAGGCCTTCCCTGGTAGTAAAGAATCTACCTGCCATTGCAGAAAATGCAGAGTTCAATTCCCGGGTCAGGAAGATTCCCTGGAGAAGGGAATGGTAGCCCACTCCAGTATTCTTGCCTGGGAAATCCCATGGACAGAGGAGCCTGGCGGGCTACAGTCCATGGGCTCACAAAGAGTTGGACACGACTGTTGCAACTAAACCACCATGCAAGACAAAATAAGCACTTCTATGAAATACCAATAAAGGTATTTAGGAGAGATCGTTTGAAATCCTGAACGAGCTCCAGCTCCTATATAGTCATATATACATCAGCAATTCTCAGAAGGAGGCAATTTTGACATGCTAGGGGATATCACCATTGTGTAAAGACAGTTTTGTTCATTACAACTGGGAGTGCTCCTGGCATCTGGTGAGTCGAGGCCAGGGATGCTGCCAAACATTCTGAAATACACAGGAGAAGCCTCAAGAACTCAGAATCATCCAGTTCAAAATGCCAAGAGTGTCAAGGCTGGAAAACCTGGTAAACAGTAAGGTTGATTAATGGCAGAAAGAACTTTAGAGAAGTTCTCATCCAACTGTGATAGGATGGACGTAAGATTCAGACAAAATGTATGTGGACAGCTCCAAAGAATTAGCAAATAGCCCTATACAGCCTTCTAACGGGGCAAAAAAAAACCAAACCTGTTTTATATGTAGAAGATAGCAGGCTATCACTTCCCTGATAGTCTATCTTTATAGTTAAACAGATATTAGAACTAAGATCATTGGTTTTATGCATTGGTTGTTGGATTCAGTAAAAGAGGGTAGTAGAGGATGGTATTGCCATTTTTATACATGTGAATATCAGAAATCATTCACTCATTTCAACATTTGGTACACAAATACTTGGAGCCTCCCAGGTGGCTCAGTGGTAAAGAATTCACCAGCCAATGGAGCAGATGCAGGTGACACGGGTTGTGAAGATCCATGGATCAGGAAGATCCCCTGGAGGAGAGCATGGCAACCCAATCCAGTGTTCTTGCCTGGAGAATCGCATGGACAGAGGATCCTGGTTACAGTCCTTGAGGTGGCAAAGAGTCCGACACGACCGAGCAACTGAGCGCACGCACGCACGCACACAAACACACACGTGCACACACACAAATATTTATTTTAGCCTTTATATTGTGCTGATACAAGTAAAACAACATTCAGCAAAGATGACCCTTGCCATAAAAAGCTTGCAATCAGCTGGAAGAGGTGGGCAAACAGCAAATTCAATGCAGTGCAATCAATGCTGAGTTGAGAGAGCCTATGTGTGCGTAGAGGAGGGACATCTATCTAGCCTGGTCTTGGTAGTTAGGGAAAATGTTTTCAGAGGGAATGATGGCTGAGCTGAGCTCTGGAGAGAGAGTAGACATTAGAAACTCTTAAAACTAAGCCCCTAGGACAGCCCACTCCATTTGCTAAGCTCGGCTAGTGTGTTGAATCTCCAAATCTGAATCAGTCAGTATTTGCACTGGATACAGCGGCAGATTTTATTTTCTTGGGCTTCAAAATCAACTGCAGACTGAGACTGCAGCCGTGAAATCAAGAGACACTTGCTCCTTGGAAGAAAAGCTATGACAAATCTAGACAGCATATTAAAAAGTAGAGACATCACTTTGCCAACAAAGGTCTGTATAGTCAAAGCTATGATTTTTCCAATAATCATGTACAGATGTGAGAGGTGGACCATAAAGAAGGCTGAGTGCTGAAAAACTGAGGCTTTCAAATTGTGCTGGAGAAGACTCTTGAGAGACCCTTGAACTGTAATAAGATGAAACCAGTCCATTCTCAAGGGAATCAGTCCTGAATTTCACTGGAAGGACTGATGCTGAAGTTGAAGTTGCAGTACTTTGGCCATCTGATGCGAAGAGTCGATTCACTGGAAAAGACCCTGATGCTGGGAGAGATTGAGGGCAGGAGGAGAAGGGGGCGACAAAGGATGAGATGGTTGGATGACATCACTGACTCAATGGACATGAGTTTGAGCAAACTCCAGGAGATGGTGAAGGACAGAGAAGCCTGGCATGCTGCAGTCCCTGGGGTCACAAAGAGTCGGACACGACTGAGTGGCCGAACAACTATGTAATAACAAAAACAACGAAAAGCAAGTCAAAGAAACATATTCCAATATGGAGATAGAATTGGCTTCTTCTCTGCAATATCCCCATAGCCCGCAGGTAACACTTTCTCATCGCCTCCCGCCTGGAGGGCTGTCTAACCGCTCACTCTTCACTCCCTCACCTGCTCTAAGCACCTCCCCTCTCGCTTCAGGTCAGGCACCTGTGGATAGACCTGAAACCAAATGAATCCAAGATTCAACTACTTTTTCAGTCTACAAAGGGAAGCATTATGTGATACGACTCTTTCTCTGCACTTGGAGCTGAGACAGATGTGTGGTGGCCGGGCGGGGGTGGGGAGGGAGGTGATTTTTTTTTATTTATTTATTTATTTATTTATAGGTTTTTATTAAAACTCACCTATTACCCACAGGCCTCGGGCTCCCTACAGAGAAACAACTATCACAATTGAAGCAGCTGGTTTCCAAGGTGCCAAATTAAAATAGATGAAGAGGCAAGAGGGAGGAGGGAATAAAAACATTAAGCTGAGACTTCTTCCCTCCCAAGAGCATGGTGCCTTCTACTATATCGCTCACATGAAACTGACTCCCAGTGTAATTACACCAGGGCTACGAGGCAAAAAAAAAAAAAGAAAAAAAACCTCAAATTATTCAGACCCCCAGAGCTATGCTTTTGCAATCACTCAAGTAACCGAGAAAGGAGCCAACTTTTTAATATAAACTTGTTATCAGTATCTATACTGGCCAAGCTATTACAACACCCCATCTGCCTAAGAATATAGTCACAAGCTGAGTTGTGAATCAAAGGGAAGAGTCAGACTTCCCACTCGCTCTCATAAACTTTTCATACGTAGGACAATCCAACTGGAAACTTCAGTTTATTCCAACAGTTCTTAAGGGCTGCTGGTCCCAGTAGAAGGAGCTGGAGAGTTCCTCGGGTCTGCAGTAGACACCAGGCTCCCGTTAGAGTGGCTTGTGCCGGCAGTATTATGTACGGACACATCCACATCCATCTCTCTTTGCAGCCCCGACCTTGGAACTGCCATTGTACCCTCCCTCTCGCCCCAAAGAGCCAGGAATGGCTCAATTGCCTTCCAGGTTGAAAATGAGCCGTGGAGACAGAAGAGCATCTTTCACTGAACTCAGAGGGGAAAGACAGCACCATGCTCCAGAAGAGGCACTTACTGGATTTCAGCAGTGCTGCCAGGACTTCAGCGGCTGCCCTGGGGAAAGAGAAACAAGAGTGGTCAGATCAGTGTTCCCTGGTCTTTTTTAAGCCCAGGGATCCCACAGCCGGCCTGCTCATTTCTGCCACCTAACTGCCCCATTAGTAACCAGGTAGCAGGCATTCCATGGATTCTGCTGCTGACCATTAAAGGGCCAGGAATGTAGAAATCGTGCTGAGTGAAGCGTCTGTCTTGCAAATGGGTATCAAGAGTCCCTTCTGCTGCTGGGAGTCTCTCCCCATCCCCGCTCCCACCAGCTCCCTCACACCCCGCTCCTTCCAGCCAGAGCTCTCACAGGCCCTTGATTTATACCTGGAAACCCCGGGGACTCTGTGGAACGAGTTGGGAGGGGTGAGCCTTGGAGGCTGGGTGAGTACAGCAATTCACCGCAAACTTCTTGAAATACTCAGGGCCCAGGAGACACACTCGAAAACACTCACACACTAGAAAATGAAGCTGGTTCCTTAGGGTAGAAAATGGCTATATTGCATTTTTCTTCCAAATTCATTGTTTTCTTCCATAAAGGAATTTGACAGCCTTTGTAACAGCGAGAGGAGGCACAGAGGATGAAAATGCCTTTGGCCCAAGGCTCCCTGTGCCTGGGAAGGTCATACGAAGACCCACTCATATGGCAGAGGGAAACCATGGCACTGGGGACTCTGTGGTGTGATTCTGGGAGGGAGAGTGGGTTTGCTTTTTTTTAAAAAGTGTTCTGCACAGCCCTACTAACTTATCCTTAAAGCCTATTCAACAGTAATGCTTTCAAACTGTGAGGCTGGAAAAGACACTTGAGAGTCCCTTGGACAGCAAGGAGATCAAACTAGTCAATCCTAAATGAAATTAAGCCTGAATAACCATTGGATGGACTGATGCTGAAGCTAAAGCTCTAATTCTTTGGCCACCTGATGCGAAAAGCCAACTCATTGAAAAAGACCCTGATGCTGGGAAATATTGAGGGCAGAAGGAGAAGGGCATGACAGAGGGTGAGATGGTTGGATGGCATCGCCAACTCAGTGGACATGAGTTTGAGCAAACCCCAGGAGATAGTGAAGGACAGGAGAGCCCAGGATGCTATGGTCCATGGGGTCACAAAGAGTCGGACACGACTTAGCAACTGAATAACAACAACAACAAAAAAAAACCAGTGATATATTCCCAGCACCCTTCTGAGAACTGGGGGAACAGGCCAAAGAAAATATATCACTATTCCAAGATTTCCTAGACATGGGAGCGGAACTGAAACCCCAAACCCAGAAATCTCTCTTCCCATTTTTGCTTCCTACATCCACTGGTCTTCAGAGCTTATCTTGCACTTGCTTTGCCCCAATCTCTGCATAGTTGATAAAGAACAAGTCTCTTTGCAATATATTATGTACTATTTCCCTGGTGGCTCAGATGGTAAAGAATCTGCCTGCAATGCAGGAGACCCAGGTTCAATCCCTGGGTCAGGAAGATCCCCTGGAGAAGGGAATGGCTACCCACTTCAGTATTCTCGCCTGGAGAATTTCATGGACAGAAGCTACAGTCTGTGGGGTCACAAAGAGTCGCACATGACTGAGCAACTAACACTTTCACATTGAGCAATAGAGCCGACAGTGAAAAATAACAACAAAGGAATGAACAAAAGTAAACTAAACTAAAACAGAAATTAGGTGCTTGAAACATGATTGCTCCCCATAACCTGTGAGAGAATCCTGTAAAGCAGTGGTCTGATGCTCAAAGGCACAAATCCATGGTTGGGATGACCCCAGCCCAGTGAGACCCACCCAGCTTCAAGACACTTGTAAAGAAAGCAAGGCTAGTTTTCACCAACGGACTACATCACGTCTCCTTCCTAACCGCAGTTTCCTCGGATCAACTTTCAGCTTCCTCAGTCACCCTCTTTCTAACTCTACATAGTGGTGTTGCAGGAAGGGGAACACCTTCTTACCTAACATTTGGAAATGAATTGTCCTAGGAGACACATGTACCCACAAAACAAAAGGCATTATTGGGAAGGGGCGCCCGGTGGAGAGCGGGGGACCCAGGGAACTGCTCTGCCATGCGGCTTGCTGCCTCGGGTTTTATGGTAATGGGAAAGGAAACTGTAGAAACAGGAAAAGAAAGAATGGGGGCATCCCAAGCAAAATATCTAGCCTACTCTTAGATCACGACCAGATCTTGGGGCAACCCTGCATTTTTGATTTGCATGGCATGTGTTTTGGGGGGATTCACTATCAGGTACTGCTCCATTGAAAAGTGGAAGTGTTAATTGCTCAGTCATGTTCAACTCTATGCAACTCCCACAAACTATAGCCTGCCAGACTCCTCTGTCCATGGGATTCTCCAGGCAAGAATACTGGAGTGGTTGCCATTTCCTTCTTCAGGGGATCTTCCCGATCCAGCAATTGAACCTGGGTCTCCTGCGTTGAAGGCAGATTCTTTACCATCTGAGCCACCAGGGAAGCCAGTAGTGTGATAACACAATAAATAAACATTAATCCAAACAGTGACGGATACAGCAGAAAACACATGGTAAGTGTCGTATTAGTCAAAGATGGGAGATTGATTCCTGAGGAACCAGAAAATATTTCTTTCTTCACAAATACTTTGTCCTTCTAATTGGGGGAGTAATCTGTGATACAGCAAAGGGCACATTTAGAGCAACGATGCACATCAGGTTGGAGACCAAAAATCCAGTATAAGTTTAGATACAATTTCATAGATAATAAGAAGCCATTCCATTTCTTCGATCAAGAGGGTATGGTGTCAAGGATGGAAAAGCGAGAGGAAGAATTTGAGCAAAGAATTGAAACAGGAGGAAAGCGGGCAGAGTGAACTTTTAAAGGAATGGTATAGCCACAAGACAGGACAAAGACTGGTTAGAACCATAGATGCAAGGTGGCAGAGGACTCGACTTCCGACAGATTTGGAGCCTCATTAGGCGCTCAGTGTGCTATATTAGCGTAAGCTAAGGGTCACACCCACCAAGACAGCTCTGAGGCCATAAAAGGCGAAAAGTGGGCGGTGGTCCAATTTCTAGAAATCTCACTCCTCCCTGCCCTGTGAAATTTATTGTTGTTGTTAAGTCGCTAAGTCGTGTCTGACTCATACAACCCCTTGAACTGCAGCCCGCCAGGCTCCTTTGTCCATGGGATTTCCCAGGCAAGAATACTGGCGTGGGTTGCCATGCCCTCCTCCAGAGGATCTTCTCAACCCAGGGAAGGCCAGCCTATGAAACTACCCAGCTCATAAAAACTAACCACAGCATATTTCAAGGCCTCTCTCGCGCGCCTTCTGTGAGACTCCACACTCTATCTGTAGAGTATGTTTCTCTCTAAATAAATCCACTTTTACCTATCACTTTGTCTCCAAACTTCTTATAAAGTAAGAACCTCAAATTCACCAGGAACAGAATCAATAAGATTTGACGGTAAACAGGCCAATGATAAAGGGCAAAGGAAAGGGAAGAGTCAATGAGAGCCTGGAATTTTTAGCCAAGGTAATTGGGAGACCAATTAACCCTGGAAGGAGGGAAATTGAGGTGTTTAGAGAAGATGTTGAGTTTGATTTGGGACTTGCTGAGCTCGAGATGATGGGGACAAAGCTACACAGAACTATTCAAAACGCTACTAGAAACACAGATTGAGGATTCTGGAGGACATCCAGAGTTGGGGTGTATATTTATGAATCACTACAGTAGCAACACCAGTTGTAGCCACAGAAACAGGGGATATCTGTGAAGAAATTCAATCAGGAGCTGAATAGAGAACTGGTCCAGGGAGGCATCTGAACTAGAGGGAAGGAAACCCCTAAGAAACTCAGATAATGCACAATCAAGGGGAAAGAAATAGGGGGGGTTCAGTTTAAAACTAAGTCGCAAGATTTTCCAGGCACAGCGTTTTTCAAACTGTATGTTGTGACCCAACTGTTTGTTGCTTTTAGTCGCCCAATCATTTCTGACTCTTTGATATTCCATGGACTGTAGCCCATCAGGCTTCTCTGTCAATGGAATTCTCCAGGCAAGAACACTGGAATGGATAGCCATTCCTTTCTCCAAGGGATCTTCCTGACCCAGGGATCAAACCTGGGTTTCTGCCACATTGCAGGCAGATTCTTTACCATCTGAGCCACGAGGGAAGCTGTAGGTTGTGACCCAATAGGAGCTGTAAAATCAGTTCAGCAGTTAACTAGCTTCATTAATGAAAATGAATAAATTGAAATGGAATAAAATATATCAGAGATATCTCATGCAGCAAAGCCTAGCAGTGATCTGGGAAACCTTATTTCAAGGCCCATACACACATTGTGTGCCTACTGGGAAGATAATATAAGTAATTTCCTCTAAAAAAAATTAAGCTTGTAAAGATGCAGGTTAAGGTATAGGATCCATATGAGATCTAAACAAGAGCAAACGACTGGAATCAGCTAATGAACTAATGAGCAAACAGAAAGTGTTTGATCCCCCACGTGGTGCTGAGATCAGGCATTCATGTGAATGTCACCGAAAGCCTCTGAACGTTCACTCTGTCTGGTGGATAAATGTCTGGAAGACTGGTCCACTGTCTGAACACTGCACTCTGCTTCCCTCCTGACCCCCTGGTGTTACACTAAGAACGTAACACCAACTATTTTGCCAACCAATGGTTAAACCAACAAAAAAGCAAAAATTCAAGCGGCTAAAGTTTAAACAAGTAAGAAAATGAGTCAAAGTGAGTTACTTCCACGCTAAGAAATAAGCCCACAGCATTGAATGAATGAATTGGTGTTCTAGACTGCCCCCTGCTGGACATGGACATTCAGCACCCATGGTTCTGATAGTTTCCCTGGTTCTATAACCATTTTTGAGATGCCACTATTCTGTTGGACATGGAACAACAGACTGGTTCCAAATAGGAAAAGGAAAAGTCATTGAATTAGGAATTAGAAGGCTGGGGTTTGAAGCAGTCTTGTGTTCTGGGGTTTACTGGATCACCCCAAATCTCACAGCAGCCTCACCAGTGAAGTAGATTTAATCGGGTCTAACTGATAACAGTGGTGTGAAGAAGGAAATCAAGGAAAAATTAAATTAAAATCTACCACAGTCCCTGGAACATACCATGAACTTGTATGTATCTCTAATAGAACCACTACCAAGCAAGGAAGTGAGGATTCATCTCTCTATACGTGTTCGCAGATGGTGAGCTGGCAGGATTGTCACATGCTCGTCAGGAGAGGCCCCTGGGGGAAAATGGGTTTCTCCCTCTTGGAGAAAAATAAAATAGCCAAACTATTTCAGGGAGGTCAAGTATTCTGAAATTCCAAAGGTCTAGATATAATGATCGTGATCTATATTAGTTATCTATGTCTATGTGAAAAATTACCACAAACTTAGCAGCTTAAAACAACACTTTCTATCTCACAGTTTTTCTGGGGCAGGAACTCCATGGCTTACCAGATCCTCTGTTTATGGTCTTTCAAAGCTGCAACCAAGGTGTCAGCCAGAAATGCATCCTTGTCATCTGAAAGCTCAGCTGCGGAAGGGTCTGCTTCCTAGCTCCAACAGATCATGGACAGAATCCATTTCCTTGGAACAGTGAGGCTAAGGACTCTGGTGTCTTTGCTATTAGTCAGCTGAAGACCAATCTCAGCTCCTAGATGCTACATAGGACCTGTCTACTAACCATCAATCATGAAATTTTGATAGGCTGTATGTAAACAAGATACAGTCTTCTAGAACACAATGCAATCATGGGGGTAACACACTCTCACTGTGGCCATATCCTATTGTCTAGAAGAAAGCCTTGGATCTTACCCATTCTCAAGGGGAGCTGTGCTCAGTCACTCAGTCCTGTCTGATTCTCCACAGTCCCATGGGCTGTAGCCTGCCAGCATCCTCTGTCCATGGAATTTTCCAGTCAAGAACACTGGAGTGGGCTGCCATTTCCTTCTCCAGGGGATCATCCCAATTCAGGGATCCAACCCACATCTCTTGCACTTCCTACATTGGCAGGCAGATTCTTTACCACTAGCATCACCTGGGAACCCCCTCAAGGGGAGGGGATTACTCAAATGCATAAACACCAGGAGATGGAGGTTAAGGGGCCGGGGAGGGGGGGGGCTACATTACAGTCTATACACCACCCAACGCTTCTTGCAATCTTTGCTATTTAGATACTAGGATCCTGATATTCTCCTAGCCAAGACATGACCCTCCCTCGTCTTCCTCTTCCCACAGAATAGAACTACTGCTATCTCAGAAACTGAGCATCCATCCTTCTGTCTGTATGCCCTTATCATCCAGATCACCCCATGCACTCACACTCCCCCATTTTAGCTTCTAGAATGCTCTTAATTTTCCCATTCCTCTGTTGTTTCAACCCTAGTCCAAGCACATGGGGGTCTGGTACTTCATGGAAAAATGTAATTTCTAGTCATTGGTCCTTGGTTGAAATTTACATTTTATTTTCTGTATAATAAATGTATATGAACTGCAGAATCATGTTAGATATATCAGAAAATAGAGTTGTGCATGAGTAAATGGAAGAAATTAAATCACACAAATATCTCTCACCTAGCTACTGTGATAACCCCAGAATGAATCTAACCATATCAACTCTAACATGTGTGTGTGTTCAATCACGACCAACTGTTTGCAACCCCAGGAACTGTAGCCCACCAAGCTTCTCTGTCCAGGAAATCTCCCAGGAAATATCTACTCCAGATCCCCTTCAAACTGGTCTTCAGGCTGCAACTAAAATGATGTTTTATCAAAATCATCTGATTAGAAAGCCCTCACATTGCAACTCCCACAACTACTTTCTCTTTTGGAAAAACACCCAAGTCTGAAACATGCTCCTGGAGACCCCACCAAGCCTGGGAGCTGCCACCCACTCCAGCCCAGCCCCAGCCCAGCCTCTCATGCTCTATAATTCTGCCCCACTGACCTTTTGCCAGGCTTTGAAACATGTCCTGTTACTTGTTTTCCGTCCTTGCCAATGACACAGCCTAAAATGCCATGGCCTTCCCCTCCTTCTTCACATCCCATGTCAGGTGTCACTCCCACAGGAAAGACTTTCAGGACCCCTAGCCTAGGTCTCGGAGAAGGCAATGGCACCACACTCCAGTACTCTTGCCTGGAAAATCCCATGGACGGAGGAGCCTGGTGGGCTGCAGTCCATGGGGTCGCTGAGGGTTGGACACGACTGAGCGACTTCACTTTCACTTTTCACTTTCATGCATTGGTGAAGGAAATGGCAACCCACTCCAGTGTTCTTGCCTGGAGGATCCCAGGGACGGGGGAGCCTGGTGGGCTGCCGTCTCTGGGGTCGCACAGAGTCAGACACGACTGAAGTGACCCAGCAGCAGCAGCAGCAGCCTAGGTCCAGGTCCTCTATTGGTATATTCATCCTTCACCCCTCCCCCCTTTTAAATTTCTCAATTCAGTTTGTAATTTTTCACTCCTTTCATGGTGATTTTACTAATGTCTCTCTCCCCTTCCAGTCTGCAAACTCCAAAAAACAGAAAACAGTTTGTTTTGCCTTATTCAGTGTATGTGACTGTATGCTCAGTTGCTTCACTCTTGTCTGATTCATTGATACCTCATGGATTATAGCCTGCCAGGCTCCTCTGTCCATGGGATTCTCCAGGCGAGAATACTGGAGTGGGTTGCCATGCCCTCCAGGGGATCATCTTGACCCAGGGACCGAACCCACACCTCTTATGTCTCTTGTGTTGGCAGATGGGTTCTTTGCCACTAGATCCATATTCTACCCCCACCATTTAATAGTACTTGATTACAGAACACCATCAAATATTCACTTAACCTTTTCCAAAAATCAGGCACTGGTCTAGGAGCTTTATTTACACTGTCCATTCAGCCAACAAATATTTATTGAGCACTTACTGTGTGCTGAGATAAACTGATAAAGCAAAGATTCTTACACTCCAAAGGGATAAGGTTAAGGAAATAATTAATAGACAATAATTATTTTTTAAGAATATATTAAATTAGTATTCTCAATTGTGATCAGTGCCATGGAGAAAAAAAAATTAAAAATAGAGTAAAGAGATCAGATGCACAGGGCCAGTTTGCAAAGTTTTAAAGTTTGGCTAGTGTAGGCTTCATGGGGAAGACAACCTCTGAACAAAGTAGGGATGGAAGCTGTCCTATGCATATCAGAAGGAAGCATGCCCAGACCCTCTATAATGACAAGAGGCCTGATCTGTTCAAGGAACAGAAAGCTGGACTGGGCTGCTGGGGCCAAAATGGACGGGGGAAGAAGAGTAGGAGCTGGGGTAAGGAGGAACAGACGGCCTGGTGTGCACTGAGAGGCTTCACCTACATTCCAAGTGAGGAATTCACCAGAGAATTTTGAGCAATGATATAACATATTTTAAGATTTTTCTGGCTGCTCTATTTTCCAAAAGAAAAAAGGACTCTAAGGAAGCCAAAGTAAAAACCAGTAGAGAACTTTGCGGAGCAAACCAAATACAGCAATGACTAAAAGGGATTATAGACAATGGTCAAGTGGGATTTCTCTTGACCCACTTGCAGGAATGCAGGGTTGGTTGAACCTCTGAAAATCAACCAATTAATCCATCATAATAACAAAATACAATACAAAAATCATATTATCGTTTTAATAGTCACAGGAAGACCATTTGATAAAATTCATTACACTTTCATGATAAAAATGCTCAACACACTAGGAATAGAAGATAACTGACTAATATCTGATAAACGGATCTCCTTGTCTCTGATAAAGTGATCCCTTAAAACCATAGTTAACGTGATACTTCATGGAGAAACAAGACTGGACGCTTTCCTTCTCTGATTGGGAACAAGATTAAGATCTTCAGAATGGGACAAAATAATAGCAAATGAAGCAACTGACAAACAACTAATCTCAAAAATATACAAGCAACTCCTACAGCTCAACTCCAGAAAAATAAATGACCCAATCAAAAAATGGGCCAAAGAACTAAATAGACATTTCTCCAAAGAAGACATACAGATGGCTAACAAACACATGAAAAGATGCTCAACATCACTCATTATCAGAGAAATGCAAATCAAGACCACTATGAGGTACCATTTCACACCAGTCAGAATGGCTGTGATCCAAAAGTCTACAAATGATAAATGTTGGAGAGGGTGTGGAGAAAAGGGAACCCTCTTACACTGTTGGTGGGAATGCAAACTAGTACAGCCACTATGGAGAACAGTGTGGAGATTCCTTAAAAAACTGGAAATAGAACTGCCTTATGATCCAGCAATCCCACTGCTGGGCATACACACTGAGGAAACCAGAAGGGAAAGAGACACGTGTACCCCAATGTTCATCACAGCACTGTTTATAATAGCCAGGACATGGAAGCAACCTAGATGTCCATCAGCAGATGAATGGATAAGAAAGCTGTGGTACATATACACAATGGAGTATTACTCAGCCATTAAAAAGAATTCATTTGAATCAGTTCTAATGAGGTGGATGAAACTGGAGCCTATTATACAGAGTGAAGTAAGCCAGAAGGAAAAACACCAATACAGTATACTAACGCATATATATGGAATTTAGAAAGATGATAACAATAACCCTGTGTACGAGACAGCAAAAGAGACACTGATGTATGGAACAGTCTTATGGACTCTGTGGGAGAGGGAGAGGGTGGGAAGATTTGGGAGAATGGCATTGAAACATGTAAAATATCATGTATGAAACGAGATGCCAGTCCAGGTTCAATGCACGATACTGGATGCTTGGGGCTAGTGCACTGGGATGACCCAGAGGGATGGTATGGGGAGGGAGGAGGGAGGAGGGTTCAGGATGGGGAGCACATGTATACCTGTGATGGATTCATTTTGATATTTGGCAAAACTAATACAATTATGTAAAGTTTAAAAATAAAATAAAATTTAAAAAAAATAAATAAATAAAATGAAGAACAACAACAACAAAAAATATTCATTCTTACCACCTCTGTTCAACATTGTACTGGAAGTTCTAGCCAGAGCATTTAATAAGAAGGGAAGGAAGAAAGGAGGGAAATGCTGATTGGAAAAGAGGAAGTAAAACTATCCTATCTATAGATGGTTGGGTCTTACATATAGTAAGTAAATTAATCCATGGAAAAAACTATTAGAACTAAAAAGTTCTGCAATCAATACTCAAAAATCAATTGCATTTCTGTAAACTAGCAACAAATAGTTCAAAAATGAAGTTTAAAATAGGAATCTCATTTATAATGGCTACAAAAAGAATTAAATTCTGGGTAATAAATTTAAGAAAGAAACCCAAGGCCTTTACATGGAAAGCTAGAAAACACTGTTTGAAAAACAAAAAAATTAAAGAATATCTAACCAAATAGAAATTACCTAAATGTCAGCTGTCTCCTAACTACTGCTGTAGCCCCAGAATTGATGTATCCATAGTCACTGTTCAGTTCAGTTCAGTTCAGTCGTGTGCGACTCTTTGTGACCCCATGAATTGCAGCACGCCAGCAACCCACTCCAGTGTTCTTGCCTGGAGAATCCCAGGGACGGGGGAGCCTGGTGGGCTGCTGTCTATGGAGTCACACAGAGTCGGACACAACTGAAGTGACTTAGCTGCAGCAGCAGCAGGCCTCCCTGTCCACCACCAACTCCCAGAGTTCACCCAGACTCACGTCCATCGAGTCAGTGACGACATCCAGGCATCTCATCCTCTGTCATCCACTTCTCCTCCGCCCCCAATCCCTCCCAGCATCAGAGTCTTTTTCAATGAGTCAACTCTTTGCATGAGGTGGCCAAAGTATTGGAGTTTCAGCTTTAGCATCATTCCTTCCAAAGAATACCCAGGACTGGTCTCCTTTAAAATAGACTGGTTGGACCTCCTTGCAGTCCAAGGGACTCTCAAGAGTCTTCTCCAACACCACAGTTCAAAAGCATCAATTCTTCGGCGCTCAGCTTTCTTCACAGTCCAACTCTCACATCCATACATGACCACTGGAAAAACCATAGCCTTGACTAGACGAACCTTTGTTGGCAAAGTAATGTCTCTGCTTTTGAATATGCTATCTAGGTTGGTGGTCCCCTTTAAAATGTTCAGGGTATAACTACGGCAGAAGTCCCCAAGCTGTGGGCCACAGACTGGTACCTCCTATCAGATCAGCAGTGGCATTAGATTAGAAATAAAGTTCACAACAAATGGAATGCACTTCAATCATCCCAAAACCATCCCTGCCCTGATCCATGGAAAAATTATCTTCCATGAAACCAGTCGCTGGTGCCAAAAAGGCTGGGGACCACTGAGCTAGAGTGATCTTCTCAGGAAGAACACGGATATGTTTTGAATTTGGAGCTAACAGAATTTCTTGGCCACAACTATGAGAAGTAACATTAACTTATTTCTCGTGCATGGGTGTGTCCTCAATCGCTTCAGTCGTTTCTGACTCTTTGCAACCCCATGGACTGCAGCCCTCCAGGCTCATCTGTCCATGGGATTCTCTAGGCAAGAGTACTGGAATGAGTTGCCATTTCCTCCTCCAGGGGATCTTCCTGACCCAGGGATCAAACCCATGTCTCCAGTGGCTCCTGCATCGCAGGCGGATTCTTTACTACTGAGCCACCAGGGAAGCCCTGATGTATATCTCATAACTATTCCCACTTTACAGATGAAGGGACTATTCACAGTAAATTAACCCACCTTAAGTAACATTAGAAAGCACCAGAGCAGGAACTTGGCCTCGAGTCTGTCTGACCCCAACATCTGGCTCTTACCCCAGACACCTAGCAACACCAGCAGCTCTGGGGTCAGAAATACTGTATTTCAGTAAACTAGCAATGAACGAGGATGATAGTTTTGAATATTGATCTTTGAATATTAATCAATATTTTTGAATACTGATCTTTTATCGTGGCCACATTGCAGAATCTGTTTATTTGTTCTGATAGTTTTTTTTTAATGGATTCATTATGACTTTCTATATACAAGACCAAACCATCTATAAATCAGATAGCTTTCAGAAAGAAAAAAGTAGGCAGCCCTAGAACTTAATGTTAGAGTCTCTCAAGAGCTGGCCATGGGATGCGGGGTTGTAGCAACAGAAACAGAAAGTGGTGGGGAAAAAAGAATTATTTAAAATAACAGGTGGATAAAGCAGGAGGACCTTTACAAGAGACAGAACATGTTGCCTGCAGAACACGGACATCCAGAACACCATCTGGTACCATCCCAGCCTCCTGCCTGGCTGGAGAAGGAACAGCACGATGGGTAAAAGCTCACAGACAAACGCGCACACACACACACACACACACACACACACACACACACGGCCAGTTACCAAGGGAAACAGATGACAAGTGGATCTTTCTCATCACTATTTTCAGAAAGAAAGGAGAAAAAAGAAATGGAAACTGAGATAACTCCTACACGGTGAAAGAAAAGAAAAACCATGAACATATGGTGCAAAGGTCTCACCAGATCCTGTGCCCAGCATGGAACTTGTTCATTTCATTCTGGAGAAAGAAAAAGAAAAAGTACCCCCCCAACACTATCCAGATGCTGTCAAAGACACCTTGTGGGAACCATCATCTGTCATGGGAAAGTTTTACAAGAGAAATCAAAACCCTAACCTCAGACAGGTTTGTTAGAACATCAGTAGGGGATGTGGACATGTATGGATGTGATAGTTGGACTATAAAGAAAGCTGAGCACTGAAGAATTGATGCTTTTGAACTGTGGTGTTGGAGAAGACTCTTGAGAGTCCCTTGGACTGCAAGGAGATCCAACCAGTCCATCCTAAAGGCGACCAGTCCTAGGTGTTCACTGGAGGGACTGATGTTGAAGCTGAAACTCCAATACTTTGGCCACCTGATGTGAAGAACTGACTCATTGGAAAAGACCCTGATGCTGGGAAAGATTGAAGGCAGGAGGAGAAGGGGACGACAGAGGATGAGATGGTTGGATGGCATCACCAACTCAATGGACATGGGTTGGGTGGACTCCAAGACTTGGTGGTGGACAGGGAGGCCTGGTGTGCTGCAGTCCACGGGGTCGCAAAGAGTCGGACGTGACTGAACTGAACTGAACTGAGGGAATGTGACCAAGGAGGGTCTATGGCCTGAGCCAAGGAACCAGGAGCACAGCACCACAGTCCAGGCTGGGAGGACCCTTCCCGGCTGGTCCCAAGCAGCAACTCTGCAAAGGGGAACCGGTTTGGAAGTACTTCCAAATCCAGGGGCAATGGTATCAGGACCTAGGATTCAGATAAAAATTTTTGAGAATCCCCACAACCAGGATAGGAAAGGTTAACTCAGGGAAGGGAAGAGCAGAGTATGGATTCTAATAAGCTCTCACAAACAGGGGAGTCTCTTTGACTCTTGAGTTAGAACTCAATGTGACAGTAATGTTTTAGTTTCCTTAAATTATTCATAAAGTATAATATATATGGATGAGTGACTGTGACCCTATATATAAATGTATGTATAATAAATGTATAATATGCATGTGTATATAAAATATACATATAAATATGTGTGTGCATATAAATTTGTATGTACGTATATATAAATACATAATGAGAACAGTGTATAATTATGCATATATATGCAAAATAAAGTGTTACAGAATGTTTTCTGTATTACTGTAGTAGAATAAGTGCTGTATTTAGTTGAATTCTTCTAAGATAAATGCATGTATGAGACCATCCTATCTTGAATATCTGGAAGCACAAAAAAGCTGTGCAAACCACAGAACAGGCACCTGGCGGATATTTGCTGATTTGATGAATGAACAGAAATGTATCTGATTTTACTCTTGCTGAAGAGCAAAGAAAAGACAGGCCTGATCCTTACTTGACCTATTTATTTAGACGTAACACAGCGACACACTTGGTACCAAGGCTTAAAGCTCCCATCACTAACGCAACCAGCACAACCAGCACTTCCAAAGGCTGTCATTCACAAAACACTAATATGGTAAGATTCTTCCCACTGATACGAGATAGATCGAATGGGCAAATGCATAGGAATACAAGCAGATTAGAAGTATCAGGGGCTGAGGGGAAGGGGAATGGGGAGTTATCGCTTAATCATCAGAGTTTTGCTTAAAGTAATGAAAATGTCAGTTTAAGACAAGAGTTTTTATTTGTTTAAAAGTTTTCAAACATTTAAATGAAACAAATGAAAACTTTTGCTTAAAACTTTTGCCTAAAATAATGAAATAGTGGTGATTGTTGCCTAACAGTGAAAATGTAATTAATGGCACTAAATTGCACACTTAAGGACAGTTAAAATGGTAAATTTCAAAAATTGAAATATAGCTGATTTACAATGCTTTAGGCATACAGCAAAGTGATTCGGTTTTATATATATACATATTCAGTTACATATATATATTTGGTTTTATATATATATTGCTTTTCAGATTCTTTTCCACTATAGGTTAATATGAGATTTGAGTACAGTTATCCAGTTAAGAGTCCCTTGGACTGCAAGGAGAGCCAACCAGTCTATCCTAAAGGAAATCAGTCCTGAATATTCATTGGAAAGACTAATGTTGAAGCTGAAACTCCAATACTTTGGCCACCTGATGCAAAGAACTGACTCATTTGAAAAGACCCTCCTGATGCTGGGAAAGATTGAAGGCAGGAGGAGAAGGGGGCAACAGAGGATGAAATGGTTGGATGGCTTTACTAACTGAATGGACATGAGTTTGAGTAAACTCCAGGAGTTGGTGATGGACAGGGAGGCCTGGAGTGCTACAGTCCACGTGGTCGCAAAGAGTCAGACACGACTGAGCAACTGAACTGAACTGAACTAACCTCACATTAGCTCCAGAAACCACGAAGAAACTGTCACCCAAAAAAAGGGCTTTTGTTTTTTTTTTTAAAGATTACCAGGAGTGGACTTTCCTGGTGGTCCAGTGGTTAAGAATCCATGTGCCAGTGCAGGGGGCATGGGTTCAATCCCCAGTCCAAGAAGATCCCACACGCTAGTTGGGGCAACTGAAAAGTCCATGCACCACAAGTACTGAGCCCATGCACTGCAACTAACGAAGCCTGCACACCCTTCTCCACAAGAACAGCCATCGCAATACGAAGCCCACACCCTGCAACTAGAGTAGCCCCCCCTAGTCCAGTGCACAGCAACAAAGACCAGCACAGCCAGAAATAAACTAATTCATTAAACAAACAAGCAAAAAGATTACCAGGAGTGAATTGCCATGGTGGGAGGAAGGGCAAGGGGGCAAGTAGTGCACTGAGAGCATAAGGGAATGTGGCACAGGACACACTGCTCAGCTTCACCACGAGGGGCGGACTGCACAGGGATTCCTCGGGGCAGGTCAACAAGCCTAGAGCAGAGCTGCCAGAACTACCAGCAGAGTCCACCTGCTATTTTCATCTCCCTTACAGAGACACTGGCTCTCTTCCCAGACCCCTCATGTACTATGACTCTCACCCTTCAATCTCCATCCAGAAGTGCCATGAAGAGGTTGATGGCTTGCTTAGATTGCAAGGTGAAGAAGTTCTTCTGTTTGCACGTCTTTTTTTTTTTTTTTTTTTTGCTTTTAGATATACTGACTCATTCCTATCGTATGCTGAACACATCTTTGCAGATAGGATAGATATATGGATGGATGGATGGATGAATACAATATCATATACAAGTATTCATATATGCTATATAATTGAAAATATACTTTACATGCTTTTGATTACTTGTAGTAGCATAATTATACTTCTTAAACCATCATTAGACGTGACATGCTTTAAAGATATAGAAGTGTATGCACCACCATGTGTAAAATAAATAGCTATTGGGAAGATGCTATGTAAATCAAGGAGCCCAGACTGGCGCTCTGTGACGACCTAGAGGGGTAGGACAGGGTGGTGGTGGGAGGGAGGCTCAAGAAGGAGGGGATATATATAGTTAAGGCTGATTTGAATCGTTTCATGACAGAAACCAACATAACACTGTAAAGTAATTATCTTCTGGTTAAAAAATGTTTTTAAAGTATATGCATGGGAGTTTGAATAAGAATATGATTTTTTTTTTCTAATTTAAGGAATCCATGATTCTTTGAGGCAATACTGTGATGGAGACCAACCGGTGGTTGCTTGGGTAGACCAGCTGGCTGAGCGTCAGACTTTTACTTTGAGGACCCAGGGTTCAAGCACCTGTCTAGGAGCCAAAAAGTAAATAAATAAACAAAATTTTTTTAAATAAAAATATTTTAAAACACTTTTAAAGTTAAAAAATGGTAGCTACTACTCTAAAAAGATAATATAATGAAATAAAAAAGTGCTGTAAAATAAATACCTTTAAATAATGAAACATGGGAACTCTCTTAACCACCACAATCTGAAATCTGGGTGAATTGTAAGTCACCCTTGTCTAGAAAGACATCACAGATGACAAAACTGAGGTACTAAAGATTAAGTGGATTTGGGAAAGATTTTTTTTCTTATAATTCCTTTGAAATCAAGAGAGAAAGTTCATTAAAAAAATTTAAGTCTCTGATCCATCAATTTAATGACTCTAGTTCTTTCTCTTTTCCTCTACTTAAATGTGCTGTCACCTAAAATAAATTCAAGCCAAGACGAGCCTGTATAAAGGAAGAAATGAAAAATCAAATTGTTAGACAAATCTTCCAAAACACTGCATCTAGACCTTCCAACAACTGAATCAACAAACTGAGATATGTGTTTAACAATTACCCACATTCATCTGGGGATTAGGTTTACAGAATAATCTTTCTGTTGGAACTCAATCCAATCCCCAAATGAAGGTCATCTTTTGTCCATGATAAACACAATAATATCTTGGCTCTTGCAAACAGAGCGGTTGTGTAAACTCCCAGGCATGTTAGAATCACCCATGTTTATTTTAACAACCCCATTGGTAGGATTAAATGGGCTTAAAGACTAAATGACTTTACTAGGGTGGGTTTCCTATATTTATAGAGTGTCTTTTGACCATTAAAATTAGATTCAAGTAACCTACATAACGAGAAATGATTTTCCTCATAAACATTAGACCAATTGTTTAAACTTTTCTAAGGAGGCCAGAACCTTATATATGTTGCCAAAATCCTGCCTGTAAATTTATTAGTCATATTTATGCTATTGAAGCTACACGACCTGAGGAAGAGTTCATCCAAGATGGAATAAGTCAGTGGTTGAGTCATGTCACCATTTCTAAGTACAATGTCATGCATGAGAGAACAAAGTGTCTGATGCCCTAAAGAATGAGAAGTTAGCATTTCTAGAAGCACAGGGGTCAAACAAGAAGACTATCCAACATGCAATAATTCATTAGTGCCCTGTGCCATCGAGTCCTTTGAGTACCATCAGCCAACTACATTCTTCTGCGGTTAAACATCATAAAAGCCTCAAGACATTGTCTTCTTTTAGGACAAAAAAGAGAGAGAACCTATAATTCTAGAGCAGCAGATCTACCAATGTGCTGAACACAAATCTCAGGAGATATTCCATGTTCAGATACATGTGGGACCCACTTCATATGGCATCCTTCCACAATGAAATAGTTGAAGAAATTATGATTCATCTGCACAGAATATCCATGCAACCCTCATGAGGAATCACGTTGGGGTATATGTTTTGTTGAGAATGAAAATAAATGAATAAATAAACTTGCATAACTGTAAGTGGACTGTCAATGTTAAAAAATAAAGTCAACAACAAAAATGTATGTGTGTACATGGATAGGTATGTTTACAGCCCATGAACATATATGTACAACTGGTAAGCCTCAAAAAGACTAGAAAAGTAGATTGCAAATCATTTTTAGCAGCAATCGCCAGGGAGGAATGGAGTTGGCATAGAGGAGGAGTATCTCATCATTTTTCTAGAAATTTCTGTACTATTTTAGGCTCTTATCACACTGAGGTGTATATTGGTCAGTGCAGGCTGCCATCAACAAAACACCACAGACTGAGTGGCTTGACAGCAAAAAATGTATTTTCTTCCAGTTATGGGGACTGGGAGTCCCAGATGCAGGTCTGACAGGGTTGGTTTCTGGTGACAGCGCGCCCCTGGCTTGCAGACAGCCACCTTCTTGCAATGTTCTCACCTGGCTTTTCCCTGGTGCTTGTACTTTCTCTCTCTCTCCCTTTTCTTATAAAGCCACCAGTCTTACCACATTAGAGCTCTACCCTTATGACCTCAGATGTTGTTGTTCAGTCATGAAGTCATGTCCGACTCTTTGCAGCAAGACAGGCTCCTCTGTCAAATTCATGCCCATTGAGTCCATGATGCTCATTTAACCTTAATTACTCATAAAGACCATATCCTCAAATCTAATCAGTCAAAAGGAGGGTTAGGAGGGACAAAATTATGACTTTTAGGGGGGACAAAATTCAGTCCGTAGCAATGTGTTTCTTTAATGGACATTATTAGTGGCTTGATCGGCACTTATTCCCACCTAACACCTTCCAAAAAGAACCTCAGTTGTGTGCGGGTTTCTACCTATCCCATGCAGAGCCGGATGCTTAAGGGAGGCTCAGCCATCCTCCTTGCTATGAATTAGTTTAGGAATAAGGCTAAGAACCAATCCAGCCAAAGACCTGTGGGAGAGAGTCTATAGGTAGATTTTGAAACAAGTCGATTCTCTCGAAGAAAAAGCCCTAGGAAGAAATGGCCACTCCTTTTCTTAAGGATACTGCCACTATTGACGTAAAGCCTGTACCTGCTGCAGCCTGGAGAAGGAAATGGCAACCCACTCCAGTACTCTTGCCTGAAAATTCCCATGGGCAGAGGAGCCTGAGGGGCTACAGTTCAAGGGGTCCCAAAGAATCAGCCATGACTGAGCAACTGGGCACACTGAGTATTCTTGCAGCAGCCATTCTGTGGCTAGTCTGCGTACAGTCAATTCTGACGATGGCAAAGGCCTGAGCCCTTGGTGTCACCACTGACCCACAGAACCAACCATCCAATGTCTGTGATTCCAGCCACATGAAGACATCACATTTCTTGTTGCTCAAATCATTATAAGTCATAGATCTTGTACTATATGGAGCCTAAATCATCATAAATGATGCCGTTTCTGAGAAATAATAAAAATATATCCTGTGAAAGACTTTCAAAAATCTCCCTCTTAGCAATTTGCAACATATATTAGTGAATTAAAGACTCTGAGAAATCCCAGAGTTAAAAAGCTCCTATTGTATTTCAGCTGGAGCTCCCCAAATTTATTTGATAATGGGATCCTTTTATATTCTTTTCAGTAAATCCTATTGCCCTCAACAAAAGAAGATAGCTGTTGAAAGATACCCCTAGGGTTTTGCTAAGATAGACTTAGAAATGTGAAAAAATGACAGAGCTGAGCTCAAGAAAAAAAGGGGCAAAAATCCCCTAAGGAAGGAAATGCTTGAGGGACTTTTAAAATCTGGAACATCCAAAATTCAGGTTTTTCTCTTGTGCTGCTGTGTGGTTTCACTACCACCACAACCACCTTCTGCCCCAAATCTCCAGTAAATCTTGCGAGGGGAGCGTTTACAGGTGAATGCTGGGAGTAAAAAGCTACTGGATTCCCACCAGATCTGGAGTTGAATTTCACTTTAATCTGAAGAACATGTGATTCCCAGCAAGCCAGATGATTTTCAGGTCAATATTTAAAATTTTTTTCTAGGTATCCCTTTTGTGATGGAATTATGTTTGGAGACATTTTGTCTGATGAATCTGATGAACTAAGTGATACTACCTAGGTATGAAGTGCAAACAAAAACTATCAAATCCTCTGAAAAAAAAAAAAAATAGACAATGCAACATGACCTCACCTTCAGAGTACTCACAGGGAAGGGTGTGTCTGTAGATGTGTCTCATTAGTTCCAGGATGACCAAAGCAAATTCAACCAATCAGAACTCCAGAACATCCTATCCCCATATGCCTTTCACTGAGGTACCCTCCAATGACCAATTATCATTTCAGGGATTTTACAAGTATTTTTGTCCTATAATGATTAACATTTGTCTTTCCCTATTACTTTATAAAACCCATCAGGATAGAGGCCTATCTATTCTGACTCACCATCCCATTCCAGGTGCCTACACGGTATTCAGTCTATAGTAAACTCCCAATAACTGTGTGAAGAAAGAATGAATCCATAAGTGAATGAGATACTTAAAGACCTTCGTAGATCAGCTGAAGAAGTGAATCCTTTCAACACTTCATACTTAGTGATTCTCATAAAAAAAACATATTCATTCCCATCGTAAAATGATGTCTCCTAGTGGAAGAGAACACATCAAAGACAGTATATCCATATCAGGTTCTGCAGAAAAACCCCAGTGACAAATAATAGAAATATGTCTCTTGCCTGAGACCTTGCTAGCTTGTTCCTTTCATGCCTATTTGGACAGACAGGATTAAATTGCCATAGAGTGAATTTTCAGGCTGTGATACCCCTGATGAAACTGAGGATTGCCTGTTCTTTGCCCACATATTGCCACATACTCCCTTCGTACTATCTACCCAATATGAGACCAAGAACTCATTTGATAATTCATCCTGTCTCTTGGGTTATCACCAAGGTTATCAGAGGTTAATTAGCTGTAAAACTGGTTAGTGCTTTAGGAAGTCAGATTTCTCAGTACAAAGGGACATAAACAGGAAGCCTCGATTTCCAGAGTGCTCTACTTCTAAAAGCAGTTTTGCAGAAATCCAAAAGCCCATTAAATGGACTGATCTTCTCTTTTGGATACGGGAAACAATGCTATCATCTGGCAGGCAAATGGGGAGCAGAAGGGGGAAAACGTGGGAGAAAGATCCCAAGACCACAGCCAGGTCAACATCACACCCGGTTCGCGTGTGACACTCCTCCTTTTTCTGTAAATGCCAAAGCGTTGGAGACCCAGACAGTTTGACAAATGAGTAGGCTCATGGAGAACTAAGGAGGATGATTAAGGACGTGGAATCATTGATATATGAGGAGAGAGGGCTTTTGAAAAATCTAATTATGAAGCAACCCAGCCAAACGATGAGTTTGCTGAGAAAGTACAGATGTACTTCTGGTTTGTACTTAGAAGCCAATCCCAGAGCAGGTTAGGAACAAAATGAATTTTTCTCACAGGATGTGCATAGGAATAAAAGGAAGAAATTTAAAAGATGGGGAAATCAAGACCCAGTGTCAGGACAAAAATCCCTCAGGAGAATGTGTTATTCTGTCAAGATCTCCCCCTGCGCCCAGAGGTCTCACCTCCAGATAGAAGATTTGGAAGCAGATGTCAGCTCCTCTCTACTGTGTCACTCCCTGGGATTGATGGACTTGTCAGAAGGACCCTGTCATTGCCAATTCGTGCAAGTGTTTAATGCAAACAGCTTTTGTGTTTGCAGTAGGACTGTGGTTAGAATAAAGAGAGAAAATATTCCAAAATGAGCAGGTCTTGAACAACCTTCAAAATCTAGCTAAAAGCCTGGATTAAGAGTATGTCAAGGATCATCTATTTTTTTAAAATATTTTTGTAATCTTTTTTCTTGGATGGACCATTTTTAAAGTCTTTATTAAATCTGTTTCAATATTGTTTCTGGGTTTTTTTATGTTTTAGATTTTTGGCATGTGGGACCTTAGCTTCCCAACCAGGGATAGAACCCCAGCCCCGTGCACTGAAAGGCAAAGTCTTAACCACTGGACTGCCAGAAAAGTCCCAGGCACCATTCTTTACACACTGGTCTTCCCACTGTGTTGAACCACACAGTCCGTGATTTATTCTGACGTTTAACTGCTACTCCTCTGTGTTGTCAAGCTTTTCCCCCGAGAGATCCACGGAGCCAGGCCCCCTTTCTCTGCCTGCATGCAGGCCTTGAGCACCTCAACTGTGCCATCAAGCAAATGCAGCTCAGAATGAAGGGACGGTCCCACCTCCAGGGAGCTGTGGGTTGAGATCAGGAAACGCCGTGAGAAGCCAGAGTGGCACCTACAATTTGCCACTTTCTGATGCGGACACATGGTTCAGTGGCTCTGTTGCATCATTCTGAACTCCAGTGAAATGAAAAAAGTCAAATCACAGGGGGTTAAGGACTTAAATGTAAGACCTAAAACTATTAGGCTAGGAGAAGAAAACAAACAGCATAACTTCTTGACGTTGGTCCTGGCCATGATTTTTCGGTCATGAGACCAAAAGCACAAGCAACAAAACCAAAACCAGACAAACAGGAGTGAAGCCTCCAGACAGCACAGGACACGGCAAACAGGAGTGCATCAAACCACAAAGCTTCTAGACAGCAAAGGACACGACAAACAGGAGTGCATCAAACCACAAAGCCTCTAGACAGCAAAGGACACGGTCAACAGAGTGAAGAGGCAATTTACCGAACGGGAGGAAATATTTGCAAACCATTTGTCTGATAAGGGGTTAATATCCAGAATATTTAAGGGACTCCTACAACTCAAGAGCGAAAAAAAAAAAAAATTTAAAAAACTGCTTAAAAAGTGGACAAAGGACTTGAATAGACATTTATCAAAGAAAACATACAAACGGCCGACAGGTAATTTTGGCAGGGTGGGGAGGGAAATCATTTCGTTTTTTGTGGTTGCTGTTGATGCTACAACCATGCCTATAGTCATCATCATTAGGAGCTGATCTACCCGTATTCATGTGTTTATTTCCAGGTTACAGACATCATTTTGCATTTAGAATATCTCCTGTCAATATCACACAGCTGGATTTTAATCTCTGTTGCCCCTGTTGAGCTCATTCAGATTTGTCGTAATATAGATGGACTTCTGCTCTCTTATTTTGTATTTCCCACTTACATTATTTCTCCTTGATTCCTTTTCATTTTCTTTCCTGCCTTTCATTCAATTGATTAAAATTTCTTTGCTTCTTTTTTTTCCCTCTATGGACTAAAATTTTGTCTTCTCCCCCTTACTTTCTTAGCTGTTTCCTTGAACTTTAAATATACATAATTATACATTAATTATGTATTTAGTAAGAATTTTACTTACAAAAACTCTTTTTCTTTTTAATTTCTCTGTATGTGTATTTTTTATTTTCTGGTGGTAAGAGACAGGGAGTTGAACAGGGATGTCACCTAATGATTTTCTCTATTTTCCTTTTTTCCCTATATTTTCCCCAAAGATACTTCCATTTTTAAATACAAATACATGGTTATAATTCAGGTAAAATTAAAGGGCTTATGTGAAAATAGCTATACAGCACCACACTTCTCTGTATATTTACATTTTGCTCCCTAAAGCAAACTCTTCAAATATTTCTGCAGTTTATTCCAGTATTTACCACCAAGCTTCTAAAAAATACACTGACATTGCTGCTTATTGAGTTATCGAATTTAGACAGTGCCTATGGACTTGCTGTTTGGGGAGATGGCTCTGGCTTGGGTTCCCAGACGCCACGGTTAACCCCTTGCCTTCCTCTACTATACAGGAAGAATACAGAATACCTTCCCAGACGCCCTTGACGTGGGGTGTGGGCATGTGACACAGTTTCACCAATGAGATATAGTCAGATGTCCCTGGGAGAGCTTATCCTGTCTTAAAAACACAAACGCTCACTAGTAGACGCAATTGGCCCCATGTCCTTCATCCATGCTCCTGCCCGGAATGTGGAAGCAGTGCATGAAGGCAGAGTGGCCACACACTATAGCTTCCCAGACAGCTTTAGTGGTTAAAAAACAAAACAAAACAAAAACTGCCTGTCGATGCAGGTAGATGCAAAAGACGCAGGGTTGATCCCTAGGTTGGAAAGATCTCCTGGAAGAGGAGATCCACTGGAGCGGCAACCCACGCCAGCACTCTTGCCTGGAGAATCCTGTGGACAGAGGAGCCTGGTGGGCTACAGTCCATAGGGTCACAGAGTTGGACACGACTGATGTGACTCTGCACGCACTCAAAGAGGGTGGAGCAGAAGGAAAGAGCCTGATTCCTAAAGACGTGGGTTGTCATTCTAGCAGGATTCCTGAGACCACTCTGGTAGGGTGTTCTTTCATTCATAACAATTCTATTTATTTCACTTTCTACTTCAAGAAGACCAATTATTCTTAGTTAAAAATATCATCTCTTACCTCTTTATCTATCGCTGTCATTTTAATTCCATTAACCCCTTTGATTTTTCCCCCGCATTCAGAGTGATTATCACAAGGCTTTGCTCTGTCTTGCATTCACTTTTCTGCTAGGTCTTTTCTATTCCTATTCAGTTTCTTTCACTTAAAAGAGAGTTTGCACCTTAATTTTTTTTTTTCCTCCTTCAGTAATCTTCCTTTTCAGCTCACTCTGTTGTTTTGGCAATTTATCTTTGAGCTCTTGAGTCACTGAATTCTTGTTCACTTTAAGTTCTACTCTGAAAAGCACTTACAGGAAATTTTTATTTGTTTCTTGGGTTGGGTTTTCTTGAGCTTAGACTCTTTTTGTTTGTTTGTTTTAATATCCGCTTTCTTGCATCTTTTAGACGGGTCTTCCTCCACAATGTTACTTTTCATATTACCAGTACTTTGGCCACCTCATGCGAAGAGTTGACTCATTGGAAAAGACTCTGATGCTGGGAGGGATTGGGGGCAGGAGGAGAAGAGGACAACAGAGGATGAGATGGCTGGATGGCATCACTGACTCGATGGACGTGAGTCTGAGTGAACTCTGGGAGTTGGTGATGGACAGGGAAGCCTGGCGTGCTGTGATTCATGGGGTCGCAAAGAGTCGGACACGACTGAACGACTGAACTGACTGATTGACTCAGAGTGTATGTGTGTGCTCAGTCTGACTCTCTGCAACCACATAGACCATAGTCCACCAGGCTCCCCTGTCCATGGGATTTTCCCAGCAAGAATACTGGAGTGGGTAACCATTTCCTACTAAAGCAAATCTCCCCAACTCAAGGACCAAACCCGTGTCTCCCACATCTCCTGCACTGCAGGCTGATTCTTTGCCTGCTGAACCATCAAGGAAGCCCATTAACTAGGACAGTCCTTTTTTATACATTTTATTTGCTGTATAAAAATGAGGTTGAATTATCCATTAGTCCACCCTCACACCATTTGGTACCTCATTAGCTTCCTTTCAGAGTTTCGCTTGGAGGTCTGAATGTTGTCGGTTAGCTATGTTTTTGCACAGCCTCAGTAAGCCGTATCTGCTTTTGTGTATCCTACAGGAAGAGGATGGGGGAGCCCCAGTTGGATTAGAGTCAGTGTACTGCATTTATCTGGGTAGAATTAACAACTGTTTAGAAAGCCAAGCCAGGACACAGCCACATCAAACAAACAAACAAAAATCATAATAAAATACAATAATTATTCATATATCTGTTGGGCCTCCCTGGTGGCTCAAACAGTAAAGAATCTGCCTGCAATGTAGGAGACCTGGGTTTGAATTCTCAAAGGGGAAGATCCCCTGCAGGAGGCAACCCACTCCAGTATTCTTGCCTGGAGAATCCCATGGACTAGGAGCTTGGTGGGATATAGTCCATGGGCTTGCAAAGACTTAGACACAACTGAGCGACTAACACTTTATCATTAATATAAAATATGAAAAGTAGATGTTTATTTGAAATCATAATTCTGTATTCTATACAAATGTTAATATTTAAACAAAAATAAGACAAGGTAATACTTAGTAGTATTTACTAATCAGTTCAGTTCAGTTCAGTTGCTCAGTCGTGTCCGACTCTTTGCAATCCCATGAATCACAGCACACCAGGCCTCCCTGTCCATCACCAACTCCTGGAGTTTACTCAAACTCATGTCCATCAAGTCGGGGATGCCATCCAGCCATCTCATCCTCTGTCGTCCCCTTCTCCTCCTGCCCCCAATCCCTCCCAGCATCAGAGTCTTTTCCAATGAGTCAACTCTTCACATGAGGTAGCCAAAGTATTGGAGTTTCAGCTTCAGCATCAGTCCTTCCAACTAGATCTAAGCAAACCATATGTGTGAGAAATGTTTAATATTTTTATAATATTTCTTTCTGCCCTCTGATAGAGCAATTATTTAAACCTTTTAAATGTATTGAATATAACAGTGATGCTCTGTTACATTATGCTATAATAGTATCTATTCTTAAGATACTTGAATATAATGCACTGTGAAAAAAGAGAACACAGGACTAGTTAAGCAGGTATTATTCATATTTAATTTAAAATAAAATATGTTTCTTTTGGTCCCATGACACAGTAAGCTACTTGTAAATCTAAATCCTTCTCAAACAACACTTCTCTGAATTTCCTGCAGCCTTTAGGACATCCTTTTTAATGTCGTAGTGATACTGACAACAGTCAAATATAAAATTCATTTTGTGTTGCAAGTTCTGCCCTTATTAAGCCCACATCACACTGATTTCTGGTTTTGATGATGTCAAGCTAAACACCCTCTCCACAAAGCATTCATACACGGAATACTTACAATTTTATTTACTAGCAACACCAGGTTTTTAGACTTCTAGGAATTAGTTTCCAGTTCTTTACAAATGCTCAACCACATCGTATCTACTGGTTTGTTATGGTAGATTAGTCATCTGTCCATCAGTTCCTTTGCATCTCTAAATTTATCAAATACATTTTCTGTGTCCACAATGTCCATAATCTTGAAAAAAATCCAAAATTAAACCTCGTTCACAGAAAATGGTTTTAAAGCCAAGAAGTAGTGTGAATTTGTGGAATTGAAGTTGCATTCCAAATACATTACAGTTTTAGTAAATAAATTGAGAAAGTCCTGTTTAATTTGGCTGCCTGCTCTGTTGGCATTTTTATGAATTCTGAAACAGTTTTATTTCTTTCCAAAAATAAGGCTTCTTTTTTTTTTCCCATATAAGTGTTTTCCACAACCTAAAATATTTCAAGTGCAGTCAGTTCATCCTTTTCTAGAACTCCTTAATATCTCTTTAAAGATCACTGAAAAGCTTTGAAGAAACATTATATAAATCTCTCTTTTAAAGTAATCCTTTTCCCCATTTTTATCCTCAAGGTATTTCCAAATTAGTGAAGGAGATTCTTCTTATCTCACATTTGAAAATATTTTATAGCAGGCCAACGTTTTAAAACTTTTTTTTTTTTAATGGCCAAGAAAAATGTGTCAAGATGTATCATGCGGTAGGACGCTATTTCCTTTCATTTCTATAAAGTCAAAATTTTATTAATTGCTTCTAATGTTTTGAGGAACTTGAAAGTGACAGAAAATTCATTGTGAATACCATGGATAAGCAAACCACATCCCTTTTTAGCAATGTTGTGTACGAGGGGTGCAGAACACTTAAAAAGTAAGATCTTACCCTTTCCCTTGGCAAAAAGTTTAGAGATTAAATAGAATTTGTCAAAATTTATATTAGCACTATCTAACAAATAAGCAGACAGATGAGCAAAATATAATTTGTCTAATTTGCATTTAGACAAGATTACTACAATCTTTTGTTTTATATTGTCTGCAATTTCATTAGAATCTTCTTAGAAATCATGACGATAGTTTGATGCTTCATTTTCTCAAAACAAATTGCCTAAAACCTAAGGAGAACTATTTTTTTTTTAATTTCTGTTACTTCCCTTCTTAATCAATATTATAGAAAACTTGATCATTAATAACAGCTAACAGAATGAACTCTACAGTGGGAAGGGCCAACAGGTCAACTATCAAATTTTCCCTTTGGTTTAACTACAGAACATTTTAATTGCAATATCTGAATCAAGAAAAGTAATAGTTTCACAGACGCTCAAGAAAACAATAATGTGTCTCCATTCATACATATGTTGAAGCCAATTCAGAAACCACTATTTTCTTTACTTTTTTTTAAGATTGGAGTATAATCGTTTTACAGTGTTGTAGTAGTCTCTGTCATACATCAACGAGAGGCCACTATTTTCAACTGAGTCCTAGTGCCTTTCAGTAGAGGAAAAGCACTTAAATTGGCTTAGAAGTACTTGACTGTCCCATTACAGATTGGTGAGATTCAGTCTCTATATATGCCTTCACATCCCTTCTTCAACATCCAAGATCCCAATTTTTTTCTGTGTATTGTACAGTATATTTGGCTTGATTATCAGTCTCCCTAATCCAGTTACAGGTACCCCTCCATCAGTTGTTAATATTATACTGGTCATTCAAAATCATAATTCAAAAAGATACATGCACTCTTGTGTTTATAGCAGCGCTATTCACAATAGCCAAGATATGGAAACAACTTAAATGTCCATCGACAGATGAGTACATAAAGAAGATGGGGTGTCTAAATACATATACACCCACACACAATGGAGTACTACTCAGCTATAAAATAGAATGAAATAATGCCATTTGCAGCAACATGGATGCAATTAGAGATCATCATCCTAAGTGAAGGAAGCCAGAAAGAGAACGATAAATACCATAGGATATTACTTATATATGGAATCTAAAATATGAAACAAATGAACCTGTCTATGAAACAGAAACAGATTCACAGACATAGAGAAGAAACCTGTAGCTGTCAAGGGGGAGAGGAGGTTGGAGGAGGGGTGGAGTAGGAAGTTGGGGTTAGCAGATACAAGCTGTTATATACAGAATAGATAAACAAAAAGGTCCTACTGTATAGCATAGGGAACTATGTTCAATATACCATGATAAACTGTAAGGGAAAAGAATATTTTAAAAGAACATATATATATGTATAACTGAATCACTTTGCTGTACAGCAGAAATTAACAGAATGTTGTAAACCAACTATACTTCCAAAAATTGCAGGGTCATTTAACTTTCTTCTTCAGTGATATCTAGGTCATGCTGAAGCTGGTAAAATATCATGATCATTCTCATTTTGTTATCCAAACTCTCAGAAAATCTGGTCACAGTGTTCACAATGTTTAAAATTAAACAGACTGTTAACGTTCACAATTACAATGTCCTTATATTCACACTCAAGTCTCATCACCCAAAATAGTCCAATAGTCCTTTATTATGAACCACAACTCATCACTGCCAACATCAGTGGTCAGAGAAAACGATGGTGACTACAGAGGATACCCATTTATCCATCTATGCCATATCTGTGCATGTGTGCTAAGTCACTTCAGTTGTGTCTGACTCTTTGTGACCCTACGGACTGTACCCCACAAGATTTCCCAGGCAATAAAACCTGAGTGAAGGAGTGGGTTACCCTCCTTCAAGGGATCTTCCTGACCCAAGGATCCAACCCAAGTCTCTTATGTCTCCTGCCTTGGCAGGAAGGTTCTGTACCACTAATGCCACCTGGGAAGCCCATGCTGTAACTACCTGTCATTGAAAACAATACTACCTTCAGGCCCTAATTTGGGGGTTACTATGTATGGCACCCCACTCCAGTACTCTTGCCTGGAGAATCCCATGGACGGAGGAGCCTGGTAGGCTGCAGTCCATGGGGTCACGAAGAGTCGGACACGACTGAGCGACTTTCACTTTTCACTTTCTTGCATTGGAGAAGGAAATGGCAACCCACTCCAGTGTTCTTGCCTGGAGAATCCCAGGGACGGGGGTGCCTGGTGGGCTGCCATCTCTGGGGTCACACAGAGTCGGACACAACTGAAGCAACTTAGCAGTAGCAGCAGCATGTGAATTTTGTACTTTTCCATCAATTTTCCATACCCATCACCAGAAATCAAGACCTTTCCTATCTCCCTGAGGGATTTCCCAGGACACAAGATGTTTAGATTTTCATGCAAAATTTGAGACTGTCACAAACAGACTAGAATGGTTCACCTTTTTACGAAATTTCTTAGAAATCTGGTGACAGAGTTCATTTCACTTGACTAAAGGCATATATTAATCACATGGAAAGAATAGTTGGGCTTTCAATTATCCCTGACAGAAGGTAGAACCCAACAGAAATCAACTCCAGGATTTCATTTCTTCCACTTCACCTACTTCTCCCCAGCAGCCAATGTAATGACTTCACAGCCAGAAAAAGAAAAATATTAAGTAAAACTGATGAATTTGGGTTACAGAGTTATTACTGTGCAAGGTTATGGGAAGTCTGCTAGGGTTCCTCAGAGAAATTGCCTTGTGTATTTTTCTTAATATGGCAGAGATTTGTTGCTTTTTCTACCCAATATCTACTTCTCCTTTTCATGGAAACAATGCACTAATTTTACATTGGAATAAATCTGGGGTGGAGTCCATCACTGAATGAATACTCTGCACACACTTTAAAAGTCTGGCAAGATCAATGACAAAAAGACAACTCAGTTACAAAATAGATTTTAAAAAAACTTGAATAGACCTTTCAAAAAGATATATAAATGGCTGATAAGCACATTAAAAAGATGCTTGATATCATTAGCCATTAGAAAAATGTAACTCAAAAACACAAACACATACCACTTCACACAGACTAAGATGGCTAAAATAATAACTTTTTAAGTGAAAAATAATGTGTTGGTAAGGATAAAGAGAAATTATTTGAACCCTAATGCATGACTGCAGCCATGAAATTAAAAGATGCTTACTCCTTGGAAGGAAAGTTATGACCAACCTAGATAGCATATTCAAAAGCAGAGACATTACTTTGCCAACAAAGGTCCGTCTAGTCAAGGCTATGGGTTTTCCATGGTCGTGTATGGATGTGAAAGTTGGACTGTGAAGAAGGCTGAGCGCCGAAGAATTGATGCTTTTGAACTGTGGTGTTGGAGAAGACTCTTGAGAGTCCCTTGGACTGCAAGGAGATCCAAGCAGTCCATTCTGAAGGAGATCAGCCCTGGGATTTCTTTGGAAGGAATGATGCTAAAGCTGAAACTGCAGTACTTTGGCCACCTCATGCGAAGAGTTGACTCATTGGAAAAGACTCTGATGCTGGGAGGGATTGGGGGCAAGAGGAGAAGGGGATGACAGAGGATGAGATGGCTGGATGGCATCACTGACTCGATGGATGTGAGTCTGGGTGAACTCTGGGAGTTGGTGATGGACAGGGAGGCCTGGTGTGCTGCGATTCATGGGGTCGCAGAGAGTCGGACACGACTGAGCAACTGATCTGATTTGATAAAGAGGAAAGTCAACTCTTGAATCCTAATCTATGACTGCTGACATATTGTTAATTTCAATAGTTTGGCAAGTTTATACTATACGTTCTTTCAAGTCCTGGCATCCCAGGAGCATGATGAGGAAAAGAAGTTGAAGGTGCAAAGAGAAGGCAGAATTTGAGGTTTTCAAACACTGCGAAGAGGGTAGCTATTATCTGTATCGTATTTTGAAGTTTCACATAAGCATCCACTTGGAAAGGGGGCTGGAATCTTCCACTTATAAAAAGAAAAATCTCATAAGAAATTAGACTTTAAAAATGTAAAACACTCTGTCTGTTTCCTTTCCCCATATCCTTTCTTATAACAGATCCATTGTAAGACTGCAATAATTAATCTGTAGATATGGGTATGTATTGGTTTTCATAGGAAAGTGTGAGTTTACAGCACAGTTTAGATATTTTTGTTGAGAAGCAAAAGGTAGATGCAGACATAAATGCTTTAGCTTTAATTAATATAGCATTAATATCAATGATAGCCCAGAGATCCTCAGATTATAGATAGAAATAAGCATAGACTTATGGACTGCCCAGGTGGCGCTAGTGGTAAAGAACCACCTGCCAATGCAGGAGACATAAGAGATGAGGGTTTGATTCCTGAGTTGGGAAGATCCCCTGGAGCAGGATGGCAATTCACTCCAGTATTCTTGCCTGGAAAATTCCATGGACAGAGGAGACTGGCAGGCTACAGTCCACGGGTCATAAAGAGTCAGACACGACTGAGCAAATTAGCATGGACTTAGGGCTCAAAGAATTTAAACAGCGAGACCTGGGTTCAATTCCCTGGAGATCGAATGAAGATCCCTGGAGATCAAAGGAAGATCCCCTGGAGAAGGGAATGGCTACCCACTCCAGTAATCTGGCCTGGAGAATTCCATGGACTGCATAGTCCATGGGGTCGCAAAGAGTCAGAGACCACTGAGCGACTTTCACTTTCATCCATTCTATGATGAAAACAGATTGGGATTTAAAGTCAGATTGAATCTGACTCTGACCTGAATGTTCAGTCTGGTATAACCTTGGATATGTTGCTAAACATCTCTCAGACTCTGTTTCCTTCTTTGTAAAATGGAGGCCAAAATGCCAACTTCACAGTGATTTTGTATATTGTGAAAACATCTGACATGTATTAGGTTCCCAATTAATGTTTCATTTTTATTAATACTAATGATTCAAATTCTTGACAGCCTCTAGTAATGATACACTCTGTGACCTTTACTTTGCTGAGGACTTTGTGGAAGCCACATGGTTCCACGTCAGGCTGGCTCTTGAGATTAAAATTCTACTCCACAGCGAACATTTCAACAAGTCTGCATAGCCATTTGCCTTCACATGTAGCCTTACACTTGAAGTGGTGGATTGGAAGGCCTTGGAACACCCACAGCAAAAACAGTAATCTTTACACTGCAATTAATTTCTCTGTTTTTCCCTTTTAGTGGTCATGATATGCAGTTGATATTTGTGTTGGAATAAATACTTTCAGACCGATCATAAGAGGTGTCAAATGCACCATCCTCTCACTAAACAAATTGTCCAAGATCTGAGTCAATTGAGTTGTCCAAGCCATGAACAGCCATAAACCAGTTCCAGCTATGAAATTCCACCCTATGGGAACTCCTCAAAGGATAATTTTCATGGACAGAAGCTGACCCTGAGTGAAGAGAAAACACAGTTATTTTCAAAACTATTTTCTAAGACACCAAAAATTACTTTATAACTCCTTTTTAAGCTGCTTGCCTTTATGAAACAAAAAATACAAAAACAGAATATATACAAAATTTCACAAAAATCAAAAGCCATTCAACAGTTGGCTTCCAAAATATGCTCTTATACTTCTGCTTCAAAACACAGTCTCATATTGATCCAGTGACTAACTGTTCGATGAACTCATTTTAGCCTTCACTGTCAACTCTGACCAGGAAAAAAAAAAAAAAAACTAACTTGTGATGAACATTTATTGCCATCACAAACAAAATTCAGGAAGGCAATATTTGGGTTTTCCAAACTGCACAAAAAATAAAATAATAAATTGAATTTCTCAAAAAACTATTTTCTTTGAGAGACTTGGAAATAACATGTCTATAAATTTAAAGTCATTTCATTGCAACACTTTATACTGCTAACATCTTAATATGCCAGCTTGTATGAGGTAATTTGGAAATGTAATACCCATGACTAACAAGGAAGGGCAGTGGTCTATATATGTGCTCAGCGTTGGTGGGTTGCTGACATCTGGAACTGCCTTTCCTGTTTCTCCCCCTTAATGACTTTTTTTTTAATTGTTATCTATTTTATACACAGTAGTATATATATGTCAATCCCAATCTCCCAATTCATCCCATCTCCCCTTTCCCTCCTTGGTATCTAAACATTTGTTCTCTATGCCTGTGTCTCTATTTCTGTTTTGCAAATAGGTTCATCCATACCATTTTCTAGATTCTACATATATGCATTAATATATGATACTTGTTTTTCTCTTTCTGACTCACTTCATTCTGTATAACCATATTAGAGCCTCCTATGTCTCTGCAAATGGCACAGTTTCATTCCTTCGTATGATGGAGTAATAGTCCATTGTATGTACGTACCACATCTTCTTTATCCATCTCTCTGTGGATGGACATTTAGGCTGCTTTCAGTCCTGGCTATTGTAAATAGTGTTGCTATAAACATTGTTGGGGTGGGGGGCCCTCTCTGCCTCATTGATTCTTGATATTGTTTCAGAAAAACTCCCTTCCACTGTTCTGGCCTGATCATTTCCCACTTTCCTTCTTACCCCTTATAATCATAATTCTGAGGGTGTCAGGCTTCCTTGGTGGCTCAGTGGTAAAAAAAAAAAAAAAATCCTCCTGCCAATGCAAGAGACATGGGTTCAATCCTTGATCCAGGAATACCCCACATGCCACAGAGCAAATAAGCCTGTGCACCACAATTACTGAGCCTGTGCTCTAGAACCCAGGAGCCACAGCTACTGAAGCCCAAGCACCCTACAGCCCCTGCTCCACAACGAGAGAGGCCAGCCCAGTGAGAAGCCCACACACCGCAACAGAGAGTAGCCTCCGCCCTCAGCAGCTAAGAAAAAGCCTGGACAGCAACGAAGACCCAGCACAGCCAAAAATAACTGTTTAAAAAATAACTCTGCTAGTGCGTTATTTAATTTCATAAGAGCATCCTATAATTGGCAGACCTTGGTACTAAATCTGAAAGCATTTTGTGGGGGTTCATTTGACCCCAAACATGCTATATAACAAGGGCTAAAACATGCTATATAACCCAGGCCACAATATGCTATATAACACAGGACTTTATCGTGTGGACGATGATCACTATAATTAGTGTGGGCCATTTTCGGAGACAAATTATTTCAGTCATAGGCAACAGAGATGTGAGGGTCCCTCTTTCCTTTTTAGAGTCCTCAGGCTCTAGTCAAATGGCACACCACCTGTGTTTATTTTTTCAAGTAATTTAATATTCTAATGACTTTTATAAATTAGGGAAGAGGTCATCGTGTTACAGCAAGGTAGGGTAAAACTATGCTTGGATATTCCTATCAAATGCAGTATACTAACGCATATATATGGAATTTAGAAAGATGGTAACAATAACCCTGTGTACGAGACAGCAAAAGAGACACTGATGTATAGAACAGTCTTTTGGACTCTGTGGGAGAGGGAGAGGGTGGGATGATTTGGGAGAATGGCATTGAAACATGTATAATATCATATATGAAACGAGTCGCCAGTCCAGGTTCGATGCACAATACTGGATGCTTGGGGCTGGTGCACTGGGACAACCCAGAGGGATGGTACAGGGAGGGAGGAGGGAGGAGGGTTCAGGATGGGTAACACGTGTATACCTGTGGTGGATTCATGTTGATATATGGCAAAACCAATACGATATTGTAAAGTTAAAAAATTAAAAATTAAAAAAAAAAGAACTGGGATCTTACCTTACTTCTTCTACCCACAACCTGTGTAAACTACAGGAAAATCACCTATTTTGAACTCAGTCTCTATTTATCAAGCCGGGGGTACTGAAATGAGTACCCTCTACTTTCCTTCTGCATAAAATATTTCAAGATTCTATGAAAATTAAAAGCACTGCTGTCAGAGAGTCTAAAATTGTTTCATCCTTTTAAAAAATATTGTAGAAATATTTAGGTGGCAAAAATCATAGCAGTTCTGAGAAACAGGAATGAGATGCTCCCAAAGTATAACATTTAGAAAAACTCTCCTAACTGTGAAAGAAGAAAATGGACAGAAACTCTGGTAAACACTTAGAGAAAGACCCCACCCCAGAGAAGTAAGGACTTGCGGAGATAGCAGCGTGGGAATCTTTGGGAAGGCGTGGTCACCTTCCTCCTAGACCCCTGCACGTGAGAAGTGGCCAAGGTTCGCTTTTGATCACACGCATTGGAGAGTTAACCATGGCGCAGAGCATTATCTCGGTGATACTGAAATAAAAAAGCAAGACCGGGGGCTCTGTCCCACTACATTCCTTCTTTAGGCTGCCAGATCTCTAAATCAGCAAAACAGTAACTATTAACACTCAGATTTCTTTCTCTCTCTCTTCCTTCCTCTCCCTCCTTCCCTCCCTCCCTTCCTTTCTTTCTCTTTAGTCTGACTCTGAAGATCCTGCTCTGAAATATCTGAGTAGAGACCTATACCTAATTCCACCTTAGTCCCCACTCAACTGTTACTGTTTACAAACAAATACTGAGAGACAAAGTATCTCTGTAAGACTGAAATTACAAAAAAAAAAAAAAGACGAACTGAGTTATGTATATTAAATACATGGTTATGAATGCAAAACTTTATCAGAAGCAGTGAACAGCAGACAGACTATAGCAGAAAACTGAACTAGTCAAGTTTAATGCAAACATAAAGAATTTCTCTAAAATGGAAAAAAAAAAAAAAAAAACCTCATACAAACAAACTAAGGTAAGAAAAGGAAGGAGAAGGGGAAGGAGAGAAGAATGAGAGAAGCCAAGATATAAAGATATCCTGCCCTGGTTCATATCTTTCTTTCCCAGGATCACCCATCTCAAACTTCACCTACGTTAATATCCAACTAATTCTTCACTCCACCCAAACTAGTCTGTTTCTTGCTTCTATGCATTCTCTTGTGCTTTTCTCTCCACCTACAAAAACACACGCTGCTTTTGCTCCCTCCATTCCCCATTCCCAATGCTAATGGGCTAAATCCTCCTCATTAATCAAAACTCTTCAAGTCCTTTTTGAATGAATGAGTAAATGAACAATCTAATGATCAGTAATGGTTTTGTTAGTTTTAATGCACGCATCCATAGCCAGACAATCCAATATAATATTCTGCAGACTAAACTTTACTGTAACTATTTTGATTTAGCTTTAATTTTCATCATTACAAAAGTAATGCCTAATAATTACAGAAAACACATTTAAAGTTAACATTTAGTCCTGGTGGCTCAAACAGTAAAGAATCTGCTTGCCACGCAGGAGATGCGGGTTTGATCCCTGGGTTGGGAAGATCCCCTGAAGAAGGGAATGGCAACCCACTCCAGTATTCTTGCCTGGAGAATCCCATGGACTGAGGAGCCTGGCAGGCTACAGTCCATGGGGTCACAAAGAGTCAGACGCGACTGAGTGACTGAACAACTCCCACGGATCACTGTTCTTCATTACCTGATGTCAATTAAATCTTTTAAAATAATTTTTAAATATATTTTATCTGTAGTTTTTTTCAGATGGGAAGATTAATCTGATCACAGTTCTTCCATCTTGGGAACAGAAATTGTCTGCATGTTCTTATACCTAGTTGAGATCATTTTTAATTTTGACGTTACTTTTTGTGGTCAATATTTTATCTTAAGCTCATACTACTGACAAACAGCATTCCTAATGTATTTGTTGAGTGTTGCTACATGATATTATGATGTATAAATATATCCATTTTACTATGCATCCCATGCAAAGAGTCGGACATGACTGAGTGATATAACTTTCACCCATGTTATCACATTTTTTGTTTATAGTATTTCCAATTATAAATAATATCATGATTGATATTTTTGTACACAAATACTCATCCACCTTTCTCAATGATATTCTGGACAAATTTCAAGAAGTGGAAAAATTAGTTTAAGGAATGGGAATGTGACAAAAAAAAAAAACCTGATGTACATCATCCCATTGTCTACAGGAAGATTTTATCAATCTACACTACTAACAGCATATATGAGAGTTCATCTTTTGAATCCTCACCAACAATATTACTTTTCTAAATATTTGCCACTCTGATTTATGAAATTGGTATCCTGATATAAATTGTGTGTCCGTGATTATTGGCAAGCTGAATATTTTCATGGGATTATTGGTTTCTCTATTTCCTCTTTGTGAATTATGTATTTCCATTCTTTTATTGCTATTAAGATATTGGAGTGTTCCAAAACAACCGAGGTAGGCTCCCTGGCCCCATTCTGTTGCAATATACCCCAGTCATATATGAACCCACCAGCTTTTCTTGTTTTTTCTTTTTTGTTGTTGTTTTTGCACTTGTCTCTGCCTCTGCCTGGAGGGTTCTTCTTTTATAACATTAACGACTTTGAAAATCCTTTCCTATTTCAAATCAAAAGCTGCCTTTTTAAGTGAATTCTTCCTTGACAGTTCCTGGGTAGACTAGATCCTCCTTCTTTGAACATCCTCCCATTATATTATCATATTGTGCATGTATCTATAAGCGCCCTAAAGCACAAGAGCTGTAGATTTTCATCTCAAAGTCCACACATCTCCACAGATAATAAATGTCAAAGACACTTACTGAAGGAATAAATGGTTAAAAGAGTGCATCGCAAACAACAGTGTTCGTTTATTCAAGTGATATTTATTGAATACCTACTGTCTACCACTTGAAATTAAAACCTCATTTTTTAATAATTAACTTATTTGAAATGGCAAACGATTGTTTTCTAGCCATTCTTCTCATTGGCTCTTTTAAATATAATTAATGATCACATGTGACCTGATATTAAAATAGCACTATAACTGAACTTAGAATGTTTCCAATCTGTTCCCATCCTGCAATCTCTGTGTAAATTCTTCAAAGAAGCTAGCTATAGAAGGCTATACATCTGCTTAATAGATTTCTTTTGACCTTTGCTTTCTAGCTAACTGTGTAGGTCCATCTTGCTTAATAAACATACCCCAGACCCAGCAGCCACTCACAGCCCCATAGGGAAAGCAGAATGTGCTCCCTTCACACATATGCTTCATAATTCACCTGAGTGTAGAATCAAACCCTGAAGAATTTGGTAATGGCCTATTAGAAGCATCTCTTCCTTCAGGACTGCCCTGGTGGCTAAGACTCTGCGCTCCTAATGCAGGGGACCCAGGTTCGATCCCCGGTCAGGGAGCTAGATCCCACACGTCACAACTAAAGACCCCCACGCCACCACTAAGACCTGGCATGGCCAAGTCAGTAAATAATACTTAAAAGCAACTCTTCCCTCAAAGCAGAAGGCAAAGGTCAGAAGAGTCTCTCCTGATACAGGTCTTTCTGAACCTCCCATCAGCTCTTTGAAACCCCTCACCCACATATTTGAAAGCAGTTATAGTATTGCGAGGAACGCATGACTTACAGGAAGAAACAAATTTCTTTGCAAAAGTTTCTTGCTCATTCAGCCTGGGCTAGAAGATTAATAATCTATTGAAAGTGAAAATTCCTAAGAGCCTGCCTCCAAACTCCAGAGGGGAAATGGGAGCAAATCCTTGAAGCACATATGCTTCATCATTCAGTCCTGTCTGACTCTTTGTGCCCCCATGGATGGTAGCCTGCCAGTCTCCTCTGTCCATGGGATTCTCCAGGCAAGAATACAGGGGTGGGTTGCCATTTCCTCCTCCAGGGGATCTTCTCAGGGATGGAACCCACATCTCTTATGTCTCCTGCATTGGCTAGTGGGTTCTTTACCATTAGTGCCATCTGGGAAGCCCAAATCCATGAAGAGGTATGGGCAGAACAGGTTTCAGCACATAAAGATGGGAATGGAGTGTCATAGAGAACCCTCACAGAGCCAAGGGGGCATGTAGGACCGTCCCGGGTACACAGGCCCAGCAAGTTTTATTCTGTTTTGCTTTGGAGCCTCTGGCTATACAAACAGCTGGACGTACCCCAAATCAGCATGTTACCAATGTTCCATCTGCCCCATCTCATGTCATGCTGAGGACAAAATACCACACCACAGGACAGACCTGCTTGCCAGATCTCTTCCTTGAATCAAGGACTGGCCATGGGGTCCCCGGGCAACCCCATATGCATGTATTTTAGAGCTCCTCCTCCTCGAGGTATCCAATTCACCTCACTCAAGTATCAGGGTGTCTAGGAGCAAGAAACAGACCAGGAGCCCTGTGGATGCACAGCCAACCCAAGCCCATCTCAGGCCCAGAGGAGGACTTGACACATTTCTAGGCAGGCTCTCCAAAGTCCTGAGCCTCCTAAGGATCCAGGTCCACAAGAGGAGGGCTTTCTGGCTCAGCTCTAAGGATCAAGGCATGATGAGGACATTTCCAAAAACAGGAAATCTGTCCATTTCACAAGCCCAGCACTGGGGTCAGGAAGTTCCTCCCACACTGTGCTCTTATGGTTGCCATAATTTGAACGCAGGGTTCACCTTCTGCTATTTTCAAACCCTCCTGCCTAGAATCAAGATAGACACTTACAATGTTCTCAAATAAATATCAAAAGTCCTAGTTCGGGGCAGGTTTGATTTGTATTACACAGTAGAGGATCTAAGAGAGACAGAGTTTTGACATCATGATGGAAGGCTGAGTTTGACCTCTTTGGGTTTTAACTGCCTCATCTTAAAACAAAGGAAGTGGACCAGCAGGTCCTCACGGAACTTCCAACTTTAGATCCTATGACTTGAATGTCTACAACTGGCCCTAATCAGGGAGAGATCACTGGCTTCCCAAAAAGATGACAGGGATTTCAACCAACAAACCTAGTCACCAAGGTTTTAATACATGTAGGAAACTCTCCATTCCATGATCAGCTACAGGCTTGGCGTCAGGTGGCAAAGGCACTAATCACTCTGTCAGTAAGTTGAGCCTGTGTGGCCCATCCCAAAAGAAGCACTTGTAGGGCTGGGGTGGAATTTTTTTGTTCCTGTTCCAGGGTATTTGAGTCCAAGTGATCTGGAGCACACATTTTTTGAAATCGGCCATGTGAGCCCAAACCCTGGAGACCACAGAGTCTTAATTATATTAAACCGAGAATAGCAAAAGCCACAAAGCCATTCATGAGAAAGTAAGGGGGGAAAGAACACCCAGGGAGAAATTCAGTAGCTATTTTGAAAAACAGGAAAATTTGCTTCTCTGTCTCAGTGACAAAGTAGCTGAGTCACCAAATCACTCATGATCTCAGGGAACCCATGAGCTTTGGTTGAGTCTCCACTCATCTGTCAGCTACTCTGAAAAGTGGAATGGTAGGATGCTTGGAGAAATTCCAGAAGGTCTGGGTCTGCAAAACAGGAAAAATGTAGGGAGTTTTGCAAGGAGGGAAAGGAGAAGAGGGACATTTTTTAGAGCTCGTAAACTGAAGATGAAATCATTGTAAAGAACTGCCTGTGAAGCAATGTCTAGTAATCCTGCACTCAGGCAAAGCTCAAATGCCAGAGATGCTGTGAGATCAGGCCTTTGAAGGGAGAAGATCACTTAAAACTATTCTAAGCACAGACAACAAGAGGCTAAGCTGGAGAATTTGCTTATGAGGCTTGCTAAAGACCCGACACATTCATCTTCTCCTCTTGTCAAAGTGTTGGCACCCAGTTGAAGCACATGGTCTCTGAACGCCGTGGCCCCATAGAATGCTAGGCCCCCAGGAACTCCTGAGCCTGAAGAGCATAAATTATAGCATGAGAATCCTGCTGAAAGCCTGAGAGGACATGGATGGGATGGGAATATTGAAAATGTCCTCGGTGAGGGTTAGACCAGCAGGGTCCTGAACAACACATTTCCTGACCTCCTGACTTCTTGGGAAAGCTTTAGAGAAATTTCAAGTGAAGGATTTTGGCCTTTTCTTTTTTTTTTTTTTTTTGGCCACAAGGCATGTAGGATCTTAATTCCTTGACCAGGGATCAAACCTGCAACCCTTGCATGGCAAGGCAAAGTCTTAACCACTGGACTGCCAGGGAGCCCCATACACTGATGTTTTTAAGGCAAAAGAGGTCAACAGAGTTTAAAGTCCTGAAAAATAAACTGATGCTCACAGCAGAAATTGCCATTGTTTTTACAGAACCATAGGTCCACCCTGGAAATGAGGGCACCGAGGTACAGGACGAGACATGGAACAAACACAGGCTCGTCTAAGGTCATAAGATGAGCCAGACCAGCAATCCATTTTTGCCTCAATAAATTTTCCTACTTAGCAAATTTGGAAAGCTCAAGGAGAGCTTTGGTGCAGATAAACAAACTTGTTCACAGGGGAACCAGCTAGTGAGAGCGAGCTCACCCGGGCCTGGTGTCATTCCTTCCCCCCGCCACCATTCTATAAAAAGCTCCCCCATAAATTCTAAAGCCCCATAAATTCCAGCTGAATGGATTATCAAACCAAATACTGGAAGCCTAGCTCTGTCTCAAATAGGAAGTGAAGCCTGAATGTGAACACTGCCTGTCACGTCCCCTCACACTCGGATCTTTCTCTTCTGCCAACCTCAGGCAATCCTCTAGACAAATCTGAGGAAGAGATAAAAGACGCCACGTGTGCCTTCCCTCCAGTGAGACTCTCTTCTCTCTCAAGCTGACGGTTGCTGCCTTCATTCTCTTAGCACGATTCCTCTCCCTCCAGGCACCTCAGTCTCTCACGCAAGAGACTTCAGAGAGATCTACCACATCATTTCCCAGACATGTTTAGACATGATAGAACCTCACATGTGAAGTTCTTGGTAACAAGGAATAAGATAATAAATAGGAAGTACCTACAATAGCACCCAGGCTTTCCCAGGTGCCCCAGTTATAAAGAATCCACCTGCCAATGCAAGAGATGCAGGTTGATCCTTGGGTCAGGAAGATCCCCTGAAGGAGGAAATGGCAACCTGCTCCAGTATTTTTGCATGAGAATTCCACAGAAAGAGGGGCCTGTCACAGATGGTCACAAAGAGTCAGACACGACTGAACACACACACATGAAATAGCACCCACTCAATAAATGTTGGCTTTTATTAATCATCAGATAGGTTATTCAAATATATATATATATATATTTTTTTTAATGAAGTTCTTTCTAATTAAGAGTATACCATGGTCTGGGCACTTGGGTTCGGCCAATGGAGAACAGCAAAATAAATATAATTTGACTTCTTCCTTCAGAAGGTTGAGAATTTCAAGGAGAGGGAAGACACACAAACCAACATGTGTGGTGCGTGCTCAGTCATTTCAGTTGCGTCCAACTCTTTGCACCCCTATGGACTCTTTGCGCCCCTATGGACTGTAGCCTGCCAAGCTCCTCTGTCCCTGGGATTTCCCAGGCAAGAATACTGGAGTGGATTGCCATTTCCTTCTCCAGGGGAACTTCCCCACCCAAGGATCGAACCCACCTCTCCTGCCTCTCCTGCACTGCAGGTGGATTCTTTACCACTGAGCCACCGGGAAAGCCAACATGGGAGTCAAATCTGATATGTGTTTAAGGAAAATGTGAACAAAGAGCTGGAGGAGGGAAAATTCCTTCCTGTGAGGTGCCTGAAAAGGTGGGGGGAGTTTCTCCCATCCAATAAGACAGCGATGCCCTTCCAGAGGGAAGGAAGCACCTGAGGAAAAGGTCTGGAGCAGGACAGGGAATCCCATGTGCAGGGGCAGCTGACTAGAGAGATGAGAGGAGGACTGCAAGGTAAGGAAAGAGATGGAGATCAGGACATATTGGGGGTTTTTAATATATATATATATTTCTTAACACATATGCACACATATATATGGGCTTCTCAGGTGGCTCAGCATTAAAGAATCCGCCTCCAGTGCAGGAGATGCAGGTTCAATCCTTGGATCAGGAAGATCCCCTGGAGAAGAAAACAGCAACCCACTCCAGTATTCTTGCCTGGAGAATCCCAAGTACAGAGAACTCTGGGAGACTACAGTCCATGGGGTCACAAAGAGTCGGGCATGCTTTAGCAACTAAACACACACAAGCGCGCGCACGCACGTATTGGCTACACTGCATGGCATGTGCAATCTTAGTTCCCTAACCAAGGATCAAAGCCACATCCTCTGCATTGGAAGCGTGCAGTCTTAACCACGGGACCACCAGAGAAATCTCCCAGGACACATTCTTAATTGCCTTGAAGTTAGGGAAGGCCAACTGGAAGGCTAGAGGAGCCATCTAGGTCTGATTAAAAATGGCTCAGAGTAAAGCGATGGTCAGGAGGAAACAGGTTCAAGCTGACACAAATCTATGGCCCTCAGACTCTGCCAGCACGGAGGCTATTTGGGAAGTGAGGGAGGCCTGGAGCAGCCACCTCCCCTGAGAGTGAGGGTTGGCAAGAAGCCACAGAGGGTGAGTGACATTGCTCGGCATGCCCCTTCTCTCAAAAGGTATGCAGTTGGTGCCTCTGTCGTAAATCTCACCCTGAGTACTATCTGGAGACAGGGTTTTATTGGAGGACAGCTGCATAACTAATTTTAGGTTTGCACTGGAGAAATAGGGCAGGTTTAATCTCCAGGGCAGGGAGGAGTCACAGAAACAACGCTGAGCATCTGTTCTCGCTGAGGCATCTGAGAATAACTCTCCCAGAGCTTGCCAGCACTTGCAAGATGACCCTCTTGCAAGTAGAAGTAGAGCTATTAGGACCCCCTGACACATTACTGCATCCCTGGAAGACCCTTTCAAAGCCCCAGGTTCTGGCATCCCAGTGGACTAGAGTCGAATCCACTGGGGTATGCCTTAGTTACTTTTTGGAACAGGGAGTTCATGGGAGAAGGTGAGTGATGGCAGAAACCTCCCGGCTGCGCGTTTGCCTCTAGCTTTGCTGACTGATCTGAAGCAGGCGGCCAAGTATCCAATAGCATTTATATTCCCAACGAGGAACAACATTAAAGCCCAGCAAAGCTTCTGAGATTTTTGGCACCTTCTTTCTTAATGCCCACAACAAACCTAGGAGGAAGGACTTGATATTCACACTTTGAGAAATGTGAGAGTTAAGAAAGGATAAAGGACTTGCCAAGGAATCAGCTAGAAGGAAAGCTATAAGGCAGGTCTTCTGATTTTAGTGCCTTTCTTCTTATTGTGCTGCTGGAGGCTGGAGGCAAGGCAGAAAATGAGGAAGCGTTGAGAAAGAATTCAAATGCAGAAGAACAGATCTTTAGCCTTTGAGAGGAAATAGTCACTCAACCGAAGAGAAAGGCTCCCCTATCATTAAGCGAATTGGTCCATGAGTTTAGAGGGTCACTGAAATTTAAACAAACTTTAAATGCTTATGATTGTCTTACCTATGGTTGTTTTAGAAATCAAATGCTGGAAACAGGCTGTGCAAGGTACGACGATGGTGGTTTAAGAGCAAAGGCTCATGTATCAGACAGGGTTTAAATTCCAGCTCTTTCACTTAAATCCCAGCATGTTACTTAATTTCTTTCAGCTTCCTTTTTATTTTTTTCCCCCTGTTAAAATTGGGAATAGTAATAGCACCTGCCTCTAAGAGGAAAGGATCGAGTGAGATAATGCATGCTAAGAGCTTAACACAGGGCAGAGCACATAATAAACGCCATGGCAATGACAGCTCTATTGAAATGGCTGGTGGAAAAGCCTCTCCTCTATGGAGGTTTGGTTTTAATTTGGCGTTTGGATCAAGAAGGGGAATCGTTTTGTCTTTTACAGAACAGACCAGAAATGCAGGAATATGCCAAGGTCCCCGAAACGTCTGTGTCATTGGAAACATCCACCACTGTTAATCCCTGGGGTCACTTTCCCGTTTTTCTATACACCTTGATTGGATCTGTGGTGAATTCTATTCCTTTTGCGGGAGAAAAAGAGCAATAGAGAGGGCGACTAGCATGAATCTCTGAGAAGGGGGCTTCGGTGCTTTGTCATTTACTCCCCATCCCCCAGTTTGATATAAAACTATATGGATCCCATAAAGGAGGGGCCTAGGGCCAAGAAAAGCCAGGGAGGACTCACCTAGAGAAGCTCTCTAAACAACATGGTACCCGAGTGAGCACTGAGGGATACTGCTATGTGGGTGGGCCCAAGAGATGCTGCTAGATTTTCACATGATATAGGATAAGTACCAAATATCTTTGAGCTGTCAAAGAGATGCATGCAGACAACAGCAGTTTAGAAGAGTCCTGGAGGGGCCTTCCCTGGTTGTCCAGTGGTTAAACCTTCACCTCCAAGTGCAGGGGTGGAAGTTCAATCCCTGGTCAGGAAGCCAAGATCCCACATGTCACCCCGCCGAAAAATCAAAACAAAATAGAAGCAATATAGCAACAATTTCAATAAAGACTTTAAAAATGGTCCACATCAAGAGAAAAAAAGCAATCTTTAAAAGGAAGCGGGGAAAATAGAAGAGTTCTGGGGAATAGGGCAAAAAGATACAGCTCATGGATTATTGACCAAAAGCCACATTAAGTCTGCATATGTCAGCAGCAAAGGCCTATGAACCATGATAAAAACCAAAATATCCAAATCAAACATATTTAAATTGAATAATGAAGTTTAAGAGGGAAATAAGATCTATTCAATAATTACAGAGAAATCAAGAAAGTTAATTTTTTTGTCACTGAGCTTGTGACTCTGAAGTTTCATACTTAACTAAACGAGGATCCTTTGATAGAATTTAGTTGAATTTCATTTTGCAATACATTTGCACTTCAGAGATTTTTCAAATGAGGTACATGCAACACAGACTCCCAAAAGAGAGGTGGTCTCCAAACAAAAATGGATCCCTAGCCAAATCAGTTTTGGAAAAGGGTATATACTACCTGGAAGCTTCCCTGGTGACTCAGTGGTAAAGAACCTGCCTGCCAACACAGGAGACTCAGGTTTGATCCCTGGGTTGGGAAGATCCCCTGAAGGAAATGGCACCCCACTCCAGTATTCTTGCCTGGGAAATCCCATGGACAGAGGAGCCTAGTGGGCTACAATCCATGGGGTCATATTACTGAGCAACTAAAGAACAATTAATACACTACATACCCATCTTGAATATTCTGAATTATGTGTTGGCTTTACAAAAGCTCTGAGAAGTCTTAGAGTAAGGAAATGTACCTAACTTTGTTTAACCCAGTACTTCTCGATATATTTGATGAGTAATTTTTTTTGACTGAGATATCATGCTTTTCACTCTAGGAATTGCTGGTGAAGAGAGGTGCAGGTGAGAATGGATGATAATGGCATTGGTCTGGTGACCCAAGAGAAAAATAATCAGGTGGGAGATGAGCTGAAGATTGATGCTGGGATGCGGAAAATACCATGGCTGGGCATGGAAATGCTCCTTTGCCAAACGACCCCATATATCTTGGAAATTGGCTGAATTTTTCTAATATTCTTTCAAGGTCCTTGCTGAGTCACTCCCATAAATGATGGATCTTAATGGTTCTGAATATCTCTAAAGCTGGCGTGTCTGACCATCTCCCTTTTTTAAGTTTGTGATTCACTCCACTCCAGCAGGCAGGACCAGGGAGAACAGGCAGAGTTTCACTTTCCAATCATAAAAGCACATCTCAAAGCTAGCACGCAACCAGAATTTCATATCAGAGATTTAACTGGCCATCTCTTCAGAGACCCTGAGAACATCTCATTTCCAGGTCCTTTCTGGACTGTCTTTAAAGGGCTGTACTCATTATGGTAGAGTTGCTGTGATTAAAAGAGATACCTGAAGGCTTCAGGTAAAAAAAAAAAAAAAGAGTTTTGAGTCAGACAGATCAGGCTGAATTCAAATCCCAACTCTGCCTTTTCCTGGCATTGTGATCTTAGGGACTCTCTCCACATTTAAGTTTCCTCATCTGAGAATGAGGATGGTGCTATACCCATTATATCATATCTATTCAGGTTTGTTGTAACATTCAGAGGAAGTGGTGCATGGGTGGATGGGAGTTGACACAGGATAAGGTCACTGTACCATATCTAAGGCGGACATCGTAGCTATGTCAACCCATCACCCTGAGAATATCTTTGGGACCATCCCCATCTCTGTATCTGTTCAAAGGGGGGGAAAGTACTCAAAAGTGCTCAGTACCTGATTACTTGGGTGCGCTGCTGGGTGTAAGGGGTGATGACCTTGAGAAGAAGTTCCATTGCTCCGTTAATTCCCAACATGGCTCCTGTGGTGACTGAGAAAAACAAAAGCACACTAGTTATTGACCCATCTGAACCAAGCATTATTTTCAGCATCACAGATTGAGCCTAAAAGAAAGATGAGGTCCATTGCCTTTCCTGCCAAAGGCAACTTAGAAGTAGAGAAAGTCTATGGTCTTTCATCCCTGGCTTGGAAGTTAAAGACACCTGAAAAGCACTCATTATCTTCGCGTCCTATCTTTTTCTCAAAGGGGGCCCAAGCCATGAAATTACGTTTTTCATTTTCCGGTGGCCCATTGCTCTACACCATTGTATTCGGGGGGCGGGCGGTATAGTCACTTTACAATGTTGTGTTGGTTTCTACCGTACAGCAAAGTGAATCAGCCACACGTATACATATATCCCCCCTTCCTTGGATTTCCTTCCCATCTAGGTTACCCCAGAGTATTGAGTAGAGTTCCCTGTGCCGTACTGTCACCTTTCACTAGTTATCTGTCTTATACATAGTAGTGTACATATGCCAATCCAAATCTCCCAGTCCATCCCACCCCTTTTCCTCCTTGGTATCCAGACTGAAGCAAGTCAAAATGAGAAAAAGCAAATATTGTGTATTAATGCATATATGTGGAATCCATTGTATTTTTAATCAGAATAGTCAAGGTAATTGCTGAGCAGCAGATTTCTCTTTAAGTAGACCTTTGGCTTTCTGGCAACTTCAGATCAAGCTGTTTCACCCACTACCAACTTCCCAGATGATACATACATGCACGCACACACATATGCATGCACACACAGACAAAATGACATTCACATGTGCGTGCGCGCACACACACACACAGCCAGCACCTTAAGAAACACTTTCTTGGGTACATTTTACTGTTTGGAGAATTTACAATGAAGAAAAGTCACAAGTGGATGGGTTAAGGGTGAGTACAACTTGGATTCACTTCTTTAAAACTTTAAGGAACAACTTAATAAAAAAGATAGCACCCTTTCTGTTCCATGCCAAATCCAAATTCTCCTACTTTGGCATTCGGATTTCCCAACACTGAGGCTATGGCTTGACTATGCTTCTATCCATTAGTTGGTCCTTCTCAGAGGTAATTACCAGAAATCTTTGTCTTTTTGTCCAAGTGGATGGTTAGAGAAACATAGTGAGAGATCTGAATAACAGAAAGAGACTCAAAGGGGTATCTGGTCAACCTGGCAGCTTCAGGTAAGTATTTTGGATACAAAATCTCTGGATGCCACTCTCATCTCCAATGATGCTCCAGCTTCTCCACAATATCCCCAGCACCCCACTCCACTCAGCTCACTTTAGGAAGAGCTCTGGTCACATCAAAAAATAAGAGGAATCCACAGGATACAAAATGGAATCAGTTTGGCTGGGGGCAAAATGTTCAATTCAGAGAAGGAAAGAAGGTTATCTTCCAAAGTGTGACTCTTTTTTTTTTCCCCCTTTACCGCACTGTTCTTGTGAAACAGAGCAGGATCCTATGGTCCTTGCCACCCGCCCCCCTCCCCACACACACACTCTTCTGCCTATGGAAAAACTTTAACCAAAGAAAAAATTTAATCAGAAAAGTAAGAAAATGCAGCAGCAAAGCTATCAAAGGAAACCAAATAATAATAGTTCAGTCAATAAGGGAAGTCAAGGACTTTTCATTCCTTCTTAAGAGCTAGTGATAATATACTGAGTCATATCCTGTAAGCTGTCTTGTAGATACTGGAATTCCCACCAGGTGGAAGAAGTTAAGTACATGATGAGCAGACTGTAGCCATGACATAAGCTGCCACAATTCCCAGAGTTGGCCTCAAAGAAATGGAAACAAACTGAACCTGGAACTAAAGAGTAACTGTACTTAAAACCATCAAGATGACCCTGGTGGGACCACTGATGACCAGTTTCAAGGTGGCTGTTAGAGCCGACCATGCTGTTTCTGCATGTAGTCTCCTCCCTCAGCCTATAAAAGCTCTTGACCCCTGATGGTTGGGGTGGGAGGTGTGGAGGAGGGCACGGAGTCGATCGTTGGACTGGCATCTACCCTCCCCGTCTGTTGCCAGCATCCAAAATAAAGCAAACTTTCCTTTCCCCCAACCTGGTCTCTTTAAGGGCTTTTGAGTGGCAAGAAGCTGGACCCCATTTTCAGTAACATACTAAAACCTAGGAATGCCTTGTGCTTTGGGCCAGCTTTGTTCCAGGAAATATGAATGGTAGCAAGGGGGTCATGGAGAAGCAAAGAGAGAGAATCAAGGGAGGCTTATCCTGGCTTGCTCCAAGCCTCAGGAAAGGATAAAAAATGGAAAACTGGAGTCTCTAATATAGTTCATCCCAGTACAGTCCACCAGAGAGAGACTGAGGCTGATGTCTTAGTTACCACGAGAAGTGTGTATTCCTGGAACATCCCCTATGCATCCATTCGTCCTGAGGCTAGTACAGGCAGTCACTGCCTGGATCAAAATTCAAGAATTTGGCATCCAAGTTCTGTCCATCAATCTTCCACTCCCATGGCTACCCAGTCTTTACTTCTAAGTTGGGAAAACATGCTGGAGTAAACTCCTGGCAAATAATTCAGCAAAACTCTAGTATTAAGTACAGTTAGGGAGGAAATAGTTTTAAGAGCGTGAATTCTAGCATGGAAGGCTTTCAACTTGGAATTGAGGGTTCAGGATGGGGAGCACGTGTATACCTGAAATTTTTTTAATTTTAAAAATTAAAAAATAAATAAAGAAAAAAAAAACAATAAAAAATCCTCACTAATTTCTTCCATGCTGGATGACTGCCCAAGGTTAGACCACTTGGGCATATAAACATCCCCATTGGCCAAGTGAAAGCTGGTGAAGGGTTTGCTGGCTGTCAGAGAGCCATTCTGGTTCCAGCCAACTTCTTTTGCAGAAAGAAAACTTGCTGGAACATTCGATAGTGGCTAACAATTCACCCAAGAGACAGCAATCCATGGGCTTCATGAACTCTGCTTGCCTCTCGTTAGTAAAGTTAATGTGTAGAGACTGATCATATATTTTTTAAATATCTTATGAAATAGTTTGTACAATAAATGTTGTCTTGGAATAGGAGACAAATGGCCACTTCTTCATATCCATAGGCAAATCTCCGCATTTTTCAGAGCTCCCTGCTGAAGGAATTCTTCAAGATCTCTATAATCAATGTATATAATGAGAGTAGGCTATTCATTTTAACTATTCTTTACAACAGTGGTCCCCAAACTTTTCAGCACCAGGTAGCAATTTTGTTGAAGATAATTTTTCTACAGACTGGAGTGGGGGATGCTTTGGGGATGATTCAAGTGCATTACATTTATTGTGCCCTTTATTTCTATTATTACTACATCAGCTCCACCTCAGATCATCAGGCGTTAGATCCCAGAGGTTGGGAACCCCTGCTACAAAACCAAAATAAGATATCTCAAGTCTCATGCTGCTGGCAAGCTCAAAATGGGAATGGCATATCTTCTGCCTACTCATCAATAAGAGTTGTCCTTTATGCAAAGCCACAGCCTCTCACTTAGAATTTCCTTTTTTTAGACATTGATTTGGATATATTCTTTTAATCTCTCTGAAATATTGTCTGATTATCTAGTCAATATATATGAGTGTGAATGGAGATTCTGTCTGTGAACATGGAGTCAAGCGTCTATCTGATTTTTCCCTAGAAATACTGTCTTTTGATGGGCCCTCCATGCTTATTCACTTCCAAGGTGTTTCAATGGTAAGATGAGGGTTCAATCCCTGGATCAGGAAGATCTTCTGGAGTAGGAAATAGCAATGCCCTCTGGTATTCTTGCCTGGAGAATTCCATGGACAGAGGAGCCTCGTGGGTCACAGTCCAAAGAGTCGGACATAACTGAGTGACTGAGCACACACACAAGTACACACACGCACACACCATGCTTATTCATGAAATTAACCAATAAAACATGTCCCTACTATTTTGGTAGTTCTGAGGCTAGTTACAGAAAAGGTCACCTATTAATTCCCTGTATGGGCATGCTTCCTATTATCTCATAGGACTGAGGGAAAAGGGAAAGCAGAGAAGCAAAATACTTACTTAGCAACTGTTATGTGATGAGCTTACCCACGAACATGATCTTACTCACCCATCCACCAAGTCTATGAGGTCTTATTACAACTCTGACTTGACAAAGGAAGAAACTGAGGTTAAACAAGTTAAGTGCCCATGTCATATGACTCTTAAGAAATGAAATCAGAGTCAAGCTCAGGTCTTCTTGGCTCTAAGCTCACGTTCTTTCCTCTAGAGAGTATTATATCTAAATAATTGCCACTTTTCTTTCTGCAGGAAAGGAGCTTAGAAAAGAGAAATAAAAGTCTATGTTCATTATGCTGAAATAGGTGGTACAGAATATAATCTATTAATAAGAACTGTCTCTGTGTGGAGAGTAGAATAAACATGACTTTTGCAGTTAGAAACTCAGCCCTCATGACTTATCTGTATAAACTCAAGCAATTTCTTCACTCTCCTAAGCTTCCTTTTCTTCTTCTTAGCTATCAAACGCTAAGTCTACATACACGATTGTTAACAATGCTCAGAAATAATCCAAATTAGGAGATGGCAAATAACATCAACACTTCTACTATGATATATCAAATTACCTGAAGGACCATTTTAAGACACATTGGGAGATAAACTTGGGTAAAGGATGTCATGATGCATGCGTGACTTCAGGGACACAGTGGAGAGATTTGTGATGTGAGGGCTGCTCTTGACAGCTGTAACACATTGCACTGTGCCTTGGATATAAGGACTCAATAAAGTCTGCTTTCCCCTGGAATGTTTTTTTCACCTTGTAGTACTGACAGAGAAATGTAGAGTGCTAAAACAAGTAGCTCCCAAGGGAAAACATTATGGACCTCTCATTTCAAGAACTGATTCAAGAGTTCTCCATGGACACTGACATAGAGAACACATTTATGACACGGGGTGGGGGTACGGGGGGAGGAGAGGGTAGCATGTACGGAGAGAGTAACATAGAAACATACATCGTCATATGTAAAATAGATAGCCAATGGGAATTTGCTGTATGTCTCAGGGAACTCAAACCAGGGCTCTGAAACAGCCTAGAGGGGTGGGATGGGGAGGGAGGTGGGAGGGAGGTTCAAGAGGGAGGGGACATATTGTATACCTATGACTTATTCATGCTGATGTTTGGCAGAAACCAACACAATACTGTAAAGCAATTATCCTTCAATTAAAAATAAATAAAAGAAAAAAAAAAGAGTTTTCCACAGCTGAGGAGGAGACAAAGAAATAACTTCTCACCTCTACAGTCTCTAGAATGTGAGGATCCTCATGGTTTATTTATCTTGTTGGGATTACATCTGTCCTCCACCCAAGCCCTCCTTCCAACCATACTCCCAAACGGTTTCCAGGTGCTCCAGTCCAGATCTGGAAGCCCTCCAGAGAGCCACAGTTGAGTTGCTTACCACTAGAGGCGAACACACGCAGAGCCCAGAGACAGTGGAGGAGGTTCTGGCTGTGGCATAGGTTTTTCCTGGCCAGAATCAATGTCACATCAAGTGCTTCCAATTCCAGTGCCTTCTGTCCAAACTTTTTATCTGTGAACACATATCAATCCATCTTTGTTGTGTTGCACATTAATTCTGACAGTTGTATACTACGTGGGGGAGAGGACAGCAAAGACGGTGGAGGGAAGAGGATTGTCATGGAAATGAGACTTTTCAGATCTAGTAGAAAATGCTAATAAATATGTCTCCATTAGAACCAGATGGCTCCAAAGAGCCCATCAAGGGTACCCATACGGTCCATTATTCTTCAAGTATTATTTACATGTGCCTTGTGGGTTGTATGACTCTTATCCCCTGTATGTAAGAATGCTTCTGGTTGTTCTCAAACATGAGCTAGATGTTAGTTGGGTATAAATTTATTTCTCTAAGACAGTTTTAGAATCAAGGATACTTAAGCGACATAACTTGGGCTTCCCTGGTGGCTCAGTGGTGAAGAATCTGCCTGCATTGCAGGACATGTGGGTTTGAGCCCCAGGTTGGGAAGATTCCCTGGAGAAGGAAATGGCAACCCACTCCAGTATTATTGCCTGGAGAATCCCCATAGACAGAGGAGCCTGGCAGGCTATAATCCAGTGAGTTGCAAAGAGTCAGACACAACTTAGCAACTAAATAACAAGTTACATAAATTCAAATGTAGTGTGTGGACCTTGATTGGATCCTTCCCTGAGCATGTCTGTAAAAGGCACGCTGAGAACATTTTAGAGAAACTAGAATGAATATAAATATGCATGTCTTGTTAATTTGCTAGATTTGTGATTCTGGTATTGTGATTATATAAGAAAATGTCTCTCTTCAAAAAATTCACTCAAAAGTGTGTAGGAGTAAAATGCTATCTCTAATTTTCCTTAGAATATTTCAAACAAACATAAATAGATTAAGGAAATATGATAAAATGTTAACAATGGTTTGATCTGAGGGATAGGTATATAAGAGGTCATCATTCTATATGATAGAGGACTTTAAAATAAAAGGTGAAAACATAATTTCAGAAAATATAATTTTCTCCCCAGATTTCTTGAAAATATTGATCAAAATAAACCTGATATTCAGACTTGTGGGTGAGTCATTATTATTTTAATAATAGTGAATAAGCATAAGAAATAAATAGAAAGTACTTTTTATTCTATGCACTTGGTTTTCACAGGATAACAAATGACTATGCCACCTGTCACATTTATCTCTGTCCTTTCCCAAGTGCAATGCCCAAGCCACGTTTATGTTAGCAAGAACACGGTCACTATCAGATTCATCACAGGGAGAAATGAGTAAAACAGGTAACATCCTAAACCTCAATTACCAATATTTATCTCTGGACCAAAGGACACCAGCAAAGAGACTGTGACTGAACTCATATGACCCATTCCCTTTATCAGAAAAGAAAGATATCCGTTCATGAGCAGCCAATCTCATTGCTGTTCTGTTCAGCTCAGCCCCTGACAGCTTGAATGCTAACATCTAGGATTACAGTCTTTGATGGCAGAAGGTGTGGTGATGTAATTATGGCAATGGTAATATCGGGGTCTATAACTTGAAAATCACTTCTCTGATTCATCTCTTTCTCCTATAAAACCTACATGACTCTTATTTGCCAAGCCTCTGACCCTACATGCTAAGCAGGTGACATACAACCTTGCTTAATCCTTACAGCAAATGACCCAAGAATTATATACTGAGACCCATTTTGTCGATGAGAGCCCAATGGTAACTTGCCCAAGGTCACATTGCTAATAAGCATCAAGCCAGGGATTCCCTGGTGGCTTATATGATAAAGAATCCACTTCAAATGCAGGAGATCCAGGTTCAATCCCTGGATCGGAAAGATTCCCAGGAGAAGAGAGTGGCAACTCACTCCAGTATTCTTTCCTGGAGGATTCCATGAACAGAGGAACCTGGCGGGCTACAGCCCAAGGGGTGACAAGAGCCAGACCCAACTAACGACTAACACTTTCACTTTCAAGCCTAAAACCCAAGTCTGAGTCCCCAGACTCTGCTATTTAGGGTGTATATCATGTTTCTTCTGTCTTCCTGGAGTTCACTTAGCCCACTCTTTGTTTCATTGACTTCTTCTCATCCTTCAAGATTAGGCTCAAATGTCACCTCTCTCTGTCAACACCATCTTAGAGGAACATCACCCTTTCTTTTCCTTCCAGTTACTACCTAGTTATTTATCACCATCTGCTATTATCTAGCTAATTATGTACTTCCTGCCCTTCCCCACTTGAATGTAATTCCCACAAGAGCAGACCCCCTTATCTGTCTTGGTGACAGTGGCATTCCCATGGGCCTAGAAGAGTGCACAGCCCTGGGAGATACGCAGTCAATATCTGCTGAGTGATCAGTGGGTGATTTCTATGTGTTTTGTCTGGAACGTGACCCTGCAGGAGCTGGCTGATGCCTGGGTCTCAGTCACTGTTTGCGAAATGTTGAAGGGACTCAAAGCAGAATTCGAAGCGTTGAAAGGAAGGAGTACCCCCAGAGCTCTGTGCCCTCAGCGGCTGCTGCCTTCACAACATTCAGAGGAACTGCGCTTCTTGATTGTGGTCTGCGTAAAGTGTTCATGTTAGTTGCTCAGTCATGTCTGACTCTTTGTGACCCCACAGACTGTAGCCCGCCAGGCTCCTCCGTCCATGGAATTCTCTAGGCGAGAATACTGGAGTGGGTAGCCATTCCCTTCTCCAGGGGATCTTCCCGACCCACAGATGGAAGCCGTCTCCTGCATTGCAGCCAGATTCTTTACCATCTGAGCCACCAGGGAAGAAGCCCTGTGGTCTAAGACTGCACACAATTGGAGCTTAACTGTTATGACTAATTTGTAACATTTGCATGCAGCCTGGGTGCCCAGGCTTTTTCAACTGTGCTCCAAAGGGTCCTAGGGTTTTAGGGAGGTGTTTCAGGGTCTTCCATGTGAAAAGAGAAATGGATGTGGAGCATAAGTGGGAAGAATTCTAAACCCCCATCTTCTCTTCAACCAGGGAAGCACCACTTCTACATGACTTATTTGGGTTTCTCTAGTAGCTCAGTTGGTAAAGAATCTGCCTGCAGTGCAGGAGACCGGGGTTCAATCCCTGGGTTGGGAAGATCCCCTGGAGGAAGAAATGGAAAACCACTTCAGTATCCTTGCCTGGAAAATCCCATAGACAGAGGACCCTGGTGGGCTGCAGTCCATGGGGTCACAAAGAGTTGAGCACGACTGAGCAACTAACATTATACACTCTATCACTAGTGAGTTGAAAACTGTCCTTCCAGGAAAAGAGGGGTGGGATGAATTGGGAGATTGAGATTAATGTATATATGCTATCGATGCTAGGTATAAAATAGATTAAAATGAGAACCTACTGTACAGCACAGGGAACTCTACTCAGTGCTCTGTGGTGACCTAAATGGGAAGGAAAGCCAAAAAAAAAGGCAATATATGTATACATATAGCTAATTCACTTTGCTACTGAGTAGAAACTAACACAACATTGTAAAGCAACTATATTCTAATAAAAAATTGTTTTAAGCAATGGCTTAGTCATGTCCAACTACCCCATGGACTGTAGTCCACCAGGCTCCTCTGTCTATGGAATTCTCTAGGCAAGAATACTGGAGCAGGTTGCCATTTCCTTCTTCAGGGGATCTTCTCAACCCAGGGATTGAACACCAATATCCTGGATTGCAGGCAGATTCTTTACTGCCTGAGGCACCAGGGAAGTCCTTGATAAACTTAACAAATGAATTTTTAAAAAATTAATGAAAAAAAAAAAAAACTGGCTCCCCAAAAGTCATGTCTGCCTGGAACCTCAGAATGTTATGTTATTTGGAAACAGTCTCTGCAGACTTAATTACTTAAGTAAGGTCGTACATATTTGAGTATGCCCTAAACACAATGAGGATTTAGGGAGGGCTTCTTTGGTGGTCCAGTGGTTAAGAATCCATCTGCCAATGTGAGAGACGTGGGTTTGATCCCTGCTCTAGGAAGATTCCACATGCCATGGAGCAACTCAGCCCATGCACCACAACTACTGAGCCCGAGCACCTAGAGCCCACGCTCTGCAACAAGAAAGCCACCGCAATGAGAAGCCCATGCACTGTAACTGCAGAATAGCCCCCTCTTGCTGCAACTAGAGAAAAAAAACCTGCACAGCAGAAAGACCCAGTGCAGCCAAAAATAAATAAATAAAGTTTAAAAATAAAGTGATTGAAAACCTCCTTGGAATATCTCCCCTCCGTCCTCCACACGTCTCATGCCCCAGGTAGTCCACTCCTGCTCTGGGTCCAGTCCTGAGCCCCCAGGTACCTGGGATGTGCTCGCCTGTGGGGCGGGTCCTGCCATCATCACCGAGGTGTCTAGACCTGCTTCCTCTCTGTTCTCCCATAAAAGCTTCCCCAATCGTTCCCATGATAACAACCCCAGATACCCTTCCAGCCATCCTTGGGTCTGGGGGCGTGGGTACCTCGGAGGCCAACTTTGGCCAGCAGCCGGAAGAGCGGCAGGAGGATGACGTAGTCCGGAGAGGCCGTCCTGGCCGTGTCCACCAGGGTCCGCAGAAGGGCTTCACTCCCACCCTTGCTGATCATGTATTGGATCCTCCGGTCTGTGCCTGAGGGGGCGAGCAGAGGGGCCCTGAGTCTCACATAACTACCCTCCTGTCCTTGGAGCAGGAAGCAGATCTCACAGCTAGAGACTGAGCAAGCGTTGATTCATCTCATCTCAGAGACAGTAAGTGTGGAGTTCATGAAGCATCTTGTGTAAAGTTGTGCTATTAGGTAAGGGGCCAGGGGTAGGGGTGACGGGTGAGAAATGGAGAAATAATGAAATATTTGAGAACTTGCAGCAGGTATAATAAATGGAGCCTAAACTCTCCTTTCCTAAGACTCTATGAAGTCAGTGTATGTGGGTACTTGTGTTGCATGTATTTGCTGATGTTTAGTCACTAAGTTGTGTCCAACTCTTTGCGACCTCATGGACTATAGCCCGCGAGGCTGCTCTGCCTGTGGGGATTCTCCATGCAAGAATGCTGGAGTGGGTTGCCATTTCCTTCTCCAGAGCATCTTCCCGACCCAGGAATCAAACTCATGTCTCATGCGTCTCCTGCATTGGCAGAAAGATTGTTTATGACTGAGAAACCTGGGAAGCCCTGTTATCACATGTAAAGAAATATGCATGTAGGCTGATGTACAAAGTTATGACCAAGCTAGACAGTATATTAAAAAGCAGAGACATTACTTCGCCAACAAAGGTCTATCTAATCAAGGCTATGGTTTTTCCAGTAGTCATGTATGGATGTGAGAGTTGGACTGTAAAGAAAGCTGAGCACCGAAGAATTGATGCTTTTGAACTGTGGTGTTGGAAAAGACTCTTGAAAGTCCCTTGGACTGCAAGAAGATCCAACCAGTCCATCCTAAAGGAAATCAGTCCTGAGTGTTCATTGGAGGGACTGTTGTTGAAGCTGAAACTCCAATACTTTGGCCGCCTGATGTGGAGAGCTGATTCATTTGCAAAGACCCTGATGCTGGGAAAGATTGAGGGCTAGAGGAGAAGGGGATGAGAGAGCATGAGATGGTTGGATGGCATCACCGACTCAATGGACATGGGTTTGGGTGGACTCTGGGAGTTGGTGATGGAGAGGGAGGCCTGGTGTGCTGCGGTTCATGGGGTTGCAAAGAGTCGGACACGTCTGAGCAATTGAACTGAACTGATAATCATATACTTGAATAAAGTGAGAATATCAGTATCCCTCAGCTATTAGGTTTAAATCATCTCTTAATAGAAGAAAGTTTAGTTTGATAGCTTATCTAGAATAATTTCATGAGTGGTATTAATGATTATTTTGTGCTGGCCTTCAGTAACTGATGTGAGGGACGTATGGAAACAAGCAGAGTAATCCTTTGAGAAACAAACACCTAATAATATACCTAGGGAGTTTTGAAGAAGGTCTGGACTAAGGTAAAATATGTTGGTCTTTCTACCTTAGAGTAGTTTTAAAGAAGGACCTCCCCCATCTTACCCCAGGATAAGCCAAAAGGCAGTGGTTACGTTTCATCTTGGAAGGGGACTCACATGATTCTCTATGCTCTTGAACCAAGGTGGTCAACAGGGTAGGAGATTATAATCAAAGAAGACTCTCTGATTTTTCATCCTCTACTAAAGGGGCAATAATCAGTACCTATTTCAGAAAGAGAACTCTGTGGTTTCATTCTAAGAGTTCCAGACACCACTGGACAAACCGAAGTCAGAACTATCCCAGAGAACAAATGGGCTTCACCTCCAGAGGGTACCTGATGCAGAAGAAGAGGTGTCACCCTGCCACTGGAGTGCAGCACAGCCTGAGGGTAAACCTCGATACGAGTGGACCCTTCCTTCTGAAACTGTAACCTGAGGGTCTGGGGCTTTGGAGCGACGTTCACTGTGGTATTTCTGTTTGGTACGAATATGTCTTTCTAATGCAACATGGCTGGCTTCATAGAAGTGAAAGCTAAGTGAATGCTGGAATGCTCAAGAAGCTGTGTTTTCCAAGAACTTCAGGTGGAAAAGAGCTGATAGAAGTGGGACCCAGTTGACTCAGTTGATGCCACCATAGTGACTTCTGTCCATTTATCCCTCAAAATATAATGGCTGACCACACTGCTAAGTCTAGCTCCTGCCTCGTCTTCCTGTCTCCACTTGACTTACGTGAGAGAGCTGCCGACACCTGGCTCTCTAAATGGGCCATGATGAGGGAAGAGGGGGAGGCGAGAGGTCAAACCACTGAGGGCTGGAAGTCCTTGGCCGCAGAGATGAGATGTCACAGAATAGCCACCCAGAGTCTAAATGCCTCCTAAATTTGGGCCACTGTAGGGCGGGTGACATGATTGAAAAGCCCAAAGTCATCCATCTTATGGTGACTTTGTCTCGCACAGAAAACTTGGAGCAAACCCCAGGCCACACAGTCTCTTGGGAGACATGGCATCTGCATGCCCCATGTCCGCCACAGGAGGAGTGAGGTCATGACCTACTCACCAACTGAAAGCAGATCTCCGAGGAGCTGGAGGATGGCCAGGATGGACTCCCGGTCTGAGGAGTTCTACAATGAAAGCAGATAGCCATCTTTAAGAAGAAAGGTGAGGGTATAGCCAACTAAGGAGAACCGTAGGGAGGTTTCCTCAAAAACTAAAAGTAGAACTACCATAAAACCCAGAAATCCCACTCCTGGGCATATATCCAGAAAAGATGAAAACCCTAATTTGAAATGATAAATGCATCCCAATGTTCATTGCAGCACTATTTATAAAAGACAAGACACAGAAGCAACCTAAATGTCCATTGACAGATGAATCGCTAAATAAGATGTGGTGCATGCCTGCGTGCTCAGCCGCTTCAGTCGTGTCTGACTCTTTGCAACCCTATGGACTTTAGTCTGCCAGGCTTCTCTGTCCATAGGATTCTCCAGGCAATATACTGGAGTGGGTTGCTATGCCCTCCTCCAAGGGATTTTCCTGACCCAGGTGTCAAACCTGCATCTCCCAAGTTGCCTACGTTGCAGGCAGATTCTTTACCACTCAGCCACAGGGGAAGACCAAAGAAGATGTCACACATATATACAATGGAATATCACTCAAGCATTAAAAATAAAGAAATAATGACATTTGTAGCAACATGGTGGATCTAGAGATCGTCATACCAAGCGAAATATATCAGAGAAAGACAAATACCATACGATATCACTTACATGTAGAATCTTTTAAAATGACACAAATAAACTTATTGACAAAACAGAAACAGAGTCACAGATATAGAAAACAAACTCATGGTTACCAAAGGGGAAAGGTGGGTGGTGGGGAGATAAATTGGGAGTTTGGGATTGACACATAATACCACTATATATAAAACAGGTAATCGACAAGGACCTACTGTATAGCACAGGGAACTCTACTCAATATTCTCTAATAAGCTAAATGGGAAAATAATTTGAAAAAGAATAGATGCACGTGTATATGTAACTGAATCACTTTGCCGTATACCTGAAACTAACACAACATTATAAATCAACTATGCATGCTAAATAGCTTCAGCCACGTCTGACTCTATGCAACTCTATGGACTATAACTCACTAGGTTCCTCCGTCCATGGGATTCTCCAGGCAAGAATGCTGGAGTGGGTTGCCATTCCCTCCTCTAGGGGATCTTCCCTGCCCAGGGATCAAACCCACATCTCTTAAATCTCCTACATTGGCAGTTGGGTTCTTTACCACTAGCACCACCTGGTAAGCCCATACATCAAGTATACTCTAATAGAAAATAAAAATTTTAAAAGGAAAGAAGGCAGAAGAAGGGAGGTGGCATGGTCAAGGGTATGCATGGGAATGGCAGCTTCCTTCTGCCGAGAAGGACTTTCTACAATAAGGAATGGCTGAACGGAGACTCCCATGGTGGTCTGGTGGTTAAGAATTCACTTTCCAATGCCAGGGACTCGAATTAGATTCCTGGTCTGGAAACTAAGATCCCACATGCCTCAGGGCAACTAAGCCCATGCACAAGTAGAGAGAGGACCACCTGCCACAATTAAGACCCACAGCCAAATAAATAAATATTTTTTAAAAAACAAATCGTTGCATGGTTGCTCCTTAAATAAAAACTGAAAAGGACTCACTGAATGAAGCATCTCAGGGGCTCTATCTCCATATTTAGCCTTCAGAAACTGGCAACATCAGCAAAATGGGCAAAAGAAAACACTGATAGTTCAGGCAGAAAGGGCAAATGAAAAGGGGCTTTGTGGGCCAAGGTAGCAAAGCCTTTGCTAATTTCAGGAGGCTTAGATTATTGTTCAATCCAGGACAGAGAGCAGAAACAGAAATCCACTAACATGTTCACATGGAAAGACTTCCCTGACTCACAAGGATGAAGTGTTGTTTTCTTAAGAGACACCTGGGGTAGCAACAAATCTCATGACATAGCTCTGTGGGGTATTTGCAATCCTTGACACTCTCCCCTTTGTTACACGGGAGAGAACACCGAGACTCAGAGGGAGGGAGGGCTTAATCAAGACCTCTGTGGTGATCCACAATGCCAACGCCAGAGTACAGCCCAGGCCAGGCTCTCAACAACCAGGCCAGTGTCATTGCATGGTAATATGTTAATTTTCTAGCTCTCAAGCACTTCTTTACCTATAAGTTGCAAGTTTGCACCCATAAATAGCACCTCTCCAAAGCCCCCACTCTCCAACCCCTCGTAAGCATCATTCTATTACACTCTCTGTTGCTGCAAGTTCAGCTTTTTTAGATTCCATATATCAGTGGTATCACACGGTATTCATCTTTCTCTGACTTATCTCACTAAACCTAATGCCTTCAAGGTCCATCTGTGTTGCTGCAAATGGCAGGATATTCTTGTTCTCGTGGCTGAATAATATTCCACTGTATGTATATACATCTTCTTTATCCATTCATCTGTTGAGGGACACTTAGGTTGCTTCCATATCTTGGCTGTTATGAAAAATGCTCCAGTGGACATGGGTGTGCAGATGTCTCTTCCAGATACTGCTTTCAAATCTTTTGAATATAAAGCCAGGAGTCTTATCTTACACCACTCACAAAAATTAACTCGAAATAGGTCAAAGACTTAAATCTAGGACTTGAAATCATGAAACTCCCAAAGAAATCACAGGAGAAAAAAAAAAAAATCTCTGACATTAGTGTTGGCAATGTTCTCTTTGGTAAGACACCAAAAGCATGTGCAATGAGATTAAAATAAACAAATGAGACTACATTAGACTGAAGAGCTTTTGCACAACCAGGGAAACAATCAACAAAGAAACGTCAACAGAATGGGAGGAAATACTCACACACGATGGGCTTCCCTGGTGGCTCAGCGGTAAAGAATCCGCCTGCCAGTGCAGGAGACACTGGATCGATCCCTGGGTTGGGAAGATCCCCTGGAGGAGGGCATAGCAACCCACTCCAGTATTCTTACCTGAGAATTCCCATGGACAGAGAAGCCTGGCGGGCTATAGTCCGTGGGGTCGTAAAGAGTCAGACATGACTTAGTGGCTAAATAACAACAATTAAGATATTTTTTTTAATTTATTGGAGTATAGTTGCTTTACAATGTTGTGTTAGTTTCTGCTGTACAGCAGTGAATTAGCCATGCTGTTAAGTCGCTTCAGTTGTGTCCGACTCTGTGCAACCCCATAGACTGCTGCCCACCAGGCTCCTCTGTCCCTGGGATTCTCCAGGCAAGAACACTGGAGTGGGTTGCCATTTCCTTCTCCAATGCATGAAACTGAAAAGTGAAAGTGAAGTCACTCAGTCGTGTCCAACTCTTAGCGACCCCATGGACTGCAGCCTACCAGGCTCCTCCACCATGGGATTTTCCAGGAAAGAGTACTGGGGTGGGGTGCCATTGACTTCTCCATATACATATATCCTCTCTTTTTTGGATTTCCTTCCCATTTAGGTCACCACTGAACACTGATAAGATACTATTGTAAAGGTACGCTTTTACACACCAAACAAGGCAAAAAAAAAGGTCCATTATGGACAAAATGCCCAAACTTAATACTTTAACTCATCTTCCAGGTGTGATGAGACACCTGGGGTTCCCTAGACATTTGAGGTTTATACGCTTACCAAGGAAAAGACTTGGATTTGCTCTGGGAGCTTCTCCACAGGGAGCTGAGCCTAAAGAAGGCAGCCTCAGCATCACTTTTCTGATGCCTCCTATCACAGCTGCCCTGGACGCTAACAGAAGGCATCATTCTTTGAGTCCCCTCCAACAAATGTCATGCACAGCTGTGCTCCGTGTCAGTGTTCCCTGTCCTCTCCCACCCTTTGGTCTCCCAAAATCTGGGAACAAGAACCAAGGATTAGGGAAGCCACTGATATATCATCCCAGGGAATTTGCTAGTCTTCGGTTCTGGTACCAGTTCCATTGTAGGAGAGGTTCCCCCACATCCACAAACAATACTCTGGACACCATCAGGTTGTCCTACAGTTCATCTCCATTCTGACACTATCTACCCAGAGATAACATCAGATCCCAGAGGCTGAGGGGTCAGTCCTACAAGATCGCCCACCCCCACTTCAGACTCCAGTGGCAAGTCCAGGTTGTGACCCCTCCTTCTGGCCAACATATTTGTTATAAATCAGGGGTTCCAGTGAGCTCCTCTAATTCAGGGTGTCAATCACAAATCTAGGTTGTTAATCTGTCCTTCCAGTTCACTGGCTATAAATTAAAGATTCCCATAACCGACCTCCTCCTTGGGTGTGATTAATTTGTTAAATCCTCTCCCCGAACTCAGAGAAACATTTCACTTTCTGGATTGCTAGTTTATTGTAAAACAGTATAACTCAGGAACAGCCAGATGTAAGAGATGCCCAGGGCAAGGTCCGGGGGATTGGCACAGAGCTCACATGCCTTCTCCGGAAGCATCACTCTCCCAGCATCTCCACCTGTTCACCAACCTGGAGGCTCTGTAAACTTCATCTCTCAAGTTTCCTGTTTTCTTTCTTTTTTAATTTTGGGGGGAGAGACACACCAACAGTATGTGGGATCTTAGTGTTCCGAACCTATGCCCTTGCCTTGAAATGTGGAGTCTTAACCCCTGGACTGCCAAGGTAGTTCCCCTATCCTTAGATAGTCTATAGATTCAACTTCTGGCTCTTCTACCTTCCCTGGAGGTAAAGGGGACTTGGGGTGTCCTGGGGAGCCAGGAAGTCAGACTGAAAGTCCCAACCCTCCAACCACATGGTCAGTTCTCCTGACAGTCAGCTTTCCATTCATAGATGTGGTCCAAAAGTCAACCCATTAACTTAACAAAAGACAAGTTTATTGCTCTCATCACTGAGGATATTCCAAGGGTTTGGGGAGCTCTGTGCCAGAAACAAGAGGAAGACCAAATATCTATTTTTTACTATAAATCACAAAATATCCAGCCCTTTGAAAATGGACCCAAAGATGGCTGATGGTAAAAAAAAAAACAAAGTCCCTTCTCTGCAATGAATGATGTGTCTGGATCCACCAGCAGAAACCCCCATAACTGCTCTTCTTTCTGAAAAGAGGGAGGGGGATAAGCCATAAAAGCAAGGCTGGGCAATATCGCGTAACTTGGTATAAATGCAGGATTCATCAGTTAACTGTGAATAATGAGCAAAAAGGAAAACAAGAGAGGCAACAGGGTGATGAGAAAGGAGCAAAGAGAAAAGGGAGAGAGGAAAACTAATAAAGTGGAAACTGATTGAAGAGGGATAAAAAGATCCATGTTTAATTTCCTTTCATTCAATTATTCATGCATTCGTCCCACAAATGCTCCCTGGAAATCATGCATGTTCCAGTCACTGGGCTGGGATACAAACAGATGGGAACACATTCAGCCTTCACAGGGCTCCAGGCCTGGCTGAGACGAACAGCTGGCAAACAGTTAGGACCCAGGATGGTTAAGGACTGTGACAAAGGTAAACGTGGATGCTAGAAGAATTCAGGGACGGGGTGTGTAACCCAACCAGGTCCATGAGTGATACATCTGGGAAATCAGGCAGAAGCGGGGCAGGAGTGATGCTGAAAGCCCAGCTGCTCTGCACATGGGTGCTGAATCATATCTCAGAGACAAGTTCTGAGTGAAGTAGAAGAGGATAGATTTACTGCTTTGCCAGGCAAAGGGGGACACAGTGAGCTAATGCCCTCAAAACCATGTGTTTCCAACTTTGGGAAGATAGTGAGGAGTTTTATAACCGTTGTTCAAGGAGGCTGTGATCACTCATGGGCATTCTTCTGATGGGCTGACAGTGAGGTAAGCAGGAGTCAGCATCAGCAGCCTTCGGGTCCAACCAGTCTGGGGTCTACATGCTTGTGGGCCACCTGTCATCACCAATCATTAACTTCTCCGACCTGGAGGGGCTTTCAGTATCTGCGTGCATGCTAAGTCACTTAGTTATGTTTGACTCTCTGTGACCCTATGGCCTGTAGCCCACTGTCCATAGGCTCCTCCATCCATGGATTCTCCAAGCAAGAATACTGGAGTGGGTTGTCATTTCCTCCTCCAGGGGATCTTGCTGACTCAGGGATAGAACCCACATCTCTCACATCTCTTGCAGTGGCAGGCAGTTCTTTACCACGAGTGCCACTTGGGAAGCTCTTCAGTATCTGCAAAGAGCTCAAAGATATTGTTGTGTGTATCCCTTGATGGGGTAACAGGGCCTTGCCCCAAGGTGGCTCTTGACTGTTTGTTTCTCCCTGGTCTCGCATCCCCTCCCTTCCCTCATTAACAACTGCTTGAATCTGTCCCTTGGGACTCAGGGAAGGTCATGGAGGATAAATGAAAGCTGTTTCCTGTAATCAAAGAAATGGGAGACACAGTAAGGCCTTGTGCCTGGGAGCACCACAGGGCCCTGCACCATATCAAGGGGAATGTTCCAGCTGTGTCACAGCCCTACTTACTCAGAGGGAAGCATGACAGAGTGTGGCAACCTTGGAGGATGAAGCTGCTTCCAGGATGAAGCAGATGGTGAAAGGAATTGTGAGTCTGTGGACAAGAACTAGGTCTCACTCATTTCTGCATTCCTGTGTCCTGAGGTGTAATAGATAATCGGTATATTTTATTGGATCCATTTATCCAGCTAAGAGATTGCCCACTTTTAGTTCAATGCCCACTAATGCTCCCTGAGAACAAGCACTCTCTCCTAGGCTTCTGCTGTACCTTCCAGCAGGGAGATAGATCTGGGTGTACAGAATCTACTAAATCACCGCCCCTAAATTGGTTTGACCTGTGGCCAACACAGTTGGCTGCACACACTCCAGTCGTTCTTCTATAATTGCTTCCCAGAAAATCCCATTTGTTTCAAGCCCGGGGCAGCAGCCTGCTGATGAAAGATACATACTCTACTTGTCCCCTCCCTGGGGAATGGGCCACAGTTCACCTCTTCTGTCTTTCTCCTTTTCCAATGGTTGGTTAAGATGTGAGTATGATCCCAGATAGGGACTTACCCTGGTGTCTCAGTGGCAAAGAACCTGCCTGCAACTGCATGAGAATTTCTGCAATACAAGGGACGTGGGTTCGATCCCTGGGTGGGGAAGATCCCATGGAGCAGGAAACAGCAACCCACTCCAGTATTCTTGCCTGGGAAATCCCTTGGACAGAGGAGTCTCGTGGGCTATAGTCCATGGGGTCAAAAAGAGTCAGACATGATTTAGGGACTAAACCACCACACCACCATGAGGGCAGATCTGGGTAAGGAAACTCAAATAGAAGTCGACTGAGAGATTCCAGAAAAGATTATCCTCCAAGATTTAAAAAGAGAAACCATGAAAAGCAAAAACAAAGCAACAAGACAAACACTCTATTTCCTATTTGGGGCACCGCTGTCTGAGGACACAACCCTGGGTCACTGGTGACGTTGTTAAGCTGTGAACCAACTCTATAAAACCACCGACCTGTAGACTTTCACGGTTGTTCGGTTGCTCGGCTGTGTCCGATCTGCGAGCCCAGGACTGCAGCACGCCAGGTCTCCCTGTCCTTCGTAGACTTTCAGGCACATGAAATGGTAAGCATCCTCACTCATAAAAGCTATTTTCAATCAGGTTGTTTGTCACGAAGAGGGAGAAAAGAACATTTTTACACCTCTGCTTGTCCTCTTCCAAATCATGAGTTAATAAACAGGAAAGAAATTGATTTCACAGACTACGGCCAGCCCCGGAGAATCCTGCCATTCCACCGGTGCTAAGAGACAGTGCAGTCGTACAGATGCTTAGTTCGTAATGTTCTCGCTCAGCTCTGAGCTAGAATGAATCAGCACAATATTGTTTTCCTTTAAGTAAAAATTATGGCTATCAGCGGAGGGAAAAAACACGCCACAAAATCTCCACTGGCATTAATATATGCACTGCTATATTTACCAATAAATATTTTACACTATTTAGAAGAATAACACAAAACCATTATCTCACCCACAGTAATAATAAATGAGCAATTAAAGAAGGCAGGATGCGACATGCCTCCATTTTCCTTTAATGATCCTTTTAAATGAATCATTGAGTAATTCCCTGTTGTTTAAGACTTTCCTATTAAAAAAAAAAAAAAAAACCGACTTGCCAAGCTTTCTAGTAGAGGCAGGCAGCTGAAAGAACAAACACTGTCTTTCACAGTCTGTGGGGTTTTGAACTACAATTTTCTCAAATACTGTTTTGAATTTGTTGCTCACTTGCTTTGAAATATTTGTCTCCCTGTTGCCTTCCTCCTCCTGACTCTCCATTAAGATATAAGACCCTTCACATCGCTCAGCTTCAGGAGTTCCTCTCCATCCACTCCCCCAACCCCAATACCATGTATATTGGCCTCAAAGGACCAGTCACTGTGCCCCAAGCCCATCATAGGCTCCTATGCCTTCAAAGTTTTGCTCACATTGCTTCTACTGATGGAGTATTATTTCTCCTTGTGAAGAACATGAAACCTACTTGTATTTAGCCCATGAAACCTACTTGTGCTTAGCCTATGAAACCTACTTGTACTTAGCCCATGAGACCTACCTGTATTTAGCCCATGAAACCTACTTGTATTTCAATTCCAAGCTCAAGTTCCCTTTCTACAGTTTTTCCGCATTACCTACCTTCCTGGCACTCATTACTCAAAACTGCCACATGTCTGCATACGTTGGGCACCGTACAACTGCGAGGCATGCCATTCGCAAGGACTACCACATAATCAATGCCCTCTAAAGTGGGATGGTGCAGTGGCCCAGCCCGTCCAAGAACAGAATTATTTGCTCTAAATATTTGATTTCTCACAATCCACTTTGCCCCTCCTTTTATTAGAATTCTAACTAAATCCTGGTTATTTTCTTGCCTCTGTGTTTTGGTTGTCTATTGCAGGGGTAACAAACCACCCTGATGCCTATTGGATTAAAGCAATAGCCTTTACATTTTCTCTCTTGATTTTGTGGACAGGGAATTTGGGCAGCGCTTAACTGGGAGAGTCTTCTACTTCCCAAGGTGTTAACTATGGTCTCTGGGTGGCATTCAGCTGGCAAATGAATGACTGGTCTGGAGGGTCTATGATGGCTTCATTTGTGTGTCTGATACCTTGGCACAGATGGCTTCTGTTTGGCAGGCTGAAGGACTGGGCTCATCGTGGACTATGAACCAGAATGCCTTCATGCGGCCTTTCCAACATGTTAGTCTTAAGCAACTTGGACTTCTTACACGGCGGATCAAGCATCCCAAGAGAACTGAGTAGACGTTGCAAGGCCTCTTTTGGCTTAGCCTCAGTTTAACCATCACCTCTGCCGCATCCTATTGGCCAGTCAGGTTACCGATGATAGCCCAGATTTGAGTGGATGGAATTAATCTCTACCTCTCAACTGGAGGAGTAGAAAAAAATTGAAGCAATTTTTAATCTCCCACACTCTCCTTAGACTTTAAGCTCCTCCAGAACAAGTATTTTACCTCATTTCCCATTGGGGTCCCCAGGTTCTAGTGTGGCATCTTACACAAAGTAGGTATTCAGTAAACATTCCGAATGTTATAAAATGGGAAGAGATAGGATGGAAAGGAATTGAATGGAATGGCTTGGGAAGGGATGGGATGAATGGGATAAAATGGAATGGGATATAATGGAATGGAATGAAATGGAAACTTAATATGAAATCTGCCAGAGCCTTGCTATCCTATTCTCTTTGATGACAGGATTTACCTCAAAGCATATTCCAGTGAGAACATCCTTACACAAATTTATGACAAGCTATAAAGATCAACTTTTCTATGAATCCAGCAACCGAACAAACAATTATAGGCTGCCTAGTATCAGTTCAGTTCAGTTCAGTCGCTCAGTCGTGTCCAACTCTTTGCGACCCCATGAATTGCACACGCCAGGCCTCCCTGTCCATCACCAACTCCCAGAGTTCACTCAGACTCACGTCCATCGAGTCAGTGATGCCATCCAGGATGCCTATTATGGTGCTAGTGGTTAAGAACCCACCTGCCAATGCAAGACTCACACACACACCCTAGGATCCCCCTGGAGGAAGGCAGGGCAACCCACTCTAGTATTCTTGCCTGGAGAAGCCCATGGACAGAGAAGCCTGGCGGGCTACAGTCCATGGGATCACCAAGAGTTGGACACGACTGACGTGATGCAGCATCATGTGCCAAGAACTGTGTTAATAAATAGGGAACATCAATATGACCCCAGCCAATGTGGAGGGAAAAGAAGTATCCCATGCCTCTTTCTGAAATTTTCTCAAGTCTACACCCAACTTTACTGAACAGAGGGGAAAAAAGGCCATCCCAATCCCATTTTCTGTAACACCCCTGATATCACAGAAATAGAGTGCTTACACTCTGCTACTCTGTTCCCACAGATGGAAAGAATAAGCCCATGAAATTTTAATTCTTGATCTCTAGAGAATAAGACAGAACCTCTTCCAAATTCATGAGCCAAGAGCACAGGACACAGCTCATAGCCCAAGAAAACCATATTGCCAAAAATAAATTTGTTCTTCAGTCACGCAGTTTGAACACTCACTAGAAATGGTCCATTGGCTAAAGAAAAGATATTATTAAATTTGGAGCTGGTAATGAGTGATAAAAGAGGGTACTGATCACAAACTTCAATGACTGAAAATGATTATTATACCAGAAATGGTGACCAATAGCTTTCTGTCTTCACACAAGAAGAAATAGGAAGAAGTTGCATAGTTAGAAGTTTAGTTGGGGCAGAAGGAAAAACTTCCTTTCAGGGCTGAGACGAGTTCAAAAGAGGGAGAGTTGTTTTAAATGAGTATGGACTGAAATATCTACGAAAGTGTGAAAGAGTTAGTTGCTCGATCATGTCCGACTCTTTGTGACCCCATGGACTGTAGCCCCAGGGACTGAACACAGGTCTCTGGCATTGCAGGTAGATTCTTTACTGTCTGAGCCACCAGATGGTTATGAAATAGTTTTTATTTATTTATTTATTTAAATTGGAGGATAATTACACATTGTGATGGTTTTTGCCATAAATCAACATGAATCGACCATAGGCATACATGTGTCCCCTCCACCCTGAGCCCCCCACCCACCCACCTCCCTCCCCACCCCATCCCTCCAGGCTGTCACACAGCACTGGCTTTGGGTGCCCTGCTTCATACATCAAACTCCCACTGGTTATTTATTTTACATATAATAATGTATATATGTAGCTTCAGTGCTATTCTTTCAAATCATCCCACCTTCTCCTTAGTTCTAATGAGGTGGATGAACCTAGAACCTACTATATGGAGTGAATTAAATCACAAAGAGAAAGACAAATATCATATACTAACACATATGTATGGAATCTAGAAAGATGGAACCAATGATCCTACATGCAGGGAAACAAAGGAGACACAGATGTAAAGAAATGAGAGTTTTCTCAATATGATAGCTGTTGGGCTGGAAATAGCAAAAAAAAAAAAATAAGAAGCTTGCCATAATTACAGAAGCTGGGTGATGTGGTTTTATAATATTAAAAAATAAACATCATTCCAAAATAGAATAAAGTGAAATGGTATGTAATGTTTTCTGTCTTAGGAGGACTCTTGAGAATGAACAAGTCATACAGAGGGCAGTAAGTCCAAAAGAGAAAAACAAATATACTATATTAAATTCATATATGTGGAATCCAGAAAAACTGTGTACATGATCTTATTTGCAAAGCAGAATCATAGACACAGGTGTAGAGAACAAATGTCTGGATGCCCAGGGAGAAAGGAGGGGATGGAAAGAATCGGGAGATTGGGACGGACACGTATACACTATTGAGACTATGTATAAAATAGATAACTAGTGGGGATCTACTGTGCAGCACAGGAAACTGTTTAATGCACTGTGGTGACCTGAATGGGAAGGAAGTCCAAAAGGGAGGGACTTACGTACATTTAAGTGTATACATACGTATATATATACGTACATGTATCCATATAGCTGATTCACTTTGCTGTGCAGTAGGAACTAACCCGGAGAAGGCAGTGGCACCCACTCCAGTACTCTTGCCTGGAGAATCCCATGGATGGAGGAGCCTGGTGGGCTACAGTCCATGGGGTCGCTAAGAGTCGGACACAACTGAGCAACTTCACTTTCACTTTTCACTTTCATGCATTGGAGAAGGAAATGGCAACCCACTCCAGTGTTCTTGCCTGGAGAATCCCAGGGATGGGGGAGCCTGGTGGGCTGCCGTCTGTGGGGTCGCACAGAGTTGGACACGACTGACGCAACTTAGCAGCAGCGGCAGCAGGAACTAACACACCATTGTAAAGCAACTGTACTCCATTTAAAATTAGTTTTTTTTAATTTAAAAATACTTCACTACCAGTAAAAGAATGAACAATCCCACTAGTATCTTTCCTCATAATTCTTGGGCTCCAGAATTTGACAAATGCCCTAGTCATATATTGGGTCTTACAAAATTAATTGTTAAGAATACAGTGAAGAGGAACTAAAGGGCCTCTTGATGAAAATGAAAGAGGAGAGTGAAAAAGCTGGCTTGAAACTCAACATTCAAAAAATGAAGATTATGGCATCTAGTCCCATCATTTCATGGCAAATAGGAGGGGAAACAGTGGAAACAGTGACAGACTTTATTTTCTCAGGCTTCAAAATTACTGCAGATGGTAACTGCAGCCATGAAATTAAAAGATGCTTGCTCCTTGGAAGAAAAGCTATGACCAACCTAGACAGCATATTAAAAAGAAGAGACATTACTTTCCCAACAAAGCTATGGCTTTTCCAGTAGTCATGTATGAATGTAAGAGTTGGACCATAAAGAAGGCTAAGCACCAAAGAACTGAAGCTTTTGAACAGCAGTGCTGGAGAAGACTCTTGAGAGTCTTTTGGACTGCAAGGAGATCCAACCAGTCAATCCTAAAGGAAATCAGTCCTGAATATTCATTGGAAGGACTGATGCTGAAGCTGAAGCTCCAATATTTTGGCCACCCAATTTGAAGAACTGACACATTGGAAAAGACCCTGATGCTGGGAAAGATTGAAGGCAGGAGGAGAAGGGGATGACAGAGAATGAGATGGTTAGATGAGATCACCAACTCAATGGACATAAGTTCAAGCAAGCTCCAGGAAATGACAGACAGGGAAGTCTGGCGTGCTGCAGTCCATGGGGTTACAAAAGCAACTGACCAACAACAAAGAATACCAATGTTCTCCCTTCTAAGTAAAGGGGCATACATGGTTCAGCCTCTGGTAAAGTTAGAAGGTGGTCTATTTTTTATTTGGCAAATATTGTCAGGTACTTACTTTGTACCAGGTACTGTGTTAGGTGGCAGGAATAACACTGATAGCGTACATACACACAGTCCCTGCCCTCATCAAACTTTCAAGCCAGTTAGAAAGGCAGATAGCAAAAAAAAAAAAAAAAAAGAAAGGCAGATAGCTAAATAGTCACCCAAAGAAATGTAGAATTGCAACTGAGGATAAGTACCCAAGTGTATGTTGTCATGTGACCATAAAATAAGGTTATTCGATGTTAATCAGTACAGGATTTCCTTAAGAAATAACACACTTATTTGCAAAGTGGAAATAGAAACACAGATGTATGGATACTAAAGGGAGAAAGAGGGTGGTAGGATGAATTGGGAGATTGGGATTGACATACATACACTATTGATACTACGTATAAAATAGATAACTAAAGAGGGCTTCCCAGTGGTGCTGGTGGTAAGGAACCACTTTACCTGCCGTTGCAGGTAGACATAAGAGATATGGGTTCGATCCTTGTGTCGGGAAGATCCCCTGGAGGAGGGCACAGCAACCAATTCCAATATTCTTGCCTGGAGAATCCCATGGACAGAGGAGCTTGGCAGGCTGTAGTCCATAGGGTTGCAAAAAGTTTGACACAACTGAAGGGACTTCGCATGCACATGCAATGAGAACCCACTGTATAGAACAGGGAATCCTGCTCATTGCTCTGTGGTGACCTAAATGGGAAGGAAATCAAAACAGAGGGAATATATGGATAGGTATAGCTGGCTCACTTTGCTGTATAGCAGAAACCAGCACAACATTGTAAAGCCACTATGCTCCAATAAAAAAATAATAATAAAATTTTCCTTTTCTTTTTTAAAAAACAAGTAGCACTTCAGCTTAGAGTGAAAGAATAAGCTAGCATTAACTAGGAGAAAATTGGAGGGCAGAATGCTCAGGATGAAACCAGGCAAATGAGAGTAGTGTAGAGTTATATAGCTGGTAGAAACATGCAAAGATAAGGGAGATAAAGAAGGGCAGTAAAGTTAGGGTAGAGAAAGGGACAGGGGTGTTTGAAGCATGTACCTTAATTCAAATAGACCTTGGTCACCAAAACCTTTGTACAACTTACTCTCTTTCCTACATTATTGGACTAATCACTGAACCCAGCTCAAGTATACAATTGGGTGAGAAATACCGTAATGGATGCAAAACACTTAGCTCTCTGCCTAAGTCACAATAGATGTTCGATTGGCTATTGGGGAATAAACATGGCCATGAGCATGCCTAACAAAAGGTGAGTCGTCTAAAAACAGATCTGAAGATCTTTAGAAATGCATCTTCCTGGATCAATTTTACACCCAGATCACGATGTTTTCAATTTAGCAGGATACTCTTAAGGAGGAGAGAAAAATAACCAAAACAAGTGAAAATGGTGAGGTTGTGTCCTCTGAAAAGAGACCATTTATAATCCTACGCTTTGTCTATGTCCAGCACATTTATTGCCGCTTGGTAAACAGTAAAGACTCTGAGTCATAATCATTACAACAGCAATCAACAGCATCACACCCTTGAGATGTTCTCTGATTTCTTTTAAATGACAATCAGCGGAAAGCAGACTTGTCTCCATTTCTAGGAAGGCTGTGAAGTCGCTCCAGAACACAGTTGACAAACAACAGCACAAAACTTGCAAGTTAGAATTAAGGCTCGCTGAAAAGAAGTGCCAAATTGTTTTCAGCTTTTCTGAATGGATTCTAAACAGAGCCAGTAAATAACATGTCCAGGTGCCTGTCACCCAGTGTTCAGTACCAAAGTGGAGGATGCGAGTGCTGCCTTCCTGTTCAATCAGCAGCTGCCACCCACCACCTTGATCCTCTCTGAATCCATCAACCTCCCAAGCACACAGGGAAGACTAAAAGCACTGGGACAGGGAGGCTTCATTCTGCCACTGAAAGGCCCCAGAACCAAGCAGTTTCCAAAACCACAAAGAAGAAGCCCTTTTCTGGGTTGTTCCACCCAGCTAGTTCTTAGCCAGCTGGTCTAAAGCACAGTCACGAAGCAACAAAAGTTTGACTCGGGTGTCCTCATGTCTCCCATTTCAGGGACCCCATCATTTTGTGGTTTTGCTCCACCACTTGGCTGCTCTCTAACCTAGTCTTAGACCTTCCCCAACCCACTCTGAAAAGCTGCTTTTCAGAGGTATTCTGTACCTTGAGGGTTAAGAACTAGGCATCAGGTTATGAACTGACATCCCACATAGCCCATAACGGGGCTTCCTAGGTGGCGCAGGGGTAAAGAATCCACCCGCCAGTGCAGGAGATGCAGGAGACTCAGGTTCGACCCCTGGGTCAGGAAGATCGCCTGAAGTAGGATATGGAACCTACTCCAGTACTTTTGCCTGGAAAATTCCATGGACAGAGGAGCCTGGCAATTACAGTCCATGGGGTTGCAAAGAGTCAGACACAACGGCGCACACACACACACAGCCCACAGTACTACAAATATTACCACCGAGTGCCCACTTGGCTTCGGATATCACTTACTCCTTAATCCTGAAAACTGTCTTGCAACTTGCATGCCGGATCTTAGTTCCCTGACCAGGGACCAAACCCATGGCCCCTGCAGTTCTGCAGTGCTTGCTACCTCTGAGTCCTAACCACTGGACCACTGGATTGCCTGAAATCGTCTTGCAATTTTGATATTTTTATTCCTACTGTACTAGTGAGGAGACCGCGGCCAAAGGAATAATTTCCTTGATAGCAAGAGTAACCTTTCTTCCTATTTTCTGAGTTGAGTTTTGAAAGCTACTAAATTTGAAAAAAAAAAAATCACTTTCAAAGTAACTAATGTTTCTTTAGTGGAAACTCTCTGATTCTAGAGAACAAACTGACAAGTTTAAAACATGCCTATAAATGTTTTATCATACCTACGACCAAGAGGCGGGCTTCCCTCATAGCTCAATTGGTAAAGAATCTGCCTACAATGCAGGAGACCCAGGTTCAATCCCTGTAAGGAAGATTCCCTGGAGAAGGAAATGGCAACCCACTCCAGTATCCTTGCCTGGAGAATCCCGTGGACAGAAGAGCCTGGCGGGTTACAGTCAATGGGGGTCGCAAGAGTTGGACATGACTTAGCAACTAAAGAGAGAGAAAGACTAAGAGGTAGTATCTATGGCCCATATTCTTGAATCTTGGCCAAGTGACCCCCTTATTACCAATAAGGTAGCAGTTCTTATTGGTACCAATAAGGACTGTAGCAGAAGTGACAGTGCTTAACTTCCACGGCTAAGCCATAAAAAGTGATGAAACTCTACTTAGGTCACTGGGATCTTGCATCTGGGGCCCTGACCTGCCATGCGCAAGTACTGGATCCCCTAAAGCAGCCATGATGTGAAGATGCCCACACTACATTCACCTCCCATTGTTGTTATTTAATCACAAAATTGTGTCTGACCCTTTGCAATCCCATGGACTATAGCCCATCAGTTTCCTCTGTCCATAGGATTTCCCAGGCAAGAATAAAGGAGTCGGTTGTCATTTTCTTCCCCAGGGGAATCTTCCCAATCCAGGGATTAAAACCCTGTGTCTCTTGCATTGGCAGATGGATTCTTTACAACTGAGCCACCAGGGAAGCTGTGATAGACAGCCCCAATTTGAGCAGCTCCATAGGGATCACTCAGCATCAGCTGTGACCCATAGCAGCAAGAAATCTTGGCTATCCAGATCAGCTGAACCTTCAGATAATTGCATCCCCAGATGGCTTCCAATACAACACACAACAGACACCAACCAAGAACTACCCTGCCGAGTCCCTTCCAAACTGTGAGAAAAATGAAATGTTTGCTTTAAGCCACTGATATTGGGGTCATTCGTTATGCAGTAGTAGTAACTGAAATATAAACCCATCTCAAAAGTAGATCTATTAAAAAATGCGTTGAAAGTTTGATTTCCAAAAACCAGAATTTGGAACGCATGACAGTAAAAGAAAATGAGAAGGACCTAGACCTTTTAAACTCTGAAATATCACAAAGATTTTAGGAGCTTATTTCATTGGTTTTTGTGAGAGACCACGTGACAGCACAGAAAACGTCAGATGAGGAGACAGTAGACCCACTTCTCACCCAACTCTTCCTTTACAACTTTAGAGACATCGTTTACCTTCTCTAGCCTTTACTTGCTTTCCTCATTCTTCAACTAAGAGAACAAGAAGAGATGGCTTCTCAGGTCCCTCCCAACATTATGACCCTGTGGCATTTGATGAGGTCAGACTGGGCCAAAGAGAAGATCTTCAGGCTAACAGGTTAACTTTCTAGTTTGGGCGCTGTAGGCCAAGAGTGGCTGCTTAAACATGAATCAGACTGAAAATGAGAGATGAGAGAGCAAGAGATGGCATCTGTTCATTTTCTGGAAAAGCGCTCAAGGGTCTCAGAGGACAGATATGCCCTTGGAAACCTCAAGCAGTGCATGATGCTCTCTCAAAGATATCCCTCAAGATCCAGAGTAATCCAGAAAGAGGCCAGTGTTAACTTCAGGTCCAGGATCCCTGCTCTTGCCACTCCTGTGTGTGCCCTCCCTCCCACGACCTCTCCTCACCTTTGTGAACTTAAGGCAGCACTCTGCCATTTTAAAAAAAAACAGCTCTTACATTTGGCATTTTTCCCAGGGAGAGATTCTTTCCCTTTCAGTTCACAGATGCCGACGTCCGGGTGATGATGAATCCCAACACTTATCTCCCATTTTCACACTTTTCTTCTAATGCCTTTCTGGCCACCCTGCCCATTCTCTCTCAAAACCTTCCACTCTGCCAACTATTTTCTCTAAAGGATTTGCCAATGAATTAGCTTACACTAAGGTCTGGTTTCTCAAACTCGATACTATTGATACTTGGGGCCAGATAATTATTTGTTGAGGTGAAGATGGAGTGCCGACTTATGCTGTAGGATTTTTTTTGTTTGTTTAGATTTATGTATTTATCTATGGCTGCTCTGGGTCTTTGCTGCTGTACGTGGGCTTTCTCTAGTTGCACCAGGTGGGGACCCCTCTCTAGTTGCGGTGTGCAGGCTTCGTAATGCGGTGGTTTCTCTTGCTGCACAGCATGGGCTCTAGGGTGCACAGGTTCAATAGCTGTGGTGCATGGGTTTAGCCATCTCTTGGCATGTGGGATCTTCCTGGACCAGGGATCAAGCCCATGTCCCCTGCATTGGCAGGTAGATTCTTTAACACTGAGCCACCAGAGAAGCCCTCTTTTTTTTTTCAGTTTTAAGTGAGGTTCATAACAACAAGAGATAAAGGGTTTTTAACAAACACAGTAACAAATGGACATCTGATTGGTAGGAAACATTATCCTGTACACATCATAATTTTTTGTGTATCCTCAAAATACATAGCATTTACAGAGAGAACCACTGTTGTACAGCACAAGAGTATCTGAAGAGGCTAAATCAGAGTCAGGCTGTTTAACAGACACATTTTTTATATATATACTCTAAATGAAAACAGATTGAACTTTTGAGCTGGTAGGGTAGAAGGCAACTCTGCCAGCATGGCAGTTACAGCCCCCACTTTAGTCACATTTCCACCGTCCCATTTGCATGCATGACACATTAACAGTATCTAAAGGTAAATGAGCATTCTCTGGTGGCTGAGTGGTAAAGAATCTGCCTGCCAATGCAGGAGTCACGGGTTCGATCCCTGGTATGGGAAACTTCCACATGCCGAGAAGTGAGAAGGTAACAGGTAGGAAGGCCAGAAGTCCCCAAGTGGCAGGAGGAAATAAACTGCAAGTGGTAAACATTTTTTTTTCTTCCCTTCACTGTAGATGAAACTGGTTCTGTCTGTGACGACTGCCTATGACGACTAACCTTTTTTTTTTTTTCCTTTTCTCAAACGTTGAGCTAATAATGGATCAACAAACCAGTATTTGTGTCAATTGTTTATGGCCAGGGATGACACACCTCATGCCATCCTATCTCAGAAATGCATATTGTGGGAGAGGGGCCTGGTGAAACTCCCTCAGCCTTGAGGTGTCTCTCTTATCTGATTAGCAGCTCACTAACAGACATAAAATGCCTTGCTAAAAACTAGCAAAGGGGCCTTCTTTCTGTCCCCTTCTGATGTCTATGTCAAAAGCTTTCCCTATCTCTATTACACTTTAATAAAAACTCTGCTGCACAAAAAGCTCCAAGTAGTCAAGCCTCGTCTCTGACCCCAGATGGAAATCCTCTCCTCCGGAGGTCACGAATCCCGGAGTAACACACGGCTTGCAGAAGCAACTGAGACCGTGTGCCACAACTACTGAGCCCCCACGCCCTAGAGCCTGTGCTCCCCAACAAGGGAAGTCACCGCAGTGAGAAGCCCTCACCCTGCAATGAAGAGCAGCCCCCGCTCGCTGCAACCAGAGAAGCGTAAATGACACACTTTCTGGCAACCACAGCCATTGTTATGAACACGTTGCTCAAATTTTCTAGAACTAAACAGTCACTTGTACTCTCCTTTTATTTTTTAAAGTTGAAACATTTGGTGGTGCAGGTAAATTCCATTTAAGTTTATAACCTGTGCCACAGCAAGGAATGGTGATGTTCCTTACTCAACTTTAATAACTGAAAGTTGATTAACTGAGAAAAGAAAAAAAATTTTTTAATTTAAATATTCAATTTTAATAATAATAAAAATATTAATACTTTAATCATTATGGACAAAAGTTGTTCAAGAGGAGCTACTGAGGATGTGGGATGGTACAGGGCCCAATTGTAAATTTTCTTAAAAGTGCATCATCAGGTGTTCAGCGGCATCCCTGGTTTGTATTCATTGGATGCCAATGTGTAGCCCACCCAACTCCCACTCCCCCTAGTTGTGAAAACTGAACAACACTGCCAAATTCAAAACTGGCACTGGTCAAGAACCACTCTACTAATGAATTAGTGACTAATTCCTGTGTAACACAATATCCCTCCCAGTATATCTAATGAGAATAACATAAATCAAAGAAATAAAGCTTTTCTTGTTTCAAGGATCAGTGAAAAGCCAAGTCACAGAGATACATAGGGTCCTGGATCCTTTTGGTCACCCCACAAATTACTTCTCCCAGACAACTGTCTGTTTTCTTCTTGCATTCACAGCCAGCACTAGAGTTCTGGATCAGAGGTAAGGTCAATCAGATTCATAAACACACACGTACACACACTTGGTTAAATTGCAAACTAGTTGAATTTGGCAGATTTCATTCTATAGTGGATGCCACCAGCTACTCACCTGCTGGAAACTAAGACAATCAACCAAGAATTAAAATAAAGGCATGGCTTTGCTCTTACATGGGACATTACATCTATTTTTGAATGATTAATAATTATCCTCTGTGTAAAATGGTTGATTCTGTTATACTGAAAGAAAACACCCAGTGCATTCTAATAGGTAAAGAGTAAGATTTCCTCTTTGTTTTATTTCCAATATTTTCCCTGATTTTCCCGTGATTGGCTCAAAGCAGCAAACTAACATAATCGGAAGACATGTATTGGGTTGTAAACATGCCAGGGAGGCCTTTGTAAAGAAGCCAATAAGGTCTCAGCTCTCATAGCTCCCTCAGTCTATGAAAAGTTTGCTTAACTAAAGTTTGGTATGAGTAAAATTAGTAGACATAATAGTTATATGTCCCAACTCCTTTCATTCTGCTGTGTAAGTATAAATTGCTTCCTCATCTCTAGTAGATGAACTCTTTGGCTTAAAGAGATAAGAAAAAGACATATGGATGAGTTGCTAAGTCGCTTCAGTTGCGTCCGACTGTGTGTGACCCCATAGACGGCAGCCCACCAGGCTCCCCCGTCCCTGGGATTCTCCAGGCAAGAACAATGGAGTGGGTTGCCATTTCCTTCTCCAATGCATGAAAGTGAAAAGTGAAAGTGAAGTTGCTCAGTCGTGTCCAACCCTCAGCGACCCCATGGACTGCAGCCTTCCAGCCTCCTTCATCCATGGGATTTTCCAGGCAAGAGTACTGGAGTGGTGTGCCATTGCCTTCTCCGATGGATGAGTTAGCATATACTATATAAAAACGCCCTGCCTCCATTAATAAAAATAAGGCCCAAATCTGTAAGTTCAGCTTGTAAGGATGGGTTGGGGACCATCATGTGGAGAGGGGCAACTGCAACTCTAAGATTAATTCTCCTGCTCATGGGTATTCACCTCCCTCCCAAGCTGCTAGGATAGCATATTCCAGAATCAGGACATGAACTGTGCACACAACTCCAGCAGCTGTATTAAAGGAAGAGGAAGTAGATCTGGTAGATGGCTAGCTGGGCTCTGACAGAGTGCAGTCTCCTCAACTTCCTCTATGGTTTCCCAACAGGTAGGATCTCCCATCATGCCCTTGGCTGGCCTCCTGCTAGAGGACGCCATCTTTCCCTCCATTCTGTCTAAACTTGCTAACTACAGACCAAAATAAGCAAGATCAGGAGACACTGGATATACCACCCTGCATCAAAGGCAATTTTCCAATTCTTATTTCCTGTGTGAGGACCCACCCCACTCATGAAAGGTTGACTCTGGTTTCCAGTACACCTTTCGCGAAGAACCAAAAGTTCAAATTCAACGATAAGCACATTACTTTATAAGAAAAAATAGAAACAGTAACAACAAGAAGGAGTCAGTATATCATACAACCTACGACCAAAGTTGAAATCACAAAGTCCTTACACTTCTGGGTGAGTTACAGCATAGAAAATAGTCATCAACAGCTAAAAGCAAAAATACCAAAGGCTGAACATTAATACTTCCAGTAGGGATTTCACTGGTGGTCTAGTAATTAAGACTCTGCCTTGCAAGGCAGGGAACTTGGGTTCAATCCCTGATCAGGGAATTAAGACCCCACATGCCGAGGGGCAACTAAGCCCATGTATGAAGAGTCCCTGAGTAGCAAGGAAAGATCCTGCATGACACAGCGAACATCCCTCATGCCACAACTAAGACTCAATGCACCCAAATAAACAAATAAATATTAAAAAAAATAATAATTCCAGTAGTTGTTTCCTTATTTGGAGGCCAGAGTGCTGGTGAGCACCTCAGAAAATGCCTGTCAATACTCAGCTTTAAGTTTCTATGAAAAGCGATTACTCATCCTATCTAAATAGCATACCCTCTTCATCACAGGAGGCACTTCTCAGAAGGATCTCAAGCCACTTCATGAGCTTGTTGGACCAGCTGCCCCAGGCCAAACACCTCTGAGGAACCTCAACTGTGGTTTCCATCCTAGTCATTCTCATCTTCAAAGCAAAATGCTTCCAACCAAATATATCCAGGAATCTCAGTGCTATGTGGGCAGCTGCAATGGAGTTTGTTTCAAGATTTGTTATATTAATTATAGCCACAGATGCGTGCGTGCTCAGTAGTGTCTGACTCCTCACAACTCCATGGACGATAGCCTGCCAGGCTCCCTGGTCCATGAATTTTCCAGGCAAGAATACTGGACTAGGTTGCCATTTCCTTCCCCAGGTGATCTTCCCAACCCAGGGGTCAAAGCTGGGTCTGCTCTATTGGCGGGTGGATTCTCTACCACCATGCGACCTGGGGAGTACCCCTCTCACCCCAGTGCAACTGCTCAACAAAAAGCAGTTTTGAAATAAGTTAGTAATGTTATTTATCTTTCCGAATATTCTATAGCTTCATTTTCAGGACACCCAAAGACTACTTAGGCTTCCCTCATAGCTCAGTTGGTAAAGACTCCACCTGCAATGCAGGAGACTCTGGTTCACTTCCTGGGTCAGGAAGATCTGCTGGAGAAGGGATAGGCTACCCACTCCAGTATTCTTGGGCTTCCTTTGTGGCTCACCTGGTAAAGAATTCGCCTGCAATGTGGGAGACCTGGGCTCGATCCCTGGGTTGGGAAGATCCCCTGGAGAAGGGAAGGCTACCCACTCCAGCATTCTGGCCTGGAGAATTCCAGTCCATGGGGTCACAAAGAGTCAGACACAACTAAGTGACCTTCACTTTCACTTTAAAGATCACTTAGTTAATAATGTATTTTTCATCTGTATCTCTATCACAGATCTTGTTGATCTCTTTGGTGAATGAAGAGGTTCAAAATGTAATCATTAGGTGACATGTATCAGTGAGAGTATGTTGCAAATCATTCTCCCAGAGAAGGTTCATTCCCTACCAATAGAAATTTCTTTTTAACACATGATTAAATTCACACAGACTCTCCCATCTATTTGTGGAATATCTTGGAGACCTCTTTGGAAATGTGAAATCACACACTGAAGTTATTAAGATCCACTGGTGTCACCCGAGAACTCTAACGGGGACACGGTGACTTCTTGAAGTACATTCCTCTTGGTTGTTCATAATTTCACAAGAGATTCTTCAAGCACTCATACCTCATGAATCTCACTTATATTTCATGAAGTCAAGGGAGCAGGTCAGAGGTAAGGTGAGATGAAGATACTGATACAAACTGACATCTCTTTTTTTTTCATATTCATGTCCAAGAAACCAGAAGATTCTGGAAAAACAATGTTAGCAGGCTGGGTTATAAAAACTGATGAGAGTTGAGAGATTAAATAAATGGGAAAGATAATTTTAAAAAGAGCTACAAAGGGTAGAGGCTATGGTTCCACCTTCAAGGCTTCAAGGGTCAGAGACTGTAAAAGGCCAGTGGGAGAAGAATGGTCTATCAAAAGATTCAGCAAACAGGCCCTGGATATTTGGCAAGTAGTCAGGTAAGTCACAATTTTAATAGTCCAGAAAAGTGTCTGCAGCTGTGTAGAATCACATAAACCACAAAGAGGACATCAGGCAACTCTCTTGTAACTGCCAGGGCTGAATTCCAAGAACTAAGGAGATATTCAGCAAGCTCTTAGCTAAATGCTCCCTCTTAAGGAGGACACATTTGTTTCAATTCGCCTTTCTGGAACTCAGCTTTATGTTGAAATTACCAAATATCATGATGATGGAAGTTGCTTTTGATTGCATCTTTTCAAGGAATCTGAGAGACATGGCTGGTACACAGGTTCACAGGGATGCAGTGGCATCTCCCTGCCTTCCAGAGAAGGTTCATTTCCCACCAGTAGGAATTTCTCTTTAACACATTATTAAATGAAGCTACAGGTTGAAGAGAAATGAAAGGAAAATTACTGCTTGAAAGTCACCAAGAAGTACAGTCACAGAGAGTCGTGACTTCCTACATAAGCAGTAGCTAGACACAAAAATACTGACATTTTATCCATGTCCATACTGAATTCAGTATATGAGAATGACTAATAGGAGTTCTGGGAAAAGTGTGTGAGAAGGGGAGAAAATGTAATTGTGAAAATCTTCATTATGAAAATAAAATGGGGGCTTCTCTGGTGGTCCAGCGGTTAAGAATCCACCTGCCAATGCAAGGAACATGAGTTCGATCCCTGGTCCGGGAAGAGCCCACACGCCCTGGAGTAATTAAGCCCATGTGCCACACCTACTGAGCCTGTGCTCTAGAGCCCTTGAGCCCCAGCTACTGAGACCACAAACCACAGCCACGGAAGCCCGCGCACCCTAGAGCCCGTGCTCCTCAACGGGAGAAGCCACCGCAACGAGAAGCCCGTGCACCACGACTACAGAGTAGCCCCCACTCTGCAACTAGAGAAAGCCTGCATGCAGCAACAGAGACCCAGCACAGCCAAATACAAATAAATCAATAAATCTTCTAAAAAAGTAAATGGTAGAGATGTATGCTGAGGAGGTAAGAAGTTCTTTCTAAATAGAAGCAACGTTTATTTTGGTTAGCCATGACTATCTCAATTTCAAGGTGGAAATCTCTTCTTAAAACCTTATGAATTGTTACAATAACCCGGTGTACAAGACAGCAAAAGAGACACTGATGTATAGAACAGTCTTATGGACTCTGTGGGAGAGGGAGAGGGTGGGAAGATTTGGGAGAATGGCAATGAAACATGTAAAATATCATGTAGGAAACGAGTTGCCAGTCCAGGTTCGATGCACGATGCTGGATGCTTGGGGCTGGTGCACTGGGACGGCCCAGAGGGATGGTATGGGGAGGGAGGAGGGAGGAGGGTTCGGGATGGGGAACATATGTATACCTGTGGCGGATTCATTTTGATATTTGGCAAAACTAATACAATTATGTAAAGTTTAAAAATAAAATAAAATTAGAAAAAAAGAAAACCTTATGAATTATTTCTAACTCTGTCTCAAGTTTTGGCTTTAATCTTCTCGAAGGAAGTCATCCAATTGTGTAAATAAAGCACCAGATTTTCCATGATTAAAAATTGAAGTTTTTTTCCTCTCCCATCAGGAAGACACGAATTAACTGGATAAGCAAAATCAAGGAGCCTTCAATCAATCAATTCAATCAATCAATTTATATAAAGGGATTGTTGTACTTTGGCGGGATGTTTGATCAAATTAGTTCCAAAGTCTCTTTTATTCTCTATAAAATAAAGTCTATCATTTGAACATCAACCAGTTTTATGCCCATTTACCAAGGGTAGTTATAACTGTGTCTTGTCATTACAGACTGTTTTAAGTTAATATATAATTAGATTAAGCATTAACGACCTTCTGAGTGATTTTCAGAGTTTCCATGGTCAATTGTCAAGCATTAGATGCTGAATGATCAGTCTAATCTTTTAGTCATAAGAAATTCATTTCAGAAGTCTGGTGTTTGAGCCACAGGATTAGAAATGCAGACATCCTTTGTAAGGAATACATTGATTTCCTGAAAACAATCTGATGAGTCAGTATCAAAGGCATGGATGAAGTCCACTAATGAAATGGAAGAGAAATCTTCATAGAGAATAAAATCCTTGAAACTTTTTCATAAACCTTTTAAATTTAGAATAATTTTTTGTTTTGGGTTTTTTCTTTTTATGTTTTGGCCGTAACACAGGGCATGTGGGATCTTAGTTCCCTGACCAGGGATTGAACCTGCGCCCCTAGCATTGGAAGCACAGTCTTAACCATTAGACTGCCAGGGAAGTCCCCCTAGAATAATTTTGATTGGCAGAAAAGTTGCAGAGATCCCTGTCACCTTCTTTCCCCATTGCTGACATCTTATAATGGTGCGGCACATTTGTCAAAACTAAGACACTGACATTGGTACATTATTAACTAGCCTCTAGATCTTCTTGGATTTGGCCAATTTTTATACTAACGTCTTCATTCTGTGCCAAATTCCCAACTAGGTTATCACATTGCATTTAGTTGTCATTTCTCCAGTCTCTTTTGGTCTGTGACAGTTTCTCAACCTTTCCTTTTTCCCATGACCTTGACAGTTTTGAGAAGTACTGAAAGGGTGCCCTCTAGAATGGTCCCTGATCTTTGGTTGTTTTTCAGTCGCTAAGTTGTGTCTGACTCTTTGGGACTCCATGGACTGCAGGACACCAGTCTCCTCTGTCCTTTACTATCTCCCAGAGTTTGCTTAAACTCATGTCCACTGAGTCTGTGATGCCATCCAACTAGATCATCCTCTGTCGCCTCCTTCTCTCCCCTTCATTAGCCAAGTTTATAAGTCTTCAGAAGGGAACTTCCCTTCCCATCATCTATCAGAGGTGTATGATAACATGATTCAACACTTGGATAAACTGACATTTGTCAGTTTTCTCCAATCGGAAGTTACTATGGTTCCCTTTCTACCTTTTGGAAAAGCAAGTCACTTGTCTAACCTACACAAGCTGAGAGGGTGAAATTAAGCTCCATCTCCTGAAAGGGGTAGTATCTACAAAAATTCTTTGAACCCTTGACCTTGAGGGGGAAATCCATTCAATGCATTCAGCTTTCATGAAAATATCTACATTCTGTCCCATCCTATTTTTCATCATCGCAGGCCCATTACTTCACTTAGATCAAGACTTTCTACAGCATTCTGTCAGCACTTCCTTCGACCGTGTCAGGAAATGGACAAAATCGTGTTGCTCCAATGACTGTTTTGCCATCAGCAGTGGATTCTGGCTGCTGAGAGAAGTGTAAGGAACTTGGAGACCATTCCTTGGAGAGACAGCTCGCATTCAAGCACAAATGTGTGCAGTAATTAGGTATGATGGGCTGCAATTTTCCTACTTCCTTTTCAAAGTAAATTGCTTTTTGAGTTGAAATATTCTCTGGCTTTCTTTCTCTCAAGTTGGACCTTGTAAGAAAATCCCCCTTTTCAAAAAGCCAAATTTGTTTCATTTCATCCTATAACTAATTTAATGCTAATTGTGCAGTGACTACATTAGGCATCACTAGATACATTGTGGAACGAAAACTCATCTGTCAACCTGAAAAGTGTAAGTAAGCCTAACAATGTATTCAAAGATTAACCTCTGAAAGGCTGCCTTTGAGGTCTAGGCTGGCTGAAACAGGGCTGCAGAAAAGTGCATTCTGGCTCTCAACATAGCAGACACTTTTAGAAACATGGGTTCCCCTTGAAATCCATGAGAATTCTACTAACAGATTAGAATCTCGGACTTTAGAAGTTCTCTAATCTGACTATTGTCAAATGCATGAAATAACCCATGTTCTGTGCTGTGCTAAGTCTCTTCAGTCAAGTCTGACTCTTCACGACCCTATGGACAATTGCCCACCAGGCTGCTCTGTCCATGGGGATTCTCCTGGTAAGAATGCTGGAGTAGGTTGCCATGCCCTCCTGCAGCGATATTTCCAACCCAGGGAACATCTGCATCTCTAAAGTCTCCTGCATTGGCAGGCAGCCTCTTTACCATTAGTACCATGTGGGAAGCCCGAGATAACCCATACAACACACAAATGATAAATTTCCTCATCTTTTTTTTTTTTTAAAATACATCCAAAGACAAGGAATCCAGCATCTCCCAAAGCAGCTTACACCACTGTTTGAAATTCTAATTTTAAAGAAGGTCATCCTTAGGCTCAGGCTTTCCTGGTGACTCAGTGGTAAAAAAAAAAAAAACCACCTGTCAATGCAGGGAGATGCAAGTTTGATCCCTGGGTCGGGTAGATCCCCTAGAGAAGGAAATGACAACCCACTCCAGTATTCTTCCCTGAGAAATCCCACAGACAGAGGAGTCTGACAGGCTATATATAGTCCAAGGGGTCACAAAGAGTCAGACACAAATTAGTGACTGAAAAACAACAACAAATCCTTAGACTGGGGGTATTTCTTTGTGATTGACAAATTTATATGTCTCCTAATCTCTATTTAAAAGGAATGATCAAATTTGTTTTCAAAATATTCCACACCAATGTATTTTTTTTCTTTTGTATATACTATGATAACAAAGAACAACTGAAAGCAAAGATTAAAGTCAAAGAAACAGATCCAACTTGGGGTGAAAATTGGCTCTTTCCTGCTGCTTTCTGAAGACTTAAGCCCATAATACTTAGGCCACTAAGTAATATGGAAACATCACTTAGCTTAGCTTTCGGAGTAACAGAGGCTGTTACAGAGAAGAATTTAGGGAGATGATGATAGAACTTTGCCTTGAAACCAATTGATGTAGAAGATAGATGGGCTCCAAGTTAGACATTTACAGCTGGCCTCCTGTTTGTATTTCACGGGCCGCAAAGAAATGGGCTTTGGGCTGGATACTTACAAATGTTAGCATTTTCTGAGACAAGAGATAAGTGGGCTCCAGTTAAGACATTTACAATCAGCCTCCTGTTTGCCCTCTGAAATGGAAGTAAGAACACAAACAAGGTAAACAGCCAGTGTTTGTCTCTTGTGAACACCTTAAGGTAATAGTCATGGCAGTAGTCAAGATAACAGTCACGGCAGGGACAAAGTGGGGTAAAACCCTGTTTGAGTAAAGGATTCAGGGATCTGATCTCCATTCCCCTCTCTTTTGGGACAGAGGAGACACTACACAGGCACAGAAAGCCTCCTTGTGGGTCAAAAGTCAAGGGATAACACCAGGCTATAATGAGTCTTGCTCCTCCCAGAAGCCTTCACTTCCAGACCCATGTTGGCTGAGAGGAGTGTGCACACCCAGGGGAGGGTCCCAGGGTAGGTCAGGTGTGGAAAAAGAAAGCAGGTAATTGGCCTGAAGGAAGGCAAAGAACCAGAAGTACTGATCTATATAAATGACTCAACCCCCTCTTCACTGTGCTCCTCCTCACTAGGGGGCCGCCCACAGCCTTTTATTCTGGGTGTGCGTTTCTGCCTTGCTTCTATCTCTGCTAATGAAACCCTTTCTCTGTGTGCTCTCCCATTTGTTGTTGGGCTCTGCCCCTAATAACAAACCTTGTACCTGCATTTACAGTTTCTGCCTCCTTGAGAAATGCATTTTCATTGGGGACAATGATCCAGGGGAAAATAGCTTCTAGCCTCTAGCCCTTGCTGGTCTGGTGGCTAGGATTCCTGGTCCTCATCCAGGCTGCTGCTGCTGCTGCTGCTAAGTCGCTTCAGTCGTCACACAGTCGGACTCTGTGCGACCCCAGAGACGGCAGCCCACCAGGCTCCCCCGTCCCTGGGATTCTCCAGGCAAGAACACTGGAGTGGGTTGCCATTTCCTTTTCCAATGCATGCAAGTGAAAAGTGAAAGTGAAGTCGCTCAGTCGTGTCCGACTCCTAGCGACCCCATGGACTGCAGCCCACCAGGCTCCTCTGTCCATGGGATTTTCCAGGCAAGAGTACTGGAGTGGGGTGCCATTGCCTTCTCCTCATCCAGGCTACTTAGGTTCAATTCCTGGGCAGGGACTTGGGATCTCACTTCACACTACTGCTCATTGCTGTCTTGCTGAGATCAAAACGGAGTTCATTTATCATATGAAGGGCAAAAGGACATTGGAACTTGTACTAGAGTTCCAAGGATACACAAAGGAAGGTAAAAGATGATCTGCAAAAGTAGGCTTTGCTTTTTTAATAGTTAGCCAATGCTCAGAATTGATGCTGAGAACAGGTTATGAACAAACTCTTCTCTTCCATGGCTTTCCTTCCACCATCACCGAAACCCTCACTCTCTTATCTCTTGTGGGGAGCCAGCCTTGGTGACAGGATTAAAAGTGGTATTGTGAGGGGCTTCCCCTACAATGGTTAAGACTTCGCCTTCCAATGCAGGGGGTATGTGTTCCATCCCTGGTTGGGGAACTAAGATCCCACATGCCTTATGGCCAAAAAACCAAAACGTGAAACAGAAGCAATATTGTAACTAATTCAATAAAGACTTGTAAAATGGTCACATTAAAAAAAAAAAATCCTTCCAAAAAAGTAGTCACATGGCCAACTTATGCCCTTTCCAGGATGCACACAATCAGAAGACCCCTGCAATCTGTCCAGATGCACTTTGGTCTGCATCTTTTGTCTACCCATTTTCTACATACAGACACCCATGCAGTGTGCACACAAATATATATACTCACACTTGCCACAGTCCTCATAGACCTCCTCTGCCCTATTCCAATTTTATGTGGGATTCCTATCCACTGGCCACTGTGATTCAGCCATATATTTATACAACTTAACCTTCCTGCTGGCTCAGCTGAACCAGTCAATCTGTTTTTCTGGGCTGTCGAAGCTGGTATCTCTCTCTGGTGTCATGACTTTGTCATGTTAAACTCCAGAACTACTGGCAGCATGTGAGGAGAGTCAGCAGAAAGAGCCAGGAGAAACTAATTGATCACAGGAAGGAAGAGTGAACTCAAGTGTTGTTGTTGCTGTGTGGCCTCTAAGTCCTGTCTGACTCTTCTGCGACCCCATGGACTGTAGCCCTCCAGGCTCCTCTGTCCATGGGATTCTCCAGGCAAGAATACTGGCATGGGTTTCCATTTCCTCCTCCAGGGGATCTTCCTGAGCCAGGGACTGAACCCACGTCTCCTGCATTGACAGGCAGACTCTGCCGCATGTTAAACAGATAGCTAGTGGGAAGATGCTGTGCGGCACAGGGAGCTCAGGTCAGTGCTCCATGATGACCTAGAGGGGAGGGATGTGGGGTGGGGTGAGATGGGAGCCTGGGGTAGGAAGGAGGTCCAGGAGGGAGAGGATGTATGTATGCACAAGGCTGTTTCCAGCTTCCCAGGTGGCACTAGTGGTAAAGCACTCGCCTGCCAGTACAGGAGACATAAGAGATGCAGGTTCAATCCCTGGGTCAGGAAGATCCCCTGGAGGAGGGTACGGCAACCCACTCCAGTATTCTTGCATGGAGAATCCCATGGACAGAGGAACCTGGTGGACTGTGGCCCACAGGGACACAAAGAGTTGGACACGACCAAAGCGACTTAGCATGCACGCATGGCTGATTCACTTCATTGTACAACAGAAACTAACACATCTTTGTACAGCAATCATACTCCAATTTTAAGAAATGAACCCTCATCAAGTCAGAGGTGAGATGCCACCTGGAGCAACTAGCGAAGACTTCAGAGCCTAAAGGGTTGGATCTTGGTTTTGCCACTTACTGGCTGTGCACCCCTCCCCTCTGCGTGCCCTCTCAGAGACTCCCAGAGAATACACGATATTCTCGCAGCATCTTCGTGTGGAAATGAGAAACCATGGCAATGAACTACCCGGAAGCCTGCCTGCAAATAGTGGATGCTAAAATGGGGGTTGCTATGATTATGCCTTCAGGAAGATCCCCTGGAGGAGGAAACGGCAACCCACTACAGTATTCCTGCCTGGGAAGTTCCATGGACAGAGGACCCTGGCGGGCTCTAGTCCACGCAGTTGCAAGGAGCTAGACACAACTGAGCAACTGAGCACACACACACACATGATTATGCCTACCTTAGGAGACCCTTTCTAAACAGCTGGTTAATGCTCTGAGTACATGAGAAATTGGTCATTGGTTATTAGTACAAATTTGCTTTCTAGCTCCACCCTCCCCCAAAAGCTTTAGTCTTCCTCATCCTTGGTTTATTGTGCTATTATAGAACCCAAAAGAAGAGGAATTCTCCTGTCCCACCTCATCACCCCTCCTTAATGTCTAGGCCTCCAGAAAAGCATTAATATTCAAGATGGATATGACAGAAAACAAGGTACTGGGTTCTAGATTTTTTTTTGAGCAAATACATTTTTTAAAATATTTTCTTGGTCGCATTGCACAGCAGGTGGGATCTGAGTTCCAAGACCAGGGATTGAACACATGTCCCCTGCGTGGGAAGCACAGAGTCTGAACCACATCGGATGGCTAGGATATTCCCCTGAGTGTATTTTTAATCTCTGCACCTGCTCTCCAGCACTGAATTTACACAGACACCCCCAGAGCAACCAAATAAAGGATACTTAAAATGCAGTTTCTCGCTGCCTTTGTTTTTGAAATGTAATTATAATGTTGTCATTGGTGCTGATTTGCAGAGGGCCAACAGTGCGCTTGATGCCGCAGAGTTCTTACAAAGACAGCCTTTTGTCAGCATAAACAGAGGGGAAAGATGCCTTGAATATTATTTTTGTTCTCTGAAATCCAACCTTCCAATTTGGAGTGTTTAGACTTTCTTCTCATTCTCCCCTACCAGCCTTCACCCCATAAAGAAGCCAAGAGGGAGGGGCAAGATGAACAGGGGGTCCCCAACACCTCAATTAAGAGCAACTCTTATATAGCCTAAGCAGCACCCCTAGATATAGAACTGAGCCCACCCAGAACAAGCTGAGAGCCCGCTTCTAAAAGAATTCCTGCAGGTAAATATGAGAAGAAAGATTACACTGACACTCCTTAGGAGGGTGGTAACAATGTCAATGTGATAAGAAATCTAGATATGGCTGTTTAATATGACAGCACAAACATTGGAACAGGCAAAGACTTTTCTATCTAAAACGAGACCAAATTAAGGCCAGCAGCACATTTCCAGAAAGCTCTTCTTCTTGTGTCAGAAGCTCACCATGGATACACATCAACTTTTTAAACAACAGACATCTCAAGTCCATCCAGACCTACTGAATCAGAAGTCCCTAGAGTTGGACTTCAGACATATGAATTTTTATAGAGCTCTATGACATGGACTTCCCTTGTGGCCCAGAGGTTAAGAATCATCCTTGCAAAGCAGGAGACACAGGTTTGATCCCCAGTCAGAGAAGTGAAGTGAAGTCGCTGAGTTGTGTCCGACTTTGCAACCCTATGGACTGTAGCCTACCAGGCTCCTCTGTCCATGAGATTTTCCAGGCAATAGTACTGGAATGGATTGCCATTTCCTTCTCCAGGGGATCTTCCCAACCCAGGGATCGAACCCGGGTCTCCTGCATTGTAGACAGACGCTTTACCATCTGAGCCACCAGGGAAGTGAGATCCAGTGTGCCATGGCACCACCAGGTCCACACACTGCAACTACTGAGCCATATGCCACAAGTAGAGAGTCTGTGCGCTGAAACAGAAGATCCTGCATGCTGCAGCTAAGACCTAAGGCAGTCAAAAAAACAAATGCATTCTTTAAAAGCCCTATGAAAGCCCCTGATGCTGGGAAAGACTGAGGGCAGGAGGAGAAGGGGCAACAGTGAAAAGGATGGTTGGATGGCATCGTCGGCTCAATGGATGTGAGTATGAGCAAACTCTGGGAGATTGTGGCAGGACAGGGAAGCCTGGCGTGCCACAGTCCATGGGGTCGAAAGGAGTCAGACACAACTGAGCCACTGAACAACAACAATGACGTTCTCCTATCATCTCTGATCGCATTAAACTTGAGGTGGTTTGTTTATTTTTTTTCTGTGAAAACCTTGATAAATTGAAAACGATGAAGGGTCCTATTTGATAGTCAAGAGGAAAGCTTCAGGTTAAAACTAGGTAAATAGTGTTTTGGATACCTTGTGTGCCATGTGAAGTGTTAATCGTTGCCTATTGATCATTATTGGAAGTGCACTAACATGTTCTGAGTCTTGGTGTTCTCATCTGTAAAACAGAGAGAGTGGGGGCTTTGCTGCTGCTGCTGCTGCTAAGTCACTTCAGTCGTGTCCGACTCTGTGCTACCCCATAGATGGCAGCCCACCAGGCTCCCCCGTCCCTGGGATCCTCCAGGCAAGAACAGTGGAGTGGGTTGCCATTTCCTTCTCCAAGGCAGGAAAGTGAAAAGTGAAAGTGAAGTTGTTCAGTCGTGTCCGACTCTTAGCGACCCCATGGACTGTGGCCCACCAGGCTCCTCCATCCATGGGATTTTCCAGGCAAGAGTACTGGAGTGGGGTGCCATTGCCTTCTCCGAATGGGGGCTTTAGTAAGACTTAAATGAGACGATTGTGTAAAGCACCTCACTTAGAGAAGTTGCACAGCTTGCCCAATTAGCAAAGTTAGTCCCAGGGAAAGCTGAAAATTATAGCCAGGTGAATCTGATGCCAAATCAACTTTATTCTTTATACATATTCTTTATACCACACTTTTTTATAAATCCCAAATATTGAAAATAAAAGAAAGCGGTCAGTCACCACAGCAGAGACGGCTGACTTCTACTCTTCCCCCTTAGTAACAGAGCAAATATTAGTAGGACTTCCCAGCCACAGTTTTGGATCATAGGGTGATCTTAAGGAAGGTAATCATGCTTTGCAATAGGAGGGCAGAAAAAAAGTCATGGCCATGATGAGAATGGAATCCCATAACAGTTCAGGGCTGCTTACTTTCAGACTTCTTCAATGTGTAATAGAATAAAACCAAGATTTTTAGTTTTATTATCCATAGCCTAATCTTAATCAATACAGTAACCAAGTCTTCAATAAGACCGTAATGATGACAGTTGATAAATCATCAAGCAAATGGCCCAAGAAATAGAGAAACTTCTCAGAAAGCATTCTTGAGGCCAGAGGAAGAAAGATGACTAGTTGCCAACAAAGTGACTAGAAAAAACAAATAGGTAATCCCTGGACTTCAGCACTGGAGAGAACTAAAATTCAAATCCAGCTTTAACTTAGCAGTTGTGTGATGTTAAGCAGGTTATTTTTGTCTTTCTGAGCCTCACTTTTTTTTTTTTTTTCGTTGCTTTGCTTGTTTTATTTTGCTTTGTTTTGGCTGAAATAAACTAGAATAATACCCACGAAACAGAGATGAGATGAGAGAATAAAGGCAAATAAACCAGCACAATGATGTGAAAGAAAATCTAGGTTCCCTGCTTGTTTTAGTGGCATCATAAATTCTATTATTGTTCCCAATTAGTTACTTCCCATCTTCCAAGAGGATTTTAGGCAAGAAAACATGATCTTATTTAAATGCCAGACTGGTTACCATATGGAGAATGGATTTTAAGATCCATCCAAGTAAGAGATGGTTGTGGATGGACTCAAATTGAAGTAGAGAGGATAGGATTGGGTAGGTCTGGAATGTGTTTTAAATGGAGAGCCTGCAGAATTTATTGACTAATTGGATCAGAGAAATTAAACAATCAGTGGAAAGTACTAGATAACAAGCCTAAACAACTGGTAGATGTAGATTCCATTAACTGGGAAAATATATGGAAATTAGGTAGAAATTTAAGAGCCTAGTTTCAGACATGGTAATTGAGATGCCTATAAGAGATTCTGGCTCAGCCGTAGAGAATCCGCCTACAATGCAGGAGACCTGGGTTTGATCCTTGAATCAGGAAGACCTCTTGCAGAAGGAAATAGCAACCCAGTCCAGTATTCTTGCCTTGGAAATCCCATGGACAGAAGAGCCTGGAGGGCTACAGTCCATGGGGTCACAAGAGTCAGACACAACTTAGCGACTAAACCACCACCACCATAAGATATTCAAGTTAAGTTTAGTTCAGTTCAGTCGCTCAGTCATGTGCGACTCTTTGCAACCCCATGAACTGCAGCACGCCAGGCCTCCCTGTCCATCACCAACTCCTGGAGTTCACTCAAACTCATGTCCATTGAGTCGGTGATGCCATCCAAACCATCTCATCCTCTGTTGTCCCCTTCTCCTCCTGCCCTCAATCCCTCCCAGCATCAGAGTCTTTTCCAGTGAGTCAACTCTTCACATCAGGTGGCCAAAGTATTGGAGTTTCAGCTTTAGCATCAGTCCTTCCAATGAACACCCAGGACTGATTTCCTTTAGAATGGACTGGTTGGACCTCCTTGCAGTCCAAGGGACTCTCAAGAGTCTTCTCCAACACCACAGTTCAAAAGCATCAATTCTTCGGCACTCAGCTTTATTCACAGTCCAACTCTCACATCCATACATGACTACTGGAAAAACCATAGCCTTGACTAGATGGACCTTTGTTGGCAAAGTAATGTCTCTGTTTTTTAATATGCTTTCTAGGTTGGTCATAACTTTCCTTCCAAGGAGTAAGTGTCTTTTAATTTCATGGCTACAATCACCATCTGCAGTGATTTTGGAGCCCAAAAAAATAAAGTCTGACACTGTTTCCACTGTTTCCCCATCTAAAGGCAGAGGATCACAATGATGTTTCTGATATATTTCCTGAGCCATGAAGAACAGAAAGAATTTTTTTTTAACGGAAGAAATAGCCAAGGAAGAAAAGATTTACCAGGACATGCACGTCAGTGCTACGTTTATACTCTAGCACAACCTAGTGGCGGTGTGTTTAACAGGCAGGTCTAGACAAGGGCAGAGCGGATGCCACTGTTCATCTTCAGTCCTGTCCCCTGCTGTGACCTCACAGGGCTCACCTGGATCACGAGATTAGCAGTAACCACCTAGAGAATGGCTTAAGCATCCTTCATGAAAGGCCTTTTCAGGAAAGCAAAAGTAGCTTCATTGTGTCATTTTGGGAGAGCAGTAGCTATTTTTTTAGAAGTCAAAACTAGTAACTCAGTTCTTTCTCATTCCCCAAGCCACCCAGGAGTTTACCCATCACCCAACAGTGAACAGTGAACGGAAAGTGGCACAATTTGTCCTGCCCTTTTCACGTTGTAATAGGGGCGGGGCAGGTGCACGCCTGTTAGCGACTGACCAGTATGGGTCCCGCTCAGCGATTGGTTGCAGTGGGCCCCTCCCCCTTCCTTTACATAAAAGGAGCCTGAATTCAGACTGAGGGACGATGTTTTTTTTTTGTTTTGTTTTGTTTTGTTTTTTGCGGGGGGGAGCCACACCACACAGCACATGGGCTCCCCAGTCAGGTACCAAATCCACGCCCCCTGTATGGGCAGCATGGAGTCTTAACCACTGGGCCACAAGGAAAAATCCCCGGGAAGATGGTTTTTTGAGACACTCATCTGACAACTTCCCTGTCTGCTAGCTTTCCAATTAAAGTCCTTTCCCCAACAACTCATCTCCCATTTTACTGGCCTGTTGGGATGTGAGTTCATCTTGGTAACAACATTGGAGATTATCATGGAGCTCAGCACAAAAGCTAGTGGAGGTGATGGAATTTCAGTTGAGCTATTTCAAATCCTAAAGGATGATGCTGGGAAAGTGCTGCACTCAATGTGTCAGCAAATTCGGAAAACTCAGCAGTGGCCACAGGACTGGAAAAGGTCAGTTTTCATTCCAATCCCAAAGAAAGGTAATGCCAAAGAATGCTCAAACTACCACACAATTGCACTCATCTCACACACTAGTAAGGTAATGCTCAAAATTCTCCAAGCCAGGCTTCAGCAATATGCGAACCGTGAACTTCCAAATGTTCAAGCTGGTTTTAGAAAAGGCAGAGGAACCAGAGATCAAATGGCCAACATCTGCTGGATCACCGAAAAAGCAAGAGAGTTCCAGAAAAACATCTATTTCTGCTTTATTGACTATGCCAAAGCCTTTGACTGTGTGGATCACAAGAAACTGTGGAAAATTCTGAAAGAGATGGGAATACCAGACCACCTGACCTGCCTCTTGAGAAATTTGTATGCAGGTCAGAAAGCAACAGTTAGAACTGGCCATGGAACAAGAGACTGGTTCCAAATAGGAAAAGGAGTACATCAAGGCTGTATATTGTCACTCTGCTTATTTAACTTATATGCAGAGTACATCATGAGAAACGCTGGGCTGGAAGAAGCACAAGCTGGAATCAAGATTGCCGGGAGAAATATCAATAACCTCAGAAATGCAGATGACACCACCCTTATGGAAGAAAGTGAAGAGGAACTAAAAAGCCTCTTGATGAAAGTGAAAGAGGAGAGTGAAAAAGTTGGCTTAAAGCTCAACATTCAGAAAACGAAGATCATGGCATCTGGTCCCATCACTTCATGGCAAATAGATGGGGAAACAGTGGCTGACTTTATTTTTCTGGGATCCAAAATCACAGCAGATGGTGATTGCAGCCATGAAATTAAAAGACACTTACTCCTTGGAAGGAAAGTTATGACCAACCTAGATAGCATATTCAAAAGCAGAGATATTACTTTGTCAACAAAGGTGTGTCTAGTCAAGGCTATGGTTTTTCCAATAGTCATGTATGGATGTGAGAGTTGGACTATAAAGAATGCTGAGCGCTGAAGAATTGATGCTTTTGAACTGTGGTGTTGGAGAAGACTCTTGAGAGTCCCTTGGACTGCAAGGAGATCCAACCAGTCCATCCTAAAGGAGATCAGTCCTGGGTGTTCATTGGAGGGACTGATGTTGAAGCTGAAGCTCCAATACTTTGGCCACCTGATGCGGAGAACTGACTCATTTGAAAAGACCTGATGCTGGGAAAGATTGAGGGCAGGATGAGAAGGGGACGACAGAGGATGAGATGGTTGGATGGCATCACCGACACAATGGACATGGGTTTGGGTGGACTCTGGGAGTTGGTGATGGACAGGGAGGCCTGGCGTGCTGTGATTCATGGGGTCGCAAGGAGTCAGACACGACTGAGCGACTGAACTGAACTGAACAGCAAAAAAGACAAATTAATGGAAAGCTCTGACCACTCTTTCTATATTTCACATGAATTCACTGAGAAAGGACTTCTTGAAGGATCCCAGCATTGGTATGGACTGCTAACAGAATAAACTGGCAGACCTAACTCATCTGAAGTGGGCTAGACACAAGCTGCCATTTACACCAAACTCAACTAGGACACGGTATCTTACTGGCCATGTCTCAGTATGTGCAATCCCTAAACCAGACAAATCCACAGCTTCAATAAGATTCAGATGCATCAGTGAAAAGAACAGCCCCTTCCTGGAACCTTCCAATCTTCTCTTTGTTTCAAAGGTCAAGCTCCTATAAAGGAACTCTCATCGTGGAAGAAAGATATCTATGCCACACTGAGGTCAAGTCAACATTTGGGCTATGAAATCTAAAAAAGTAATACAAATGAAATTATATGCAAAACAGAAACAAATTGACAGATATAGAAAACAAACATTGTTACCAAAGCGGGTATCGGGAGATAAATTAGGATCTTGGGATTAACAGATATACTACGTATAAAAGAGGTAGCCAGCAAGGACCTACTGTATGACATAGGAACTATACTCAATATTTTGTAATAACCTACAAGGGAAAAGAATCAGAATATGTATATAATATATGTGTGTGCATAAATGAATCATTTTGCTGTACACTTGAAATTAACACAACACTGTAAATCAACTAGACTTAAATTTTAAAAAAAAATGTTTGATCCATAAGGAACTAAGTTCTATCACTTATCACAAAAGCTGGGCTCCAGGAATCCCACTGGATCATCAGTAAGGAGTGTCTTCTGCAGACCAAGCACACACAAGCCAATTGGCTTGTCGAGGATTGGGGCTACTCCCCCCCAGGTTCAACTGAAAATGGTGCCTCTGAGCTCTTCTGAACAAGAAGAAAGGCAAATGGCCAAGACTAAGTGTGAACCTGCTCCCCCCACTCCCCACCTCTCATCTCCCCTGACCCCACCAAGCTTAAGTTCAAAGAGACCAAACCACTGTCCAAAAGCCAGTTTCTGACTTCAAATATAGCATCATCATAACATTTCAAATAGAAAAATGGCACGCATGTTCTAACAGAGTCCCTTAATTGGATTGTTCAACAAGACTAGAAGCAGTATTGGATTCCCATTTCAGCCAAGTTTGTAAATAATTTCAATTTGTCAAGGCTCAGTTATTAGCAAATATAGTCCATGAAATGTCAGTGGTAACTCACATATCTTATTTCAAGTGTAGTTAATGACTTACGTGTAGAATTCTCTTAATTGTTTTTTTACCACTGTAATAATTCTCAGCATTTTCAAAGAACCAATATAACACAGAGAACCTTATTAACAAAATTACCAGTCTTCCTTTGGGATATGGAGAATAAGAAGTTCTATAAACTCAGCTCATTTTTCTAAGACTACATACCAAGTTTGCAAAAGGACCAGAAAACTCAAAATCTGCTAGAATTAAAATAGCATTATTGGGATGTGGCATTATCCATAGTCATCCCACAAGAGACAGCAGCTTTTATGGACAAGCCACTGTGTCAGAAAGATGAAGAAGAAACTGCCCTTGTCTTTTAGGAGCTTATAACCTAGCATAGGGCAGGGTAATCCCTCATCTATCATCAGTTTAATAATAAAACATAACAACATAATATAAACTCAGTCACTTCAGTCGTGCCCGACTCTTTGTGAGTCCATGGACTGTAGCCTGCCAGGCTCCTCTATCTGGCAAGAATACTGGGATGAGTTGCCTTGCCTTCTTCCAGGGGATCTTCTTGACTCAGGGATCGAACCCACATCTCCTGTATTGCAGGCAGATTCTTTACTGCTGAGTCAAGGGGGAAGCCCCACAACATAAACTACCTAATATAAACTATACTATATACTACATCATATTATATATCTATTTGATATAGATACTCAAATATCTAGACCAGGGGTACCCAACCTCTAGCAGTTAATGCCGGATGATCTGAGGTGGAGGTTGTGTAATAATAATGGAAATAAAGTTCACAATAAATGTGATGAGCTTGAATCATCCTGAAACCATCCTCCTGCCACTGGTCCACGGAAAAATCGTCCTCCATGAAACCGGTCCCTGGTACTGAAAAGGTTGGGGACTACTGATCTAGACTACCAGAAAGCCTTTGGTTACCCCCTAAAAAAGATGCAATATATAGCCATGAATAGAATTCAACTAACGGAAAAGGTAACTCTGAGGCAAGGGCTAGGAGTTGAAACAACAAGCCTAAATTCTGCCCCTGACCCCCATGGCTGGACTCATCACTTGCTAACAGGGACACCATTTCCTTCTTTAGACTGTCTCTTCCTTTTTCCAACAGGAGGCATGTTTTTGAAGTATAAGAACAAAAGATGATTTTTTTTAATATAATTGATCCTAGTATCTTAGGGCGGAGAAGGCAATGGCAACCCACTCCAGTACTCTTGCCTGGGAAATCTCATGGACGGAGGGGCCTGGAAGGCTGCAGTCCATGGGTCACGAAGAGTCGGACACGACTGAGCGACTTCACTTTCACTTTTCACTTTCGTGCACTGGAGAAGGAAATGGCAACCCACTCCAGTGTTCTTGCTGGGAGAATCCCAGGGACAGAGGAGCCTGGTGGGCTGCCGTCTATGGGGTCACACAGAGTCAGACACGACTGATGCTACTTAGCAGCAGCAGTATCTTAGGGAGAATTTCCTAAAGGAAAAGATTCTCTTGCACGAAAGAAATAAACTGGCAATTTACAAAAGCAGAAATGCAAATGGCTAATAAGCTTATTAAAAAAAAAAAACTGCTCAATCACATTAGTAATCAAATAAATGTAAATTAAAACAAATTACCATCTTTCTCCTCTCAAATGGGCAAAGATTTAAAAGCATGATAAAAATCTAGCCCTAGTGAGGGTGAGAGGGAAATGGGCATTCTTCTAAAGCAATGAAGAGACTTAAATTGCTCCAACCTTCCTGGATGGGCAATTGAGAAATACTTAATCAAAAGCCTTTAAAATGTACAGACCCTTTGACCCAACAATTCTACTGCAATTATTTCTAAGGAATGGAGACAAACATCTATGTGCAAGGATCTTCATCATTTCATCACTGTTGCTAATCATGAAAAAATAAAAACACTCCGAATGTCTAACATTAAATGAATTACCATAATACAATGGAATAATACTCCATCATTGATAACGATGTTGTTGTAGGACACTTGTATTAATGCAAAAAGATATTCATGTTATATTAATAAATGCACAAAATACTTTTGTAGCATGTCTGGTTTTTGTTTAAACACACACACATATATATGTGGATAAATGCACAGAAAAAATCTGGAAAGATATATACACCTGTACATTGTTCTCAACCTTTTCATCCATGGACAGTGTTTATTTGCCTATGACAATTCAATGCATGCCTTCTGCCCTTCAACAGTGTTTTGATCTCCTAGGAAACATCTCCAAGTCTTCAAAATGTAACTTGTTAAAACCAAGACAACAGGCCCAAAATGGAGTTGCTTTTGCTAAGCCTCATGTCACCAAACCAAGATTCAATTATAGTTTTAGCTCTCACAAAAATGGAGTCTTAAGCTGGTCAGTAAGGAATGCTCTGATCGGCATGAGTGGGGTCATCTGCCTGATAGACCCCTGCCATCCCCTAAAGGAAAGTAACTTTGCAATAACCAACCAGCTTTTTTGCCTAGAATGGCTTCCTTGTTCTTGCTTCCTTCTGCCTACTCAAATCTTTCATTTTATACAGCTCCTCAGAAGCTCCCTTCTATCTGCTGGATTGGATACTGACCAATGGGAATCAATTTTTGTTCAAATAAACTCATTTTTAACCCACCTCAATTTATCTTTTGACAGTTTTGGTGTCAGAAATGGGAATCAAAGGCGATGCCCAACAGCTTCCAAGAGCAACAACGAAGCAGAGGTCAGTACCTGCTGAGCCTCTTAGCACTGCTGGTTTCTCTCTGCCTCTGGAAGTGATGGGTAAGCCCCCCTCAGATTCTAGCCCCACAGCTTTTGTGTCATGAGCCTTCAGACATTATCTGAGCACTTCTTTTCGCTGGATTCAGAAACTGGCCAGAGTTGGGCTGGGTCTGACCTTAAAGCCAACTGGACCAGGTCAGACTGAGTGTGAGCTAAGCCAGATTTGACTTAAGCTGGGCTGGGCTGAGTGTGATGTCTCAAGTAGATAAAATTTTGTTTTGAGGCTAAGCAAGCAGTTTACCCTTCCAAAGATAATCTTGAGTTACGGTGGCCACAGTGGAAAATGTAACTTAGACAAGCTTATCCACATAGGAGGTATAGCCTAGAGAAAAAGTGTTCTCAGCCAGTCACTCACCATAAAGTATAGAGGGGAAATTGTTTCTCTTCCTCTAGAGTGTCTGATGACCGGGATGACACCTGCTGGGACAACTCACTAGCTTCAAAACCCATAGATGACATCTGGGGAAAACTACCAGAAGCCAACAGAAGGTAAGAATCCTTAAAAAAGTCAGATCTCCATCTGTGATGCCTGGTCAAAAGAGGAAGGTACCATTTTGCGTTGTCTCTTCCTTTCCAAATTCAGATTGGCAGACTAAAAGACACAGGTAAGAACTAGGTCTTTGAGTTTTGGCTTGTGAATTTGCTTTTGGGTGTCCATGGATGGTTGATTCTTCCTCTTCTGGGGACAGTGTATTGCTTTCTCGCTTGTCTCACTTGATTTATGTATTTCTGTGTCTCTGTTGCTGTGCAGTGGCTGGAGGCACTCTTCCTTGTGGGGCACAGGCTTCTCACTGAAGTGGCTTCTCTTGTTGCAGAGCACAGGCTCTAGGTGCACGGGCTCAGCAGTTGGGGCAAACACACTTGGTTGCTCTGCGGCATACGGGATCTTAGTTCCTGGACCAAGGATCGAACCCATGTCCTCTGCATTGGCAAGCAGATTCTTAACCACTGGACACCAGATTCTTAACCACTGGACACCCTCATTTTTCTCATTTTGTGTCCTGAGAACTTGACTTGGAAACTGTCAGGTTGGGATCCCCCAAAATATGGCCAAACAAAAATGTGGATTTGCAGCTAACTGGGGCCCTATTATAATAGCTGCTGTCAATTGTCAGGGGAGTTGTCTTTCTTTCTTTTGGTTATACTGCGGCATGGCTCTGGATCTTGGGATGATAGTATCCTTGGAGCCCTCTTTGGGGATGCCTCTTGCATTCACAGTGTTGCTCAATATTGACAAAATTACTCACTGTTTGTTCTGGTCAAAATCTGATAAGATATTTGGAAGAAACTGTTTTAAGTAGTTCTATGGACAAGTGTTTACCAGATTGAAAGCTGATACTCAGAGTCAGACAGGAATATTTCTTTAGGCTTCCTTCCCTAAGCCAAAATGAAACAATGTACCCAAAGGGAAAGAAAAATATTCTGCAGGCTTTGTGGAAGGATTAGGGGAAAACATTCCAAAGATACACAATTCTAAACCTAGAACATAAAAGTTTTTTATTTCATCTCAAAGATCTTCTTCCTGATATAAAATGCAAATAGAAGAAAGTATAGTTGTATGGGTGGATCAGCTTCTGATATTATTCAAGAATTGCAGCTCAGTTATCTGAGGAATTCAAAACAACTTACAGAAGGAGTTTTACAAGAACAGAAATGTGCCCTTAGAAAAATTGAAAGCCCACCGATCCTTCTACTAATTCCCAAACCTCCCCTATTTCTTTCAAAAGGCTTGCACATACTGTAAAAAATCTGAAGTTAGGGAATAAAAATCCTTCTTGGTAAAACTTGTCTTCTTTCTCTGTGCCTTTTGAAATGCAAGTATCTACCTGGTCTTCTCCGGGAACTAAGGTAATTCTTATCAGAAGGAGGGGGAAAAAGGAAAGCCTATTTTGAAAATTAGGCCTATGAAGAATTTAAAAGTCTCTTTCACAAATATTGGTAAAAAGCTATAGCCATCTGAGTAGGTAACCTTAACTTATTCCATCTGCCAGAAAAATAGTTTGGGTCCAACTGTACACCAGTGAGTTTTGCATTATCATACCTGTCTCAGGAAAGATGTAAGACCTCCATTTGCAACTGCCCAGATGTCCAAGTATGTATGTCACAGGTCTGTTGTTTTGTTTCTGCCTCCACAATGTATCACCAAAATTAATTCATAAAGAGCTCTATGTAATATGCTTAAAGATAAACAAATTAAAAATTTGTTTTAATTTGCTTAAAAACAAAGAATCAAACACAACTGAGCAAATAACATTTTCACACTTTCAAAGACAAACAAGCATTATTAATTTAAAAAGTGTATTCTCAGAAACACAGAAACTAACCCAAATGTTTCTCAAGCTCACTTGGTCTAGGATTGTGCATGTATGTTCAGTTGCTCGGTTGTGCCCAACTCTTTCGACCCCAAGGACAGTAGCCCTCCAGGCTCCTCTGTCCATGGAATTTTTCAGGCAAGAATACTGGAGTGGATTGCCATTTACACATCCTGGGGATCTTCCTGACCTAGGGATTGAACCCACATCTCCTGCAGCTCCTGCATTGACAGTGAATTCTTTACCACTGAACCACTGGGAAGCCTTTGGTAAATAAAAGCTAGTTTAAGCTTGTTGGTTTAATTAAAACAGGTATATCTGTAGAATTATCAGTATTAAATATAAAAGTTTTATTCTACCTAGCTTTACTAAAATCAAACAAGCTCACGATTTTTGTGTTACAGAATTTGTCAGCAAAAAAGATAACTTTGTCAGCAAAAAAAAGTGATGTTTAGCTCTTTCATGTCTCATGAAATTTTTATATGATAATATAAATATAATTGTTAAAAACAAGTAAATAGATAATGGATAAAAGTTTATAAGTTAACTTTTTAACAATAATTATGTTTTATGGTATGTCTACTTAAAAATAACTTGAAAGTTATACTGATATAAGTTAAATATTGAATTTCTAGTTCATTTCCAAACAAGCTGAAATTCTGAAACATTAATTATTGACCATAGGTTTATCCACTTCTGGCTTCCTTTTACAGAGTAACAAAAATGGGTCTTTCACACATTGTGCCATATTGAAAATTTCACTGTGAGGAAGAATATACTTCTAGAAATTATGAAACATGTTTATACATTTGCCAGTGCATCCTTGGAAGAAAAGTTATGACCAACCTAGATAGCATATTGAAAAGCAGAGACATTACTTTGCCAACAAAGGTCCATGTAGTCAAGGCTATGGTTTTTCCAGTGGTCATGTATGGATGTGAGAGTTGGACAGTGAAGAAAGCTGAGTGCCGAAGAATTGATGCTTTTGAACTGTGGTGTTGGAGAAGACTCCTGAGAGTCCCTTGGACTGCAAGGAGATTCAACCAGTCTATTCTGAAGGGGATCAGCCCTGGGTGTTCTTTGGAAGAAATGATGCTAAAGCTGAAACTCCAGTACTTTGGCCACCTCATGCGAAGAGTTGACTCATTGGAAAAGACTCTGATGCTGGGAGGGATTGGGGGCAGGAGGAGAAGGGGACAACAGAGGATGTGATGGCTGGATGGCATCACCAACTCGATGGACGTGAATCTGAGTGAACTCCAGGAGTTGGTGATGGACAGGGAGGCCTGGCGTGCTGCGATTCATGGGATCACAAAGAGTCAGACACGACTGAGTGACTGAACTGAACGGAACCAAGAATGCTAATGTAACAGACAGTCTGTGATTGCTTACTTCTTAGTTTTCACTAAGAATAAAGAATTCTAAGGGTTAAGGAGTTTCATCAATGTACGTAAGTAAAACCACTTAGAAAAATAAGGGTGAAAAGAAACAAGTGTTCAACAAAAGCTGTTGTTGTAAAGGGACTGGCTGTTCCAGAATGAGAAAGCACACAGGACAAAAACTAAACATATATCAAAAAGTTGTAGGCTTGTGGAAAAGGAATGTTGGGAAAAGAATTTTATGTATGTTCAAGCTGGCTAAGATCAGAATGAATGCAAGTTTTTTAAAAAAATGAGTTTTAATACCATAAGTACATTCAAAGTGTATATTGTCCAGGCAAGACTAGTCATCACCCTCTTTTCTCTCACTCCCAGTCCATTCATCAAACGAGAGGGATTAAAGGTCAAAAGGTGATGCGAGAAAGCACTGGAACCCTCCCAAACTCACGGTCTGATCTGACTCCTAGGCACTGTCAGAAACCAGAATTTCTCAGGACCACCCAGGGAACTGGCCTGAGCCCTGCTGCCTCCAAGACAATTCTCCGCCTGCCCTGATGACTTTCAAAGGAGGGATGTCTGGGTAAGTCATTTTGACAGCTCAGTTCATTCCTTACATCTCACTCCCAGGGAAATAAAAGATAGGTCTGTCACAGCCCGTAATTGTAGCAGTGCTCAGTGGCACAGAGTTTTCATAGCTCTGCTGTGCTGGGGAAATTCAGGATTCCTTTGCTAAGCAAACTTTGCTGCAGGAGAGAGGCAGGAAGGGACAGGCTTAATGTGGTGACTATTTCTTCTTGCTCTTTCACAATCCTCCCTGGCCCCTCTAGGCTTGCTCCGAAATAGTTCTCAGAGTTGCCCACTGCTATGCGTATCTGAGACCTTACAACATCACCATTTTCACTTTAAAAGTAGGAAAAAAAGGTTCATAAAAAATGAAATGATTTTACCCAAGTTTGCAGAGCTAGTTCCCAAGTCCACTCATTCCCTTTTCTGAGTTATTTATTATTATCAGTGGTAGATTAACCATGAAGTTTAGGCTTCAGAGTCCCTCCCTTCCATGGAATTCTTTCAAGACCTGGGAGGGGTCCTAGCTACATGTTTACATTGTCATGTGTTTTTGTATAATTTGCAGATGGAAGATATTTTGACTACAATTAAGACCCCTATTTATTTCTTCTTCAACCTCCTACTAATACGAGTACTTTGCCCACAAATTGAGTGACACTGGAATTGAGCTAAGAACCTAGGTAACCTGGGTTTAGCTGGATTTATCCCTATGATTTACAGTAACTCTTGTGTATACTTTAAGTTGGGCTTCCCTTCAGTAGTAAAGAGTCTGCCTCCAATACGGGAACTGCAGGAGATGTGGGTTCGATCCCTGGGTCAGGAAGATCCCCTGGAGGAGGAAATGGCAACCCAGTCCAGTATTCTTGCCTGGAGAATCCAATGGACAGAGGAGCCTGGGGGGCTGCAGTCCACGGGGTCACAAGGAGTCAGACATGGCTGAAGCAACTTAGCACTCACACACACATACTTAAGTTGCTGTTAGTCATCTTGGCACAACAAGGGCTTCCAGAAATGTTCCCACATATGCAGATTCCCCACCATCATGACATGAAGGCCTCATCATTATGGAGATGTTGCCTACAGCATCCAGCCCTGGATGTCGGGGATGGAGGAGCAACAAGACACGGAGTGGGCAAAGCCAGAATTTAGTCTAGAACATGTCCTTTCAGAACTTACAGCTCTGTTAAAACTAACTCAATGGAAGCTTTCCCCAATTTGACAATACTTCTAAAAATTTACCTGACATGACCCCAAAACAAAGTTAGGACACTGAAAGAAAATGTTCTTGGATTATTAACAGGGAAAAATAAATGTTGATCAGCCATGCCAGGAAGAGGCTGAACTGTCCTTATTCTCTATGGAAGAGGATATAGTAAAATGTCCTGTGAATATGGCAAAGTCAGCCCCAAAAAGTTATGATAAAAAGGATTATAAAGAAATGCCAGGAAGTCAATTAAAAAATACATTATTTTTCTGGATTTCATGAGGCCTGCGTTGTCAGCTTTTTTAAAAGTCATTACTTTGTAAAGGTTTCTTATTCTAAATAAATATTCCCATTCGTGTTTAATTTTGTATTTGTAATTTTGTACTCTTCCTGTGGCTCAATGGTAAACAACATGCCCACAATGCAGGAGACAGGGCAGGAGCCACAGCGTCAATTTCTAGGTCTGTAAGATCCCCTGGAGAAGGAAATGGTAACCCACTCCAGTATTCTTGCCTGGGCAATCCCATGGACAGCCCATCAGGTTGCAAAAGAGTCAGACTCAATTTAGTGACTAAACAAAAAACAACGGCTCTCTTTTTAATGAGGAACCCCAGAGTTATATAAGCTTCAAGCCCCACAAAATCTGGGTCCTCTCCTGATTATCATATTTGTTGCTGTTCTTCAGTAGCTAAGTCATGTCCGACTCTTGGAGACCCCATGGACTGCAGCGGGCCAGGCTCCTCTGTCCTTCACTGTCTCCTGGAGTTTGCGCCAAACTCCATAGCTTAGCCTCGCCTCCCTTCAACATGCTCAGAACATTTGCATTAGCCTACACTTGGGCAAAATCATAGAAAGCTTATTTTATAATAAAGTATTTAACAGCTCATCTAATTTATTGAATATTTTATTGAAAGTGTAAACAGCATGGGTATCTGGGCTCAGAATGGTTATCAGTATACCTGGTGTTCACCTCCTCAACGATGATGTGGCTGACAAGGAGACTAGGAGCGAGGTTCATGCGTGCTGTCCAGCATCAAGAGAGAGTATCATATCACATATCACTAGGCAGGAAAAGATCCAGATTCAAAGTGGGGTTTCTACTAAATGCATATTGCTTTCACACCATCGTAACATGGAAAAATCATAAATCGAATCCCTGTTAAGTCAGGCGCCATTTGTCATGTGTGCCGAAATTGTGCTAGTACGTTCACAAACGATATCACCTTTCATTTTCACAACAGATGCATAGCATTTTCTGCATCACACTGAAGGGAGAACCGAGGTTTAAGGAAGCTAGATAACTTGCCTAGGAGCACACAGCTTATGAGTAGTAGGACTAGAATGGAAATTCAACTCTCTCTGGAGTTAAACCCAACATCTGGCCTCACTGGCAGATCAAAATTAAGCTCTACAATCTAACCATCATGCAGAAAAAGTAAGAACAGGATAAAAATCACAGAGGACCACAGTTCTTTGTAAAACCTTTCTATTTTATCTTCTCCTGTGAGCTCCTATCCACAGGAAGCAGTGGGCGAAGATGGATGAATATTCATCAAACATCTACAGATCATTCTCAACTTAAATGGGATTACATCCTGGAATTCTAAGTTGAAAACATCAGAAGTGCAAAATGCATTAAATACACCTAACCTACCAAACATCATAGCTTAGCCTAGCCTATCTTCAACAAGCTCAGAACACTTATATTAGCCTATAGTTGCACTAAATCACCAAAAGCCTATTTTATAATAAACTGTAAACCATAGGGGCTTCCCAGGTGGCACTAGTGGTAAAGAGCCTACTTGCCAATGCAGGAGACCTACAAGAAGTGAGTTCGATCCCTGGGTCGGGAAGATTCCCTGGAGGAAGGCATGGCAACCCACTCCAGTATTTCTACCTGGAGTATCCCATGGAAGAGGGGCCTGGTGGACTACAGTCCATAGAGTTGCAAACAGTTGAACACGAATGAAGTTACTTAACATGCACACGCATAAATCATAGGGCAGCCTGGCCATCTTCATTTTTGGCACAGCCAGATCTTGGCGAATATACCTTTGCTTCCTGAATGATTTTGGACCCAAAATGTTTCCCACAGTGTGTTCTATTTTTAATCAACTCTAATTGGTCTTCTTCTCCCATTTGTGAGTTATAATACACTTTGCCTCCAGGCATGTGTCACTCACAGAGTTCAACAGCTCCTCCAGCCTGAGGAAGACATCAAAGCAAGTTGCACTGATCACTGCCAACTGGTTCTCAGGGCTCAGAAGCACACTGCCAGTGGGAATTAGGAGGAGGTGGGTCTGGAGAGAAAATGCCTGTCCTGAGATTCACTAGCCGGATTCTTCCATGAGCAAATCCAAGAATTAGCAAGGAGAGCATCACTACCCTTCTCAGAGAAAGTATTATTTGGACCAAATTACACCGTGCTATCTGACATTGTGCCATCTTCACTTTCAGCCTCAATTACTAAAACGAATAAAGGGCTGATTGGATAGAGGAAGGCTATAATCTTGGCATTGTTGACATTTTTAGACTGGGCACCTCTTTGGATGGGGGCCGGATCCTGTGTGTTGTAGGACATTTAACAGCATTAGGACACAAAGCAGTATAGGGATGTTTAACCAGCAAAATCTTCCACAATTGTGACAATCAAAGTTGTCTCCAAACACTGTCAAATGTCCCCTGTGGGGCAAAATTATTCCTAGTGGACAATCACTGGAGTCAACCAAAAAGATAATTATTATCCCAGATCAAATGGAGGTTTCCTAGCGCTGATCAGGGCTCAAGGCAGGTCCAGAGGTCATCTGCATCGAATCAGTGTTTCATCTCCATGCACCCCTAACATGCCATGCATGAAAACTGCTCTAACCATGGGTGGCTTGGAATGCATCCAAGCACGTTTTTGTCCTGAGTAATGGGAAATTAGCTTTCCTGAAAACATCTCTCTGAACCAAATCTCACAAAGGCCAAGTACGTGTAACATAAGCACCAAATTCACTGCAGAGTGAACTATCCCATTCTCTCTGCAGATTTCAGCAACTGACAAACACAACCATGTCCCAGGGAAGTTATCCATACATCGGGTCAAAGACATATTTATTTGTACATTATTATCATTTAAATTTGGTTCCTGTGCCATTTCCAGAATTAAATAACGGCAAGGGGAGCAAGACATTTAGAAGAAAAGAACAAAGGGATTCCCAGATGAGAACTGAAGAAACAGAGGGCTGAGTTGGCAGGCACTCTGTAAATACTAGCGTTAACTTCAGACACTCCGTGTGACTCATAGTCACACCAAATAAAACTGTATACATACAACTAACTCACTTCAACAGACCTCCTTGAATGGGGTCTGAGGACTGACTCTCTACCAAGAAGAGATAGAAAGAGCCATAAACAGAGCAAAGATGGGGTTGGTCTAGAAGAGAATAAGACGTACTAGTTTGTTCAATCGTACTTGAGCTATAAAATGTAAGGGATAAATTTCTCACATGAAGCATTTGTATTCAAAAGCTGAAAGGTTGTGGAAAGATATAGGGTCTCTCCCCTCTGCTTCCCTCCTCTTCTTGCACCTCCTCCTCTTTCAACTTGTCTTCTTCCTCCTCTGATATTAATATCATAAATGTCATCATCATCATTATTTATATATGGATATACATTTGTTTTATGATACAAGCAAAAAAGGCCTGATAGTCTCAATTCTTTGGGAATATATTCAGAATGTAGAACTAATTGAGTAAAGGAGGTGGTCCCACTAAGGTGAATGTCTTCAGATAATTTTCCTCACTTGTTTAATGGAGGAAATGGGTACAGACATAGAATTCTAGCCATCCTGTTGGCCAGTATAGTTGAATTCATACTGTGTTGTGTTCAATCGCTAAGTCGTATTTGACTCTGTGACCCCATGGACTGCAGCATGCTAGGCTTCCCTGTCCTTCACTATCTCCTGGAGTTTGCTCCAAATCATGTCCATTGAGCGGATGATGCCATCCAACCATCTTATCCTCTGCCACCCCCTTCTCCCTTTGCCTTCAATTTTTCCCAGCATCAGGGTCTTTTCCAGTGAGTTGGCTCTTTGCAAAAGGTGAAGTCAATAAGAGATGCCAAATCCTGACATCTGGGGCTGAATGGATGCCAAGATTAGGAGGAACTATCTATCACCATAGCTGAATAAAGAATCGTGAGTAGTAACCCTACGTAAGCTTAGAATACAGCTGAAATGCAGAGAAAGCTCCCATCTCTACTCCTGATGCTGATCAGCATGTGCAGAGGTGACAGAACCCTGAAAGCAGGCCAGTAGGTTTGGGCAACCCAGTATAGGGCCTGATATCTGGAAGATATCACAGGTAGAATTTTCTAGCCCCTCCTATTAATGTGTCAATGTCCGGGGATAAACTGGCTAACTCGTCAGCAGGGAAACAGCAACTGAATAAGAAAATGGTGATCTCCAGATAAGAGGACCATGTGCTGTGATACTTCAGATCAGCCTCTCCTGAGGAGAGGGACTAGGTGTAGGGTAGTTCCCCACTCCATGGTGGCTCAGGTGGTAAAGAATCCACCTGCAGTGCAGGAGCCACAGGAGAGGCAGGTTCAATCCCTGGGTCAGGAAGATCCCCTGTAGGAGGGCATGGCAACCCACTCCAGTATTCTTGCCTGGGAAATCCCATGGACAGAGGAGCCTGATGGGCTATGGTCCATAGCATCGCAAAGACTCAGACATGACTGAAGCAACTTAGCACACAGAGCTGTGCTAAGCTACTCAAGAAAGGAGTGTCTACCATCTACAAGAGGCTCTTTATTCCAGGGGTATCAGGAGAGCTGAAGCATTGCATTCTGATTGCTGATCATCATGGCTACATTTCAGATATGGTGTGCTCATAATTTTAGGAACCCTAGCCAATAAATTTAATTCCTCAAGCTTCCACTTGGTACTCAATCTAATAGATGTATGACCTTAAGAAAAGTATAACTCATAAATATCTTCTCTTTTAATACTCCTTTCCCACAAGAAGAGAATCATGGAATAATACAATTTCACCCTAAAGGCTACCTAATTCAGTATTTTCTTGGAAGGTCACAAATCTTCTGCTGAGAGTATATGACCTGGATTTAGGCATCACAAGAGACAGAGCATTGAATTTCACTGAATCACTCAGAGAAAAATGTTTATTTCCGGTGAAATGCTTATTCTTCTTTGAAGAAATGTCTGTTAAAGTCTTAGTTATTAGTATATTTCCAAATCTTCTCCAATAGTTGCTAATATTTTTAGAAAGCAGGGGCTTCCCTGTTGTCTCCCATGATAAAGAATCTGCCTGCAATGCAGGAGACCCAGGTTTGATCCCTGTGTCAACAAGGTCCCCTGAAGCAGTGAATGGTGACCCACTTCAGTATTCTTGCTTGAAGAATTCCATGGACAGAGAAACCTGGCAGGCTACAGTCCATGGGGGCACAAAGAGTCTGACACAACTGAGCAACTAACTCTTTACATGTTAGAAAGCAGAGAGAAGGCCTCAGCTCAGAGACTCCACAGGCAATGTGGATTTTAACAGCACCACATTGTTTAAATTAAATATATTTTTACATATGGTAGTTACACATCTTCATGTATAAAATATATAGTAGAAGAGCTATATAACAGGGAGTCTGTACACAGCCTGATGTTCTGTGATGACCTAGAGGGGTGCCATGGAGATGGGGAGTGGGAGGGAGGCTCAGGAGAGAGGCAAAATACATATATTATAGTTGATTCACATTGTTGTACAGAAGAAACCACCCAAAATTGTAAAGTGCAATTATCCTCCAATTTAAAAAATTTTTAAAGAAAAAATTTCAATATATTTATTTTTGTGGCTACTTTCTATTTTTACTGAGTATGATAGCTTCCCTGATAGCTCAGTTGGTAAAGAATCCGCCTGCAATGCAGGAGACCCCAGTTCAGTTCCTGGGTCAGGAAGATCCGCTGCAGAAGGGATAGGCTGCCCACTCCAGTATTCTTGGGCTTCCCTTGTGGCTCAGCTGGCAAAGGATCTGCCTGCAAGGCAGGAGACCCCGGTTCGATTCCTGGGTTGGGAAGATCCCCTGGAGAACGGAAAGGCTACCCACTCCAGTATTCTGGCCTGGAGAATTCCATGGACTGTATAGTCCATGGGGTCACAAAGAGTTGGACATGACTGAGTGACTTTCACTTCACTTCACTACTGCTATATTTATGGTCATATATAAAGTGTCACCTTAAGTAACATTTAAGGTAAAATGAATAAACATGCCAAGTAAACAATATTATCGTTGATTCAAAATATGAAACAAAACTCATGAAAGTAGCATTCAAACTACTGTTTTGTGAGGAAAATATGATCTCATTCCTACTCCTTTAGAAAAGAAAAGATGAGGAAACTGTGACCCAGAGGGTTAGTTATATGGCTTGCCCAAGACCACATAGCTCCAAATTCCAAAGCCAGGATTTGAACCTAAGTCTTCTGATACCCAGTGTTATCAGATATCACCTGTAGCGGATGCTACACGTATGCCTCCTGGGTCTCCCCTTCAGGACTGAGACACTCATCCACCCAACCAAAGGAAATCACCAATAATGACAACAGGGACTGACAGCTCTCACCTGGGTCCCACTTTGGGAACTACTGTTAAGTGAAGAGATCTCTAAGGTCATGCCCCCTGTTCAGAAGCAGCCTATACTGATGACTGGTCAGTGGTGTGGGGCAGGAGGTATAAAGGGCCAGCCCCCTGCTCACGGGAGGAGACAATTGCAAAGGGCCATCGGAGTTCTGGGACCCCTGCTGGGATCAGCTGGAGTCTTTGTTGAGACCACCTTGCATTTCATCCCCTCCCCCTGCCCAGACTTCCTTCCTTCCTTCCTTCCTTCCTTCCTTCCTTCCTTCCTTCCTTCCTGTGTGGTGCTGAGGCCCTCCCTGGTACACTTCCTGAATGCAACTTTGTGTCTCAAAATCTGTTTCCCAGAGAACCTATAAAACATCATCTTTCTTCTCTATTTTAAAGAGAAAAAATGAAGTTTCTTATCAGAATACCATATCATTAAAGAGAATACTATGGTTTTTCCAGTGGTCATGTACAGATGTGAGAGTTGGACCATAAAGAAGACTGAGCACCGAAAAACTGATGCTTTTCAACTGTGGTGCTGGAGAAGACGCCTGAGAGTCCCTTGGACAGCAAGGAGATCAAACCAGTCAATCCTAAAGGAAGTCAACCCTGAATATTCACTAGAAGGACTGATGCCGAAGCTGAAGCTCCAATACTTTGGCCACCTGATGCCAAGGGCCAACTCATTGGAAAAGACCCTGATGCTGGAAAAGATAGAAGGCAGGAGGTGAAGGAGACAACAGAGGATGAGATGGTTGGATGGCATCACTGACTCAATGGATGTGAGTTTGAGCAAATTCCAGGAGACAGTGAAGGAGGGAGCCTGGTGTGCTCTAGTCCATGGGGTCGCAAATAATCTGATACGATTTAGCTACTGAATAACAACAAGTGAATGTAATATACTAATTAGTGTGATCAGATTACAGTTTTATAACTCATTTCCAAAGGCTGCTGTCAAACTTAAAAAGCAAGAAGGGAAATGGAGTATAATCATAGGAGTATAATCATAGTATGATCATCATATATGAGTTTGAGGCTTCCCTGGTAGCTCAGACAGTAAAGAATCTGCCTGCAATGTGGCCAGTGTGGGAGACCTGGGTTCGATCCCTGGGTTGGGAAGATCCCCTGAAGGAGGGCATGGCAACCCACTCCAGTATTCTTGCCTGGATGTCCCCATGGACCAAGGAGCCTAGCGGGCTGCAGTCCATGGGGTCACAAAGAGTCAGACATTGACTGGGTGACTAAGCACAGCACAACCTGAGTCTAAGAGTATGTGGGGGGTCAAAAATGAATCATCAGTTTGCAAATGAGAGTTTACTCTTCAACTGTCAAGTCAATCATAAATTTAGTTCTAAATGTTAAAGTGACAACTGCAAATACAGGAATTTCAATATTTGAATGTATATCCACAACAGACAGTAATTTTATAGAATTGTTTTAAAGAGTATACTATTTTAAGAGAACTTTTGACATAATTTCAAAAATATAAAATGGAATAGAAAATAATAGGGACATTTCCTCACCTAACAAACTCAACAAACATTTAATAAAGTCGTGCTAAGTACTTACAGGAATACAGACTTGAGAAAGACACTCCTATTATCAAGGAATGAGCAGTATATTAAAGGGTTGGGACTCTATTATAATTTCTTGAAAAACTGTTGCTGTCTCATTCTCTTCTGTCCTTCCAGAACTCCAATTTTAATACATGCTAAACCTTCTCTATCTCTTACCTGCCCTTCAGCATAGCATATTTAATCTTTTTGCCTTTTATGCTTCAGTCTAGATAGCTTCGTATGACCTGGTCTTCAATTCTTTCTTCAGCCAAATGTAATCTACAGTTAAATCTATCAAGTTCTTAGTTTTGGTTATTTATTTTTTCAGTTCAAGAGTTTCTATTTGGTTCCTTTTTAAATCTGCTGTATAACATTATATAGATGATAGTTCATGGCCAATTTTTCAAACTTGACTTCAATATCTTTGAACATAATGACCAAAGCCTTCTCACATTCTGTGTCTGATAATTCTAGTTTCTGGAGTACAACAGAAATCCTATATTCCTTTAAAAAAATTTTTTTAATTGAAGTACAGTTGATTTACAATGCTGTACCAATCTCTGCTCTACAGCAAAGCGACTCAGTTATACACACATAAACATTCTTTTTAAATTTTTTTTCCATTATGGACTACCACAGGATCTTGAATACAATTCCCTGTTTCTGCTGGTGGTTACTCACATTGATTTATCTTCCCTGGTCTCTGGTTTCCAAATTATTTGTAGAATTAATGTAAAGCCCAGTATGATATTTTCTTCCACTGATGGGGATTTTAATTTGCTACTCCCAGGTACCTGGAAGCTCCAGGAATCTGAGACTGCCTGTTCAAGTCTTAGGATTTTCTGGACCACCCAGGTGAGTTGAGGAATGGCTCAGTGTGAAGGTGAGATTATGTATGACTCGCCTTTATCTCTAGTGAGCATCCCTTCACGTCTCAGCCCAAAAGCAGAGAGTAGTTTACCAGGATGCCTATTCTTGGTAAGCCCTATATTCCAACTCCTGTTCTCCTAGACATGCAAGACTACAGAACATACAGCTTAATTTTTCAAGCCATGCCTTCAAAACAGTAAATGCCTCGAGGGCAGACGTGCCAGAGTTCCGCTCATCTCTCTGGATTTCCCACTTCTTCTGACTCCAGATCATTAAATGTTCATTATTTAGTTAGGACATGGATGCTTTTTATTAAAAAATTATTTATACTTTATATGTCTTTTTAACTATCTCCAACTCAAGGGTTGGTCTGAATTATCGAATCAATCTGTTAGTCAGGAAGAGAAGGTCGTAGAAGACTGGAGATTGAACTTTCTTTTTTTCCAAGAATAACACACTCATATGGTGTTTTTGTTTGTGATTTTTTTGGCTTGGTATTGTTTGTTTGTTTGTTGGATGCAATGTTCTGTTTGTGTTCCCTGACCTGGTATTCAATCCAGGCCCTTGGCAGTGAGAGCAGAGTCCTGACAACTGGACTGCCAGGGAATTCCCTGGGCATGTTGCTATATCTTCATTTATAATAGTACTTTGTAATTATTTGCTGATATGTCAAACCAAGCAGTCACATGGCATAGATTCGTATTCAAACTATGGGCAAATCTAAGATCTAAATGCTTAGTTAAATTGCATATGTATGATTATCTAAAGAAAGGGTCTGTAATTTTCAGGAGAATCTCAGATGTCTGTCTGGTTCCTCTTGATACAGTGAGTTCTGGGAGGACAAGGACCATGTCATATTTATTTTGGGATTCTCCATTCCCAGTAAAGGTCTACTGAAAAATAAAGAACAACTTATGACAAAGCAAGCATGGATGATTTAAGAGAGAGGTACAAATTCTTAGATACTACTTCAGAGGAGAAAGAGAAGTATCATCTATACAATTTATCAAAAGAGGCTTTCTTTGAAAAGTAACACTACAGTTGATCCATCAAAAGTATTTATAATTTTCACAAGTATAGATCAGATATGAAAGATGTCAAGACAAAGTTGGAATCTGGATAAAAATAGTTTATTAGCTCATGCAGCTCAGTATAAGAAAAACAAACAATCCAATCAAAAAATGGGCAGAAGACCTAAACAGACATTTCTCCAAAGAAGAAAGATGGCCAGTAAACACATGAAGATGCTCAATATCACTCATTATTAGTGAAATGCAAATCAAAACACAATGAGGTATCATTTCACACCAATCAGAATAGCCATCATCAAAAAGTCCACAAGCAGTAAATGCTGAAGAGGATGTGGAAAAAATGTGTGGGAATCTAAATTGATACAGCCACTATGGAGAACAGTGTGGAGATTCCTTTAAAAAACTAGGGAAAAAACTACCATTTTGTTGTTGCTGTTTTTAGTCACTCAGTCATGTCTGACCCTTTTTGACCCCATGGACTGTAGCCCACCAGGCTCTCTGTCTATGGAATTCCCCAGGCAAGAATCCTGGAGTGGGTAGCCATTTCCTTCTCCAGGGGATTTTCCTGACCCAGGGATTGAACTCAGGTCTCCCGCATTGCAGGCAGATTCTTTACCACCTGATTCTTTACTATATATCCCACTACTGGGCATATACCTGAGAAAACCAAGGAGCACACGTACCCCAGTGTTCATTGCAGTGCTATTTAGAATAGCCATAACATGGAAGCAACCTAGACGTCCATCAACAGAGGAATAGATAAAGAAGTCATGGTACATATATACAATGGAATATTACTCAGCCACAAAAAGGAATGAATTTGAGTCAGTTTGAACTGAGGTGGATGAACCTAGAGACTGTAACCAAAGTGAAGTCAGAAAGATAAACACAAATATCATGTATTAGCACATATATATGGACTCTAGAAAATGGTACTAATGAACCTTTTTGTAGGGCAGGAATAAAGACACAGGCACAGAGAATAGCCTTGTAAACACAGCAGGGGAAGGAGAGGGTGGGATGAACTGAAAGAGTAACACTGAAACATACACATTGCTGCTAAGTCACTTTAGTCCCGTCCGACTCGGTACGACTCGGTACAACCCCATAGACGGCAGCCCACCAGGCTCCTCTGTCCCTGGGATTCTCCAGGCAAGAACACCCAAGTGGGTTGCCATTTCCTTCTCCATATGTAAAACAGATATCTAGTGGTAAGCTGATATATAACACAGGGAATTCAGCCCAGCCCAGTGCTCCGTGACAACCTAGAGGGGTGGGATGGGGTTGGGGGAGGAGGAAGATTCAAGAGGGAAGGGGATATATGTATACTTATAGCTGGTTCATGTTGCTGTACAGCAGAAGCTAACACAACATCACAAAGCAATTATCCTCCAATTAAAAATAAATAAAATAAAATAAATTCAGTCAAGTCCAAAGAGGGAAAACAAAGAGTCCATTCTTCTCTTCTGTATAGAAACTTGGTAGGCAAAAGTTAATCTGATTCAAAGTCTAGAAAACATACATTAGAGTCTTTTCCCTGCCCCCAAATCAATGCACACATAATTTCATACAGTAAACACATGTAATATGTGGCTTGCAAAGTACTGTAATTTATTATTTCACAGAAAAAGAATTTATTGTGCCCAGGTTAGAGGCATAAAAGGTAAGTTACAACTGGACAGATATATGGGGTTTGCTTTATGTGACAAGAACTGACTTCTACTATTCCAGCCTTAAAAAGCTCCATTCCATGCAAAAAAAAAAAAAAAAACCAAGTAAATACCCTGAGGCAGTGAAACCTTATGGTGTAACTTATTACACTGAAATTGTTCACAAAAATTGGCGTGTGCATTTAGCTGGGGCAAGTGTCCTTTAGCTTTCATGGCACCAAAAAGGAAACTGTGGAATTCCCCTGGTGATCCAGTGATTGAGGCTCCATTGCAGGAAGCACGGGTTCAACCCCTGGCCAGGGAACTAAGATCCTAGATCCTGTGGGGAGTAGCCAAAACAAAGGGGGGGGCATCTGTGACACCCTACTCACTGGAAGAGAAAAAAAGGAATGAAAAGGATTAGAATTATGACCCCGCAGTTTTTTAAAAACTGACCACATACGAATTAACGTTAGTACATAGGCGTAGCTAAACATGTTACAGCTGCTGAACCTTCAGATCTTCCCCCAGAGACTTGAGTAATGATAATACTGTGTTCTCAGCCAGTCACCACAGAATAAAATGGTCCGTGGGGGAAAGGAGGGCAGGTGTGACTGCAGTATTCCGGATCTCTTTCTTCCTGACATTAGTCATTAACATTTGGAAGAATTTCAGTAGGAAAGTGTCTGACTAATAAGATTCTTGAACCTTGCCACCCACTACCTAACACAGCCTCTGGCACAAGGGAAGCATTTAATACATGAATGAACCATTAACAAGAGAGTCATAAAATACCAAGGAAACAGATGATATTTTCTGGGCACATCTCCTAGCACTTAAATCTGAAAACAAAACAGAGGATGCTGGCCCAGGGATTCTAGGCAAACAGAAAGACAGTGGCTGGGTCCAAAATCAACTCTGGCCACCTGAAGTCCAGCCAAGGAACCTACACCTGTTTATCTTAAATAAATATTTATGGCAAATGTAAAATTTTCAAATATTATCAAGCAGAGCTCTATCAGATGTTACAGAACTGGCATCATCCAGTAAAAGAAATTTTAAGGATATAAACGTGTTTACTGTTGCCACATCCTGGTGAAGTGTGGTATGGCAGAGAAGCCCTGTGAAAGCGACGAGACCTACAAGAAAGAGAATGGTATGGCGTTAAATTCAAACATCTCTAAGTATAACAGATCCTGGGGAAAAGGTTTCATGGCCCAAAAAATTCATGAAAGTTTGAAAATGTTGATAAAGTTGATGATTAAAATGTAACACAACATCAAAAATAAAAACAAAACAGAAAGCAAGTCAAATTTAAGTGAAACACTAGAAGAAAATGTACTTCTGTTTAAGCCATAGTACATCCATATACTAAAGTTCTATGCAACTATCACAAAAGATTGAGTTGGGTCGTACATGCTGACTTGAAAGATGTACAGTTATACTGATATGTAGGAAAAGCAAATTGAATAGAGTGTGCTAAAACGATCCACACACATAGACATAGTTATACAAATACACATATCGCTATAAGTATGCAAACACAGAAAGAATACACAGCAGACCCTTGTGTGGTTGTCTTAGAAAGCAGGATTTGAGGGGGTGATTTTTACTCCCTAAAATTTATATCTGTATTTTAATTAGAATTTTATAATCATGAGCTTTTATTACTTTCTTTCATCAGGAAAAAAGCATTAGTGGTGAAAAGGGCAGGTAAGAGGAAAAGAAACTGTAGCCTGATGCGTAACAGCAACGAGCAGTAAGCAAACCAGAGTCAGACTGTGCCTAGGTTCACATCCTGACCCTCTGCTTAAAGCCTGTGTGATCTTGAGCGCCTTGGGTTCCTCATCTGTAAACGGAGATAGTAGTCGGACCGACTGCATAGGATCACTGTGACGGCTACATGAGATAACACGTGTCAAATGCTTAGACTGGCACATAGTAAGTGTTCAACAGTGTGAGCAGCTCATGGCAAAAACACTTCTTGAATTTTAATGTTAATTTTCAAATAATACCTTTTCAAATATCATTTTAGCCTCTTCCTTCATCTAAAATCTTAGCTATCATTTAGGGAATTTCTTTTCCTTTAGGACATGTAATATATATTTTATGATTTAATAATGAAGGGAAAGGAGAAAACAGGATTTTCTTATAGCCTCTTCTTAATCTACCTATTGTGATATGTAAAAAATATCTGCATTGTCGTGGGGTTTGGGGATTAATTTGAGTTTTAAGAGGGGTGGGATAAGGGTGCTTATGGGCCAGACATGTAGGGCACTGGGCTGTACTGATTGGTGGGATCCAAAGATGGAGATGTTAACACACATTGGGTTTGGGTTTTTTTAAGGGTAGAGGGAGAATTCATTACTGACCATTTATTGAAGAAGCTTCTATCTCTCCAAGTGCCCTAGGGAAAGTTTCATCAGATAGCCTGACTCTGAAATCTGACTCTGCCTTTCATCTGAAACCTAATGCCATACTTATCGCCATTTGGCCTCCTGATCAGAAGCAGAATGGCTCTCACGAGCTTCTAGAAGAACCTTTTTTCTAAACCTCCACATCTGTCACTTATATTCTCCTTCCCAATCAAGTAAGGATTAGAAGTCATGTCCACTCAAGGCCTACAGACAGGTTGGATAGTCATCAGCTAGTAGAATTCACCAAGTAGAGGAATGACCCTAGGTCTCCAACAGAACTAATTTCATATCAACTTGGATTAGAAATGTTTCAACATGCCAGAAGTCAGTTTCCAGATTTGGAGAAATTCAACCCTCAAAGACCTCAAAGCAATGATATAACATGGCCTGGATCTACAACCATTGTTTCCCAAATGTGTTCCATGGATTCTTAATGTCTTGTGAGGGACTTCCCTGGTGGCCCAGAGGTTAAGACTGGGCTTTCACCATAGGGAAAGTGAAAGAAAAGTGAAAATGTTAGTTGTTCAGTCATGTCTGACTCTGTGAGACCTCATGGCTCCTCTGTCCATGGAATTCTCCAGGTGAGACTACTGGAGTGGGTTGCCGTTCCCTTCTCCAGGGGATCTTCCTGACCCAGGGGTCAAACCTGGGTCTCCCTCATTGCAGGAAGATTCAGGTTTGACCCGTGGTCAGGGAACTAAGATTTCACATGCCAGGTGGTTCAGCCAGAAAGAAAAAAAGAAAGAAACACCTAATGTTCTGTGGGATGGAATACTGGTGGGCATTTGCTATAAAAAATTATTGCATCTCTGGGGGAAGGGAAAATTAGGGAGTTTGGGGTCAATAGGTACACATTGCTATGTTTAAAATGGATAACCAGCAAGGACCTATTGCATAGCACATGGAACTCTGCTCAATGTTATGTGGCAGCCTGAAAATGGCAGGGGAGTTTGGGGGAGAATGGATACATATGTATACAGCGGAGTCCCTTTGCTGTCCACCTGAAACTCACAATACTGTTAATCGGCTATACTCCAATACAAAATAAAAGTTTTAAAAAACCCCATCTCTAAGATGATTTTTGAACTGTGGTGCTGGAGAAGACTCTTGAGAGTCCCTTGGACTGCAAAGAGATCCAACCAGTCCATCCTAAAGAAGATCAGTCCTGGGTGTTCATTGGAAGGACTGATGTTGAAGCTGAAACTCCAATACTTTGGCTACCTGATGCAAAGAGGTGACTCATTTGAAAAGACCCTGATGCTGGGAAAGATTGAGGGCAGGAGGAGAAGGGGACGACAGAGGATGAGACAGTTGGATGGCATCACCAACTCGATGCACATAGGTTTAGGTGGACTCCGGGAGTTGGTGATGGACAGGGAGGCCTGGCGTGCTATAGTTCATGGGGTCGCAAAGAGTCGGACACAACTGAGCAACTGAACTGGAGGTGATTTAGAAATGCTATATATTATATCCCCAACTTGATAATTTACCACGCACATTCATCTTATTATTCAATCAATAAACATTTATTGAGTGCCTACTGTGTCCTAGAGAGTGCTTTAGGTAGTAGGGATAAAGGTGAACAAGACAGATGACATCTCTGCCCTGGTGGAAGAAAGGAAAGAAGGCACAGACAAGCATCAGGAAGTGGCAAGTTCTATGCAAAGTCAAACTAGGGAGATGGGACTCAGAGCCCAGTTCATTGGGCTGTCAGGAACATTGGGGTGTCAGAGCATTCCCCTCCAAGTAAAAGGCATTTAAACTGAGAGCTGGAGGACATAAATGTTTGAAACGCTTTCAAAAGATTGATTATCTTTCAGTAAGCAATTCTAATAAGTTTATTTACCCCGACATCTCCAATCCATCTGTCAACAAGAACTTTTGTGAGTGGAACACTCACTGGCATCCAAGGGAACACTGGTGTTCTGTAGAAACCAGTCTAAGAAGTGCTTAACTGAACATGTCTTGTGCTGGAAGTGCTGTTGAATGCAAACAATATCTGCAAGACAATCGCCTACTACACTGGTGCAATGTGCTAAGTCAGCTTCAGTCATGTCCAACTCTGTGTGACTCCATGGACCGTAGCCCGCCAGGCTCTTCTGTCCAAGGGATTCTCCAGGCAAGAATACTGGAGTGGGTTGCCATGCCCTCCTCCAGGGATGTTCCTGACCCAGGGATCAAACCAGCGGCATTTATGTTAAGTGCTGCTAAAATGCCCTGAAAACCCTCCTTGGAGGATTAATAGTCTAATGTCTCCACTGGTACTTAGAAAACTGCAGGCAGCAGCAGCAGGAAATGACATACTGAAGTGTGCATTTCAGGTTCTGTAAGACTTGCCCCCAGAGGAACTCAGAGCATCATTTTCTGTGCTGTCTTTGCAAGGAGGGCGGCCTGGAAGTTGAGGAGGACGTCCACGCACATAAAGGAAGTTCCCATTTGGCAGCAGCCAGTCCAACAGGCCCCTGATGCGCCACCTCTCGCCTTCTGTCCCCTCTCCCACCCTGACATACACCCTGCTTGGGCCCAAAGGACCTCCAGCCAGGGGTCCACCGTCTATCACAACAGCCAAGGCCAGCCCATTCCCTGGTTTTTGTACACAAATCTTACTGCAAGAGAGCCCCTTCTTTCCCATGCCATCTACAACTACAGCGGCAGGGCTGAACAATTGTGACAAAGATCGTGTGGCCTGAGAAGCCTAAAAACTTTGCTATCAGACCCTTCAAAGTTTGCAGACACCCACTGTAGACACCTGTTCTCTGCCCTCTGGGCCAGTCCTGCCAGGACTGTGGGCACAGCTGCTGTCTTTGCCTGATGTGCCCAAGGGAGGGGGTCTCCTTTCTCCTCCACAAACACCTACCACCTGGGAAAATGTGTTCTGAATCTTCGCAATGGCCCTGTTTCTCCTCAGAGAGCTAATGCACCTGGCAAGAGCACGTCCACTCGTGTCAGATTCCCTCTGCTCACATTCCAGCTCCACCACTCATTCACTGTGTGACTATGAGAAATGTATTAACATCTCCAACCTTCCCTTTGAAAGCTCTACAATGCAGACACTAATACCACCCAACTCACAGGGTTGTTGTAAGGATTAAATGAGACGATGCCTGTGAAGGACTTTGTACAGCTTCTTACATGTAGAAACTGTTTAATAAATGTTCACTATTATTTTAACTATTATAGTTCAAGGGACCAAGTAGAGGAAATTAGACACATAACAACGTGAATTTGACAAAGTCTCTCCATGCGAGAGTCTTCTCCAGCACCACAATTCAAAAGCACTGGACAGCCAGGAGATCAAACCTATCAATCCTAAATGAAATCAACCATGGATATTCATTGAAAGGACTGATGCTGAGGCTCCAATACTTTGTCACCTGATGCGAAGGACCGACTCATATCAAAAGACCCTGATGCTGGGAAAGATTGAAGGCAGAAGGAGAAGGGGTTGACAGGATGAGATGGTTGGATGGCATCGCTGACTTAACATGAGTCTGAGCAAGCTCTGGGAGATAGTGAAGGACAGGGAAGCCTGGTAGGGAAGCCTGGTGTGCTGTAGTCCATGGGGTCGCAAAGAGTCGGACACAACTTGGCAACTGAACAAGAACTACAGTGCAAAGCATCTCAAGCCATTTTCAACTAACAAATATGAATGAAGCAAGTCAGGGCAAGGTGCAGAGGACCCAGAGTGCTCTGTCTTCTTTCACACCCTTTGCTCTCCTCATTCTTGTATTCCTGGCATCTCTGCTATCGATTTCTCCTTCATCTTACACATCCTTTTCTTTCTCAAGAACCTGATTTGCAGACCCCTTGCTTTGAGGGAACCATGCAGTATTCTCTTGGTGAAAAAGCACAGATCCCACAAACCTTCAACTTCCTTCATTTCAGGTCTGGCAAAAGGATATGGAGCTCACACCCAAGAGGATACATTTCCAAGTGCCTATTTCTGAAATATGAAGAAGCACCTTGTCTGTTTGATTCATAGCTGCCTTCCCCCACACTTACAGGTATGGTACAGTGATCAGCCACCCAGACCAACTTCTCTTCCCTGGTTGCATGCTTTCCGAGCTCTAACCCAGACTGTGTTTGACTTTCATAAGAGGGGTTCCAATTTTCGTAACTGAGTAAATTGTGGAGTGATGTTGCCAGTAAAAGTTGCCAGTTGTGGAGTAAATGTGGGTCTCTCTGTTGGCCATTAGCTTCAATATGTCACCAGCAAGGGCAAATTTTCAATCACACCTCAAAGCCATGCAGGCCTTCTGTCCCTCGCCTGCTGCCTTGGGGAGGTAGATGCTCAGGGAGGAAGTTGGATCCAGAGTCTGGGTTCAGTGGGAGTGCAGAGGGGAGCTCTCAGTTACCAAAAGTGAGGATGGGACTTTTGGACTCAACTTGATAGTGGTAACAAACCTGCCTGCCAATGAAGGAGATGTAAGAGATGCACATTCGATCCCTGGGTTGGGAAGATCCCCTGGAGGAGGCCATGGCAACCCACTCCAGTGTTCTTGCCTGGAGAATCCCATGGACTGCAGCCTACCAGGCTCCTCTGTCCATGGGATGCAAAGAGTTGGACACGACTGAGTGACTTAGCATGCATTGGTCCTTTTAATGCTGTGTTATTAGAACTGTTTTGACACAAGGACATTGAATGCTGCCTCTAAAATAATTTTGTTCCTTTTAAATTAAAAAAAAAAAGTTTAAACAGTGCAACTTCACCAATCCCTGAGCCATAATCCGTCTCTGACCTTCCCCCTGGAGGGGGATTAGAGATGCACAGTGGCTCAGGATGGGGTGAGATGCAAGTTTGAGTTAAGTGACAAGAAAGGGCTAAAGGGAGGGGATGGATAAGAAGAGGACCAGGATAAAAGTCAGGTCAGTGATGGGGAGGTTGTGTGTAACACATCACAGGGTGTGTGTGCACGCATGCCTGCACACCTAGTCGTATCCAACTCTTCGCAATCCCATGGACTATAGCCTGCCAGACTCCTATGTCCATGGGATTCTCCAGGCAAGAATACTGGAGTGGGTTGCCATGCCCTCCTCCAGGAGATCTTCCAGACCCAGAAATCAAACCTGAGTCTCTGGCACCTCCTGTTGGCAGGCGGGCTCTTTACCTGTTGAGACACCAGGGAAATCTACACATCACATTACTTGGCAGTAAAAAGCAGAGATACAGTCGTGGCTCATGTCCCCAGCCAAAGAGTTGTACCACTGTCACCTTGGCTGAATGTCCTGGAGTCCCCATCACCTACCTTTATGGATAAGCAGCCATTGCCAAGGGCATGATTAGATCTGAAGCTTGCCACTCAAGACTCTCAAGCATTTGAGCAAACTCCCATGTCAATCTCCTCTCTTCCCCTTCTCAGATTTTCTGTTTTAATCAAACTCAGTGTCATAGCAAATACTGAACACTCTCCACATTTTGATGCCATGAGAACGATCCCTGGGGACCCTCATTACCCTCTTAACTGCACCAATTTCTTCTGCTGAAAGTTGACCCATTTTTCAATGAAAATACAATGTTCTAGAGGAATAATGGGAAGATAAAAATACTTGTAGAGCAAGTTTGTATGTAATGAATGCCATGGTAAGGAATTTGGGAGAAGAGACTCCTCCTGACTGGATATTCAGGGAAGACACAATACTTGCTATCTAAAAGGAAACTTGGTCCTTTTCCAAGGACCAAGGATTTTGGTCCTTTCCAAGCATTTTTCCAAACCCTTCTGTTGATGTCCAAGGGGAAAGCTCAGTTTCCGCCACACCAGGTCCTATGGATGTACGATAGATGGATATTTCTACATCCTTTGTGAAGTATTCTAGAAATTTTTAAGCATATGTTTTGGAAACAAAACCCCCAAGTGCTATGAATGAAACATATCAGTCATCATTTTCCCACCCATCCCCTCTTCGCAGCCCAGAGGCTGAAATCACCTGTTGTCTCAGAAATAAACCTTGAAGGAAGAAGTCCAAGGGAACAGTGCAGTTGCCACCTCCTCCAGGCTTTCTATTATCTGAGCCTGATGCTCACTCAGGACCGGAAACCGCACATGCAGCAACCTCATTCGCAATCCATAATAGATAAAGTTCCAGAGCCCAAGTCAAGCAAAGGAGCTTCACTATTCACCTTTTGGCCAAGATGCAGACCTGGGATTCAGTCTGAGCAGCTATAACATCAAATAATAAAATGCAAATGCAAATAGCAAAAAATGTGCCCATATCACAGCTCAAAGTGTGTCAGAGATGGCATCCTGTGGGACATCGCCGGCTGAGGGCTCCCGGCTTCGGGGCTGGCCTGGCGCCCACATCCTGTTACCCTGGCAGCTCCCCATCTTCCCCATTAGCTCAAACCACACGGAGAAACAAGAGCAGGATGGACAAGACACCTCCCCTTTTTACCAAGGGTTTTGGAGCCCATCCAGGAAATAGGGATGGGATGATGAAAAGCCTAGGCAAATGTTCCCAGCCTCTCCACTGAGTCCTCAGCCGGGGAAATCATAAAAACCAGAGTCACTTGAACTGTCGATTATAGTTTATAAGCACTTTTCAAATGGCTTCTCTTAATCCTGGCACAAAGGGCTGAGGAAAGTATTTTTATTGCTCCCCGCCCCCTACTTTTACAGATCTAGAAATGAAGGCTCAGAGAGGTTGTGGGGCTTGCCTAAGGGTATACAGCTGGTAAGTGCCAGGAATGGGGCAGAAGCCAGTTGTTCCTGTCTCTCACACCTGTGTTCTGTGCCGCCTCCCCTTCACCCAGGCCCTCGAGAGTCAATCTCATGATTTTCTGTCTCAACTCATACGGTAAAAGTCAGGGACTTGGAAAATGTCTGGGTAGAAATCTGATTCTCATCCTTTCAGGGCAGAGATAAATCTGCTGAAACTGGGGTAGGAAAAAAAGCACTTAGCCCTTTCCCAATTGTTAAGGGAAGGGGAATAGGTAAAACACTGATATTTCTTTTATATGTATTTATTTGGCTGTGCTAGGTCTCCACTGCAACATGCAGGATCTAGTTCCCTGACTAGGGATCAAACCTGGGTCCCCTGCATTGGGAGCATGGAGTCTTAGCCACTGAACTACCAAGGCTGTCCCTGGAAAACCAATATTTCTTAATAATCTAGTTGATTTTGTCATAGTCGCCCGAGGAGGCGGAAGTCCCCATCATATCGTGGGGACATGGTCACCCCTGTGCGTTGTCTTCCTGGTCATCTGGTCTCTCTTTCTCCTTCCCTTGGCTATGTTCTGAGTGCTTCTGAAAGACATGGAGAACTCACATTCTGATCTCCTACTCAGACATAACCGCTGTTTTCTGCAGAGATTTGAGAAGCGGTACAAACACTTCGGTCGCTCACCTTTGTGCACAAGGAGGACTGGCTTGAATCCCTAAGACCTCTGAGACCCTCCATCAAAAGCACACCAGCTAAGCCCTTTTCAGAACTGTTCAGGGTCTAGTCCATGGGGATGGGAATGAGGAGGGGCAGGAAACTCATCAGGACACATTATTCCATGGAATATCTGTTCTGGGTTCTCGCTCTCCTTTTTTTTAATATGCCCTCAAAACTGAAACCAGACTCTGGCAGACACCTGGAGAGAGGGCTGACTCAGGGCTCAGCCGGGAACCCAAGTCAATTCCACCACCAGATTCTGAGATCAACTAGAGTGCACAGGGCAAGCGTGTTCCAATTATTTTAGCGTTTTGGTTAATTGGGAATAAGTAGTGCACACTGAGGGCTTCCCCAGTGGCTCAGTGGTAAAGAATCCACCTGCAATGCAAGGGATGCAGGTTGGATCCCTGGATAGGGAAGAACCCTTGGAGGAGAGCATGGCAACCCACTCCGGTATTCTTGCCTGGAGAAATCCCACGGACAGAGGAGCCTGGCAGGCTATAGTCCATAGGATCATGAAGGGTCAGACACGACTACAGTGACTTAGCACACAGGGTATAATGAATTTAATTCAGTCTTTCTTTGATGATTGAGAATCTGGAACAATCATTCTAAATATCAATCAGAAACCCCACAGTAGAAAGACAGGAGACTGAGTTTATCCTGCAGTGACTTCCAGGCCCACTGCATATTTATTCTCAGGCCCACTCCCACCGCCAACGCTCCTAACCCAGATACATTCTTACCTTTGTTGCACCGGATAGAATGAGTCAGAGACACTTGGTCCACGGGATACTGAAGTTCTCTGGTGCTAGTCCCAGCTCCCCTATTAAGTGGTTACATGACCTTGGGAAGCTATCTCACTTCTGAAACTCAGTTGCCTTAACTGTGCACTGGAAGGTTGGATTTCCCGGTTTTTCAAATTTCTGGGGATATTTTGTTCAGTCACTAAGTCATGTAAGTCCAACTCTTTGAGAGCCCCAAGAACTGCAGCACACCAGGCTTCCCTGGCCTTCACTATCTCCCAGAGTTTGCTCAAAACTCTAAATGTATGTTTAGGAATATAGCTTTTCTCAAGAATCCAAGGAAAACAAAACTTTTCAAAGCTGGGAAGAATGAATGTAAGTGCAAAACATTGACATTCTAAATCCGTGGGTGGGGGTCACGGAGTCCCTGAAGCCCATTCTCTGGTGCCGCCTGTCCATGAACTTCAGGTTTAGAATCCTGGAATGGATGGTCTCTTGGGCCCCTTTGAGGTCTGCTGTTCCCTGCATCCGTTCAGTGCAAGCATCTACCCAAGTCTACAGAGCAGTGATTCATTGACTTGAGTTGCACTTTGAGACCACCTGGGAGGGGAGGGTTTCAAAGATCCAATGCTCAGGTTACTCCCCAGATCAATTAAATCTGAATTTGGGTGGGTGGGTATCCACATTTTTTCAACACCCTCTGGGAGTGTCTAGTCTGCAGATAAGTTAGCAAACCCATGCCCTGGGACAAGAAATCTCAAAATCAGGAGTGACTAGAATCCCATAGAAGGCAAGGCAGATTCCCAGGCCCCCGCCCCTGGTGACAGTGATTCCTTCCAGCAGATCCCACTGAGAAGAGGCACTGTGAGCAGGCATCCTAGGTGATTCCGACAAGGACCACTCGCTGGGAACCTGGTAATGGCCATTCAACAGAAGCCCAGAGGACTAGTCTTCCTGATGCACCCCCCCCCCTTCCTCCTACTTCTATACACACGCTTCCACCCCGGGGTCTCCTGTCCTGCTCAGGCAGAAGTTAAACAGGCGTGCATTTGCCAAACAGCCTTTTTTTCCATCTTGCTCATCTCGAGCAAACCTGGATCTTTTAGCCTGAGCCTCTAATCCCACCAGGTTCAATAATTTAAGCAGCACACTCATCAACACAGTCAGGTTTAATATTTAAACACCAGAGCATCATTTAGGTCAGCCTCAAGGTGAGAGCTGCTGCTGACTCGGGTGTTACTGCTGGTTAGCAAACCAGGCCACTGCGGCCAGAGCAGACTGCGGGGAGAGCCCCGGCTCCCAGGCAGGCCCGGCGCAGCAAAGATCCGGCTGGCTAGCTCAGGCGGCCTTCGGCCTCTTGCCTACCTGGAGCGTGTGCAGTAGGACCTGCAGCCCACTGGCTTCTTGTTCGGCCATCACCTCGTCGGGTCCGGGGGAATCGGCTGCCTGCGGCCAGATCCAGATCAAGGCTGGAGAGGCAATGTCTGCCAAGCTGACCTCGCTGCCCGGGGAGAGGGCCTCAGCTGCACGCTGCCGAGTGTGAAGTGAGCACGCTGCAACCCTAGCCCTCGGCCCAGGTGCGGGTGCCCCCCGACACCCACTGCGGGGATTAGGTGAGCCCCGGCCCGGGAAGGGAGGAGCACTTGGGCATGGGGGTAGAGAGGGCCCCCGGCATGAGTCACTCACCCACCTCCAGGCCCACGCAGGAGCCACCCTGGATGGCTGACAGGCATTCCCAGCTGACCTGGTCAGACTCCCTACAGAGGCTCGCTCGGCCCTCCCCGCCGGTCCCCCTCTCAACTTTATTTTGGTCTGTTGCCGGCTCCTGGGTAACAAGAGACCCGAGAGCGCTTGCACAACCGTGGCCTTGCAGGGCACAGAAGCCCAGGGCCCCCTGAGGTCCCAGGCTGAGGGACTGGAGCTCTGGCTGAGAAGGAAAAGAACTACTCCGGGTCGTTTTTTATCAACCGAGTCCCTTAAATAATGTGCAGCTTTCACAGCAACCCTACAGACAGAGACAGTGCATGCTCAGTTGTGTCCGACTCTTTGCAACCCCATGGACTGTAGCCCTCCAGGCTCTTCTGTCCATAGAAGTTTCCAGGCAAGCATACTTGAGCGGGTTGTCATTTCCTACTCCAGGGGATATTCCCAACCCAAGGATCAAAACCGTGTCTCCTGCACTGGCAGGCAGATTCTTTAGCACTAGCACCAAGTGATACTATGATTGCATCTCCCTTTTACAAAAGAGAAAACTCAGGCACAGAGAAAGCTCTGGGCCACAGGAACAGAGCTTAGGAGTGTATGCCCAACCTGCCGAGGTGAATTGGCGCCAAACCACAAGCAGAAGCCATTATACCATCCTGCCTCTTGCTGCTGCAAATGCATTGATCAAAGTCATACAATGCGGGCTGGGAGCCCTGTCCCCTGCCTCAGGGAGAGTAGATGCCCTGGTGGCTGGTTTCCTCCAGACCAACGCAGGATCCATCACTTCTTTCTATATTTTCTGCTCAGAATGTGTCACAAGAGTTTTAGTGGCTAGTTGGCCACCTAAACCCTGCCCCACCATGTCGATACCCACGTGTCTTATAGTCCTTTAGATATTGGCTTCTCAGAGTGTGGTCAGGTCATCACTTGGTGGCTTGTTAGACCCCACCCCAGAGCTCCTGAATCAGAAGCTGCATTTTCACAAGATCCCCAGGGGATCTACAGCTGATTGACAACAATATTAGAGGAGAAAATGTTCAGGAAGCCCCATTTCTGACCCCATTGACAACATGGCCACAGAGAGCCCGTGGGTTTGATGCCTGACAGCTTTTGTCTCCAATCTCCAGCAAGCTCCAAGCACAACATGCACGTGTGAAATTGGAGAGTGAGCTCATTGAACTTCATGACCGACCAAGAGCCCAGCTAGGCAGGAAGGCCTGGGCTCACAGCCAACAGCCCCATGCAGAGCTCGGGGACCTCTCATGAGCATCAGAGCAGCCAGCTGGCAGCTGCCCAAGCCAGTTGTGGTGACCGAGGAAAGGGACTCTGCATTTCCTGATCCTACTTGGCTGAAACGTTCCCAAGTTAGGAGACAGACAGCATGTCAGTTACTCCCTCTCCATGCTAGGCCAGGCCACACCCTCAGATTCAAGGATGAAATTCATGTGGTTTCTGCCCTCCAGAAACTTCCACTCTTGTTGCTGTTCAGTCGCTCAGTTGTATCCAACTCTGCAATCCCATGGACTGCAGCACCAGGCTTCCCTATCCTTCACTGTCTCTCAGAGTTTGCTCAAACTCATGTCTATTGAATCAGTGATGCCATCCAACCATATCATCCTCTGTCGTCACCCTCTCCTCCTGCCCTCAACCGTTCCTAGCAGCAGGATCTTTTCCAATGAGTCAGCTCTTTACATCAGGTGGCCAAAGTATTGGAGCTTCAGCTTCAGCATCAATCCTTCCAAAGAATATTCAGGACTGATTTCTTTTTGGATTGACTGGTTTGATGTCCTTGCAGTCCAAGGGACTCTCAAGAGTCTCCTAACACCACGGTTTGAAAGCACCAATTCTTCAGCGCTCAGCCTTCTTTATGGTTCAACTCTCACATCTGTCCATGACTACTGGAAAAACCATAGCCTTGACTATACACACCTTTGTTTTTAAAATGACGTCTCTGCTTTTTAATTCACTGTTTAGGTTTGTCATAGCTTTTCTTCCAAGGAGCAAGTGTCTTTTATGCTCATGGCTGCAGTCACCATCCAAAGTGATTTTGGAGCCCATGAAGCCATTCTTAATGGCTTTAAATATAAAGACCTTCCATGTAGGGACTGGACTATAACATCTCACATTAATCAAGTGTGGGGGTAGAGGGGCAGTTGATCCCTCCACTTCCCCCACCTCTGATGACAGGAGAGAAGAAATAAAGGCCCCTGCTTCCCAGGTGGCTCAGTGATAAAGAATCTTGCCTGCCAAGCAGGAGATGTGGGTTTGATCCCTAGGCTGAGAAGATCCCCTGGAGAAGGTATGGCAACCGACTCCAACATTCTTGCCAGGAGAATTCCATGGACAGAGGAGCCTGGCGAGTTATAGTCCACGGGGTCATAAAGAATCAGACATGACTTAGTAACTAAACAACAAAAAGGCTTTACATCTCCTATAAGGAGTGGAGCTTTTCGAGGCACACATCCTATGATTCCTTAAAGGTCCAGGGATGCAGGAAGGCGCGCACTGTCCCATGTCATTACCTTAAAGGCAGATATTCACGCCCCTTGGTTGTAGGATAAAGCAAAGGGCAGGAGGAAAAATAAGCCCTCCCTACCAACATATATCTCAAAAATAGTTTAAAGGAAAAAGCCAAACTCCCCTGGTAGTCCTGTGGTAAAGGATCCACCTGCCAATATAGGGGACACAGGTCCAACCCATGGTCTAGGAAGATCCCATTTGCCTCGGGGTCAGCTAAGCCCGTGCACCACAACTACTGACCCCTCGTGCCTAGAGCCTGTGCTCGGCAACAAGAGAGGCCACCACAGTGAGAAGCCCACACTCTGCAAGTGAAGAATAGCCCCCGCTCACCGCAACTGGAGAAAGCCCATGCACAGCATCAACGACACAGTGCAGCCAAAAATGAGTGAATGAGTAAGAGATTGGGAGACTAGGATTGACATATTCACACTGCTGCTGCTAAGTCGCTTCAGTTGTGTCTGACTCTGTGCGACCCCATAGACGGCAGCCCACCAGGCCCTGGGATTCTCCAGGCAAGAACACTGGAGTGGGTTGCCATTTCCTCCTCCAATGCATGGAAGTGAAAAGTGAAAGTGAAGTTGCTCAGTCGTTGTCGACTCTTAGCGACCCCATGGACTGCAGCCTACCAGGCTCCTCCGTCCATGGGATTTTCCAGGCAAGAGTACTGGAGTGGGGTGCCATTGCCTTCTCCCATGCACACTACTATATATAAAATAGATAACTCATAAGAACCTGCTGTGTGGCACCGGGAACTCTAGTCAATGCTCTGTAATAGCCTAAATGGGAAAAAAAAATCTTAAAAAAAAAAAAGAAGAGTGGATATATGTGTAGGAGTGATTCACTTTGCTGTCCACCTGAAACTGAAACAACATTGTAAATCAACTAGACTCCAAAAACATTTTTTTAAATAAAAGAGAAAAAGCCCTTTGTCCTGAGAATTCACACAAACAACTCTGAGGACATGAACTAAAGGTATTTTTGTGCTCATGGGCCCTTATGTTAGCACTGACATAAAATTGACGCCGTTTGAATCCCTCTCCCGGATTCTGTCCAAATGAGACTCTAGTTCCACGAGTGGGCTGATTCATTTCAGCTGGAGTATAAATGAGTGACAGTAGCTTAGTGTGCATGCCCCCATTAGTATTTGAGTTTCAGCAGAGACTTTCCTAAAAGGCAGGAGGAGATACCCAAGCTTGAAGTCCTCCTGGGCAAAACAGCATCCAGAGAAGATTGAAATGAGTGCTCCTGACCCACACAGGGCAGTCAGACCCCGGGGAAGGTTAGCAAGGATGCTACTTTGCGCAGAAGAGAAAGTGACTTTGTACCTCTTGAAGAAGGCATTTAGAGAAACCTGGATAGAACTCAGTCCACTGGCTTCAAAGAAAGACACATTTAATGTGATCCAGAGATTTCTGTTGTAGTTTCAAGAGGTGTCCAACCCCACCTCCTGGTCCTGTAATTCACAAGAAGGATTCACACAACTCAGCAACAGTTGCCACGCTCATGTGCTCAGTTGTGTCCCACTCTTTGCAACCCATGGACTGTGAGTCCACCAGGCTCCTCTGTCCATGGGATTTCCCAGGCAAGAATACCAGAAAGGGTTACCATTTCCTACTTCAGGGGATCTTCCTGACCCAGGGATCAAACCCAAGCCTCTTGCATCTCCTGCACTGGCAGGAGGATTCTTTACCACTAGTGCCACCTGGAAAGCCCTGTTACAGCTATGATTCATTATAGCAGAAGGATACAGATCAAAATCAGCGGAACGAAGAGGCACACAGAGCAGGGTCCCAGAGACACCAGGCATGCCCACTCGGGCCACTGTGTGGTCAGTACTTACTTTTCCCAGCAACAGTGGGTTACAACCCACACAAAGCGTTGCCAACCAGGGAAGCTCACCTGAGGCTGGTTGTCCAGGGTTTTCAGGGGTTTGGTCATGTAGACACAACAGACTTTAGTCTCCAGCCCCTCCAGAGGTCAAGATCACACCATGATCCAAGGTCCCCACCTAAATGATATTGTTTGCATAGTTCTGGAGGAGGGCATGGCAACCCACTCCAATATTCTTGCCTGGAGAATCCCCATGGACAGAGGAGCCTGGCAGGCTATAGTCCATGGGGTTGCAAAGAGTCAGACAAAACTGAGCAACTAAGCACACACATCTAGCATGGCCCAAGGTCCCCAGGTAAACACACTCTTAGACAGCATATTCAAAGGACTGAGAAATCACCTCTCTGGAGCCAAGCAAGAGTCAGAACTTTATTTGGACAGGGTTAACCCTTTACTGCATACCTGCCCTCTTATCCCATTATCTCAGCCCCAAGAATCTCATGATACTTTGTGAATAAGCTGGAGAAATAAGCACAGGTCTGTATAAATAGGAGGATCCAATAGCTAGTATACTGCCAGTATTCAAAGAGCGATAAATTAATAAATTGCTGATTCAGAGGGAATTTCCTAATGGCATTCTGAGAATTCCCCTGGCCCTTCCTATTCAACATTTTTATCAATGACTTGGGATGAAAATAAAGACTACAAGCTTACCAAATTTTCTGATGACACCCGATTGAGAAAGACAGAAATATGTCAGCTGACATAGTTGGGATCCAAATAGATTTCAGCAGCCTTGAGTGGTGGACCAGATCCCACAGGATGAAATATAACAGAGCCAGATGGACACTCCTGCTCCTGGATCCTCCACACCAACTCTGCAAGAGTAAGGTAAGAGACGTGGCAAAACAGTGTTGGCCATGGAAAGGTTTGGCAGGTGAGCCAGAGGGGAGAGCCACATGAGTGTCAGCCTGGCCCCAGATTCCCAAAGTGTCTTTTCAGTCAAATGCATCATCTTTGAGGGGCGTGAAAGTTGTACCTGTAACCAGGATGGCAGTGAGGCTACACTGAGGTCCCACCTGTGCAGGAGCTCAGCAAGGCACCTGGCACAGAGGACGTGCCCATCAGTGAGAGCTGGGTATTACTGTTATGGACATCACCAACGGATGACTCCTAACCGCAACAGAGGAGACCCTGGTCCTGCTCAACACGACTTGGCCTCTAGATGCACAACAACTGCCACCAGGCTGGAAAGGATGTGCAGAGGAAGGCAAGAAACAGAAGTAAAGGGTGGAGGTCCCAGGAGCCCAATGTAGGGCAGATGCAGAACTGTCCCGAGAGGGTTCAGACCACCACAAGGGGTTATTTCCCTGCCCAGCAGGGACCTGAAAAGCATTTGGTCAGAAGGTTCCAGAGGAAACTCCAGGACTGTGTGACCTTAACAGGCTTTATGTTCAGTGACTTGATGGGGTAGGAGAAAGAGAGGGACTCCCTGGCTCCAAGTCACACAGCCAGGAGATGTCAGAGCTGGAACAAACTCCCCCTTTGAATCTTCCCTGTGGAACGTGGCCCACTCTCCCAGGTGGCCATGTGACTATCTGGGTGGAACTCAGATAAACAGTTTATGTTTTGATGGATAGGTTGTATCTCGGCCTGTATGAGAAAAAAATACCTAATTAGCACAATAAAACCGTTTTCTCAGGTATTCATTCGTTCCTTCTTCAAAAGAAGAACAGTGTGGAGGTTCCTCAAAAAACGGAAAATAGAACTACCATCCTGGGTCTCCCACATTGCAGGCAGATTCTTTACCAACTGAGCCACCAGGGAAGCCCCAGAACGACCATATTACCCAGCAATAAAGCTATATGCACCTGATGTTCACTGCTGCGCTATTTGCAATAGGCAGGCATGGAAACAACCTAGATGTCCATCAACAGATGGATGGATAAAGCAGACGTGTGGTGCCTACAGACAATGGAATGCTACTCAGCCATTAGAAAAGAGCAAAATAAAGCCATGTGCAGCAACACGGATGGGCTTAGAGATTATCATACTAAGTGAAGTAAGCCAGACAGAGTAAGTCTGAAGTAAGACAAATACCGTATGATATTACTTACATGTGGAATCTGAAATATGACACAAATTATCTGTGAAACAGAACCAGACTCACAGCCGTAGAGAAGAGACTTGTGTTTGCCCAGGAGAAGGGGGCTGGGGGAAGAATGGATTGGGCATTTGGGATTAGCAGATGCAAACTAGTATATATGGAATGAATAAACAATAAAGTCCTACTGTATAGAACAGAAGTTATATTCAATATCCTAGGATAAACCATAATGGAAAAGAATATGAAAAAGAATATGTGTGTGTGTGTGTGTGAACCACTGATTCACGGCTGTACAGAAGAAATTAACACAACATTGTAAATCAACTATACCCATAAAATAAAGGTTTTAAAAAAGTGAGTCAATGTTAAGAAAAACATTAAGGGAATAATAGTGCATGTGACTCTCAGACACGGCAAAAATCTAGAGGGAGGTTAATAGCTAAAATTATGGAAGGATCACACTGCTCCACGCTTCCTGTCTAATACTCAGCTCAGATTATCTTTTCTCTCATCTTATAGTGGGACTAAATCTCTCTTAAATACTACCTAACACCCTCCTTCCTTGACACATAATAAGCTGATTAATAAAAAGATTTACCCAAGTCCACACACGTGACCAGTCTGTCTATCATGATTTGCATATAATGCTACTATCTTAAAACGTTCCATTTCATGCTCTGGTTTTCTTCATTTTTACTTTCCTGCCCCATTTCCAGAACACCAGTGTGTTCCAGAACACCAGTGCCTGCACACACAGACACACATTGTCCACAACCTTCTGCCAGTCAGAACAAGGCTGCATTCTTTTCAGTCAGTTCAGTTCAGTTCAGTCCCTCAGTCATGTCCGACTCTTTGCGACCCCATGAATCGCAGCACGTCAGGCCTCCCTGTCCATCACCAACTCCCGGAGTTCACTCAGACTCACATCCATCAAGTTGGTGATGCCATCCAGCCATCTCATCCTCTGTCATCCCCTTTTCCTCCTGCCCCCAATCCCTCCCAGCATCAGAGTCTTTTCCAATGAGTCAACTCTTCGCATGAGGTGGCCAAAGTACTGGAGTTTCAGCTTTAGCATCATTCCTTCCAAAGAACACCCAGGACTGATCTCCTTTAGAATGGACTGGTTGGATCTCCTTGCAGTCCAAGGGACTTTCAAGGGTCTTCTCCAACACCACAGTTCAAAAGCATTGATTCATCTGCACTCAGCTTTCTTCACAGTCCAACTCTCACATCCATACATGATCACTGGAAAGACCATAGCCTTGACTAGACGGACCTTTGTTGGCAAAATAATGTCTCTGCTTTTGAATATGCTACAAATAACATTACTAAACTGTGGACTTAAAAGTTGGTGTGTACAAAAATAAACTTAAAATGGATTAAAGATCTAAACGTAAGACCAGAAACTATAAAACTCCTAGAGGAGAACATAGGCAAAACACTCTCCGACATACATCACAGCAGGATCCTCTATGACCCACCTCCCAGAAGATTGGAAATAAAAGCAAAAATAAACAAATGGGACCTAATTAAACTTAAAAGCTTCTGCACAACAAAGGAAACTATTAGCAAGGTGAAAAGGCAGCCTTAAGAATGGGAGAAAATAATAGCAAATGAAGCAACTGACAAACAACTAATCTCAAAAATATACAAGCAACTCCTGCAGCTCAACTCCAGAAAAATAAATGACCCAATCAAAAAATGGGTCAAAGAACTAAATAGACATTTCTCCAAAGAAGACATACAGATGGCTAACAAACACATGAAAAGATTCTCAACATCACTCATTATCAGAGAAATGCAAATCAAAACCACTATGAGGTACCATTTCACGCCAGTCAGAATGGCTGCGATCCAAAAGTCTACAAGCAATAAATGCTGGAGAGGGTGTGGAGAAAAGGGAACCCTCTTACACTGTTGGTGGGAATGCAAACTAGTACAGCCACTATGGAGAACAGTGTGGAGATTCCTTAAAAAACTGGAAATAGAACTGCCTTATGATCCAGCAATCCCACTGCTGGGCATACACACTGAGGAAACCAGAAGGGAAAGAGACACGTGTACCCCAATGTTCATCGCAGCACTGTTTATAATAGCCAGGTCATGGAAGCAACCTAGATGCCCATCAGCAGATGAATGGATAAGAAAGCTGTGGTACATATACACAATGGAGTATTACTCAGCCATTAAAAAGAATTCATTTGAATCAGTTCTAATGAGGTGGATGAAACTGGAACCTATTATACAGGGTGAAGTAAGCCAGAAAGAAAAACACCAATACAGTATACTAACACATATATATGGAATTTAGAAAGAAGGTAACAATAACCCTGTGTACGAGACAGCAAAAGAGACACTGATGTATAGATCAGTCTTATGGACTCTGTGGGAGAGGGAGAGGGTGGGGAGATTTGGGAGAATGGCATTGAAACATGTATAATATCATGTATGAAACGAGTCGCCAGTCCAGGTTCGATGCACGATACTGGATGCTTGGGGCTGGTGCACTGGGACGACCCAGAGGGAGGGTATGGGGAGGGAGGAGGGAGGAGGGTTCAGGATGGGGAGCACGGGTATACCTGTGGCGGATTCATTTTGATGTTTGACAAAACTAATACAATATTGTAAAGTTTAAAAATAAAATAAAATTTTTTTTAAAAGTTGGTGTATAAATATTTTTAATCAGTGTTACTTGAAAAGTAAAATATAACAACTACAGAAAGAAAAAAAAAAGTCTGCCTTGACAGTACATCATAGTTGACTGGCTGTCCCTACTGCTTCTCAGAAGATTTCCCCCACCTTCTCCTGATGCATGAATTCCTAAGGAGAGTGGCTGGGAACAGAGGAGTAGAGGAAAAGAAATCTGGGCCCAAGAGCTGGTGTTGTGTGTACCTGATTTAATGGAACCCTTGTCGTAGCCCTCTGAGTCAGACATTATTCCCACTTCCAGTTGAGAAAATTAAGGTTAAACTACATGAGGGTGTTGAGCAGGGATTTAATCCTGGATCTGTCAGCCCTCATGGTCTTACCCTCCAGTGAGAAGAGAGGCTGCAAGTGCAGAAGCCCCTGGAAGGGAAATTCTCAAGAAGCTTTCAGCCAACCCAATACATTCATAAATGACAAATGTGGATTCCTTCCTGAAGACAGAGGCAAGTGAAGGGAACAGGAGGGCATAGCCTGCAATGAGGTTGTGAGTGCCACCGGCAGGAGTCTAGAAAGGCATAGTGACTTCGATGCACACGAAGGCATGTACCTCCAGTAGAAGGGCAGGCCTGAAAACAGACTTCATCACTCAGCCTGGGACCAGCCCTCTGAAAAGCCTCTCTCCAATCTAAACACGGAACCCCTGAGATCAAACTTTTGCTCCCTTGCCTATTTGCTCTGTGACTATAGGGAAGAGACCTAAACTCACCGCATCTCAGTTTTCTCATCTGTTAAATGGGGCGATGATAATGCCCAGCTCATCAGTTGCTGGGAGGATTCACTGGAACAGCATGATGTTCTTAGTACAGCGTCTGTCATCCAGTAAGCCCTCTGCACATACGGATGTTACCGATACTATTACGATTGCCTTTGTTAAAGATTCAAGAATTCCTACCTCAAGTAATTGGTGGGAAGATTAAATGAGCAAAAATATGCGTAAGTGCCTAATGTAAGGTGATGAATGGTGGAAATTATTAAGTACCGATGCCCTGGACTTCTGCTAAATAAGAAGGGACTAGGTAGAGGAAGGGGGGCAGGAGGATAAGGGGACGACAGAGGATGAGATGGCTGGATGGCATCACCAACTCAATGGACTTGAGTCTGGGTGAACTCTGGGAGTTGGTGATGGACAGGGAGGCCTGGTGTGCTGCGATTCATGGGGTCGCAAAGAGTCGGACACGACTGAGCGACCGAACTGAACTGAACTGAGGTAGAGGAAGTGACCTGACATCCATATTTCTGCCCAATGAAGTTCCGCCCTGTCTTTAGTTCTGTAAATTTTGGCTTAATGGAGTTTTACATTCTATTAGTAGGCAACCAACAAAGGTCCATCGAGTCAAGGCTGTGGTTTTTCCAGTAGTCATGTATGAATGTGAGAGTTGGACTGTGAAGAAAGCTGAGCACTGAAGAATTGATGCTTTTGAACTGTGGTGTTGGAGAAGACTCTTGAGAATCCCCTGGACTGCAAGGAGATCCAACCAGTCCATCCTAAAGGAGATCAGTCCTGGGTGTTCTTTGGAAGGAATGATGCTAAAGCTGAAACTCCAGTACTTTGGCCACCTCATGCGAAGAGTTGACTCATTGGAAAAGACTCTGATGCTGGGAGGGATTGGGGGCAGGAGGAGAAGGGGACGACAGAGGATGAGATGGCTGGATGGCATCACTGACTTGATGGATGTGAGTCTGAGTGAACTCCGGGAGTTGGTGATGGACAGGGAGGCCTGGCGTGCTGTGATTCATGGGGTCGCAAAGAGTCGGACACGACTGAGCGACTGAACTGAACTGAACTGAACTGACACATTTAAACTGCTATGTCTTTCAGATAAATAGACCCTTTTATCATAATGAAATGTCTCTGTCTTTGAAAATACTGTTTGTCTTAAAGTCTATTTTGTTTGATACTAATAAAATTACTCCAGTTTTTTTTATGCTATATTTTACTTGATATAGCTTTTTTCATCCTTTATTTTCAATCTACCTCTATTGGCTCATCCCACTACTACTTAGCATATTACTAATGAGAATTTATTGCAATGTATTATCATTGTTAAATAATAAAGGTTAAGTAGGAATAAGAGAGGGCTTCCTAGGTGGCTCAGTGGATAAAGTACCTGCCTGCAACACAGGAGCATGCCCTAGATATGGGTTTGATTTCTGAGTTGGGAATATCCCCTGGAGGAGGGCACAGCAACCCATTCCAGTATTTTTGCCTGGAGAATCCCATGGACAGCAGAGCCTGGCAGGCTACAGTCCATAAGTCGCAAAGAGTCATACACAACGGAAACGACTGAGCACAGCATATCTGTATTTTATACACATCATTTCTTGTACAAAAAAATATATAGTGGGGTCTTGACATTTTATTTATTCTGACAATCCCTGCCTTTTAACTGGAGTGTTCCATTTACTTACATTTAGTATAATTTTTATATAGCTGGTTTTATCATAATGCCATTGTTTTTCTCTTTGCCATCTCTTTGTTTCATCCGTCTCTCTTCCTTTTTGCCTTCTTTCGGGTTAATCAAGTATTTTTTAGTATTTCGTTTAATTCTATGACTGACTTTTCAGCTCTGCCTCTATGCATTATATTCTAGTGCTCGTTCAAAGGACTACTTCATGCATCCTTAACCATTGCCCACAGTCTGGCTGGAGTTTGTATAGTGCCTCTTCATGTAATATATGATAACTATGTAACAGAATATCTCACTCGCCTTTACTTCCTATCCTTTCGATATTGTTGTCATAAATAGTAACTCTATATTTGTTATAAACCCTACACACTGTTTCTTTTGCTTAAGACAGTCATCTGTCTATTAAAGAAATTATGAAAAGAAAAAAATACAGTCTTTCATAGTTATTCACAGACTTACTATTCCCTGTGCTTGTTATTCCTTCCTGTAGATATGATTTTCTTTCTGGAATCATTTTCCTTCAGCTTGGCAATTTTTCTTCAGCATTTCTGAAGTTATCATCTACTGGCAACAAATACTCAAATGCATTTATTTGCTATCGTTTTTGAAGAATATAGAAGTCTGCAATACTGGACTGATTTTCTCTTTTCAGCACCTTCAAGGCGTCATTCGGTTACCTTCTTGTCCTCACTCTTTTGAAAGAAGTCAGTCGTCATACGCGTATCAATGTTCCCAGTATGTGCTGTGTCATATCTCTTGTCTGTTTTCAACAATTCTTTCTCTTTGACTTTTGGCAGATTTAAGATGTAATACCTACATGTGGCTTCTTTTATACATATTCTGCTTGATTTCTTTGAGTTCCTTGAATTTGTAGTTTTTGCTTTCTGCCAAACTTGGATACTTTAAGCATTCCTTTTTCAAAAATATTGTTTCCTTCTCCTTTCTATTCCCCTTCTTCAACTCCAATTAAATATATGTTAGATAACCTGACTTGGTACAACTGGTTCCTGGGGCTCTTTTCATTTTGTCAAGTCTCTGTCCTTTGGATTAAATGGTTTCTATTAATTTTCTATTAATTTTCCAAGTTCACTTACTTGTCATCATTTTAAAATTTCAAGTAGTTTAGTTTTACACTGTAAAGGACTCATCAAGTTCTTTTTTACACTTTTCATTTCTCTGTTACTACCCATCTGTTTGTTCATTATGACCACATTTTTCTTTAATTTCTTGAACATGTTTAAAATAGATGCTCTAAAGTCCTAGTCCACTCATTCCAATATCTCAGAGTTACTTTCTATTAACCGATCTTTCTCTTGGCTATGGAATACATCTTTCAGTTTCTGTAAGTGTCTAGTAATATTTTATTGATTGCAAGACATTGTCCTTGAGATATTGTGGAGATTGTAGACTCTGCTATTAGAAGGACTCTTGGATAACATAATCCATTTTAATGCATTTACAAATTATAAAAAGGAGCCCACAGGGAAAATGATTTTCCCAATGCACACAGATAGTCATGGCCAATTGAAACTATATCGCCCAAGCTGAGACTCGGTGTCTTCCCAGTTTCCAACCTGAAAATATGCTGCCTTTTCAATACATTTAAAAAATTTATCCTTGGGAATAACATTTTCTCCTCTTAAAGTTTTGCTAGCCCTTTCCTGATTTCTGTGCCTAAAGATCACTCACGTATCTTCTAGATCTAAGGATGCTACTGCTATTGCTGCTGATAATGATATTTGATATCCTTGAGCATCTCAAGGATAGATTTGTTAAGTACAGTGCTTACACTACTGTGTACTAGCTACTGTGCAAGAGTTTTACTTAATTTCACCCTAAACTATCCCTTCCTTTGGCAGCTTACCCTAATATCACTCTTCCTGTTAAATTAAATGCTCCAGTTTCTGTATCTCCAAAGTACATGCATACATAACATAGCATTGATGATAATGAAGTGAAAGTGAAAGTCACTCAGTCATGTCCAACTCTTTGTGACCCCATGGACTATACAGTCCATGGAATTCTCCAGGCCAGAATACTGGAGTGGGTAGCCTTTCCCTTCTCCAGGGGATCTTCCCAGGGATCGAACCCAGGTCTCCCGCATTGCAGGCAGATGTTATAGTAATAAGTTTCTATGGTCAGCTGTGCTGTTAGGCTTGAAGTCTTTCAGTGGCCAAGGAAGCTTTCTATGTTCATAACACCCAACACAATGCTAGGCACATAGTAGCTGGCAAGAAACTGTTGGGTTCCAGTGGCCTCCCGTGAAGGACAGAGTCCACCTTTGGACTAGCTACATGCCAGTATTCCAGCCCTGTCAGTAAGTGGCAGCTCAAAGGACACCATATCCTTGGTTCTATGAAGCTGAGGTCCAGCATCCACCTGAGGTGTTGTTGCCATGTACACCTGACAAAGTTCTTCAGAGAGGCCCAATATAATCTCTACCCTTGTGCCCAGTCTAGTCCCATCAGTGGCCAGACCTGGAGTGCTGACAGGTGTGCAATGTTCATCAGCCTCTTGCATCGGGGCCAGTCCAGAGGCTCATGGCCTCTGGGTCTCAAGCTGAAGTATCAGGTCACAAGCAAGCTGGAACCAAGGGCTCCTAAGGTCAGGCTGCCCAGAGTGGGGTGGGGGAGAAATAGAGATATCAGCCATCAATGCCACCAGTCCAGATGCTTCCTTTTGCTTCAGTGAAGGCTAAAGAGACTGCAAGCCAGGACTAGAGGAATCAAATGCCAAACTGGGCAGGGGCATGGCTTCTCTGGGAGGGGCCTTGCGGAGGAGGCCACATTCCAGCTTGTGACACATTCATTCAGTCATTTACTCCACAAACATGTATTCATCAGATTTCTACAGTGAGGAGTGTACCATCACACAAAAGCTAAAAGCAAAATCTCTGGAATCAGTTTTGATTTACATATAGGTTCTGCCAAATCTAGTTACACGACGTTTAATGAGTTATATACATTTTCTCTACCTCAGTTTCCCATCATTAAAACAGTAATAGTAACACAAAGGGTTGTGAGCACTAAATGAGTAATGCATTTAAAATTTGCTGGTCAGTGTCTGACATATAATAAAGCTTGATAGGTATTAATTGTTATCATCAGGTCCTGGGATGGCATCAAAGAGATTAAGGTGAAAAAGTATCTTATAGATGTTTCAATTCCTGCCTTCAAAGAGCTCTTTGGGTAGCAGCAGAGATTAACCTTCATATAACCTTTTCCAGTGTGATTTGACCAAGCTGCTGCTTAATGAAAGCTCCAAGTCTCCTGCTGAAGAAGTTGGGAAAATTTCCCAAGGAATACAGCCCTAGCACTGGACCTCTGAGGGCTTCCAAGTGGAAGAAAGCAAAGGGGAATTCTAGGTAGAAGAACGTGTGAAAGGAATACCTGTGTAAGAGAGTCATACAACTGATAGAGCCCTCATAGTGAAGCTGTGGAGTAACTCAGACCAGATAAAGTAGCTTTGCTTTCCATAGTGTGGGGTGGGATCCCAGTGAAAATTTGTAAGCAAGATATGAGTGAAGTTCACTTTCATGTTTACATTTCTTCTCCTTCCCTGGAAATGTGAGCTTTCTCCTGCTCCATGTGAAGTGAAGGATATGGCAGATTCATTTTTCTTTTTCCTCCTTCACATTAGACTGTGAATGACTGATAAGGCATGATGCAATGCTTCATCAGGCGTACTTGCAGTTTACTAAGGGACAATTATAAGCCAGGTAACTAACTAGAAGATGAAATAAGTCTTTTGTGATTCAGGACGCCTTCCCAAATCCCCTCCCTCATTTTTACAGGATAGTACCCTATAAGCTCAAGAAATTAAAAGACGCTTACTCCTTGGAAGGAAAGTTATGACCAACCCAGACAGTATCTTAAAAAGCAGAGACATTACTTTGCCAACAAAGGTCCGTCTAGACAAGGCTATGGTTTTTCCAGCAGTCATGTATGGATGTGAGAGTTGGACTATAAAGAAAGCTGAGTGCTGAAGAATTGATGCTTTTAAACTGTTGGAGAAGACTCTTGAGAGTCCCTTGGACTGCAAGGAGATCCAACCAGTCCATCCTAAAGGAGATCAGTCCTGAGTGTTCATTGGAAGGACTGATGTTGAAGCTGAAACTCCAATACTTTGGCCACCTGATGCGAAGAGCTGACTCATTTGAAAAGACCCTGATGCTGGGAAAGATTAAAGTTGGGAGGAGGAGGGGACGACAGAGGAAGAGATGGTTGGATGGCATCACCAACTCAATGGACATGAGTTTGAGTAAACTCCGGGAGTTAGTGATGGACAGGGAGGCCTGGAGTGCTGCATTCCATGGGGTCACAAAAAGTTGGACACGACTGAGTGACTGAACTGAACTGAACTGAAGCTCGTTACAATGAAAGGCTCTCTTTATCAGTTAACAATTGATTAACAACTTCTGATAGAATTATCTTGGGATACCCATCACTTTGTGAACATAGCAGAGATTCTAGATTTTCCTTTTGAGTCATTATCCAAGGCTTTCACTGAGCCATCTGTACTTGCAGAAGTTCAGAGCTGAAACACCATTATCACAGACTGACTATCTGTAAGAAGGGAGCAAAAGCCATGGAAATGACAAAGTCCCTTATGCCCCTTATTATTTTTATCCCATCCCTCTTTCAGCAGAAACTTTTCTTGATGATATTTCTTTTCTCATACTAATAAGTAATGATCTGATGTTAGCCATAATGACCATGGTAACTAGTCATGAGTAACCTCAGAGGAGCATCTGAAATTAAGTCTTCTATCTTCTATCAGCTTATAGCCACAGAAGACATAGGCTTGCTGCCAGTGAATTTGAGGTTCTTGCTTCATCACAAAAGAATTTGGAGAAAAAGTGATATGTAAGAAGTAGATTTATTTAGAGAGAAACATACTCCAGACCTAATGTCAGCCAGGAAAGAGTAAAGTGTTTCAAAATATAGCTTTTATGGACTGGGTAATTTCATAGGCTAATAAGTGGGAGGATTACTCCAATTATTTGGGGGAAAGAGTGAAGATTTCCAGAAACTGGGCTACCACCCACTTCTTACCCTTTTATGGTTGACCTCGGAACTGCCATGACGCTGGTGGGTGTGACATTTAGCTTACGCTAATGTATTAAAATGAGCATATAATGAGGCTCAAGATCTACTAGAAGTCAAATCTTCTGCTGACCTAATTGGTTCTAACCAGTTTTCCTCATGTCCTATGGCTATGTCATTCTTTTAAAGGTTGTGTCCTTCCTTTCTGTTTCAAGCTCAATTTAGAGAATCATTAAACATCTAAAACCTAGACAGTGTATTAAAAAGCAAAGACATTACTTTGCCAACAAAGTCTGTATAGTCAAAGCTATGGTTTTTCCAGTAGTCATGTATGGATGTCAAAGTTGGGATCATAAAGAAAGCTGAGAGCCAAAGAACTGATGCTTTTGAACTGTGGTGTTGAAGAAGACTCTTGAGAGTCCCTTGGACTGCAAGGAGATCCAACCCGTCCATCCTAAAGGAGATCAGTTCTGAATATTCATTGGAAGGACTGATGCTGAAGCTGAAACTCCAATACTTTGGCCACCTGATGTGAAGAGTGACTCATTGGAAAAGACCCTGATGCTGGGAAAGATTGAAGGCGGGAGGAGAGGGGATGGCAGAGGATGAGATGGTTGGATGGCATCACCAACTCAACGGACATGAGTTTGAGCAAGCTCCAGGAGTTGGTGATGGACAGGGAAGCCTGGTGTGCTGTAGTCCATGGGGTTGCAAAGAGTCGGACATGAGCCACACCATTTTAGGATACTTGAAGTAGAATTCATAAGGAAATGAATGGACAGACTCTAGGGTGCCACATCCCACTCCATGACCCCCACCTCCTGAACATCACACCTCTGTGTAACAAATCCCTTTCCCTTGAGTGTGGGAGGAACCCTGAACGTGACAGAGGTGGTAAGAGTGTGCTCCCACAATCGTGTTACATTGTATGACTCCACCTTGCTGGCAGACTAGCTGTAGAGTCTCTTCTTGCTGGCCTTAATGACATAAATGGCCAAGCCGGAGAAGCCTGTATGACAAGGAACCGTGGGTGGTCTCCAGCAGGCTCCAGCAAGAAGCCAAAGCTCTGACACGCGGCCACAAGCCTGACTGCAGCCCCCGCAGTCGTCACCATTATGCTGGCAGCCTGAGGATTAAACTGAAGCCTCGGAGAGGAAGCCACAGTCATGAACAGACCCTCCAGCCCAGCTGGTCTCCCATCTGTCCTTCAGCCCCACCCCTCCAGCAGTCTTCTCCCACCACACAGGAATCCCAGGGAAATAGCACGCCTGCACATCACTCACAATGAGACACGCAAGGAAGCAAGAAGAGAAAAATTGATCTGGCTGCTTGAAACCAATTCTCATTACCAGTGATTTACATGAATAGGAGCTCAAATTTGCATACCATTAAGTGTTTGAGATTAACTTGTGCAAGTTCTTATTTGATTTCAGCCTTAAATTCTTCACTGATTTAAGCTGAGCTTCCACTGTTTTCTGCCCCCAAGTAACAGAGCTTTAAAACAAAACTGCAAAGACCTGCCTCGTCCAGTGTATTTCACTAAGTTCACTAACTCTGGGGAAGGGGACTGCCCAGTGACACTTGGGACGCTCTCTAGACACAAAAAATGGCAGCATCAATACTCTATAGATGCCTATATGAGTACACATAGATGCCCGGATGAGTAAGAAATCACGGGCGTCCCTGGTGGTGCAATGGTAAAGAATCTGCCTGCCAACGCAAGAGACATGGATTCTATCCCTGGTCCAGGAAAATCCCACCTATCATGGAGCAACTAAGCCTCTGTGCCACAACTCCTGAGCCTGTACTCGAGAGTCTGGAAGCTACACCTACTGAACCCACAGCCAGAACTACTGAACCCAGGTGCCGAGAGCCTGTGCTCCGCAGCAAGAGAAGCCACCACAGTAAGAATCCTATGCACCGCAACTAGAGAAAAGCCCCCGCAGCGACAAAGACCCAACAGAGACAAAAATAAATAAATTATTTAAAAAACAAAAAAGGATAAGAGCGTATTTTAATGGTAAGGTCTGCAGATCCCAGGGCTAGAGCTTGCATAAGACCCATAACCCCCTGCCAGGACTGGCAGAATGGTGGTTTTGGAGTCTGTCATTTTCCACAAGCAGAAGGAATCTGATGTGATCTTCAAGATGGCAAGAAAGCCTCCTCTGGGATTAGGCCACACCTGTCCCCTGGACTTGGAGTGCCAGAACCTGAACGGGCATTTCCATTGACTGGCCCCTATAAAATCTAATAACAGGTCTTGACATAAGGACCAAGAGTAGCCCAGAACACCTCCTCACCCTGGAAAACGATCGAGAAAAACAGGGTTTATGAGTTGCGCGAGCACATGGTGTCTTGGTGTGATTAATCCATCTCGGGGAAATGACTGTGAGAGCCAATTAAATGCAGCTTAGAGGAGCTATTTTGCATTGTCTCTTTATTCCATTTCTGGCGACAATTGTACCTGTCAGAAAAGCTGTGAGAAACTATCAATTTCTGCAGCTTGAGTTTTCAGAGGAAAATAAGAACCGCCGCCCTGGGAGAGATGGGCTGTCCCTTTCAGAGTGTAAATCCCCACTGAGAGATGGAGACCTTTGAGTCTGTGTGGCTTCCAGCTCCAGGCAATGGGTTCCTGGGTCTTACCCTCCCGTCCCTTCCCCTCCCAGGGACCTTCTGCTTGGGAACATAAAAGCCACGACCTCTCAGTACAGATGAAGCAAATACTTTCCATCCTGGAGGAGAATCTCCTCTCATCATAAAGAAGAAGGAAGAGGAGGAAGAGGAGAAATGTTTCCTACATATGAAATAAAACTACTGTCCAGGTTTAAAATGACAAACACTTAGATGAGCAGAATGGGGGGTTGCTTCGAGGCAATGATTCTTGCTTGCTTTCATCAACTCTGATATGCAAATAGATAACAAAGCATATTCGTAGCAACAAAAAACAAAATCCATTAACCCTCCCACTTAATGCTACATCCCCCCCAAAGCAGGGACTGCCCCAGTATAAATCATTGAGGAAAAGAGTTAATTAAATCAGGGGAAAAGAATAGCACCCAGCCCCAAGACAGGGTAGATTGTCAGCAGAAGAAAGTAAACACTTGGACCAGGTGCATCCTCCCGGGTCCTTAGGTTACTACTATTTAGCAGCGAGCCAGGGGCTCGGATGTCACACAAAAAGGAAAGGGCTGGCTCAGCTGGGGGCTCAGGTTCTGTCACCCCAGTCCTGGGTAGGGTTACAAGTCTGTTGCGATGCTTCTTGACCTCCACTGGGGACACACACCATCAGTTCACCTCTCCAAGTGCTCAAGGCTAGGCAGGGTGGCCAGGGCTAGGCAGAGGCAAAGTTGAGATGCCAAGACAATAGATTCCCCTTAATTACCCTGCTAGGAATGACCAGCATTTTCCAAACCAGATATGCTGCTACTGACAACATGGACCGATTTGGGATTCCTGGGTCCCACGTAGCCCCACCTGGACTAGCTATTGTTGTACTGTTCAGTTGCTAAGTCATGTCTAACCCCCATGGACTGCAGCACACCAGACTTCCCTGTCTTTCGCTGTCTCCCAGAGTCTGCTCAAACTCATGTCCATTGAGTCAGTGATGCCATCCAACCATCTCATCCTCTGTCACCCCCTTCTCCTTTTGCTTCAGTCTTTACCAGCATCAGGGTCTTTTCCAATGAGTCAGCTCTTCATATCAGGTAACCAAAGTATTGGAGCTTCAACTTCAACATCAGTCCTTTCAATGAATAGTCAGGGTTGATTTCCTTTAGGATGGACTGGTTGGATCTCCTTGCAGTCCAAGGGACTCTCAAGAGTCTTCTCCAACACCACAGTTCAAAAGCATCAATTCTTCAGTGCTCAACCTTCTTTATGATCCAACTCTCATGTCTGTACATGACTACTGGAAAAACCACAGCTTTGACCCGTGTTGACAAAGTGACATCTCTGCTTTTTAATACACTGTCTAGTATTATGTATTATATATAGATTAGATATTGTGCCTTGTTTTATAGTATTATGACCAGCTATGCTGAGACATTAATCTATGAGCATGCAGCTTCATTGCCCTCCCTGGGAAACGTGAACATGAACCTGAACAAGCAAGTGACACGCCCCGAGCTGGACAGGCTTCAGAAGCTGGCAGGCTCTGTATGTCTTCTTGCATACAGTGAAAGAGACCCCTGGCCAAAGAAAGGCTCAGCAATGAGGAAGAGATGGACGACGGGCTCCAATTTACCTCTTCCCCAAAATTCCTCAGCATCTCTCCCATTGTACTATACCTCCTGGTCAGTTTCTACAGGAAGTTATGATGCTGCTCACACTTCCTCATCAGCACAGCCTCACTGCTTACCGTACTGCTACCCAAGTTCCATGGGGTTCATTAATCTCTTTGGCATCAACAAATACTGAGGGATGGGGCTGGGACATTGGAATAAAGGGCTGTAACATCCCTCCTTTCTCTATACTTCCATATCTTAAAAGCCTGAGAACTATACAACTTTTCCCAAATTCCCACTGGAAACCCAAACTTTCCCAAATTTTCGTTGGAAAATGGGGTTCCCTGGGCCCAGCCCTGCTAGGAACAGGTTTCTTTGAATCAGGAAATACAGGTGAGGTAAGGGACAAGTCACTCTCCTCCACAGCAGGAAGTCACATTTGGGCAGCTTTTGTGGTTGATTAAGTTTTTCCTTATCATCCACTCCCACCACCTTCCGGCCCTGTTGTACTGCATGAGTGCATGCTAAGTCACTTCAGTCCTGTCCGACTCTTTGTGACCCTATGGACTGTAGCCTGCCAGGCTCCTCTGTCCATGGGATTCTTCAGGCAAGAATACTGGAGTGGGTAGCCATTTGCTTCTCCAGGGGAGTTTCCCAACCCAGGAATTGAACCCGTGTCTCTTAACTATCTCCTGCATCAGCAGGCAGGTTCTTAACGTGGGTTCTTTACCACTAGCACCACCTAGGAAGCCCATTTTACTGTATATTTTCCTTATATAAAGATATTTGTTTAAAAAAACAAAATCAAAAAGGAGGAGGTCATGTCTTAACCTCAGCCTGGTCTCACCAAAGCCTTTGGCAGAACAGACCTGCCTGTTCTCATTCCTCTAATCCCTTGCCCAAAGCCACATCACAAATGCCCCCCATCTCCAAGACTTCCCCCAGTGGTCTAGTGGCTAAGGCTCTGAGCTCCCAATGCAGGGGGCCTGGGTTCAATCCCTGTTCAGGGAACTAGAACCCACATGCTGCAACTGAAGGATCCTTCGTGCCACAGCAAAGAGTGTGCAGCAACTAAGACCCAGCACAGCTGATAACTAACTAAACACAATAAAAAACAAATGCCCCCACCTCCACTTGCACATGCACACATGTCCAGGCACACACACTCTGTTTCTTCTGCCTTCACAAAGTTCCATCGGAAACCAGCCAAAGATTCAACTCCTATGCAAAGCATTCCCAGAGGCAAAAGAGATCTTTGCTTCCCCTCTGCAGCTTCAGAAGTGTGGCTTCTCTGCATTGTATAATTTATCACAATCTCCAACACCGTTCCGCACCATGCTTAGCATCCCAGAACAGATCACACTCATCCGTCTATCTCCAGCGCCTAACTCAGGACATGGAACAACAGAGATGCTCAGGAAGTGGATGTAGAAGAAAAGGAGAAAGGATGGAAGTGGGAAGAGAGACAGGAAGACTTACCTGAAGATGCACTGGCTTCCTTAGGTTGCAAGAGATAAAGGAGAAAGGAAAGAAAGGAACCAACATTTATTAAACACACATATCTACCTGGTATTGGGCTTCCCAGGCTCAGTGGTAAAGAATCCACCTGCCAAGCAGGAGACCCGGGTTTGATCCCTGGTTTGGGAAGGTCCCCTGGAGAAGGAAATGGCAACCCACTCCAGTATTCTTGCCTGGGAAATCCCATGGACAGAGGAGCCTGGTGGGATGAGGTCTATGGGGTCACAAAAGTGTTGGACATGACTTAGTGACTAAACAACAACAACAACAAAAAATGGCATTATTCTAAGCACTTTCTTGGATTTCTCTCATATTTTACATACAAAAACACTGAGGCTCAGAATGGTTAAATACCTTTCCAAAGGGCACACATCTAATAAGGCTCAAGCTGTAACTCTGTATCCAGCCCATCTGACTGCGAAATGTGTACTCTTTTTCTCTTAACAATATTGTCTTCTTAGATTCATAAAATATTAGGATCAAAATGGACCTTAGAGATAATTTAGTCTGAACTGTCTGAAGCCCAGAAAGAGTAAGTCATTTGCCACAAGTCACTCAGCTGGTCCACTGTAGACTAAGAACCCGTCTCTTCTAACTCCCATTCCAGCGCTTCTGACATCTGGAAGAGCCATAACTATGTGAGATATTACCTTAGTAAATCAAGTCATTAAGAATCAGAATAAAATATTTGGCAAACCAGGGTAGCACACTTTGTCTTCCCAGGACAGCTGAGGTTGCACGCACGTGTATTGTTTCAGTGCTGTCTGAATCTTTGCAACCCCATGGACTGTAGCCCACAAGACTCCTCTGTCCATGGCATTCTCCAGACAAAAATACTGGCATGGGTTGCCATTGCCCTCCTCCAAGGGATCTCCCAGTGATGGAACCCATGTCTCTTATGTCCTCTGCATTGGCAGGCAGGTTCTTTACCACTAGCGCTACCTGGGAAGCCAAGAAGTAGTGGTACATATACACAACGGAAAATTACTCAGCCGTAAAAAGGAATGCATTTGAGTCAGTTCTAATGAGGTGGATGAACCTAGAGCCTATTATATGGAGCCAAGTAAGTCAGAAAGAGAAAGATAAGTATCATATTCTAACGCATATATATGGAATCTAGAAAAAATGGTACTGAAGAATTTATTTACAAAGCAGTAATGGAAAAACAGACATGGAGAACAGACTTGTGGACATGGGGAGATGGGAGGAGAGGGTGAGATGTATGGAGACAGTAATATGGAAACTTACATTACCATATGTAAAATAGATAGCCAATGGGAATTTGCTGTATGGCTCAGGAAACTCAAACAGGGGCTCTGTATCAACCTAGAGGGCTGGGATGGGCAGGGAGATGGGAGGTTCAAAAGGGAGGGGTTATATGTATACCTATGGCTGATTCATGCTGAGGTTTGACAGAAAACAGCAAAGTTCTGTAAAGCAATTATCCTTAAATTAAAAAATAGACAATTTTTTAAAAAATGGAAATAAACAGGCAATCATATAACATTAAAAAAAAAATACACTCTGAAACCACACAAAGGAGGCAGCCAACTCCACAGACTCCCAGCTGCTTGTGACATCCCTCAAAGGAAGCCCGTTTCAAGAGGAGCAGGAACCCTTGGGAGAGAGTCTAGGAAGCCCGTCAAAACCTGCCCTCCAGATGGGAGGATTAAAGGGTGCCAGTAACAGAACTTTCACTGTCTTTCCTGTGAAATTACCCATCCACTGACTCTGAGGTGATGTTTCCACACCCCAGCAGCTTTATTGCTCATAAGCATCTCTCCATCATCCCATGAAGTGGGCTATTTGGCTGTCAGCATCTTCAGGATAGGAAAATGGACACTCTGAGAAGCTAAGATACTTGCTGAGTTAACAACAGTACTTTAACAGCCAGACCGGGTTTGCCATCCCAGCCTCCAAGCCCTTGGGCTTGACCAAGAGTGGATAGCCTGGCTCATGTCCTTCTCTTGAATGGATTTGCCTTTTTCTCCTCTTCATCTTTGTCCTGGTTTTAGCAAGTCTCTTACATACGAATGAGTTCTGTTCTAAGAGCATGTTCGTAAGTCCAACAAAGTTAGCCTAGGTACCCAACTAACATAATCAGCTATATAGGACTGTACTGTAATAGGTTTATAACACTTTTCACATAAATAATACATAAAAAATAAACAAAAAATAAAGAAAACACTTGTAATCTTACAGTATGGTACCTTGAAAAGTACAGAAGTCAGTACAACAGCTGGCATACAGGGGCTGGCATCGAGAGAACAGGCAAGAGTTACTGATGGAGGAGAGCGAGGAGGTGGGAGAGGGTAGAGCTGAAGGGTCGTCAGTGATAGGAGGAGGACAATCTGCAATCTCACTCACGCCTGACGTTGACGGCACAGGTTCTGGTTCCTTGCTGGATTTAGTTCTATCTACCCTCTTGAAGAAAATGATCCAGAGATGTCTGGGTAGTAGCTCTCTCTTTCTCATCATAGATGACGTAGTACAATCGGATTGCATTCTGGATGGCTGCTGCAATCTTCATGTAGCATTCAATGTTCAGGTCCTGAGCCTCAAAAACTAAGTGCCTCCTCAAATACAGAAAATCCCGTTGCTATTTCCTGTGTTGTGAATCTCTTCACTTCTTCAGTTACTTCTTCCTCTCGTCTCTTCATCCTTTCTCTGGGCCTCCAATTCCATCAGGTTTTCATTAGTCAGCTCTTCCAACGTTGCATAGCAAGGGGTTCAGTGAAACCATCCTCTTGCAGATCTAACTCCAGCTTCTCAAGGAGGGTCACTAAGTTGCTAAAGACCTCTTTGGACTCATCCATCTTCTCAAATTGCCAGCAAAGTTTCTTCCAAACCCCTTTCATGGGGATGGTGGTAACCTCATACCAAACAAAGTCAAAGCTTTTTATGGCCTTGAAGATGTTATAGTCCTTCCAAAATTGTCACAGGGTTGTTCCTGATTTCCTGATTTGTACAGGCACCTTTACTGCCTGACAAAAAGTGTGACATCAACTCTTCTTGAAAGCTGATCTAACTCCCTGGTCCATAGCCTGAATGAGTGACGTAGTATTCAGTGGCAGATCCAGTACTTTATTTATGTATGTATGTATTTTTGGCTGTGCTTCGCTGCTGTTAGTGGTTTCCTTCATTGCTGTTAGGGGTTTCCTTTCCCCTGTGGAGAGCAGGGGCTAGACTCTAGCTATGGTAGTACTTTGATGTTGAGGTGAAAGTCATCCATGAATGGGGTGTATCCCAGAGCATTGTTGAGCAGTAGAAGAATGTTGAATGGGACATCCTTCTCCAAGCAATATTTCTCTACCTCCAGGATAAAGTGGTGGAAAAACCAGTCCTAGAAGATTACCCATGTAACCCAGGCTTGGGGTTACTCTTCCACACAATAGGAAGAGAGCCCTTGGCTATGTTTTTAAGGGGTCTTGGGTTCTGTGAATGACAAACTAAGAGAAGCTTCAGCTTCCTCTCATCAGAATCACTGCCATCAAATAACAGAGTCAGCTTTATAGCCTAGCATCAATTTTTCCTCCTTACTGGTGGAACTTTGGTCTGGAATTCTTTTTTAGTATAGTTCTATCTCATCCACATTAAAAACCTGCTTGGGTAAATACATTCCTTCATCAATAATTTCTAGAAGCATTTCAGGAAACTCCCAGGCAGTTACATGTGCACCCACAGTGGCGCCACTTACTTTGATGTTGTGCATATTGTCTCTAGCCTTGAACCAATGAAACCAGCCATAAGTGAAAGTGAAAGCTGCTTGGTCATGTCTGACTCTTTGCAACCCCATGGACTGTAGCCCACCAGGCTCCTCTGTCCATGAAATTCTCCAGGCCAGAATACTGGAGTGGGTACCCTATCCATTCTCCAGGGGATCTTCCCAACCCAGGGACTGAACCCAGGTCTCCTGCATTACAGGCAGATTCTTTACCATCTGAGCCACCAGGGAAGACCAAATGGCTGGCATTAAAAGATGAACCCTCTGATTCTTTACCGTGTTTCAAGTCTTTGTAAAGGCTTTTAGCTTTCTCTTGCATCAGAATTAAGCTGAGAGGGACTTGACCCTGATGCTGACGCTGCATCCACACACTGAGACTTTCTCCATCTCCTGATCATCTGTCCATGCTTCTCTGATATTATTGTCAACATCACTGGTACAATGGACTTCACATGTCCCATGATCTTGTCACTGTTCTTTTGTGCCAATGGTTGAACGATCCACATTATAAGAATGAGCGACCTCTACCATCTTTTCATCCTGCTCCACTCTCTCAATTATTTTCCTTTTGTTCCCACCATTATCACTTGGTGCCTCTTAGCAGCACCAGCTACGTCACTGCTGCTTTTACGCTTTGCTTCCGGACATCCTGGGCTTGAAATAAAGCTGCTGTACTACAGTACTCTACACAGTACTGTAAAGTACACAGAAGCACACCCACTTGTAGAGGATCCATGCACATGGTAATGTACACTGGACACATGAACTAACGTCTGATTGGACAGGCAAATGCACGTTCACACCTCTGAAAGTTTGCGACTTGAAGATTCATATGTAGGGGACTTGTACTCTTTCCTTTACTAGGTACTCTTCTACAAACTTCTTCTCACCTATGGAGCTCCTTCTAACTACAAGCGCCTCTCAAGCTCGCTCTCTCTTCCCCAGGATCCTCCCGAGAGAAGGTATCTCAATCCAGTGATGGGAACAAACACATACTGGTGCCAAATCTGTGGGTAGGCAGTGGGCAGGGAGGAAATGGGAAGACTGGCTAGCATAGAAGCAAGGCATAAAGAGCTTGGCAAGGAATCCAGCAGAGGAGATTAACAGAGAATCCTGAAATAAATGAGGGAGTTCAAGAAAGTGTAGAGGGAAAGATTTGGAGAAAGAGAAGCATCATGCAATTATAACAAGAACCTCCCTAGTGGCTCAGATGGTAAAGAATCTGCCTGTTGTGTGGGAGACCTGGGTTCAATCCCTGGGTTGGGAAGGTCCCCTGGAGGAGAGCATGGCAACCCACTCCAGTATTCTTTCTTGGAGAGTTCCCATGGACAGAGGAGCCTGGCAGGCTACAGTCCGTGGAGTCGCAAAGAGTTGGACATGACTGAGCAACTAAGCACAGCACAAGGCGCAGGGTGATACTTTGGAGAAGGAAGGCTGGAACAGTAGGTAGGTTGGAGCCAGATCATAATGACCAGATTAAGAAATCTGAACCTTACTCTGGAGATCTCAAGTTGCCATTGTAGTCAAAAAGGTGTGTGTCCGTGTGTGTGCATGCCCACTCAGCAGTATCTAACTCATTGCCACTCCACAGACTGTAGCCCTCTAGGATCCTCTGTCCATGGGATTTCCCAGGCAAGAATACTGGAGTGGGTTGCCATTTTCTTCCCAACCCAGGGATCAAACTGGTGTCTCTTGCATCTCCTGCATTGGCAAGCAGGTTCTTTACCCACTGAGCCACTAGGAAAGATGCAAAATGTCTGGTCATTGATCTCTAAATGAGCTGTCTATTCACAGACTTCTACCACCATATTACAAAACTGCACATTCATATACTTTGGTGACAGAGAGCTCTGCTTCCCTTCCCTGATTCACCTGTGCCATCTCTTGCCTGCACCAATACTTCTATCCATTGAAAGTATACAATGGAGCTCCTCCAGGAAACAGGTCCTCTCCACAATTCCAATTAAAGACCACACACAAATAGAAATTAGGAAGCCCTCATGTGCAATAAAAGTAAACTCCTGGCTCCCATATCTAAGTTGTCTTGTTGACATGGTAAGGAATACAGATGGAATGACCTACTCACAAAGAACATAATCAGGAAATGGATTGTGCAATTCAGACCCTTCTAATTCAGTAGTCTTCAAACTGGGTTGCACACTTCAGTCACCTGCATAATGCCTGGGCCCCACCCATGGAAATTCTGGTTGAGTTGGTTGGGCATGGGATGCAGACATGGGAATTTTAAAAATGTCAACCCAAACATGTATCTAGAGTTGAGAACTACTGTAGTAATAGAAGATGTGAGAAGGAAAGGGTTTTTATGGACAGGTGGGGTTGAGCACAACAATACAGGGGTGGAGGTCCTACTAGGTGATAAAACCACGTGGACAGAGGAGCCATGCACATGGCTTGACCGTGTATATTACATGCTGGGACAAGATTGAAGGAGCTCTTATCTTATGACCAAAACAAGCCGTGATGTGCTGTCCAAACACCTGGCCCAGGTGATTCAGTCTACACTGGATCAGGTTTTGATGGCTTAGGTAGAAGTCCCAGTTTCCACTCTTGGTAATTTCAGATAGTCAGAAACTTGTCTGGATCTCAGTGCCGTATCTAAATTTCACAGATAAAATAGACTGCGTCATCACATAAGGATGTTCAGGTTGTATTCTACATAAAGATTTTTGACTGAGGGAAGGAGCAGGGGCTGAAATTCTGCCTGAGATCCATTCATCATGCCTTGCACATGGCAGGATACTTCACTGTACAGAAACAGGTGTCCACGGGCTAGCCACCATGGAGGGTGGAAGGTCTTAAAATCATTTTTTGGATTAAGTGATGTTCTCCATTTCCTCTGCTAAATGCCCATCCTGAGCCTACTGTCCCACTGAATCATGCAGATGGCATGCCTACTCACTGCTGTGGTCACCAAATGTCAGGCACATTTGTTCACAAGACTGCTTTGCCAGTGATTGTAACTGTGTCATTTTATTAAATAGGATCTAAACCAATGAAATATGAGTGCAAAAAGGTTTTATTTCTATGGAAACTAAGTTGAATGCCTCCGAAAATTATAACAAAAGTAATGATCTTAAAACTTTTCTCCAGAATGTGAATTGGTATAATCATTATAGAAAACAATATGGAGGTTTCTAGAAAAATTAAAAGTAGAAATATCATATGATCCAGCAATTCTTCTTCTGGGTATTGATCCAAAAGAATTAAAAATCAGGATCTCAAAGAGATACCTGCACTCCTAAATCCTATGCTCACAGTGGCACTGTTTACAACAGCCAAAACAAGGAAGCAACCCAAGTGCCCCTCCACAGATAATCTACGAAATGTAAGGCAGATACTTAGATAGATGAACGGATAGAAAGATAGATAGGATTGATAAACAGATAGGTATAAAGATAGATAGATAAGATAGATGAATAGATGGATAGACAGGATGGATGGAGATAGATGAATATATAGTAGAACATTATTCAGTCTTTAAAAAGAAGGAAATCCTACCATTTACAACAACATGGATGAAACTTAAGGATATTATGCTAAGTGGCCAGACACAGAAAGTTACTGTATAATCTCACATGGAATACGCGGAGTCTAAAATAGTCAAATTCATAGAAGCAGAGAGTGGAATGGTGGTTTCCAGGGACTAGGGAGAGGGGGAAATGGGGAGGTGATGGCTAAAGGGTACAAAATCTCATTAATACAAGATAATTCAGTTCTGTAGATCTACTATATAGCATAGTACCTGTAGCCGGCAATACTGTGTTGTATACTCAAAATTAACTAACAAGGTAGATCTAATTTTAAGTGTTCTTACCACACACCAAAAAAATGTTAATAGGGGTGGGAGAAATCTTTGTGAGGTGATGGATATGTTTATAGGTTTGACATGGCAGTGGTTTCAAGGGTTCATAGTTATCCTCAAACTCACTGAGTCATTTACCTTAAATTATTGCTGCTTAGTCATGTCCAATTTTTTTGCAACCCTATGGACAGTAGCCCGCCAGGCTTCTCTGTCCATGGAATTTCCCCGGCAAGAATACTAGAGTAGGTTGCCATTCCCTTCTCCAGGGGATCTTCCTGGAACAGGGATTGAACCCAAGTCTCCTGCATTAACAGGTGGATTCCTTACCACTGAGCCACCTGAGCAATAATTCCTGATGGACCCATGCCTTGATGAGTAATTTAGAAACACAAGTTCTACCAACCAGTAAGGCATCAGAGTCCTCTGCAGCCAGTCTTCAGGTGAAAAAAGAGAGCGGAGAGCTTCCAAACATATCATGCCAGCCCCTCACCATTGGTTCTGATATGGCTAGACCTGGATGCAAGCAGTTCTGGGAAATGTAGTCTCAGGCTGCATTCCTGCCTATCAGCAACTCCTACTAAGCTATCTCAGCTTCAGAGGGCTTCTTTCAAGAATGTTTGACCATTGAAAGTGGGGAGTGTCCCCCTCAGGGCAGTCTAAATGGGACCTGGCAAAATTTCAACACACAGACTGGTGTTCCACGGGACAACCCTTGAAGAATATGTAGGTTGATGTTAATGGAAAAACCATTCCCTCCATCAGTGAGGCCAAAAGCACTGGCTCCCCAACACAGGCAGGAGGCATTGTTCCCTTGAAAGGTGACAACTAGTTTTGCATGCATGGACTCTGCTTCTACATGTTAGCACGGTACACACAAAAACCAGATGAGCAAAGAAAGTCAATTTATTTCACACACTATTGTTCTGATTTATTCTCATCAGCCCCCTGCACTGGGCAGGAACTCTATACAGTAAGTCCCCTACATACAAACAAGTTCCATTTCAAGAGTGCTTCATAAGTCCAATTTATTTCTAAGTCCAACACATTTAGCCTAGATACCCAACCGACACAACCAGCTACATACCACTGCTTTTACACTTGCTTCCAGACATCCTGGGCTTGAAATAAAGATACTGTACTACTATTGTACTGGATGGGGGTGCAATCCCTGGGTCAGAAATATCCCCTGGAGGAGGAAATGGCAACCCACTCCAGTATTTTTGCCTGGGAAATCCCATGGACAGAGGAGCCTGGCAGACTACAGTCCACAGGGTCTCAAAGAATCTGGCAAGACTGAGCACGCACCACTGTACTCTATACAGTACTGTATAGTAATTACACAAAAACACAGCCACTTAAAGAGGATGCAAACACATGACAATGTACGCCAGACACGTGAACTAACTTACCTGACTGGACACAAAAATGCACAGTCGCATCTTTGAAAGTTTGCAACTTGAAGGTTCATATGTAAGGAACTAGTGTGCACAGGGCTCCCTGCCCCTCTCAGCCTCTCCTCAGTTCTTGAGGCCTCCCTCCATCTCTCTGAGTCTCTGCCACATCTGCCACCTGTCCCAGCCTCACTTGGTCCACGTGCCTCTGCTCACTCCTCACCATGAGCGGATGGAGGTCAAGCTGTGGCCAACACAATTACTTTCTCCAGCCCCCACACTCCATAGTATATATGGCAACCTGGGGATCCACCAGTGGCACATGGGACAGCTCAAGAAAACTCTGGGTGGGAAATTTCCCTGGTGGTCCAGTGGCTAAGACACCATGCTCTCAATGCAAGGGGCCTGGGTTCGATCCCTGGTCAGGGAACTAGATCCCACGTGCTACAACTAAGAGTTTGCATGCCACAACTAAAGATCCCATGTGCTGCAACTAAGACCCAGTGCAGCCAAATAAAGAAATAAATATATTTTTTTAATTTATAAAAAAGAAAAGTCTAGGCACACCAGACCAGCGAGTTTCCTTTACAGAGTCTGGCAGGGCAACCTGGGAGGCAAAGCCCTTTCAGACTCCCAAAGGTGAAGTGCAGCAAACCTACCCTCAGAGCTCCCCTTCCAATCTGAACTCATGCCCACTAAGGTGATCCAAACCCAAGGTTACAACCCCTGCTTTCCCTACTGTCTCTTTATTTCCATAATCCCTTATACTAGGAAGATACATCTCCCTTCTTCCCTCACCTCGTTAAGAGCCTTCTTACATATAACTCACTGCAACCAGGACTGGCTCATGCTTCCTAAAACTGCCAGCATTGCAACAGCAGGATGGAGCTTATTTCCTTGATTCTAATTAAAACAGAAATCTAATCTGACAGGTAAAGTTGAGCAAAGGCTTCACTGCTCCAGGGGTTATCTGTCCTCTCTGAGGCACCAAAACTTGTTGCTTCCAAAATAGAAAGCCTTAGGGCAGCAAGATTTGCAGGGTATGGAAATCTATATGAGAAGTTTCCAAATGAGCCATTCCCATTAGAGATGCAAAGTGAAGTCACGTGACTGGAGCAGAGGATTTGGAGCAGAAGGCGGAATTGGCTAAAAAAATGTTGAGGACAAATTGTGACAAAACTATCAGCCTCCCTAGAGAAGGGTAAGACTTAATTTTCCAGACAATGTAAGATTTAGAGTTGGACAGAACCTAGGATTGATGCTGGGGCTGAAACTCCAGTACTCTGGCCACCTCATGCGAAGAGTTGACTCATTGGAAAAGACTCTGATGCTGGGAGGGATTGGGGGCAGGAGGAGAAGGGGACAACAGAGGATGAGATGGCTGGATGGCATCACCAACTCGATGGACGTGAGTTTTGAGTCAACTCCAGGAGTTGGTGATGGACAGGGAGGCCTGGTGTGCTGCAGTTCATGGGGTCGCAAAGAGTCGGACATGACTGAGAGACTGAACTGAACTGAAGGGCCAATACTTTCTTCTACTTACTAGCTTGGAAAAATGACTTAACCTGTGTGTCTCTGATTGTCTAGTTTCCCCTGGGGGTGACTAGGTTGGCTTCCTTACAGGCTTCTTGTGAACTTTAACTCCAGCCCCACCTCTTGCCAACTGTGTGATCTTGAGCCAGTTACTTAATCCTTCCACAGAACATCCCATGGAACCTGGTGCCCAAAGAGAATGTGGCAGTCCCTGCTTAGCTTCCTTCCTTCCACTAAAGAGGAAAATATATCAAAGCTTTTGGACAAATCCTCAAAGGTAAAGCCATCAGAACCCCACAGGGCTGGACATGGCGGGAGAATGTGACAAGGGGTTGTGTCATGTATAGTGATGCTCAGAGAGGGGAAGAGAGCTTTCAAGAACTCAAACATAGAGGACACTGCAGAGCAGGCTGAGGCTTCTGGGACCTCAAGCATCCAAGAAGAGGACTGGTTGGGATACTGCAAGATGAGTTGCTGTGGATTATGTACTCAGATGCCTTTCATGCCTACAGGGCACAAGTGAAGATGAGAATCACTCTTTAGCTCTATGCCTTTGAATGCAAAATGACTTAAGCCCCAAGACACTTGGATTCCTCCTTTATGAACATTAAAGTTAATAAGTCAAGGTGAATGCTTCTGCTGATTAACTTGCCTCATAAGAAGGGTAAAGGCTGGTAAAGGAACAGGAGAGGGCCCTTGGGTGTCCTGAAATTGTATATGGAATTGAAAGGTTTCTGCTATGCAGTGTTCCCCCACAAACACTTGGGGTCTCAGGGGAAGACCAAGAGAGAGAATGTCTTGATCTTAATTAAAACTCCCTCTGTAAAGCCTAATACTCCATAGTTCTTAACTTTCCTCCATATCCAGGGCTGTTCTGAGTCTTTTAGAAGCAGCAGCACAGTCTCTTGGAAAAAAATCATCAGCATCTGTTCTCCTTAATGCACATGTAGAAAATGGCACTTCACTGCTCCTTAGTTAGGTGAGGCCCTCTGACTAGTTGCAGACAAGGGGATGTGCGTAGAAGTGACATGTAATCCTCCAGGCTAGAGCAATGAAAATTCTGTGTAACTCCTTGTCCTCCTGCCACTGTGAGCATGAAGGTCTCACAATGAGATGGCAAAACTATCTGGATCACAGTGGCCTGACTGGACTGAGACACCATATGAATGGCACTGTTACAGGGAGGAGCCAGTTTTGATTCCAAGTTGGATCTGTTTCTTTTACCTTTTAACCTTTGCTTCCCCTTACTTTTATTCACTAAAAGGACACTGTTTATAAATAATGGCCTCCCTCAGGGAACCCTGCTCCTCTGCCTGGATGTTAAACCAAAGCGTTTTTGTTCAGGACCCTGTCCACCTGTGGACGTCTATAGCAAGGAAGAAATTAACACATTCCCTCCATGATACTGGTCATTCCAGGAGATATTTGAAAGATTAATGGCCTTTTTACTTCAGTTTCTCATCTCCTCACATCTCTGTTATAAAAGAACCTGATATCTAGACCCCAATATAATGGTTATTTTGAGACATTACTCAGCCATCTTCTCAGTCTGCCAGTTTTCCAAATAAAGTCATATTCCTTCTCTCAGATTAATTGGCCTTTCGTGTGGCAAGCAGAGCACGCTTGCACTTAGTAACAACACTGTTCTGAGGACTCACAGATCACAGAGAATTTAATATGAGTAAGAAATAAAACTCTATTGTGCTAATCCTCTAAGACTTTGGAATAAGTTGTTGCTGCAGTATAACCTAGCCTAGCCTAATTAGCCAGGTTTGGGGTCTGACAGACCAAGCCCAAAGCCTTGCTTCACCCCTTACTAGCTATATGGTCTTAGTCAAGTTGCTTAACCACTCTGAGTCTTATTATACTCTTTTAGTCAGGATAGCCCAGATGTGACTGCAGTAATAAACAACCCCCGTACTTAGTTTATTAAATCACAAAGATCTATTTCTTGCTCACACAATGTATTTTTTTTTACAGTAAGCACTTACTAAATGGTGGTTATTTTATGATTTTACAATTTATTTTATTTAAAGAAATCCTTTAAAAATATGCCAACTTGAAGAAATAGTAGCTTTTCAGCAGAGAAATCTGGCAAATACTATCTTAACCAAGTAGACACAGTTAATATCATCAATGATATCACATGGGTATCAGATACTCCCTGATATGATGTGATGTGATAAGAAGGACACTTCACCTCTGCAGTATTCTTTTTAAAAATTCATAACCCTAGTCTAATCATTAGGAAAACATAAGGAAAAAATAAGTAAGTGTCCTCCTGCAGGAAAAAGAATTCCTCACTCTGAGGAAGGAGGCTTTAGTCTGTTTCTGATCTCTTACTATGAAGCATATTATATGAAAAATTTATATTGTATATATTGTGAAAGGGTTTTTAATATAAAACCATAATCATATAGAAGTAATCAAAAAATAAAGGGACATACTGCAAAATATTTGATTCCTCAAAACACTCATGAAAAACAAAGACTGAAAAACTGTCACAAATCTGAGAATATTGGATAGTTACAATAACTAAATGCAACATGAAACCTTCAGTTGGATACTAGAACATACAGAGAACATTAGTGGAAAAGTGAATGAAATTTTAATAAAATCTGGAATTTAGTTAAAATTAATTGTGTGTGCTTTTTTCAAACAACAACCAATTCTCCTACAGCAAGTGGGTGTCTCGTAATTCAGTTCACTTCAGTTTACCCAGAGTTAGCACAGACCCCATGAATTTAATATTTAATCCTAAAAGATAGCCCCCAGTTCAGATGCCAGCTCCAAATGGGGTCCCCAGGATACACATACTTCATCCAACCAACGAAAAATTCAAGGGTTCCAAAACACCCACCTTCAGGCTTGAAATTCACTAGAATAACTCATAGAACTCAGGAAAGCACTTTACTTACAAACACTGGTTTATGATAAAGGACAGAACTCAGAAACAGCCAAATGGAAGAGTGTTACTGGGCAAAGTATTGGGCAGGGGGCAGATGGCACAGAACTACCAGGCAAGTCCCTCTCCCACCACGTCGTTGCTCTCCTCCAATCCAGAAGCTCTTCAACTGTGCTGCTCAAGAGTTGCACCAACATGGATGGGCCTAGAGGCCTTCCCAGGTGGCAGTAGTGGAAAACAATCTGCCTGCCAGTGCAGGAGACACAACAGACTCGGGTTCGTTCTCTGGGTCAGGAAGATCCCCTGGAGTAGGAAATGGCAACCCACTCCAGTATTCTTGCCTGGAAAATTCCACAGACAGAAGAGCCTGGTGGGCTTCAGTCCATGGGATCACAAAGAACTGGACACGACTGAGCATACACGTACACACGTAGGGTGGACTTACAGACTGGCATACTGAGTGAAGTCAGACAGCAAAAGAAAAACATTGCACAATATCCCTTACATGGGGAATCTAAAAAGAAATGATACAAATGAATTTATTTCTGAAACAGACTCACAGACTTAGAGAATGAACTTATGGTTGCCAGGGGGAGGGGAAGAGGGAAGGGATAGTCAGGGAGTTTGGGATTGACATATACACACTGCCATATTTAAAATGGATAACCAACAAGGACCTATTGTATAGCACGGGCAACTCTGCTCAATGTTATGTGACAGCCTGGATGGGAAGGGAATCTGGGGGAGAATTGATCCATATATAATGTATGGCTGAGTTACTTTGCTGTCCACCTGAAACTATCACAGCATCGTTAATCAGCTACACTCTGATATAAAAAGGTTTTTTTTAAGTATTATGAAAGGGTATCTAATGCCGGAATGAGAAATTTTTAAAAGAGTTTTTATCCAAGTTTATAATGTAAGCATGATTGATTAAATCACTGGTCATTGGTGATTGAATTCAATCTCTAGCTCTTTCTCTTGGGGGAAGGGTGGGGGAGCAGGGGATGGGAGAAATGGAAAGTTCCAGCCCTTTAATCATTTGCTTAGTTCTTCTGCCAACCAGGTTCCATCTTAAACTACCGAGTCCCAGTCACCAACCACCACTACCACCAATTAGCCACCTTATCTGCTGTACCTCGGTACAGCTCATAAAGGGAATTACAAATGACAGTCCTTTCACTCAAGAAATTCTAAAGGTCTTAGGGACTCTGTACCAGAAACTAAAGACAAAAACTATACACTTTTTAACATCACAAAGAATGTACCAGTGGGCTTCTCTGGTGGCTCAGTGGTAAAGAAACCACCTTGTGAATGCAGGAGACACAAGTTTGATCCCTGATCCCAGAAGACCCCACATGCCACGGAGCAACTAAGCCTGTGCACCACAACTGCTGAGCGTGCGCTCTAGAGCCCGGGAGCCACAACTACTGAGCCTGTGTGCCCCTAGAGCCCATGCTCCCCAACAAGAGAAGCCCCTGCAGTGAGAAGCCCGAGCACCACAACTACAGAGTAGCCCCAGCTCACCACAACTAGGGAAAAGCCTGAGCAGCAACGGAGACTCAGCACAGCCTAAATAAATAAATAATAAATAAAATTTTTTTTAATATACCAATTTAATTTTCTTAGATTTGACAAACAAGCCATGGAAATGTAACATATTAACATTATGGGAAAACTAGAGAAACACATGTAAAACAGTGAAACTGGACTGCTATCTCAGACCCTGCACAGAAACCAGCTCAAAATGGATAAACATTTTAACATAAGAGCTGACACCATAAAATGCCTAGAGGAAAACATAGGGAAGACACTCATGGATATTGGTCTCGGCAATGATTTTCTGGACATGACACCAAGACCACAAGCAACAAAAGCAAAAATCAGCAAACAGGACGATATCAAACTCAAAAGAAAGTTTTGCACAGCAAAAGAAAAAATTAACAAGATAAAGTGACAGCCTAAATAAGGAGAGTACCTTTTTGTAAGTCATATGTCAGATAAGGGGTTAAAGTCCAAAATGCATAAAGAATTAACACAACCTAATGACAGGATAAAAAAAGACACAAACAATCCAGTTTTAAAACTGGACAGAACAAAATAGACCTTTATCCAAAGAAGACATCAAAATGGCCAACAGATACATGAAAAGATGCTCAACACCAGTATCACAGTAAGATATCACCTCACTCCAATAAGAATGGCCATCATGAAGATAAGAGACAACAGGCGCTGGCAAAAATGAGGTGAAAAGGAACTTTCATTCACAGTGGGACTGCAGATTGGTACAACCACTATGGAAAACAACGTGGAGGCTACTCAAAAAGTTCAAAATAGAACTACTGTGCTCTCCAGCAATTCCACTTCTCGGTATATACCCAAAGGAAATGAAAAACGGACTGATGTTTATAGCACAACCATGTTTATAGCAGCATTATTCACAATAGCCAAGATATGGAAACCACCCAAATGCCCATCAACAGATGTATGGTTAAAAAGGATGTAGTGTATATACACAACAGGATATTACTTGGCCATCCGAAAAAAGGATATCTTGCCATCTGCAGTAAATGGATGGACCTTAAGCATATTAGGCTAAGTGAGATGAACCAGAGAAAGATGAATATTGTTTATTATTACCTAAATGTAGAATCTAAAAAAAGTCCAACCTGTAAAAAAAAAAAAAAAATGGTGGTTACCAGGGGAGCGTGGTGGGGTATAAGATTGATGGTGTTTAAGGGTACAAACTTGCTGGGAGCAGTAAACAATCATAGAGATCATACACACTTTAATGAATATGGGCAACAATAATGCACCCAAAATGCCAGTAAATTTGGAAAACTCAGCAGTGGCTATGGGATTGGAAAAGATCAGTTTTCATTCCATTTCCAAACATTTTTGGCAGTGCCAAAAAATGTTCAAACTATCACACAAATGCCCTCATTTCATGTGCTAACAAGGTAACTGGAGAAGGCAATGGCAAACCACTCCAGTACTCTTGCCTGGAAAATCCTATGACCAGAGGAGCCTGGTAGGCTGCCGTCCATGGGGTCGCTAAGAGTCGGACACAACTGAGCCACTTCACTTTCACTTTTCACTTTCATGCATTAGAGAAGGAAATGGCAACCCACTCCAGTATTCTTGCCTGGAGAATCCCAGGGACAGAGGAGCCTGGTAGGAGGCCGTCTATGCCGTCACACAGAATCGGACACGACTGAAGCGACTTAGCAACAGCAGCAAGGTAATGTTAAAAATCCTTCAAGCTAATTTCGACAGTACATGAACAGAGAAATTCCAGATGTATAAGCTGGATTTAGAAAAGGCAGAGGAACCAGAGATCAAATTGCCAACATCTGCTGGATCATAGAAAAAGCAAGAGAATTCTGGAAAAAAAAATCTGCTTCATTGACTATGCTAAAGCCTTTGACTGAGTGGATCACAACAAACTGTGGAAAATTCTTCAACAGATGGGAATACCAGATCACTTTACGTGCCTCCTGAGAAACCTGGATGTAGGTCAAGAACCAACAGTTAGAACCAGATATGGAACAACAGACTGGTTCAAAATTGGGAAATGAGTATGTCAAGCCCGTGTATTGTCATTCTGCTTATTTAACATCTATGCAGAGTACATCATGCAAAATCCCTGGTTGGATGAAGCATAAGCTGGAATCAAGATTGCCAGGAGAATTATCAATAAGTCAGGTATGCAGATGACACCACCCTAATGGCATAAAGCAAAGAGGGGGCACTAAAGAGCCTCTTAATGAAGGTGAAAGAGGAAAGTGAAAAATCTGTCTTAAAACTCAACATTCACAAAACTAAATTTATGGCATCAGATCTCATCAGTTCATGGAGAATAGATGGGGAAACAATGGGAACAGTGTCAGATTTTATTTTCTTGGGCTCCAAAATCACTGCAGACATTGACTACAGCCATGAAATTAAAAGATGCTTGCTCCTTGAAAGAATGGCTGTGACAAATCTAGACAGTATATTATAAAACAGAGATATTACTTGCTGACAAACGTCCACATAATCAAAGATATGGTTTTTCCAGTAGTTGTGTACGTATGTGAGAGTTCAACCATAAAGAAGGCTGAGCACTGAATAATTGATGCTTTTGAACTCTAGTGCTGGAGAAGACTATGGGAGTCCCTTGGACAGCAAGGAGATCAAACCAGTCAATCCTAAAGGAAATCAGTCCTGAATATTCATTGAAAGGACTGATGCTGAAGCTCCAATAGTTTGGCCACCTGATGTGAAGAGCAGACTCATTGGAAAAGAACCTGCTGCTGGGAAAGATTGAGGGTAGGAGGAGAAGGGGATGACAGAGAATGAGATGGTTGGATGGCATCACAGACATGAGTTTGAGCAAACTTGGGGAGATAGTGGAGGACAGGAAAGCCAGGTGTGCTGCAGTCCATGGGGTTGCGAAGAGTCGGACACGACTGAGCAACTGAACAATAACATTGTACTATAATGATATAGTAGGATAAATACTGCTTCAATGGCAATCATCTTATTACACAACATATAAATATATCAAAGTACCATGCCGCATACCTTAAATTGTGATATGTCACATTTATCAAGCAATAATTGAAAATAAAAATAAAATGCTTAAATCAAAGGTATCCAAGGAAAGTGGGTACAGGTATCAGGAAACTCTCTGCACCATCTGTGTAATGTTTCGGTACATCTAAAATTATTTCAAAATAAAAAATTGTTTATATACCCATATCTTCCCTAACTCTGTCCAAAACCCACGTATAAAAGCAAGTGATACCTTCACTTCCCTGTATGTGGCTAATTCCAGGTACTCAAGAAATAAAACTTAACCCTATATCACATTCATCTTCCCGCTATCACTCTCCTTGAGTCACCACTGCATGAAGCTCTGGATCCTTCTTCCCCCACTCCTGACAGGCCTGGAGCTGAAGGATCTAAAGTAGGGATCAGCAAATGAGGGCCTATGGGTAAATCTGGCCCACTGTCTGTGTTTATAAATAAAGTTTTATTGGAATATAGTCATGCTCATTCACTGACATATTGTCTATGGCTGCTTTTACAGTACAATGGCAGAGTTGAGTAGTTGCAACAGAGACTGTAAGACCTGCAAAGCCTATGTTAGTATGTTACTAGTATGTTACTTAGCATCTTGTTCTTTAAAAAATAATTTGTGAACCCCTACCATAATAAGCTGGATCTTCACCATGCAACCAGGCACTACTCTAGGAAGCTAAGCTACATCGTTTCCACCAGCTGCACGTCAGAGAGTGCTGCCCCAGAAAGATGATTCTCTGTCTGTCTCTCACTCTGGTTCACACACACACACATTGCTATGGACTGGATGTTTGTGTCTCCCTGATAGGGATAGAGTAAAGGGACAAAGTAAGTGATTAAACGGTTAATCCCACTAGGACATTATAAATAGAAAAAATGTGGGAGACCCCTGTAAGTTAATGATTACCCAAAAGACCAGGTTTGCTTAACCTCAAAACCCAGCAGGCTCGTTTAGCAACAAAACCATGCAACAGAAGCACGAGACAAGCCCCCAAAACAATTGAACAATGGTGGCATGAGACCCACCTCCTTCCCAGTGAGATCAGTAAGTTAGGACCCGCTCTCTGTACACATGAAAAACAATCATCTGTGTGTGCTCAGTCACTCAGTCGTGTCCAACTCTTTGTGACCCCATGGGCTGTAGCCCACTAGGCTCCTCTGTCCATGGGATTCCCCAGGCAAGAATACTGGAATGGGTTGCCATTCCCTTCTCCAGGGAAACTTCCCTACCCAGGGATGGAGCCCCCATCTCTTGCATCTCCTACGTCGCAGGCAGATTCTTTTACCACTAAGCCACCTCAGAAGCCCTGCTGACTTGTTGGACTGAAGTGAAAGTGAAGTCGCTCAGTCATGTCCAACTCTTTTCGACCCCGTGGACTGTAGCACTCCAGGCTCCTCTGTCCATGGGATTCTCCAGGCAAAAATACTGGAGTGAGTTGCCATTTCCTTCTCCAGGGGATCTTCCTGACCCAGGGATTGAACCCAGGTCTCCCGCATTGCAGGCAGAGGCTTTAACCTCTGAGCCACCAAATGATCTCTTACCCTCATCAATGATACTTCTTAAATTATTTGAATTGGTTACTGCCATAAACAAGAATCAGATCTATTCCAATGTTTTATTTCAACCACATAGGGACAAGAAACCACGTAGGGACAAGGAAACTCCCCTGGTCAGTCTGGAGGAGGAGTTGATGATGGAAGCATGACATCCTCTCAAGAAAGACAAAGGTCTTCTCCCTGTCCCCACTTTTTCATTATAAAACTGTAAGCCAGTAAGTTCCAGGAGCACAGCATCCTCTTGCCCACCTGCTTATAAGCCTTACAAGCATCCTATTCTAACACATCACATCTTCTATCACTTTGCCTCTCACTGAATTCTTTCTGTGCTATCACTGTGGTACTGGAGCTCCTCCGAGCCCACCGAAGTGACACCAAACATTTCACCTGTTCGCCAAAATTTATATGGTGAAACCTAACCCCAAGATGATGGTTTTGGGAGGTGGGGTCTTTGGAAGCCAATGAGGCCATGAGGTTGGAGCTCTCGTGAATGCGATTAGTGCCCTTGTAAAAGACTCCAGAGAGCTCCCTCACCGCTTCTGCCATGTGAGGACAAAGTGAGAAGACAGCTGTCTGCTCACCAGGGAGTGGGTCCTCACCAGACACAGAATCTACTCACAGCTTGATCTTGGGCTTAACAGGCTTCCCAGCTACGGAGAAGGAAATGAACAAATTCTGGTTTTTATTAGCCACCCAGTCTCTGATATTCTGTCAGAGCAGACCAAGCAGATTAAAGACACACATATACTTGCTACTCCATAAAGATAGCAAATCAGCCTGATTTTCCTGAGCACCCACTTAGCATCAAGGAAGGATTCCGAGCTGCAGGAGAGCTCTCAGCAGTGGTCACAGTTTGAAAACACCTTAATGAGAGGAGCTTTTAAACATGTGCCTGTAGAGCGCTTCCTTGCAGGGATGCCTGGCCCTACCCTGTCTTATGCTTCCTTTTATGCAGATGCCTGTCAGCAGTAAGGTTGTTACTTGTTTTCTTATGTGGGAGGCATCATAAGTGCTGTTCTTTTTTTTTTTTCCAATGCAATTTTTCTTAAATAAGGGGCTTCCCAGGTGGCTCAGTGGTAAAGAATTCGCCTGACAGTGCAGGAGACACAAAAGACTCAAGTTGGATTCCTGGATCGGGAAGATCCCCTGGAGGGCATAGCAACCTACTCCAGTATTCTTGCCTGGAAAATCTTATGGACTGAGAAGCCTGGCAGACGACAGTCCGTGGGGTCACAAAGAGTCGGACCCAACTGAACACACAGAATATAGTATTTCCTTAAATAAACACGAGAGAAGGCAATGGCACCCCACTCCAGTACTCTTGCCTGGAAAATCCCATGGATGGAGGAGCCTGCTAGGCTGCAGTCCACGGGGTCGCTAAGAGTCGGACACGACTGAGCGAGTTCACTTTGACTTTTCACTTTCATGCATTGGAGAAGGAAAGGGCAACCCACTCCAGTGTTCTTGCCTGGAGAATCCCAGGGACGGGGGAGCCTGGTGGGCTGCCGTCTATGGGGTCACTAAGAGTCGGACACGACTGAGCAACTTCACTTTCACTTTATTTTTTTTTCACACTTGTTTTTTTTATTTTTTTTATTTTTTAACTTTACAATATTGTATTGGTTTTGCCATATAGCAACTTTAAATAAGCGCAGTTTTCCCACCAAGTTCAGATTGCTATCTAAACAAAGCCTAAAATTGCTTTTGGCCAAGAACAAAAGGGTGTAGTTTGTTCTTTGAATCCCTAAGTCATTGTAATAATAGAAAAAGAGTTGCTGCTCAGTATAAATTTGTTCATTGAATTGGATTGGATTGAGCTGAATCACTGAATTGCATTTCACATTTAATGTAACCCACATGAGCCTTTTCATTAGTTTCAGGGACAGACACGGCTACTTTTATTTTCCCAGTTAATGTCCAGATTTGAAGGCTTGTGCAAAAAAAATTTACCAGCTGTGTGACTTTGGGCAAGCTATTTAACCTCTCTGTACCTCAAGTTCCTCGTCTGTTAAATAAGAATTATGACTACCTCCCGTAGAGAATTGTGATAAGAATTGCATGTTGTTGTTATGGTTTAGACATTAAGTCGTGTCTGTCTCTTTGCAACCCCATGGACTGTAGCCCCCAGGCTACTCTGTCCATGGGATTTCCCAGGCAAGAATACTGGAGTGGGTTGCCATGCCCTCCTCCAGGGGATCTTCCCACCCAGGGATCAAACCCACATCCCTTGTGTTGCATCTCCTGCGTTGCAGGCAGATTCTTTACCACTAAACCACATGCGAAGCCCAAGAATTACATGAAAAGTGTCTGGAATCATGTCTGGCAAATATTAACAAGAAAATCAATGTCTTATCACACACCCACGTCACTTCCCGTGAAAGAACTGAGAAACTAGGAGTGTATTCAGTCCAGAAAGTTCAATCAACCCTTGTTCCAAATGCCGGGTGGAGGAAGTAGATAATCCATGGTTGATTCTCTAGCAAGTGTGGGGTGGTCATTTTTTCTAGTTTCTGAACAGTGTCACTAGTGAAAACTGGTTCTCTCCAGGAAGATGTGTTCTTATCCATTGCTGCAATGATGTCCTCGGGTAAATCCAGGGACTCTGCAATAGTCCCAGGCTCGTATATCCAAGATTACAGCTTTTTTAAGAACACCCTCAGCCATGGAGCTCAAAATAATATCACTTCATCAGGGTGGCTAAGCCCAGAAGAGCTTCAGGCTTTGGAGACCCACCCTCCTGGAATAAACATCTAGGCCCTGGTTATTGGCTCCAGCCCTCATGATAAGCTATATTATGGGGCCCCTAAGTGTTTTCCTTCCAATAATCTCTATAGAAACTTTCTCAAGTCAAGAGAGATGTTCCAGGGAATTCCCTGGAAGTCCTGTGGGTAGGACTTCACACTTCCACTGCTAGGGGCCTGAATTCACTCCCTGGTCTACAAACTAAAATGCTGCTAGTCTAACAGTGTATCCAAAATTAAAATAACAATAATAATAATTTTACAAAGAGAGATTCTAAGATTGCAGAACCTCCCAGGAGAAGAACCACACATCTTGTTCCCTTTTGTCCCTAGAAGACCCCTGTGGTTCCTGCATACATCTGTCCACCCCTCTCCAGGACCAGCTCTGCTTACTGAAGGCACTGGAAGGGGCCGCTTTCATCAGACCAAGAAAGGTCCCACCTGCCTGCCTAACAGAGACATTCAAGAGTTCAGGACGGAAGCCAAGGGTGCATGCACATGACCAGTTGCTTAGTTGTGTCTGACTTATTGCTGCCCCATGGACTGTAGCCCGCAGGTTCCTCTGTCCATGGAATTTTCCAGGCAAGAATAGTGGAATGAGTTGCCATTTCCTACTCCAGTGGAAGCCAGAAGAGTCACCTAGTTTAAGAAGTGTCTTAAACCATTCCTTTAGGGTAGCTGCTTCTTCCACGTAAATAATTTTTCATTTTGCCTCACAAGTCACGGGCTACCCTTATTCCTGTCCTGAAAAGTAAGACTCTTTATGAACATATGATATTTCTCCCGCTTATGAGATCTATTCATTATGATCCTTTGCGTGAACTTCTGAAGGGGCATAAAAGCCATGTTATCTTCGAGGCAGGAAGTAGATGGGCCCCCACCAGGGAAAGCATCTGGAGTTCATTCCCTGTGGAGAGAAACTCCAAAGTATCACTAGCAGAACAATCAAGAGAGGAGACTGGGCTCTGCTCACATAAGAGAAGAGAGACCACATCTTTCACATTTTCGAGATTAAGGAGATCTTCCTGACTAGAAAGCTCCTTGGGAGTCAAAAGGGGAGTGATGTCAAGTTTACCCACGAGCCTCTTCCCCGGAATCCATCTGGGCTGAGAAATGCTTGCATACACACACAGGAGGATTCTGAGGTAAACCAAATATGAACTCAGAACAGGCAAAGCAAGATGGCTGGCCAAAGGAAACCCTGAAGAAACACCCCGAGCAAGTGATTTAAACTCCCATGAGGACGCGACTCCCTCTCTCAGTCCACCCACGTGTCTGTCCACACGTCCTGTACTCTCTTCCTGCTGCGCACTTTACTTCTTTCACCACTTTGCATCTTTGTGGGAAATCTTTTCTGCAGAGCCAAAGGGCCAGGGCCTTGTCACTGACCACTGGTCTGGTGGATCGGATTCAGCTCTCTCAATGCGATCTCTGGCTGGGAACTGAAACCCTGCTTCAAGCCGCTGCAGGCCAAGGGAGATAATATTGGTCTATGTGCTTCAAACTTTTAGAATACTTCTGCACCCCGTTTGAATTAAAATTCTAACCACTCTCCTAACATGTGTCTGGGTTGACCTAAAGTTCTATTCTTGTAAAGCCTAAGAACATTTCAGACTTCTTTTGAAGATTTGGTATAACCTATTATATTCAGGAATATGTGCAGTTATGGTGAGACCCCTGATAGACACACTGGTCCATTCTCTGCTTCTTGGGAAACTTTCATTCACTCACTTAACACTGTTGGGGATCAGCAGTAAAGACCAGCACAGATCCTGCCATCAAAGAGCTCACAATTCTAGTGGGGAAAGATAGATCAAAGAAAAAAGGAAAAAAAAAAACTATAATTACAATCATGAGTCATAAGAGATATGAAATATGAACAGTGTGTTCTGCAAGTAAGTGCAAGGGGAATAATTCTACCAAAGAACAGGGTGAAGTAAGGGCAAGACAGTGGATTCAAAGAGGGTAGAAATTGAGCTGCATCTTAAAGGTGAGGATTTAGCCAAAAAGAAGGAGGATAATTGGGACAAAGACTACAGCTTGTGCACGCATATGCAAAACACCCATGGTGCAAAGTGACCTGTAAGGAATGCTGAAACAGCGAGTGGAGGGCCAAGGTCAAGGCAGTTGAGCCTGCCTAGCTAGGAAAGGGCTCCACATGTCGTGATCAGAAAGTAGACTTTGTCCTGTAAAGCACAGGTTGAAAATAGATTTATAGTCGTTAATTTTCACCAGGCTTTCAAAATAGTTTTTCAATTAGTCAAGGCATCACTTAGTGTGCGTACAGTAACAAAGGACCCAGAATCTCAGTGGCTTTCAACAACATTGCACTTTCTTTCTTGCTCATGACCATGTCTGTTGAAGGTTGATGCCAGCTTAACTCCACAGACTGTTATTCTGACACACAAGCCGAGGGAACAGAGCCTGTCTGGGTGGGGTGTGTATTCTTGGAGCACAGGACAAAAAATGATGCAACATCCCCGGCAACGGTCCTTAAAGCTGCTGCTCAGCCACACACATCAAATTCACCCTCGTTTCACTGGGCAGCCATGGCATGTAACCAAGTCCCATGTCAATGGGCTTGGTAATATAGCTCTTCCTGGTAAGACGGTATAGTGAATATTTTGAACAAATTATTTTATTTAACATAGTAGACAATATTTAAAACTTGACAGATTTCACAGAAAAGTCAAGATTTCCAGGCTTTGTTGGGGGGCAAAAAAAATAGCTGGCAACATGGGGCTGTTTCCACAGGGCAGCTTAGCTGCCTAGTGGGAGCTTAACTAGCAAAGTAATGCTCACATGCTAGCAAAGTAATGCTCAAAATTCTCCAAGCTAGGCTTCAACAGTATATGAACCGAGAACCTCCAGATGTTCAAGCTGGATTTAGAAAAGGCAGAGGAACCAGATCAAATTGCCAACCCGCTGGATCATAGGAAAAGCAAGAGAATTACAGAAAAACATCTACTTCTGCTTCATTGACTATGCCAAAGCCTCTGGCTGTGTGGATCACAACAAATTGTGGAAAATTCTTAAAGAGATGGGAATACCTGCCTCCTGAGAAACCTGTATGCAGGTCAAGTAGCAACAGTTAGAACTGGACATGGAACAACTGACTGGTTCCAAATTGGGAAAGGAGTACAGTCAAGGCTGTATATTGTCATGTTGCTTATTTAATTTATATGCAGAATACATCATGTGAAATGCCAGACTTGATGAAGTGCAAGCTGGAATCAAGATTGCCGGGAGAAATATCAATAACCTCAGATATGCAGATGATACCACCCTTATGGCAGAAAGTGAAGAGGAACTAAAGAGCCTCTTGATGAAGATGAAAGAGGAGAGTGAAAAAGCTGGCTTAAAACTCAACATTCAAAAAACAAAGATCATGACATCCAGTCCCATCACTTCATGGCAAATAGATGGGGAAACAAAGGAAGCAGTGACAGACTTTATTTTCTTGGGCTCCAACATCATTGCACATGGTGACTGCAGCCATGAAATTAAAAGACACTTGCTCCTTGAAAGAAAAGCTATGACAAACTTAGACAGCATATTAAAAAGCAGAGATGTTACTTTACTGACAAAAGTCCATCTAGTCAAAGCTATGGCTTTTCCAGTAGTCATGTATGGATGTGAGAGTTGGACTATAAAAAAGCTGGGCGCCAGAGAATTGATGCTTTTGAACTGTGGTGTTGGAGAAGACTCTTGAGAGTCCCTTCGACTACAAGGAAATCAAATAAGTCCATCCTAAAGGAAATCAGTCGTGAATATTCATTGGAAGGACTGATGCTGAAGTTGAAGCTCCAATACTTTGGCCACCTGTTTCGAAGAGCTGATTAATTGGAAAAGACCCTGATGCTGGGGAAGATTGAAGGTGAGAGAAGGGGATGACAGAGGTTGAGATGGTTGGATGGCATCATCGACTCAATGGACATGAGTTTGAGCAAGCTCCAGGAGCTGGTGATGGACAGGGAAACCCGGTGTGCTGAAGTCCATGGGGTCGCAAAGAGTTGGGCACGACTGAACAACTGAACTGTCTGACCTTCAGCCACACCTTTTAGACCACGGAATGCTTCTCTTCAGTTTGGCAGAGACCCCATGCTGCCTGCTCACTCATTTATGTTACCTGCCCAGCTTGGATTAAGCAAATGAGTTTGTAACCTAGAACAATGGGCAGTCACGGAAGAGACAACGGATGCGAATGAAAAATGTTGCCTGCCACTCCAGTAACCAAAGGATTTGCAGCCATCAAGCCATCATGTTACAGCCACCCTGATGGTGAGCCCAGGTGGAATCAATAGGCAGGATGCCTCGCCGCCCCCCATCTAGCAGTCAGATGCTGCAGCCGCCCCCACAACAGCGCACGCTGAGGAAACTCAGGATGAGAAAACACTGGACACTGGCCCAGAGAGCTGAGGTGCACATCAAAGGAATGATTTCAGGGAGCCCAGACTCTTCCATGTTTCTGTGTGTTCAATCACACAGTCATTTCCAACTCTTTGCAACCTCAAGGACTGTAGCCCACGAGGCTCCTCTGTCCATGGGATTTCCCAGGCAAGAACACTGGAGTGGGTTGCCATTTCCTTCTCCAAGGAATCTTCCCAACCCAGGGATCAAACTCCAGGGATCAAACCCAAGTCTCCTGCATCTCCTGCACTGCAGGCAGATTCTTCACCACTGAGCTGCCAGGGAAGCCCCTCCATCTTCCTATAGAAAAGCACTAAATTCATTAACTTGAGATGTCTAGTTTTCTTTGTCAGTAATCTTTTGATGTTCCCAACTACCTGGTCTTCGTTGCAAAATCTCCTATATGTCCTGGCTCCTCCCTTGCCTCTTTGGAGCAGTCCCTTAGAGTGATATGAGAGTCTAGTCTTCCCAAGCTTGAAGTTTTCAGAATGTCCACTAAATAAGACATGAACTCTTAACTTTCACACTGTACAGTTTTTGGGTGGCGGGGGTGGGGGGGGGCAGAGCGGGCAGTTGCAGTCAGCAAGGAGAAAGGTAATGGGATCAGATCTACTTTTCAGACAGCTTAACTTAAGAGTCTGAAGTTAAGGGAGACCCCAGAACACAAGGAGGAAACCCAGTTAGGAGGCTACTGCAATAATCCCTGTGCAAAGTCACTTCAGTAGTGTCTGTGTCTCTGCGACCCTACGGACTGTAGCCCACCAGTCTCCTTTCTGTCCATGGAATTTCCCAGGCAAGAATACTGGAGTGGGTTGCCATGCCCTCCTCTAGGGCATCTTCCCGACTCAGGGATCAAACCTGAGTCTCTCCAATCTGCATTGGCAGGAGGGTTCTTTACCACTAGTGCCACCCTAACCTAGCCTAAACATGTAGTTTAAAAAAAAAAAAAAAAAAAAAGGCACCAAAGGCTCTGCTGCTGCTAAGTCACTTCAGTCGTGTCCAACTCTGTGCTGCCCCATAGACGGCAGCCCACCAGGCTCCCCCGTCCCTGGGATTCTCCAGGCAAGAACACTGGAGTGGGTTGCCATTTCCTTCTCCAATGCATGAAAGTGAAAAGTGAAAGTGAAGTCGCTCAGTCGTGTCTGACTCTTAGTGACCCCATGGACTGCAGCCCATCAGGCTCCTCCATCCATGGGATTTTCCAGGCAAGAGTACTGGAGTGGGGTGCCATTGCCTTCTCCACCAAAGGCTCCACTACTACTAAGTCGCTTCAGTCGTGTCCAACTCTGTGCGACCCCACAGACGGCCCACCAGGCTCCGCTGTCCCTGGGATTCTCCAGGCAAGAACAGTGCAGTGGGTTGCCATTTCCTTCTCCAATGCGTGAAAGTGAAAAGTGAAAGTGAAGTCGCTCAGTCGTGTCCTACTCTTCGTGACCCCATGGACTGCAGCCCACCAGGCTCCTCTGTCCATGGGATTTTCCAGGCAAGAATACTGGAGTGGGTTGCCATTGCCTTCTCCGACCAAAGGCTCTACCCATTATTAAATGTGGAGAAATAAGCTAGAGGCAGCCTTCAGCTAGAAGCAGCCAGAAAGAGCGAAGACCGGAACACTTCTGCTGGTTGTCTCAAGGCCCTGAAATCTACCCCCTTCTTGGATGAACTGAAAGGGGACTCCCATGGTGCCTTTCTCAACTGCTGGTTGAGTAAATCAGAGGGGGAGGGGAGGGGGGACGAGGGAAGTGGAAGGATACATTGTAACAGGTAAAGGAAATAGCCCCTTTCTGCTCCTATTCCCTCCCCCAACCCCTCCTTCCCCAGTCACCCTCCCTCCAGCAACCCACTACTGGCCTAAATTAAGTTTTCAAAAAGCGAGAGGCTCTGTGCTGATTTTTTGGTAGAAGAGCACTGAATTCAATAAAACATAATTATTGATTTAATTAAAACAGTTGCTCTGTGAGAAGTGAAGCTTTTTTAATAGCCAGCAGAGAGGCAAGAGCCCTCATTCATTTCTAGTGGAGCTTCTGAAATAAATTGGACTGCTTTTTTTTTTTTTTTTTTAATAGGCACATTCTAAGCAGCGGCTTTGAAATGGATCCCCTAGCCATTCATATGCAGCAATTCAACCAGTGAATAAGGCGCCTTTTCCACTGGCTGCCTTTCAGGACAGAAAAGAGGAGGCGCTGTGAGCCTGGACTGAGAGATGCATAATTCATGGCCCTTCTTCTGGGGCCCCTCTGTGCTCCTTTCTGCTTCCTTGTACTTACATTGGAAAGGAAACGTGGGGCTGGGGACTGTCCCGCTGTGGGGCTTCCACACCCTCTCCTGAGCTAGTGGAGAGATGCTGTTCAGAAGGACCCAGGGCGTCAGAGGCAACGGGACCCTGACTCCCCACCACGGGGGCCAGGGTCTGACCCTTACAGGGCTGAGCTCGGAAAAGAAATCGAACAGGGAGAGTGGAGGGGAAGGTAGTCCTTCTTGACACATTGGAGTAGAAACTACCGGGGCCAGATGACAGCAGCCCCCTCCCCACTCTCAGGCCGCCCCCTCCTTTCGCACCTGCAGCCACAGGCGAGCATGTGGCTGCGTGGGCGGGCGGGCTCATCACTTGTATTAGCGTAAGAGAATAATGATGCATCCTCAGAGAAGACATTAATGAGGTGATGACATATTTTTAATTAAATGCCTTACGTAAATTATTAATCCATTCCTCCTGGAGAGACAGACGGTGGCACATTATAAACGTGAGCCGGCCGGTGTGTATCCCAGCGCGCACACACACTCCCACTCCGCCCTGGGATGGGAGTTAAGGCTGCCTCTGTTACAGCCTGCGAGCTGCTCTCACAGTCTGTGCAGGCTCTGGCCTCAAGCCCGCGCCCCCGGGGGCCGGTGGGGCTTGTGAACATTATCTTGGCACCTATGGGGCTCACGTTTCAACCTGGAACCGGTGCGGTGGAGGTCGATGATTAGCTGTGGTTTTCAGACGTCCCTGGGCTAGAGGTGGCGCACACAGGGCGCCTGTTTGTAGACATTCTGGCGGCAGCTTCCCCAGCTACTCTCAGCTCGGTGATCGCTGCCCCTCCCCTTCTCCCTGCGTCCCCTCCCCTGTTTTCCCCAAAGGCCAGCAGCCCCTCTATTTGACTGAAGTTAGTGGTACTTTCTCCACTAAGCTCCCTGGTGTCAAATTGGATGCCACCACCATGCTAGTGGGGCTTCCCTGGTGCCTCAGACTGTAAAGAATCTGCCTGCAATGCAGGAGTCTTGCGTTCAATCCCCAAGTCCAGAAGATACCCTGGAGAAAGAAATGACAACCCACTCCAGTATTCTTGCCTGAAAAACTCCATGGACAAAGGAGCTTGGCGGGCTACAGTCCATGGGATCCCAAGAGTGAGACACACCTTAGTGACTAAACCACCGCCACCATGCTCTTAGATTAAATAAATAAATAAACTAACAACAATTGATCATTAAATGAAATTTCCATTTGAGAATTCCCTGGTGGTCCAGTGGCTAGGACTCAGTGGGCCCAGGTTCATCCCTGTTCAGGGAACTGAGATTCCCTAAGGCATGCAGTAAGGCCAAAAAGAAAGAAAAAAGTACTATTTGTTGAGTGACGGAACTTACGGTTGTTGTAGGGGAAGACTGAGGGGGAGGGATAGTTAGGGAGCTTAGGTGGACATGTTCACACTGCTATATTTAAAATGGATGAGCAACAAGGATCTGCTGTCTAGCACAGGGAACTCTGCTCAGTGTGATGTGGTAGCCTGGAAGGAGGGGAGTTTGGGGGAGAATGGACACATGTATATGTATGACTGAGTTTCTTTGATGTCCACCTGAAACTATCACAACATTGTTAACCAGCTATACTCCAATAAAAATAAAAAGTTAAAGATATATATGTATATTATTATTTGTTGAGTGCACATATGCTAAGCACTGTCCTAAGTACAGAGCATAGATAATCTTCATCAATCCTCAACCCAAATCCTATAGAATCGATAATATTGTTATTAATACACCAATTTTATAGACTCAGTATATTCAAGGTTAGAAAATTAGTAACTGGCAATGATAAAGTTCAAATTCTGGTCTGTTTGGTTTCATGGCACTACTGGCTTAGAACTTGCTAACGCTAGACCTATTATTGCTATCTTGTGAATGAAGGAATCCAGGAATAGAGAGGTTAAGGTGAAGAGGCTGAAGTGCTCCAACATGAGGTAGAAGCAGGAATTTGAACCTGAACCATCAGAGTCCAGGGTCCCTGCACACACCCACCATGTTAAGATGAGAGCAGGAAATCAGAGACTTAGGTCCCATGCACATCGTTGGAGGGGGACAAAAAGGCCATGGATTCTCAGTGGTTTTCACCATGGAAGTAAGAGTGGATGGAGGGACTTCCTGGTGGTCCAGTGGTTAAGTTGAAGCTGCCTGCCAATGCAGGGGACACAGGTTCAATCCCTGGTCCAGGAAGATCCCCCATGCAGTGGAGCAACTAAGCTCAAGAGCCTCAGCTACTGAAGCCCAAGCACCGTATGGCCCGTACTCCGCAACAGGAGAAGCCACCACACCAAGGAGCCAGAGCACCGCAACTAGAGCTTGCCCCACTCCCAGCAACGAGGTGCGTAGCGATGAAGATCCAGCCCAACCAAGAACTCATTAATGAATTAGTTTTTTAAAAAGAGTGGATGGAGCAGGAGAATTCAGGTTCTCGCTAGAGCAACTCTGTCCTGTTTTTTCTGCAGAGTCACAGTGAGACCCAATCAGATTCCACTTCTGTCCAGCGCCTGAACTTTATTCTGGGCCCTCTGCCTTCATCCCAGATCTCCTAGGGAAACAAAGACAAACTCTGCTTTTTGACAAGGAGTCACCAGTGATCACAGGGAACAAGAAGGACACAAGAGCTCAAAGGAATGCCATGCTTTGCTGGCCCATAAAAGACGGTGCTCACCCGCCTACTCACACTTCTCAGGGAGAGTGAACAAGGAGGTGGGAAACGGTTAACAGGACGTTCTGGAAACATAACTGGAAAATCACAATGGCCAAGAGAAGGAGGCGCCATGGAGACTCACCCCAGACCACATCACCTGTACACATACTAGATGTATAATCACTGTCTATGGGAAACTATAAGCAATGACATTTCAAGAGCAAGTGTTATTAGTTCCATTAAAAAAAGCTACGTCAACAGCTTTAAATGGTTTCTGGCCTTTCCTCCTTGAGCCAAGTTGTCAATGTGTGGGAAAGAATCCCTCCAAATGGTTCTCCATTAGGGCCATGAGGCAGTATAAAAGGCGTCTCCCACAGGAAAGTCACTGGAAGCATTTACAACTGACGAGCCCACGGAAGCCTCAGCAGATGTTTATGAACGGTGTTTGAAAGTGTACTTCCCAAAGAATCACTTCATGTTTCACTAATAGTCTGCCCGGCCACATCCTCTAAGGCAGTTGACAAAATTGCTCATTACCTTATTTAAGAAATACATGGGATATTAAAAAAAAAAAAAATCAACAGCCCTTCCATGTTCCTTTACAAGACTGAGACTCTGCCTAGATTTCCTGAACTTGAGCCTCAAAAGAAACATTTTTAATGAGGTGACAAAATAAGTCTTATAAAATTAGATTGCTAACATTTTCCTTAGTCGGTACCCCTCTTCCTCTTCTTTCCCTATAATTTTTAAAACAGCTAATAATGTTTCTCCCTGGTGACTCAGCAGTAAAGAATCTGCCTGCCAATGCAAGAGCCCTGGGTTCCGTCCCTGGGTGGGGAAGATCCCCTGGAGAAGGAAATGGCTACCCACTCCAGTATTTTTGCCTGGGAAATCCCATGGACAGAGGAGCCTGGGGGCTATAGTCCATGGGGTGGCAAAGAATTGGACATGACTGAGCAACTAAACAACAAAAATAATGCTTATTCTGGGACTTTAGTTGGGGGGGAGGGTGGCAGTGGTGTTCATAATGGTCTGGAGTTTAGGATGGATCTCAGTCAGGAAACAGAAAGTTATGGTGTTGCAGGGGACAGAAATAAATCCCTAACCTGTGCTCCTCTCCAGGCTCTTCTGCTGAGAGTGTGAGTATTTGCGGAAGTAGAGTTTCTCTTGGGACTTCCCTGACCAGTCTAACGGTTAAGACTTTACCTTCCAATGCAGAGGGTGCAGGTTCGATCCCTGGTCAGGGAGCTAAGGTTGCATATGCCTCCCGGTCAAAATGCCAAAATATAAAACAGAAGCAATATTGTAGCAAGTTCAACAAAGACTTTAAAAATGGTCCGCCTCCAAAAAAGGTTCTCTTTGTTCCCTGCTCAAATTCAGAACCAACTGGGTGATAAGCTCAGACATCAGGCAGAGTGAAGAGCGAACAGTCACATTATTATTGAGAAAGCTCACTGCCAGGGCTCACTTGCTGGCCATCCCTCCAAAGAGATGCATGACCTTGGGCAAGCGACTCAGTCATTGTATCTACCTCCTCTGGGCTGTCCTGAGGATGAAATGAGAAAATATCTGTATCAGGTTTTGCACGGTTACAGCCACACAGGAAGTCCCAGACACTCGTTAGCTCTTGTTACGTTCTTCCTGCAAACAGAGGCAGTGCAGCTGGCCCCAAATAATGCTAGAATTCTGCTCAGCCCCCTCCAAAAAGTCACTCAGACTCCAAAAACACTGCAATTTTAATTTAGGTGCACAAAGATAACCACACCCTTTGCCAAGGCAAAATAAATAAATAAAACAGAATCCATAGTGGTTTTATGATGCTAATTTCATTTTATAGACATGTTGTGAGCTCTCCTTTTCAGAGTCTGTTATTGATTGTTCTTGTATTGTTAACTCATAACCAGACCATATTTGAAGACATAAACTTTAAGAGAGATAATAAAGTAGAAACACACGCTCTCATGAGCCTCTTTTATCCTGGTTGAGTAGAATTCTTAAACACTTAAGAGATCTGTGGAGTTATGTGTCCAAACATAAAACCTGAATTGTGGGGATTTGGAATTCAGTGGGCTTTAGTTAAACTACTCTACTCTGATCAGATCACATCCAGATTATCTTAAGTTCTGGAACATTTTGTTTGTTTGTTTGTTTGTGGGCTCCAACAACAGACTTTATTTTTTATTGAATTGATATTAGAGTACAGTTGCTTTACATCGATGTGTTAGTTTCTGCTGTACAACAAAGTGATTCTGCTATATGTATATGTATGCTATATGTATACATGTATCTCCTCTTTGTTGGATTTCCTTCCCATTCAGGTCACCACAGAGCATTGAGTAGAGTTCCCTGTGCTATACAAGATGTTTTCATTAGTTATCTATTTTATACATAGTATAAATAGTGTATATACATCAATCCCAATCTCCCCATCAATTTATTCCACCCCTCCACTTCCTCCCTTGAGATGCATATGTTTGTCCTCCACGTCTGTGTCTCTATTTCTGCTTTGCAAATAAGATCATCCGTACTATTTTTCTGGATTCCACAGACTGTATATGTTAATATATGATATTTGCTTTTCTCTTTCTGACTTACTTCACTCTGTATAACAGTCTCTAGGTCCATCCATGTCTCTACAAATGACCCAATTTTGTTCCTTTTTAGGGTTGAGTCTAGAATCATCTTTAAGAGCATTATTACCAAACCGGAGTTTATTTCCAGCTGCCGCTAGTAGTAAAGAACCTGCCTGCCAATTCAGAAGACTTAAGAGCTGCTGGTTCAATCCCTCTGTCAGGAAGATTCCGCAGGAAGAGGGTATGGCAACCCACTCCAGTATTCTTGCCTGGAGAATCCCATGGACAGAGGAGCCCATAGGGTGGCACAGAATTCAGACACAACTGAAGTGACTTAGCACACATGCATGGAGTCCATCCAGGTCAGTGGACCCAATGTTGAGTTGAGTATTACTCAAACACGTAACCACAGCATGATGCTGACTTTATTCTAACTTAAGGGGATTCTTCCCACACCACCACACACTTCAACAACAGCTGAACGTCTGACTGTGGCTAGGTCACTTCAGTCGCGTCAGACTCTGTGCGACCCCATAGACGGAAGCCCACGAGGCTCCCCCATCCCTGGGATTCTCCAGGCAAGAGCACTGGAGTGGGTTGCCATTTCCTTCTCCAATTCAGCTCAATTCTGACACTATCTACCTGGAAATAGTATCAGATCCCACAGGGCTCTGTCCCACAAGCCTGTCCCAACTCGTCCCCAGTCCAGATGTCAATCCCGAGTGCAGTTTGTTACCTGTGCTTCTGACCAACTGGCTAAAAGACAGTTTCCAACACCACTCCCCCCCACCTTGGGTTTAATTTGTTTGCAAGATCAAACTAGTCAATCCTAAAGGAAATCAACCCTAAATATTCATTGGAAGGACTGATGCTGAAGCTGAAGCTCCAATACTTTAACCACCTGATGCGAAGGGCTGACTCATTGGAAATGACCCTGATGCTGGGAAAGATTGAGGGCAGGAGGAGAAGCGGGTGGCAGAGGATGAAATTGTTGGATGGCATCACCGACCCAATGGACAAGAGTTTGAGCAAACTTCAGGAGACAGTGAAGGACCGGGAAGCCTGGCATGCTGCAGTCCATGGGGTCGCAAAGAGTTGGACATGACTGAGCGACTGAACAGCAGCAATAGCAGTTCACAGAATTCAGAGAAACATTTTAATGTACTCACTAGATTAGTGGTTTGTTATAAGAAAAATGTAACCCAGAAACAGACAAGTGAGAGAGATGCAGAGGGTATCTGCTGGGGGGAGACAGGGTGTGGGGGGAAAGTAGAGATCTTGCATGCTTTCTGCAGGCTCCCCTCTTCAACAATCTCCTTGTGTCCGTCAAGCAAGAAGCTCTCTGAACCCTGTCCTTCAGGTTTTCTTGGAGGCCTTATTGCATAGACATGATTGATTATATCACTGGCCATTGGCCGTGGACTTAACCTCCATCCCATCATTCCTCCCCCTTGAGGAAATTCCAGTCCTCCAATTACAGGGTCTGTCCTCCTGGCAACCAGCGGGTCACCTTAGGTGTGGTCCAAAAGTCACCTCATTAACATAACAAAAACACCTTTATTGGTCTCATCACCTAGGAAATTGCAAAGGTTTGAGGAACTCTGTGCCGGAAAGGAAACAAAGACCAAATACAGATTGCTTATTATAAATCACAGCATTACACACAGCCGGAAAGGAGGATAGAAGGGTTGGAAAGTGTAACCTGGGGAAAGAAGTTGCAGGGGACAGGTGTTCTGGAATAAGTAACATGTTATCACGTAAGGTAGATATTTTGACTCATGGTGTGACCTAGATATAGGACAGAGGTAAGAATTAAAAAACAAACAGCATGTGAGAAATGGAATATTTCCTTCCATATCAGTAAACAAGAGATGCCACAGTCTTAAGAGATTGTCCCCCGCTCCAACATCAGCTGTTGAGCCTGAGGGAACTCGGGAAGGAAGGAACACTTGCCATCTAGCAGCCGTCAACGGCAGCTGCTCCCTACAAGTGAGCCCAAGGGCACTCAGGATGTGAAAAATACACGAAATTGGCTCAGATAGGTGAAGTGTATCTGGCAGGAATGGTTTCAGTGAGTCCAGATTCTTGCATCTTATCATATGCAGAAAAGCACTAAATCCCTTAACTTGGGATATCTGGTTTTCCTTAATTCACAATAATCTTTTGATGTTCAGATTACTTCCCCGTTGTTACAAAACCTCTATCTAACCTGGCTCCTCCCTTCATCTCCTCCTCACCTCCTCTGGGCATTTCTCTCAGGGTTATTTGAGATGCTGGCTTCCAGTGTTAAAAATTCCCACAGAATACAACATAACTCTCAACTTTTAGGTCGTGGATATTTTTTAGGTCGACGCATGGTATACCAGAATACCCAAGGACTCCAAAGTAAGCATGTTTCTACCATTTATGAGTTGTCTTGAAGTCAAATTGTCTCCAGGGGCCAGAAAAGTGACTGAAATGTGTGAAGTGATCCATTGAAAATAAAATAAAAGGATGCAGTGGCATGATGAAGAAGACTAAAGTTATCCGAACTCAGTTTTCTTAAACACTCCTTAGCCCCAAATATATATATATATATATATATATATATTATCACTGGGCCAATTCAGTGATATATATCTCTAATTTCAATCTCTTAAGTAATCTTGGGCAAGTTGCTTAATTCCTTTGATTTTCTTGGAGTTGTTCTTCCGTAAAAAGGGGATAGTAATAAGATTTGCCTTAGCAAGATTTTGCTGGGCTTAGGAGAAATAAGATCTATAGATATACTCTGTAAAAAATAAAGAGCTACATAAATGTTGGCTATTATTTTTTAAAGCTTTCTAATTATTAGAACTGTCTGCAAAGGCATTTGGATCTTATAGAAGGTAGAGAGAGTTCCTTGTCTCATGAGGGCTTGGGAATTGGTTTGTTCTGTTGAAAAGAAGACTCAAATATGAACGGGAGAAGTCTTGAGGGGGATAAAGATTCTGAGATTCTGGTATTTTCATACAAAAGCCTTACTGGAAGTACGCTAGAGAATGGTACTATTAAGGAAAAAATAATTCATGATATTTACTGGTGGTTTAGTTGCTAAGTCATGTCTGACTCTTGCGACCCTATGGACTGTAGCCTGCCAGGCTCCTCAGTCCGTGGGATTCTCCAGGCAAGAATACTGGAGTGGGTTGCTATTTCCTTCTCCAGGGGATCTTCCCAATCCAGGGATTGAACCCAGGTCTTTCACATTTCAGGCGGATTCTTTTCCAGCTGAGCTAACAGGGACACCCTAAAAACAGTAAGACAGGAACTTCCCTGGTGGTCCAGTGGTTAATATTTCATATTCCAATGTGGGGTGGCAGGAGAGGGGGTGCAGGCTGGATCTCTGGTCAGAGAGCTAAGATCTCACATACCCTGCAACCAAAAAAACCAAAACATAAAAAAACAGAAGCAATAGTGTAACAAATTCAAAGAAGGCTTTAAAAAACAGTCCACATCAAAAAAAATCTTAAGGAAAAAAAAAAGAACACTAAGATTTGATGTAAGGGGGGCTATTACAATACAATGGGGTTTTGTAAAAGATGAGAGATGAGGCTCAGCTCCTAATTCGAGCAGGAAAAGTGGGAACTGTCAAGGAGTAGAATGGAGGGTAGGTGGATGGAAAATCATTCAGGGGAAACCTGAGGGGTAAGGAAGGATTCTGAAGATAGGTCAGGATGTTCAGACGTCACTTGGAGGGATGGTACAGGCTGAGGAACCTGATCAGATATCAAAGATGATCAGCTATGAGGGATGCGGGGATTCTGACTAAACTGATGTAGCAGGACTCTTGCCCAAGTTGAACAAATGCAGAGAGGAGCACAGAAGGCCAGAAGTCCAGGTCTACTTGGCGAGAGGATTCGGAAGAGCCTGACTGGAGGTTAGTCAAGGAAAGAATTTTTGTCAGTGCTTATCAAGAGTGAGGTAAGCAGGACTGAGCAGAGCAGGAGGGAAGTTAAGCTGCAGTCATAGCCAAGGTCCCAGCCACAAGGGCTATGGAGCTCTGAGGGCCCCACAGAGCTGTCTCAAACTGAGACCAGGTGGCTGAGTTTTGTATACGCATGGATCAGTCACTGATTGCCAGGTGCTTCAGAGAGGAGGAGTCACCGTGGGCGACTCAGCTCCCTTCTGAGACAGGCAGGAGTCGCTGTGAGCTCTCTGTAGCCCAGAGTCTTGGTAGCTGAGGGCTGAGACCCTCGTTCCTAAATGAGGAGTGGGCAATATGGCATCGTTATGAAAGCTACTGGTTGGAGAAGGAAACGGCAACCCACTCCAGTATTCTTGCCTGCAGAATCCCATGGACGGGAGAGCCTGGTGGGCTATGGAGTCACAAAGGGTCCAGGACATGGCTTAGCAACTGAACAACAGTGACGACAGCCCTAGCCAATATGTGAGAACAAAAAGTTGTTAGGAATTGAGGGTTGAGGCCAAAACAAAAATCCTATTGTTTACAGATGTGATAGCATATTTAGAAAAACCAAAATAAACTACAGGCGAATACTTAAACTACAAAAAAACAAAGCTTTACAAGACCTTAACAATACTTGCAATAGTATAATATTTAATAATCTAATGAATGAAAAATTATGACTCTCTTCCGCATGTATTATGTCCCCAACACACGAACGAGTTCCATTTCGAGAGAGCACTTGTAAGTCCAACTTGTTCTAAGTCCAACAGTTAGCCTAGATACCTAACTAACACAATCGGCCATATAGTATTGTCCTGTAACAGGTTTGTAATACTGTTCACACAAATAATACATTAAAAACAGACACAAAATATTAAAGGAAACATTTTTAATCTTACAGAACACTACCTTGAAAGGTACAGGAGTACAGTACAGCAGCTGGCATCCAGGGGCTGGCATCGCGTGAACAGACAAGATGAGTTCCTGATACAGGAGGGAGAAGGGGTGGGAGCTGGTAGAGCTGAAGGATTGTCAGCAACAGGAGACGGAGGGCAAGCTGCAGTGTCACTCATGTCTGACGCTGATGGAACTCATGTTCACATCTTTGTGAGTTTGCAACTTAAAGGTTCCTATGTAGGAGACTCACTGTATCCAAGTTCTACACTAACCCCTCTCATAGGTCACTTCATTTAATCTTCACATAGACCCTAGAAGATAGGTATTATAGATAGATGAGTAGTTATTACTATATTATAGGTAAGAAATCTGAGAGTCAGAGAGGTTAAGACACTTATGCAGGCTTGCACAGCTGGTTAGTAATAGATTCAGAATCGGAAGGTCCATCTGACCTCAGAGACTGGGATTTTGGTCTTTCAGAAATTATCTTATTGACCAAGGGCCTTCCATGGTGCTACAAGTTGTTTACATATGACATCGCTACTCTGCTGAGTAAGACTCAAGCTCCCTGCTTCCTAGATGAGAAAGCTGACACAGACACTTCAGGTCACTGTAAAATGTGATCTAGGTTAGATTCAAACCCAGGTTTGTCCGACCCCAAAGTCCATGCCCTTCCCCATGAACCACACTGTCTCTTCTAAAAGACAGTGACCACTCTCGTGGGACCAAATTTCAGACTCAGAAAGCTACAGATGGTCCAGGTCTGATGTTATCTTAATGACCCAGAGAAGGTTGATGGAATAGCGAGAGAGACCACTGCAGGTTACATGAGTTCTTGTGAAAGGATTGTCAGAACCTCTGGTCAAGAGGATTGGAGGAACTCACGAGAACAAAGATGGGTGCTCTATTCTCGAGTGGCTTGGGGAGCTTAAGTGTGAGGCTGTATTGGGCCATTTGTAGTGATGCAGATGAAGCTAGAGTCTGCCTATACAGAGTGAAGTCGGTCAGAAAGAGAAGATCAAATACCGTATATTAGTGCATATATTATATATGGACTCTAGAAAAATGGTACTGATAAACCTATTTGCAGGACAGGAATAGAGACACAGACTTAAAGAAGAGTCTTGTGGACACAGAGGAGGAAGCAGAGGGTGGGAGGAATTGAGGGAGTTGCACTGACAAATGTTCACCACCGTGTGTAAAATAGATGCCTAGTGGGAAGCTGCTGTTTAACACAGGGAGCTCAGCTGGGTTCTCTGTGTTGACCTAGAGGAGTTGGGATGGGGGAAGCCGGGAGGGAAGCTCAATAGGGAGGGGATATATATACACAGAGAGATGACTCACACTGTTGTACAGCAAAAACCAACAATAATTATAGGGCAATTATCCTCCAATTTAAAAATAAATTAAAAATAACAAAGAGAATGGGTCTCCTATGGATCAGCACCACCACTTCTGGTCTCGAAGCAACTAAGGGGGAGAGGAATCTAAACCTCTTGCCTCCTTCATCCTAATAGAATTATCCTGACCTCCTAAGCCCTGGGTCTCTAAGTGTGAGGGGAGCAGTCACTAGGTCCATCCATTTTCTAGGCTAAGGCAGCTCTCTTGGGGATTTAAAAAGCTAAACTCTCCCAGCACCTTCCATGACATCACCTGGAATGTGAATCCCGGAGGCTGCTGGAAGAAGGCAGGGAGGAGAGAGGGAAGCATCCATTAAAGACAACCCGAAAGATTTCCAAACTCTTCGAGCCCGGTGGCATGCAGGATCTGAGCAGTTGGTACCCCAGTTACCATCACTTCCTGCCATCCCCACCTCAGCCTTTCTGGATTTAGTGGAGACAGCATCAGCTTTTGAAGGAGGTAACCATAGGTTCAGTACTGGCTCAGATGTGTGAACTTGACATATTTCTTAACCTCTCTGGGCCTCGTTTTTCACATCTATACAGGAGAATAACCAGACATTTGTGAAAGTGTCTGGCAAAGTGGGCTGGCTTCCAGCAGGCACTCCATAAAAATCAAAACAAAAAAGAAAAGAAAACATGAGTCTTCTTCCCCCTTCTCCGTCTCTCTGAATAATACAATCTAGGTACGCTCAGCACAGAAAAGAAGAGGAGAGATTTGGACATAAACCAAGACATAAAGAAAATACATGTAATACGTTATCCAATGGTTTTTCCCGTAGTCACATATGGATGTGAGAGTTGGACCATAAAAAAGGCTGAGCACTGAAGAATTGATGCTTTTGAACTGTGGTGCTGGATAAGACTCTTGAGAGTCCCTTGGACAGCAAGGAGATCAAACCAGTCAATCCTAAAGGAAATCAACTCTGAATATTCACTGGAAGGACTGGTGTTGAAGTTGAAGCTCCAATACTCTGGCCACCTGATGCAAAAAGCAGACTCATTGGAAAAGACCCTGTTGCTGGGAAAGATTGAAGGCAAGAGGAGAAGGACAGAGGATGAGGTGGTTAGATGACATCACCGACTCGATGGACATGAGTTTGAAGAAACTCCAGGAGATGGTGAAAGACAGGGAAGCCTGGCCTGCTGCAGTCCATGGGGTCACAAAGAGTCGGACACAACTGAGTTACTGAACAACAGGAGACTTGGTTCAATCCCTGGGTCAGAAAGATCCCCTGGAGAAGAGAATGGCCACCCAGTCCAGTATTCTTGCCTGGAGAATCCCACAGACGGAGGAGCCTGGTGGACTATAGTCCATGGTATCGCAAAGAGTGTGGCATGACTGAGCAACTAACACTTTCACTTTTCATGTTCCCATAGCCCCCAGAAGAGGGAAAACTAATGAAAGCACAGTCGTTATTTCATTCTAAATATGGGCCAAATTGGGTCCCTTGAAAACTATTAACTCCATGTGTTGGAAGGTTGGTCTGTACTGGAAGTGCAGCCCAGCCAGGCTATGCAAGAGTACTGGGAGTGGGGAGGGGTCTGTGGGCTTTGATCTGTGGAGAGAAGCAAATGAAAGCAACTAGATATTCACGCAAGTCCCTCAATGTGAAAACAATATGGAGGAAGAAGAAAAAGATAAAGCAGAAGGAAAAAGGAAGAGGAAGGGGATGTAGAAGAGGAGAACATACTGAGTTCCTAGTACAGGTCAGGTGTTGCCCCAGTGCTACATAAAGGTGATCTCATCAGCATCCTTATGCCCATTGTACCAAAAACTGCAAGAAGTGAAGTGAAGTCGCTCAGTCATGTCCAACTCTTTGCGATCCCGTGGACTGTAGCCCACCAGGCTCCTCCATCCATGGAATTTTCCAGGCAAGAGTACTGGAGTGGATTGCCATTTCCTTTTCCAAAAAACCGCAACCAAGGAAGTAATTTCCTGAGGTCACATGAGCTAAGAAGTAGCTAGACTCCAAAATCTCCTCCATTTTCCTTTTGACCACTCAGGACAGGTCATTTTTACAAAGCAGGCAGTGTATTTAGTTTGCATCCAGGATGGAGCTTATCCTTTGGCATCTCCACTGCCTCATCCCCACCCCATGTTAATTGTTCTTTAAACCCAGTAGAAGACGGAAGACCCTTCTTTGAGATTCATCCATGTGAAGGAGGGTGGATTGTCAGGTTGCCCACCAGAGAAAACAGTTGCTGATTCCAAGGGTTGAAGTTCAAGAGACACCCAGAGCAGCTACTGGTCTATTGCAAGAAGGGGAGCGCCCTCTGGGATCAAACAAACCTATAGGAGGTAAATGACAATATAACTACAGTGAACACTGTGTCACAAAGACATCAAAGGGAAAGATTCCATCCTGAGGGAACAGCAAAAGAGGAAATTCACTTGGCAAAAGAAAATCCAGAAAGCCAGCGTGTCTGGGTGTGATGGACAGGTGGAGAGTGTCTGGACATGAACTGGAGGTCTTTGTGTCTCTTGAAACTGGCTATGTGGGCACCAAACCTCATTTCCTCTAGGTCCACAGCTAACCTGTGGATCCCGGCCTCTCTTGCAATCATGTCTGGCCAGATGACTGAGAATGTGAACCAAAGTGATATGGACTTGTCCCTCCTTTCCACCAACCCCCTAACCCTCCCCCCCACACACACCATCACCTAGCAATCCTCCAGGGTCTTTCCCGTCAGGTAGGTAATGTCAAGTCAGATGACATTGGAAGCTAGGTGTTAAAAATTATGGAACCACCAAGACGGAACTTGGCTGACCGAGGTCCACCACTCTGAATAATAAGGTTATTTTAAGATATTTAGCTGAACAGTACTTCAGACAGAATACCCAATACGTTTCTTCTAAATTCTCCCAATGTTCAGTTACATTGACATTGCCTTATATTTGTTACCAAATTCATACGAAAGAACTATTTACACTTTCTATTTACACTTTCCGCATGCAAGGCAACGTGAGACACTGAAGTCACAAAAATCTTCAGATCCAAAGTTCCTGCCCTTAAAGTTCTCACAATGGGACTCACAGAAATAAAGACGAGGAGTTTCACTGAAGAGTGTGTGTGATCATCAGTGTAACTGGAACGTGGAAAGCAGTGTGGGAGCACAGAATATATAGTCATGGACTCTGCCTGGGGGCTCAAGGAAGTCTCATAGAGGAGGGTCCATTTGGTTTGGGTCTTGAAGGATGAGTAGGAGTTTTCTTTGTGAAGAAGGAAAGGGAGGAAATCCTGGTAAAGGAAATAGCACCTAGAATGAATTAGAAATCCATATCCTTTAAAAATCAGGGAGCCAGTGAAAAATTGTATTTTATATATAGTCAATAATTAATTTCTTAATGATACATTAAACCCTAGAAAGCAAAGGATGCCTATAATTTCTTTTATATTCCTCAAGTTCTACACATATGCAAAGAACAAAGAAGAGAGAGAGAGGGAGGGAGTAAAGGAGGGAAAGAGAGCCAGAGGGAAGAAAGGTGAATGACCCCTATTCAGCCTTAGTTACCCAGGTCTGGTGGTGACTGATGAGAAAGAACACTCAGGGTTCATTTGAGTTTCATTTACCCTATATCCATGTTCATTTCACGCCATCTGACAGCTGTTTTAGGCCATTCATTCTCCGTTGGAAGCATGATCGGGCCTGAAATGCAAGTTGTAAATAGTGTGTGTTGCATAGTAAAGCTGGATTTAATGCATAGTATGGTTTATTAATGTTACAGCATTTACTGTGTATTTAGAGTTCTCACTGATTTTTATTCAAAAGGGCATTTTTATTACAACTGCATGATGCCAGCAAAATAAAACCCTCCCCCTACCAAAGCAACCTCGGGTTAAACTGCTGTAAGTGCTTGTGAAAAGCCCAGCTAAATTTGGCTGGTTTGGATCATTCCTCCCCTGGGATCGCTCATCCACAAGCCTCTGCATGAAGGATGGGGAGGGGAAATGGACAGTATCCTCACCTGACCCAGGATGGATGCCAAAGAAATAAAAAGCATTTGTGGTACCTTATATTGGTATTGACCCTAAAACTAATGGTCACCTGCCAATCCAGGAGACACAGGAGACCCAGATTCAATCCTTGGGTCAAGAAGATCCCCTGAAGGAGGGCATGGCAGCCCACTCCAGTATTCTTGCCTGGATAATCCCCTGGACAGAGGAGCCTGGTAGGCTACAGTCCATGGGGTTATGAGGAGTTTGACACAACTCAGCAGCTAAGCATGCACACACCCATAAAGCTCACCGTAGCTGTGAGCCAGTTAATATGTCAAGGATGTGAGAGACCATCTTTGCTGCTGCTGCTGCTAAGTCGCTTCAGTCGTGTCCAACTCTGTGCAACCCCATAGACGGCAGCCCACCAGGCTCCTCTGTCCCTGGGATTCTCCAGGCAAAAGTACTGGAGTGGGGTGCCATTGCCTTCTCCAGAGACCATCTTTGGAATATTCTAATTTTATTTCTTGTCCATCAAGTTTGCACCTACAATGAACAGTCCAAACCTGGGATTTCACAGTAGAAGTTTCTGCTAATACAGCTGTCTTCAAAACTGCCACTTGGCAAAGCAAAGATTCTTCCCTCCAATTTCTCCCCCATTTTTTTCCTGGACCCATAAAACCTTTCCTTGTGATTTGGAGATAAGAGAGTGCATTGCCTGGCATGATAGCTACTGGCCACATTGCTATTGCTGTTTAGCCACTAAGTCATGCCTGATTCTTTGCAACCCCATGGACTGTAGACTGCCAGGCTCCTCTGTCCATAGGATTTCCCAGGCAAGAATACCGGAGTGGATTGCCATTTTCTTCACTAGGAAATCTTCCCGACCCAGGGATTGAACCCTCATCTTCTGCATAGGCAGATAGGATTTTTTACCACCAAGCCACCTGGGAAGGCCACTGGCCACATGTGGCTATTTAAATGTAATCATCATTTTTTAAAACTAAAAATTCAGTTCCTCAGTCACTTTAGACACATTTCAAGTGCCCAGTAGCCATGTATGGCTAATGGCTACCATATTAGACATTGTAAATATGGGACATTTCCACCCTTATTTTGGGATTAACATCAATTCACTACTATACATAAAAGAGATAACAAACAAGGACCTTATGTATAGCACAAAGAACTCTACTCACTATTGCATAATAACCTATAAGGGAAAAGAATCTGAAAAACAGCTCTATGTTTACATATAACTGAGTCACTTTGCTGTACATCTGAAACTAACAAAACATTGTAAATCAACTATACTTCCGTTTTTAAAAAGATAAATATTTATTTGCAAATATGTGTATGTACATAAAAAATCATTGCAAAAACTAAATGGCTTTAAAATTTTTAAAAAGAATATACAACTGAATCACTTTGCTATACAGCAGATATTAACACAACATTGTAAATCAACTGTACTTCAACAAAATAAGTTTAAAAAAAAGAAAGTTTATTGGACAGCACTGCTCTGCATCATAGGTCCCTCAAGACCATAGAAATAAGTGCCCATTTTGCTTGCACAATACATCCTGTATCTACCCATTTTTCTCCCTTTCCACAGCCCCTTTCTATAACACACACTCCCATCCTTGTGTTTGAGGTCTTCTGGCCTCTCCCCTGACTCTAGCCCCTTCCAGCTTCTAAATCACAACCTCTAATTCCAACCTTACCCCTGCCTACACTTGGAAACACTTTCCTTCACGTTCATTCATTCATTCAAGATTTATTGAGTAGCAAGGTGGTATATGGCACTTGTTTGATGCTCGGGATGCAAAAGCAAAGAAGGTTTCATTTCTCGTCCTCAAGGACATCACAATCAAGCAGAAAGCACTCATTACAACCCTCAGTTGTTGAACAAAGAATTCACAAATCAAGTCAAATCATTGTCCTGTTTACACACCTTCAGTAGATCACCACAGAAAGGACACGTTGCAGATATTTGCTGTAAATGACTCAATCTGTGTACACACTTTCAGGGACTAATCTTCTGCACACATCACATATAAGGAGTAGAAAAATATTTCTGCCATATTCCCCTTTCCATTGGGGGTGATATCATTTCTTTTACACTCTTCTAAGTTGACACTTTTGACAGATATGTTGACTTTCTGATACACAACGGGATCCCCATAGACAGAACTTGGAAGGAAGAGGCATGAAATTCTTCCCAGCAAGATCTCAGGGATGCAAGGAAAGGCCAATGATTGGGCCTCTCCCAGTGATAGCCCCACTGGGTGTTGGGCTTGACGCCTCTGCTGTTCATTTGCACCCCATTGGGCCCACTCACCCAGTGCCACAACTCTGTCCCAGGCCACATCTGGATGGAGAAAGGGGAAAGTTCACCTGACCCTATTCAGGCCAACAAAGGAAACTTCCACTGTTCCTTGATATGGTGGTGGTGCTTGTTAGAGCTCTGTGTCTATGCAGGTTCTGGCCTCTAGTTGACATTTTAGAAAGATGGGCAAAGAGATGAAGTAGCTGCCCACCAGAGGAAGATGACCTCATCAAAGACAGGTTCTGTCAGCTCCAGCCCCACTCAGCAGTCTACAGAATTGTCCACCCCAAGTGGTTAACCACTTCCTGTCTTTCCCAGCCCACAGGACCTGGATCTCCAACTGGATGCTTCCTCTCTACCAGGGAACAAGATCTGGAAATGACTTGCAGAGTGCAAGCCGAACAAGCTGGCAGAAAGTCGGGCCCTGGCCAATGTTTTGAGGGGTTTTAATTTGTTTTTTAGCTGTCAGAATCTAAAAATGTATTTACTCTTTGGCCAAACACAACAACTGATTTCCATCTACAATTATTTCTTAAGAAGTAGTAAGGCAACTGCAGGAAGATCTGTGGCCTTGAGCTATGGAACGTTATTATGCTTAAACACATCCACTGAGAAACCCAGGGCTTGTGGGACTAACCTCATTGGCTATAGCAGAGCATGGATGAAAGACACCTGAGCAGGACCTGCACCTCACTGGTTGCTGCCCAGACCATCTCTCCACGGGTTGTGATGTTTCTGCTTTCCCTTGCATCAACTCAGACCTCTCAGATGTACCTATTCTAAAAGCCACTTTTTATCTAACATAACAGCTTGGAGGGAAAAAACAGCTTTCCTTCCAAGCTGCCCTCTGCACAGGAGCCTGAAGCCAGCCAGCAATGGACCATGGAAGCAGTAAACTGCACAGTGGCTGAGCGTGCCCATTGATGGCAGGGGGCTTGGGTCCGCGACTCAATCACTGACTGTAGAACCCTGGGCAAGGTAATCCTCCTCCTCTCCAATCTTCAATTCTCTCATCACTAAAGTGAGGACAGTTCTAGTGCCTCATCTCCAAGGTAGCAGAGAGATAATCCAGCTGACAACTGGACACTCAGCTCAGTGACCCCTCATATGTACACAGTAATTGTTAACTACTTCTTTTATTAGACTAGAATTCTTCACTCTGTTGGACATGGAAATATTGATAGTTGGAACCTGGAAGGCAAAGCCCTTCTGTTTCTTGGTGTGTGTCAGTCACTCAGTTGTGTCCGACTCTTTGCAACCCCATGGACTCTAGCCCGCCAGGCTCCTCTGGCCACGGGGATTCTCCAGGCAAGAATACTGGAGTGGGTTGTCATTTCCTTCTCCAGGGGATCTTCCCAACCTGTCTGCATTGCAGACAGGTTCTTTATCATCTGAGCCACCAGGGAAGCCAACTCACCTCAATTTCTGCCTTCCATGGCAGGACATGGTGATGACAGCTTTGCCTACCACCCAGAAAGAACTCAAAGCCCCCTGTGACCTCAGGAGAATCAGAAGGGAGTATACATAGGTGGTAGGGTGCTCCATGTCTACTTGAAATTATGTCTTAAGCTTGATGGAGAAGGAAATGCCAACCTACTCCATTATTCTTGCCTGGAAAATCCTATGGACAGAGGAGCCTGGCAGCCTACAATCCAGGGGGTCGCAAAGAGTCAGACACAGCTGAATGGCTAAACATACACACACGGCCCTTAAGACAGGTAAAATTTTCCAGTGGGTGACAGTCAAAACCTGAAAGATTTTCCCTGGGAAGTCAGTCACTCCTCAGTAACTTGTTAGAACAGAATGATTTTCCATGGAAGCTTCTCCAGAAAAACTGGGGACCCTCTGAGTCAGGATAAATCCTCCTACTGCCTTTCTAATAGTTTTAATGCAACTTAAGGTTGTTGTTTTTTTTTTGTTTTTTTTAATCATCTTTGGATGGTGAATCCTTAAAACTCTGATGAAGGAGTGGATGCGCTCCCCAGACAAGTACTCACTGTTCAGTTCAGTTCAGTCGCTCAGTCGTGTCCGACTCTTTGCGACCCCATGAACTGCAACACACCAGGCCTCCCTGTCCATCACCAACTCCCAGAGTCCACCCAAACTCATGTCCATTGAGTCAGTGACACCATCCGGCCATCTCATCCTCTGTCGTCCCCTTCTCTTTTCGCCTTCAATCCCTCCCAGCATCAGGGACTTTTTCAGTGAGTCAGCTCTTTGCATCAGGTGGCCAAAGTATTGGAGTTTCAGCTTCAACATCAGTCCTTCCAATGAACACCCAGGACTGATCTCCTTTAGAATGGACTGTTGGATCTCCTTGCAGTCCAAGGGACTCTCAAGAGTCTTCTCCAATACCACAGTTCAAAAGCATCAATTCTTCAGCACTCAGCTTTCTTTATAATCCAACTCTCACATCCATACACGACCACTGGAAAAACCATAGCCTTGACTAGAGGGACCTTTGTTGGCAAAGTAATGTCTCTGCTTTTAAACATGCTGTCTAGGTTGGTCATAACTTTCCTTCCAAGGAGTAAGTGTCTTTTAATTTCATGGCTGAGATCAGAAGCAGGGGGTGGGGGACAGCGAGCAGAGCCCACCTTGGCTCCAGGTGAGGCAAGAAGTGTCTCCTGGCCCACATGCCCCTTGGACAGTTCCTCCCTCACACTCAGAAACCCTTCTGAGTTCTTTTTAACTCATGACACTTCTGATGCCAAACATGGAGTTTTCGTCTCAGACCAACCAATCCTCCAGCAGTCTGGACACTGACTGAGTGTCCTACAACTCATTTCATTTCTGACACTAATGACTCAGAGCTGACGGAGACCCCATAGGCTTCAACTTAGCATGCCAGAGGCTTTCCCGGTGACTCAGGGGTAAAGAATCTGCCTGCCAACACAGGAGATACAGGTTCACTCCCTGGGTTGGGACGATCCACTGGAGAAGGAAATGGCAACCCACTCCAGTGTCCTTGCCTGAAAAAAATCCCATGGACAGAGGAGCCTGGCAGGCTACAGTCCAGGGGGTTGCAAAGGAGTCAGACACAACAAGTAAAGAACAACAACCAGAGGTTTAGGAGCTTCACCCCTCAAGACAGCCCTCACTTCAGATACCAGTTATAAGTCTCGGGTCTCCAGGGGACCCACGTTTCTGTGGCTACAAAGTCAGGGATTTCTTAAAAAAAAACAAAACCCTATTCTAGGTTTGATAATTTCCTAGAATGGTTCAGAAAATTCTGGAAAACACTATCTATCTGTGTCTTTTAACAGTATCAGTCCTGGGGGGAAAAGCTGCACACTGCGATGCCAATGTGACTTTTCTGGTTGATGGAAATTACCAAGTGGTCCAGACCTGGAGAGCGGGAGGCAGTGTAACAAGGTTCTAACGTAAAGCACAGAGCAATTAGCAGGGAGATTTACCTCCCTGTCTTAAAAGCATTTTTATTACTTAATCAATCACAAGCAATTTCTAAACAAGGCTGGGGTTTTACTAGGAGCCATAAATCTTTACCATTTGCTTCCTGGAGGAAGAGCAGAAGAAACAGACATGACATTCCAAGAGGGACTTCTTATCAAATAAAACCAAAGGGAGCCCAAGTCACTTAGGAAACAGAGAGTGGACAGGAAGTAGCCGCAGGGTCTCAGAGGGTCCAGAGAAGGAAGGGGTTGGTTGGTCGGGGTCAGGTATCTAGTCCTGATGGCAGATGCCCATTCAATTCCTTCTTATATATTCAGAGGGAGGAAGACGAAGATTGCAAAATGAAAGAAGTGTGCAGTTAACCGAGCAGATTTTCTGCAATTCCTCTCTTGGCAGAAGGCTTTCTATAGCCAGCCTGTCTCTGGGCCTCAGTTTCCTCATACGCAAATTGGGAGAATTCAGACTGGATTACAACCCAGTGATTCTCACTACTGACTGCGTTTCAAAATCACTTCAGGAGTGTTTTAAAAACACTATTGCCAGGACTTCTCTGGCAGTCAGTCTAGTGATTAAGATTCACCCTCCAACGCAGGGAGTGCAGGTTCCATCCCTGGTCAGGGAACTAAGCTTCTACGTGACTCTCAGCCAAAAAGCCAGAACATAAAGCAGAGGCAGTGTAGTAACAAATTCAATAAAGACTTTTTAAATGGTCGGCATCAAAAAAATCTTTATTTTAAAGAAACTCAAAAAACACCATTGCCAGGCTCCTTCCCAGACCAATAAAATCAGACTCTCTGAGGCTGAGCTGAAGGGTGTTCAGTCATCTAGTTCCAGTTGGAACACCCAAGCAGAGAATCTTAATTTGAAAATGCATGCCTGCTCAGTTGTGTCCGACTCTTTGCGACCCCATGGAACTGAAGCCCACCAGGGTCCTCTGTCCACGAGATTTCCCAGGCAAGAAGACTGGAGTGGGTTTCCATTTCCTTTTCCACGGGATCTTCCTGACCGAGGGATCAAACTGGAGTCTCCTGTGTCCCCCACAGGCGGATTCTTTACCACTGAACCACCTGGGAAATCCATGCTTCAAACCTGCACAGGAGTGAGCTCATCCATTAAGGACAGAGATGCTCAGCTGTGTTCACAAATTCACTCTGCTTCCTTGGACAGATCCTTCCTCAACTCCTCCGCACTGCCTCCTGGGATAGGCCCTTGGACCTGCCTCTCAGAATCTGTCATAATGCTCAGGGGGAAATGTCCCATCACATCTCAGTCAGACCAGAGGAGTGGGTCCAGGAGGCCTGGGTTAATAAACACTGCTCCACTTAAAGTGGATAACCAACAAGGACCTACTGTCTAGCACAGGGAACTCTGCTCAATATTATGTGGCAGCCTGGATGGGAGGGGAGTTTGGGGGAGAATGGATACATGTATATCTATGGCTGAGTCCCTTCACTGTCCACCTGGAATTATCACAACATTGTTCATTGGCTATACTCCAATACAAAATAAAAAGTTAAAAAAAAAAAAAAAAAAAACAGGTGTGGAGGTTAGGAACCACTGTCTACAGACAATTTATAAACATGTCAGTACTGTTGACCCTGGTTCTGAAACTCTCTTGGAAGAGTGGTGCAGAGTAACAGTTCTTCCCTCACAAGACTGATCAGGGCAGAGGGGCCCCCAACACCCAACCATGCTACTTCGACTGGTTCCATCATGATCAAATGCAACAGAGACCGGGTCACTAAAGGAAAAGAACCAGATTAAAGTGCTGCTGGATCTGCCTGAAACATTTTCTTGGGCCCAGGATGGACCTGTTCCAAAGGTGACCTCCTAAGACATGTGGGCCCTTCCAGAGAGGAGTCCTGCAGCGAAGACCATACTTGGCCAACCCCTAACTTACCTCAAAAATCAATTTATTTTCTGTAGGTAAGTAAAGACTGTCAATTGCCTCCCAAATCTTGACCCAGTATAAATTCTTTTTCCCCTTAACTCTACCTGGGATTTGAAGGGAAAATATATTTTTTTCCTTAGTCATATGGAATTATAATCTAGTTCAAAGGCTTCCTTCTACAGAATATTTCCCTTTTTTCTTCTGAACCCTCCTAGCATTGATCTACCTCTTGTATGGAATATAAACAGGTAGATCAATGCCTGTATGGAATATGGGTTTCCCAGGTGGCACTAGGATGAAGAACCCGTCTGCCAATGTAGGAGGTGTAAGAGACACAGGTTCAATCCCTGAATCAGGAAGACCCCCTGGAGAAAAAAAATGGCAATCCACTCCAGTATTCTTGCCTGGAGAATCCCGTGGACAGAGGAGCCTGGTAGGCTATAGTCAGTAGGATCACAAAGAGTCAGACATGAGTGAAAGTAGTTACACTACTAGCACTACATGGAATATATCTCATCCTGACTTTATTATAATATTTGCACCATTACATCTTTTCTGCTAGACTGTTGACTCCCGAGTGCAGTAGAAAGAACAAGCTTTTGGAGTCACATTGGTCAAGTCCCAGCTCCTGTCCTTACATGGTTGTGTGGCTTTATGAAAATTGTTTGAACTTTCTGAGCCTCTGGGTCTGAATCTATAAAGAGAAGATAATAAGACCGACTAGACAGTGTTGAGTGAACTCCTGGAGTTGGTGATGGACAGGGAGGCCTGGCGTGCTGTGATTCATGGGGTTGCAAAGAGTCGGACACGACTGAGCAACTGAACTGAACTGAACTGAACTGAGACAGTGTTGTTGTAGGGAAGAAAGGAGATATCACGCCTTGAAACTCTAAGTTTAGCCATGTTCAGCTTAGAATGTAGTGCTAAGAACGTACCAACTATCCCTGCTATGGTCCGTGGTCAGGAGATTCCCCTCAGGCAGTGATGAGCGCAGAAGAAAGATCCGTTCCAGCATCATGAGTAGGGAGAAAGCAATGGAGCTGTCTGCTGAGAAGGACCTGGACCAAGAGCGAGGATCAGCGCTGCTGGCTGTAGGCACGTTGGAAAACTCCTGCCAGTAATAACCCTCTTTATATCTTTCCCACATTTCAGGCTTTCACACCGCTTCTCCTGGCAGCTTTCAACAATGCTCAGCAACAGTCCTGTCAACAGCACTACAGCAAATCCCCTACATACAAACCTTCAAGTTGCAAACTTTCAAAGACCCAATCACGTCAGCTGGTTCACGTGTCTGGCTACATTGTCACGTGTGTGTAGCCTGTACAAGAGGTTGTGCTTTTGTATACTTTACTGTACAGTGCAGTAGAGAGTACAGTAGTACAACGTCTTTATTTCAAGCCCAGGATGTGTGGAAGCCAGATCAAAAGCAGGAGTATATGGCCCATTGTATGAGGTGGGCACCTAGCCTAACTTCATTGGACACAGAAACAAATTGGACTTGAATTCAATCTTGGAAGGGAACTCATTCGTATAGTAAATAGGGGACTTACTGTATTAAAAATGCAGAAAACTGGGACTTCCCTGGTAGTCCAGTGGATAAGAATCCACCTTCCAATGTAGGGGACACAGGTTTGATTTCTGGTCAGGGAACTAAGATCCCACATGGCGTGGAACAGCTAAGCCTGGGTGCTGTAACTACTGAGCCTGTGCTCTGCAACACAAGATCCTGCATGCCACAGCTAAGACTCAATGCAGCCAAATAAATAAAAATTGTTAAAACGCATAAAACTTTCTAAACTGCTCATGAAGAATGACCACTCCCTTGGTTCCCTGGCTAAACACACATATACACACTTATATATACACACACACACATGTACATGTATACATTTACATACATATACATACACATGAATACACATATATACAGACAGACATCCACACAGAGGCACTCACATACTATTACTCATACAGACGTGCACACATAAAGCCTTGTATTTAAGTAGCTGCAACTCTGTGGAGCCCTTTCATTGGATGTAGATAAAGTGGTGTCAATTGCCTCCTTGCCCAGAAACCACTAAATGTGTAGAAGATCAAAATTAAAGTGTTATCCTTCACTAAGCATAATGCCGCCAACACAGAGGGCGCAGGGAAGAGGGCGGATTCCTGCCCAGACCCCTCTTACTCCAAGTCACATGTTGGAAAACTTTCTATAAAGAGTCAAATAGTAAATCTCCGTTGTGCTGTGAGCCACTTAATTTCTGCCGCACTCTTCAAATCTAGTTCAAAAACAATGATAGATGTTATATAAACAAAAGGGCATAGTCGTATTCCAGTAAAATCTTACTTACAGAAACAAGGTTCCTGCATCCTAAAGTCTTAGGTCTTAATCACTAGGCTGTAGAACTTGGACTTGTTTTTCTTCATTCAAAACACAGTTCTTTTAATTTATTAGCATATAGTAAATCTCTACACCTCTTAACCAAATAATTTCACTCCTAGGAATTTCTCTGATTAAGACTGACCAACAGTTCTGGATCATTTTGTATTCAGAATCTACTTAACTTCCCAGTAAGAGGTGCATGTACATATGTGTTCAATTGCTCAGTCATGTCTGAGTCTTTGGGACCCCATGGACTGTAGCCCACCAGGCTCTTCTGTCCATGGGATCCTCCAGACAAGAATACTGGAGTGTGTTGCCATTTCCTTTTCCAGGGACTCTTCCCGAGCCAGGGATCAAACCTGCGTCTCCTGCATCTCCTCCAGAGAAGGCAGATTCTTTACCCCAGCAACACCTGGAACCCCCCAGTAAGAGCTGAGTCATATTTTTGTCTCCATTTTGCAGATAAGGAAAATGAGTGGCAAAGATGCTAAGTGATTTTGCCCTGGACACAGAGCTGGTAAGTGGTAAAGCAGTTCTTTCTAACTCTTAAATGAAAAAGGTACGCAAAATTGGACAAATTGCACAAAAATCTTTGTTTTTTGCAACAAAGTTCCTGACAGCATAAAAAGAAATCATCTAAATATCGAGTATGGACCATGGCTAAAAATTATTGTACAACAGAATAAAAGGCAGTGTTTTCAATTGACAGAGAAGAGTGTTGACTCTCTGGTCGCCAAAAAGGCTGCAGCAATTCCTCTCCTCCCTGGATGCGTGCCCCTTTGCTATGCCACATTGCTGGTCCTTCCATCAAAAATCAGAGCCTGTTTCCTGGCTGTTGAATGTGAGCTGGCCCTGGGACTTGCTTGACCAATAGAATGAAGAGAAAGCGATGTCATAAGGTGCCCAACACCAGGTCCCAAAAGGCCTTGTAGCTTCCACCTTTGCCCTTTTGAGATGCTGTTCTGAGCCCACCATGTGAAGAAGTCACATCCAGCTTACTGGGGCACAAGAGTCTCATGGAGGATAATCAGTGCTCTTTTTACTGCCAAACAAGTAACCCCAGGGGAGTAAGGTTATAAACTAAAACACCAAACACCGTGTTAAAATATTCTTTCCAGATAAACAAAGAGTAATGTTTTCACAGAATTGTGTCTCAAATATCTCATGGACGTGTTTATACTACAAAATTATTCTTTGTGTATCTGAAATTCAAATTTAACTTGGTGTCTTGTATTTTTATTTGCAAAATCTGACAACCCTACAGGTGCTTAGCAGAAGGACCCAGGCTGAATTGCTGATCTAAAGAACCATGAGAAATGATAAATGGTTATTTTAAGCTACCAAGTTTTACAGAGGTTTGTTGCTCAGTGACATATAGCAAAAGCACTCTCCTATTTATTGGCATGGACTATGTTACTGTAGGATTAGGGGGTAGTCATACAGGCAGGGAAGTAGGGCATAAAGAAAAGAAAGACTGTTCACTCTGAGCAGAGAAATGACGCAAAGTACATGTCTATATGTATATATACGTGTGTCTACATGTAAAGTACATAAAATCTGTGTTCAAATTAAATATTTAATTTTTAATGATGTTTTTTGAGGATGTGTACCAATGTACATAAATGCCAAATATATATTCGGAGGGGAAAAGCCCAACTTTCTCAGTTTAGATTCCAAGAGCTCATCTTTGAGATACTTTTGATAATGATTTCCTAGTGAAATCTTTGCTTAGGACGTAATGCTATATTAATATTTTAAAAGAATAAAATTTGCTGATGACATCCAGTTGTATTTCAAAACACAGTTATAAAAGAACACAAAGATATGCTTCCGCTTTTTTTTTGCTTTCTTTTTTAAAATTGGGGTATATTTGCTTTACAGGCTTCCCAGGTTGCACAGTGGTAAAGAACCTGCCTGCCAACACAGGAGACTCAAGAGACTTGGGTTCGACCCCTGGGTTGGGAAGATCCCCTGAAGGAGGAAATGGGAACTGGTTCCAGTATTCCTGCCTGGAAAATCCTATGAACAGAGGAGCCTGGCCGGCTACTGTCCATGCAGTCACAAGGAGCTGGACATGACTGAGCAGTCAAGCATGCACACATGCATAGGTGCTTTGCAATGTTGTGGATTAGCTATATACATACCTATATCCCTCCCCTCGTGGCCCTCCCTCCCACCCGCCTAGGTGACCACAGAGCACCATTCTGAGTTCCCCGTGCTGTGCAGCAGGTTCCCCACTAGCTGTCTGTTTCACACACAACAGCGTGTATACATCAATCTGTCTCCTGGTTCATCCTGTTTCCTCCCTGTGCCCACACATCCATTCTCTACCACTGCATTTATATTCCTGCCCTGCAAATAGGTTCATTTGTACCATTTTTCTGGATTCCACATAAATGCGTTAATATACAATATTTGTTTTTCTCTTTCTGACTGACTTCACTCCGTATGACAGAGTCTAGGTCTATGCACACCACTGCAAATGCCCCAGTTTCATTCCTTCTAATGGCTGAGTAGGATTCCATTGTCTCTAATACCACATCTTCTCCATCCATTCATCTGTTGATGGACATATGTGCACACACACACACAACATACACACAACTGGAATTGACAGGTTTTGATGGTAAGGAGTGGATATAACTGTTTTTCATTTTCTTTTTCCTCTTCTTGGCACCTTCTCATTTTCCTGCAATGTACACTTCTCTCTTGTGTAACAAAGAACATGTGAGCATCTGTGCATCTGGGTGTGTATTTACTATGGCCCTTAATCCCCTGGCCTTGCACCAGTTATTAAGTATTTACAGAGTTCTTGGGCTTTCCCCAACACTGTGTGTGAAAGCAAGTGTGTGTGTATGTGTGTGTTAGTCACTCAGTCCTGTCTGTCTTTGTGATCCTACGGACTGTAGCCCCACCTGGTCCCTACGTCCATGAGACTTCCCAGGCAAGAATACTGGAACAGGCTGCCATTCTCTTCTTCAGGGGATCTTCCCAACCCAAGGATTGAACCCATGTCTCAATCCCTTACATCTCCTGCATTGAAGGCAGATTCTTTACCATCAGAGCCACCAGATAAGGCCAAAAGCAAGTACTGGAAGCTGTAAAAAGTGAATAAAGGATGAAGCACGCTCCTCTGGCCCAGGGGAGAGTGAAAGAAGAGAAGACCTACATAGTTATTTAGAGTATGTGGTGCTCGGGATGTACAGCATTCATTGGCCCATCTATCTGTCTAACCTAAATGTAAGAAAGATCAGTGTCTACTTACAAGTCAGCCTGACTCACTCCCCATCACCCCACTTCCAGCTGAGAAGTAAGGACCCCTGCCTTCTTGACAGGCTGACACAGCTGCTATGTGAAGCTAGATTTTGCTTCAGCAGCCTCAGTGGATCAGCAATGCCAACATCTGGTTAATTCCATCCTAGCTGTGTAATCCAAACCATCAGGGACATTAATAATGACACCACACCAATGCTTTATAAAACTGTCTCTCTGATGGGGGTCACATTCAGTGTCAGCTTTCAATTATCCACACAAGGGAGGAAAAAGGGCCTGCTTAGGGCCAGAAAAAGAGCAAATTCAAGACAATAAATAAAAACCAGTCTGCAGATAATAGGCTAGGAGGATCATCTGTATTTAGATAATTGAGTTATGACCATAAGCAAGCCATTCATTCCACAAACTTTGTATGTGTAAACCAGGACTCCAATTTATTAATTTGCTGCTAGAAATGAATGCCCTGTCATGTGGCCCAGACACTCACATCCATCTGACAGAACATGCGTTCGCTCCATCAGCAGCAGCTACCAGGGAAGTCAGATTATCAAAAGGTTGCTTGGTGAGTGTAGAATCCATACAAGAGGAGCTTCGCTTTGTAATTTAAATTAAGCAAACATTTATTGTGCTTAATATGTCAGGATCATGCTAGGTAATGAAGACCCAAAGACGTGAGGCCCAGCTTTGAAGTTTGCACTCAAATAGAGAAGCGTGGTTAGATAGTCATTTAATGTGATCAACATCACAGCAGAGATCTTACACGTATGGGCAGGGGTTCCTGAAGACTGGAAAAGCGTCTCCTTAACAGGAGCTAGGAGAAGGCAATGGCACCCCACTCCTGTACTCTTGCTTGGAAAATCCCATGGACGGAGGGGCCTGGTAGGCTGCAGTCCATGGGTTCGCTAGGAGTCGGACATGACTGAGCGACTTCACTTTCACTTTTCACTTTCATGCATTGAGAAGGAAATGGCAACCCACTCCAGTGTTCTTGCCTGGAGAATCACAGAGACGGGGGAGCCTGGTGGGCTGCCGTCTATGGGGTCACACAGAATCGGACATGACTGAAGCGACTTAGCAGCAGCAGGAGCTAAGTTAAGGTGTGCATGCATAATAAGTCACTTCAGTTGTGTCCGACTCTGTGCAACCCTATGGACCATAGCCCACCAGGCTCCTCTGTCCATGGGATTCTCCAGAGAAGAATACTGGAGTGGGTTGCCATACCCTCCTCCAGGGGCTCTTCCTGCCCCAGAGATCAAACCCACATCTCTTACATCTACCTTCACTGGCAGCCGGGTTCTTTAACCACCAGCGCCACCTGGGAAGCCCCTAAGTTAAGGACTCAAGCCTTAATTGAGGTTGCATTTACGGCAGGGTAGATTTCAGCCAGATGAAAGAGTGTGTGCCAAAATACCAAGAGAGGGTCATCCCTGGGGGTCCAGTGGTTAACAGTTCATCTTCCAAAGCAGGTAGGGCAGATTTGATCCCTGATCTCAGGGCCAAAAAACCAAAACATAAAACAGAAGTGATATTGTAACAAATTCAATAAAGACTTAGAAATGGTCCACATCAAAAAATCTTTTTAAAAATAATACCAGGAGAAGAAAATGTGAAGGGTCCTTTTGCCCAGACTGGAATATGAAATGGTGAAAGTTATCAGATAGTGACAATATTTGCTAAGCAGGTTGGGTGTTATCACCAAGCCAATGGTGCTCAACTTCAGGTACATCAGAGTGACCTGGGACACATTTTAAAGACTTTGAATCTTCTACTGACCCAGAATCTCAGGAGAAGGGGCTCAGGCATTCATATTATTGAGAGAATACAAAGCTAACTCTGAAGTGCAGCCTGGGAAGAGATTCTAACACAGGAGGTAATGGAATATGTTTTCAAAACTCTTAGTGGACTTAATAGGGATGTTACTTTATACCCATTTCACAGATGAGGAAACTGACAGAACATGGGGAGAAAACTATTTCAGTGGCGGGGGAGTGTGGAAACAGGGCTGGTGTATTAGTCAGAAGTATTCTTCAGAGAAACAGAACCAGTGGGAATCATATAGATATAGATTAGATCTGTAAAGAGAAAAAGGAAATGTTAGGAATTGAATTATGAGACTGTGGGGTGGCAAGTCTGAAATCTCTAGAACAGACTAGAAATTCAATTAAGAGTTGATGTTGAAGCAGGCTGGGAACTTTGGTCAGGTTTCTATATTGCAGTTTTGAGCATTCCTTCCTTTTCAGGAAACTTCAGTCCTTACTTTTAAGGCCTGAAAGGGATTGAATCAGGCCCATCCACAAAGGGTAATCTGCTTTACTCAAAGTCTACTGATATAAATATCAATCACATTTTTAAAGGACCCCCACAGCAAAATCTAAACTAGAGTTTCACCAAACAACTGGGAACCACTGGTTAAGTCGACATATAAAATCAACCATCACAGGACTTCCCTGTGGTCCAGTGGTAAAGACTGTGGGTGGCAATGCAGGGCGGCATGTGTCAGGGAGCTAAGATCCCACAAGCCGTGTGGCACAGACAAAAGGTAAGTTTTTTTTAATTGCAAATAAATAAATAAACCATCACAGCTGGACTCCCAACTCTAGCCCACCTCTGCTCTCCTTCCTGGTTGGGGGAAGGATTTGGACAGGAAGAAAGTTTCTCTCCTGACAATCAAGGCTGCCAGCTCCTCTGACCACCTCTCTCCCAAACAAGGATGTTGAATTCGCGGCCTGGGAGACGATGCCTTTATCCAGAGCAAAAGATACTAAACCAATGGCTCGAAATCTTGATACACACCCTGAACCACCCAGTGGACCAGCCCATGCAGTCTTCTTTAAGGAAACTTAGTTGTTTTTCCACTTTAATGGGGCTGGGCTGATACAATGACAGTCACTGGTTGCTGTCATTTCAATACTTAATAAGTACAAATGAAGTGATGCACAGTTCACTGGTCTAATCACGCTGAGGATTTTGATAAATGGCTCCTTTATATTTTCATTTCTTAGAGTTTCACATCACACAGTGAGAATCAGGAATGCGCTGCTTCGTGATGCAAAACCTGCCCACCCAGGAGAGGCCTTCCCCCAGGTATGGGGAGCCTGGGCAACGGGTGCAGCCTCCGGCAGCCTGGCTTCCTCTCCTGGTCTGCTCCCCTGGGCCCCAGCTCTGCAGGAGCCTACTGCTGCCAGCTTCCTGGAGCAAGAACGCATTTAGTTTTTTTATTAGATTGATCTAAATCAGTAACTATGGTTCCATCTAAATCTTATTTTATTCTATTCATCTGATGGCAAAAAAGTAAAAACTCAAAAAAGTAAATACATAAACATTGAACAATCACATTGTTTCAAAGGATGTTTAAATCAGAAGAGATCTTTAAAACACACTCATAATACTCTGAATTCACTAGAGATCAGGAATGGGAAACAAGGCGCCCAAAGTCAGTGCCCAATTCTGAAAACAGAGCAGGTTCCCAATCCACTGGTCGGCCTTTCTGTTTCTTCCTTCCTTCCTTCTTTCTTTCCTTCCTTCCTTCAGTTTGTTTTTTGTTGGTGGTGGTGGTGGTTTTTTTGCACCTCTGGGATTTCCCTTGTGGTCCAGTGGCTGCGACTCCACTCTCCCCATTCAGGGGCCCCAGGTTCAAGCCCTGGTCAAAGAACTAGAACTAAGGGATAGAATGCCACAACAAAGAGCGAAGATCCTGTGTGCTGCAACTAAGATCCAATGCAGCCAAATAAATAATAATTTTTTTAAAAAATTGTGTAGTTCTACTTACAAGAGTATTTTATATGCAGGCTTTCCAGGTGGTGCTAGTGGTAAAAAAAAAAAAAAAAAAAAACAACTCACCTGTCAATGAAGGAGACATTAGAGACAGAGGAGTTTGATCCCTGGGTTGGGAAGATCCTCTGGAGAAGGAAAATAGCAACCCACTCCAGTATTCTTGCCTGGGAAATCCCATGGATAGTGGAGCCTGGCGGGCTACGGTCGGTCCATGGGGTCGCAAAGAGTCAGATGGGATTGAAGCGACTTAGCGCATGCACACGCATTTTATTTGTTTCCCAAGGAAGCGGCGTTTTCCCCAAACCTGCTTGCTTCCTCCCCACCCTTCTTTGAGCTGCCCGTTGTGTATGATGGAAAGCAAAAACTGGCGCGGTCCTGCTGTCTGCCCAGGTGAAGGAGCTCAGTGATGCTGACGCGAGGAAGTGCAGATTCAAGCTCGGCAGCTATCAAACCCAATGACATTTTTGGAAGACTCTGAATAAAGGTAATTATTGTGTGAAGGTGAATTTGCCCCAGGGAGGGAAAATAACAGAGACAAAATGAATGACTGAATATTTCAACTGTAAAAGCCTGTTCACAGTGAGCTACTATGCAAGCGAAGACCTGACCTGCCAGAGTGCAAGGATTTCGCCCAGAGAAAGAGCCAGATTCATTAGGGTTAATGTCTTTCCTCTGGTTTTTCACATATCTATCTCCGTGGGAACCAAGGGCACAGTGAAGCCATCTTAGCTCCTCTTATGGATGCTGAAGTATAACTTTTATCTTGACAGCTCTCCTCTCTCTTTTCCTTTACTGATCTCCCTGGACTTATTTGTTCGAAAGCTAAAAGCTCCTTTGGAGTCCTGGCTCATATATGACAGGTGTTCTAACTGCATGCAAACGCCCACATAAAAATACAACCACACAATCACAAACAAATATGGGCATACGCACGAGCATGTGTGCATACATAAACACACACACACACATGTCCAACTCTTGAGAAGTCTGCAATCTAAGAGGACTGTTACAATTCAAAATAATTGCTAACCTGGAATTATCTCCGAAGTAAAGTGGGAACCCAGGAAAGGAGCAGGGCTGTGGGCTACTTCCCTGGGGATGGTCAGGAGGGCTCCCCAGAAGAGTCAGGTGCTGAGATGAGACCTCAAGGGTGAGGAGGAGGGCAGAAACAGATTAGAGAGTTCTTTGACAGAAGGGAAGAGCTCACGTAAGAGGGCTGGAGGGGCCAGGAGCCTGGCATGTTCAGAAGACTGGTGAGTCCAGGACTCTCAGAGAATAAAGCCATCCGGCTTCTGTGAACTTGGGCCATGGCTGAAGACTCTAATGCAGCCCCAGATATGATCTCTGGGTCACTGGGGCTGGAGGGAGAGGAAATCTGGCCTCCCTAAGGTGGCTTGATGGTGAAGAATCTGCCTGCTAATGCAGGAGACTGGGGTTCAATCCCTGGGACAGGAAGATCCTGTGGAAAAGGAAATGGCAACCCACTCCAGTGTTCTTGCCTGGGAAATCCATGGACAGAGGAGCCTGGTGGGCTACAGTCCATGGGGCCACAAAGAGTCGGACACAACTGAAATCGACTTAGCAAACACTCATATGCTTATCAATTACTCACCTTTCCCAACTAGAGTGGCTTCCCTTGTAGCCCAGTTGGTAAAGAATCTGCCTACAATGCAGGAGATCTGGGTTCAATTCCTGGGTCAGGAAGATCCCCTGGAGAAGGAAATAGCAACCCACTCCGATATTCTTGCCTTGAGAATCCCATGGACAGAGGAGCCTAGCAGGCTGCAGTCCCTGGGGTCACAAGAGTCGGACACGACTTAGTGACTTAACCAACCACCCAACTAGAAGGAAAGCTTCATAGAGTTAAATCATGTATAGCAATGCCTGGCATGCAGGAGGATCTGAGCGTACATGTACTAGATGGGTTAATCAGTCCATCAGTGTAGTCAGCCCCCTGCAAGGGTTTCCTGAACACACTAAGTAAATGCTAACCAATTCCAGAACAGAAACAAGCTGAAGGTTAAGAAAGCTCCCTGTCTGCCATGTGTGGCTGCTCACGTGACAGATGTGAAGCTCTTATGTCACGGGATCTGATTAGCATCCCCCCCTTCGAAAGGGCATTCTTCTTGGATATGATTACACCATCTGTCCTAAAAGCATTCATGATTCATGATCAGACAAGCACCAAACCCCATTTGGCAGGTTTTATAAAGTGACTCTCCTCTCAGCTGGGTTCTGGCCATGTGTGGGCAGTATTTTGACATTTTCAAATGAAATATGGGCTCAAATGAAAAACACATCAAGGAGTGAGATGATCTGGGCTGGAGAAGAATATTGTACTCTGTGAATTCTCAGGGTATAACCAGGAGGGGAAAGGGATGCATGCAAGTCTAGAAAAATATGGACAAATTTTATCCAGTAAGAAACATTATGGAACTCTGGTTTCATCTCCCTGAAGGAATTGCTGGAGGCTTTATTACACACACCTGGTGTGCATGTTCACTCAGTCGCTCAGTTGTGTCCGACTCTTTGAGACCCCGTGGACTTCAGCCCACCAGGTTCTTCTATCCGTGGGATTTCCCAGGCAAGAGTCCTGGAGCGGGTTACCATTTCCTCCTCCAGGGGATCTTCCCGACCAAGGGATTTGAACCTGAGTCTCCTACATTGGCAGGCGGAGTCTTTACCACCAAGCCATGTGAGAAGCCCTTCATATAGCTGGACAAAGACTCAAAGAACACACCCCATGCATGTTGCAGAGTCTGAGGGTGTAAATTATCGTAGAAGAAGAATTGGAGAAGACTATAGAGCCGAGGGAAGAGATGATTATCCTTCCTTTACGTGGAGCCCTACACCAAGGTCACAGGTGTGGATCCTTGTACCGAGGTGACAGGACAAAAGTCTCCAGAACTGACTGAACCCCATAGCAGCTGTTGCCCTGAGCCTCCCGCGCCCCGCACCGGGCACTCAGAACTGGCCATTCCCTGACTCCATAGTAGGTAAAATATACACCCTGCAGCATCCTAACCAATCACCTAATGCTACCCTTCCAGCAGGAATTTTCTTTGTCCTGCTGCTATAAACATCGGCCACTAGCCCATGAAAGGCATAGACTCTTCCTTGAGCCAACCGGCTGTTCTAACGGTGTTTCCAGCTCTAATAAACTCTCTTCTCCTCTCATTCTGCCTCATGTCTGGAACCTCTTTTCCAACCCGCACATACACCACAACACTTTACAGACAAGAAGAGACTGAGTAGCTATTCCTGCCCAGCCACCACATTCCTCCCTTCCCACTGGTGAGAGAAACTCCACTTTCCCTCAAGAAACCACTCACTCCCCATTCTTGGTTCTTGTAATTTGGATGAAGCCCAAGTCTAATTTCAGGGATACGTGCTTGAATCAAAGTGTATTATTCCCTGGCCATGTGATTAACCCATGTCAGATCAAAGAGAGAAATTCTGAGATTTTTTTTTTCTCCTGAAACAAAGAAAAGGTTTCTGCCTGGAGAAGTTACTAAGCTCTAAGAAGACACGTTTCAAGCTATCAGCAATCCATTTGCTTTCTCTTGTTGAGAGTCTGCCTTAGAATGTACCCCATGCAAGGGTGAGCTGAAGCTGAGAAATGGAGGAAGTGAACTCTAAAAGTAGATGAATCCCTAGTGAGCACAAGCAATGGATAGTTCAATTACATAAGCCCCAACTTCCTAAAACTCCTTGTCATAATTAAACCCTGTGGTATAATAAATATATGGACTTCCCAGGTGGCTCAGTGCTAAAGAATCTGCCTGCAATGCAGGAGACACGGGTTTGATTCCTGGGTCAGGAAGTTTCCCTGGAGGAGGAAATGGCAACCCATTCCAGTATTCTTCCCTGGGAAACTCCATAAGCAGAAGAGCCTGGTGGGCTATAGTCCATGGGGTCCTACAGAGTCAGACACGACTTAGAGACTAAACAACAAATAATAAAAATGTACATTTAGTCTTTGTCCCTGATTCCTTCAGACAGCTCCTAAAGTCCTTGAAATTTCTTGAGAAATAGTGATTTTTGTTGTACTGGCTCCCTTTTGGTCACACCTGAGTTTCTGCTAGTGGGATGATGTGGAATAGGACATCTAAATGGCCCCAGGATAGGACTGGGCACCAGAAAGACCAAGAGATTAGAGAGTTGGAACATTCAGCTCCCACCATTGACCTTCAGAGCGAGAGGAATGGCTGGAGATTGGACTGTTTAAAAAAAAGAACAGATTTGAACCAGAAGACTTGGGGGAGCTGCTGGGTTAGTGAACACATCAGGGTGCTAGAGGATGACACACCTGGAGAGGAATCTACATGCACACACGCATGCACACACACATACACATCCACGCACACACACGTGCACACACATGCATGCACACACACGCACTCACACTGCACCTGTTCCATTTAGCTGTTCCTGAATCGCTGTTGTTGTTCAATTGCTCGGTCCTGTCTGACTCTTTGTGACCCCATGGACTGCAGCACGCCAGGCTTCCCTGTCCTTCACCATCTCCTGGAGCTTGCTCAAACTCATGTCCATCGAGTTGGTGATGCCATCCAACCATCTCATCCTCTGTCCTCCGTCATCCCCTTCTCCTGCCTACAATCTTTCCCAGAATCAGGGTCTTTTCTAATGAGTCAGCTTTTTGCATCAGGCGGCCAAAGTATTTGAGCTTCAGCTTCAGCATCAGTCCTTCCAATGAATATTCAGTGTTGACTTCTTTTAGGATTGACTGGTTTGATCTCCTTGCTGTCCAAGGTACTCAAGAGTTTTCTCCAACACCACAGTTCAAAAGCATCAATTCTTCAGTGCTCAATCTTCTTTATGGTCCAACTCGCACATCTATATATGACCCCCTGAATTGTACCCCTTTCTATTAAACCAGGGGCTTCCTAGGTGGCACTAGTGGTAAAGAATCTCCTGACAATTTAGGCAACATAAGAGACTTGGGTTCAATCCCCAGATCTGGAAGATCCCTTGGAGCAGAAAATGGCAACTCACTCCAGTATTCTTACCTGGAAATTTCCATGGGTAGAGGAACCTGGTGGGCTACAGTTCATGGGGCTGCAAAGAGCTGGACACAACTGAGCAAGTGACATTTTCACTTTCACTGTCTATTGAACCAGTAACCATAAGCAAAGTGATTACCTGAGTTCTGTAAATCATTCTAACAAATCATCCTGAACATTCAATTGGTGTCATAGAATTGGAGAATTGGTTGTTGCCACAGAAAAAAAGTCTCATGTTTGATTGCAGAAGAAAACACCATGCAAAGTCTTTCCAGTGGGATTTTCTGTCACTTGTAACCAAGAATCCTGATTGTTCAAGAGTTCCAGATGTAGAAAATTTTAGGAACTCACCCATGGTCACACAGTTAATAAGAGATAGAACTGGGACTTCGGCCAGATCCATGTAACTCTAAAACCCAAAGTTTTTTCTCTGGAAACCCAAAGTTTTCCTGACAGGGTTGTCACCACGGAAAGGATTTCATCCTTAGATGGGAGGCTACACTGCATGCCTCTTAAAGCTCCCAGTTTCTCTCACTGTAAATATCCTCCCACAGATGATCGTAAGGAAGCCTACCCACCAAACTCCAAAGAAGCGGGCTCATCCGGTCACCGCAGACCCAGACCCCCTCTTGTCCTGGCATTCTGAGCCCCACACTGTTAACTATGTATTGGCACTTGCCATCTACCTCTACAAGGATTAAATCATGTGCTGCTGCAGCTGTTGATTTTCAACACCCCCTAAAAGGAATTCAAGGTGGAGAGCAGAAATGAGGCACTCTGCGCTCAGGAAAGACTGGCAGGACAGGTCTTCAGAGAGCTAGATATTTTCAGGAGCTGATTTTGTGAGCCCAATTCCTGCATCTCCCCAGATCTAGAAAAGCGCTCGAAATCCTTCATGGTGATGACTGCTCCTCCGTACTAGCAGAAACCTTCTGCAATATATATACATGTATGTATGTGTGTATGTGTCTCACAGATGCCATTGTGCAGCGTCAACTTAAAAAATGCACGATGTGAATGCACAATGCAAGTTAAGTTTTATTTGGGGGCAAAATGAGGACTACAAGCCCAGGAGACAGCATCTCAGATAACTCTAAGAAACTGCTCCAAAGAGGCAGAGGGGATGATTTTGGCGAAGGGAGTACATGCAATCAAGCATATATATATACATCTCATATGATGTTCGCCAAAATCACATATATACTGACCTCCCTCTCTGCCTCATTGGAGCGGTTTCTTAGAGTTCTCTGAGATGCTGTCTCCTGGGCTTATAGTCCTCATTTTGTCCCCAAATAAAACTTAACTTGCACTGTGCATTCACATAGTGCATTTTTTAAGTTGATGCTGCACAACGGCATCTGTGAGTCTACACTGTCAACACATACTAGTCAACTCTTTCCTGAACAAAGCTAAGCAGCAGGGTTGAGGGAAAATAATCTCTTTAGCTTGAAGTCAAGTGCATGAAAGGGACCTTAATAAACTGTCTAAAAGGTTGGCAGTTTGCTCTTTCCATTTTCTTTCTAATTTCCTCTTATCGCTCCAAAATAAATTATAACATCTTTCTGGCAGGGACCATATCTGAGGCATTTTAGTGTCTCCTTCAACCTCCAGCTCTGTGCCTCATGCGTAAGAAAACATGTCAACTGGCTCATTCAGGACCTTTTTCTCGTCCTGCTTTGATTCATTGTCTCTGTCTCCTTCTAGATCCAATGCCTCCAAGTCCGATGTTAGGAAGTCCTTTTCTAAGCCTTTTTTCACAGATGTTTGCCACGTGTGTGGTGCTGATTGGCTGTGAAATTAACCTTGGTTGATATTAGCTCGTCAGTCATTTAAAATAAAATGGCATCTGGGAAGTAGATCACTGAATGGGGAATAGGATCATAAAGAGAGCCAGGAATAGAAACTTCGGGGCATCTGGGAGGGATGGGGCAGTATTAGAAGGGGAGAGACATAGATCTGGGTGTATCTGGATTTAATGAATGAAGGTGACGATGGACTGAAGTGAAGTTAAAGAGAGCTTAGTACCAGAATGGCTGAGCAGAGAGGAAGAGTGCAGGATGCCTGGGGCAGTTGATGAGGTTGTGAGCGTGCGGGGAGCACTCATTGGTCAACAGTGTACATGGGCAGGACCTAGAAAGTTCCGTGCACAGACTTCGGGGAGGCACCCAGGGAGAACAGAACATGATCCAGCCACACTGGGCTTCTTTCCAGAATACCACGTATTTTCTCCTCTAGACCTTTGTGCATGCTCTTCTCTCTGCCAACAATGGTTTTCTCCCCACTTCCCCCATTTTCTTGGCTGGTTCTAGTCTTCCTTTTCATCTTGCCTTAGCTGTGACCTCTTTCTGGGAGCCTTTCCTACACATCACAGTGCCCCCTGGCTGCAATCTTACACCTTCACACCCTAGATGCTACAGAGTGAAGCATCTACTCTGTGTCAGGGATCAGCTTCCCTAGGAGTATATTGAGCTTTTTCTTTTTTAAAAAATTACTTATTTATTTCTTTTCGGCTGTGCTGGGTCTTCATTGCTGTGCGGGCTTCTCATTGCAGTGGCTTCTCTTGTGGCACATGGGCTTTAAGGCATGTGGGCTTCAGTACTTGTGGCACATGGGCTCCGTAGTTGCAGCTCCTGGGCTCTAGAGCACAGGCTCAGTAGTTGTGGTTCATGGGCTTTGTTGTCCTGTGGCATGTGGGATCGTCCCAGACCAGGGATCGAGCCCATGTCCCCCGCACTGGCAGGCGGCTTCTTCACCACGGAGCCACCAGCAAAGCCCTTGAGCTTTAAAGTGTCTCCACTCAGTTGTCCCAACTTCCCAGCAGCCCTGAGAGATCAGTGGGTCATATCTCATCCACCGCGTTCAACAAAAGATGTAAATGGAAGCTCAAGAGAAGTTGAGAGATTCACACAAAGACCAGGTTAATGATGCCTGGGGGCGTAACTCTAACCCAAGTCACTTGGTACAAGTCCAAAGCCTTCCACTAATAGGCTGCCCATAGCATGAGCTGGAGGGAGACTGCTGGGAGCTCTGTGTGCACGCGGGCATGGAATCCTGCGAGGTTCTCTGTCTTTTGAGAAGAAAATTGAGCTTCCTGTACCAAAGGTCATTCTGGATAGAAAAGTTACTCTCTTTCTTCCACACTTGTACCAACTTACAACATGGACATACGCTGGATTCTGCCTTATACCATTGAAGGCAGAGAAAGACAAAGGTCTGCAGATGGGAGATCCTAGAATTGTTTCCCGCAGACCTCTTGCCAGGCCTACCTTGACTCACACAGAATAGAAAGAGGCAGGATCTAGATACATAACAGGTATGCTCAGCCACCCTCCTCCAAAGGCAGTGAGGAGGAGACATCCGTTCATTCAGCGAATGTCCCCAAAGTCTTACTGGGTCCTGGGTTCTGGGAGCACAGAGAGAATGAAATAAGATGAGACCTTTTCTCAAAGTGCTCAGATCTGGTGGGAAAAAAAAACAGAAAGTTGTGTTCATATATGATGATTCTTTTCTTTCTTGTTACTCATTTTTTCCTTGCTTAGTACTTAAAACTTATTTTACAGGGTTGGGCTTTTTATTCATCTTATTCTATCATTTTTATCTTTTGGGGTACTCATTTTTGTCTGTTGTTTTAGCAGTCTTCCCCTTAGTGGTTAGTTTCCTTGTATGGCTTGTCTTTTTTATTATTCTGCACTGGGAGGGTGAAGTCTGAGCCGCTGGACCACCAGGAAAGCGGTCTGAACCATTTTTTAAAGTATTTTATTGATTTATTTTTTTATTTGGCTGCACCAGGTCTTAGTTGCAGCATGTGGGATCTAGTTCCCTGACCAGGGATCGAACCTGGGCCCTCTGCATTTGGGAAAGCGGAGTCTTAGTCCCTGGACCCCTTTGAGAGTAATCTCTTGAGTTTCAGCAAATTTGGACCCCACACCCAGTTTGGATGCAAATCTGAAGTTTTCATTTTCTTTCAGTAACCTTAACCTTTCCTAAGGAGTTCTTTGACGCTCTGGGATTCGTGAAGGGCTCAGTCACTTTTTATTGCTTGATTTTGTGCAGAATATCTGTGTCTTAATAGCAAACAAACTGGGCTTCCCTGGTGGCTCAGATGGTAAAGAATCTGCATGCAGTGCAGGAGATCCAGGTTTGATCGCTGGGTCAGGAAGATTCCCTGGAGGAGGAAAGGGCAACCGACTCCAGTATTCTTGCCTGGGAAATCCCATGGACAGAGGCTCCTGGCAGGCTACAGTCCACAGGGTCACAAAGAGCTGGACACGGCTGAATGATGACACTTTCACTCTCACATTTTGTGTTATGGCACCTGGAGGCGCCCTTTCTTTTCTTTCAAGAACAGTCACTTTTTATCATTTATTTTGTGCAGAATATCTATTTTAGAGCAAACAAACTGGCACCATATTGCTGGAAACTCCAAACAGAGACTTAGAAACCATAACAGATCATTTTGGATTTTTCTCAAAAGGAAAACAGGGAGCCTGGAAGTTTCCATGGGGCCTGTCTTCACTCAGAATGATGCTCAGTGGAAAATGTCTACTTTGAAACCAGCACCTGGAGCCCTGAAGACAGTCCTGGTTCTGTTCTGGAAAACACTTTGAGACCCTGAGGAGCTCACTAGAATTCTCTAGAGACCGATGTCCTCCATAATGAGTAAATCTCCTCCCCTCCAAGACATGAACAACAGGAAGGACTTGAGAGAAATCTCTGGAAATAAGAAGAGAGGTCCAACAAAGAGCTGTGGACAGGGGCTGGACACTGGGTGCCAGAGAGTGGACCCCAACAGAACGAGGGGGTGAGCAGGGGAACTGTCCTGTCACGAGAGCTCCTGTCACAGGCTCTCAGAAGGTCATGCCCAGGACGTTTAATAGCCAGACAAAGCAGTGAGACTGCAAAGAAAAGAAAGAGCGAGAAAAGGAGCAGGCATTTACATGGAGCCTACTCCAAGAAGTGATGGACTTTATTTTTAGAGCAATTTTAAGTTTACAGAAAAGTTGACCCCAAAGTACAGAGACTTCCCCCATACCCCATCTCTCACCCACCCCCTCAACAATTTCCTCCTTTATTAAATCTTGCTTTGATGTGCTACATTTGCACCGTTAATGAGCCAATATTGAGACATCAGTACTAACTAAAGCCCATGGCTTACATGGGGCTTCCCAGGTGGCTCAATGGTAAAGAATCCACCTGCCAGTGCAGGAAACAAGGGTTTGATCCCTGGGTTGAGAAGAAACCCTGGGTGGGAAATTGCCACCGACTCCAGTATTCTTGCCTGGGAAATCCCATGGACAGAGGAGCCCGGTGGGCTACAGTCCATTGGGTCACAAAGAGTCAGGCAGGACTGAGCAACTGAGCACACATGCAGTTTGCATGAGGGTTCACTCTTCACAGCCCTTGTGTTGTACAGTTCTCTGGGTTTGAACCAAAATATAAAATCATATATCCACCATTATGGTATCATACAGAATAATTTCACTGCCTGCAATAGACTGTGTGTGTCCCCCTATCAAAATTCATATGTTAAAACCTAATCCCTAATGTGATCGTATTTGGAGATGAAGCCTCTGAGAAGTGATTAGGTCATGAGTGGGGCATCCTCATAAATAGGATTAGAGCCCTTATAAAAGAGACCCCAGAAAGGCCCCTTGCCCTTTCTACCATATGAGGACACAGCACAAAGACAGCCACCTATGGAACCGGAAGCAAGCTCTCATCAGACACTGAACCTGGTGCCATCTTGACCTTGAACTTTCCAGCCTCCAGAACTTTGAAAAATAAACTTCTGTTTATAAGCCACCCAGCCTATGCTATTTTTGTTATAGCAGCCCAAACAACACACTGTCCTAACATCTCATTTTATAAACATATGTATTTATTAAGCTGGAATCAAGATTGCCGGGAAAAATATCAATAACCTCAGATACGCAGATGACACCACCCTTATGGCAGAAAGTGAAGAGGAACTAAAAAGCCTCTTGATGAAAGTGAAAGTGGAGAGTGAAAAAGTTGGCTTAAAGCTCAACATTCAGAAAACAAAGATCATGGCATCCGGTCCCATCACTTCATGGCAAATAGATGGGGAAGCAGTGGAAACAGTGTCAGACTTTATTTTGGGGGGCTCCAAATCACTGCAGATGGTGACTGCAGCCATGAAATTAAAAGACGCTTACTCCTTGGAAGGAAAGTTATGACCAACCTAGATAGCATATTCAAAAGCAGAGACATTACTTTGCCAACAAAGGTTCGTCTAGTCAAGGCTATGGTTTTTCCTGTGGTCATGTATGGATGTGAGAGTTGGACTGTGAAAAAGGCTGAGCGCCGAAGAATTGATGCTTTTGAACTGTGGTGTTGGAGAAGACTCTTGAGAGTCCCTTGGACTGCAAGGAGATCCAACCAGTCCATTCTGAAGGAGATCAGCCCTGGGTGTTCTTTGGAAGGAATGATGCTAAAGCTGAAACTCCAGTACTTTGGCCACCTCATGCGAAGAGTTGACTCATTGGAAAAGACTCTGATGCTGGGAGGGATTGGGGACAGGAGGAGAAGGGGACGACAGAGGATGAGATGGCTGGATGGCATCACTGACCCTATGGACATGAGTCTGGGTGAACTCTGGGAGTTGGTGATGGACAGGGAGGCCTGGCGTGCTGCAATTCACGGGGTTGCAAAGAGTCGGACATGACTGAGCGACTGGACTGAACTGAACTGAACTGAACTGAATTACCACATGGTTGAACCATTCTACTTCTTGGTATAAACCCCAAAGAATTGAGAATAGGAACTCAAAATAGAGATTTGTACACCCATGTTCATAACAGCATTATTCACAGTAGCTAAAAGGTGGCAACGTCCATGTGTATATTGATGTAAAAATGGAGAACAGAATGGGTATATATACATACAGTAGAATATTGTTCAGCCTTTAAAAAGGAAAGCAATTCTGATACACACTACAACATGGACGAACCTTGAAAACATCAAACTAAATGAAAGCAGCTGCATAAAAGGACAAAGCTTATGTGATTTCATTTATGTGAAGTACATCAAGTAATCAAATACACAGAATATAAAATAAGAATTTTACCAGGGGCTGGGCAGTTAGTGGGAGGGAATGGGGAACAGAGAGGGAATTCGTGTTTAATGGGTGCAGATTTCGAGTTTCGGATGATACAAAAAGTCCCAGGGATGGATGGTGGCAATGGTCGTATGACAATGTGAATGTACTGACCACCACTGCACTGCACACTTAGAAATGATTAAAGTGGTAAATCTTACATAATGTATATTTTGCTGCAATAAAAACAAACATAAAAAAATATAATGTATTTAGACCTTATTTCCAGAAGGCTTTAAAGAAGCATGGTATCTTAACCTCACAGAGGCTGTATAACGTGACCACCACCCTCAGCTCAAGGAGACATTAGCTTACCTACCCAGCCAGTGCCTCTAGAGTCACCCAGTCTGACCGACTCTGTAGCTGAGGCTCACACCATCAAAGCAAGGTCTAGCCAGACTGTCCCCACCCAGATTATGACATTGAACAGCAAGCACTCGCCACTCTCAACCAGAGATCAGAGCACAGAGGGCCCAAGCTATGTGTGTGACGTTCATGGCTTAGTCGTGTCCGACTCTTTGTGACACCATGGACTATAACCGGCCAGTCTCCTCTGTCCTTGGAATTTTTCAGACAAGAATACTGGAGTGGGTTGCCATTTCCTCCTCCAGAGGATCTTTCCAACCCAGGGACTGAACTCTCATCTTCTACATTTAATGCATTGGCAGGTGGATTCTTTACTGCTGAGCCATCTGGGAAGCCCTATTTTTTAGTCGTTTGTTTTTGGTTGCATCAGGTCTTTGTTAAGGCGTGCGGTCTTAGCTGCCCCACGGCATGTGGAATCTTAGTTCCCTGACCAGGGATTGAACCCACGTCCAACCAGGGATTGGAAGGCTGATTCTTAACCACTAGGCCATCAGGGAAGTTCCAAATAGTCATTGCCAAAAAAAAAAGAAATTCCTTTTGTGAATCCTTGGGCCATCAGGGGATGAGAAGTCTGGTTTGGATGGCCCCTTTCCTCACTAAAAGCTCACAGTCCTACCCTTTTTTGGCTTAAATGCACCATCAGCTGCTGCTATGCTTCCCTGGTGGCAGAACCAAGGCAATGCCAGGCTCCCACATGTTTAGTTTGAGTTTTCAGCTTTGACGATCAGAAGTGAGGGGAGGAATTGTCATCTCATGGCTCCTTCCTCCCTCCGCCACTGACCATATTCCCACTCTGTCCTGCCAGCTAGAATGACACTGCTGTCCCAGTCCTCCTGTTCTGCCCACCACTCCCACGCCTCCCCACCCACCCCCAAGGCACAGGTGGAAACAAAAAGTCAGATTAGGCAATGCTGGAAGTCATAGATTAAAGTTGGAAATAAACAGAAACCAGCAAGCTGCTGCACCAGGACAGGGCCCTGTGCCCAAGGCCTACAAGACGCCCACACCGGTTCTCTCTGCTCCTGACAATGTGTTATGATCGCATGGCTGAGCCACCTACACCAAATGATAGTGATTCAGCTCAATCATGGCAAAAAAAAAAATAAGCAGCCACCTGGGCACAGGCTTACTCACTTATTAGGGCCACCCATTGATATACTGTTGGCAGAAAGGTTATGGAAGGTGGGTGGGTCATGGGGCTTCAGACTATGTGTCTGTGACTTGGACTATGTCCCATCTTTTTGAGATAAGCATGGAAGTCAAATGCAGATGGCCAGATAGAGGTTCAGACACAAACCTGTCATTTTTTTCTATGTGCGTGAGTGTTAAGTTGCTTCAGTCGTGTCAGACTCTACGAACCCACCAGGCTCCTCTGTCCATGGGATTCTCCAGGCAAGAATACTGGAGTGGGTTGCTATGCCCTCCTCCAGGGGATCTTCCTGACTCAGGGATCAACCCATGTCTCCTGTGGCAGCTGCATTGCAGGTGGATTCTTTACCACTGAGCCACTGGGGAAGCCCCTTTTCTCTCTATGCATCATTGCAAATCTTTACAGTGTGAAACTAACTTATTCTAATGCTACCATTTTCTTCCACTGCACTGGAGAAAATAAAAACAAAATAAAAGGCAATATTCATTGGCGGCAATTTTGCAGTGGAACCTACGCTTTTGTATGTTGCTTACTAGAGGCTTTGTTGTTCATTTGCTGAGTCATGTCAGACTCTGTGACCCCATGAACTGCAGTACACCAGGCTCCTCTGTCCTCCACTTTATCCCAAGGGTTTGCTCAAACTCATTGAGTCAGTCATGCTATCTAATCATCTCATCCTCGGTTGCCTTCTTCTCCTTCTGCCCTCAATCTTTCCCAGCACCAGGGTCTTTTCCAATGAGTCAGCTCTTCACATCAGGTGACCAAAGTATTGGAACTTCAGCTTTAGCATCAGTCCTTCCAATGAATATTCAGCGCTGATTTCCCTTAGGATTGACTGGTTTGATCGCCTTCCAGTCCAAGGGACTCTTGAGAGTCTTAGAGGATAAATTAGCACAGTTTGGGTAAAGCCTTTTGGCATTAAGGTATTGAGATTTTTTTTAATTGCTCAAACCCTCTCCTAAATAATTCCTCTTCTAAGTTTGTATCCTAAGGAAATAATCAGAGATAAGCACAAAAATGAATATGGTTAAAAGAATGTTATATCAGTATTATTTATAATAGCAACAAAAAGAGAGAGAAGAAGGTGGAGAAGAGAAAAGAAGGACGGAAGAGAAGGAAAGGAGGGAGGAAAGGAAGAGAAAAATTCAAATATCCTACAATGAAATAAATGGTTAAAGAAATTATGGCCACACATCCAATTTACTAGAAGACAGCCATTAAAAACTATGCCTTCGAAGAAAATTTAATAACATGAGGAAATGTTTATGATATAACAGTATTTGCAGAAGAGGCCATAAAATTTTATATACAATGTGTAATGTATTATGTTGAATTATATATGAGATTTCCTTTTTTACAGGTCAAAGCAGTTGACTGTCATCAATTTCACATGACAGAAGTCAAAGGAGAAAAAAATACCATAAATGAAAAAATTACAATTTTAAGTTGTGGTTGACTTTGTTGACCTTTCTTTTTCTTATTGTTCTTTTTTTATTTTCTTTCATTTCTCTTTATTTCAGTGTTCTTTCTGCCTCCCAAACATGACTCTTCAGCCCTCCTGAGAAAGCCGGGTGCTACAGAACCTCTTTTAACACACTTTTAACAGTAAGAATCTGCCTGCAATGCAAGAGACTTGGGTTCGATCCCTGGGTTGGGAAGATCCCCTGGAGCAGGGCATGGCAACCCACTCCAGTATTCTTGCCTGGGAAATCCCATGAACAAAGGAGCCTGGAAGGCTATAGTCTATAGGGTCACAAAGAGTCAGACAGGACTGAACCAACTTAGCACGCACACAGGCACCCTCTCCATCAATAGTATCCCTTCTATTTACAGATACTTCCAAGCTTCTGAGAAGCTCAATCAATCATACTGTCAAAGGTACACAAGCTGTGGGTGGCTCGTGGAGACAGTATTCAATCCCAGGGCCACCCTTTCAGCCCATTCCTTTTTCCTTCAAGACCTGACTTAGAGCTTGACACCCGTATTCTTTCAATCCCATCCCTCCCCAGCACTCAGCCGGACCAGTGCATCATATTCCTCCATGTGAGTGATGGCCTGGGCCTCCATCACCTCCTTCTTAAGCTTCTTCCCTGTCCCGGGATGCTCCCCTCCTGCCCACTTTTCATCCAAATTCTACCACCTTTCCAAGATCCACAAATGAAATGTCACTTCCTCCTCCCCGAGGGCTTTCTCACTGTGCCAACTGACATGGTGATCCAATTTCCTAAACTCCCATGTGTGCGCATTCTGTGTGACTCACCCATTGGAGGAAGTTATCCCACACTGCCCCGTATGCTCCTCATTCTGTCGTCTTCCCTATCAGAAATGACAGCCCTTGGCAAGCAGAGTCACTTATTTAGCACCAAGCCCAGTGCTGTGCATACAGTAGGCACAGAAATATTGCTAAACAACTGAGTATGTTGGCAGTCAACTCACCCAGATCTGTATTTTTTTTTCTTTTAAAATTAATTTTTATTGGAGTGTAGCTGCTTTACAATGCTGTGTTAGTTTCTACTGTAGAACAAAGTGAATCAGCCATACAGATACATATATCCCCTTTTTTGGATTTCCTTCCCATTCAGGTCCCCGCAGAGCACCAAGCTGGGCTTCCCTTGTGGTTCAGCTGGTAAAGAATCTGCCTGCAATGCGGGAGACCTGAGTTCCTGAGTTCAATGCCTGGGTTGGGAACAGCCCCTGGAGAAAGGAAAGGCTACCCACTCCAGTATTCTGGCTTGGAGAATTCCATGGACTGTGTATAGTCCATGAGGTTGCAAAGAGTCAGACATGACTGAGCGACTTTCACAGAGCACCGAGTGGAGTTCTCTGTGCTGTACAGCAGGTTCTCATTAGTTATCTATTTTACCCATAGCAGTGTATATCTCTGGAGAAGGCAATGGCACCCCACTCCAGTACTCTTGCCTGGAAAATCCCATGGGTGGAGGAGCCTGGTAGGCTGCAGTCCATGGGGTGGTGAAGAGTCGGACATGACTGGGTGACTTCCCTTTCACTTTTCTCTTTCCTGCATTGGAGAAGGAAATGGCAACCCACTCCGGTGTTCTTGCCTGGAGAATCCCAGGGATGGGGGAGCCTGGTGGACTGCTGTCTATGGGGTCGCACAGAGTCGGACACAACTGAAGCGACTTAGCAGCAGCAGCAGCAGCAGCAGTGTATATCTGTCAATCCCAATCTCCAAACTCATCTCTCCCCTGCCTCACCCTCTTGGTGTCCATATGTTTGTTCTCTACGTATGTGTCTCTATTTTTGCTTTGTAAGTAAGATCATCTGTACCATTTTTCTAGATTCCACATATATGGGTTGCTGCTGCTGCTGCCAAGTCGCTTCAGTCATGTCCAACTCTGTGCGACCCCATAGACAGCAGCCCACCAGGCTCCCCCGTCCCTGGGATTCTCCAGGCCAGAACACTGGAGTGGGTTGCCATTTCCTTCTCCAATGCATGAAAGTGAAAAGTGAAAGTGAAGTCGCTCAGTCATGTCTGACTCCTAGCGACCCCATGGACTGCAGCCTAACAGGCTCCTCCATCCATGGGATTTTCCAGGCAAGAGTACTGGAGTGGGTTAATGTATGATATTTGTTTTTGTCTTTCTGACTTACTTCACTCTGTATGACAGACTCTAAGTCCATCCACATGTCTACAGATGACCCAGTTTCTTTCCTTTTTATGGCTGTGTGAGTTATTCTCTTGATAATGTTCGTTTTGTTCTGCCCCATTTCTCTGGTAATAATGATATTTAAGATGCAAATTGGTGGGAGCTTTCTCTCTCTACAAGTTGTGATAATTGTGTGGAAATCCAGCTACCATGCACACAGGCTGGGCAATCTCAGTCAATCTCTCCAGGCAGATTTTAGACCACTGCCTGTGATCAAGTCAAGTCAGACCACGCCAGCACCCTCTGACCCAGCTCCATGGCCCATCCGCCCACATATCCCCTCCTGCCACTGAGAACATAGCAGAGAGCAGTCCCATTTCCTTTTCTACCCCAAAGGGCACTGCAGAGTCAGCTAGCTCCTGCTCTGCCATCTATTTCATCCCTAAGTCTGTCCACCGATCTCTTTTTAAACTATTCATCACATTTTTTCTATCTTCTCTTCTGCTCATCCGCCCCACTACCACACACACACACATCTGTCAAATCTTTACCTGTACCATAACATCATTGTTTCCTGAGGTGCCTGGGCAGACGCCTCTGTTCATCCCAGTCCTCGTCCATAGTCCTCCCCTCCTTGGATGCCTTCCAACTGAGGGTGGTCAATGACAGTTCCACTTTGTTTGTGCCTTCAAAGGGCTGGTCAGTTAGACATAGTCACAAGTCTGCAGAGAAGGGCTTCTCTTCCAAAATTAAAAAGAAAAAAAAATTTAGAAGGAAAGGCCTTTTTCTCCTCTTTGCCCCTCCCATTTCCTTCCTATTGTTTAGAATGTGGACTTGAGGTCTGGAGGCACAGCAGCCATTTTGCGATCTTTCGCACAAAGGGTGGTTAAGTCAAAAAGGTAGAAAGAGCCGATGCCTGCCTGGACTGCCTACCCAAGACCTCTTGTGGCTTGAGATAACTCCAGCCTGTTCACTTAAGTCACCGTCATGGGGCTTGCTGGGTTTTGGAGCTAATAATCCCTGTTAAAAACAACTTTCAGGTCCGTATGCCAGCCCTTTGCAAATGAGAGAATGGCAGAGTAGTGTTGCTTACACCTCTCCCTTATGACCTTATCACATGAAATGTACTAACTGGCGCACCTTTCTTATTCCACCTTCTAACAGCTTCAAGTTTTCTGGGGACAGATCTATCTCCCTCAGCTTGGCCTCCCTCAGCACTCAGCCAAGGAGGTCAACCAAGTAGGACTTCTTTATGTATTGCTGACTTAAGGTAAAGTGTATCTTTCTTTCTGGCTCAATCTTTCCACCAATGTCTCATAATTAACGGGAAGAACCTACCAACCCTTCAGCCTCCGTGTGTGGAAGGAAGCCACATGTTCTGAGCAATCATCAGAATATCACATATATTTTTTCCTGCTGCCAATCAGTTTATTTACATATTAAAGTGGTTATTAGAGGAGAGAATTCACGGATGCAAATTTGACATTCAGATGTCAGCCACTCCATAAATAAGGTCAACCGTGATGAGGACACATGTGAGTCTCCAATTAGAATTTCTTAATGTCTAAATAATGCTAATGCGAGGCATCTGCCAGCCCCATCTAGACTCATAAACAAAGATACTGATGAGAGTCAACTTAGTCCAGCGTTTCTCCCACTGCCAGTTCACGGCTCTCAGCTCCCAGGAAACGAGCCCTCTCCATCTGGGAAAGGTTCCGGTCTGTTCACTGACACAATGGACAAGTCTTAGCAACCTAAATCCCCCAGCTCTGTGGACCTCCGGAGCCAACAGCTGCTAGGAGTCATTCTTCTGGCTCCCCCACCCCAACTCTTCCCGTGAAATATAGAATCACAAAGCTTCTGTGCGTGCAGAGTATATTTATTCAATGATTTGTGAAGGAAAAAAAAAAAAAAAACCAGCTTAGTTATATACCTTGTGTGCCCACGTGTGTTCAGTTGCTTCAGCCAGCCGTGTCCAGCTCTTTGTGACTTTGTGGACTGTAGCCCTCCCAGCTCATGGGATTCTCCAGGCAAGAATATGGGAGTGGGTTACCATGCCCTCCTCCAGGGGATCTTCCTGACCCAGGGATCAAACCCACGTCACCTGGGTCTCCTGCACTGCAGGAGGATTCTTTACTCACTGAGCCACCTGGGAAGCCCTCGTTATGTACCTTACCTGATGCAAATTTAAAGCACTACTTGATATCAAAAAAGACATGATTATAAAACGCAAAATTCAAGTAAAACAAAAGCATTCTAAGAAATTCTGCGCTTAGGGCAAACTGCATGGTGTTCTTCCCAGGAGATGGATGGTCCTTTTGATGGAAATGTCTGAGGAATGTTGATTTAGGGGAAATAATTCCAAGGCCAGGGCTGCCATCTTTCTGCCACAGTCCAGAAGAATTGTTTACAAATCAAGATAGGAGGATAGACTCTTTCTGGAGGAAATGCCCACTGCAGGTATAAGCAAGTCATTTCTAGGTTTATCCATGTTGCTGCAATGGCAGTATTTCATTCTTTTTTATGACTAGTACGCCATTGTCTGCATATGCCACATCTTCTTAATTCAACAAACCCACAAATATAGAATACAGGCTTGGGTTACCAAAGAGCAGAGGAAGGTGGGGAGGGACAAATTAGGGGTATGGGGTTAACAGATACACACTACTATATATGAAATAGATAAGCAACAGGATTTACTGTATAGCATGAGAAATTATATCCATTATCTTATAATAACCTACAATGGAGTATAACCTGCAAAAATACTGAATCACTATTCTGTATACCTGAAACCAACTCATATTGTAAGCCAATCATATTGCAATTTAAAAAAAAAAAGAAAGAGGAACTGCTCTGGGAGTCCAGCGATTAAGACTCTGTGCTTCTGAGACAGCAAAAGAGACACAGATGTATAGAACAGTCTTTTGGACTCTGTGGGAGAGGAAGAGGGTGCGATGATTTGGGAGAATGGCATTGAAACATGTATAATATCATATATGAAACGAATCGCCAGTCCAAGTTCGATGCACGATACTGGTTGCTTGGGGCTGGTGCACTGGGACAACCCAGAGGGATGGTATGGGGAGGGTGGAGGGAGGAGGGTTCAGGATGGAGAACACGTGTATACCTGTGGCGGATTCATGTTGCCAATTCATATTGGCAAAACCAATACAATATTGTAAAGTAATTAACCTCCAATTAAAATAAATTTATATTAAAAAAAAAAAAGACTCTGTGCTTCTAATGCATGGTATGCAGGTTTAATCCCTGGTCATGGAACTAAGATTCTCCATGCCATGCAGTGTGGCTAAAAAAAAGTTAATAATAATAAAATAATAAAAAAAGAAAGAAAGCCTGCTCCCCTCCCAGGGAATTGTGGGCCTTTCTTTCGCATAACCAGCACATGTTCCACAGTCCATAGAGTTTTCCACTTGTCCCATGACCCACGGGAATAATCTGGTCTCCTCTTCACTGCAGATCTTGACTTTAGCTCCTATTAACTAAACTCTAGATGCCCTCTCCCTGGTTTGGAGGACCAGGACAAACTTGGGTGCCCTCCCTGGAGTGTGGCTTTCAGTGCTTGGGTTTTGGCCTGAGCACCATAAGCAGCATAACATTGCACCACACATAGCCTGTCTCGTGGGAACCAGATAAGGTCTGGCCTCCTCTTTGCCCTGCTTTTTCCATCAGGAGAAGGCCATTGTGCAGGATCCATGAAAATGTCTTTTTAGAAAAGCAAAACTGTCCTTCCAATCAAGATTCATGCCGCATTTTTGGAATATTTATTTACTTGGCTGTGCCAGGTCTTAGTTGCGGCGCACGGGCTCTTTAGCTAAGGCAGGCAAACTCTTAGTTGTGGCATGTGGGTGCTAGTTCCCTGACCAGGGATCGAACCTGTGACCCCTGTGTTGGGAGCACAGAGTCTTAGCCACTAGACAACCAAGGAATCCCATCATAACATATTTTTTAAACACTGGTAGCAGTTATCCCCATCCCTAAATCCTGTAAACCTATTCTTAGAGGTTTAATTTCCTTGCCCAAGTGGCTCTTTAGTGAATCAAGTTCAAACTCTTGAACCTGACATTAGAAGCTGAGGCTTAGAGAGTAATAGCGATGACCCCCTGTTTCAAAGGCACTTTTCAAGCTCTGCTGCTGTATTTCAGCAGATTTGATCCTCCCTGTAAATTCTCTCTGTGTCTGTCCCTACTTACCATCCCCCTGACCCCTTCTTTCTGCTCTTAAATGCCTTCCCCATCCAACTCTTGGACTTAAATACTATTTTTCCACTCAACGGGCATCTATTTATTGAGAGCTGACCATGAGCTGGGACTGTCCTAAGTATGATGTACAAGACAGACCATGTGCTGCCCTCATGGGGCAGTGATTCCTCGCAGGAGATAGTGGGAGAAGATATCCACAGATACTAGGTGCTAGGAAGAAAACAAAACACGAGCTAGACAACAGAGCATGACTGGGAAGCTCAGGTGGTCCCGATAGTCCTCTCTGAGAGGGGGCTGTCAGCTGAGACCTACCAGGAGACAACCCCCTGCTCTTCAGAAGAAAATGCATTTCAAGGAAAGACAAGCAACAAAGGCTTAGGAAATAGATGAGTTTAGAGAGCCTGAGAAACTGGAAGGAAGTGAGGGTGGCTGGAGCATATCAAGCTAGAGACAGGGCAGGTGAGGCTTGAGAGGGGCCTGGCCACGTAGGACCTTGTAGACAGGGGGTGGGTGGGGGCATCTCAATTCTATTTTGAGTGTGTAGGGACACAATTGGAGGAATTTTGGAAGAGAAGGAACATGACCCTGGGCATGAATTCATCAGTACGGTACAAGTGATATGTGCTTGGGGCAAGTTCTTAAGCTCACTAAGCCTTAGTTTTAGGACCTATTTCCTTGGGCTACTATGGTAAACAAAGGGATAATAAATGCAACAACAGTTGCCAAAGCTCTAGCCCAACAAGCCTATGGCAGGTATTAATATCAGACACAGCTACCTGATTATCTTTAGCTGCAGGGGATGGCTTTTGCCTCATGAATCCCTTAGCAACATATTTGTACATTTCAAAGCCTCCTATCTATCATCCATCAATCGGTCTATCATCACTTTCTTTCTGTGTATTTCTCATCTCCCCCCATTAATCAGTGAATACCTTGAGAGTCAAGATCATGCCTTACTTATTTTGGGGTCTTCACAAAACTAACTACAGTGTATTTCACAGGGCAAAAATTCAGCATTTATTAAATGAATTGGGCTCCCCCAGGTGGTGCTAGTGGTAAAGAAGCCACCTGCCAGTAAAGGAGATGCAAGAGATGCCAGTTTGATCTCAGGGTCAGAAAGATCCCCTTTGGAGTAGGAAATGGCACCCCACTCCAGTGTTCTTTCCTGAAAAATTCCATGTGCAGAGGAGCCTGGCAGGCTATGGTCCATTGGATCACAAAAAGTCAGACACTACTGAGTGAGCACATTAAATAAATACATGGATTTTAAAAAAAAAGGAAGAAAACTAAAATTGGTACCTGAGATCTTTAACATTCTGCATGGGGAAAAAAAAAAAACCATGCAATTTCACACATCTCTTGTGAAGTTTATATTCTTAAAAGAGAGAGATGATGAGAAAATTGTTTGCCAGGATCTTCAAGGAATAAAAACTTTGGAGAAGATGATGATCAGTGTCATGATTTCAAAATGAAGAGCCAAAAATGAAGTGTCAATTCCAACTCTTCTCTCTGCTCTGTGGTGAGGCTCAATTAGGGTGCTTTCGGAGGAATGGGCCATTGTGAGACCCTGCTGACCCTTCCCCAAATCCTTCCTATGTGACCTGAACCTCAAATGCAGGCCTGAGTCAGCCCCAACCTGAATGAAGGATAAGGAGGCATCCTAGCCCACGGGATGAGCTATAGAAACAGCTTTGTCACTAAGAAGTGGGCTGGGTGGGAGGGGTGGGGAGGAGGAAGAGGGAGGAGAGGAGGAGAAGAAACAAATACTATTAATAAATGGATACCATTTGTTGAGTCCTTGCTGTGTATCTATAACTGCACTACAACTTTGATTTATTTATGTGTGTGCTAAGTTGCTTTAGTCATGTCTGACTCTTTGTGACCCCATGGACTGCAGCCCACCAGGCTCCTCTGTCCATGGGATTTCCCAGGCAAAAGTACTGGAGTAGGTTGCCATGCCCTCCTCCAGGAGATCTTCCCAACAAATGGATTGAACCTGCGTCTCCTGCATTGGCAGGCAGATTCTTTAGCACTGAGCCTCCAGGGAAGCCCCGAGACCCCCTTTGGGCCACTACAAAAGCACAAGACCACTAGCCACTTCTGTGGTTCTGAATGTTGCCTATGGACCTCATGGACTATTGTCAGTAGAATTTTAGGACATTCTAGTTCTTTCTTGAGCATTGATTTTCTAGGATGGCCAGGTGTTAAGACAGAAATAGGAATAAAACACCATCTTTACCATTGAGAACTTGCAAGCTTGTCAAGGAAACATGGAAAGTTAACAACCAATGGCTTAAAATAATCAATAGTGAAGTCGCTCAGTCGTATCCGACACTTAGCCTATCAGGCTCCTCCATCCATGGGATTTTCCAGGCAAGAGTGCTGGAGTGGACTGCCATTTCCAGGAATAGAAAATAGAAAGTATCTGAGAAATGGTCTTTGGGCTGAATGCCTGGATCCATTAGCTTGTGGAATTTTTCTTTATCCTTGGAATTTATCTTTATCCGTGGAATTTATCTTTACCAGGAAATTCCCTAGATTATGCATAAGTCTGTTTCAGTTCCACAATCTTGTTTGGAGTTCAGTGAAACCTCTCGATTTGAAGAGTCAAAGAATTTGCTTTCACTTAAGATGTGTTTTTGTTTCTTTTCAGTCTGACGAGCTGCCCATGCTTTTGTTTCATGTTTTCATTTCTTTTTCTTCCATCCATGTAAGCAGTGCTTTATTTTTGTATTATTTATTCTCTTTCTAACTTTTTGTCTTATATTGGAGTATAACCAGTTAAAAACATTGTGATCGTTTCAGGTGGACAGCAAAGAGACTCAGCCATGCATATACATGTATCAATTTTCCCCAAAACTCCCCTCCCATCCAGGCTGCCACCATCACATTAACCAGAGTTCCATGTGCTATACAGTAGGTCCTGTTGGTTATCCATTTTAAATATAGCAGTGTGCTTCCCTGGTGGCTCAGACGGTAAAGCGTCTGCCTGCAATGCGGGAGACCCGGGTTCAATTCCTGGGTCGGGAAGATCCCCTGGAGAAGGAAATGGCAATCCACTCCAGCACTCTTGCCTGGAAAATCCCATGGACAGAGGAGCCTGATAGGTTACAGTCCATGGGGTTGAAAAGAGTCGGACACGACTGAGCGACTTCACTTTCACTTTCACATGTCCATCCCAAATTTCCTAACTATCCTTCCCCTCACCCTTCCCTCCTGATAGGCATAAGTTCCTTCTCTAAGTCTGTGCGTCTGCTTCCGTATTTAAATAAGTTCCTTTATATCATTTCCTTCTAGATTCCAACACAAAGGATATCATATGATATTTCTCCTCTGTCGACAGACTCTAGATCCATCCATGGAAGTAGTAGTTTGTTTTTGCACCATTTGTTCTCTTTAACATTCTCCTCCTCCTGTTGTTGTTCAGTTGCTAAGTCGTGTCTGGTTCTTTGTGACCCTATGGACTGCAGCACTCCAGTCTCCTCTGTCCTCTACCGTCTCCCAGAGTTTGCTCAAATTCATGTCCATTGAGTCAGTGACGCCATCCAACCAGCTCATCCTCTGTCACCCCACTTCTCCTGCCCTCAATCCTTCCCAGCATCAGAGTCTTTTCCAATGAGTCGGCTTTTTGCATCAGGTGGCCAAAGTACTGGAGCTTCAGCTTCAGCATCAGTCCTTCCTATGCATATTCAGGGTTGATTTCCTTTAGGATTGACTGGTTGGACCTCCTTGCAGTCCAAGAGACTCTCAAGAGTCTTCTCCAGCACCACAGTTCAAAAACATCAATTCTTCACCGCTCAGTCTTCTTTGTGGTCCAACTCTCACATCCACACATGACAACTGGAAAAACCATAGCTTTGACTATGGGCTTCCCTGTGGCTCAGATGGTAAAGTATCTGTCTGCAGTGCGGGAGACCCGGGTTTGATCCCTGGGTTGGGAAGATCCCCTGGAGAAGGAAATGGCAACCCACTCCAGTACTCTTGCCTGGAAAATTCCATAGACTGAGGAGCCTGGTAGGCTACAGTCCATGGGGTCACAAAGAGTCGGACACTGAGACTGAGCTACTTCACTTTCACTTTCACTTTGACTATACGGACTTTTGTTGGCAAAGTAATGTCTCTGCTTTTTAGTATACTGTCTAGGCTTGTCATAGCTTTTCTTTGTGGCTGCAGTCACCATCCACAGTGATTTTGGAGCCCAGGAAAATAAAATCTGTCACTGTTTCCACTTTTGCCCCATCTATTTGCCTTGAAGTGATGGAACTGGATGCCATGATCTTAGTTTTTTGAATGTTGAGTTCTAAGCCAGCTTTTTCACTCTCCTCTTTCACCTTCATCAAGAGGCTCTTTAATTCCTCTTTGCTTTTTGCCATTAAAGCAATATCATCTGCATATCTGAGGTTGTTGATATTTCTCCCAGCAAACTTGATCCCAGATTGTGCTTCACCCAGTCCAGCATTTCACGTGATTTACTCTGCATATAAAGCTAAATAAGCAGGGTGACAATACACAGCCTTGATGTACTTCTTTCCCAATTTTGAACTAGTCTGTTGTTCCATGTCCAGTTCTAATTGCTGCTTCTTGACCTGCATACATGTTTCTCAGGAGGCAGGTAAGGTGGTCTGATATTCTCATCTCTTTAAGAATTTTCCACAGTTTGTTGTTATGCAAAATCCTAAAAGATGATGCTGTTGAAGTGCTGCACTCAATATGCCAGTAAATTTGGAAAACTTGGCAGTGGCCACACGACTGGAAAAGGTTAGTTTTCATCCCAATCCCAAAGGAAGGCAATGCCAAAGAATGTTCAAACTACCATAAATTAGCATTCATATCACATTCTAGCAAGTTAATGCTCAAAATCCTTCAAGTTAGGCTTCAACAGTACATGAACCAAGAACTTCCAGATGTTCAAGCTGGATTTAGAAAAGGCAGAGGAACCAGAGATCAAATTGCCAATATCCATTGGATCCAAAAAAAAAAGGCAAGGGAATTCCAGAAAAACACTTACTTCCGCTTCACTGACTATGCTAAATCCTCCTTCTGTTACTCTTTCACATTGTGGAACTAATACTGTCCTGAGTCCATTCTCCAAGGCTTGTATCTTGTCCCGTGAGAATGCCTTCTCTTTGCATTTTCACTCTGTTCAAGTTATTTCTTCCTCTCCGTCTCCCAGACCACTAATCTTCTCATTCAGTTTATCTTTTCAATTTCTTCATTGGCAAACTCTACTTTTTTTAGTGCCAAGAAGTCTTTTCCTGCTATACCTAAATCTCCTTTAGTGGGTTGAACAGTGTTCCCCAAATTTATACCCTCCCAGAACCTCGGAATGTGACCTGATTGGGAAACAGGGTTTTTGCAGATATAATTAGTTTGGATGAGTCATGCTGGATTAGGATGGGCCCTACTCCAAGAACCAGTGTCCTCATTAAAAGAGAGAGAGGGGACACAGAACAGAAAGCCATGTGACCGTGAAGGGAGAGATCAGAATTATACATCCCAAACCCCAAAAGCCCCAAGATTGCCCGGAGCCACCAGAAACTGAAGGGGCAAAGATGAATCCTCCTGTATGGTCCTACATAGAGAACACAGCCCTGCTGACACCTTGATTTTATTTTTTAATTACTTTTCAGTGGAGTCTAGTTGCTTTACAATGTTGTGCTACTTTCTGCCGTACAGCAAAGTGAATCAGTTGTACGTATACATACATCCCCTCTTTCTTTGATTTCCTTCCCATTTAGGTCACCACAGAGCACCGAGTTCAGTTCCCTGTGCTATACAGTAGGTTCTCATTAGTTATCTATTTTATACATGGTATCAATAGTGTATATATGTCCATCTCAGTCTTCCAATTCATCCCACCCCTCCTTTCCCCCTTGGTAGCCATACATTTTATTCTCTACATTGGTGTCCCTACTTCTGTTTTGCAAATAAGATCATTTATACCATTTTTCTGGGCTTCCCAGGTGGTGCTAAAGAGCTTGCCTGCCAATGCGTGAGACAAGAGACTCAGGTTCGATCCCTGGGTTGGGAAGGTCCCCTGGAGGAGGGCATGGCAACCCACTCCAGTATTCTTTCCTGGAGAATCCCATGGGTAGAGGAACCTGGTGGGCTACAGTTCATAGGGATGCAGAGAGTCAGACATGAATGAAGAGACTTAACATGCATACACACCATTTTTCTAGATTCTGCATATATGCATTAACATGCAGCATTTGTTTTTCTCTAATTTACTTTTTGCCATGAAATAATGGCAAAATGCCATGATCTTACTTTTCTGAATGTTGAGCTTTAAGCCAACTTTTTCACTTCATGGCAAATAGATGGGGAAACAGTGGAAACAGTGGCTGACTTTATTTTTCTGGGCTCCAAAATCACTGCAGATGATGACTGCAGCCATGAAATTAAAAGACACTTACTCCTTGGAAGGGAATGACCAACCTAGACAGCATATTCAAAAGCAGAGACATTACTTTGTCAACAAAGGTCCATCTAGTCATGGCTATGGTTTTTCCAGTGGTCATGTATGGATGTGAGAGTTGGACTATAAAGAAAGCTGAGCACCGAAGAATTGATGCTTTTGAACTGTGGTGTTGGAGAAGACTCTTGAGAGTCCCTTGGACTGCAAGGAGATCCAACCAGTCCATCCTAAAGGAGATCAGTCCTGGGTGTTCATTGGTAGGACTGATGTTGAAGCTGAAACTCCAATACTTTGGCTACCTGATGCAAAAAGCCAACTCATTTGAAAAGACCCTGATGTTGGGAAAGATTGAGGGCAGGAGGAGAAGGGGATGACAGAGGATGAGATGGTTGGATGGCATCACCGACTCAATGGACATGGGTTTGGGTGGACTCTGGGAGTTGGTGATGGACAGGGAGGCCTGGCGTGCTGCAGTTCATGGGGTCACAGAGAGTCAGACACAACTGAGTGACTGAACTGAATTTACTTTACTGTGTATGACAGTCTCTAGGTCCATCCATATCTCTACAAATGACCCAATTTCATTCCTTATTATGACTGAGTAATATTCTATTGTACATATGTACCACATCTTTATCCATTCCTCTGTTGATGGACAGTTAGGTTGCTTCCATGTCTTGGGTATTATAAATAGTGCTGCAATGAACATTAGGGTGCATGTGTCTTTTTGAATTATGGTTTTCTCTGGGTATATGCCCAGGAGTTGATGTGCATGTGAGCATGCATGTGAGTGCTAAGTCACTTAAGTCATGTCCAGTTCTTCGCAACCACATGAACTGTAGCCCACCAGGCTTCTCTGTCCATGGGATTTCCCAGGCGATAATACTGGAGCCATGCACTTCTCCAGGGAATCTTTCCAACACAGGGATCGAACCTGCATGTCTTACATCTCCTGCAATGTCAGGTAGATTCTTTACCTCTACACCTTGATTTTAAACTTCTGGCTTCCAGAGCTCTGAGAACACATTTCTATTATTTCAAGCCCCCATGTTTGTGTTCATTTCTTAGTTCAGCCATCACAGACTACTACACTGGGTCATCATTTTTGCTGAAATTGTCTTTCCCAGTCTTTTCTGTTTCAAATGCCTCTGCTGTTTGTTTTGCAGAGCCCTTCCTCCCAGTTCCTGGATTCCTTTGCTTATGCTTTTATTTTCCTCCACTGCTCACGGGGTCTAAGTAAAAGCTGCGGCAGAGCCCTGAATGGAGGCAGCCCTGAGAGATGGGTGCATATGTTGGCCAGTGTCTGACAAGGCAGGCCAGGTTGGCACCCGTTCAACATCAAGGTCAGAGAGGACTCTGTGCCCATGAGCTTACCAGGAACAGAAATATCAGAGGACTTCCCTGGTGGTCCAGTGAATAAGACTCTTCCCTCCCAGTGAAGTGGGACCAAGTTCTATCTCTAGTCAGGGAACTAAGATCCCACATGCTGCAAACTAAGCCCACACACTGCAGCTACTGAGACCCTGAGCTCTAGAACCCATGAACCTCAACATAGAGGGCTGCAACGAAGATCCAGTGCAGCCAAAATTTTATTTTAAATTTAGAAAGACCAGTCAGTCTTCCATTCAGGCAGGAATCACCCCAACCTGAAGGTCTCAGTTCTTCCCAGACTAGGTTCCTTCAAAAACCCACCAGGCTCATGTTGGTCCTCACGCCAGGGTTCTCATCGCTTATTCCCAGACAATCCAACCACCTGGAAAGTAAGATTTTATGAAGTAAAATCGCTTTCAGGAGAGCCTGAGGCTCCTTCCCCAGAACTCCCTGGGGGTCTCAAAGATGTCCAAAGAGCCATCAATGCCCTCATTCACCACCACTCCCAATCCCACCCACCCCGTATATACACATCAATGGCCTTGGAGATCTTACTCCTCAGGGTCTTGCTTCCTGAAGATGGGGGAATCCAGCCGGAAAAGGGAAACTTTTCTACTTTATTTATTGTTCAATGTTTCATCTTTAACATCTTTATTGCTCAATTTATTTTTCTAATTTCTTTTTATTAATTTTTACTAGAGTATAGTTGCTCCCCGATAGCTCAGTTGGTAAAGAATCCACTGGCAATGCAGGAGACCTGGGTTCAGTCCCTGCATTAGAAAGATCCCCTGGAGAAGGGAAAGGCTACCCACCCCAGAATTCTGGCCTGGAGAATTCCATGGACTGTATAGTCCATGAGGTCGCAAAGAGTCAGACACAACTGAGTGACTTTCACTTTCACGTAGCTGCTTTAAAATGTTGTGCTTGTTTCTACTGTACAGCAAAGTGAATCAGTTACATGCATACATATATCCCCTCTTTTCTGGATTTCCTTCCCATTTAGGTCACCACAGAGCACTGAGTAGAGTTCCCTGTGCTATACAGTAGGTTCTCGTTAGTTATCTATTTTATACGTGGTAGTATATATACATCAATCCCAATCTCCCAATTCCTTCCACCCACACTCCCCCATTAGTGTCCATTCATTTGTTCTCTACATCCGTGTCTCTATTTCTGTTTTGCAAATACATCCATCTGTACCATTTTTCTTGATTCCACATATATGCGTTGATATGTGATATTTTTTTCTAATTTGCTTATTCTAATATTAAAGGATTCAGTGTTGGAAATTTCCAGGACATGACCTTATTTTCCTGGGATAACATGGGGCAGACATAAGCCTGCAGCTCAGCCCCTTCCCAAGTGCAGGAGCCGGTGCTATACAAATCCCTCTTGTACTCCTGGTGTTTATTTCCTTTTGCTCATCTCTAAAGACCCAAGCTGCTTGGCTGGGCTGTGGGCCCAAGTGTGAAAGGAGGCTTGAGGCCCCTGGGGACCCAGGATGGAGGCCACAGCACCCATCAGGAGGGTGCCCAATGGAGAGGGTCAGGGTGCCATGATCTTCCTCCCCCACTAGCAGATGCTACTTTGAAAACTTTGAAAAGTCTTGAGTTTGACTTCACTGAGGAAGCAGCAGTCCCTTCCTTCTTATCTCTTTTTTAAGAGATAGACATAGAACCCTTACAACTAGGGTTTCCAAGCGTTGGTTGGTTGATTGCTTGGTTGCCTTTTATTTTCTGCGATCACATTCACATACCATAAAATTCACCATTTTCAAGTGAAAAACTCAGTGACCTCCAGTATATTTACAACGTTGTGCCCCCAGTACCTCCACCCACTTCCAGAATATTTTCACCACCCCCAAAGGAAATTCTTCCTCAATAAGCAATCCCTCCCGTTCTCCTTCCTTCTCCCAGCCCCAGGTAATCACCAGACTGTGTTCAGTCTCTGTGGACCTGCGTATTTTGGACATGTCATAGAAACGGAATCATAGAAGGTGATCTTCCGTATCTGGCTGCTTTGACTTAGCGTGATGCGTTTGCGGTTCATCCACACTGTGGCATGTATTAGTATTTCAGTCCCTTTTGTGGCTGTGTAATAGTCCATGGCATAGACAGATCACGTGTCTAGCCACTCATCCACTGATGGGCATTTGGGCTGCTCCTGCCTTTTGACTCTCTGAGTAGTGCTGCTATGAACCTGGGGCTACATGTACGTGTTTGAGTTCCAGTTTCCTTCTTTTCCCAGGTGGCCCTAGTTGTAACGAACCCACCTGCCAGTGCAGGAGATCCATCTGAGCTGGGAAGATCCTGTGGAGGAGGGAACCCACTCCAGTATTCTTGCCTGGAGAACCCCATGGACGGAGGAGCCTGGACACCACTGAGTGGCTGAGCACGCATCCCATGTTTTCAGGTGTAGACCCAGGAGTGGAACTGCAGGACTTTCCATTTTAAAACCAGAAAAGTGGGACTTCCCTGGTGGTTCAACGGTCAAGACTCCAAGCTCCCAATGCAGAGGTGCTGGTGGTTTAGTCGCCAAGTCCTGTCCGACTCTTGAGACCCCATGGGCTGCACCCTGCCACGCTCCTCTGTCCATGGGATTCTCCAAGCAAAAATACTGGAGTGGGTAGCCCTTTCCTTCTCCAGGAAATCTTCCAGACCCAGGGTTCAAATCCTAGTCTCCTGCATCACAGGCAGATTTTTTACCGACTGAGCTACCAGGGAAGCCCTCCAGTGCAGAAGGCCTGGGTTCAACCCCTGGTCAGGGAACTAGATCCCACACCCACATTGCAAGCAGATTCTTTACTGTCTGAGCCACCAGGGAAGTCCCATGCTAGAACTAAGACCCAGCAATGACAAATAAATTTTAAAAAGATTTAAATAAACAAAACCAGGAAAGTCTCAGGCAAACCAGGATAAGCCAGTCACCTAGCAGTGTTGAGCATTAGAATACTAGGTGCTCAGATACAAAGGCACTTCTCTGATGGCTCAGATGGTAAAGAATCTGACTGTAATACAGGAGACCCGGGTTCAATCCCTGAGCTGGGAAGATCCCCTAGAGAAGGGCATGGCAACCCACTCCAGTATTCTTGCCTGGAGAATCCCCATGGACAGAGGAGGCTGGCGGGCTACAGTCCATGCGGTCACAAAGAGTTGGACATGAATGAGCGACTAACATTTTTGCTTTCAGATACAAAGAGAAACAAGGAAGTGCAGTCTGGAAGGAGACACCTGAACAGATGATCCCGATCCAGGGTCAGTAGAGTTGAGAGAAAACCCAGAGAAAAGGCATCTGGCCCAGCAAAGAGTGAGTGCGGAAGAGAAGGATCTGATCTGCAATATCCTTTTCAAAAGAACAAGATCCAGCCCAGCCCTCAGGGACTAACAAGTAGGTTGGGGAGATGCTCAGACAGAGATTAACAAATGCTAAAATAGAGATTTGCAACCCCATGGACTGTAGCCCACCAGGCTCCTCTGTCCATGGGATTTTCCAGGCAGGAATACTGGACTGGGTAGCCATGTCCCCCTCCAGGGGATCTCCCCAACCCAGGGATCGAACACTTGTCTCCTGCATTGGCAGATGGATTCTTTACCTCTGAGCCACCAGGGAAGCCCTCTAGAGGGACATAGGGGTGGAAAGAGGGGAACACTGGAGGGTCAAGAAGCTTTACAGAACAGAGGCATCTTGGCTGACTTTGGAAGGACAAACAGAAGTCAACCTGATGCAGAATGGAGGGAACTGTAGATGCAATGAAGGATGTGCTCAGAGACCCAGAAGCTGGGCAGAAAAAGCCTTCCCTTATGCATTTCAGGGAAATGAATGTCCCACTTCCGAGATTTAAGCAAAAGACCTTGCAGCTGTAATGTGATGCCAAAAACCACGACTTCTCCCACAAATTACACTGTGCCATCGAGACTCGAAGGTTCCATGGCAAGGAGCCGTGAAAACTGTGCTCATCAGAGGATGGGCTGCAAAGTTGGATTTTAGCCTAATTTAAACAGGTTCCAAAAGGACCACTGGCCTGAGCCAAGATATCATTTTCTGCTAGCAAAATCCTATCTGTTAATGTTTCGTCTAATTGCTAAGATAAAAAAAGTCCATTGCTGGACTCCCTGGTGGTCCGGTTGTTTAGACTCCATGCTTCCAGTGCAGGGGGCAGGGGTTCAATCCTTGGTTAGGGGACTAAGATCCCTCACAGAATGGCCAAAATTTAAAAAAAAAAAAAAAAGCCCATTGCTTTTTCTAATATTATAATTACTTTGGTCACTAATTTCTAAGATGGGGCCCTATAAGTATCATGAAGGACTCAAGGTAATAATGAAAATGGTCCTCATTTTCTTGGCTGCTCTTGGGCTGCTCTTGGGCTGCTCTTGGGCTGACTGGTTGGTTGGTCATGGGCTTGTCCCTCATAGAAATAAACCCAACGTTTATCTCCATCTGTGGCATCTCCAAAAACTGTGCCTCTGGCCTCTCAGGATGAAATCACATTTGGGGATCTGAGGGAACAAAATAGAACTTATGATACTGAGCAGGACCCTGTGGGGCTCCCAGGCACAAAGGCTTTCTGTGTCCCCCATCCCTTTGATTACAGGAAACAACCTTCATTCAGCCTCCATGACCTTCCCTGGGTTCCAACAGGCAGATTCAAGCAGTTGTTAATGAGGGAAGGGATGGGATGCCAGACCAGAGAGAAACAAACAGTCAAGAGGAGCCTGGGGCAAGATCCTGGTTCCTCATCAAAGGATACACATAGCAATATCTTTGAGTTGTTCTTCAGATACTGAAACCCCCTCCAGGTGGGAGAAGTTGATGATTAATGATGGTAGGCTGCCCACCAGCCTGTAGACCTCAGACCAATTGTATACAAGGGTTGATGATGATGACGCCTCGCCACCAATTCATCAGAAGAATATCCATGAGCTGATCACATCCTCTTTGAACAATTGCTATAAATCTTCTCATCATCGTCACAGTTTTGAGGGTATTAGCCTGCCATGGCTCCCTTTTCCTGGCAAAGCAATAAAGCTATCCTCTTCTACTTCACCCAAAAGTCTGTCTCTGAGGTCCAATTCAGTACTGATTTATAGAGTAGCTGAGTATGCTAGCCAATATACCACTGGTTTAGTTTTTGCATGTCTGAGTTTATTGATACATTATAAATTTTATAAAGCATACACAAAAAGTAAAAATGTTAAAGTATGAAATGGGACAGAGATATAATTCAAAGTTCTATGATTTCCTTCTTTCCCTCTAAAGACTTGTTTTACAAACATGGCTCTAGATGCATTCAAACCAGATGCTATCCTCCAAGATTCCATTTTCTCTCCCTTTAAAAGTTGGGGTGATCTCTGACATGCCAATAATCAGCTGAAATCAGGTGCCAGGATTTCAGAAGTTGGTTTCTTTTACTTTCTGTCTGGTCCTGTCCTTCCCTCTTCCGAGGACCCTTCCTGGACTGAATTCCGCCTCTCAACAAGCAGCCCAGGTTAGGGCCCCTCACTCTTTCTGCTTTCCTGGGGGGATGCCTGCAGGCAACAACTTCCTCTGAAGTCAGACCGCATCCTCCCGTTGCCGAAGAAATGCAAAAATCTGCAGCTGTTTCCTTCCACTGGCAACCCTGTAAAGAGTAATAGAACAGCCTTGACAGTCCCAAGGCTCACTGGTGAAGGGCACAGTGTCCCCTTGATAGACTGGCAGTGGGAATCAGCAAGCCATTCGTCGCTCTCATATCACGTTAGCAAGGCCTGGATTAGGTCTGAAAACCCTGATGTCCTCACATAGCAGGTGGATTTGTTTATTGAGAGTCCTGTCCTGCCCAAGAAGAAATTTGAAACAGAGTTGCTTCCCACTGTCCTGGAGCCTGCACAAAATATGCCTGCCATGAACTGAGGAGCCACCAAATGGCCAGAATGGGGCCCTGGTTTCCAGTCACTTCACCCACTTCTGACTCACAGAATTCCGAAGGGCACAGATGGGAGGAAGGTATTGGCCTCCACATCCACTGATGTTTCATGAGCAGGAATCACCGAGTGACAGGCTTGAGTGAGCTTGGGGTTTGAATACAGACTGCCTTAGGTTGGATTCCTGGCTTGGCCACTTACTTTATAATTGTTATTGTTGTTCAGTCACTAAGGCATGTCCGACTCTTTGTGACCCCGTGGACTGCAGCACACCAGGCTTCCCTGTCCTTCATTATCTCCCAGAGTTTGCTCAAACTCATGTCCACTGAGTTGGTAATGCCAAACATCTCATTCTCTGTTGCCCACTTCTCCTCCTGCCCTCAATCTTTCCCAGCATCGGGGTCTTTTCCAATAAGTTGGCTTTTTGCATCAGGTGGTCAAAGTACTGGAGCTTCAGCTTCAGCATCAGTCCTTCCTATGAATATTCAGGGTCGATTTCCTTTAGGCTTGACTGGATTGATCTCCTTGCTGTCCAAGGGACTCTCAATAGTCTTCTCCAACACCATAGTTCAAAAACACCAATTCTTTGGTGCTCAGTCTTCTTTATGGTCCAACTCTCACATCCACACATGAGTACCTATTATGATAGTTCTACTAGTTTTCTAGGGCAGTCACGACAAAGTCCCAGAAACAACAGAAATGGATTCTCTCACAGTTCTGGAGACTGGAGGTCTGCTATGAAGGTGTTGGTAGACAATGCCCCCTTCAAAACTCTGGGACAGGGTGGACGCCCTCTTCAAGTTCCTGGTAGCTCAGGAGGCCTTCGGCCCAGGGAGGCAAAAGTCCAGACTGTCTCCATCTGCACACGAATGTCTTCCCTCTGTGTCTGTGTCCAGGACAACTATGACCTTGAATTTAGAGCACACTCTACTTCAGGACTTCCCCAATGGCTCAAGTGGTAAAGAATCTGTCTACAATGCAGGAGACGCAGAAGATGTGTGTTCGATCCCTGAATTGGGAAGATCTTCTGGAGGAAGAAATAGCAACCCACTCCAGTACTTTTACCTGGAGAATCCCATGGACAGAGGAGCCTGATGGGCTACAGTCCACAGGGTCACAAGACAGATAAACACAACTGAGCATGCACACCTCACACCTTCTACTTCAGGGGAGCCCCGTCTTAACTAATTATATCTGCATGACCCTATTTCCAAACAGAGTAACACTTGATGTACTGGGGGAGGTGGGGGAGCAGATCTAGGGCTTCAGCATGTGCTTTTGAGGGGGTGAAATTCAACCCACAATGCTGAGTGACTTCAATTAACTTGATTAACCTCTCTGAGCCTCAGTTTTCTTAGATTAAGGAAACGGTGCTGTGACCCACTTCCCACGGCTGCTGTAACGCTCTGATAGGATTCATGGGGAAGCTTCTGGTGGACGCTCAGTGAGCCTAGTTCCTCTTTCCTCTTCCTTCATGCCTTGCAACCTCCCCCTCTTGACTCATCTCTTCCCCATATTGGGGAAACATTTGTCCTTTATTCAGATATCTCCTCTCTGCCTGCTGAGCCATGGATTCAGCCATAGGCATAATGTAATTACAGCCAAAAAAGAAAAGAGGCAGGGGATTTCCCTGGTGGTCCAGTGGTTAAGAATCTGCCTTCCAGCGCAGGGAACATGGGTTCAATCCCTGATTGTGGAACTAATCAGTGCCCCCTGTGGCACCCGGCAACTAAGCCCATGAACAGCCACTACTGAGCCCGCGCACCACAACTAGAGAGAAACCTGCACGCTGCAACCAAGATCCGACGTAGCCAAATAAATAAATAAGTATTTAAAAGGAAAAAGAAGAAAAGACGAAATGAAATGACTTGCATGTCAATCTAGTCTGGGAATGGGTGGGCTTGGTGTGCTCAGCATTGAAAAATCATAAGGTTCAGAGGACAATTTGGCAATACTCTAATTAAAAGTTAAAATGCCTATGCTCTTTGGACATTCTATTCCTTGATATTCACCCTAAACAGCTGGTCTATGTGAAAAGGGTATTCGTGACAGCATTGTTTATCAAAGCAACAGACTGAAAGCAGCCTATGTTTTATGGCCCTTCCATGCCATAAAATACTATGTAGTCATTAAAAACAAACGAGGCGGCTCTCTGTATGCTGATATGGAATGACCCCCAAGATAAAATTGTAAGTGAAAAAGCGTGGTTTGAGGAAAGAAGGATGAATAAGCAGAACACAGAGGGTTTTAAAGGGACGGAAGTACTTTGTATGATACTCTAATGATGGATATATGTCATTTATACATTTGTGCAGACTCACTGTTGTGTTGTAAGAACCTATGGAAAAACCTGAATGAAATTTTGGCCAACCCAATACTCAGGTAGTTGGTGCAGCCACGTGAGACGAGAGCAGAAGGAGGGATGGGGGACAGGTGAGAGAAGGGACCGCAGACCCGACTCACAGCCAGGGCACAGAGGGCAGACGCGGGGGGGACAGCTGAGGCTCCTGGGCATGGTGGCACCGTCAGCCTCTGCAAACGCATATACCTTAGTGCCTACTGGAGAGGGCAAGGCTATAGAGAGAGTGTATTCCCCCAAAAGGCCAGGAAGAAAAGAAAGCCAAGGAGCTGACAACTAAAACACCCTCCAGTCCATGCACATGGAATGTCCCATTCCCTCAGGTTCTTGCCAGGTGACTGGCTAATTTGATAAACTAATTAAGACGCACAATTGGACATTATTTCATGAACACCTCATGGGGACACAGAGAAGGTTTCCTCTTGAATCAACTTGACATTGCAGTATTAATAGCTCTTAATTGTTTAATTTATTCATCCTTCCCAGGGGTGACTGCCTGTTAACGGGCACTTCAGACACTCAAAGGAATGCGTGTCTATGGGAAGTTATTTCAGGACTGTGACAGGATGAGAGAGGAAAGCTATTTGGGACGGAAGAACTTCTCCATACCCTTCAAATCCCATGACAAAAGGGATTGTGCATTTCACCCATCTTCCATCTCAGGTTGTCCCCGGAAGAAGACTGAGGACCATTTCAAGGAAATAAAAGCAACTTGGAATGGAATCTGCCAGTGTCTGTTCTCTGCCTGCTCGAGCTCAGTCTCTTCAGTCTTGTCCAGCCCTTCACAACTCCCTGGACTATAACCCTCCAGGTTCCTCTGGCCATGGTATTATCCTGGCAAGAATACTGGAGTGAGTTGACATTTTCTACTCCAGGGGATCTTCCAGACCCAGAGATTGAACTCATGTCTCCTGCTTTGGCAGGCAGATTCTTTACCACTGAGCCACACTAGGGTTACACAAAACCCCAGTGTCACCCAAAAGGCTCAACAGAGCACCATCGACTTGGGATCTGTCCATCAGACATATTCCACTGGCATCATTCACCAGCCATAACATGTCAGGTCTGTAAAGAAATAGTTGCTGAGTCCTGAGAGAATCAACATTTAACACATGGCATTGCAAGGACCCAGGAGCACTTCCGTTTCTCCCTTGAGTATGAAATTGTAAGAACTTCTCCAACCCAAGACACAAAAAGAACTATTAGCCGCTTTTCAAGGACAAAGAACATTCCTCGGTGTTGCCCCAGACAACGAAGATCTCAGCCAGTCTAGTGTAATTTTCCGTGATCACCCACCATTCAGTAGAGCTTACCAACCCTCTTAGTGACTGGCTTCTTTTAGTATTCAAGGTACAGAAACTCTGCGTGCCTCTCAATTGCCCTGGTGCAATTATTGTATTGATTTGATGCAACATTAGTTCCACATTGAAAGTGGTGTATGTTTTTAAATTTGCAATTAAATCAAATGACGCCTCTTTGCTAAGAATGGTTGACACTTGTTCATATGCTGCTGCGAGCAGTGAAGGTAACTTTTATTTAGCATCAGAAAGCATGCAGGGAGGGAGAGCTTGAAATTTTCAAGCAACTCCATTTCTTGCCTGGCTCTTTAGCCTAGTTAAAAAAAAAAAAATCAAGCTACTTACCCATTTGTTGTAAAAATGGTACATGTGAGAACTACTGTGTTATAGGGATAATCTGCAGAAGTCACTGAGCAAGCAACATAGAAAGGATAATGTCAGGGGATGAATGTTTGTGCCTTCCCCCCAAATTCACATGGTGAAGCCCTAACTCTTTGGAGTATTTGGAGGTGACGCCTTTGGGAGGTAATCAAGAACAGACGAGGTCATTAGAATGGGCCCCTCATGATGGGCTTGGTGTTCATGTAAAGCAAGGAAGAGAGAGCGATCTCTCCACATCCACAGTACAAGAAGGCAGCTGTCTTCAAGACAGGAAGAGAGTCCTCACCAAGGATGGAATCTGCCAGCACCTTGGTCTTGGGCTTCCCAGCCTCCGTGACTGTGAGAAAATGTCTTTTATTTAAGCCATCCAATCCACAGTATTTTGCTATATCATCCCAAGCTGTTAAAGACAGATTAAAAACTGGGAGCCTCAAGAAGAATTGGTGATTTTTGTCTCATCTTCCTTTCTGGATGATCTCTACGTACTTGACCCCCTCAATTTCTTTCCAATCTCTAATATGGCTCTGATATGTGTACAGTTAATTATTACTTATTCAAGCCATAAGAACCAGGAAAAGTCAGGGCAATTAAATTTGTTTAAATTTTAAAATGATATTGACACCCAACAGTCTCTTCCTACCAAGTGACCACTAGGAAAATGGTCAAGAAAGGAGCAGGAAAACATGAAAGGGAAAGGGAACAGTATGCTATGAGTTAAACCGTTAAATGTTAGGGCTTCCCTGGTGCCTCAGGTGGTAAAGAATCTGCCTGTAATGCAGGAGACCCAGGTTTTATCCCTGGGTTGAGCAGATCCCCTGAAGAAGGAAATGGCTACCCACTCCAGTTGTGCTCCCTCAAAAAAAGATATGTAGAAGTTCTAATCCTCAGCAACTCAGAACATGACCTTATTTGGAAACTGGGTCTTTACAGCAGTAATCAAAATGAGATCATGGCAACAGATCATCGTAATACAAAATGACTGGTATGCCTATAAAAAGGGGAAACTGGACTCACATGGGGGAGACAATTGAAGACACAGGGAGAACAGCCATATGACTGAAGAGATACATCTATCAGCCAAAATGCCAAGGATTTCCAGAAAATGCCGGAAGCACCTAGGAAGGCTTCTTCTTCCAGAGCCATCAGAGAGAATGGCCCTGCCACCACCTTGATTTTGGACTTCTAACCTCCAGAACTGCAAGATGAGAAAATTCTGTCTTTTTTTAAAGTGTATTTATTTATGGCTAGCTGGGTCTTCGTTGCTGTGCAAGAGCCTTCTCTAGCTGTGGTGTGTCGGGGCCACTCTCTAGTTGTGGCATGCGGGCTTCTCATTGCGGGAACTTCTCCTGCTGCGGAGCACGGGCTCTAGAGCTCAAGGGCTTCAGGACTTGCAGCTCAGGGGCTTAGTTGCCCCACGGCATGTGGGATCTTAGTTGCCCCACGGCATGTGGGATCTTAGTTCCAGGACCAAGGATTGAACCCATGTCCCCTGCACTGGCAGGTGGATTCTTAACCTCTAGACTACCAGAGAAGCCTCAATTTCTGTCTTTTTAAGTCACTTAGTTTTGGATACTTGCTATTGGCAGCCCTAGGAAATGAATACACTATTATATAAAATATGTGCATTAATTATAGGGCCTACCCTAAATTCTGAAAAGCAAAAGTGCAAAAGGAAGCTCCACTTAATGAGTGAACAAACGCAGACTATAGATTATATATATATATATAAACAAAAGTGCAAAAGGAAGCTCCATTTAATGAGTGAACAAATGCAGACTATATATATATACAGTGAGGCAACATGGGGATTTTAAGAAAGAAAGAAAAACACAGGGGGAAAAAGAATCCAGAAGTAAAGTTAGAAATAAAACATATAAAATTCTTTATGGTTTGCTAAAGGGATGTAAATTTTGTTCCGGGATTCCTAGTGACCAATTTAAAGAAAGAAGCTCCATCAGTTACACAGCACAATTTCCACACGCACAGAAGGAAGAATAGTTATCAGGAGAAGCAGTGCTATTTCTGATACTAAAGCCTAAGAGAAAGTTAATTAAGAGACTTGTCTGATTACTGAATTTATGTCCTTAGCAAAATCCTTCATCCCGTAAACACACTGTCTAGTTCTAAATTATATAGGGCTGTAGTTTACAACGTCTTTGGTTTTTAACCAGTGACCATGTAGGATGGTAAAAGCTGTGATTTTCAAAGCTAAATGGATGTCAATTGGTTTACAGCTTCCAATGATGAAACGTAATCCAGAGATAAAATCTGCAATATTTTATCTCTTGTAGATTTATTAAATCTACAATGCTAACCCACAGATTAGATACATCAGAATCACCTGGGAATCACCTTCAAAAAGATACACCTGGGGGACTTCCCTGGTGGCCCAGTAGTTAGAACTCCACACCTCCACAGCAGGGGACAAAGATTCTATCCCTGGTGGGGGAACTAAGATCCCACATGCCGTGCAGTGTGGCAAAAAAAAGACAGATGACTGGGCCCCACCCCTGGGAATCTGATTCACTGGACATTTCTGGTGTTGAGCCAGTTTTAAAAACCACTCTCATCTAGATGATGTTGATAGGCACATCCTCAGGGAAGCCTCCTGACATGTTTCCCTTAATACAGATTTTGATAACTCTTGGATGGAAGAGTAACCAAGGTGAAACTCCCAGCCTTTTCTGGGCTCCTTCAGTGTGCAAATATAGGGGGCCACTTAACCCATCACCCCAAAAAGATGGTGCTCCGGAGCTACAGTGACTCATCACCCACCCCTGCATATGTGCCAGTGGACTGGAATAGCACTGGATTCAGGGTTCGGACTGCAAGGGGATCAATCCAGTCAATCCTAAAGGAAATAAACCCTGAATATTCATCAAAGGACTGTTGCTGAAGCGGAAGCTCCAATGCTTTGGCGACCTGATTCGAAGAGTCGACTCATTGCAAGAGACCCTGATGCTGGGAAAGATTGAAAGCAAAAGGAGAAGAGGGCAGCAGAGGATGAAATGGTTAGATAGCATCACTGACTCAATGGACAGTAATTTGAGGAAACTCCGGGGGATAGTGGAGGGCAGGGGAGCCGGGCGTGCTACAGTCCATGGGGTCACAAAGACTCGGACACAACTTAGCAACTGAACAACAACCACAGGGTTTGGTCTGCATCCCTACCCTCCCTTTCTTAGCCACGAGGCTCCTAATTGAGTCAGGGGACCTCTCTAGGTTTCAGGTGGCCTAGAGAAATGGGGATGACAAGGCCAGCCTCATAAATGCACTGTGATGATTAAACAAGAAAGTGTGTTGAAAGTCTTAGCAAACGCCTGTGTGGTAGGGAAAAAAAAGCAATAAAGGAAGCTTTCCATTGCTTATTTTTATCTTAGGAAATATTCTTTTTCTGTGACTGTACCCCAGAGCATTACCATCCCTGATAGCAAGATAAACCATTGAGATGCTACACCACACATCAGAATTGTCCGCCAAGGTGCCATGGACAGTCAGCTCCTGGGGACCACTAGCCCTTAGTAATGGCGTCTTCCACACAGTCCAGTTGGGAGACAGAAGGGCAAGTATGCAGAACACCACAGGTAACCAAGCAGACAGGGTTGTTACATGAATGAGAAGAGTTATGGGAGCAAATGACTCAAAACCTATAAAAATAAACCTGACCTCACTTGCCGCATTTAAATGCAATGAGGACTCAGGAGGTCTCCTGGAGAATGGTTTGTTATTTTTACTTAGGGAGGGTTTTTTACATCTTTGTCGGTTAATCCTCCTATTGGCTGGATAGTTCTGTCTTGTAGGATCATAAATCTAGATGCAATCTCGGATGAGCTGTTTGGCGGCCTGATTCTCTGCCTCCAACCACTTGTTTGTTTACACTTGAGAACCCGAGGTACCCAAAGTGTGGAGGCAGGGTCACTGATTGCTATGCCTTCCAAAATCGTAGGTTCATGGCATGGGGTAGGGAGTGCAGGTAGCCAGTGCAATTAGCAGCAAGCTCATTAAGAGACCCTGGGCAGGCAACGCAGCTGGCAACATCAGTTTTGTTTCTGCCACATCTATTTGATGGTCAATGATGCAGTCATTTCCAAACGTCTATGGAATGTTCACAGTAACACGGGAATTGCTTATCCCACACTGCCCTGCATATTCCCTGTAGAAATAAGAGCTACACTTCACTGAGCACGAACTCCCACTTCTTATTTTATGTATATAGCATCTCAGCAAACCAATACCCTGCAGTGTAAGTTTTATCATCGCAACCTCAAAGACAGGGAAAGTGAGACTTAGAAAGCTTAAGTCACCTGCCCATTAAATGAGTGGTACCACCAGAACGGACTGACCCCAAAGCTTGTACTTTCATTCTCCCCACTGTGCAGCACCACCAGCTATGACCAACACAGAGGCCACGGAAGTGCACATGGATTTATATCTTCTGATGTCGTTGGTCCCAAGTTTCAGCACCAAGTGTTGAATCGCCCACCTCAAATGAAGAAAATTCTGCTGCCGATTAGAAACGGGTAGAATTTTAAGCACCCTTCCCTCCATCTCCTTTCTAATCAAGCAACATCTCTTGTACAGCAGACATTGATTGATTTTAAGTGAGTCAGTGTCTCTTTAAGTTCCTGAGACCCCAGAATCTCTGTTTAATTGTATGGTAACCATTAGGAGCTTTGTCAGCAAGGATGACAGGAGTAATCACCCAAGAACAGATTTCTAGGTAATTTATACTTAGTCAATCCAAACCTAATTCCTGAGTGACCTATACTGTGCCTAAGGAGCCTGAAATAATCATGTATTTACCCTTTACCCTGAAATTAGATGGTACTTACCATGCAATTACCCAGCCACTAAGTGACAATTACCATGTAATTAAATGGTCAGCGGTTACCATGTTATTAAATAGCATTGACATGATATTCGTTCCGCAGAACCTTGCACTGTCACCATACAATTCAACTACCCACCAAGAAATTACAGCCATTCCTGGGAAGTTCTGCCCTTTGCTTCAATGGATTATGAGTTGGCAGAAACTCCCAGCACCATGTGCTTCCAAGGAAGCTGAGCAACAGCCAAAGTTGTGCATGGATGTAACATGGCCTCCTGGGCCTGGGCTTCTAGCCAGACTGGGCTGGGGCCTCGGCAGCCCAGCCTCATGCAGCACTAGGGAATCAGGGTGAATTCCTCCACCCTTCTGTGATAGTGTACTTCAGAGGAAAAGTAGACATCATGCTTTTTCTCTCCCTGATGTGGTACCTACCCTGGGGCAGAGCATGCTGGGAGAATTTGAAGCCCTAAGTAAGGCATGAGTTCTGTTTCAGCCTGGGAGAGACCATCCCCAAATCATCAAGATAAGCCTCATAAGTTCTGTGAGGACAGGATCTTCTTCTATCTGGCTTATTTATTGCCTTATCACCAATACCATTCCAGGCCTGTTGTAGATGCTCAGTAAAATATTATTTGGATTGTATTTATTCATTCAATCATTATTTATTCATTTATTGGTTATGAATCTACTATATTCCAGCCACTATGCACTGAAACTTTTTATGGACACTGTGATGTTCAATGACGTCTCAGGCTGAGTCACTTGCCCAAGGTCATTATACAAGTATTTGGTGGCAGATGCAAGACTGAACTCAGGTCTATCTGAGGCTCAAAAAGCTGTGTTTTTGCTATAGCACCATGTCTTGGGCAGCATCCAGGTGGCCTGAGAGACTTGGAAAAGCTAATGACTTCCTGGGATGGGTCACTTTTGAATCTAAGCCTTCTACACCAGCCATAATAGTTTCTATAAACTGTTATTCAGGCTTCTCTCGTGCCTCAGCAGTAAAGAATGTGCCTGCAATGCAGGAGATGCAGGTTTGATCCCTGAGTGGGGAAGATCCCCTGGAAGAGGGCATGGCAACCCCTCCAGTATTCATGCCTGGAGAATCCAATGAACAGAGGAGCCTGTTGGGCTACAGTCCATAGAGTCACAAAGAGTTGGATATGACTAAAGTGACGTAGCACACACAACACAGAAACTGTCATTCACATTTAGTACATGAAGAAAGTGGAGCTCAGAGAGATGGAGTGACTCATCCAAAGTCACCCTGCTGGTGAGTTGCATTGAACTTGGACTCAGAGGCCATACGTCTGCCTGATGTAACTGGAGAGAGAACATCTGTCTCAGGACTTCACCCTTCTACCACTAAAATGCTATGTCTTTGGGTCAGCGTTGTTTCCAAATATTGCTGCTAAAATGTAACATCTCACTAGAACTTTTCTAACACGTTAAATTACCTAGCATCCAAAGACAAATCCAGGGTGAAACACAAGACCAGACACTAATGGATTGTGTTTGAAATCAAAGAAAGGAAAAGATTCACGCAATGAATAAGTAGGTCTCATCTTCAAAGTCAGCTCCAATCAGTTGATAGCAGCCGCCTAGAGCAACATATCGCAAAGGCTTCTGAGGCTGTATCAGGGCTCAATAGGATAAAGTATCATGATTGATTAATGATGTCTGCTTTGGACCCTGCTGAGGAAATGACTGCACATGATGGTTATCATCTCTGATCTAGACTGCGGGATTCTACACAATAAAGTCAAGTTTGGAAATTGGCGGGGCTGGGGAGAAAACTGTGAGTGAGGACAAAAGACACCTAAACAAGTAAGCAGTCAAAGATCATGGTTTCTCTCACTGCAGGTGCTCGACAGAGAAAGCGAAAAATACAATGTCAGTAAAATGAGAACTTGTTGCTGTTGTTGCTTAGTCGCTAAGTCATAAAACAAGCCAGAAAACCTTGTTTCCAGTCTCAGCTCTTAAATTAACTGTAGGACGTTGACCCCATCAATGCCCCTCTCTGGGTCTCAGTTTCCTCATCTGTAAAATAAAGGCATTAAAGTAGCGAATCTCTATGCCACTTCCAGGATTCTGAAGTTTAGAGTGCACAGCCCTCGACTGAATGAGCAAAAGGGGGTCTTCCCTGGAGGTCCAGTGGTTAGGGCTCTGTGCTTCCAATGCTGGGGCACAAGTTCAATTCCTGGTTGGGGAAGTTATGCATACTGCACACAGTGTGGGGGGAAAAAAAGACAGTGTGAGCAGCAGGGAAGAAGATAAGCAGGAAAGAAGTGGTGAAAGCTGATCAAACACTTTCCTTACTCCCTGTTGGAGGGGTATCAGAAACAATGTGGAAACCAATACTTCTGTTCTGGCCATGTTGAGTTTTAGACATCAATTCAACGTCCAGGCAGAAATGTCAAGTAGCAATTGAATATGTAAGTCTATATCTCAAGGGAGATGCCTGGAAAGAAGAAATAAACTTAGCAGTCATCAATAAACAGATGGGGCTGGATAAGACCCCTTGGGGAGAGAATGATACTGGAGAGGGTGTTTCCAATATTTAGAATTTAGGGACAAAGGGAGGAGCCAGCAAAGGCTGAGAAGGAATGTCCAGTGAGATAGTGAGAAGCATAGGAAGAAGGGATTTCAAAAAGGAAGTTGTTGCCTGGGTCCAATGCAGCTGAGAAATGGAGTTACATAAAGCAGGAGCATTAGCTTGCTAAGTTTCATCATTGGTGACTTTAATAAAAACTGAATAAGAAAGCCATGGAGGGCAAAACCTGATTAGAAGGAGCAAAGGAAATACTAGGAGGTGAGAAAGTGGGGACAGTAAATATGGACAAATGCCTGAGGTTAGGAGCTCATAGCTTATTGCTGGCTTATAACGTTTTTGTGAGAATGTATGTGAAGAGTCTGTCATAGCACTCAAGATGACAGGTGCTCAAAAATCCAAATTCTTGTCCCTTTAATTCACCTATATTTAATCAGTTTGCCATTTTCCACAGAGATGACTTTCTGACAACCACATCAGGGCCCCGTGTCAGATTCTAATATTAAAAGTCTTCTATCTTGACCTTGGCCCTGGGGGAAACTGATAGACCCATTAAGCGCGCCTGCTCATCCTCTCACCTTCTATGGTCCTGTGGGATGGATGTCTCTTCAGATAGGCCAGCGCTAAGGCCAGATGATGCCTTATTCAAGGAGAGGAAATTAATCATGTACAAATGACTTCTACGGAAACCCAGCCAGGGAGGGTATGAGAGGCCCATAAATACTGCAATGAGGGCTGTCATCTCAGCCACAAATTCTACCAAGCCTTCTGCAGGAACTTGATAGTCAATATCCTAGTGCTACCAAAGAAGTGCGGTTCCTGATCCACCTTATCTTCCTGCAGCAGAGACACCAGTCTATCCATGGTAACTGGTGATGTTCATACTGAACAGTTCATCCATCCATCCATCCATCCATCCATTACTTTGTTAGACACACATGTTCTAAGCACCCATCTGCCAAATATTATGCTTCTTGCTGTGAGACATGCAATGAACTGTACGACATTTATGCAAAACTCATAAATATTTATTGAGTATCTACTATGTGCTAGTGTTCTTGGGTCCTGAGGTTCAGCAGTGAATAAGATGAACAATTCCACCCTTAATAGAACTTCTATATTCTAATAGCTCTGGGCTCTGGACTCAGCCATCTTATAAAACAGTTTGGGGAAGGATAACAACTAATGTAAATAATGAAATCCCCATGTGCTGTGCTCAGTCACTCAGTCATGTCTGACTCTTTGTGACCCCACGAACTATAGCCTGCCAGGATCCTCTGTCCATGGGATTCTCCAGTAAAGAATACTGGAGTGGGTTGCCATTCCCTTCTCCAGGGTACCTTCCTGACCCAGGGATCAAACTCAGGTCTCCCACATTGTAGGTGGATTCTTTACCATATGAGCCATCAAGGAAGCCCAAAATCTTCAAAGACCAATGCAAATAGTTAAATGTCTGTCCAAAGGTTCAAGTGGTCAGAGTATTAGAACCCACTCAGGGTGTGATTGGGGCTTCCCTGATAGCTCGGTTATAAAGAATCCTCCTACAATGCAGGAGACACTGGTTTGATTCCTGGTTCGGAAAGATCCACTGGAGAACAGATAGGCTGCCTACTCCAGTATTCTTGGGCTTCCCTGGTGGCTCAGCTGGTAAAGAATCTGTGTGCAATGCAGGAGAGAGACCTGGGTTCGATCCCTGGGTTGGGAAGGTCTCCTGGAGAAGGGAAAGGCTACCCACTCCAGTATTCTGGCCTAGAGAATTCCATGGACTGTATAGGCCATTGGGTCACAAAGAATCAGACATGACTGAGCAACTTTCACTTCCAGGGTGTGATTATCCAGATCTGAAAGTCATCCCTGAGGAGGTGACCCTGGAACACAGCCTTAGAGGATAGAAGCTTTTGACCAATGAGGATGAGTGGCAAGGGCTTCCCAGGAGGGCCGGGTTAGGAGCAGAAATAGAGAGATGGATGGGACTTCCCTGGTGGTCCAGTGGCTAAGATTCTGTGCTTCCAATGCAGGAGGCTTGGGTTCTATCCTTCGTTAGGGATCTAAGACCCCACATGTGGCCAAAAAAAAAAAAAGTAGCAAGATGGAGATGAGCAAGGATGTCCAAGATACATGGGGGAAAAAAGACTGGAAAAACAGATTGAGGAATGATGACACAGAACTGTCAAAGTCAGACTAGGGAATGTGAGCTTTGTTTGCTGGGGTGAGAGTGTAAATAAGGAAGGGAAATGAGGAAGTTGTGCATGAGGACGTGCTAAGGCGCTTCAGTCCTGTCCAACTCTGTGCAACCCCACGGACTGCAACCTGCAAGGCTCCTCTGTCCATGGGATTCTCCAGGCAAGAATACTGGAGTGGGTTGTCATGGCCTCCTCCAGGGGATCTTTCCAACCCGCATCTCTTATATCTAACCTGCATTGGAGGCAGGTTCTTTAACACTAGCACCAGCTGGGAAGCCCCGAAGTATGGACGGATGAAACTGAAGTGACTGTGTGTCTGCAGTTCTAACTCAGTGTCAGATGTCCTGTATACAGGGCCTCATGCTTTCTCCTTTGTAATTTTTTTGGTAAATTTTTTAAATAATGTTTTATCTGGAAAAAAATCACAGACTTACAGAAAAGTTGCAAGTACAGTTTTTTCCTAAACCATTCAAGGATAAGTTGCTGATCAAAAGCCCCATCCTCTCCAAATTCTTTTGTGTTGAGTTTCTTAGACAAAAGTACACTCTCCCACATAGCCATAATAGAATTCTCAAAATCAGGAAGTTATGATCGCTCATTACCATTACTTGATCTTCAGACCAAATTCAAGTTTCATCAATTATCCCAATAATATCCTTTAAAGTAAAACCACCCAGTTCAGAATCTCCCACTGCATTTAGTAGTCAAGAGACACAAATTATTTTTTCAAATAATAATAGTTTCTATTAATATTCCCAGAATAAAGCAAGTGGATTTTTTTACCACAGCACCACCTGACTTGGGGGGAGGTGTCCTGATCAGACAGTAAATCAGAGACAAGGCAGGGCTTTCAAGAGGCTTTCTTGAATCTTTGCTATTTTCTGGGATTGGTAAAATTCAATATTGTCACTACAAGGAAAGCATGTCTAAGCTCTGTGAGCCTCAGTTTCCTCCACTGTAAAATGGGATTAATAACAATTACTTCCAAAGACCACTGAGCAGATTAGAGACAACTGATGCCATATGCCATGGCAACCACAAGTCCTGCTGTGTGGTGAGCACTAAATATGGTCCTTTTTTTTCTCTAACACTGCAGAATCACTGGGTGATCCTGTGCTCAGCACCTTAGTAATGAAAACTGTCAGATTCTGAGGCACTGAGGCAGAAAAGGGTGGAAGTCGTTGAGCATCTAAGATTAGCTCCCAAGAAGTCATCATCAAGATGGGAATCAACGTCAGGGTCTTCCCTCCCTGATGGTGTCAGACCAACACATCAGCTGAAAACTTGTCATCCTCACCAAACCCAGTCAGAGGAGCCGTCCCTGGGGGCCCTTATTCCACTGCCCCCTCCCCAGATGAAGATATCTCTGCAGCACTTGCAGACTGAGAACACAGAGAACTGCCCCTTCTCTGTTGCCCTTTTCCTAGGCAGTAAGAGGAGACAAGTTTGAACATCTCCTTCATCCCTGGGCTGTGCCATTCTAAGTCACATGCTGTCTGAATTTAACATAGCATCGCATTCAGGAAGATCCCAACAGCGTCATCAGCTTTCTTCAACCCAGAATATTGGCACTGCATTGATATCCATTCTTGAAACTGCAGGCTGGACACAGGCTCCGTGTCCCTCTTTCCTGCAGATGGTTGATGCTAAGCAGAAGGCACAAGCGCTCCTTCCTGTGAACCCAGTTAAGGACCAGCGACCTCAGACACCCCCCACAGTTCATCCCGTGGCACTGCAGAGCTTGCCTGATGGGGGCTGGTGTAAATATAGTTCCCTCAGGGCAGCCAGCCGGAGCCTGGCCAGCCAACATCCCGTTACCAGCCTGCTCTTCACACGCTACTTGGTTTCACCACTTGGAGCTGATCCGCACACTGAGCTCAGTACTTAAGGGCTCTGGAAGCAAGGTCAGCTTGCATTTTTATGGTTTTCTTCCTGCTGCCTTGGCACTGTGGACACCACCTCTAAGCATCTCCTTCTTTGTGAGGAGTGTTACAAAATGCTACAGAAACATGAACCCCTTCGACAGCAAGAAGATCAAACCAGTAAATCTTAAAGGAAGTCAACCCTGAATATTCATTGGAAGAATTGGTGCTCAAGCTGAAGCTCCAACACTTTAGCCACCTGATGCAAAGAGCCAACTTATTGGAAAAGACCCTGATGCTGGGAAAGAATGAAGGCAGAGGAGAAGGGGGCAACGGAGGCTGAGATGGTTGGATGGCATCACCAACTCAATGGACATGTGTTTGAGCAAACTCCAGCAAACAGTGAAGGACAGGGAAGCCTGGTTTGCTACAGTCCATGGGGTCACAAAGAGTCAGACACGACTTAGCAACTAACAACAAGAACAACAGGCACATATCTGGACGTGACCTGAACCTGGCAGTGGCTGCTCAGGCCAGAGACACATAAGCCTGTTGCTGAAATCATAAGAAAATGCATTTTTTTAATGCTTCTTTGGTGTCTTTTGCCTTGAAAAATGGGGCTTAAAGTAGGAAAAAAGCAAAAAAAAAAAAAAAAAGGCAAATAATACAAAAAGATCCATTTTTCTTGTGGGTGGTCTCTGACCCACATATGACCTTGGCTTCTCTCAATCCTGATCAAGGCTCCCCACCCCAAGTTGGGGTGAGGACTCCTATTCTCACCTCTATTGCTGACGCTTTATTGCAGAGGTATCTCTGCAGAGCCTGGGAATAGTCTGCAAGCTACATTTGGCCTCCAGATAAATTTCTTTGTCCCATCCCCTCTGTATGGCTTGCGTATTTTAATTTTGTCAATATTTTTTAACCTGGAGATTTCACCTAAGAAAGAAAAATCAAGATCTCTGGCTTTTCATGGAGGAAAAAAAAAAATCAGAAAATCTGCTAATGCTGGGCCCACATTCCTACCTTACAAAATGGACTGGAGCTGAGTTGCAGTTGATCCCTTTAAACAGGTCACTTGCTCTCCAGTTCACCACCATCCAACACTTGGTCATTTATCAATCAAAGTTATTGAGTGCCTCCGATAAGCTAGCCTGCCCTGGGTCCTACTGATAGAGTGAAGCAGTGATCTCCTGACTTTTCAGAAGCTGCGTGTCAGCACCCTCATTGTCTCCTAACACGGAGGAGGGCAGGCAGTTGGCATTCATCACCATACTCATACTGTTGTTTTCCTTCTCAGTTAAGAGAACATTACTGCTAACACGGGCCCCAGCTCCCTCTCCTGTTATTAATAGGCCCCTGTGGACATTGAAGGGCTTCCCTGGTGTGCTGTAGCCCATGGGGTCGCAAGGAGTCGGACACAACTGGGCGACTGAACGACAACTGATGGCTCAGATGTTGCCTGCGCCCTTCTGAACCTTGCTCCCATCTCCCTCCCCACTCCACCCCACCAGGTTGATACAGAGCCCCTCTTTGAGTTTCCTGAGCTATACAGCAAATTCCCATCAGTTATCTATATTACATATGGTAATGTAAGTTTCCATGTTACTCTTTCCATACATGTAACCCTCTCCTCCCCTCTCCTACCTATGGCTGATTCATGTTGAGTTTTTTTAAATTAATTTATTTATTTTAGTTGGAGGCTAATTACTTTATAATATCATAGTGGTTTTTGCCATACATTGACATGAATCAGCCATGGGTATACATTGTCCCCCCAAACAGCAAAATTCTGTAAACCAATTATCCTTCAATTAAAAATAAATTAAAAAAAAAAGAATCTGCCTGCAATTCAGGAGACCCAGGTTTGATCCCTGGGTGGAGAAGATCCCCTGGAGAAGGGAATGGCTTTCCACTCCAGTATTCTTGCCTGGAGAATTCCATGGACAGAGGAGAGCCTGGCAGGCTATGGTCCATGGGGTCTAAAAGAGTTGGACACAACTGAAGCGACTTAGCAGCACACACGTAGATATTTGAATAGGAACACCTACTCCAAACTTCCTTCATCTGCTCATCCCACTAGAGTAAGAACACTGGAAGAGCAGGAATGTGACATACATTTTTGTATTTTCAGTGATTACACTGACATCTATCGAGTTTCATGTATTTGTTTATTTTGGGCTGTGCTAGGTCTTCCTTGATGTGCTTTGCTGTCCTCGGGTTTTCTCTAGTTGTGGCGAGCAGGGGCTACTCTCAAGTTGCAGTGTGTGGGCTTCTCATTGCAGCGGCTTCTCTTGCTGCTGAGCGCTGGCTCTAGGGCACGCAGTAGCTAGCTGAAGCACACGGGCTGAGTAGTTGCAGATCAGTTGCTCCATGGCATATGTAGTCTTCCCAGACCAGGGATCAAACCCAAGTCCCCTGCACTGGAAGGCATATTCTTAACCATGACACCACCAGGGAATTCCCTATAAGGTGTATTCTTAGCAAGGGGAAATAGAGATATAGAAAGATGTACACTAGGAGTTGGTACAATCAAAAATTTAAAGGATAACTTGGAGATGGTATACGGGATCATGGTTCAACTGTGGGGAATGTGATCCCAGGTGAACTTGAATTTCAGTTACCTTCACACCCTCCACTGTCTGACCAAACATAGCTACTCAGCCAGTGTCTTCCTTGATGTTTTCTCAACGATCAGTCCACTCCTTCATATGCCAGCCAGGATCAGGGCAACCACAGGACTTAGGTCTTAGAAATGGAGTGCAAGAACATACCTGTTGCAGAACAATGACCAGCAGGAAATGCAGAGTAAAAGACTTTGAATCAGACACACCCCAAAATGCACACCTGGTGATCCCAAGGTGCCAGGACAAAAGGCCACTGTGGCACCAAGAATTTAACTGGTACAGGTCTCTCCAACCCCTGCTGAACAGAAGTCTAGTTACCCTCTGTGGCAAAGTTTTAGTGGTAATGACCCCAAGATAATGACTCAGAGCAGAGGGCTACATGCTGAGGATGAGGCAGGCCTCAGTAGCGCAGTTCTAACAACAGGCAGGAGCCAGGACTTAAAGGGTCTGCATCAGCCTGCCAACTCTGCAAAACGGAGCAAGGTGGGGAGCAGCCGGGGCTGTCTCACCTTATCTGTCGTGTCCCTGGAAAGCAATGCAGCTCTTCAGGATAGTGTGTGTGTGTGTGTGTGTGTGTGTGTGTGTGTGTGTGTGTGTGTCGCTCAGTTGTGTCTGACTCTTTGCGACCCCCTGAGACTCCTCTGTCATGGAATTCTCCAGGCAAGACTACTGGAGTGGGTTGCCATTCCCTTCTCTAGGGGATCTTCGAAACTCAAGGGTTGAACCCAGGTCTCCCGCATTGCAGGCAGATTCTTTTACGGTCTGAGCCACCAGGGAAGCCCTTCAGGACACTAGGGGCTCCCAGATGTTCTAGACGGAAGAACCTCATTTGGCTCCAGATAGATCTGGTTTTCTTCTTCAATAAGTCATTTAGAGGTGAGTCTGGGAACTCTTGGCTGAAGGAATGATGAGGAAGATTCAAGACCAATAAAAGCAGCCACTAATAAAGCCATCTGATCACCTGCATGAGTTACTGCTTCCTCTCTTCAGTCCATCTTGATGCTTGACATCAAGTCCACCAGAGAGAGGGGCAAGGACAGAGTCAAGGGGGGGAAACAAACGGATGTTAGTCACCCATCTGCTGCGTTCTAAATCCTTTGAATGTATTGTCTCAATAGTCCCCCATCCAAACCAATGAAGAACGTGCTTTTTTTTTAGCTCTCCATTTTTTTGCTTTGGTATTCTTTCTTTTAATTATTACTCTCCATTTTAGACTTGAGGAAATTAGAACTTGGAAGATGTTAACAATGTGCCCCAGCACATACAACCAAGAAGAGGAAGAAGCAGGGATTTAAATCCAGGTTGATGGAATTAACTTCTTGACCACCAGACTAGCCTCAGACATGACAACTTCTAAACTCTGGACAGTCCAGCAAATATTTTGGTGGGTGGAGTTTACAAACATTCATCATAATTAGCCTTAGGGATTTCCCCAGTGGTCCAGTGGTTAAGAATCCTCCTCTCCTGCCAATGCAGGGGACATGAGTTCAAACCCTGGTCTGGGAACTAAGATCCCACAGGTCAAGGGGCAACTAAGCCCTCGCACCCCAACTTCTGAGTCCACATGCCGCAGAGCCCATGCTCGGCAACAAGAGAAGCCACTGCATGAGAAGCCCATGCACCACAGCAAAGAGTAGTCCCCGCTCACCACACCTAGAGAAAGCCTGGGCGCAGCAATGAAGACCCAGCACAGCCATAAATAAATAACTACACCCTAAAAAAAATTAGGCTTAAAGAGTCTTTGTGAATTTACACTTTCATGTGATCCCTGCCCCTCCTGATAACTCCCAGCATCACAGACAGAGAGAGGGTGAGGTCATCCTAGAGCTTTTCAAGGAAATCCAGAAGCTGCCTTCTCCTCTGCCTTCCTAATGCCCCCTAATCCCAGGAGATAATCACAGCATCCACATCAGAGGATAAGGATGAATTGCAAGAAGGCAGTGCCAAGTGTCCAGAGCAGAGGAGGCCCTAGGCAGGCTCTGAGTTGATGGGATTTAGCCCTTCAGTGCGAAATTTACCCCAATCAGTGCCTTGAAGGAGGCTGCTCAACTGGGTTTTCCCCTCTCCCCACACTCTTGCTCTTTAGGCCAGTGCTCTGCCTTAAAAAAAAAAAACTACATGCTGGCGATTTCATGTTTCAGATCCACAAATCTAAAGTGAATACTTCATTGACATCTCAAATATTGTATGTCCTAAACAAAACTCTCAAATTACCCCATCCAAACGTATCCTTGTCCCCTGAGTCTTCCTCATTAATAAATAGCCTTACTGTCCACTCAGATGCTAAGAGTCCTAGGATTCAATCATTTTCATCTCAGCTTCTCATCATGGAAAAGTTCACATGCATACAAAAGCAGACAGATTAGCATAATGGACCTTTGTATACCCACGACCCAACTTTCACACTGATCAGCTCAAGGTCACTCTTATTTCATCATCCCTTTTCTTCCTCCTGTATTATTATTTTGAAGCATGGACCAGACCTCAAAGTGTGTTCTATGGACTCTTGGGGATCCTTAAGACCCTTTCAGGAAATCTGAGGATACAAACCTATTTTTATTATAATACTGAAACATTATTTGCCATTTCTACTGTACTGACACTCATGCTAATGGTACAAATCAACGGTGGGTCAACTGCTGGTGCCTTAGCAGGAACCAAGTCAGTATGACAATATCATATTCTTCACTGTATTCACCCACATTAAGACAACATCAGTGGCACTTAAGATGTCCTCGATGGAATAGTAATAATTATTACTTTTATTAAGCCTCAGCTTCTGAGTTCACATCTTTTTAATACTGCATGCAGCAAAATGGAAGCATCCATCAACGGCTTATGCTGAACACTAGAGTATGATAGTGGCCGCAGAAAAAGCACTTGGGCAAATATTTAAGTGCGTAGCTAAACTGGCCACTTTTTCAAGGAACACCATTTTTACTTGAAAGTTTGACTAACAGACAAATTCTGGTGATTCAGATTCAGGTATTTGACACACATTCTCTAAAAATTAAAATGAGCCTGTCTTTTCAAGGCAAAATAACTGACAGCGTTTGTTGCCAAAGTCGAATTCAAACCTTAACGTGAAGATTAGAATTTTGGAAAAAATTATTATCTGCTGCCAATAGTAATTAAATACTGAATTTTTTAGGTTTTAATTTTCAATATAGTGAATGTCAACAGCCATAACCCACATATTCAAAAGGCCCTTTGGGTTCTTCAGTAGCTTTTAAAAAAAATATTTATTTATTTCTGTGCTGGGTCTTAGTTGAGGCATGCAAGGTCTTGTTTCCTGACGATGGATCAAATCCGAGCCCCCTGTGTTGGGAGCACAGATTCTGAGCCACTGGGCCACCAGGGAAGTCCTCCTCAGTAACTTCTCAGTAGATAGATATTCTGAGACCGAAACGTTTGAGAACTGCTAATTTTCACTGTCAATATTTCCCTTTGTAGATCTCTTAAGGATCAGGAGTCTCTTTTTTTAAACATAATCACAATTTCACTCTGAAAATGAACAGCTGGCCACGAAGCTGTTGAGGAGAATTTGGAACTGAAACAGAAATCACAACTTGCCAAATGTACCCTGACTTACAAATCAGAATCTGTGCTAGACCAAGCCATGATGTACATCCCAGACTATGTGAACCACCAGCCCTTCTAACACCAGCCCATTCAGATCCATATGTTCCAAGAGCAGATACTGACCTTAGAGACAAACTAACACTCTCTGTGTACAGATTCATGAGTTCTAAAGATAAAAACACTCAGGGCTGCAGCAACTTCCAAGATAATAAAATTCTGGTCAATTTCTGCCAAGACCATCTACAACTAATTCTAGCCCCTAAAACCTTCTAAGTACCTTTGTTGTTTTTCAGTCGTTAAGTTATATCCAAGTCTTTGTGACCCCATGGACCATAGCAGGCCAAGCTCCTCTGTTTTCCACTACCTCCTGGAGTTTGTTCAAATTCATGTCCATTGAGTCGGTGATGCTATCTAACCGTCTCATCTTCTGCCATCCACTTCTCCTTTTGCCCTCAATCTTTCCCAGTATCAGGGGCTTTTCCCATGAATCAGTTCTTCATACCAAGTGACCAAAGTATTGGAATTTCAGCTTCAGCAACAATCTTTCCAAAGAGTATTCAGGGTTGATTTACTTTAGGATTGACTGTTTTGATCTCCTTGCAGCCCAAGGTACCTTACCTGCTCTATTTCAAGATTGTTCATGATTCTCCATGGTGGGCAAACTCCCATGCTGCAGCAAGTAATAAATCTACATTTTTAAATCAACAGCTGTGTTCCTGCGGTGAGCTGCAGCTGATGGGAATTGACAATCTTCAATTCAAGACGGCATCTTCCCCTGCCCAAGCCATTGCAACAGCCTCCTCCCTATGTCCCCTGTTCTGCTTACTACTGCTATATAACAAATTATCCCAACACTAATCAGCTTAAAGCAACCACTTTCATTTTCTCACGATTTCCTTGACCAGGAATTTGGAAAGGGCACAGCAAGGACACTTATCTCTGCTCCCTGATGTCAGGGGCTCAGCTGGGAGGATGCAAAGGCCAATGATATCTTGGCAGTGGGAAGCAAAATCATCTAAAACCTTGTTCATTCATATGTCTGGCACTTGGAGTGAGAGAAGAAGACTGGGGCTGCCAACTGGAGCACCTACATGGAGCTTCTCACGTGCGTTAGCTTCCTCACAGTATGGCTGCCTGGGAGGGAAGAGGCGTCGGACTTCTGCTGATGCCGTCTATCGAACACAAACAAGTCAAACCCTGCTTAGGTTCTTGGGAGAAGACAGTTAGACTTCATTTCCTGATGGAACTTGTGAAGATTCTAGGAGAGTATGTAAGATTGAAGTTACTGTTTGCAGCCAGGTTTGAAAAACACGATCGGTCCCACTCCCTTTCAGTTTTGTTTCTCTATAAACCATCTTCGGTGGAGTAGACAAAATTGTATTTCTAAAACAAACCAAGCCATTTCAGATTCTTGCTGGAAATCCTTCAATGGTTTCTCATCACACAAGCAGGGGTGGAGAGGGAATTCAGACATTTGACTAGAGCCCAGAAGGCCCTGCATATTCCAGTTTCTGCCTGCATATCTGCCACTCTCCTGCTCACTCCATTCCTCCAGCTGCAGGGCTCCTCCACAGCTCTTCATCAGGCTGTTCTCATTCGTCAAGGTTCAGCTTAAGTGCAACCTCCTCAGAAAATGAAATCACCTCCCTCAATGATGACCTCTAAAGGAGCCCCAGGACCCAGAGTTAACTTAAGTGATTGACGGTTGATTGACTTAACACAATGTAAGTTGCAGGCATTGCTTGTTTTAGGATTCTCTAAGCAGCTCCCAAAATTTGTTCCATAAAACGCTAGTTTAGCCAGATGTTCAATAGACATTATTTTAAAATATGAATCCATACACACATCCTCATAAAGATTTGAGTAAAACAAAGCTGCAGAGTTTTCTTTATACCATGACCACTGCAAGTCTGTAATATGCTAGTTGCTTGCTAGGTCTCCATGAAAAGGATGTAATAGGTGACAGTCTTCAACTTCTGCCACCACAAAACACTTTGTCCAAGTAGTATTGCCTGGCTCTACTTTGCAGAGCCCTTTTCCAAACAGTTATGGCCCTGGATTTACAATGCAAAAGAAACTGGAGTCCCCAGCAGGTGGTTCTACCTGCGTCCCTGACCCGTGTCCTCTTAGTCAGTTACAAATAACAGGAAACCTGTGGAAGGGCCAGGTCTTTGGGGAGCAGCCTGATTGGCTGGAATTGAGGTCATACTTTTGACTAATGATCCTGATTGGCTCTCAGTAACACTCCACTCACTGCAACAGTGTCCAGCAAATATATGAGCCTCTCATCTAGATATATGAGTTATATTCTTTAGAGCAGTGAGTCATTGAGGCCGGGCTCTGCTGAGGATTGAGTTCTCTTTATTGGGCCAAGAACCTCAAGGCTGGCTCCTTGCCTGCTCCCATATAGTAGAAGCAGCATTCCCAGAAGCTGGCTGGCCCTGGGGATGGGGAAATGGGTTCACCAGGGGGCTATAACCTGAAGAGCCCACAGGAAGTGATTTGTCTCTGATGTCCTAACACCCAGGTCCCAGAACATCTCTGAAACTAGCAAAGAAAAATTAAAAAGGTTACATCTTATTCACTGCCAGTCTCGGATAATTAAAATAACTGCCAGCCGGAAATCCAGAAATGATCATAAAATCAAAACAAAATATTACTATAGCTTAACTAAAGTGGACCCTCTCTCCCATCACTCACTGTATAATTCCCCTAGAAACTTAAGTTTGATAATAAAAAAAAAAAAATCCTCAGTTCTAACAAATCAGCACATCTTCATAGTAACAATGACAGCTAATAAAGATATAGCGCTTGTTCTGTGCCAGGCAGTGTGGAAAACACCTTATGGGTAGCTTCTCGTCACAGCCATCCCAGGTGATGGGTGCATAAGTTGTCCCCATTTTACAGGTGAGGAGACTGAGGTACCAAGTGATCATTGACTTGCCCAATAGCTCACAGCTACTAAACAGAAGAATCCAAGTGTGTGAGTGTTCAGTTGCTTAGTTGTGTCTGACTTACTGTGACCCCATGGACTGTAGCCCTCAGGGCTCCTCTATCCATAGAATTTTCCAGGCAAGAATACTAGAGTGCATTTCCATTTCCTACTCCAGGGGATCTTCCCAATCCAGGGACTGAACTTGCCTCTTCTGCATCAGCAGACAGCTTTACCACTGAGCAAACTAGGAAGCCTGGTATGTGAAGTGAAGTTGCTCAGTCATGTCCGACTCTTTGCAACCCCATAGACTGTAGCCTACCAGGCTCCTCTGTCCGTCCATGGGATTTTCCAGGCAAGACTACTAGAGTGGGTTGCTGTTTCCTCCTCCAAGGGGATCTTCCCGACCCAGAGATCGAACCTGGGTCTCCCACATTGTAGGCAGATGCTTTTACCATCTGAGCCACCAGGGAAGTCCATAAGCAAACTAGGAAGCTTGGTATAACTGACCTCAAAAACCTTGCTTTTAACCATTCTATAGCTTGTAAATAACATCTCAGCTAACCTGTTGGCCAGTCCCACCTGCCTAGAGACACAGAATCCCACACATTCCCCCACATTTACTGGGTACAAGTATCACCTGGAGATTGTATTAAAATGCAGATTTTAATTCAGTCTGGGGTGGGACCTGGGACCTTTCATTTCTAACTAGTTCCCAGGTGATGCTGGATCCTGGCTGAGGAGCCACACTTTGAGGCTCTAAGACAATAGTTCTCAAATTCTGCTGCACATTACAGCCACCTGGGGAGCTTTTAAGAATTCTGATGCTCTGCCCTCACCCCACACCAAATAAATCAGAAACTTCAGGGATGGACCCCAGACATCAGTAGTTATTTAAGCTCCCAGGTGATTCCAAGCAGGCAGCCAAGGCTGAGAACAATGCTCTGAGGGTCAGGAGAGGCCCTGAGAACAGAGAGGAGGAGAAAATCAGATTTCCATTTGCTGCTGAGATGGGCGAGTCTCATAACGACATTATCCTTGTTGCAGTTTTCCCCCAAATCATTACCCTCCCTCACCACCTATTCTCGCCTACAGAATCACAGTGGCCTGGCCTCCTTTGAAGGTAGCCAACTGGCATGGTGTCAGGAATCAAATTATTTCACTCATCTGCTATCCCCATGTCCTCCTCCCAATTTTTTCCTTTCAGATGAGAGTGCTGTGCTCTTTGTAAAGCATAATTCAATGCAAAGACATCAGCTACTCCTTGCTTTTACTATATGAACGAACACATAGAAAACAACTGCAAAGATTTTAGTTAGTGGCTTTCTGTGCTTGGCACTTAGAGGTCTGGTGTGGTTTAGTTGCCAACTACGTCATATCCGACTCTTTTGCCACCCCATAGAATGTAGCCTGCCTGGCCCTTCTGGGATTTTCCAGGCAAGAATCCTGGAGTGGGCTGCCATTTCTTTCTTCAGGGGATCTTCCGGATCCAGGGACTGAATCCAAGTCTCCTGCGTCTCCTACACTGGCAGGCAGATCCTTTACCATTGAGCCTTCAGGGAAGTTCTGTGTATAAGGGCACATTTTTTATACCTTTTCTTCATACTTCTTTTACATACCTTTTTCAATGCTCCCTTTTTATATATATATATATTCATAATATTGGATTTCCCATTAGCAACATAAATACATTTATCTACAACACACTCTTTTCACCACTGGCACACAGGGCTCACCAATTTGAGGACTCACCAATTTGACCTTGAACTCAGAGAAGTTCATTTCCACCATGGCCCAGCCCCCAAAGCACAAAGACTGAGAACTTGAAGCTGCTTTCCTAAACACCAACTCCCCTCGCCGGGGGGAAAGTGTGAGCATAAACAGCCTGGTGTTATTGAAGCAATGAGGGCTCCACCAGCTGTCTGTTTCTCTTGAGTCAAACCAAAATACTCACAGCTGACAAATGAAGGGAAAAGGAAGGGAGAGGAAGTTAAAGGCTCTTAAAAAAAAGAAAAAAGAAAAGAAACTTTTAGGGCAGAAAAACGATGCCTGAACAGCCTTCTGATATCTCCTTCCATGTGGATTTGACCCTCCAGGCTCCCTGTGCATGTTCTTCTCTCATCAGAAGAACTTGACCTCGCTTTTCTCTCTCCCCTCCCTTCCCCCAGCTGTTTTTCTCTCAATATCCCCTTTTCATCTGGAAGACAAGGAAAATAAATTAAGGACATTCTTTTTATCTGCAGGGCTTCCCAGGTGATGCCAGTGGTAAAGAACCCGCCTGCCAATGCAGGAGACATAAGGGATGTGCGTTCCTTCCCTGGGTCGGGAAGATCCCCTGGAGGAGGAAATGGCAACCCACTCCAGTGTTCTCGGCTGGAGAATCCCGTGGACAGAGGAGCCTGGCGGGCTATGGTCCATGGGGTCACAAAGAATTGAACATGACTGAAGCAACTTAGCACAGCACAGCAAGGCTTAAATAGATGTTCTTCTCCGTAAAGGCCTGGAGATCAAGGGAGATAATGTCAGAAATATTCTGCCTGAAAGAGAGCAACACCACGGGGAGCGACAGTCTGTCCAGATAGGGAGAGACGATGGGGATTCTTGTTTAGGGATGCCCCACCAGGCATCGTCAGCTGAACCCATCCTACCAGAGGAAGAAATCCAAAAACAACGCATTTCATAAGCCCATAAGAACCATTTCAAGGATGAGACATAAACTACTTTCTCTGGAAAATGGGGCTGAGTCCACCGTGCTCTGCAGCCAACCAATTCCCACATCCACAAAGGAAGGCCTCCCAGTTTGGCCAAGGGTCAGGTCCCTCCACCTAGGCTCTATGAGTCCCTGAGGGTGACAACTTGTATCAGTTGGCCTGGGACTCCCCTGGTGTAACCCAGAAAGTCCTGCCTACTGAGAACCCCATCAGTCGCAGACAAACCAGGACAGTTAATCAGCCTGGTCCCTTCCTCAGCCTAGGTTCTGGCCAACCGCCTCTCATCCTAGAACTGGACTCCTCAATCCTCATTCCCAGCCTCAGTCCTTACAGATAAAAGCATGAGAAGGACAAACTTTCCCTGAGCTCTCTTAGCACCAAGATTGACCCTTTTAAAATGAATGACTTGGGAACTTCCCTGGTGCCCCAGTGGTTATCGTGTTCCAACGAAGAGGGTGTGGGCTCGATCCCTGGTGGGGGAACTAAGATCCCACATACCTCTTGGCCAAAGAACCAAAACATTAAACAGAAGTAACGTTGTGAAAAATACAATAAAGACTTTAAAAAGGTCCATATCAAAAAAATAAATAAAATAAAATGAATAACTTGCATGCAGAGTTCATCAATGAAAGACAAGACCACATTTTTTCCTGGTGCTGGTTGAATAGTTACCTCTGTCCCCACTTCAAATATTTAGCTTGGCTTCCCAGGTGGCAATGTTCACAGCAGCACTATTTACAATAGCCAAGACATGGTAACAACTCAAATGTCCATCGACAGAGGAATGGATAAAGAAAATGCGTTACATGTATACAATGGCATACTTTGGCCACAAAAAGAGAATGAAATCATGCCACTTGCAACAACATGGATGGACCTGGAGATGACAATACTAAGCGAAGTCAGAGAAAGACGAATATCATGATATCACTTATATGTGGAATCAAAAAAATTGTTCAAATTAACTTCACTTATATGTGCAATCTTGGCACCCCACTCCAGTACTCTTGCCTGGAAAATGCCATGGACAGAGGAGCCTGGTAGGCTGCAGTCAATGGGGTCGCGAAGAGTCAGACACGACTGAATGACTTCACTTTCACTTTTCACCTTCACGCATTGGAGAAGGCAATGGCAACCCACTCCAGTGTTCTCGCCTGGAGAATCCCAGGGACGGCGGAGCCTGGTGGGCTGCTGTCTATGAGGTCGCACAGAGTTGGACACGACTGAAGCGACTTAGCAACAGCAGTGTGGAATCTTAAAAAAAAATTGTTCAAATGAACTTATTTACAAAACAGAAATAGACTCACAAACATGGAAAAGAAAACTTAAAGTTACCAGAGAGACAAAGGAGAGGGAGGGATGGATTAGGAGTTTGGGGATAACAGATACACACTACTATATATAAAATAAACAACAACCTACTGTATAGCACAGGAAACTATATTCAATATTTTATAATAACCTAAATGGAAAAGAATCTGAAATAAATAGATGATAGATAGATGAAAGGAAGAACTGAATCACTTTGCTGTACACCTGAAACTAACCCTACGTTGTAAATTAAGTAAACTTCAATTTAAAGAAATGAATAAGGTCAAAAGCTACTTTCAAGGACTTTACAACTGGAGGATAACACAAGACACGTAACTAATAACTCTGACATATGAAAACAGGTTCTCTGGCAGGAGGACAGAGTGTTATGTGGGGGACAGAGAAGCATGACAGACGACTCTGGGGCACAGACGCACTTTGGTGACAAAGCTGTTGCACTGGGCCACCTGCTGAATGAGGAGGACTTTGACAGACAGAGTGGGGGGAAGGCATTCATTCCATGAGGGAAGAACAGCAGGGTAATGATAAAGGGAACGGGGCGGGGGCGCGGGACTAGTTTGCAGATACTGTGTGTGCGGAGGGCGGGTGAGCCAAGCCTTGCAGAACGGGAGGTGGGCTGGAGAGTGGACCCCACCATGGACCGTAGCCTGCCAGGTTCCTCTGTCCATGGAATTCTCCAGACAAGAATGGGCTGCAATTCCCTTCTCCAGGGGATCTTTCTGACCCAGGGATAGAACCCACATCTCCCACATTGGCAGGCAGATTCTTCACCACTGAGCCACCAGGAAAGCCAGCAAAGCGGGGAAATAGAGTCACCAAGCTCAGTGACACCCCTGAGATAAGCAAGGCTCTCTTGTCACTTCCCCGGGTTCCTGTGTGCCTGGCCTGGAGGACCAACGGAATTCAAGACTGTGCTACTCAGCAGTGAGCATGCAGAGTGGCCTTGAAGTGCCTGAAAGCCTTTTAAATTTTATGTACGAACCCTTTTTTCCTTTCTCCACTTTCCTTCTTGCTCTTTGGGGTCTTTTCAACCCAACACTCAAGCATCACTGTAGAGGAAGCGCTATGTTGGATCCTGACCTCGTTTGCCCTTCACATCAGTTCCAAAGTCAGCCCGTGAACACATAAGCTCCAGTTCAGGTGACCACGGCTGCTGTCTGCCCATTCAATCCCTGCATTATGGCTCTTTGCTCAGTAAAGCTTTTGAGGACACTTAGAATGAAATGGGAAAACAAGTGTTACTGCAAGGGGGCCCTGAACTTGAACTGAAGCGGTGTTTACTTGAGCTTCAAATGAACTCAAGAGTTCCTAAGAACCATGGAGGAAGCACCTCCAGGGTTTATAAGGAGCTGGGGAACCTTCTAGGATGATGTCATTCTCAGAGAAGAGAGTGAGCATGAACACAGGCTTGAAAGAGGTAAAGCAAGGGAAATGATTTGAAATATGTCTTGAACATGGTCCCCAGAAGGTACAGTCATCCAGCCCCCTTATGGGGGCGTGAGTCCTAGAACACAAAGGCTGCCATAAAGGAGTGTGTAAGGCAGGGAGAGAGGGTTCCTTTCCATCTCCATGAGAATCAGCAACAGAGAAGCCTCTTTGGTGGGGAGAGGTGACAAGCCCCTTTGAGGTTCGATGGAGTCTCAGAAAGGCTGAGTCACTTGCTCAAGGTCCTTATGTGACTAGTCAGTGGCAGATTCAAGACTGAACTCAGGTCTATCTACCTGAAAAACTGTGTTCTTCCTACAACATCATGTCTTGGCCACATGCATTCTCAGTCACTTCAATCTTGTCTGACTCTTTGTGACCCCAAGGACTGTAGCCCACCAGGCTCCTCTGTCCATGGGATTCTCCAGGTAAGAAAATTGGAGTGGGTTGCCTGGAGTGGGTTGCCATGCCCTTCTCCAGGGGATCTTCCCAACCAAGGATCGAACCCATGAGTCTCTTGCATCATCTGCATTGGCAGGCAGATTCTTTCCCGCTGAGTCACCGAGGAAGCCCAACCACCCTGAAGGCTTAGAAAGACTTGAGAAAGCTAATGGCTTCCCCTGGATAGATCGGTTTGGGCTCTCAGCCTTCTTTACGTGTAGCAACCCATAAGCATAACCTCAGCAGAAGAGGAGGAAAACGCTAGATGCTCCCCCACGGAATCAAGCAAACAACTCCCCAGGGCACATGTGAACACCTCAGGTAACCATTTGACCACTTGGAAAAAATCCAAGAGGGGTTGGATTTCCTATCTAGCAGCAGAAGGCAGATCCAGGGAAATACTGTCTGATAATGAAATCGTGACCCCATTTTTAACTCTAGACTGAGGTTCTCTGAGGAAATCTTTGTTGGGTTGATAGGAAAAAACCTGGGCTGATATTTAATCCCATTTTTTTCAGCAAGCACACCTCTCTCTCCCATCTTTTTAACCAAACCCCTCCTCTCCTTGACCTCATTCATCCTGAATGACACCCCCCAAAAAATCTAAAAGGAAGCTTAGCTCTTATATAAATTCTAAAGAATGTGCTTAACATCTTGCTTTAGCTTGATAAGCTCCAGCAGAAATAAGAATATCTGAAGCCGCGGGTTCAATTAAAATCATTTGCTGAAGTCTTTTTCTCGCTGATGCCTAATTCTCTCTCTTAGAGACTTCTGAACATTACCCTTCCTTTTCTCTAAGCAATGGTATTATTTGGTGTCCTTCTGGCTTTTCTGATCTCTTGTCCCTGAAACTTTCCATCAGTTTTATTTGCCTTGTGATTAGTGATGATTACAGAGGTGAGTTTAATAAATATGAAGAGACTGGTGCATTTGGACTTGAGGCCTTGAGTCCTGCAAAGGGTTTTCTGCCGATTACCACCAGGATCATGTAGACAAGCACAAATATTTGTGATTTCTGCCAGTCCCCAAAGATGACAAATATCCTCTTTAGTAATTCACTACAATAATAGCAGAGGGAGAGCCCCCAGTATATACAATGGGAGAACAGATGACTGTGTTACAGGGCTTCACAGATCTCTTCCATATGGTATCTGAGAATATCTGTAGCATCAGTGCAGTAAATATTTCAGCTTCTCAGATGCTATTATGCCAGGGGAGTCGAGGAGATTAAAAAGTGAAGATCCTTCTTTACTTGAGTGACTCATCCCTTCCTTGGGATTTGCTTAATTCTGTAGAATATATGTTGTTATGTGCCTGCCATACACTTAGAGGGCTTCCCTGGTGGTTCAGTGGTAAAGAATCCGCCTGCAATGTGGGAGACCCGGGTTCAATCCCTCGCTTGGGAAGATTCCCTGGAGAAGGGACTGGCAACCTCCAATATTCTTGCCTGGAGAGTTCCAAGGACAGACAAGCCTGGAGGGCTGCAGTCCATGGGATTGCAAAGAGTCAGACACGGCTGAGCGACTAACACTTCACTTCATACACTTAGATGTGTAAAAAGCCCAGAAAAAGGAAGTACTTTGCCCAAGGTCACACAGCCCTACAGCACAGAGCCTGGAGGAAGAGACATCTCCTGCCAAACCCTCTCCTGCCTCCCCATCACTGCCCCTACTTGCAAACTCCTAAAGAATGTGTGAGCACCTGCTCTGGGCCAGACACTCAGGATTCTAGGAACACAAGAAGGGGCAGCACAGACAAGCCCTGCCCTCAAGGAGATGACACTGTAATGGAGGATTTGGACCCCCCAAAATGTATAAAGCATTACAAAGCACAGTGTTGTGATGGAAATAATCTAGGTGGTTAGAAGGAGAACCATGAAGGGTAGGGTCTTTTTTGGAAAAAGAGGCACAGTGGTGAGAGTTAAGCTGAGACTTGCACTATGAGAAACAACCTTATTTGAAAAAATTGATGCACTAGGCTTCCAGAAGAGGGAGAGCATGAGAAAATCTGAGCTGGAAAAAGATTCAAATATTGCGGTCCCAAGATGGAAATGCAGCTAATGCGGCCAGAGCATTAGGAGCAGTGGCATGGATAACAGGGAGAGAGAGACTAGGATTTGGCTTCCCTGGGGGCTGAGACGGCAAGGAGACCTAGGTTCAGTCCCTCGGTCGAGAAGATCCCCTGGAGGAGGGAATGGCAGCCCACTCCATTATTCTTGCCTGGAGAATCCCATGGACAGAGGAGCCTCGTGGGCTACAGTCCACAGGGTCACAGAGTCAGACACGACTGAGTGACTTACACTTATGCAGTCTATGCTCAGTGATTGAAAGTTTATTATCAATAGAGTGGGAAGCCATTGAAAAGTTTTAGCAGAAGAGTGATATGACCATATACACAAAATTAAAACTACATCACTATTGTGTTAAATATGGATTATAAGAGTCTGGGAGGGGACACAAGCTGAGTGGTGGCTTTGCGGGCTCCTCTGAAGAGGCTTTTCCTGGACTAAGGTAGGGGGGTTTGGAAGTGTGGCAACATGAATGGAACTGAGCCATATGATAAACTTAGGAGATGGACTGTAATGGGGGAAAAGAGGAATCAGTATCCCACATGATTGTGACTCCAATTACTGGGTGGTTGATAGTGCCATTGACAGGTGGGGCCAGAGGGCATGGGGATAGGCTTTAAAGAAACCAAGATACAGATGTGTAGGGTGTGAAATATGAGATATGAGACGTTTGAGTGACAGTTCGGTCAGTCCAGGATGTGAGTCTAGGGCTCAGAGGAAAGGTCTGGTTGGAAATATACTTTGGGAATCTTCAACTGAAAGGTGACCGTTGGTTCCAGTGAGAAGATGTGATTGATTTGTTTGAAGAACTCCTTGGGTTGGTAGGGAAGTAAGGACCCTGGTGGCTCAGACAGTAAAGAATACGCCTGCAATGCAGAGAGGCTAGAGATGTTGAATTCAATCCCTGGGTCAGGAAGACCCCCTAGAGAAGGGCATGGCAACCCACTCCAGTATTCTTGCCTGAAGAATCCCATGGACAGAGGAGCCTGATGGGCTATACAGTCCATGGTGTCGCAAAGAGACAGATATGACTGAGCAACTTTCAAGGACCCTATAAGGCACAGCTGATCAGCTGGTAGGGGAACTAACTGGGTGGGAATCCTTCCCTGCTGTGTTACGGGCACATCCGGTGAGGTATCTGGGGCCCAGTGAGGCTCAAAGATGTCACGGCAGTGGCAGCACTTGAAATGTTACATCTTAAGATACAGAACTGTGCATTCATATTTTTTAATGTTGTACTGATCTTTTTACAGCATATTTATAATCGAATGTTTTGGTGTGTGTCAAAGGAATTAATATGAGAAATGTAAATATTTGAAGTATTCCATAATTTCTTTTTTTAAGAAATTCGATCCACATGTCTTCATCAGCTCAAGTTGCCATAACAGAATTCATACATTGGGTGGCTTAAAAGACAGAAATTTATTTTCTCACAGTTCTGGAGGCAAGGAGTCTGAGATCAGGGTGTCAGCATGACTGGGTCCTGGTGAGAGCTTGCTTACTGCCTGGCATACAGCCATGCATGCTCGGTTGCTCAGTACTTCCTGACTGTTTTGCAACCTCATGGACTGTAGCCTGCCAGGCTCTTCTGTCCATGGGATCTCCTAGGCACGAATACTGGAGTGGGTAGCCAATCCCTTCTCCAGGAGATCCTCCCAATCCAGGGACTGAACCCAGGTCTCCTGCATTGCAGGCAAAGTTTTTATCATTTGAGCCACCAGGGAAGCCCATACAAGGACATACCACTCAACAACAAAAATATCCAAGAGAGAGAGGATATATGTAAACATATAGCTGATTTACTTCATTGTACAGCAGAAACTAACACAACATTATAAAACAACTATACTCCAATAAAAATATTAATAATAATTTTTAATTTTTAATTATTTAATAATAATAATAAAATTCATTGGAAGGACTGATGCTGAAGCCCAAGCTCCAATACTTTGGCCATCTGATGCAAATAATTGACTCACTAGAAAAGACCCTGATGCTGGGAAAGATTGAAGGCAGGAGGAGAAGGGGACAACAGAAGATGAGATGGTTGGATGGCATCACCGACTCAATGAACACAAGTTTGGGCAAGCTCCGGGAGTTGGTGATGGACAGGGAGGCCTGGCGTGCTGCAGTCCATGGGGTTGCAAAGAGTCAGACACGACTGAGTGACTGAACTGAACTGAATAAAAAGAATGTACTAGTGATGCACACATCCATGCAGGGGAATCTTAAAATCACCATACTAAATAAAAGAAGCCAGACAGAAGACCGTACACTCTGGCTGATTCCACTTACTTAACATTCAGCTACAACAGGTGAAACTACAGGGACAGAAAGCTGCTCAGTAATTGCCGAGGGGTTAGTATTGGAGAAGGGGATTTACTGCCAAGAGAATGTTTGTGTTTGTTTTTTTTTTTTGGAGCAATGGAATGGTTCAATATCTTGACCATGGTCATGGCTACACCACAGAAGGCATTTATTAAAAGTTATCTAACTGCACAGTTTAAAAGCGGTGGATTTTACTGCATGTGAATTAATCCTTAATAATCCTGATTCCCCCCAAAATCACCTCCCACTTGGATAATACTTTACAGTTAACCATGCCTTTCTCATCCATTACTTTGTTGTAGTTTACAACAACTTGGTAACGGAAGCAAAGTGACATTATCTCCACAGGGCCTGGGGAGGCTGGAGACTTCTCTGCACATTCAACCTGCAGGGAAACTGAATGTTCTGAGTCCTAAACAAGAACACTTCCCTCTCTACCCTGAAAATCTGATCAGTCGGTGATGCCAATGACAAGCTCCATCACCTACTCTGGGCTGTGCTCCATGATGCATGCTTTCCGGTCATTCATTTATTTTCTTCTCCCAAACAAGCCCTAAGGAAAGTGTCATGATCTCACTTTATAGGTTAGAAGACAGAAGGGTAAACTAATTGCTCTGAGGCAAGAGAGTAATAACATCATGATTTAGTCCACATCTGAAGGGGTAGATAAACCTGTGCTTTTGAACAGTAAGCCCCACAATTTTCAAAACAAATTTAGTTTCAAATAAGAACTCCCAAAAACAAAAATCTAGAACAAGCACAGGAAAATAATTATGATCACCTTCAAATAGGGAAGGCTAGCAAGACAGCGCTAAGCAGTCTTTCAGGTATCTTTTTCAGTCCATCTGTCTAGTATTTTTCAAACTCTCCAGACACTTCCTGAAAGACTCTGCATCCAGGAAATTAACCCCCTTGCTTTTTTTTTGGCCGCTCCCTGTGGCATGCAGAATCTTAGTTCCCTGACCTGGGGATCGAACCCCTTGCATTGGGAGTGCAGAGTCTTGACCACTGGACCACCAGGGATGTCCTAATCACCTTTGTTAATGCCTATCCACTTTGCCTAGACTTCCTCTTCTGCCCAAAGCACATTCCTGAGCTAACTGCCTGCCAGATGATCAGTAGAAAGTAAGAATGCAGGACTAAGAGATGCTTAGCATCAGCAGAGGATCCTGACAGTGCACGCTGGTAGTCCTTCTGCAACTGTGGCAAATAACCCTAGGGCCCAGGCTGCAGCCTCTCACAGCCCCTTCCAACGAAGCTATCTGTAAGTACCTTTCCCCTGGAAGAAGTAGGTCCTAATTTGAGAGCAGATCAGATCTTTTCTTTGCCTTTGTCTTCTGGGCAACTGCAAACTTTACAGTCATCTCCATGGCTCCCGGAGAACTTGAACATGAGGCTAGCAGATGCTGCTTTGCAGCCAGAGGATCTGGGGCAGAAGGAAGAGAACATTCTGCCTGGTTTCTTGCAGCAGAAGGAAAGGAAAACTTTGAGTGCCTTTTGTGTGTCAGGAACCGTGGTGTGATTTCATGCACCATACTATGAATAGTTCACATCCATGGAACAATTCCTGTATGTCAGGAACACTTTCTATGTATCCCTTTGTCTATGGAACACCTTCTGTGTGTCACCTCTATATATGTCATCTCATTTAATCCACTCAACAACCCTGTTTGATCAGTACCATTACCACCGCCCCAAATGAAGTTTGTGTCACTGGAACAACTTGCTGAAGGTCACGCAGCTACCACAAGAGAGGAATTTCAAACGCAGGGATGCCAGCCCCAAAGTCCCAGTTCTTTACCTTACACCACCTCACCTACACCACCTTGACCCCTTAGTCCAGTGTTTCTGTCTTCTGAACCCCATCTAATGCAAAAGCAGACGCAAGCTATTTTAAAAGAATTCATATTCTTTGCTACTCTTCTCCCTAGAAACAACTCTATCAACTAAATTTCACATTTTCTGAGCTTCAACTTCATCCCTGACACTGCTAGATGCTGCCACATTATGTTACCTAAGAGATGATATAGATGTTCAAGGGGAACTTCTCTGGTGGCCCAGTGGTTAAGACTTCACCTTCCAATGCAGGGAGAGCCAGTTCAATCCCTAGTCAGGGAGATAAGATCCCACATGCCTTGAGGCCAAAGAACCAAAAAAATTAAAAAACAGAAGCAATATTGTAACAAAAAATCAATAAAGACTTAAAATTGGTCTACATCAGAAAGAAAAAAAAATCTTTTAAAAATTAAGTTTAAAAAAAATTCCAGAACAACCAATACACGACCCCACACTTAGCAGACAACTCTTAACTAATCAGGATGCTCATTACAGGTGAGTCTAAATGCAACCACAGAGCCCTTCCCAACACGAAGCTGCAAGAAACTGCTGAAATCGTCCAGCATTAAGCACGCACTATTGGCCCCTCCTGCTGCAGAACTCCACAGGCAGAGAAAACAGTGACATGACCCTCGAGGAATAATGGGATGGAATTTTTTTTGAGCAGAAGTTCTGGGACCAAAGCTTTGTTCTACTTATCACTAACTGGGAACCAGCAAGTAAATGAAACTCTCTGAGCCTGATTGTATTCTTCATCCGAAATGGTGATGATGATAAGATCTCACTGATGTCACAGAACTGTTAGATGCAGAATTACTGATGATACAGTACAGTGAGAAGGAAGAGACTGTAAGACCAAAAGCCTGGAATACAGATACTGGGAAGAGACAAGAAAATGAACGAACACAGAATATAGATTTTCGCCTGGGAAATAGCCTAAGATTTTCTACAAAGGGGTTGTGTTGGGTATGGGGTGCCCTTCAAGGTCTTGATGCCCTGTGTTATTCCATGGGGTTTATAATGGTGGTGGTTTCATGAGTAAGTGATGAGGCTAAGCTATGGGCCTAGAGCTACCCAGGCAGGACGACATGGCAGAAACAGGCTGAAGAGCCTGGCTGCCTGGTTCGACTCCTGGTGTGATCACATCCCAGCTGTGTGATCTCGGGCAGTTCTATAACCTCTCCAAGGACCAGTTCTATCTGCTGACAAAGGGAGAAAATGATGTGCTTTGTGGTAAAGATTAAACAAGATAGTTTCAGACACACGGTGGGCGACTGTACATCACTGTGCGTGGAGGAGCTGACGGCAGGCTCTGCACATACCTTTTGCACGGACATCATCCATCGCGGCAGCCAGTGCCAAGTAGGTGCTCATCAGCATTTACGGGCTAATTGGTTGGTTGGTTACCACTTAGGGGAATCACTGAACAGCTTTAAACAGAGGAAGAACGTGGTAGAATTAAAATCTGAGGACATCAGTCTATCTGCTTTGGAGAGAAGAGGGTAGGGGTACAGGCATGGGGGCAGAAAGTCTGCTTTGTTGCCATCTTCCAGGGCAAAGACCATGCTGATGGGAGGTCTAGATTCAGTAGAGGAACCACAGCAGTGAAGACCCTGAGCAAGTGGAAGCGTTGGAGACTGCGACGTTCAGAACTGAGATTCTGATGTGTTGCTTTTTTCTGGTGGTGACAAGACGCAGGGCACGAGTAAGGCAGGGGTGGCTAAGACGCCATGTGATCAGAGGCTGGTGGTGGTTGGAAAGTGGAGAAATTGAGAAGCCAGGTTGAGGACATGTTACCCTCCATGGACAGTGTCTTATTTCCACCGCGAAGCAAAGCTGCTGCGTCAGCATGATCGGCCTCCTTTAACAGATGATTAAGGAGAGACTCAGAGGCTAAATGACGGGCCAAGGACAGGAAAGTCACAGAACCGGGCTTCGACCCAGAGAGGTCTGACTTCACAGTGCCTCTGGCCTTCCTCCCATCTGCCTGCTGCCTACTGACACAGCTGTGATCAAGCCTCATGCTGCCCAGATAACATCTTGCTCTCCTCTAGTTTTCTGCTGCTGTGGTTGCGCTAAGGATGCCTCATGGGCTGGAGGGAGAGGAGGGGACGCTGCAAAATTACAAAGATGCCAAGTCACAAGAAAAACGAGTGACGGACACAGCCCCGGGAGGCTTTGCCCTTGGCCACCCAGAGAGGAAAGCTATCCCGGCCCCTCCCAAAGGCAAAGGATGTGCCCCTTCTACACGTCAGCAACTCCTACAAAGCGAAGCACTGGGCATTAGTCCATGTGTTGCTAGGCCATCAATCGCTCTCCAAATACAGCACTAAATGGCGTATCTGGGCCATAAATACTGCACAAGCACTTTGCAGACAGGTCCGTTTTTATCACCATTTCATTCCTTTTATACATCATTACCTATTCTGACCATTTTAGAGCAAACTGATTGAGAAATAGAAGCACAGCTCACAGCTAGCAGCAGGCCCCCTTGCCCCGTCTATTTCTTGGAAGATTTCACAGGTGACAGTGGAATGATGAGGCAGATATTTATCACCCACAGATCTGCTCACGCTCCTGCCTGGTTGACTTGTGTCCAAGTGGACTTAATGGGCTTCATTTGAGCCTTGCTGTGGCCACCGGGTACCTGCCTATGAACCAGGGATGTAGCGCTTCGGATCACGGCCTTGTCATGGCGAAGAGGCTTATGTAACTCAATGAAACTATGAGCCATGCTGTGCAGGGTCACCCAAAACAAATGGGTCACAGTGGGGAGTTCTGATAAAACATGCTCCACGGGAGGAGGGAATGGCAAACCACTCCAGTATTCTAGCCAAGAGACCCCATGAACAGTGAGAAAAGGCAAAAAGATATGACACCAGAAGATGAGCCCCCCAGGTCAGAAGGCGTCCAATATGCTACTGGGGAAGAGTGGAGGGCAATTACGAATAGCTCCAGAAAGACTGAAGAGGCTGAGCCAAAGCGGAAACAGCACTCAACTGCGGGTGCATCTGGTCGTGAAAGTAGTCCGATGCTGTAAGAACAATATTGCATAGGAACCTAGAATGTTAGGTCCATGAATCAAGGTAAATTGAAAGTGGTCAAAAAGGAGATGAACTAAAATGGATGGGAATGGGTGAATTTAATTCAAGTGACCATTACATGTACTGCTGTGGGCAAGAATCCCTTAGAAGAAATGGAGTAGCCCTCATAGTCAACAAGAGTTCAAAATGCAGTACTTGGGTACAGTCTCAAAAATGACAGCATGATCTCAGTTTATTTCCAACGCAAACCATTCAACATCCCAGTAATCCAAGTCTATGTCCCAACCACTGACGCTGAAGAAGCTCAGTTGATCAGTTCTTTGAAGACCTATCAGACATTCTAGAACTAACACCAAAAAAAGATGTCCTTTTCATCATAGGGGACTGGAACGTAAAAGTAGGAAGTCGAGAGATACCTGGAGTAACAGGCAAGTTTGGCCTTGGAGTACAAAATGAAGCAGGGCAAAGGCTAACAGAATTTTGTCAAGAGAACACACTGGACATGATAGAAGGGGACGCGATTACTCTCTTAGATAGCCAGCTCTGCCTGGAGTCTGCCTTGTATAACTCACCCAGCATTACTGGCTAGAGACCCCAGTACCAGAGAAACTGTGCCCTTGTCCTTCATGTAAAGAGAATGCTGTCTGTCCCGGGCTCCATCACTGAACTGCCCTGGTAACCCAGCTGAAAGGTAGAGAGCTTTCAGAGTTACAGCTGCATTCAGGGAAGGGTCGCTGGGAGGAGGCCAACTTCCCAAATGACTCAGCATCAAAATTCCAGATCTGGGGGATTTCCCTGGTGGTCCAGTGGTTTAGAATCTGCTTACCAATGCAGGGGACCTGAGTTTGATCCCTAGTCAGGGAACTAAGATCCCACATACTGGGGACAACTAAGCCTACTCGCTACAACTATCGAACCCAAGTGCCACAACTGGAGAGAAGCCTGAACACTGCAACAAAAGATCCCATGTGCAGGAACTAAGACCTGAAGGGGCCAAATTGATTAATTTTTTTTTTTAAATTCCAGTGTTGGTTTCTCTACATCCTAAACGAGGAAAGGTCTGGTAAAGGTGGATTAGCATGTAGCCGGCTGACTTTCCTGCTAAAACAACTGGAGGAATAGAAGATATTTAAAATACCTGTTTGAAGACATCAGAGAGCTGCCAAAGAAGCAGGGACTTGAGGGACCAAGAGCCCAGAGTTAAGAGAAGTACAGGGTGAGCCACCACTTGAGACTCCTGCAGCATCTGCCAGTTCAGTGCAGTGACTGGTGGCTGAAAGGCTGAACAAAGTGTAGGCGTCTTAATGGCTTCAAAGGAGTAAGGTTGGAGTCTAGGGCCCAACAAGCAGCAAGGCCTGGGGAAAGCAGCCTTTTGGTTGAGAATTCCAAAGGGCTCCCTGCTAGAAGTGGGGTGAACAGGATACAGACGAGTGCCCCGGAGACTAAAGCCCACCTTTGAATCAGCCCAACCCCCGAGCACTCCATGCAGCCACCACCAGTCAGCGGGAACTGGCATGCAAGGTAGAGGCTCGTGTGTCCTGCGAAGCACTCAGACTTAGGAATTAGAAAGACCTGGAAGCTCTATCGTGGACCATTGTATGACTAGGTCCCCCAACCATTCTGCCCCTCAGTATCCTCCCCTTAACACAGAGGATGATTCATTAAAAAAAAACAAATCATGCCATTTATAACAACATGGATGGACCTGGAGGTTATCACACTAAGGGAAATAAATCAGATAAAGACGTATATCACATGATACTCCTTATGTATGGAATCTTAATGAACTTATTTACAAAACACCAACAGACTCACAGACTTAGAAAATGAATGGATGATTAATACAGGGAAGAGGGGGAGGGGTAGACGGGGAGTTTGGGATGGACATGTACACACTGCTGCTTCTTTCAAAATAGATAACCAACAAGGACCTACTGTACAGCACAAGGAACTCTGCTCGGTATTCTATATTAACCTAAATAAGAAAAGAATTTGAAAAAGAAGAGATACATGTATATGTATAACTGAATCTCTCTGTTGTATGCCTGAAACTAACACTGTTAATCAACTGTACTCCAATATAAAATGTAAAACATTTTAAAAAATAAACAGGAATAATTAAAAAAAAAAAAGAGGCTGGCTGAGGCAGCACTGGAGAAGTGCCTAATATCTCTGGCACATACTGAGAGCTTGGGGAACAGAAGCAGCTGGTGAGGGGGCAAGAGCCATGTCCTGGGAACAGACAGGACACCTAGACAAGTTCGAGCCCTGACAGTGCCCGTCGAATCACTTGGCGTCTCTGGGTCTGTTTTCTCACACATTCATCAGGAGATTGGATTACAATTCCAAGGACCACTTGTAACTTTTTTTTTTTTTAGCCTTTTATTTTGTAGGGGTATAGCTGATTAACAAACAATGTTGTGAGAGTTTCAGGTGGACAGCGAAGGGGCTCAGTCACACACGTACATGTATCCATCCTCCCCCAAACTCCCCTCCCATCCGGGCTGCCACAGAACATTGAGCAGAGTTCACTGTGCTATACGACAGGTCCTTAATGGCTATCCAGTTTAAATATAGCAGTGTACATGCTCATCCCAAACTTCCTAACTATCCTTTTCCCCCATCCTTCCCCCAGCAATAAGTTCCTTTCCTAAGTCAGTGAGTCTCTATTTTGTAAGTAAGCTCATTTGTATCATCTCTTTCTAGATTCCACATATAAGGGATGTCAAAAGACATGCTTCCTTCTCTGTCTGAATTACTTCACTTGTCTGATACCCTCTAGGAAGGACCACTTGTAACTTAAAATTTTCTGTTTCATCTTGCAAAGTCTGAGGGATGGTGGAGGGAGAGAGAAAGAAGATTTAGAGACAGTTATATGAATGTATATACACATATAGACATATATGTACTCATAGACATATGTAAATGAATACAAATCTGTACATAAATGCAAAATTTTGTATATATATTATATATTACATATATACTTTTTTTTTTTTTTTTAAGATTTCTGTCTTCTCAAAAACACTTTCATTAAGGACTTCTCTTGTCCAAGGGCCTCCAGCAGGCATCACATTGTGTGGGGGCAGTGGTTTCAGGAGACACAGCTGCCAGCACCTGAGTACCAGGTACAGAGCTCAGATCATCCTCTCCAGGGACAGCGTCTTCCCTCCAAGCAGAGCTGTCTCTTGCCTCAGGCTCCTGAGGGCTCAGAGCCAGTGGAGGAGGAAGAGAAAGTGTTTGTAGAAAGATGCTAAGAGTTTCCCCTGACTTAAGCACCGAAAAGCGTTACACTTGATCCTATAGCTTCTATGTTAGGAAGCTAGAATTCCCAGGGGCTTTTTTGCGAGACTGGACTTGAGTAGGTGGAGGGGCTCAGAGGAAGGTCTGGGGTGTGTGCTGAGTTCTGCACACACCTGAGCTTAGAGCTGGCCAGGGACCAGGAGGAGGGATAATAACAGCATCCTTGGTGCTGCCCCTCAGGGAAACGCGCTGAGAGAAGGTTGGGGGGCGCAGTCGAAGAACGAGTCGGGGACTCTGGGAGCAGAGGGCAACCAGGATAAGCTCACCTTCATGGAGTTCTGGTCAAGAAACGGAACCCTTTCCTCCAGCAGAACTGTGTAACGGCTTCATTGCTACTAGAAGATTCAGCATCCATGTATTGATTAAAAGAGAGAGTTCTTGGGCTTCCCTGGTGGCTCACGGGTAAAGAATCCACCTGTCAATGCAGGAGACACAGGTGTTATCCCTGGTCCAGGAAGATCCCACGTGCCACGGAGAAACTAAACCCCGTGCCCACAACTAGGGAAGCCTGTGCTCTAGAGCCCGGGAACCGCAACTGCTGAGCTCACGAACCCTGGAGACCATGCTCCCCAACAAGAGAAGCCACCGCAATGAGAAGCCTGGGCACCACAGTTAGAGAGTAACCCGTGCTGGCCTCGACTGGAGGAGAGCCAGTGCAGCAACGAAGAGCCAGCACAGCCAGAAATTGATTGATTGATTCATTAATTTTTTTGAGCTAGACTGCCTGCATTTGAATCCTAGCTCTGTCACTTTTACCTGCATGACCTCAGGCAAGTCACTTGACCTCTCTGTGCTTCAGCTTCTTCAACTGTAAAATAGAGATGCAAAGAGTATCTACTTCATAGTGTTACTGAAGATTAAGCCAGTGCTTAGATCACTTGGCCCTTAGTAACCTCTATACACGTATGAATTATTATTACTATAAGGATCCTGTTTAAAGTTGCTACAGTGCTCTTGCTGTGGGCAAATGCATCTCTTGTGGCCAATCACTTACAATTTCTCCCTTGACTCCTGGGCATCTTCGGCCTTTTCCTTCTGAGGTCATTTCACTCCTCTGGGTGACAGCCCCTTATCAGTTTTTTTTTTTTTTTTTTTTTTTCTCTCTCTCCCTGATCTGCAGCCGTTTGCTCTGTAGATTCTCCAATTTGAGACAGATGACAGTCCACTGTGGCTTTCAAGAACCAGGGGATATGTGTCAAGATCTTAGAAAATTCCCACTAGCATCCTTCTCAAAAGATGTGGGATCAGAAAGACAGTGTCCCCTGCACCTGTGCCATCAAGGGTAAGATTCACTGCACGGGGACTTCCTGGTGGTCCAGTGGCTAAGACTTTATGCTCCATGCAGGGGGTCCAGGTTCAATCCCTGGTCAGGGAGCTACATCCCACATGCCACAACTAACACCTGGCACAGCCAAATAATGATAAAATATATATTTTTTAAAAAAAGAATCACGGGACAGTGCTTTCCAAAGTAATGCTTCAATTTCCAATCTCTCCCCGCTACCTTTCTAACTTCGCATATCTTGTCTTTATGTCCCTTTTGATACCCGCCCGTGGGTAAGGGTTTCAAGTTCCAACACCAGTTTCCAAGCATCTCCTTTGTCAGTCTGCTACCACCTTCCTTTGCAATATGAGAATAGTTGGCCTTTATTGGCTTAACTGAACTCCAGCTGAAAACGAGTTGAATCCCATTTTATGATCCTTTTGAGAGCAAGGGTGTTCATGAGCAAAAGGCACCTGCTTCATATAAATACTGAAAGGAAAATGGCCTGGGAACCTCGCTGGATGTTCAGGATTACTCCCAGGGTTCAGGGTTGAAGGAACGGGTTATTTCTTCCTTTGCATGAAGCCATTTCCTCACCAGCAGAAGCAGGCTGCACCCGCATTAGAACTAAGGCTGAATCTGCACAGGAATGCTTTCCACCAGCTGTCTGCTCACTTCCCTTTGAGGCCAGGTTCATTACCCTCTTAAAAGCCTGTTTTCTCGTGCAGAGGAGCTTGGCGGGCCAGGGGGTATGTGGTCTTTGAAAGTGTGAAAGTGTTAGTCGTTCAGTCGTCTCTGACTCTTTGCATTCCCTTGGTCTATAGCCCGCCAGGCTCCTCCATCCATGGGATTCTCCAGGCAAGAATACTGGAGTGGGTTGCCGTTCCTTTCACCAGGGGATCGTCCCAAATCAGGGATCAAGTCCAGGATCATGTATGTGTGTGTAGTGTGTATATATACATATATGTGTGTATGTATGTATGTGTATGTACATATATGTATGTGTGTATATATACATACATATATATTCAGTTACATATACATATGTAACTGAATCACATTGCTGTACAGCAGAAATTAACACAATATTGTAAATCAACTATATGTCAGTAAAAAAAATTTTTTTAATAAAAAAATTTTAAAGGGGGAAATTTGGCCATAGACACATACAGATGAGATAGAGACACAAGATGAACATCCTAGAAATATGCAGGACTGAAGTGGTGCATTAACAAGCCAGGGAATGCCAAAGATTGACAGAAAACCACCAGAAATTGGGAAGAGGCAAGGAAGGATTCAGAAGCACCATAAACCTGAGACAACTTGATGTCAGACCCCTAGCCTCCAAAACTGTGAAACCATCCATTCCTCTTCTATAAGTTATGCAATTTGTGGCACTTTGTTACAACAACCCTAGTTAAAATACATGGATACCCACATACCGTACTTAGCCCTCAAATCCTCCCCTGTCATACTCAGAAGCATATATGCCTATCACTCGGAGAGCTCCCAGATGCCTTTGACAATAAAGCTGGCCTGGCCCTCCATGTCTCATTCATTCATTTCCTTAAATTTCCCAAGTACCAGTTCCATGCCAGATACTATTTTGATTGCTTGCCTTGGATTTCCCAGGCAAGAATACTGGACAAGTTTGCCATTTCCTTCTCCAGGGGGATCTTCCCAACCCAGGGATCAAACCTGTGTCTCCTGCACTGGCAGGCGAAATCTTTAACACTGAGCCACCTGGGAAGCCCCAAACAATTCTACTCCAATAAATAAAATAAAATTTTAAAAATAATAATGAAAAGTCAACTTGATCAACCATATTAGAAAGACAACTATATCATCTTTACGTTAGACTTTTAAAGGGTCCCTATAAAAATATTACAAAATCATTAAGTGAAGAGGAAACCAAAGATCCACAGCAAAAACTTGGAGGGAAAAAAAATGTGATAGAGAGTGGGCAGGTAATTAATTTAAAAACATGGATCATGTTCCCTTTCTAGATTGTGTGATGTCTGAGCTATTTGGCAGCTTTTGTTTTTTTAATTAATAGACTTTTTTTTGTTGTTTGTTTTAGATGCACAGAAAAATTGAACAGAAAGTACAAAGAGTTCCCCCTCACACACTCTCCCACCTCCAGTTTATCTGGCAGCTTTTTAAAATTTGTAACCTGCTGTGCTTTCTCATCCTAAAGGAAAATCTCTGTGTCTAATTTTATGTCTGTCACCGTGTGGGCTTTTTCTTTAAGAGCACCTGCAAAATCTCACCAACTTCAAGTCCCACAAAACCTAGGCCCCTTCCTGTCCCCTCTTTAGTCTGTTTCATTATCACCGCAGTACCAAGAGGTGGGCATGTCAGAGCCAGACTGGGAACTGAGCCACAGGGAGGGTGAAGGGCGAGCCTGGAGACAGGAGGAAATACTGAGGCCAAGAACTAGCACACAGAGCCTTCTAGACAGGCCTGCTGCCAGTCGCCTCCTGCGGGATGCCCTGATGCAGTCACCTCTGCAGGCAGGTATTTGACTTCTCATCCGGGACCAGGGGCCATAGCAACAACAGGCTGGTGGTCACTTAGCCACACGGCTGAAATTCAGGAAGCTCCAAAAACAGAGAGCTTTTCCAGAGTCAGCAACAGCAGAGCTTAAAACTCAACATTCAAAAAGATAAGATCATGGCATCTGGTCCCATCACTCCCTGGCAAATAGATGGGGAAACAGTGGAAACAGTGACAGACTTTATTTTCTTGAACTCCAAAATCACTGCAGATAGTGACTGCAGCCATGAAATTAAAAGATGCTTGCTCCTTGGAAGAAAAGCTATGATTTTCTTGAACTCCAAAATCACTGCAGATAGTGACTGCAGCCATGAAATTAAAAGATGCTTGCTCCTTGGAAGAAAAGCTATGACCAATCTAGACAGCATATTAAAAAGCAGAGACATTACTATGCTGACCAAGGTAGGTCTAGTCAAAGCTATGGTTTTTCTAGTAGTCAAGTATAGATGTGAGAGTTGGACCATAAAGAAAGCTGAGGACCAAAGAATTGATGCTTTTGAACTGTGGTGTTGGAGAAGACTCTTGAGAGTCCCTTGGACTGCAAGGAGATCCAACCAGTCCATCCTAAAGGAAATCAGTCCTGAATATTCATTGGAAGGACTGAGGTTGAAGCTGAAGCTCCAATGCTTTGGCCACCTGATGTGAAGAACTGACTCACTGGAAAAGACTCTGATACTGGGACAGATTGAAGGCGGGAGGAGAAGGGGATGAAAGAGGATGAAACGGTTAGATGGCATCATTGACTCAATGGACATGAGTTTGAGCAAGCTCCAGGAGTTGGTGAAGGACAGGGAAGCCGAGCGTGCTGCAGTCCATGGGGTTGCAAAAAGTCAGACATGACTGAACAACCAAACTGAACTGAACAGCAGCAGAATCTGACCCAAATGGATCGGAGCTTACGGTTTATCCTCACTGACGCAGTTTTTTTTCTTTACCCCACTCATTTTATTTTTAAAATTTTATTTTTAATTGAAGGATAATTGCTTTACAATATCATGTTGGTTTCTGCCATACAACAACATGAATCAGCCATAGGTATACATATGTCCCCTCCCTCCTGAGCCTCCCTCCCACCTCCCACCCCATCCCACCCTCCTAGGCTATCACAGAGCCCTGGTTTGAGTTCCCTGAGCTGACCCAGTTTTGTGTGAATATGTACCTGTCTTGCTGTTTGATTTCAAAGGCTGCCCTAGACCCCACAGGGGCTGCTGTGTTATACACAGGTCATGCACGGCAGTAGCTTTTCGCAAGTCTGCAGGGCTCTGAATCCTGAAATATATCTAGCCCCAGGGGCTTGGATAAGGGGTCACAAACCTGAACCTAACTCATAGGGTGGTGGTAAGGATGCAAAATGATACAGCATGTGAATGGGCTTGGAGAAGTATACAGTGCTTGCCAGATGTCAGCACCATTCATACCCCCAAAAGCAGAGAAGTAAGAAGAGAGAAGAGAAGTAAGAAGAGGGAAGTAAGAAGAGGAAGCTGGACTTCCCTGGTGGTACAGTGGATAAGAATCCACCTGCCAACGCAGGGAACATGGGTTTGATCCCTGGTCCAGGAAGATTCCACTTGCTGCTAAGCAATTCCACGGGGCAGCTAAGCCCGTGCGCCACAGCTACTGAAGCCTGTGTGCCCTAGAGCCCGTCCTCCACAGCAAAAGAAGCCACGGCAATGAGAAGCCTGTGCACCGAAACGAGAGAGTGACCCCCACTAGCTGCAACTAGAGAAAGCCTGCACACAGCAACAAAGACCCAGCACAGCCAGAAATAAGCTAATTAAAAAAAAAAAAAAAAAAAAGATGGGAGAAGCCTCATTTCAAACAGAGCAATAGGTCCACTTGAAGCATTGCCTGAGAGCAAGCTCGCCGCCTACATAATGACACCAACTCCGTGCCCGTTTGGAGTACAATCGCCCCTTCATACACCTGGATTCCGAAGCAGCCCATACCTGCAAGGGTAGGAGGAAGCTGGGATCCATTCCCAGGTCCCCACTGATGAACCATGCTGCCCCAAAGCTCTTTGGGCCCCCATTCCTCGTCTCTAAAAAATGGGGGAGAATAACTAATTGTGTTCTGTTATAGGTTGAATTGTGTCCTCTCCCCCCAAAAAAATTCATTATGTTGACATTCATTATCTCAGAATATGACCCTGTTTGGACATAAGATCTTTATGGAGGCCATCATGTTAAAAATGAGTTTATGAGGGTAGTAATAAACCTAAAATGACTGATATCCATATAGCAAGAGGGAAATTGGACACAAAGACAGCATGCAGAGACACGGGGAGGCCCCACCACCCACAGGCCGAGGACAGAGGCCTGGAAGAGATAGATCCTTTCCGCCCAGCTTCCAAAGCAGCTAATCCTGATGACACCTCAGTTTGGACTTCCGGCCTCCAGAACTGTGAGACAATAAATTATCTACTGTTTAACCCATCCCATCCATGGTGGCAGCCCCAACAAATGAATACAGTCTATGTCAAAGTAAGGTCTCCCTTTTTGTCTCTCCACCATTACTGTTACTCCCATGGCGATGACGTGTGCTGTATGATGCATATATGATCATTTCAGCAAATACAGCTTCAGGTTGAGCCTGATGTTGACAGGAAGCAAATTTCATAATTCTCCATGAGAAATCAACTTTGCATAAGCACCTGGCGCTAGTGGTAAAGAACCTGCCTGCCAGTGCTAGAAATGTAAGAGACGCGAGGTCGATCCCTGGGTCAGGAAGGTCCCCTGGAGGAGGGCATGGCAACCCATGGGCAGAGGAGCCTGGCCTCCCAAGAGGTCCCAGATGATGCCCTTGCCTCCCAAGAGCCCCATCTGTGTCTGGAGCTCCCTCT